>NC_056067.1:5175000-8011666 GCF_016772045.2 Ovis aries | reverse complement strand
TGCCTGCAAGGGGGTGGCTGAGTATGGATTCTACAACATAGCAGCTGAAAAGATGCTGAGCTTCTGCCTTCTGTGCAGCAAATTCTTAAATTTTTTTTGATACAGTAACTGAAAATGCATTTCAAGCAGAAAGGGGATCTTGGTCTGAACTGTATGGCTTTAGAATGGGGTGAGGTAGGAAGGCTTAGGTCTTTGTTCTACCCCTCACTAAAAACAGGTAATGACATCAACACCTGAGCTTGCAGAGGTAATGATGGACCCAAAAGGGACTTGCAGGTAGGGTTGCAATAATTAGGCTCCACTGGCTTCCTGTCCAACAGGTAACGAGGCACTGACTTATTATTGTTGTTCAGTTGCCAAGTCCTATCTTGACTCTCTGACCCATGGACTGCAGCATGCCAGGCTTCCCTGGAGTTTGCCCCAGTTCATGTCTACTGAATCGGTGATGCAACAGTCTCATCCTCTGTCACCCTCTCTGCTTCTGCCTTCAGTCTTTTCCAGTGAGTTGGCTCTTCACATCAGGTGGCCAAAGTGTTGAAGCTTCAGCATCAGTCCTTCCAATGAATATTCAGGGTTGATTTCCTTTAGGATTGATTGGTTTGATCACCTTGCTGTCCAAGGGACTCTTAAGAGCCTTCTCCAGCAGCATAGTTCAAAAACATGAATTCTTCGGCGCTCTCCCTTCCTTATGGTCCAACTCTCACACATCTGTGCATGACTGCTGGAAAGACCAGAGCTTTGACTACATGGAACTTTGTCAGCTACAGTGTCTGAATTCCCTCCCTGCAGCGCTCAGCTCAGTGCCTTTTCCACTTAACCTTTTTTGTAAGGTGCTTTGAATGTTTTTATCAGCAGGAATATTCATCCCTCAGTTGCTGACTGCCAAGTAAAATAGCAACTCCAACTCAAGGAGTAACTAAGTAATAACAGCCCGATCTTGGTCAGTTCAGTTCAGTTCAGTCGATCAGTCGTGTCCGAATCTTTGCGACCCCATGAATCACAGCACGCCAGGCCTCCGTGTCCATCACCAACGCCCGGAGTTCACTCAGAGTCGCGTCCATTGAGTCAGTGATGCCATGCAGCCATCTCATCCTCTGTCGTCCCCTTCTCCTCCTGCCCCCAATCCCTCCCAGCATCAAAGTCTTCTCCAATGAGTCACCTCTTCTCATGAGGTGGCCAAAGTACTGGAGCTTCAGCTTTAGCATCATTCCTTCCAAAGAAATCCCCGGGTTGATCTCCTTCAGAATGGACTGGTTGGATCTCCTTGGAGTCCAAGGGACTCTCAAGAGTCTTCTCCAACACCACAGTTCAAAAGCATCAATTCTTCGGCACTCAGCCTTCTTCACAGTCCAACTCTCACATCCATACATGACTACTGGAAAAACCATAGCCTTGACTAGACGGACCTCAGTCGGCAAAGTAATGTCTCTGCTTTTGAATATGCTATCTAGGTTGGTCATAACTTTTCTTCCAAGGAGTAAGCGTCTTTTAATTTCATGGCTGCAATCACCATCTGCAGTGATTTTGGAGCCCAAAACAATAAAGTCTGACACTGTTTCCACTGTTTCCCATCTATTTCCCATGAAGTGTTGGGACCAGATGCCATGATCTTCGTTTTCTGAATGTTGAGCTTTAAGCCAACTTTTTCACTCTCCACTTTCACTTTCATCAAGAGGCTTTTTAGTTCCTCTTCACTTTCTTCCATAAGGGTGGTGTCATCTGCATATCTGAGGTGATTGATATTTCTCCCGGCAATCTTGATTCCAGCTTGTGTTTCTTCCAGTCCAGCGTTTCTCATGATGTACTCTGCATATAAGTTAAATAAGCAGGGTGACAATATACAGCCTTGACGTACTCCTTTTCCTATTTGGAGCCAGTCTGTTGTTCCATGTCCAGTTCTAACGGCTGCTTCCTGACCTGAATACAGATTTCTCAAGAGGCAGGTTAGGTGATCTGGTGTTCCCATCTCTTGAGGAATTTTCCACAGTTTATTGTGATCCACACAGTCAAAGGCTTTGGCATAGTCAATAAAGCAGAAATAGATGTTTTTCTGGAACTCTCTTGCTTTTTCCATGATCCAGCAGATGTTGGCAATTTGATCTCTGGTTCCTCTGCCTTTTCTAAATCCAGCTTGAACATCTGGGAGTTCACAGTTCACGTATTGCTGAAGCCTGGCCTGGAGAATTTTGAGCATTACTTTACTAGCATGTGAAATGAGTGCAATTGTGCGGTAGTTAGAGCATTCTTTGGCATTGCCTTTCTTTGGGATTGGAATGAAAACTGACCTTTTCCAGTCGTGTGGCCACTGCTGAGTTTTCCAAACTTGCTGGCATATTGAGTTCAGCACTTTCACAGCATCATCTTTCAGGATTTGAAATAGCTCTGTGGAATTCCATCACCTCCACTAGCTTTGTTCTTAGTGATGCTTTCTAAGGGCCACTTGACTTCACATTCCAGGATGTCTGGCTCTAGATGAGTGATCACACCATCGTGATTATCCGGGTTGTGAAGATCCTTTTTGTACAGATCAGGCTGCTATTAATGTTAGGTGTACTCCTGGCTTCATGGGAGATAAACTGCATTTTTTTAGAAGTACTTGGAGAGGTTCCATGAGACCAGAATGATAGCTTTATTCCCCTTAATATATTATAAAGGCGTGGTCCTCCCCAACTTTAATGCTTGGTGTGTGGAAGTATTTGATAAACTTGTGTGGAATGAAGGGAAGGGTCTTTCAATTGCACAGAGCGTGGCTGGCTTTAATGGACTCTTCACTGATACAGGCACGCTCAGAATAATAAGGGGAGTGGGTTTCTAGGACCCAGTTCCATCCAAGTAAAGCCCCTAGGCTGACTGCTAGTTTGTTCCTCCCCAGCACTTTTTTCCCTCATAGTTAAACCTCTTTTCTCCTAAGTCAGTTCTCAGTTCATTCTGTGTTGTGCCTCTACTGACCATGCCCGCCCCCCACATTCTTCGCTTTGAAAAAGCCTTGCTAAAGCATCACACTGTACAGATCAGTAAATAGCATCCCAGGATGTGGATGAGTTATCACCTTGTCTTCGCTAGGTCTGCCCCTTCGGGAGTGGCTGCACGTGAGATTTTCTGTCATTCCCTAAAGCTTAGCTCACTGCTCCAGGAAACTGTGACATCCAGGAAGCCCATCCTGTCTCACCCCGTGTGAGCAGTGAGTGAGCCCACAGCCCCGTGGCTGTGCAGACGAGGGAGTGAACAGGCCGGTGGGGCTAAGAAGCTGGCCAAGCCTTCACGGGGCTCTGCTCTCTGATAGGCCTGTAAGTCAGAGAGCTCCCAGATTGCCACCCTTGACCCCACTCACCCAGCAAGTCCCTGTCCTAATGACAGCCCACCCTACCCCTCATGTGCGGCTGCAGGCGGGTCCAGCCACCAGAGGGAGTTCAGGTGCTCTGAGCTGGGGCAGGACCGGGGCTCCTCTCCAGGCCTGGTGAAGTCCGAGGCCTTCAGTGTGAGATCGTTTGCCTTTTAGTTCAGATCCTTTTCAGAATTTAATGAATTAGTTCCTTACAGACCTGGCTCATCTTCTGTAGAAGTCAGTTACCTGGGTCTTTAGAGGCCAGAGAAGGAATCCTGCTCACTCTACAGCTTGTGCACAAAAGGTCACTGATCAAGTTTCACTGCATTTGTTCATGGGGGTTTGGAATGTCAGAGGCCTCGTGTGAGCACATTTTGGGATTCTCTTTAGGGATGGTAAGTTAAGAAAGTGTCCAAGATGAAAAAGTTAGCAGAAAATCATCCCAACTCATGCTACTTGGGTCTCCACATATGTCATCTCGGTGACAGGCTAGCGGAGTGATGACATCACATGTGAGGATGTTCCCAGGGTCTGAACAGAGCACACGCTCCTCCATGCAAACACACGCACACACGACACCCTTACACATGGACCCAGCTTCTATGAGTAAACCTGCTGTTGCTGACTCTCTTCTCTCTTAACCTGAAGTACGACAGATTTCCCTGTCATCCATTAGCCTAGGACTCGGGCCGTGTGCTGAACTCTCACGTTTCTGCCCACGTGTTTGTGGATGTTCAGGGCTGGCTGTGCAGGGCAGAGTTGGGGATGTAGGTCCCTGACAGGACGCATGACTTCCATGATTCGGTTTCATCCCTGGTCGTTGTGCGGCAGCCATTGTTGATGTGCAGGTGTCGTCAAGACGACATGAGGAGAACATGGGTAAGGAGTCTCCATGCTGTGTCCCGGAGAAGTTGCTACTGGCACTTTCTTGGAGAATGTTCTTTATGGAGCAGCACTCTGGCATACCTGGCTATCCCTCCTTACATGCCTCTTGTCATGCTCAGTCATGCCTGACTGTTTGCAACCTCATGGACTGTTGCCTGCCAAGATCCTTCCGTCTTTCGGTTTTGTTAGGCAAGAATACTGGAGTGGGTTGCCAATTCCTCCTCCAGGGGATCTTCCCAGCCCAGGAATCCAACATGTATTTCCTATGTCTCCTGCACTGCAGGTGGATGCTTTACCACTGAGCCATCATGGAAGCCCCCATACAAGTCTCTAGCACAATTCCAAGCATCCTACTCTGGAGAAGGGAGGTGGGGAGAGGGATTCCACTTCACCTAGGACCACTGGATGAGCCCAGGCTTGGGAGGCGAGAAGGGCTCCTTAAACGGTAGGGATCATTGCTTCTTTTCACTCTTACCTGGGCATGCTCAGGAGGACAGTTTAGCTCAGGGAAGGTGCAGATCCTTGAGCTCTTAGTATAAGTAATTGATGGAGCCAAGAGAAGAGGGGTCAGGGCTCAGACTTTCTGAAAGGGGAGGCTTGCCCTCCGCCTTGGCCCAGGCCTGACCTCACAGTGGCTGCAGGGGGTGACCCACCTACGGTTGCACTTCTCCTGGTACAGCTGCAGCTGGTTCTCGTTGACGTTGAATTCTCTGACCAGGGCATCGCGGTTGGCGCTGCGCAGGCTCTGGTGGGTGTCATACAGGAAGAGCTGGTTGTTCAGTTCTTCTTGCCGCCTCCGCAGCTGGCGGCAGGACGAATACAGCTCCTCTTCGCTCTCCTGGAGAACAGAGGGGACGACAGCCATGGGGGGCAGGCTCGTCAAACCAGATGGGGGACGTGCCAGCTGGAGGGGAGACTGCAGGGAGCACAGGGCAGACCCGATCGTCTGCTGGGATCTTCCCAGAAGAGCCAGGATCTGTTTTAACCAAAGATGAGCTCTCAATCATTTACTCCATGGGAAGCAGCAGTCTAGAAAGCTATGGCTGCCAGTTAAGGGGAGCTTTATTGTGAAACAGCAGCTGCATTGCCCAGCGATCCTGTTTCTTAATCCAGTCTGGTTTTTCATGGGTCTACGTCGCCTTCTGGTTCTCATGCAAATACAGAGGCCCTGTGCTCGCAGTAGACACAGTAGGTGAGGTGGAGGGTGGCCTGGACAGAAAGCAGACTGCTGGTGGCCTGGGGTGGAATGATTGGAAACAGTTGAGGAGCAGGAATGGCTCTTTGGGGTGATGGAAATGTTCCAGAATTGGTAATAGTGATGGTTACTCAACTCCAAAGGGGCTAAAAAACAGTGCGTTGTACAAGTGGTGAAATGTATAAGAATCATCTCAAATAAATCTGTTACCCACTTCCCCCTGCTCCTGCCAGAAAACCCAGGAAAACATAGGTTACACCCCCAGGGATGGGCATGTGACTCTGGCTAGAATCGTTGACTTCCTCCCCTGCCACCACCACCTCTAGCCACAAGACCCAGGTCAGGTTAGTGGACGGTGTCCATGGGAGTTGTTTGGTGCTCTTGGTAAAGAGAAAGTTCCTTTTCTGGTGGATCGGTGGAGAGAGTGATGCGTGTCTTCAGTTGCTGGTGGTCCTTCTGTCATCGTGTGGAGAAAGAGGGAAACAGAGCCACTGGGAGAGCGCCTCGGTCTAGCCATGACGGAAACAAGCCCTGCTGCTAAACCATGCCGTTGTCTGAGCCAGAACAGCACCCCCGTTATGCTGAAAATCTTCCAGGGTGAGGGTTGTGGATGTTAGCATGGCAGGATGAGTGTGTGTTACCTCTGATGTGTTTAGAAGATCTCTATTGTGCAAAGGACGGCTCCTCGGGAGGTCAGTCTAGTGGCTATTACCACTGATGCAGTGATTCCAGTGAGAGACTCCAGTGCTACAAAAACATCCATTGGTAACCACAAATGTGCTTCTTTTGTCCTTTATTTTTACAGAAACTGGGCTCAGACCATACCTTGGTCTGAATTTTTTTCCCAGCTTAATGACCTAACAAACCATTGTGGGCATCCCCCATAACCACAGGTAGAACTCTGACTTTGGAGCTGGGGAGCGCCATGGTGAATGTTATTCTGTTCACTGGCCAAGGTGCAAAGGAGTAAAATGATTGGACAGTCGTTGCTAACTGATTCAATGTATTGAGTGAGGCATTGGGAAGAATCAGTGGTAACTTTGCCTAAATGTTTATTCTTCCTCAAGGAGACCAGTTTCCCTTCCTGTTAATGCTAAAGCAAATCAAGAGCCATGTTGAAATCTTAACTCTCAGCTACAAATGGTCTCCTTTACCTTCTCTCCACCAGGTAGAAAACAACTTCTGTTGCTTTCATATACGTAATGACTGTGATCAGCTTAAGGTAAGAATTCATCTTCTCTGCTAATGCTTCTATAATTGCCTTTATTTCTGAAACCCACAGCATGTATAACTGTTACATAATTTAGTACTTAATAGTCCATATTATGTATGATTTAACAAACATCCAGGAAAGTACATAAAACATATATATAGTTTAGTGATTAACTATAAAGCAAACAGCTATGGAGCCACCAGCAAGTCAAGAAACAGAGCATCATCTGGCTTTCTTTGTTTTTCTATTCCAAGTAGATGGTTATTTCTATTTAATAATATCTTACTGATTATTCCCACCACTGCTTTTGTATTACATTTCTTCTTCCTTACTGTGGTCATTCTTTTAGCAAAAAATGGCCATAGGTAAGGCAGTGGTGGTGGTGGTGGTTTAGTCACTAAGTTGCGTCCAACTTGCAACCCCATGGGCTGTAGCCCGCCAGGCTTCTCTGTCCATGGGATTCTCCAGGCAAGAAAACTAGAGTGGGTTGCCATTTGCTTCTCCAGGGGATCTTCCTGGCCCAGGAATTGAACCCAAGTCTTCTGCATTGCAGGCAGATTCTTTACCAACTGAGTTACAAAGGGAAGCCCATATAGTAAGGAAGCTAGCACCTTAAATACCATATCTAGCTAAAGAGCCACTACCAAAGCCACAACCTTAAATACCATATCTGGCTAAAGAGAAAAGAAGACGTCAGGGGAAATGCCACTCTGAGATGTTATCGGGAAGAGTACAGTAATCAAGGGTATTTTTTTTTTTAATTTAACTGAAGTATAGTTGATTAAGAGTATGGTTTTTAATGAAGCTTTAAGTCCATGCCTTCTCCACTGATAAGAGTTTCTGAAGGTTTACACATCCCTCTCTACCTGGTATAGAGATTTCCCTCACTCTTGAATGGTAACTATTAGGATGTTAATTATCTAGACCTACAGCTATGTGTCTAAGGCATTTTGAAGGCATCCCTTGTTCTCAGGTGGCGCTAGTGGTAAAGAGCCCACCTGCCAGTGTGGAAGACGTAAGAGATGAAGGTTCAATACCTGGGCCGAGAAGATCCCCTGGAGGAGGGCCTGGCAACCCACTTCAGTATTCCTCCATGGACAGAGGAACCTGGTGGGTTGCAGAGTCAGGCACGAGTGACTTATTCTCTAGGCTGCTATTGCTGTACATGGAAGCACCACTGCTGTGTGTAGGTAATCTGTCTTTTCTTCTTTTATGATTTTCTTTTTATCCTGATATTTCTCCACTTCAGTAGAATATGCCTGAATGTGGGTCTCTATACTGCTCTGCTTAGAGTTGGGGGATGTTTGTCTCTTCAGTGCTCGAAAATCATCAACCATGAATATTCAAGATATTTTACTATGGAGCTTCTCATTTTACCTTTTTTTTTTTTTTTTACCTTTCTCATATTTTTACCTTGTCCTGATGTATTGGAGCAAATTGTTCAGTACAATCTTCACAGTTATTATTAATTCTTTTTCTAACCATACCTATTCTGGAATTTCTCACTTACTAAGCTTTTTTTTCAGGATTTTTCAACTCCTGTTTCCCAGAATTTCTGAATTTTTTCTTTCATTCCTACATGTTCTTGATTAAGTTTAAGAAAGAGTTGTTCTTTTGTGTGTAACCCCTGGGTTCCCTTTTAAATTTTTTTTAAAATTTCAAAGTTATTTTCAGATTCACTGGAGTGAATTTTCTTGCTTATTTGCTTGTTAACTGTATTCGCATTATATTCCGTGAGGTTTAAATATTCATGTGCAAGCTCATTTAGAATGGGAAGCGTCTTTCCTCCCTCTGTTTATACATTGGCGTCTGGTTTTCTTTTTCTTTCTTTACTTTTTATTTTGTATTGTGATATATCCAGTTAACAAACAATGGTGTGCTAGTCTCAGGTGAGCATGAAGGGACTCAGCCATACATGTATTTCTGTTCTGTAAGTTCATTTGTAGCATTTCTTTTCAGATCCCACATTTAAGGGCTGTCGCACAACACTTCTCCTTCTCTGCCTTCACTCGGAGAGAGAGAGGGCATGGCTCTCGCCAGGCCCGTCCGTGTTGCTGCAGATGGCATTATTCCAGTCTTCTCATGGCTGAGCAGTGCCCCACTGCATGCACGCGCCACATCTTCATCCATCCCTCTGCTGATGGACTTTCAGGTTCTTCCGCGTCTTGGCCGTTGTCAACAGTGCTGCAGTGAACACAGGGGTGTGTGTATCCTTTCGGAGCATGCTTTTCTCCAGATATATGTGCAGGAGGGGGACTGCAGGGTCATGTGGTAGTTCTATTTTTAGTTTTTTAAAGAATCTCCATAATATTATCCGTGGTAGCAGTCCCAGTTTACATTCCCACCAACAGTGTAGGAGGGGGTCCCTTCTCTCCACACCCTCTCCAGCATTTATTGTTTGTGGATTTTTTGATGAGAGCCATTCTGGCAGGTGTGAGGTGATGCCGTATTGTAGATTTGATTGGCATTTCTCTACTAATTAGCGATGTTGAACATCTTTTCATGTGTCTATTGGCCATCATCGTGTCTGCTTTATAGAAATGTCTGTTTAGGTCTTCTGCCCGTTTGGGGAGCATGTTGTTTGTTTTGATGCTGTTAAGCATCATGAGCTGTTTGTAAATTTTGGAGACTAATCCTTTATTGGTCACATCATTTGCAAATACTTTGTCCCAATCCATAAAGCCGTCTTTTTGTTTATTGTTTCCTTTGCTCAGGCATCAGGTTGTCTGAGTGCTCTAAACGGGGGACTCTCAAGGGTGGGGCCAGCACTGTTTCCATGCTGCACTGGGGCTCTATGTTCTCTGGATGCCAGTAATCCTGTCTGAGTCCCAGCCACAGGGCTGTGTCCACTTTTACCCCATCACCTCAAGCAAACAGCTGACCCCTGGCCTGAGTCCTGGGCGCCTGCCAGGTCTCTTTTCATAAAGGGTGTTTCAGAAGAGTGATGCCCACTAGCCCCAGGCCACCTATCTGTGTACAGGTCCATGTGCATTAGCACACAAAAATGAAATACAGAGATCACCTACATAAATACAAGCAATTATAAAAAGAACAGGAAGCTAAGGAAAGACAGAGTTACTGGAGATAAACACAAAAATGGCTGAATTGGTACACCCAAATATCGAGTAAATGCAAGAGCTAGGTTGTTTTCTGGGAAAAACAGAGTCATGCAATAAATAATCCACTGTCTAAACTAATCGAGGAAAGTATGAAAGGCCAGTTAGCCAAGTAAAACATAATAGGTATAGAATTACAGGTTAAGAAGATGCCGAAAGAACCTATGAAATAGAAAACCAAGTGATAATGAAAAGAATAAATATGTGTATATTTGTTGTAAGGATCTCCAGTATATATTAAGGTAGGTGTGTATGTATTTGCTATTATAGAAAAGTAGCCCTTAAGAGAAAAAAAATTTATCCTGGAAGACAATGAGAAAATTCTTATATTAGGCCCAGAAAGCTTCACAAATGGTGTCTTCACATATGTTGAATGTTGGTAGCAGTTGCCTCCAGTTCTATTCAGAATATGCCATTGTCCTGGAAGAGAAGGCTTCTGAATAATTTTTATAAAGCCAGCACAACAGAACCTGATCCAAAACATCAGTGAATACCAGTGAGAAAGTCCTAAAGAAAGCGTTGACACGTACAGTATAGAAACACATTAAACAATACAATCCTACTGTATTTCACCAAGAAATTCTTTTTTCCTTCTCTTTAGATGACTGTGTCACACCTCTGCTCTCCCTAACCCTCCCCAAGGTCAGCCGATGGCCTTGCTTTGTCTTTTGTGTAGAAGAAATTACACGGGAAATCTTCCCGTCTCGGCCCCTTACCAGTGCCCACGGCTTCCCTCCTACACTCGCCCTTTCTCTCCCTGCTTGCCTTCTCCACTGCGTCGTCTCCATCAGCAGCACAAGCACATCTTCAGAAGCTCTCCCTTCACCCACCAGCTCCCGACCCACCCCTCTCGTCACCTCACAGCCGGTGTCCTTGAATAAAAGTCATCTGTCCCCATCAATGTATCATCTACTCACACTTAGATTCTGCATTTCCGGTTTTATTAATTACATATGCACAGGATTTAAAGGGCCAGAAGTACTGCTAGAATTGTTACCAAGCATCCCCAGCTGTCTCCTGCCCCTTGATCCCTGTTCCCCAAGGTCAGCAGTTGTTTCTTTTGATCATTAACTCCACAGTTCTAACAAAAACAAAACCAACATGCTTATACTGAAAGTTCTTGGTTTTTCAGTTTTTAGGGATTATCTCAGGGAGGAAGCATTGGTTGTTTCCTTGCATCCTGTTTTATCTTCCCCCATGGAGATAAATTCATTTTTGGTTACATCAGTGTATATTTACATTATAATTATTATTCTCACTTTGAACCCTTGAAGCTTCTTTAACCCCTGTATTAAATGGATGTGTGTGTATGTGTATATAATTTTTTGTTGTTGTTGTTGTTGTTGTTGTTGTATATAATTTTAAATCCTTGAATTCTTGGAAAACAGCTTTCATAATAAGCTTTCTCTGGCCTGTGACAGAATCTTCATGGAATTCTCTACCTGTAGGTTATTTCTGCTTGTTTTCACCCCTACCGGTGCTTTTACCTTTTAACTTTTTTATGTTGACATGTTAAACTTACAAAAAAGTTGCCATAACAGTTCAGCAGTTTCCGTACCCTGCACCACCCAGGTCCCCAGGGTTACCATCCTGCACAACCAGAGTACACTGGTCGAAGCTAAGAAATCGGCATTGGAGCATACTAGTTACTGAAGCACAGGGCCTCTGCGGTTTTCACCAGCTCTCCCATGCATGTCCTTTTTCTGGTCCACAGTCCAGTCCAGGCCCCACAGCACACGCTGCTGCGGTGGCTCCCAGTCCTCCCGGCTCTGACTTTTCCCCAGGGCCCCATCCACCTTCCACTGTCCATGACCTTGACCTTTTGGAAGACTGCTGGTCACTCGCTTTGTAGAACATCCTACATTTCGAGAGTTTGTCTGGGTATTTTTCATGATTTGTTTGAGGTTCTGCAGCTTTGGCCCAAATGGCACTGAAGTGAGGGGCCTTCTCAGGAGGTATGTGATGCTGCACATTACTGGTGGTGACACTGATCATTTTGGGTTAAGATGGTGTCTACTGGGTTCATCCACTGTATAGCCTCATTTTTTTTTCTTTCCAATTGTATTTCTTAGAGGAAGGTATTTTGAGACTATGCAAGTAGCCTGCTTCTCCTCAAACTTTGACTAATTTTAGCATTTATTGGTAGATCTTGACAGTCATATTGCAATAGTGATTTTCTATTTCCTTCTCTCTTGCATTTTCTTCAGTGTTTATATTCTTAAATTTATTTTTGGAAGTATAGTTGATTTTAAAATGTGTTAATGTCTGTTGTACAGGAAAGTGACTCAGTTACACACATACATACATTCTTTTAAATATCCTTTTCCAGTATGGTTTTATCCCAGGGTATTGAATATAGTTCCCTGTGCTATGCATTAGGACCCTGCTTATCCATACTAACCCTAGACTCCTAGTCCCTCCTCCCCCCACACCCTGCTTGGCTACCACAAAATTGTTTTCCATATCTCTGAGTCTGTTTCTGTTTCATAGATACATTCATTTGTGTCATATTTTAGATTCCGCATGTAAGTGATTTCATGCAGTATTTGCCTTTCTCTTTCTGACTGACTTTGCTCACCGTGTTTCCAAGTTGCTGCAAATGGCCTTATTTCATTCTTTTTATGGCTGAGTAATATTCCATTGTATATATGTACCACATCTGATTTATCCATCATCTGTTGGTCAGTCATTTCCACAGCTTGGCTATTGTAAATAGTGCTATTATGAACATATGGGCCTTTGTACCTTTTCAAATCATATTTTTGTCTGGGTATATGCTCAAGAGTGGGATTGCTGGGTCAAATTTCAACTCTATCACAGTTTCCTGAGGAACCTGTGTGCTGTTTCCCAGAGTCGCTGTGCAGTTTCATTCCCACCAGCGGCGCAGCACGTTTCCCTTTTCTCTACACCCTCTGCAGGATTTGTCGTTTGTATTTAATGATGGCCATTCTGACGGGTGTGAGGTGGTGCCTCGTTGTAGTTTTGATGTGCATTTCTCTGATAATTTGTGATATGAGCATCTTTTTGTGTGCCTGTTGGCCATCTTTATCTCTTCTTTGGGGAAATGTCTATTTAAGTCTGCTGCCCATTTTTTGATTGAGTTGTTTTTGTGTTTTTGAGTTGTTTGTATATTCTGGAAATTAAGTCCTTGTTGGTCACATCATTTTCAAATATTTTCTCCCATTCCATAGCTTGTCTTTTCATTTTGTTTATAGTTTCCTTTGGTGGTGGCTCAAACTGTAAAGAATCTGCCTGCAATGTGGAGATCCAGGTTCAGTCAGTGGGTTGGGAAGATCCCCTGTAGAAGGGAATGGCTACCTCCTCCAGTGTTCTTGCCTGGAGAATTCCATGGACAGAGTAGTCTGGTGGGCCACCATCCTTCAAGTCGCAAAGAGTCAGACACAACTGAGCGACTAACACGTTCACACTTGCTGTGTAAAGTTTGTAAGTTTGATTAGGTCCCATTTATTTATTTTTATTTTTGTTTTTGTTTCTATTGCCTTGGGAGAATGACCTAAGGAAACATTAGTGCAATTTATTTCAGAGAATGTTTTGCCTATGATCTCTTCCAGAAGTTTTATGGTATCATATCTTACGTTTAAATCTTTAAGCCATTTTGAGGTTATTTTTGTGCATGGTGAGAGGGTATGTTTCAACTTCATTAATTTACATGCAACTGTCCAGCCTTCCCAGCACCACTTCCTGAAGTGACTGTCTTTTTCTCATTTCATATATTTGCCTCCATGGAAGATTAGTTGACCATAGGTGTGTGGGTTCATTTCTGGCCTCTCTCTTCTGTTCTGTTGATCTATATGTCTGGCTTTCTGCCAGCATCACACTGTTTTGATTATGATAGCTTTGTAGTATTGTCTGAAGCCTGGGAGGTTTATACGCCCTGGTTTTTTGTTCTTCCTCAGGATTATTTGGCAATTCTGGGTCTTTTATGGTTCCATATAAATAGTAGGATTATATATTCTTATTCTGTGAAAAGTGTCATGAGTTATTTGGCAAAGGTCACATTAAATCTGTAGACTGATTTAGATAGTAGTGGCATTTTGAAAATACTAGTCCTTCCAACCCAAGATCATGGGATGTCTTTCCATTTCTTTGAATGCTCTTTAATTTCCTTTACTAATGATTTCTCAGCACATAAGGCTTTCACCTCTTTGAAGTTTATTCATAAGTGGTTTTTTATGTGATTTTAAAAGGGACTGTTTACGTTTCTGTTATTTCATTTTTAGTGTAAGGAAATTCAGTTCATTTCTGTATCCTGCTGCCTTGCTGAATTCATTTATCAGTTCTAGTAGTTTTGTATGGAGTCTTTAGGGTTTATATGTATAGTATTGTCATAATGCCAATTTTAGCTCTTCCTTACCAATTTGCGTTCTTTTTATTTCTTTCTCTTATCTGATTGTTGTGGGAAGGGCTTCCAGTATTTGTTGAAGAGAAGTGGTAAGAGTGGGCATCATTGTCTTTGTCCAGATTTTAGCTCTTTGTAAATAGTTTTTCTTATGTTGAGAGATGTTTTCTACATGTACTTTTGTAAGGGTTTCTATTATGAATGGATATTGAGTTTTATCAATGCTTTTTCTACATCTGTGGGATAGTCGTGTGGCTTTTGTCCTTTTGTTGATGTGGTGTATCACATTTATTGATTCGCGTTATGCTGAAACATCCTTGGACCCTGGGATGAATCCAAATTGGTCTTGGTGTATGACCTTCTTAATGTGTTTCTGGATTTGGTTTGCTGGTGTTTGGTTGAGAGTTTGGGGGTCTCTATTCATCAAAGATATTGGCCTGTAATTTTCTTTTTTGGTAGCATTTTTGTCTTTGGTTCTGGTATCAGGGTAATGGTGGCTTCATAGAATGTCTTTGGGAGTGTTCTTCCTCTTCAGTCTTTAGGAAGAGTCTGAGAAGGATTGATATGTAAGTTCATTGTAAGGAGGCCTGCTTTTACATTTGTACCGGGCAGAGCAGCACTTCCAATGTTTAAAAAAGAAAGGAAACACACAACAGAGTTAACACTGCCCTTCCCTGTCTCGGTCACTGCCTCCCCCACTGACTCAGTCTTTGTCTTGACTCTCAGATGTCCCTTTCAGTCCATTTCTATACTTCTAGCTATCTATCTGTATGTCTGTTACAAGCAACATACAATATTGTTTTGTTTGCAGTTTTTAAGATGTATATAAATGGCATCTCTAATGTGCATTTTTCTGCATTTCACTCTTCTCCTACTGCCGTGTTTAGATGTATCCATGTTGTGTATATGTGCTGAATTCCATTCCATGTCATTTTTTTATACTAATCCATGTCTCAAGTGGGGCTTCCCAGGTGGTGCACTAGTGGTAAAGGACCCACCTGCCAATGCAGAAGATGAGGGTTTGATCCCTGGGTCAGGAAGATCCCTGGAGGGGGACATGGCAATCCATTCCAGTATTCTTGCCTAGAGAATCTCCATGGACAGAGGAGTCTGGGGCGGGGGGTGGGGGTGGGGGCTACAGAGTCTGTGTCGCTATAGGGTCACACAGAGTTGGACATGACTGAAGCAACTTAGCATGCATGCACACATCTCTCAAATATCCTTCATTTTCCTATATGCACTCCTACTAATTTGTGGTGTTCCTTTTTTTCCCATTTGCTATATTTGTGTTTTCAGCTCCCTTTGCTCAGATTATACTTTGAGCGAGATCCATCCATGTTGTTACAGCTTGTTCAGTTGTAGTTGCTATGTGTGCTCCATTGTGTAAAGACAGACAGTTAACACTTGTGCAGCATGTAGACAGCAAGACTCTCTTTCTGGTTTTGCCTAGTGTGAAACAGTACTACACACTGTCTTGTACATGTCCTTAGGAGACCGTCTCTAGGATCTGCCGTGGATACAAAACTCTCAGGACGCTTAAGCCTCATAGCCTGCCCTCCACACTCATGGATTCACCACCTGCTGATTCAGCCAGTGTGGACTGCAAACATGGTACACGATCTGAGGTTGGTTGAATCCACGGATGCGGAACTCACAGATTACGGAGGGCCAACTGCAAACATGGTACACGATCTGAGGTTGGTTGAATCCACGAATGCGAAACTCGCAGATTACGGAGGGCCAGCTCTATGCAGGAGTAGAATGCTTGCTCATAGGCTATGCACGTGGTAAACATCAGTAGAGAGTCAAATGTCTTTACAATGTAATTTGCTGCCAAATTAGACAATTACCAGTTGCTCTATGTTCTTGCTAACAATGGATAATACTGTTAGGTTTTCAGTTTTTGTCACTTCAGTAAAGGTTTTTGTGGTATCTTCTTGTCATCTTAATTTGTATTTTCTCTTACAAATAATGAATAAGCATTTTTTCATTTGCCTACCAGTCATTTGGATGTACTCTTGGGAGGTGCTTATTCATGGAATACGCCTCTTCCACTAATGGGTTACCGTAGTGTCTAGGAGGGATGGAATCACATTTTCACCAAGATTCTTTGTCAGATAGATTGTCACAAATATCTTCTTCCACCCTGTCCTGCCTTTTTGTTCTCCTTATTGTATCTTTTGCCGAGCAGCAGTCATGAGCTCTGGCAGAGTCTAGTTTACCTGCCTTCCTTGCAGGTAGTGCCTTTGGTGTTCTGTTGAAACAACTTTTCCCTACTCTGAGGTTGTGAATCCCTTCTGGAACTGTTACTGTTTTATCTTTTACATTTTGATGTATAATCTAACTGGATCTAATTTTTATGTGTGGTGTAAGGGTGGGGTCAGATTTCATGTCCATTGGTGATGCTAAAATAAATTTAATTAACTGACTTAAAAAATTGGTAAAATCAGTCAATACTCATAGCCAGTGACCAATTGAGTCTGCATTGGACAGTTTGCATTTATAGGGACAAGAATCATCTGAATTACTCCTAGCAGAAGGTATGGAATCAGAGATTTTGGTGCCCAAAACTTGTATTTTTGTTTAAATTCTACTTTTAACCAGTTATAACATTTTATTTGTTTTGTTGTGAATTGAGGGGTTAAATACATTTTTGGATATATGTTCACTTATGTTTTTATGAGAGTTATGATTTTATCCATTTAAAAGAATGGTCCTTTAGCAGTTGTAATTCTTTCTTTGCTTTTTGCTTCTCCGTGATTATCTGCTAATGCAGGGGTCTGTCATGGACTGCTCAGGTTAGGGAGCAGCGTGACTGGTCCAGCATCTGCGTATGAGGATGGGGCTGGGGCAGCTCTAGGACACACGGTGTGGCTTCCTGCACACAGGCCTTGATGACAGAAAACACAGTGACTGGCAGGTCTAGTGCCCTGTTACTTAGTTGAGAATTACAGGTATTTTTTTAATAGCGTTGCCTGTCTAGCTCAAAATATTTTTCCAGTGACTGACACATTGCTAGTGGTCACGTGGTAATTTTAGAAACTTGGGCTTCTACATAGAGTGAACTTTTGCTAAGAGTAAGACCAGTAACCCAGAGAATAGAGTAAATGATAGAAAAACACATAATTTGAAAAGAACTGCACCTATAGCTATCTTGTGACAGAAGTCGTTCTTATTTTCATATGAGGATGAAAAATTGAATGGTATTTAAAAAGAATAAAAATCCCTGGGCAGATTGCTATATCCAATGAGACCAATTTTTATCAATATTTTTTTAAAATGTGATACAGCCTTTTAATTTTCACGTTAACAACTGCCAGCATTTGTATGACACATTGATACGATTGTGTACACACAAGCATACGCTATTTATATAAAAAAATAAGCTTTAATAATAAACACACCTTTACAAATGCAGCTTTTTAAAGGCTCTTGAGAAATAAGTATGGACATTTCTGAGGTAGGATCACTGTGGAATCTGGCTCTTCAGGAAGAAAATATTTTGAGAATAAAAAGCCTGACACAAATCACTAACTAGTTTTCAAACACCAGTTTTGTAATTCTGTGTACTTCTTAGTCTAATTATTACCTTTCTGTTGGCTTTTAGGGTTGTCTCCAAACTGTTCAGTTCAGTTCAGTTCAGTCGCTCAGTTGTGTCCAACTCTTTGCGACCCCGTGAATCGCAGCACGCCACGCCTCCCTGTCCATCACCAACTCCCAAAGTTCACTCAGACTCATGTCCATCGAGTTGGTGATGCCATCCAGCCATCTCATCCTTGGTCGTCCCCTTCTCTTCCTGCCCCCAATCCCTCCTAGCATTAGAGTCTTTTCCAGTGAGTCAACTCTTCTCTTGAGGTGGCCAAAGTACTGGAGTTTGAGCTTTAGCATCATTCCTTCCAAAGAAATCCCAGGGCTGATCTCCTTTAGAATGGACTGGTTGGATCTCCTTGCAGTCCAAGGGACTCTCAAGAGTCTTCTGCAACACCACAGTTCAAAAGCAGCAATTCTTTGGCGCTCAACTTTCTTCACAGTCCAACTCTCGCATCCATACACGACTACTGGAAAAACCATAGCCTTGACTAGACGGACCTTTGCTGGCAAAGTAATGTCTCTGCTTTTGAATATGCTATCTAGGTTGGTCATAACTTTCCTTCCAAGGAGTAAGCGTCTTTTAATTTCATGGCTGCAATCACCATCTGCAGTGATTTGGGAGCCCCCTCCAAAAAAAGTCTGACACTGTTTCCACTGTTTCCCCATCTATTTCCCATGAAGTGATGGGACCAGATGCCATGATCTTCATTTTCTGAATGTTGAGCTTTAAGCCAACTTTTTCACTCTCCTCTTTCACTTTCATCAAGAGGTTTTTTAGTTCCTCTTCACTTTCTTCCATAAGGGTGGTGTCATCTGCATATCTGAGGTTATTGATATTTCTCCTGGCAGTCTTGATTCCAGCTTGTGTTTCTTCCAGTCCAGTGTTTCTCATGATGTACTCTGCATATAAGTTAAATAAGCAGGATGACAATATACAGCCTTGACGTACTCCTTTTCCTATTTGGAACCAGTCTATTGTTCCATGTCCAATTTAACTGTTGCATATAGGTTTCTCAAGAGGCAGGTCAGGTGGTCTAGTGTTCCCATCTCTTGAGGAATTTTCCACAGTTTATTGTAATCCACACAGTCAAAGGCTTTGGCATAGTCAATAAAGCAGAAATAGATGTTTTTCTGGAACTCTCTTAGTGAAGTCTAAAATTTTTCATCTGAAATATTTGCAAAGGATCTAAGTACCAGCATGCATAGATACTATATCTTTGGGTAAAATGGCTACATTTGCCTTTAAATTAAGCCAAGAAGTTCTAAATACAGTTGGTGCTAGACACTATCATCCTTTCAAAAAATTACACAAAGAATACAAATTTTAATGGTAGGAAATGCCATACTTTTCTTTTTCACTCCCTGAATTTGTATTTTGATTCTACTTCTCCCTCAAAATTTTAGCCTAATTATTCTTGGCTTACATATTGTTTAGTTGACTGTCTGTCACAAAAGTCCATATCATCCTACCATCATAAGGCTCTGATGCTGCTGCTGCTGCTGCTAAGTCACCTCAGTCGTGTCCGACTCTGTGCGACCCCATAGACGGCAGCCCACCAGGCTCCGCCATCCCTGGGATTCTCCAAGCAAGAACACTGGAGTGGGTTGCCATTTCCTTCTCCAATGCATGAAAGTGAAAAGTGAAAGTGAGGTCACTCAGTCGTGTCTGACTCTTCGAGACCCCAGGGACTGTAGCCCACCAGGCTTTTCCATCCATGGGATTTTCCAGGCAAGAGTATTGGAGTGGGATGCCATCTCCTTCTCCCATAAGGCTCTACATATTTTAAATTTCTTATGGACTGAGTTTGTTTAATAGACAGAGGGCAATTTTAATAAGCTACTAAACATGTAAAATTTCATTGACAGTGTATCACTTAATGAGTTGAAGTCTTCTCCTCCCAATTATTTCATCTCTATATGTTACTATTATTTTTGTTAGAATGGCCACAGTACAGCATCAGTTCTTTTCTCCCTTTTCAATTTTATGTATGGAAATGCTTATGACCCTCCTTCAGACAGATGGAAAGAGAAGGAGTTAATGATAGCAGGGTAAAGCCATCTCCTTCTGAATTACATGCTAAAATAAATACTCAGAAATTTTGATGTTCCTTCAGTTTTGTTGGCAAAATTGGACCAATTTTGATCAGGTTGACTATATGGACCTTTGTTGGCAAAGTGATACCTGCTTTTTAATATGCTATCTAGGTTATCACAGCTTTGCTTCCAAGGAGCAAGGAATTGGAGACCAACCAGCATTGTGGGAGGATCTGTATCCTGTTACTGTGCTTTCATTTCCAAACACTGTGTTTTGAAATTGTATCTTGAGTCCTGCTTTACAGTAAGATGCATATGGGAAATGGTCTGTTTTCATCTGTAATGGGAAAAAAAAAAAGGGCATTTTCTCTGTCTGGTGAATCTTTGAAGAGTGCAATAGAAAGGTGAGGATATAAAAATGTATCCCCTGAAACTGTTTGAGTCTCTGACTCATTGGAAAATGCTGGTAGATGTAAGGCTGCTGTTGTTGAGTTGCTAAGTTGTGACCAATTCTTTGCAGCCCCCAAGGACTGCAGCACACCAGGCTTCCCTGTCTTTCACTGTCTCACAGAGTTTGCTTAAGTCCATTGATTCAGTGATGCCATCCAACCATCTCATCCTCTGTCACTCCCTTCTCCTCCTGCCCTCAATCTCTCCCAGCATCAGGGTCTTTTCCAATGAGTTGGCTCTTCTCATCCAGTGGCCAAAGTACAGGAGCTTCAGCACCAGTCCTTCCAAAGAATATTCAGGGTTGATTTCCTTTGGGGTTGACTGGTTTGATCTTACAGTCCAAGGAACTCTCAGGAGTTTTCTCTAGCACCACAGTTTGAAAGCATCAGTTCTTCAGCCCTCAGCCTTCTTAATGATCCGACTCTCACATCCATATATGACTACTAGAAAACCCATAGCTGTGACTATATGGACCTTTGTTGGCAAAGTGATATCTGCTTTTTAATGTGCTGTCTAGGTTGTCACAGCTTTGCTTCCAAGGAGCAAGCATCTTTTAATTTCATGGCTGCAGTCACAATCTGCAGTGATTTTGAAGCCCCCAAAAATAAAATCTGTCACTGTTTCCACTTTTCCCCCATCTGTTTGCCATGAAGTGATGGGACCAAATGCCATGATCTTAGTTTTCTGAATGTTGAGTTTTAAGTTAGTTTTTTTTTTTTTTCACTCTCCTCTTTCACCCTCATCAAGAGGCTCTTGAGTTCCTCTTCACTTTCTGCCATTAGAGTGGTATCATTGGCATATCTGAGGTTGTTGATATTTCTCCTGGCAATCTTGATTCCAGCTTGTGCTTCACCTAGTCCAACATTTCGCATGATGTACTCTGCATATAAGTTAAATAAGCAGGCTGACAATCTACAGCCTCGCCATATTCCTTTCCTAGTTTTGAACCAGTCTGTTGTTCTGTGTCTGGTTCTAACTGCTGCTTTTTGACCTGCATACAGGTTTCTCAGGAGACAGGTAAGGTGGTCTGGTGTTCCCATCTCTTTAAGAATTTTCTAGTTGTCCTGATCCACACAGTCAAAGACTTCAGCAAAGTCCATGAAGCAGAAGTAAATCTTCTGGAATTCCCTCGGTTTTCCTGTGATCTAACAGATGCTGGCAATTCGATCTCTGGTTCCTCTGCCTTTTCTAAATCCAGCTTGTACATCTGGATATCCCAGTTTAAAACCTATTGGCTTCAGTGGCTTAAGTTTAGATTTAACTATGCTTTCATAAAGCATAGAAATTACTAGATTATGTCACCATCTTAATAGAGCCTCTTGTCGTTAAATGCACTCTGTTGTAACTAGTCCTGTAAGATGTTTCTTGGCAAATGGGTTCTGAGATCTGTCTGTGTCTTTTGGTTGGTACATTTAATCCATTTACGTTTAAGATAATTATGGATGTCAGTAGACTGACTGGGCAGATGAAAACATGTGCAAGTATGCACTTCCACTTAGCACGTCACTCTACTTAACCCCCAAATTAAATGTAATTATTTTTTAGGTTAGTCATGTTTGGATCATGGCTTGCAATTGTAATTATCTTTTTTTTTTTTTAGTCTGGCTATTGATTGTGAAAACAGACATTTTTTACAATTGTAATTAGGTAACTATTATTTAATACCATTGCATCATGACTTTGAGCAAAACCTTACTAGCATGGGAAATGAACACAACTGTCCAGTAGTTTGAACATTCTTTGGTACTTCCTTTCTTTGGGATTAGAATGAAAACTGACTTTTTCCAATCCTGTAGCCACTGCTGAGTTTTCCAAATTTGTTGACATACTGAGTGCAGCACTTTAACAGCATCATCTTTTAGGATTTGAAATAGCTCAGCTGGAATTCCATCACCTCCACTAGCTTTGTTGGAAGTAATGCTTTCTAAGGCCACTCCACTTTACACTCCAGGATGTCTGGCTCTCAGTGAGTGACCATACCATTGTGATCATTTGGGTCATTAAAACCTTTTTTGTATGATTCGGTGTATTCTTGCCACCTCATTTTAATCTCCTCTGCCTCTGTGAGGTCCTTACCATTTCTGTCCTTTATTGTACCCATTCTTGCACGAAATTGTCCCTTGATGTCTCCAGTTTTCTTGAGGAAGTCTCGTCTTTCCCGTTCATTGTTTTCCTCTGTTTCTTTGCATTGCTTATTGAATAAGGCTTTCCTATCACTCCTTGATATTCTCTAGAATTCTGCATTCAGTTGGGTTTATCTTTTCCTTTCTCCCCTACTTTCCACTTCTCTTCTTTCCTCAGCTTTGTAAAGCTGCCTCGGACAACCACTTTGCCTTCTTGCATTTCTTTTTGGGGGGATGGTTTTGGTCACTGCCTCCTATACAATGTTACAAACCTCCACCCATAGTTCTTCAAGTACTCTCACATCTAAGCCCTTGAATCTATTCATCACCTCCATTGTATAATCATAAGGGATTTGATTTAGGTTATACCTGAATGGCCTAGTGGTTTTTCCTTGCTTTCTTCAATTTAAGCCTGAATCTTGCAGTAAGGAGTCAATGATCTGAGCCACAGTCAGCTCCAGGTCTTGTTTTTGCTGACTGTATAGAGCTTCTCCTACTGTTCATACTGTTCATGTGGTTTTCAAGGCAAGAATACGAAGTGATTTGCTATTGCCTTCTCTAGTGGGACACATTTTGTCAGAACTCTCCATCATGACCCGTCCACTTGGGTGGCCCTACACGGCATGGCTCATAGTTTCATTGTGTTAGACAAGGCTGTGATCCGTTTGGTTAGTTTTCTGTGATTATGGTTTTCAGTCTGTCTTCCCTGTGATGGAGAAGGATAAGAGCCTTATGGAAGCTTCCTGATGGGAGAGACTGACTGAGGGGGAAACTGGGTCTTGTTCTGATGGGACAGGGCCATGCTCAGTTCAGTGCAGTTCAGTCACTCCATCGTGTCCGACTCTTTCCGACCCTGTGAATCGCAGCACACCAGGCCTCCCTGTCCATCACCAACTCCCGGAGTTCACTCAAACTCATGTCCATCGAGTCCATGATGCCATCCAGCCATCTCATCCTCTGTTGTCCCCTTCTCCTCCTGCCCCCAATCCCTCCCAGCATCAGAGTCTTCCAATGAGCCAACTCTTCGCATGAGGTGGCCAGAGTATTGGAGTTTCAGCTTCAGCATCAGTCCTTTCAAAGAACATCCAGGGCTGATCTTGCAGTCCAAGGGACTCTGCAAGGCTGATCTCCTTGCAGTCCAAGGGACTCTCAAGAGTCTTCTCCAACACCACAGTTCAAAAGCATCAATTCTTCGGCGCTCAGCCTTCTTCACAGTCCAACTCTCACATCCATACATGACCACTGGAAAAACCATAGCCTTGACTAGACAGACCTTTGTTGGCAAAGTAATGTCTCTGCCTTTCAATATGCTATCTAGGTTGCTCATAACTTCCCTTCCAAGGAGTAAGCATCTTTCAGTTTCATGGCTGCAATCACCATCTGCAGTGATTTGGGAGCCCCCTCCAAAAAAAAGTCTGACACTGTTTCCACTGTTTCCCCATCTATTTCCCATGAAGTGATGGGACCAGATGCCATGATCTTCCTTTTCTGAATGTTGAGCTTTAAGCCAACTTTTTCACTCTCCACTTTCAGTTTCATCAAGAGGCTTTCTAGTTCCTCTTCACTTTCTCCCATAAAGGTGGTGTTATCTGTATATCTGAGGTTATTTATATTTTTCCTGGAAATCTTGATTCCAGCTTGTGCTTCTTCCAGCCCAGTGTTTCTCATGATGTACTCTGCATAGAAGTTAAATAAACAGGGTGACAATATACAGCCTTGACTATTCCTTTTCCTATTTGGAACCAGTCTCAGTAAATATTTAATCCAATTTTCTGTTGATGGGTGGGGCTGTGTTCCCTCCCTGCTATTTACCTGGGGCTAAACTATGGCGGAGGTAATGAAGATAATGGCGACCTCCCTCAAAAGATCCCAGGCATGCACTGCTACACTCAGTGCCCCCAACCCTGCAGCAGGCCACCGCCGACCCTCACCTCCGCTGGAGACTCCGGGACACCCACAGGCAAGTCCGGAACAGTGTCTTGTGGGATCACTGCTCCTTTCTCCTGGGTCCTGGTGCACAAGGTTCTGTTTGTGCCCTCCCAGAGTCCATTCCCCAGTGCTGTGTAAGTTCTGGCGGCTCTATGGTGGGTTAATGGCGACCTCCTCCAAGAGGGCTTATGCCATACCCAAGACTGCTGCACCGAGAGCCCCTGCCCCGCAGCAGCCCACTGCCGACCTGCAGCTCCTCAGGAGACACCCAGACACAGTCCTGTCTCAGTCTCTGTGGGGTCCCTGGGTCCTGCGCACAAGGTTTGTTTGTGCCCTCTGAGCACCTCTGGCAGAAATGGGGTTCGATTCTAAATACAAATTCGCCTCTCCTACCATCTTTCTGGGGCTTCTCCTTTGCTCTTGGATATGGGGTATCGCCTCACAGCCTCACCAGTGCCACGCAGCCACTGCTCGCCGCTCCAGCACATGCAAATTGGACCATAAAGCAAACTGAGCACTGAAGAATTGATGCTTTTGAACTGTGGTGTTGGAAAATACTCTTGAGAGCTCCTTGGACTGCAAGGAGATCCAACCAGTCCATCCAAAAGGAAATCAGTCCTGAATATTCATTGGAAGGACTGATGCTGAAGCTGAAACTCCAATACTTTGGCTACCTGATGTGAAGAACTCACTCATCTGAAAAGACCGTGATGCTGGGAAAGATTGAAGGTGAGAGGAGAAGGGGATGACAGAGGATGAGATGGTTGGATGGTATCACTGACTCAATGGACATGAGTTTGAGTAAACTCCGGGAGTTGGTGATGGACAGGGAGGCCTGGTGTGCTGCAGTCCATGGGATCACAAAGAGTCGGACACAACTGAGCGACTGAACTGATAAAGCTTCTCTATCTTGAGCTACAAAGACTAATAATCAACCTGATTTTAGTATTTACCATCTGGTGATGTCCATGTATAGAATCTCTCTTGAGTTGTGGGAAGAGGGTGTTTGCTATGACCAGTGCATTCACTTGGCAGAACTCCATTAGCCTTTGCCCCGGTTCATTTTTCAGTCCAAGGCCAAACTTGCCTGTTACTGCAGGTATCTCTTGACTTCCTACTTTTTGAATTCCAATCTGCTATAATGAAAAGGACATCATTTTGGTGTTAGTTCTAGAAGATCTTGTAGGTCCTTGAGGATGTTGTGGTTCTATGAAGAGCTAGTCAACTTCACCTTCTTTAGCATTACTGGTTGGGGCATAGACTTGGATTACTGTGATGTTGAATGGCTTGCCTTGGAAATGAACCAATATCATTCTGTCATTTTTGAGATTGCACTCAAGTACTGCATTTTGGACTCTTGTTGACTATTTCTTCTCAAGGATTCTGGCCCACGGTAATAGATATAATGGTTGTCTCAGTTAAAGTTGCCCGTTCCAGTCCATTTTAGTTCACTGATTCCTAAGATGTCAATTTTCACTCTTGCCATCTCCTGCTTGACCACTTCCAGTTTACCTAGATTCAGGGACCTAACATTCCAGGTGTCTATGCAGTATTATTCTTTTTTTTCTTAATATGTATATTTTATTGAAGGACAGTTGGCTTACAGTGTTTCAGATGCACAGCAAGGTGATTCAGCTATCCAGACACACATACATTATTTTCAGATTATTCCCCATTATAGGTTATTACAAAATATTGACTATAGTTCCTGGTGCTATATGGTAAACCTTTGTTGCTTGTTGCTTATCTGTTTCTTTTAGTTAGAAATCTAGCATTCTATTCATACTAAGTCAAACAAGCAGAATCAAAATGTCATAAAATTTTTAGTTAGGCAAAAATTCATAAGTTTTCTAAAATATATATATTATACATATTATATATATATGTATACAAAAGTTTTTCTACTATGCTTGATAAAAGCTTGAGAAGGAACATCAAAGAAAAGAGATGGAAAAACTGGAGAACATAAGCTAAATGAAATGGGAGCACTGAATATGAAATAGAAAAAGTTAAAATAACCAGATAAAAGTAAAAGATCCTCATATAGTCCAGTTGTTTTTAAACATGGCTGCTCATTAGAAACACATCTGGAGCTCTGGAGAAGAAAAAGCATTTGCTATTTTTCAAAAACTTTCAAGATAATTCTGATATGATCTGGATTCTAAAGTGATGACAGGATTTTCTATTAAATGTTAGTTTTATTGATAATTCTATTTTTTTGTTGTTGTTGACAATCATGATACAATGGTATTAAGTGAGTAATAGTTACATAATCACAATAGTAAAAGATGTTTATCAGTTTTCACAATTGATAGCCAGACAAAAAATAAACAATAATTACAATTGCAAGCCATAATGGGAACATGATTAACCTAACAATATAAAATAATTACATACAATTGGGGGGGGATCAAGCAGAGTAATATGATAAGTGAGAGTACATATATGCACATGTTTTCATCCGCCCAGCCAGTCAATGTCTTTTGGTTGGTGCATTTAACCTATTTACATTTAAGGTAATTATCGATACATATGATCCTATTAGGGCTTCCCTCATAGCTCAGTTGGTAAAGAATCTGCCTGCAATGCAGCAGACCTGAGTTTGATCCCTAAATTGGGAAGATCCCCTGGAAAAGGGAAAGGCTACCCACTCCAGTACTCTGGCCTAGAGAATTCCATAGACTGTATAGTCTATGGGGTTGCAAAGAGGTGGACACGACTGAGCGACTTTCACTTTCACTTTCATGATCCTATTACCATTTACTTAGTTGTTTTGGGTTTATTTTCTGTAGGGCTTTTGCTTCTCTTGTGTTTCCTGCCTAGAGAAGTTCCCTTAGCATTTGTTGTAAAGCTGGTTTGGTGGTGCTGAATTCTCTTAACTTTTGCTTGTCTGAAAAGCTTTTGATTTCTCCATCAAATCTGAAGGAGAGTCTTGCTGGGTAAAGTAGTCTCAGTTGTAGGTGCTTCTCTTTCATCACTTTAAATATATGGCGCCATTCCCTTCTGGTTCATAGAGTTTCTGTTAAGAAATCAGCTGATAACCTGATGAGACTTCCCTTGTATGTTATTTATTGTTTTTCCCTTGTTGCTTTTAATATTTTACCTTTGTCTTTTTTTTTTTTTTAGTTAGCCTGACATGTTTATTAGAACTGTCAAAATCCAGAAGAACGATGATGCCAAAAGCTGATAAGAACATGGAGCAGCAGGAAGTCCCATTCATCATTGCTGAGAATGCAAAATGGTCCCGCCACCTTGGAAGATGGTTTGCCAGTTTATTACAAAGCTAAACACAGTCTCATGAAATGTTCCAACAATCAGGCTCCTAGGTATTTTACCCACATTGACTGAAAATTTATGTCTGCACAAAGACCTGTTTATACACAAATGTTTATAGCAGTTTTACTCATAATTGCCAAAACTTGGCAGTAACCTTCAGTAGGTGAATGGCTAAATAACTGTGGTACATCCAGACAATAGAATATTATTCAGTGCTAAAAATAAATGAGCCATCAAGCCATTAAAAGATGTGCAGGAAGCTTAAATTAATATTACCGTGTGAAAGAAGCCAATCTGAGAAGGCTGCAAACTGTATGATTCCAACTATAGGACACCTGAAAAAGGCAAAACTATGAAGACAGTGAAAAGGTCAGTGACTGTGGATGGGGGCAGTGGGGGAGGAAGAGAGGAGGTGGTGAATAGGCAGAGTAAAGGAGATTTTTAGAGCAGTGGAACTATTACATTTGATGCTGCAATAAACATGCCCATGTACATTTGCTACAACTCACAGAATACACAAAACCCAGAGTGAATCACGGTGTAAACTATGGACCTAAGCTGATACTGATGGATCGATGTCGGCTTAGCCATTGTAGCAAATGTCCATGCTTCTACAAGATGTGCTTCCCTGGTGCCTCAGACGGCGAAGCGTCTGCCTGCAGTGCGGGAGCCCGGGTTCAGTCCTTGGGTCGGGAAGGCCTCCTGGGAAAGGAAATGGCAATCCACTCCAGTATTCTCGCTTGGAAAATCCCATGGACGGAGGAGCCTGGTAGGCTACAGTCCATGGGGCCACAAAGAGTCAGACACGACCGAACGACTTCACTTTCTCTTTGAAGGGAAACTTGCAAAGGTCAGAGCTGTTGGTGATAGAAACTCCCTATACTTTCCACTCAAATTTTCTATAAACCTAAAACTGCTCTCGAAAATAATATATATATCTGTTAATTTTTTTAAGGTATAACTTAATTGTAACTACAACCCTCTCAAACGCTTCTTACTGATTTTCCCACAAAAGAGGGGTTCAAATCCTGATCATCTATTAAGAATAACATTTATAATAAAGGCATGGAGACATTTTTGCAATAAAAAGGCCTGGAGAGTTAGTTATGTTTGTGAAAAGATGAAGTCTTGGTTCTTCACTTTGTATAAATTTAGGTAAGTGAATCAACCTCACTAAACCTCCGTCTAACACTTTTTTATTTATTTTTAATATAAATTTATTTATTTTAATTGGAGGTTAATTACTTTATAATCTTGTATTGGTTTTGCCATACATTAACATGAATCTGCCACGAGTGTACACATGTTCCCCATCCTGAACCCCCCTCCTTCTCCCTCCCTGTACCATCCTTCTGGGTCATCCCAGTGCACCAGCCCTGAGCATCAAGTATCATGCATTGAACCTGGACTGGAGATTCGTTTCATATATGATATTATACATATTTCAATGCCATTCTCCCAAATCATCCCACCCTCGCCCTCTCCCACAGAGTCCAAAAGACTGTTCTATACATCTGTGTCTCTTTTGCTATCTCGCATACAGAGTTATAGTTACCATCTTTCTAAATTCCATATATATGCATTAGTATACTGTACTGGTGTTTTTCTCTCTGGCTTACTTCACTCTGTATAATCGGCTCCAGTTTCATCCACCTCATTAGAACTGATTCAAATGTATTCTTTTTAATGGCTGAGTAATACTCCATTGTGTATATGTACCACGGCTTTCTTATCCATTCGTCTGCTGATGGACAGCTACGTTGCTTCCATGTCCTGGCTATTATAAGCAGTGCTGTAATGAACACTGGGGTACACGTGTCTCTTTCAGTTCTGGTTTCCTCAGTGTGTATGCCCAGCAGTGGGATTGCTGGGTCATAAGGCAGTTCTATTTCCAGTTTTTTAAGGAATCTCCACACTGTTCTCCATAGTGGCTGTACTAGTTTGCATTCCCACCAACAGTGTAAGAGGGTTCCCTTTTCTCCACACCCTCTCCAGCATTTATTGCTTGTACACTTTTGGATCACAGCCATTCTGACTGGCATGAAATGGTACCTCATTGTGGTTTTGATTTGCATTTCTCTGATAATGAGTGATGTTGAGTGTCTTTTCATGTGTTTGTTAGCCATCTATATGTCTTCTTTGGAGAAATGTCTATTTAGTTCTTTGGCCCATTTTTTGATTGGGTCGTTTATTTTTCTGGAACTGAGCTGCAGGAGTTGCTTGTATATTTTTGAGATTAGTTGTTGGTCACTTGCTTCATTTGCTATTATTTTCTGCCATTCTGAAGGCTGTCTTTTCACCTTGCTTATAGTTTCCTTTGTGGTGCAGAAGTTTTTAAGTTTAATTAGGTCCCATTTGTTTGCTTTTGCTTTAATTTCCAATATTCTTGGAGGTGGATCATAGAGGATCCTGCTGTGATTTGATTACTATGTGTCTCAGTGTATTCCTCCTTGGGTTTACCCTGCCTGGGACTCCATGTGCCTCCGGGACTCAGTTGACTGTATCCTTTCACATGTTAGGGAAGTTTTCAGCTATTATCTCTTTAAATACTTTCTCAGGTCCTTTCTCTCTCTTCTACTTTGGGACCCCTATATTGCGAAGGCTGGTGTGTTTAATGTTGTCCTAGATGTCTTAGTCTGTCTGCATTTCTTTCCATTTTTTCCCTATATTCTGTTCTGTGGTAGGGATTTCTGCCATCCTGTCCTTAGGTTATGTATCTGTTCTTCTGCCTCAGTTATCCTATTGATTCCTTCTAGTGTATTATTTATCTCTGTTTGTTTGTTCTTTAGTTCTTCTAAGTCTTTGGTAAACATTTCTTGCATCTTCTCCATTGTTTTCCCAAGATCCTAGGTCATCTTTACTACTGTTATTTTGAAATTCTTTTTCTGGAAGGTTGCCTTTCTCCACTTCTTTTAGTTGTTTTTCTGGGGTTTTATCTTGTCCCTTCATCTGAGACATAACTCTCTGCTTTTTCATGCTGATTCAGTTCAGTCCAGTTGCTCAGTCGTGTCTGACTCTTTGCAACCTCATGGACTGCAGCACGCCAGGCTTCCCTGTCCATCACCAACTCCCAGAGCTTACTCATGTCCATAAACCCACTGATGCCATCCAACCATCTCATCCTGTCATCACCTACTCCTCCCATCTTCAATCTTTCCCAGCATCAGGGTCTTTTCAAATGAGTCAGTTCTTTTGCATCAGGTGGCCAAAATATTGGAGCTTCAGCTTCAGCATCAGTCCTTCCAATGAATATTCAGGACTGATTTCCTTTAGGATTGACTGGTTGGATCTCCTTGCAATCCAAGGGACTCTCAAGGGTCTTCTCCAACACCACAGTTCAAAAGCATCAATTCTTTGGCGCTCAGCTTTCTTTATAGTCCAACTCTCACATCTATACATGAGTACTAGAAAAACCATAGCTTTGACTAGATGGACCTTTGTTGGCAAAGTAATGTCTCTGCTTTTTTAATATGCTGTCTAGGTTTGTCATAGCTTTCCTTCCAAGGAGTAAGCGTGTTTTAATTTCATGGCTGCAGTCACCATCTGCAGTGATTTTGGAGCCCAGGAAAATAAAGTCTGTCACTGTTTCCATTGTTTGCCCATCTATTTGCCATGAAGTGATGGCAAATACTGCCATCATGCTGATTAACTTTCTGTAATGTGATTTTTGTTGTAGCTGCTGTGGGATTGTGATTCTTCTTGCTTATTCTGTCTGCCCTCAGATGGAGGAGGCTATGAGGCTTGTGTAAGCTTCCTAATGGGAAGGACTGGAGGTCGGAAAAACTGGGTCTTGCTCTAGTGGGCAGGGCCTTGCTCAGTGAAGCTTTAATCCAATTATATACTGATAGGTGGGGTTCCCTCCCTGTTAGTTGTTTGGCCTGAGGTGACCCAGCCCTGGGGTCTACTGGGTCTCTTGTAGGGATAATGGCACCTCCAAGGGGGACCTTCCAGGACTGCTGCTGCCGCGCCCCTGTCCCTGTGGTGAACCCCTGCTGACCCACGCCTCCACAGGAGACCCTCCAACACTACCAGGTGGCTTGGGTTCAGTCTCTGTGGGGTCACTGCTCCTTTCCTCTGGGTCTTGGTGCATGCAACATTTTGTTTGTGGCCTCCAAGACCAGAGTCTCTCTTTCCCCAAGTCCTGTGGAAGTCCTGCAGTCAAATCCCACTGGACATCAAGGTCAGATTCCCTGGGGATTCCTAGTCCCTTTGTTGGATCCCCAGGCTGGGAAGCCTGACGTGGGGTCCAGGACCTTCACAACAGTGGGAGAATGTCTTTGGTATTGCTGTCCTTCAGTTTGTGGGTCACCCACCCAGCGGGATTTGATTGGGATTTGATTTTATTGTGATTGTGTCCCTGCTACTGTCTCGCTGCAGCTGCTTTGTCTTTGGAGGTGGGTATCTGTTTTTGGTGGGTTCCAGCGTTCTCCTGTCAGTGGTTGTTCAACAGCTAGTTGCGATTTTGGTGCTCTCCACAATACTGTTCTTTATAGCACTGGACATTACTTTCACCACCACACATATCCACAACTGGGCATTGTTTTCACTTTGGCCCAGCGGCTTCATTCTTTCTGGAGCTATTAGTAATTGCCCACCTCTTTCCTGGTGGCTGAGACGGTTAAAAAAAAAAAAAAAAAAAGCACCTGCAATGCAGGAGACCTGGATTCCATCCCTGGGTTGGGAAGATCCCCTGGAACAGGAAATGGCTACCCACTCCAGTGTTCTTGCCTGGAGAATTCCATGGACAGAGGAGCCTGGTGGGCTGCAATCCACAGGGTCACAAAGAGCTGGACACAACTGAGTGGCTGACACTTTGACTTTCATACTTCCCCAGTAGCACACTGGATACCTTCCAACCTGGGGGACACATCTTTCAGAGTCATATCTTTTTGCCTTTTTGTACTGTTCATAGGGTTACTGTGTCAAGAATACTGGAGTGGCTTGCCATTCCCTCCTCCAGTGGACCACCTTTTGTCAGAACTCTTCATTGTGACCCATCCATGTTGGGTGACCCTGCGTGGCATGGCTCATAGCCTCACTGGGTTACACAAGCCCCTTCACCACGACAAGACTGTGATCCATGAAGGGACTTCGGGGTAGAGTTTGGTGTATGGAAGCACTTGATAAACCTGTGTGGAATGGAGGGAGAGGGGTCTTCTGATCACACAGAGCTTGGCTGGCTTCAATGGACTCTTCCAATGACACAGGCACTTTAAGCCCAGGATAATAAGGGGAGGGCAGAATGCGTTTCTAGGACCCAGTTCCATCCAAGTAAAGCCACCAGGCTGACTGCTAGTTGGTTCCTCCCCAGCGCAGTCACTGTTTTCCCATAGTTAAACCTGTTTTCTCCTAAGTCAATTCTCAATTCATTCTGACTATGTTGTGCCTCTGCTGACCACCCCCAACCTCACATTTTCTCTTTGAAAGAGCCTTACTAAAGCATCACACTGTAAATCACATCATCAGTCAGTAAATAGCATCCCAGGATGTAGACGAGTATCATCTCGTCCTCGGTGGCTCTGCCCCTTCGGGAGTGGCTGCACCTGAGATTTTCTGTCGTTCCCTAAAGCTTAGCTCACTGCTCCAGGAAACTGGGACATCCAGGAAGCCCACCCTGTCTCACCCCGTGTGAGCAGTGAGTGAGCCCACGGCCCCGTGGCTGTGCAGACCAGGGAGTGAACAGGCCGGTGGGGCTAAGAAGCTGGCCAAGCCTTCATGGGGCTCTGCTCTCTGATAGGCCTGTCAGTCAGAGAGCTCCCAGATTGCCACCCTTGACCCCACTCACCCAGCAAGTCCCTGTCCTAATGAACAGCCCACCCCACCCCTCATGTGCGGCTGCAGGCGGGTCCAGCCACCAGAGGGAGTTCAGGTGCTCTGAGCTGGGGCAGGACCGAGGCTCGTCTCCAGGCCTGGTGGAAGTCCGAGGTCTTCAGTATGAGATCGTTTGCCTTTTAGTTCAGATCCTTTTCAGAATCTAATGAATTAGTTCCTTACAGACCCGGCTCATCTTCTGTAGAAGCCAGTTACCTGGGTCTTTAGAGGCCAGAGAAGGAATCCTGCTCACTCTACAGCTCATGCACAAAAGGTCACTGATTGAGTTTCACTGCATTTGTTCATGGGGGTTTGAAACGTGAGAGGCCTCATGTGAGCACATTTTGGGATCCTCTTTAGAGACTGTAAGTTAAGAAAGTCTCCAAGATGAAAAAGTTAGCAGGAAATCATCCCAACTCATGCCACTTGGGTCTCCACATATGTCATCTCAGTGACAGGCTGGAGGAGTGACAACCTCACACGTGAGCATGTTCCCAGGATCTGAACGAGCACACGCTCCTCCATGCAAACACACGCACACACGACACCCTTACACATGGACCCAGCTTCTATGAGTAAACCTGCTGTTGCTGACTCTCTTCTCTCTTAACCTGAAATACGACAGATTTCACTGTCATCCATTAGCCTAGGACTCGGGCCACAAGCTGAACTCTCACATTTCCCTATGCTCACAGTTGCAGAATATTCAGGGTTGGAGGGTACAGGGCAGAGTCAGAGAAGTGGGTCCCTGGCAAGATGGTTAACTTCTGCAAATCTGTCTCCTCACTGTTCATTGTCCTGGGGTCACTGCTACTGTGCAGGTGTCGCCAAGATGAAATGGGAATAACGTGGGGAAGGCATCTCCATGCCGTTTCCCAGGGAGGTCACTACTGACATTTTCTTGGAGATAGTTTCAGTGGAGCAGGACTCTGGCATACCTGGCCGTCTGTCCTTATGTGTCTGCAGCACAACTCAGAGCACCCCTTGTTGGAGGTGGGGAGATTCTGGTCAGTAGGACCCCTGGACTAGCCCATGTTTGGGAGGGTGAGAAGGGCTCCTTAAGGAGTAGTGGTGATTGCTTATTTTCACTCTTAACATGGACGTGTCCTTCTCGTGAGGACAGTTCAGCCCAGGGAAGGGGCAGACTCCTAAGCTTGTGTGGGTACTCAGTGGTTTCAGCAGTGTCCGACTCTTTGTGACCCTGTGGACCGTAGCCCACCAGGCTTCTCTGTCTTTGCGATTCTTCAGGCAAGAAGTGCGTTGCTGGGTCCTCCTCCAGGGGATCTTCCTGACCCAGGGATCGAAGCTGCATCTCACGTCTCCAGCATTGGCAGGCAGGTTCTTTACCACTAGTACCACCTAAGCTCTTACTGTAAGTAATTGATGGAGCCAAGAGAAGAGGGGTCAGGGCTCAGGCTTTCTCTAGGGGGAGGCTTGCCCTCTACCCTGGCCCAGGCCTGACCTCACAGTGGCTGCAGGGGGTGACCCACCTACGGTTGCACTTCTCCTGGTACAGCTGCAGCTGGTTCTCGTTGATGTTGGATTCTCTGACCAGGGCATCGCGGTTGGCGCTGCGCAGGCTCTGGTGGGTGTTGTACAGGAAGAGCTGGTTGTTCAGTTCTTGCCGCCTCCGCAGCTGGTGGCAGAAGGAATACAGCTCCTCTTCGCTCTCCTAGAGAACAGAGGGGACGACAGCCATGGGGGGCAGGCTCATCAAACCAGATGGGGGACATGCCAGCTGGAGGGGAGACTGCAGGGAGCATGGGGCAGACCCGATCGTCTGCTGGGATCTTCCCAGAAGATCCAGGATCTGTTTTAACCAAAGATGAGCTCTCAATCATTTACTCCATGGGAAGCAGCAGTCTAGAAAGCTATGGCTGCCAGTTAAGGGGAGCTTTATTGTGAAACAGCAGCTGCATTGCCCAGCGATCCTGTTTCTTAATCCAGTCTGGTTTTTCATGGGTCTACGTCGCCTTCTGGTTCTCATGCAAATACAGAGGCCCTGTGCTCGCAGTAGACACAGCAGGTGAGGCAGAGGGTGGCCTGGACAGAAAGCAGACTGCTGGCGGCCTGGGGTGCAATGAGTGGAGACAGATGAGGAGCAGGAGTGGCTCTTTGGGGTGATGGAAATGTTCCAGAATTGGTAATAGTGATGGTTACTCAACTCCAAAGGGGCTAAAAAACAGTGCGTTGTACAAGTGGTGAAATGTATAAGAATCATCTCAAATAAATCTGTTACCCGCTTCCCCCCACTCCTGCCAGAAGGTCCAGGGAAACATAGGTTACACCCCCAGGGATGGGCATGTGACTCTGGCTAGAATCGTTGACTTCCTCCCCTCCCACCACCACCTCTAGCCACAAGACCCAGGTCAGGTTAGTGGGCGGTGTCCATGGGAGTTGTTTGGTGCTCTTGGTAAAGAGAAAGTTTCTTCTCTGGTGGATTGGTGGAGAGAGTGATGCGTGTCTTCAGTTGCTGGTGGTCCTTCTGCCATCGTGGGGAGAAAGAGGGAAACAGAGCCACTGGGAGAGCTCCTCGGTCCAGCCATGATGGAAACAAGCCCTGCCGCTAAACCGTGCCGTTGTCTAAGCCAGAACAGCACCCCCGTTATGCTGAAAATCTTCCAGGGTGAGGGTTGTGGATGTCAGCATGGGAGGATGAGTGTGTGTTACCTCTGATGTGTTTAGAAGATCTCTATTGTGTAAAGGACGGCTCCTCGGGAGGTCAGTCTAGTGGCTATTACCATGACGCAGTGATTCCAGTGAGAGACTCCAGTGCTACAAAAACATCCATTGGCAATCACAAATGTGCTTCTTTTGTCCTTTATTTTTACAAAAATTGGGCTCAGACTGTACTTTGGTCTGAAATTTTTTGCCCAGCTTAACAACCTTAACAAACCATCATGGACATGCCCTGGGATAATGGGTTGAATGAACTCTGACTTTGGAGGTGGGGAGACCATGGTAAAGGTTATTCTGACCACTGGCCAAGGTGCAGAGAAGTAAAACAATGATTATCTTTGCACAAGGGGTACAGCTAAATGGACAGTCCTTGCTAGCTGATTCAGTGTACTGACTGAGTCACAGAGAAGAGTCAGTGGTTACCTGCCTTAAATGTCTGTTTTTCCACAAGGAGACCAGCTTCCTTTTCTGTTAAGACTAAAGCAAACAAAACAAAAGCACGTAAAAGTCCTAACACTGCACTACAAGTCATCTCTTTTCATCTTCTCTCCACCTGAAAGAAAAGAGCTTCTGTGGCTTTCATACATATAATGACTGTTTGTGATCTAGTTGAGGTAAAAAATTCACTGTTTCCACTAATGCTTCTATATATTTGGAGGCCTGTCCTCCTGTCCTGAATCCCAAATCATTTATAGCCGTTACATAGTTCAGGCTGTAGTATTGCATATCTGTATAGAAGAAACATTCAGATAAGTACATAAACATATGTATATAGTTTAGTGAATAACGATAAAGCAGGCAGCCATGGAATCATCAGCAAGTCTAGAAATAAAGCTTCGTTCATGCTGCACACCCCTCACAATCAAGACTCCCTCTTCCCTTTTAGAATTTTGTGGTAACTATTTCCTGGCTTTGTGTTGAGTCTGAATTTAAAAAAAAAAAATTTAGTTTTACTTTCTATTCCATGATTATTTTTGTTTTGTTTATATATAATATACATATATAACTAATTTTTCTTACCATTGCTTTTGTATTGCATTCTTTCTTGCTTCCTATGATCATTCTTTAAGCAAAGTTTATTAGTACTAAATTGTCTGTCTTTGTATGTCTGAAAATACTTCCATTGTTCCCTCTATCTTGAAAAGCAGCTATTAGGAAATAAAATACCTAGACCTCCAGCTGTGTGTCCAAGGCATTTTGAAGGCATCCCTTATTCTTCAGGCTGCTCTTGCTATACACAGAAGCACTTCTGTTGAGTGTCCGTCGCCTGTGGATAGTCTGTCTCCTCTTCTTTTACAGTTCTATCTTTATCCTGATATTCTTCCACGTCAATAGAATATGCATGTATGTGGGTCTCTATACTGCCATGTGCATAGTTGGAGGATGCCTGTCTCTGCAGTGCTGGAAAATTCTCAGCCATGATTTCTTGCTGTTCACTCAGTCATGTGTGACTCTTTGCAACCCCATGGACTGCAGCACACCAGGCTTCCCTGTCCTTCACTCTCTCTCTTGAGTTTGCTCAAACTCCTGTCCATTGAGTTGATGATGCCATCCAACCATCTCATCCTCGTTCACCCCCTTCTCCTCCTGCCCTCAATCTTTCCCAGCATCCGGGTCTTTTTCAGTGAGTTGGCTCTTTATATCAGGTGACCAAAGTATTGGAGCTCTAACTTCAGCATCGGTCCTTCCAATGAATATTGAGGGTTGATTTCCTTTAGGATTGACAGATTTGATCTGCTTGCAGTCCAAAGGACTCTCAAGAGTCTTCTGCAACACCACAGTTCAAAAGCATCAATTCTTTGGCGTTCAGCCTTCTTTATGGTCCAACTTTCACACCCATACATGACTACTGGAAAAACTATAGCTTTGACTATATGGACCTTTGTCAGCAAAGTGATGTCTGCTTTTTAATACTCTGTCTATGTTTGTTGTAGCTTTTCTTCCAAGGAGCAAGCATTTTTAGTTTCATGGCTGCAGTTACCATCCACAGTGATTTTGGAGCCCAAGAAAATAAAGTCTATCACTGTTTCCATTTTTTTCCCCATCGGTTTGCTGTGAAGTGATGGAACCAGATGCCATGATCTTAGTTTTTTGAATGCTGAGTTTCAAGCCAGCTTTTTCACTGTCCTCTTTCACCTTCATCAAGAGGCTGTTTAATTCCTCTTTGCTTTTTTGCCATTAGGGTGGTGTCATCTGCATATCTGAGGTTGCTGATATTTCTCCCACCAATCTTGATTCCAGCTTGTGCTTCTTCCAGCCTGGCATTTTGCATGTTGTACTCTGCATATAAGTAAATCAGAAGGGTGACAATATACAAACTTGACATACTCCTTTCCCAATTTTGAACTAGTTGATTGTTTCATGCCTGGTTCTAACTGTTTCTTTTTGACCTGCTTCTCATGAGGCAGGTAAGGTGGTCTGGTATTTCCATCTCTTTAAGAATTTTCCAGTTGTTGTGATCCACACAGTCAAAGACTTTAGCATAGTCAATGAAGCAGAAGTAGGTATTTTTCTGGAATTCCCTTGCTTTTTCTATGATCCAACGGATGTTGCAATTTGATCTCTGGTTTCTCTGCCTTTTCTAAATTCAGCTTGTATATCTGGAAATTCTCAGTTCACGTACTGTTGAAGCCTAGCTTGAAGGATTTTGAGCATTACCTTGCTAGCATGTGAAATACGCACAATTGTGTGGTAGTTTGAACATTCTTTGGCATTGCCTTTCTTTGGGATTGGAATGAAAACTGACCTTTTTCAGTCCTGTGGCCACTGCTTTTTCCAACTTTGCTGGCATACTGAGTGCATCACTTTACCAGCCTCATCTTTTAGGGTTTGAAATAGCTCAACTGGAATTCCATCACCTCCACTAGCTTTGTTCATAGTGATGCTTCCTAAGGCCCACTTACTTTGCATTCCAGGATGTCTGGTGCTAGATGAGTGATCACACTGTTGTGGTTATATGGGTCATTAAGACCTTTTTTGTGCAATTTTTCTGTGTACTCTTGCCACCTCCTCTTAATATCTTCTGCTTCTGTAGGTCCATACTGTTTCTGTCCTTTATTGTGCCCATCTTTGCATGCAGCGTTCCCTTGGTATCTCTAATTTTCTTGAAGAGTTCTTTCCCATTCTATTGTTTTCCTCTATTTCTTTGCATTGTTCACTTAAGGCTTTCTTATCTCTCCTTACATGGGAACATTATCTCCCTTCTCTCCTTTCTTATTTCTCTTACATTGGAACTTCTCATTTTACTCTTTTTTTTTTTACCATTTTAATATTTTATTTTATCTTGCTATATTAAAGCAAATTCTCCAAACACAATCTTCACATACACTAATCCTTTTCTTACCTGTACCCATTCTGGAACTTCCCACTTACTAAGGTCTAAAAAAATTGTTTCAAGATTTTTCAACTCAGAGTTCCAGCGATTTCTCTCCTGGTCCTTTCATTCCTACGTGTTCTTGATTAGGTTTAAGGAAGGTTGATCTTTTTAAAATGCGTGTATCCAACTGGACTCTCTTTTTTAAAACTTTCTTGCAATTTCAGTGTTATCTCATATGCACTGGAGTCAGTTCTCTTGCTTTGCTTGCGAGCTGTATTAGCATTATATTCCGTGAGGGTTAAAATTTCTGTGTGCAGCTCATCTGGAATGGAAGTGTCTTTCCACCTCTGTGTGTACAGTGGCATCTGGTTGTCTGAAAGCTCTCAATGGGGGACTCCTAAGCGCGAGGCCAGCAGTGTTACCGTGAGGGACCAAGGCACTCTGGATGCTACTAATCCTGTGTCCCGGCCACATGGTTGTGTCCACTTTATCCCATCCCGTCAAGAAGCAACCAACCGCTGGCCTGAATCCTAGGTATCTGCCAGGTCTTTTTTCTTGAAGTGTATTTCAGAAGAGTGATGCCCACTAGCCCCAGGCAACCTATCTATGTACAGTTCCATGTGCGTTAGCACACAAAAATGAAATAACAAAACTCACCTAACCAAACACAGTTCAGTTCAGTTCAGTCGCTCAGTCGTGTCCAAATCTTTGCGACCCCATGAATCGCAGCACGCCAGGCCTCCAAGTCCCGGAGTTCACTCAGACTCGCGTCCATCGAGTCCATGATGCCATCCAGCCATCTCATCCCCTTCTCCTCCTGCCCCCAATCCCTCCCAGCATCAGAGTCTTTTCCAGTGAGTCAACTCTTCGCATGAGGTGGCCAAAGTACTGGAGCTTCAGCTTTAGCATCATTCCTTCCAAAGAAATCCCAGGGTTGATCTCCTTCAAAATGGACTGGTTGGATCTCCTTGCAGTCCAAGGGACTCTCAAGAGTCTTCTCCAACACCACAGTTCAAAAGCATCAATTCTTCAGTGCTCAGCCTTCTTCACAGTCCAACTCTTACATCCATACATGACCACAGGAAAAACCATAGCCTTGACTAGACGGACCTTAGTCGGTAATGTCTCTGCTTTTGAATATACTACCTAGGTTGGTCATAACTTTTCATCCAAGGAGTAAGCGTCTTTTAATTTCATGGCTGCAGTCACCATCTACAGTGATTTTGGAGCCCAAAAAAGTAAAGTCTGACACTGTTTCCACAAGCAGTTATAAAAAGAACAGGAGGCTAAGGAAAGACTGAGTCACTGGAGATAAATGATAAACACAGAAATGGCCGAACTGGTCAACCCAAATATCAAATAAATGCAAGAGTAAGTTGTGTTGTGGGAAAAGCACAAACACGGAATCGGGGAAGTAAATAGTCCATTATCTAAACTAAACTAGGAAAGTGTGGAAGGTAAACTTGCCAAATAAAACCTAACAGGTATAAACTAAAGATAAGGGGATGTGGCAGGAGTGTATGAAATAGAAAACTGAGCGATGATGGAAAGAGTAAGTACATGCGTATAATTATTTTAAGGCTCTTATATCTTCAATATATATTTTAGATATGCACAAACATAATAGCTATTATAGAAAGGTAGCCCATAAGAGATAATAAATTGTTTTATCCTAGAAGAAAATGAGAAAATTCTTAGGCCCGAAAAGCTTCACAAATCGTGTCTTTGTTGTGTGTTGTATGTAGGTAGCAGTTGCCTCCAGTTCTATTCAGAATGTGCCATCGCCTGGGAAAGAAGGCTTCCAAGTAATTTTTATGAAACCAGCACAAAACCTGACCCCCCAAAAAATCAATGAATACCAGTGAGAAAGTCCTGAAAACACATTAACATGTATGTTAGAGAAACACATCCAACCATACAATCCTACTGTATTTCACTAAGAAATTCTTCTCTCCTTCTCGTAAGATGATTGTGTCACACCTCCACCCTCCCTGTGTGCGCATGCTAAGTCACTCAGGCGTGTCCAACTTTGCAACCCCATGGACTGTGACCCGCCAGGCTCCTCTGCCCACGGGAGTCTCCAGGCAGCAACACTGGAGTGGGTTGCCATGCCCTCCTCCAGGGGATCTTCCCCACTCAGGGATCAAATCCATGTCTCTTAGGTCTCCTGCATGGCAGGCAGGTTCTTCACCACTAGCGCCACCTGGGAAGCCGTTACCTTCCCCAAGGTCAGCCGATGGCCTTGCTTTGTCTTTTGTGTAGAAGAAATTACATGGGAAATCTTCCCATCTCGGCCCCTTACCAGCGCCCACGGCTTCCCTCCTGCACTCGCCCTTTCTCTGCCCTGCCTCCCTTCTCCACTACGTCGTCTCCATCAGCAGCACAAGCACATCTTCAGAAGCTCTCCCTTCACCCACCAGCTCCCGACCCACCCCTCTCATCACCTTCACAGCCGGTGTCCTCGAATAAGTCATATGTTCCTCATCAGTGTATCATGTACTCACGTTCTGCATTTTCAGTTTTTATTGATTATATATACACAGAGTTTAAAGAGCCACTAAGAGCTACTAGGATGATTACCAAAAAACCCCCAGCTGACTCCTGGGCACCACCCCCAGCCCCTTGACCCCTGCTCCCCAAGGTCAGCAGTTGTTTCTTCTGGTTATTAACTCCACAATTCTAACACAAAAGAAAAGCCTGCATTTATACTACAAGTTCTCGCTTTTTTCAATGTTAGCGATCATCTCCAAAGAGAAAGATTTGACTATTTTCCCCACATACTCTCTTATCTTATTCCAGGGAGGTAAACCCATTTAGGTTATATCAATTCATGTTTGCATTGTGATTTTGTTATTATTACCAACTCTGAACTTGTGAATCTTCTTTGACCCCTCGTTTTAGACTGATGTATGTATGTGTGTAATCAAATACAAAACAATCCTTGGGTTCTTAGAAAACACCTGCAGTGAGATGTTTGCTCTGGCCTGTGACAAAATCTTCGTGGAACTCACCATCTTTGTTTTTTTTCTCTTTGTTCTCTACCACCAATGCTTTTCCCTTTTAATTTTTTATGTTGACATTTTAAGCTTACAGAGAAGTTGCAGTAAGAGTTCAGCAAGTTCCATACCCTGGACTACCCAGAGTCCCCAGGGTTACCATCCTGCACAACCACTGTACAGCTGTCAAAACTAAGATGCTGGCATTGAAGCAATGCGAGTAACGTGCAGATTTTTGTTGGTTTTCACTGGCTTTTCCACCCGTGTCCTCATTCTCAGCCAAGATCCCGTCCAGGATCCCACACAACATGCAGTTGCTATGGCTTCCAGTTTCCTCCAATCCATGGCTTTGCTTGAGTGCCACCGCCCCTGCTCCCCCCGCCGCCCCGCCATGTATGACCTGAACACTTTTGAAGACTGATGGTCATTTGCTTTGTAGAACATCTTGCATTTCAAGGGTTTGTCTGATGATTTGTTTGAAGTTGGTGGCTCATACAGTAAAGAATCCACCTGCAATGCAGGAGACCTGGGTTTGATCCCCTGGAGAAGGGAGTGGCTATCCACTCCTGTATTCTTGCCTGGAGAATTGCCTGGCAAGCAACAGTCCATGGAGTCACAAAGAGCTGGACATGACTGAGCGACGAACACTTTCACAGAAACGAGGTACCTTCTCAGGTATGTGATGTCACGCTGATGACACTGATCATTTTTGGCATGATGATATCTGCTAGGTTCATCCACTGTAAAGCTCTTGATTTCCTTCTTACAATTATATTTCCTAGAAGAAGGTATTTTGAGACTGCAAATAGCCTGCTCTCCTCAAACTTTAACTAATTTTAGCATTCATTTGTAGATCTTGACAGTGGTGGTCTGATGGTAATTTCTGTTTCCCTCACACCTGTATTTATGCTTTTCAAGGTTTATTTTTTATTGTAGTTTATTTTTATGAAAGTGTAGTTGATTTATAATGTAGTAATTTCTGCTATACAGTAAGGTGGCTCAAATATACACACATATATATTCTTTTCAGTATGGTTTTATCCCATGATATTGAACATAGTTCCCTGTACTATACAGTGGGATCTGGTTGTCTATCCATCCCATATGTAATAATTTGCATCTACTAACCCCTAACATCAACACCATCCCTCCTCACCCTCCCTCCTGCTTGGCAGCCACAAGTCTGTTCTATATGTCTGTGAGTCTGTCTGTTTCATAGTTGTTTTCATTTGTATTGTTTTGATTCCACATGTAAGTGATGTCATATGCTATCTGTCTTTCTCTTCGACTTATTTCACTTAGTATAATAATTTATAGTTGCATCCATGTTGCTATAAATGGCATTATTTATCATTTTTTATGGCTGAGTAATATTCCATTGTATACATGAACCAGTGAAGTTGCTCAGTCATGTCCAACTCTTTGCAATCCCATGGACTGTAGCCTACCAGGCTCCTCCGCCCATGGAATTTTCCAGGCAAGAGTACTGGAGTGGATTGCCATTTCCTTCTCCAGGGGATCTTCCCAACTCGGGAATCGAACCCAGGTCTCCTCCATTGCAGGCAGACGCTTTACTGTCTGAGCCACCAGGGAAGCCCTTGTATACATTCACCACATCTAGTTTATCCATCTTCTGTTGATGGATACGTAGGTTTTTCCAAGAGTCATGTCTGACTCTGCAACCCCATGGACTGCAGCATGCCAGGCTTCCCTGTCCTTCACTATAACCCAGTTGGTTCAAACTCTTGTCTATTGAGTCGGTGATTACATCCAACCATCTCATCCTCTTTCAACTCCTCCTCCTCCTGCCATCGGTCTTTCCCAGAATCCAGGTCTTTCCCAATGAGCCAGCTCTTCACATCAGGTGGCCAAAGTATTGGCGCTTCAGCATCAGTCCTTCCAATGAATATTTAGGGTTGATTTCCTTTAGGATTGACTGGTTTGATCTCCTTGCTGTCCAAGGTAATCTTAAGAGTCTTCTCCAGCACCAGAGTTTGAAAGCATCAACTTTTTGGCACTCAGCTTTTTTTATGATCCAACTCTCACATCCATACATGACTACTGGAAAAGGCTCAGAGGTTAAAGTGTCTGCCTGCAATGCAGGAGACCTGGGTTTGATCCCTGGGTCAGGAAGATCCCCTGAAGAAGAAAAGGGCAACCCACTCCAGTATTCTTACCTGGAGAATCCCGTGGACGGAGGAGCCTGGTGGGCTACAGTCCATAGGATCGCAAAGAGTCAGACAGGACTGAGCGGCTTCACTTTCACTTTCACTTTTGACTATATAGACCTTTGTCGGCAAAGTGATGTCTCTGCTTTTTAACATACTGTCTAGGTTTGTCATAACTTTTCCTCCAAGGATCAAGTGTCTTTTAATTTCATGGCTGTACTCACTGTCCATAGTGATTTTGGAGCCCAAGAAAATAAAGTCTGTCACTATTTTCACTTTTTTTCCTTTTATTTGCCATGAATTGATGGGACCAGATGCCATGATCTTAGTCTTTTGAATGCTGAGTTTTAAGCTAGCTTTTTCATGCTCTTCTTTCACCTTCATCGAGAGGCTCTTTAGTTCCTCTTTGCTTTCTGCCATTAGGGTGATGTCTTCTGCATATCTGAGGTTATTGACATTTCTCCTGGAAATCTTGATTCCAGCTTGTGCTTCATCCAGCTCAGGATTTCCCATGATGTACTCCGCATATAAGTTAAATAAGCAAGGTGACAATATACAGCCTTGATGTATTCCTTTCGCAATTTTTAACCAGTCCGTTGTTCCATGTCTGGTTCTAGCTGTTGCTTCTTGTCCTGCATGCAGGTTTTCTGTCCTGGAGGCAGGTCAGGTGGTCTGGTGTTCCCATTTCCAAGACTGGGCTGTTGTAAATAGTGCTGCTGTGAACATAGGGCCACATGTATCTTTTCAGTTTATACTTTTGTCTGGGTATATGCCCAGGAGTAGGATTGCTGGATCAAACAGCAACTCTATTATAGTTTTTTGAGAAACTTCCATACTGTTTTCCATAATAGCAGCACCAGTTTACATTCCCACCAACACTGTTAGAGGTTTCCCTTTACTCTACACCCTCTCCAGCATTTTTTTTGTGGAATATTAAACCATGGCCTTACTGACTGCTATGAGGTGTTGCCTCATAGTCACTTTGATTTGCATTTCTCTAAATAACTAGTGATGTTGGGCATCTTTTTGTGTGCCTGTTGGCCACCTATAAATCTTCTTTGGAGAAATGTCTATTTAAGTCTTCTGCCTATTTTTCTACTGAGTTGTTTATTTTTGTGTTGTTGAGTTGTGTGAGCTGTTTGTGTATTGTGGAGATTAAGCCCTTGTGGGTCTCATCATTTTCAAATATTTTCTCCTGTTCCATAGATTGTCTTCTCATTTTGTTTGTATTTTTTCTGTGCTGTGAAAAAGCTTGCAAATTTGATTAGGTCCCATTTGTTTATTTTTATTTCTATTGCCTTGGGAGACTGACCTAAGAAAACACTGATATGATTTATATCAGATAATGTTTAGCCTGTGATCTCTTCTAGGTGTTTGATGGTGTTCTAAGCCATTTTGAGTTGATTTTTGTGCAATGTGAAAGGATGTGTTCCAACTTCACTAATTTACATGCAGCTGTCCAGCTTTCCCAGCACCACTTCCTGAACTGACTTTTTCTCATTTTAAATTTTGCCTCCTTTGTGGAAGATTAATTGACTGTAGTTGTGTGGGTTTTTCTGAGCTTTCTGTTCTGTTCCATGGATTCGTTTATCTGTTTTTCTGTCACTAGGGCACTGTTCTGATTACTGTAGATCTATAGTATTGTCTGAAGTCTGGTAGGGTTATCCCTCCTGCTTTGCTGTTCTTCCTCAGGATTACTTGGGCAATTCCGGCTCTGTTATGGTCCATATAAATATAAGGATTATTTGTTCTAGTTCTATGAAAAAAGTCATGGGTAATTTGATGGGGATAGCGTTAAATCTATAGATTGATTTGGGTAGTATTGTCATTTTAAAAATATTGTTACAATCCAAGAGCATGGGATCTTTCCATTTGGGGAACCCTTTAATATCCTTCATTAATGTTTTGTGCTTCTCAGCATATTTGTCTTTCACCTCCTTGGTGAGATTTACTCCTAAGTTGTGTTTTTGTTTTGATGAGATTTTAAAAAGGATTGTTTACCTTCCCTTTATGATATTTCATTTTTAGTATAAAGAAATGAAACTAATTTCTGTATGTTATTCTTATATTCTACTACCTTGCTGAATTCATTCATAAGTGCTAGTATTTTTTCCTATGGAATCTTCAGCGTTTTCTATCTATAGTATAATGCTGTCTGCATATTATGACGATTTTACTCTTTTCCTACCGATTTGAATAATTTTTACTTCTTTTTTTTCTCTGATTACTATGGTTAGGACTTCCAGTAGTGTGTTGACAAGAAGTGGTGAGAGTGGGCATCCATGTCTTGGTCCAGATTTTAGCCAGAAGGCTTTCAGCTTTTCAAGGTTGAGTCTATTGCATATGGTTCTGTCATAAATACCTTTTCTTGTGTCGAGATATGTTCCCTCTATACCCACTGTTGTAAGGGTTTTATTGTGAATGGATGAATTGTATCAAGTGCTTTTTCTGCGTCTATGGAGAGAATCATAGGCTTTTTCTCTTTGGTTGATGTAGTTTATCACATTGGTTTACATATGTTGAACCATCCTTGTGACCCTGGGATGAATCCAAGTTGGTCATAGTGTATGACTTTTTTTTGACAGGAAAGTAGGGTTTATACAGGTGGGCATGAGTAAGGAGGGGACAGGGCCAAGGCTCTCATGAGTGAGTGCAGGGCCCACCATTTGTTCCGAGGGCATGATGAGGGATGGATGTGACCTCACCAAATATCTGGGATGAGCCGCTTTTCTGCACCATGTTTTCAAATTCATCCACATTAAACTTAGTAAATCCCTGGTTCTTGGAGATGTGGCTCTTCTGGAGACCAGGGAACTTGAACTTGGCCCCCCATGGAGGGCCTCAATCCCAGCTACCTTGTTCTGTAGCTTGGTGCAGATGGACATGATGGACTAGGCAATGTGGACCCTGGCCAGTGTGCCCTGGGGCTTTCCAAAGGCACTGTGCACGCCTGTCTGGAGTCTAGACTGGGGACAGCATGCCAGTCACGCATGTCCACTGGAAAGGGCTGTCTCCAAGGCCCCGTAGGGCAACTGGAGCCGGCCATCAGGCTGCATACCCTACTGAGGCTGCCGTGTGCAGCCATCACACACTGGGCCCCACGGGGAAGAGAGTACAGTCGGCTCCATCAGCTGCCATGGTTTATGGCCTTTTCTGTTATTGTTGGATTCAGTTTGCTAATACTTGGTTGAGATTTGTTGGGTCTGTAGTCAACAAAATGACTAGCCTGTAGTTTTCTCTTTTGGTGGTCTTTGGTTTTGGCATCAGGGTGATAGTGACTTCATAGAACGTCTTTGGGAGTGTTCCTTCCCCTTTAGTCTTCAGGAGGAGTTGGAGAATGATCGGTATAAGTTCTCTGTAAGCAGGCCTGCTTTTATGTTTGTACCGGGCAGAGCAGCACTTCCAGTGTTTAAAAAAGAAAGGAAACACACAACAGAGTTAACACTGCCCTTCCCTGTCTCAGTCACTGCCTCCCCCACTGACTCAGTCTTTGTCTTGACTCTCAGATGTCCCTTTCAGTCCATTTCTATACTTCTAGCTATCTATCCGTATGTCTGTTACAAGCAACATACAATATTGTTTTGTTTGCAGTTTTTAAGATGTATATAAATGGCATCTCTAATGTGCATTTTCCTGCATTTCACTCTTCTCCTACTGCAGTGCTTAGATGTATCCATGTTGCGTATATGTGCTGAGTTCCATTCTGCGTCACCTTTTTATACTAACCCTTCTCTCAAACATCCTACATTTTCCTGTATATCCACCTAGTAATTTGTGGTTTTCCTTTTTTTTTTTCTGTGCTGTTTGTGCTGTTAGCTCCCGTCACTCAAATTATACTTGTGAGATCCATCCATGTTGCTTATAGCTCAGTCATTTGAGGTTGCTGTGTGTGCTCCATTGTATAGACACACAGCACATACCGGAGAGGGACAGCAGGACCCTTCTGGTTTTGCCTAGTGTGAAACGGCACTACAGACAGCCTTGTACGTGTCCTTAGGGGGCACAGGGATGCACTGCTAGCAGGCACACTGTTGTCTCGCAGTACCCATAGGGGACTGTCTCCAGGATCTGCCGTGGATACCAAACTCTCAGGACGCGTAAGCCTCGTCGCCTGCCCTCCACACTCATGGATTCACCACCTGCTGATTCAGCCCGTGTGGACTCAGACATGGTACACGATCTGAGCTTGGTTGAATCCACGGATGCGGAACTCACAGATTACGGAGGGCCAACTGTATGCAGGAGTGGAATGCTTGCTCATAGGCTATGCATGTGGTAAACATCAGTAGAGAGTCAAACATCTTTACAATGTAATTTGCTTCCAAATTACACAATTAACAGTTGCTCTACATTCTTGCTAAGAACTGATAGTACTGTTGAGACTTTTCTATTTTTGCCGCTCTAGTAAGTGTGTTAGTGGTATCGTCTTGTGGTCTTAATTTGCATTTTCTCTTACGAATAATGAGTAAGCATCTTTTCATTTGCCTATCAGCCATTTGGATGTACTCTTGTGAGGTGGTTGTTCATGGAATACCTTTTACCCTAAAGGATTATCTTAGTGACTTGGAGGGGTGGAGTCACATTTTCAATGAGATTCTTTGTCAGATAAGTGTATTGGAAATTCTTCTTCCACCCTGTGGCTTGCTTTTCTATTATCCTCACTGTATCTCTTGATAAACAGCAGTCATGAACTCCAGCAAAGTCTAGTTTTGCTGCCTTCCTTGCCAGGTGAAGCCTTTGGTGTTTTGTTGAAACAACTTTTCCCTACTGTAAGGTTGTGATACTGTTTGATCTTTCACCTCTTGATCTGTAATCTAACTTTGGTTGATATTTGCTTGTGGCATAAGGTCAGGGTCAGATTTCTGTTGGTCAGATGCCTGTTGGTGATGTTAAAATCAATTTGTTCAACAGATTAAAAAAAAAAAAAACAACCAGGAAAACTGGTTAATACTCAGAGCCAGTGACCATTGTCTTCACTGGACACAATCTGGGTTTCTAGGGATAAGAATCATCTGAACTTTTCACAATGAGAGGTGTAGAATCAGATAATCAAGATCACCAGGTAGCCTAACTGCGTGTTCTTCTTTGTCTTCTCCTTTGAACCAGTTATGACATTTTAATCATTCCATGGTTAATGAAGGGGTTAAATAAAATTTCAGACAAGTGTTCACTTAGTATCATTATGAGAGTTATGACTTTATCCTTTTTTAAAAAGTCATCTTTCAGCAGTTTTAATTCATCCTTTGTTTTTTACTCCTCTCCGTGTCTCTTCTACTGCAGTTTGCCATAGACTCAGGTTTTTGGGCCAGGGTGACTAGTCCAGTCATCAGAGGATGAGGATTGGGGTGGGGAGCTCTAGGATGCACAGTGTGGCTTCCTGTGCACAGGACTTGATGACAGGAAAATACAATGATTGACAGTTCTGGCGTGCCCTGGTGCTTAGTTGAGAAATACAGGTGTTCTTACTAGCATCATTGCATGACTAGCACAAAACATTCTTCCAAAGACCAACAAACTGCAGAGTAGTCATGCATTGATTTTAGAAACTTGGGTTTCGGCATGGAGTGAGGTTTTGCTTAAAGTAAGAAAGACTAGTAACCGAGGGAAAAAAGAGAGGATAGAAAAACATTATTGTTTTTTTAAATGGTAACTGTGTCATCACTGGCAGACCTATATCCTAGTTTATAGAACAAAAAATGTGAATAGTTTTTAACAACAAACAACAAAAAGTGATTCCAGACAGACTGCTAGGAATCTATTGAATGAGACAAATTTTATTTTTTTTTTAAATGTGATACAGCCGTTTAATTCTCACATTAACAACAGCCAACATTTGTGTGATACATTCACATGATTCTGTGTGTACACACAAGCACACACTATTTATATAAAAAATAAATTAAGCTTTAATAACAAACACACGTTTACAAGTGCAGCTTTTTAAAGCCTATTGAGAAATAAGTATGGACATTTCTGAGACAGGATCACCATGGAACTGGTTCTTCAGAAAGAAAATATTTTGAGAATGAAAAGCCTGACACAAAATCACTGAGTAGTTTTCAAATGCCAGTTTTATAATTTTGCATATTTCTTAATCTAATGATCAGCTTTCTGTTGGTAAGAATATAGCTTTTAGGGTTGTCTCCAAAAAGTTGGATATCACCTATATGGAAAGTTCAGCTACACTTCTAGAAATTAAAAGAACTAGAGCCCCCTTTAACCATCCTTCTTAAGTCCAAATAAAACTCACCCTTAGTGGCCCTGGATCAGTCTTAAAATTTTATGCTCAGAGACCTCCTGACTTTGGAAAACTCATGGGTCCCCTTACACATTTCTACATTGATGTCTAATAATTTCATCCTGAATAGTTGCAAAGGTGCACGCGGTACATGGTAGATACTGCATCTTCCGGTAAAATATTTCCATTTCCCTTTAAATTTAGCCAAAGGTTCTAAGTGCAATTGGTGATAGACACTATCATCCTTTCAAAAAATTCTACAAACAAGGGAATTTTTAATGGTAGGAAATGCCACATTTTTTTTTTACTCATTGAATTTATATTTTTATTCTTTATAAAATTGTAGCTTAATTATCCTTGGCTTATATATTATTTAGCTGCATATCTGTAACAAAATCACACATCATCCTACCTACACAGTCATTTAAAAAGGCTCCACATATTCTAAATTTCTTCTGAACTCAGCTTATTTAATAAACAGTACACATCTAATAAAGAACTAAACACAGTAAAATCCCACTGGCAATGCAATGAGTCAAAGAAGGCTTCTACTTTGGTTCTTTAGTCTCTGTGTAGATTACTATTATCTTTGGTAGAATGGCAATGTACAGTATCAATTCTATTCTCCGTTTTCAGTTTTACAAGTGGAAATGCTAATGATCCTTTTTCACACAGACAACTGAGAACAGAAGGAGTTAAAATACTCAGAAATCTGGGTATTCCTTCAGTTTTGTTGAAAGCAAGGCACTGGAAACCACCAGCACTGGAGGAGGACCTGTTAAGAGGCTTGCACTTTCCAGACACTATACTTTGAAATTGTACCTTGAGTCCTGCTCTATAGAAAGACTGAATGTGGGGAGAAGACCTACTTCCTTCTGTAAGGGGGAAAAGGGCATTTGCTCACGCTGATGAATCTCTGGATAGAGTGCAACAGGAAGCTGAGGATCTGAAAATTGATCCCCTGGAAAAATGAGTCTGTGACTCCTTAGAAAGCTCTGATAGACTGCTAGGGGTAAGGCTGGCCCCGTTTAAAAACCACTGGCCTTGGCTTAAGTTCAGATCCAACTACATTGTAAAGCATATAAATGATTAGATCATGTCACTGTCTTTAATAGAGAAGCAGGTCCTCAAATGTGTTCCCGTAAGATGTTTCTTGGCAAAAGGGTTCTCCGATCAAACTTAGGAAATGTGATAGTCTAACCCTCTTGAGTGTGCACGTTAGAATAGACAAGTTTACAGCAGAGAAATTAACTTTCTCCAACCCAAATTTCCCAAACTCAAATGATCTAACCAGCTTCATCTATTTCGTTTTCCATGTAATAACTAATGTTCACCATTTCCCTTATTCAGTAGAATAAAGACAGTTGTGCACATAGGCAGTCGTGGCCTGACTCCATCAGTGTTGCTGTAGTCTTTCAGTGTTCCTGTCACTCTTCTGCTTGATCTGAATCGGCTGTGCTCTTTACGTGGCTGTGAAAGCAGTCTCAGCGAGGTATTATACTCAGGTTACGTGGCTTCCAGGCAGACTCAGGGAAGAGCAGCGATGTCATCTGTGCCCCTCTTTCTCTCTGTGTGCATCCTCATGGAGACTCCTAACACCAACATGACCGGATTCATGTGTTACCCAATTATGGGGAGAATGGTGGTACCAAGGCAAATACTCTGTGATGCTGAATCAACATCACTGGAGCACCTGAGAGGAGGAGCCAATCTTTCGGGGCGAGGGCTCTTCTCAGTGCCGCTGAGAATGTCAGCACCCCCCTCAGCTGCTCTGCTCCACTCCGCTCTGCGAGGATGTGGCTGGGTGTGGATTCTACAGCACAGCAGCTAAACAGATGCTGAGCCTTCTGACTTCTACGTTGCTACTTCGCCATTCCTTTGACAAAGTAGCAGATAACTGCATTTTAAGCGGAAGGGGGATCCAGGTCTTAGCTTTTGAGCTTTTAAATGGAGTGAAGTGGGAAAGTGTTGTGTCCTCTACACACCCCAGGCTGCAAATAGGTAATGCCATCGACACCTGAGCTTGTAGGGAAAGTGATGGAGCCAAAAGCAGCTTGAGCTGAGGCTCCGCCGGCTGCCTGGCCAACAGCTAATAGGACACTGGCCACTACGGCTGCCCTGCAGTGCTCAGCCCAGCGCCTTTTTCATCTGAGCTTTCTTGAAAGGTGCTTTGAACATTTTTACCACCAGGAATACTCGTCCCTCGGTTGCCAATGCCAAATAAACTAGCAGCTTCAACTCGGGAATGACGAAGTCACTGAAGAGCCCCTCCTTGGTCAGTCTGCTATCGGGTGTGCCCTCCTGGCTTCATGAGAGAGAAATGCATGTCTTTAGAAGCACGTGGAGAGGTTCCGTGAGACCAGGATAATGGCTATTTTTTCCCTTAACATTTTAAAGACATGGTCTCCCCTGACTTTACTGCTTGCTGTGTGGAAGTTCTCAGTAAATTTGTGTGGAATGGAGGGAGAGGGTCTTCTGATCACACAGAGCGTGGCTGGCTTTAATGGACTCTTCCGCTGACATAGGCACGCTAAGCTCAGGATAATAAGGGGAGTGGGTTTCTAGGACCCAGTTCCATCCAAGTAAAGCTACCAGGCTGACTGCTAGTTTGTTCCTCCCAGCACAATCACTTTTTCCCCATAGGTAAACCTCTTTTCTCCTAAGTCAGTTCTCAATTCATTCTGTGTGGTGCCTCTACTGACCACCCCCGCCCCCAGCCCACTACTATCCTCACCTTGAAAAAGCCTTCCTAAAGCATCACATGTACAAATCAGTAAATAGCATCCCAGGATGTAGACGAGTATCACCTTGTCCTTGGTGGCTCTGCCCCTTCGGGAGTGGCTGCACCTGAGATTTTCTGTCGTTCCCTAAAGCTTAGCTCACTGCTCCAGGAAACTGGGACATCCAGGAAGCCCACCCTGTCTCACCCCGTGTGAGCAGTGAGTGAGCCCACAGCCCCGTGGCTGTGCAGAGCAGGGAGTGAACAGACCGGTGGGGCTAAGAAGCTGGCCAAGCCTTCACGGGGCTCTGCTCTCTGATAGGCCTGTAAGTCAGAGAGCTCCCAGATTGCCACCCTTGACCCCACTCACCCAGCAAGTCCCTGTCCTAATGAACAGCCCACCCTACCCCTCATGTGCGGCTGCAGGCGGGTCCAGCCACCAGAAGGAGTTCAGGTGCTCTGAGCTGGGGCAGGACCGGGGCTCCTCTCCAGGCCTGGTGAAGTCCGAGGCCTTCAGTGTGAGATCGTTTGCCTTTTAGTTCAGATCTTTTCAGAATCTAATGAGTTAGTTCCTTACAGACCCGGCTCATCTTCTGTAGAAGTCAGTTACCTGGGTCTTTAGAGGCCAGAGAAGGAGTCCTGCTCACTCTACAGCTGGTGCACAGAAGGTCACTGATCGAGTTTCACTATATTTATTCAGGGAGGTTTGGAACGTGAGAGGCCTCATGTGAGCACATTTTGGGGTCCTCTTTAGAGACGGTAAGTTAAGAAAGTGTCCAAGATGAAACGGTTACCCCAACTCATGCCAACTGGGTCATTTTCAGGTTTGCCATCTTGGTGACAGGCTGGAGGAGTGACGACCTCACACGTGAGCATGTTCCCAGGGTCTGAATCGAGCACGTGCTCCTCCATGCAAGCTCACACGCATACACAACATGCTTAGACACGGACCCGGCTTCTATGAGTAAAACCTGCTGTTGCTGACTCTCTTCTCTCTCAACCTGAAACAAAACAGATTTCACTGTCATCCATTAGCCTAGGACTCAGGGATACATGGCAGAGTTGGGGAAGTGGACCCCAGGCAAGAAACCTCTACAGATCTGTCTCCTCACTGGTCTCTGTCCTGGGGTCCCTGCTGTTGTGCAGGAGTCAAGATGAAATGAGAACGACATGCAGAAGGCATCTCCATGCTGGGTCCAGGGAGGCCATTGCTGACACTTTCCTGGAGATGGTTTAGGCGGAGCAGGACTCTGGCATACCTGGCCGTCTGTCCTTACGTGTCTGCAGCACAACTCAGAGCACCCCTTGTTGGAAGTGGGAGATTTTGCTTTAATTTAGGACCCTGGACGAGCCCAGGCTTGGGAGGCGAGAAGGGCTCCTTAAACAGTAGGGGTCGTTGCTTCTTTTCACTCTTACCTGGGTGTGCTCAGGAGGACAGTTCAGCTCAGGGAAGGTGCAGATCCTTGAGCTCTTAGTATAAGTAATTGATGGAGCCAAGAGAAGAGGGGTCAGGGCTCAGGCTTTCTGAAAGGGGAGGCTTGCCCTCCGCCCTGGCCCAGGCCTGACCTCACAGTGGCTGCAGGGGGTGACCCACCTGCGGTTGCACTTCTCCTGGTACAGCTGCAGCTGGTTCTCGTTGACGTTGAATTCTCTGACCAGGGCATCGCGGTTGGCGCTGCGCAGGCTCTGGTGGGTGTCGTACAGGAAGAGCTGGTTGTTCAGTTCTTCTTGCCGCCTCCGCAGCTGGCGGCAGGAGGAATACAGCTCCTCTTCGCTCTCCTGGAGAACAGAGGGGACGACAGCCATGGGGGGACGTGCCGCCTGGAGGGGAGACTGCAGGGAGCACGGGGCAGACCTGATCGTCTGCTGGGATCTTCCCAGAAGAGCCAGGGCCTATCTTATTCAAAGCAAAAAATGGTGCTTTTAAAGATCTCTAAATTTGGAAAACTCAGCAGTGGCCACAGGACTGGAAAAGATTAGTTTTCATTCCAATCCCAAAGAAAGGCAATGCCAAAGAATGCCCAAACTACCGCACAATTGCACTCATCTCACATGCTAGTAAAGTAATGCTCGAAATTCTCCAAGACAGGCTTCAGCAATACGTGAACCGTGAACTTCCAGATGTTCAAGCTGCTTTTAGAAAAGGCAGAGGAACCAGAGATCAAATTGCCAACATCTGCTGGATCATGGAAAAAGCAAGAGAATTCCAGAAAAAACATCTATTTCTGCTTTACTGACTATGCCAAAGCCTTTGACTATGTGGATCACAATAAACTGTGGAAAATTCTGAAAGAGATGGGAACACTAGACCACCTGACCTGCCTCTTGAGAAACCTATGTGCAGGTCAGGAAGCAACAGTTAGAACTGGACATGGAACAACAGACTGGTTCCAAATAGGAAAAGGAGTACGTCAAGGCTGCATATTGTCACCCTGCTTATTTAACTTCTATGCAGAGTACATCATGAGAAACACTGGGCTGGAAGAAACACAAGCTGGAATCAAGATTGCTGGGAGAAATATCAATAACCTCAGATATGCAGATGACACCACCCTTATGGCAGAAAGTGAAGAGGAACTAAAAAGCCTCTTGATGAAAGTGAAAGAGGAGAGTGAAGAAGTTGGCTTAAAGCTCAACATTCAGAAAATGAAGATCATGGCATCTGGTCCCATCACTTCATGGGAAATAGATGGGGAAACAGTGGAAACAGTGTCAGACTTTATTTGGGGGGGCTCCCAAATCACTGCAGATGGTGACTGCAGCCATGAAATTAAAAGATGCTTACTCCTTGGAAGGGAAGTTATGAGCAACCTAGATAGCATATTCAAAAGCAGAGACATTACTTTGCCAGCAAAGGTCCATCTAGTCAAGGCTATGGTTTTCCAGTGGTCATGTATGGATGTGAAAGTTTGGACTGTGAAGAAAGCTGAGTGCCAAAGAACTGATGCTTTTGCACTGTGGTGTTGGAGAAGACTCTTGAGAGTCCCTTGGACTGCAAGGAGATCCAACCAGTCCATCCTAAAGGAGATCAGTCCTGGGTGTTCTTTGGAAGGACTGATGCTAAAGCTAAAACTCCAATACTTTGGCCACCTCATGCGAAGAGTTGACTCATTGGAAAAGACTCTGATGCTGGGAGGAACTGGGGGCAGGAGGAGAAGGGGACGACAGAGGATGAGATGGCTGGATGGCATCACCGACTCAATGGACATGAGTTTGGGTGAACTCCAGGAGTTGGTGATGGACAGGGAGGCCTGGCGTGCTGCGATCATGGGGTTGCAAAGTGTCGGACACGACTGAGCGACTGAACTGAAGGGATGGCTACTCAGGAGGTCGGCCTAGTGCTGTTCCCACTGATGCAGCGGACCAAGTGAGAGACTCCAGTGCCTCCAAAGCGTGCGTGGATATACACAGGTCAGCTTCTGCTGATGCTTATTTCTACAACAAGTGGACTCTGACCATACAGTGGCCTGAAATATTTTTCCCAGGTTAACAACCGAACAGACTGCCATGGGCATCCCCCCAAGCAAACAGGCAGAACTCTAACTTCAGAGGCGGGGAGAGCGAGGGTGAAAGTTATTCTGGCCACTGGCAAAGGTGCAGTGGAATAAAACGCCGACTGCCTTTGCACAAGGGGTGAAGGTAAACGGCCAGTCCCTACTCCCTGATGCAGCGTACCGAGTGAGGCACTGAGAAGAGTCAGTGGCGACTCTCCCTAAGTGTCTACTCTTCCTCAGAGACTGCAATCTTCCTTCCTGCTAACCCTAAAGCGGAACAGAGCCAGAGCCATGCTGCCGCCGCAACACTCAGCCACAGATGGGCCCCTTCACCTTCTCTCCGCCTGCAGGAAACAGCTTCTTTTGACCTCACAGATGTAATGCCTGCCTGATCTGTTGGTCAAAAATTCATCTTTTCTGCTAACGCTTATATAATCAGACGCCTTTGTCTCTGTTTCTGAATCCCAAAGGATTTACAGATGTTACATAATTTAGTTACTAGCAGTCCATATAAATGTGATATAACAAACATTCAGGAAAGTAAATAAAACATGCATACAGTTTAGTGAGTAACTCTAAAGCAAACAGCAGTGGAGCCACCAGCAAGTCAAAACGTAGAGCGTCATCCACTCTGGGAACCCCTCCCAATCAGGACTCCCTCCTTCCCTCTTAGAATTTTGTGACAGTTCTTTCCTGGCTTTCTTTGGAGTCTGAGTTGTTTCCAAAAAGCTTAGTTTTTATATTCTAAGTCGACGGTTACTTCTGTTTTGCCATACATATATCTTTGTCCCCACTGTGGTTCAATTGCATTCCTTCTTCCTTACTATGGTCATTCTTTTAGCGGAGTTTATTAGTAGTGAATCAAGTCTTTTTTACCTGAAAATACCTTCATTTTCCCCTCACTCTCAAATGGCAGCTCCTGGGATGCAGAACACCTAGACCCACAGCATGTCTAAGGCCTTGCGGAGGCATCACCTTAGTCTTGCGGCTGCTGTTGTGTGTCAGCCCTTTGCAGGTAATCTATCTTTTCTACTTTTGTAATTTTCTCCCTGTCCTGATATTCTGACACTTCAGTAGAAAAACACCTATATGTGGGTCTCTATACTGCTGTGTTTATACTGGAGGATGTTTTTCTCTTCAGTGCTAGAAAATTCTCCACCCTGAATATTTCAAGTATTTTATGTTGGAGCTTCTCATTTTACCCTAATTTTTTTCCCTTTTAATACATTTTTCTTGTCTTGCTGTATTAAAGCAAATTCCCCAAACACAATCTTTACATTTATTATTTCCCTTAACTGTACCCATTCTGGAATTTCCCACTTACTAAGCTTTAAAGATTCCCCCCACCCCAGTTTCAATTTGTATGTTACAGGAATTTCTTTTTCCCCCCATACTTTAACCTTTTTATTTTGTATTGGGGTATAGGTGATCAATAATGCTGTGGTCGTTTCAGGTGAACAGCAAAGGGCCTCAGCTGTACATGTATTAATACATGCATCCGTTCTCCCCCAAACCCCACTCCCATCCAGGCTGCCACATAACACTGAGCAGAGTTCCCTGTGCTGTGTATACAATAGGCTCCAGGGATTTCTTCATTGTTCATTTCATTCCTACATGTTTTTTATTAAGTTGTTTTTTTTTTTTAGTTTTTTATTTTTTAAATTTTAATATCTTTAATTCTTACATGCGTTCCCAAACATGAACCACCCTCTCACCTCCCTCCCCATAACATCTCTCTGGGTCATCCCCATGCACCAGCCCCAAGCATGCTGCATCCTGCGTCAGACATAGACTGGCGATTCAATTCTTACATGATAGTATACATGTTAGAATGTCATTCTCCCAAATCATCCCACCCTCTCCCTCTCCCTCTGAGTCCAAAGGTCCGTTATACACATCTGTGTCTCTTTCCCTGTCTTGCATACAGGGTCGTCATTGCCATCTTCCTAAATTCCATATATATGTGTTAGTATACTGTATTGGTGTTTTTCTTTCTGGCTTACTTCACTCTGTATAATCGGCTCCAGTTTCATCCATCTCATCAGAACTGATTCAAATGAATTCTTTTTTACGGCTGAGTAATACTCCATTGTGTATATGTACCACAGCTTTCTTATCCATTCATCTGCTGATGGACATCTAGGTTGTTTCCATGTCCTGGCTATTATAAACAGTGCTGTGATGAACACTGGGGTACATGTGTCTCTTTCAATTCTGGTTTCCTCGGTGTGTATGTCCAGAAGTGGGATTGCTGGGTCATAAGGTAGTTCTATTTGCAATTTTTTAAGGAATCTCCACACTGTTCTCCATGGTGGCTGTACTAGTTTGCATTCCCACCAACAGTGTAGGAGGGTTCCCTTTCTCCACACCCTCTCCAGCATTTATTGCTTGCAGATTTTTGGATCGTAGCCATTCTGACTGGTGTGAAGTGGTACCTCATTGTGGTTTTGATTTGCATTTCTCTAATAATGAGTGATGTTGAGCATCTTTTCATGTGTTTGTTAGCCATCCATATGTCTTCTTTGGAGAAATGTCTATTTAGTGCTTTGGCCCATTTTTTGATTGGGTCGTTTATTTTTCTGGAATTGAGCTGCAGAAGTTGCTTGTATATTTTTGAGATTAGTTGTTTGTCAGTTGCTTCATTTGCTATTATTTTCTCCCATTCAGAAGGCTGTCTTTTCACCTTGCTTATATTTTCCTTTGTTGTGCAGAAGCTTTTAATTTTAATTAGATCCCATTTGTTTATTTTTGCTTTTATTTCCAGAATTCTGGGAGGTGGATCATAGAGGATCCTGCTGTGATTTATGTCTGAGAGTGTTTTGCCTATGTTCTCCTCTAGGAGTTTTATAGTTTCTGATCTTACATTTAGGTCTTTAATCCATTTTGAGTTTATTTTTGTGTGCGGTGTTAGAAAGTTTCAAATGTATGTATCCACTGGGTTCTCTTTTTTAAAAAGTATTTGTTTTCACTTATTTTCAGAGTCACTGGAGTCAGTTCTCTAGCTCCCGTGCTTGCTGGCGGCGTCAGCGTTATTGTCCTTGAGTGCTAAGACGTTCCCGGGCAGGTTTACCTGGAATGGCAAGCTCCTCCCTCCCTCCCTCAGTCTGCACGCTGCCCTCTGCCCTCTCCCAGGCCCGGAAAGCTTCTGTGTCTTAACGTGTGTTGTATGTAGGTAGTAGTTGCCTCCAGTTCTGTTCAGAATGTACCACTGCCCTGGGAAAAAAAGCTTCCGAGGAATTTTTATGAAGCCAGCACAACAAAACCTGACCCAAAACATCAGTGAATACCAGTGAGAAGGTCCTAAAGAAAATGTTAACACGTGCATCATAGAAGCTCATTCAACAATACGAGCCTCCTGTATTTCACCATGAAATTCTTTTCTCCTTCTCTTAAGCAGACACACCCTTTCTCTGCCCTGCCTCCCTTCTCCACTACGTCATCTGCATCAGCAGCACCAGCCCATCTTCAGAAGCTCTCCTTCGCCCACCAGCTCCCAACCCACCCCTCGTCACCTCACAGCCGGTGTCCTCGAATAAGTCCTATGTTCCTCATCAGTGTATCATGTACTCACGCTCTGCATTTTCAGTCTTTACTAATTATATATACACGGAGTTTAAAGAGCCACTAAGAGCTATTAGGATGATTACCAAAAAAACCCCAGCTGACTCCTGGGCACCACCCCAGCCCTTGACCCCTGCTCCCCAAGGTCGGCAGTTGTTTTTTGGTGATTAACTCCACAGTTCTAACACAAACAAAGACAACACGCTTACACTGCAAGGCCTTGGTTCTCCAGGTTTTAGGGATTATCTTCGGAGAGAAGGATTTAGCTATTTTCTGCACACATTCTCTTATCTTCCCCCATGGAGATAAATCCATTAGGTTATATCAATTTATGTTTGCACTGCAGTTTTATTACTATTCCCACTTTGAACCCTTCCATCTTCTTTTACTCCTTGTTTTAGATAGAGTGTATGTGTGTGTGAATTTAGAGTTTAAAAATCCTTGAAATCTTATTAATAAGTTATTGATGTTATCAATAAGTTTTATCTGACCTGTGTCAAAACCTTCATGGAATTCTCTATCTCTAGTTTTCTTTTCTGTTTGTTCCCCCCTACCACCACCAATGCTTTTACCTTTTAATTTTTTTATGTTGACACTATAAACGTACAGAAAAGTTGCAGGAAGAGCTCATTCCGTACCCTGGACCACACAGGGTCCCCAGGGTTACCATCCTGCACAACCAGAGTACACTGGTCGAAGCTAAGAAATCAGCATTGGAGCATGCTAGTCACTGAAGCATAGGGCCTCTGTGGTTCTCACCGGCTCTCCTACGCATGTCCTTTTTCTGGTCCACGGTCCAGTCCAGGCCCCACAGCACACGCTGCTGCGGTGGCTCCCAGTCCTCCCGGCTCTGACTTTTCCCCAGGGCCCCATCCACCTTCCACTGTCCATGACCTTGACCCTTTGGAAGACTGCTGGTCACTCGCTTTGTAGAACATCCTGCATTCAAGGGTTTGCCTGCGTTTTTCTCGTGATTTGAGCTTCTGCAGCTTTGGCCCGAATGGCACAGAAGTGAGGTGCCTTCTCGGGAGGTATGTGATGTCACACGTTACTGGTGGTGACACTGATCATTTTTGGTTAGCATGGTACCTGCTGGGTTCATCCACTATACAGCCTGTGTTTCTTTCCAAATAAATTTCTTAGTTCAAGGCACTTTACGTAAAGTTCCTCTCAAAGTTGAACTTTAGCATCCGCTGATAGATCTGGACAGTTGTGGTCCCATAGTGATTTTCTATTTCCCTCATCTTGCATGAACTTTTTTTCAGTGTTTATTTTTTTTTATTCTTAATGGAAGTATAGTTGATTTACAATGTTCATTTCTTCTGTATAGCAAGAGACTCAGTTATAGATGCATTCTTTTCAGTATTCTTTTCCAGTATGGTTTATCCCAGGATATTGAATTGAGTTCCCTTTGCTGTACAGCAGGACCTTGCTGTTTATCCATCCTGCATGTAATAATTTGCATCCACTACCCCAGACTCCCAGTCCATCCCTCCTTTGCACCTTGGCAACCACAAGTCCGTTCTTTTTCTGTTTCTTAGGATCTCTTGTGCCATATTTTAGATTCCACATATAAGTGATATCGTGTGGTATTTGTCTCTTTCTGATTGACTTCACTTAGTGTGCTGATCTCCAGGTCTATCCATGTTGCTACAAATGGCATTATTTCATTTTTTTTATGGCTGAGTCATTGGAAAGACTGATGCTGAAGCTGAAACTCCAATACTTTGGCCACCTGATGCAAAAAAGTGACTTGCTGGAGAAGGCCCTGATGCTGGGAAAGATTGAAGGCAGGAGGAGAAGGGGACAAGAAAGGATGAGATGGTTGGATGGCATCACCAACTCAATGGACATGAGTTTGAGCAAGCACCGGGAGTTGGTGATGGACAGGGAGCCCTGGCGTGCTGCAGTCCATGGGTCACTAAGAGTCAGATACGACTGAGCGACTGAAATGAACTGAATATTCTGCTCCGTGTGTGTGTGTGTGTGTGTGTGTGTGTGTGTGTGTGTGTGTGCTACATCTTCTTTATCCATCTGTCCATGGACATTTCATTCGCTTCCATGTCTTAACTGTTGTAAATAGTGCTGCTATATGATAAGGGTGAATGCATCTTTTGAATTAGAGTTTTGTCTGGATACATGGCTAGGAGTGGGATTGCAGGATCATATGGTAACTATTTTTAAAGTTCTTGAGGAAGCTCCGTACTGTTCTCTATAGTTGCTGCACCAGTTTACACGCCCACCAACAATATAGGAGGGTTTCCTTTCCTTCACATCCTCTCCAGCATTTACTATTTGTAGACTCTGATGCTGGCCATTCTGACTGGCGCGATTTGCATCTTTGTGGTTTTGATTTGCATTTCTCTAATTAGTGACGTTGAACATCTTTTCATGTGTCTTGGTCATCTGTATGTCTTCCCTGGAGAAATGTCTATTTAGATCTTCTGCCTATTTGGTTGGGTGCTTGCTTTTATTTTTAGCTGTATGTCTCATTATTAAGCACTCCCACATCCATGGGTTACAGTCCAGCATCATTATTTCGCTACTCAAATTGCTCCAGCTTTGGCCTTTGAGGGATTTTGATGTGTCGCCGTCCTTTCTTGATCTCTTCTCAACTCACTGAAATTTCAGTATAATCCAGGCTCACAGTTTATCTGTCCCAGCTTTCAGAGTAACTATTTGTCTACGGAGCTCTGATTTCTTCTACTGGAGAATGACGTTTAGAAAGGAAGATGTGGGTGCTTGGATGTGCTTGTTGCTACTGGGGTCTCAGCTGTTCTAGAGTTTGGGTACGTATGCACATACGTATAGTTACTAATGCAAATGTGTTCATTTCTCTATACCTCTGTGTGTGTATTTTGAGTTTATACTGATACTGCTGATTTCCATCAAACAAACATTAATTTTGGAAGGGTTGGTATATATTTCTGCTTATCAGGTCGGTTTATGTCTTCCAGTAAGATTTCATGCTTTTCCACCATAGGCCCTATACTTTTCTTATTTAAATTCCGTCTACCATGTTACAGTCTTTGTCAGTATCATGAGTGACATTTCCCATCTGTCCCTACCTCGCATCCCATTTTTCCAACTGTTATTTCTAGAATACAGTGACTTAATAAATACACAACAAATAAACAAGTCTCCTTAAAATTGGGGTCCTTTTTTAAAACTATATAGCCATAGTTTGTGAGCAGAAAATTTTATCTCTTTACCACACTTTATATTGTTTCTTTTAATTGGTTACATTTGTTATATCTAAAGGTATTATTTTGCTCTCTCTGTTGCTATCTATGCTAGTGATAAACCATCCTTACATTATCATCCTTGCATTCTTTACTTGTAATATATTGTTCTTCCAGTAAATAGTTGGAAACTACTTACTAATTTTTTTTAGAATTTTAGTCTGTATTCATAACTGACATTGATCTGTGGGTGGAGGAGGAAGCATACTATTTCCAGTTTTGATGTGAAAGTTCTACAACTTCAAGACAAGCTAACGGCAGCACTTCTGGTTTTCTGTTGACTTCAGCAGATTAAAATTGGAATTGTGTTATTTAAACCCAGATTGAATACAGCTCTAACACCATCTACTACCTGATAGGTGCTTTATTACCCTTCAGGCGTTTTCCATAGGACTTAGTAGCCAAGGTCTCTACTGCTTCCTGACACAATTTTAGCCCATTCTTCAAGGCAGTCACCCATTTGCCCTAGGTTTTCAAACTTACTTATCTTACTCTTTGGGGCTCCGTCTCCTTTTCAATATTTACTGCTGTATGTTTTTGCCCTTACTTTCTTCCTTTTTATTAAGCAGGTGAAGTATTTATTTAATCGATCTTTTCAGTGAATCAGCATTTGTTTCATTCAGTTGATTTATCTTTACTCTTTTTTTCTTTTAAATAAATATTCAGTCTCTATGCAGTTTCAAGGCAAGGACTTTCCTAAATAAACTTATGGCATAAAATGTGTTTACTACTTTTGGGTAATCTACTTGATTTACTTCATCTCAGAATTCCTTATTTTCAAATAGGGAATATTTTGACCCTCTTATTTCCATCTTATTATCTTTCCAACTTTATCAGGTTATAATTTATTCAGGTTTTGTGACCAAGAACTCAATCAAGTTTGAGAAACAGAAGAAAACAATGTACATTACCCACGTGTAGGACCTAAGTGTGTCTCTCTTAAACCTAACTTGTTAGTCATTAGTTTGCTCATCTGTCCTTGGTGATTTTTTTTTATATACCAGACATCCAAATTCTGAAAGATGTTTTCAGTCAGGTAGACGTTTTTATTGTATGAGCTTTCGTTTTCTATGTTTAACACAGTAATGATGGTTTCTAAGTAAACATCTGTGACTTGTGCATCCTTTTTGTAAACATTCTGTCCTTATATACTGTCCCTCTTAATGCTCTTTAGCACTTCCTCCCTTAAATTCTACTTGGCATTAACTTTTCTTCACAGTTTTTCCCAGTAACTCTTCATTCTTATTTGTTTGGGGTTTTTTGGGGGGAGGGGGGAGGGTAACCTTTTTTTAGACTGCCTTCTTTTAAACATCGCACTGCTCCATTTCTTTGCTTCTTCTCTAATAGAATCCAGGCCATTCACCTAATCAAAGATGTTATATCCATTCCATTTTAATTATTATATTTTTAATTTATTTCATCCTTTTGTGTAATTTTTACTCTCTTGGTCAAGTTTCTATTTTTTTTTTCCTCCTTTGCTTTTCAATTCTTATAATGGTTGCTTTCAGTTTCTTAACATTTCCTTTGTACATCACAATATCAGAATTAACTTTCCCCGGCCAGGATGCTTTCTCTGTCTACTGACCTCACAGGCATAAATGCTAAAACCTTTTAGGATGGCTGTATTTTAATTCCTGGGTGTTGCTGATACATTTGATTATTTTCGGTTCTAGGATATCATGAAATCAAGCTCTCTCTCGAGTGGGACGCACACTGTGTCTGAAACATCGCATGTCCACAGGATCTGTCTCTATTGCCTTGATGTGTCCAGAGTGTAGCACCCCCTGCTCATCCTCTAGGAGTGTGCACCCCGTTAGCACTTTTCCAGGGGGTACACGTGAATCCACACATCTGCTCCAGCTGAGCCTCAGCGGGAAGCACAGATCCTGGTGTTTCCAACCAGGCCACCCACCCCTGTACCTTTGCTCCAGCCAGCCCAGTCCACCTGGGGATCCATCCTAAAAGGTCCCAGGGTGGCCAGTTTTCTCAAGCACACCCTCCAGCTACGGCCACCTTGCCCATCGATGAGGATTAGGGTGACTGTTCAAGGTTCCACACTGTCTCATGCCCATGCTTCCGAATCTCACACGTTTAGCTCACTTGAGTAAAAGAGGCCCTTTTCAATCAACAGCAGGATCGGAGATCATACAACTGAAAAGAAACTATTCCAGAGAACAAGTTGACATGGATCCAAAAATATATGGTCTTTTCCCCACCCATGGGCCGCCCCCCCCGCCCCTGAGCTGTTATTCCATTACAAAGAGCTAGCCTCAGGAAATAATTTTTAATCAATGATATATGAAGATCTTCATTATTTATAAAGTAAAAAAGAAAAGTACAAAACAATGTACCTGTCCATCAGTGGGAGAAAGGCTAAATGAATTAAGGACTTCTACCCGGTGAAATAGGGATTTAATGGCTTTGACAATCACAGTAACATGGAAAATTTATTAGCATCATTTGTGAAGTGGAAGAAGGGCACATATTCATACATATTATATGAATCCAACTATGAAAATATGTGCAAAAAAATGGCCAGGCAAAGGAAGGACACCAGAATGGCAACAGTAGTGATGTGCAGGTGGTTTGCGGCTTTCCCAACATCCCCCTTTCTTCCTTTCCCTACTTGTCAAGTTAAACATCAGAGGTAATAAAATGGTGTTAGAAATACTTTTTGTAAACCATGCATACAGCTAACAGAGTAACAGAATTGATACGTGATTCTGACATTTAAATGGCTTCTTCAGAAAGGGCTCAATGTGCTCACTGACAGTTTTCTGGGGCTTTAAACTCTTTACCTCAGCCAGTGTTTCATGAGTAAACTCCATCTCAGCTCTGCTGGATCAATCATCTGCTCAGACAAAGCTTTTTAGACCTTGGGCACCCAGAATGCCCAGGTCTCCCAAACACACCCCTCGTCACAGTGTGGGCAGAGACACCCAGTGGTGCCTGTGAGTGCCTTACAACCAGGTGACATATGGAGTTAAAACCTCGGGAACCTGCAGCAGCAATGAAACCCGCACCTTCTCAGACAGCTTTTCCCTGGGAACCCCACGCAACGCCCCTTCTCCCCGCTGCTCCCTTCTCAGGGACCTCCCCAACAGAAGCTTCCCTCACCAAGGGTCAAACCTGAATACACACATTTTCTTTTAAATATACTAATTTTACCTGCTGCCAGCGATGCCTATCATTTAAATTCTTTACAATGCTTCCAGACTGTTTATGACAGCTTTGCAGAGCAGAGTGCACACAAATGCTCAACAAGGACCACCAGGAAAGGAAGGACTTGAAAACTTTCCTGTCCAAGCATTTCTACCACTTAGAATCATGAAAGGGGATTTTTTTTTTTTGATCCATAGTTTAAGGCTCAAGTGAAAACTATAATTTTCATATAAACAGTGCTTTGACAGAGTCTAAAACACTAACACTTAAAATTCGTTTCAAAACAGAAAACCTTCCATTATCCATCCCTTTATCCTTTTCAGACAATTTCATCATCATGAGCTTATTTTATACCAACACACTGTCCCTGAGGCTCTCTGGCCCTTACCTACTGTGCTTTGTATTTGTCATCCTCTTCCGTCTTGATACTTCTAAAATGCTTTGAAGTGAAAAACTCTCAAGGTTGTAAAAACTGAACGGAAGGCAAACAGGTATGCAGAAAGCCTGGCATTCTCTCTGAGGTTTTGCCATGTGGGCGATGGCTCTGGCTGTTCACAGGCACCCCATCCCTGCCATCTCCCTCCCCACTGGATGTGCTCAGCTCGCCAGGCACACCTGGGAGACTGCCGCAATAAAGCAAGTCACACAAATTTTCTGGTTTCCTGGTACATAAAAGAGTCACCTTCCCACCATACTATATAGCCTATTAATTATGTCTTTAAAAAATATATACTTACCTTCATTGAGAAGACTACACTGCTAAAAAAAAAAAAATGCTAACCATCATCTGAACAAGACATAGTATCAGTAGTTAACAGTCAAGATCACTGATCACCGTAACAAATAATGACAGCCAAGGAAAAATGTGAAATAAGAGAATTACCACAATGTGACCCAGACACGGAGAGAGCAAATGCTGTTGGGAAAATGGTGCCAACAGACTTGCCACAACCTTGCAATTTGTTTAAAAACAAAAAACGAAAGTGCGATAAAACAAGGCATGCAGCACTGACCAGGCTTACCCCAGGAGAACTGGGGTGACCGCAGACTCACCTGGCCCATGCTGAGGTTTGTGGGAAGGGGCTGGAAGGATCCTGGGAGACTGTGGTGGCCACACGTGGGCCCTTGTGGGCTTCATTCTATAGGAGTGGCCGTCGGGAAAATTCTGAGGCTCCAGAATCACCAGCACGTGTGTACGGGCTCAGTCACTCAGGCGTGTCCGCTCTCTGTGACCCTGGGGACTGTAGCCCACCAGGCTCCTCTCGCCATGAGACTCTCCAGGCAAGAGTACTGGAGTGGGGTGCCATGCCCTCCTCCAGGGGATCTTCCTGACTCAAGGATCGAACCCGCATCTCCTGCACTGCAGGCGGATTCTTTACCGCTGAGCTACCAGGGAAGCCCCCAGAATGACAACACGCACCATAATCAAACTCAAAACCTGAACTACCCACTGCTCGGTGTTGCATTCTTACTTAACCTTTTGTCCGACCAACCTTATCTCATCCTCTTTCATAGTTCAAATTGGCCAAGGCCTTTCCACCAAGCCAAACCCAAACTGGTTCATCAGCATAGACTGTGCATCTTCAAGGCCTCAACAAACCAAAAGAACCAAGAAGGCAGGCTCCAGCAAGAGCAGAAAGAACCACAAGAGGAGTGCCGCTCCCTATGGGAAGTTGATGTCTGTGAATTTCCTTCCGCAGGACAAGCCATAAAAAGACTCAATGGGACGCTTGCAGAAGGAACCACCAGAGTACCAGGTGGAGGAAAGCACGCCGGAAGGGCAAGTTTACCCAGAAGAGCATCGTCTTGCCCAGCTCTGGCTGAAATGAAAGCACGGAACTTCCAAAGAGCTTTCCTCTTTCCAACGACACAACCCTATTCACAGACCCATCCGGCATCCTGCAAGAAGACAGGCTGCTGGAAGGGAAACCTGAGGACCTCGGAGGAAATCTGTAGCTAAAGGAATCCTCCTTTTACGGCATGGCGCATGTGGCTAGGTGATTCTCACATGTGTTCAAAGTCCTTCAGCCACACTCAGTGGTCGTCCCCACCTCACCCCCGCCGCAGACGTGGCTCTGCAAGCCCCCACTGGTGTTTGTCCACTCACCAGGACTGGCCGCATCTCACAGAAAACCAGGAGGGACGCCAGCTCAATGTCTTCACTGTAGCCGTTCTTCAGAGGCACAGATCTAAACCCTGCAGGTCGAAAAAACAAACCAGTTCACATCAGATCTCTGCTTTTCCTGCAGTACCCAGGGATCACGTGCCCAGTGCATGGAGCAGAGAGGTCAGGGCCCCGTGCTGGGGGGCTGACTTCCTTTCTGGAAGCCAGAGGTTCCCCCCACCCCCCACCTGATGGTTGGGGAGCGGGGTTGCAGAACACAGCCTTGACTGCCAGGTCCAGCCGGAGAAATGAAGTTAAAAATGCCTGCCCCCTAGAAATGCAGATGACTCGGAAGAATCAAAGCCCACAGAGCACTGCACACTGAATTCAGACCCTCTACAGCTGTGGTTTCAGTCCCTTAAATATTCCTGAGCCCAAAAGACACAAAGAAGTAATGAATCCCCACATCCATCTTCTTCACTCAGCCATGTACAAGGCTTGGGACGAGCGAGTGTTTTTAAAGATTTCCAGTGGGAGGAAATCTTTCCGTCCCTTGGCAGTTTGCCCTGTTGATCATCCTCCCCTAAAAGCCATTCCCTATTATTTGTAGCGAGGACCTGTGTCTGCCGGTCATTTAAATGTTTCTTTTTATTGAGGGAGAGGGTTAAGATGGGGCTGCATTCATCCCACACCCCTCCGCAGTGAGTAATGTTTAAGGCAACACATCTTAAAGGTTGGTTGTTTGGCTTGTTTTGATAGAGTGGTAGAACTGAATAGACAGCAGAAATTAACGTCTCATTCCCACCCACTCATACCTCTTATTACAGGAGGAACCATTGTTAATGGCTTTCCAAAATCATCTATGCAGTGTGTGTTTCCCTTAAAATCACAGAGAATAGTACCCTAACCAGCCATTCTGAATCTTACAGGTTCCACTGCACACTATCTTAGGGATTCACTATGTAGCCCTAGTTTGACTTGAAAGCTTTTTCTTAAATGGAAACATAGTTGACGTACAATATGATATTAGTTTCAAGCGTACTGCATAGTGATTTGACATCTGCATGTACTATGAAATGATTATCGCAGTAACTCCAGGAACCATCTGTCCCGAAGTAAGTACAGTATTACCACGTTCCTTATGCTGTTACACAGTACATCCCTGTGGCTTATTAGTAAGTAGAGATTTGTGCCTTGAGAGCTTTATATTTGCCTTGTATCTACTGATTTTCTGGGACAAGCGACGCACAAAGTGCCTGCTGCCAGTCAGGTTTTGGCTTGTTTGGTGATTATCTTTCTATCTCTTAGAGAACCTTTTAGTCTGTTAGTTGATTTATCATCGTTAAATAGTATCTATTGACTCTGTGTGCCACTTATGTTGAAGACACTGGCATGCTTACATAACTTGATAGCATCTCTCCCTTTCCCTTCCCCGATTGGGTAAACTGTACTATTATATCTATGTTGACGTAGTATGTAATATTAGCATTCCATCTGTAACCATAATTCTCCCACAGAGAGGCATAGTTTTCCTGATATTTAGCAAAAGCCAAAAAAATACAATAAGGAACGCTTGAACACCCACAACCTAAATCTTACATTAACCTTTCACTTACGCTTATCCACCCACTACTCTATCGGGTGATATTTACTTCCTGTTTCAAAGAAAGATGAAGACATCTACACAGTTCTTCTTTGTCAGCATTAATCTCATGAACAAGAATTCCGTATTTGTGACATAAAACTTATACACAATGATTTTTTTTCATGTCCAACGCTCACCACCTCCTTACTGAACTGACCTTTTTCCATTAGATATTCTGGCTGGCTAAAACTGTCTTTTGAGATCTTCAGTACAAGCTCATGGGAACATATAATCCCTGGACTGTGCCTGTTTGAACATATCCATCCTTGAGTGGGCACAAAACCCTCAGGTCACACTCTTCTCGTTGAAGGATTCTGGGGGACCCTGCTCTCCTTGAATTCTGCTGCAGAGAAGTTTTCTGAACTGTTTTATCCCTTATCCGTGTTGGGAATTATGCTAAGATGTGCATCACCTCTGGGTCTTGTTAAGATGCAGATGCTGACTCCAGAGGCCTGGGACGGGGCCAAGGTTCCGCACCTCTATGGAGCTGGTCTCTGTGGAAGCTGTTGGTGTAGGTGTTGATCGACTGCCAGAATGCACGGCAGTGCTGAGTGCCCTGCCCACGCACGCAGAGCAGAGCAGAGCGGGCCCGCCCAGTGCCCAGTGCAGGCCTCCCCGTTTGGGGCAGTCAGCTCCGCCCCCTCCCTCGGAGGGACGACTCCAGGTCCATAGACATCCTGCCACCGCCCAAGTCGCGTTGTTACCTGCAGCCCTTCAAGTGGACGGGGCTGAAAGGTGCTGGCCAGTTTCACTAGAAACTGATGCCACTGTTCTTCTGATTGACACAAGCAAGACCCGAGCGGAAAGGGAAATGGAGACACCGCTTGAAGCAGCATCAGTGTGGCTGGTCAGGCATCGTGGCGGCCCGAGGGTGGCAGGCAGAGTAAGAATAACATGGGGTTTGAAGTCAAGACATTCCCGGGTCTGAATCCCAGGCTCTGGTCGGTCAGGTGTGTGACCCCCGAGCTGGTTAATTAACATCTCTCGGCCCCAGAGTGCTTATATTTAAAAAGCGGAAATGATAAAACTCCTTTCACAGGACTGCTGCGAGGATTAAGAGAGAGTTTTGAGGCACCAAGCACAATAAATGCTGTTTTCCCTCTTTGCTGAGCTCCAGCTGGCTTAAAGGCTTAAGTGCATCCCTGGTAACAACAGGCAAGGTTTATTTTCGAGTTCAGAAGGGCCCTGAAGCCTTATGCACAAAGGTATTGTTATTCTGTGGCATGCCCTCCATGAATATGGATGTCCCAGGCAGGAGGGAGAGAGAAGGTCTTCCTGGGAGCATCTCACAGCCGGTCACATTCCGTACCATCCTTGAGATGTTCTTTGTGATGTAAATGCCCCCAAGCTCAGTCACAGCGTTTTAGAGAGGAGTCCACACAGTTAAGGCGGCAGCTCTCTCTAAGTCCTGGAGGGGCTCCAGGGCTCCGTCAGGACCCCGTCTGGAGGGGGACACAGCAAAGCCCCTGCACTGTGCGGAATGCGTCTGGGGGTTGCTGTGTCCAGAAGGGGAGGGCAGAGCTACCACAAAGAAAGCCATCGCCACCTGATGCAAAGAAGTGACTCATTTGAAAAGACCCTGATGCTGGGAAAGATTGAAGGCAGGAGGAGAAGAGGATGACAGGGGATGAGATGGCTGGATGGCATCACCGACTCAATGGACATGAGTTTGAGTAAACCACAGGAGCTGGCGATGGACAGGGAGGCCTGGTGTGCTGCAGTCCCTGGGGTTGCATGGATTTTGTTTGTTTGGCAGCTCTGCATTGCGCGTGTGATCTTAGTTCCCTGAACAGGGATCAAACCCATGCCCCCTGCAGTGGAAGCATGGAATCCTCACCGCTGGGCCACCAGGGAGTGCCCCTTACAAGGTTCTTGTCTATTTACCCTGATACTCTTATAATTTTTGTTTTATGAACATTGTTGCCACATTATTTGTTGCAAATATATACATTATTGTTTATGGGGAAAAAAAGAAATCCGTTGTAAGCCTGACTGACTTGGCTGATGTGAAGGAGGTGAACCGCAGACTGAAGAAGTCCTGCGGCTAACTAGCTGAGTTTCACGTCATTTGCTGGGAAGGGGGGGCAAGTTAACCCAGAGGATTGGCAAACATCAGGCCTCTCGGACTTACAAACGAGTGTGCACTGCTCTTCCCAAATTAGGGGAACAGTGTGGCGTTTCTAACCAGGCAAGTGTTTCTCACGGGGGAGTGCGTGTCCTCAGAGGGGCAGCCGAGGCCTTGTCCGGTCTTCTCCAAGTGCCGGCTGAGCAGCTGGCTCCACGTGCAGCTTCCTGGCCCCGCCCCACAGGGGCTGAACAAGAGCACCGTGGGACCAGCCCAGGAGCCTGGATTTCCCCACCCCACACACACTCACCGAGTTGTAGAAATAATCAAAGGCAGATACAAAGAAAGGTGCAGAAATTTAAGGAGTATCTGATATGTTTCCAAGTTGAAAAAGAATTAAAAAAAAAGACCCCAGGTTTTCAAGCAACATCAAGAGAAAAGACTATCTGTGTATCAGTTCAGTTCAGCTGCTCAGTCGAGCCCGACTCTTTGCGACCCCATGAATCGCAGCACGCCAGGCCTCCCTGTCCATCACCAACTCCCAGAGTTCACTCAGACTCACGTGCATCAAGTCAGTGATGCCATCCAGCCATCTCATCCTCTGTCGGCCCCTTCTCCTCCTGCCCCCAATCCCTCCCAGCATCAGAGTCTTTTCCAGTGAGTCAACTCTTCGCATGAGGTGGCCAAAGTACTGGAGCGTCAGCTTTAGCATCATTCCTCCCAAAGAAATCCCAGGGCTGATCTCCTTCAGAATGGACTGGTTGGATCTCCTTGCAGTCCAAGGGACTCTCAAGAGTATTCTCCAACATCACAGTTTAAAAGCATCAATTCTTCGGTGCTCAGCCTTCTTCACAGTCCAACTCTCACATCCATACATGACCACAGGAAAAACCATAGCCTGAATAGACGGACCTTTGCTGGCAAAGTAATGTCTCTGCTTTTGAATATGCTATCTAGGTTGGTCATAACTTTTCTAGGTTGGTAAGCGTCTTTTAATTTCATGGCTGCAGTCACCATCTGCAGTGATTTTGGAGCCCCCAAAAATAAAGTCTGACACTGTTTCCACTGTTTCCCATTTATTTCCCATGAAGTGTATACAAATTACTAAAAGGAGAGTGGTCTTTTTCTCTCAAAAAAATGATCCTTGAAAAACAGGGACCAGGGACCTCATAAAGAATCCAGAAGGATCTGTGGCTGTTTTTCTCAGAAATACAGGGCCCTTCTCCAGGCATGCAGGGGGTTGTGCTTTGCTCAGCATGGGAGACAATCAGAAGTGAATCAGCCCACCTCGGAGAAGAGGAAGGTGAAACTCTGACAGCCCAGATGACTTGCCCAGGACAAGGCAGGGAGAAGGGACCTAAGACCGTGGCTCTGGGCCTCGTCCTCCCCTCCAAGCACCTAACCAGCCCCGAGCCTGCCTGAGGAGAGGCCAACAGAGTCTAAGCTTCCAAAACAAAATCCAATTACAGTGCCAAGTGGACCGCCAGCTAGTAATCCAATGTTGGATGCAGGAGCCCCCGGAGCCGCCCAGCACCCCATCCTGTCTCCCTCCCCTGTCTCTGTCCCGCTCACGGGGCTCCCACGAGGACCCACTACTCAGCCTACCCATGAGTGAATACAAACCAAGACAAAGGCATCATTCTTTCCAAAAGCTGGCAACGCAAACCAAAAGACAATGCCGAGAAAAACTGAACGCTGTAATTGAAGCGGGCCTTACCTGACTTTATGCCTTTAATGGGGTACGTGGCATGGGCCAGGAAGTTGGGATCGCTGAACATATCTTCCTCATAAACCACAAAGCGCAGAAACGCAAGGCTGGGGTCATAGATCTCAAACGTCACCTTCTCCTGCGTTGGGGCCCAAACAGGGCTGAGGCCGTTGTCATCTGGAAGAAGATCCAGGCTCTTTCAGGGGCCCCACTTGTCCTGCTCTGTCTCAGCTCACCATCTCTACACCCATCAGCTGTGGATCTCCTTAGCAGCCATGTAAATACACATCTAGGCCAAGATCCGATCCTTTTATTTTTCCCCAGCGGCATCGCAGACCTGGCCCTCAGTAAGCAGAGAAGATGGGACCACTTCTCCTTAGACTCTCCCATCTCAACTCCCTGGGACGTGGGAGGGATGGGAGGTGGACCACAGAGCAACAACAGGTTTGTAAGAAAGAAAAGAGGAGCTGGGGGCCACATCACTCGTCTGATGGGGGAGGCGGGCCAGGCTCTGAACAGGTGGTGGGTTCTGGAGTCACTGGGGAGAGCCAGCCTCAGGGAACAGGGAAAAGAGGTAACCTTCACCCTCCACAGGGCCAGCTTCACCGGCCAGTCTGTGAACTGTTATCCAGCTGCCTTTTACCAGGAGCCAGTGATCCCAAGCCTAGAAAGGCCCCCAGTTCGGTTCTTCCCAGGCTTCAAATGGCAGAACAAGCCATTTCTCTGGGCCTCCCCGCCCGCTGTGGGGTCAGATCACCCAAGTTTGGCTGCAGCCTTGGGGGTGAGTCAGCCGCATCCTCTCTGAGCCCTGGACTTAGGTGGGGGCTGATACATAGAGGGGACACCCCGGAGTGACGGGCACAGGGAGCCGCGGCCTCACCCAGGCCTCCTGACGTGGGTGACGGGCTGAGAAACACCGCGGTGGGTCTAGCTCTCAGGTCCTGCGGCCCTCCGTTGCCCCTCCGAGCTGCCCACAGAGGGCAAGGGGAACAAAGGGAAAGACCTGGCCACTAGCACATTAGTGAAGCCCCGCTGACCAGCATCTCCAACGTGCGGCTCAGCTCGCCTGAAGTCTCAGCGAGGAAAGGACCCAGGCAACTTACTCACAACTGTCGTCTTGAACTTGTTGTTGTCATACTCCGCTCCGCATATCTCCACCTCCACAAAGGGACACGCGATGCTTCGTCCGGGTTTGGGGAGATGACGGGCCCCCAGTACCTAGGACCCCAAGAGCCAAGTGTTAGAATTCCGCCCGCCCGCACTCCACCCTGGGCAGAGCTGGAGAGGTCTACACGGGCGGATTCTCATTTCCTCGTCACTGGTGAGGTGCTGCACCCTCCGGTAGCGGACACCCCCACCGCTTCCCTGTTGTGGACGAGGGAAATAGTTCCCAAACAGGAGAAGACAGACACTCTTAACAAAGAGACAATGCAATATGTAAAAGTCGGGTCAGTTTTAAAAAGCTTCCACCCCTCAAAGTGGCCACTGCAAGGATAAGCCCTCTCCTCAGGAAAGCGCAGAGAGCCGTGCCGCGCCTGTTTTATTTCTCTCTCTCCGACCAGATGCTGACCCTGCTGAGCCCAGCGAGAGATGCATCTGTAACTCGCCCCACCAACAACGGGAGGTGACCACGACGGACCTGGGGAGATGCCCTCCCGCCTCTCTGCCCTGCAACGACCCTGGCGGGCACCGCAGTGAAGACCCTCAGCTGCATCTGGGTGCGGAGCCCAGGCAGAGGGCGGGGCCTTACCTTGACCGTCAGGGTCATCAGGATCTTCCTCTGGGACTCGGGCGGCATGGGGTCGTACTTCTCCGCCCTCATGCTCTCAGGCTGCAGGACGTAGCCCGTCCGCCCGTTGAGGGAGAAGAGCGCGTGGTTCATCTGCATGTACTTATCTGGAGAGGAGAGAGCTGCTGCTGAGAGGGGCCAGAGGGCGCCCGGGGGCTGGGGAGGGAGGGCTAGGCCTCCTTCCAGAAGTGCCAGGAGGCACACCGGCAGATGAGTGGATAAGGAAGCTGTGACGCACGCAGGCCACGGAACACTGTTCTCCCGTAAAACAGCGGGGCTGGGCCACCCGTCGCGAGGCGGATGGACCCAGCGTCTACCATCCAGAGTGGAGGAAGTCCAAAAGAGAAAAACGGGCATCAGACATTGATGCGTATGTGCAGATCTAGAAAAATGGCCCCGATGGCCCTAGGCCAGGAACAGAGACACAGATGCTGGGAAGAGACGCGTGGACACTGGGAGGCCAGGGCTGACGCCCGCTCCTGCCATCTACAAGACAGACAGCTAGCGGGAAGCTGCCGGGGAGCCCGGGGAGCTCTGCGCTGACCGGGAGGGCTGGGCTGGGCGGCCCAAGCGGGAGGGAGGGGTGTCCCCAGAGCTGACTCACTTCACCGTACAGCAGAAACGAGCACAGCATTGCAAAGCAACTGTACCCCAATGGAAGATGAAAATAATGTGAGGTGGCTGTGAAAATAGGGATCTGACTTAAAACTATGGGTTTAAAAATTCATTGAAAACTCATGTTATTGGAAGAAAATCAGATTAAAAAAAAAAAAAACTCACACTGGGGACAACTTTCCGAGTATGATACAAAGTCCAGAATGTACTCAAAGCTAAACATTTTTACCCAGGACAAAATTTCCATAGAATCTGACATGCTTTAGAAAAATCTGTTTCACTCCACTGATAGGTAACTTTAACCTGTTAAGAAATCTGATATCTGTTTGCTGTGAATACTTACACCCCCTTAGAAAAATAAGAAGCATAAATATAATCTGCAGAAAAGAAAACGTCTATGTTTCTTAAGGATATGAAAACCTGGTTAACTTCTCTGTTACTCAGAGAAGTTACCAATAAGGGAAGCTCTGACTGCAGCGTGACACCAGTTTACACTATCAAAGACTGAGGCGCCTGCCGAAACTAAGTTGGTGAAGTGAAGCCAGAAGGAGTTTCACCCGTTTGCATTCCCACGCACAGCCTCCATGGAGGCGGTCTGGCAGAGTGTCTTGGCCCGGACACTCCTGGATACAGGTGTGCGGTGGTTTCGCTCGGGGCCAAGTTGGTCAAAGCTGTTGGATCCGCCCTGCACCACAGGTGCTCCCACGTGTGAAGGGAGGTTCACACAAGGTTACGAGGGGCAGTGCCATCTGCAACAGCAATGAAGGGAAGTCACCTCGGGCCACTGCAGCAGGGTGCCAGTTGAGGACATGATGGCGTCCACTCAGTGGAGTCTGACGCAGGCACAAAGGAGGCAGCACTGATGAGCAGGCCTCCAAAGAGGCTGAAAGAACCATGCAGCGCCTCTGTGCCGCACACTATAGTTAACGCTGCCCTCTGCATGAAGAAGTTCGGCATGCCGGCTCTTTCCAGCAGAGGATTATCTCCAGAAGAGAGCCCGAGCAGAAAGCCTCCAGAGAGGGATGGCCCCAAAGAGGACGGGGGCCCAGGACATAGCCACCGGACACCTGGGTCCAGCTGTGCCTGAAGCTCCCCTCCTAGACTTCTCAATTACGTGAGCAAATGCATTTCCTTTTCTCCCTGAAACCAGACTGACCACATCTGTCATTTACATCGAGAAGCCTGCCAAACGCAAAGGTCTGGCATGCCCAGTGGTCCCTCCACCGCTCCATTCAAGGGATGGGACCTCACGCTAGCATGCTGGCTGAACTCTGACGGCTCCTAAGAAAAACTACGTGCTCCGGCCACCACATCGCACTGATGGCCCCAGAAGAATGTGCGTGGAATGATGCCCCAGCATAGATTTACTGGCCACAGTAGGCCCCCTTTACCTGGAGTCTGGAAATTGAGCGCCACCATCTGGGAGCCACACAGCCAGAGGCGGAAGGGGTCGTAGTTGGACGAGTCCACCCGCTGTCCTTTGGGGTACACACGGGTCAGGCCCTTTTGATTGTATTTCAGGAGATCGCTGGGCTTCTGTCTGACGATACTGTCAGCCTTCGTCTCCACGAAGGAGCGGATTTCTCGGAAGTCAGGGTTTTCTGCACAAAGAGAGGGAGTCAACGTTTATCCTATGTCTCGTGAGTTTTTCTTAACACTACTGGCAGGATGTGCAGGTCATCAAACACAACCCGGAACCTCTCTCGGAGAAGATGTCCAAATGCTTGTGACGATCCCGTCGTAACTGGTTCTGCAGTGGGTTCTTGCCCTCTGGGGAAGTCTCAGAGATGAAAAGGCAGCCCAGGGTTCCCACTGCTTCTTAGTCTAGGATTAATGTAATCTGCTTCTTTTGTTTAAAACTACCAGCAGCCTTGTGCAGGAACCCACCAAAGCGATACAGGATACAGTTATAGAAAGGTGTGGTGCAGGAAGGGATCAGCAGGGAGGAGGTCTGAGGAGTGGAAGATGCAGACAGGGCCCTGGCTTCCTCAGCGAAGGTGTCACAGACGTGAGATGAGTGAACCCAGCATCTTGATGGAAGGAGAACCGCCCACTCGCAGGAAGCGGGGATAGAGAGAGGAGACGGGGTCCTGTGGAGGGACAAAGAATGGGAAGCAGCGTAGAGAAAATGCAAACAATTCTTGAGCTGTTTGGATAAAGCTCTGCTTTAGGTAGGACAGCTCCTAAACACGCCGGGCCTGGCTGACTCCGGTTAAGAGCTCCAGCCTCTTGCCCTGGACGTCGAGAGGTGCCCAGGGACCAGCCTCCGGGTGACCGTTAACTCCAGGGTTTAGGACTGCCTCTCTCCCTGCCCTGGAATTAAAGTAACCACAGGAGTTACTTGCAAGGGGAAAGAAAATATGACTAGGACCATTATAAGTGCAAAGAATCTGCTGCTTTGGAGAATGTGGTCAAAGACCCACTTTTGAATTCTCCTGCAGCAGGCCTCCAAAGACACCCAGGTCCTGACCTCTGGAACCTGAGACCATGTTCTTTCAAAGGGACTTGGCAGATGGCAGGCTTGAAGTGGGGAGATTACCTGGCCCTAAATGAAACCATACAGTCTTTGTACTTGTGAGGCTGAGGGAGATGGGACTACAAAGAGAAGGCAACGTGACCACAAAGGTGGGGACTGGAGTGACATGGCCAAAAGCCAAGGAATGCCAGCGGCCACCAGAAGCTGCCGGAGGCCAGGTCCAGACCCTCCTCTGGAGGGAGCGGGGCCCTGCTGACACCTTGATTTCAGCTCAGTGATACTGACTTCAGTCCATGACTATGAGAGAATAAACATATATTGTTTCTGCCACCAAGTGTGTAATAATTGGTTACGTTGGCAGGAAAAAAAAACCAATCCACCCTTTAAGAGGGTTTCTCCTTCTAAAGATACCAGGAGGGCCTGCTTCACCAGCATCCTGGCCCTGAGGACACTCTGACGGGAAGGTTCCCACTTGGCATCTGGAGGATGAGCAGGAACCACCGTCACCGTGCTGCGTGACAGCGCCAGGCCCAGAGAGGAACCCCGTGTTCACCGAGGCGGGGAGGCGGGGTGGCGGCAGACGGTACCGAGGTTGTCCTTGGTCTTGCTGGTTGGCTTGCAGTAGACGACCAGGTCTGAGAGCTCGATGGCGATGGACTGGTTCTTCTCCCAGTACTTCATGTTGTTCTCCTGTGTGGAGCCAACCGCCTTTAGTTTCAGCTCTCAAGTCGGCCCCCGGGAAACCCCATTCTTCCAGCTCACCTGGCGGGCGCCCTCCTCCTCTGACTCTCCCCCTCGTCTCTCCACTTGGCCCTCGCGCACGCGCAAATTGCAGTGGTGGAGAGTTTTTCCTCCCCTGACCCCCGCCCCGCTCCCCGCTTCCTCTGCCTGCGGAAATTCTCCACTACGCCATCCGGACCCAGAAGCAGCATAAAGCTCAGTCTCCGACCGTGGCTCTCGAGAATACCAGGGACGAGGGCTCTTCTTTATCACCACCTCTCTCCTTAACCCTCTTGCTCTCACCCGCTGCCCTATCCAGCCCACTAACATCACTCTGTCACAGCTCATCCAAAATTCTAGTTGTCCCAGTTCAGGCTCTCTGTAGACCATGGCAGCTTTGTGCTCGCTCGCTGTCCCCTGAACCATGCACAGCTCTGTGCAAAGGGCCCTCTGGGGACCAGACCACGCGCCATAGACTTGGGAGCCATTCACCCCTGGAGGACCCCACAGTCGCGGACAGGCCGCTCGCTCCAACTCCAAACCAGGCCTCCCTCTCAAGCCCTGCCAACCTTGGACTCATCCCCCCAGGGGCCACGGTGGGGATGGACCCCCTGGGAGGATTATCACGTACCGGTGGCAACATTCAGCATGGGGGTGGGCAGGGGGTGGCGCTGCCTGGCTCCAGGCATCGCACATGAGTGAGTGCTTGACGGATACTATCTAAGCCCACCCATCCCCGAGAGGAAGACTGTTTCTCTGTTCTCCAAAGAACCCGCAGCACACAGACAGGGTGAGCAGCTGACCCCAGGCCCCGCAGGCCCAGGCCGAGACCAGAGGCCTGAGCAGCGGCCTCACCCGTGTCACCACCCTGGCCCCGGCGCTTCCGTACCCTCGGCCACCGGGTGCTGGAGGAGACCTCGCTGCAGCGCCCCCAGGCTCACAGGCTCGGTCCCCCCGAACCACAGCACCGCCTGTCCTGGCCCCTCGCCCCCCTCCCTCCTCGGCAGGCCCGTGGGTCCCTCTTCCTCTGGACCCCCCGCCTCACTCTTACAGGACGCCTTCCTGGAGACCTCCATCCGGGACTAGGAAAGCGACGCTGCGTCCCCCACACCTTCCAGAATGCCCACGGCCTCCCCCAACCTTGCACTGTCCCTCATCCGACTGTCCCACACTGGTGCCTTTCAGCATGAGTGTCCAGACCCATGTCCTGCCCCCTGACCCGAGACAGGTCCCTGGGAAACAGGACTCCCCGAGGGTGGCGAGTCCCCAGGTGACAGGAGTGTCACGGCAGTTGCCCAGCGGGGACTGGACTCAGGGGCGGGTCTGAAAGCTGGCCTGAGTTGCTGGCTTTCCCGAGTGGGCCAGCCATCAAGCCTCTCTGCCTCAGTTTCCTCATCTGTATGATGGGGCTAACGCGAGTCCCTCCCTGCTGCAGCTGTTATGCTGACTCAGGAAGGAGGCCTCTCCCCTCACTGGACATGTGAGAAACAAGGGTGCCACACAGACTGCCCCGGAGACACCTTTCCAGGCCAAAGACAAGAGCGACCCCTTTTTAAACAAGTCGGGGAGGACACCCAAACTCTTCTGGAAGAATGCCTTCACCTAGGACTGCTGACAAAAGTCCCGAGGCCCCCGTGAACCCTAGCAGTGACCAGCAAACAAGCCTGTCACCTGAGGTCAGCAACCACCTCACCGGGGCAGATTGGAACGTGAAGTTTGCCAGAGTTCATCTAAGCACACCCAGCCTCCTCCAGCCGCTCCCACATGCCCTGAATCCCCTAGGCACTGAACAAGCTGCAGCAGTAAGGCTGAAAGGGCTGGCATGGGATGGGCGGGCACGGAGCAGGGAAGGCGTCAGCCGGTCCGCAGCCAATGCTTCGGGGAGACTGAAGCCTTGGCTAAGCTCAAGCCCCAGGTGTGCTCTCCTGACCCCTGTGTCCACCTGGCACTGCCTTCTTGGTGCACAGTCTTCACCACAGGCTGTCTGGGGAGAGGAAACCCTGGCAACGACACAGCTCGCCTCTAGTGACGATAGGACCGCTTTAAAGTCAGGGTGGGGTGAAGCAAGCCACACCTGTGTCTCAGGGCGGGGGCCTCTGGCCTCACAGAAGACAAAGCAAGGAAAGATTACAGAGCATCACTTTTTCTCTCAACTTCAGCAAAAAGCAGGATCAGTTCAAGATGAAACACAGCTGCTACTTCAAAACGGTGCAACAACAACTCTCCAGACCCGCAGAGTTTTGCCCAGAGGCTGTCCCAGAGTTTGGCATCACAGTGCACTTAGTCAGGCTTTGGAAACTAACTAGACAGACCTCAGTGACTGGTCTTTTGCCATCGACCAAAGGAAGCCAGAGATGACATAAAATTACAGGGCCCTGGGCAGGTTCTCGGGGCCTCGGTGAGGAGCTCCCAGGAGTGCGCTGAGGGCACAGTGCATGTTGGTTTCCCGGTGGCACCAGCCGCTCCCACAGCTGGTTGTGCCCAGCACAGGACCTTGGTTACTTCTGCTGCCTCTTATTTTTTGGTTTTGTTTTTTGAACATTCATAATCAATATGAGAAGGCTCCTCTATCCATGGACTTCTCCAGGCAAGAATACTGGAGTGGGATGTCATTTCCTTCTCCAGCGGCTCTTCCCGACCCAGGGATCGAACCTGGGTCTCCTGCATCGCAGGCAGACTCTTTACTGGCTGAACCACCAGGGAAATCACCATGAGAGGACTTACCAGATGTAAAAGCTAATTTAAAAGGACTGTAGATCAAAGGCAGAGAACAGCAGGCTTGAAGAGCTAGGCTTAGTTTCAAAACCCTTCCTGCGATGGGGAATGCGGGGGACAACCTTCCAGTGAAGTCACATTTTCTTCCAGAAGAAACGGAGAGAGCCAGGGGCTTCCCAGGTGGTGCTAGTGGTAAAGAACCTGCCTGCCAATTCAGGAGACCTAGGGGACACGGGTTCGAGCCCTACGCTGGGAACATCCTCTGGTGGAAGGCGTGGCAACCCACTCCAGAATTCTTAGGCCTAGAGAATCCCCATGGACAGAGGAGCCTGGCGGGCTACAGTCCATGGGGTCGAAAGAGTCGGACACGGCTGAAGCAACTTAGCACACAGGAAGCAGCAGGCCAGAGGGTGTCACGGCCAGGCCCTCTCCTCTCCCCGCCGCACGCTCGGAGCAGGCTTGAGTGCCTGAGAATAAGTCTACAGGGAACGGTGGCTAGACGCTCTCTCTAGGCTGTTTCTCTATCCTCGGCTAGAGGGGCCCCGAACGTCACATCCTAGAACATGCTCAGGAGGTCCACCGCCTGGCAAGCAGCGCCGTCCAGGTCGTGATGACAGCCACTCAGCCGACACTGAAAACCACACCTGGAAGGAGGCGGGAGGCCATCTCTCAGAGAAGCCCAGGACCGCGGGCCCCGCCCCCGGGCCTCGGAGGCGCTGCGCTGGAGGCGCGTGCGCAGACCAGCCGGCCCCGCGGGGGCGGGGCAGCCTGCGGGCCACAGGCTCGCGGTCCATCCCGAGTGACTGCTGTGACGGCGCGACGAGCCTCGCAGAGAATGAGGACCCGTACGTAAGGCCTCGTGACGAGGATCCGGGATGGGAGGAAGATGGGAGGCACGCCAGGGAAGGTGCCCGTCTGGACAGCCCTCGGCACAAAGTCCTGTAAAGAAGAGGACTTGACTCCGGGGTGTTGGAAAGATGAGTCCCGGGGCCTCTGGTAACCAGCGACTGGCCAACTGTGCAGTCGCCCCCAGTGGGGGAAGAAAAGGTCAGGCCAGTACACTGGAGGAGGGAGGCTCCTCGCCTGCAAGCCGAGGTCAGAGGGGTCCAGGGGAACCTGAGGGAGTTCCGGGCTCAGTCCTTTGGGCCAGGACCTGCCTGAGAAGAAGCTGGGCACATGGGAAACCATCCTAAAGCTTCTTCCCAGCTCTGCGGCCACAAGAAAGAGCAGACAACACCCAAGAGACGGCAATGCCTCGAGGCCCTCCAGGCACGATGACAGTGCGACGGTGAAATGCCACCATGACCTCAGGCCCTGCTGTGTGTCAGGCGCGGGCCCAGTGGCGTCCACGCACCGTCCCACTTCATCCTCACCGCACCCTGGGACTTAGGTACCCGGCTCCCCGTTTTACTGATGAGGAAACTGAGGCCCAGAGGAGTGTGGTTACCTGCCCAGGGTCCAGCCATGCCAGGAGGCACACTCCAGTCAACCTAGTTCTAACCCTTCTGTTCTTACCTAGAACCTCACCCTTCTCAGAAAACCGCCAGTGGTTAGGACTCTGTGCTTCCAGTGAGGGCAGTATGGGCTCGACCCCGGCCTGGGAACTAAGATCCTACATGCCCGTGGGGGGCGGCCCCCAGAATAAAAACTGAAACAAAGGAAAGACCTTTCAGGATAAATCCTCAAAAGCTCATGCCCATCTGTAGTGGAAGTTCCCCCACAAGAACAGAAACTTCTGGAAGCAAGGAGCTGGGTCTTATGAATTCCAGTACGCCCAGGGCCCTTTCCAGTCCAGGGAGATGAGCTCAATGAATGCGCAGGAAGGATCCAGGCTGCTTGGGATAGTATTTAGAAGCAAGATAACATTTAAAATGAGGATGGCAAAGCTTTGTTGTTAAGATACATGAGGCCAGACAGGCCTCAAACATCAAGGGTCACCACACACACACTGAACCTTCAAAGGTTTCACAAGAGACACAGCACCCCCAGGAACACCCTGCGCCCCCTTCCTCTCTGCAACGCTCCTGCTGTCTGAGCTCCCCGCCTGCCCTGCCCCCCAAATTCTCTGTGGTTGCAGCCTGGACCCACCCGCACCTCGGCAGAGGACCAGAAGCCAGACGACATCAGGCTCAGCGGAGCCCAGGTGCCCAGGCTTACCTTGGTGTCCATCTTCCAGGTGATCTCCCGGATGCTCTGGAACCACTCAAACAGCTCCTCCACGCTGTCCGTGGCAAACTCTACCGGAGGATCTCCCTGCTTCTTGGGCTCCAAGACAAAGACGAAAGGCTTCTTGTTCTTCCCATGTGGGGCTTTAACTTTGGGGAAAGGATAACAAAAGTCCTGATAAGCCTGACAGAGGGCCAAGACGCCCGGACTTCTAGGCCCCAGGCCACTTCTCTTACGACCCCAAGCTGACCGTCACTGTGGATGTCGGCGCTGACTGGGACGTCTGACTTGGATCAGGTAATAGTCTGGATTTTAATGTGTGTCTTAAATGTGAATGTGACCCTATCTGGAAATGGGGGTCTGGGCAGACGTACGGAAGGATCTCAGGAGATCATCCCTGCCTTCCAGGTGGACCCTAAACCTGAGAACCAGTATCCTCATCACAGGAAGGAGAGCAAAAGGGAGCCCGAGACACTGGGCAGTCAGCTGGCCATCAACGATGGAGACAGGGACTGGAGTGATGGGCACAGGGCACGTGTGGCCAGCAGCCCCAAGCAGCTGGGGTTGGTCTCTCTGCAGAGAAAGCATGCCCTAGACAGAGAACATGATGGCTGCAAGAGGAAAAACTGTCTGCCAAATAGTCCCCTCAGCTAAGACCTCTGGGCTCATCTGCCAGGCAGTGCTCTAAGCAGATCTCCTCCCACTGTATCCTATTTAACCCTCGTCGCCGCTTTCTGGGGTGCTACTCCCTTTCTGCCCATTTCACAGGAGAGAAAACAGAGACTGGCTGAGGCAGAGTAGCCCACGGAAGGTCACAGAGCTGGCAGTGGCCAAAGCGGAGGCTCAACTCAGACCTGACTCCGCTCCCCGCTCACCACCCTGAGCCACAGGCCTGTGCCCTGAAAATGCAGCGCAGGGTGGTACAAAGGACGAGGGCAGGGAGGACAGAACGCCCTAGATCTGGCGGAGCTGCTCAGTCCTGTCCAGCTCTCTGCGACCCCATGGACTGTAGCTCGCCAGACTCCTCCGTCCATGGAATTCTCCAAGCAAGAATAGTGGAGTGGGTTGCCATTCCCTTCTCCAGAGGATCTTCCCGACCCAGGGATCGAACCCAGGCCTCCTGCACTGCAGGCAGATCCTCCACCATCTGAGCCACCGGGACATCCTGGACCCAGCCCTTCCCATGACTCGCAGCAGAGCCTCAGGCAGCTCCTATGGCCACCGCAGGGCTTGGGTTCTCAGCTGTTAGTTGGAATGAGGGTCCTTCTCCCACCTGCTGAGGCAAATGGACTGATGGGCTGTGGTGGGGTGGGGGTCGAGGTGGGAGGGGCAGAGGACATGGAAGCCAGCTCTGGAAACCTCAGCCCCAGAGAAGCAAGCTGCTCTGGCTTCTTGCCCAGAGAGCCTCTCCTCACTGCCTCCAGCCCTTCCATCTTAAAAGGCCCAGGAAGCCCTGTGCAGATCACACCCCTGCCACCACGGGCGCACTGAGGCTGTGGGCTCCCTCCTGCCCCAGGCTCCGAGGGGGAGGCCAGGCTTCCTGACGCCCAGCTGAACTTAAGGCAGCTGCAGCCTTGGGGGGGTTATGACAGGCGCAGGGTCTTGCAGGACCTGAGAGGTGGAGCTGGGCTGAGAACTGACACCCCCAACCCCACACTCCACTGCACGGATGTCTCGGCTCCTCCGAGAAAAGCCCAGGGAACCCAGCCAGGCCCCTGAAATAAGGATGACAGCGGCGGGAGTAACAGCAGCCCACGCCCATCCAGCACTTGTTACGTACGCACCAGACTGTTTCCACACTGTATAGATGTTAATAGCGTAGCAATCTATGAGACGTAAGATGAAGTCATTGACCAGCCTGGCCCAATACTCAGCTTCAGTACTCAAGCTGAGGCTAGAAAGACCCACCCCCTGCCCGGGGCAGTCCAAAGGCCAGGCTCTGGGGGTGGGGGGCGGAGGGGGGCAGAGGGGACGACTTGGGTGGGAATCCAGGCTGAGACCACGTGCGCACATACCAACATTATAGATGTTGAGATTCAGGATTCCTCTGCAAAGGGACCCTAAGGGATTGTCTTCAATAATCTGCGAAGAAACAAGACATAACTCACGTTCGTCTTAACGGGAATAATAAAAAGAGAACCAGTTTCCAAAGCACACCGTTTAGCAGAGACACTGCCTGTGGAACTGTTTAAAATGCATTTTCATCACAGGCTACGTCCATGGGGAGAGAGCTAAACAATGAAGCCTGTTGCTGACGGGGACCCAGCGGGGAGTAGGTGCCAGCAGGCTCAGCATTTCATTTCCCAGCCTGTAGAAACGCGCCTTGTGCAGTCTAGAGCAGGTTTCAAAGTGTTTCCGCAGATCCGGTTTCAAAAGAACACCCTAGACCCTTTGTGGTGACGTTATTATGAAATGGGACTGGCCTCCTTTTCCAGCCCAGCTCAAGAACCTTCTGTGGCTCCCTGTGTCCTACGGAACCAACACCCAAGCTCTGCAGTCTGGCCTCCGGGCTTTCTGCTCCATCTGCCAGCACATCTGAACCATCGCAGAGGCCAGGTGAGATGGGAGTATCTTGGTCTCCGAAAAGCTGGTAGAACTGTGTATCTGCCCATTGCATGGACTCATCCCCACCCTCCACCGGGCTAATGCTGACTGTGGGTAATGGGCAACATGGGACAGACACAGCTGGGAGGGTCACGTCTCTGCCTCAGGCTGAGCACAGTGAACTGTGTTTCCACCACCACACTTTGGCTCAGGCTGTACCTCCCACCTGGAATTCCCTCCTGCCGGTCTCTCGCTGTTGAACTCTAACTTGACTTTTAACGCTCAAAGGCCCCTTCCTCCATGCAGCCTTCCCAGACTGCCCCCAACTCTCTTAGAAGAAAGTCTAGGATTTCAGCCTCAGTGCACTGCTGTCACCTTGAAGTAGCTGCTCGTCAAGCTTTCTGAGCAAGAGGCAATGAGTAGAAACCAGGTTTGCAATGTCACCAGAAGAGCCTCCCTTCACCCTCCACGTGCGCCGGCTTACTTACTCACACCGAGCACGTTCTGAACGTCTGGCTGGCCAAGCTAAATGTGTTTCATCTGCAAGCCGGTTAAAGCAAAGGACAAATTCCCCGTCTGGCCGTTTTCACTCTGGAGGGAATCCTCCTGCATACGCAAAGCCTTCCTTCCGGCCCAGCACAACCTAATTTAAACCTGCCTATCTGGTCACAGACTTTCACCCACAACTCGGGGACAGTCCTAATTTCCCCATCATTCTGCTGTCCCTGGTCCAGAGCTCAGGGCAACATATGCAAAAACATGTCCACGGAGCTGGCTCGGCAGAGCCTCCAGAACAGGATCAGCAGGTCCCTCCCTGCAACGAACAATGGAGACTCACCTGCTTATCCGCCTCCTCCCCTTCTGCTGGTGAAATGTCCTCGACGTAATTGGACGGGAAGTACTGCTGGATTCTGGTCCCATAGTCTCCTTTCCACCTACGGAAACACAGAAGGCACTTTCGAGGCCTCAGCCGAGCGCTGTTAACCCTCATCACTGCTCGCTAGCTCCCTGCTGCTGGGGCACGGGAGGGGCCGGGGGCCGGGCCAGGACCCCCCGCAGCAGGGTCCTCTGCTGTGTCCCCAGCAGAGACTGCTAGGGCTCGCCATCCCCTGCCCATGACCCTAGTGTTTGGCAGAGCCACCGAGTCCCAAGTTTCAGTGCTTTAAGTGGACATCAGATACTGTACAAGACAAAAGCTTGGTTCTAGCGGAGGCCCAGGCCCTTCGGGGAGGGCTATGAATTTAGAGATGGGGGTGAGGGTAAAGAAGGGTCTGCCGTCAGATGGCCTGGACTCGAGTCCCAGCTCCTCCACCAACCACACTGGTGCCCTGAGCCTCAGACCCTCCGTCTGGGTGTGGGGGCGGTCCCCGTGTCCCCCTCAGGATCTTACCGGGGCCATAGGAGTTAACATCGTCTTGCGTTTACATATAAAGCGCTCCATAGTGTTAGTTCTTGTTATTCAGCTAAAACTGTGCCCCCACCCCGGACCTTCCCACCTTGGTAGCAACACTAATAACATGAGACATTATCAACTTTCTACGTGTCTCGACTCAAAGAAACTGGCCGCACCTCCAAGATGCCCCCAAGTCTGATGCCTGGACTGGATCCTCCTCTGAGCCCTCCCATGGCCCACTTTCTGCAGCCAGGGGGCTCCTTCCAGAATGCTCTTCTGACCCCACCACACTGAGGCCTTCAAAATCAAGCCGAGACTGTGTAGCTTGGCCATCATAATGCTCTAACCCAAGGACCTCAACTCCTGCCTCTCTCTGACTTGAACCGGATATTCATTCCAGACCGTCTGTGGCCCACTCCCCACATGGCCCTGCCATGCTCTCTACCTTCTATGCCATACTCAATGCCCTCTACAGCCACCTAGCAATGTAAGACTCAGCCGCGGTCTTCCTCTTCCAAGGAGCCTTCCCTGACTGCCGGGCTGAGCGCTCTTCCTCTGTGCTCCCTGGCATCTTTCCCCACAGCTGTCAAAGCGGTCCACACCTTACATTAATTTACAGTGACCCATCAGTTTCGCTTCTACATGCGACCTTCCTCAGTCTTAATCAAATCTACACTCGGCAGCGCTTAACGCATTACTGACTGGAAACATATTAACTCCACAGGCATTAGTTTCTGCAGAAATTCCCTGGTCAATAATGTTAACAAATGTTTGCTGAGCTGAACAAGCAGAGAGGACTGCCTGTCCCACGGCCTGGTGGAAACAGAACTGCCAGCTGTGAGCCCCTTTCACATACCCTTCAGCCTTCATTTCTCCAGCCCTATCTCCAGCAAAGTCTGGCTGTATGGGCAACTGTATGGGCAACCGTGTGGGTAACTGTATGGGCCATGTGCCCAGAACTGGGTAGTTTATACCTGCGGCCCAGGTGTAATTATTAACTATCCATTCCCTTCACTCTCAAATGCATCCCAGTTTAAACAAAAATGATGTGGTCCTCTAATCTGGAAGGATGCAAAAAAAAAAAAAGTGGTTCGAGGCAGGCATCCCACTAGGTGGCGATACTGACACCAGGCAGAGAGGAAGCAAGGAGGGCGCCTCAGGAGGGCCTACAGTTTACCCGCAGTCCCTCGCCAACAGCACTCACTCCAGTCTCTTACCCCATCTTGAGACAAAATCCTCTGTGGATCCAGGTAAGCAATGGGTTTGAAAAGAGGGTGTTCCCCAAATTGAAAGAAAAGAACTGGTAAACCTCTGGATCTAGCACACGAGTGAGTAGAGCGTGTGGCCCCTTGAGTCCAGAAGGCCGAGCTTCAAATCTCAGGCTGCTCTGTGACCCTGGCAAGGCACTGCTTCTCGTGCCTCACTGTCCTCATCCGTGAAATGCAGGGGAGCAAAGAAGCAACCTTACAGGGTCACTGTGTGGACCGCAGGAATGACTTCAAATGAAGTCCTTATGACGGTGCTCGACACTGCTCCATCTAAGCCACTGTTCAGACCTCTAAGTCAGGTTCGCTATCTTCCAAGAGGAAGAAGCACCAGTTTTGTGAGGTGCCCGAGTCTCTGCAAGGGCTCATGGTTATGAACAATCCTTACTGCTCTAAAATAGGAATCATCCCATGAAACCACCTGCTGAGGGAACCTATGGGTGGGCAGAGCGTTCTTCACCCTGGGTGGAGAAAAAAGGGGAAGAGATAACTCAACTGTCACACACCCAGATGCCTTTGGCCTGGTGCACCTCTTTAATTAAATGCACCTCTTTAAACCACGATGGGGCCCCTGCACAGGGCATGGGGCTATGCAATAGCACAAGAATTTGAATTTAAAATGCACAGGCTTGCATGATGGGAAGAGCCTGTAGTGTTCAGTAGCTGAACTTTGCAAAGCCTCATTCACTGCATCTATTCATTGCCCATGGGATTCTCCAGGCATGAACACTGGAGTGGGTTGCCATGCCCTCCTCCACGGTATCCTCCCGATCCAGGGATCGGGCCCACCACGTCTCTTATGACTCCTGTGTTCTTTACCACTAGCGCCGCCTGGGAAGCTGACATAAAGCAGAGATAATCACAGTCATAACCCTGCAGGGCTGTAACAAGAATTTGCTTAGATATTGTATGAAAGCAATTAGCATAGTGCTTGCCACACAGTAAGACCTCAATAAATGGCAGCTACTATTACAATTAATATGTAGTATGATATATATTAATAAATGACATTATCATAATTGCTATTGCTATTTACCCACTTTTGCAAATAGAGCATATATCGGTCACCTTCCCAAAGAAAGTATGACAGGTCAAAGCCAGGCCAGAACAGGAGATAAAGGGGTCAGGGTTCAGCCAGCGCTTGAGTCTCGCCGCTAGAAAGGGACAGGTCGAAGGGCCCAGCTCCCCTTAGCCTTACCAGCCCCCGGGCTCCTTGGAGACGTTGTGGATGAGGGCACCGCGGCAAAAGCTCAGCTCATCACTCTGCTTGGCTCTGTAGTCATACAGAGCTTTCACGGTTCTCTGAGGCTTTCAGGGAAAACAAGAAGGTAAAGGGTCAGGCCAGGCGAAAGAAGAGGGAGGTGGCTGCACTTTCTGGCACATTTGGTTCTTCCCAAAAGAGAGGGCGGCTTTAGTCCAGGCTTATGGCGCCATCTGGTGGTGAGGGCTTGCATTGCCAGGGAGCCACAAGGGGAACTGGCCTAAATCAGAGCCTAGGTTTTTCCAGTAGTCATGTACAGATGCCAGAGTTGGACCACAAAGAAGGCTGAGCAGCGAAGAATTGATGCTTTCAAACTGTGGTGCTGAAGACTCTTGAGAGTCCCTTAGATAGCAAGGAATCAAACCAGTCCATCCTAAAGGAAATCAACCCTCAATAATCATTGGAAGGACTGATGCTGAAGCTGAAGCTCCAATACTTAGGCCACCTGATGCAAACAGCAGACTCTATTGGAAAAGACCCTGTGGCTGGGAAAGATTGAAGGTGGGAGGAGAAGGGGATGACAGAGGATGAGATGGTTGGATGGCATCACCGACTCAATGGACATGAGTTTGAGCAAGCTCCAGGCAATGGTGAAGGACAGGGAAGCCTCGGGTGATGCAGTCCATGGGGTCGCAGAGAGTCGGACATGACTGAGCATCTGAACAGCAACAAAAGGCACCTCAGAGTAAGCCGGTATTTCCTCAACAGAGAAAGGACACGCCTTTCAGGCGAAACCATGCCCCCCATCTCCGAAGTCCTCACTACCCATATTCACCAACCCTCTCAGCAGCTCAAGCTCAACACTACTTCTGGCAGCCCCCGAGCCTCACCAGCATTTTTACTGGTGATGCCCTGACATGCCCTGGGATGCTGGCATTCTGCAAGTGCCCGAGGTGCTCCTCCATGAAATCACCTAGTGCGGCCTCTGCACTGGCAGAAACAAGACAGAACTGAGGGCAGAATTCCTCCTCCGTGATTTGCCACTGGGCAAGCACAAATGCACGGCAAGATGAACACCCACACAGCAAGCAAACGCTTAACGGGAAAACCTCCGAGACTGCCAACCTCCTCCAACACAAGGAAACGGGAATGCAGCTTTTCACAAGGAATCCACAAAACTGCTCCTCAGGAGCATGGGGCTCTGGAGTCAGACATGTGGCTCAAATCCTCGGTTTGCCCCTTCTGTTCAAGAGCTATATAATATTGAGGCTCTCTCGGCCTGTTTCCCCATCTGTGAAATAGGAATTAAAACACTGCATACTTCACAGGGTCATTGCGACTATTAAGTGAGATAATACATGCAAGGATAAAAATGACAACAGCGAGCATTTCTTAAGTTCTTACTACAGTCAAAGCCCTGCTTTAGGCCTTTTATCTACAGTTATCTCCTCTAATCCTCATAATCCTAACAGGCAGGGAGTAGCGACGGTATCCCATTTTACAGACGAGGAAATAGAGGTCCAGAGAGATGAAGCATCCTTGGCCAAAGTCAACCACCTGGCAAGTGGCTGAGCAGAGAAAAACTCCATTAATATGAGTTACCACCATTGACTGTGATGCTTACAGTGTGGGTTCTGTGAGCTTTGCCATGGGGACTCCAACCAGAGCTTCTGAACTTGACTCCTCAACCTGCAAGCAGAGCCAGCTCTTCTGTGCACCCTGCGTCAAGGGCAGACCGGACGTAGGGAGCGGAGTTGTCTCTTTCCCCACAAAACTCTACAGCTCACTGCCAGACTCCAAGGCCATGAGGAAGGCGCAGCCAGTGGCAGAGGGGGTGGCACACAGTGGAGTCTACGAGGAGTAAGTCTCCAGCCTGACGGATGGCAGGAGAGGTCCTCATGTCACGTCCCTCATGAACTAGAGAAATGAGCCACCCATCGCATGAGCAAGCAGGCATGTGGCACCACAGAGTGGCCACAAGTGCATGTCTGGGAGCAGCCAAATCCTAGCTCCACACTTACCTCATCATTCAGCTACTATGTACAGTGGTCTCATCTGTACGATGGGCACAAAAATGGTACTTAATGCCTGGGGCTGTTAGAGGACTAATGAGCCATCAGGCGCTTAGCTCAATGCTCGCTATGTGGTCATCAATATGTATTACCTGTTATTACTGACCTTGTCACTCCAGCCCTAAGAACTCACCCAAAGGACGTAAAGTGAAAGATACAAAACCTCACAGGTGAAGAAATTCATTTTAGCGTTAACGAGAAGAGCACAGCCTAGAGACAACCCAAATGGCCATTGATGGAGACGCAGCTAAAAGGGCCCAGTCACCTCGAATATTCTACAGCATAAAAAATATTCTCTCTACAATTCCAGTCCAGGTTCAGTTCAGTTGCTCAGTCATGTCCGACTCTTTGAGACCCCATGGACTGCAACACTCTAGGCTTCCCTGTCCAAGTACCCAGCCCAGGTACTGCATCGAAATTGCGTGGCCTACCAGGTTCAACAAAAAATGGTCATTAAGTAGATCAGCAGTGAAGAAACTCACTCGTGGCCGAGTGGCAGGTGAACAAAGAATAGAAATGGCAGGTGCTGGGGTGGGGACTGTAAAACACACCTCCCCGCGGACAAGGACCAGAGGGGACGGAACACCCACAGGTGCAGATGGCCACTGCGTCAGGATGGCGAGCCCAGGGCGGATTGTTTTCCCTGCCTTGAAAGTGTTTCCCTTTTCATTGTTACATCATTTTTCAATCACAAGAATAATAATTGTATTTTGAGGTACTCGCCATGGTCTGGCAGCTTGCACTCAAACTCCACATACGATCATGTTTTACTTGGCTCACTGACTATAGGAAGACTTCCTCTACATACCTTGGTATAGCGACCAGAGTTTAATAATGGGGAGATTTCACATCAAACATCCAGATTACTAGCTTGTCTTGAGAAATCAGAAGACCCCACCTGGTCTCTGAAATGGCAGCTGCTGACAGGGGTGGCTGCTCTCGAGATGGGGCATGTCCTCAGTTTACCATGACCTCCACCATCCCCCGACATCTGCCTGACATGAGGCTGTATCATTCTCAGAACCAAAGCATCTGTCAGTTCTAATAAATGGGTTTTTTTTCTATTTGGCTAAGTCCCCTAATGCACTTCACACCCAGTTCCACGCACCCATGATTTTTCAAGACTTCACTGCTTGCTGAAAGGGATTTGCATTGGCCAAGGATTATTTTAAAAGAAAATCCCCGGATTTTTACAGAGCCCACCAGCAGGGTGTCCCTTCCAAAGTGAGAACTGTACACTAATCACAGACAAGACAGCCCCGCCAAACAGAAAACTCGCCAGCACTGCTCCTCTGCAAGCTCCAGCTAAATTTAAGATGAAACTGGGAGCTTCAGGCTAACAGTAAAATCCAGCCCTACCTGCATGAAAGGACTCAGCAGCCAGGGTGGGAATACGAGATAGCGTGCGCACGGCAGAGGGGTCGCTGAACCAAGTGGAATTTATAAACACCGCAGGCTCAGTCAGTGAGCAAGGAACATTTGAAAGACTTTCAATTAGAAGCTGTTGGGCCCAAAGGTGGCTCATCAAACTTCAGAATTTTAGCAAGGCTCAGCCACATTTGGATGGAATGCTATTAACCTCTTCCCTGAAGCTAGGTGTCACTTTGTCAATTGTCATTTCTTCTCCCCTCCAAGAATTCTTTGGCAGAGTTTTCCAAAACGTTCCCTTGCCCTGTTTTACCTGGGGGTAGACCCTATGTCAATCTGTTTGTTGTTGTTTAATCGCTAAGTTGTGTCCAGCTCTTCTGCGACCCCACGGACTGCAGCCCGACAGGTTCCTCTGTCTATGGTATTGTCCAGGCAAGAAGACTGGAGTGGGTTGCCGTTTCCTTCTCCAGGGGATCTTCCTGACCCAGGGACTGACCCCGCATCTCCTGCATTGGCAGCCAATTTCTTTACCACTGAGCCACCTGGGACTATCCATGTCAGTCTAGTGACGAGGTAATAGTGTGAATCAGAAGTCTGCACTGTACCATTGAAGGATTGATTTCACTGGGATCCACATACATCCTGCTGACATCATAGAGGGAGTTTATATCTCTTTCCTGTAAAAGAAGAGAGAAAAATAAATAGAGTCATTCAAGCTCCCGGGACAGCCCTAACTTGGAACAAGGATTCTACGCATCCTCATGGTCTCCTGCCTTCTAGTAGAAGAGCTGAAACCTCAGTTTATTCACCTTGTAGGCAGAGCCAGTAAGAAGCTATTAAGAAATTCCCCAAAACTTGGAAATCTTACCCCAGGATCAGAGAGGCCCCAACACGGGCCTACCGCATGCCAGGCACCATCCTCCTTTGTCCAAACACGAGCCCTGCAAGGCACTGGTGTCCTGGGGCGAGCTCACCACTCTCCTGACCCACGCTCAATGTCGGCAGCTTGAAACGCCACCGCGGGAGTGCTCAAGGCACAGAAACTGGCAAACGCCACAGAGCGGGGCTTCTCTCCGCAGAGCGGGTAGACCTTCACCAGCGCACACTGGAGACCCCTCCTGCCCCTCCCCGGCCCCCCACTGGGCTGCACCCCCACCCCACATTGTGGTCCTGCGCCCGCCTGCCCCCTACCTGGAACCCACCACAGCTCCCCAGCCGCTCCGCCCCCCGGCTGCCTTCCCACCCTCTGCAGGAGACCCGCTCCCAGCTCCCGGCCCCAGTCTAACACAGTGCCCACCCCACAGCGCCCCATCCTGTTCTCGTCTTCACTGTAACTCGCCCTGCCCGGGGCACCTTTCTAGAACCTGAATGTGCCAAGGGCTAACGGTGCTCCGCCAAGCTCTCCCAGCATCTACACTCGGCTCCTGATAGTGCAGTCAGCCTCCTTCCAACAACGTACTGAATCTGGCTGAGAGGAGCTGGGACACGATAATCAGACTGGCCCCCTTCACCGCTCAGAGTCCCCCAGTGGGGACTTCCCTGGTGGTCCAGATACCACTTCCACCACAGGGGCTGCAGGTCTGATCCCTGGTCAGGGAACTAAGATCCTTCATGCTGCATGGCATGGCCCCCCAAAAAAAGACAAACCCTCCAATGGCTCAGAATAAAAGCCGCTGTGTGTGGCCCCACTCCATGCAGCTCCATCCTTATTTAGGTCTGCCCCAACCCTGGACCACTTAGGTCCAGCCATACCAGCTTCTCCTCTTTGCCTCCTTGCATGCTCTCACCTCAGGACCTTTGCACTGACTGTTCTTTCTTCCTCCTCACAGCTGCAAGCTGTCTCCTCCACTTCTGGAGTGTCTGCCCACGTCTCCTAGTCAGCAAGCCCCTCCCGAGCACCCCTGAGAACTGCAGCCCCTTCCCCATCATCTACCCACTTATCCACCTGCCTCAGCATGTCTGTAACACTGGCTCAGTGTCTGTCTTATCATCCTATCAGCTGACACGTGCTCTGACAGTTCTTCATTTCGTGTGTCGTCTGTCTCACCCACACTGGACTGTAAGAGCACAGGGGCAGAGTCTGAGTCCACTCTGCAGTTTTGGACCCAGAGCCGTGTGGGACACACGTACGTGCTCAATAAAGGTTTGCTGAATGAACCAACAGGTGAATCGTAACCTCAGACAGTGTCCGCCGCATCCCGGGCGGGTCAGCCACCCACCATGTTGTAGCGCTCCAGGAGCTCGGGGGTCACGGGGTAGCGCAGCTTCATCTTCCGGTAGAGCGCGTGTTTCTCGTAGTAGCTGACCAGCTCCACGAGGCTCTCAAAGTAGGCGGAGGTGCCCAGCACGAAGTGCCGGCCGTCTCGGTTGATACGACAGTGCTTCACCTTGCCCCTGGCCCTGGGGGGAGAGTACACGGGGCTGACGTCCCACAGCCGGGTGACAGCCACACCAGCCCAGGAACCACAGACAGCCCGGTCCCCCGTCCTAGGGCACCAGACAGACAGACGTGGCGGGACTTCCCTGGCACCCATTGGCAAGCTCCACACTTCCAACGCAAGGCGCACAGGTTTGATCCCTGGTCAGGCAACCAAGATCCCACATGCCATGCAGTGAGGTCAAAAGAGTATTGGAAGGGACTTCCCTGGCGGCTCAGCAGCTAAGACTCTGCACCCCCAATGCAGACACCCTGAGCTCAATTCCTGGTCAGGGAACTAGATCCCACATACTGCAACTAAGACTTGGCAAAGCTAAATAAATGAATAAATATTTTTAAAGTATTTGAAAAAATATTAATTGAAAAATAAATAAATGAAAATAAATAGGTGAGGCCCTGAAGGCAGCCCAGTGTCCGGAACATCACCTGGGAACCCGGTCTTTGGCACCCAGTACTCCACTACCATCACCAAGAACACGCAGGGGAGCCCTGCAGATGGGGACATGGAGGGGCAGTTTGATGAATGGGGTCTGACCCTCCCTCATACTGCTTTCGGTGGAAACTGGAGGACTCAGGTGTCTTGGGGTAGAATTAACACAGAGAGCCACAGCCCTGAGATGGCTGGTCCACATGGCCTGCCCACTGGCAGTCAGTGGCAACGGCGGATGGGAGGAGACCGGAACTGCATCACCCATCTGGGTTGCCAGCACTGCTGGGGTGCAAACTCCACCTCCACCACTAATGGGCTACATGTTTTCAGCAGGTCGTTCCATCACCCTGGCCTCAGTTTCCTCCTCCAAAAAGCAGGGGTATGGGTCACGCTCACCCCAGAGTTTTGGGAGGATTAAATGAATTCATGTAAACCACATTACTCTCGGGAGTACAGAGCAGTGCCTGGCATGCTGAAAGCACACGTCAGCATCTGCTTTTGCTATCATTGTTACTATTACTGTCCCCATCACAGCTGACACTCTGGACAGAGGACACTGGGCTCAGCACCCACCTGCAGTTCCTGCTTTCTTCTCCCACCTGCCCTGCCCAGGCGCCTCCGCAGAGTGAGAAGTGGCTGCAGCTCAGATACTTACCTGAAGGTGATGGCGTAGGAGTCAGTACCTTCCCGCTTCCGGATCAGGAAGGCCCCGTCCCGGGGGACCCTCATCAGCATGTCCTCCGCTTCTCCGCGGCTCAGCCCATCGTAGTACCACCTGCAGCACAGGCCCAGGGCAATGGTCAGGGGAGAGGCCGCTAAGACTGGCAGCAGAGGAGGACGTGGTGGGTCCCTGGGAGGCCTGAAATACAACCCTGGAGCCCACCACGGAAATCACGCAGCAGGCCTCCCCACCCAAAATCCCCTCTAGAGACGGCAACTTTGAAAACAATCACCCAGACACAGCTCGGGTGAAGCATTTGTGTAGGGAGTCTGCTTGGAGCACGAGAGAATAAATCAACTTAAATCTTCAACCCCCTCCCAGACCACTGACCCAAGCATCAGAGCGTGACACAGCCCTGCAGTGTCTCAGAAAACCAGAGGCAGAAAACACACAGAACGGGGTTTTAGAGGGGTTGGGAGTTAATTTTAAAGATGCAAAATGGCAAATTTTAAGGCCATCCACTTGAATACAGACAAGAAAAGTAAAAATCAAAGTTGTCACAGCTATATGGCTTCCTCAGAAAGGTGCACTTGAGCAGGCTTCTGCTTAAAAATTACTCTTTTCTTTCCAGAACTAGTTAACCCTTTGCAAGGCCTAACCAATATTCTCTTTACAATTGGTTTTTTGTTTTTGTTTTTGTTTTTTGTTTTTTTCGCTTTGAAATCAACAGGAATGAGCTCTGACAAGTAGAACGGTAACACCAGGTCAGAATTCATCTCTGAAAAATCAAAGGCCAAGACCTCGGGACTCTGAAGACGAAGAAGAAGAAAGGAAGGGAGCGGCGGAGGGAGAGGCAGGAGGAACGGGCAGCAGGCTTCTAGACAGCGGCCGTCCGGGGGAACTTAAAGAGACCCTGGTGGGCCCAGGTGAGGAACCTCATGCGAACGCGGGCCCCAGCCCACCCGCAAGGCTGGCATTTCCGACTTGCGCCCCCAGAGCACGGGCATACATACGGCTTGGACTCGTGCGGGTTGGGGTTGGGCACGGGGTCGGTCAGCCGGAGCTCGAACTCGGCGCAGCGCAGGTGTGTCTCGCGGTAGTGCTGAATGAGGGCGTAGATGCTGGTGAACATGAGGTTGTCGGTCAGGTAGTACTTCATGGTCCCGCCCTCCATGGTGGAGCGGATCCGGCAGTGCTGCACGCGGCCCGACCGCCTGCGGGGAGAGGGACCCCATCAAAGCCAGCCCAGGGGGCTCCTCCTGCGCCCCGGGCAGCAGAGGATGCAGGCCAGAGCTGCAGCCGCGGCCCCCAGGGTGGACGCTGTGTGTGGCCGCACAGGCCTCCCTCTGCTCTTTGAACCCACCAGGGCTTCCACACAAGCTACTCCTTGAGCCTGGATTCCAGAACATTCCACCGACTTCCTCTGCCTGCTGTCCCCTTTACCTACACAACTGCTCCTCTGGAGCCAGACAGCCTGGGTTCCAATCCTGACTCTGCCACTGATGAGCTAAGTGACCTTTAACAAGTGACTTGTCCCCTTTGAGCCTCCCTATTACAATCCTAGTGGTCCAACAAGGATAATGGCAGTATCTGCCTCACAGAGATATCCTGAGGATGAAACAAGATCACACACACACACAGAATGTGCCTGGAATGCTGCCTGTTACATGGTAAGCATCTTACAGGTGTTAGCTCTCACTATTATTTGTATGTTGTTACTATTAGAACTTTTATCCTTCAGGTCTCAATTTAAATACCACTTCTTTCAGGAAGTCTTCCCTGATTTTTCTCCCAACATCACACCAGATCCTGCTCTCACTGACGTTCATAACGTCCTGCATTTTTTTCATTGCACTTGTCACCACTAGAATTATGCATTATTTGCGTGATTCCTTTTTCACTGTCCATCTCCATTCTCAGACCCTAATTTCCAAGAGGACAGGGACCATGTCTGCCTGGTCAATGCCAGGTCATGGTGCCTAGCACTGAGCAAGTACCCTTAAAATAAGTATATTTTAATGAATTAATGTAGATGAGCTCACTATAGCCTCACCACAGTTCTGTAAGGTTACTTTATAATATTTGATATTGCACTGAAATATCACTGATGTTGATGACTGTTTCGGGGGCCTCACTCAACCCAAGTCTTACCCCCTAAAACTCACTAAATGAAGTCTGGGTTTCTAGCCCATGCGTGCATGCTAAGCCACTTCAGTCGTGTCCGACTCTTTGCGACCCTACGCAGCCCACCAGGCTCCTCTGTCCATGGAATTTCCCAGGCAAGAGTACTGGAGTGGGTAGCCATTCCCTTCTCCAAGGGATCTTCCTGACCCAGGGATCAAACCCGTGTCTTCTGTGGCTCTGCACTGTAGGCGGATTCTTTACCACTGAGTCACCAGGGAAGCCTTGGTTTCTAACCCAGCTCCACCTAAATCCAGCCTAAGCTGGTACCACTTGCCACATGGCCCCTCGATCCCACCAGCTGTGGGGAGAAGGCAGGCATGGCCTGGACAGAGGGGCATTACCAGAAGGATAGGGTGTAGTCGTTGGGGAAGGTCTCACTCTCCCGCACCAAGAAGGTCCCATCCTTGCCCCCTGTCTCGGCGCAGTATTCCTGCAGCAGCTTCTCGGCACTCGTCCTCTTCTCCACCTTCTTGTGGAACCACTTCTCCCCAAAATGCAGCTCTGTGGGGGGTATATCCTGGGCCACAAAGAGAGGAGAGGCTTCTGAAAACCAGGACAAGCATCACCAGACCAGTCCATCTGTGCACACTGCTTCAGGGGACTGGATAACAGACCAAGGATGGCCTCAGCTTGCCTTCACCCCAAGAGGTCTGGGAAGCCAGCCTCCACTGCCCTCCCCCGGCCAGCCACCTACTCCTGACAGCCCCCATTTGTGGTGGCCTCCTGAGTCATGGCCCAGTACAGCCTCAACTCTATCGTACAGGAAGTCTGAAAGCTACAATCCCCTCGGGGCTGCACTCAAGCAACAGCACCAAGGATGGTCAGCAGCCCAGGGGCAGAGGGCAGGAAGTGGGGCTGAACGGAGCATCCAAATGTCCTCATTCTCCCCAGGTAGCACAGGCCAATCAAGCCTTTCAGAGAGCAGGAAAGACTCTTAAGCCTCATTGGCTAAGCACATGGGCCAGCCAACCAATCAGAGAAGAGCCAGGCAAGCCTTGGTACCCAAAGAGGCAGCTGCATGGATGGGCTGAGCATGTCCAGGCCTGAACCAGATGAGAGGAGTGGTATAGGAGGTCTCCACCTACCAGGGGCAGCTCCTCTTCCACAGTCTGTTCAATGTCATCGCTGAAGGACAGCTTGGCATCAGCAATGGCACAGTAGTGCCGAGTCCATTTCTACAAAGTAAGATCAGCATTAGGTTTCCCCCCAGATCTCTGCTCCATCAACTCTGAGGCCCAAGGCTCCTGCCTGGCGTCACCCTGGGGACTTGCCTTTCCCACGTTTGTAGCCATTTATGGTGGTTTCACTGACCTCAAGCCCCTGTGAGATGTTTCCTTTAAAACACCTATTATTCTGGGGTTCTTTTAGCATTTTGAGGACTTCTTTATTCAGTATGTCTGTAAGTAGACACGATGCAGTATCATATTCACTTCATTTCAAGCCTTTTATGAATGATGGGATTGTTTTCTCTGTGCGTGTCTTCATGACTGTCTTTTTCTATTTCCTCTTCCTTTTAAAACTTTCACGATTTCTCAGCCAGTCTGTCTAGAGACCCTTTCTTCAACTTTTAAATATGACTTAATTCTTTATTTAACCATTTTTAAGGTTTATTTCTAGGCTATAAGGACATGTAAAAAATACTCAAATATTTGCAGGAAAACAAATATTACATATTCATATAAAATCTATAATAATCACTTTGCTATACACCTGAAGCTGATACAACACTGTATATCAGTTATATACTTCAATCGATCATTTGATCAATACCTACTCAAATGGATTGCCATGTTAGGTTCAGGGATATGAGAAGCGGCATTAACATTCAAAACGCCTCATTTTTATCAAAAAACAATGTTACTTTGGGAATTCCCAGGCAGTCCAGTGGCTAGAACTTCATGCTTCCACGCAGGGGACCTGGGTTCAACTCCTGATCCGGGAACTGAGACCCTGCAAGCCGTGTGGCACAGCCAACAATAATAATGATAATGTTCCCAGTGGAGCTGTCTCAGGCTGGAGGATACTAAGGAGTCAGGACAACCAAGTGCATTATTGCATCCCTTAGACCAGAAAAAGGACATCAGTGGACAGACTGGAATACGGCCCATAAATTAGTCCATAGTAATGGAGCTCGTGTTCCACTTCCTGGTTATGACAATTCCACTGTGGTTACAGAGGATGTTATTATTTGGGGAAACTGGCTGAAGGATGTATGACGACTGTGTGTGTGTGTGTGCCGGGTGAAGGATGTATGAGGAGTGTGTGTGTGTGTGTGTGTGTGTGTGCGCCGGGTGAAGGATGTATGAGGAGTGTGTGTGTGTGTGTTGGGGGAAAGGGGCGTCAGTGTGTGTCTGCGTGTGTGTGTGTCTGTCTGTCTATATTTCTGCCTCAGAATCTATAGTATGTTACACTGAATATAAAATTATTTCAAAATGAAACATTCATAAGGCCAAAGAAAAACACAGTCTCCTAAAACGGCCAATTCACTTTGAACGCGCTGCGAGTGCGGCCGGCGCGGCCTCGGTGCGGCAGGCGGGAGGGCGGGGCGCTCACGGCCCTGGGCGGGGCGCGAGGAGCCGCACCTGGTCGATGGGGTCCCACATGTGCAGTTCGCCCTGCTGCTTGTGCTCGTCCTTCTTGTCCTCCATGTTGACGTCCACGTCACCGCGGGGGCCCAGCTTCTTATGCTGAGGGGAAGAACATACAGAGCCTGTCTTCCTGAGCCCCAGAGTCAGGATCGTGGGGCCAGCAGACCTCCACCCCCGTCAGCGCAGCATCCGCCTGCACCGTCCCGCCTCGGGCCTTTGCGCTGCCGGTTCTCTCTGCCCGGCTTCTCTCTCTCCACCTTCAGCTCTGCACCTGGCGTCACCGCCCCAGAGGCGCTTCCCTTGTCTACGTGACATGAAATTGCCCACGCCCCTTTCCTGCCCCTGTCACTCTCAAGCCCCTGGATATAATTAACCCTCATACTCTTTAGCTAACCTTCTTACTCTTGAGCCCTGTGTGTAGCTACATATCTAACTGTCCTCTGTCTTCCCTGCTAGAATATAAGCCCCATGAGGGCAGGAACTTTGTTTTGTTCCCTGTTGAATTTCCTGAGCTAGTTTAGCACATAATGATTGCTTGATAAATATTCAGTGAATCAACAACGTGCCCAAATTCTCCAGCGCACGGAGGGAAAGGCGAGGCCACGGTGTGTCCACTGGCACAGGCTGTGCAGGGCAGGGGCGGGCACACTGGGGAGGTAGGCTGAGAAGACCTGGGTGCAAACAGCCCTGCTGCTGCTTTATCAGCTGTGTGACCCAGGGCATGTGGCCACGCTGCTCTGAAACCTTCGTGTCCATCGGCAAGACGAAGAGGGCAATCATGAAGACATCCACCTGGGCGAGTGCTGACCACCCACATCACACGCACAGGCCTTGGGAAGCGGCGGCCTGGTGGAGGAGACTCGATGGGGAGTCAGACCCCGGCGTGAACTCAGGGCCCACCGCCTTCCTCACTGGGTAGCCTTGGCCGCATGACAATCTGTCTCAGTAACCTCCCCTGTAAAATGGGGGTGACAGAGCCCTGCTGGGTCCCGTAAGACAGTGGGCAAACGGGACACATGCCGTGGCAGGACATGAACGTCCCATTTTAACAGCCCCGAGTGACATCTTTGGCAGGAACCATGCAACCTCCGCACCTGTGGCCTCCCCTGTCGAGAGGGCTGGGGGCCCGGATGACCCGTCCTGTGGGCTGTCATGAGATGGAGTACCATCTGTAAGTGTGAACCAGCCCAGTGTGCAGCACTCACTGATTGGGCCACAGACGGTATTTCCACCCCCTTTCCTTGCAGTTGAGAGCGGTGAGCCACGAGGTAGCACAGGTGAGCCCATGACTGCTCCTAAAGGGGTGTGTGCTACTTCACACCGTGGAACAAGAGCCGAGAAATCCCTGGGGACACGCAGAGAGCTGTCCTAATGGACACAGGGGGAAGTTGCGGAGAGAGGCAATGAGGCCCCCTGAAGAATCACCGAGCAAACCTGAGAAGTCGTGGACGTTATCCGGCCAAACCCCCTCTGCTCTCATTCTACTGGAATGCTAGAAGCTTCCCTGAACTTCTCAGAGAAATCTACCCCAAAATCTCAGCCAATTCCTCCAAATATGCTACTGATCTGACCCGAGGGCACACCAGGGTCCTCCCCTCTGGATGGGGCTTGCCCGAAGCCCCCTCACTGCTCGGTTCTCCTCTGCTTAGAGGTTGGTCTCCCCACCAGACTGTGACCTCCCAACATGTAGGGAATGTCCCCAGTGAGTCTTCGTGGCCCAGTGACAATCTAGGGAACACACCATGTGCAGCACCCACCCCAAACCTTCCCCCTTCTCTGCCTGGTAAACCCGTCCGTCCTTCCCATGCACCTGCTGGCTGTCACTGAAATCCACGTCGCTTCTTCCACCGATGCTTCCCTGCTAGTATCAGTGCCCCTGCAGGTGGGGTGGTCACGTGACTAAGTTCTCAGGCCAGGAAAGGAGAGGCCGGGCCTGTCCCACTGACGTCCTGCCTGCCTACCAGGCATCCCTCGCCCCGGATCCCTTGTGTTCCCCTTTCTGTGAGCCAGATCTCCACGTGCCTGCGACCCAGCATCAACCACACAAGGACGGTGCCCTAAGGCAGGCTTGGCCAGTTCTGTGCTATGAACCCCAGCTCTGAAGTCTGGGGAAGAGTACAGATCCTTTCCTCAGAACAACACTCATAATGCATAGAATTATAAGAGAAACCAACGATACTGAAATACAACTATTAAGGCAGTAGATAAAAGTCCTTGTAACATACTATCAGACACGCCTCTTTATTAACACCTCATATAACATCTAGAGGCAGATCTAAGAACCATCATAATTTCAAAGTCACGACGAGCACACTTTGAGATGTTTGCAACAACTGCAAATGTGATGTGAAAATATCCATGATTTCTGCTGGTGACAAAGCCCCACATGGCTTGTTGCCAATACTGATGATGGGAGGAGAGGTTAAGTTTTGCTTACTTGTTAACAAAGAGGCAACATTTCTGCCCCAAGTTCACATGCCACCGTGCCGTCCCCCCAAATTCTACCTGTGGGCTCTTGGGGGCTCTGCAGGCCCTCACCTGAAAACCTCTTCCCTGGGAGAGCCCTGAACAAGGGGAGAGGGTCATGGGTCCCTGGACAACCTCGTGGACCAGAGTCCACTCTCCTGCACACGGGGCTTGAACTGCCGTGCTTTAAGCCACTGTCCATCGGGTCTCCTGACCCAAATGTCACCCTCTCCATGGTGCTGCTGGCTGTCACTCATCCCCCTCCCACAGCACCCCCGGAGCACACAGTCCTTTGGGGGCAGCTGTCCCCCTCCAGCCCACCTCCCGAGCTACCCTGGGAGCTCCCAAGGGCAAGGACGGAGCCTGGGTCTCACTGGAACAGCCCCAGCACATCGCGACAGCCTGACAGAGAGGAGCATAGTGAAGAGCTGCCAAGAAACGAGTGAGTGGCACTGAGTGAATGCGCCCGGGGCTCTGCTGGGGGGCGGGGCGGTTCCACGCACTCTGCACACACTCTTTCACATTTGTATTCACGGCACACTGACGGTGTGGGTTCTATCGTGAGCCCCCAGACAGCACGGACGCACAGGCGCTGGGAGGTTAAGTGACCTTGCCCGGGTCAGCTGTGGAGTTAGGGAGGAGAACGGCGAGCCCGGGCCCCAGCCCCCCGCGCGCGAGACGCCCCGAGCCACTACCTTGATGATGATCTTCCCACGCAGCTGGCTGGGCGACGGCAGCTGGTCGGCACTGGCCTCCTTGGGTTTGGTCAGCAGCAGGTCTCCAAACACCTCCTTGAACACCCTGGCCATGTGGCGCTGCTGCTCCACACAGCAGTGCTCCTCGATGGACAGGATCACGGGGAAGCTGCGGGAGGGCAAGCGGCCGGGGTCAGCAAGGCAGCACGGTGTCAGTATGTGTCTGTGTGTGTGTGTGTGTGTGTGTGTGTGTGCTGGGGAAAGGGGTGTGTGTGTCTGTGTGTGTGTTTGTGTGTGTGCTGGGGAAAGGGGCATCAGTGTGTGTGTGTGTGAGCTGGGGAAAGGGGTGTGTGTGTCTGTGTGTGTGTGCTGGGGAAAGGGGTGTGTGTGTCTGTGTGTGTGTCTGTGTGTGTGCTGTGGAAAGGGGCGTCAGTGTGTGTGTGTGCTGGGGAAAGGGGTGTGTGTGTCTGTGTGTGTGTGCTGAGGAAAGGGGCGTCAGTGTGTATGTGTGTGTGTGCTGGGGAAAGGGGTGTGTGTCTGTGTGTGTGTGTGTTGGGGGAAAGGGGTGTCTGTGTATTTGTGTGTGTGTGCTGGGGGAAAGGGGCGTCAGTGTGTTTTGTGTGTGTGTTGGGGAAAAGGGGTGTCAGTGTGTGTGTCTGTGTGTGTGCTGGGGAAAGGGGTGTGTGTGTGTGTGTGTGTGTGTGCTGGGGAAAGGGGTGTGTGTGTGTGTGTGTGTGTGTGTGTGCTGGGGAAAGGGGTGTGTGTCTGTGTGTGTGTGTCTGTGTGTGTGCTGGGGAAAGGGGCGTCAGTGTGTGTGTGTGTGTGTGTTGGGGGAAAGGGGTGTGTGTATCTGTGTGTGTGTCTGTGCGTGTGGTGGGGAAAGGGGTGTCAGTGCGTGTGTGTGTGTCTGTGTGTGTGCTGGGGAAAAGGGTATCAGTGTGTGTGTGTGTGTCTGTGTGTGTTGGGGGAAAGGCGTGTGTGTGTGTCTGTGTGTGTGTGAGCTGGGGAAAGGGGTGTGTGTCTGTGTGTGTGTGTCTGTGTGTGTGCTGGGGAAAGGGGCGTCAGTGTGTGTGTGTGTGTGGGTTGGGGGAAAGGGGTGTGTGTCTCTGTGTGTGTGTCTGTGTGTGTGCTGGGGAAAGGGGCATCAGTGTGTGTGTGTGTGTGTTGGGGGAAAGGGGTGTGTGTCTCTGTGTGTGTGTCTGTGTGTGTGCTGGGGAAAGGGGCGTCAGTGTGTGTGTTGGGGGAAAGGGGTGTGTGTATCTGTGTGTGTCTGTGTGTGTGGTGGGGAAAGGGGTGTCAGTGCATGTGTGTGTGTCTGTGTGTGTGCTGGGGAAAAGAGTATCAGTGTGCGTGTGTGTGTCTGTGTGTGTTGGGGGAAAGGGGTGTGTGTGTGTGTCTGTGTGTGTGTGAGCTGGGAAAGGGGTATGTGTCTGTGTGTGTGTGTCTGTGTGCGTGTGCTGGGGAAAGGGGTGTGTATGTCTGTGTGTGTCTGTGTGTGTGCTGGGGAAAGGGGCGTCAGTGTGTGTGTGTGTGCTGGGGAAAGGGTTGTGTGTGTCTGTGTGTGTATGCTGAGGAAACGGGCGTCAGTGTGTATGTGTGTGTGCTGGGGAAAAGGGTGTGTGTGTGTCTGTGTGTGTGCTGGGGAAAGGGGTGTCAGTGTGTGTGTGTGTTGGGGGAAAGGGTCATCAGTGTGTATGTGTGTGTGTGTGTTGGGGGAAAGGGGTGTGTGTGTCTGTGTGTGTGTTGGGGGAAAGGGGTGTCTGTGTGTTTGTGTGTGTGTGTTGGGGAAAAGGGGTGTCAGTGTGTGTGTGTGGAGAGTATATGTCTGGGTGTGTGTGGGGTGGGGGTGTGTCTGTGTCTGCTGGAGGGGTATCTGTGGTGGAGTGTCTACTCAGCCTATATCTTTGTGTGTGTCTATGTGTGTTACAGGTGTTTATGTAGGGGGTGTATCTCTGTGAGAATCTATGTGTAGTGTGTGTGTATAAGTGTGTCCACTAGGGGGAAGGGAGTGTCTGTGTGTATTTGCTGGGGAAGAGTATCTGTCCCTGTGTCTGTGTGGGGTGCATCTGGGGTGGTGGGGAGCGTGTGTGTGTGTGTGTGTGTGTGTGTGTGTGTGTGTGTGTGTCTGGGGGGGTGGGGAGTATGCATGTGTGTGTGCGTATGTGTCTGAGGTGAGGTGTGTCTGGTGTGGTGGGAAGTGTGTGTGTGTGTGTGTCTGTCTGTCTGTCTGTCTGGGGTAGTAGGGAGTATGCATGTGTGTATGTGTGTATGTGTGTATGTGTGTATGTATGCAGTGGGGTTTGTCTGGGGTGGTGGGGAGTGTATGTGTGTGTGTGTCTATGTGGGGTGTGTCAGGGGGTAGGGAGTAAGTCTGTATGTCTATGTGGGGTGTCTGGAGGGTGGGGAGTGTGTGTGTGTGTCTGTGTGTGTGTGTGTCTATGTGGGGTGTGCAGAGGGGTGGGGAATATGTCTGTCTGTCTGTCCACCCAACCCCAGCGACCTCCCCTTGAAGGTGAACCACCAGGAAATCCGCCGCCGACCTGGAGGTGACAAAGGCATGGTCTTTGATGGCCTGCACAACGTCGTCAAACTTGATCTTGGTGGTCCGCGTCCAGCCATGGTAGATGATGGGCTTGCCGTCGGGCCCGTCCCAGCAGTCCACTGTGGGCAGAACCAGGCACCCTGAGCTCCCGCCTGTCCCCCTCCACCCCCCGTCCACTGGAGGTGCCACGCTGCCTGGTGATGGCAGTGCCCCGGCCCCCGCCCCAGCGCCAGCTCCATCACCTGGATACTGGGGTCAGACCCGGCCAGATCGGGGCCACCAGCCTGAGGACACGCCTCACCTGCGTGCACATGCCACCTGCGTCATTACAGGAAGACTGGGTGGTCTAATTAAAGGTCCCTTTGTAATGCCACACATCCGTCCAAAAGACACTAGTCCAAATTTTTTTAACAGAGATTCATCGTGCGTTTTATCTTCTGATTTGACTTGTCTAAACCCTGGCTTGCTTTCTCTGCTACAGGGAACATTACAGGGCAGTGATTTATTTTTTGAGATTCATGGTGAAATGTTCAGACAGAACTAGATTACGTAGAAGGTGAACAGCCTCTATATTTTTAACCCCCAGAGGAGACAGGAGCTGACAGTTTCAAACTAAATTTTTTTCACATTTGCTTTTTCCCTAACAGGGAAAAAGGCATAAATTAGGCAGCACTCTGTAGGAGGAATTGCCGTTAAGGTCTGATACCCTGATGAATGCTTCTGATTAAACTGGAGCCGACATCGGTGCTCTGGGCCCTTCATCAGCCTGGCACAGCTGTGAGCCTCTGGCACTGAGGCAGGCTGGGGGGTCAGGAGGAAGCACCCGCTCCCAGCCATGTCCGGGGGCCTGGAGTCGTCTCTGCGGGGCAGCTGCAGGCACCCGGGCACAGGCGCTCAGGGACCCCTGCTGAACTGCGCAGGGGGCCCTCCTGCCTCTAACAACAGCCCCGAGGGACGGCAGGACAGGAAGGCCATCTTTGCCACGGGCCTCCCAGCCCCTCCGCTGTATCTGGACGCCTTCCAGACAAGAAGACCACTGCCCAAGGTGCTGTGGCTCCGACCTGGCCAGGCCCAACGTCCCTCCTTGTCGCGGGGGACCCCATCTTCGGGGGAAAGCCCCCCGGCTGGTGGGGGCCGCCTCGCTCACCCCAGATGCTGAGGGCGCCTGGCTCGGCCCCCGTCTGCCCCGCCCACCCCCACCATCGGGCCCCACGCGAAGCGTGCAGCGGGCGGGCACTCACGCTCGATGCAGCGGCAGCCCATCCGCAGGCAGCGGATGTAGGCCTCCGTGGACGACTCGCTCCGTAGCTGGTCCCCCGTGAGGTACCTGCGGGGAAGGGGCCGTGTGGGGGCAGGCCTGCACCTCAGGGCGCCCCTGGGGGACTTCTCAGCCTGAGACCCCAATGCCCTGAGTCCTTCCCGTCTAGAAAGATCCCCCCCACCCGACCCCCCAGTTAGGATCTGGGCCAGACACAGGCAGTCGTGTGGCTGACAGTCAGGAGCCTCAGACTCAGGTTATGGTCGCGGGAGGTGAAGGGCAACCATCCTGGACACCCAAGGGTGGGATGGAGAACGTGTGTCCTTTCGAGGAAAACATGGTCGAAGGGAGTCAGGAGCGAGACTGACAGACGATGATAAACCCACGACTCCCGACGGCTGCCCCCCAGGCTACACAAGGCAGAGGCGGGCCGTCATTCTGACATCAGGGCCCCAGGCCGGGCACAGGATAAATGGAACTTGCTACCCTGTGAACTATGTCCACCAGAACTGATGCAGAAAGACCAATTTTTATCATTCTCCTCCTTACCACCCATGCTCCCCCCCCACCCTTAAGAGTCTGTGTTGCTCAGCTATCTTCTGGGTTTGGCAGAATTCGCCATTCTAAGACACGTACTCAAATCAAAGGCAGGGATGAGAACTATGAAGCCCCTTTGCCCCTGAATAGGAAGGTGTCTTCCAAAATGCCTGGAGACAAACCTAAGGGCCTTCTCTCCAACTCCTGTCTGGACCGACACTCGGGAAAGTACCAGTCAACAGCCCAGGACCGAAGGCCTCCACCCTCTCACCTTATACAGCAGACGGAGGATGAGAGCCTCTTCTCCCTTCCTGTCTGCTCTTTTTTTTCAATCAGGGCAAGCTCCCAAAGATACACAGGAGTGTGCTGCCCTCCGGCCTAAAAGCCACGAGTGGGGGCTCCCACTGCCCTCCCTGCAGCTTCAAAGATTCCACTCGAGCCGACTCTTCCTGGCCTCGTCTCCTGCCACCCTCCCTCCCAGGGTCTGTGCCCTGGTCTTACGAGACTCCGCTCAGTTCCTCCTACCCCCGCACATTTGCATGTGCTGTTCCTGTGTCTGAAGCCCTCCTCCTCCTCGCCTCGCCACCTGTTCTTCTCGCACCAACTCCTGCTCATTGCTAAGACTCAAAGGAGGCCCTTTCCCCCTCCAAACACAGGAGGACAGGGGCTGATCCTGTGCCCAGCCCCACTCGTCCTACTTTTTGGCCCTGCTGTGCAGCATGTGGGATCTTAGTCCCCAACCAGGGACTGAACCCCTGCCCCCTGCAGTGGAATGCAAGCCCAGGGCCTGGCACAAGGCGAGCTCTCAGTAAATGTCAGTTCAGTGACTAATTCAACTGCCTTCCTGAGAGCTGGACCATAAAGAAGGCTGAGCACCAAAGCATTGATGCTTTCGAACTCTGGTGTTGCAGAAGACTCTTGAGAGTCCCTGGACAGCAAGAAGAACAAAGCAGTCCATCCTAAAGGAAATCAACCCTGAATATTCACTGGAAGGACTGATGCTGAAGGTGAAGCTCTAATACTTTGGCCACCTGATACAAAGAGCTGACTCACTGGAAAAGACCCTGAGGCTGGGAAAGATTGAAGGCAGGAGAAGGGGATGAGATGGTTGGATGGCATCACCCACTCAATGGACATAAGTCAGGGAGACAGTGAAGGACAGGGGAGCCTAGTGTGTTGCAGTCCTTGGGGTCACAAAGAGTCGGACATGACTTAGAGACTCAGCAACAACAACTATGAATGAGATGCCCAAACTGTGCAAACTGGCTTTGTCAACTTGCTTCTTAGGGCCACAAAAAAAGGACTACTATGGCAATACCAACTAGGAAAGACAGATGCATCTCCCCTCCCCTCCAGAAGCGTCCATATATCCCAGTCTGAGCAGCGAGGGCCTGCACTCTGCCCACTGCCCACACGCTCTGCCGGAGCAGCGCCCTGGAGCGCCCTCCGTACCACCGTTCTCCTGCCCGACGGGCCACAGGGTAGCAGGAAGACTCACGTGTTGTGAGATGAGGAGATCCAGTAATGAGACAAGGGGTTGTTCATGTCCTGCATGTCCACCACGTCATACTTCTCGTCCCAGATGCTGTTCTCCCGGGAAAACAGGTACGTGAGGAACTAGGAGAGTCACAAACACAGGGAGGGATCAGCACACGGGTGGCGACTGGTTCTTACGGACCTATGTCAGCTCGGGGAGATGGTACGTGAAGATTCAACACACAGCCCCCCTGGCCTCAGTTACCAAGTTGCCAAAGCAGAAAACTCGGATTGCAACAGGCCGTATGGACACACGCTTCGCTGACCTATAGAGTTGATTTCCTTTCCAGTATGTATCCTCAAGTACTGGAGGCTACAAGAGTACACGCTGCCCATATACAAGTGTTTGGGGACAATAATACCATGAACATTTGCAAACGCACCATCCGAGGTGAGGCACAGAACACTGCCAGGGTCATGATACCTAAAAGGCAGGAAATTTCACATGCCAGTTCCTGACCCCTTAAAAAGAAAACAGAAGCCTGAGTGACACTCTGCTTCCTGGGAACAACCCTGCATGGGACGAGGGGCGCTCCCTGGCTCCCGTCAGCCCCTGCTGCCTCACGCTGGGCCAAGTGCACCCATTTCCACAACCCTTTTCCACATCTTGCAAGAGCCACGTAAACCTCGGAATTCTAGTGCTGTGCTTGTAACGGTTTAAGGCTCACTGGCAGCAACTCCCTCTAGCGGCAAAAGAAAATATTTCACCTATCTGATCAAACAGGAGGAGAAAAATCAAAGCCTATGATGGTTGAGGACCGGGGAAAAAACAGCTCTCGACTGAGAGAGTCGGTCTAGGGACATCTAGCAGCAAAGCCCTCCAAGGGAAGAGGCCTAGAACATTCACTCTGGAGGACAGCGACGTGAATCCCAAAGCAATGTGCACAGGACAGGGAGCTCACTCACCTCATCCACAAACAAGAAGGGTTCAGCAGTTTCCCTCATGGTGTCGTCAATAAACTTCGTCATCCGCTCACGGACTTTGTTCAGATCCTGGGCCCAAAGCTCCTTAGAATGACAAAAAGAACATGAAATCATCAGAAAGAAGACTTTGCAAAATTCTTTACCTCCCAGGATCCAGTTTTACTGAAATATGGATGCATTCTGGACACGACCATCAAGGCCTCACCCGATGCACAGCACACATGTTCCCTAAAGGACCAGAGGGTAAACATTTTAGGCTTTTGGCCACAACAACTTAATTCTTCTATAATAGTGCAGAAAGAACCACAGACAACAGGCACACAAATGGCCATGGTTGTGTTTATAAATAAAACTTTATTTGTAAAAAACAAGCTGCGGGCCAGATGCGGTCTGTGGTAATAGTCTGCCCACTCCTGCTCTAAGCCAGCTCCTTACACTTGCTAGCATGAAGAGGAGGGGACCACAGTTATGTAGGACAACTACGGTCACTCCCCTGGCTGATGGTGGGCAAGTCACAGACCCTCTCTGAGCTCCTGGTCCGTTACCTGGGAATAACGATACCTAAGCACACAGACTGTGAAGGACTGGATGAAATAAAAGTTCTGTGCTTAAAACACCTGGAACACAGAAGCTGCTCAAATCACAGCAACATGAATGGTCGACTGTCACCCTCCTGTGACATCTCACTCTGTCCAGACAACTCTGCAGGCCACATACTGCCACTGTCATTTTAGAGATAAGGACACAGAAGCTCAGAACATCCCGCAATCCCAACTTCACACAGCTAGTAATCTGGAGAGCTAGGCTTCCAAATAACCAAACGTTGGAAAACCAACACAGAATCAGTCAAGATCAGCAAAGTATTGCTACTCAGACACCAATAAGGTCTGAAAGATACATGACCAGTTCAAGAAGAGCTTCTGCACGGTCTCAGAAATTCAGAAGCCCTTTAGAAACAAGAATATGTAACGTAAAAGAACTTCACTGTTTTCTCTTCAAACCCTAAATCCCCAAATATTCCTAGACAAAAGGATAAAACATGACCCAGATATTCAATTTTGGCTCATGTTTTCTGGATTCCTAATACTCTAAACCCTCTATCTGTAGGAAAAAAAAAAAACCAGATGTGCTGCCAGTGACGTGTGGTTGGAGGGAAGGTCAGAACAGGAAGCTGGAAAGAAGGTAAAGCATACGGGCAGACACAAATGAGGTAGGTGCAAGGCAACAACAAGCCTCACTGTTGATTCTTGCAAATCGCCTCGGATGAAGGACACCCAACAGCCAGGAGCCAGGGGAGCGGCTGGTTCATTTGCATAGAGGATGCTACAACCTTTGAATACCAGAACAGGAAACTCAAATTGTAGGATACTTAATGCAAACACCTTGCCAGGCCTAGATGCCCTGCAAAGGCCAGAAGCTTCCTGCTTCCTTCTCCTGTAGAGCTTTTGCATAAAACATCATGGGTACTGAGCCGACATAACCTGGAACTGAAATGGCTGTGAACAAGAAATCTTCTGCCTAAAGGAGTTTAAAATATGAATATCCTAAGGGGTTAGTAAATGTTTCTACTTGGTGGGACTTTCCTGGTGGTCCAGTGGTTAAAGCTCCACCATTCCAATGCAGGGGGCACAGGTTTGATCCCCAGTCAGGGTACTAAGATCCCACGTGCCACAGGGCCAGAAAAGAAAAAAAAATGTGTCTCTGTGGTGTGGGGTATTGTGCTGGGCAACTGCGATAATGGCAGTGATGAGATTACAAGGAGAGAAGTAACTATGGTGAGGTGGTCTGCGCTGGGCAGGGGCGGCATGCCAGGCTCTGCCCTCAGCATTGTCATGTGTGGTTCATTTTGAACTCACACAAGCCCGGGAGATATGTATAACATTATTCTCCGGTTAAATAAACAAGAAAGCTGAGGCTTCGGGTCATTAAACAAGTTGACCCAACAGTGACCCAGACACATCAGGTTCAGGTCAGTTCACGTCACCTGTCCCTCCCAGGGCTGGACTGCAGCCCACCTGACCAGCCCCCAGATGGAAATTCAGACAGGTTCTCTGAAATCCTCACATCTATTAAAATGCCGCCATCACACCAGCTTGTTAGAAAAGACTAAGATGGTGGATTTCCATGTGAAAACTGTGCCAGGAACAGAAGTACCAGGGCGCAAAAACTGGGTTGTGAGTAAATCTGGAAGAGTCTTCCCTGTCCTTCACGTAAAGAATGAACATAAATGTAAAATCACAAAGTATGATCCCTCAAAATACTGCCACAACTTAAAGAAGATAGGGGAGGATTTCACAAATGCTGTCCCTGTATCCAGCCTCCCTTGGGAACTGGAAGGAGAGAATGATCCTATGAGTAAGAAACAGCGAGGAGAATTCTCTGCCTTTCACAGCCCTGCCAAGAAGACAACAAAAGTGCAGAAGAATGAGGGTTCCGCTGCATCTCTAACCATGAGATCAAAACCGAGTAGCGTAACGGAGAGTCCGCATTTAATACAACAATTGGCACAGAAAACACCTCATAATTCCATTACTCCTAACTCACCCTCTACAACTGACGATGATCGTCAGGAATTTTAAAATGTATTTTTTCAGACTTCTGGTTTAGAAACTACCAAAAACAGAAACAGCGTATCTGATGATGATATTGATCCTGAAGATGAATTAAGACCAATGACTGTGAGAGAGGAAAACTTAGGGAAAACGACACGGTCCTCCAATGAGTCTGAAAATGATCCCTTTGAAGTTGTAAGGGATGATTTTAAATGTGATTTTCACAAATGTCATACTTCAACAGGTTTAGGCCTCAGAAACAATGTCTCTTGCCTCAACAGTGAAAATAATGTTATGGAAAAATCGTTGTGACTCTGATTCAGGAGATACAGATGAAATCATTGCAATGAAAAAAAAGCTCTGGTAAGATCAAAAACAGTGTAGACTTTTCACAGATAGAAAAGTCTATGAACAAGAACACTTATTTGAAAAACAGGGAAAAAAGGATGATCTTTCTGATGACTGTATTAAAGTACAAAAAAGAAAAAACAAAGTAGATAGCCCTCAGTCAGAGTTAAGGCTCTTAGTTGTAATCTCTGATTGAGTCCAGTAGCAGTGAAGACGCTGATCAGAATCAACTGAGTCTGAAGGAGGTAAGGAGTATAACACCTTGATGGAAAACTGTCCCCGGGTGGATCTGACTTTGGCTGATTTGGAAGAGTTGGCGGGTGGTAACCAGGAGGCTCCAAAAGAGAAGACTGAGGGCAATGGCCAGGAAACCACTGCCCAGCGTGACAGGGCCTCCAAGAGCCAAAGGACTCCAGGTGACCTCCGCAGAGGCCAGCACTGTAGTCATCCCGAGGAGTCTGCGGCTTCTCTTCTAGAAGGAAAAGAGAACCCACGTGGAAAACAGAAACCAAAGGAAAACAGCTTAGAGTCAGACTTACAGGCTTTCAAAGGAGTGGGCTGTCTCTACGGAAAGGAATCAATGAAAAAATCCTTGCAAGAGAGTGTTGCCTCTAACAATATTAATAAAAATCAAATTTCCTTGAAACTTGAGGAACCCAGGAACATGTCCATGGAAAAATGGTCCCTGTGTGCTAATGGCCCATCAAGTGAACAGACTCCTTTCCAACATGCAAAGGAGGCAAATGACTCAAACCAAATTCAGCCTCAAGAGACAGGCTTCTTTTGAGAACAAGGGTCACAAAGCAGGTGTCCCCTAACAGTTCAGAAAAGAGAAACAGGAATCCTATTTCCAGTCTGTTGCCACTGAAAGATAAGAAATCTTTAAGTCTTGGTGCTAAGACTCACAGCAGGGGCCTTGATGAAGACTGTGCCACAAGACTGGAAAGTCAGGAGAGGGCTCTGATCAGAGGCCTGATCTGTGCAGCTCCAAGGCCCCTGAGAAGCCACCCGAGGTTTTCTCAAGGAGAGACTCCCAGGGACGCAACACTGACGTCCCACTTTCTGTTAATCGTTCATCAGGTGTTAGTGCTAAGGATAAGCATGCTGAAGATAATCAGAAACGTCTGGCAGCCTTAGAGGCAAGGTGGAAAGCCAAAGAACTCCAAAAGAAGGCGGTTCACAATGCTCTGGCAAATTTGGACAGTCATCCAGAGGACAAGCCGACCCACACCATCTTTGGTTCCAACAGTGAAAGTGAAAGAAGAGACATCCACTCAGGAGCCAAGCCGCCCAGGAGAGAAACCAGTAGAAGAGTCCCTGGTAGAGCCTCTGGGAAGCTCTTTGACAGCAGTGGTGATAAGGAACGTTGTTCCGAAGAGGACAATAACAGGTTCAGAATTAAACCTCAATTTGAGGGCAGAGCTGGACAGAAGCTCATGAATTTGCAGTCTCGCTTTGGCACTGACTCCCAGGGTCTAGAAAGGGATAATGAAGAGGAACAGAAAGAAATACATGGAAAGAAAACTGCTGAGGAGGAAGAATTTGCTGCAGAAAAGCTGAAAGCCCTAAATGTCGTGCAGAGCACTTTGCAGATCAGCTTAAGCAATTCTACGAGCGAAGGATCAGTAGCTGCAGAGAAATTCAAGGACATCACGCATTGTGACTCAATGAGGCATGGCCATGCCGCTTATGAGAGCAGGCAAGATGGTAAGCCCAAAGAAAGTAAAGCAAAACAAAAGAAGAAGAGGGAAGAAGCTGAGAAACCACCTGAGGTGTCTAAAGAAATGTATTATAACTTTCAGTTCAGTCACTCAGTCGTGTCTGACTCTTTGCGACCCCATGGACTGCAGCACGCCAGGCCTCCCTGTCCATCACCAACTCCCGGAGCTTGCTCAAACTCATGTCCATCACGTCGGTGACACAATCCAGCCATCTCATCCTCTGTCGTCTCCTTTTCCTCTCGCCTTCAATCTTTCCCAGCATCAGGATCTTTTCAAATGAGTCAGTTCTTTGCCTCAGGTGGCCGAAATACCGGAGTTTCAGGTTCAGCATCAGTCCTTCCAGTGAATATTCAGGACTGATCTCCTTTAGGATGAACTGGTTGGATCTCCTTGCACTCCAACGGACTCTCAAGAGTCTTCTCCAACACCACAGTTCAAAAGCATCAATTCTTCGGTGCTCAGGTTTCTTTATAGTCCAACTCTCACATCCATACATGACTAATGGAAAAACCACAGCTTTGACTAGATGGACCTTTGTTGGTAAAGTAATGTCTCTGCTTTTTAATATGTTGTCTAGGTTGGTCATAGCTTTTCTTCCAAGGAGCAAGCGTCTTTTAATTCCATGGCTGCAGTCACCATCTGCACTGATTTTGGAACCCCAAAAATAAAGTCTGTCACTGTTTCCATTGTTTCCCCACCTATTTCCCATGAAGTGATAGGATTATAACATTGCTATGGGTTTAAAACAAATATTCCAGACTGTAAAAGATACCAGTGAAAAGGAAGATGAGACACCTTGGAATGTGGACTCTGATGGAGAGAAAGCTGAGGTAGTCCGGGGCCCTACAGCTCTGATGATTTGGGGTGAACAAACTGGCAGGTTCACATTTTCCGTTTTTGAGTCTGGCGCCAAAGATGAAAAGGGAGAGACCTATAGAGCTGAAGCAGTAAAACCTGGGAAGATGGCCTGGCAGGGAGACCCTAGTTTCCAAGACAGCAGTTCAGAAGAGGAAGTGATGAAGTGAAGTGAAGTGGCTCAGTTGTGTCCGACTCTTTGCGACCCCGTGGACTGTAGCCCACTGTAGGCTCTTCTGTCCATGGGATTCTCCAGACAAGAATACTGGAGTGGGTTGCCATTTCCTTCTCCATCAGAAGAGGAAGCTGTTACTAAAGAAACAGATGACAAAAAGCACAGCCCTGAAGAAGTATCATTACCTGAGAAAGAGACTACTAGATTTTTCTTTTTCTATAAGAATGATGAGAGACTTCAGGGTTCCGACTTATTCTGGAGAGGAGTGGGAAGTAACATCAGCAGGAATTCTTGGGAGATCAGAACAAACTTGCATAATGGACTGTCGGAAGAAATGTAAAAATGCCAAGAGGAGAGTGAAACCAAAATAATAAATGTCATCGTTAATTTTGATAACGAACGTAAACAAGTCTCACCATGGAAACTGGAGTGATCTAGAAAATGATTTTAACTGGCAAAGAATTCAGAGCAAGCGAATATTCAAAATCTCCTCTGGTGGATATCATTCTGATTGCTTTCTTTTTCTATAGATTTCCTATCTGTTCTTATCTAATTACTTCAAACAACCTGAACCTTTGTTTTAGTGAAGCATAAGATAGTCCCTCAAAATACTTTTGTATATAATCTCTTTGCTCTCTATCTTCAGTAACTAATGGGCATTTCCTGACATGAGGTTTACATAAAGCTTTTTAAAACATATGCATCATAGCACTTATATTTTCCAAGTTATGTTTCATGTAAATTATACTTGAAATATTTCTGATTGTATTAAATACACCTTAACTCCAAAAAAAAAAAAAAATGCTGCTGTCGTTTCTTTAGGATGAGTTCCTAGGAGAGCAATTATTAAAAGTACAGAAGGCTGTTTTCAAAGTTTTCATATTAACTGCATTTTGCCCAAAGTGGTTTCTAAAAAAATCTGTGTTAACTCGTACACCAAGTGCTACAGCGATTATTTCACATCACATATGAGCCTCCGGGCCCTAGGTCACCGGTTCAGCATCCCACAGAGCGCCGGGGGCTGAGACATTCAGGGTCCCCCAGGCTGACAGCCCGGGCCCCACCCCTGGCTTCACCCCTTGTTCCCGCCCGCACACTCACATGGATGCATGCAGGCTGTCTGTGTCCTAGCTCCCAGATGTGGGATCCTAACTCCCTGAACTTTGCTGCCGGCCCATGACCCTGACCTCTGAGGGCAGCCCAGTGACGGGGCCAGTGTGGGGAAGGATGCGACTCTCCCAGGAATATCATTACCCTGCACATGGTGATCCAGGATACATGGTGAGTTGCCCCCAGGAGTTTAACCATTTAACTCCAACATCTCCCTACAAATTCAGGGAGTAATTCAGCGCAAGGGAAAGCACGGAGGAGAAGCAGACAGCATGGGTACCCCTCTCTCTGCTTCGATCTCTGGGCAGCTCAGCACCTTACATGTAATTGGGTCCAAGAGACTTCATCTATGCCCTCATTTCACCTGCCCTCAGTCACAGCCCCAGGTGGGTGGGACTTCTCTTGGTCACTCCCACGCACCCCAGCACCCTGATCACCATTCATCATGAGCCACTGCCGCTACCCACTCCGCCTGGACCTTCCTGCGGCCGGCCTCGTCCGAGTGTCTCTGTTCATCAGTGTCCCTACAAGCAATGGCATCTGAACACCGGACGTTTCCTGACACTGAGAAGTTAGTGCTGGCTGGGAAAGGGTTAACAGGAGTGTTACTGTCCTGTTTTGTTTTTTAAAAAAGCTCCATTTCACAAGAGAGACATACTGGAGTATTTACAAAGGGAATGATACAGAGTCTGGGGTTTCCATTAGAATTTGCCAGCAAAGAAATGGAGGGAAGGGAAGGGAGACACGTGGGTGTGGGGCTGGAAGACGGATGAAATGAAAGTGGCAAAACGTTGTAATCCTGTAATCTGAGTGATGGGTCCACGGTAGTTTATGAGACCAGCCTGTCTACTTTTGTGTATGTTTGAGATGCTGTACAATACAAAGTATTTTTTAAAGCAAATAAGCTGAACATCATCATGAATCTAAAGCTGCCCTTAAAAAGTCTATTTAAAAAACAACAACAAGGGACGTCCCTGGCAGTCTAGTGGTTAGGACTTTGCCTTCCAACGCGCAGGGTGAGGGTCCAATCCCTGGTCAGGGAGTTAAGATCCCACGTGCCTCAGGGCCAAAAAATACAAAATCCAAAACAGTCGCAATACTGTAAAAATTCAATAAAGGCTTTAAAAATCTTTAAAAACAACTGAAGAGAATAAAAGTACGTGAAATTTCAGTGATTAGAAATAAAATTTTTGAATAGTCAATGTGACTATATATGTACACACATACCCACACATACAAAGATCAATACCATCTTCTCCGAACCCCATAATTCAGAGAGGCAGGGCTCTCATCCCCATTCAAAGAGGAGGAAAGCGGGGCACAGACAGGTCGAACCACCTGCCCAGGGTCACACAGCCCGTGACAGGACGGCAGGCTTCTCTCACTCTAGCTCGGCGTCTCCACTGAGGCGCTCCTGACACTCGGGGCTGGGGAACTCCTTGCTTTGGGAATGGGGCGGAGGTGGGGTGTGGCCGCCTCGCAACAGCCCTGGGCTCCCCCCACTAGATGCCAGGAGCCCCGACCTGAGTCTGCAGCTCCTGCCCGGACGGCCCCATAAAAAGCCACTGCCAGACATGAACTCCTACTCAGCCCCCAGCTCGGGGCCCACACACAAACACCCCAAGAGACACCCACGGGTCACCTGTTTGAGGACAGTGTGCTGCCTTATCCCTCACAGGACCCGCAGGCTCGTCCACCTGAGTCCCATCCTCCCCGAGCCAGGGATGGCTTCCCGGGGAAGGGCCCCCCAGATGAGCCAGAGTGGGGGAGCAGAGGCCAGCGGGTGAGGGCCCCGCCCGCCCTGCAGGGTCCCCATCGCCCCCTCCTCCATCTGTGCCCGGGGAAGGGGCTGCTGCGAGGCCAGCCTCATTCCAGAGTCTCAGCCCCCAGGCGCCGCTGGGCAGGGAGACGATTCGTTTCCTGACGGTAGGTGCCGACAAGGTGACAAACTGTGGGTACAGCGCCCCCGCCCTGCTATCCCCTCACCTGCTGTTCATGCAAGAGAAACCGCTGGAAGTCATGCAAGTGGACAGCAGAGGCGTCCGGCCGGTCGGTGTTGCTGCCCTCGGGGAAAGAGATGGTGTTTAGAGGAGGGCAGCTGGCAGTCAGGAGGCGGTCCCCGCCAGCAGACACCCGGGCGCCCAGCCGAACCCCCCACCGCCGCCCCACGGGGTCAGGTGTGGGCTGGCCGACGGGAAGACAAAGTCACCCAGAGGACACCCCTGACCCAGGAGGGTGCAAAGAGGGTCCTGACACCAGAACCCAGGAGAATCAGGCCCCGGAATCCACACCCAGCTGCTCCCAGCTGGTCCCGCAGGGGCAGGGAGCGCAGGCAGGACAGCAGAGGCCAGGGTGGGGCTGGGCGTGGGGTGCATTTAGGGGGTGGCAACGCTGGAGAACTGACCCCAGAGCCTGCTCTGAGGCAGGAGAGGGGCCTGGATAAAGGCCCGACTCTGGGCAGGCAGGGAGAACCTGCTGGAATATGCGAGACCAGGGCCAGGGAGTGAGTGGAGGGCCTCTGTTGGGAGAATATTCTGCCTGAGACAGGGAATCCTTCAGCCTGAGAAAAGGGAGATTCCTCCTTGGCCAGCAGCCTGCTGGCCTCCGGGAGAGGGTGCTCAACTGGACCGAGAACCTCGCTGGTCCAAGCAACCGCCAGGGCTACACAAGGTACGTCCTGTGAAACAGGGCTCTCCAGGGAAACGCATACTTTTCCCTGCGCATCTGCAGTGGGGGTGGGAGGGTGTGTGTGTGTGTGTTTTTTTTAATACAGGAGATGAAACATGCTTTAAGTTTTCTCCCTTTACTGAACACTCAGGGTCCAAATCTACTGTCTCTGAGTGTATTTATAACCTTCTTTCTTAACAGCCTCATGGTCCAACACTAATCTTTTCAGTAAAACACTGCAAACAAATCAGAGTCATTTCGATGAATGAATACTTTGGAGTTTTCAGGTTTCTGGTTTAGAACTCAACAGAGGAACAGTTGCCAGGGCATCTTCATCAATGAGGGCTGGTTCCTAAAAGCAGGCCCAGGTCAGCAGGCCACAAATTACATTCCAGGTGCTGTTAACGTCACAGTAAACCTTTCTCCCAGGTAGATAGGCTTGGGAGACACAGCACACTACAGATCTCCCACTTGGGGAAACAGTAAGTTCAGTAAAGGGCCTCACAAGTCCTGCAGCACTTAAGTTTTAGCCATCACATCATCACCACTTTTATGAGCTTTGCCTGCACCACATAAAGCACTTTACATGCTTCGACTCATTTTAATTCAGTTCAACCTGCTTAACCAGGACGTCCTGAAGCAAGCAGGCTTCTCTACAGAACCTTCCAGGCCATCCTCCCAACACTCCACAAGCCCTGCTGCTGTGCACATTTACTCGTGGTATTGGATTGATTGGAGTCCATGACTCAATGGACATGAGTTTGAACAAGCTCCGGGAGCTGGTGATGGACAGGGAAGCCTGGCGTGCTGCAGTCCACAGGGTCGCAAAGAGTCAGATGCGACTGAGCAACTGAACTGAACTGAGTGTCAGGATAGTCAGTTCCCCAACAAGGGGACCCCATCTCTGTGGAGACCAGTGCCTGCCAGAGAGCTGACCTCCTGGAGGTCAAGTGGCCGGGCTGGGAGGACCCACAAGGGCACCACTGCCTGGCACAGCCACCCAGAACTACAACCCAGTAGAGATGCCTCACCCCAAGAGGAACACGGAAGAATCCTTTTTGAATTCATCAAGGATCTGAAACAGAAAATAGAACACAGACACAAAACAAGAAAATTAGACGTGTCGAGACAACGAAAATAAACAGAGTTTTTGTTAAAAAATTACCATGGTCGTTTATGTGACTTGTAAATATTCAAATATTTACATCTTGACACAAAAGGTGGAAGTCTTCCCCGCCTCTTTCACAGCCTGATTCCTGAGAAGCAATCACTCATAATAATTTGGCGGTTCTCCTCCTTGAGTTCATCTTATGGATATTCAATTAGTTATATCTTATCATCTTATGTTACATCTATGTCTTCCAGCTTTTTTGCTGTTGTTTCACGCTTTAGCTATTTCTTTAGCAACTTCAAATCGCCCTGCTTCCCTGCTTTGAAAACCGACACTGTATTCCATGTCTGTCCTTCTATGCTCTGCTAATCGATCCAGTATTACACAGCATGTTCCCACATACCTGTCTTCACCCACTTGTGCCAGCATTTCCGTGGGGTGGATTCCTGGGTGGGAAAGCACCTGGACACAGGGTGTGCACATCACCTTTCACAGATTCACCAGCTGCTGCTGCTGCTGCTAAGTCACCTCAGTCGTGTCCGACTCTGTGCGACCACATAGACGGCAGCCCACCAGGCTCCCCCGTCCCTGGGATTCTCCAGGCAAGAACACTGGAGTGTATTGCCATTTCCTTCTCCAATGCATGAAAGTGAAAAGTGAAGTCACTCAGTCGTGTCCGACTCTTGGCGACTCCATGGACTGCAACCCACCAGGCTCCTCAGTCCATGGGATTTTCCAGGCAAGAGTACTGGAGTGGGGTGCCATTGCCTTCTCCCAGATTCACCAGAGTCCTCTCTAAACAGCTGTCCTCACTGGCACGCCCAGCAGAAAATACACACTCCTTTCTATACCCTCACAGCTACATTTCAAATCCTTAATATTTCAATGGGCTCATTTCTCATCCTTGAATTCAAGAGAAAGAAAAATATCGAGAGCTCTAGTCCAAGGCTTCATGGCCTGCTCGTACTGCAGCTGTTGAGGAAGGGCAGTGAGCTCCTCCACCAAGGAGGAGCGGGGATACCCCCTCCCCTAGCCGCCACCGCACCAGCTCCCTGGCCAGGCGTCTTACACACACAAGGGCATGGATGCACAAACACCCACACGCCACATATACACGTGCACACCCACACCGCGTCCACTTCCAGTTAGGCTGTATGACTGGAACAGTCTCGAATGTTGCTGTGACTAGATCAGCACTGGAGTATTTCAGGACACAGATGCAGCGCCTGGCGGCTTATAAACGCTAACAATCTAAAACGACTCCTGCCTTCGATGCCCCAGTCGTCTTGCCAAACAGCCTGTGCTCCAGGATGACATGTGGAAAATCAGTGTTCTAGAAAAGGTGGCCACTGGCCCCTGAAAGCCTCAGGAGGTCTGCAGAAGTCTGTGCGTGTACTTTTTTTTTTCCCTTTTCCTGGAAAGATGGTCCATAGCTTTAATCAGCATCTCAAGGAAGTAGGTCACCAAAAAGGGTTAGGAGTCACTCTTTTAGAAAGACTCAGAAGGACTTCCTTTCACGCACATGTCATTTACAGCAGCAGTCCCCAACCTTTTAGGCACCAGGGGGCGGTTTTGTGAAAGACGATTCTTCCAAGGACTGGGGAGGGGGGACGGTTTTGGGATGATTCAAGCATATCACATTCACTGGGCACTCCTATCACTATTGTACCGACTCAGATCATCAGGCATTAGACCCCAGAGGCTGGGGAACCTCTGATTTATAGCATGGCTATTTTTTTTTTAAGGAGGGAGGATTTTAGGCAGGGCATACTGTTTGCCATCTGGACTCATTCGGCCCTTACATCGCTGGGTCAAATGGGGCATAAGGCCAGATCCTCTCAAACCCAAACCCCGAGACCGAATTCCCCACATCCAGAGGAAGGCCACCTGTGACTCCCCTCAGTGTTTCCACTCCACATGGTCCTTACTTAAAGCCAGCCCCTTCCTCACCACGCAATGAAGCGGAGAAAAGGCTCCACTCCATTCCAGCCACGCGGGGGGCCAGGATGAAGGAGGGGGCACCTCTGCTTCAGAGGTGACTCCAGACCAGGAAAGACCAGGAGACACGCCCCAGCTTCCCGGCCCCTCTGCCTGCAGTCTCACATCACCACACTTTCTGAGCCCCCAGAAACCTGTGCACAGAGGCAGAACACGTTTGTAGGAACCAGCCCCTGGGGTACAGAGCAGGGACCAGACAGAAAGCAAAGGCAGAAGCAGATGGAAAGCAAAGGGGTTTGCTACACTATTATCTCTGCCCGTCTGGGTCTGAGATTTCCCTTAACACAAAGGTTTAAAGAATTAAAAAGCATCAATGGGAGGGGCTTCCCCAGTGGTTCAAACGGCAAAGAATCTGCCTGCAGTAACCCGAATTCCATCTCTGGGTTGGGTCAGGAAGATCCCCTGGAGGAGGACATGGCAGCCCACTCCAGTACTCTTGCCTGGAGAATTCCATGGACAGAGGAGCCTGGCAGGCTACCGTCCATGGGGTCATAAAGAGCTGGACACGACTGAACAACTAACACACACACCCTCCAATGGGGACCAGAGGCTAAGACTCCACTGCAGGGGGCCCAGGTTCCATCCCTGGTCAGGGAACTAGATCCTGCATGTCGCAACTAAGACCCAGCAAAGCTAAATAAACAATAGGTATTTTTAAAATAATAAAAAATAAAAAGAAGTCTCAGTGGGTGGGCAGCGAAGCTGAGCAAAGGAGAACTGAAGCTCTAGCTCTGAAGTAGCCACCTGACCTCCAACAAGTGGCCGAGTGTCAGCATCTTCAGTCCATAAAATGAGGATAGTAAGAGTTCCTATCCTACAGGGTCTTGAGGAGAATTAAATGAATGTAAGACATATAGCACAGTGCCCGACATAGAGTTTACACTTAGCAAATGTTAGTTGTGATCTTTTATTCGTAACACCATTATTACAACCTAGTCGGAGATATACCCCTCTCCCAAGGGTGGACATACGTGAAATTTTAAGTTCTTATCCTCCTTCTGCTGCCAAACTTTTGGAAGCTTTGAGGCTTGAGTGTGGCAATGTAAGCTGGTAGTTAGACAGGAGGAGGAACTGGCAACTTCACGCTGGAAACCTATAGCTACTGATAAGCAGGACTCCACTCCCTGGACTTAAGTCTGGGGATCACCAACCATCATGAACAGCTCTATCACCCCCAAGGAGCCCAAGAAAACCAGCTGAACTCCTAAGAGCACCAAGGTAACGCTTTTCTCTGCCCTGAGCTTCCAGTGAGGCACTCGGGAAGTAAATGGTTTTGCTGTCAGCTGGAAAGTGAAAGTGAAATCTTTGCGACCCCATGGACTATATCCAGGCCAGAATAATGGAGTGGTCAGCCTTTCCCTTCCCCAGGGGATCATCCCAACCCAGGGATGGAACCCAGGTCTCCCACACTGCAGGCGGATTCTTTACCAGCTGAGCCACAGCCCGCTGACAGCTGGGGGAGAGGCATTTACATACACAAGAGCCGAGAGGCTTCTCAAGTGGACCAATAACTATCTATAGAGCCTGGGGCTTTGTTAATCAAATTCCAAGTCACTGAACTGAAACACGCAGTGGCCAGACGGGACAGCTATACCTGCCAATGAGAGAGAGAAGAGGCTGTTGGCCCAAAAAGTCTTAGGCACCAGGGAGGTGACCCTGGGCCCTAAATCAGTAAAGAGGGCTGCATCGGGGTGGGGGGCAGGGCTGGGACAAACCAGAAAGCATTCTTCCCTCCACTCACAGGTCGCCAAGTATAGCCAGAACGTGATAATTTTTTCCCAAGAGAAGCAAAAAATCTGGATCTTAATGAGAAATCTTCCAAGTTTTAAATACAGGCAATTCATTTAAAAAACATTTAGTTTATGGCCATTCCACCCTGAACACCCCTGACTGCATCTGATCTCAGAAGCTAAGCAGAGTCGGGCCTGGTTAGTACTGGGATGGAAAAAACATTTAAACCACTAGGCTAAGTACCAACCGAATGCCAGCTGAACGTGGTATTCTGGCCACTAGGGGTAACCTCTGACAGGTACAGACATTTCCCCAAAAGAAACTGGCCATCTAGGACTCATGGACTATGCAGAAATTTGACTTAAATTTCTCTCTCCCTTCTCCCTCTCAAACATACAAACATTCGCTTTAAAAAGAACCACAGTGAAAAGTTCTCTTATGTGGAACTGGATCATGGTGGAGACTATCAGTGGGTAACCTGTACTGGCAGGTATGACGGCTTTTATGCAAAACGTATTCCCAAGCGTCGCCTGCCCTCCATCTGATGAGACAGCAGCTTGAAATGTCACGGCAAATGATAAGCACTGTTTTTTTTGCAACTGCTTATCTTGAGTGAATCAATTTTTTCTCAGTCCTGGTCAACCGCCTAAGACAGCAATTGTCATTATTCTGGACTTCGTTTCTATACTATTATCACAACATTTTCATTGCTCTCAAGAATTGATTATAAATGAAAGTTGAAGATTTAAATCTAAAAAGTGTTTCGATCAGCTTTTGGGCAGCAGAATTGTCTTAGTTAAGGTTTCACATAAAAAAGAAGAGGGGGTTGGACAGTTTAAAAAGCTGTATAACCGACGACCTGATTTAATACTTTCATTTTATAGAGGAGGTTGAGTGATGGAGCAAGATGGCTTCCCCCCAGACCAGCTGGGGGCTGGAATTTAACTCTTTCTACTCCCAAAGCCTACCATTTCTTTCTACTCCACTTGGCAAACCAAGCACTAATTATTACCTGGGTAAAAACGTGAACACTGCAACTCAGTCTTTTACTCCATACAACCACGTATTTTTCCCCAATCTAGGCAGACAAGAAATGCTCCTCCCATTTCTCTGCCTCGGATGCGTCCGAAGTCCCACAGCCAGTGGTCACCTATCAAGAGGTGTGGCCCAGCAGCCAGTCTGAAGGAAGAAGGTGACTGAAAACTGTCTCTCATGCTCATCGCTTTAAGACGTCCGCACTCCTGACCTCCAAACCCTCATTCAGTCTTCCCCAGAGCCCGGTAGGGTAAGACTCGTCACCCCCACTGCACGGATGGGAAGACTGAGGCCGGGAGGGGTCAGTGGCTGGCCCAAGATCACACAGAGTCCTACCCATCCTCTGCTCCGGACCCACCTCGGACGCCTGCAGAGCCCTGTCCCAACAGCAGCGGCCACCCGCAGGCACAGCGCTCCATGCACTGCACCCAGCGCCTCCCTTTTTATGCCTTACGCTTTAACGGGACTTTTTTTTTTTTCATTGCAAAAGTAGCATGTTACTTAGAACAAGCTGAAGAAAACTGAGGGATGCAAAGAAAAATTTAATTATCTCGCCAGTACATCTTCCCAAATCCCTCCAGGACATGCAGAAAATCAACATTAAACATGAGGTGTGTGCACTCTCCTCCTTGTTCATAAAAACACATGCAAACGTATACAGGAGGATTACTCTTTGTTACCAAAAAGTCAGACCTAGCTCCTCCTTTCTGCTGCTGGTTTTCCTCACAAAATACCATCAACAGCCCTCCAGAAGGACAGAAACCCAATGAACTCAGGCTTCTTAATCAGCTGCGGTGTCCCATAGTATGGCTGGACCATAACTTACCCGCTATCACTCTCCTGAGAGGCATTCAGACAGCTCCCAGGTATTTGGCCAGCATAAGCAATGCTGCAATAAGCAGCCTGGTAATGCATTCCTAGGCCTCAGTGCTTTCATTTCTCTAAAACAGAGCCCCCAGATGCCACTGTCAGGTCAAAATGCATGCACGTCCTAATTTTAAAATAGCATATTATCGTAATCGAAAACCATTCTCATTATAGGAACAAAGCTGTAAAGAGAACAACACACACACACATAATCCCTCCACCCAGAGGTAGCTAACTATTAATACTTTGGTAAATTTCCTTCCAGAACAAGTTGACACAGTAGAGTTAGCTGAACCTTTTTACTTTAATAATCTCAGACTAAATTCCAATCAGACCGACAGGCACTCACATTCCCACCAAGAAGGTAGGAGACAGTCATTTCCCCACCCTGTCCCCTCAATTCTGTCCTATTCGAGACCTTTGCCCATCTAACAGATGAAAATAGGACGTCACTGTCACTCCCACTGTGTATTTCCTGGACTAGAAGGGAGACCGAACGCTTCTCATGGGTCTCTTAGGAACGGACCAGACTTTGAAACCCAGCGGAAACAGAAGCATCGTTTGATGGTTTGCTTAGGAATCGTCTTACCCGTAAAGATGGCCGACAGGCACAAGAAAAGCAGCTCCCCATCACAAATCATCAGGGAAATGCCAAGCAAAAGCACAATGAGGTGCCACCTCGAACTTGTCAGAATGGCCATCATCAAAGAGAACACGGGTAACAAACGCTGGCGAGGACGTGGAGAAGAGGAAACCCTCAGATACTGCCGGTGGGAATACAGACCGATGCAGCCACTGTGGAGGTTTCTCAAAAAACTAACCACAGAGTCACCATATGGCCCAGCACAGCCACTCCCGGGTATATATATCCAAAAGGAGCAACCGCGCTAGTTGAGAGAGGTACGGGAACCCAAAGTTCACAGCAGCATTTTTAAGAACTGGCAAGATACAGAAGCAACCTAAATGTCCATCAGCTGATGAACGGATAAAGATGTCACACACACACACACACACACACACACGAATACTACTCAGCCATAAAAAGAATGAAACATTGCATAATTCCTTTGAAATACGGCCATATCCAACATGGATGAACTTAGAGAGCATCATGGTAAGTACAATAAGTCAGAGAAAGGCAAACACTGTATGGCATCATTCACACGTGGAATCTAAATAACTGTAAACGCAGTATGACCTTTAAAAACTGTGTACCTGTAATTTATAAAACATTATACATCCCTAGACTTCAATTTTAAAAAGTAAGGTCGAACAAGACTATCCAAACCTTCCAAAAAATGAATGGGGAAGAAAAGAATCATCTTACCGATTTTTGCTGTTCAAACATAAGTTTTTTATAGAAGAGATGGAACTGTTCAAAGCTGAGTTCATCTTTGTGTGCGCCTATTTCCTGTAAAAATTTAAAAAAAAAAAATGACCACACAATTTTTTGTGTCCGCCACAAGAATGCCTCCTCCCTGTTCACAGAAATAGCCAGCTGTGCTACAACACTGGCTGAAGGCAAACTTGCATTCCTCTGAACTCAACCTCTCTGCTTGGAGAACATACCCACCAGGGACCCCAGGTAAGATCCTTCAGCTCCCCAAAAGGGAAGGGTCTCAGCCAGAATTCCAACAGGCATAATGCGGAACCCCTCCTTTTGGGGCAGGAGACACTTTCAAATCTAGACATACTTATAGGGTATGTACACACAGGTCATTTTTAAAGCACAGCTTCCCAGGTGGCTCAGATGGTAAAGAATCTGCCTGCAATGCAAGAGACCCAGGTTTGATCCCTGGGCAGGAAAGACCCCCTGGAGAAGGGAACAGCAACCCACTCCAGCATTCTTGCCTGGAGAATTCCATGGACAGAGGAGCCTGGCAGACTATAGTCCATGGGATCGCAAAGAGTCGGACATGACTGAGTGACTTTCACTGTACTTTAAGAAAAAGTACCGAGCCTTTAGAGTTAATAGAGCTCAACTCCAGTCAAGGCTTGTCCCCCGAATTGCCTCATGGCTTCCCCAGAAGCTCAGTTGGTAAAGAATCTGCCTGCAATGCAGGACACCCTGGTTCAATTCCTGGGTCAGGAAGATCTGCTGGAGAAGGAATAGGCTACTTATTCCAGTATTCTTGGGCTTCCATCGTGGCTCAGCTGGTAAAGAATCCACCAGCAATGTGGGAGACCTGGGTTCAATCCCTGGGTTGGGAAGATCCCCTGGAGAAGGGAAAGGCTACCCACGCCAGTATTCTGGCCTGGAGAATCCCAAGGACTGTATAGTCCATGGGGTCACAAGGAGTTGGACACGACTGAGCAACTTTCGCTTCACTTTGTCCCAATTCGCTTAGCTCCATCAAACTCCCAGTTTCTTCCTCTGTAAAATGGGAGAACCGCCACTACCCCGCTAGGACTTCCCTGAAACCAAACCAGGTAACATTCACGTAGCACCTGCTTGGTTAAGGCCTGATAAGGGACAAAATCCCAATTACGGGGTGGCCAGTGGTAAATGCTTCTCTCATCTCTCTTCTCTCAATCCCCACCCTTCTCTGGTTTTGCCGTCTTGGACGAGTTGAAATGATGGGGGTAGGCCAAAAGATGGCCAGATACGCCATAAAATGGGTTAACTCTTCTGGGAACTCATGGGTACAAAATGAATGAGCTTTTCGAAGCTGAGGAATCCTGCGGCACGGCCCTGAGAGCCTCCAACTGGGACTATTGGGATGGAGTCCTTCTGGGGTCCTTGACAAGAGTCCGGACCTCTGTGAAGGCCAGAAAGGATGCCCAGGGTCATCTCCATCCTACACCCTTCAGAAGAGCCCCACCCGACCTACACGATCCCCTCACTCATGGAACAACCTGCCCCAGATCTACCAACAGCTTAGCTACACAGGAACAGAAGTGAAATGATGGCGGAAGGAGGGATGGAAGGAAGGGTGGGTGGGTGGAGGGTGGGCTGGGAAGGGGGGAAGGGCAGAGAAGAGCCAACTCCAACAGCTCCACTATCAGGGCTTGCATACAAAATGCCACCTCCCTGGCAACCTACATAAGGAATCGTTCATAACACTTTCCAAATGAAACACATGTGTTCATATTATTAAAAGAAAAACAGGCTGTGGGTTGGTGAGGGAAAGGGAAAGTTAGACTGATGGAAAAATCCCGAGCCAAGCAGCTCGGTAAACACGGTCTTCCTGGATGACATCCTCTGTCGGGATGGAGAACGCGGGCCTAAGATCTTCACATGATGCCTCGGTCGGGACTAAGACGGCCGAGTCTGGAGGCGGAGGGCTTGCCTGAGCACGGCATGCAACAGCGCTTCAAGGCGCGCAGTGGCTTCGTGGAGGCACGCGTAACCCCGGGTTCACAAAATCGCCAGGCTGAGCCACAAAACTTACCAGGAACTTATCTTTGAGGAACTTGGCACTGCTCACTTTGAAGTTGACCAGGGGCAAGATGGTCTTCAACTCCCGGAGGCTGATGCTGCAAAAGAGGGGAACCCCAGTGTTCCATCAGCCTCGAGGGGTTTCAACAGTGGAAGGCCTGGCTACTCCCACCAGCGCCCACCTCAACGAGAAGACCTGCCACCAGCTCTGAGTGATTGGGGACAGAGAGCCTGAGGTCAAGGTGGGGGTGACACCCCGTGTGCGAGGATGGTCCCCGTCGTCACGGAGGAGATGCACAGAGTGGGCAGAGACATTGCAGATGACCTTGGTAGATAGGCAATGTCACTGGGGTTCAAACCAAGAGGAGGTCACTGAAGGCCAGAGATGAGGAAGGGAAAGAGGCAACCTTATCTGAACACCTACTATGCGCCAGGCTGCCCTCAGTACCTCCAAGCAATGATGTCACCTTGCCCCTCAGTACACTCGACCCTCAGGATTCAGAACAGGCAATGAGGGTGGGGGCCGGAACACTCACGATCGGAGCTGCTCCAAAGACCTTAGAAGGCAGATATCGTTATCACCATTATCACAAGTCCATCCTAAAGGAAATCAACCCTGAATATTCACTGGAAGGACTGATGCTGAAACTCCAATACTTTGGCCACCTGATGCAAAGAGCTGACTCACTGGAAAAGACCCTGATGCTGGGAAAGACTGAAGGCAAGACAAGGAAGGGGGCAACAGATGATGAGATGGTTGGATGGCATCACCGACTCGATGGACATGAGTTTGAGCAAACTCCGGAAGACAGTGAAGGGCCGGGAAGCTTGGCATGCTGCCGTCTGTGGGGCTGCAAAGAGTCGGACGTGACTTGAGAGACTGAACAAGAACAACCGTTATTACTCTGCACTCCAGGTGAAGAAACTGGGGCTCAGGGAGGTTCGGTGCTGCATGAGGGAGGTAAGACTACAGAGAAGCTGGCCTCTGGGTCTGCCTGTAAGCGCTGCATTTAACTGTCTCTCAGGGAATGGCAGGAACAGAGGCGGGGGAGGAGGTGGTCGAGGGCATGCGTTCCAGACCCTTGTGGCTGCAGAGCCGAGGTCCCAGCAGAGCAAGCGAGGGTAGTCCTGGGGAGCCTCTGGCTGTGGCCAAAGAAAAGTGTGCCACGTTCTCAGAGACGTCAGACCAGACAGGGGCTGTGCATGGCCAGGAAGGAAGTCTGCCCAGGCTGTGGGCAGACAGCAGCCCCGATACCCCCGCCCCGTCTACTCACCCAGAAGGAAGCAGCACGTCCCAGCCAGCAGCCGCCCCGGGAGACAGCCAGGCGGCCTCCTGGCCGCCTCGTGGCCCCACCCCTGGCATCCTTGCCTCTCGTCTAACGGCCTCCCTGATGCCAGAGACTATCATGTGCCCAGTGCCCCCCCATGCCCCCTGCTCCCGGGGCTGGCACCCAGGGCTTCCCCAGAGAGACGGCAAAAGCCACACAAAGTCCCCAGTGGGCCAGGCGGGGCTGGCCGGGCAGAGGAGTGAGCAGACTGGCTGAGACCCCTTTCCCACCCTGCCCTGGGATGTCCACGAAGAGCCTGCCGGACTAGGGTGAAGGGAGAGGAGTTGGGGGCGGGGCTGGTGCTGCAAAACGAGGCAGGGTGAGAGTCTGGCCAAGACGGTGGCCTCAGGGGCTCATCCAGGACCAGGGAAGAGGACAGAGCCCCCTGCAGAACCCAAGACTTACAGGCAGAAACAGGGCCAAGAGACCCTCCCATAACCAGGAACGGAGAGACTGGGGAGCCGGGAGTCAGGGCAGCTGCTGGGGGGCCAGCAGAGCAAACACAGCCTCCAGGGTCGTGAGAATCTGAGCACTGGGACATCCGAGCCCACCTGCTCCAATGGGCCCCCTCAGAGCAGAACAGGTGAGCCTCCAGGGAAAGGTGGGACCCGAAGAGCTCCATGGGGCTCCCATGCAGGAACCTCCCCTCCCGTCAGGCCCCACTTGACCCCCAGCCAGGACTGGCACTCCGATTCTCAGCCACTGGAGGGCAGGAAGCTAGCAGCTCCCAACTTCACCCCTCTCCCCACCCAGGACTTGTCTTCAAAGAAAGGGAGGGCCTCAGCCACCGTCACGCCCTGCCCTCTGGCCTCCATTCGGGGCAGTTCTGCAGGGCCATCCCGGAGCTCCACCAGGGGCCAGCTGAGGCTGTGGCTGTGACGGCATCTGAGCCCAACAATTCCCAGCCTTCACTTCCACAGGTGAGGGTCCCCTACACATTCCACAAGCTTCCTGCACACAAACCCACATCTCAGGCTCTGTCTCCTGCAGGCTCGGCCTGTGAAGCGGGCTAGGAACTGGGGCGTCTCCTTTGGGGAGAGATGGCAAAAACGATTCCTTGCCCTAAAGGCGATAAACAATCAGGGCCCCCCCTCTCGTCAGGCTGGCCTGGCCCCAGATCCCACCACACTCCCCCCCGGGGGTTGATGGCCCCAGACAACTTGCCTGCCACCCTCAGGCTGATTACCAACAGGCCCACCAACCCTGGTTTATCGTAACCATGGTGGCTCAGACAGCAAAGAGTCTGCCTGCCATGCAGAAGACCCGGTCTGGGTCCCCGGGTCAGGAAGATCCCTGGAGAAGGAAACGGCAACCCACTCCAGAATTCTCACCTGGAGAATCCCATGGACTGAGGAGCCTGGCGGGCGACAGTCCGTGGGACCGCAAGAGTGGGACATAACTGAGCGAATAAACCACCTCCACACCCACCACCGCAAGCAGGCACTGGCCAAGCACTTTTCACATACTAACCCACTGAATCCTCACACCAGTCCCAGGAGGTAAGAACTAGGATCTCTTTTACAAATTAGGAAACTAAGGCACAGGGAAATTGAGCAATTTACCCAAACTCATCAACCAGTAAGTGTGAAGAGCTGAGATTCAAACCTCAGTGCTGCCCAACAGAATGTTCTACAGTGTTGCAAATGTTCTAGATCAGAGCTGTCCAAGGCAACTAGGGCGACCAAGGAATTGAATTTTTTTTTAATTTTATTTAATTGTAATTAATTTAGATTTAAATAGTGACATGTGGACAGTGCAGCTCTAGAAGCCTGCTCCTCTAAGTAGGGTCCCTAAGTAGCGTCAGCTGGAAATCTGCTGGAAATGAACATCTGTGATCCCCAACCAGACAGAGAAAAATCTGTGATCCCCACCCTGCTGTGGGGCAGGCAGAGCCCCCTCCAGGCTGTCCATAGTGCTAGAGCCAGGACTGCTGACCACAGGGAACCTATTTGCCTTTCTGTTGAAGACAGAACCAGACTACACACCTGTGAGCCTGCCCCTTCCCCATCCCGAAGGCCCGGGTGAGCAAGAACAGGAAGTGCAGGCACAGGCTCAAGCTTATGCAAAGTCAGGGTTACAGGCCAAGGGGCAAGGGCAAGGTGGGAAAGAAACCACAACCCTGAGGGCTGCTGGCCCCACCAGAGGACCCGCCCATGAGCCCCACCCTGAGGAATGCAATTCCAGTGGCTGTCCCAGACGGTCCAGGGGCTTTCTCAAGGGGTATTTTGACAGGAGAAGTTTTCACCTAAAGCACTGACCTTAGAAACCTAATTCCCAGATAAGGCAACTAAACTCCACAGATTCAAAAAGAGGGGGTTTCTAGAAATCTGGCCAGGATGAATGTTAAAACATTCGTCTTTGATCCAATCTCCCCAGGCCTGGAGATGTCATAATGAAAGCTTCCAAAGGGGGAACGATCTAGTTTTCCGATGTTACATGCAGGAATGAAAAGGGAGGGCCTTTCATTTCATCTGACCAACCAGCCAGATCCCTGACCTCAAGGAGCCCCTTCAACGTGAACAGCAGCAACGAGGACGAAATTCTAAGAAAGCTGATGGGACCGTGGAGCCTGGCACTAAGGCCAGAATCCCACAGTGAGCCCAGACGTGCAGCTCTTGAGAGGCACTTCCTACCGCCTCGTACGTCCACTTTGAAACACAAGACACAAACCAAATGACAAGCAAAAGGCAACTTTTCAAGCGAGGTATCAAATCCCATTGGTTGAATTATAATGTAGGCGTTGATACCAGTCTCAAGAGTTACAAGGAAATGAAAACATGTTTAAGGGGAGGTGAAAAAAGTTTGCCCCCCTTTCACACGGGTTGGACTTAGTGACTGATTCCCAGAAAATAGAGTGGGGATGAGTGGGGGGCAGAGGGCCGGTGAGGGGGCAGGGGTCATTACAAAGGAGAGATCTGGAAGACACCACTTTGGCCAGATGGTCAAGACTTCCATCACCCTCGACAGACCACGGGAGAGCAGATGCCCCTTAACTGAGGCGAAGAGAAAGACCTTCACCTCCACGATGTTCACCTCCATGCCTGCTTCCCAAACACAGCCTCAGGTTCCCCTTAACTCCAGTCTACCCATGAGGAAAACGCCAGGTCGCCACAACGGAAGGGCATGCTACGGAATGCCCAAGGCCTACTCCTCCATACTGTCAAGGTCGGGACGTCTCCAGTGGTCCAGGGGCCAAGACGCCACACTCGCAATGCAGGGAGCCTGGGTTGGATCCCTGGTTGGGGACCTAGATCCCACATGCTGCAGCTAAAAAAAAAAAAGATTCTGCACACAGCAATGAAGATCATGTTATGAGCAGATCGTGGAATATCATTCAGCCTTAAAAAGGAAGGGAGTTCTGACACCTGCTACAGTGACATACCCGATCCACAAAGACATCACACTGAGCAAAATAAGCCACTCACAAACGCAGCATCCTTCCACGCACAGGTGGCGCCCGAAGGAGGCAAATTCACAGAGACGGAAGGAGGAATAGAGGTTACCAGCAGCTGCAGGGGGAAATGGGGTAATGGTTTGATGGGTTTCAGGTCTGCAAGATGAGCAGAGCTCTGGAGACAGACGTTGATGGCAGCATGCCAACGTAAATGCACATAAATGTACCCTGAAAACGGTAAGTTTTATGTTACATAGTTCATCACAATGAATGAATAATTTTCAGTCATAGGAAGTCATGGCAGGAAGAGATTTCTGCCTTTGACCAGCTTAGTGATCAATAAGCCACGGCTGACTGGCTCGGTTGCTCGGTTCAAATGACACCCTCTCGTGGCCTCAGCATCCTCATTAAATCCTCAGCATCCCAGGGGATGCCTAGCTGCTCAGTCTCCCAGGATTCGTTCCATAGCCTCTCCCCAACTTACTAAGTCCAGAGGGCGCTCAGAGCAGCGGCTGCCGCAAAGCCACTTCGCAACAAACGCCAGCTGCTGCCGTCTGGCCCCTCAAAATGTTGAAAGTGAAACACAGGTTCAGGCCAAGGAAAACCTGGGAGCGGGCACTGCCGAGCCAGCCCTCCCCGCCCAGAGGACGCTTCGCCCCGCTGCTGCGCTTTTGTTTTCCTCCAGGAGACCCGATTAACGTGGGCGACAGGAAAGGAGGGGAAACTGGCAGGAGTCAAGAGCCCTTTCGTGGGCTCCTTGGGCAAAGCTGCTTTGGAAAAGCTCCCTCAGGGCCTCCCAGAAAGGTGGGATTTTCCACGTGTCGACAGAGCAGCAGGGCTCAGCCCACAGGGAGGGAGGGAAGGATGCTGGGGTCGGGCAGGGACAGGGAACAGGGAACAAGGCATCGAGGCCAGAGTCAGACTCGCTTCCTGCCGAAGGTTCTGAAAAGCACTTCTCAATGAAGGACTTGCAAGAATCGTTCCGAGCAGAGAAAGCCGGGCTTCCGTTTCTTGACAACACAAGACGGAGAGCAGATTCTGGAACCAAACCGATGATGCCATGTACCCCACCTCGTGGAGACAGGGCCCTGGTGGGCTCCCTCCGCCCGCTCTGTGCCAACCTCAGCTCTGAATCACCAGGCAGCCAGAGAAGGGAAATGGTCATGGGAGGCTCCACCCTGAGGCTGAACGAGCCCAGTGTGTACAAAGGCCCCCTCGTTTGATCTGCCCCTGAAACACCAGGCCCAAGCCCAGGGTGGACCACAGAGGATGCTGGCAGGAGAGGAGGAGGAGGAGGAGGAGGAGGAGGGGGAGGGAAGGAAGGAGGGAAAGGCAGATGGAAAGACGCAGGGAGATGCCGGCTGACCTAACAGCATCAGTTAACTCTCCACGCTTCCTGGCTTCCTGGTTATACGTTTGCAAATCACCCCTCGGGCATGCGTACAACAGACCACTTGAAGTTGACAAGTGATGGGTGACGCTGGCCTGACACCAAAATGCCCTAAAGATGGAAAGACGTTCAGGAACAAGCTGGGTAGGGACTTCCCTGGTGGTCCAGGGGTTAAAACTGCACTTTCAATGTCGGGGGCATGGGTTCAATCACTGGTGGGGAATTAGCTCCCACGCGCTGTGCAATACACGAGGGGAGCATTGCAGAGGTTACTTGTTGCCTCTTGTATGAGGCTGACGTCTCTTAATGGAGAATGGAAGGAAGGAAGGACATTTAAAAATGCTGAAAGAGGTCTGATGTGAGGCTAAAATGATACAGTGACTGTCAAGTGCTGAGGATGGCACCTGCCATGCCAGGTGCTCCATAAACGGTGGGTTTTATCACTACACTATTAACAGGAACTGGATCATAACCTAAAAAAAAAGTGATGAGAGGCTGTTCAACCTCTCCCTTAAATAAAGAAATGCAAATTTAAGCCAAAACTCCACTGCTGCTTTTCACCCATCAGGTCAGTGAAGGTCGAAGTCTGGCGACACACGGTAGAGAAGAGCTCTCTGAGCCGCTAGCAGAAACGCAAACTGCCATCACCCCTCTCAGACTGCAGACCCAGGGACGCCTGGCCTCTGGAATGCCTCTGGTAGGAATTTATCCTGTTCATATCTGTGTCCCGCACATTTACAAAAAAGGAGACCCAGGGACTTCTCTGGTGGTCCAGTGGCTAAGACCCCACGGTCCCAATGAAGGGGGCGCAGGTTCGATTCCTGGTCAGGGAACTAGATCCCACATGCTGCATCTAAGAGCTTGCATGCCACAACTAACGATCCCGCCTGCGCAATGAAGATGGACAATCCTGCAGACCTCAACTGAGACCCGGCCCCGCCAGATAAACAAATAATGATAATTAACAGTAACAGTTTTTAGAAGGGAGACCTGAAGGTTTCCATAGCTTTATAATAAAGAAACAACCTGATGTTCATCGAGAAGGAACTGGTTTCCCATCAATGTGGCAATCACACCACATCTATCCAAGGACCAATCACATCTGTTCCAAAAATGTGTGGCATAGAGCCTTGTATGTGCCAAGAGGGAACCGCTCCAAGACGTGCTATTAAGTGAACCAGTCAGGGACACTGATTACAGGCTGTCACATCGCCTGCCCGGTGTTCACCCAGCTCTTAGAAGCATCGCCCCCGAACTGGGTTTACTTCCTGATGGTCAATCTCCACCACAAAGGACGGGCGGGCACCACAGGGATCCTGTTTCTCCCCGGGACACAGAAGATGCTCAAACGCACAGGCCTAAGTGACGAGGTCCGAGTGCTTCACATGGCAGAGAAGTCCTCCCCACGGATGGAGTGGCACTGTCCACTGCAATGAGACCCCACGTGGGTGGAGACTTTTATCACCACGATCCACACCACTGAGCACTGCGTCTGCCGCCTTGTTAAGTCAAATCTGATTTCACGAGGACCTTTCCACAGCACAGAACTCACTCCGACCCCCTTGGGATATTTCAAGAAACGATGAGATGATTCAAAATGATCGGGAGGAAACCACAAAAATGTGAGCGAATCTCACCTGTTTCTCCTGGTTTGATCCACAGAATAAATCTGCTTTCTCAGCCAGCTGGGAAGAGATGAGACAAGAGACAGAGAGTTAGAAAATCAGAAAGCTAGACTCACAAGTCCAAGGAATTTCTGTAGGATGGGACACAGAGCCTGGAAATGAAAAGGAAGGCCCTTCCCACTTTCTAACACCAGCAACCTGGGAAGAAGCAGCTTCTCCGTGTGGGTGAAATGCTGCCCAGCCGAGCCAAGCAGCCCCGTGGCCTCACAGAGGCTGGATTCTTTAAACTGACAGTTCCCCTCTAGTGCTCTCTGTTAATCTCCCAAAAAGCTGGTTGAGATCAGAGGGCTCTGGTTCACTGGATGGGCAGCAATTCATACACGAGCCCCACCCGACACCCATGACGCTGATGGACAGTCCTGAGAAGGCCCTCGTCAAGCCAGGAGGAAAATCCCAGACCTCGAGCCCGAGGTCCTCCCATCAGTCAGCTTAATCTCTTCTTAAATCCTCTGAGAAAGAAGCCTCGGGCCCTCCCCTCAGACACAACTCCAGGACGAGTTTCTGTCTCAATCCCAGTGCACTCCTCACCCCGGCAGAACAAGGCCCAGGGAGACGGGCGGCTCTTCTGGGAGATGCTGGAGTGTCCACCGTCACTACTGGACACCTACTGCATACAGGGCACTCCAGGAGCCCCCAGGACGAAGCATCTCCTTTTCCCTTCTTTCGTCATACTGGCTAGAGGGAGCAGAACAGGCGCCCGAGTGAGCAACTACGGAGAGAAACAGGCAAAGCCATTACCTCTCAATGATGGTGGGGGTGGATGCGCTCATCACTTCCTGGTGTAAGATCTTCAAGCCAGACAGCCACTTAGCTGCATCTTCCTTCGAGTCGGCTGGAGAGAGGAGGGGCCAGAAATGCTGTGTTACTCCCTGGGAAGATCTCTGCTTGGAGACTCCCTCCCCACACAGACCACGGCGATGGGAAGAACCTGTGCTGGTTCCTGGGACCTGCTTTTTGCCCAGGGTGAGCCTCCTACAGCAGGAGTGACAAGCTGGTAGAGCTTTAGCTTTAGTCCTATAGTAACAAACAAGAGGCAGAGCTCAGGACAACTTGAACCACAATCCTGAGAGCCCTCGGCACCTCCCTTGTTTCCCATCAAGGCCAGAGAGAGGGCCGCCGAGCAGCCGAGGCTGCTGCCTGTAAGGGAAGCAGCAACGCGCGGTGGGTAAGAGCTTAGCATTAACCCCAAAGCCCACGGTAGCGCTTCAGGGCTGTGCGATGTTACTTAACCTCCCTGTGCCTCATTTCCTCATCATGAAATGCAGCTGGCAGTGCAAACACCTGGTCCCACTATTAAGCATCTTTTCACACCGCCAGGGGCCTCGTTAGCCTGGCCAGAGCATGCCGAGGCCTCTGCTCTCATTCTCCCCAGGCGGATGAAGAGAAAGGCATGGCTAGGAAGGGCGAAGGGAAGAAGCCGGGATCCAGCCATCAAGCTGGCATCCTGGGCTCCACATCTTGCTTGGGCTTTCACGGCCGCCCTACCAAGAAGAGCAACCAGGCCTCAGCCTGCAGCCGGGCTAAGTGGACAAAGCTCTGAAGGTTCAGGCTCATGGGCCCTTCTCTCCTGTCCTGTCTCTGCCTCCTGCCACAGCCCCTCCATCAGACATGCACCCATGACTTCCCACATCCGGCTTACTATTTCCCTCCTCCAAGCCTGGCACATGCAAGGCTCTCTCCCCGGACCATCCTCTCTCTTTCCTCACAACTCCCACTGATGCCTCAAAACCCAGTTTAAGAAAAGCCACCTCCCCGGCAAAGCCTTCCAGGGAGTTAGGCTCCGTGTATTCCTCCAGCGCACTGTATTACATTTGGACTACGGCTCCTATCAGAGAGTACTCTAAGTCCCTGTCCACACGTCTCCCCAAGTAGACCATGAGCTCCTTAGAGGTGGTAACTGGGTCCTATGTCTCACTACAGCCCCACGGACATCTAGCACAACCCAGAACAGAGCATAAGCTCAAAAGATGCCTGAGGAAAGCGTGAATGAGAAATTAAACCAATGAGAGTCATCGGGCCTGAAATTAAAAGTCCCTAATGCTACTCAGCTTCCACAGTTTCCACCCACTTTGGCTTACTTTTAATGCTACTTATTTTCTCTCTTGTCCACCATGATTTTATGTCAAGTTCTAAGTCAAGAAATTCTGGGGTTAGACCTGAAGGTAGCTATAAGCTTCTGCCCCTGAGCCAAGCACCTGAGCTTTCTCAGTTCTTCTCCTGGCTGAAGGCCTCTTTGACTTTCTGGAGGATTCACAAGGAGGACCAGACATCACACCCCCAGACTGTGTCTATGTGCAGGTACTGTGTGTGCACATATCCATGTATGAGAGAGGAGATTTCAGGATCGTTCCTTCAGATCAGTTAAGCTGAATAAATGGTGCAGGCCACACTCAGCTGGACAACAAAATGTAACCTGCCTTCAGTTCTCAGCACAGCATGAGCCAAACGGGCCCTTAACATAATCCTTTCAACATCCCCACGAGGTCAGCATGAGGATGAACTGGGTCCTGTTTTACAACTGGGCAAACTATAGCTCAGAGAGGCAGAGTCGCTTACTCAAAGCCACACAGCTAGAAAGAGGCAGGGTCAGGATTCGAAACCGGGATGCCCCAAACACGCATTAGCAGGGGGCCAGGGGAGAGCATCCCGCTGGAGCACTCTCCTGGAAGGCAACCCCGGCGCAGGGAGGGGAAGCGCGCACGGCGGGCACCCACCTGCCAGGCTGAGCGTGCTGAGGATAAACTGGGTGCCGTACAGGATGGTGAAGCAGCACTCTTCCTTCTGGCGGACCGCTTTCGCGCGCTCGAAATCCTTGGAGTTCTTCCCTGGCCGGATCTCCTTTATCTCCATGATGTCCACTGAAGGAAAAGTAACAGCAGCCAGTCAGAAGCTGGACGTCACTCCATCTGAGGCTGCTGCCACGTGCCTGCACCCCAGAGACACCCCGCCCAGCGCTTCACTGCCCAGGGTGAAGACAAGCTCGACCAGCCCCGAGGCCCTGCCCGTTCACAGCTTTATGTGCCAATAATGCAATGCGTGTGGTTCTCAGGCACTCAGCGCCGGGAGAGCTGTTGTGCAGCAATGCTGAGAGCCGGCGCTCAGTCGCGTCTGACTCTTCGTGACCCTGTGGACTGTAGCATAGCCCGCCAGGCTCCTCTGTCCATGGGATTCTCCATGCAAGAATACTGGAATGGGTTGCCATTCCCTTCTCCAGGGGATCTCCCTGACCCAGGGATTGAACCCAGGTCTCCCACACTGCAGGCAGATTCTTTACCGTCTGAGTCACTGGAGAAGCCCTAGATGACAGAAAAAGAGGAAATTCATCCTCCCTAGAACCCCAGCCACGGGACTCCGACTTTCTCCTGGGCAAAGGTCAGGACGGCCCCTGACTCAAAGGTGAGCCCCTCCCCTCACAGGGTGGCCATTTGTTGCATGAGGGACCCTGCTCCTATCTCAGGAGGTCCAGTGAACTAAGGAGTGTCACAAAGAGACAAGTCCATCGATCCCTTCCTCCTTTTCTTCTGTCAGAAAAGCACCTTTTCCTGGGATGGACCCCACTCCACATGCCTGAGATGAAGATGGTGCACCCCCCTCCCACCACAACAGGCCAAAGGAGGGGCCCAGGGGCCCAGAAATGACCAAGGCATCCCACCTCATGGCCAGGATTCAGGGAGGAGCACATGGCCCAAGCTGGGCCCGTCAGCATCCTCCCAGGACTGACCTGGCCAAAGCCATTCATCACATTTCCCCTGCTGCTGCTGCAGGCTGAGGAAACGTGAGTCGAGGGTAGCAGGGTCCATGCTGTTGGGCACGCGGAAAGCAAAATGACTCAGTTCTGACGCACTGTCCACCTCCTGGGTCTGTTTGGGCTTGAAGCCTCTTCTGCATTGGAACACGCCATGCGACCTAATCCATTCTTTTTTGCTTTGGTCAGTGGGAAATTTCTGTCACATGCAACCGTAAGAATCCTGGGACATACACTTCCATTACTGCACTGAACAGAGAAACAGCAAAGAGAGGTATTCCTGGAAGTGAGAGGGTAGGAAGGAGACCTCAGCTTTGACCTGGAGTCCAGGAAGCCAAGAGACCCAAGTGAACCAGGGCGTTTCAGAGTCAGAGTTGAAGTAGGAGTAAAGGCTCACAGCTGTTCACACGTGACAGCAGAATGAGATACGTGTGTGCTGAGTCGTGTCCGACTCTTTGCGGCCCCATGGACTGTAGCCCACCAGGCTCCTCTGTCCATGGGATTCTCCGCGCAAGAATACTAAAGTGGGTTGCCATTCCCTCCTCCAGGGGGTCATCCCAACCCAGGGATCGAACCTGAATCTCTTGCATCTCCTGCACTGGTAGGCGGACTGTCTACCACTAGCATGACCTGAAATGGTATAATTTCGTTCTCTTTTTACAGCTGAGTTGTCCGGCCATCAATTTTCACCATTTTTTTATATGGCCTCAATTTTGGTTTTTCTGTTTCGGTATACAGTTTTGAGGAATTTGGTCACATGTATAGACTCATGAAGCTACCACCGCACACAGGGTGCAGAAGAGGGGAGATACTTACATTGGGGAGGAAGGGGGTGGAATGAACTAAAGGCTTTCCACTGTCTTACCATGGGTCTAGCCAGACTGTAAACAGTTCGGGGGACAAGAGTCATGAAGTAAAGTGAAAAAACTTGAAATAAACAGCATTTATTCTGCATTCTGTGCGTGGTGGTGGTGGTGGTTACACAGGTCTACACATGTGAGAAAATTCCTTAAAACTCTTCACCGAAACAAAAACAAACCAAAGGTCCACATAAAAAAATGATGAAAACCCATTACGGCCCGACCACTCAGCCATAAAATAGAACAAAATTATACCATTTGCAGCAACTTGGATGCAACTGGAGATTACCACAGAAAGTGGAGTAAATCAGAGAGAGAGAGAAATACTACACGGCATCACTGACACGGGCTTTCTCGGTGCCTCGGTGGTAAAGAGTCCACCAACTATGCACGAGACACTGCCTAGTTTGATCCCCGGGCTGGGAAGATCCCCTGGAGGAGGAAATGGCAACCCACTCCAGGATTCTTGCCTGGGAAATCCCATGGACAGAGGAGCCTGGCGGACTACAGTCCAGGAGGGCTGCAGAGAGTCAGACACGGCTGGGCGTCAGAGCACGCACACATCACGTATATGTGAAATCTAAAATATGAAACAAACGAACCTGTCTATGAAACAGAAACAGGGTCAGGGACGTGAGAGAACAGACTGGGTTGCCAAAGGAGCGGGGTGTGAGAGAGAGCTGCATTGGGAGCTCGGGATTAGCAGATGCGAACTGGCATACACAGAATGGATAAACTCCAAGGTCCTACTGTGGAGCGCAGGGAACTATATTCAGTATGCTGTGATAAGTCAGAATGAAAAAGAATGTATATACATGTATAAATGAGTCACTCTGCTGTACAGCAGTAACTGACATAACAGTGTAACTCAATTATACTTCAATAAAAAATAAATTTAAAAAATAACTAATTACGGTTTAAGAACATTTTACCAGCTCAATTTCCTGGGTTTGATAACTATGGTTATGAAAAATGTTATTATGGGGGGAAATTAGATGAATGGCACCCAGAAACTTCTAATTATTTGAATCTACAATTTTTTCAAGCCAAAAAAAAGTTTTTGAGACACTTAGCAATTATGAATGGCCCTATTATTGGGCGGGGTCTCTAAACCTTGGCCGGTAGAGAGGTGGGAGGTATAATCCCACCCTTCATCCAGCCCTGAAACCAGGGAATCTTATCTTTTCTTCTCTTCCTCATTCCTCAAACGCCAACAACAAAACACAAAGAGAGTTTGTGTGCGCTCAGACCCACCACCTTCTGAGAGGTCAGGTCGGCAGTGCTTTAGCAGTTATCTGGGAACATCTAAGGTATCAAGGTCTGCTCTCAGAAATCAGTTACTCACCCACACAGCCAGTCAAGAGTCTAGCGACTTTAAGTAAATACTCTTTTTTTTCCCCCCTAGTTAGTCTAGCAATGATTATCTAACCATTCTCTTTCCCCATAAAATATTGCTAAGAGGGAATTTCTGAACTGGCCTACTGTGAGCTTTTTTCCTTATAGCAAAATTATAATAAACATATGACTGTTAAAAGGGGAAGGGGACAAGAACTTCCCTGGCGGTCTAGTGGTTAAGAATTGGCCTTCCAATGCAGAGGGCACTGGTTCAATCCCCGGTCAGGGAACTAAGATACCACATGCCACGTGCTGCGGCCGAATAAATATTTTTTTAAAAAAGAGGAAGAGGAGAGTGATGGGGACTATGGGACAGACCTCGAGATGGAACAGAGTGGGAGACTGAGGGAGACAGACACACACAGATATGAACACACACAAATAGAGTCAACCAGGGTCAGGGACAACCAGACACAGAGAGGAGACAAGCTACCCAGACGAGGAGGGAGAAGGACGACCGTGCAACATACAAAGAGAGAAAGAGGGGCTTCCCTGGTGGCCGGCGGTTAAGAATCCGCCTTCCAGCGCAGCGGGCACTGGTTTGATCCTTGGTCCAGGAACGAAGATCCCACATATCACGGAGCAACTAAGCCCATGCCCTCCGGGGTTCATGCACCAAAATTACTGAGTTCACGGGGCTGCAACACAGCACACGTGCCGCAACGAAGACCCAGACAAATAAATATTTCTTTAAAAGATAGAGAAAACAGGAAATGGGGAGAGAATGAAATACAACAGCTACTCTGATGACATAAACAGCCCCAGTGACCCCTACACCACCGCCCCGCACTTCACTGCAAGCGAGCACCCTTTGGAGGCCAGCCCTGTCCCAGGAGAGGGCTGCAGGTGTCCACCCTCATCGGCAGGCCTGGACACCTCCATGAGGTCATCCTGATCACTCCCCTCTTTGCCCAGATAAGTACTGGCCTATTCATCATACTTCTGGTAAGACCATGCTTTCTCCACTGGAGCCTCCCTTCCATTATCAAAGGTCAGCTGACTATTTGTGTGGGTCTATTTCTGGTCCCTCTCTTCCGTTCCATGGATCTATTATTTCCCTGATTGTCCTGATAACTATGACTTTACTGTAAGTCTCAGAGTGAGGCTACAACCCCCTCTGACTTTGTCCTTCAACACTGCATTGACTGTCCCAGGTGTCTTGCCTCTCTACGTGAACTTTAGGATCAGACTGTCCACATCTACAGAAGAACCTGCTAGGATATTGATGGAGACTGTGTTGACTACACTCGGTTGCAGAGAACTGACATATCAAGTCTTTCTATCCATGAAGGTGGAGTATTGATTCATCACGCTTTGTCAGCCAGACAATCCCCTGAATGTACACAGTCCTGGCCCCCAACGGTCTTACAGACACACTGAGCTCAACCGTGAGAATACAAATCCAAGCAATGATAACCATGTGCAGCTCTCACAGAGCACACACTGTAACTCCAGGCACGCTGCCAGTGCTTTGCACGAGTCATCAGTTGGCTCCCTGGAAAGCTCCTCACCAGCACCATCCGCAATCACAGGGTCATCTGTTTACTGCCCATCCGCTCTCCCCTCCAAGCCCCAGCAGGACAAGGGTCGTGTCCACCCTGTGCACAGCCACCTGCGTCAGAGCCTGGCTCGGAGCAGACACTCAGACTGCCGCACAATAAATGAGAAGGTCTCCCAGGTGGCTTGGCTTGGCTTCCCCCAGAAGCAGATTCTGAGACCGTGATTTGAGCACATGCAGTTGCCCCGGGAGCGGCTGCCAGGAAACACCAGCAGAGGCACGGGGACGCAAGACAGGAGCTCTGTTATCAAGCTGGCACCCCAGGGGCACTGGGAGCTGACCCCACGGGATTAGGAGCCCCCTTAGAGGCTGCCCCATGGAGGAGGGAGGGAGCTGGGGTATTTATCCCCCGACTTCCACCTGCTATTGGTTGATGACTGCTTCTGGAGGCCTTAACCTCCCCAGGCCCTGAGCAGAGGGCCTTAGTGTTCAGAGCAAAGTGCCTTCAGTGTGCATCAGCGACCACTCTAGCATAACGGTCAGCCCACAGCATCCTATGCTGTGTCAGCTTGTCAGTCTGGTAGCTTCTGCACTGTGTGTGCCCAGCCGCTAAATCGTGTCCGATTCCTCGCAACCCCGTGGACTGTAGCCCGCCAGGCTCCTCTGTCCATGGAATGCTCCAGGCAAGAATACTGGAGCGAGTTGCCATTTCCTTCTCCAGGGGATCTTCCCGACCCAGGGACTGACCCTGACTCTTCTAAGTCCCCTGCGGTGGCAAGCAGATTCTTGACCACTGAGTCACCTGGCAAGCCCGTAGTTTCTGTGCTACCCTCGTGGAACTCGGGGATCAGAGGCATCAAAGTTGCAGGGTCTTCAGTTCAAGCAGAACAGTGGGGGATGTGGACAGGCCCCAGTTATTGCCAAGAACAGCGTCTCTGGGCTCCCTGAGTGGAGCTGCTGCGTGGAGACAGGATGAGATGTTACCACTTCCATACATTTTGCAGCCCTGAAGGTATTCCGGAACTACACAAATCAGTGTACTCTCTCAACCTCTCACTCAATCTCTTTTAAAATAACAGCTTTTTTAAGATACAGTTCAGGACCTCCCTGGTGGTAGAGCGAATAAGAATCTTGCCAACGCAGGACACAGGAGTTCGATCCCTGGTCTGGGAAGAACCGCCATGCCGCAGGGCAACTAGGACCGCGCGGCACAACTACTGGGCCCATGTGCTGCAGCCACTGAAGACAGCACCCCTAGGGCCTGTGCGCAACCAGAGACGCCAGCACAGTGAGGAGCCCACGCACCACAGAAGAGGCACAACTAGAGGAAGCCCGCACGCGGCAAGGAAGACCCAGCACAAACAAAAACAATCGGGTGTTTTAAAAGGCTGTAGTTCACATGCCATCCACTTAGAGCAAACAATTCAATGGCTTCTAGTAGATTTGCAGGCTCGGGCAGCCACCAGAGTCAATGTTAGAATGTTTCCATCTCCACGAAAAGCCCCTACCCTCAGGCTCCACATTCCCGCTCATCCCCGCCAGCCCCTGGACACTACTCGTCCACTTTCAGCCTACATACAGCTGCCCATTCTGGACGTCCCATAGAAGCAGAATCATAGGATACGCGATCTCCTTTCTGGGCCTGGCCTTTCCATTCACTCGGCAGGACATCTCCGGGGTCCCTCCGTGCTGCAGCACGCGTCATTCTCATGAATGAGTAACATTCCATCACATGAATCTTTTCTAACCATTTATCCACTGCTGGACATTTGAGTTGCTTCCGCGTTTGGGTTGTTGTAAATACCACAGTTCTGAACATCCGCATGCAGGCTGTTGCTTGAACACCTGTTTTCAGTGATCTTGGGTGTCTGGTAGCAGCGGAAACTGGTGCCCTATCGTTTACACCCTCAGGGCCGCAAGTGTAATGGTGAAGTGCCCCCCTCACACCACGAGGCTGACAGGCCGCCAACCCGGGGCAGAAGTGGCTCATACATAGGTGGACAGTCACCTGTCTGTGTGGGCCTGTGGCTGGGCCTCCGTGAACCACCACCAAGTCCTTCAAAACAGGTACCACCACCTTCCAGGCATTCTGGACAAGCAGAGGCCACCTCCAGAGACACAGGGGTACCCACTGTCTGGCCATCCCTTGAATACCAGGAGCCCCAGGAAGGAAATCCCTGACCAGTGGGAGCGGCTTTCTATTGGTGATCTACAGAGGCTAATTCTTAAAGAGACAGAAATATCAGACCACCTGACCTGCCTCCTGAGAAACCTGTATGCAGGTCAGGAAGCAAAAGTTAGTACCAGACATGGAACAACAGACTGGTTCCAAATAGGGAAAGGAGTACGTCAAGGCTGTATATTGTCACCCTGCTTATTTAACTTATACGCAGAGTACATCATGAGAAACGCTGGGCTGGAAGAAGCACAAGCTGGAATCAAGATTGCCGGGAGAAATGTCAGTAACCTCAGATATGCAGAGGACACCATCCTTATGGCAGAAAGTGAAGAGGAACTAAAGAGCCTCTTGATGAAAGTGAAAGAAGAGAGTGAAAAAGTTGGCTTAAAGCTCAATATTCAGAAAATGAAGATCATGGCATCCGGTCCCATCACTTCATCGCAAATAGATGAGGAAACAGTGGAAACAGTGGCTGACTATTTTGGGGGCTCCAAAATCACTGCAGATGGTGACTGCAGCCATGAAATCAAAAGATGAAAAGTTATGACCAACCTAGACAGCATATTAAAAAGCAAAGACAATACTTTGCCAACAAAGGTCCATCTAGTCAAGGCTATGGTTTTTCCAGTAGTCATGTGTGGATGTGAGAGTTGGACTATAAAGAAAGCTGAGTGCCAGAGAACTGACGCTTTTGAACTGTGGTGTTGGAGAAGACTCTTGAGAGTCCTTTGGACTGCGAGGAGATCCAACCATTCCATCCTAAAGGAAATCAGTCCTGAATATTCATTGGAAGGACTGATGTTGAAGCTGAAACTCCAATGCTTTGGCAGCCTGATGCGAAGAACTGACTCACTGGAAAAGACCCTGATGCTGGGAAAGATTGAAGGTGGAAGGAGAAGGGGATGACATAGGATGAAATGGTTGGATGGCATCACCGACTCAACGGACATGAGTTTGAGTAAACTCCGTGAGCTGGTGATGGACAGGGAGGCCTGGCGCGCTGAAGTCCACGGGGTCGCAGAGTCAGACACGACTGAGAGACTGAACTGAACTGAAGAGGCTGCAGGAGCCCTTTGAGCATTTTTGTTGGCATGCCCAGCACTTGATCTTACATCAGGTGGGGCAGCGGCGCACCTTCCTTATTGAAGGGTGGGCCCACTGACCCAGGGGTGTGAGACAGCAAGGTGGGTTATGCTGGCTGCACTCAACCAGGTTAACCCCAAAGTGCCTTTCTGACCTGCCACTGGGAATAAAACCCCAGTGCTAGGGATGCAAATCCACACGTTCCCGAGGGTCTCCCAGGTGTGGGAGACCTGTGTGTGGATCCACACGTACGTACACACTTGCACACACACATACTGTATACAGGTGCCTATTGCTATTCAAATGCTCACACATGAGTGTCTGCTCTACGACCCTGATGCTGGGAAAGACTGAGGGTGAGAGAAGGGGGCGACAGACAATGAGATGGGTGGATGGCAGCGCCGACTCAATGGACGTGACTTGGAGCAAACTCCAGGAGCTGGTGGAGGACAGGAAAGCCTGGCGTGCTGCAGTCCATGGGGTCGCAAAGAGTCGACAACGACTTAGAGACTGAACAACAGCAACAGCAACGATTTTTCACCTGAAATGCACCACCTGGACCGCACACACCTGTGAGAGGGGCTTCGCGAGCAGACACCTGTGAAAATGGCACTGCACTCCAGTCTGCCCTGGAGAGGAGCGCAGCCAGCGCTACTGATGGCGAGAATCGTCATGCAGCAAACCGGTGTCCTGCCACCCCAGTCCATCTCAGGGCTCACTTCCGGCAAGCCAACTACCAACCAGAGTCCAATTTAGATACTCTCTTTAGTATTTTTAACAGGCGATTGATTTCAGGTTGTTTCTATTAAGCTACAAAGTAGTTACACGACAGGAACAAAAAAATCAAAATTCAGAACCAGTACTGTCCAGCTTCATATACACGAGTAATAAGGTCATCAAAGCATCAAATCATTAGGTGTTTGTTGCTGTCAATATGCTCTATATTCTTGCAGAAACATCTGATGGGCTGGTTTTTAGGTGCTTAAGGGTGTTAAGCAATACTGCGGAAATGGGCTGGGTTTTTTTCAGGCTGTTGGTGATGGGCCACCACTTGTATTCACGTAATAGGACATAACACATTATCCCAAGAAAGATGCTCTCCATTGCATCTTCAGGGATGCACTAGGCTCGGCTAAGGAGAGGTACTTTTATTTGTGCGCATGTGTGTGTAAAAGTGTGAGAAGAGGTTTTAAAAAAGAGAGAGAGAGAGAGGTTCCCACCAATTTGCTGACAGTAGGGGTGACTCACGGGAAGGGTGATGGGCAAACGGTGGCCGGGGGACCTTGACCTGCGTGGGCGGGAGTTTTGGCCAAGGGCTCAGGCAGAGCACAGACTCGATTACCGAGTGGGCTCCGGGGGTGCTTGTGTGGTCAGCTCTGCAGCCGCGCTTCCTGCTTGAAGAAGCGAGATGACACAGCCACAGAGGCGAGGTCTCGGCACAGCCCCCTTCCCAGCATCACCCTGGGTCTTCCCCAGGTCCGGCCACCACTACCCACACATCACCTGCAGGCGCGCCTGGGGTTTTTGTGCCCCGTGTCAGTTGTCCCCATGACCCTGCTTTGCGACTCCTGTTTCCTTCCTCCTCTCACTCTTGACTCTGGGCCGCTCTCAGGCTGCCCCCGACACCTGGAACCTCCTCCTGCCCTCGCCTGGCCTTCTCCCCATCTCCTCACCCGACCTCAGGTGGCACCACCAGCCAACGAGCTTAACAGAACACCTTCAAGGAAGCTCCAGGTGTAACCGACGGGAAAAGAGACAGACCAGGCTCAGGCACCTCCCTGCACATGCCCACCGTCCCCCTTTCCATCTTTCAGTCATTCAACCAACCGGGTGGGGAGAGAGCAGCCCGCTGAGTGCCAGGGAAGAAGCCGACAGGCACAGTCCCCATCCTCAGAAGCTCTGAGGCTGGAAGGAGGGACAGACCCTGAGCAGATTGGCACACGAGTGCATAAACCTCCCTCTGAGCTAAACACCGCAAAGGAGCAAGATCAAGTCTACACAGGGGCTTCGGCCCAGCAAGGGGAAGAAAGGCTACTCGAGGCTGTGAGCATCCCAACTGAGTTCTGAAGCCTGGAGTTATCCTGTGAGGGGGTTGGGGGGAAGCACTGGGAGGAGTCTGGACTGCAGAGACCCCAGTTCCAAGCCCAGCTCTGCTCCCCAGCGACGCCTGGGAGCCTGGGCGAGTCACCTCCCTTCTCCCTTCAGCTGCCTGCACAGTGCTAACAGCAGCGCCTTCCCTGAGCTGCTCTGCAAACGAGATGAAATGGCAGTCACTGCGGTGGCCCCCGAGAGGTCTCAGAATCGGGGTGAGCTGAGCTGTTGGGATGAACACTCTTTCACGGCATCTCTCAACACCTTCACCACCACTGCTGGTTTCGCTTTGTCTCAGAATTGCTGTCTCAGTGAAGGACCCTGCTTTAAAAAGCCAAAGGGCATGGGGTTACTTTGATAAATAACTGAGATGCACCACGGAACACGCAGTTACAGGAGGTGCACGTGGGGCGCAGGAAGAGTCCAACTCCACAAAAATCGAGGAGATGCAGCTTCAGCTTCCACGCTGTCACCCCCAGCTATGCACCTGGGGAGGAGTTCCTTTATTCCGACTTGGCCTCTACCTTCTCACAGGTGCAATGGGGAAATAACATCCATCCCATAGGTAGATATACCTCAAAGAACTTGGTAAAATGTCAAAAAGATGAGTTTTTTATATTAAAAATTATTTTGGGATCTTCCCTGGTATGGTGCAATGGCTAAGACTCTGCTCTCCCAACATCAGGGGGCCCAGGTTCAATCCCTGGTCGGGGAACTAGGGTCTGCGTGCCACAACTAAGACCCATCGCAGCCAAACAAATAAATATTCAAAAAATTATTTTAAAGGCTAGAGATGGGGAGTGAGGGGGGCTGCTCTCATCTTCCTTGTTGAAGAAAGCAACACGCAGTGGGTGAGACGGTGCTGACACCCAGCCGAGGACATCCGCCTCCTGCTCCCACACGGAGACTTTTCCAGAGAAAGAGCACTCGAACATCAAGCTGTTCATGGAAGGCTCTGCATCCACGCAGGAATGTTTGAAGGGCTGATTTACAGGTGTTTAAGAGTTTGAAGTGATCCTGGAGAAACTGACCGGCCTTCTCTTACCCTCGGGGACTCCCTCTCCCCCAGAGACGAGGGAACGCTCTCCGGCAGGAGAATCTGGGAGAAGGAAGCCGGCTTGCTCAACTCAGGCTGCTTATCCAGCTCTGGTCCAACCTACCCCCTAGGAACCACGTGCCCAGCCACACTCCCTGTGGCTTGGAGTGGGCATCCAACATTGCCCATGGTGAGCGTGTCAGGGGTCAGAGAGCAGTGCTAAACCTGCTTTGAGGGGCAGCTCAAACACAGAGCAAATCTTCTCACAGCCCGTTATGAGTGACCTGGGAGTCAGTTCTTAATTGTGCTCGAGCTCAGGAGAAGATGACAGAAAGAGAAGCCTTATGAACTGGCCAGCCAAAACATCAAACACCAAGCGTCAAATACAGCTCTTAAAGCACTCATTGTCTCAGTGTCTCTTTAATTCGACGTTTCCTCTCTCCTGCAGAAAGCGAAACAAGAATGATCCCACATGTCTGATGTGGGAGATGACTTTAACAGTATCTACATTCTTTTTATCTCTTAATTGTGATGTGTATTTTTCCAATTCATACTGAAACCCATCTAGCAGCCTCTAAACTGTGAGCTCCAAGTTCCTTCTATACAAATTTAAGTTTTAAAAAGTTGATTTTAAAATATGTATTAGGTCTAGAAAACAGGTGGTACGCAGATACAACAAAAATCACTAAGGAATTAAAAGGAAGGACTCACTCCTTTACGTGGGCGTGGCCTAACCAAATTTTAATTTTCTTTGCTTTAAACCCACTACTGGGGTTTCCCTAGTGGTCCAGTGGTTAAATTTTGCCTTCCAGTGCAGGGAGTGGGGATTCGATCCCTGGCCAGGAAGCTAGGATCCCCCATGGCCAAAAAAGCCACATCCAACAACAGAAGCAATATTGCAACAAACTCAACGAGGACTTTAAAAGTGGCCCACGACAAAAAGAATCTTAAATAAACCCAGTACTGTGAATCAGAATGGCATAGAAGGCCTTGATTGTACCAAGCCTATTTACTGATCTTTCCTCCCGTCGGACAGACCATCTTGGGGTCTAGAGTTTTCTTGGAACCGTATGTGTTTCTGACACTATTTCTCAAATGCCCTCTGATTATCAGCTCAGTAAAGTCTGCCGTATGGCATGGTGCTGGTACTGTTTGTCTAATACTTACCTTTAAATCAACTTGCCTTTTCATCTGAGTATTCTGAGTTTATGTCTTAGGTAAAAAGAAAACCAGTCCCATCCGTTGTATATCACGCTGGTGGTGCTCAGTCACTAAGTCGTGTCCGACTCTTTTTCGACCCCATGGGCCTCCAGGCTCCTCTGTCCATGGGATTTCCCAATCAAGAATACTGGAGTGGGCTGCCAATTCCTCCTCCACGGGATCTTCCCAACCCAGGGATTAAATCCAAGCCTCCTGTATGGGTAGGCGGATTCTTTACCACTGAGCCACCTGCGAAGCCCGGATATCATAGGAACTGCAAAATAATGCAGTCAGTAGAAATGGGACAATGTTATTAAAATTCTGCCTACAGTTGATGCCAAAGCAAACCCTTGGGTGCTTCTGAGTTACAAGAGGACAGAGAAGTTTTCAGACGGCGTGAGGCCAAGTTCACCATAGTCAGTCACAGAAGGACACAGAAGCAGAGCAGTGGTTTCCTCGTGGGGACAGTGGGCACAGAGCTGGACACGTGTAATTTGAGCTCTTGCCCACCTCACTTGCATTTTTTCCCATAGCTAAGTTATATCTTATTGAAGAAAACGTACACCTTTCAAAATGAGATGTGCCAAAATTTTAGAAACGGAGGTGGGTGTGGTTATTAAGAGGCATGCTGATGGCAATGAACTTCGATATCTTGTCTGAGGTGGGGGACGCAGAAATCTATCCATGGGATAAAACTGTACAGAATTAACACATACATGCATACAGAGTGTAAGGGAAACCAGGGGACTTCGCTGGTGGTCCCGCGGCTGAGACTCGGTGCTCCCGATCCAGGGAGCCCAGGTTTGATCCCTGCTCCGAGAACTAGATCCCACGTGCCGCAACCAAGACCCAGCGCAGCCAAATAAATAAATGTTAAAAATAAAAGGGAAACTGGGGACATCTGAGTGAGACGGGCCAAGAACTGATCAGGGCCAGCGTCCTGGCTGTGACGTCACATTACAACTTGGCAGGATGTTATTAGTACTGGGGGAAACTGAATACAGTCCACACACAGATGATCCTCGGAAGACCTCAATAAAAGTTTCAGTTAAAAATACAGAGTATTAAGAAAGAAACAAACCAACCGTGCTAGTGCCACACAGATGTTCTCCTTGACGTGCTCAGAAAGACCAGAAAAGAACTTTGGAGGGAACGGTGTTTCCAGCACCGGCTCCCGTCTCCGGGGCCTGAGTCAGTCTCCCAGGAGGCACTGGGGACAGCACCCCTCAGCCCTCCCTGTGGACTGCTCCTCTCTCCACCAGGATCCATACTATTTCTAGCTGGACCACAAATAGACGCATATGGGGCTGCCTGATAACCAGTCACAAACCCAGAGGAAGTGGCCTGCAGGGGGCCCACGATGGGGCCCAGCCTGGGGGCCCGCTCATTCTGCAAAGGCCGAGGACGGCTGCCAAGAACACAATTTCAGTGAACGTCCAGGAGGAGCCCAAGCACTCAGCACCTGTGGAAGGACAGCGTGAACTCCCCCGTGACAGCAGCCTCTCATCCCATCACCCCTCCCTGACCTCAGTCCAACCAGTGTGCGTGCACGCTCGGTTGCTCCGTCACGTCCGACCCTTCGCGACCCCATGGGCTGTAGCCCTTCAGGCTCCTCTGTCCATGGGCTCCGGCAGGCAGCACTGCACATAAACACATGCTCACCCTTTGTGTCCGACGGTTCTTTTCTTATCATTTTTTTTAAACAGGAAAAGAAAGGTTCTGAGAATACACAACTATCTCAACTTTGACCACTTTGTGTAGAGAAAATGCTCGAGGTCAACTGATGTTAAATCCTCCGATGGAAAATGCTGGCCCTCATCTTTCTACCAGGGATCTCTTGGCTTCAGTGGAAATCCAACAGGCACAAAGGACAGGAAAGCCACATTCACAGAAACACCAAGTACGGCCAGCCAGGCACCACACCAGAGATTCTGACACGCACATGTGAGCAGAGATCGTCATCTGTGTTCCAAAGATGGGGAAACTAAGACAGAGATTCATGACTTTCTAAGGCCACCGCCAGGCTTCCCAAGTGGCCCAATGGTAAAGAACCCACTTGCCAGGCAGGAGACGCAGGTTTGCTCCCTGGGTCGGGAAGATCCCCCGGAGGAGGGCATGGCAACCCACTCCAGTATTCTTGCCTGGAGAATCCCATGGACAGAGGGGCCTGGCGGGCTGCAGTCCATGGGGTCACAAAGAGTCAGACACGGCTTAGCAACCAAACGGCAGCAAACAAGGTCACCACCACCATGGTGCAGCCAGGACTTGAACCCTGGCAGTCCACCTCCCAGCAGGCACTCTTAACCCCTCCTCAGGGAGGGCCAGCTCCTCTCCTGGGAAGAGCCCCTGCCTGCTCAGATCTCCCCCAGCCCAGCTGTGTCCCTCGGGGTCCTTTGTCTCAGGAACATCCTTGCTCAGATCCCGGCTCCGAAACCCCTACACACAGGCAGCAGCAACTCTGACAGGCCACCGTCCACCAGCCACCAGCCAAGGGTAACACTTGGTATCCGTCACTTCAGAGGTGCCTCCTGCAGCCCTAAGGGGTGAGTGGCCATTGTTATCAGCACCCCCATTTTGCAGAGGAGGAAGCAGACTCTGGCAGGTTGGGTGACCCAGGTCCAAGCCCTGCCAGTCCAGCCCCAGCACCACCCAGGCAGGCTCCCCAATTCCACCAGCAGAAAGGGGGAGCCCTGCCAAGGTCAAGACCCAAAGTCAAAACACCTGAGCTGGACAGTTAACAGACAGGACCCTTGTTATTAGGTGCCAGAGCTGAGCTCACCGGCTCCTTACTCCTCTCAACCCCAGGAACAAACTCCCATCTTCCAGACTCAACTCGGGAAGGTGAGGATATCCCCTCAAGGCCACCTGGCCGGCCAGACTGTGATGCCAAAGGCAGCAGGGCATGAGAGGGCATGAGCCCCCACGTGTGACATGGGGGTGTCGCACAGAGAGAGCCCGCCGCGCAGGGGAGCCTGCCTCTCTGCTCTCCCCACTTCTGTTTCGGGGGACAGGCTGCTGCCATGATGGTCTCTAGGAAAACCTTCGGGGTGAACAGGACAGATACGGACTCAAGGGGGCTCTTTGAAGGCAAGTCTTGGCGGGCTTTGGAGAGAGAGGCCAGAAGCACTCAGGGCTCCCGATGCCAAGCTCAGCCCCCGGAGGAGAAGGCAGAGACCCCTTTTCACCCTGCTGTTGACCAGGACAAGCCAGGAGTCGCCAGCGGAACACTCTCCCAGTCTCCAGCAGGACCTGGGCCATGTTGGCAAGAAAAAGGGTTCAGGTGCTTAGGGACCCGACTGATGGAGCCACTCAAGGGGAAGGGCCCCGAGGGACATGGGCAGCCTGCAAGGGAAGGCCCGGCTCTTCCCGGAGCCGACCCAGGGCCCCGGGGGGTGAACGCAGCTGGGGAGCAGGAAACGGCATTCATCTGGCTGGGCCCCGAGTAGATGCCCCCCTCCTCCAGGAGGCCTTCCCTTCCTCTTCTTAACTTCCCCTTTCCTGGTTCTCACTACACTTTCAGTAATGACTCGCTGCTCTGCTTTACTGCTACGGCCTTGACCCAGGCCCTGGCCCTGGGAAAGCTGGGCCCCCTGGGAGCCTCCAGGGAGTTACCGGCAGGGACGCCGGACATCCCGGCGCAGGGGTGTGGGGGTGCTCACTAGGCACCCGTGGGCTCCCCTGCTGGTCCCAAGGCGGGAGGCTCAGTTCTGCCTCCTTGTTCAGCTTTGCAGGCATGAGGTCTGACCCTCACAACGCCCTCCATTGAATCGATGTCAGACTGCCCCGTGAAGTTTGACTAATCTGGCCAGGTCTGCTCAAACAGGAAAAGGAAATCATGCGTCAGGAAATATTCCTTTATCCCCTGCTTGCTCCACCTGAGGATTATTCCTAAAAAGCAGCTACCGAGTGGAGCGCAGGCCAGAAGAGGGGTGCCCCAGGAATGATGCTAACAGCCCCCCAGGGGGAACAGGGTGTCAGGCCCCGCATGCATCTCCTCCTCTGGGCAGCCATCGGACCACCACCACATTATCATGATTACTCCCATTTAACAGAGGGGAAGACTGAGGCTGAAAGACGAGAAAGCCCACAGTCTGTTAACTATCTCAAGGCTCCCAGGCCCCACGGTGGGACATGACCCGCCCCAGCAAGACAGCTGCCTACAGATGTGGGTCCCTTCTGCAGGGGCAGAGAAGGGGCCTGCGGCCCCTGCTTTGCCTTTGCAAATGAGTTTTCACTGTGGTTAGCAAGCCAGCCCTTCATTTCCCCACTAGGCTCAGAGTTTTGCAAACCAAGGCTGGAGGGGAGGTGGCAGTTCCTGTTACAATGAGCTAGAAGGTGAGAGTCTTCCTTCCCCTTCAGAGAGGGCAGGATGGGGGCAAGAGGGTCCCCCCAGCACTCCAGGCCAGGCAGGTTCACCCGCGTCCTCCTGGCACAAGGATCCCGTGTCCAGCCCGGGGCTATAAGCACTTGTCTGACTTCACAGCCCAGAGCGGAAACCCACAGCCTGCCTCCTCTTCGTAGCATCTGCCAGGGAGTCAGCCTGGGCTCCCAGCTGGAGCTTGGGTCAGCGGATGGCCGAGTCCCTGACCCACAGTCATGCCACCCACACCCCTACCAGCTCCCAACCCCCCTGCAGAAAAGAGACACCATTAAGTTGGGTCGGGCTCATGGAGGGGATGCGAGGATTGAAGAAGACAGCTCATGACGCAGAGCTGCATCTGGCCCAGTGCTAAATGCCTGCTGCTGTCGTCTCAGGTCACCCAGCAAGGGGAACACCCAGCCACTCATCCCGTCGGCAGAGGCGCCAAGGCTCCCGGGCCTGGCACGGGGTGGGGGCTGGAGATCCAAACAGACCAAATCCCCGCCCTCAAGGAAGGACATTCTAAGGAGGCTGACAGATAAATCCACACACATCTACCATCCAGGATGGCATCAACAGATCAATGCACATGAGTCTGAGAAACTCCAGGAGATAACGGAGGACAGGGAAGCCTGCAGTGCTACAGGGTTTCAAAGAGTCAGACACGGCGGAACGACTGAACGACAACATGATGCCTGCTAGCGAGAAGGGCTGCAAGAAGCAAACCAAGGCAGAGTGAGGCCCAGGGCTTCTCAGATGGCGCGGTGGTAAAGAACCCTCCTGCCAATGCAGAAGACGCAGGGGACACGGGTTTGATCCCTGGGTCGGGAAGATCCCCTGGCGGAGGGCACAGCAACCGGCTCCACCCAGTATTCTTGCCTGGAGAATCCCATGGACAGAGGAGTGGGCTACAGTCCAAGGGGTCGCAAAGAGTCGGACAAGACTGAGCACACAGGCTCAGAGTGAGGCCTGGTGGGTGATGGGCAGCATGAAGCTTGAAAGAGATGCCCTCTAAGCTGTGGCCCGAAGGCAGCGAGGGCAGATCCATGCAGACGTCTAGATTAAAACAGCAGGGGGAAGCATGGGGGGATGGGATCGTTAGGGAGTGGGGGGGATGGGATCGTTAGGGAGTCGGGGGGATGGGATCGTTAGGGAGTTGGGGGATGGGACTGTTAGGGAGTTAAGGGATGGGATCGTTAGGGAGTTGGGGGATGGGATCGTCAGGGAGTTGGGGGATGGGATCGTCAGGGAGTTGGGGGGATGGACATATACACACTGCTATATTTTAAATGGGAAGCCAACAAGGTCCCGCTATAGAGCACAGGGGACTCTGCTCAACGCTGTGTGGCAGCCCAGCTGGGAGGGGAGTTTGGGGGAGAAGGGATACACGTATACGCATGGCTGAGTCCCTTTGCTGTCCACCTGAAACTACCACAACATTGTTAATTGGCTATACCCCAATACAAAATAAAAGTTTAAATTAAAAAAAGAGCCAACAGCAAGCACTAAGGAGCCAAGAGGGAGCTGGGTGCGTTCTGTCCGGCACGCCGCCAAGCTCTAGGCGTGAGGAGCAGGAGGGCGCTGTGGACGCATGGCCTGTGCCCCCAGAGCCCCGTGGCCCCCAGCGCCTGCCCACCTCACCTCCCCCGCCTGGGCAGTCCAATCACACCAGCCCTGCCTCGGTACAGTCGGTCAGCCCACCTGCCTGGAGCACACACCTGCATGGTCTTCGCACCTGCCTGGAGCCCCATCCCAACAGCTTTCTCAGCCCTCTCCACTGTACATCCAGCTCTTCTAGGGTCCTCTGGGGTCAGCTGCGACCCACAATGGTGGTCTTGCCATGATTTATGGACATCTACTAAAAAAGCTACCTAGATAGCATACTGAACAGCATATTGAAAAGCAGAGACATTACTTTGCCAACAAAGGTCCGTCTAGTCAAGGCTATGGTTTTTCCAGTGGTCATGTACGGATGTGAGAGTTGGACTGTGAAGAAAGCTGAGCACCAAAGAATTGATGCTTTTGAACTGTGGCATTGGAGAAGACTCTTGAGAGTCCCTTGGACTGCAAGGAGATCCAACCAGTCCATTCTGAAGGAGATCAGCCCTGGGATTTCTTTGGAGGGAATGATGCTAAAGCTGAAACTCCAGTACTTTGGCCACCTCATGCAAAGAGTTGACTCAGTGGAAAAGACTCTGATGCTGGGAGGGATTGGGGGCAGGAGGAAAAGGTGACGACAGAGAATGAGATGGCTCGATGGCATCACTGACTTGATGGACATGAGTCTGAGTGAACTCCGGGAGTTGGTGATGGACAGGGAGGCCTGGCGTGCTGCGATTCATGGAGTCGCAAAGAGTCGGACACAACTGAGCGACTGAACTGAACTGACTAAAAAGCTGTCTCCCTCATTTCTGTGTCCACAGCGTTCAGTGCCTGTCACCAAAGAGGGAACTCAACCAAGAAGCAGAACAAGGACCCTGGAGAGTGACCTGGCAATCAGCGATCACACTAGAAACACAGGCTCACCTGGCGATTCTACCTCCCTGGGTCCATCCACCTGCAAGAAACCCCACCTGTACTGAGGGCAGTGTGACTCACAACTGCAGAAGGGAAAGAGAATCAATGTGCGTGTTCAACACTGGAAACACGAGCAAACGGGCTTTCATCATCAATGGATCCCTCTCCATCAATTAAAAAAAACAGACCTATACATAGCAACGCAATGCAACGGGCTGCTCTGGATGGATTTTGGAACAGAATAAGAACATTTGTGGAAAAACATTTGTGGAACATTTGTAAGATCCAAATAAAGTCTGAAATTTAGTTAACAGTCATTCACTGATGTTAATTTCCTGGTTTGGGCAAATTCATCACACAACAGAAGGTGGGAGTCTGAGAGAAAGGCACATGGGAACTCTGGATCTTTGCAACTCCTCTGTAAATCAAAACCTATTCCACGACTTCCTGGGGGTCCAGTGGTTAGGGGTCCTGGAAGACCCAACATTCCACAGGGCAACTGAGCCCGTGCACCCAGCTACAGAGCCTGAGCTCTGCAACAGAAGAAGCCACGGCAGTGAGAAGCCCGAGCTACACCAGAGAGCAGGCCCCGCTCGCCGCAGCTCCAGAGAGCCCGCAAGCAGCGACGGAGACCCACACTGCCATAAAGGAATCAAAAGCACATCCTCAAAACAGCCATTCCAAAAGCTTAGCTTCAAGAAATGCTGAGCAGGGAAAAGCTGCAAAAGTTTGAAATTTTATACAAATGGTAATGACCCATTTAAAAGACACAAGTCAATTGTCACGGGTGCCTGTGATGCCAGTTACCCCAGGGTACAGAAAGTTTAAGACATAAAAGGGTACATACCAACACAAAATGGTTATTTCTGGGAGAACTGACAGAGGGATTTATAGCCCTTTAACATTTAATAAAAAAGAATCTCCATGCTCCCAATGCGGGGGGCCAGGACTCGATCCCTGGTCAGGGAACCAGATTCCACATACTGCAACTAGAGACACTGCATGCCGCAGCTAAGACCCAAGACAGTCGAATAAATAAATATATTTTTTAACCCAAACATGTTATTTATTAAAATAATCAAACCAAAGCTCATGAATGAATGAGAAGCACAGAAGCAGGAAAAAGGGCAGAGCTAAGCCACGTGCCTCTGCATCACTAAAACCCAGATTCTGTGACGATCTATTTCTGAGTCTAGACTCCGTTAAGAGATTCAATGTTCATGGCAGAGGATTCCCTCTAAAACCAGGCTACAGCTGGTGAGAAAATATGACGGGATCTATGAAAATGTTCAGTGTGCACGCCCAGGAATTCCACCTCCAAGAACCCATCCTGCAGAAAGAGCAGCACAGGTGCACAGGGACGCTGGTACCGGGCGTTTCTCCTCTGCACGGTGCCCTCCTGCCCACCGGTCGGGCACGTGAGTTAAAGAAACGACAGCGCAGCCACTGTCTGGAATACCAGGCAGCTGTGAAGGAAGAATGGAACAGACCGCGTGTGCTGACGCAAAAGCTGCGCAGAGCACGGTTAAGGGAAACAGCAAGCCGCAGAGCAACAGGCATCGTGTGGTCCTACTTCTGCTTAGAAAACCGTGCATAAACCTATGTACAGGGACCACCCTGGTGGCCCAGAGGTTGAAAACCCGCCTTGAAATGCAGGGGACATGGGTTCAAGCCCTGGCTGGGGAATTAAGATCTCACATCGCATGGAGCTGCAACCGCTGAGCCCATGCATTCCGGAGCCGCTCGCCACAACTAGAGAGTCCGTGCCCGCTGTGGAAGATCCTGCATGCCACAGCTAAGACCTGACAAAGCCAAAGAAATAAAGTAAAATTCCCGCATACATAAGTGTGAATATGGACACATACACACATAGGAAAGACATAAAAAATCACACTAAACGGTTAATACTGGTTATCTCCAAGATGCAGCAGAAGGACAGCACACTTTTTTCCTCACTTGCATTGTTTGAGCTTGGCAATGTAAGCAGGTAAGGCTTTTGCACTAATACGGTCCCTTTATCTCAACATTTACAGTGGCTAGCGGAAAAAACAAAAACCTGACCACACAGTAAGGTGGAGGAATAGGTGATTTACCTGTGGTTCCGCCACACCGAGGGCTATTATGCAACCAGAAAAAGAGCATATTAGACTGCCTGTGTCAACTGAATTGGAGATTTCCTGAGCTATTATTCAGTGACAAAAGCAAAAAAAGTAAATAAATTTAAAACCCCACTGTGTCCCTAGATGGTCCAACTATACAGAAAAGTGAAGAGCTAGTTGGCAAGGGAGGAGGGGTGACTGGGACCGTACACAGGAAACTTCTGGGAAGTACAATGTTCTTGGTCTCAATTTGATGGTGACACGGTAGCTCGTCTTGTAATCATTCATTATACTGAATATTTAATTTGTGTTATTTCAAATTGGAGAAGGAAATGGCAACCCATTCTACTATCCTTGCCTGGAAAATCCCATGGACAGAGAAGCCTGGCGGGCTACAGTCTGTGGGGCCGCAAAGAGTCGGACATGACTGAGAAATTAAGCAACAACAACAATTTCAAATATAAAAAATAAAAAAAGCTTACAGGACTTCCCTGGCAGTATAGTGGATAAGAATCTGTCTGCCAATGCAAGGCATACAGGTTCGATCCCTGGTCCGGGAAGATTCCACTTGCCACCCATTCCAACTAAGCCCATTCGCCACAGCTGCAGAGCCTGTGCTCCTCAACAAGGGATGCCACTGCAAGAAGTCTGTGCTCCACGATGAAGAGTAGCCCCCACTCACTGCAACCAGAGAAAGACCACTCTCAGCAACAAAGATCCAGCGCAGCCAAAAAGAAAAAACATTTTAAGCTTAAAAACACATAGTCGACGCAGAAGAGTCTCTGTAATGGCCACAAGCCCAGAGCTCACTGGCCCCACTTCCAGCCACCCTGATCCTCATCAACACCCTGCCCTTCTTGCCCTTTATTTTATTTAAACACATCCAATTCATATTAAAAAACCTGGCCATGGGACCTTGGCACCTGCCAGGATTCAGAGTCCATTCTCTTGCAGCGATCACTCTTCCCTTTAGACCACACTGCCAAGTGCATCTCCAGACCCGGAACCAAGTCTGAACAAGAGCAACACACACAACATGAAGCCCACAGAGAGGATCTCAGGTGATTTGCAATGTCTCCCTGAAAGGAGGTCTCTAGTGATGAACCAAAAGGGCTCTGGGCCGTTGTGGGCTCCTTGTTTTAAAATTTTTAATCCAAAACTTGGAAAAGAAAAGGAATGCAAATGGATGGGAAAGAAACCCACTTTTATTGACACCTTCTATGTAACACACCTTTCACGCTCTAAAAAACGGGCAAGTTGAGCTGCCACAGCAGCTTTGGAAGGCTGGTGCTGTACAGGCCAGCTGAGTCCCGGAGATCTGTAACTTGCTTCAGGTCACACCAGCATGTCTTCCCAGATTTCTCTTCCCAGAGAACACACTGATCAAAACTGTGGCTGAAATAAAGGAGGAGGCACCACTTGCCGTGCAACAGTAAAAACTGCGAAAAAGCTGGCTTAAAGCTCAACATCCAGTCCCATCACTTCGCAGCAAATAGACGGGGAAACAATGGAAAGTGACAACCTTTATGCTCTTAGGCACCAAAATCACTGCATATGGTGACCGCAGTCATGAAATTAAAAGACATAGCTCCTTGAAGAATAGCTATGACCAACCCAGACAGCATATTAAAAAGCAGAGATGTTATTTTGCCAACAAAGGTCCATCTAGCCAAAGCTACGGTTTTTCCAGTAGTCATGTATGGATGTGAGAGTTGGACTATAAAGAAAGCTGAGTGCCAAAGAATTGATGCTTTTGAACTGTGGTGTTGGAGAAGACTCTTGAGAGTCCCTTGGACTGCAAGGAGATCAAACCAGTCCATCCTAAAGGAAATCAGTCCTGAATATTCATTGGAAGGACGGATGCTGAAGCTGAAACTCCAATACTTTGGCCACCTGATATGTAGAGTCATTTGAAAAGACCCTGATGCTGAGAAAGATTAAAGGCAGGAGGAGAAGGGGACAACAGAGGATGAGATGGTTGGATGGCATCACTGACTCGACGGACATGAGTCTGAGCAAGCTCTGAGAGTTGCTGATGGACAGGGAAGCCTGGCGTGCTGCAGTCCATGGGGTCGCAAAGAGTCGGACAGGACTGAGCAACTGGACTGAACTGAACTGACCCTCAACAGTCTAAAACAGAGTTTATATTCATTGGCTGGGGGCTGCATCTGGCTGCAGACATGTTTAGGTGGGTCAAGACCATGCTGTTTATCTATTTGTTTAAATGTGTCAGCACTTTTTAAAACTGAGCTTATTTCGCAGTAAAGACCAGCGTTTTCAGCCACAGGTCTGTCGACCCTGAGCCTGCAGCACTGGGCGTGATCTGCCCACCTCGCACCCCCTGCTCCATGGTTCCCACCCGCCCTCACATCTCTGCAGCCCAGGCGTCCTGTCACTCATCCCCTAGACCCTGTCCCGTTCTCTTATGCAGGTCACCTGCCCGGCCTCCTACAAGCAGATGAGTTTCTGGTTCCCCCATCGGGAACGGAGGAGGTGGGATTTTAAAAGAATCAATGCAAAGTTCTATTTGGGGGTCTGAAAGCTTAACTGACACAGAAGTACAGGAGTAGCCAGAGTTCCCAAGCAGCACAGACCCTTTCCAACTGCAGTAGACGTGAACTCACCAGGCCCCTTCCCACACATCTCATCTACGAGGGCCCGGAAAACACCCAGTGAGTCTGATGTCAGCACAAGGTCACAGAGACTCTCGAACATGGTGACAGAGAGTCTGTAGATTACGAGGCTATTCCTTAGGGCAGCGGTCCCCACAGCAATGAGAAGCCCTGCACTGCAACAGAGAGTAGCCCCTGCTCTCCACAACCAGAGAAAACCTGCACAGCAATGAAGACCCAGTGCTGCCCCTCCCCCACCAAAATAACAAATAAACTAGCAAGAGGTTGGGGACTGCTGTCTTCAAGGGACTGAGGAGGTGGCATCTAGAGAGGAGTTCAGGGCCAAGTTCCCTGGTGTCAGTTAACTGATCCACAGGAAGCAGGAGCCTGGTTTTGCTCCGCTCCAGTAGTAAGATCCAGACTTCCAAGCAGGTTACAGGAAGAAACCTTCAAAAAACCCAAGAGGTTCTGAAAATGGTCCCAGGCTGCGCTGAGACATACTGGAAGAAATCACAGCAGAGTTTCACCAGCTAAGTGGCTTCAGGAAGGTCATGCTACTCTATGAGACTCAGTTTCCCCATCTGTAAAATGGGGAGGCTTTATAAAGGCACAGTGAGGACTGATGAAGACACCAAGGACAGAGGTCGTAAGACCCCTCAGAGGACACGGTTAGAAGGTGGCTACTGCTCTGAGAATTTTCAGTGCTTCTCCACCATTTATGGAGGGCGTCATTCTAAGCGCTTTCTGTATTTTAATACATTTAATTCCAAGACAGCAGTACTGTTTTTATTACCATTTCATCAGTGAGGAGACTGGGGCACTCGAAATGAAGTGATTTGACCTCAAGAGCACACTGCTGGGCTTCCCAGGCGGTGTAGTGGTAAAGAATCCACAGGAGATGTGGGTTTGATCCCTGGGTCAGGAAGATCCTCCGGAGAAGGAAATGGCAACCCACTCCAGCATTCTTGCCGGAAGAATCCCACGAACAGAGAAGCCTGGAGGGCTACAGTCCACAGGGGCTGCAAAGAGTCGGACACCACAGAGCAACTGACTACGAGCACGCCAAGTGCAGAGCTGGGGTCTCAACCCAGGATGTCCGTCTTTGGGGTCCACCCTTCTGGCCATGACCCCTAGGGCCTCCTACCACCTGATGGGGGAGGTCATACAGGAGGTTTTTCTCCACTGTCTCCATCTCTGACCCTGGATCCCAGTGCTGTGCAGCTGGCGGGAGGGGAAAGGGTCTCCAGATGGGGACAAATCCACAGCCCTTGGGGGCGGGTTTGGTGTCGGAAGCGGAGGCGAGAGCAGAATCAGGGGGACTCCAGTTGTCTGGTGTGGGCCACGGGGTGGGTGTGGTGAACCTCTCACCAAGGTGGGGGAACAAGGAGTAGGCTTTAGAGAAGGAGGCCTCAGAACTCCGCCTCGGGATAGGAATCCACCTGCCAATGCTGGGGTCATGGGTTCGATCCCTGGTCCAGGAAGATCCCACATGTGCCACAGCTACTGAGCCTGTGCTCCAGAGGCTGAGAGTCGCCGTTACTGAGCCCACGTGACGCAACCCCTGAAGCCGCGCCCCCAGAGCGGGTGCTCTGCAGCAACCGAAGTCACTGCAATGAGAAGTTTACCCACCGCGACAAAGCGTAGCCCCCATTCGCCACAACTGGAGAAAGCCCACACACAGCAACAAAGGCCCAGTGCAGCCAAAAAGAAATATTTAAAAGAAGGCAGCCTCAAGTTGGTTTTTCTTTTTTTTTGGTGACAAATTCCATCTTGAACAGTTTCAGCTTAAAAGACTTAACTAGATGTCCAAGTAGCGATAACCAAGAGATGACGGACATTTCTAGAATTCCTACTCCGAGTTCAGGGATTCTCCCGATGACTCTCACCAGAACTCTCCCATGCCCCCACCCCCGGGGGTGGTTCCATGTCTTCCCCGACAATTCCAGAGCACCCTGCACACAGGCGTTATCAACTCTTGCCTGACTGTGAACCCCTGAGACACAGGATCCTGCTGTATTCAACCTGCTCACCTCGATGCCCAGCAGAGTGTCTCAAACATGGTTGATAAATCTCTACCAAGTGGACCAGTCTGAAAAAGCTTGAAAGGAGATGCGTATTTGGGAGCGTATTCACCTCCTGTTACTGCTCTAACAAGTGACCGCAAACTTAGAGGCCTAAAGCAACGCACATGTATTATCTCACCCTTTTACAGACCAGAATTCCAAAGCAGGTGTGGCCAGGGGTGCCCCTCCTGGAGGCTCTGGGCAGAACGCTCACCTTTTCCAGCTTCTGGGGCCGCCTCATCCCTTGGCTCTGCACCCCTCCTCCATCTTCGAGGTCAGAATCTCTCAGCCTCTCCCTGACTCTGAACTTCTACCTCCCTTTTCCATCTTTTACAGATCCTGGTGATGGTACGGGCCCACGGGGAGTGTCCAGCATCATCTCCCATCTCAAGCGCCTTAACTTAATCACGCCTGCAAAGTCCCTCTTGCCACATCAGTCACGTATCCATAGGTTCCAGGGATGAGAACCTGGACATCACTGGGGGACCACTATTCTGCCCACTCAGGGGTGGGGGCAGGGCTATCCTGGAAAGGACTAAATGGGCAAAAGGTCACAAGATGACCATCTCACACCCAGTGAGATGACCTAGCCATGGCACGCGGCTCATTTCTCAGCCTTGGGGCTGCTCTTTCATTAGAACAATGATTATTACATTGGAATGCCCACCACGGCCTAGCACCTCACATGAGCAGGACATAAGGAAAAGTGCCAAGACCGCCCAAGACGGACCTGAACAGGGTCCCCGCAGAGAGCTGTGGCCAGCTCTGCAGCCCCACTCCTGCGCCTCCACGGAGGCTGCGGTGGCCTTACACTCACACCTCCAGGGGCTGGGTGGTACCACATCACAGCAAAACAATCATTTAAAAGACTACACACAGACCCACACTGGGCAGAGAGAGGCGCTCGCACCAGAGGACACGGAGTGTGCCCTCCCACCCCACCTGGACCCGGCGTGCCGGCGGGTGGAGGCAGCACACAGGAAGCCTGGCCCCCGACGCCGCGCGGCTCGTTTCTCTTCCTGCTGGAGAGAGGAAGCCCGTCTGCAGCAGCTCCCCCAGCTGAGGGGGGGCTCGCGGCCACCTGACCACAGAGGCCGAGGCCGGGCCCCGGAGAGGCCGGAGCATCTCAAGTCCCACAGGCCCGACCAAAGCAGTCCATCCGAGTCAGAAAGGGAGACGCTTACACATGGGCACAGGGGCCACCACCTCGGAGGCCACCTTCCTACGGAACTATCACAGCACGAACCCGGCAGGCTGTGCGTGTCTCCCACGGCTGCTGAAACAAATGGCCGCAGATGGAGCGGCTTGCAGCAACATACATTGACTCTCTTTCTGTCCCGCGGTCAGGATCAGCCTCACTGGGCTAAGGTGGGCTACACAGCTATAGGCAGAGCCGGTCTCTTCTGGGGGCCTTCGGGGAGAATCCATCTACACACACTGTTCTCAGCAGCCAGGGGCCTGGCCGTGTGCACTCCTTGGCTCGTGGCCCCTTCCTCCAGGACATCTCTGCAACCTCTGCTCCTCCCACATCTCTATGAACTCTGACCTCTCACTTAGAAGGACCCCTGTGATGACACTGGACCCCCATCCCCGCCGCCCCGGAGACAGATCATCTAGAATGACCTTCCCATGGCAAGATCCTTAACTCAACCCCATCAGCAAAGTCGCTGCTGCCACAGAAAGGAACACGTCCACAAGTTCTGGGCCATCTGGGCCACTGTTCAAGCCCTGCCTTTCAACTCTCCCTATCAGTGACCTGCAGAGGAGGAAGGTATTACTTCAAGGGCACCCTTGCAAATACTTTCCTAGGAAAGCCCAAGCTTACCCCTCCCCCTCATGCCTACCACATTTACAGACACCGAGGCACAAGTGCTGGGACACTTTTTTTTATTATTTATCAAAAAAAAAAAAAAAAGGATACTTTCTATTTGCAGCAGCCCACCACGTGTCAAACGCAGGGCAAGGTGCTCTGCTTACACACTTGAGAGTCTGGTCTCATTGTTGCCAGTGAGCACAGAGGAAAAGTGAGGCTCAGAGAGGTTAAGGAACTTGCCCAAAAGCCCACAGCTTGCCAACGGTGCCTCTGGGATTCCAATTCAGGCCTCTTACTCTGGGCTTCTCAAAAAAAAACTTGGATCTTCTTGAGATTTTTTTTTTTTTCCCTTTTGGTCCCAAAAAGTTGTTCACAGTAAAAACCTTTCCTTTTGGGTAGGAAATTATGCAAAGCATTCACCACTGCCTCCACTGGCTTGGAGACTGAGCAGAGAAAGGTCTATTTTGGGGCTTTGCGCTCCAGTGATCTGCTTTCTTGGCCTAAAGCTCACCACCACCCGCTGCTTATACATTTTTTTTTTTTTTTTCTACAGAGGCCACTTCCTGAGGCCCAAATGAGGTAAGCTGGTGGGTCGGCTCAGCAAGGCCAGAGCCAGGCTCAGGGCAGGACGCAGCGCGAGAAGCAGGGCCAGTGCTGAGCAGATCAGAGCCCCCAGGACCCACCTCCGAACAAAACCCGCCCGTGTTGCCCGTGTTCAAAGCGGCAGCATCTGCCTGTTAGCCTGTCGCCAAGATGCTCACCGATTTTATTCAGTCGTCCGTTTTATTCAAAAGAGCCTCAGACTGAAAACGCCCCCAACGTCTACCACTCAGTTTTCGGGGTAGTCTGTTACAAGCAACAGGTACCTGAAACCACCATTACTCTCAGGAAGAGTAGCTTGCCAGCTTGCAAGCTCATTTAGCGCTTGCCATGGGCCAGGCAGTCTTCTATTCACCCACAGGAATCATTCAATCCTCACAGCAATCCCGCAGAGTGAACCTATTTCCCCCCATTTTACAGAAGGGGAAACTGAGGTGCCCAAGGTCATCCATCAGAAGGGTGTGTGGAATATCTGCAACCACACGTATGACCTCAAGAACAGCATGCTGAGTGGAAGAAGCTGGCCACCAAAGCACACATCCTGTTGGACTCCCTTCATGTGACATTCTCACACACACAAAGCAAGCCAAGGATGGAAAGAGGGCAGAGGAGGAGCTCCCTGGGGCAGGGGTGCTGGCGGCAAAGGAGCAAAAGGGAGCTCTCTGGGGTGAGCTGGGGCGGTGATTTTTTACACGTGAACACGTGTGTCAAAGTGCACCAAACCATATACTTAAAATGGGAGTACTGCATTGCATATGAATTACCCCTCAATAAAGTTCATTTTTTAAATACCAGGCACAGCTATCTCCCAGGAGATCATAACCCTTAGAGATACAACATCATATCTGCACAGAAAAGCAACCAAATACTAGCTTGGTTCCTGAGCGGATGCCTAGACCGTAGGCAATGGGAGATATTCTTCTTTTATCTGTGTTTTTCTGTATCTGCCAAAGGTTCTACAATGAAAATTTCTTCACTTGTAATGGCAAATAAATCTACACTCAGTGTAACTTTTTAAACTCAAGTGGGAGGTCATCCAGCCTTCCCGAGATGACTCGGATGACCGCCTTCCCCAACGAAGCGTGGAGAGGAGTCAGGAGGTGTCCTGGGTTCCGTCCGGAGCTTCCTGGACGTCTTGGGCCTGATCCTTAACTTCTGTGAGCCTGGCAGTACCAGGGGACTCATGTGAGACCCTCCTGAAAATTCTGCCCGACCATCTGCTCTAAAAGGGGCACAGATCACCCTCCATGCGTCCCCAGAAGCAGCCATGCACCCAGCAAGGCCTTTGCGCTCCATGCTAAACCCCAGAGGCAGACCGACCAGGACCTGGATCCCACCTCTGCCATCCGCTGGCTGTGGGGCCTCCAACAAGTCACTGGACCTGAGCCTCAGTTTCCTCATCCTCAAATCAGAGGAGTTATTCCTGCTTATGAAAGGGCTGGAAAAATAAAATGAAACAATGATGGTACTGGGTATACCCTAAATTCCCACTAAAAAGCTGTACTTGTTTTTACTCTTATTTTTAACTTATTTATCTGGCTGTGCTGGGTCTTACTTGCAGCATGTGAACTCTTAACTGTAGCATGGGGGATTTAGTGCCTCAACCAGGGATCGAACCTGGGCCCCCTGCATCAGGAGCTCAGCGTCTTAGCCACTGGACCACCAGCAGGCAAGTCCCTGTTTTCACTTTTGATTCAAAGATTCCCCACCAAAAAAAGTTCAATGAGTCCCCACTAGTTTATGGAAAGGGAAGCAAATCTCCCCCATTCATGCTTCAGCTAAACACCAACTCCATCCTCCTCCCTTATGCCAAGGTTGACGAGGTAGGCAGCCCTCAGTTTCCATGGAAACTCATGACAAGGGGCACCCTCATGGTGAAGCCACTTCCTTCTGCCTGTGAGTGCCAACCAGGCTGACAGAGGCTGGGTCTGGATGGGTGGCTCTGGGCTGGCTCTCATCCAGACCACAGAGGCCTGCAGATACAGTGCCCTTGCTGGACAGATGGTTCCTGAAGCTCGGGCCTCCAGAGCTTCATTTCACTGCAGCGGAAGGGTATCCCCAGGCTGGGCAGGGAAAGGATGGCATTCACCCACTCAGACGATGTCTACGGTGCAGCTGGCGTACATTAGTCATCGTGGAGCACCCTGCAACTGTGAACAGAACAAGCACGCCCCCCTCCCCACCAAGGGCTAACGCAAATGGACGGGGCACAGAAATAAGCAGTAACTGTCAACAACGTTCACAGAGCTCCCCGGCAGGAGGCCACGCTGAAATCAGAAAGGACAATGACGAGCTGGGCCCACGGAGGAACGAGGGACCAGACGGGGAGGCAGGAGGTGAGGATGCAACTGAACTCAGGTCCTCTGAGTCAGAAAGGCCCTCACCAATGAGGAAACCGAGGCGCTACAGGTGGAAGCGGTCAGAGCGACTCGAAGAGCTTCAGACACCAGCTCGCTGAGTCCTCACCGCCGCCCGACCAAGGACGGCAATCATTACTTGACAGATGGAGGGCGTGGGCTCACGGAGAGGAAGTGACTGGGCCTGGTCACGTGGCGGGAAGGGGCAGCGGGTGGATGACCCCCAGCACACCGTGTCTTGCCCCTCCTCCCAGGGCCTGACTTCTCCTTCCAGGCTTGCTCTCGACCCCGAAGGCTCACTGAATCTCTTTCCTTCCCTCCCCTAAGAGTAAGGGACACTAGACTCAACACTCCACAAGAGCAGGGAGCTTGGCCCGAGCCTGGGCTATCAGAAGTACTCAAGAAGTGCATCATGGCAAAGAAGAACCCCCTACCCTCTGAAATGGTGCATTCACGTCTAGAGTGTTCTAGAAGAGCAGGAGCAGCTTGAGAACCTCACTGTGACCAGCTGTATTACCTGCAGCATGCAACTGATGAAGCGCCCGGATGAGGCGGCAGACAGTGACCCTCAGGGTGGCGATCATGGCTGGAGAGGGCACCGTGGAGCACGGCCCACCTCACAGCTCCTCCCGCCCAGGCGCGCACCCCTCTCCTTGAATCTGGGCCTCCTGACTGCTTTGGTCAACAGGATGAGTCAGAAGTGACACTGTGCAAGGTCCAGAGTCGAGACCTCAAGAAACCTTGCCGCTTCTGCCTCTCAAAACTCTTCTCTGAGACCGCCACGTGAGGATCAGGGCTGGGCCTGCTGGAGGCTGAGAGGCCACACGGAGAGCAGAGGCCAGGAGCCAGGACCACCTGCCAGCCACGTGAGCGAGGCCCCAACATCCAGCAGAGGAATAGCCTCAGAACCAGCAAAACGACAAGTCGCCGCAGATTTAAGCCACTGAGCTTTGGGGCAGTTTGCTGCAGACCCACAGCTAACCGAAACCATCGTGACCACTATCAAGAGAAACCACGGGCCATGCAGCAGTTACTACGTGCCAGGCAGTCGTCTAATCACCGCGCATTAACTCATTCAATCAGCGCAACACTCTGATAAGGCGGGTGGTGTTTTCCCCTGCTGCGTATAAACCGGAAGCTAGGGAGTCAAGAGGCGGAGCGACTTACCCCAGGTCACCCACAGTGACCACCTGAACCCAGCTCCTCTGACTCAAGCTCAGGATCTTAATCCCCTACAACTAGCAACAGCTTACCTTTCTTCAGCCCTCTCTGGATGCCAGCAATTCAACAAAACGCTTCGTGTGAGTTAGCTCACTAACAATTCATCACGGTCGGCAAGGCAGCTCTGATTATCCTCGCTTTACAGATGAGGGGAAAGCCCAAAGAGGTGAAGCTACATGCCCAGGTCACCCAGCTGAAGTGAGAGCATGCCTGGATCTGCACAGACCGCACGCTTCCAGGGTCCTGGTCCTTAACCACTCCCGGCAATGGTAACAGAAAAGCCACACCACCGTCTGTCTTTTGATCAACACCGCCCACTTCTTTGTCAAATATGCTGAGGGCACGCACCATGTGCCACTCTGACACAGCTCACGCCCAAGCTTCAGAAACAGGCCGGAACACATTCCTGGTCTTTGGGCATCACTCACACACACACACACACACACACACACACACACACACACACTCACTCACACTCACACTCTCTCTCAGGTTTCCCAGGAGAAACAGTCAGACTCCTCTCTAGCATAACAATAAAATAATGATACCTATAAAAGCCTTTTGCGCTTACTCAAGGGGTAGATGCTTAGGTTGTAATTCATTCTATCTTTGCAGCTGCCAAGGACATGGACGCTAAGGCTCCCATTTTACCCGTGGGTGGGCTGAGACCGCAACGTCCTCAGAGAGGGGTCTTCACTGGCCACCCCCACCGAGGGTGGCCTCACACCCCTTGAGCTGCCTTCATTAGAAAGGACGGGTCTTGGTCTTCAATTCACTACCCGTCTCTCCCACCAGCCCTCGAGAGTCACGAGAAGGGCCTTGTCACTGTCGCCTGCTCATTCACCCAGCACCCAGAACGTCGAGTGCCTCACCTCCCAGGCTCTAAGCGGGTAGTTGAGCAACGGATACAGAAGCGAAGAACCTGACTCGGAGGAGACGCAGAGAACCAGCATACGGCCCCGGGCGTCTGAGTCCCGCCCTACACGTGGTCACAACGCATCCACAACTCTTGGTTCTCTGTTCTGGAGCCGCGTCATCTTGGGAGTGAGTAGTCATCTCTGACAGGGACAAGGTCCCCTTCTCAGACCTGTCAGGTGGCCCTTTCATAGCCCCAAACTGGGTTTTGCCCAGCAACTCGGGAGACAGGGATCCCCCCGAGGAGACGGGATCCTCCCAAGGAGACGAGATCCTCGGGGGCTCAGACCCAGAGCTGCTGGAAGGGGACCTGAGTTGCAGGTGGCTCCGGAGCACCCTTCACCTTTGGAAGAGCCAGGAGAACCCCTAAGCAACAGGGTGAGTGGGCAGACCCCACGCAGGGGTTAGCAGAAGGCGAAATAGCCCCCGACCGTGGCAGTTCTAAAGAAACAAATCAGGAAGCCTTAGGGGTGGCCTCACAGTCCCCAGGCTTCCTCCCAGAGGTACAGGTCACCCTGGGGTTGCACCTTCTGATCCTGGGATTCCCAGGGCCCAGCCGAGCAAGAGCAGCTCGCTATCCTGGGTGGCCGCCCCCTGCTCAGGCCGAGATCCCTTGGGGAGGGCTGGGATGCTCGCCGGCTAACCTGGGCACCCCCACAAGGGAAGGCCGAGACCCTCCAGCTGAAGGGCCTCTCGCCTCTCCCATCAGAAAGCCTCCCTTCACTCACTCTCAGCAACTGGCCAGTGCCCATCCTCAGCACTCCTTTGATAAGCGGGGAGAGAGAAGAACTTAAAAGTTAACCTCAGCAACCAATCACCTGGAAGGCATCTGTTAGGCTGGCGCGACTTCTGAAACAAGCAGTCTCGGCCACAGCAGAGGTAACTGCACACTGGCAGGACCCTCAGGACGAGCGTTCACGGAGCACCTGCTCTGGGCCAAACCCTGGGCTGCACACCCAGCACGTATGAGCTCACGTGCCAACCCTGTGCGGTGGGCGCCATGAGGATCCCCACGGAACACAGACAAAGAATCTGAGTTCAGAGAGGGCAAGTATACGGCCCATGGCCACTCCGCAAGGCAGCACAGGGCCAACAGGAGCTGAGGTCTCTGCTCTCCAGCCTCCCTGTGCCTCATCTCCCACTGGGCGTCCTTCAGCGGGACCCCCACTATACCCCACCTCGCCGACTTCCCCAGGCAGGTCCTCCACTCCCGAACGCACTGACCTAAAATATACCCATGCCCCTTTCCACCTCACAGGCAGGTCCCTGCCTATGACGTTATACCCACCCAGCGGAGCAGCGCCATAAACAGTGGACAGAAAGCAAACAGCGAAGAGCCAGCCCACCCTCCCTCCCTGAGACCCTCTAAACACCCCCTTGCCAGAGATGCCCCCGGGACACCCAGGTGCATCCAGGGTCAAGGCCCAGAAAGGCAGAGACACTGCCTGGCTGCCACGGCCGTTCTCTCTGGGGGTTAGAGACGGCCACAGAGTTACAGCCCATGACGGGGTAGGGTCTACTTCCTTCCCCTTGACTCTGGGCTGACCCTGTGACTTGCTTTGACCAGGAGAACGCAGCAGAAGTGACACTGGGCCAACCTTCGACCCTAACCCTGAAGGTGACTGCCAGTTCCCTCTCCTCCTTGCCCCCGTCCACAGGAGCCAGTCCAATGTAAGAAGTTCAAATACTGCGAGACCACCATGCTGTTAAGAAGCCCAAGCTAGCCATGTGGAAGGAGAGAGGCAGACAGACTCTCTGGTGCTGTGGAGAGCACACATCAGCAGAGAGCCCCCTGGGAGCTTCCCGCCCAGCCAGCAGCTGACTACACCCCGGTGAGTCCAGTCAACCCCCAGGAGCAGAACCACGCCCAGCTGAGCCCTGCCCAAGTTCCTGACCCACAGAATTCAGGCCCTGAGTTCGGATAAGGCTTGTTACACAGTGATAGAGAAATTCCCAAACCGGTCTCCAGGCTGGGGGGGTGGGGAGGAGAGGGGCAGAGGCCACGTCACCTTCTCAGGAGACTGGCACCAGGGAAGACTGTCCCCTGTGTGAGTCCTGGACCCTGGGTAAGCAAAGCCATGCCCTACTGATGACACGGAGAAAAGCACTCAATTAACCCCGAGCAAAAGGCTCCAGGAAGCGACCTCTGGTCTGCACACCAACCCACGAGGCAGGTACCACAGCTGCACCCATCTCACAGATGCAGACCCTGAGTCGGGAGCTCACACAGACAGAGCGGCAGAGCCGGGACTCAAGCCCAGGCTTAAGCACGCCAGTATTGCCCTTACGTGTGATGCCGCGCGACCTCCTGCAGCCCCCACCCCAGCAGCACCCCTGGACGTGCACTCTCACAGCCCTCTGGGACACAGGGCAGGCTTGGGCTGGAGCCACAGATCACAGCCAGTGGGACCAGACAGGCCACAGTGGGCTTGGTTCGGCTGCTGTCTCCTGGGCCCCGAACAGACGTAAAACCTCCTGGAGTCCCTCCAAGAAAGTGTCAGAACTTACCTCCATTTTCATTAGAAATGTGTTCACGTGTATGCTCCACCCACGCTTGCCCATCCTCCAAAACAATAATGCCCATGTCATTGAAGACCATGTCTATTTCAATCAGAAGACCGTTTCCTCATCCTTGGTAGATGATCAGCACACGCTGCGCTGGGCTGAGTCACTCAGTTGTGTCCAACTGTTTGCGACCCAATGGACTGTGGCCCACCAGGCTCCTCTGTCCATGGGATTCTCCAGGCAAGAGTACTGGAGTGGGCTGCCATGCTCTTCTCCAAGGGATATGCCCCACCCAGGGATCAAACCCGCAACTCCTGTCTCCTGCGTTGCAGGCAGATTCTTTACCTGCTGAGCCATCGGGGAAGCCCGACGATCAGTAAGTAGTTATTAAATGAATGCATGATGAGGGGAATGCATTCAGTGATGAATAAAAGAGGTGGCCTCTCTCCCTGACCAGCCTTCAAGAGCCATGGCCCAGATGTGTCCTTGAGACCAAAAAGCTTTCACAACCTCGCAGTAGAAAAGGCTAGTAATTCTAAAGAAGCAGATCTCCTTCCCTCTCAGACCCGAGGGACCTCAGATTTCCTGCAGCTGTGGGAAGAGCAGGCAGAAGGTTCTAGAAAGCAGGATGGGGGGCTGAGTTTCACATTGAGACTCCCAGTAGGTGGCTTTCATGGCAGGAGACATGCTCTCAAGCCCAGGGAAGCGGCCAGGCACACGCTCCCACCCGTCCTCTGGCCTCTAGTGACCCTCTTCTAGAGTTCACGTCAGGTGGGGAGCCCAAGGCAAAAGCAAAACCAGGCTTACTCCTGTGTTGACATATAGGGGCAAGTCTCAGCTTCCACAACCATTACATTCTGTAAAGTCACTGTAAACACTGAAATGGCAAATAATAAACCATCACCCCAGGGGGGGGAACACAAGGTTAGGTTCCTGCAAGCCTCTGGTCCTGCAAGCCTCCTCAATCAATCAACACCAAACCTTGGTCTTTCGGGGGAGGGAGTGAATTGGGAGATTGGGATCGACAAATATACACTACTGATGTGCGTGCTTGTGCTAAGTTGCTTCCGTCATGTCCGCGTCTTTGTGATGCTATGGACTGTAACCCATCAGGCTCCTCTGCCCATGGGGAGTCTCCAGGCAAGAATACTGGAGTGGGTTGCCAGGCCCTCCTCCACAGGATCATCCCAACCCAGGGACTAAACCCATGTCTCCTGTCTCCTGTGTTGGCAGGCAAGCTCTTTACCACCAGCACCGCCTAGGAAGCCCTGTACATCATTGATTCGTTGTTGCTGTCAGTCACTCAGTCATGTCCAATCTTTTGTGATCCCACGGACTGCAGCATGCCAGGTCTCCCTGTCCTTCAACGTCTCCCGAAGTTTGTCCAAGTTCATGTCCATTGAGTCAGTGATGCCATCCAACCATCTCATCCTCTGTCGTCCCCTTCTCCTCCTGCCCTCGATCTTTCCCAGCATCAGGGTCTTTTCTAATGAGTCAACTCTTCACATCAGGTGGCCAAAATACTGGAGTTTCACCTTCAGCATCAGTCCTTCCAATGTGTATTCAGGGTTGATTTCCCTTAAGATTGACTGGTTTGATCTCCCTTCAGTCCAAGGGACTCTCAAGAGTCTTCTCTAACACCACATTTTGAAGGCATCAATTCTTCCGCACTCTGCCTTCTTTACAGTCCAGCTCTCTCAAACATACATGATCAATGGGGAGACCATGGCCTTGACTAGACAGACCTTTGCCAGCAAAGTAACATCTCTGCTTTTCAACACGCGATCTAGGTCTGTCATAGCTTTTCTTCCAAGGAGCAAGCGTCCTTTAATTTCATGGCTGCAGTCACCATCCACAATGATTTTGGGGCCCAAGTAAATAAAGTCTACCACTGTTTCCATTGTTCCCCAACTATTTGCCATGAAGTGATGGGATTGGATGCCGTGATCTTCATTTTCTGAATGCTGAGTTTTAAGCCAGCTTTTTCACTCTCCTCTTTCACCCTCATCAAAAGGCTCTTTGATCCCTCTTTGCTTTCTGCCACGAGGGTGGTGTTATCTGCATACCCCTAGGGGTAGCTGGCAGCCAAACGGCAGGCAGAGGGGCTCAAGCAGACCATTCAGAATGGAGGAGGCACCTCCAGGGTTCTGTGAAGAGATTCACACGAATCTCTTCTCCAGTAGGTACCCTGGGGCCAAGGCATTAAGTCTTGATGTGAGAGTAAATCTGTGCTGACTTTGAACATTTACTAAGAAAGCTAAGATGAGCTACCCCCATGAAAAACCGGTCCTTTGTCCCCTCAAAGCAGAAGTAACGGTTAAAATGTATGGTTCGAGACTGAAGGCAGGAACAGCACCCTGGTGACCAGCGTTCATCCACATGTGCTCCACGCTAGCCTTTCCAGAGCCTCTTTGACCATCTGCCCTGTAGTGATAAGCACCCAGATGGCAATGCCAGACCCCCGGCAAGTGAAAGTAAGATTGGATGCTGCCGTGGAAAGCAAGCATTTGATGGGAAAGCACTGCATCAGCTCAAAAGTACACCCTACAATCAGCTCCATTCACAACAGAACAAAGAGCCGTCCGAGAAATGCAGATCAGAGCCGCAAGGAGATCCGACTTTACCTCCACGGAGAACAGAAGGCTAACATCAAGAAGACAGACAACAGGGCCTTTCCTGGCGGTCCAGTGGCTAAGAGCTCCCAACACAGGGGACCCAAGTTCAATCTCTGGCCAGGGAACTAGATCCCACACGCCACAACTAAGTGATCCGGCATGCTGCGCCTGAGACCCGGTGCAGCCAAACATTGGAAGTGTCAGTCCCTCAGTCCTGTCTGACTCTGCGACCCCATGGACTGCAGCCTGCCAGGCCCCTCTGTCCATGGAGTTCTCCAGGCAAGAATACTGGAGTGGGTAGGCATTCCTTCTCCAGGGGATTTTCCCGACCCAGGGACTGAACCTGGGTATCCCACACTGCAGGCAGATTCTTTCCCATCTGAACCACCAGGGAAGCCCAAATAAAGAATTATTTTAAAAAAAAAAAAAAAAGGAGACAGTAACAAGCAGTGGTGAGGTTGTGGAGAAACTGGAACCCTCATACACTGCTGGCAGGAATATAAAATGGTACAGCCACTTTAGAAAACAGCCTGGCAACTCCTCAAACGACTGGACAGCTACGTGTGACCTGGCAAATCCACTCTTAGGGATACGTCCAAGAGAATGAAAATACAGTCACACAAAAACTTGTACACAAAGATTCACAGCAGCACTATCCATGGTAGCCAAAAAGTGGAAAAAACTCCAGTGTCCACGAAGCCTTGAACAAAATACGGTCTATCCTTACAGGGGAGTACCGTTCAGCCATGCAGAGGACACATGGCACTACGTGGGTGAACCTCGACGACACCACATTAAATGAAAGTAACCAGGTGCAAAAGGGTAACACGGCTCGTTTTTGTTGTTGCTCAGTTGCTAAGTTGTGTCCGACTCTTTTGGCACCCCATGGACTGTACCCCACCAGGCTATGGAGTTTCCCAGGCAAGAATACTGGAGCTCTATTTAAATAAAATGTCCGAACTAGGCAAGGCTATAGAAGAGAAAGTAGTTCCTCCAAAAAAAAAGAAAAAGGACTTCCCTGATGGTCCAGTGGCTCAGACTCCACATTCCAAACGCAGGGACTCGGGTTTGATCCCTGGTTGGCGAACTATATTCCACGTGCTGCAGAGAAGCAGCTCACAGGCCACAATTAAAAAACCCCATGCCTAAACTAAAGACTGAAGATCCTGGTGCAGCCAAATAAATAAACAAATGAAAAATGTTTAAGTGGTAGCTCGTAGTGGAAATAGTCACTCAAGGGCACACATTTAGCGAGCACCTCCTGATGAGCTGGTGGCACAAGCTTGAATTACAGAGACCAACAAGACACACCCCATCCCAAGGAACTGGGGTCCAATCTTTCCACTCCAGACTCAACTCTGGTCAGCACCTCTGCACAGCCATACATTTGTGGAATCAACTGCAAAAGGAGAGGCCATCCGACACCTCACTCTCGAGACAGGAAAGCGACATCCAGCTCGTGTCCCAGAATAGAGCCCACCCTGCTAGTAAAGCGAGTGAGCTGAGCAGTGAGAGTAACTGGAACTAAATCCCTGCTGTCAACCTTGGAAAGTTCCTCCACTTCCCTCAATGCCACATTCTCTCTAACTTCACGGGGCTATCCTGAGGGCCCGTCAGCAGCTCTGGCCCACAGGACAGGCTCCGGAGTTTTCTGCCACCATCTGAAGTGGTCCTGATGATGTCACGATGAGACCCACAGCCTTCAGCCAACAGGGAATCAAGCTGCTGGTATCAGGTCCTGGGACAGTACAAATGTAAACCAGGAGCAGAAGATGGGCACCCAACACTCAGGATAACACTTCATCGTCCTGTGAATTTCACAAAAGACGTAAGAGCCCACGATGTCCACCGCCTGGCAAGGGAGGTGGGTGGACATACAAGTCGGTGCAGCTTTCCTGAGGACAACAGAACTCTGTGCCCAGAGACCCCGGCGCAGCCTGTCCTTCCTCCCAGAAATCCTTTTAGAAATTTATCCTAGGGAAATTACCAGGGATATGCTTAAAAGTTAGGTATGAAACTGTCCCTGGGATTACTGTTTGACGTGGCAAAATAATAAACTACGAGATGTCCAAGAATAGAAGATTGATTTTAAAAATTAAAAAACATTAAGAAATCGGGTAGAAAACCATAGCTATTTAAAACAAAACGGGGGATTCCCTGGTGGTCCAGTGGTCAGGACTCCCGAGCTTCCACTGAAGGGGGCGCAGGTTCGATCCCTGACAGGGAAACTAAGATCCCATAAACCAACTGCGACAAATAATAAATGAAACAAGATGGAAGGCATATACTTGGAATGGGAAGATTTTTGCAATTGGCAACAACCTAAATAGCCATAAACAAAAGGACTGGGGGATGTCTCAAGATGCGCTCACAGAGTGAGACAGCCCAGGGCAGGTCAGATAAAGCCACTGACACAATGCGGATACGTCACACACAATGCGCTGTATCCACTGCAGGCTACGATGTTTTAAGTAAGGGTAAGACATATCCACAAGAATGGCAGTTATCAAAGCATGCTACTGGTTTCTCCAGGGAAGGAGGGGTATACTTGAGGACTTAAATGTAAAACCTCATTTCTTAAAAACAAAAGACCCAAACCAAATGCTATGATGTGTCTAACTTGGTGAGAGGGGCAGATTCATTTACTACTGCTGCTGTGACGATTTACCACAAACTCAGCGCTGCCAATCATTGCCTGAGTTCTGAAGTCAGGAGTCAAAACTGGGTCTCACTGGGCTAAAATCAAGGTTCGGCTAGGCTCCCTTCCTTCTGGGGGCTCCAGGGGAGAATTCGTCTCCCGCCTTTTCAGTTTCCGGGGCCACCTGCACCCCTTGGCTTGTGGACCCCTTCCACCTTGCAAGCACTGATGTCATCACTCTGACCTCTCCTTCCGTCATCCCACCTCCTCCGACTCTGACCCTCCTCCCTCCCTTTCACTCTTTAGGACCCATGGGATGACATCAGGCCCCCCAGACAATCCAGAATAATCTCATCTCAAGATCCTCAACTTTATCACACCTGCAAGGAGCCTTTGGCCACACAGGATAACAGAGTCGCGGGTTCTGAGGCTTAGAATATCTGGGGGCAGGAAGTATTCTGCTGACCACAAGGTACATAGAAATAATAACAGTATAGTAGCAGCGGCTGTTACTGAGTGATCTGGGCTATCTGTGAGGTCCTATCCCAAGAGTGCTACATAGCTAGTTCTCCTAACCCCCATGAGAATGTGGTGAGGGAGGCATTACTATGGCCCCATTCCACAGATGGGAAAATGAGAGGCTAAAACACTCGTCCATGGTCACAAAACTCTAAGTGGCAGAGCCAAGATCTGAACCCTGGCAGTCGGACCCCAGAGGACATGCTCTTAAGCACAAAGGCATCTCTATGCCAATCACAACATTCTAAATAACAAAAAAAGGTGGTGGTCACAATACAGCACAAAATAAAAAGGCAGGTAACTAAAGAGTATTATGAGAGGGTTATGTTTTGTAAAAATGTATCTATGTCTTGCAAGAAAAAAAATCTTGAAGGGTTATACCAAGTGTGAACACACATTGCTCTGGGGGTAGGTGGGTAACCCTCACTGTAAAGTTTAAAATCTTTCCACTGATGGACACATGTTACTGCTTCAAGGAGACCCGCTTAATTCAGTTCAGTTCAGTTGCTCAGTCGTGTCCGACTCTTTGCGACCTCATGAATCGCCGCACGCCACGCCTCCCTGTCCATCACCAACTCCCGGAGTTCACTCAGACTCATGTCCATAGAGTCCGTGATGTCATCCAGCCATCTCATCCTCTGTCATCCCCTTCTCCTCCTGCCCCCAATCCCTCCAGCATCAGACTCTTTTCCAATGAGTCAACTCTTTGCATGAGGTGGCCAAAGTACTGGAGTTTCAGCTTTAGCATCATTCCTTCCAAAGAAATCCCAGGGCTGATCTCCTTCAGAATGGACTGGTTGGATCTCCTTGCAGTCCAAGGGACTCTCAAGAGTCTTCTCCAATACCACAGTTCAAAAGCATCAATTCTTCGGCGCTCAGCTTTCTTCACAGTCCAACTCTCACATCCATACATGACCACTGGAAAAACCATAGCCTTGACTAGACGGATCTTTGTTGGCAAAGTAATGTCTCTGCTTTTGAATATGCTGTCTAGGTTGGTCATAACTTTTCTTCCAAGGAGTAAGCGTCTTTTAATTTCATGGCTGCAGTCACCATCTGCAATGATTTTGGAGCCCAAAAAAATAAAGTCTGACACTGTTTCCACTTAGGGGAAACAAAACCAGGTCAGACAGAAAAGCCTGGCTCAGAGCTCTCTTTAGCAGGAAACTGGTATAGCTTTTACCATCAGCCACCCCAGCTCAGGCCTCCCCAGGCACACTGGTCCTTCCCCAGCCAGGTACCTGCTAACCACCAGCAGTCGCTGGCCGGGTGTGGTGGGCAGGTGACAGCGGCTGGTAAACTCTGACCAGAGAAGCTGAAAGCTGAAGCAGGAAGGATGCCAGCAGGCCTCCCAGTCCCGAGGCTGGCCCGTCCCCCGGCCACATGCTCTTGGCCCTGCTGTGCTAACTTCGCTAGTTTCCACCCTATGGATCAGCAAATTCCCATACTTTTCTTTCTCAGTAAACAGTCCTTCACACACAGACAATTCCCGCCCCCAGCATTCACTCCCCCCATGGCCGCCAGAACACCATGCAAGACGAAGGCTTCTTCCCGCTTCTTCCTGCTGTGCGGGGCACATGGAAGAGGGCCCCCTGCTCTCAGCTGGTATCTGCACTGACTGTTTACAAAACGAAGTCACCGCTGCCCTGCAGACGCTCTTCCTCCAAGGCCAGGCCTCCCCAGGCTTGCAGAAGGACAAAGGCAAGGATTGGGGCTGCCCGCTGACACTCAGGCTCAAACCAAGGACCTTAACCTCATAGGAACCCTACCCATATGCACCAGAAGGGACCAGCCTCTGCACGGGGGGCGACACCACAGCAGACACAATCAGACACAAATGCACACAGACAAGCCCTGTCAGGTACACACCGTGCACGCCAGATGCACTGAGAAACACGAGCCTCACTCCCATCCTGCAAGGCAGCCCGGCCACCCACCTCCCCGAAGAGAAAACTGAGGCCAGCACCATCACGTGCGGCTAAAGCAGGGGTCATCAGAGGAAAACACAGGCAGCACCCTCTTTGACACGCACCACAGCAAGATCCTCTGTGACTCAGCTCCTAGAGTAATGGAAATAAAAACAAATAAAGGGGGCTTCATTAAACTTAAAAGCTTTTGCACAGCAAAGGAATCAATGAACAAGATTAAAAGACAGCCCTCAGAATGGGAGAAAACAATTGCGAATGAAATAGCTGATGAAGGATTGATCTCCAGAATACACAAGCGGCTCATAGAGCTCAATATCAGGAAAACAAACAGCCCAATCAAAAAGTGGGCACAAGATCTAAACAGACATCTCCCCCAAGAAGACACACAGATGGCTAAGACGCACATGGAAAGATGCTCAACATCGCTCATTATTAGAGAAATGCAAATCAAAACTACAATGAGGTACCACTTCACACCAGTCAGAATGTCCGTCATCAAAAAGTCTATAAACAATAAATGCTGGAGAGGATGTGGAGAACAGGGAGCCCTCTTGCACTGTTGGTGGGAATGCAAACTGATACAGCCACTATAAAGAACAGTGAGATTCTGTCAGAGATTCCATAGAGATGTCCTTAAAAAACCGGGAATAGAGCTACCACGTGCTCCAGCGGTCCCACCGCTGCGCGGCACCCTGACGAAACCAGAACTGAAAGAGGCACGTGCGCCCCAGTGTCCCCGGCAGCACTGTTTACAGTCGCCAGGACACGGAAGCAACATGCGCCCATCAGCGGAGGGATGGACAAAGAAGCTGTGGTGCACATACACAACGGAATATTACTCAGCCATAAAAAGGAACACATGTGAGTCGGTCCTAATGAGGTGGATGCATCCAGAGCCCATTATACAGAGTGAAGTAAGTCAGAAAGAGAAAAGCAAATATCATATATTAATACACATAGTTGGAGTCTAGAAAGATGGTACTGATGAGCCTTTTTGCAGGGCAGGAATGGAGACACAATGGAAGATCCCCTGGAGGAGGGCACGGCAACCCCCTCCAGTACTCTTGCCTGGAGAACCCCATGGACAGAGGAGCCTGGCGGGCTAAGGTCCATGGGGTCACCAAGAGTTGGACACGGCTGAAGTGACAGCACATAGCTCAACGGAGACACAGAATTAAAGGACAAACTCGCGGACACAGTGCGGGAAGGAGAGGGTGCGGCGAATAGACACACCGATTACCACGTGCGGAAGAGGCAGCCAGTGGGAAGACGCCGAATGAGACAGGGAGCTCGAATCAAGCGCTCCGTGACAGCCCGGAGCGGTGGGGTGGGAGGTGGGAGGTTCAAAAGGGACATGCGTATACCTACGGCTGATTCACGTTGATGTGTGGCAGAAACCAGCGTCGTACTGTACAGCCATTATTCTCCAATTAAAAACTAAAAACAGAAATATAAGCAAGCAAGAGAAGTCACAGAGCTGCCCTCCCTTCACCGCAGACACTGCCGTCTCTGGGGAGAAGAGGCTACGGAGGCTGAGAGGGCGGTAGCCAGGGCCTTGTCCTGGCTCGCCGGCTGACCGCTCTCTGGGGAGCACCAACGACAGGTCAGGTGTGGGCCAGCAGCTGGGACTCCTCCTGGCGGGCAGAACCGATGGGTCCCTGCCTCTGGGAGCTCACCGCCTGGGGTGACAGCCACCAGGGGCCTGGCTCCAGGGCCAGGCATTGCCGGGGGCAGGGAGAGTCGATACCAAGATTTCCGGCTTCAGCTTCAACGTGCACAGTGCTTCGGTCTCTCCCAAGATGAAAAAAAGACGTGTCAGTTCACCAGCCCAACATATGAAAATGTTCACTTACAGCTAAGCTAGACCGTGGTGTGGCGGCAGGAGGGTCTTTCCGAAGGATTCAGCAGAGGATGGCTTCGGACAGCCCCCTCTCCTAGTCAGGCATGCATAAGAGATCCGGGATCTGCCTTCCCAGGGCTTGGCCCTGCCCTCAGCCGCTCCCTGGGCGGCCTCGGGCTTCTCAGAGCAGGTGTGTCCACAGCCCAGCTGCCCCCTTCTCCTGTCCTCTTCTCGCCAACAGCCAGATGGACTTCTGGTAGGGATACTGAGATCCCCAACAACCCAGAGGGAAAGAGAATCCTGGCCACACACTCCCAGGGTGTGTGCGGGAGAACTGGATGGACCACAACTAACCAGACATGCGCAGCGTCCTGTGGGGTGGGCGTGGGGGGTGGTGACTTGCAGGACAGACTTCAAGGGATGCGCCCCCAAGAGATGAGGAAGACGCGTAAGCCACTGACAAGGGCAACCCACACAGGGCGCTCCCCCTCCCGACCTTTCTAAGTGCTTCACCTTGAGGAGCTCATCCGATCCTCCTGAAGGCCGTTGAAGCTGGGCACTCTCGTTCTTCCCATTTTACAGGTGAGGAAGCTGAGGCACAGAGTGGGAAGTCTCCGGCCCAAGTCACAGGGTCAGGATCTAAGCCCAAGGAGGCAGCCAGTCCCTGCAGTTAACCAGGACACAGTGCTGCCTCTCGCCCCTCACAGCCGGGAAATAAGACGACGCTTGGAACAGAAAGTGAGGGCTCTTGTTCCTTTACGACAGAGTCCAGCTTGTCCATGGTTTCTGCGGCCACGTGGACACATCAGCTGCCAAGTTCACCACTCTGCCCGTCCCTCAGCCCCTTGAAGGGCAGTGCACTGGTGTGCCACGGCTGCTGCAGCGAAACGGCCCCAACCAAAACCGTACTGTCTCCCACAACAGAAACGGAGTCTCACAGCTCAGATCAAGGAGTCAGCAGGGGCGGCTCCTTCTGTGGCTATGATGGGGAAACAACTCCCCAGTTCCCTCCTGGCTTCTGGTGATGCCAGCAATCCTCAACGGACTCATGTCCATTGAGTCAGTGATGCCATCCAACCATCTTATCCTCTGTCACTCACTTCTGCCCTCAATCCTTCCCAGCATCAAGGGTCTCTTCCAATGAGTCAGCTCATCGCATCAGGGGGCCAAAGTATTAGAGCTTCAGCATCAGTCCTTTCAATGAACATTCAGGGTTGATTTCCTTTAGGATTTACTGGATTGATCTCCTTGCAGCAAGGGACTCTCGAGTCTTCTCCAACACCGCAGTTTAAAAGCATCAATTCTTTGGCACTCAGCCTTCTTTATGGTCCAACTCTCACATTCATTGGAGAAGGAAACAGCAACCCACTCCAGTATTCTTGCCTGGAAAATCCCATGGACAGAGGAGCCTGGTAGGCTGCAGTCCATGGGGTCACAAAGAGTTGGACACGACTGAGCAACTTCACTCACTCACTCCCTCTCACATTCATACATGGCTACTGGAAAAACCGTAGCTTTGACTGTACGGACCTTTGTTGGCAAATGATACCTCTCGGCTTTTTATTATGCTGTCTAGGTTTGTCACAGCTTTTCTTCCAAGGAGCAAGTGTCTTTTAATTTCATGGCTGCAGCCATCATCAGTAGTGATTTTAGAGCCTAAGAAAATAAAGTCTCTCACTATTTCCACTGTTTCCCCTTCTATTTGCCATCAAGTGATGGGACTGGACGCCATGATCTTAATTTTTTTTTTAATATTGTGTGTCAGTTCAGTTCAGTCACTCAGTCGTGTCCGACTCTTTGCGACCTCATGAATCGCAGCACACCACGCCTCCCTGTCCATCACCATCTCCCGGAGTTCACTCAAACTCACGTCCATTGCGTCGGTGATGCCATCCAGCCATCTCATCCTCTGTCGGCCCCTTCTCCTCCTGCCCCCAATTCCTCCCAGCATCAGAGTCTTTTCCAATGAGTCAACTCTTCGCATGAGGTGGCCAAAGTACTGGAGCTTCAGCTTTAGCATCATTCCTTCCAAAGAACACCCAGGGCTGATCTCTAGAATGGACTGGTTGGATCTCCTTGCAGTCCAAGGGACTCTCCAGAGTCTTCTCCAACACCACAGTTCAGAAGCGTCGATATTGTGTGTGCATCCTCTTAATTATTTACTTATGCCTGTGCTAGGTCTTCACTGCCACCTGCTGTCTTTCTCTAGTTTTGGGGAGGGGGGGCTACTCTTTGATGTGATGGGTGGGCTTCTCGCTGCGGTGGCTTCTCTTGACGAGACGCACAGGCTCCAGAGCTTCAGGAGTTATGGCTCGTGGGATCCAGAGGGCAGGCTCAGCCGTTGTGGCACACGGGCTCAGTAGCCCACAGGGTGTGGCTTTTCCTGGACCAGGCATCAGAGCCATGTCCCCTGGACTGGCAGGCGGATCCTCAGCCGCTGGACCACCAGGGAAGTCCCATCCTCTTCATACAAGGACGCCAGTTGCGTGGGATCGGCGGCCCACTCTGTGCCAGTAGGACCTCGTCTTGGCTAATCACCTCTGCAGTGACCAGATCTCCAAATAAGGCCACATTCAGAGGGCCTGGGGGTTAGGGCCTCACCACCTGAATTTGGAAGGGAGACACAGTCCACCCATAACAGGAACCCACCTCCACCCAGAAGCCCTGAAGAAGCCAGACCATGTTCTCCAGCAGGAGACCCACCTAACCCAGCCTCCACATTGAAGCTGATCGGAGAGGACACTGTTCTCAGAGGCAGCCAAGCCTTGTGCACTGGCTCAGAAGACCCAGCCATCGGAGGCCTCGCTCGGGCATCCATCACTGGGAGGCTGGGGGGCAACAGAGTCAAGGCGGAGGACTTTGCTGGGGACGGTCTAACCGTGGCTCCAAGGAAACCTAAGAGGGCTAACGAGGCCCGTCTGTACGGGCAGACGTCATCACCACAGCGGTTTCCATCACAGACGGGATGGGAGAGACCTCAACGCCACCACCTCCCATTCCCAGGAGGCCCAGTGCAAGGGCTCTGCACTCCCCTTGGATTCCTGCAGGAGTCCCTAAATTCCTACAATATTCTACTCTCGAGCCATCTGTGGGGCTACAGCCACGTCTGCATCCTCCAAAATGAGGGGCCGTGAAGAGCCTGGGGGACGCCCACCACGCCCACGTCCATTCTGCCTGCCACACAACGGACCATATTTCCCAGCCTCCTCTGCAGCCAGTCCCGTGCTGAGTTCTGGTCAACAGAAGGCGGGAGGGAAGAGGCACACTGGTTCCAGGCCTGACCCCCTAGTGCCTCCTAAGCCGTCCTCCACTCGTCCTCTTACCCCACACGCTGACCCCACACTGTCCTGCAGTGGCCTCAGACACCTTAGGGGATGGTGGTGTCACAAGACAGCAGAGCGCCCCCCTGAATCCCACTAGACCACGACTTGAGTGAAACATTTATATCAGGAAGGCATTTGTCTACACAACCAGCTCATGCAACTCAATACCAGAAAAACAAACAACCCAATCAAAAAGTGGGCAGAAGACCTAAACAGTCATTTCCCCAAAGAAGACACACAGATGCCTAAGACACACATGAAAAGATGCTCAGCATCGCTCATTATCAGAGGAACGCAAATCAAAACTACAATGCGGCCCCACTTCACACAGTCAGAATGGCCATCATCAAAAAGTCTACAAACAAAAATGCTGGAGAGGGCGTGGAGAACAGGGAACGCTCTTGCACTGCTGGTGGGAATGCAAGTTGATACAGCCACTATGGAGAACAGTATGGAGATTACTTTAAAAAAACAGGGGATAGAGCTACCATACGACCCAGCAGTCCCACTACTGGGCACAGGCACTAAGGAAACCGTAACTGAAAGAGACACATGCACCCCAGTGTCCGCTGCAGCACTACTTACAATAGCTAGGACATGGAAGCAACCTAGATGTCCATCAGCAGGTGAGAGGATAAAGAAATTACGTACGCAATTACTCAGCTAGAAAAACGAACGCGCCTGAGTCAGTTCCAATGACGTGGACAAACCTAGAGCCCCTTATACAAAGTGAAGCAAGTCCGAAAGAGAAAGACAAATATCATACACTAACACATATAAACGGAATCTAGGGGGATGGTACTGATGGGCCTGTTTGCAGCACAGTGATGGAGACACAGACATAGTGAAGAGACCTGTGGGCCCAGAGGGGAAGGAGAGGCTGGGATGAATGGAGAGCGCGGCAGAGACACTCATACAGCACCACGTGTGAAACAGACAGAGGGCGGGATTTGCTGTGTGACTCAGGGAGCTGAACCAGGGTTCCACGACAACCGAGAGGGGTGGGATGGGGCGGGAGGGCCAAGAGGGAGGGGACATGTGTGCACCTGTGGCTGACTCCTGTTGCTGTATGGCGTCCCCAACACAATATTGTAAAGCAATTATCCTGCAATTAAGCATAAATTTAAAAAGTAATTTGAAAGAAAAAGACCTTTGTCACTGCCATTCGTCTACCCAGACTAATATGGAAGCTTCACTGCTGTGCCCTAGGAATGCTCCCCCCTCCTCGCCCCCGGCCAGAGCTTCCCACGACTCCCTCATCACCTTGCAAGTCTCAGCTCAGACGTCGCCTCCATGGACACGCTTCCCTGAGGCCTGCCCTCCTAACACTGCGCTCTTCGCTGGTTACTCTTTGCCATGGGCTCTGCTTCTTCCTTCCCTGGCATCCGACACAGTCCTGAATGCTTAGTCTGGCCTTCTCTGTCCTTCCTGTGACACCGTAAGCTCCTCTGGGGTCCCCACCGTCCCACTCACCAGGCGTCCCCAGTGACAAGGCTCATATCCGACACACACCGATCCTCTGAGTATTTGCTAAGTCAAAGAAGGGACAGGGACTTCCCTGGTGGTCCAGGGGTTAGGACTCTGAGCTGCCAGTGCAAGGGGCACAGGTTTGATTTCTGGTCAAGGATCTAAGATCCCATATGCCACACAGCATGGCCAAATACATTTAAAAAAATAACAACAAAGGGACAAATTCTAAGGATGTCAAGTGACTGTCACCCAGGACAGAAGACAATCCTTGAATGGTCACAGAAACCAAATCCTCAGCTGACAGGCAGGTCTGTATCCGTGTCAGGGATAAAAACATCAGTTCTGTTTCTCACACCAGCAGGCTCCACATGGAGAATTGGTACCTGGGAAGGGGAGCAGGACGACCCATGCGGATGCAGGAAAACAATGATTTCATTACGTGAATGGACACTCACAGTCCACCTCATCCTTTCCACGATGCCAACAAGAGCAGTGACTACTTGAGCACCTGTCTCCTCCATGTGACTGAGAGCAAATTATAGGGATTATTTTGTTTAATTCTTTAATTACTTCATTTAACCCTTTAATTCCCCTACACACACACACACACACACACACACACACACACACACACACACATACACACTGGAAGACTACTCAGCCATAAAAAAGAATGGAATAATGCCATTTGCAAATAGATGGGGAAACTATGGAAACAGTGAGAGACTTTATTTTCTTGGGCTCCAAAATCACTGCAGATGGTGACTGCAGCCATGAAATTAAAAGACGCTTGCTCCTTGGAAGAAAAATTATGAGCAACCTAGATAGCATATTAAAAAGCAAAGACATTACTTTGCCAACAAAGGTCCATCTAGTCGAAGCTATGGTTTTTCCAATAGTCACGTATGGATGTGAGAGTTGGACTATAAAGAAAGCTGAGTGCCGGAGAATTGACGCTTTTGAACTGTAATGTCGGAGCAGACTCTTGAGAGTTCCTTGGACTCCAAGGAGATCCAACCAGTCCATCCTAAAGGAAATCAGTCTTGAGTGTTCATTGGAAGGACTGATGCTGAAGCTGAAACTCCAATACTGTGGCCACCTGATGTGAAGAACTAACTCACGGAAAAGACCCTGATGCTGGGGAAGATTGTAGGCAGGAGGAGACAGGGACGACAGAGGATGAAATGGTTGGATGGTATCACTGACTCAATGGATGTGAGTTTGAGCATTCTCTGGGAGTTGGTGATAGACAGGGAGGCCTGGCATGCTGCAGTTCATGGGGTCCCAAAGAGGTGGACACGACTGAGCGACTGAACTGAACTGAATGGCACCTGTAGCAACATGGATGCACCTAGAGATTATCACACTAAGTGGAGTGAGACAGAGAAAGATAAATACCATGAAGGAGATCAGCCCTGGGATTTCTTTTGGAAGGAATGATGCTAAAGCTGAAACTCCAGGACTTTGGCCACCTCATGTGAAGAGTTGACTCATTGGAAAAGACTTTGATGCTGCGAGGGATTGGGGGCAGGAGGAGAAGGGGACGACAGAGGATGAGATGGCTGGATGGCATCACTGACTTGATGGAAGTGAGTCTGAGTGAACTCCGGGAGTTAGTGATAGACAGGGAGGCCTGGCGTGCTGCGATTCATGGGGTCGCAGAGTCAGACACGACTGAGCGACTGAACTGAACTGATCCCTTATATGTGGAATCAAAAAAATGATAGAAATGAACTTATTTATGAAGCAGAATCACCGACACAGAAGACAAGCTAGGGCTATCAAAGGGCAAAAAGAGGGTAGCAATAAATTAGGAGGTTGAGATCAATACTGTACTATATCAACTGTAATACACTGGGAGCATTGGCTGAATCTTATTTCTCATGGGACACTTGACTGATGGAGCTTGGGAACCACTTTCAGACAATGGATTTTGCAGACGGAAGATTCCAGTGGAAAAACGCCTGCTCCACTGTTTCAAAAACGCATTGTTAAAATAAGAACTTTGCAAAATACTCATTGTTTTAATGGATAAGTAGCTCGAAGATGGATCTCAGAAGAAGCTAAGATAGAGGATGAGCCCATTTCAGCGCCCCTGGTTGGGTCCACACTCGTCCCCACTGTGGGCGCTCCAGCAGGCACGTCTGGCTTCCAGCTAGCCAGGCACCTCTCCCAGCCTCCTGCCCTTGGCATCTCAGCACCGGGCAGGGCATGTCCTCTATGAGAAGGGATCAGTGCCTTCCCTCTTGCTGTAACAAAGGCTGAGCGAGGCCGCCCTCCTTCGGTCCCCAGCAGGGTGCCCCGCTACCCCATACAGAACTCAGACATCTCTGAGATCACACAGCAGGAGAAGGCAACCCAGAACAGAAGACATGAGACTCCAAAAGGCAGGTAAAACGAAAGCAAATTGGGGTGCTGCCCCTTCCTGGCCGTGTGGCCTTGGCCATGTCACCAAGTCTCCCCAGGACTCAGTTTCCTCATAAATAAAGTGGGTATGATTCCTGCTCACAGGGTCACTGTGAGGATCCACACAGAGACTAGGACATGGAGAGCACTCAGAGGCAGCTCTCATCACCAACAACATCACCACCATCATCATCATTCACTTATTAGGCAGGCAAGCCAAGAGCCCAATACCAGGGAAGCACCTGGTATTTGTGAGCACCCCGCATTCGCAGACAGCCACCACTTGCCGAAAATAAGCAGATAGAGAGAATGTGCACAAGCAGAAGTGAAAACGTGAGAACAAAAGCCCATTCAGTCAGATGGACGTGGTCCACGCCCCCACCGGTGGTTCATCACACAACCAGCCCCATCCACAACTCACAGGCAGGTGGTTCATCACACAACCAGCCCCGTCCACAACTCACAGGCAGGTGGTTCATCACACAACCAGCCCCGTCCACACTCCCCGGGCAGGTGGCACCACTGTGGCTCCCAGGACACGTTCCAGGCCACCTCCCAAACCAACAAGGTGCCAGCGGACCCCAAAGCTCACCGCAGCAAGGTGCTCCAGCAGACTCCCTTCTAGGCGGAGTCTGCTCCACTAGCGCCCAGAGGGAACAAAAAACCAGAGAGGCAGGACTTCCGGCACAAGCTCCCGCTCCACGCCCAGAGACTCGCAGGAGGCCCACACAGGAGGGGATCCAGTGCACCATCTTGCCCAGCGGCCTCGGAAAGTCAGCAAGAGAACGATGGCCAAGACGTGAGTGTCCGGCTGAAGTCCATCTTCTTTGCCAGAAGCCAGGCCTTGGGACTCGACTGTTTAAAATATGCACCTTTTATATACAGATAAAATATGTAAACACATACAGAAACACACTTAAATTAAATCCACTTGCTTCTCAGCCGTATCTCATTGACTGTCATCTCGCTTGACCAACAGAGAAACTGAGGCACAGACAGCTCGCGCAAACCTACCTCGGGTCACACAGCTCCCAGGAGGTGGTGGAGCGGGGCTCTGAACCATGAGTCTGGACCCTCGTGGTCGTTTGGCACCAAGGTGGCTGCTGTCAACTTTCTCCCCACCTGGGAAGGTCTCATCTTCTCCAAGAGGTGATGCCCCATTCTTTGAACCTGAGCTGGCCCCGCGGACACTTTCTCAGGCTAGGTCACAAGAACCCCATGACTCTTGGAAGACACATCCCAGGGGACACCAGGCACCGTGTAAGGAGCCCGATGACCCTGGGGCCGCCACGCAGTAGGTGCTCAGCCAACATTTTCAGCTGAGCCCGGGCTACCGGCCATCACTCCACAGCACCAGACACAGGAGCCAAGATTCTGGAAACTTCCAGACCAGGGGACAGGCCCGCCGAGTACCACCTCAGTCCAGGCCACAGAGAGAACCACCACCCAGCTGCTGTTGCTGTTGTTCAGCCACTAAGTCGTGTCTGACTCTTTTGCCACCCCATGGACTAAAGCCCGCCAGGCTCCTCTATCTGTGGGATTTCACCTGTTTCCTCCAGGACAGGGACCCCATCCCTCCTCCTCTCTCTTAGCAAAACTGGGGGCCCGGTATGATGGCAAATATGGGCATGGCACTTCACACGGAACAGCTCCGTCACGACACGGTCCAAGGGGGAATCCTAACATATCCAGTGACATTTTACGGTCCTAAGCAAAGCAAACACATGACTTCAAACCAAGGTTTCTTAATTTCTTTTAAGGAAAAAATACACTTTTTCTTCTTCCTTTTTAATTTTTTTTTTATGTTACATGGCTGTGCCAGGGCTTAGTCATGGCATGCGGGATATAGCTCCCTGACCAGGAACTGTGCTTCCCACGTGGCTTAGTGGTAAAGAATCCGCCTGCCAGTGCAGGAGACTCAGGAGATGCGGGTTCCATCCCTGGGTCAGGGAGATCCCCTGAAGCAGGAAATGGCGATTCACTCAAGTAATCTTACCTGGAAAATCCCAAGGACAGAGGAGCCTGGTAGGCTACAGTCCATAGGCTTGCAAAGGAGCTGGACACAGCTTAGCAACTCAACAACAACAACAGAGAACCCCTGCATTGAAGGGCAGAGTCTTAGCCACCGACCACCAGGGAAGCCCCTAGGCCAGGGTTTCTAACCTTGGCACCACTGACATCTTATAATTTTATACTGGATAATTATTTGTGGTGGGGGCCGTCCTATGCATTGTAAGATGTTTAGCAGTAGCCCTGGCCTCAACCTGCTAGATGCCAGAAGCAACCTCCTCCAAATAACCAGGACTAAAAGTATCTCCAGGCACTGCCGAATGCCCCCGCATGGGTGGGACGGGATCGCCCGACTGAGAACCACTCCCTGCTGTGCACAGTGAGACCCGTGGCCGTCTGCCCCCACCCAGGCCCACACAGGAGGCTGTGACGCCTGTCCAGAGGCCAGCGGCCACCTGCCAGCGACCCCAGAGCCACACACGGGTGCTGTCTTCTGCAGACCCCACAATAACCTGCAGGCTCCTGCTGACTCAGACCAACACTCCAGCTGGGGCCCCCAGAACACCACCTCTACATCAAGAGGCTGGAAACGAGGTGCTGAGTGGCCCCGTCCAGGGCTCAAAGGCCTGTTCTCTCTAGGTGGTCAGGGGAGCACCTCTGTAAAGCACTTCACCCCCAAATCGGCTTCTGTGCCACTTTACAAACACCACGACACAGCCATCTCACATAGGCTAGCCAGTGCAGTTCAAAACACCACCCCTCGGCTGAAAACCCTTCAGCGGAGCCCTACTGCTCTCCAGAGAAAGTCCAAACACCTAAGCAAGACTCTGCTGCTCCGGACAGGCTGGCTGCTGCTCGTCACCCACAACGGCAAAAGCAAAAGCGGCAGTTCGCACCGGTCCAGGGCTGCACACCGTGCTCAGCCCTCTGATCCAGCGACTCATGTGTTCATTCGCAGCTGCGACACTGTGCGGACAGCAATACCGGCCCCGTCCTGCAGCCAGGAGAACCGGATCTCAGCAGGGGACGGGACGCACCTAGGCTCACGTGGCCAAGCTCATGAAACCCTGCTGGAGTCAGGCTCCATGCTGCCTGCACCTGATCCACCAGGGCAGGCTCTGTGAGGGCAAGTCTAATTCAGTTACTGCCGTATCTCCAGCACCCAGAATAGTGCCTGGCAGAGCAGGCACTCAAACATGGATAGATGGAAGGAGGGAGGGATGCTACCGAAGAAGGAAAGAAGGAAGGCTGGAAGGAGGGGAGGGTGGAGGGGTGGGAGGACGGGGGGCGGGAGGACAGGGAGTGGGGGGGCTGTGGGAAGATGGAAAGTGGGAGGACAGGGAGTGGGAGGACGGGGGGTGGGAGGACGGGGAGTGGGGGGACGGGGAGTGGGAGGACGGGGAGTGGGAGGACGGGGAGTGGGGAGGCAGTGGGAAGATGGAAAGTGGGAGGACAGGGAGTGGGAGGACGGGGGGTGGGAGGACGCGGAGTGGGGGGACGGGGAGTGGGAGGACAGGGAGTGGGAGGACGAGGAGTGGGAGGACGGGGATGGGAGGACGGGGAATGGGGGGATGGGGGTGGGAGGACGGGGAGTGGGGGGACGGGGAGTGGGAGGACGGGGAGTGGGAGGACGGGGAGTGGGAGAACGGGGGTGGGAGGACGGGGAATGGGGGGACGGGGGTGGGGGGAGGGGAGACGGGGGTGGGAGGACGGGGAGTGGGGGATGGGGAGTGGGAGGACAGGGAGTGGGAGAACGGGGGTGGGAGGACGGGGGTGGGAGGACGGGGAGTGGGGGGACGGGGAGTAGGAGGACGGGGGTGGGAGGACGGGGGTGGGAGGACGGGGAGTGGGGGATGGGGAGTGGGGGGTGGGGAGTGGGGGGTGGGGAGTGGGAGGGTGGGGAGTGGGAGGATGGGGGTGGGAGGATGGGGGTGGGAGGATGGGGAATGGGGGGATGGGTGTGGGGGGGACGGGGAGTGGCAGGGACGGGGAGTGGGAGGACAGGGGTGGGGGGACGGGAGTGGGAGGACAGGGGTGGGGGGACGGGGAGTGGGAGGACGGGGTGGGAGGACGAGGAGTGGGGGATGGGGAGTGGGAGGATGGGGAGTGGGAGGACAGGGAGTGGGAGAACGGGGGTGGGAAAACGGGGGTGGGAGGACGGGGGTGGGAGGACGGGGAATGGGGGGACGGGGGTGGGAGGACGGGGTGGGAGGACGGGGAATGGGGGGACAGGGAGTGGGAGGATGGGGGTGGGAGGACGGGAATGGGGGGACGGGGGTGGGGGGACGGGAGTGGGAGGACGGGGGTGGGGGACGGGAGTGGGAGGACGGGGGTGGAGGGACGGGGAGTGGGAGGACGGGGGTGGGAGGACGGGAATGGGGGGATGGGGGTGGGGGGACGGGGAGTGGGAGGACGGGGAGTGGGGGTGACAGGGGTGTGGGAGGAGGGGGAGTGGGAGGACAGGGAGTAGAGGGGCCTGGGGGTGGGAGGACAGAGAGTGGGAGGACGGGGCGGGGGGTGGGATGATGGGGCGTTGGGGGGATGGGGGTGGGAGGATGGGGAGTGGGGGGACGGGGAATGGGGGGACGGGTGTGGGGGGGACGGGGAGTGGCGGGGACGGGGAGTGGGAGGACGGGGAGTGGGGGTGACAGGGGGTGGGAGGAGGGGGAGTGGGAGGACAGGGAGTAGAGGGGCCTGGGGGGGTGGGAGGACAGAGTGGGAGGACAGGGCAGGGGGGGTGGGATGATGGGGAGTTGGGGGGACGGGGGTGGGAGGATGGGGAGTGGGAGGACAGGGAGTGGGGGGGCCGGGGGTGGGAGGAGGGGGAGTGGGAGGGGGGAGTCGCTAGTGCGGTACCTACCAAACCTGGCTAGCTACCAGGATCACCTGGGGAGCTCATTAAAACACTGAATCCCAAATAAATAAATAAATACAAATAGTAATAAAATAAAATACTGAATCCCAACCGACCTGGTGAATGACAGTCATCCTCAGCCACCCCAAGGAGGAGGAACTGCTCTTAGCGAGTAACCGGGGAGAACCACAGGGTATGGATTTCAGGAGGCAAAACCCTGTCTCACAACCATCAGGACCGTCAGGAGAAAGCTCCAGAGGCCTGCACACCTTCAAATGCCCCTCACCAGGTGTTTCTGGCACTCGGCCAGCTGGCTGACACAGGCCGGCCATCCACTCTCAGTGTGGCGGGGCACCTGTGTTTACCGTTGGGCCCGTCCTGCCCCTGCAGGCCCCCACCCCCGCCCCAGCTGCCACAGGTCTCTGGGCCACCTGGGAGGTCGTTGAGGCCAAGGTAAACAAAATCGGGGCGGTGGGGTGGAGGGAAAGGCCAGCGGCCTCCAGACACGGGCACTGTCAAAGCAGGCCCTCTGGCTCAGTGCTGTTGGAGGTCATCTTGGCTCTAGAGTCAGGAGAAACCTTTTGGGAAGCTACCTCGTCTCACTCATGATAAAAGAAACCGAACAAAGAGCCATGTCACACTGTCAGAGTCCACCTGTGAGCTGCCAAGTTCAGACCCCATGGCAGCGTGGGAGGGGATGTGGGGGACTAGAGGGGCCCCCAACACCTCAGGAGCTTCTGTGGGATATGATCCAACCGTCCTTTAAAGTTAAAAACACCCCGTGCCCTCTAACTCAGAAATCATACATGGAGGACGCTATCCTTCAGATAAACCCAACATGTGCGCATGAAAGAATGATGCAAAGGTGACCCCCACACACAGCTGGTGGAAATGTAGAATAGTGCGGCCACTTGGGAAACAGCCCAGGGGGTTCCTAAAATGATCAAACAAAGTGACTGCATTGGCTGAGGAGCAGCCCTGCCCCTGGGCATACACCCAGGAGAAATGAAAACACACAGCCGCACAAAAAATCACTCGCGAAAGCTCACAGCGGCAGGATTCATACCAGCCAAAAAGAGCAAACAACCCAAATTTCCATCAACAGATGAATGGGTCAACAAACTGTGGAATATTTGTAGAAAGGAATATTACCCGGCCACATAAAGGAATCAAGTCCTGAGACACACACAACACGGAAGGATCGTGAAAACGTGGGAAACACGCTGTTAAGTGAAAGAAGCCAGTCGCAAAAGGCCACATACTACGTGATTCCTTTTCTAGGAAGTGTCCAGAACAGGGGAATGGAGAGATGAAAGGTTGCTTAGGGCAGGAGAGGTGGAGGAGGACCAGATGGATGGCTGGAGGGTACAGGGTTTCTTTTAGGGGTGATGAAATGTTCTAAAACTGTGGTGGCTGCACATACCTGGGAATATACCAATCTGTGAATGGATGAATTATAAGGTATGTGAATTGTATCTCCATAAATCTGCTAGCAAAAGAAAGGAAGAATCCATGTACAGTTGCTACAGCTAGTAGCAAAAGACTGGAAAAACCCAAAGCGTCCCTCTCTAGGGGTTAAACTATCACACTGTAGCCAGAATGCTATGTGGCAATGAAAGGATCAGATCAATATGCTGATAAGAAACCACCTCAATGGGTAACTGCTCCAGGGCCTCCCCTGGCAGCTCAGTGGTAAAGAATCTGCCTGCTGGTGCAGGAGACACAGATTTAATCTCTGATCCAGGAAGATCCCACGTGCCTCAGAGCAGCTAAGCCTGTGCACCATAACTACACAGCCTCTGCTCTAGAGCCAGGGGGCAACAGAGCCGGCGCCCCAGAGCCTGTGACCCACAGCAAGAGACGCCACTGCAAGGAGAAGCCGCACATCACGGCTAGAGAGTGGCCCCAGCTCACCACAGCTAAAGAAAGGTCCAGGCAGCAACGAAGACCCAGCACAGCCAAACATAAAGAATAAAAACTTTTTTTAAAGAAAACTATTACATTTAAAAAAGAAATCGAAGTGCAGAAGTATATGCAATAGGTACTCATTCGTGTAAAAAACAACAGACACATCCCACAAGCACAGAAGACATCTAGAAGGCCACAGAGCCTGGGCGGGAGCTGGCCTCTGGAGCCTGGGGTGGGCCTGGGGAAGAGAGACATTTATGAATTGTCTGATTTTTCCCCAAGCGTACGCTTTAATTTCTCAATTTAAAAGAAGTCAATAAAAACTCATTAAAGCAAGTCTCTGCAACTGGACATTGCTTAAGCCTCTGGACTCTGAGTGAAAAGGGGGCCTTAGGAACTTGAGGATCTGAACCCACTGCCCAATGTAAGGGGGAAGGAAAAAAGAAGCCGCCTCCACTCGCAGCAGAGCTTCACTGGAGGGCTCCACACACTCAGCGATGTGCTCTGTCCACATGGAGTAAAGCACAGGCCTCTCACTCTGCTGTCTGCACTAAAACACACATCTGGCTACCAAGCGATGACTTTCCACAAGCTCTGGCCAGTGAGCCCTCAAGAGGGCACACGGCTTGACCATCAACGCAGACTGCACGGTCCCCGAGGCCGTGAGATGGTGCACTCAGCCCCCAGCAGCCCAGGCGAGCTGTCTGGAGGTCATTTCCAAGCTGGCCCACGCACGCCTCCGCACCAGGGCTTTCCTGGCCGACGTCCCCCACCTGCCCCAAACCCCATCAGAGATCCAGACAAAGTGACGCCGCTTTTCCTTTTCAGTAGAAGGGGTCGAACCGATGACGGCTGCAGGGCCCGCTGTTCCAGGCAGGGTGGTGAGAGGTACTCACGGAAGCCCTCGATCTTGTCGGCCGTCTTGCTCCAGGCCACCTGCCGCGTCTCCATGATCACCTGGACGGTCCTCCGCTCCGGGGTGGACTTGCGGAAGCTGAACACGGTCATGACGGTGCCCAGCTCCAGGGCCCGCTTGATCTGACTCTTCTCGTACTCCGGGAGGGTGTCCACGTTGGCCATGGTGCTCGCCGTCGTCTGCTCCCAGTGCTGGGGGAGGCGAGGAGGAAGGGGGTGAACAGGGAGGCTGGAGGGAGGAAGCAAGGGGAAACTGGTTTCAGTTAACTGAGCGGGCTTCGGTTAACAGGAGGAAGCTTCAGAAGCCAAAATCCCATCTCATGCCCATCAGGATGAGCTTGGGGAGAAGGCGCTGGCGGCAGCGGGGCTCACCAGCTGCTCAGACGTTTAAATGGAAGCAAGGTGTGGGTGGAGCCCTTGACCTCAGTGAGCCAACCGTTATCTGGGCTTTGAATAACCAAATCACCCCAACCTGGCCGCCACCTCTCCTTCCCCAAGCAGGTTCATGCTGTAGAATATTTGAATAGCCAAAGAAGCCCAGGCTGGCTCCCGCCCCAACCCCGACACCCCGCCCAGAGACTTCTAACCACCCCTTTACTTCCCGAGTAGAGCCGGGAATAGGGAAAAAAAACCGCCCAAATGGGTCCGTGGACACCTCTGCATGGAAATGGAGCAGAAAGGGCAGAAACCAGCAGGCCTGGCAGCCCCGCGTGGAGGCCCCCGCTGACCGTGCGGCCCTGGGCAGGCCGCGTGACCCCTGGGAGCCCCACTCTGGGCGGGAAGCCACCAGCGAAGCACCTTGTGTGCAGCTCGGCTTCCGGGGGTGGCCCTGGTCACCCCTCACCCTCCTGAACAGTCGGAGCTCCCCAGAGAGGTGCCTGGGCCCCAGGTCTCAGAGCCTTCCTTGCCTGGCTCCTCTCACGCCCGCATCTAGCCCACCAGCAAGCCCAGAAAGCAGTGGGTCTCCCTGCGTCCCTGCTCCCTCCAGGGAGCTTATACACATGGGTCAGTCTGGCCGCCTGCTCCCACCCCAGACCCTGGAGTGAACTCTCAGACCAGGAACCAAAAGGATGCTTTAAGAAAAAGAGTGGAAGGGGACGTAGGCATACTATGGCTGATTCATGCTGATGTACGGCAGAAACCAACGCAATGTTATAAAGCAATTATCCTCCAATTAAAAACAAATTAATAAAATAAAAAAAAAAAAACAAGAGCGGGACTTCCCTGGTGGTGCAGTGGATAAGACTCCACCTGCCAACGGTGGGGACACAGGTCCGACCTCTGGTCCGGGAAGACTCCACACGCCGCAGAGCAGCTGAGCCTGCATACCACAGCTACTGAAGACCACGTGCCTAGAGCCCGGGCTCTGCAGCAAGAGAAGCCTCCGCAGGGAGAAGCCCAGAAGCAATGTCATGGAGAGTGGCCCCCACCGGCCACAACTAGAGAGAGCGCGAGCAAAGCAAGGAAGGCCCCGCACGGCCCAAAATAAAAGCACAGAAACAGAAAGAGTAAGAGTGAATATAGGTCGCTCCCAGAGCTATGCTCTGCACAGCCCTACCCCGCCCCCAACGTCCTGCCTCCAAACGCCCGAAGACTCAGGGCCCCTCGCTCTGAGAGACTTGACCGCAGCCCCTACCCCAAGTCACTACACCCCCAGGGCTGAATTCCACCCTTGTAAAGGGGAAGAAAACAGACAAAGGGCTCTCCTTCAAGGAAGGCTGAAGGTTCTGCAGACTAAACCCGATAGTGTATCTCGGCCCTTAAAACAAAGATTCACAGTCAGTGACGCTCAGGTTTAGCTCCTGTTACTGTCTACTGTTGCCTGTATCTTTCTTCCCCCTTTCCCACTCAGTCTTTATATATATATATATATATATATATATATATATATATATATATATATATATATCAGTTCAGTGCAGCTCAGTCGCTCAGTCGTGTCCAACTCTTTGCAACTCCATGAATCGCAGCATGCCAGGCCTCCCTGTCCATCACCGTCTCTCGGAGTTCACTCAGACTCGCGTCCATCGAGTATAATCGCTTTACAATGTTGTGTAAGCTTCTGCTGTACAACAAAGTGAATCAGCTATGTGTGTAGCACACACTGGAGAAGGAAGTGGCAAGCCACTCCGGTATTCTCGCCTGGGAAATCCCACGGACAGAGGAGCCTGCCAGGCTGCAGTCCATGGGGTCGCACAGTCAGACATGGCTGAGCAGGCACACATGTGCGTATACCATCTATCTGTTCCCTTTAGGACCGCCCTCCCACCCCCTACCCCACCCCACCCCTCGAGGTCAGCACAGAGCACAGAGCTCAGCTCCCCGTGCTCCGCAGCAGCTTCCCACGAGCTGTTCATTCCACGCGTGGTAGGGTATGTACATGTCAGTGCCACTCTCTCAACACATCCCACCCTGCCCTTCCCCTCCCCGTGCCCACAAGCCATTCTCTACACCTGTGTCTCTATCCCTGTATCTTTCTTATCTTGTCCCCACCTCCAAACCCCTTTAGGCTCCCATAGTTCTTACTTTGCAGAGAAGCTGAGTGTTCAGCCAGGGCTGCCTGGGCCTCCCCACAGCCTCTGTGCCAAGCTGCTCAAAATCAGGGTCTCAGCTGTTCCAGCTGTATAATGGGAATAACACCACCCTCGAGGGGCTCTGGATGGACTAGACCCCACAATGTTTGTACAGCCCCCAGTCAATCCTATAGGAAATCAACCCTGAATATTCACTGGAAGGACTGATGCTGAAGCTCCCAAAACTCTGACCACCTGATGCAAAGAGCCAAGTCACTGGAAAAGACCCTGATGCTGGGAAAGATTGAGGACAGGAGGAGAAGGGGATGACAGAAGATAAGAACGTTGGACGGCATCACCAACTCAATGGACGTGAGTTTGAGCCAACTCCGGGAGATGGTGAAGGACAGGGACGCCTCATGTGCTGCAGTCCACGGGGCCGGAGAGAGTTGGACATGACTGAGCAACTGAACAACAAAAACAGCATCTAGCAGGGCCTCCGATGATATTAATCAGCCAGCTGATCAAAGTGTTAACCAAGGGTCAGCTCTATAACAGGCACGGACGGTGGACTCGCACGCAAACGAGAGGTGAGGCCCGGGCCCTGTCCTTTGCCCTCGTCCCCCTCCCCCTCCACCCACAGCCAGGGGCACCTCCCAGGTGTGCGGACAGCCCAGCAATAAAATCATAAATTATACCTGCTCTCCACCCATTAGGAAACATCAGCCCCATGATTCTGCAGAAGCAGAGACGTGGGGGTCTCGAGGGAGCAGCAGGAAGGGGTCCCCAACTCAGTCTAAGGTGAGGCTGGGAACTTAACAGTGCTCAGAGGAAGCTTCTAGGGGAAGAGGGCATCTGAATCCAATCTTTAAAAGAGATGAAGTGGGAGGGGACGGTGCTCTAGTCCGAGGAACTGGCTGAAACAAAAGCCCAGGGGCCAAGGGTGTGCAGGAACCCTGCCTGATCCGAGCCTCCCGCCTCACCATCCCTATTCCAGGTCAGCAAGGGGCCTGAGGCCAGTCTCTGCCCTGGAAAACCTGCTGTTTATTGGCCCTCCCGAGTGCCTACACCTGCCGTATCGGGTTCATCTCATTTACCTCAGAAATACTGGCGCTGCAAACTTAAGGCCTGGGAGGTGAAATCACGTGATCAAGGTCACGGAGACGTGGCAACATCAGGATGGGAACCCGGGTCTGAATCCCATGCCCCTGCTCCTTCTGCAACCCCCTTCTGGAATTCACAATCTGGTCAGATAGTAACTAACCACGCAGAGAGGTCAAAGGACTCATCCAAGGTCACACAGCTGCAAAGTGTCAGAAGCAGGACACAGCTCTCGAGTTCCCCACTCCCAGGTGCAGCAGGGCACAAATAGGAAGCACACCCCCTCTCACAACACCACCACTTAAACCAGCCGACCTGGAAGCGCCAGGGCCCGAGGGCCCTGCACTAACCTTCCCAGGATTCTGGTCACTCCCCATTCAGAAGCCCAGCGGACTGGCTCAACCATAAACATCAAGTCTCTCACGTCCTTCTCTAAGAACCAGGAAAGCATCCTTACGGCCACAAGATCCCTGGAGTCAACCACTAAAATCCACCAGCTCCCAAGTCGGGCTTTCAGGGTTCAACGCTTCAGCAACTAAGACAAGGTCTCCAAGGCCTTGACCCCGGAGGAGGGCACTAGCCATCACCGGCAATTTCTATTTTGCTTCTGCTTTCAAAAAAAAAAAAAAGAAATAGGCTTGAAATCCCTTTCTTGTTCCTGTTTCTCATCCTCCCTGGGTAATTTTATAAAATGACTTATGGTGTTAAATACAAATGAGGCTGAGATTTAATAAGATCCTACTTTTCATGTTCTTCTCTTTGAAATAAACTTCTGGGAAAGACAAATTATCATATGACATCATTTATACGTGGAATAAGGTACAAATGAAGCCATCTACAAAGCAAATAAAGGGTCACAGATGCAGAAAACAAACTTATGGTTCCTGGGCGAAAAGGGAACATAGATTGAGACTGGTATCGACATATACACACTCCTGGAGGTAACTAATAAGGACCTACTGTATAGCTCAGGGAACTCTACTCAATACTCTAGAATGACCTATATGGGAAAGAATCTAAAAAAGAGTAAATACATGTATATATATGGGCTTAAGCAGTGGCTCAACTGTAAAGAATCAGCCTGCAAGGCAGGAGACATGGCTTCGATCCCTGGGTCGGGGAGATCCCCTGGAAGACGGCATGGCAACCCACTCCAGTGTTCTCGCCATGGAAAACCCCGTGAACAGGGGAGCCTGGCGGGCTGCAGTCCAGAGGGCAGCAAAGAGTCGAGACAATGGAAGCAACTGAGCACGCGTAACACGTATGTGTATACACACTTGATTCATTCTGCTGCACAGCAGACACTAACACGTTCTAAGCCAGCTATATTCCAATAAAGATTTTTTAAAAAGTAATGCAAGGACCCAGAACCAGGAAACAGAAGTGTTCTTCTCTTCAAGGCTCTCAGCACTCGTCAGAGCAGGGCAGGATTTCATACAAAATCCCACAAGACAATTCCCTTGGACTCCGGGCACAGTCGCATCCCTGAAAAGTGACAGCCCCTCTGGGGGCAGGAGGGATGTTATCGCTGCGTGTCACACCCACCTGCAGAAACAGGGTGACTCACATTCTCACTGGAGGAACTCAGCAGGGTCAGCCACGGCAGGTACGGGTGTGCCTTAGTTGCACTTTTATTTTTTTTAGGGCAACCTGCGAGCATCTATTAAAATGTAAAACATGCAGCTGCTTTGATCCAGCATTGTACAGAAAAATGCACGAAAATATTTGTAAGAGGAAAGATCAGGAAACAATTCAGCTGCCCATGAATGCGTTGGGGGGGGGGGTATCCCTTACATGATGGGACATACACGTTAAAGAACTGTTTAGCTGCTCCGTCGCATCTGACTCTTTTACGACCCCACAGGCTGTAGCCCACCAGGCTCCTGTCCGTGGGATTTCACAGACAGTAATACTAGAGTGGGTTTCCATTTCTGTTTCCTGAGGATCCTCCTGATCCAGGGATCAAACTCATGTCTCCTGAATTGGCAGGCAGATTCTTTACCACTGAGCCACCAGGGAAGCCCACATTAAAGAATGTTCAATAGCTACTGAAAAGAAGGAGGAAGATTTACAGGTACTGTGATCTGGAAAGATTTGTGAGGCAGATGAAAAAGAGTTGCAAACTAATAAATATTATTACATGTTTAAAAAGGCTGTCTGTTGCCATATGTGAAACAGGTTCAATGCATGAGACGGGGCGCTCAGGGCCGATGCACTGGGATGACCCTGAGGGATGGGATGGAGAGGGAGGTGGGAGGGGGGTTCAGGATGGGGGACACATGTAACCTGTGGCGGATTCATGTCAATGTAAGGCAAAAACCACTACAATACTGTAAAGTACTTAGTCTCCAATCAAAATAAATTAATTAATTTTTAATGATTTTTTTTAAAGGCTGTCTGCTTATAAACCTAGAAGGAATGGTTATTTTTGGAGAGTGGGAGAAGGTAAAGGGTCTGACCGTGGGCTTATGACTAATTTAAGTGCTAACATAATGGATGAGCTTTTCTGCTTTGAGTTTTTAGCGTTTTCTAAGTAAAGACACGGTTTCAAAAGTTTTCTCATTTTCAATTTTCCATCAACTCCACTCAGCCCAAGGGCTATTTATGGGGGTCCTGGCTTTGCCTCCTCCAGAGGAGTTTCACAAGCTTGGGGAGAAGGGGGCGGGTATCATTAGGCAATTTGAGGATCGGGGAACCCTGCAGTGGTACACACGCGGCATTCGTCTCTGTAATAAGGAGACCTGCTTGGGACCGCCAGGGACTCAAAACTGCCTACAAGGCTGTAGCTGCGGACGCTGGCCCAGGCCCCCACGCAGGGCCCTTAACCAGAGGGTCAAGAAGTGGCAGATAAGCCCCAACTCTGCATACAGCCCTGGGATGTAGGCCTGGGTGGCCCAAGTATCCAGGGGAAGAAACGGGGGCTCAGAGTCTTTGATGTGCCCAAGGTTACACAGCTGGAACCGAAATTCTAATTACGTTGACTGACAAGGCCACCTGTTTCCCGTGCGCGTCACCCCCACCCAGCCACCCCACACTTTCTTACTCTAGTTCAAGATCAGGGTGCTAGAGGAGCCATCCCAGGGCCCCTCTGGAATCCAGCTGCCAACACCCCCTCCGCCGGGGTGCACACCGGACTCGTCTTTCCCTCAAATTCTTCCGCTGTGGGGTAACCACCCCTCCGCGATTCCACAGCATAACCAGGAAAACGCCCCGTCGCACAAACATAATTGTGCACACCGCTGTGGGGCAGACAGGGAACCCTGGATCCCTCGAAAACCCTCCAATCTCTCAGGGCAAAGGGCTGCGCCTTCCTTGTATCGCTCGCCACCCACCCATCCGCAACCACCTGTGTAGTGCGAGGAAGTGCCAGGGGCCGGCCTCCGCCTGGAGTCCACAAGCCCTGGGCACAGAGGTGGCCAGGAGACACGCCCGACTCCACGCGGGACCCCCAGGGCCACCGGAGCCTAGAACTCAGGCGCTGGCGCGAACCCCCGACCGCAAGCCGCGCCGCTTCCTCCGGTTCCCATTCAAAGCCGGGCTGCCCCGGGGCATCAACCGACAGAGTGGCGCCGGTCCGGGGTGAGGAAGTGGCCGTCCCCGCCCGGACGCTGGGCACAGCAAGCGGGGGTTCGGGCGGCGCGCCCCACCCCTGCCCGCGCCAGCTGCGCCCCGCGCAGGACCCCCTCCCTGGACGCGGCTTTCCGGGCGCGCGTCCCCCGGGCGCACGCCCCCGGGGCGGCCCCGCCAGACCCGGCCACTCACCTGGCCGCGCCCCCGCCGCGGGTCCCGGCTCCGGGGTCCCGCGCGCAGCCGCCCGCCGTCCGGGCTCCGGGCACTCCCTGCCGCGCACGCCCTCCAACGCGGGCGCTGCTACTTCTCCTTCGGCCGCGGCCGCGCGCCACGTGACTCCTCCGGGGCCGCCCCCTGCGCCCCGGCCCGCCCCACCCCCGGCCCCGAGGCGGGCCCAGCGCCGCCCGCTGCTCTGAGCACCCGGGGCGCCGCGTGCTCCCTCTCGGGGGCGGGCCAGCCTCGCGACCGCGCCTCCGCGGGCCGAGGAAGAAACTGAGGCAGCGGAAGGGGATCCACCTGCCTGCCCCAGGTCCCTTGCAAGGTGGAGAGAGAATTTCCAGAGGGACCAGCATGTATGGAGCGCTCACTGCACACATGTGTTTTACATGCATTTAATATGCTCCCCTGTAACCCCCGTGAATTGGCAGTTCATGGTCCTACTGTGAGATCGTCACTGAGTCTGCGCAGGTGTCTGACCGCCTCTTACTACATGGAACAAACCACATAAATACCCTAAGCTCAGCTTCCTCATCTGTCAGACAGGATCAAAGTCCCAAAAGTTTGTTCTAGGGAACATGGAATACCAAGAGAACTGATCTCTCGTTTTCCAATGAGAGATTATTTTATGGCTCACTCTATAAACTTCTACGCGTATAGATGACACCGTCAAGTGCCTAGTGATGGGATTTAGTTGATTCATTGAGCTACACCAAGCCTATTTCAAGTCGCATATTGTATGATGTAACATATTCTTTGAGAAATAGTGCTCTTTTCCTCTTTCCTGTTTCATGAAGCTGTTTTATTCAGGCCTTCCATATGCATCTTGGACGTGTCTGCTGTGACGAGAGAGAGACTTTCTTTTACCTATAGAGCTGCCAGGACACGTCAGTTCTACTCCTGAGCCACTTGACTTACAGCATTTTTTTAAATCTATGAGTGTTGCTCTGGCTGAAAATATGATACCTAAAGCCACAGGGCTCATGTGCTGACTTTAGGCAAGCTGGACTCATTTTTCACTGCTCCTAGCCCAGGGGTGTACACTTGCTATTTCCTATAGATCGGTTATTGCACTGCTTTTTAAAGAAATCCTGAAACCACTTGAAAACATGGGGCCACCTCCCCAGGAATGATAAATCTGGGTTAAATTTATTTGCTTTTTTTTTTAAGAACTTCAGTTTATATTTCCATCGATCCTTTTTATCATTTCTATTTTGGTACATGTTATCTAATGTACATGATAAAGTGGTACAACCGCCTATGTGTAGAATTTATTATTACAAAGTCCATGTGTATAGTGGACCATGTTAAATTTCTTGCTGATCAGATGAAACTAAAGGCAATTGGCTTTGGAAACCGCTGTGGGAAGCCCTGGCTCCTCTTCTCGGTCCAGATAGGTGCTGATTCTGATTGGAGATCTCCCTGGTCCCCGGGAATCAAGCAAGAAAGAACACGGAGCACCTACTTCAGCTTACTCTTCTTGTGAGCCTACAGCATTTTTGGAGTTAAAATGTCTGTTGTGCTTGAGATGGCAATTTGACTTTTTTCATATTTTTAATTGCTTTTCCTCTTTTTCACTGTTTTCATTTTTCAGGTAAACAGCTAAAGGAATCCAATGCGATGAATGGGAGTGTTTGGGGCTCCACATTGCCTGTTTTTCTGCAACTTTATTTTGTTCAAAATAAAGTCACTGAGATAGTAGCCCTGGTTCTGGGAAGGCTCAAATACAAAATGATATTTCTTCTCCAAGGCATAAGGGGTCGGGGGAGAAGCCACCCTGTATATTCAGATATACATGTAGTGGAAAGTCCCCATCACAAGTCAGCTATGCTAGGGCTCAAGGGCATTAAATGGGGGTGGGGGGGCGGTGGAAGCAGAATTGGAACCCGAGTCTGTCTGGTGCTGGAGCCCGGGGGCACACAGGCCCATGACCCATCCCTGGCATTTAGGAGGAATGCAGGCAGGGAGAGGTGCCCGTGTAACCACTCCGCATAGATTCACAAATGGGTCAGGAAGTGACCTCAAAGGGTGGAGGGAACTTTCTTTTCCTTTTCATATAAAAAGAAAGAAGAAGGGGGAGGGAGGGAATAATCTGAAAGAAAACTGTGTTTTAATCAGCATTGTCTGGACTTGCTATTCTGTCCCTCACCAGTCCTCAAGGATGATGATGTTTTCCTTCATAACCCTCTTCCATTTGCTAGCAGCCATGATGTATTGGACCATTAGTACCCCCCACCCTGTGCCTCAGTTTCCCTCTTTGCAAAAATGGGTATAATAACTGTACCTACCTCCCAGGGGTGATTATAATGATTAAATGAGACAACGGAGCGATAAAACAGGCAAAACAGTTCAGCCATCACGGTTGACTGTTTTCAGTATTGTTATTGACAGGAAGAAGAAAAAGGCCCATGCTGCAGTGAGAAAGCGTGGATCTGGAGGACATGGGGATCTGGGTTCAAATTCCAAGGCCACTTCCTTAGCTGTGTGACCTTAAGCTGGTCAGTTACCCTCTCTGAACCTTCAATTTCCCCATCATTCAATCTACTTTTGGGATACCAAGAACAGGGATAGAAAGTATATTAGTAGTTGCCTGGGACTGGGGGGGGACATGGGGGCTCTTGGAAGGGGTACAGGGTTTCTCTGTGGAGGGATGAAAATATTCTAAAATAGATTGTGATAATGGCTGAACAGCTCTGTGAAGATACTAAAGGCCACTGAACTGTAGGCTTTAGATGGGTGAACTGTATGTGATGTGAATTATGTCTTAATAAAGCTATTGGGGAAAAAAAAAAAAACCCTACCTTAGAAGGCTGTTTAAAAAATGAATGGCTAACACAGCTTAGCACAACACAGCCTTCAATAAAGCAGCAGTTGCTCACATAATAATCATTATTAGAGAGTAGGTCTTCTGAACCTGGCCCTCCTTGCCCTGCCAGTCACTGCAGCGGCCAGGCCAAGGCCCACTGCCCTGCCCCAGCGCCTTGCCAGCCTCCTCCTTCCACCCCCACAGCCAAAAACAGCCAGAAAACCCCTGAGAGGCTTTGAGTTTGGCTTCCTTTCCTGATATTGTTCAGAGAAGTGCATGTCCCCTGGGGACAAGCTGAGTCTCAGCTGCTGGGTAGCAGGACTCTGAGAGGAAGTACCACCCAGAACTGGCTTCCAGACCTGGTCAGGGTCAGGCCCGACACAGAAGCTTCTGCATGGGAGTGGTTAGACCCACACACCTCGTTTTTTCCCAGCTTTATTGAGGTATAATTAGTATACAAAAAAAAAACCACCTGTACACAATCAAAGTATACAGTCTGATGAATTTGGACTTCTGCATACCCCTCTGAAACCGTCAGCGCATTCAAGGCAATAAATACCCATCACCTTCAAATTTTCCTATGGATTTATCATTGCTGTCATGTTTTACCCATTTTTAAAGCTGGTTGTTTGGGTTTTGTTTGCTTGTTTTTTGCTATTGAGTTGTAGGAGTCTGCTATTCAAATCGAGGGCTGCGTGGAAAAGCCTCTGTTACTGTAGTTTTAATTTGGGCTTCTCAAAAAATAGGCAGGAGACCTAAATAGACATTTCTCCAAAGAAGACATACAGATGGCCGACAGGCACATGAAAATATGCTCAACACTTCATTATCAGAGAGATGCAAATCAAAACTACAATGAGGGACCACCTCACCAGTCAGAACAGCCATTATTTAAAAGTCAACAAATAACAAATGCTGGAGAGGGCATGGAGAAAAGGGAACCCTCCTACACTGTTGGTGGGAGTGTAAGTTGGTGCAGCCACTGTGGAAAACAGTATGGAGGTTCCTCAAAAAACTAAAATTAGAATTATCATATGATCCAGCAATCCCACTCCTGGGCATATATCCAGACAAAACTAATCCAAAAAGATACATGCACCCCTATGTTCGTAGCAGCACTAGTCACAATAACCAAGATATGGAAACAACCATCGACAGGCAGATGAATGGATAAAGACGTGGTACACACGCACGATGGAATATTACTCAACCACAAAAAAGGATGAAATGATGCCATTGTCAGCAACACGGTTGGACCTAGAGATTATCATACTAAGTGAAGTGAAGTCAGACAGACAAAGACAAATATCGTATGATATCGCTTACATTGTGGAACCCAAAATATGGTACAAACAGGGGACTTCCTTGGTGGTCCAGCAGCTAAGTCTCCACGCTCCCAATGCGGGGGCTCAGGTCCAATCCCTGGTCAGGGAACTAGATCCCACGTGGCGAAACTAAAGATACTACATGCTGCAGTTAGACCCGTAACAGTCACATACATAAAATAATATCAAAAATAATAATAAAAAATGAAACAGGACACCAACAAACTTATTTAAGAGACAGACTCATGGACACAGAGAGCAGACTTGTCATTGCCTAGGAGGAGCCGGGGGTAGGGATGGAGTGAGAGCTGGGGTTAGGAGATGCCCACTATTATCTATTGGAGGGATAAGCAACAAGGTCCTACTGTGTGGCAGAGGGAACTAAATTCAATATCCTGCTCTAGGCCAAATGGTAAAGAATGTGGAACAGAGAATGTGTGTGTGTGTGTTTATATATGTATGAATATATATATACACTTAGGTGTATATGCAGGTATAACTAAGTGAATTTGCTGCGCAGCAGAAGTTAATGCAACATTGTAAATCAACTATCTTTCAATAAAATAAATTATCAAAAACTATAAATAAGATTAACAAGGCTGTTTGGGCAAAGCTGATCAATCTCCTTGGAACAGCGGTTCTTGCCGTATTGTTCTCAATTTCAATTTGGTGATTAACGTGAGGTGGTCACCCAGTGAAAATATATTGGGCCTTATGCTTACAACCTGTGCAATCTTATGTTAGATCTCAATTAAAAATTAGCATTTTAAAAGGCTGTTCAATATGTTAACAGGCTGTCTCTATGCTTCTGCCTTCCGTGTTTTCAACATAAGCTTCACTGAGCACATCTTAGCTATACTAGAAAAACAAAACTGTTTCACAATCAAGGCCGTTACAGTCACAGGTCCAGGAGAGGTCAGTCTGGAAGGCGGTTGATGAGCGTGAACTGAGGGGAGCCCCAGGGATGTGGTCACGTCCCGTTTTGGTGGGGCGTTGGCGTCACGGATGAGTTCTACGTGTGAGAATTCACTGAACTGTACACTTGTCTTCAGGGCACTTTCTTCCTTATGCCACGCATCAATAAAAACATTAAAATATAAGGCCGTTAGCTAAAGGGAGCAGGAAGCATTTAAAATCTTTGCAGTTGACCAAAATCGGTAACATTTATTGAATACCTACCTAGAACCAGGCCCCTTCACACAGTAACGCATTAAGCCCTCACAGCAAACTAGGAAGCTCAGTGATTTTCACATCTATTTTACTAATGAGGAAACTGAGGCTCGGAGGCGACGGATGATTCACAGAGGTGACCCAGAAGCTAGCGGCAGAGCTGGACACTGAAACCGAGTGCCTGCGTCAAGATCTGGGGTTCTTTCTGCCCCTACAAAAGACTCCTGCTTCTCCTGGGGGCTCTCAGGGAGGTCTAAGACACACCCAGGGATGCCTCGAGGGTAGGGCCTGGGGAATCTGCAAGTTAGCCACCCCAGTCATGACTACTCTGCACCCTCTAGCGTGTACATCAGCGCATTCTGCTGAAACAACAAGGAAGAAACACATCGCGGAGCCAGTGACGGGAGTGCAGAATGGTGCAGCCTCTTCAGAAGACAGCTAGGCAGTTCATTCTAACAAGTGAAGTACACACTTACTATCACATAGCAATCCCACATCTAGGTATTTACCCAAGAGAAACGAAAACATACAATCATGCGAAGATCTGTACCCTAATGTTTACAGCAGCATGCGCCACCCTGGTGATTCAGATGGTAAAAAAATCTGCCTATAATGCAGGAGACCCAAGTTCGATCCTTGGGTTGGGACGATCCCGTGGAGAAGGAAATGGCAACCCACTCCACTCTTCTTGCCTGGAGAATCCCACGGACAGAGAAGCCTGGTGGGCTACAGTCCATGGGATCACAAAGAGTCGGACATCACTGAGTGACTAACACTGTATAACCAATAACTGGAAACAGCACTAAGGTCTTTCAGCTGGTGAAGGGATAAACAAACGTTCATACATGGAAACAGCACCCTTGGATAAAAGAGAAGAAAACACTGCTAGACGTGAGATCAAGGATGAATCTCCAATGCACTCTGCTCAATGAAAGCCCACTCTGTCACTCAACAGATATTAGCCAAGCACTTGCCACCTGCCAACACTGTTAACAGAAGCTGGGGAGACAAGAACAGGCTGAAACTGCCCTGTGCCTCTTGCATTCTACTGGTGAAGTGGCACGTGCTTGCTTAATGTCTGGGAGCGACAAAATGACAAAATGCCTCAGTCAAGGATGTACACTGTTAGGCAAAGAACATCTGGACCAGCCCTCCCGCCTTTAGCCTGGCTCCCTCATCCCACCCTCCTGCTCCATGGTGAGTTTTCCAAACCAGAAGCCAACGAGGTCACTCTGAAGTCCAAATGCCTGAGCAAGACTGAGCTGGCCCTGCAGGAATGGAGCCAGGCCTGCCTTCCCCTCCGGGCGCATCCAGCCTTCAGCTTCTGCAGAACTGTGTTACTCCTGCTGTTCCTCTGCCTGAAATCCCGCCCTCTCTCCTCTCCTCCCGGTTCAAGTTCAACAAACACTTTCTCTAGTCTCAGTGTGAGGACCACCACCTCCAGGAAGACTTCCGGATCCTCGCTTCCCATTTCTTCCCCAAACCTGCATTAATTATTCTTGGCCTCACCCTTGGCCTTATCACTTGTAAACATTTTTTTTTTTCAAGTAAAGTACTACTATTTACATTCAGTAAAATTCATCCTTTTGGGTACAGAGTTCTGTGAGTTTGGGCAACTTCATTAAGTCCTATAACTCCACCACAACCGACAATAAAACAACCCCACTCCACTCCCAACCCTACAAATTCCACTGTGCTGTTTGTAGTCAATCCGTCCCCCACAGAGCCAGGGTCCTACTGATAGGAGATTCTTGAAGAGGCATGAGGAACGCTTCCAACACAGGGCCACAGGTTCAAGTCCCAGTCGTGGAACTGAGATTCCCACATGCCCCAGGGGGCAGCCAAAAAATATAAAGAAATAAATAAAAACAAGGAAACACAGCAACAAGGTCACTGCAGATGACCTTGGGGTGAGGGCAGATGAATAAAACAGGGGAGGTGAGGGTGGTGTTAGATGAGGCACACAGGGGCCCCTCAGGGGAGGCAACGTCTGAGCCAACCTGCACAGGAGAAGCGGCTCCAAGAGGAAGACGCCCCATTGCCTCCGAGGGTCACACCGGGAGCTCAGGACGTGGGAGCCCTCCTTCAAGCCCCGGGGTGGGTCTCCATTCCTCAGTATTTTGGAGAATAACGAGGCCCCGAGTGTGAGCGTGGAAGCAGAGCCTGACTCCACCAGGGCAGCCGTCCTCCCGGCCCTGAAGGTCACAGCCGCGGCCACTGTAAACAGCGCCTGTGTTGACAGAAGCCGGGCTGCTCCAGAGGCGGGAGACGCAGGACGCACCTGGGAAGGCCAAGCTGGATTTTCACGGTTAGAATATAAGAGACCGGAGCGAGCAAACACACACTAGTGACTCATGAGTCCTGCCCGTCCACAGAGCCGGCACCGCCCTCGTGTCTCCTGGACCGTGACCTCCTTCGGCCACCCTGCACAGTGTCCCCAGGCCTCATTCCTGCGCGTTCTGAGCCTTTGCATCAGGTCGGAATTCAGCCGCCAACCAGCCGGCCAGACCCTCAATTTGTCAGGGGACCAAAATGTCACTGTCAACTGCATAGGTCTCCTGGGTTTGCCGTAACAAACCTCTAACCGGGGAGCTTAAAACAACAGGAATGCGTTCTCTAATCGTTCAGGAGCCAGGAGTCCGGAATTACGGTGTCTGCAGGTGGTTCCTCCTGCAGGCGCTGGGGGTGGATCTGGGCTGAGCCTCTCTCAGTCCCTGCCACGGCCGCCCTCGGTGTCCTGGGCAGCTGGACGCATCCCTGCAGCCTGAGCCTCTGTTGCCACGTGGCTTCTCCCTGTGAGTCTGGGTCTGTACACTATCTTTCCTCTGTGTCCTCTCTCTCTTTTTTCCAATATTTATTTATTTTGGCTGTGCCGGGCCTTAGCTGCAACATGAGTGACGGCATATGGCATCTGGCTCTGACCAGGTTTTGAACACGGGCATCCTGCACTGGGAGTGTGGAGTCTTCACCACTGGACCACCAGGGAGGTCCCTCCTCTCTTCTTTCCGTAAGGACACCAGCCACCCGATTTAGGGCTCACCCCAACTCAATGTGATCTCATCTGAGCTTGATTACACAGGCAAAGACCCTGCTTCTTAATGCAGTGACCTTCTGAGGTTCCCGGTGGATGTGGATTTGGGATGGACCCTACTCAACCTAGCACATGAGGTCACAAGCCGGATGGAGAGAACAGGGCTTGCCATCAGCTTCCCGGGGAGCTGGAATGACCAGAGAGCTCAGCTCGTGGCTGAGAAGACAACCACAGGGGGTGAGGGTGAGACAACCACAGGGGGTGAGGGTGAGACCCCCACTGCAGGGTAAGCCCTGGTGGCTACACTGCCTTCCCGGGAGATGGAGGTTACCCAGAAGCCACCTGGGGGCGACTGTGTTTCCCATCACACCTGCTCTTCCACAAGGTGACCTGGCTTTTCTCCTCTGAGAGGTGGCGTCCAGCTCCCCTTCCCTGGAACCTGGCCAATCTTTGTAACTGCAACCCAATAGAAGGGCGCAGCAGGGACAATGTGTGAAGCTGCTGCCCAGCTCAGGACACACACCTTAGGAGCCCCAATCTGACTTAAGAAGACCAGCGCCTCTGAACTTACCATGCTGGAAAGTCTGCAGAGACTGCACCGAGATGCCCGGGAGCTCCAGCCGCCCCAGCTCCACTCTCCCAGCCTCAGTCTCCTCAGCCCAGCGCCAGATATGAGAGTGAAGCAGCCTTTGAGATGGTCCCCAAGCAAATCAGCACCCACCTGCTGTTGCACGAGAGACTCCCCGCCCAAGCCGGAAGTGCCCTGCCTCTCCCAAATCCCTGACCCACAGTGACTCTGGCAGATGAGCAATGAGCACTGTGATTCCAAGCCATGGGGACTTTGTTTTGCAGCAACAGATAACTGGTACAAGGGGTCTGCTTCACTGGATGGGGCTTGGAAGTCTGGGACAGAGCAGAATCGTCCAAGACCGTGGAAGCCAGGCAGGGCTTCTGAACGCCAGGCTTGTGTTCAGCAGCTGGCGATGGGAGAAGCAGGTGTCAGAGGGCACGTACCTGACAAAGGCTGCAGCAAAGACACCCAGCGCTCAACAGCAGCAGGTCCAGAGGCTAGAGCCTCCGAGCCCAGGGGCATCAGCTGTGCAGTCTGTGCCCGACCCTGCCAGGGGCAGCCCATGCCTAGTTTTGCTTTGCTTCCTCTCATGTAGATTCCAGACCTGGATCTCTGCCCTTCCAGGGAGTCTGCAATCACCTATTATCCTTCCATAAACGCCTCGGTGTTGGACTGGGTTTGTCCTCCACCTCCTATAACTAATGGATACACTGTATCATCAGGATAACTCCTAACTATATAAGGAAAGCTCTGTAGAGCTGGAAGACAGGAAAGGAGAAAAAAGACTGGACAAGTGCTGGGTGTGAAGGCTGATATGCTATGCGCTTTAAGGGGAAATTGACATGTATATGTCTATATGTATAAACCAGCTCCAAAAAAATCACCAAGAACATGGTAACAGTGAATGTTCCTAGAAGGAGTTTGGGTGGCTGGGGCCCAGGGCAGGAGGCTTATTTTAAACCTTTAGAATTTACTTGTGCAAATATTACCTGTCAGAAAATAAATACATAATTGATTAAAAGGATAAAGAAAAAAGGAAGCATCATTAAATACCAATCATAGTGGTCTTGGGATGGTTATTTCTTCACCTCTTTATACATTTCTCTGTCTTTTGAATATCTTAGCATGAGAACGTATACTTCAATAGTCAGAAAATAAGATATAGTGAAAAAGAACTGAAGCCCACCGAATGGAAGAAGATCTCTGAAAATCATATATCTGTATCTTGTATCAATAATAATAAGACCAATAACCCAATGCAATCTCAAAAGCGACAGGATAATCTCTGTTCGTTTCCAAGGCAAACCATTCAATATCACAGTATTCCAAGTCTATACCCTGACCAGTAACGCTGAAGAAGCTGAAGTTAAACAGTTCTATGAAGACCTACAAGACCTTTTAGAACTAACACCCAAAATAGATGTCCTTTTCATTATAAGGGACTGGAATGCAAAAGTAGGAAGTCAAGAAACACCTAGAGTAACAGGCAAATTTGGCCTTGGAGTATGGAATGAAGCAGGGCAAAGACTAATAGAGTTTTGCCAAGAGAACGCACAGGTCATAGTAAACACCCTCTTCCAACAACACAGGAGAAGACTCTACACATGGACACCATCAGATGGTCAACACCAAAATCAGACTGATTATATTATTTGCAGCCAAAGATGGAGAAGCTCTACACAGTCAGCAAAAACAAGACCAGGAGCTGACTGTGGCTCAGATCATGAACTCTTTATTGCCCAATTCAGACTTCAATTCCATTCAGGTATGACCTAAATCAAATCCCTTATGATTATACAGTGGAAGTGAGAAATAGATTTAAGGGCCTAGATCTGATAGACAGCGTACCTGATGAACTGTGGATGGAGGTTCATGACTTTGTACAGCAGACAGGGATCAAGACCATCCCCATGGAAAAGAAATATAAAAAGCAAAATGGCTGTCTGAGGAGGCCTTACAAACAGCTGAGAAAAGAAGAGAAGCAAAAAGCAAAGGAGAAAAAGAAAGATAGACCCATTTGAATGCAGAGTTCCAAAGAATAGCAAGGAGAGATAAGAAAGCGTTCCTCAGTGATCAGTGCAAAGAAATAGAGGAAAACAACAGAATGGGAAAGACTAGAGATCTCTTCAAGAAAATTAGAGATACCAAGGGAACATTTCATGCAAAGATGGGCTCGATAAAGGACAGAAATGGTATGACCTAACAGAAGCAGAAGATATTAAGAAGAGGTGGCAAGAATACACAGAAGAACTGTACAAAAAAGATCTTCATGACCAAGATAATCACAATGGTGTGATCACTCACCTAGAGCCAGACATCCTGGAATGTGAAGTCAAGTGGGCCTTAGAAAGCATCACTACGAGCAAAGCTAGCGGAGGTGATGGAATTCCAATAGAGCTATTTCAAATCCTAAAAGATGAGTCTGTGATAGTGCTGCACTCAGTATGCCAGCAAATTTGGAAAACTCAGCAGTGGCCACAGGACTGGAAAAGGTCAGTTTTCATTCCAATCCCAAAGAAAGGCAATGCCAAAGAATGCTCAAACTACCACACAATTGCACTCATCTCACATGCTAGTAAAGTAATGCTCAAAATTCTCCAAGCCAGACTTCAGCAATACATGAACCATGAACTTCCAGATGTTCAAGCTGGTTTTAAACAAGGCAGGAGGAACCAGAGATCAAATTACCAACATCAATTGGATCATCGAAAAAGCAAGAGAGTTCCAGAAAACATCTATTTCTGCTTTATTGACTATGCCAAAGCCTTTGACTGTGTGGATCACAATAAACTGTGGAAAATTCTTCAAGAGATGGGAATACTAGACCACCTGACCTGCCTCTTGAGAAATCTGTATGCAGGTCAGGAAGCAACAGTTAGATCTGGACATGGAACAACAGATTGGTTCCAAATAGGGAAAGGAGTATGTCAAGGCTATATATTGTCACCCTGCTTATTTAACTTATATGCAGAGTACATCATGAGAAATGCTGGGCTGGAAGAAGCACAAGCTGGAATCAAGATTGCCGGGAGAAATATCAATAACCACAGATATGCAGATGGCACCACCCTTATGGCAGAAAGTGAAGAAGAACTAAAGAGCCTCTTGATGAAAGTAAAAGAGGAGAGTGAAAAAGTTGGCTTAAAGCTCAACATTCAGAAAACTAAGATCATGGCATCCGGTCCCATCACTTCATGGCAAATAGATGGAAAAACAATGGAAACAGTGAGAGACTTTTTTTTTTTTTGGTTCCAAAATCACTGCAGATGGTGATTGCAGCCATGAAATTAAAAGACGCTTACCCCTTGGAAGGAAAGTTATGACCAACCTAGACAGCATATTAAAAAGCAGAGATATTACTTTGCCAACAAAGGTCCATCTAGTCAAAGCTATGGTTTTTCCAGTGGTCATGTATGGATGCGAGAGTTGGACTATAAAGAAAGCTGAGTGCCAAAGAATTTATGCTTTTGAACTACGGTGTTGGAGAAGACTCCTGAGAGTCCCTTGGACTGCAAAGAGATCCAACCAGTCCATCCTAAAGGGGATCAGTCCTGAGTGTTCATTGGAAGGACTGATGTTGAAGCTGAAACTCCAATACTTTGGCCATCTGATGTGAAGAGCTGACTCATTTGAAAAGACCCTGATGCTGGAAAAGATTGAAGGCAGGAGAAGAGGATGACAGAGGAGGCAATGGTTGGATGGCAACACCAACTCTATGGAGATGAGTTTAAGTAAACTCCGGGAGTTGGTGATGGATATGGAGGCCTGGTGTGCTGTGGTCCATGGGTCAAGAAGAGTCGGATGCGACTGAGCGACTGAACTGAACTGAACTCAATTTAAAAATGAGCAAAAAAAAATTCAAATACACATTTTTCCCAAGAAGATATACAAATGGCTGATAAGAGCATGAAAAGATGCTCTTCATCGTTAGCCACTTGGGAAATGCAAAGTGAAATCACATGAGATACCACTTCACACCCACTAGGACTGCAGATGCAAAAAAGACAATAACAAGTGTTGGTAAGGAAGAGGGAGCAATTAGAACTCTCATACACAGATGGTGGGAATGTAAAATAGTGTAGCTGCTTTGGAAAACAGTCTGGCAGTTCCTCAAAAGGTTAAAAATAGAGTTACTATATGACTCAGCAATTCCACGCCCAGGTGGATACCCAAGAGAACTGAAAATGTATGTTCACACAAAAACCTGTACATGACGTTAATGTCAGCATTATTCATAACAGACAAAAGGTGGAAACGACTCAGATGTCCATCAGCGAGTGAATGGATAAACAAATTGTGGAATATCCACATGATGGAATATTTTCAGCAAAAAAAAAGAAATTAAGCACTGATACATACTACAACACGAACGAACCTGAAAACATCATGCAAAGTGAAAGGTCAGTCATAAAAGACCACCTAGGGTGTGATTCCATTTGCATGAAACAGCTAGACTGAGCAAATCTACAGACACAGAAGGTGAATTGGTGACTGAAGGTGGTTGGGGAAAAGGGGAAATGACGAGTGCCTGCAAGGGGTGTGGGGTCTCTGTTTGGGGTGATTAAAAACGCTCTAAAATCGACTGTGGTGATGGCTTTACAACCCCGTGAATACACTAAAAGCCACTGAATATACACTCCAAATGGGTGAATGGTACGGTATGTGAACTGTATCTCAACACAACTTGACGGATGGATGGGTGGACAGATGGACGGTGGTGGCCAGCCTCCAAGATGGCTCCTCCTGATCGCCGTCTCCTGGACTTACGACCTTATGATGCCGCCCCCCGACACGGAACAAGGGCTGCCTCTGCCTTAGCAGAGTCCCGTGGGAGGGACAGTGTGTGATGTGGGAGGCTGGGTTATGAAGGCATGGTGGCTTTTGGTGTGCTCCCTTGGGCCACTCTCGGGCCCAGCCACGACATTGTAAAGACACTCCAGGAGCCCCTGGAGAGGTTCCCGGGGAGAGGGACTGAGGCTTCTCACCAACAGCAGGCACCAACTAGACAGCCGCTCCTGAATTCCTGACTCTCAGAGACCATGAGACAATAAACTACTGTTGTTGTTAGCACCACAAAGTTTTGGAGTCGAGAAGCAATGGATTACTAATAAAGATTTGTAAAGGGATGGATAGATGGCTGATGGGTGGGGGACAGATGGAAGGATGGGTGAGTGGGTGGACGGGTGGGTGCGTGGGTGCATGGGTGGAAGGATGGGTGACTGGTTGGATGAATGTGTGGGTGGGAGGAAGGAGGGTTGGAGGGTGGGTGGATGGATGGATGGATGGATGGATAGAAGGATGGGTGAGTGGGTGAATGAGTCAGTGGATGGGTGGGTGAAAGGAGGGATAGATGGAAGAAAGGACAGGTGGGTGGCTGGGAGGTCAGATGGAAGGATGGGTGAGTGGGTGGATGGGTGATGATGGATGGGTGGGTGAATGGATGGATAGATGGAAGAAAGGACAGGTGGGTGGCTGGGAGAACAGATGGAAGGATGGGTGAGTGGGTGGATGGGTGATAGATGGTTGGAAACTGGAAGGAAGGACGGATGGGTGGGTGGACAGAATTTTCAATTCAGGTCCCTCCTAGAGATTTCCTTTCCCTTTGACTCCCACACAAGTAAAGATGCAATACTCCAAGTGACTGTCATTTCAAAACTCTCCATTTCAGCAGAGTTCAGACTCAGGGAAACATCCAGGCACCAAAGATACGAGGCCACTACACTTCCTGCCGCCCTTCCTCTTCCTCGCCCAAAGAGGCAGTGAGTGGAAGTGCCTGGGATCTTGGACGTGATCTCAGAAAACATGTGTAGACTCCTGGTGTGTCTGCCCTAGGTCCAGGGTTTCCAAGAAGGATCAGATTTGGTACAGATGGCCAAAGAAGCAAGACAAAGTGGCGGGATGGGGGCAGGGGGGTCACTGAACAAGCCACACATCTGGATCAGATTGCAGCTCCCTTGCTTGGGGGACTCACTGAGCCTCCCCGCGCTCCCAGTGCCTCATTTATGAGAGCCATGACACCCCCTCATGAAGTCGGTGACTCTTCAACACCAGTATTAACAAGAGATTCGGGTGAGACCTAGGTGCTAGGACTTACCTTCCCTCTTTCCCTGCCTCAGCTCTCTGCTTGTCCCTCCTCCGGCCCATGGCAGTGTACGGCATGGTCACCAGCCCTGGCTTCAGATGACCTGGGCTGGACTTCAGGCTCTGCTCCTCCCCTGTGTAAACTTGGGCGCAACACCCAAGGAGGTGCAAACCCTTCTGTGCCTCAGTTTCATCATCTGTAAAATGGGGATGGCAATAGCAACTGCCTCACAGTTTTGCTGTGAGCATTAAAGGCGATAATCTTACAATCACTAAGGCTGGTGACTTACACAAAGCATGCTGAACGCAGGCAGTAATAATGCAGATGGGAAGAACACGGCCCATCATGCCCACCCCACCGAGCTCTGTCTGAAAGGCAGGACAGGCGGCATTGAGTTATCTGCTGGGCCCTCCAGAGACAAAGCTGCCATCCACCTGGCCTCCCCAACTGTCCTGGACTTGGCCACCCGACACTTCACCCTGATGGAACAACGGGGGCTCCACCACTCACCTGAGCACCACCCTCCTCAACCTCTGAAACCTTAAACAAAAGCTCACCTTTCCTCCCAGAATTGCTGTCTCCTTTCCTGGTCTCCATGGAAACAAACTCCATGGACCACTCTGGAGTCAGGGTAGCACTGGGATGACTCAGGGCATCACCACGCCTTCACCCAGGGGACCAGGGGAATGATTGTCTTTCCATGGACTCGGAGGAACATTCTTTTCCAGACAGGCTGGAACTCCGGAGGAGAGCCCCATCTTAGTGTCCTTGAGGGGTGTGCTCTGAGCTTGCAGACGTGGCTTCAGGAGCCTGAGGGCAGGTGCTCCAGTTACAGGCTCAGGACAGGCTGGTCTCCCCTGGATGCCCACCTCCCTGCTTGGTGGGACAGTACCTTCCAACTTTTGCCAAGACTGACCCCCAACCCATGAGAAGCGGGAGCGGGGTTTTCCGGCCTTGCTTTTACAGATCAGGAAACAGGGACTCAGAGAGGCCAGGCATTCTGCCTGAGGACGCAGAGCTGACTCTTTGCTCCTCCGGCGAGATGACCTTGACGGGGCGTCAACACTGCTGAGCCAGGTTGGAAAGTCAGCTCAACTCTCAGAGCAGAGTCCACGTGCTGCAGTATATCTGGGATAGAGTAGGTGTTCAATAAACATTTTTTAAAAAACATTCCCCTTTTACACATAAATATTTTTTAAAATAATTTAAAAAAAACTACAATGCAGTAACTAGGCAGCTTCTACGTATTATCCTGCTTAATCTTCATGGCATATTCTATTTACTACCCCAGAGCACGTATTAGTAATACCTGCTTTGTATTAGTAATCCCCTTTGGGGATTTCTGCAAGTATTTAAGACAGGCCTGGCTTTGACAAAGCTAGTGAAAAGTGTGTGGAGGAGGAGGGGTCCCCATTAGTGAGATCTGCCAGAGGGCTGTGCAAAGAGCCACTCACTGAAGCCAGTCCTGAGTGCTCACTTCTTACCAGGTCCTCGATGCAGATAAACTGGATGCACTGCTTGGGAATTTCCAAAGTACCTCCCACCCGAGAGGAGGTGAAAGGCAAAGACAAACGGAGAGGAGAGGGAATGCCAAGGAAAGCAACGGGGGAAGAGGCGGCAGGGTGCTCCAGAGGCTCCTCTGTTCCTCCCTACTACAGGTGAAGGCGGCAAACTCACAGGGGGGTCCCCAGGACCTGGCTTCCCTGAGTCAACTCCCAGGCAAGGTCTCCAAGGACCAAAGTCCTCAGCCTGCCAGGTCTGGCCGTTCCTTCCTCCTGGAATCACGCAGGTCAGCAGGGCTGTGAGGGGGACCCAGTGCAGGCCTGCTGGCCGGGCAGCGCCCTCATGCCAGCTTAGCCTCCAGCACAGGTGGGACTGTCCAGGCCCTTACCGCCTCCTCTCCCTGCCCAGCCGCTGCCCACCACCCGAGCCCCCCAGCTAATGCTCCTCAGGATGAGGCTCCAAACCAGTGCTCCTTTCATGTCCCGAGCGCCTCTTCCCGTCCCTGCCACCCTGGCTGTGGCCTGTCTTCATTCATCCTCCCAGATCCCTCGTCCTCTCCTAGACTCAGGGCTCCGACTGGACCCAGGCATGGAGAAGGATACGGTCCAGGTGAAAGGAAAGAGAAGAGGGCTCCTCCTCACCTGCACCAGGGCCTGCGTTCATCAGTGCAGTGTCCCCTCTGGTCCTGGCTCAGGCCTTCCCACACGTGGTCCAAGGCACTGCTTTCTGGCTTTTGTCTTCAAAGGGTTAAGCCACGGTCAGGGAGACAGGGACTCCCTCCAGATGAAGAGAGAAGCCAGGAACCTGGAAACGGGGAAAAAGAAACCTGAGTCCTGGGGGAAGACAGAGCATCCCCCCCAGGGATGCTCCACGGAGGAACCAGGCTGGTGCAGTGCTGCGGAAGCAGTGAGCCTGCAGGACTGGATCTCAGCAAGCGCACAGACGCACCAGTAACCAGAGAGGGCGGTTACTAGCACTTCCGGGGTGCCAGGCACCGTTCCCAGTGAATCCTCTAGCCACCATCCCAGCCCATGAGGCAGCGCCGCACCTCCCATGTTACAGCGGAGGAAACTGAGGCGCAGAGTGCAAGGGACCTGCCCAAGGCCACAGCCCTGGTGGGGGCAGAGTCAGGGCTGGTATCCACCTCGTCAGACTCCTCCTGAGTCCGCCCTCTGTCGTCAGTACAGCTAGAGGGGCCTTCCCAGTGACTGGGTCTGAATGAACACCTCAAGACTTTGGGCAACTCCTCAAAAAAGAGAAAAAATCAATACCATATGTCCTGGCCATTCCACTTCTAAGTATACACCCCAGAAAATCAAAACAGGATTAAGAACAGATATTTGCACAGCAGCATTAGCAGTATTATTCACAATGAGCCAAGATGCAGAAGCAACCCAAGTGGCCGCTGATGAATGAGGGGATCAGCAAAACGTGGTCTAGACATAACATGGACATCATCCAGGGCTCCCCTGGGGGTCCAGTGGTTAGGAAGCCGCCTTGCAATGCAAAGGACACAGGTTCGACCCTGGCCTGGGAGGACCCCACATGCCGCAGAGTAACTAAGCCCGTGTCCCACAACCACTGAGCCCGCACACTGCAGCTTCTGAAGCCCACGTGCTTCACAAGAAGCCACTGCACTGAAACGTTCACACACGGCAACAAAGAGGAGCCCTGCTCGCCACAGCTAGAGAAAGCCCGCACGCAACGACCCAGACCCGAGCACAGCCAAAAACAAAACAAATAAACCTTTAAAAAATGTATTTCAGAAATGTTGTCCAACCACAAAAAGGAGAGAAATTCTGACACCTGCCACACCATGGAGGAACCTTGAGGACATTATGGCAATTGAAATAAGCCAGTTGCAAAAGACAAAATACTGTGTGATTCCACCTCTATGCGGCACATAGAGCAATTAGACTCGTAGAGACAGAACACAGAAGGGTGGGTGCCAGGAGCTGGGAGAGGGGGCTGGGGGTTAGCGCTTCATGGGGATGGAGTCTAAATCAGGGAAGATTTAAAAAAAAATAAAAAGTTCCAGAGATGGGCACTAGTGATGCCCATAGAGCCGTGTGAATGCACGCAATGCCACAGAGCTGTACTTGACAATGCTTAAGAGGTCGATTTCATGTTTTGTAAATCTTCCCACAAGAATCAACACAGGTCTTCCCTGGTGGCCCAGGGGTTAAGAATCTGCCTGCTAATACAGAGGACACAGGTTGGTTCCTGGTCCAGGAACAGCCTGCATGCCACGAGCAACTAAGCCCATGCATCAGAGCTACAAGCTCTGCAACAAGAGAAGCCCCCGCCGCGAGAAGGCCCTGCGCTGCAATGGAGAGCAGCTCCTACTCTCCGCAACTCGAGAAAGCCCACACGCAACAACAAAGACTCAGCGCAGCCGTAAATAAACAAGCAAACAAAAAGAATTAAGATAGACCCCAGGCTTTGGCACAATACTGGGCTGGACACCCCAACAATAACTGACACTGATCTTTTTTCCAGACTGGCTAGGTGGGGCTGAGATGCTGCCAACCAGAGAAAGGTGTCCTCCTTGTGGACCTGAGCTTGAGGCTGTACCAGCTCTGGGAAGGAAGCCAGGGCAGCTGCTTGGGTGGGAGTGGAGACTGGGTAGAGGCCACGAACCGGGCCCATGGCTGTGACTAGCTGGGGGGGGGGGGGGCATCCTGAAAGGATCAGGCCAGCTGCAGGCTCTGCCTAATAATGGGGCTTCCCTGGTGGCTCAGATGGTAAAGAATCTGCCTGCAGCGCAGGAGACCTGGGTTCGATCCCTGGGTCAGGAAGATCCCCTGGAGTAGGAAATGGCAACCCACTCCAGTATTCTTGCCTGGAAATTTCCATGCACATAGGAGGCTGGTGGGCTACAGTCGTGGAGGTCGACCTTTGTCTGCCTGTTAATAGCTGATACCGTTATTAAGAGCCTGCTGTGTACCAGGCCCTGTACTTAGCACTGTACGCGTAGTGCCTCATTTACTTCCTACTACAACCCTTGAAGGTATTATTTATGCCCATTGCACAGATGCGGAAACTGAGGCTCCAAGAAGAAAAGCAGCCTGCCCCAGCCCCCAGCTAACAAGTGGCCAAGCCAGGCCTGTGTCTCTGGGCACCCACTGTCTTCCCAGGCCGCATCTCCTCTGCCTCGGGGGGCAGCCTTCACTGCCGGAGAGCCTGGTGCTGCGTCTTCACCTCCATGGGTATCCCTCGGGCGGCGGGGATGTCTGGCCACCGGGCAGGGGTCCTGGACTTGGGCCACATCCTCCACGGAAGCTGCTTGGAGCGGCTTCAGCCCAGGTAGAGCCTGAGGGAGGGTGGGCAGCCCTGGGTCGGGGTTTTTGGTCCATGAGGGAGCCCTCGGGGAGCCCACCCACCCTTCACTGCTCTGGGGCTCAAGGCAGGACCCCGGAAGTGAAGGCAGAGAAGACCCCCAGCCAGCGGGAGGGCCCTTCCAGGACAGCCTCCGAGGCCACTCTCTGGACAGCTGCCACTAGTGTGGTCACAGCTGCCTCCGCCCCAGGGCAAAGAGGAAGTGGTCAGAAGCAGCGAGAGAGGAAAGAGAGAGACAGCCCTACAAGAGGACGTGTCCCAACCTGCCCCGCCCCTCCCCTCGGAAGAAAAGGGGCCAAGCTGGCCCAGTGCTTCTTGGAACCTCTGGCCAGCCAAGAGGAAACCTGCCTTAAGCCCACTCTGATGTCCTGAAGACACTCTAGAACCCTCCAGCCCTGGGGAGTCCAGGGACAGAGGACTATGGGAGCCCCCGGGCCAGTGCCCAGCACCCAGCAGGCTCACGGCCACGAGAAGGGAGGATGGGCGTCGTGGGGTTCTGGGTTCAGACCCTGCTCTCCCTCGTTAGCTCTGTGGTCAGACAGGCTGTTTCCTCATCAGCAGCCTAGAAACAACAAGAGCCCCCAGCTTGCGGTAATAATTCAGTAAGGCTTGAGATGCCGACTGCTGAATGCCATGCGTGGTAGGCGGTGAAAGTCTGACCAGTGCCCGCTCTTGTTTGGGGTTTTTTGGCTGCACCAGATCTTCGTTGCAGCACATGGGATCTTTAGTTGCGGCACGTGGAATCTCGTTCCCTGACTAGGGATCGACTCCAGGCATGGAGGAGTCTTAGCCCCTGAACCACCAGAGAAGTCCTGTGCTAACCACTGCCGTGTCAGGGGAATCTCTGAGGCCCCAGGCTGCCTCTCCTCTCTGGGAGGCAGGGCTGAGGGCTGGCAGCAGGCAGAGGCTGCGTGTGGGGTGGGTCCAGAGGGAGGCAGCCATGCTGCTATGGCGAATGGAGAGGGAGTCAGAAAAATCTGAGGGACAGAAACGGACGGTCTCCATCTCTCCAGAGGCCTACTCTGAGTCCCCTCCGAAGCACAGTCTAACCCTGCACGCCTCCAGACAACATGCTGGTATCACCCAACATGCCAAACAGCACAGCACAAGGGGTCTGGGACCCCATCCCGGGAGCTGAGCCCAAACTCTGTAGCCTTGACCTGCAGGTAGAATTAGCTGTGTCTGCACCCTCACCATGGTGACTCCAGAAATGCTCAGCACCACCGCAGCCCAGTGCAGTAGCTGACGACAGATGGTTCATGAAGTACCCAGGACAGGCCCCCAAGAGAGCCCCTCCTTACACTTTGTGTCCTGAAATTCTCCAGCTCCTGAAATGTTCACTCTCGGGGTGGACCCGAGGCCGCTTTACTCACCCACCCTCGTCTTGAACTTGGTCATCAATCTCTAGTTCCCCTCACACCTCCCTCTTTCAAACAATCCAACCACCCCCACTGTCAAATGCTGCACCAAGAACGCCCTAAAATTTAAAGGAAGAAATAGGAGCAATGCTTTGGGCAGAACGCTTCCTTATCTTCCAGAGCCCTTCATTGCACAGGCTAATTCATCACAGTAAGACGGAGAGTGCCCTCTACTTCAAGTTCAGAAACATCTTTTCCAAAATACCCTCATGAAGGAAGCACTGGCCATCTAAATAGAAACTCTTACAAGACGTGGTACAGAATTTCCCACTATTTGTATGTAACCAAACAGCAACAGACAGTAACATTTCAGCAATTCACACAAGAGGAAACACAATTGGCCAACTCAAAAAAAAAAAAAAAAAAAAGATTAGTGAGGTCAACTAATCAATGAAAATAAAAGGTCATTTTTACATTCCTGTCAAATAATTTGCTATCTAATCTTATAAATTGTTTTTTATGTTTATTCAGTCACATATAGCTCTGTGTATATATGCTTTTAGCTGGCTTTCCCCCTCCCCCCAAAAATGAGGTCATTTTTTAACTCACTATATTGAGGACCTCTTTCTGGGCCAGGAAACACAGCCAACTTCATGATGCTTTGTTTAGCTTAGTTTTGTGTTGAATCACCATGCCACTTGTCATTCCCTTGCATGGATGGAGACCCACTGTGTTTAGCGGTTGCCAACTGATGGGCTGTTTACAGTTTTGGGTCTTTCTTTTATAAGCAATGCATCTTTGCATGTGTATGTTTGGACACCTGAGTGAGCATAATCATAGAAAAAACCAACATCCATAAATGCTGGCTCATATAGCAAAACATATATATAACACACATATATGACATATATCTAATACATAATATATAATATATAACATATATATATATGTGTGTGTGTGCACGCATTTTAAATTTTGACAGAACCAAATTGTCCTCTAAATACATTACTGTTGAATTGGTAGCAACATCCATCTAATACTTTAATTTTTTTTTAAATAAAAAGACCACTTTAAGATTTAAGATTACAGAGATGGCAAAAACCAGCCCAGATGGGCTCAGGTTTGAGGTTCTTTGGCTGAGTTACCAGAGGTCCCCCAAATAAACCCCCAAAGCAGTAATGCATGAACATGTAAATGCTTTGGACGCCCAGCATCAACTTCTGTTTCCTGCCTGGAGAGCCCCGCGCAAAAGCAGCAATGGGAAGGCAGCTGGGCTGACATGCAGGCTCCACCCTGGGCCCTCTCCTGCCACCCCCAGCCCTCAGGGCTCAGACAGGTACCCTGAGGGAGGAAGGAGCCAGGCTGGGTCACTAGAAAAGACTCTGTTTCAATCCCAGCTCTGGCAGTAGCCTACCAGATGACTTTGCACCAGTTGCTAAGACTCTCCGAGCCTCAGTTTTCCTAGTTTGTAAAATGGGCCCAATAAAACCTGCCTGGCTCACTTGTGATGAGGGTCAGATGTGGGAAAGGATGTGAAAGTAACTGGTTTTCCTTCCTTCTGTTTCGGGTTTGCTGTCAGGCCTACAGCTGGGGAATCGGGGAGCCCAGTCTGGGGTTTTCTGACCACAAGTGCTTTCCCAGAAACAATCTTCTCTGAAGTTGTTAGGTTTTTTTCTTTTTAAATCTGAATAGATTATACATGCAATACAAAATTCAAAAGATCTAGAAGGCGAAATGTGAGAAGCATCCCTTTCCGATCCTGCCCCCTCAGCCCCGACTTCCCCTTCCCAGAGGCAGCCTTGCCACCTCTTTCTTCTGTTTTCCTCTGGGGTCAGTCTTTGAGCTCTTTCACAAAAATGCAGCATTCCACATCTATTACTCTGCATCTTGCTTTTTAAAAAGTTCACCAACATTTGTTGAAGCTTTTCCCCTATCAGTACATATGGCACTTCCTCTTTCTTTTTCCTCCCTACTTTCTACTTTGAAATATTTTAATGCTATTTAAAAAAAAAAAGTTGCCAAAAAAAAAAGTTGCAAGAATAGGGAAAATAAACAATCATATTTTTAACTTCTTGAGAGAGTCCCTTGGACAGCAAGATTAAACCAGTCAGTCCTAAAGGAAACCAACCCTAAATATTAACTGCAAGGACTGATGCTGATGCTCCAATACTTTGACCACCTGATGCGAAGATCCAACTCACTGGAAAAAATCCTGATGCTGGGAAAGATTGAAGGCAGGAGGAAAAGGGAGTGACAGAGGACGAGATGGTTGGATGGCATCACTGACTCAATGGACATGAGTTTGAGGAAACTCCAGGAGACGGTGAAAGACAGGGCAGCCTGGTGTGCTGCAGTTCCTGGGGTTGCAGAGAATTGGACGCGACTTAGCGACTGAACAACAGCAACAATTATTAATACAGGCCATGTTTGTTTTATCTTTTTTTTTCTGAGCTATCCAAGAGTTAGTATTTCAGTCCTAAATATTTCATCGGGCATCTCCTAAGGAGAAAGATATTCTCCTCCATAACCACATTACGATGATCACATTCAGGAAACACGGTATCGGTACAATGCTGCCATGTGCTATACTGCCTATAATCACACTGCCCCAGGTATCTAATTTAAAAAACCTTTTCAAATACTCAGGTTTCAATGAAGGATTTCCCATTGCATTTATGGTCATCTCGCCAAATCTAGAACAGTCCCAGCTTCTCCAGTCTTTTAGAACACTGACATTTTTAAGTATCCAGGCCAGTTTTGCAAACTATCCCTCAATTTGGATTTCCCCAAATCCTTCAGGACATTTTTCTTTTTTTTTTGCAAAAATAGTACCTGGCTGACATTACACCTCATTATTTTTTATGACAACAGAGTACCCAGTGTATACAATAGCTAGTCCTCTATCCAAAGATGTCTAGATGATTTCCAATAATTTGTTTTATACAAAATGACACAATGAACATTTTTAAAACTGTCATTTTGAAAGTTTCTGAGTATAGAGTAGGTCTATAGGATATACACCTAGAAGATAAAATCACTGTACTTACATATATTTGCATTTGTAATCCTGAACGTTATTGCTAAATAGCCCTTTACTGAGGATCTATTTATTAATACTTCCACTTACACTGTGAGGATGCTTGCCCCTGAAGCTTGTCATACTTTCAAACTTTCTCCCTGTGTCCTGGCTACTAGGCCACGCAGCCTTGCTGAGCCACTGTCTGACAAGATTTCCTTACATTTTCCCCTGTGAGTTTGGGCTACATGCCAAAGAAAATCCCATCTTCCAAAGAAAAAGCCCAAAGAATTCTCCTGGAGCACAATTCTCGATCTTTGTTACAAAACACATCTGTTTGTTAAGTAAGCTGCTATGATTCAAAAAGAGGGGTTTGTTAAGCAATGCCTGATGTATGCCTGTGAAGTGTGCACTCTTAACACGCTCATTTTACAGATATACAAACAGGCTCAGGAGGTCAGGCAGCCTGGCCACTACCGTCTGTGTGCTCAGTTGCTCAGCTGCGTCTGACTCTTTGTGACGCTATGAACTGTGGCCTGTCAGGCCCCTCTGTCCATGGGATTCTCCAGGCAAGAATACTGGAGTGGCTGCCATGCCCTCCGCCAGGGCATCTTCCTGACCCAGGGAGAAAACCTGCATCTATCTAGACTACAGTTTGAGCGAGGATTAACCAACCCAGACCAGTTTGAGCGAGGATTAACCAACCCAGACCAGTTTGACATCCCAGAAGTGAAAATAGCCTCCTTGGATGTTGGGAGAGTTGGACAGATACAAAAAAAACAAAACCCTACAAAGTAACTCCAAATCCAAAAATTGCCAATCTCTGGCCGAAGCTTTCTGCTCAGATGATGTCGTCTTGGTTTTCACCTTCCCGTTCTCAAGCTACCTGAAAACTATCTTCCCCAGAACGCATCACTCTACAGAGTCTCTAGAGGCTCTTTGGACCTCTGTAGACTACACTTCCCAGAATACAGTGCTGCCACATCCGCCGGTAAGCTTCCGCTTCCGGCCTAGGGTTTTCTGGGAGTTGTGGTCTCAAACAGTACTGGGGTTGAAGAGGTAGGAAAGAGTCCTGGTGGTAAGCCCACGTGGCACAAAGACTCGGGGTGGGAATAGATACTGTCCTTATAAACCGGAGGCAGAAAACAGGCCTAAGATCACTTTCCACTTCCCTTTATCCAGCAGACTGGCTCTGTGACCGCACCACTCTGGGAATCTATCGGTTGCGACTACCTCTGACGGACTTCAGGATCAGCAGAGGTTCATTTAGGAGGATCACGGTATTCACTTCACTGCTGAGTCTTCTAAAGGCCCTGAAGTTCGGTCCTTTGGTTCCTATGGCATATTTCCTCAGAAGCGCACCCTGTTTCTTCCTCCCTGAGACACCCGCACCTTCTAAGCCGCGAAGAAAAAAGAAAAAAAGGAAGCCCCTTTTAAAAGTTATCTGGTTCCTTCAGATAGTCAAATAGTTGTATTACAGGCAGGAAGTTCAAGAACAAAGTCTGGCGACTGAAGTCTGCTTCTGACTCAATAGCTGAAAGCAGAGTTCTCAACCTCCTCTTTGTTAAAACCCACATGCCCATGCCAACGGAGATCTGCTGAATCAGTCAGGACTAAGCTGAATCCGTTTGGAGAAAGCTCCTCACAATGAGCTGCAGCCAAGGTCAAAGCCTCAAGTTTACAGGGGAAATACTAGATGCTTATATTCTAGGTTTACCTACGTTTTCTTAAAGAAGCTACCAGACTGGCTGAGGTGAGAGCAATAAATGTACATGCTTTATCACTGCACAACCAGGACCCAGCCCATGCTGTCCTTGGGGTTGATATGCAGCTGGCATTTACCAGATAGTCAGTTGTCTGTGTCCAGTGGCCATTCATACTTCAGTGCTCGAGTCTTCCTGGATATTGAATATTTTGAATACAGTCCCTAAAAGTTATAGTCATTGTTTCAAAAGGGTGTGTGTGTGTGTGTGTGTGCACAAACACACTTCAGGGGGTGTAGGTGGAATTCAAGAAAATTGAAGCTGGGAGAGACAGAGAATAGTCAGAGGCAGAAATATTTGATGGCAACATTCAGAGAATGCCGGAACTCAAGAAAACAAATATCTATGCGGCCACAGGTCATCATGGAAGGCTTCTGGAAACCCTACCTACTTCTGGTAGGTCAGGACCAAGGAGGTGATCAGCTCATGTGACTAAGAGCACATGTGCCATCAGTGGGAAGAGGAGGAGGAATGTCATTTTGGCTTAGACCAGCCAAGATTCAATCTCTGCGGCTGGACACCCTGGCATGGGGTCGCAACAGAAGTAAGGGAACCTCTGACACCAAGTGTAACTGAATACAGCCCCTTCTCTGGGGTTCATTTACAAGTATTTAATGATTCCTATATTCTTCACCGAATGTTTATGGAAGGATGAAAAGTCCTACTGCACAATTCTTTTTAAAATCCACAGTAGTGTTGGGGTTAAGATTAGACCTTTTTGTTCTACAAAAAGCAGAACTTTTTTTATCTCCCCTTCCTTCCCTTTCCAGCTCTCCACATTTCTCTCAAAATTTAAAATTCCTTTTCCCGTCACCATTCAGAGCAATTAAGGTCTTTCGCAGCTCCTTTCTCACACCTGCCTCATCACCCCCACCACTACTACAGGTGACGCTTAAACAATGAGAAGCTTCTGGTGCTGACCCCCTCGAAGTAAAAAATCTGCCTATAACCTCACAGTCAGTTGCACCTCACCCCACAATCCCAGGTTCTGCATCCAGGGATCCAACCGTAAGTTGCGCGGTAAGTACGTATTGACCAAAGTCAAACCCATGTTGTTCGAGGGTCAATTGCAGCACTTATGGGGACTACTGCTGTGCAACTGGAATCTTCTGCTTGCAAGTGAGAGAAAAGTCAACTAAACTGGCTTGAACAAGAAGGGAGGTGATCAGCTCATGTAACTAAGAGCCCAGGCCTGTGGTCACAGCTGGACCCAGGAGGTCAGACGATGTCATAATAAGCAGCCTCTCTCCATCTCATCCTGTCATTTCCCTTGACGGGGACTTTGCCCTCAGGCAGGTTGTCTCCCACAGTAGCCTTGGGAACTCCAAGTTTCCCTTCTCCCAGCTTCCCATCCACAAGGAAGGAGAGCTCCTGACCCACCAGGTCAGCTGAAAGCCCTGAGCCCAAGTTCTCATCAGCTCCCAACGTGGACGAAGTGCCCCTGCCTGAGTCGCCGTCTGAATGGAGATGGAACACAGGGACTAGCTTAGGTGGGAGTGGATGATCACACCTGTGATCATCAGGTCAGGGACAGTCCGCACCATCAACCCACGGACCTGGAGTGTGTGCGAGCTTGTTCCCCTAAGGCAGGCGGGAGACGGACCACAGGCCGGAAGGTGGATGTTGCGTTAGACCGTGCCTGTCTGCTAGGATGCCACTTCACACAGATGAGCCAGTTAATCACCCGTGAACACGACCTCCCTGGTGGTCCACTGGCTAAAATTTTGTGCTCCCAGTGCAGGGGGTGGAGGTTCAATCCCCAGACAGGGGATTAGATTCCACATACCACATCTAAAAGACACCATATGCTCCAATGATGATCGAAGATTCCATGTACCTCAACACACAGCTGGCACAACCAACCAACCAAACAAACAAAAATACTCACCAGAGGGATTATTACCCCATCGAATTGACGAGTAAACTGAGGCTAGTAGGGAGACCATGAGGTTTACACCCAGGCAGTCCTAACTCCAGAGCCAGGTGCATTTGGGTGCTCAGTAAAGGGAAGGGTCTTCTAGTCAACAGGACACCATCCCCCAGCAGGCAGTTGAGTGGTCGCTGCCACTTGAACATAACTTCAGGGGTCCACCTTCCACCCTAAGCAGCTCAAGAAAGTATTTCTAATAAACACACAGGCCCTTTTCACTAGAACAGTTTATTTTGAGGATTGTGGTTAAAGGGGTATATGAATTTGGATGCTATTTCTGATGAAAGTCTGTGTGCCCCTGATATCCTCCACATGCTGATACTTAAAGCTGGGGGTGGGGGTGGGAGATGATTATAGTTAAAGGTCAAGAGGGTAAGACCCTCTATCATGGGATTAGTGCTATGTCGGGACACAGTGATAAAGCAGCTGTTTGACAGCCAGGAAGTGGGTTCTTACCAGGAACTAAATTGGCCAGCATCTTGATCTCAGGCTTCCAGCCTCCAGGGCTATGAGAAATAAATATCTGGCATTGAAGCCATTCAGTTCAATTAGATCAGTCACTCATCCTGTCTGACTCTTTGCGACTCCATGGAGTGCAGCACACCAGGCTTCCCTGTCCATCACTAACTCCCATAGCTTGCTCAAACTCATATCCATCAAGTCAGTGATGCCATCCAACCATCTCATCCTCTGTGGTCCCCTTCTCCCCCTGCCTTCAATCTTTCTCAGCATCAGGGTCTTTTCTGATGAGTCAGTTCTTAGCATCAGGTGGCCAAAATACTGGAGCTTCAGCTTCAGCATCAGTCGTTCCAATGAATATGCAGGACTGATTTCCTTTAGAATTGACTGGTTTGATCTCCTTGCAGTCAAAAGGACTCTCAAGAGTCTTCTCCAAAACTGCAGTTCAAAAGCATCAATTCTTCGGCGCTCAGCTTTCTTCACAGTCCAACTCTCACATCCATACATGACCACTGGGAAAACCACAGCTTTGACTAGACGGACCTTTGTCGGCAATGTAATGTCTCTGCTTTTTTTATATGCTGTCTAGCTTGTTGGTCATAGGTTTTCTTCCAAGGAGCAAGTGTCTTTTAATTTCATAGCTGCAGTCACCATTTGCAGTGATTTTGGAGCCCAAGAAAATAAAGTCTGTCACTGTTTCCATTGTTTCCCCATGTATTTGCCTTGAAGTGATGGGACCAGATGCCATGATCTTTGTGTTCTGAATGCTGAGTTTTAAGCCAGCTTTTTCACTCTCCTCTTTCACTTTCATCAAGAGGCTCTTTAGCTCCTCTTTGCTTTCTGACATAGGGTGCTGTCATCTGCGTATCTGAGGCTATTGATACTGAAGCCACTCAGTCTACGGTATTTTATTATGGCAGCCAGGGCTGACTAATACAGATGTGGGGGAAAATGACACCTTCATGTACGCTGACCTTTAACTGAAATTTCACATTTCCTTCCATGACGACTGTAGGCAAAGGACACAGGAGTATCAGCAAGGCCTGTGACTTCCTCACTCTCAGAAACTGCAGATGTCTTCACATCACACATAGTTGTTGCCGACATCTGAAAATATCATCGATGCTCATCACTTCTTGGAAAGTCTAACATTATTAGACTGCTTGCTAGAGCTGGTTATTAAATATGTCACTAACAAGCATAGGAATTATATCACAAATTTGGATGCTTTTTATCTTAACTGTATTCAATATAACCGGCCTCTTCAAGGCTCCTTGAACTTTATTTTATACACTTAAAAATACTATTTGAAGAGCTTCCCTGATGGTACAGTCGTTAAGACTCTGCCTGCTAATGCAGGCGACATCATGGGTTCAATCCCTGGTCCCGGAAGATCCAACATGCTGCAGGGCAACTAAGCCCATGTGCTTATCCTAACTACTGAGCCCTCATGCCTAAAGCCTGTGCACCGCTAACAGAGAAGTCACTACAACGAACCCCCACTTGCCACAACCAGAGAAGTCCACACCCAGCAATGAAGACCCAGTGCAGCCAAAAATAAATACACAAATAAATTTTAAAAAAATTTTTTTTAATTATTTGCAGGACACAGGTGTGGGCCTAGAAGAAGCCTGGGGAGTAACTGTTCTCTTCCTTGTTATGACATCTCATGGAAAGAACCACTGATGGACTCACAAGGTTCTGCCCAAAGCAGATAAGCCCTGGGGACATCCGGGCCGCCAGCAAATCCCCAGGGATATTTGCAGTTAGGAGCGAGGGCCGAAGATGCGGGTTACAAGAACACAAGCCTGGGGTTCCCACAGGCAGACTGCTCCTCACCACCGGAGAGACCCCACCCTGGAATGGACCTACTCCCACCCCTGCCCCCTCCAGTGAGGTAGGCTCCTCTAATAAGGGAGGCTCACTGTTCCAAGGCAATCCTTTGGAAAATAAATCGGATCATGTCACTTAGTCACTTGACACTTCCGTGGCTCCACAGTGCCCTCGGGATCTCATCAAGGCTCTGTTCCACAGCCCACGAGGGCCGATCCGTGCAGCCTCACCTTGCCCTGTCACCCCGTCACTCCTCCAGTGCCCTCGGCTTTGGAACGTGGCTTGCTCTCTCCAGCCTCACGGCTTCCAGCCCTGCGGGCACCTCTGCCTGCACCATCTTCAGCTCCTTGCCCAGCTGACGCCCTTTCCTCCAGCGTCACCGAGACTCCCTCCAGGACACCGAAAGCACCCTGCTTCTTTGCTCAGAGACACTGTGATGGGATTGCCGGCCAGGGGTTGCGAACCCAAAAGACAACACGGGGACGATGAGGTACTGTGGGCTAACGTGACCCAGGGCGGCCACCATCCCTGGGGCTGGAGGAACACGGGAAGCAGGTGATGATGACAATGTGGAGGCTTAGAGGGGGTCTCAGAGCTGGGCCCAGGCCTCTGAGGAGGGGCCGGCCAGCTTGGGAGCCGCAGCTGGAACATCAGCACCCTGGAGAGGGGCCCTGACGGTGGCGGCGTCCCTGCCCTTGAGGATGCTGTCACAGGCGGTAACCTGGTGTACCCACAAGCTCAGTCTCCCCTCCAGACCCCCAGTGATTCGGCCGTGTTGTGCCAAGTGGCCCCCACCCTGGAAACCTTGCCAACAATCATTCCTCAGGGACAGTGTGTCGGAAGCTCCTTTCCTGGCTGGACTGGGTGTCTGCCAGGTTATCTAAACTCTCCTTGATCTTTTTCGGGGGGGCAGGGGTGCTTGTGGGACTTTAGTGCCCTGACCAGGTATCAAATACCCATGGCCCCTGCAGCAGAAGTGCAGTCTGATGTGGAACCTGGGCTGGGATGACAGTGTCCAAGCTAGACTGCTGGCGCAGGATTTGGGGTGGGGTCACCTTGGGGTGGGGGGCTGTGCAGGGTCAACCCTGAGAAGGAGCATCACCTTAAACTCTTCACCTGAGTCCTCTCATGGCTTTATCTTGAACGCTGGGCCCTGCCTTGGACCCCGCCAGACACCTAGTAGGGGCCCCATAACATGTTACATGAATGAGCCCAGGCCTCCATTCTCCAGGGGCAGCAGCCCACTGGGAGCAGTGAATTCTCTACATCATCTTTTGGTATATCTGCCTTGCAAAATCCCCTCTCTTAGATGGTGAATTTTATATTATACATTTTTTAATGGGAAAAAAATTGCCCCCACCAATAGTAAGCTGCTGGGTGCTGTGAGAAGTACCCCTGCTTTGGAGTCAGACTGCCTGGGTTCAAATGGAAGGGATTCTACTTCCTTACTATGTGGCCACGGGCAAGTCACTGCACCTCTCTGAGTCACAGCCGCCTCAGCTGTAGATACAACAAAAGCCCCAGCACCATATCTAAGGCCTGGTAGGTACTCTACACAAGTCTGTTTCCTTTTGTTGTGAGCCCTGATTGCAGCTCAGACACAGAAGACCTGCCTCTCTGAGTGAGTAAGAGTGATCCAGTGTGGGGCTGGATGAAAACCAAGACTGGGGACCCTAGCCCACGGGAGAAGGGGACTGTCCTGCAGAAACCTTTCACGTCCTATGGAGCAAAGAAGGGATATGGATCAGAACTCTATTCAAACTTGTTTAAACAAAATAAGAGCATTATAGTCTTACATGTTGGGAATCCCAGGGAGTACATGGGCTTCAGGTTAGGCTAGATCCAGGGACTGAACTAGACCTTCATCAGGCTGGTCTTACTCATTAACCCAGCAACTTCCCGGGGCAACAGGGTACAGTGATTGGTCTTGCCTGAGTCAATATACCCCTTAGAGGAGGGTTGTGACTGACAGCCCCACTGAATCAGCTCCCTGAGGGATGGAGGCTTGATATCACAAGAAGGGGTGAAAGTTGATAAATAGTAAATCTTCCTATCTGCCACATACTGTCTTAAGCACTCATAATTGTTAAGCCACTGAATCCTTAGAACAGCCCTACAAAGTGGGTACCATTTTCATCACTCCCATATTACAGATGAAGAAACTGAGGCCCTGGGTGCCTCAGGTCACAGTCAGGGAGAGACAGAGTCAGTCTCCAGCCCCAGACCATCTGGCTCTGAACCCATGTCCATCTCCACTTCCCCAAGTCACTTCTCCCCATCAGACGGTAACAAGAGCTGGTCATCACAGGGACAGCCCCAGAAGGAGGCCCAGGGCTCCCCTGGAGCAGAATGAGGGGGCAGCTGAGGACCGCAGGGGGCCCAGCTTCGGCGTGAAGCCCGTGTTGAGTGCCTCTCGCTGTGTCTGAAGATGCCGGGAGCTCCTAGAGAACTTACCAGGAACCGAGGACACTCCCAGGCTCCACCCGGGGGCAGGAGTCCTGGCCTGAAGGCCTAGACCCTAGCTTGGCACCACCACGACCTGGCTGTGTGACTTGGGGCCACTCACTGCCTCTCTCTGGCCTGGTTCCTTCCTCTTGCAAGTGAGTAAGCTGGGCCTGAACCTCCGTCACTGAGGGCCTGGCTCCCCCTGGGGAGGAGCTGGGGGGTGCGCTGCTCTGATCTGTGGTCGGCCACAAGCTGCCCTGCCCTCAACAGCCCCCAGTGTGGGAAGCAGGGTGGCCCCTCCCAGCCCGGCCCTTAGTGTGTCACTGAGAAGGCCCAACCATGAACCCAGCTTCCGCCTCGACAGGGGCCCCTAGTCCTGGGCTGACCATTGCTGGGTGCGCCCCCAGACGGCACCCATGGTGGTCTCAACCCAGTTCCACCCAGATGCAACCTCCCCATCTGGCATCTGAGCCTCCTAAACAGTTATCAACAGCTCGCCAGGACGGGGGCTCTCAAATGAGTGATTCTGTCCCCAGGTAGGGTTTCCTGACTTAAATAAAAATGCAGTCTTTGCAAAATGATTCCACTAAAAAGTTATGAGCTTTTTATCTGCGATGCAAATGTAACTGGGTAAGTTGTATTTTATCTGGCAGCCTTGTACTCGGGGGACATGTGTCCACATTGGGAGACATTTTTGAGGATCACAATGGAGGGCTTCTATTGGCAGCTGGTGGGCGAAAGCCCAGCTCAACACCCCACCACGCCCAGGGAACGACCCAGCCCCCAGTGCCCGAGGTGGACACACCAGCCCTGGGTCCTTCCGGAGGCTGACACACATACCCACCGGCGATCTTAGGGACTCGTCAGAGGAGTGGTGGTGGTTATCCTCACGTGAAAGCCTGGGAAACCGAGGCACAGTTCAAATGACTTGTTAAGTTCACACAAAGTGGAGTCTTCTGCCTGTCTGTGTCCTCTCCTCTCTAACAACCTCCTCTGTCCCTCTAGACATGGAGCCACGCAAGGCCAGCAAGGAAGTACAGTGGGGGCTCGGGGACAGGTCGAGCTCTGCAGGGTCCCCAGACCCCCAGGCAGGGTGGGCACTGTGGGCTCCCAATGGGTGGGCAAGCGTGTCCTGGAGAGCGGGGCTCCCAGGAATGCTGTCAGTTGTGCCACCAGGGGGCAGCAGAGACTTGGAAATGAGCCCATGTGCCTGCGCCGTCTATCCCTGGAAGGAAGCGGGCCTTCATCCAGACTCCGGGGGTTCACCTTCAGAGGCGGTGCCACTGAGGCAGGTCTGTCTGCACGGGCACCAGCATCGGGCTTGTGGGAGTTTTTCTGTCTGTGCTTTACAGCTCCCAGGTAATTCTAATGGGCAGCCGGGATTGAGAACGAAGGCCTTGGTTTTCATGCCTACTTTCACATCAGAATCGCTTTGGAGCTTTTAAAAAATATCAATACCAATATGGAAACGACCCAGATGCCCATCGACAGAGGAAGGGATAAACAAAATGTGGCATATACAGCGGATATTACTCTCTCATGAGAGGAGTGACATCTGACACCTGCTACCTGCATGGAGCTGGAACACGCTGTGCTTCCCTGTATTAATAGCCGGACACAAAAGGACAGATATATGACCCCATTTATATAAGTTTCCCAGAGCAGTCAAATTCCCAGAGACAGAGAGGAGAACAGAGATTATCAGGGACTGGGTAAAATGCAGCCCACATTATTCACTGCGGCAGCTCACAACAGTCAAGGCAGGGAAGCGGCCTAAATGTCCATCAGCAGAGGAGTGGATAAAGATGCGGGGCGTGTGTCAGAGAGAGCGGTGGCGGTTACCCTCCACCACTGTGTGTGTGTGTGAGCCGAGTCATTGGAAAAGACTGATACCGGGAGAGATGGAAGGCAAAAGACGGGGGTGACAAAGGATGAGATGAGTAGATAGCATCACTGACTCAGTGGACATGAAACTGAGCAAACTCTGGGAGACAGCGAAGGACAGGAAAGCCTGGCATGCTCCAGTCCATGGGCTCGCAGAAGCTGGACACGACTGAGCAACTGAACAATGACAACATAATATATATAATATGGAAGATACATAATATGTAGTATATATAATGCAATGTTACTCAGCCACGAAAAAGAAGGAAGTGGTGTCATTCGCAGCTACGTGGATCAACCTGAAGATTATCATACTAAGTGAAGTCAGTTCAGTTCAGTTCAATCATGTCCGACTCTTTGCAACCCCGTGGACTGCAGCACACCAGGCCTCCCTGTCCATCACCAGCTCTCGGAGTTTACTCAAACTTAAGTCCATTGAGTCGGTGATGCCATCCAACCATCTCATCCTCTGTCGTCCCCTTCTTCTCCCGCCTTCAATCTTTCCCAACACCAGGGTCTTTTCAAATGAGTCAGCCCTTCGCATCAGTGGTCAAAGTATTGGAGTTTCAGCTTCAACATCAGTCTTTCCAATGAATAGTCAGGACTGATTTCCTTTAGGATTGACTGGTTGGATCTCCTTGCTGTCCAAGGGACTCTCAAGAGTCTTCTCCAACATTGTAGTTCAAAAGCATCAACTCTTCAGCACTCAGCTTTCTTTATAATCCAACTCTCACATCCATACATGACTATTGGAAAAACCATAGCTTTGACTAGATGGACCTTTGTTGACAAAGTAATGTCTCTGCTTTTTAATATGCTGTCTAGGTTTGTCACAGCTTTTCCTCCAAGGAGCAAATGTCTTTTAATTTCATGGCTGTAATCACCATCTGCAGTGATTTTGGAGCCCCCCAAAATAAAGTTTCTCACTGTTTCTATTGTTTTCCCATGTATTTGCCATGAAGTGATGGGACTGGATGCCATGATCTTTGTTTTCTGAATGTTGAGTTTTAAGCCAACTTTTTCACTCTCCTCTTTCACTTTCATCAAGAGGTTCTTTAGTTCCTCTTCACTTTCTGCCATAAGGGTGGTATCATCTGCATATCTGAGGTTATTGATATTTCTCTCAGCAATCTTGACTCCAGTTTGTGCTTCCTCCAGCCCAACATTTCTCATGATGTACTCTGCATGTAAGTTAAATAAGCAGGGTGACAATATACAGCCTTGACGTACTCCTTTCCCAATTTGGAACCAGTCTGTTGTTCTATGTCCAGTTCTAACTGTTGCTTCTTGACCTGCATACAGATTTCTCAAGAGGCAGGTCAGGTGGTCTGGTATTCCCATCTATTGAGGAATTTTCCACAGTTTATTGTGATCCACATAGTCAAAGGCCTTGGCATAGTCAATAAAGCAGAAGTAGATGTTTTTCCGGAACTCTCTTGCTTTTTTGATCATACAACGGATCTTGGCAATTTGATCTCTGGTTCTTCTGCCTTTTCTAAATCCAGCTTGAACATCTGAAAGTTCACAGTTCACGTACTGTTGAAGCCTGGCTTGGAGAATTTTGAGCGTTACTTTGCTAGCATGTGAGATGAGTGCAGTTGTGCAGTTTTTAAAGTATTCTTTGGCATTGCCTTTCTTTGGGATTGGAATGAAAACTGTCCTTTTCCAGTCCTGTGACCACTGCTGAGTTTTCCAAATTTGCTGGCATATTGAGTGCAGCACTTTCATAGCATCATCTTTTAGAGTTTGAAATAGCTCAACTGGAATTCCATCCCCTCCACGAGCTTTGTTGGTAGTGATGCTTCCTAAGGCCCACTTGACTTCACATTCCACGACCCCATGGACTATAGCCACCAAGCTCCTCTGTCCATGGGATTCTCCAGGCAAGAATACTGGAGTGGGGGGGGGGGTGCTGTAAAGATGGCGGAGGAATACGACGGGAAGACCACTTTCTCCCTCACAAATTCCTCAAAAGAACGTTTCAACGCTGAGCAAACGCCACAAAACAACTTCTGTAGGCTGGCAGAGGACATCAGGCAACCAGAAAAGCAGACCATTATCTTCAAAAACAGAGAGAAGAAACCCAGCTCCACCCACCAGAACTCCAACACAAGCCTCCCTAACCAGGAAACCTTGACAAGCCACTGATAGAACCCCACCCACAGTGAGGAAGCTCCATAATAAAAGAGAACCCCACAAATTACCAGAATATAAAAAGGCCACCCCAAACGCAGCAATATAACCAAGATGAAGAGACAGAGGAATACTCAGCAGGTAAAGGAACAGGAGAGTTGCCCACCAAACCAAACAAAAGAGGAAGAAGTAGGGAATCTACCTGAGAAGGAATTCCGAATATTGATAGTGAAAATGATCCAAAATCTTGAAATCAAAATGGAATCACAGATAAATAGCCTAGAGACAAGGATTGAGAAGATGCAAGAAAGGTTTAACAAGGACCTAGAAGAAATAAAAAAGAGTCAAAATGTAATGAATAACGCAATAAATGAGATCAGAAACACTCTGGAGGCAACAAATAGTATAATAACGGAGGTGGAAGATAGGATTAGTGAAATAGAAGATAGAATGGTAGAAATAAATGAATCAGAGAGGAAACAAGAAAAACGAATTAAAAGAAATGAGGACAATCTCAGACCTCCAGGACAATATGAAACGCTCCAACATTCGAATTATAGGAGTCCCAGAAGAAGAAGACAAAAAGAAAGACCATGAGAAAATCCTTGAGGAGATAATAGTTGAAAACTTCCCTAAAATGGGGAAGGAAATAATCACCCAAGTCCAAGAAACACAGAGAGTTCCAAATAGGATAAACCCAAGGCGAAACACCCCAAGACACATATTAATCAAATTAACAAATATCAAAAACAAAGAACAAATATTAAAAGCAGCAAGGGAAAAACAACAAATAACACACAAGGGGATTCCCATAAGGATAACAGCTGATCTTTCAATAGAAACTCTTCAGGCCAGGAGGGAATGGCAAGACATACTTAAAGTGATGAAAGAAAATAACCTACAGCCCAGATTACTGTACCCAGCAAGGATCTCATTCAAATATGAAGGAGAAATCAAAAGCTTTACAGACAAGCAAAAGCTGAGAGAATTCAGCACCACCAAACCAGCTCTCCAACAAATTCTAAAGGATATTCTCTAGACAGGAAACACAAAAGGGTGTATAAACCCGAACCCAAAACAATAAAGAAAATGGTAACAGGATCATACTTATCAATAATTACCTTAAACGTAAATGGGTTGAACGCCCCAACCAAAAGGCAAAGACTGGCCGAATGGATACAAAAACAAGACCCCTCTATATGCTGCTTACAAGAGACCCACCTCAAAACAAGGGACACATACAGACTGAAAGTGAAGGGCTGGAAAAAGATATACCACGCAAATAGAGACCAAAAGAAAGCAGGAGTGGCAATACTCATATCTGATAAAATAGACTTTAAAACAAAGGCTGTGAAAAGAGACAAAGAAGGCCACTACATAATGATCAAAGGATCAATCCAAGAAGAAGATATAACAATTATAAATATATATGCACCCAATATAGGAGCACCACAATATGTAAGACAAATGCTAACAAGTATGAAAGGGGAAATCAACAATAACACAATAATAGCGGGAGACTTTAATACCCCACTCACACCTATGGACAGATCAACTAAACAGAAAATTAACAAAGAAACGCAAACTTTAAATGATACATTAGATCAGTTAGACCTAATTGATATCTATAGGACATTTCACCCCAAAACAATGAATTTCACCTTTTTTCAAGTGCTCATGGAACCTTCTCCAGGATAGATCACATCCTGGGCCATAAATCTAAACTTGATAAATTCAAAAATCGAAATCATTCCAAGCATCTTTTCTGACCATAATGCATTAAGATTAGATCTCAATTACAGGAGAAAAACTATTAAAAATTCCAACATATGGAGGTTGAACAACACACTTCTGAATAACCAACAAATCACAGAAGAAATCCAAAAAGAAATCAAAATATGCATAGAAACTAATGAAAATGAAAACACAACAACCCAAAACCTGTGGGACACTATAAAAGCAGTGCTAAGAGGAAAGTTCATAGCAATACAGGCATACCTCAAGAAACAAGAAAAAAGCCAAATAAATAACCTAACTCTACAACTAAAGCAACTAGAAAAGGAAGAGTTGGAGAACCCCAGAGTGAGTAGAAGGAAAGAAATCTTAAAAATTAGGGCAGAAATAAATGCAAAAGAAACAAAAGAGACCATAGCAAAAATCAACAAAGCCAAAAGCTGGTTCTTTGAAAGGATAAATAAAATTGACAAACCATTAGCCAGACTCATCAAGAAGCAAACAGAGAAAAATCAAATCAATAAAATTAGAAATGAAAATGGAGAGATCACAACAGACAACACAGAAATACAAAGGATCATAAGAGACTACTATCAGCAGTTGTATGCCAATAAAATGGACAACGTGGAAGAAATGGACAAATTCTTAGAAAAGTACACTTTTCCAAAACTGAACCGGGAAGAAATAGAAAATCTTAACAGACCCATCACAAGCACGGAAATTGATACTGTAATCAGAAATCTTCCAGCAAACAAAAGCCCAGGTCCAGACGGCTTCACAGCTGAATTCTACCAAAAATTTTGAGAAGAGCTAACACCTATCCTACTCAAACTCTTCCAGAAATTGCAGAGGAAGGTAAACTTCCAAACTCATTCTATGAGGCCACCATCACCCTAATACCAAAACCTGACAAAGATGTCACAAAAAAAGAAAACTACAGGCCAATATCACTGATGAACATAGATGCAAATATCCTCAACAAAATTCTTGCAATCAGAATCCAACAACACATTAAAAAGATCATACACCATGACCAAGTGGGCTTTATCCCAGGGATGCAAGGATTCTTCAATATCCGCAAATCAATCAATGTAATTCACCACATTAACAAATTGAAAAATAAAAACCATATGATTATCTCAATAGATGCAGAGAAGGCCTTTGACAAAATTCAACATCCATTTATGATAAAAACTCTCCAGAAAGCAGGAATAGAAGGAACATACCTCAACATAATAAAAGCTATATATGACAAACCCACAGCAAACATTATCCTCAATGGTGAAAAATTGAAAGCATTTCCCCTAAAGTCAGGAACAAGACAAGGGTGCCCACTTTCACCGCTACTATTCAACATAGTTCTGGAAGTTTTGGCCACAGCAATCAGAGCAGAAAAAGAAATAAAAGGAATCCAAATTGGAAAAGAAGAAGTAAAACTCTCACTGTTTGCAGATGACATGATCCTCTACATAGAAAACCCTAAAGACTCCACCAGAAAATTACTAGAGCTAATCAATGAATATAGTAAAGTTGCAGGATATAAAATCAACACACAGAAATCCCTTGCATTCCTATACACTAATAATGAGAAAGTAGAAAAGAAATTAAGGAAACAATTCCATTCGCCATTGCAATGAAAAGAATAAAATACTTAGGAATATATCTACCTAAAGAAACTAAAGACCTATATATAGAAAACTATAAAACACTGATGAAAGAAATCAAAGAGGACACTAATAGATGGAGAAATATACCATGTTCATGGATCGGAAGAATCAATAGAGTGAAAATGAGTATACTACCCAAAGCAATTTACAAATTCAATGCAATCCCTATAAAGCTACCAGCCATATTTTTCACAGAACTAGAACAAATAATTTCAAGATTTGTATGGAAATACAAAAAACCTCGAATTGCCAAAGCAATCTTGAGAAATAAGAATGGAACTAGAGGAATGAACTTGCCTGACTTCAGGCTCTACTACAAAGCCACAGTCATCAAGACAGTATGGTACTGGCACAAAGACAGACACATAGATCAATGGAACAAAATAGAAAGCCCAGAGATAAATCCACACACATATGGACACCTTATCTTTGACAAAGGAGGCAAGAATATACAATGGAGTAAAGACAATCTCTTTAACAAGTGGTGCTGGGAAAACTGGTCAACCACTTGTAAAAGAATGAAACTAGATCACTTTCTAACACCGCACACAAAAATAAACTCAAAATGGATTAAAGATCTAAATGTAAGACCAGAAACTATAAAACTCCTAGAGGAGAACATAGGCAAAACACTCTCCGACATAAATCACAGCAGGATCCTCTATGATCCACCTCCCAGAATTCTGGAAATAAAAGCAAAAATAAACAAATGGGATCTAATTAAAATTAAAAGCTTCTGCACAACAAAGGAAAATATAAGCAAGGTGAAAAGACAGCCTTCTGAATGGGAGAAAATAATAGCAAATGAAGCAACTGACAAACAACTAATCTCAAAAATATACAAGCAACTTATGCAGCTCAACTCCAGAAAAATAAACGACCCAATCAAAAAATGGGCCAAAGAACTAAATAGACATTTCTCCAAAGAAGACATACAGATGGCTAACAAACACATGAAAGATGCTCAACATCACTCATTATTAGAGAAATGCAAATCAAAACCACAATGAGGTACCACTTCACACCAGTCAGAATGGCTGCGATCCAAAAATCTGCAAGCAATAAATGCTGGAGAGGGTGTGGAGAAAAGGGAACCCTCCTACACTGTTGGTGGGAATGCAAACTAGTACAGCCACTATGGAGAACAGTGTGGAGATTCCTTAAAAAATTGCAAATAGAACTGCCTTATGACCCAGCAATCCCACTTCTGGGCATACACACCGAGGAAACCAGAATTGAAAGAGACACATGTACCCCAATGTTCATCGCAGCACTGTTTATAATAGCCAGGACATGGAAACAACCTAGATGTCCATCAGCAGATGAATGGATAAGAAAGCTGTGGTACATATACACAATGGAGTATTACTCAGCCATTAAAAAGAATTCATTTGAATCAGTTCTGATGAGATGGATGAAACTGGAGCCAATTATACAGAGTGAAGTAAGCCAGAAAGAAAAACACCAATACAGTATACTAACACATATATATGGAATTTAGAAGATGGCAATGACGACCCTGTATGCAAGACAGGAAAAGAGACACAGACGTGTATAACGGACTTTTGGACTCAGAGGGAGAGGGAGAGGGTGGGATGATTTGGGAGAATGGCATTCTAACATGTATACTATCATGTAAGAACAGAATCGCCAGTCTATGTCTGACGCAGGATGCAGCATGCTTGGGGCTGGTGCATGGGGATGACCCAGAGAGATGTTATGGGGAGGGAGGTGGGAGGGGGGTTCATGTTTGGGAACGCATGTAAGAATTAAAGATTTTAAAATTAAAAAAAAAAAAAAAGAATACTGGAGTGGGTTGCCATGCCCTTCTCCAGGGGATCTTCCTGACCCAGGGATCGAGCCTGTGTCTCCTGCATTGCAGGCAGATTCTTTATACCGCTGAGCCACAGGGGAAGACTTGAAGTCAGACAGAGAAAGACAAATATCATATGATATCACTTATATGTGAAACCTAAAAAAAGTGATACAAATGAACTCAATTTACAAGACAGAAACAGACTCACAGGCTTTGAAAACAACTGTATGGCTACCAAAGGGGAAAGGTCAGGGGAGGGAAAAACTAGGAGTCGGGGACTGACATACACACGCTACAACATATAGAACAGATAATCGACAAGGACCTACTGCATAGCACAAGGAACCCTCCTCAGTCCTCGGGAATGGCATCTATGGGAAAGAATCTGAAAGAGAGCTAGTATATGCATATGTGTAACTGAATTACTTTGCTGTAGGCTGGAAACTAACACAGCATCGTAAATCAACGACAATATAAAATAAAAATTAAATTTAAAAATGGTTTCGATGGCAAGTTTTGTGCTGTGTATATTTTACCGCAATAAAAAACCCTACCACAATTAAAGAAAAAAAAACGAACCCCCATGTGGTGGGAACATAAATGCTGGGTTTCATGATTAAAGTTTGCTGTTGTTCAGTCACTCAGTCATGTCCAGCTCTTTGCAACCCCGTGGACTGCAGCACACCAGGCTTTCCTGTCCTTCACTACCTCTCTGAGTTTGCTCAAACTCATGTCTATTGAGTCGGTGATGCCATCCAACCATCTCATCCTCTGTCACCCCATTCTCCTGCACTCAATCTTTCCCAGCATCAGGTTACAAAACAAAACATAAACGTCCACAGGTTTCATCAGACTAATAAGATGGTCTGGGGGTTGAGCCCTGAACACTGATACGTTCTAAGTGTCCCAGATGAATTTAACATACAGTCATGATTCGGGGTGGCGGGGAGGGGGGCGGTCCCTGGTCTAAGATTATTCGAAGACTCCAGCATCCAGGAAGAAGAGTGGGCATGCCAATCCCTCTATCTGTTGGGATGGTTTTACAATCTGTCCCCAAATTCTCTGATGCCCTTCCTTCAAAAGATGGAGCCTAATTCCCCTCCCCGAGTGTGAAGGACTTAGTGACTTGCTTCTAACAAAGAGGAAAAATAAATAGGAGGAGTGATGGTGATGGAGAAATAGGCTGTCCACCAACAACCCCAAGAGGGAGCCCTCACAGAAGCGGAAACTGGGGCCTCCCTGGTGGCCCAGTGGCTAAGAATCCACCTACCAACACAGGGCAAGCAGGCTTGATCCCCGGTCAAAGAAGGCGATGGCACCCCACTCCAGTCCTCCTGCCTGGAAACTCCCATAGACAGAGGAGCCTGGTGGGCTGCAGTCCATGGGGTCGCTGAGAGCTGGACACGACTGAGCAACTTCACTTTCACTTTTCACTTTCACGCATTGGAGAAGGAAATGGCCACCCACTCCAGTGTTCTTGCCTGGAGAATCCCAGGGACGGGGGAGCCTGGTGGGCTGCCGTCTATGGGGTCGCACAGAGTCAGACACAACTGAGCGACTTCACTTTCACTTTCAGGGAACTAAGATCCCACGCGCTGTGGGGGAACTAAGCCCTGTGCTGCAGCTAGAGAGTCCATGCCACAAGTCCTGAGCCTGGGTGCTCCAGAGCTTGTTCACCACAACAAGAGACACCCACGCCCCGCAACGAAGACCCAGCACGGCCAAAAACAGACAAAAGAAAATAAATAAGCGGATGCTGCAGTCCCAGTCAAGTCCCATCTGACACTCTGGTTGCAACCACAGGAGCGATCCTGAGTCAGAACCACGCAGTTAAGTTATTTCCGAATTCCGATCCCACAAAAGTGGTATGACAGTGTCTGTTTTAAGCCAGTAAACTTTGGGATAATTTGTTGCACGACAGATAGTAAACACATGCATTCAGGAGTCACTAAACCACATAAGAGCACTAAACCGTGCTCTTACGCGCAGCTTCCATTTACCGACCCATCCACTCCCCCCGTCCACTCATTTTTGCATCTGTCCATCCGTTGATCTACCAGCTATTCATTCATTTATTCACGTACACACCAACCCACCCACCCACCATCCTGGAGCACAGGCCCTAGCACATAGGAGACTCACGTCCAGTGAATGAATTAACGATTTCTAAATGCGTCCTCTGCGTTAAGGCCTGAGACGGGCCAGAGGACTCACCAAGAAACACGACTCTCAGATCATGCGTGACTAGTACCTGGTCCTGCCGGACAAGCCTGCACCGCCCGGCAACATACGCTGGCTCCCAGAGAGTGGGGAGGGTCCTGCCCGGCTGAGCCCACCAGCCCCATTTCCTGAGAACTACCCCCTCCCTCCCCACAAGAGAAGAGAGCTGGCAAGAGGTGCCAGGACGTAGGAGGTCACCACAACAGGTCAGGGGCGTATGAGCTTCTGAGAGTCCCGCGGGCACCAGGAAGCCAGCAGGGCCCGAGCATCATTCCACAAGGAGACCTCTCTCTGCCCCCAGCCCCGGGAGGGAGTGGAAGGTGGGAGACAGGCCGCAGGAAGAGGGGGCCGCAGGGGAGGAGCCCTGTGGGCTCCCTCACCTCTGCCCACACCCACACACGTCCCCCAGAAGCACACATTTGGGCTACCCCGGTGACAGAAACAGGGTATTTGCCATTTCAGTAAACAGACAATGTGCCTGCCATTCTGAGAGACAGGGAATGTTGCCAGTCATCAGGCCATGAGCCACTGCAGCCAACCAATGGTACACCCCGAGGGGATTCAGGATGGGAAAGCACGGGATACTGGCCCTGGCTAGCTAAGCGCGTGTGAAGTCCATTCGGTGGTGTTTGACTCTGCGACCCTATGGACTGTCGCCCGCCAGGCTCCTCTGTCCATGGGGAGTCTCCAGGCAAGATGGAGTGGGTTGCCACACCCTCCTCCAGCGGATCTTCCCGAGCCAGGGATCGAACCCATGTCCCTCACAGCTCCTGCACTGGCGGGTGGCCTCTTTCCTACTACTGCCATCTGGGGGCCCCAAGACAGCTAAGACGCCTATCAAAGGAATTATTATCAATTATTCCATTGAGCCTAGACTCTCGCACTTTCCCATACATAGAAAGACACGAAAATCATTAACTTGAGATGTTTGCCTAGGTGGTTGGCAATAACCTTCTGTAGCCTTTCTACTTTTCCCAGCTAAAATGCCTGTAAGTCCTGGCTCCGCCCTCATTTCTCTGGATCAGTCCCTCAGAACAACCTGAGAGGCTGCCTGTGTGGGCTCTAGTTGGCAGTAATGTCCTCAAATCAAACTAATTCTCAGCTTTTAGGTGGTGTCTTTTGCTTTTCACTCGACAGCCCTGTGGCCACTCAGAGAAACAGCAATGACCAGACAGGGACAATGGCCCCTCTTCACCTTCCCCCCACCCTGGGGAGGAGGCAGGGACTCAGAAACCAGGAGAGGTGTGAAATGAACACGGAGTTGAATGGGAGGCTGAAGTTCTCAGCTAGCCTGGGCATTTTGCCACTGAAGGTGTCTTTTGGAAACTGCAAAGATTTCAGAGAACAAGGTTTAAAGACAAAGAAAACACCATTTCATAGGTGCGCTTGCCTGTGAGCAGCAGGCCAGCATCCCTCGCTGGGATCAGAGGCGCTCACAGAGCATCTGACACGTGGAGGGCTCAGGAAATGATTGAATGAGGAGGCATCTGAAACACAACAAGGGAGCTGGGAGTGAGGGGGTGGGAGGGGTCAGTAGGGGGAGCACACCCCACTCCCCCTCTTCCTTGGCTGCTACAGTGGGGAAAGGGCACAGCCCGAGCTGTTTCATACCAAGGCATCTCTCAGACTGCAGCAAAGGAGCATGTCAGGGGGCCTGGCAGCCGGCCGGATGAAGAGCTGGAGGGTCCCCTCCAGGACTGGCACCCCTGCCCTCTCCGGGACCCTGCTCAGGGACAGGGCTGCAGGCCTGCAGGGTCCTGCTCTTTTCTGCTTCCCTCCACCCCGCCGAGCCTTCCCTGCCCGGGGGTCTCCTACAGCTGCAACACGTGCTGATGGAAGCAGGGGTCTCCATGGCAACACTGACGTCAAGGGCCTGGAGTCCGGGAACGCTGCCTCCCGCCCCCAGCGCCCGGTTCTGCAGCAGCCCGGGCCCCAGGGGCGTCGGAGCGGCCGCCCTGCCCTCGCTCGTCCTGGCCACCAGAGGCACACGGGTGTGAACTGGGCCGGCCAGGCCTCACCTGCGGCTGCCTGCCCGACCCCCGCTTCCTCGGGCCCCTCCATCCTCAGTCTGCTGCCAGCCGGCTGCTAGCTAAACAGACCTTACTTCCTGTTTCACGAACAGGAAGCCCCCCTCCCTGGGAGAAAGCACATCTTAATACAATGTGGGAGGTGAGGTGCCGGGCCTTCCGGCCTCCACCTCGTCTGGGGCCCTCGGTCCATTGCACAATAAAACCCGGGGATTCTGTCCTCCAAAAGGATCACATACCCCGCTTGCCCCCACTGCCCAGCTGCAGCCCCCAGCACTTCCCACGCAGGAGGACAAAGACCTCAGGGGCCTAGCCAGTCTCTCCTGGCCCCATACTTCCTCCTCCTCAGTCTTTCCTTCCAAGCGCCAGGCGCTGCCTCGGGGCCTCTGCCCTCGCCCTTCCCTCTGTCTGGAAGGCTGTTCCCACCTCCCTATCTCCCCAAAGGGCTGGTCATTTCCAGCTCCTCCGGGTCAGCTCTGTGCTGCCCGGTCCTGGAAGGTGCTCCCTTCAGCTTGCACGTCCATTTAGCTCTATACACTGCCCTTGTGAAAAAGATGTGTGGGATGAGTTGTCTAGTGGCTGGCTCCTCCGTCAGACTGTTATGTGGTGGAGGACTGTGTTAACTTTTATCCACTCCTGAGCCCCTAGTTTACCTGGCACACAGTAGGTACTCTCTCTCTATACATATATATACATACATATATACATACATATATATTTTTTAAGTAGGCTATTGAGATAGAATTCACATACAATACAATCCATCCAAGTAATTTGTACAATTCCATGGTTTTTAGCATATTTACACAGCTGTGCAGACTTTACCAGAGTCAATTTTAGAACATGTTCCTCACAAAAAAAAAAAAAAAAAACCTCTCAGGACTTCGCTGGTGGTCCAGTGGCTCAGACTCCACGCTTCCAATGCAGGGGCCCAAGTTCAATCCCTGGTCAGGAAACGCAATCCCACATGCCACAGACCTGGTACAGCCAAATAAATAAGTAATTTTTTTTTTAAAGAAACCTCTTCCCTTCAGCTCTCACCTTCCTGTCTCCCATCCCGTCCTCCCTACCCCCATCCCTCAGCCCTAAGCAGCCATCAGTCAACTTTCTGCCTCCCTAGATTCCCCTGCACTGGACGCTCAGACGGCTGGACTTTGGCTTTTTTCACTGGGCAGTGCTTCCAGGGTTCAGTGTATATAAATTTTTGCTCAAGGAATGAATGAATGAAAGGCCATGGAGAGCAAAGGTAAGCTGCTCTTCTGGGTGGACTAATGGGCAGTGGGAGGAAGAACCTGGGACTGTCGTGGGAGCCACAGCTAAGGGACAGACTCTGAATGCGCCTGCAGCCTGGCCACCCGCACACACACTCCTCGTCTCAACGTGGAGACTCCAGTCTCGCTGCCCAGCCCCTGAAGTTAGATGTAGGTCTGATGCCCACTGCCCCTCATCGGCACAGGTGCTTTCTGGTCTTCATATTGAAGTTTCTCACTCATTCATTCATTCATGCCACAAAAATGCATAGGAACCGCTGACAAAAACTGCCTGCCCTTGGCAGACAGGATAGTCACCGCTTGTATGAGTTGTCCTACAACAGGAGGTCCTGGTAAGGAATGCGGAACTAACAAGCTACCACCACCCGGAGGAATTCAGGAAAGGTCAAAAGGGGAGAGGAGACACCAGCCCATGTGTCCTGCCAATCTCCCAGAATCCTTGCTGGGTTCCATCTGGGCTGTGTGCCCCACCAGGAAGGACCTTGAGTCAGAATGACTGGCCAGAGACAGCCCGGCACTGACCCCATCACCATAGACCCCAAGACCACGAGCCACAGGCAGGGCGGTTCTGGGCCTTCTTGCCCAGCTGCTCTCCATGGGCAGCTCTTCCCGGCAGAGGCTCTTGCTTTGTGAGCACGTGTGTCTCCTCGGACAACTCATTTCTGAGAGTTAGACAAGAGCCCACTCTGGGGCCCTGGAATGGGGTCCCCCTTCCTTTAAGTTATCATCTATAAATTTTTTTCCTGTAAGTGAATATATTTCTTTTTTAAAAAATCAATTGAAATAGATGCTTGCTTTCCAGGGGGGCTTAAGATCAGACCCACGAACCTGGCAGCTCTGGACATCAGTCTATAGGACTATTCCCACAGGGGCCTTGGAACTGAGTGGGACCCTGTGGGGTCCTCCCCCCTCCTTCTCGAGTGTAGAAAATGGGCTTCATTCAGCCTCCTTGACTTTCCCTGAGACTGAGTTGAGGGCAGGTCCAAACAGTTGCTAATCGGGGAAGGGAGGGGACATAGAAACAAGGGAGGAGCCGTCAAGAAACAATGGCCCAGCCTTGGGGCAGGCTCCTGGTTCCTCCTCAAGAACCGTATAGAACAATACCTTTGAGATCTTCTGCAGAAACTAAGCCCCCACCCAGGTGGAGGATGGTAACTTCAGCTGGGGGCAAGATTCCTGGAGCAAGCCAATCAAATGAAAGTCACATACCCTACAGCTCCCATCTCACATTTAGCCTATAAAAGTTTCTCCCCCCACCCAAACCCCAAACCATCGGGAATTTAGGGTTTCTGAGTGCAAGGCACCCATTCTCCTTGCTGGGCCCCGCAGCAAACATTTCTCTGCTAGTTTCTCCTCACTGTGCATTGGGCACACAGACTTGTGTCCTGTAACAGCTTCTCAACTCACACCACCTCAGTAAAAGCCACTTACGGGTGTGTAAGTGCTGGCTCAAGTCCTGTCTCCCTGCTGCTCTCTCCCCACTTTCCATCAGGGTGCCACTGCCCCACTCCTGGTTTATGGAAATTCTGGAAACATGCTGTCCACACAGGAGCCACTGGCTGCTTATGGCTGCTGCCAGGCACTTGAACATGACTGGACCTGACACACCAGGTTTTGAAGACTTTGTATATTGGGGAAAAGAATGTAAAATATCTCATTAATAATTTTTATATTGATTGTATGTTGAAATGATAATGTTTGAGATCCCCCGGAGAAGGAAATGGCAACCCACTGCAGTATTCTTGCCTGGAAAATTCCATGGACAGAGGAGCCTGGTGGTACTGTCCATGGGGGTCACAAAAAGTTGGACATGACTGAGTGACTGAGCATTGATTGATTTCATTGAGTATGTTAGGGTAAAAAAAAAAAAAAATACGCTATTAAAATGAATGTGGCCTGTTTTCCTTTAACTTTTTAAAATGTGGCTATGAGACCACTCCACCTGTATGGCTTGCAGTCTGTTCTCTAGGACAGCCGTAGTCTTGAAGAGATACCCACCAGGGAAGACAGCCCCTCATCTCATAGTTGTGGTGGGCACCACTAGAACTCTGGGGGCAGTGAGGGGCTTAAGATGCATTGCTGATGTCCACAAAACACTCACCTCCCACCCCAGCAAATCCCCTGCAGCCAGTGGGGGTGGGTCATGGGAGAGCCCCAGGCAAGAGCTGTTAGGACCCAGTGGGACGGATGAACCTTGTGGGACTCCTGGGCAAAGAAGTCTTTCTGGGTGTGTGTGTGTGTGTGTGTGTGTGTGCGTGCGTGTGTGTGCTCAATCACTCAGTCGTGTCCAGCTCTTTGTGACCCCATGAACTGTAGCCACCAGGCTCTTCTGTCCTTGGGATTCTCCAGGCAACAGTACTGGAGAGGGCTGCCATGCCCTCCTCCAGGGGATCTTCCCCACCCAGGGGTCAGACCTGCATCTCCTGCATTGGCAGGCGGGTTCTTTACCACTGAGCCGCCTGGGAAGCCCCAGGTCCAGGGATATGCATCACATTGTTGGGCTAAATCTTTACAGAACTGAAACCCCCAACAAATGGGAGATGTGAGTATTCTTTATTCCAGAGAACCTCAGTTTGATGGCCCGGAGAAACTCATCAAGAAGTCACCTGAGGCCAGATCAAGGGAACCAGAAAAGCCCATCAGGGGACTGGTCACCTGAGACCCTGATCCTCATCAGCAACCCAGCCCTTGAACCACTGCAGTAAAAACCTCCCCACCAAATCCTCCCAAGTTGGACACAGTTTTTCAGGGCACAGACCCGCTGTGGCCCCCTTTGCCTGGCAAAGCAATAAAGCTATTCCTTTCTACTTCGCCCAAAACTCTGTCTCTGAAATCGGATTTTGCACCGGCTTCACAGAGGCTGAATTTCTGGCATCAATGTGAGGGGTAAGGTGTGCCCAGCACAGAGTCCTCTTGGCCGAACCTCCATCCCACTGGATCCCACAGCCCTTTCCCCTCCCTGGCAAATCCTGACAAGTGAGAGATGAGACACAGCCCAGTGCTTTAGGCATGTTTTAGGCTCGTTGTCCCTACAACAGAGAAAAAACAGCCAAGGTGCCCATGGCTAGGAGCTTGGCGGAGCCTGAACGTTTCCTGTCAGTGATTTGCAGCCCCAACAGAGGCAGGTAAGCCTGAGGGAACTTGGGAAGGAAAAGAATACCTGAGATCCAGCAGACAGCAGCCACTCCCTACAGTGAGCCCGGAGGAAACTGTGAAGGCAGGATGCTGGCCCCAGAGAGGTGAGGGGCCTGTCAAAGGAAGGCCTTCCCCGTGGCTCAGCAGTAAAGAACCTGCCTGCAATGTGGGAGCTACAGGAGACACAGGTTTTGTCCCTGGGTCAGGAAGATCCCCTGGAGAAGCACGTGGCAACCCACTCCAGTATTCTTGCCTGGAGAACCCCATGGACAGAGGAGCTTGGCGGGCTTCAGTCCATGGGGTCGTAGAATCAGACAGGACTGAGCGAGTAGAGAAATGGGAACAGTCGGAAGCGACTTAGCACGCACATATCAGAGGAATGACTTCAGTGCGTCCCGAGTTTTCCCACGCACAGAAAAGCACTAACTTCCTTAACTGGGAATATCTGCCTGTTTGGTTTTTTCTTTGATGTTCAGACTACCTGCCCTTTGTTACAAAAATCTATATAACCTGCCTCCTCCCCTCACCTCCTTGGAGCAGGTCTCTCAGTGTTACTGGAGATGCGGTCTTCTTGAAGTCCTAAAAATTCCCACCGAATAAAACAGAACTCTCAGCTTTGAGGCTGTGAATACTTTTAAGTCCACAAGACCTTCTAGCCCATCCTCAACCTCCTGCCTCTGTGATAACCAGAAGTGCCCTGGGGAACGTTTCATTTCTGGAGGTGGTTCTGAAAGGCAGGTTTCAATGTACTGATGAGTGAACTAGGGACCATGTGGATTTCATCTCCCTGACAAACCTGGAAGAGGCTAGCCTAGGCTAGACTTACTGGGCATTAGTGTGGAACAGAGGGAGGTCATCCTTGAGGTGCTCGAGGGCCCATTCACATCTGGATAGAGTACCCTGAGAAACAGCCCAGCCACCTGTCCGCCATGTACAGCTGTGCAGAAGAGCACCACGTTGAGAAGTAGGCACGTTTATTATACAAACTTGTGTGTTTGCTATGACAATTTCCAGCAGATGGCAGTAGAGAGCTTTTTGAGGCAGGGACACAACCAGTCACCAAGAGGCTTCATAAGGATGGACAAGTATGGCTTCAACAGACAATGTCATGGTGGCATTGGTGGCATCCTGCTGCAGCAAAAATACAAAAGAAGTTTCCCCTCTCTTGAGAACAAGGAAAGTAAAAGAAAGAGTGAGCAGGCTAGGGAAGAGACGGGAGTTAATCAGTTAATTGCTCCTAGTTCAGCTGTTACTAATCTACAGCGTCTGTAAACTACAATTGTCCTTCACAAAGGAAACGTATCACCCCCGATACCATGTACAGTACACCCTACATTCTCTTGTAGCAAATCACCCCTTAGAATGGTTTGCGTTTCAGAAAGAAGGTCGCAGGCCAATAACGCAGAGACAAACGGACAAAGCTGCCTGATGCCAGCTGTTACTGCTTTGAAGTAATGTGGGAAGAAGAAAGATGCAAGACGCTCATTACTTGGCACCTTATCATTTACTCTAAGCCTGAAATCCAGGCTACATAAAGTCTCTCGGTTCTCCTAGGGAGGGGGCACAGTCCTCGAGGCGCTGGTCTGCTCTGTCCTCCCCTTGCCCGGCAGAGGACTAAAGCCATCTTTCTATTTCCTCCAAACTCCATCTCCATATTTTTATTTGGCGTCGGTGGACAGGGAGCCAAGTTTTTGGCAATGCACCCCTCACCCTCCCCAGAACAGACACAGCAGAGATGAGCAGCAGCTACCTTTCCATTTAAAAAGTTCTGTTTTGATGCTGCTTTTAAAAAACTGGCACCAACCAAAGTAAAATTCGAGATATCACTTTAACACGGCAATTCGAACACTCACCATGTTCGCCCATCACCACCGCCTATCTAGTTCGCCAAATTTTTCCTCAACGTTGGGCTGCACCCCACAGGCCTAAAAGGTTCTGCAAGGCCCCACACCCCACAGGCCCATAAGACCTGTAAGAACTGCACTTGAACAAAAACAACCCTGCACTTGCCCAGCTTTAAAACAGGACGAAAGAGCCTGGAGTCAGCAACAGAGACGTGAAAATTTAGTGGATGCGGGAGCTTACCTGTCTGAAGTAACGGTCCTGGAGCGACAACCACCAAGTGCAGAGGTTGGAGGGGGGCAAAGAATGGCGGCAGGCTTTGCTTCCGGGGTCAGGGCATGGCCCCTTTGAGAAGCATAATCACCAGCTGGGGCCTGGGGCAAGCATGTAGGAAGGCAAGTTGTGTGTGCGAGCTAACGGTGAAGCAGGCCCAGGTCGGGCAGGGCAGGTAGGGAGAGCGAGAAAGCCGCCCTCTTGGCTGGCCTGACCATATGACTGCCCCCACATAAAACCCCACACCCATTAAGTGGTCACGCCCCTGCTGCTGCTGCTGCTAAGTCGCTTCAGTCATGTCCAACTCTGTGAGACGCCATAGACGGCAGCCCACCAGGCTCCCCCATCCCTGGGATTCTCCAGGCAAGAACCCTGGAGTGGGTTGCCATTTCCTTCTCCAATGCATGAAAGTGAAAAGTGAAAGGGAAGTCGCTCAGTCGTGTCCTACTCAGCGACCCCATGGACTGCAGCCCACCAGGCTCCTCCGTCCATGGGATTTTCCAGGCAAGAGTACTGGAGTGGGGTGCCATTGCCTTCTCTGGTCACACCCCAGGTGCTGGTAAACCCTAATCTGCTTTCTGTCTATATAGACGTTCCTGTTCTGGGTATTTCAGATAAACGAAACCACACAGTAGGTGGTCTTTTGTGTCTGGCTTATTCAACATGCTGAGCTCAAGTTTCCCCCATGTTGGAGCAGGCAGCGGTGCTTTATTCCTTCTTATGCGTGGCTAAGAGTCCACTGTGAGTATGCATCCCGGTTACTTATCTGTTCATCTATGAATGGGCTTGTGGACTATTTCTACCTGCTGCTCCTTTTTCAAAGCTGATGCTGAGGAACTTCCCTCGTAGTCCGGTGGTTAAGACTTCACCTTCCAATGCACCTCATGCCGGTTGGACTCCTGATAGGGGAGCCAAGATCCCACATGCCTCAAGGCCAAAACCCCAAACAGAAAACAGAAATAATGTAAAACAAATTCAATAAAGACTTCAAAAATGGTCCACATCAAAAAAAAAAAAAAATCTTGGAAAAAAAAAAGTTGATGTTGGGATTTGCTAGTGGGCCAGTGGCTAAGATACCATGCTTTCACTGCAGGGGGCATAAGTTTGATCCCTGGTTGAGCAACTAAAATCCCGCTAGTTACACGGCATAGCCAAAAACAAAAAAAAAGCTGACGTGTACATACGCAGTAAACTACACAAGTCTTAAGTGTAGAACTCCATGTGTACAAATATTTGTGTATCAAGATGCAGCGAATTTTCATCACCTGCAGAAGATTCCCTCCTGTCTTCCTGATCAGCGATGATCCCCACCCTTGCAGAGATACCCACTCCTGTGACCTCTATAATTACTGAGGATCTGTGGCTGTTCGTGAACTTTATATAAGTGGAATCACACGCAAACCCTCATTTGTGTCTGCCTCCTTTTGCACAACATAACGCCCACCCAGTGCATTTACCCAATTGTGTGTGTCTGTCGGGTCACTTTTGCTGCAGAACCCCATCATAGGGATGTGCCACGGTGTATTCACTCTCCCTCCCGTCGACAGAGGCATCTGCGTCATCCGCTGTGTATCTGTTCCACGGCTAGCTTATTCATTCTCCTGTGAGCAGACATTAGGGTGTTTCCACTCTGGGCTATTATGAATACTCTGCTATAAACATTCTTGTTTGTGTCTCTGGTGGACACGTGAGCTCGGCCCTCTTGGCTGTCTCCCCAGGAGCAGAGCTCTGGGGTCATGGTGTTGACAGATGTTTAGCTTTAGTATTGATTAGATACACTTCCCAAAGCAGTCAAACTGATTTCTAGTTCCACCAGCAATGTCTGGGAGCTCCCATCAGCTGCCACCCCCACCTCTGAAAATGGGTGCAAGTTGGCTCTGGGGACCCTAGCTGCAGAGCCCTTCTGGCAAAGCTCAGCAGTGCCTGTGTCACCAAGGACGGGGCAGGAATACCGGGTGCCCTGGTCCCCTTGGGAGGGATTTCCCAGTCTGTCATGGAGGCGCTCCCCTCCATCCTGGCCCTCTATCCCCTGGCACGGTCAGGCAATCTTAGTTTGGGGCTTCCTCAGAAGTTGGCTCTAAAACAATGATATCCTCCAGCCCAGGTAAGCTTATGTGGGAAGTGACCCCAGAACCAGAAATGGAACCATGGGAAAGTGAGAGGAGAAGGGTAGGAAGCCTTAAGCTAGAGAACCCTGGGGGCAGCTGGAGATGAACCCCAGGGAAGGACTCCAGGGAAGGACAGGAGCCTTGGAGCTCTCCGCCCCCACCAGGACCAGAGCCAGGGTTCACACACCAGCCCTGCCTGCCACGAGGGCTGCTGCCCGGCAGAGGTAAAATTCTGGAGCTCACAGAGCTTCCGGAAGGAAACAAGGCAAGAAATTGAACTTCTTCCTTCACTTCTCGCTGGCCCTCGCTCATACCAATCCCCACGTTCTGCAGTTTTACTCCTAAGCTTCTCGTTAATTTGTTTCTCCGTGTAGTCCAAGCTCCAGCCTCAGCCCTATCCATTCAGCAACCAGCGGTGGATAGATCTTCCAATAATGCCTGGGTCATAAGCTTGCCTTGGTCCCCTGCTCCCTGCATGACCTTGACTGAAGGATGCCGCATCTCCTGACCTCCATTTCCCCAGTGGTCAAGAGGGATCATGTTAGCACCTGCCTCAAAGGTTTGGCAGGAGGAGTGAATGGGTTCAGAGTTACAAAACTCTGTTGCTGCGCCTGGCATGTAGGAGGGGCTATATACATGCTTTGTCAGAAAATGAGTAACATAATTGCAATGTCCTAACAGTCTCTCAGAGCCCTCGGGGTAAATCCCAGGCTTCTAAATACGACTAAGGAGAGGATGGCTAGTCTCGCCCCCACTGTGAAGCATGTGGAATAATGGCCCCAGAAGGTGCCTTCACCTGGAACCAGTGACTGGGACCTTGTATGGTAAAAGAAAAACTTCTTTGCAGATCAGGTGATGTGTTAAGGCTCTGGCCTTGAGATCACTCTGGATTATCCAGGATGTGACCCTGTGGACTGCAGCCCGCCAGGCTCCTCTGTGCATGGGATTTCTCAGACAAGAATACTGGAATGGGTTGCCATTTCCTACTCCAGGGGATTTTCTCAATCCAGAAATCTCCTGCATTGCAGGCTGATCCTTTACCGTCTGAGCTATGAGGGAAGCCCTGGATTATCCAAGTGGGCGCTGAATCCAACGTCAAACGTCCTTGAAGGAGAAAGGCAGAGGGAGGGGTGCGGTGGAGAAGAGGCAGGGAGGGCCACATGGGGCAGAGGCAGAGATGGACACGACGCTGCAGCCAGCCAGGGGCCGGAAGAGAAGGGAAGGAAAGCCCCTTTCCGACATCTTGAGTTTGGACTTCTGGTCTCCAGAAACAAGAGAATACATCTCTGGGTTTTCAGCCATGGGGTTTGGGGCACTCTGCGTGGTGGCCCAGGGAAATGGATGTACTCTGTCTCAGGGCTGCTGTGAGAAAGCAGCATGGATTAGGGGTGGGGGGGGGCACTTAAAATAACAGAGGCGTGTTCTCTCACAGAACTCCGAACTCAAGGTGGCGGTAGGGTCTGCGAGGCAGGGTCTGCTGCAGGCCTCTCCCCCCAGCTTCTGGGGGCTTGCTGTGGAGAAGGCCTCACTCCCGTCTCTGCCTCATCCTCACATGGCCCTCTCCATGTGCCGGTCTCATCCGGTAGATGTCCCGCTGTGCATGTCTACTTCTGGGTCCAAACTTCCCCTTTCTACAGGGACACCAGTCATATTGGAATACCTTGTTTCCAAATACAGTCCTACTCTTAGGTACTGGGGGCAGGGGTTGGTTAGGACTTCAACATCTCTTTTTTTTTTGTCCCCTTCCCCCTCAATATCTCTTTTTTAAGGGACACAATTCAGCCCCAACACTAACAGTCCCTCCTGTGTCCCCCCTCACTCCGCCACACTCTCCATCTGCAGTTCCCAACACAGATCCCACTCCAGTCTTTGCACACTCCCCTTTCCTCTCTGATGACTTGACATATGTCCTCATTCTTCACTGCCAACAATGCCACCTCCTCCAGGAAGCCCTCCCGGCTTCCAAAGCTTGGGTTAGCTGTCACCTTCTGTGCCTGCCATAGCTTCCTGTCACTGCCATTGCCACACGATATCAACGCAATCTGACTCCTCGCCAGCATGCTCCAGGTCATGGGGCCCCAAAGGGCAAGGGCCACGTTTCTTGCTCCTTCTAGCATGTTGTCTGGAACCTGCTAGCACCTCCTAGAAGCAGGTGCTCAACAAAGAATGGTTGAATGCCTGAGTGAATGAATGAAGCCAGGCCCTTTTCCAAGGCTCTCTGATCCCCTTCCCTGCGGGCCTTCAGAGAAACTTCTAGCACAGCTTAACTTTAAAGCAGTCTGGCAGGCACAAATACCAACCAGGTTCCCACTTGGCACGACTCCAGGGTGTACCATTCACACTGTAGCCTAAGTGACTGGAAGACAGCGCACTCTGGAGCAGTCACTGTGAGCGGGGCATCAAGCTGACCTGTGGACCACAGAGTTCAGCTCCCACTAATCCAACAGCCACTCTTTGGAGTGTTTCTCCCGGTCCCTAATTCAGGATTTGCCCTGAAATCTCCTGATGAACGTCCCTCCCCATCTCAAGGGCCCAGCGCTCCACTGGGCTCTTAGTTGGGGCACTCACATCAGCTGCGGGGGTTGCCTGTGTGTTGGTGGAGGAAAGCAGGGTCTTGGCGTGAAACAGAAGGCCCACTCTGGCGGGCTGTGCGAAGTGTGAGGAAGGGCCAACTCCTGGGGTGGGGGTGCGGGGCAGGGCTACAGTTGGAGACCTGACAAGGGATACTGAGGTCCGGGGACTTGCAGCAGGGGCTGCCTCCACGTGCAGGCCAGCGGGACAAGGGGAAGACACCGTGTAACTCAGTTTCCGCAAGCGGAGGGCCTTCCAGTTCAGGGGGTGTGAGGCATGTGGGTGGGCGGAGTTAAGAGCTGAGAGTCACGTGGGCGGGCGGGGTCCAGCGCTCTCAGGCACGTGGACGGGTGGGGTTGAAGCAAGTGAGGCTCCTGGGACCCCCGCAGATCCTGCCAGGCCAAGGTGGAAGGTGGGGTTTGTGCTGGGAGCTGGAATCAAAGCTCAGGGAAGAGGATGCTCCTGACAGAACAGCAGCGGGGAGGAAACACCCTCTCCCCGGCCCTGCCTCCGCCTGGTAGTCTGCACGCTCCCCGCTCAGCCAGAGGAGCCGAGGTGATAGCAGAGGGCTGAGGCCGGTCGCCGGCAGGGTCCTCCCTTTCGTCTGCCAGGTGATGAGTGCCTGCTGAGCCAGGGCCTCTGCTGGGCGGGAAGGCGGCGGGTTGCGGTGCCTCGCGGCCCTGCGTCCCTGCCTGCAGCTGGCCTTCGTGACAACCGGCCCATCTGGCCTGAGGACCGGAGCTCCCGAAGCCCGCCCGCCGGCCCCACCCGTCCGGGGCTGTCGTGAGCTTCCCGCAGGGCACCCGCTTTCCCTGATCTGCTGGAGGGTGTCCTGCGGGTCAGCTGAGTGGGGTCAGCTGCAGCGGCCTTGGGAAGTGAGAGCAAGTGTGCGGCAAGGCAGTGTCCTCGGGGCTTGGACGATGGTGTAGGGGGTTAGGGGACAGAGGAGGGTGGGTGGAAGCATCCATGTCGCCCAGAGCTCCTCAAAAATGCAGAGCCCGGGGCCCAGCCCAGGCCCTGCATTTTCCCAGGCACCTCGCTGGGCTGGAGCTTCCCCAGGGGTCCTGCGGCACAAGTGGACAGCCAGGCTCTCTGCTGGGGTGACTGTCCCCCAGGGGCGCTAGGCACCCTCTGGAGACATTTTCGGTTGCTGGGGTGGGGGTGGGTGCTCCTAGAATCCATTGGGTAGCGGTTGGGGGTCTGGGTTTGATGCCCAGGGTGGCCCCACTGGCTCCCAAGTGTGCCAGGGTGAGGAGCCCTGGACACAGGGTATAGAGGCTCTGCTGTGAGCCCCCCAACTCTTGGCCTAGGTCTTGGCCCTTCCTGTCCCCACGCCAGGCCCCCTCCAAGCCACACAGAAAGGCCAGATGTCAATGAGTCACTTACAGTTTATTTTTGCCTGAAAGTTTTTCACATCTCTGAACACAGCTACGTGACAGTAGTATTAACCATCAGGAAAAGCAACAGTGCGAAGGGTAAAGGTGGCATGTCTCGGCTCTTCTTCTTTTTTTTTTTCTTTTTAGATTTTTTATTTTTTTGCTTCTGCTTCTTCCTGCACCAGAGTGCTGTAAGTATGGGACCAGAGGGGAGCAAATAAAACCAAACAACAGAAAACAACAACAACAAAAACAAAACACGGAACGGAACACATTCACACGCACGCACGAAATCAAACCTGGCACAGAAAAGGAATTAAGACTGAAACCCAGTTTCTTTTTTTTTTCCTTTTTTAAAAAAATGAGGGCATAGTTGGGGGGGGGGTAATAAAGTCTACCTAGCAAAGTATAAAACGACAAAAGCATGGTTTCCATTGAATAAGATTAAATATATATAAAACAATTACATTGACTGGGGGTTAGGTCTGGAGGTGCTGAGAGAGAGGGGTATTTGTGCTAAACCAACAGAAGATGGGGCTCGGGGGAGAGGGGACCCCAAGTAAACCATGAGGGCTGTTCTGTACAGTGAGGGCTTGCTTATAAAAGAAATGGAGGTGGGTGTGTCTTTGGGGCAGGTCGGGGGACAGAGAAGGGCAGGAGGGAGTCTGCGTTGCAGTGGTCACACTCGTGGGGTGGGGTGGGCAGTCAGGCCGGTGGAGGAGACGTCTCTCTTCTCCCGAGAGACCATGCAGAGAGGCGGGCATGCATGAGGGACCACAGGAGGCACAGGACGGCGGGGAGGCCACGGGTGGCAGAGTCTCAGTCGGGAGGGGGACAGCAGAGGCCACCAGAGACGGGCGTGCTCCAGGGGAGGGGGTGGGGGCAGCTCTCTTATGGGACGACGGGAGAACAGGTTAGCACCCCACCCCTCTAGATGTGTAAAAGGGGGCCAAGAGGAAACTGGGGCCTTAGAGGAGCGAGACGACAATGTGGGGACCCCACTTCTCCTCCCCCAGTCTGACCCCAACCCCGTGAGGAAACTGGAGACTTCTGGAATCGAAATGCACGGTGGCGTGGCAGGCAGAGGGATGGACGGACAAGAGAGCATTAGCGGACAGAATCCATTACAAAAAAAGCAATTAATTTTCCAAGGAGGTTCTTTTTTTTTTTTTTTCTTTTCCGTCTGTTTCCTTTAAAAAAATAACAAGAATACTACCACTACCAGCTGACTGGTTTGTACAGTACTACACGCCAGGGGCGGCCGGCGGGCAGGCGGGCGGGCGGGCGGGTCAAAGACTTCATAAATAACAGGCAGGTCCCAGACCTGCAATTTGTCAACGTTTCTTAAATAGGCGCGTTATTTAAATCTTATGTACAACAAGAATCACTTTGCATAGCAATGGCGAGGACACAGGACGGTGGGGTGACGGGACAGGGTCTTGTCCGATGGCGATGGCGGGGCGAGTTCTCGGCGGGCCTCGGAGGAGGACAGGTCCTTCCTCGGCCTCTGGGCCCAGCGGGGTCACGTGATGTGGGGTCGGACTTGACTGTTCCCACGCGGCATTGAACACAAAGGCAAAGAAAATCCACAGAGGGTCCCCCTTCCCCAAGCCCCCCACCCCCACCCTCTCCCCGACCCACTGCTACTCCTCCGGTTGCTACGAAGTCCGTTTTAGATCAGGTCAAGGTTTCCGATTATGAAGCTAAAAGAATCAGGCGGGGGCTGGGCGTGCTTACGGACCCCCCCCCCCCCCCCCCCCCCTCCGCCCTCTGCCCCCAGAAAGACTCCCCCATCTATCTCACAGCCAGGACGGGGGTGGGACCCCAAGACCCGCTGCTCTACGGCTATTAGTCAGGAGTTGTGAGTTGCGGTTGCAAACTGCTTCCTGCCGACGGGAGCTTCACCAGGCTTCCGTGTAGCGGACGTCCACCTCCTTCAGGTTGGGCAGCTTAGCCTGGGGGAGCAAGAAGGATCCGGTCTGTTCCAGAACCTGGTGGTGCGGAGCTCCACCTGTACCAGTGACTACCGTTCCCACTGAGCTCTCCCCACTTTGCCACTGTTGTGGGCTCTGAAGCCCAGAGCTGGGAGACCTTGGGGAGAACCCAGCGGGGGGGATGTGGCCAGCCCCAGAGAAAGCAGGTGACAGCTGCCGGGGAGTCCACGTCCACACCCCAGAGGGGCTTCAAACCACTAGCTCTGGGGCTGGGAAGCCTGGGGTGTGTGCCCTCCGCTGCCACTTGCAGGCTACGTGCCAGTGGGCAGAGTCTGGGCCTCTAGAGCAGAATTCCTCCTCTGTGGAGGGACTCCAGGTGCAGCTGTGTCCAGGTGGGGTGAGGGACTAAACGCAGCGTGCCCTGTGTGTGGCCATACTGCCTGCTCAGCACACAGACTGTTATCACTTGCCTGTGGACTGTGTGTCCTCAGGGCTGTTGGGAGTTGGGCGGGGAGAATGGAGGCGGGTCCCTAAGTTACAGGCTCCTGGGGGTGGGCAGAGAGCCTTCGCACTCAGGCTCCCCTACGGGATGCGTCCCTGGACTACATAGTCGCGCCTGCAGCTCCTCTGAGCGGCTTCCTGCTCCCCACACCTACCACCCAGACGCGGTCCTGCTCTGCCTTCTTGTATAAACAAACAGCTGACTTTTTTTTTTTTTTTTGCAAGCCTTCGCTGTACAGAGAGGCTGCTGTCTCCTGCCTTTACATCCTGTCTCCCCAGCTTCCCGCACATTGGCCTGCCTGGCAGGCTCACCTCTAACCCCTCCTTTCTGTGTAGGCTCCTTCGGCCCAGTGAACAGAGCAGGTGGGTCCCCTCCCTGCTGGCTCCCGAGCACTGACCTCCCTCAGTTTGCTGTGCGTGTCTGTCCGCTGGGTCTGAGCTCTCTCCTGGATAGAGGTAAACTGGCCGCACCTCCTTGCCCCCGTTCTCAGCATGGGCCTGGCACACAGTGGGTGCTCCAAGGCCATCTGGAGGCTTTGCCAGTGACTGAGCCCTGGGCTGCGGGTCTGACTGAGCTGGGGGGCAGGGGGCCACATTGGAGGTGGGCTTCCGGGATGCCCAGGGGCTGGTGCACTCATGGCACTGTGTCTCCTGGCCCAGCCCTTCCTCCCCAGGGCGCTAGGCCTGGGAGCCTCCAGTCCTGATGAGACATGCTTTCTTTAACAAACAAATGTGTCTGCCTTCTACCACTCAGATTCTGTCTTTCCCCAGCTTTAAGCTGCCAGCCTAGCCCGGCGGGCTGGTCCCAGCTCTCGCCCGTGTGACAGCCCCAGTCCTGCAAACCTTCTCCATGGTGCTACCCTCGCTTGTACTCTCTCTCAGAATCCTCCTTTTCCACTAACAGCCAGAAACAAGCTTTTAGCACAATGCACTGCCCTTCTCGGAGCCTCTGCAAGCTTCCTACTGAACTCAGATGAAATCTAGGGTCCTGCCACAACATGTAAGGGCTGATGCAGTCTGGCCCCAAGCTGTTCTCTCGCTTCTAGTCACGTCTACTGCAGAGCCGGTTCATGCTGACCCTCTCCACCTCAGGACCTTTGCACGTGCAAAGGCAGGAAGAAAGAGCAAGAAGGGATTACCTTCAGGTCTTCATAGGTGTCCGCAGAGAGCTTGGTGCTGTTCATGTTTAAGCTGCAGAGACTCTTCATGGCTATATGGGAATGGACAGAGAGACAGTCGTCAGGTCAGTGAGACCCTGCCAGGGGTAGCTGGAGGTACGGGATGGAAAAGCTGGGGGCTGAGCTGCCGAGGCTTCTGTTTAGGAGATGGAGTTGGGGAGTGGGGATTCAGGGGAGCATCTGGGGGCCGCGAGGTACAGAGGTCTGTTTCAGGCAGGAGCTGATCTGAATCGGGCCCGCATTCCCTCCCAGCTCTTGGGGCCTGCCCTGCTGCCGTCACTGCCGCGGCCCTCCACTGCCTGTGCCCCAGTGTCCACAGAGGTTGCTGCCCACTGTGGACCGGCCCAAAGGGACCCCGCGGTGACCCCGCTCCTCGGGCTGGGACCACGCGAGGGGACGGGCAGGGCCTCGCACACGTTTCCTGTCCTCAACGACATCAGCTCCACGGGGGCAGGGAGAGCCCCCTGCTGTGCTCCTGGCCTGGAGGTGCTCAGCGAGGTGCCCCGTGTGCCATGGGGACAGAGAAGGGCCTGAGGGGATGGGCATATGGACTCACAGCTGAGGGCCAGCAGGCCAGCGTCGGTGACGGGCGTCTCGCACAGGTTCAGCACCTGGAGCATCGTGAGGTGTTCCGACAGGAGCCGCAGGCCGGCGTCTCCGAACTGCGAGAGAGACACCCTCAGAAGGGGGCCTGCCTCAGGTCACTCCCAGGCACCTCGGGCTGGGGCAGCGGTCGAGGAAGCGGCCGGGACCCAGCCCAGGCCTGAGGCTGCTCTCATTCGTTTCGGAGACCCCACCTCCCTGACCTGGGTTCACATCAGGCCGGGTCTGCTGGTGCCGTGGCCCCAACAAAGGCCCCACTCCCCCACCAGAGTCGGTGTTGCTGTCTGTCAAGGGGGGCTGTGAACCCAGCAACTTGTGGCTACCATTGGGATGGGGGAGCCCTGCACCTCACGGGGGCGTGGTGAGCACACGTGCTGGTGAGTAAGTGCTTAAGAGCCGGATTGGTGCAGGCAGGACAGAGCGCGCTGCATGCCGCATGTTCACATCACCCGGAGGAGACCCACGGGCTGCCTGCAGCCCCCCCGGGCAGGGGCCTGAGACCTGCGTCAGCTCTCCCAGGCTCTGCCCGGCACGTCCCTGCTCTGGGCCTCGGCAGCTCCGACTGTGAGATGGGCCACTGGGCTTCACGGGGCCTAGCCCTCCTCTGGCCTGGGACCCTGGGGGGGCATGGGTGCTGGGCTGCAGAGGGGGGTGGGGATCAAGCGGCTGGACCCATGGGTCCTGGGCAGAAGGCTGGCCATGGAGGATGGTGCGGGGCAGGCCTGGGGCAGGGGTGCAGGGCAGGCACGGAGGAGGGCGCAGTGGACAGGCCGTGCGTACCTGAGTGGACCACAGGTTTAGCTGCTTGAGAGAAGGCAGTTTGATGAGGTGCTCAGCGCAGGCACTGGTTACGTTGGTGAAGGCCAAACTGAGGTTCTCCAGGTTTCCGAAGGAGCCAGAGCTCAGCAAACGAGCCAAGTCGGCGTCCTGCAGGTGGGTGAATGGGCAGGCGGGGTCTCACGAAGGGCTCAACTGGGGGGACAGCATGGGCCAGTGGGTGGGGACAAAGTGGGGCGTCCGGGAGCGGGGGACTGCCTCCACATCTCTGTGGGTGGCAGCTGCCTGGCTGGAGAAAGCCTTAGGAGCGCTGAGTCACACCCTGAGTCACCACTGGGGGTTCCGAGGCCATGTCCCTCCCACAGAGTGTGTGTGTGTGTGTGTCTGACCCTCTCTCTTTCCCAGGCTTGTGCCCATTCCCCACCTGCAAACACTGAGGTCCCCTCAACACTAAGGCCTGTGGGAATCAGCGAGTATGTGAGCACTAGATGCTGAGGTTGCTGAGGGTCCCTTCCATCTTTGCGATAGAATCCTTGAGTGCTAGATGCCAACTGGTTGTCCTGAATTAAGGCTCACGTCCTAGCTAGGTGGGGCCATGTGCTAAACCCAGACAATGGTATATAAGCAGGTGTGTCCATTGGAACGTCCAGGAAGGTCCATAAAGGGAAGGGGCGTGTTCTTCTTTGCCTCTTCCTCCTGGCTTGAATGGAGATTAGATGGCTGGAGCTTGAGCAGCTCCTTTGGACTGTGAAGTGGAAGCTATGTGCCAAGGACAGGGGAGCAGCAGGACAGGAAGAACCAAGATCCCTGAAGACCTTGTAAAATGGGGAAGGAAGAGGCACTGACCTGACAGGCTTAGTGTCAAGATAAAATGAACTATTAGTGCAGAATCTGACACATGAGCGCACAACCTATGCGAGCTATCAGCTGTGCTATTATGCATAACTGGTAACATAGTAACAATAATCTTTATCACGTTTGGTTTCCTGCAGCAGTTGTAGCCGCGAAAAGCTGGCTTGTGAAGCACCACTGAGTCCCTGTTCACCTCTACCCATCAAGAGAGGCTGCCTGCTGTGACCCCCTACCCCTTCTTCCCTCCACCCAGCCCCCAGGAGGAGACCAACTCACTGTGGACTTGGAGGGCAGTGTTAGCCTGGTGGGCCCGCCTTTCCTTTGCTGCAAACAGAAGGCAGCTGGTTACAACCCACTTTTCCCTGAGCGTTCACCCTGGACCCCCGCCCCCCTCCCTCCAGCTAACACCTCTCAGGGCAGCAGTGGCTGACAACACGATGGTCTTGATCTCAGGGAGGACCCCGAGGCCAGGCCCGAGTGCAGGCGGTTTATCAGAGGGCTGATTCCAAGAAACACAGGGAACTGAGATGGTGAGAGCCCCTGAAGGAAGAGGGGCGGCCAGCCCAGCCGCCGCTGGGCGCTGGGACATTAGCGGGTCGGCGGCAGAGGCCGCGGCGGGCGGGCCCGGGGCGCGCTCACCAGCTCCTTCAGCTCCCGCTGCCGGTCGCACAGCTGCTCGTACATGCGCTTCCCCGCGCCCGTGCTCTCCAGGGTCGAGATGATCTGCAGCTGCGTGTCGTTGTTGTCGATGATGTTGTACTCCAGCATCAGGCACAGGATCTGCCGAGACCGGGAGGCGCGTCACCGCCGGCCGGGACCCCGGGCAGGGCTGCCCTGCAAAGGCTGCGCGGCCCAACCCTCGCCTGTCCTGAGCGCCGCGAGAGCCTCGCGCACGTGCGCAGGGCCGGGGTAGGGGCGCCCTGCGATCGGAGGTCGTCCTCCCCCCCGCCCTCTGCGTGATGCTGGGGCATCGCCTGCCCCGGCACCCACTCCGTGTCACGGGCGTGCCGGCAGCACCTGGCCAACACGGCATGCACGATGCGGCTGGGCTCAGGGGCTGGGGGAGCCAAGAGACAGACCAGGCTCTCTCCCCTCGGTCTGATTGCTTGATGCCCTCCCGGCCAACAGGTGAAGTCTAACTCCTGTCCTTGCCCCTGGGTCCGGCCTTGCTGACTCCCTTCCAGTGGCTAGAAGGTGACGCCGCCTGACTCTGAGGCGGAGGCCGGAGAGACGTGGCTTCTGCCTGGTCTCCCTGGACAGTAGCTCAGGAGCCCCAGGCTGCTGGGGGCTCTGGGGGACAGAGAGGTGACCGAGGGCCGGGGCTGGTGAGTGGGCAGGTTAAGGCCAGGGCTACGGTGCCGACAGTGGCCTGGGAGCTCTAGCTGCTGTGTCTCTGTGGACTGAGTCCCCTCAGGACGACACTGGGCATGCAGAGGGGACAGTCTCGGGAAGACTCAGCCCGCCCGCCCCCATCCACCGCCACCCCATGAGAGACCACAGTGAGAAGCAGTTGGCGGAGCCCAACTGTCTGAAGACCCAGGAGCAAAACAGATGAGCATCACTGTTTGGAGCCCCTGCTTGGAGGTGGTCTGTTCTGCAGCAAAAGGCAGGACAGAACAGAAACCTGCTCCATCCCTGAGACAGACAGACGGTCACGCGTTAATGAGCATGGGATGAGGAGACAGCTTGATGGAGGCCTCCTGCCCCGCCAAGCTCGGGAGGGCTGCCTCGCCTGCTGCTGTGGCCCAGCTCCTGCAGTAGCTCTGGGCGCCTGGAAGCTCCTGGAAGGTGCTCCGTCAGCAAGGAGGGCCCGGGAGAGTCAACCACCTGGCCAGGGCATGGGGCCGGCTCCTCACCTCCACCATGGTCTGGTTCCCCCTCAGCGCCAGGAGCATGCACGGTCCCAGCTTGTTCTCCGCCAGGGAGAGCAGGAATTTTTTGGTCTTGTAACAGGAGCCCATGAGGATGTGCACCTGTGAGGAGACACAGGCCAGGTGAGGGGCCGTGACCGCCACAGGCTGTGCCCCGCAGTGCCTGCCTGTGGCCCAAAGACTGTGAGGCCGGAAGATAATGACCAGACGCACCCCACATCCTGTCTGGACACCAGACCTGAAACCATCACCAGACCCTCCCCAGGGGCTCAGAGGATCTCTCTCTGACACAGGCTCCCACCGGGATGAACCTTGCGGTCACTGCGCTGCCTGAGGTCAGCCAGTCCCAGAAGGACACACCCTGCAGGGTCCACTCCTAGGAGGGACGCAGAGTCAGACCACAGATGCAGAAGGGAGTGGGCTGGGGGCCAGCGGGGAGTGAGCAATTACAGAGACATCTGGGCCCCTGAGTTCTAGGCAGTCAAGCCTGGCAGGAACTTTTGGAGGCCCGTGCTCAGGGTGCACAGGGCCCGGCTGCACACGTGGGGCAGGGGACAGGTGGAGCCCTGTCTCCTCGTCCCCAGTGCCCTGTGAGGCCCCGAAGGCCCCTGCCCCAGAAATCCAGGAACAGGTAAATTCTGCTCCATCTGGGTTATGTGCGGGACAGCTGTTAAGAAAACTGTGTTTCTTGGATGGACCTAGAGATTGTCATACTGAGTGAAGTAAGTCAGGTGAAGAAAGACAAACATCCTGTGATATCGCGTATATGTAGACTCTAATAAGCAGGAGGGGTACAAATGAACTTACATACGAAACAGGAGTTACCGATGTAGAAAACAAACCGTTACTGGCAGGAAAGGGTCGGGGCGGGGGGTAAACTGGGATATTGGGACTGACACTGCTGTACATGAAACAGCTAACGAGTAAGGACCTGCTGTGTAGCACAGGGAACTCTATGCTCAGTACTCTGTAATGGCCTAGTTGAGAAAAGACTCTTAAGAAGAGTGGATCTGTGTACACGTGTGACTGACTCACTCCGCTGTGTACCTGCAGGTATCATGACGCTGTAAACCCACTGCCCTCCAGCACAGAGATCGGTTTCTGTCCAGTGCACCTGCGGGCGGGGCTCGGGGCCGAGGGTCCCCAGCCACCTGGTTTGCTCATCCCGACTTCACAGGGGAGCAGGTGCCCTTCCACGGCTGGAAGCGGCAGCTGCATCCAGGGGATGGCGTCTGTGCCACGTGTCTCCATGGCAACGCTGCACCGCCATCCAGGGGCCGGCTGCTTCCTTCCCCACACAGACCCTTTTCCGCGCCATCATTAACAATTCTGGCTCACAAATGCGATCTCTCAGGCTGGGGAGCTGCCAGCTCCCGGCTTCTCTCGTTCACAGTCACTGCACTGAGGTGGGGGGTGGCACACCATGAAACGTTGCCATGGTGACACTGTGACATCAGAGGAGCCCAGGAGAAGTGAGAGAGAGGTGGTGCAGGCAAGCAAGGCCGGCAATTTCCAGGATGCACAGGACACTCTGAAGGGGGCCTCCAGGCAGCAGGTGATGGGGAGTGGTGAGTGAGCGCGTAAGAAAAGGAACCTAAAAATAAGCCCCTTTCCAAGCAAGGACCCAGAGGCAGCGCTGGGGTCTGTTGTCACAGCGCAAACACCACCCTAAGTTCACTGCAGAGGGCATGACAAGCTGCTCACCCCGCTGAACCGGCTACCCAGCAGAGACGAGAGGAACCACAGCCGTCACTTGTGCGTGCTGACGGAGCGCCAGGCGCCTTGCATCTAGTGTCACCATAACCACAGTAACCCCAAGACGCCGGGACTACGACCCCCATTTCACAGACGAGGACACTGAAGGCTGGAAAGGGAAGATACTGGTCCAAGGTCATCAGGCTAGCGTGGGGCAGGGCAGTGACCTTAGCCACAGCTGGCCTAGGCTTGTGCCTTCTCACGCTCTGGGACAGGTGTGATGGTGGAACAGAGCTAGCTGTGTCAGGAAGCAGGCTCGGCGAGAGCACCGACTGCCTGGAGGGCGTCTGCCCTGGGGAAGGGGCATCTGAGCTCCCTCCGCTATGGAAGGAGGGCGGCTCCGGACAGCGTGGGCCCAGCGCAGGGAGGGTCATGGAGGCCAGAGGCCTGTGCGACCTCGGCACGCCCCTGCACCTCTCTGTGCTTGTCAGCATAGAAGCAGTTAAGGGAATGGGTTGCCCTGAAGATGAAGAAAGACAGTGCGTGGTCAGGTGAGGTGCTGGCCCCTGTGTGGGGGAAAGGGGAAGCCGCCAAAGGGTGTGCTTGCTGGTTTGGTGGCCTCTAGAGCCGTCATCTCCAAGCTGGGCTGCTCATCTGACCTTGACTTCTCAGTGGAAGGATGAGATGAGCGGGTGGACCTGCTTCTGGGGCCCCTGCACCAGCCAAGTGCTTGGTCCCCTCAACCTACACAGTGCTGGAGTGCAGAGTGAACCCACTAGCTTGAGCAGTTAATGCCTCGACTCTAAAATGGGGAGACAGGAAGTGTCCCTCCTCACGTTTCTGGGGGGGCCTCTGGCTCAGTGCCCACTCGGGTGAGACATGGGAAGGTGACACTCGGGGCTGGTGTCACCATCACCACCTTCATCACCAGCATCCTTTTGGCCTGGAAATTTCAGGGCAGGCCCCAGCGGGCACGGGGCAGCTCTCTCACTGCTTAGAAGGGGTGAACCCAGCGCCCACACAGAGCTCTGGTGCCCTCTGCACCCCACATACCATGCTGGCGAACAGCTCCCCGTCATCGTCGCAGGCCACCCCTCCAGGGCTGTAGAGCTGAAACCAGCCGTCCTTGCCGGCTCGCACGCTCAGCAGGCACGAGTGGACCTGTGGCAGAGGAGACACGCTTGGTCAGTCCTGAGCACCCACGGCAACGGGGGCCCACGATCCACACATGCCAACACCCAAGGCCTGGACGAGCCCCACGCTCATGCTTAAGGAACCTGCTCAACCTGGTTTAGCCCGGACACGCCCAGCCTTCTCCTAAATTCCAGGAAAGGCCTTTAAGGAAAAACTGATGACCACACACAGGGGGAACTCCAGCCATCTGCCACCAGCTCCTAGAGATGGACGGCCAGGCCCAGGCTTGTCTAGTCGCCCAGAATGAAGCCAGTCTTCATTGAATAAAGCCGGACTCGCCCAGTCTGAAGCCCCACTGAAGCTGGGGCAGAGGGGAGAAGGGACCTCCACAGCGTTCTCCTGTGCCTCTGATGGGGAAGCTGCTTTTCCTTCCTGTCTGGGCCTTGGTCCCCCGCCCGTGTCTCCAGGTTCCCCCTCTTGCACTCTGCTCTCCTTTCTCTCGGAACCTCCAGCCCGCCCCTCACTACTGTGGTGTCCGCTCCCCGCATCCCTCACCCTCATTTGTGGGGCATCTGTCCCTCCAACCCTGGGGGTCAGCCTCTCCCCTGCTCCACCCTCATGGGCGCCATCCTCTGGCGTCAGCTCTGCCCCACTGACCCCCCCCCCCCGGGACCCTGACACCCTCTTTTAGGAAACATGGTCTGTGCAGAGCATAGGCAATCTCAATGCCCCCAGCTCTCTCCACGGCTGTCAGCTCCCTTCCCAGAGTGCCGTGTGTCCGCCTGTGGGCGCGTGCGTGTGTGCAAACACGTGTGCGTATGTGGGAGGAACCCCACATCCACCCTGGCCCCAGTGTAACTGCAGAGAGAGAGACAGACAAAGGCCTGTGCTCTTCCTCCTCCTCCCTGTCCTCAGCAGAGAGCGAGGCGACAGCCCCATCACTTCCCTCAGGAGTGAAGGCCGACCTGCTGCCAAGAGCCACTTGCTCACAGACAGTCCACTGATTACAACCCCCGCACAAGTAAACAGCATGCAGGGGCGGCCAGGCTTTGATTTCCCCTCCGAACGTCAACTGAGCTACTTCAAAGAAACGAGAGATCCAGAGTACGGAACTCTGTGCAGCAGATCCAGCCAATGATTTATAAGAAAACAGCCACTGGCTCCATCTGAGATGGAGAAGGTGGGAGGAGAGGGGAGAGAGGGCGAGCACAAGGAGGGCGGAGGGGCGTGGGGGAGAGAGGCGGTGAGGAGGGGAGAGGGGAGGAGAGCCGGGGGAGGCGACAGCAGTGGGAGGTGAGGCGGGGTGGGGGCCTGCTGCAGGCCGTGTCCTCGCGGGGCAACCCCGCCTGGGAGATGCCGCTCCCGGCACTTGGGCCGCGGCTCCGCTCTGGGAAGCAGCTGGCACCACTTTCATTCATCAACATCAAAGTCGGTCTGAAATAAAGCCTCCCTTTCCGGGAGAACTCAGACTCTGCCTCCAGCAGGGAATGGCTCAGGTTTAAGAGCGGTGGACGACATCTCTGGGACCCGGACTCTCAGAAGCTCCATCTATTGCTTTGTGCCTAAGGACTGTTTTTGGAGAAGGCAATGGCAGCCCACTCCAGTATTCTTGCCTGGAGAATCCCATGGACAGAGGAGCCTGGCAGGCTACAGCCCATGGGGTCACACAGAGTCGGACGCGACTGAGAGACTACCACACACAGTGGTGCTTTAGAACTAGATCTTTCCGGATCCTTCCAGAACAAGGCTTTAAAGCGTGGCCTTGGCCCCACTGAGAATAACCCCCTCCTCCTCTGCCTTTCTTACCCTCCGGCTCTGCTGGGGGTGCCTGGGTCCCCCTTTGTCCCTGCCCGGGAGCCAGCCCCTTCATGTCCCCGACTCCACGTGCAGAGAAGGGGCCTGAGCTCCCCGGGGCGGCCCCCTGCAGCCCCTCTCCCCCTCGCCTAGCGTGCGCGACGCAGGGCTGGGTCCTCCGCAGGCTCCGGAGCCCGACTCCCGCGGTGCGGTTCCTGTCCCAGCCAGGGCACCCGTCTTGTGACCCTGGGCAGGCAGCCCCAGTTTTCTCAGCTCTGACAGGAGGGTGATTCTGGTGCAAAATTGCAGTGATAAAAGCACCTACTCGTAGGGCTGCCGTGAGGATTGAACAAGAAAGCGTGTGCGCGACGCAGGGCGAGCCCCTCACGACGGCTGGCTGTTGCCCTTACGCTGGTGTGACGGGAACATGGGCGCCCAGCCCGCTCCGAGTCCCGTTCACACACAGGGGCCCTGGGCTGCAAGGCTTCGCCCCCCTTGAAGGCTACCTGCTGCAGGCAGGGAGCGGCCCCTTGGGGCGGCCCTCAGCCACTGTGCCCGGGAAGATCCCAGCGCAGTGTCGTCCCTGGCCCGCTGATCCTCAGCACGGCAGAGAGGATGTGCTGTGATCTCAGACGCGGTTAGGAGCCCTGGTGCCAGCCTGGCTCTAAAGCGAGGCCTGTACTCCAAGGAGAAACCGCCGCTGGGAAATACCTCTCATGAGCCCGCGTTTACCGTAGAACGCTGGCATCATGGGCCGGGCTCAGACACGCGGGGCAGGGGCTGTGTCTGAGCAGCGGCAGGGGAGGGGGCCCATGTGAACTGTCGGGATGCCTGAGGGGGCCAGGGAGGCGCCAGCAGAGCCACGGGCGCCGTGCTGCAGCTGGGACAGCATGCCTGCCAGGGGTAGAGCGGCCTCACCTCTTGTCGAGGGTCTTCAGCGAACCTCTGAATCACGTACTTCAGTTCCCTGAAAGAGACGGGGTGGGGACAGGGTCGTGCCCGGGGTCCTGGCTGGGGCGGACCGGGACGGGGGCCTGAGGATGGGGTGGGGTGCCAGCTCAGCTGGCAGCACCAGGAGACGCCCGGGCAGGCCTGGAGGGACACGTGTCTCAGGAGAACTTCCAGGGGGCGCCATCCTCGCCTCCCCGGACGCACGTGTGGGGGACTGGCCGCAAGGACAGCTGGTCGCTAGGGGACGCTCGCAGGATAGGGGACGGGCGTCCCGGAAGAGGGTAACGGGTTTTGCCCGGATACTTACTTGGTGAACTTCTCGTGTGCGAGAGCTCTGGAACAGAAACAAAGGGAAGACTGCAGTGAGCGGGGCGATCACGAGGACAGCACGGTGGCCTGCAGGCCTGCCTCTGGGGACGGTAGGCCTGGTCCCAGGCACGGACATCGTGTCCTGACTCAACAGGACGTGGTCACAATGGGAACAGGCTGAGCGCCCGGGGCCCGCCCCAGTGAACAGGAGCAGTGCTCAGCGTGGTGCACGTGAGCGTGTCTGCACGTGGGCACCAGGGACCCAGGTGTGTTTGTTAATCGCTCCACCATCAAGGCACGGCGGCGCTAATTACCGGCTCGCATCACAGCGGCGGCCGGGGACCGCTCCCAGGCAGAGTTGCATCATGGCTCACTGTTGGGTGCGTCCCCTGGGCCGCGGGGCCAGGGCTGCAGCCCATGACGCCACTGCCCTCGGGAGTCGGATTTCTCCGGTCGCACATCCTGGGGGCTCCAGGGACCAGCCAGGCCGACAAATGGGGCGATTATGGAGGGTAATGTCCCCTTGGAGGGCCGCATTTCATAAACAGGGCCTTGTTAATAGGCTCAGCAGAGGGCTCGTGGCGGCCTCCTGGGGCCCGCTGCTTCGCCTCTATCAAAACAGAGGCCTGCAGGCATTTTAGGCCCTGGTTATGGAGACAGAGCCTTCTCCTCAGGCCATTATCCATCAGACAGCTTTCTCCCTCTTCCCCCAGATAAATTCAATATCGGGATGAGTACCATCCAGAGAGACCAAAGGGTCCATTTCTGGCCCAGCTCACTGTGGAGAGAGATCACCGTCTTGGGGATAACAAGGGAGCGTTCAGCATCTGGCTGTACCCCAGACAGGGCGGTCCTACCCGCGTTATCTTCACTCTGGTCCTCAGAGACAGGAGGGGCAGGCGCCCAGCTCCACCTGATGCTCCGTAAGCATCACTAACTTGACAGCCTGAAGGCCAGTGCAGAGAGCTTTGTATTCGTGGCCCAGTGAAGCCATCCAACCATGCAGTGAGGCGGTGTTCCCATTTCTCGGGGTGGGGGTATGAACATTCCCTGGGTCCCACGGCTGAGGACCAACACTTCCGCCTCCCTCTGTCATCTGAGGTGTCCCCAGGTGCATCGCACGACCTGATCAGTTGCCCCCACTAAGGCCAAGGTGGATGCTGGAGGTGGTTCTCTTAGGCCAAAGGTTCCCGGGGTGTGTGGGGGACTCACTCTTTGGGGAATGGAATGGGTTGGAGCAGGCTGGCCAGGGACGGTCTCCAGTCATCGTAGTCTGACCTGGAAAGAGAAGGGGTGACGGTCAGGCCTGGTCTGAACCCGGGGAGGTTAATGGTGTGTGATCACTGAGGGTGGGAGACGGGGTGAGAGTTGGGCAGGGACCACATGGCCCTGACTCTTCTCAGTCACCTCGGCTCCCAGGGACCCTGAGGGACAAGCACACGCTATCTGCAACGTGGCGGCGGGGCCTGTCAAGCCTGTCCAGAGACTTGGCCGCGGCCACCGAAGGGGCTGGCCCCCCAGCTCCCGGACTCCATTCAGCTGTACCCAGCTCCCAGACCACCATTCAGCTGCGGGCTGGAACATGCCCCTGCATTCACACATTGAAGGCCTAACCCCAAGGCCCCGGACGGTAGCTTTACGGAGGTGGGGCCTTCAAAGATGAGAGCAAAGTAAAACTGGGGTCACTGGGGCGGGCCCTGATTCAACCCGACCAATGTCCCCATAAGCAGAGCTCAGGACACATAACACACAGAGGGGAGACCTCCCAGCCGAGCAGAGAGGCCTCAGACAAAACCAACAGCCCCCACACCTTGATTCCAGACTGCCAGCCCCCCCGGAAATGAGAGAAAATGCACTTTCCTTGTTTATCAGCCCCTGGGTCTCTGTGAGAGCCTGGCCTAGGCAGAGGGTGGCCCCAGACCCCAGACCTAATTCTTGGTCCTATGGCCCCAGGACTCCGTTGTGTATAGAATTCAATGGTTTTTTTTTTTTTTTTTTGCTGCACACCACAGCCTGTGGGATCTTACTTCCCCAACCAGGGGTTGAACCTGGGCCTCTGGCAGAGGTAGCGCAGATCCTACCCCTGGGAATTCCCAGAATTCAGTTTCTCAATCCTCTTTCCCGGAGTTGGGCCTTCCTGTTCCCCACCCCAAGGGGCTTTCTCAACATTTCCCCTAACTGTGCTCTCGGCACACAGTTTATCTGTTTATATGCCATGTGCTGCCTGTACTTTATTCCCAAAAAAGGAGGAAGATCTTTCCACCCAGCATGGTTTAGATAACCCCTGGGTCGGGAGTGCTCCCAGCCCTCCTTCCTCCACATAAAGAGGCGATGATGGGGCAGCCTTTGGTGCCCGGCACACACGCTGGAGTATGCCAAGGAGAAACGCAAGCCCCGGATGCACGGGAAAGGATTCCCAAAAAGGCTTGTGGGCCTGAGATAAGTCTTCGGGGTGGGCCCAGCTGAGGCTTACTGAGCCCTTTACCAGGCCATGAGCTTGGCCTGGCTCTCCGAGTCCCCAGGACAGGTTCCTGAGGACAGGAGGATCACACCTGCCCTCCAGGTGAGGAAGTGAGGCCTGGAATGCCTCCTGGCTCGGCCGAGTTCAGGCAGCTGGGAGGCTGGGAGCAAGGACACCCAGCCAGGCCCTCAGACTCCAGTGGCAAGACTGGGTGTCCGCTGCCTGGGATGGGGGGTGCTGGCCTCAGGGAGCCCCCGTCAGGACATGGAAACCCCTCTGACCTCAGACCTGCCGTCGCCGATTTTGGTAGGCGCCTCATCTCCCTCTGAACCCACCCCCCGCCCCCACATGTCTCTGACTCACTCACGGTTTCCAGACAAATTTAAGAATAATCGGTGCAAATGCTGTCGACAGCGCCCGTCACAAGCCAGAGGCTATTCCAGGCACATGTGCGGATCAGACCTGCATTTCTCCAGGGTACCCGGTGAGCTCCCCATCCTACAGCCAAGAAGACTGAGCCTCGGTGAGCACAGGCCCAAGGCCACATGGCTCCTGAGTCTGCGCTCCGGCTGTTTCCATCTGCAGAGGCAGGCCCATTCCCGTTCTTAAAAAGGGGCACGGACTAGTTTTTCTTGTGCTTTGAGAAAGATGATAAAAAATGCTCAGTGTTGAAAGGTTGCTAAATACACAAAATTCTAAGCAATGTTTAAATCCTCCATAATCAGAGTGGACATGGACTTGGGCAAGCTCCAAGAGATAGTGAGGGACAGGGAGGCTGGGCGTGCTGCAGTCCATGGGGTCGCAAAGAGTCGGACACGACGGGGCAGCTGAACAACAACCACAAACCAGAGTGGGTGTCAGAGGCCCAGAACCGGGGTTGGGCCAGGGCCATGGGTGCCTGCCGGGCTCCTGGGTGGGGTCTGCCTGGCCCGGGGCTCACTCCTGAACCGAAGGGGACGTCCACAGCACTGCTCGGTGAACAGCGTGCGTTGCCTGGCACCCAGTGGGCAGCTGGGCTGGGGTCTGGGTGGAAGTGGGTGCCCAGTCCAGCATGGCAGCTCAGGCAGGACCAGGAGGAGAACCAGGGGCGAAGGACAGGGTGGTGGGCAGACAGACTTCCTTCCTGGCCACGGCCCTGCCCAGCTCCGAGTCTGTGGCTGGCTCCTGGACCTGCTCCAAACACCCAGCAGCACCAGTCTGGAGGCTCCAGTGGCAGTGTCGGGCCACGGCCGGGTCGCGGAGCTGGGGTCTGGCCAGGCCCACGGGATGGGTGCTGTCGCCAGCACCCTGAGAGCCGGGCCAGCCGGCCTCAAGGCTGACAGGCCAGGCCGGCCTGCCGGGGGGCAGGGAGAGCTGCCTGCCAGGCTGGGAGGACTGAGCCCAGCCCGGGAAGCACAGGACAGCCAGGCCTCCCCGGGCTCAGGGAGGAGGCGAGGGCAGACCAGGGGCCCTTGGGCATCCTCAAGGCCTCTGGTGCGCCCTGCGGCCAAACAGCACGCATGGACTCCCCTAAGCCCTGCTTACGGAGGCGGGACAGGCCCAGAGAGGCCAGGATGCCTGCTGCAGGTCGCGGAGCTGACGAGGGAGAAGCTGCACTTGAATGAGGCCCTCTGAGCAGGAGACCCGGGCCTCCAGCCCCGCGCTGCTCCACGAGGGGCTCAGCACCGACGTGACCAAGGACTTCCTTTCACGGGCGCGGCGCGGTGGCGGGTGGGTAGCGCCAGGGTCAAGCTGGGCCGGGGAGGCGGGGTTGCAGGACGTGAGGGTGGGGTGCCTCTGAGGGCGCGGGTGATCGCCCTGACCTGGCAGGAGAGATCTGTGGCCCAGCTCACCTGGTGCCGCGAAACTGGGGCTCTGCACCACCCCCGGACGAGGGGCCTGGGGAGACATCCCAGCCAGAGGCGCTGGGGCCACATGAGCCTCTCAGAAGCCGGTCCCCGGCACACAGGTCTGGGTCAGGCAGGCCCAGCCCTGGTGGCAGCCTGTACGCGGCGTCCGACTCAAACCCCGGTCTCTTGAAGCCACACCCTGGAGGGTGGCTCCCTGGGCTGGGGGTGGGGTCCTCACAGGGCCTCTGGGGTGGCGGGGGCAAACGAGGGCAGAGCGAGGCCTGAGGGATCGGCGGGAGATCCAGGGCCTTCCTGGAGGACCGTGAGCAGGGCGCCTGGGGTGAGGCAGGCCAGGGTGCCAGGAGGCTGCATCGAGGGTGCGCCCTGCCCTGCTTCTGCCGTCACCCGCACAACTATCTGCTCCCGCAACAGGCCAGCCGGCTGGACGGGGATTAAACTCCACGGTGAGAAGCAAGCGGCCGCTGTCTCTGCGGCCGGTGGCCTGGCAGAGCCCTGCCCTCGGCCCCATCACCCCTTCCCGGGCTGCGGGCGGATCCACGGCTCTTGAGCGCGGCAGGGAGCGTCTGGACTCTGCCGAGCGGCCAGGAGCCCCAGGGACTTGTATCTGCAAGGTTCCCAACAGATGGGTCCACCTACTCGAACACGTACACTGCGCACACACAGAACCCTCGCCAGAGGCCCACGCACAGAGATGCTGACTGTGGGGACCGGGTACCCGTCCTTGCCACAAGGCTGCAGGTGCCAGGTGCTGTGGCGAACACGAGGCACGCAGGAATTCACTGAATGCTCAAGGCAGCCCTGGGGGCCGGAACGCACTGCCCAGGAGGACCATCCTTAGTTCACAACTGGGAAACCAAGGCCCAGAGAGGCAGACTCACAGCCCTAAAGCATCTCATCAGTTAGATGTGGACTGATGTGCAACCAAGGAGGTGATCCTTCCACCCCCGCCCTCCCAGGGAACCCAGCTCGCAATCCTGAGTCCCACTGGGAGGACAGTGGCTGGTGGAGAGTGAGCTGGTAGTGGTCTCATCTGGGGCACGGGACCCTCATGAAGACAGAGGATGCTGGCTGGGCTCCAGTCCACTGCACCCCAGAGCCTCATCAGACTGGCTTCATCCTGGAGCCTCGCCTGTTACAGCCCCCCTCTCCATCTCTCAGCCTGCCAGAGGCCATTTCAGCCATTCCTATCTGCCAGGGTCTCCAGTCTCCCCGCTTCCTTGCACCAGACCCTTGCTGCTTCCCCTCTGCAGAGCTGTGCCGTCCGACACGTCTGGCCGAGCAAGTCCTTCACCGAGCAGGGCTGCCCTGGGCCGTGTCCCCCACGCCTGCCTTCTACATTCTGATCACTGTTTCTCGGTCACTAGAACCACCCCAAGCCCATCTGCATTTCCCCTAGGGGCCCCAGGGGGTGAGGCATCTTCCAACTGACCCCCAGCCCATTGAGGCCTCTTTCAAAATCCAGGTGTTTGCAAAAGTAACAAGGAGGCAGGCAGATTCGAGCTGATGAGAAAATGGGCAACGTGCCCATCTAGTGCTCGCGACAGAAGCTTTTCTCTTCCTGGACAGAAGGGCATCCCTCGGCCTGCCGTCGCACTTGTGCCTAGAGGTTCCCACGCTCCACCCCACCGGGCGGGGGACGCCGCTGCTTCCAGCACTTGGCACTACTGGGACTCAGAGGCTTCGAGCAAAGGGGCCCTGGCATTTAGCACAGAACCTGGCCCCTCTGGGTGTGCACTCAGTGTTTGATGGAAGAATGCATAGAGATGGACACATAAATGTGTGAACTGCACACACGTGCCCAGCAGCTTAAGAGCTGGACTCCAGATGACTAGAAGCCAAAGCTGGTCTGTCTGACTCCCAAGGGCACGTTCTTCCCATCGTCCCACCCAGCCTGGCCCTCACACCATGATGATTTCAGCGTCAGCCCTGACCTGTGCTGGGCTCCTCCTTTGCACGAGTCTCCAGGGAGCTGATTGTGGCCTATGTTCCTTTCTGAAGGTGTCAGACTCTAACGGTTTGCAGGCCCTCTGGCAGGCAGACCACTAAATAGGACCCTCGCCCATTCTCTCAGGATGGAGAGGTGCCTGCTCCTTGTGGATGTGGTCTGCCAGGCTGACCCCTGGCTCTGGGCAGAGCTTCTCTGGACCCCACAATGTGCTGGAAAGACCCCTCAATTTCACACGAGAGCCTCTGTTCTTTCATTGTCGACACACGACTCTCATCTAGCGAGCCATCCTATTGATCACAGCAGTCCACTCTCACCAAGTCCAAGATTCCTCCCTCTGAGGAAAACACCCACTTTACAGATGAGAAAACCAAGGCTCTGAGAACACATCAGACTAAGTCCTATGGGCGCACTTCCTCAATTCTCAGATGCACGTTTCTTGCAAACTGAGTCTGCACTGAATCCCATAAATTTTTTTCCCCCTCCCAAAGTGATGATGTGTCTCAGTCCCAACAGTACCTTAAAATAGAGGAAATACAGTTGTTGTTGTTACTGAAAGTATAGTAACCCCCACCTGCCCACTATTCACGCCTGGGGGGTACTTGCTCTGTGCTGTACCCGCGCCTTCTCTGCTTGGAGGCAGCTATGACTCAGAGAGGGCGGGTAACCAGCCCACAGTCACAGCCCCTGAGCCCCACCGCTTGGCTCTGAATGAGTGCTTCTCCAATGGATTGTACTTTGGAGTGCTCTGAGCTGCTGGGGTTTTGCGGATTTGACAGACGTGAGGCCCTCTGGTGGGCCAGTGATTCAAGCAGGCAGCAGAGTTAGCGGAGGACAGTGGCCAGGAGAAGTAATCAGGCCCAAACTGTGCTCTGAGCACCCCCATGGTGAAAAGGGCTTCAGGAAGTGTGCACCCTGCTTCGTGGAGAACCCCGAACTCGGCGGGAGGGGCTGCTCCAAGCAGCGGTCAGGAACACCGCCCGGTGGGCCCCCCGACCCCCACCCACGACCTGGCATCTGGGCAGCACGGGCAGGCAGGAGGTCTGGAAGCAGATTAGGAAGAACAGAGTCTTCATTCATGCATGTGTTTACGAAGAAGGGAAAAAAATATGAGTGTCAACTGCATGATGAAACTCAAGCCCTTAGCGCTTAATGAGAAATACGAGTCAGGGCCCAGGCCACCCCAAGGCCCAGGAGCTCTAGGTGTCTGCAGAGAACAGTCGGACTCAGGGGCCCGGGGAGGAGACCAGGGCCCGGCCAGAGGAGAGGACGGGACCGTGGCTGGTCTGTCCCTCAGAAAGCTGACTGCCACCCCGGGAGGACTGGGCAGTTCTTCAGCCTCAAACTGAGATGAGTTCTGAGGGATGCTCTCTGGGCGGAATCTGGGATTTGCTTTGGGTGGGGGCATTGCTAAATGCACGTGCACTCTGGGCTGGCCTTGGCTGCCAGAACCATGAGCCAGGCTGGGCTGAGCCCTGGGAGACCCCGGCCTCCTCTCCGGGGAGAAAGCAAGGACTGAGGAAGAGTCTGAGGGGGCCGCATCCAGTCGCCTCCAAACATGAGAAGCTACTGCTTAACACGCGTGCGTATGTGCATACCCGTGTGCACAGGCGTGTATCTGTGTGCACTGGGGTGTGTGTGTGTGCCTGTGCATACGTGCACGTGCTCACCCTCACAGACACCACAGGCTCCTCAGAGTCCCACAGCTGAGGCGCAGGAAGGGGCATGCACAGGCCCGGAGCGCCCAGCTCAGAAGCACCACCCAGAGCAGACCGTGTCTCCTGGCTCCCGCCCAGAGCTCCTCCCACCAGCCAGGCACGCAGCCCCTCATCTGCACGGCACGCTCCTCCCTGCCCACCGGATGAGGCCACGGGACATAACACCATGTACATACCATGCACACGGGCATGCATAGATCACGCAACATACTCACGTGCCGGTTCATGCGCACCTCTGCACACATACACAGAGAAACACACACACACTCCAGCTCTAGTGCACAAGTGTTCACACCCACACATGAGCACTCAAGAGCTACTCATGCGTAGCAGCAGCCCAAGCACCCAGACACAACCACGCTTGTGTGCATGCACTTGAAACACACATATGGGCTTCTTAGAGGCATCCACACCCATCCCACATCCAGCTCGTGTGTGCAGTCACACACACACGCAGGCAACCACTCACACGCTGCCGTGCCCTCATACATGCAAAGGCACTCACACGCACACAAGGACAATCACAAACTCAGCATGAGCCCACACCTTACACAACACGCCGAGGTGTCCACACACAGACACACTCGGGTACCACGTACTGCAGCACACCCTGGGCAGGTGTGTGCACTCACAGATTCTCAGACTCACGGACACACGTGTGGACATCCCGCTTGTGCCATGCCTGACACACATGTCCAGGTCCTCAGACAAATACGCACACACAGAGCCTGGCCTGCACGCCCAACACCCCCCAAAACCTGTGCCCTCACGCCCTACGTCTGCGTCCTGCGCACCCACAGGCATGCGTGTACACACTCAACTCACACCCCCAGCTGTGAGCCCCTGCCCACCCCGAGGCACCTGGCGGCGGGGTCACTCACAGCAGCTTGAGGATCTCCACGTAGCAGCCGAGCGTGCGGTCGGCCTGCGGGCCCAGCTCGATGCTCATGGTGCTGCAGGCAGGGCTGACCATGAGGCAGTCGATGAGGTTGGGCTCGTTGTCGTCGCCCGCGCTGGCCGTCAGCGTCGGCTTGGCAGTGCTGGCGGGCTCCACCTCCACATGGATCTCACTGGAGGCCACGACCACGGACTTGAGCCGCGCCTCGGACAGTGTGGCTTCCTGAGACACCAGGTCCGGGCTGGGGTGCAGAAGGCGCAGAGGTAAGGTGGGCTTCCGGTCGCAGGGCTGCTGGCAGCCGTTCCGGATCTCCTTCAGGCTGGGGGAGTTGTCACGGCTGCAGGAGAGGCGGGGCGGGGCGGGGGGCGTGAGTGCGGCCCCGGACGTCACAGGCAGGGCTGCACCTGCTCAGTGGCCCCCGCGGCCCTGCATCGGATTGGGGGCCGGCTCCCACCCACCAGCGAGCACACAGGCCTGCTCAAGACCTGTAGACAAGGAGAGGTGGAGGTTCACAGGTAGCATCTGAAATGGGCCGCCTATTGCTAAGGCGCGTGCCAGCATCCCCACACGCAGCAGGTGGTTGACACACGATTGTGAATGAGTGAATGCTGACCTCTCTACTGACCCGTAAGGCCCTTGGTGTCCACCTCCACCAAGGCACCTTCTGGACATACCTTGGAGACCTCCTAGCGATCTGGCTTCCAGTTGCTTCCTGTGGTCTAACTGTCCCTTTTGGCTGAGGCCGTAAGGTTAAGGTCCTCGGGACAAGCCCTAAACCCCGCCTCTGCCGCTCCATCCCTGCTGGCCGAGAAAGCTCAGCGTCTGCTCTCCACCGCGGAAACTCCTTCCAAGGGACCCCAAACCTCAGATTCTGATTCCCTGAAGCCCGCAGGTCACTCCTATCTGCGGCACCCCACCACTCTTGGCTAACTCCCCAGAACAGCCTCTCCACCACCTAGAGAAATGACGTGTGTGCAAAGGGTTAATAGGTGTTAGCTGGGCAAAGGGCGCTGGGGCATCACTGAGGTCACACGTGAGTGGGAAATGCTGGGCCTCTTTATGGCAGGACTTGTCAGGGCATCGTGGCGGTAAAACACCCCCTCGCTGGGTGCTTCCAAATACTGCGAGGTGGTGCTTCAGACCGAAGGGAACTCCAGCAGTGGGCATCCTTCGTTGGTGCCCCTGGGCTGGCACCGTGCTGAGCACTTTCACACAGACGTTCTCAGATATCTCTGAAGAGGAGGAATTACTCTCTCCACATTACAGATGAGAAAAGTTGTTAACAGAGGTCAAATGACTACCCAGATGACACAGCTTGTTAGTGGGGAGGCATGGCTGGGATGTGAAACCAGGTCGCTGCCCCCACTTCTAAGATGCAGGATGAGCCCATGCAGGTCCTCCTCCTCCAAGAAGTCTCCCTGATTTCCTCCACCTGCCATTCTCACCCTTCCTGCCCCTGTACCAGAGCTCTCCACCCCTGGCTGGACACCAGTGTCCCGTGGGGCACTTCTAAGCATCCTGAGGTCCCATTAGGTTGGACTCTCTGGGGTGGAGTCTAGACACCGCTAAGGTTTGGGGCTCCCTGTGTGTGCTGTCAAGGTTGAGCCTGCTGCTCTCAGGGACTCAGAGCACAACGATGTGACCACAAACAGCTGCTTGTCCTGACCCTCCCTAAATGGGCCGCACGCATGCGGCTAAGTGTCCAAAGGGACGTGCACGTGGGCCGGGCGTAGAACTCACACCCACGGCGTTTGGAGGGCCTAAATGGTCTGGCACATGCCATGAGTCAGGTCTGGGCAGAGCCCACCAAGGACGTTCGATAAATACACTCTAAGCTTTGCTGCGGAAAAAAACAAAGCCCTCGAGCTGAAGTCCAAGAATCCTACGGCTCACGGAACACTGTGTGTGGTCCGGTGGGGAGGTGCGCTAGCTGACTCCAGGGGCTCGGAGCCGACTTGCTACCCAAAGGCTCAGCTCTGTCCCCTTCGCCTCTGCTGGGATTTAGGAGTGGATTTTCAAGGCTGTTTGGCTCAGACTGGGTGATTTTCCAGCAAGCTACGCTAACCTGGGTCAGCTTGTCTGTTCTTTGTGTATGAGGACATCGTGTACCCACTGAGAGCACCACAGACCGGCCCAGAGGACGGCGTGGGGCTCTATCTTCCAGGGACTGACCAGCAGGGTGGGGGGACCCGAGCCCAGGAAAGGTCTCGCGGCCCGCGGCGTGACTTCCTGGAGGGTCTCACAGTGGCTCTCAGAACCCAAGCTACTTTGGGCCTCTAAGCGGGGCTGTCTTCAGCGGGGAGTTGGAGCCGCCCGTGTGGGCTGGGGAGGCACCAGGGCCCGCTTCACCCTCCCCAGGCCTTCACCCTGGGCATCGAGTTGCAACCACTGCCTAATGGTATGCTCAAGGTCACGCCTGGCCTCTGCAGCAGTGGCCAGAGGGGATTCTGGAAACGGACATTAAGTCCTTTCTCTGCTTAAAACCCGACTACATTGCCCTTAGGAGAAAACCTCTAAGGCAGGCACAGCCCTGCCACTCAAAGAGTGCTCCCCGACCAGCGGCACCAGTGGTCCTGGGGGTCTGTCAGGCAAGCAGGCCTGGCAGGAGGACCCCAGGAGCAGCTCGGCGTGGGAGGTGGGAGACGCTCAGCAGCGCAGATCCCTTCGTGGCCCGGCCTTCCTTTCCAACTTTGTCTTCCGCCCCTGTCCCTCTCTCTGCTCGGGTCACACCCAGTTTCCCTCACTACCTTCCCTGCAGGGGCCTTTTGCCTGAAGCAGATCACCCGTGGAGCTTGCCAAGAATGCAGATTCCCGGGCCACGGCCAGAGACGCAGCATCCAGGAGCCTGCATTTGAAATAAGCCGTCCAGGGGACTGTGAAGCAGGCGCTTAAGGACCACCAATAGAGGACACGTGACCACTGGCTGGCCCACCTGCTCTGCAAGGCCTGGGCGCCTGCCGGTCCCCTGCCTGGGTCCTCCAGCCCTGCTAAAGGCCAGGACATGTCACTTTAAGTATCATGGCTCTGCAGAACCCCATCCTCTCTTTCCCCTAGACAGGAGTTCTCAGCTCTGGCCACACACGCCATTTGCCTAAGGTGTTAAAAAAAAAACCAAAACACCAAACAGAACCTGATGCCAGGGGCACTCCAATTAAATCAGAGTTGCAGTGGGTGGGGCCCAGGCACCCTTTTTTCCTTTTCTTTTTAAAGATATAACTAGTGGGACATTGGTAAATATCTCACAACCAACTCTGCAGAAAACAGGAGCCCTGAGGGGTAGTGCCTGCCGATTTTCCTGGAGTAAATACTCCCACCATGACAGGATTCAACGGCCAATGTGCCACCCCTGACTGTGGGATCCGAGCGTGCCAGGGCCCCAGCACACCCCTGGCGTGACTTCAGTCCAGGTGAGTCCACGGATCTCAGGTGCAGCGCTTTGTGTCTATCACAAGCTCCCTGGTATAACAGACAGCCACCAGACCTAGGTTCCTCCATGTGGACACGCCTAATACCTGCTCCCAGACAGTTCAGGTAATTCCTGGGAGGGTGGGGGGCTGCCCCATGCACGGCAGTGAGTCCAGCAGCCTCCCTGACCTCTACCCACTCTTTCAGCAGCACCCCTCCTTCTGCAACCCAAGAAGTCTCCAGATGCTGCCAGATACGCCTTGGGGGTCAAAGCTGCCCCCAGCTGAGAACCACTGACGTGGTCAAGACGCGAAACTTTCCTGAGGCCCAGAAACTCCTCTCATGCCTAACTCCCCACCTGCCAGCAGCCACTGTCCTGGCCTCTCTCACCATGGTTTTCCTGTTCTTGCACTTTAAGGAACAAGATTTACACTCTATGGCTTCTTCTGTTCCATACTGTGTTTGGGAGATTAATCCCCGGCTTGCCGGGTGCACTGGTTCCCTCCTTCTCGCTGCCCTGCAGTGTTCCTCCGTGTGAACAGACCACAGCTTATCCACGTGTCTGCCGCAGGACGCTGGGCTCGAGGCAGATCTCAGTTTGGGGCTGTGACTAACAATGCTGCTATAAACCTTCTCGTACCTGTCTTCTGATGGATGTAGCCCAGCGATGAGGGGCTGCGTCCCAGGGTTCACTTTATGCTTAGCTTCATGCAGGCTTCAGTTTGAGGCGCCCTCTCGGGTGACTGAAGTGCCCCCAGGGTTGCAGACCACGTGAGTGCCACCTCTGGCTTCTTTCATCACAGCCCTGACCTCGCCGCTCGCTTTCTTATTCCCCGCCCCCTCCGTCCACTGTTTTACCAGCCACTTGGAGGGCGGGAGACTGGCCGCTTCACTCTTGTGCCCTCAGCACCTGGCACCCCATGGACCCTCACTAAATGAGTGGTGAAGGGCAGGGGACCTCCGTGTGGGAAGAGTGGTTAAGACTCCACACACCCAATGCAGGGGCCCTGGGTCGACCCCCAGTCAGAGAACTAAGACCCTGCGTGCTGGGTGGCACAGCCCAAAGGACCTCCCCACCCCGCCAAAAGAAAAGGATGAGAGAAGGATGAGGGTGGCCACTGCTGCCTGTAGGTCCCTCTCTGTGCAACAGAGTGCGTGGTTTGTAATCCTGGTTCTTTCTCCTGGGGGGATCTGGGAGAGAGAGTCCATTCTGCTTCCTGGTCAGGGAATCCCTGCTCCAGGGCACCCAGGCAGAGCCGTGGAGACTCAGGGAAAACTCTGGGGGTTGCCATCTCCTGCTCCTGCCCCCGAGACCTGAGTCCCAGCTCGGGTGTCCGTGGAGTGAGCCGGGGAGGGAGGGGCTGCGGGAGCAAAGGGAGCCTGAGAGTGCGACACCCCTGGTGCGCCTCCTGCTTCCGGGGTGGCCTGCGGTCAACACGCACGTGCACCAGCTCCAGAGGCGCAGGCTGCGGGGCCAGGGCACGTGGCCACCTGTGTGCACGGGGAAGCCGGGGACAGCTGTATCGGCTGTGCACTACTCTTAACCGCCTCTCTCTCTTTAAAAAACGTAAGCTGCTGTAGAGCGTGAAACAGGCCCTCAGGAATGACCAGCAGGACATCTTCATGTTGCCCAGCTCACTCAGGCTTTCAGTGATGCTCCACTGCCTCTTCTTTAAAGGACTGAAATACATTCCTGTGGCGGCCCTGTCTCTAGTGGTGCCTAGACACGATTTGGCCCTCTCAGAGTTGTGCAGTCCACTGCCTGAACAACTGGACAGGGCTGTTGCTGCAGATGCCAAATGTGCCCTGCACGTCATATCTTCCCTCATGACCCCAGGGATCACCATACGAAGTTTATATGACTAATGGGATCCACATCACTCTGCATCCTAGGAGCCAACCTCGACCCGGGAAGAATGGGAGCTGGTAACTACCCACCCCGGCGTCATCATCCCTCAGGGGGAGGGCTCTGAGAATGCGCTCAGGGGCCTCCCGGGCTCCCTCCCATGGTCTTCAGGGGGTTAGCTCCCTCACAAGCCGACACACCCAAGCCCTGGGGGACCCAGGACAGTGGCTCTGTCACGCCCGCTTCCCGTCACACGGGCCTGAGGCTGAGAAATCTCCAGAATAGACACGTGTCCCTAGAGCCGAGCCAACACGACGGCCGTGCGGCACCGGCACTGATGCTCCGGCGCCGGCTTTTCCGGTCGCATCCTGGGTCTGGGCCCCGGCACCAGCGAGCATGGGGGTTTGCAGGCGCACTGGGGGCAGCTCCCCTGGAAGCCACTCCACTCTCCCGGCCGGCCAGGAGTGCACAGACCCCCATCCCTGGAGAGAGCGTGTCCCACCCAGGCCCTCCTGAGGCCGAGGGCACTGACCTGTTGATGAACTCTTCGTAGCAGGAGTAGATGGCGGCCAGGCACACAGCCACCAGGTTGGGCAGGACCCGGGGATGGGGGCAGTGCCCCGTGGGGCCGTGCATGCTGGAAAAGAGCAGAGGGCCTGTGAGCAGGGGGCTGAGGGGGCGCCACCCAGGGCAGGGAGGCGGGGGCTGGGACAGGGTGGCCCCGGTCCTCTGAGGGGAAGTGGTAACCCTGGGACCTGAGTCCTGGGCCCCGCTGTGCGCAGGCAGGAGGGCCAAGTTCCGGGCCGAGGATCCCTGGCTTCAGGGAGCCTGGGTTCCAGCCCAGCGGAGCACCTTGGCACGCTTTGGAAACTCTCCACTCTTTCCTCAGCTCTGGAATCAGCTCTGGAATGAGGACAACGGCCCCCTCCTCATTTCGGGGCCCAATTCTCTAATTCAGGGGACGGCGTCGCCTACAGGGGCCAGGCGGCCTGGGACCGACGTGTTTATGCCCAGTGGTTCTGTAAATGAGGATTCACAGCACCTCATTTTCCTGTCCACGTGGGCTGTTTTGAAAGAAAAAGTTACTATTGGCATCCTGGCCTGGCACGGGGTCTGGGCACGGTCCTCTGCAAGTGCCAGCCGCTGTCACTTACCACAGCTATCTCTGTGTCTGTTTTCTCATCTGTAAAATGGGTCTCGCACCCCCATCCCCAGTGCTGTTTGGGGCCTGGGGACAGCACCCAAAACATTGCTGGAAAAACGTCACGGCTGCTGGGGCTAAGAGCCTGAAACAGGTTCATAAACCATGACTGGGTGCTGTAAGGGGGCCCTGGAGCCCCAGGGCTCTGGCAGAAGGACAGTCCTCTGGGTCTGGACATGCTTTGTGAGTTCCAGGTAATGAGTAGCTTTTGGAACCGGCTTGGACAGGCTATCGCAATTTTCTTAAAAAAATTGAGAGGAGTTGTGATGATGTTCGCTAACGTTTCTGCCACGCTTAGGCCCCATTCTTGATGTTTACACGTGTGAGTTCACCGAGTTCTCACGGTAACTGGATCACATGGGTACCATAGTCCTTATCTTACAGATGAGGACACCAAGGCACAGAGAAAAGTTTTAAAAAATCAGAGCAAAACAATCCCTCTTCCCCCACCACCCCGAAACCAGAAGTGACTGAGGATCTGACTTCCTCGAGGCCAAGTTTGGGAGATGGCTGCTCAGTTCCCCGTCAAGGACTCTCTGGGGCTACCAGGACAAGGTTCCCCACACCCCCAGCACCCACAGGAATACTCTCATCATTTAGGACTGCTGCCATTTCCCGAGTTCCTAGTGACCATCAGGCACTGTGCTGGGGGCTTCCTCAGATATCATCTGATTAATTGCACAAACAATCCCGGGAGATAACAGAGGAAAGAGGATCAGAGAGGCACAGCAACTGACTTGATGTCACACAGCAAGTGAGTGCCTCAGACGATACATGGTCAAGAGGACCCAGGAGGCCCTTGTGGAAGATGAGGTGCCTGGGGCCTCTCAACGCCAGCAGCGCCTCTCCTGGGTGCAGGGGAAAGCTGGCCTGCCGGCCAGGAGCAGAGGGGCCCCAGACGAGAGACCCACCTCTGAATGAACTTCTTCACCACCTCCATCCCTGCGTTCAGCTCGTTCAAGGCAAGGATGTACTCCTGAGTAAACAGCCTCAGTCGCGGGCACTTCCCAAAGTCCTGCAGGGAGCGCAGAGGGCAGGGGTTGGGAGGAGAGCAGAAGGGGTGGGGGGGTCCCACTCTGCCCCGGGTGTGTGAGCAATGGGGCGCCGCCAGCGATGCCCTCCTCCTAGAAGCACACACGTCTTCCGTGTGAAGGAACGGGCCTGCTCACCCCCGAGCTCACGCCCTTCCATGGCTGCCTGCAGAGCTGGGAGATGACCTGGCACAGGAGGGTCCCAGGCACTGGTCAGCCACCCTGCGATGGGGCAGGGGTCAGCAAGCCACCCAGACATGTTGGGAACACAGCCCAGCTGGCCTCCAGCTGTGACCACAAATGCCCTTTCTGTAGCCCCCAAGGGATTCTGGGCCCCCGGCTTCCTGTGCATGTGGGCGTGAGTGCCTGAGAGCTGCGGCCTGGAAGGCAGGTGTGTGCCCTGGACGGGGAGCGTGTGTAGGGAGGTGGCTGGTTAAGTCCAGGGTCAGCCCAACAGGGGTGGGGCAGGAAGGAGGAATCACATGCCCAGTGTGAAGAGCCGAACAGGTGGTTGGGGGAGGCAAGTGTAAGCTGGGAAAGGACTGTGCCCATTCCCACGCCATGTTAGGGACCTGGCGTCGGGCTTGTGAACCCACGAGCTGGGGTGCCAACAGTCAGGAGGGCCGGTCCGGGTGGTGACAAGGCTGACCAGCACAACCTCAGTGGGGAGCCTGGCGGTCTCCAGGCTCCTTGGCTTCTCCTCCAGCCCTCACTCAGAGGAACCCACTTAACAAAAAGCAACCTGGGCCAAGACTCTAATCTAAATAGAGCCCCTCAGGACTTGCCCTGTGGATCTCACGGATCCCACGGGCCCTGGGGAAAGAGCTCGGAGTAGGATGTGGCCCCCCGCCTCCTCCGGCCAGCTCACAAGGCGGGTTTCCAGACCTGCCTGGTCCTCTGCACCTGCAGGGAGGGGCTGAATTAGGTTCCCCAAGGGGTTGGGGCTCATCTTCTCCCATCCCGCCTGCTAAAGTTACGCCCCGGCATGAGGAGGGCAGCAAAAAGAGAAAGCTCAGAAGGAATCTAAACACGTGCATGTGTGTGCGTGCGCATATGTGCCTACGTGCACACACGCACACTGGGCTCGAAGACGGGGCCCCTGCCTGAAGCCTGACTGTGCTTCACACCGAGGTGGACGCCCGGAGTCCCTGGAAGAAGGGCAGCAGGAACGCCCCTCCCTGGGCCCACTGTCCCGCCCTGCGCGACAAGGGCTGCAAGAACTCATCTCCAGGACCCTTCCACCCATGAGGTTTTATGATTCTATGAAACTATGAAAACTGCTTCCATTAAGCCCTGCTAAAGATAACTGTGCCATTATCATCTCTATTAGATTTCTGCAGAGCCAAGGTCATTTTTAACATTACAGATTGGCCTGGTGGCCTTTGAACGTGTGGGTGAGGGACATCTCACCTCTTTGGCAAAGTCGAACATGCTCCCCTTGGAAAGCAGGAGGTCTGATCAGCCAGGGGTCCACCAGGACCACGGCCACATCTTCCTGCCACTTTGGCTACAAGAACACGCCAGTGAGTGGCACGTGGGCACAGGGCCTGTGATCATTCTTAAGGAGGCAGTGAACACATCGTTTAGAATCTCCAGGGGAACGTACTTAACGACTGCTTCCATATCTAATTTTTATTGCGGCCCAGGCAGCAACACTCTGAGATTCGTACCTTAGGTTCGGCCTGCTCGTCCATGAGATGGGACACAGGATATACTGATAAGAGTTGCACTCGCAGAATAGGAACTGCAGAGTAGGAGCCCTCCAAAGGCACCACGGGGCAGGCGCGTGCGTGCGTGCGTGAGTGCGTGTCCCACCCCATTTCCACAATGTTCTGTGTCCCCTCAACGAGAAACACTGCACACCGGCTGAAGCGACGCCAGGGTTCACACTGTGCTAACAGGTCCGTGGCTGGCGGCCAGCTAGGCACACTCACTGGCCAGTGAGTGACCAGGCGCTCCATGTCAGCTCCCAAATGGTGTCCCGGCTGATCACTGAGCTTTAGGGGGTGTCATGTGGGGGACACCGAAGGCTCGTGGTGCTTCCCACACGGGGCGTGAGCCACAGTCACGTTCGTCTCTCCTGCAGGAGGGCCTCACTCCCGACCCGGTCCTGCCTACAGCTCTCCTCACACAGTTCGGTGTGTCATCAGTGGACTTCAAGAGCAAGTGGGACTGTGAAGCTTTATAGCATCCCTGGACGCCGGGACCACAGGGGGGAAGTTCTATAAACATGAAGAGAAGGTTCTTGCCTGAGGGATCCCGGGCTCTGCCAGACCACAACAGATGCTATAAATTCTGGGTCTGCCCTGTAGCTGTTCTGATTTTCATCCAGAAAATTACATGGTCAACACTCCAGGCCCATAAAACTAACCAGACGTAAGGGAGACGCTGTACAGTCAAGCCTTGGGAGGCTGCCTGAATTTTGACGTTTTCCCCTTGGAAGTCAGACGTCCTAAGAGAACCCTTATTAAGTGTTTCTGTACCTGAGCAGGGTGGACCTTGGCCAGGGACGCCTGGGGGGGTGGCTCCGTCCCTGACAAGTGCGATGAGATGAGGTCCTTTCCCAAAGGAACTCCAGCACCTTTGCTCTGGGCTCCGAGAGAGCGTGACCCTCACCTCACACTACATCCACGGTGACTTTAAAGTTAACAGTCTGGGACCCTTTTCTCCCAGCTGGCCGAAGCCGGAGAGCACCCTTGAAGTGATTAAAGCCCAAACCAGGCAGAACACCTCTCACCCCCCACCCCTCAGCGGAGTTTCTTTCTTAGTCCTGGAGAAGGACTGGATGGAGGGGACCCACCCCCTGTGCTCAGAAAACAAGAAATACATGTTCGTCTCAGGCCACAGAGGAGCGCTCTGAAACAAGCCAGAGTTCAGCGGCGGTGTGAGATCACCAGTCAGGGAATTTGCACAGCACCAGCACGGCTGCCCGATCGTGGCCGCCTGGAGGAAGATTCTGAAGCTACACTGGGCTCCGCGGATGAGTGCTGCGATCGACTAAGGATGTCTGCCCTTGTGCGGGATGCGGGGGCGTGGTGCACGTGTCCTGTGTTTCCACCCCTAACTAGGGAAGGGGGTGGGCTGCATCCTCCTCTTTGGGGGCCTGGTGTCAATGCAGGAAAGCTCCCTCACAGATCAAACTGTGAGCAGGTCACCCTTCCTCAGAGCCGCTTTCACACCTGTCCACGGGGCTCCGGAGTGGCCCACGGGGCTCTCTGGGTCTCCTCGCCCACAGGCCGTCAGGAGAGCCACGGGGGATGATGCAGCGGAGTGTCACTCGGCTCCGAGAGGCGCTCTGTGGCTAGCTGAGAGCAGGCGTCACTTGCTCCGGTTCCCCGCTGCGGTCCTGGGGCCAGTCGGCCACGTTTGCTCAGCCCAGCCTCTCCGCGTGCAATGCAGAGAAAGCAACCTCATCCAGGGCTGCTCCCACTGGACCGAGGTGAGACTGCAGAAGGGCTGGCAGGTTACGGGAGCCTGGACCACTGAGTGTGCAATGAAATGCTGCCTCTGTGCTTTTAAAATGAACTACAGGGCAGACTTGGCGTGGATTTCCTCACGGTCCCCCCATGCCCTTTTCCTGTCCTGGGAGCCCCTCCTGAACACCTGTGACACTGAGTCGTCAGGTCCCTTGGGGCCTCAAGGCTGTGATCACTTCTCGGACTCTCCTTGTGTTTGAGCCCCTGGCCGTTCAGAGGACCGTTGTGTGGAATGTTCCTCAGCTGGGACTGGTCTAAGGCTTTTCTCATGATCAGACAGAGGCGGAGGGTTGGAGAGAGAAGACCCCTGCGGGCCGGGGCCCTCCTGCTCACATCATAAAGGGTGCCTGCCACACTGTGACTTCTCATTGTTGACCCTGACCTCGCCTAGCAGTCTGAGGTCACGACCGTCAGGTTCCTACACCGCACAGCCCTGCTCCCCACTTCCATGGATACTGCCCTCGGCAGCCCCCTCCTACGGTGTGAGGGGTTCACCCCACCTCCTCGAGGGCAAGTTTCCACAGGTATTATCTGAGATGCTATACACACGAGACCTATCTCTTCTGCCCCGACCACGTTATTTTTGTCATTCTTACTGTGCAAAGATTCTTCCTGTTGCCTTTTACCTGCAAAGCATAGAGCCAAGCAGGGCAGGCTGCACGAAGACCCCGACTTGCAGCCCCAAGTCCAGTCCCTCAGTCCTTGGCCGCCAGCCCCATCTCCCGGTTTTTTGGGAGAAGTGAGACTGGAAGCTCATGGCCCTCAGTGGGCTCTATGGTGGGGGGCCCTGGGCAACTCACCATGTTATGCTTCAGGATTCTCTGGACCACGGGGGTGAACACTTCGATGACCACCATGGACCGGGGCCGCTCTCTGCAGTGCTGGGGAGACAGCAGGGCACGGTCAGGGCCAAGCCTGGCAGGGTCCAGCAGGGGCCCCGGGAGACCTGACCACGGGGGGCCCAGCCCTGCTGCCCGGGACCCCCTGCTCCACACTACTGTACGGCTTTCTGCTCCCTCTGGGGAGAGTAAGAAAAGTGGGCAGGGATGGGACCTCCTGCTTGCGCTCTGTTTTGATCTGACAGTCTGCGGTTGTTTCCAGTAGTACAGACAATCCTATTTAACAGGACAGTCTTATCACACAGACCTGTTTAACAGGGTGAGATTCTTGCAGCATGAAGGTCCAATGTGAGAGTCTCTTGAAAATTGGGGGCTAGTGTTTGGATGCCAGAACCTCGGAAATTCCGTGATTCTTCTGTCGAGGGCTTTGAGAGTAAGCTCTCAGCATATTTATCTCACTGGCATGGGATTTTGTTTTTCAAAATGAAATTGAAGGCCCTTGGGTGGAGCAGATGGGACCCGTTGCTCCAACACATTTAAACCTGCCGGGGCCTGAAGGCGCTGTTTCCAGAGGGCCTGGACTTGGGATGTGAGAAACCAGGGCTTTCCTGGACAATCCTTCATAAACAAACCCTCCCCAGAACTTGGGGTCCTGGCTTCCAAGAACTAGTGGGCCCCCAGTGCCCGCCTGGCCACGCCGCACCTGTCTCACTGGGGTACACAGACCACACCCCCACGAGCTTGGGGAAGAGGGCTGGCAGGAGGAAGACCAGAGGAGCTGGACGAGTGGCAAACCCAGGCCCAGAGACTGTCCAAGGACATCAGATCACTGCGCCAAAAATCACCCGGCTAGGGGCCAAGGAGGACGGCCTGCTGGCCCAGCCCCGAGGCTGCCAAGGTACACTCTCGGGCAAGGGGTAACTGGTCCCGACGTGCTCTGGGCGTGTTCTGTGCGAATCCCACCGCGAGGCTGGCGCTGGGTCCCTGGGAGCAGAGATCCTGCTCCGAGGCTCCTCCAAGCTCACCTGCATCCCTACCACCCCATACTTGCCCGGCTCAGGGAAAGCCCCATGGCCAGGCTCCCACTGTGGGCCAGCCGGTGCTCACAGGAGCCCTGGCTAATAAAAGCCCAGCTCTGATGTCAGGAGCCAGAAAACGTGCTGCAAACTTCTCTCAAGACGGCCAGGAAGATACTCCCAGGAAGAGCTCAGTGCCTCCCCCTGACCTGTTGGTCTGGACCCTGGGCCTCACTTATCACCTGTCTGGTGGAGAGGGTTCCTAGCTCGTCTCCAACTCTGTCTGGGGCCCTGATCTGTTTGGGGAGGAGTCTGGGTTTCCAGGAAATTTCGCAAAACCAACCCCCGCAACGCACACACGGAGACAGGCTGCTTCCTGCAAACACAGCCCTGCTTCGGCGATGCCGTACCTTGCAGAAGAATTCACAGAGATCCGGTGGTGGATGGTTGTTTTCCAGCAAAGGAGCAATTGCCTGAAAGAAGAGGAACACACGTCAGTCGGAATCTCTCGGAAGGAATCGTAGGGGGGTGTGTCAACCCACGAGGGCTGATTCACAGTGGAAAACCCGACCTTCTGGTCGCTGTCTAGGCAGGTAAGGCCAGTTATGTGAGCACCTCAGTAGGAGATGAAGCCATGGAAACTGAGGCTCTGTTCATAGCAGCAACAGGCAGGCTGAGCCACAGGCGGAGACAGAGCCCAGGGTTTTACTTGCCTGGGGCTGTGCTGTTCAATATAGTAGCCACTGACCACGTGTGAATCTTACCATTTTAAGTGACATGGGAGAAAACATTTTTTTTTAGCCATGCCATACGGCTTGCAGGATCTTAGTTCCCCAACCAGGGATGGAACCTGCAGCAGGAGCACAGAGTTCTAACCACCACTGGACTGCCAGGGAAGTCCCAAGAAAACAACTTTTCAAGGCAATAAAAGTACAGTTCCTCAGTTATGCTAACCACATTTCAAGCGGTCACCAGTGTCATGAAGCCAGTGGCCAACGCCATGTACAGGGCAGACAGAGGGCATGCCCATCACCACGGGAAGCTCTCCCCCACGGTGTGGGAAGGGGGTGGTGGGCTCCAAGCTGACCGCAAGGCTGAGCCCACCACCCTCGTGCCATCCCCGACCGCCACGTGGACCAATCACTACACTGGTGATAGTTTTAACAGCACACCACGAGCGACACCCCAGAGGCCGTTGCTGTAAGAGGGCACTTGTCTGTGCCGGGCTCTGGGCTGTGTCCCGTGATTCACTCTTCGCTACACGCTGGGAGGCGGGTGTACGTCCTGCCCTTTCCTTAGAGAGGTGATGTCTGCAGCCCAGGGTCACATGATTAGGAGATGCTGGAGCCAGATGTGAACCCTCGAGTGTGACCCAAGAGCCTGAGCTATTTACCAGCCGACTTCTCAGCCGGAGCTCTTCACAGGACCGGGAAAGGGGGCAATGAGAGACCCCAAGTAAGCCAGGCCCATGGTTCGGGCTCCGCACCTCGTTTTCAGAAGCTCAGCGCCTGGCCTGCTGGATGGGGATGCTCCGCTGCCCAGTGTGGGTGACCACCGGAGAGGCCGGGTCGCAGCAGGGGGAGGGGTTGGGGCGAGGGGCTGCCCCAGCCCTCAAGTTACCGCCTGGCCCTCAGCCCCGCTCCCTACACTGATCTCTGGGAGGGGGGACCACGAGGCAGGGTGGAGCTCCTTGGCTCCAGCCCCTTCCATCAAGCTGGGCACCCCCTTCACAGGAATGAGTCAAAGAATGATGGAGTGGGAAGAGATTAAGTGTCCACAGTGGGCGTCAGGCGTGGGTCCCACTCTTCCATGCCTATTATCTCACTTGAGCCTCATGACAACTCTGTGAGGTCAAACGGGAGTGACTGCCACTCGTACAGATGAATAGACAGAGGGCTGGGGAGGCTATTACAAGCCCTGCCCCAGTCACAGAGTATTGATCATTTTAGATCGTAGTATTAAAAAGAAGATTGTATGTTCTTGTGGAATCTTTCCCAGTTAATTACTCCAGCAGCCCTGCAGGAAAGGCTCTGTGGTCACCCCATTTCACAGATGAGAAGACTGAGGCTCAGAGTGTCAAGGCAGCTGAACGGAGTACAGGGTAGACCAGGGGTTTTCCCCGGGGTTGCTTTGTCCCCCTCCCAGAGGGCATTAGCATGTCTGGAGACAGTCTGACCGTCATGACAAGGGGATGCAACCGGCATCCAGGGGGTTGTGGCCAGGGATGCTGTGACGTCCTACAATGGGCGGGACAGCCCCCACCATGAGAAACCGTCCATGCACAAATGTCACTAGTGCCGAGGGCAAGAAACCCCAGGTTAGACGTGCAAGAAAGGGCTTATGAGAATCTCCAAGACATGTCGTTAAGTAAACAAACCAAGCACAGAACAACACAGTCAGCTTCACATCATTAATGTTAAAAGCAAAATATAAATATATAACCCTATCTCTCTGTATGAGTTTATCACCCCCTGAAATGCCCCAGGGCTGGGCTGGGATGAAATCTTTTTCTTTTTGTTTTTAAAAACAGTGAAAATATACTCATGAAATTCTTAAAGATATTCTTTAAGTAAAATTAAAAGCTCTTCATTATTTGCCCAAGGTCTCCGCTGGTATGAGGTTGGCCCAGGGTCTACACTCGCCTCTGAACTTGAACCATACTTGGCTCTAAGCTCACGCTCTTCACCAGCATGTGGGAACCCTGCCAGGGTCTGGACCCCAGGTCCACGCTTGTCCAGTGACAGGCCAGCTCTTACCAGCCAACAATTACCTACAGCACTGATGTCTGACTGATAGCTGAATAAAACCAACTCAAATTACTTGTGAAAGTATTTCTGAAAACTAAGTACATTAAAAAAAAATACCTAATACCAATCCCCATGGGGAGAAGACTAACTGTCAACAGGTCAAATCGGATCATGTGATTGCTGGAATGAAAAGGAGGCGACAGAAGGCTGCGTGGTTATTTTAACAGCACTGGCCACAGAGGACATTGAACACAAGAGGCTGCAAAACGGTGGGCTCAGGGTCAGACCGCGAGATCAAATTCTTTCCCGTTCTCAGGCTTCCCCACTGAGCAGGGAAACAGCCCAGTGCAATTAAGGGGTCAGCCGGCCAAATTAGCTGGATAAACGCAGCCCAGATTTCTCAGATCAAAATTCCTTTCCCAGGCTCCTCCCAAGTCCAAGGCCCTGACCCTGCTTCGGGAGACAAGGTGCAGAGTAGGACCCGGGGTGCTGCCAGCCGAGAGGGGAAGACACCGGCGCCTTGCTCAGTCACCGCCTGGTTCTCCAACAGGCAGAACTTCTTTGCCTTTGCCCATGCTGGGCTCCCCGCCTGGACTGCCTTGCCCTGGGAGCATCCTATCCACTCGTCAGGACTCCAGCTCCCTCACCTCCTCCTTGAAGTCCTCCGTCATCTTCCCCCGAGTCCCCCTGTACTCCCCTAACTCCCTGGATGCAGCTCCAGCCCAGCCCACGTGATTCCCGGACTATCTGCCACGCCCCCCAGCACACAGAAATCCCTCAATGGCGGCGCTGCTGGTGGAAGAGAGACCAGTGTCTGGCACACACTTGTACTCATGGGTCAACAGATGTCTGTTAAATTAAATTATTAATTGACAGCATGCCAGAGAAACGAGGTGGTGGGGAGGCCCAGGTAGATGCTGCCCCTGTTCTAGCAAGAGAAGGCGAGGGGTGGTCAGGGCAGAGCGTGGGGAAAACCTCTACATTCTGAGTGGACACTCAGCGAGCAGCTGCGGTGAGTGACTCTGGGGGGACCTCCACAGAAGCTTCTGCCTTTACGCTCTGTGATTAAAATGCAATTCAGAGGGGCACGGTGTCTGGGATGTTGTCCTTGTATCAAAAACTGTACCCACGGGACCTCCTGGGCAGATGAATATTCCAGACCCTTTCCTAGGCACACAGAGCTCTGCCTCTCACTTCCATCTCAAGTTCTGCCTTCCTGCTTCCTGCTGCCTTAACGTTTTGTGCTCCAGCAAAGCTGATGTGTCCAGAATATCCCATGTTGCTTAAAATCTCTGTTTACACTTTGCTTTCTCTCTGGAAAGACTTTCCTCTGTTTCCCCATCTGGCAAACTCCTATTGATCCTTCAAAGCCCGGCTCAGAACCTCACTGCCTCTGGGAAGCTCTCTGGCTTCTTTCCCAGGTGAGTTCACAACTCCACTCTCCAGGTAACAAGCCTCTATCTCTGTAATGATCTCATTTACCAGATGAAGGACTCCTTGGGAGCAGGGGCTGTTTTCATTACCCATGAATTCAAGCACACAGCACAGGGCCTGGCACCCAGAAGGGGCAACTTCTTTTCTTTCTTCTCTCTGGTGAGAGTCACACTTCGTAGCTTAGAATCACCCAGGAAGGATGTTTCACCTCAAACACGCTTACAGTCATAGTCAAGGCCCAGAGACTATCCCTCACTTTGCACATCAGAGGGAATGAAATCCGGGTTCTATGTGTGGATTAATTAGGAGACAGGTCCTGGGGCAAGAAAGAACAAGTTTACCTTTCAGCTAATAGGGTGACGGCTGAGAATACATTATAGGGTCTCTGCCATCTCCTGCCTCTGACTCTGCATAGCAGACTCAAGAAGAAGGAGGCGATTAAGACACATTTGCTACAGGCCTCAGAGACTGATAATTACCACCCCCTCCCATCAACTGGGGCTCTGACATGTGCAAAGTCAGGAGGGAGGCATGTCTGGCCTAACAGAAGGGATGAAACTGAGCAAGGCCGCCTTGCTGGGAGATGACAGTGGTGCCCGGGGGATCCGCTGAGACCTGGGTAGGGCTGCGGGCGCGGGAGAGGGGCAAGGCAGGCGGCCGCCCAGGACTTACCACGATGATGTTCTCGTGTTCCTGGGTGGTCAAGTTTGTGTTCTGAAGGGCGAGCAGGGAGGCCAGGAGGAAAACAGAACAAGACACATGGTTAGTAAGATGGAACATCGGTATCTCAAAGGGCCACATGGTTCCAAAGCCGCTTTCAGCCTCTTGGACAGAGGACGGTTGCCACTTTTTCTTAATTAAACAGATCAGAAGCTGATCAAAGTCACAGTCGGGAAGCGGGGGGGTGTGGGAGGAAGCACAGCCTTGGGGCAGGGATTAGAGAGCTCCAAGTCCCTGTTTCACCAGGGGAGTGACATGCCCTCGGGGAGTCACTTCTCAGTGAGATGGTTTCTCCGTCCATAGATGGAGTCCACTTTGGGCTTAAGCCTATGCTTGGCCCTTTTCACGGCCACGCACGCTACCTGGAAGCCTGGCAGGTGCATAATAAAGACACAATAAACATGTAGAACGCTCTGTCAGCCAGTCTTTGAGAAGTATTTCAGTGGTTCCCCAGCTACGTTCCCAGGGAACACTAGTGTTCCACGATGTTGGCCCAAGATGGTTTAGCTACGTTAAAATTCTAGCGACTAACCTGCGAAAGGATTAAGTGGAATGGATTAAACTTGCTAAATTCTTGGGGTTTTTTTTTTTTTCCTCTCCTCCCTATCTGGAATTTTTTTACACAACTGGTACCTGTGACCACCATCCTGTGTATAAGAAAGAGGATGTGAATGAGGAAAGGGACAGATATGCAATAAATAAGAGACTGTGGGAAACTTCAAACAGAGTCTCGTCTGTTTCGCTAGCCTCCTGCTGTGTTCTGCTCCGAGTGTCTCCGTGGATGCAGACTTTCACCCATGTCGACTTTCTTTCCAACAGGTGCTCGTAACGCACCTCCTCACTGGGCAGTAAATGGCAAGACCGACACGGTCCCTGAATTCTGGAAGGAGCCCCACGGACTGAACAGGTTTAAGGAGTGTCTGGTATCGAACGCATTTACACCAGCTGAAGCGAAGGAAAAGCGAGGGAGCTATCCTTCTGCTTTGGTCCAGGCAGCTGGCCACCGGGGGAGATGGGGTGAGCACCGGGAGCATCCCGGTTCCCATGGCGACCGCCAGACCCATGTGCCCAGGGTCCAGACCACGCAGGGGGGATGCTGCTTGGACTCTAACACCTTTTCTTTTTGTGGATGTGGGTGGAGTCTGAGCAGCCACGGATGGCAGATTTTCAACCACCGGCCGTTTCTCAGCCAAGGTCAGGTAAAAAGCCTGGCTTTCGCAGCTCTGCTCACCACCCCTCAGGTGCTGTGTTGGGGCTCCGCAACACTCCTTCCACCCGCTTCCTGCGCCTGTGACAGGTTCTACGGCCAGGGGCTCGCCCGGCGGCGGGGATGACGGGGTGGAGTGGGGCTGTGATCCCGTCTGCCCTGTCCCTGAGCTCCTACCTCCCACCAATGAGCTGCAGGGCTCAGGCCACACGAGGACCAGCTCCCCCTTTCGGGTTGCCGTGGGCAGGCCGAAGGGACCACTGGGCCTCACAGCCCCCGCGGACGGTTCCAGCCAGAGCCTCCAGCAGGCACCGGTGTGTCTCTGGTTCCCGTCGCCAGTGACAGCGCTTGCCCTTCTCAGGGAGCCTTCTCTCCACTGAAGCCCTTCCTGACGCTGGGTGGGGAGTGCTCACGAACAGCCACTGTGTTGGAGGGGACAACTGTATGCCACATGGTGTGGCCACTCCACACACTTGACCCAACAAAAGCCCGGGAGGCAGGGGACACCGGCTTTCACAGGCTCATCCTCCTTCTCCCTTCTTGGGATCCTGCCTGCCTTCAGGCTGATTTGGTGATGATGCCCGGAGCCTCTTAGGAGGAGGAGGCTTGGGCAGCAACTTAAGTAAAGAGAACAAAGAATTTAGTCCACATGCTCGAAACAAAAATGGGCAAGGAGTGGGGAGAGCTTGCTTTCCAGCCAGCCCCTCTATGCATCCAGCTGATGGTGCTGACGGTCAAGTTCACAGCCATCTCCCACCATGAGAGAAATGTGTTTTATCAACTGGTCCCTGTATGTTAGGCACAGAGCCAGGCTCTGTGTACACATGAGGACATCTAATCCCTAATTCTAGGAAATGGGTGCTAATCTTAGCCCAACCCACTGAGAGACCTAGCTCCTTGTGTAAGGCCCGTGAGCTCCTGAGGGTAGAACCACGACTCGCTGACTCCGCACACTGCTGCCCTAGGGGCCTGGTCCCTCGCTCACCTAAAAGCCTCCGCCAGTTCAGGTAACATCCCATCAGCCTTGCAGTGGGGCAGACCTGGGCCTGGGTCCTGCCCACCCCTCATCCAAGTGACCCTGGACAACCGACTCAACCCTGCAGAGCCTGCATTTGCGATTCCGTGTGCTTCCTGTGCAGGGTCGCTGCAAGAAATGTAAAGGGGCTGGTGTAAATCCCTGCCACCCTGATTGTCCCAGGGCACGTGCTCAGAGAACCTCGGTGTCACTGGCAGAGGTGTGAATCTCACCGGAGGGGACGCCGCCTGGGCTGCAGCCCCAGCTCTTTCCCTCACCAACGGCTGCTCTCATCAGTATATCGGGGACAGTGTGGGCCCCCTGCCTGACACCCAGCAGGTGCAGAGCAGATACAAGCTTCTTCCACTTTTGTTTCTCTAAATGCCTTTGTCTCTCTACCCTAGTGCTTGGGATCAGCTGACTCTGAGACCCTTGATCTAAAGCCTGCGAAGTGATGTGAAGTACGTGAGACTGTGGCCACGGGAACCACATCTGAGATGAGCAGGAAGTCCCAGCAGAGGCTGGTCATGGGGTCACCTGCCGCCGTCCCCACCGAGTTGACCACGAGCCTGACTTAGAGATGGTGGCTGAGACCAGTGGGGCCGACAAAGTGGTCAGAGCGACTGTGCGGTGGGAGCCAGGCCGCCCTTCGGGGTGGAATTTCCAGCCCCAAGGCCTACTCAGCAGGTCACGTGGTGTCTCTGGGCCTCAGTTTCCCCATCTGTGAGATGGAGGCAGCGAGGCCCATCTCTCGGGGGAATGTGAGTGTTAGATGGAAAGCTGTGTGCACGGCACCTGCCCGAAACACGACAGGTGCATCCTGAGGGTAAGCTGCTCCGCTCTCTCCCGTGAGAAACCAGCCCGGGCCTGACGACCGGCCCCGCCCGCCATGCAGGCAGCCTGGACTCAAATCCCAGACTGTGACCGTGATCTGTTTCAGAGTCGAAGTCTTGACTCTCCTGTGGGATGAGGCTGGTCTCCCACCTGAGGACGGTCACACCCTCTGCCCACAGCCATCTCTGCCATGCACCTTTCACCGCCTGCCCCCACCTCCCCCCAGGGTGGGGGACCCTCTCTCTTCAGCAGACGTGGAAGGCCTAGGCTGGTTTCTTGAACTGATGGGCAGCGACCAGCCTGCGCCCGCGAGAGGGCGGAGGTTCTAGGCAGCAGGGACCTTGTGTGGGGTCTGGGGGGCTGCAGAGGAGCCACCCAGGGAACCAGGGCCACTCCCAGGGAAGAGGGGCAGAGACCACTCTGGTGGCCGTGCATAGCTGAGGCCGGGAGTCATCAACCCCGGGGCCCCCGGGGGCCAGGGAGCAGATGAAAGGGGGCAGCACTGACCTCTGCAAAGCGCTCAGAATAGCACGGGGACAGCGGGAACGGTGGGGCGCTCAGGAGCGCCCCTCGCCCTCCATCAGGCAAGCCCAGCTAAGATCAGGCCTCATGTCCCGCCGTCTTCCCCGGGAGGGAGGCGACCGCCTTTACCCAGGAGCCCGGGGCCGCCCCTGGCACAAGGCACACGCTCACAGCCTGGGGCTGCCTGGTGGACCCTGAGGCTCGGCTGGGTGGCGCTGCGCAGCCGCTGCCAGCTGCTGCTGGGCGTTCTGATCATTTCTAAGGACAACCTGCAAAGTCCTCCTTTGTGGTGAAGCCTCTCAGTTTTTAAAACCCTGTGCGAGCTAAACAGAGTGTGGCTGTGGGCTGTGGGTGCCGAGGAGAGCAGGAAGCCACGTCTGCCGGGAACCCCAGTGCTGGGGGTGGGGGAGACGGAGGCGGCTGGGGGTGGGGGAGACGGAGGCGGCTGGGGGTGGGGGATGGAGGAAGGGCTGTCTGGGGGGGGCTGCACAATGCGCTCCCACCCGGGATGAACGAGAGGATTCTGACAGCGGCCACTAGCCCAGCTCGGGTCCAAGGCCAGCCCCTGCCAGGTCCTGTCCCAAAGCAGGTCCTGGGGCACGGTGGGGTGACAACCACTCTCCCCTCGACCTGACCTCCTTCTCAGCTCCCTCGTGTCACTGGGGGATGGCTCACCTCCTCCCGCGACGACGGGGAGACAACACAAACTCGAATTCATCTGCCGCTTGGTCCGGGGTGGTGCTCAGCAGACCCCGTAAAAGAATTAAACTTCAAAGTGTTGGAGGGGCTGGGGTGGGGGCGGGTGGCACCGAGCGGAATCAGGCCAAGCAGCCTTACCTCTGAGAGCAGTTTCGAGACGATTTCCAGTGGGGCCTGGTTGATGGAGTCGTCTTGCAGAGGGGACGTCAGAGCCATGTCCACCAGCGTCCGGATCTCCTTCAGGACAACCTCCCAACGGCTTGGGTTACTCAGGACTTTCTTGTACTTGTAAATCTTTTTCTGTTTGGGAGAGAGAAAGAGACCCACGCGTGTGATGGACAGGCCAGGGGTGGGCGAAGTATACAACTCGATCGGTGACTCCTCTGCTTCAAGGTGGACGCCTCCCTCCCTCCCCATCAGAATCCCATCCCAGAAGAACAGTGTCTTTCCCCAAGTCGAAGGTTGCGGCTGCAGACAGCTGGGCCTCCTGACCACTAGGAGAGTCATTTCTACTCTGCTTCCAGTGACCTTTTGAAAAGGATGAAGATAGATATCGGTCAGATTGCATCTTGTGCCAAACTCGTTCCCCAAGTATTCTAATGTAATCACAGCAGGAAGGTACTTTCTTTGTGTTGGAGGCAATGTTTCTGCTCACCTACGAGGCCACCTGGAGTGTGAGCAGCTGGGAAACCGGACAGACAGGCTTGGGGCCCGGAATTCAGCTCCAGCCAGGCAGGGACTGAGCCCAGAGTGGCCCTCAGACTGCACGTGGGGAGTAAGACAGTGCCTTCTCGCCTCTGCACCCAGAGCTGGGGAGCGGCTGGGGCAGGGGCCGGGCTGGTTCCGCCCTCTGACATCATGGAAACAGAAGCCCTCTCCGAAGGCTGAGGTCCCAACAGCTGCCTGCCTCGCTGCCGCCCAGCTGGCCTGGGAGCTTCTCTTTCTAACTGGATAAACTCCTTCATTAAGTGTCCCGCTCCCTGGGGAAAACCTAATTTTAAAGTCACAGAGCCAGCAGCCAGCTGGGTGACACGTCACAGCCTCCGAGCCAAAGTCTGAACGAGGGGAGGAGGCGGCGAGGGTCTCACGCTGGCCCCTGAGGCCCAGAGGCAAGCTCGCAGGCCTCCAGGCTCTCCCTGACCACTGGGTTTCCGAGTTAACAAGGATGAAGGGTCTTGGACCCCAGGACCTAGAATGGAACATCTCAGGGACAAAGTCCACACTGGACCGAGCAGCGCACGGTGCTGAGTGAGGCGTCGTGGTGGAAACTCCCAGGCAGACTGTGGAATCAGATAGACCCGGTTCTTCCTATTTCCACCTCCTGAGCCTCAGTTTCCACTTCTGTAAATGATGCGTGAAAACGGCCTGTGGCCTCGTCCACTGAGTAAGCCTTATAAACCCTGGACCCGCGTGGTCCCCTCTCTGGACGGAGTTGTGCTCAGAAGCACAGTCCAAGGAGCACAACCACAGAACAGAGAGGGAACTCAGACGCTCAGCTGGTCTCCTGAGAAACTTGGAAGGGATGAAGCCTACAAGCACGGTGATCCAGACATCACAGCGTCCTAACTGTCTTTCTCCCGTTTTTGGTTTTTTCTCGCACGCCACGGTCTTCTGGAGCCTCTTCCTTGCTAATCACACCCGTCACCACCGCCATCCCCCACTCAGTGAACTCACACCTGGGAGTACTTCCCTGTGTTCATCCCAGCCCTCTCTCATGTACGCAGGCGGTCTGTCTCCTCCCCTCCCTCTCCACACCCCCTCCACCTCCCCCACCTCCCCCACCTCCCTCCACTCTACACCCCCAGCTGCTGCCATGAAGACAGCCCAGTCCTCCTCAAGCGGGGTATGGAAGAGAGTGGAGACATTGACTTGCCAATCATGTTAGATCCTACAAGGGCCGGAAGAAACCATGGCAACTTGTCTGTGTGCGTGTGTGTGGGGGGCGGTGTTTATTGAACAGTACATACACCGTTGATGGGGATGACGGTGACTGGCAGTGTTCACCGAACACCGTTCTCTCGTGAGGAGGTGCACCCAGCTTCCCGAAGCTTCCCTGGGACGGTAACCAGCCTCAGTCCCAGCGACTGTCAGCCAGGAGCACAGCCAGGTCCAAGCAGACACACAGCGCCTGAAATCTCAGGCAGCAGAGATACTTTGCAAGGCAAGAACCTGACCCAGCCCTGAAGGCGAATGCTCCTTTGAGTTCTGGACGTTGCGGGTCGGCTCTGTGACCAGAGAATTGCTTAATTTTTTATTTTATTTTATAATTTTTTTTAAATTTTAACTTTATTTTACTTTACAACACTGTATAGGTTTTGCCATACATTGACATGAATCCAGCACGGGTGTATATGCGTTCCCAAACATGAACCCCCCTCCCACCTCCCTCCCCACAACATCTCTCTGGGTCATAAATGACCATGAGATGGCTGCAGAAACTTGCCGTATATTAAGCCCCAGAGAAAACCACAGGGCGCACAGGCAGGTCTTCCCATGGTATACTCTAGATGGGCCTACGGTCTGGGCTTTAAGCACGCTCTCTTCTAATCAGCTGCAGGTTATTTATTTTGGAAAGAATAATGACTTCATTCTTTTTGTGAAAACAGGGCATGCTCACCGTGAGAAATGTAAACCATGCTGAAACACAGAGGAAAGGCTCAATGAGAAAAGGGCCTCAGAGACCCCGCCATCTAGAAATGGCCGTCGTTAACCTTCGGTGATCACTGTTCAGCTCTCCTTTAGACTTGGCCCGTGGAGGTTGGTGGCCGTGAGCGTGGTCCCTCCGTCTCCGGGTACCCACACCTGGATGTCGCTGAGATTCCAAGATACATGTCCCAGGGGGAGGGCTCTCCGGGAGCCCCCAGCCCCTGCACAGCTTCCCATGAGCCCCCTCCCAGGCACGCCCAGCCTCGGGCTCACAGACACAGTCCCCCTTGAAGGACTGGGGGAATGACAGCTTTCCCACAGGTCCCTGCCCAAGTGGCATCCCCGCTGGAAGTTCCCAGGGGCTGACGAGGACTGACGTTTAATGAGCACATACTGCGACCCGCCGGGCACCATGCAGGGCACTTCCAGGCATCAGCTCATGCCACCCTCCCGGTCACCCCAGGAGCCGGGGACCTGCCAGGGGCCCTGGGAGGTGATGGAGGGCACAGAAGAGCAGGTAGGGAGTGGGGCTGGGGGGAATGGGCAGCAAATTGCAAGGGTGTCGTGGAGCAGTAGGACCGGGCAGCTGGCACCGCCACCCTCATGGGGACGAGACGGTCAGGGCAGATCACACCCTGGAGCCAACCCACCCAAGGGCCAAGGAGGCTGGGCTGCTACCCACCAGCTTCCTGGGTTCCTGGCTGCCCCGTGCCCAGGCCAGGGTGCTCCTGTAGACACGTCCCCGGGTGGATCTCCCGGGCTTACAGGGAGCAGCCTTCAGGGCAAGGTGAAGCCAAGAATTGGGGGACCTGCCGCTTCCACCATGGGCTCTGGTAGCCCCTTTACACACGTGGCTAACTGCAGCCACGAGGTGACATGGCTCACACCAGGTCACAAGGCTAGAAAGGCGGCAGAGTCACAAGTATGAACTGGCTCCGAGGGACCCGAGAGGTGTCTTATCACACAGGTCAGGACCAGCACAGATGGTTCACTAGAGACACGGTCAGGGAGGCAACAGGAATGCTTCGGGGCCTGGGACGAGGGCTCTGGGGGCTGTGGGAGCAGCCGTGGGCAGGGCGGCTGTGACAGCCGTGGTTACAGGGTGTGGGCCAGCAGCAGGCTCCCAGAAGGGGCTCTGAGCCCTGGCAGGGGACGGCCGCAGGGTGGAGGCAGGACCAGGGGCCTGGTCGTTCCACCTTGGGTGACAAAACGGCACGTTTCATCCCAGGAGCCAGTCTGATGAGCTCATGTGGCGATGAATCATGGCGGGGCTGGGCTGGGGCCGCCTCTGGAACCCGGACTCCCAGGCTCCTGGCAGCCTGGCCCTGGGCTCTGCTGTGTGGGACCCTCCACTGAGCCCATTTCCCCAGAGGGGTGGGCGACCTCCTGCCCTGTACCAAGTGCATGGGCCGAGGGATTCCTTTGACAAGAGCCTCAGAGCTGTCTCCCTGCTTATTTTTGTGCAAGGAAGCCAAGAATGGTCTCATTTTTTTGTTGTTAAGGGTTGGAGGAAAAAAAAACCCATAAAAGAATATGCCACAAGCTCGTATGCAGCCTGCAGAGCCCCAAACATCTGCCATCTGGCCCTTTCAAGAAAAAGTTTGCTAACCCGGAGGCAGGAAAGGGTCAAAAGCCCACCCAGCCGAGAAGTCAGAGCATGTGCAGCTCAAGCTGGGAGGCCATCAGGGAGACGCGGGTTCCAACATAGAGATGCTGCTCTGCAACCACCAGACTGGACGGAACCAAGAGGTCCCACCACGTGTTGCGAAGGTGTAGATTCAACGGGACCCTTGTGCATTGCATCAGTACGGCACCACTGGAAAAAGCTTGACAGTGTCTCAAGTCGTTAAAACACAGATTTATCATATGACCTAGCAATTCTGTTCCTAGAAATCTACTCCGGAGAAACAGACTCTTCATAAAGACACACACATGAACAGGCATAGCAGTACTGTTCATAATAGCTCCAAACCGGAAACAACCCAAATGTCTGTTAGCTGATGAATGGAGGAAGCAAGAAGTGGTCTCTCTGCACAATGGTATAGGAGTTGGCAGCAAAAAGGATGGAACCACTCATATGTGCTACAACACAGACGAACCTCGCTAACATGCCAAGTGAAGGAAAACAGACACAGCAGACACACTGGAGGACTCCTTTTACATGAAACGTCTAGAAAAAGGCACATTCACAGCGACAGAAAGTGCCTGGGATGGGGAGTGACAACAGGGACTAGAACTGCAAACAGGTATGAGGACGTCTTGCAGATGATGGAACTATTCTAAACCTGCACCGCGATGGCTGCACAACTATAAACTTACTACAATCACTGAGTCACTCACTTGCAATAGGTGAATTTTTAAATCTGATGCCACGTACATTACACCTCAATTAAGGTATATAAGGAGAAAAATCTCCACCCATGCAGGTAGAGGGTATCAAAGTCAGAGGCAGTATGGCCTCGCGATTAGGAGGGCAGGCTTTGCAATCAGCCGACTTCAGAGCTGAGCTCGGCTTCATCTACCCGCTCACCTGTTCACTCCTCCATTGATCCACCCATCCATCCTCTCCAGCCAAGCGTTATCCATCTTTCCAACCAGCCAGCAATACTGCTGGCACCATCTAGTATGATCTCCCAAGGACTGAGTTAAGCGCTAAGGTTACCCGTGGGGAGCAAGGCAGACAGACCCCAGTGCTCGTGGAGCTTACCGACACCCTGCTGCCCTCGTCTGCAGCGGGGTATGATAGCGACCACTACCAGAGGCTTGCCATGCCCAGCCCGTGAGAGGGTAATATATACAAACACTCAGTCCTGTTCCTGGCTGAACAGCAGCTCTAATTCTTATTGCCCGAGTCCTGAAGGTGAGTGACCCAGAGCAGGCAGGGCTGAGGAAGTCTCCCAGCTCCCCAGACCACGAAGCCCGCAGCTCCACTGCAGTCCTCGCCCTCTGCTTATCAGGGAGGGGGCGTTACCTGGGCAACCTCCGCCATCTCTCCAGCAAGCGCGACGCCGGCTCCTCCAGCCTGGGAGAGCAGAGCCCGCCGGCGCCTTCGCAGGAGACGAACTGTCACCAGGGAGGCGCCCGTCGGCGTGACTCAGAAGGGACTGGGAGCACGCCTCCCAGTGACGGGGCGGCCGCTCCAGCACTTGCCGCAGCCTGCGAGGCTGGGCTCACGCGAGCACGCATGCTCCCCCACCCGTCATCAAAGGGGAGGCAGCCCGGGGCGCTGGGGGGGGGGCAGGGGAGGAGCCAGCTGGAGCTGGGCTGGCTTCTACGACTTCTTTTGTGCCAGGGGACATCCTGAAGCTGTGCTGCCCAGCTCGAAAGCCACCAGCTTTCGAAAGCGTGTGGCTACTCAGGCTGAAACAAATTAAAAGGAAACCCAGCTGATCATTCAGTGTCTCCACGCCCACACAGGGCAGGCGGCTGCCACACTGGGCACTGCAAACAGAGGATGCGTTCAGCGTGGCAGAAAGTTCTACCGGGCAGGCTGTCCTGAAGTCTTAAGTGTCCCCTCGGTCACCCCCGCCCCAGAGGACCAGCCATGGGCTCACTGCCCCTCCCATCCCTCAGGGCTGGTGTGTGAGCAGCACCCAGACCAACCAGCCTGCCCAGGCCCCGCTGGCCTCCCCTCCAAAGCCTACAGGGGCCTCTCCCCGATGTCTTCTGCACTCCCGGGAAGAACGACACGCAGGTAGCCTCCTTGGCTTCCCCGAATCCTAGACAGGCCTCTGGCCTCCGGCCTCCTCGTTTCTCTCAAGCTCACCTTGAGTGTCCATGCTGACCGTGCCAGGCGGCCATGCCCTGCCGAGCCAGCATGCTTCTGGGCTGGGGGTGGGGGTCCCTGACATTGGGGTGGGGCGCACTTCTGACCCTTTCTGGCCCTCCAGAATGGCCTCTGTTAAATCCTTCCTGCATGAAGCACCATCCCTTTGCCTTCAGAATCAACTCAGGTCTGTGACCGGCCTGCGTGTGTCACTTCCTGACTGCCCATCTGGGCCCAAGTCTAGATCGTTACCCTGAGCCCATCATTGAGTCTCAGCACCCCCCGCAGACTCTGCAGAGACTACAGCTTAGCCAATACAGTTACTGTACTGTTACTCCTGGACCGACCAACCAACAGACGGATGAATCAAGTACACCCTCCGGGACTTGGGTTTGTCAGGATGGGAGTCGGGACACCCACTCTGAGTGGGTGGGGCCTTTGGCTCTAGTACGGAGAGGCGGAAAGCGAGACTCGAGCCTAGCCCTGGGGCTCCCTTGCTGGCTGGAGGGGAGGGCTCGGCCTTCTCGCCCAGCAGAGCCGCTGTTTCCAGCAGTACTGGCCACCCCAGTCCAGGGCGCACCGTGTGCCAGGGTAACGGGCTGCAACAAGAGACACAGGAGCACTGGCCGCCATCGCTTCTGGAGGGCTCCCCATAGATCAGGCCCTCTTCTGCAAAGCACCTTCACAATTCTCACAACCACTCACTGGTGTTCACGTTACAACCACTTCACTGACAATTACGTCAATGTGAACGACGTGATTAGCTCCATTTCACAGTTAAGAAGACTGAGGGTGAGAGAGGTTAAGTCACGGAGCTGGTAAGAGCCAGAGCGGGAGCTGGACTCAGGCCCAGCTTTGGATCCAAGTCCCGACCGCCAGGCCACTCTGAGGGGCACGCCCGAGTGCTTTCTCTGCCTTGATCGACGCTGCTGCCTCCCGCTGAAACAAACGAGAAGCCCTTCAAATTGAGGTGCTGAGCCCAGGGGCAGGTGGAGACTGGCTGCAACTGGGCACCTAGCTGACATCTGCCCGGGAAGCCTGGGGAGCTGGGTAATCTGTGTGAAAGAAGGGGGGTGAGATCCTGGCACTCTGCCCCCTGAGTGCCCACCGGAGGCGGTCTCCCTGCAGTCATTACTGCTTCCAAGGAAACAGCAGACACACGGGCACAGTGTCCCGCTTGTCGTCTCCAGAGCATCGGCTGGTTGCCTGGGAAACCAAGCATCTGGCTGGTGGGGTGATGAACTGGTCGTGGTGCCAGGCTGGCAGCTGGGTACCACATCCTACTTAGCTCTTGGGGACTGCTACAACCTTTGCAAAATCCAATCAACCCATGGATCTGACTGACTGCACTGAGAAAATTCCAGGTGGCTGTTCTCCCCTCTCAGCTCTGACCCCAGGGGAAAGGGGCAAGCCTTGTCTGTCTCCTCACTGTTCTGTGTGGCGGTGGAACCGCTGGGGACACGTGGAAGGTGCTCTCAGTATTTGTCAAAGGGAGGAGATTCAGAATCAGAAAGAGAGCTACAAACGGCTTGGTTTTCTCAATTTGCTGGCATACTGAGTGCAGCACTTTAACAGCATCATCTGTTAGGATTTGAAAGAGCTTAGCTGAAATAGCATCACTGCCATGAGCTTGGTTCGTAGTGGTATGTGTTGGCCGTTATCAGCTACCACACCAGACCCTTAATCCTGCCTGCCCACTGAAAACACAGGAACCACCTGCAGGGGGGCTTGTTAAAAGGCAGGTTCTAACTCGGTAGAGCCCATGGGGCCTGGGAGTCTGCACTTGGCAGCAGCTTGCACGTGAGAGCTGCGTGAACCCGGCCCTGGGGCCTGGTCTGCTCCTCCCCAGGGGGCAGGCACACTTGCTCGGTCCCTGTGACACATGGAAGGGGACACAGAGGGGTTAAGGCCTCGCCGGAGGTCACGCAGCTGGCGCTGTGGGTTATGTCCCCCACGTGGTATGTCAGAGTCCGAGCCCCTGGTGTCTGCGGCTGTGACCTTCTTTGGAAATAGGTCTTTTCAGACGCCATCAAGGGAAGATGAGGTCATGCTGGAGCAGGGTGGGTCCTCGTAAAAAGGTCAGGGGAAGACACACACAGGGAGAAGGTCAGGTGAGGACGGGGGCAGGGACGGGAGCAAGGCTCCCACCAGCAGAGGACGCTGAGCGGCACGGCAGTCCCCAGAAGCTGCAAGAAGCCGGGAAGGAACCTGCCCGCACCCTGACGTCCGAGAGATGGCACACTTTTGCTCATTCCGCCCAGTTTGTGGTCCTTTGTCACAGGAAACACACAGCTGGCGAGTGTGAGAGCAAGGCGGGCCCGGGGGGCCTGGCTCCTGGCCTCCCTGCTTCTGCTGTCTCAGCTGGCCCTTCCCATCCTTTTCTCGTGCGGAGGTGGTAGCCGGGGCCCCTGTTCCCAGCAGCCTCTCCCAGCTTACCCTTGGAATCTGCTGAGTTGTCTCTTCTTGAGCTTCCCTGGTAGCTCAGACGGTAAACAATCTGCCTGCAAGGCAGGAGACCCAGGTTCGATCCCTGGGTTGGGAAGATATCCTGGAGGAGGAAATGGCAACCCACTCCAGCATCTTGCCTGGAGTATTCCATGGACAGAGGAATCTGACGGGCTACAGTCCATGGGGTCGCAAAGAGTCAGACACAACTGAGCGACTATCACTTTCACTTTTCACTTTCTCCTCTTGGGAAAGGCCTGACCCCGTCTCTTCCTTGCTCTCTCATTGACGCCCACCCCCAGCTGATGACCTGAGCACAGAACCTCTGGTCCTGTGCTGCATCAAGGAAGGCCGGGCAGGGACGCCTATCCATTACTGCCATTGCAAGGAGCGGGCTGGACACCCAGGCAAGCGGCAGAGGGAAGTCCCGAGAGGACCTCGGCACAGGAGTCCCGGGGCAGGCTCAGCCCCACCCCTGGTTTGGCCCTCAGGTGTGTGCAGAGTGGGGCATCTCTGCATTCAGACTTCCGTTCTGCTGCTTGTGAGCTGTGCAGCCGCAGGCAAACCATACCACCTCCCTGAACCTTAGTTTCCTCATCTGCAAAATGGGGCTAAGAGGTGTGCCTGCCTCTGGCAGCTCTGACGAGATTGAATGTGGTATTTCATGCTGAACCTTCTAGGTGTTTAATAATGCTAGCCATTGGGCCAGTGGGGCATTGATAAAGATAGTTAAGCCTGGAGAGAAAATAAAGGTGACGAGAAACCTCTAAATGCCCATTGACAAGGAAACGCCTGAACTAACCATGGCTTCGTGCAAGATCACACCAGCAGCAGGAAAAAGGAACAAAGCGAGGCCAGCAGCCCTGCCGTGGACTCCAGCCCCACGAGCCACATGTGTCGGAGCACACACGCGGGTGGGCAGGGGAGGACCACGGTGGTGGTGGGTGCAGGGCACCGAGGAAGAGCTTTGGCTTCATGAAGCGTTTCAAACTGCTGCAGGAAGCCAGAGCTGTGCCGAACATTTAACTTCAAAGCAGTGAAGAGAAACACCCCCAAAGATTTCAGAAACTGGGATCATGGAGGTGGTGGGGTCCCTGTCCACAGACTCCTTAAAATTGGGCAGAACCCCACATTCTTAGAAGGAGCAGGAAAGTATCTGAGATCCTGTTCTCCTTGATTTTCCACTGTTCCAGTCGATCACTTTGTTTTTGAAATGATAAAGATGCTGACCGGAAAACCACAATCGGACAGAGCGGTGTTTGGGAGGGGACTGCTACAGAGCACGAGGGCTCATGAAGTGCTCACCGCCGGCACGGTTGTGAGCCGGGGTCCATCGTTCCACGGATTCCCTGAGCACACACCCTCCCCCCCTTAAAAGGGTACATGAATCCAGCCCACATCATACAGGCTGGCTTTTAGCCTCACCTCTGCGCCCCCCCACACCCTACCCCAGCACCCATGCCAAAACCATGACATATGGTTGGCAAACGTTTCCTGGGAAGTGGCCAGGTGATAAATACTGCAGGCTTTTCGGGCCACGCTCTGCTGTTGTAGCGTGACCAGGGGTTGGGGTGGGGTGGCTGGGTCCCCCTGAATCTCTTTTTAAAAAAAAAACCAACAGGTGATGGGCCAGTCTGTCAACCCCCAGGGGTGTCAGTTCCCGTCGTCCTCCCTGGCCACACGCCAACAGATGCAAACGTACAGAGAGCTGGGTTTTGCTCCCAGCCTTCGTTGCTTGGTCCCTCCTTTCGTTTTGCACAAAGGGCATCACGCTGTACACAGGTCTCTGCATCCACACCCTGTGGGTGGAAGCGGCCCCATATCAATTAGAATAGATTTTCCCATGCTGAGTGTTGTCGTAAGCCACCTAAAATGTCACCGGGCAAAGGCAGCGTGTACATTTAGAAAGTGAAACTCAAGCAAACAGAAGTCTTCTCTCCTGACCTCAGCCAGAGCTCTGGGCAACTCCATTGTGTGGCCTGGGCAGTGGTCACTGGGTACTGTGACTGCCACACGTCAGGGACCCGGCAGGGCGGTCCCCTGACCAGACAGCCGGACCCTTTCCAGGCACTCTGTGTCACGGAGCTCTTTTCCAGGGACCACTGCCTGCCCCCAAGGGGGGCCCCCTCGGTCCAAGAGGGTCTTCCACGGTCCCCGGGATCAAAGCCCAGCCAGCCTCCAGGCTCTCACATACCCAGAAATGTGTCTTGCTTCCCCATAACTATAAACTCAACCCAGGATGTGTTCATCACTAACAGGAAAGGCTGTCTTTGAGGAATCACCCCCGGTAGACTCAACAAATAAATTTAAAAATGCAAATACGGTACCGAGGCTGCTCCTCTTCTGCCGGGTGGGAGAGATGTCCAGAGCAAGTTTCGCTCCCCTGAAAGGCAGAGGACAGCACGGGGCTGTTTGCCTTGGGCTTGAGAAAGAGAACTCTCTATCCCAAATAAGGAGTTCCCGGGCTCGGCTTCAGGCGGTAGCATCTCGACAGGGGCCTCCGCTGTTTATTTGACTCAGAACTTTATCTGGGGCTCACAGGACTTCAAAGGCATCCGATCTGCTTGGGCCTCGTGCGGGGAGCCTCGAGGCCTGGCCAGGCTGCCTCCTCTTGGGCTGGAGCCACGGCTCCTGCTGCGAAGGGCCTTAATTTATGAGCGCCCTGGAAAAGGACCCAGCTCCCCAATTAATTCACCTGCAGTGGATCATGAGTGTTCGTGTCCAGGCAGGCAATGAAGGTGCGCTCGAATCAAAGGGGGAGGGTGTCCTCCTGAGTTCCTGAGAAGGGGGTCTTATGGGGAGCAGGAGTCACTAGCTACTTAGGCAGGCCCAGGGCAAGGTCAAGGCAGATCCGGGGTGGGACCTGGAGGGCATTCGCGGCAGTGAAATCCGAGTGGCCCACGTGGTGGAGGAGATGCTGGCAGAGGCCGTCACGAAAGACCTCAATGGTCTAAAGCTGAGAGAGACAAAGAGGAGGCTCGGGCAGGGGTCTGAGTTCTGCCTGAGGTACAGGGGAGAGTTCTTTACTCTGAGAGTCAGTTTTCTGGCCTGCAAAATGGGGACATGAAATTAAAAGACGCTTGCTCCTTAGAAGAAAATCTATGACCAACCTAGACAGAATATTAAAAAGCAGAGACATTACTTTGCCGACTAAGGTCCGTCTAGTCAAAGCTATGGTTTTTCTAGTAGTCATGTATGGATGTGAGAGTTGGACTATAAAGAAGGTTGAATGCTGCAGAATTGATGCTTTTGAACTGTGGTGTTGGAGAAGACTCTTGAGAGTCCCTTGGTCCGCAAGGAGATCCAACCAGTCCATCCTAAAGGAAATCAGTCCTGAATATTCATTGGAAGGACTGATGCTGAAGCTCCAATACTTTGGCCACCTGACAGGAAGAACCGACTCATTGGAAAAGACCCTGATGCTGGGAAAGACTGAAGGCAGGAGGAGAAGGGGAGGACAGAGGATGAGATGGTTGGATGGCCATCACCAACTCAATGGACATGAGTTTGAGCAAGCTCCAAGAGTTGGTGATGGACAGGGAGGCCCGTGTGCTGCAGCCATGGGGTCACAAACAGTCGGACACGACTGAGCCACCGAACTGAACCGAATCCTACCTCCCAGGGCCGCTGTACCGTCTCAACAGGGCAGCAGATGAAGAGGCTGGAAAACAGTAGGCACGCAGTGCGTGTCTGCTGCGCTTTCTCCCTTTCTTCGAGATACTGCAGGGGCTCTCCAACTGCGGTGTGTACCAAAATCACCTGGAAAACACACCTTGCTACATTCTCCTCCCCCACCTTCCAGTTCATGAGACAGGGGTGTGCACTGCTAGTAAGTTTCCCGATCACATAGAGGCTGCTGGTCTGAGAGTCCCACTTTGAGAACCAGTGAGCCATGGTGGATCCACTGTGGTGGAGAGGCCTAGAAGGAAATAAAGACTGCTCTAGACAGAAAGTTCATCGCAGACACTGACAGAGGCTCTGAGAGCCGACAGTCGCCAAGGGTCTGCTGCAGGCCACCACCTCCACTCAGTATCAAGTTGGTCCCGGACCTCCTGGGTGTGCTTTTCAGGTTCCACGGGCTCCTAGACATCTTTTCCAGCCCAGAGGTCAGCCAAAGGATGACCTCAGAATGGCATCCCTTCTGCCAAAGGCTGCTATCCATGCACCCGCCTGGTCCCTGCCACCTCTCCAGCCCCTAGCTGGACACAAACCACTGTGGCCTCCAGCCGCCAATGTCGGCAGGCTCCATCTGAGTGGCTTTAGGACCCTGGACAGGGGCTCTCTGTCCATTCCGGAGTTTTCTGCAAAACTACCCTTGGGGTCTAAGAGGGCAGCAGGGTGCAAACGTGGAGCCTCTGCCTTTGTCTCAGGATCAATCAGCCTCCCTCCCAAACCCCATTCCACCCAGAGAGCAGGCTGCCCCCGGGGTGTTTTCTGGTCCCCCCGTGAGGTAAGGACCTAGTCCCTCTGCGGGGCCTGCTCTTTTTGGAGGCTCTGTTTGGCTTCGTCTCTGAGCAAACAAGCAGGCAGGAGCCTCGGAGGCAAACCCAGAATGGCAGCCCCACCCTCTTGCCGAGAGCTGCCAGCCTCCCCAACTTGGGGGATCGCTGCCCACCCCCCCCCCCAGACAGACTCCAGCAGAACAGAAGGTCTTCCTGGACAAGAGACAGCCTCCCATTTACGTTTTACAGACTTATTTGAAGAAAGAGAAAGGGAGAGAAAAAAATTCTGCCTTAAACGGCAGAAAACAAATTCACCCGCAAAGCGTTTACGTGGAAGGCTTCCTTGTGTGGTGGGGTGAGTCATCAGCCCCGTCAAAGCGTGCGTGGGATGACAAGCTGAGCCCCTGGGCCCCCTCCTCGTCTGGGAGAGAGAAGCAACCCACAAATGCGCTTCTTTCCTGGCTGTGTGGCGAGCCGGCTGTCACTCGCCCCTTCTGAAGCCAGGGGAAGGCTGTCGTGTGGGCGTTGTGGGGTGTCTGATGTCCCCGAGCCCAGAGCTGGGGCAGTGCGGGGCGGGGACAGGCTTGGGGTCCCAGGGATGTGGTGCAAACGCCAATCCCCTGCTTCCTGCCCTGGGGCTCAAGCAGGTGCTTCTTCTGGGCCCCCCAGGGCTCTGCACTCTTGATCTTTTGAGTGTGACGGTCAGAGGGCTCCACAGGGGTGAGGCTATACGAGGTACCCCTCGCTGTCTCTGGTCCACGGACGATGGGCACCAGCATTGCCTGTCCTTTCTCTCAGACACTCAACTTCCCATCTGAACAATGGGGTTTCACTCAAAGATTTAGGTCCTGCCGGGCTTGACCCTTGTCTGAACGAGCTACTACAAAACCGTAAAAAGCAACGAGGTAGGTAGAGCCGAGCGCGCTGTACAAGCTTGTGTGTGAGATCAACCACGGGACGTGACAGAACGCTGAGGGAGCAAGGAACGCCCAGCGTGGGTAATGAAATCCGTGTGGGGCTTTAAAAGGAACTTTGATGACAACCTTCTGAAGGGCTCCACGAAGCTAACAGGACTGCCTCTGGGAAAAGGAACTTGAGGGAGGAGAGATTGTGCATTTCGAACCTTTCAGAATGTCCCCAAGGACTGAGTACATGTTTAGCTGTCACTGGTCTCAGCTGCCATCAGCAGGTACCTGGGGAGCGACAGGTTGAAAGGGAAGATGGCAGGAGGGAGCTGTCCGGGCTGATGGGAACCCAGGCGTCTGAGACTCAAGTGAGGACAGCAGTCAGAACCCACGCGACCCACAGATTTGCGCAATTTGTTATGTCTAAGTTACAGCTCCATTTTTTTTTAACTTAAAAGTGTTTACAGAGGTCTATGGATAGTGGCACATTTCCCCCCCCCCCCATTTTCTCTGTCCTTTTTACTATTCAGAGGAAACCTTAATAAATGCAATTTTAAATGTCCCACCTCAGCACTCCTGCATTCCATTGTCAGGTGTATAAACTGGTTTGGATCACTTTGGATAACTGCTGGGGAAGCGTCCACCAAAAGGGACCCTCTGCCTACCCAACGGCCTGACCTCAAAAGGACGTAAATGTATGTTCACTCAGAGACGTGTTTATAACAGTTCTGTTCGTAATAGCCCCAACCTGGAAATCTCTGTCTGTAACGGAATGAACAAACTAACAGTCTCTTCACTTAACGGAACACTATCGAGTGAAGCAGATCACTACTACACAGGATATTACACGTTGCACAGATAAATCTTAAAAACGTAACTTTGAGTCGAAGAAGCCAGGCATGCAGGAGTTTAGGCTGTGTGACTCCATTTACCTGAAGTTCAGGTCTGTGCCAGACAAATCCATGCTGCGGGAAGGGAGGAGAGTGGGTCCCTTGGTGGGCGGTGGGGTGCACAGGGGCCGGGGGAACTCTGTGGGGAGGGGGGGATCCAGGGAGGCGGTCACATTCTTTGTATCAATCTGGGCAGTTACAAGATCAATTCTATAAGCACCTGCGGCATTTTTAGCCAGTAGTATCGCTTGGTCTGTGTACTTTTCTACATGTATGCCATCCCTTCAATGAAAACACAGACCAAATCGCTCTACGCTGATTCCAAAGAGACCTCTGGTTGAGGAAGGGCCTGATGCTCACTGGGGCTTCTGTGCCTCCGTGGGCTCAGACAGGGGACTAGGCCACCCACCCTCTCCATGCCCAAGGTGGTGCCCCCTTCTGCCAAACGAAGCGGGTTGGAGACCCACCAAACACCCAGGGTTCAAATCTCAGCTCCGCCTAGTTCTGGCTGTGGACGAGCTCCCCGGCCCTCTCCGCTCCCCCTTCCAAATGAACCTGCCTTTGAGAAGACTGGCAGAGAGCGTCCACTGGAGCCCCCAGCACGGCCCCAGGCACTAGCAGGCACCTAGTAACTGTTCTCTGCGGTTACCGTGAGGAAAGCCCACAAGAGCATGAGCTCTCCTCCCCAGGGCACCCTGCCCTCCGCCACTTGTTAGCTTCAATCCCTGAAGCTTCCCACGTTATTACTTTCAGGGCCCCTGATGGCCCACCAGGGGCCAGGAGCTGCGGCTGCGAGTCGCTGGAGACCGTGGCCTCCCGTGGGTTGTGATGAGCGCAGGTGCAGAGGCGGCCTGGCTGGACTCGCCTCGGGAAGGGCCTCTGCTCCCCGGGGTCGGCTCTGCCACTGGGGCACCTCCTGCTGGGCATCCCCTGCAGTCTTGGACGGTGATGGGCCCCCTGCCTCACGGCGGGGGAGCCCCCCTTTCACGGTTCTCTGTGGAATCCCTCTGATCCCTCTTAGGAAGTCACAAAGCCCTCTTTGACCAAGTGCCAGAAACTAATCTGGACGGAATTCTTGCCTCTTGGATCTGGAGGAAGCCGACCTGTGGCTGGGCCTGTGAAAGGACCAAAGAGGCCACTCCCAGCCATTCCCAACCTGCTCCCCACCCTGGCCTCACCTTCCCACTCAAGGGGCAGGACGGCCGGCACTCACGACCCCGCTGGGCAGCTCGGCAAAGGCTCCTGAGAACACACCTCAAAGAGGCACGGGCTGGAGCCGACGGGACTGGACGTGGATTCCCAGTCGCACCGCCGCCACAGGCCCGGGAGGTCACTGAGGCAGGGGTCGGGGGGAGCTTTCGCTCCGTCTGTTAACTCAGGGTGACCCCCAGGGGCTGCGTGGAGAGGGGTCTGCCCGGGGGGGTGCAGTGACTGCTTAGTGCCGCCTGCCTGGGGCTCCCTGGGGGGGTGGCACGCGCGCGGTTTCCACGAGCCTTCTTTCTTCCAGAGCCCGTCTTCTGGAAACTATCTACACGAAGGGAACGAGACCTCGGTCACTAGAAAAGAGTAACTACCCTGACCGTGCGCCTATTCACACGGTGGGTGCCATTTCTAAGTTCTCTGCTGCTGTTAACCCGTGTGACTCTCATAGCAACCTAAGAGGCTTGGTCTTAATGTGACCCCCACTGAGTTCAGGAGGAAAACAAGAGGTCCATGGCGGAAAGGAGCCAGTCCAGGGGTCCCACGGCCCACGGGGGAGGTGGAGCCAGGGTTGGAACCTGGGCAGTCCAGGGCTAGAAATGTTTCCCTTGAGGGTGAATTAGCAATATGTGGAAAGAGTCACACACAAAAATACACCTCTACTGCCTGTCTAGCACCCACTGCTCTGGAAATCTGTCCTGAGAGAGGAGTTCTAAAGAAGTGAAAGCCTGGCTACGATGGAAAGTCATGACTTCACTGTCTGTAATTGAGGAGAATGGGCACTGACCAAGTGCCCAACAGCAGGCCCTGTGGTCAGCTGTGCATGACCTCCTCACAGGTGTGACGGACACGCTGACACGCCTAAGGACCTGGCCACGGCTTTCAGGAGGCTGTGCAAAGGGAGACAGAGCCTGGAAGGGCATCGGGGGGTGAGACCAGGGAGCAGGGGGGCCACTGGTCTCACTGTGGCCATAAGGGTGCCTTCACCATGACTAAAGGGGGGAGCAGGTGGCGGGGCAGGGGGGTAGGCTGCGTGGAAACAGCAGGAGGGGAGCACGGGTCGCCACCTCCCCTCCAGACACGTCGAGCCCAGACACACCCAGGAGCCTGTGGCGCAGGGCCCAGAGCCAGGAGCCAGGTGCAGGCGAGCGTGTAAGCAGCTGGTCCTGAGCATGACCTTCCGGGGCCAGGCCCAGGGGGTCTGCCATGTCCCAGAAAATCAGGTCTTCCGTGAGAAGCAGGGGATTGCCATCAGAGGTTAATTCACGTAATCCTCTTGGTGACGGCTGTGAGGCTCAGAGAAAAATGTAAAGCTCTCATGAAACGCCCCTGGCACACGAGGCGTGAGGGCAGACAGGCAACGGGGACGCTGCGGAGCAAAGCCCGCAGGTTTGAGGGGGGAGCTGCCGGTGCGTGTGCGCATCTGTGTGCACACGCGTGTGCAGTGCGAGCCCCGCTCCCAGTGGCTACACGCCCAGGTGCTGGAGCCACACCTGTGTTTGAGCCCCAGCTCTGCCATCAAGAGCTGCGGGCCCTTGAGCCAGCGTGTTAGCCTCTCGGCCTCGGTCTCTGCATCTGGGAGACGGGGAAACGGGAGGCTGAGGCCCCTTCTTGGGGCTGCGGGGATCCCCCAGGGTGCCGAGCAAGGTGCTAGCACTGGCTGGGCACAGGAGGAGCACCCTGGGCAGGGTGGCGGGGCTGGACTTGGCCTTGGCATGCGTGTCGAGAATGCACGCTCCGGGGTCTGCAGTGAGCACAGCATGGCATCTAAGGGCCAGGCTGGGACTAGAAGTGGCTCCCCACTACCTGGGAGGAAGGTCAGAGTTGGGGGTGAGGGTCCTACCCTTCCTCCCAGGTTCCCGGCAGGGAGAGCATGAGCTCGGGGCCTTCTGTCCCTCTGACCTGGCTCCTGGGGACCCTGCCACCTGCCGGGCCTCTCTCCTTGCATGGGAACAGGGGTGAAGGGCCAGCTTTTCCAAGAGGGTGCCCAGTGGGAGCGGGAACCCAGGCTCTCAGCCCCACATCCAGCAACCCCAGTTCCTCACCTAACCACTGGGGGCCCTCACAGGGGCTCAGCCCGGGGCCTGGTGTGGAAGCTGGATCGTGATACCATGAAGAGCAGCTGTCCTTGGCAATGGGCTTCATCCCCTGCATCCCTTCATCCATGAGACCGGGGAGCTGGGACCATGCAGAACCACTCTAGCAGGCGTTACTGACAGGGGCACTCCCAGCCAGGCAGTGCCCTCCGAGGACAGATTGCCGCCCCCCACCCCGATCTTACAGACACTCCATGGGGGGCCCTGTGAGGGCTAGTGAGTACACACTGGTTGCTCTGACCAGGGCGTGTGTGGTGGCGCTCTCACAGCTCTGGCAGGGCAGCCCGTCTTCACATGGGCCCGTGAGCGAGGTGCCACTTAGTGATCTTCCCATTTCACAGATGAGAAAACTGAGGCCCCAGTAAACACCCCCGGCACCCAATGTACTCAAAACACAGTCTCCCTGCAGCACACATGCACACACAGGCACAGACCCCACCTTCTTCTCGACCCACCTACTCTGTCCAGCAGAGGGGCAGGCCCTGGACAGGGGTAACTGAGCAGCGGTGGCCGCCTCAGGGGCTGGGGAAATTTTGCTCAGGGATGCAGGCGGTGGGCAGCCGGCCGGGGAGGATGGGGACCTGGACTGGGATTTCCCCAGCTTCCCCGGGGGGCGGGGGGGGGGGGGGAGGAAATCACCTTGGTTTTCAAGACTTCTAGGCAGTGGCCCAGGAACCCCACCTCAGGAACGGAAAAGTTGTTTTTCGGAGCTGGAGGCACCAGAAGTGCCAGCTGCACGATGCAGGCGTATCATGCTTCTCAGGGCTCCTTCAGGGCAGCTTAGAGCGCGTCTCCCCCCAGCCCGGTCCTCAGGGCCTGTGGTCCAGGCCCTGGCGCACCTGGACGGGTCTGTCCCACACAGCTCGAGCAGTGGGCCTCTCGCCTCGAACCCAGGGACCAGCCAGTCTCCTCCCAGCTTTGCAAACACACCCCAGACCCGCCCACCTGAAGCACACCCTGGCTCTATCCCATAGACCCGGCCTGGTCCCTCCTGGCCTTGTGAGCAGGACAGGCCTGGCCCCTCAGAGCCTGACGTGCAGGGACAGGCCCGTGTCCACAGGACAGGGCTTCCAAGTGCATCTGAGACAGAAACGAGGCCTCATTAACCCAGGACGACTGTTTATGCTTCCACACCCCCAGGGATAGGCCTCAGGGGCCAAACCCCCCAAACCCAGCAGGGTAGGGCCGGCCTCTCCAGGGAGCCTCAGTGACACTCACTGCTCTGCTCCGGAGCACCCTGGGGGGCTGGCTGCCACCCCAGCCCGCTCCTGTTGGCTCCTGTCCTCCTCCTCCGGGCCCCGGTGCCTCCCCCACACACCCCGCACCTCCCTGACCCGCCCGCCCCAGAGCGGGAGGCCAGGAGGAACAGCAGAGCTGCCTGCAGCCTGGAGGGGGCAGGGAAAGAGGCCCAGAGCCGGGGACGTTGAGGGTCGGCCCGTCTCCTTCTGGGGGCTTTGGAATCTTGGACAAGTGGCTCAGAGTCCCTCACTTGCAAACATCAACAACAGCGGACCATTTGGTAAGCTGAGATGACGCTCAAAGCCCAGTGCCCCTCGGAGGAAACGCTCCCCGTAGGCTGGGACGGTCGGGGTGCGCTGGAGAGCAGCGCTGAGGCCAGAAGAGCAGCGGGACCCCCAGGATGGAGAGAGGCAAGGACGTCACACGGGTGTTGTTCTCGGACTCTGCCTGTTCCACAGCGCACCTGGAGGTCAATTCTCGAGACGTGGTTCTCAAGCTTTTTTTCCCCTTTTTTTCATTACGGTTCCCCTAAGGAGCCTTTTAAGACACTTCCATCCCAGTCCGTCCTGATCCCATTGAGGTTAAATTCTAGAAAACAAGATTCTCTTGAGTAGACTAAACTATATTCTCTACGCACCGCTGGAATAACTAGGCATTTTTAAGCCCCAAACACTGATTCCAGCCCCCTTGGAGGCAGTGCCACACCTGTGGAGAGTGCCCTGGGAGGGCCCCAGTACTGCTGCGTAAAGACTCCATAAAGCTACGGGACACAGCAGGTAAGAGGCAGCACTCTTCACAAGCAGAAGAACTTCCCTATGTCGCCCTGCAGCCACAGCACGCACATGCATGGGGTGTAAGGGGAAACAATAAATACAGCGTTTAGAGAATTAAAAGCTCAAGCTGAGGCTGTGGGATTTCGAATGTCCTTAATTTTGATGTTCTATTGATTTCAAGTTAAAGGCAGAGAAAAGCAAAGGAAAGAAAAATCCCCAACGGCCGGTGGCAAATACGGAGGAGAGAGCGGCGGTATCAGGCAAGAGAACCAGGACACAACCTGAGCGGGGCTGAGCAGCCAAAGCGCAGGATCGGGCGCAGGTGGCTTGGGCCCCGGATCCACGCTGGAGCCTGCTGTGCGACCACGCGCAAGTCGCTGGACCTCTCTGAGCCCTCACGTGTGCTGAATGACAAGGAGCAGGAAGCGCCAAGACATGCCCCATGCGCCGCAGATACTCAGCAGCTGCATCTTACGGGATGAACCTTTGCTGAATCTATGCAAACCACAAGACGGATCAGCTACAGAGCCGGGATTCAGACCCCGGGTCTCTTGGCTCATTTCACCAGCCAGCAGTCCCTCAACACCTGATGTTTCTTTGCCATTTTATAAGGAAGGGGAGAATGCCTCCCTTCAGTCTCTTCAACACTGAGCACTGAGCGCAGAGTCCCCGGGAGCGACATCAGGCTGCAGCCACTGAGACGTCACTGCCCCCTGGCGGCAGCACACCTAAATTACCCGGGGCGGGGGGTCAAAGGGGGCGATCACCAGCACCGCATCTGTGCTGCGCTCCAGGGACTGCAGCCCACCAGGCTCCTCTGCCCACGGGACTCTCTAGGCAAGAATGCGGGAGTGCGCTGCCATGCCCTCCTCCAGGGGATCTTCCCAACCTGGGGATCAAACCCAGGTCTCCTGAATTGCAGGCGGATTCTTTACCATCTGAGCCACCAGGGAAACCCTACACACTCCTAAGCCTATGACAAGAAGTGCTTAAACAGTGAGAACACAGGTCGCCATCCATCACTGGGCAAAAGGACCACTCACTACTGGGCATCTGTTGATTCCTTGACACCCTGACCTCAGTATGCTTGCTTTTGTTTTTTGGGATGAACACGTACATACTGCTGTATTGAAGAGGGATAACCAACAAGGAGCCAGCAAACAAATAAATAAAACAACGCTATAGGAAAATAATAAATAAAATTTAACTGATTTAACAACCATTAACAAACCAACCACCGCCAAAATGGAACAGACATCCAGGTCTTGATGAGAACTGCTAGAAGCCCAGGGCTCCCCATTTCGGTATCTGCTCAACCAACTGTCTGAACCCCACACGTGCCTGAATTCATGCATTTCGAGCTTGTCACCTTTAAATCAACCTCTGGCTGTCAAAGTCTCCCGAAGCGCCACTTTCCACACCTACCATCTTAGTCATCGCTTGTGGCTGCGTAGAATTCACACACGTCACAAGCGCTGCCTTTCAGGAGTTCCCAGAGATTCCGGAAAGCGCTGGAGACAAGTGGACCAGGGCAAGGCGACAAGCAGAGGGGAATCCATTCAAGACCACCTCTTCCTTGACACTGACCTTGGCCACCTGTTCAGAGAGACATTTCCCCAACATGCTGGGCGGGCAGTAAGTCTCCATCCTGAGCTAAGAGAAAGCAAGGTGCTCACTCACTGAGGACTCACGAGGAAAACACGCACGAGAGGAAGAACAGAAGAGGGAAGCTCTGAGCAGGCAGCTGCTGCTGTCCACGGCAACAGGGCAGCCTCTCCTCGCAGGGACATCACACTGCCTGTATTCCTCTCTCCCGCGACTGGTCTGGCGTTCACCTCCCAGGGCCCGCCGGCAGGTCCTGATGTAGGCCCCGCCTGTCCCGGGACACCTGGCTGCAGGATCAGGCCTCAGAGAGGATGTCCCTGCAGACATCAAGGTCTCAGCAGCACCTGCCGTGCCACAAACGGCTGCCTCCCAGGGCCTTCCGCCTGCGTTCAGGAAGCCCCAGGAATGGGTGAGGCTTGGGTCTGAACCCAGCTCCGGGCTTGTACCAGCTGCGGGAGCTGGGCTCAGGTCTGGCCTTGCCTTCCCCACGGAGAAAATGGGAGCAATGATAACGAGCAGCCTGACAAGGGTCAAAGAGGCACAAGGCAGCAGGCGCTCGGTAAACGCCAGTCTCTTCCCTGTACAGCCCCAGCTTGGAGACTCAGGCTCAGCCTCGGAGACAGCCACCCAGGCACAAGCGAGAGGCCCTGCCACTGTCGGGGGGTGGGGGGTGGGGTGGGGGGCCGTCTAGAGGACCTGGAATGTCAGTTTCCAGGGCTGGGTTTCTGTCCTCTGCCCAATTGCGACGAGAGCCCCTCCAAAGGCGTGACAAGAATGCTAAGTGTCCCCTGGTCCTCCCCACACGACACACGGCCTCAAACCCCGCCCAGGGCCAGCCGCTCAGCCCCACTGCACTCCAGCTTACTATAAAGGTTGGGGACCATCCCATGCAGAGCTAGAACCCGAAAATCAGACCAAAGAACCAGAGAGTGGAAAGGAAGGGAAGCCTGCGGAAATACAGCTGGACTTCTACATCTCTGATAAACTGTCCTCTGCTGCTAACTTCAGAAGTTACTTTCAACTCATCACTTGGACTCCCTCAAGTCCTGCCCCCCGATGCTGCTCAGGTGAGCTCCTGTTCTGAGAGCAAGCGGGTCTACGATCCTTCTGGAAGCTGGCATGCCGCGAGGTTCCCAGGCAAAGTCAGGGGCCAACTGGGCAGAGACACAGCTTTGGCACTGCAAGGGGGCAAAGTATCAACCATCCCAGAGGGAGGTAGGGGCTTTCGGACAACAGGGCAAAGCACCCAGGAGGTGGGAGACTCCTGCTCTCCAGCCTCCGGGTGACAGAGTGGCACCTCGAATGAGCAACGAGCCAGGACTCACCTTCCACTGCAGAGAATGGAACCACTGGTCTCGCAGGTAGCTGTTGGCGGCCTGCAACGAGAAGAGGACAGTGGGGGTCAGTCACTGGCCGGCAGCATCTCAGAGCATTTTACAGGCCAGCATGAGGTCCTGCACCAGGCTGTACCCCTCGTGTGTAAAACCAACCCGGAAGCGGTCACCTGGTGGACTTGTCTGAAGTAAGACACTGCCCTCGCCTACCGCTTATTCTGTTGGGCAGATGATGGTGGCTGCAAGAGCTTCAACAGCACACATTATGTCAGCTTCCTCAGGACCAGAGAAGGGGCCGGGATGAGTGGGGAAGAGGCATGGGGTGAGGGGGTGATGGGGATGAGCCGCCTGGGTGCTCCGGGCGCCAGGCATTTGCCATCCATGTAATCTGTCCTCCGAGGTGGGCAACGCTCTGTCTCACAAAGGGAAAAACTGAGACCCTGAACGATCACCGTCAACTGACCGCATTTAAGCCCGCAGCCTGTCTTCCAAGCCTGTGGGTTTAACCACTGCACCCCCTGCCAACTGCAGACAGCCACAGTAAAGACCAGGCAGTCTTGGCCTCAGGCAGAACTAGTGGATGTTACACATCCCCGTTCGGGGAGCTCGGCCTTCCGTGACTGACACCACGCCAGCTGCGAGCCTCCGGGCCACTCGGGGCCAGACAGCTCTCACCCCCGATTCCAGCACGTCTGCTGATGACAAGGGCAGTATTCACGGCGGGTCTGCCAGGTGCTGGACGCTAGCACCTCATCCGGCTAGCGGCCGGACGAGCTCATCTCGTCCTTAAGTCAACCCCGGGGAGCAGGCACTGCGGGCCGTGGTGCACACGAGGAAACTGAGGCTCAGGAGGTTGAACTCATCCCCCAGGGGCTCACAGGCAGCAGCGGTGGGGGGCCAGGGCCTGGACCCAGCGGTCTGACTCACGGTGAAACCACAGTGTGACAGCATCTCAGTCTGCCACTGGCCACACCCAAGGCAGAAACGTAGCGCTGGTCCCCTGACTGAGCCCCAGCCCACTGTTCCGAGCGGCCGACTCTGATGGGCAAGAACTCTGACAAAGGCCAGCGCATCTCTCCAGGCAGGAATGCCTGCCTTCTCTCCCTGAGCCACAGGCACACACATGCACAAATGCACCCCGCGTGTGCATCCTGGGGTCACTTTCATTCAAGGAGACTCAGCACTTACAAATGAGCTCCCCTGATCCCCGGCAAACCACAGATGAAACCCCAGCTGCTCGCTCAGGCCAGTTTGGGAAAGTCTCTGAGCTGCAGCAAATGAACCAGCTCAGTGGCCCGTGGAGCTGGGAATCGGGCTTCCGCGGGCAAGCTCGGGGACACACCTGAAACCCCGAGCGGCTCCACACGAGCACCTGGGGGCAATGTGAGCCTGTGCTCCTGCTCCGAGTGGGGCAGTAGGCTGGGGGACTCCCTGCGTGGGACGCAGGAACCTCTGCAGTAGCTGAGTCTCCAGAAGCCCCGGGTTCAAGGCCCCTGAGGACCCAAAGCCTGTGACACCTGACTGGGGCAGGGCAGGCTGAGGGAGAGTCTGCCACGGGGCCCAGCAGCCCCCTTGGAGGGCCCGTGGGGGTCACCTGCCGGTGCTGTGGTCTCAGGATGGGGCGTGGCGGCAGGGTGACCCTACCACCTGCTCTCTGTACCACTGGGCCCCTGGGAACCAGGCTGGGGAACCCGAAGGCGCCGTGCTGGTGAAGGTAGAGGCTCTGGTCAGGGCAAGGCCCCCACCCTGCAAACAAAAGGGTGGGCCACAAGTTTGCGCCAGGAGAGGGAAAGCGACCTGTGTGACACCCTGGCAGTCGCGACCCCCGTCTCGATGCTAGAGACAGGGAGGCCACAGCAAGAGCAGGCCCTCCTGCTCCTTCCTCCGGCTGGCTGAGTTTCAAGGAAGGACAGAGGCTGCGGGGGGACATCCGGAATCCCAGGGAGGGCAACTCAAGGCGCCATCCGGGGGAAGGCAGCATGGAGGCCCCCAGCCCCACCGCCGGGCACCCAGGGCGCATCTCTGCATCCTGAGGGTCTGTCCGAGGAGCCGGGGCCCAGCCTGGGAAAGAGGCCCTGGAGGCAGGCTCTGGCGGGCGCCGGCCTCTCCTGGCGATAAATCTTTCGAATCATGCAAGGGCCTCGTTCCAGGCAAATTCTGCCTAATTTCCTCTTCGAAAGTTGCCAAGTTCCCTCTCATTGTTGTATTGTCTGGAGAGGTGAGAAAAACAGCCAAGGGTGCGTGGTGGGTGACTGTTCCCAGGTTCGCCCTCCCCGCCCCACTTCTTAGGGGAAAAAACAGCACGTGCTGTGCAGCCGGAAAAGGTCTCTCTCTCTGGCTTCCAGTAAGGAGGGCACCCGCCCTGTCCTGCCCCGGCTGCCAGCGTTTGGGGTAAACAGTGGTCTGGCCTCCCCGGGGGCTTTCAGGAATGTCACTGAGATGAGCCGGTCTTGGAAACAGTTTCAGAACACAGCAGCACTCTCGAGAAAGCGGGGTACGGTGGGGAGGGTCCCCTTGCTCCTGGTCTCGCCTGAAACCTTGTTGTCCGAGCAGTGGGCTTTGTCCACTTCTCATCAGTGACTGGACAGCCACTGGGGAGGCAGAGATCCCTGGGAGATGATCCGGGTCTTCATCTCTGCTCCACGACGCCACGGGCCGGCAAGGAGCGCCCACCTCCCCCCCGCCCGGCACCATTCATGGGCTCACGGAGTTACTCCTCACAATGAAATGCCAGCAGACAGGGCATTAGGGGAAGGAAGAAGATAAACAGGTCCTTTCTGCACCTGGGACTCTAATAACATGCCATTAGGGAGCTCACCCTGAAACACAAAGCATCCACAGACACGCCGGTCGGACCCAGGCTGGAGGGCGGGCGCCTTTGTCTGCTGACTCAACGTGCTGGCGTGTTGCTCGGCGTCTCTGAGCAGGGGAGGACATCTGCCTGAGAGCGCTTGTCCTTTGTTTTTTAATATTCATTTGCTTATTTATCTGGCTGCATCAGGCCTTAGTTGCAGAAGGCGGGATCTTTTTCTTCCTTTTAGCTCCGGCCTGAGGGTCTTCTGTCCGTGGCATGCAGCATCCAGCTCTCTGACCAGGGATGGAAGCCGGCCCCCCTACCTAGGAGGCCTGGAGTCTTAGCCACTGGACCACCAGGGAAGGCCCCTGAGAGCATTCCTGAACCTTCCCTGAACTCAGGTCAGTTCCCAGGGGGTCTCAGTGAGGCACCGGCTCAAATTCTCACAAAGCAGCTACATAAGGATGAGGGGTAGGGAGTGGAGAGGGGAAAAAAAACAGAGAGCGGAAGAGAGACTTAGGTCAGGACACACAGAGAGAAAGGGCTGAGGGGCAGAGAGGCCTGGAGAAAGACCCCAGGGGGGAAAGCAGAGAGTGAGGTACATCAAGGGACAGAGACAGGGGAGGGGAGGGAAGTATCAGAGACAGAGAGCCTGCACAGGAGGTGGGCAGGGACCCCCAGACACCGCCCCGCCACAGAGACGCGCCACAGGACGGACTCCTATGTGGGGAGGCAGGGGAGCTGGGGGCCCGCAGGCCGCCTGCGCTGAGGCTGTTCCCACGGGGGCAGCAGGGGTCGGGATGACAAGTCCTGGGGTCTCAGCCCTGGTGTGTGGATCGGAGCCATTTGCAGAGCCGAGCCACTGGCACCAACCAGCACCACCGGCACCTGGACGTCCTGAGCACCCAGAGCACAGCTGGTGGACAGAGGAGCCGCCCTCCCGATTCATTAACTCGGACCTAAGTGCAGGTGACCCTGTGCGTCTGGCAGCATGCTGTGGCATGGTCTTGATCCCCAGCGCCCCTCACCGCCGTGCTCGGCCCCCACCCCCCACCTCCGCTGGGGCACAGGGACTGCCGCCGCAGCCCTGCTCTGGGCCCGTCCTGTGACTCTGGACAAGCCCCCAGGCAGGGGATCCCGCTGACCAGCAGCAGAGCCTGTGCGGGGCGCCCTGCCCGCCACCTCAGGGGCCGCCCCGTCACCGCATGGGCCCGCAGCCTGCAGCCCAGCCCTGCGGCGCCTCAAGCCCACTTAGACAATCGGGCGGCCTCTTGCCACACGTGAACCACAGGAGGGCGAGGAGGAGGGGACGACACGGGGGAAGCAAGCTCCCCGAGGACGGCGGGGCTGCACCCACCTGGCTACCGCCTCGGCCCGCCCACCCTGGCCAGCCCGGCCCAGGAGCACTGACAGGAGGCCCCCGCGGGATCAAAGGGACACTCGGGTGATGCCCGGCGCCCCGCATCCTCCAAGCGCCCTGCCCCTCTGTCTGCGGGTCCCTCCTCGGGGCACACTGCCCGCTCCAGCCCCAGAGCACTGGAAGATGCCCCTGCCGGGGGCAGGGCAATTACAAGGCTTCCCTTGGGCTTGCCCGCCTGGGGGGCTCACGGCCAGCAGACCGGTCCCTCAACTGTCCCCCCGCCTCTCAGGAGCTCTTGGCAGCTGCCTGCGGCCCTCAGAAGGGCACTGCGGCTACCTTGCTCGGCTGACATGACCTGTGGGGCCTGCAACCCCACAACTCTGGGCACGTGTTTAGGGCCTACACTGCCACGCCCTCCTGTCCACGGCAGGGAACGCCTGCCCCGACACTCCCAGGCTTCGCACCCCCCCTTCCCTCTGCCCACAGTGGGTGTCCCATCCCGGCATACTCCTACTCACCCCTCAACACCCAGCTCTAGCATCACCACCCATGGGGAGCATTCCCTGGGACCTCCAGGGTGACAGCGAGTCCCCCAGCCCTTGGGGACAGACCTCTTATTTCAGCCGCTGCCTCTGGCGGGTCGGTTTGTGGCTCTGTCTCCCCGGGGGCCTGACTCACCTCCTCACCCCCCGCCTGCACAGGCGACAGCAGGCTTGGGGCTCTGATTCCAAGGGGATCTTCTCAGCCCCCTCCTCTCCGCTTTCTATGGACTCCTAGTATTGCCCACCTCGCCCCCAGTCTCCCGCCACTGCTCCCCACCAGCCCAAGGGGGCCAGAGCTGACCACTCCCTTCGCAGAAGGTGCAACATCACAGAGGGGCAGGAAGGACAGAAAGGAAAGTGCTGCTGGCTGGAGGTGAAGAGGGAAAAGGGGAGGGCGGCCAGGAGAAAACCTGCAGGCCGTGAGAGATTTAGGAAGAAGACAGGCAGTGTCCTCTGTGGGATGACGGTAAAGCCTGGAGCCTTCCCGAAGGATCATGAGCCGTTACACTCAGCTTCCGGCGCTCGACATTCCTCAGAGGCCAAACTGTGTGCCCCTTGGCTCCAGAATCATTGAATAATCCGGTGGCCACTTTTGGGGAAACAAGTTTTAGGGAGCATCTCTCTGGGCCCAGGAGAGACAGAGTTAGAAAGAAAATGTTCCTGAAAGAGAGGCGAAGGGAGACCACCCTCCTGGAGGTGAAAGTCCATTCCCTCTGGATGAGCAGTCTTGCCTTGAGTCCCCGTTGGAGACCCAGGGGAGAGCGACAACGGTGGGCCACTGAAAGCAGACAGGAAGGGGCTGAGAACACCCCCTTGAGCACACGGGGGCGGGGACCCCCTGAAACGACAGCGCGTGCCACGTGAATGGACTGCAGCAGCTGCGTCAGGAGCTCTGCTCAGTCCCGTCCTTGGTGGACCCGCCTCTCCCCACCCACGAGGCCCTGGCAGGGCTGTCAGAGTGCACGGCTGCCTGTGCTCAAGGTGGGTGTGGAACCCAGGGCAGGTGTTCCCCCCGGGGTGAACCAGATCTCAGCCCAGGCAATCAGGACCTTCTAGGAGACTTGATAGGAAGATACTGAAGGGAAAGTGGGCTCTCACATGTTTTAAGGATTACAGACTCCCAAGAATGCAGCCTGAGGCTGCCAGACATCCGTCTTTCCCATCACATGGGGAGCCTCTGTCTGACAGCGAAGCCAGCACACAGATGCAAAGCCAGGAGACGCAGAGATTAGACATTCACGATCGCGTTTGACTCCTGGGTCCAGCTGTGCCTGAAGTCCACTCTCAGACTGCCCAGTTAGGTAACGCAGCCACAGCATCAAATTCTCTTCCTGCTTCAGATCATTTGAACAACATCTGCGTCATTTCCAACCAACAGTGCCTGATCAGTGCACACAAAACCTGCCCTCTTTCCCAAGGAGAGGGCTCCTACTTCCATCAAGGCCTCAACAGACCAAGATTAATGAAGAGTGAGACATCCCCTCACTCACAGTACAACAGAAAGTAGTACATCTGTTGCTCACTTGCTTTTCATAGCCTTTTAAAGCCTGTGTCTGTGTGCCTCAGTTTCCTCATCTGTAAAATGGGAGACCAGAAAACTGACGGTTTGGTTTTGTTAGGAGAAACAGAAATACAACGTGGGAAGCTCCTCGGTGGGGAGAGGCGCTCCGCAGGAGCCAGCACACTCCCTCTACCGCACCCCTATGAGCCCCGATCTACACCTTTCTCATACCTGGAGGGGAAAAAACCCACTCCAAGTCAAACAGTCTTTCCTCTTGATAGTTGGCCGTCTCCTAGGGGGAGGAGGAGGGCGCTGAGCGGGGACGGAGCAGAAAGCGCTTGTTCCTGTTGACGAGCCCTACCTGCAGCAGGACGGTTCCCCCAGGAATTGTGAGCTGTAAACAGTACTTCGGGGCGTTCTCCCAGGACAGCAGCTGAACGTCTTCAATTGCGCTGTAGGAGACTGAGTTTTCCATGTACCCAGTTGGCTGCAGCAAAAGGGAAAAAGAAAAGATATACATTGGTTATGAGATCAGGCACAATAGCCGCCTTGGAAAACATTCTCGCTTTAGCACCGAGCACGCGGAGCTGGTACAGACACCTGGCAACTCTGGAGGCAGAAGGAGGTCGTCTTTCCCGGCCGCCGGCGCTCAGCTGGAGGGGAGGGGCCGGGGCGGACACCCACCCACATGTTTCTGGAGGTGTGGAGGCAGGACTAGACTGGGGGCACTTTGGGGGCGAGGCCCGGGCACTGCTCCTCCGGGCATCTGTGGGGCCCAATGTGGCCAGAGCCAGGACCGCTCCACCCCTCACTGTGTCCCAGCCACCACCCTCCCCTGCCCAGGAAGCGGTCACAGCCCCCTGCCCTCCGGACTCCCCTCCTGTTTCCCCCTGCAAACACACGCTCCCCGCGTGGCACACAGGGCCGCGTTCCGAGTCGGCAAACTCGACCCCTCCACACCCCTGCTCGCATCTGCAAGGGGCTCCCGGTGACCCAACCACTAACTCCACCCACGGGCCCCCCCACATCTGGCCTCACGCCTGCTCCAGTCCCACCCCACCTCTCTCTCCCTCTCCATGCACCCTGACACGGGCCTGCAGACAGCACTCGGCCTGCCCTGTGTCCCCGAAAGGCGGGGGTCACCCCCACCCCACCCTGCCATCTCCTCTTCCACTCTCCAGACCCCGAAACCCACCGTGCCATCCCCCTCCCCAGGTCCTGCGTGCTCACTACATCCATCTCAATCCCTGTGACCTGTGCAGGTCGTCTGTCTGCCGTCTGCCTGCCCCAGGCCGTGGCTCCATGAGGTCAGGCCACATCTGTCTGGGTCCCCGCTCTGCCTCCAGGGTCTGGTGCACGGCGAGGGCCCAGTGACTTGCGTTGAAAGGGGGCGACCGGTGAGGGTTATCACCGGTCAGTGCTGGGGTGAGGGTGGGGAGAAGGAAATTCACAGTCGCTCATGGGTGAGTGAGCTCCTCTGAAATGGAGAGGAGGTGCCAGGCACCCAGAGGCCGTGTCCTTGGCACTCAGGGCCCGGGAAGCCAGACTTCAGCAGTGTCGCAGGCCAAGTGTGGCCCAGCTGGGAAGGGGGACAGGTAACACCCCCCGCAATCTGACATAGGCTGAGACACCCTGAGAGGGGGGACAGCCAACACCCCCCTCAACCTGACACAGGCTGAGACGCCCCGAGAAGGGGGACAGCCAACACCCCCCGCAATCTGACGCAGGCCGAGACGCCCCGAGAAGGGGGATAGCCAACACCCCCCTCACTCTGACACAGGCCGAGACGCCCCGAGCGTGCGGCAGGAACTAGCACCTTTGACTCTTATGACCGTGCCCAGAGCAAGTGCCGGGCTGTCCCCGCTGCACGGATGAGGAAAACGAGACTCAGGAGGTCACCTGACTGGCCTAGGGCCACCTGGCTGCTAGCTCAGGGATCTCCAACCTGATCAGTAAGCTCTGACACAAGCAATGTAAAATCTGGGGCCCAGCAAGCGAATTTTCTCCTAAGGACTGAGGACCTCCATGAGGCTTTCTTTTTTTTCTAAATTAAACTTATTTTTCAATTGAAGTATAATTGCTTTACAGTACCGTGTTGGCTTCTGCCCACCAAGTTGCTTATTTTCAATTCCTATCCGCCAAAGCTGAGATACGGTGGTGGCGGCGGCTGAGGAACAGAAAAGGGCTGAAGACTTCAGCTGCCTCAAATTTCCCTGATACGATCAGCTCCCACATTCAGGTAGTCAGAGGGACTGATGGATCAATTCATTCATTCACTCACTCCGTCAGTCACCTAACAGACACGTAACTCAGCACCTGTTACCTTCCAGGCCCCGTGCAGGCTGCTGTGGGATCTAGCAGCGAACACGATGGAAGCCCAGTGGGGCAAACAGACAACAGACAGACAGACAGACACAAACACCCAGCGACGGGAGAGCGGTGAGTGTGGCACAGAAAACCAGGACCGGCTGTGAGCACCGAGGGGCGAGGCCGGGAAAGCGCGAAGTGCTGGGGGCGGCCACAAGCTGGCGGTGCTCGCTTGGGGAGGAGTGAGGCAGGGCAGGTGAGAAGGGCCATGGAGAGGCGGGCAGGCCGCACCCGGAGGCACGGGCAGGCCAGCCAGGGCTCCGGGAATGGGTGCCCACGGGCAGGAGGGGCAGGGCTGCAGGGAGCTCTCCAGCATCACTGGACTGCTGCGTGGACCGAGTGGGCGGAAGCAGGAACAGCCTGGAGCCTCCTCCTCGGGTCCAGATGAGCCAAGAGGCCGCCCAGACCGCGGCGGGGGTGGGGAGCCAAGTTCACCCGGCCCTTCTCTCCAGCCCACGGCCCACCCCTTGGCACCAACCCAGGCAGCCTCGGTGTCCAGCCAAGACGGTTTGCCAATGCATCCCAAAGGCAAACGCGTGGGATCCCCATGGCCCCTCTGCCCTGCTCCACGGCCGTCACGTTCTCAATATTCTGCACAAATGACTCAGCCCCGACCGCACGTCCTGTCCTGAGAAGACCAGCAGCACCAGGGGCCTCGGGGATTCGTGTGAACAGGCTTGTGCTTCCCGCTGACTGTCTCCGTGCTGGTGTTTTCGGCACAATGTGAGTGGGAACTTTCACCTGCCCTGTTTCACGTGCCTGATGTTTAGGAGGTGATGAGTATACCTCCTTGACAAACGAAGGAAGATTTCCCTAAGTGAAAAAATGCCCATCCACGCATAACATACTTGGGAAGAGGCTTTGGTTACCAGTTTTACGTATTAAATTAAAAATAGTAAGTTAAAGAACTCTCCTTTAGAAAGCAATGGTGCCTGCACGCCTGAATGCACTGAAGGTCTTTCTTTCCTTGGCGGCCCACAACCACCTCTCTGCCTTTTCATGGTCTGGCTGGTTCCTAAACCCCAGCCCACGGTCCCCTTGATGCACACAGAAGTCTGAGAACACGGGCTATGACACAGTCGCTTTGGCATCTTGAAAATCACCTGGCCACACCCAGTGACGGGTACAGAAACCCATTAGGAAATCCCACAACGGTACAGAGTGTGAGTACACGGGGTGGATCTGATTATCAAGCAAACGGCCAGTTTGGAGTCACACTTTGGGCATGTGAGCAGAAAGCCTGGATGCTTCCATTTCCCACCACGGCTTCCTGGAGACTGAGACATGGAGGGGCCCTGCACTGCCTGGAGCCCACCCCCACACCAAGCCCGTGGGAACCCGCTCCAGACGGCCACGACAGGTAGGGCTTAGCATGATGGGGGGACAGCTGACCACCGTGCCTGCTTTTTTCGTGACCCGGCTGCAGCTGTCTCAAGGTGGCCTTGATTAGAAGTTTCAGCACAAGCATTTTCGGGAAACACTGGATATAAATAAACACATACTGTTTTTTTTTTTAAAAAAGCAGATGTATTGCTGTTTGAAGTAGTACTGGCAAAAAGCAAAACTTGGAGAATGAATGAGTTCTGTGTTTGAGCCCCTTACTTGTGGGTCTCTGTGTAAGTTACCGTGCCTCTCTCGATACCACTTCCGCCAATGGTAGAATGAGAAGTTACTAGGTAAAACAGAATTGAAAGGGGATCCAACCTGCTAATGGCTCAGCGCAGCATCTGGAACATGGTGGAAAACTCAATAAAAATAAACTATTGTGAGAAACACTGAACTCTTTTATCTCCAGGATCCTCCTCCCCTAAAGCCGTAATTCTAGTCTAACCATGGGAAAAACATCAGACAAACTGCCACCGAGCAACAGCCCTCAAAACACCTGAGCGGTGCTCACCAAACACGTCAAGTCTATGCAGACAAGACGACTAAATGGACTGGAGGCCCGTATGAGATGCTGGGACGGAAAAACGACGTTGGGGGGAAACTACGGAAACCACAGTGTGAACTTCAACAACAGCACATCAGTGTGAGTCCATCAGCTGTGACAAGCGTCTCGTGCTTTTGTAAGAAGTTAGCAACTGGGGGGGTGGGGCGGAGAACTTTCCTGGCAGTCCAGTGGTTGAGACTCGGCACTTCCAAGGCAGGGGGCGCAGGTTCGATCCCCGGTCAGGGAATTGAAACTCTGCATGTTGCCCAGCAAGGCCAACCACCCCCACCCCCGGCCCTGCAAACGGAAAACACAACTGGGGAAAGCGGGTGTGGGGTCTATGGGAGCTCTCTGTATGTCCCTGCAGCTTTCCTTTGCATTTCAAACTGCCCTGACGCAAAAGCCTCACTAAAAAAGCACCCTGCTGCTGCTACCGCCACTGCTGACACCATCATCGGCATCGTGGACAGGCCCTGGACAGGAGCCCCCAAAGTCTCCGAGGGGAATGGGCAGCCCAGGACTGGAAGACCCCCGCCCCTCTCTGGATGCAGGTGTGAGCCTGGGTACTTTCACACTGCCGGGACGATTTTACAGAGGACTGATAATTCCCTGGTAATCTGAACACGATGATCAGGGCTACGGCGGAGGAGATTCCTGCATGGGGCAAAGGCTGAGTTAGACAGAAAGGAGAAATTAAATTCTCTGCTTGAGGGGAGCGAGGAAAACTCACTCTAAGAGCTGTTCTTAAGAGAACATTAAGCAGATGACAAGTTGTCAGTACCGTATGACATCCTGGAATACGGTACCACAGCGAGAGCTACAGCAACGGCTCAGACCAGCAGTGGGGCGAGGGGACAGGTCACCGAGGGGCGCGGGAGTGGGGGCACCTCTGGGGACGACGGAAACAGTCTGTCTCAACGGTGGTGGGCGTTACTTCACCACACACACTCGTCAAAGTCCACAGATGTGCGCACGCAGAGTGGATTTCACCCAATGTAAATTACGACCCAAACCCGACTAAGAAAGGCAACGCACGAACATTCCAGGTAATTCGGGAGATGATGAATAGGACGAAATCCCTCAGACAGAACTGTTATCAAGGCCGCTCACGAGCACCTGGCAGGCCACCTGTGTTACTTTTTAACACCTCGCTTTGGGAGGCCCATATAGTTCTGTGACTCGCCTCTCGCCACGCAATGCTGCAGCTCACGCCCACCCCGTCTTCGGAGCTACCATTTTAGGAGCTGTCCAACATTCGACCCCGCGAGTCTCATCGCCACTCCGGCCCCCTCCCCCAGACAGCGCGGCGGTCCCGCTCAGTGCTAACATACACAGCGCCACAACGGACGTCCCTGTGAAGCACGTTTTTCTGCCCCGTGTTTAGGATTACTTCCTTAGGCCAGATTCCCAGAAATGGAATTACTGGGACAAAGGGTAAGAGCATATTTTATGTTGCTGCCAAACTGCTCTCATTAAGGAGAACTGGGGAGCCCTGGCTAAGACCGGGGACCTTTACCCCGGGGCACCAGCTTGGCTGGGTCCTGTGGGTTGCTGTGGGCCTGCGACGTAACTGCAGGGCAAGGGTGCTGGTATCTCAGAAGGCTGCGGGGGTCCTTCTGCGAGGCAGGGTGGGGTGGGGGGGAGGTCCTTCCACAAGCAGGGTCCTCGCTCCTGGGAAGCTGGGGGACAGGTCGGGCTGCCTCTGTCCTTTTGCTCTCAGAGACTGATGAGGGGCCAGGTGGGGGTCTGGTGTAGACAGGCCAGGAAGAGACCACTTCCTCCCCCTGCCCCGCCGCCCCTCCTCCAGCTTTTGTCTCTGAGATGAGCTTCTTCCCTGATCACTCAGCACCTGGACCTACTGGAGGCAGCAGGGTCTGGAGGGACGCCATCAAGGTTCCCAGGGACCCCCAAAAGCCTTCAAAGCTGACATTCCAAACCCTGGACCTTCTCGGGTTTCCTGTGAGGCAGGGAGCAAGGCGACCACAGGCGCCCCGCCCCCTCACCCCAACAGCCTCTGACCCCGGCCCCTAAGGCTGGCAGAATGTCTCCAGGCTCCGCCTCCCCCTGCCTCTCTGGGGAACCCCTCCCTCCCGCCCAGGGCTGCCTGCCTGCTGGTTTCCATGGGGATTTCTATAGAGGCAAGTGAGAATCATGACGTCCGCAGGCCCCCAAGTTGAGGCTCTGGGCTGATTCAAGACACAAGAAGGAAAAGGGCCTCTTGCACACACATTCTCCAAGGCCCTGCATCACCATGGATCGCTCCAAAAAGGCAGACCAGAGAGGAGCACTCTGGCGGGCAGGGCCTGGCACACAGGAGGCCACTGGCCAGCTCTGGATGACCGACGCTAAGCAGGCCTTCATCGGTTATAGACATTTGGTCTGGGGTCTAGAGGTGCCCCAGGAGCTCCGGGCCGCCTGCCCCGGGCCACTCACCTTGCCCTGTCCCATCAACCACCCCCGCAACAGCCCAGACCTCCCTGGGGGCCAGGAAGGGTCACCCAGGGGACCGTGGGATCGGCAGGACAGAAGGAAGAGCCACCAGCCCCTGGTCCCTGCTGCACAGACCTCGACAGAGCAGAGGCCGGGCCGAGAGGGCAGGCCCGGAGTCCAGGGCCAGCCAGGGCTGCTCTCCACGGACTGCGCTCTGCAAAGACAGTCAGGAGGCCCTTTCGGGCCCATTAATCACAAGTCCAGCCATGGCAGCTGCCCCCTTTTATGGCCAAACAGCTCAAGAAGTTTAATAATAGAGCTGAGGGCTGATAATCCCACGTTCAGACCCTTCCAGCCCCGGCCACCAGCGTGGGCATGGGAAGCCAGATGGAAACCGGGGCCCTAGGGGAGCCGTGCCACCCTGGGGCATCTTTGATCGGAATGGCTGATGGAGGCACCCGAGGGCCAAACGCAAGGGCAGTACACCGCCAACCAGCAGGTCGGCAAATGTCCCAAGGATCACAGACTCCCCAGGCGCCTCCTCACTGACTCTTCACAAGGCCCCTGGGAACCAGGAGCGGCTGGTGCCCCCATCCAGTAGAGGGGGGCCTGGGGCATCACGGCTGCTCAGCACAAAGGCCATATCGCTGACTCAGAGGCCAGGTGTGGTCCACGGTGCCACGTCCCCTGCCTGCTCCGTGAGACGATGGCCCAGGAGCCCCAAGGTGACCAGAGGGTACAGGACGGGGCCTCCTGACTAGGGTGGTGGGGGGAAGGGGTGTGTGTCACGGGTGCAACAACTAATGACAGAACAGGGTGATAAGCACCCCGGCGCCGACGTGAGGAACAAAGGGCAGGCCCAGGGGAAGGAACACGCTGGAACACTGGGGAGGGCTTCCCAGAGGCGACCTTCGACCCGGTGGGCAGGGCAGCGCCAGGCACTCCCGGCAGAGGGAAGGGAGGGTCTCCAGGCCCACGGTGTGCTTACCCCGGTCTCAGGACATGGCTGGAGGACAAGGACTCCCAGGGAGGCCTCGGACAGGACCCTGAGCAGGGCTCAGCCTTGACTGCCCAACCCTCTAATTTCTGACATTCCCCCTCTCTCTCCCTTGTTTTTGTTTTAAACAAAGGCAGACCATATAAACAGCCAAGTGGAAAAAAGCACAAATACTTGACCACATTTACTTTTGCATCAGCCTAGGCCAAGCCTGCCCAGGTCAAGACATGGACCGTCTGCGACTCCCCATGAGGCGGGCCCCCTCGAGCCCATCCTAGGAGGACTGCCTGGCAGTGTCCGCTCTTCTCAATCTGTCACGAGAGCCGGGTCCCTGGGCTGCTGCAGCTGGAAGCGCGCGGCCCATGCGCCTGTGTCCGGCTTCTCCTGCTCGGCATCCTGTCTGTGCAGACGTGTGCCCACAGCTTCTTCCATCGCCCGCCGTCTGCCTCCCTACGCACCCCCGCTGTCTGCGGACCCTTGTCTATTTCCAGTTTGGGGCTGCCGTGTAGGAAGCTGCTGGGAACATTCCTGCACTTATGGGGGGCGGGGGGTACAGGGGAACAAGAGCTCCCACTTGGGGAAATATCTGGGAGTGGGGTTGCTCCTGGGCCACCGAGTAAACTGCTTTAAGTTCAAGAATATCGGTATGTGGGGAGTTCCCGGGAGATCTGCTGTAAACACGAGCTCGTCTAAGGGCCGCTATTCTCACGTACCCACGCCTTAAGGAGAACACAATTCCTGAGTCTCGGGGGTGGGATCAGGTGGGGATGGAGCTCGGTTTTCTCAACAGTCTTTCTCCCGGGCCTCTGAGGACTGCAGGAGGCAGCACCCTCCTCAAAGCTGGACTCAGAGCCGCCGAGGATGTGCCCGGGCCGCCGAGAAACTTTCTCTGTGGCTCACGTGGCAGAAACGGACGTCCCTGTTCCCTTCAGGCCTGGTCTCCTCGCCGAGCTTGCACAGATGCTGCTCCAGGAGGAAAGGGCGTGTCTGCCCAAGGCTGGAGCGGGCGCAGAGTTAAAACTGACACTTTGGGGTTAACATGAGCGTTAGCTTAGCTCCCAGATCACAGACTGCTGTCAGGCAGGCCTTAACCCGCTTGCTGTTTCGGATGGAAGACGTCGGCAGGGACTGGAGGGCACATGGCTACATCCTCGCAGACGTGCCAGCTGACGGTGCGAGTCGGCCAGGGGAAAGCTGCGGCCTCTGACAGCCTGGAAACAGGGCCCCCTGGCTCTGGGGTCCTCTAGGCTGGGCCCCCCACCCCGGTGCCATCCTGTGCTCTGTGCTCCTGAGGACAGGGACCCTGCCACCTCTGCCTGTGTCCGCATAACTGTCCTCATCAAGGGCCGTCTGCGTGCCCGTGCAGGTCGTCTTCCCACTGACTCCTTAGAAGGACCCACAAGATGGGTGTCGCTGTGATCCCACGTTACAGCTAAGAAAACTGAGGCCCAGAAAAGCGAAATAACTCTCTTCCTAAGCCATGCTGCCAGGCTTTCCAGGTGGCGCTAGTGGTAAGAACCTGCCTGCCAATGCAGGAGACATAGGAGACCCAGGTTCAGTCCCTGAACTGGGAAGATCCCCTGAAGGAGGGTATGGCAACCCACTCCAGGATTCTTACCTGGACAGAGGAGCCTGGTGGGCTACAGTCCACGGGGTCGAAAAGAGTAGGACGCGACTGAAGCGACTGGCACACTCGCAGGCCACGCCACCAGTTACTAGTGCAGCCCGGACTGGCACTCCAGCCCTCGGTCTAAACCAGAGGTGGGGAAACACTTTCCGCAAAGGACCGGTCAGTTAATTCTTCAGGCTTTGTGAGTCACGTGGCCTCTGTCCTAACAACTCAACAGTGCTGCTGAGGTGTGAAAGCAGCTGCAGATAGTAGACAAATGGCCGTGCCTGCGTTCCAGTAACACCTTATCAACAAAGACGGGCAGAGGGGGTGCCGGAGTGGCCTTGGCGCTGTTTCTAAGAGAAGTATACACAGGTGACGGACAGGCGCACGGGAGAAAACGAGTGGACCGTTCTCTCTCCTCACTTTGCTTCTAGGGTGATGTCAGCATGTGGAAATCGTCTTTCACTTACGTTTTGTCATAAAAGAGAACGCCAGGCCCGAGTTCACCCCACTCTCAGCCTAAGGGAGGGAAGGAGCTGGGCTCCTTTTTACAAAGCCTGACGACGCAAAGGCCTTTGCAAGCATCAGCGATCAACACACTGAGGTGTGCGGCCCCGTTCCTCCCATTTTACAGATGGGCCTGCGAGGCGCCAGGAGGCAAGGTCAGCTGCCAAGACTGGGGTCTCGACTCGTCTAATCCCCGGATTCGCTGCTCCGCCCTGCGATGCTGGTAACAAAGAAGCCCCTGGAGCAGCCGCCGGCTCGCGGAAAACTGAAGAGGCGGGAAGAGAGGGCAGAGGGGAAGGAAGAGGCTCTTGGGGACGCAGAGCACGAGGTGCCCCTAGGTCTCCTGTTCTGGACACCGGCTCTGACACTACACAGGCCGGCCTGGGGGCCTACTTGGGATCCGCTGAAGTCACCGGAGGTGTGCCCATCAGCACAAGGAACGAGCGGACTAAGGAAAAGCTCTACCTAGACATGCACATGGAGCAAAGAGAAACCGTGTGGCTGCTGCTGGCTCCCAACACATCGCAAGGTCGGAAAGGCGGCCAACGACACCCTCGGGGGCGGGGCTGGGGGTGGCCCATGGGTTCAAGCCTGGCCCAGGCCGGGCACAGGCGGGCCTGGCGCAGAGTTCTTCTCTCTGTCAGTTGTCATTTCCAGAAGGTGCTGCCCTGTGCTAGCTGCAGCAAGGCGGACGTGGCCCTGTTTGGTCACGGCTGCGAGGCTGGCATTTTGCGTGCCCCTCAGGAGTGTGTGTGTGCTTCCGGGGTTCCCAGAAGGGGGGCTGCACTGGGGCTTGGCCGGCAGCTACTCTGGCCCCGGACGTTTCTCAGCTACTGCCATCTCCGACACTCTGTGAGACAGAATCTGGGAGTGTGATCCATCTGTGGACAAGAACTTGCAAAAGGTGAGCAGGTCTTTTCTTGTAAAGAAAGAGAGAGAGACAGGAGACCCTACAGGCTGGGGGTTGTGGGGGTTCCACACGTGTTGGGACAAGTGCGGCTCTGAAGTTTCCACAGCTCAACCCCCCTGGAATCCCGGCATGTGGCTGGCTCTCCCAACAAGGACTGAACGTCGCGAGCGAGTACAGTGCACCTTCTGTGCGCCAGCAGCCTCACCATGGCCGAAGAACACGGACAGTGGCCCAGCACCAGCTGCCACAGCCCAGGGTAGAACAATCCAGACTCTAGGCAGGCACCCGGACAAAGTCACTACGCCTTCATGCTTCTGAAATCAGATTAACACCACCAAAGGATCTCTACACACCTACCAGAACGGCTTAAAGAAAAAAGACACCATCAGCACCTCACACACATCAGTACGGCCACAATCAAACTAAAACCAAAACCCAGAAAATGAACAAGTGTTGGTGAGGATATGAAGAAATTGAAACTCTTGGGCACGGCTGGTAGGAACAGAAAATGTTGCAGCTGCTGTGGAAAACAGTTGGAGGTTTCTCAAAAAATGAAACACAGAACCACCGTACGATTCAGCAGTTCCATTTCTGGTATGTACCCCAAACAACTGGAAAGTAGTTACTGCAACAGGGAACAGATATTTGTACACCAGATTCACAGGGGACTGTATCCAATATCCTGTGATAAACATAATGGAAGAGTATGACAAAGAACACGCGTGTGCGTGTGTGTACATATATGTATATAAAACCGAGTCGCTTTACCGTGCAGCAGAAATTAATACAGCATTGTAAATCAACTGTAATTCAATCAATTAAAAAAAAAACGAATCTAGAAAATTCCAAAAAGCAAACCAAAAAAAGGACGGAAATTTGAACACACGCTACAACATGTATGAACCTTGAGGACATTATGCCAAGTGAAATGAGACGGTCACAAAAAAGACAAATACCGTCTGACTCCACGCACATGAGGAATCTAGAGTAGTCGAATTCGTGGAGACAGAGAGTAGGAAGACCGCCAGTGGCTGGGGCTGGAGGCGGGTGGTGGGAGTTACTGTTGAATCAGTACGGAGTTTCAGTTCTGCAAGATAAAGAGCTCTGGAGAAGGATGGTGGTGATGGGGGCATGATAGCGCGAATGGACGGATGCCACAGAACTATATGGCTAAAACAGTCAATTTTACATCATGCATGTTTTACCACCACAACGAAAAACACTGGGGGGAAATGATAATGGCCAGGGACAGCGGGATGAGGGAACCCAGCACTGCTAGTGAGAGCAGGACCTGGCCCCAGCCCTCTGGAAGCAACTCGCAGCGTTCGCGAAAGCCCTCTCCCCTACCTTCTGCGTTCCGGGACCGGCCCCGCACGTCACCATGTCCCCTGCAGCACAGCAGCGCTTCACAGGCACCCATCGATAGCGAGTAGCAAAATGAAGGTGTGTTCACCCAGCGCAAAGCTACACAGCCGTGAGAACAGAGGACTGCACGCCTATGCAGCAGGGTGATGAGTTTCACCAACAGAAGTCTGTACCGTGAGAGTCCGTTTACACAAGGTCCAGACGCTGGCCCAGGCAGGGCAGCGGTCGCCCTAAGGGAGAGGGGTGGCTGGAAGGGGACCCAGGAGGGTCTCGGGAGTGGCCACCCTCTTGGCCTAAGCCAGGACACAGTGAAAGGACACGGTTGATGTGCAGATCCACTGAGGCACAGGCTTAGGAGCCGTGGGTTTCTCTGTAGGTATTTTACACAACTCAGCAGAAAACGTGTCCTTTGAAAGACAGCATTCCTTTGGACTGACGGTTTCCGATAACGGGCCAAGACCCTGGTGGGGGCTGGCAGGATGACTGTGACACCTCCTCGCCAGGCACGCACGCCACATCATTTGACAGAGAGTGCCCACGTGTGCCAGGCACACACCGGGCTGGGGGGCGGTCACGGCGTGAATCCCACCCCTGCCCATCGGCACAGCCCGCAGACTGAGAAAAAGCTCTGTCTGTGTGCACACTGCTTTTCCAATGTGGGCAGATGCCATTCCTATGAATATAAATTTGCTGAAGAGCAAGACTGAGTTCGGGCATTTTATAAGCAAAATACATAGGGTGTCAAGTGGCTACAAGTTCAAGTGAAACGAAAGCAGGGCGGGAGGGAGGCCGGGCTTTGGCGTGGCCACACAGTTTCGAAAGAAAGCTCGGAATACGGACAGCATCACACGGAGACCCACTGGGACGCGCTGGTTCCCGAGGCGAACCACCCCAGCCTGAAACAAGACCCCCAGATGGTGCCAAAAAGAGACCAGGCTAACCAGCTCCTCCTACTAAGGGTCAGAGTTCATGGAGGCAGCCCTTTCTAGGGGCCCCGTTGATCGACAGTCCCACCTAGAGCCTCTTAAGGAGGTTTAATCCATGAACAGGGAAGGAGAGAGAGAGAGGACGGTGAAGCGGGGGGCGTCTATCCCATGAGAAGGACTTGTGTGCACTTCCTGGTCAGAAAACAAAAGCAATGCAAAGCCATGCTGCCATTTTTCCGCCTGAACAGAGAGCCGGGGCAGCCAGACGGGGCTCGAGCTGACCGGCGTCTCCGGGGATCAAGGGGCCCCTTCTGCGAGATTCTGTGAGCTACCTCGTCTCACACGGCGGGCGTCTGAGCTTCTGAGAAGCCGCCAGCCTCCAGGAGGCAGGCAGGCTTAGACAAATAAGCACAATTGCTCTCAGGGAAGCATGGCTGGCAGCCACCGCCGGCGCCTTGCAAATCAGAAGTGGGGAATCCTTGATTGTTCTGCCTCAGATCCTGCCTGGGGGCTGCAGGCTTCCACCCGAAGGTTCCAGGCCGTGTGACAGGCCAGCGGCTTGCACACAGACCTGCTGACCCTTCTCCAGGGAAGCTGGGCCACAGGGCCAGAACGGTCTTTAAGACGCGTGCAGGCTCTCGCTCACCCACCCAGAGGTGGGATCTCGAGGACCACTGCTTAAAAATCTGCTTCTGAATAACATATATCCACGTGAACACCTACTGGGGTGCTGGGGTGCTTACAGCAGCTTTCTCTGTGACTGCCAAAGCCTGGAAGCAACCCACATGTCTTTCAGCAGGTGAGTGGATATCGTGTGGTACGTCCAGACAGTGGAATACTGGTCAGCACTAGAAAGAAGCGAGCTACCAAGCCATGGAAAGACAAGGAGGAAGCTTACATGCCTGTTACTGAGGGAAGGAAGTCAATCTGAAGAGGCTGCATACCGTTTAATCCCAACAATCTGACCTTCTGGAAAAGGCAGAAATCTAGAGACAGTGACAAGATCAGCTGTTGCCAGGGGTTGCGGGGAGAAGGGGTGAGGAAGGGATGAATTTTTTTAGGGCAGTGAGAAGTGTTTTCTGTGATACTATAGTCGTGGACACACAGCCATTACTATTTGTCCACAGAACGTACAACACCAGGAGGGACCCCCTCGCTGCCTAAGGCAGGCAACGGGCTTTAGGGGATTGGGGTGGCGTGTCAGCGCAGGTCCGTCAACTGTGATGAATGAGCCACCAGGGCGGGGCTGCACAGGCCGGGCACAGGTACATAGGAAATATCTGTACCTTCGCCTTGATTTTGCTGTGAACGTAAAACTGCTCTTAAAAAAAAAAAAAAAAAAAAATGAAGACTGGAAAAAAACAAACAAACCAAAAACCCAGAACCTGCTCCCCTGGAAGAAGAGGGTGGCCACTTCAGGAAGCCAGGTGATCTGGGATGTGGACTCCAGGGGCCTGGATCCCCCTGTTCCGGCTCTGCAGCCCACCGGCGGAGAGGCCTCGGGCGGCCAGCTTGCCTTCTGTCGCTGCTAGGATGGTCACTGGGACCGTGATGGTTATGACGTCTATGTGGACGCTTGGGAAGCCAAGGACTGTCTATGCAGTGGCGCTGGGGGTACAGAGGTCAAGTGGGCCGCCTAGTCTTGGTCCCTGATGTCCAGACGTGACGCAGGGTAACCACCTCATGATCTGACCCTCAGGCATGCTCCCTACCAAACAAAACCTATCTGTGACGTAATAAACAGAAGCGATAGTAAAAATATTTAATAGCCGAGACAGCCTGGGAATGAATGAAGCGGAACAGACACCAGCTGGAAGCAGCTGCTCCTGCGTCCAGGTGCAGCCCATGGGACTCCTGCCCGTGGCGATGGGTCGTACACAACCCTCTTCTCACCCCTCTCTCTCCACCCGGCAGCATTCTGGACCACTGATGATGCCAAATCCAGCAGAACACACTGTACTGAAAACCCCAAACCAACCAACTCTGTAAGTTTGGTCTTGAAGACTGTTCCCTTTTCCCTGGGTCCCAAGGGATGTATGTGAATCCCTAGAATTCAGCCATCGCCCCTCTATGGGTCACCTATCTGCTTGCTTCCTTTACCAACTTAAAGCACCCACACTGAAACCTTCTCATTCACCGTCAAGCAATTGCTCCAAGGGGGGAAAAAAAAAGTCTAGAATTGAGGACCTCGCAGCTGAGTGGGGGAGTCATAGGCCACAGATCATCAGACATCCACGGGTGTGACGCCGGCAGAATGGAAGGCACGGCAGGCCCGGGGAAGGGGAGCTGACCGATGTAGACACAGGGCCGTTCCAGAATCCTTCAGAGGCTGAGCTCTCTGACTCGGGTTTTGCAGGGTGAAGAGGAGTTTATCCGGCAGAGATGGGAGACTGAGGGAGATGAGCTGGAGAAAACTATTACGATCCAGATTACGGAGTTCCTCAGATGCCTGGCTGTAATTCCAAAGGACAGCTGAGGAAGGTGGGATCCGATGCCCCCGTGCAAAAGACAGTGGGGGGACCAACATGCGTGAGCAGGCCTTGTAGAGAGCGACTCATTAGGTTGCCCCCAAAGATGGCTGTTGCTATGTGTCTGCAACTGGGCAACCAGGTGACCCAGGAACAAACTATGTCCTTCTGTTATCAACGCTGCTATCAGAATAGTTACAGGTCGTCACCTCTACAAGGAAGAGCCACACAGCAGTCCCAGCAGGTCTTCCCTCTCAGGCATAAAGGAACACGGGGGGACGTCTTGCCCTGTCCATCAAGAGCGTTTCTAAGCCTGAGTTATCAAAACAGTGGTGTGAAAGTCACCTTCTACTACTCAGCACCCTACTTAACACAGCAGATTCCAAACTCCGACCTCTGAGGGGCCCCCGAAGTCGGGAGGTTAGATGCAGTGACCCCACTCACTACAAGCAGCTGTTTAGACCCAAGCAAACCCCAAATCCCTTCTGGAGAAAGGCAAGCGCACACGTAAGAGACACAGGGACGAACCGCAGGTGCTGGGAAGAGGGGGCAGGGATGGCCGAGGGTCAGAACGCCAGCTGCTCGTTCACCAGGCCCCTCGTTCACGCAGCAGACCGGCAGCGCCCTGAGCCCTGTCCTCCAGCAGCTCACAGACAACGGGGGTCTGGCGAGCTTGGCACGGGGTGAGACCGCAGAGCCGCACGAGGGTGCAGGCTCTGCCGTGGGCGTGAAGGAGAGGACGACCACCGGTTCTGCAAGGCTGACTCTGGGGAAGCGAGTCAGGAGTCTGCTGGGACAAGGGGACGGAAAGGGGCAGCTTCCAGGGAGGTGGGGAGCGGGCGTCACTGCAGGGCGGCTCCACAATGGGGGGCGGCTGTGAGACCAGAGAGCTGGGCTGGGCCGGGAAGGCCCAGCTACAGACTCGGGCGGCGTCCTGGGCCTCTAGGCGGGCGACGGGCAGGCTGGCGACCCGGGCAGAGGAGCCGCCAGGGGCCAGGGAAGAAGCCTGAGCGCTGCTCAGTGAAGGGCATCTGCAAACTCTGTGGTTTGGCATGAACTTCTCTACAGAATGGGCTGAACTCATACTGACGCAGGCGACAACGCAGACGAGCCTGGCAACACCACGCTAAGTGAGAGAAGCCAGACACAAGAGGCCTCAGCGCGTATGGCTCCATTTACATGAGACCTCCAGAATGGGTAAATCCAGACAGACGGAAAGCAGATCTGTGGCTCTCGAGGGCTGGGGAGTGGCTTAACGAGCGCCGGGGCGGGGCAGGCGGGGTGCCTTTGGAGGTGACAAGAGTGCCTTGGAGCCAGATAAACGGGGTGTCTAAGACACCGTGACAGTACAAAAGGCCGCCAAACGGCTAATTGCATGTTATGTGAACTTCACTTCAATTTCTAAAAAGTTCTGAATAAATGTAATGAGTTCCAAGAACTTTCTAGACTGGAGGGCGATGGTGGAGCAGTTGGCCTGAAGCCTCTGCCCCGCTTCAGGTCTCACGTGCGGGTGTCTGGGCCCAGCGGCCGGCAGTGTTCCTGCTCTGGACGGGGCAGGGGGTCTCAGGGGACTCCTTCAGAGGCCATCTCAAGAGCAAAAAACCATCTCTTGGCACTGAATCACATGTTGATAACTCAGATGATGGAGGGCGCCGGGCTGGTCTGTACAGGATGAAGCCACGGTTATTTCCAAGAGCACCGGCCGCCCCAGTAGGACGAAGCGAGCCACTGTGTGCCACTGCAGTGGGTTGATGTCAGAAAGCTCGTAACTCCGGATCAATGGCCTCATCGATTTCCATGGAAAACTCTATGACCACAAGAGGTAGGAACAGGGTCATTCTTCTGGCAGAGAGAAGGATGGTTTGGTATGCGCACACATACACACACACACACACACACACACACAGAGGCATGCACACACACACACACACACACACACACACACACACACACACTGCCTTGTACTCTGCTCAACATAAATAATCCCAAAACTGGATTAAGAGTCTGTTTCCTGAGCTTCAGACTCACAGTTTATTCATTCATCAAATATTTATTGAAGGCTTCCTGTGTGCCACAAAAGTGCTTCCAGAGTGTTCTGGGTGTTTGGGAACAAGGCCCTTTGCTTCAGTGGAGGGCTTACGCTCTGGCGAGGGCCTGAGGGCACCACCCCCTTGATGTCCTCCAGGCTCCCCCAGATCACCACCCAAGCTGCGCCCACCCAGGGGGTCTCCCTGCGGCCTTCCCAAGCCTGCTGTGTGGCAGCACCTCATCTAGGTGGCCTCCTGCGAAGTCTAACGACTGTCTGACTCCCAGCCCTAAGCCCCGATCCCTGCGGCCTTCCCAAGCCTGCTGTGTGGCAGCACCTCATCTAGGTGGCCTCCTGCGAAGTCTAACGACTGTCTGACTCCCAGCCCTAAGCCCCGATCCCTGCGGCCTTCCCAAGCCTGCTGTGTGGCAGCACCTCATCTAGGTGGCCTCCTGCGAAGTCTAACGACTGTCTGACTCCCAGCCCTAAGCCCCGAAGTCAGTTCAGCAGCAGGGCCAGATCCTGCTGCCGCTCATCCCTTCAACCGACCCGCGCCTTCCCAGGCTCGCTCCTCCAGTTCTGCGCCTCTCGTTTCCCTTCCAGGACACGGCAAAGGCTTCCCGGCTGGAGCTCCCGTTCCCAGCTTCCTCTCCCCACCTCTCTGACGGGACGCTGCCACCAGAGGTTTCCTCCCGAAACCCACTGGCTTTCCTTGTCCCTCTGCCCCGTGACTCTGGGTAGCCCTGCTCTGCCAACAGAGAAGACCCCAGCCCTCTGGCCCTGCACCCAGGAGCTACCGTGAGGTGTCTCAGATGCTCTGGTGTCTCCTGGAGTCCAGAGCACCTTTGCAACGTCTAAGAGCATAGAGGAGCTTGGGTCCAAAGAAACTTATTTCCTCAACTGGGGGCAGCGGTGAAAAGAAGGACTCGGAGACAACAGGCCTTTTCTGGGGGCTCACTCCATTGCCCCCCTCCTCCGAACTTCTGACCCGACTGTGGGAAACTCTACTGACGACTTTCATGCAGGGCTGGTCCCTCGCTCTGCCCAGAGACAAATATTCCCCATGATTTATTTTTAAGAAGCAAAATCAGGCGATGATTGAGAAAGAATTCAGATTTAGCCCCGGACAGTTGCTCCACAAGTAACAAGAATAGCCTGGTGGCCGATCGCAGTCAGGGTCAAGGAACAGAGCCTCCTTTGCTGCCGGCTGGGACCGCAGCTGCCGGAGAAGCCCCCAGCCCCTTCAGGGCAGGACTCGTGACACGGGGCGGGGGGGGGGGGGACGTTCACACAGACGAGAGGCTCGGGACTCTCCTGACGCTGCTCGCCATCAGTGGGGAGAAACGGGGACCAGGCGGCCCAGATGTTGGCAGGGTCCTGTTTGCAGCCCCAGGAACAATTCCCTCTTTCACAGCCCAGGCAGGCGGCCAAGGTCAGAGGCAACGCCAGCCAGGGCTTACCCTCCGTGCCAAGGCCCTTTAGAAAAATTTAAATAATTTTAGATAGAAATGTCTCCTCTTTCCTTGCCGTAAACAGAGCATTCAGAAGATCCTCTGCCCTTTTCTGGATGACATTTATTGCCATTCTGAACATCTGTGACCACACACTGCCCCCGTCAGGAGCTCAGGATGCAGCGGTGAGCGGCGAGTAGCAAGCTGGCCCCACACTCAGGGCTCTGACCGCTGTGCATTTCTGCACTCTCATCTCCTTCCCATCAATTGCCGCCCTCCCCCAGCCTCAGCGCTCCAAGCGTTTGTGCTCCGAGGACTGCAAGTCGGTTCGTGAAAAGCCCCCCACATCCCACCTCCCAAAGTCGCTGTTTCCAGTTCGTGGTCTTGGGAACCCAAGCAATACACTTGTTGGGGCAGTGCCCGGGGTGTGAGTGAATGAGACCCGTGAGCTTGCGGTGTAGCGGCCACCGCTTCTCAGGACGCGGGCCTTTGATTTCTGGGTCCCTACTTGTCCAGGCCTGCCTGCCCTTCTCAAGCTTGGTCTGGCGACTGATTTTTTAGAAGTATCACCTTGGCCTCGTCAGGCTCAGAAAGATAGATGGGGGCTGAGCTGTCGAGACAGCACGTAACCAAGCCAGGCAGGAATTCCAGGGTGCTGGCCGAGCACCCGGAACGCCAATGTGGGGGGAGCATTCCCTGGGTCCCCAGGCCCTCCAGGGAGGAGGCAGAGAGCAGGAGCTGAAGGCCCTAAGCTCTGGGAGTCAGCCTCCCTGGGTTCAAATCCCAGCTCTGTCGCTTCAAAGCTGTTGAATGTGAGGCGAGCGGTTCCATCACTCTGCGTCTCTGAAACATCTCCACCTACCTCAGAGTGTTATTGTGAGGAGTAAAGAAGACATGGTTCTTTAAACACGAGGCTGAGAAATCCCCCTCCAAGGTGCGGTAGCCAAAAGAACTGAAAACAGGAACCCAAACAAATACTTACGCATCACTGCACAGCAGCGTATTCACGATAGCCAGAAGGTGGGGCTGACACACAAGTCCGCCAACGGATGGACGGACAAGCCAAAAGGGGTCTGAATACTATTCACCCACAGAAACAGCCCTTTACACAGTGCAACACAGATGAACCTTGAAAACATCAGGCTAAGTAGACGGAGCCAGACAGAAGGCCACGTGTTGCATGATTCTGTGTAGCTGGAGCATCTCGAATACGGAAACCACAGGGGTGACGGCACAGCGCGCAGGGGCGGCAGGGAAAGGTGAGGAGTGACTGTGAGGGAGACAGAGCTTCTGCTGGAGATGGTGAGACGTCCCGGAGTTAGAGGTGGCGGCTGAGCCACAAGAATGTATTAAGTGCCTCTGAACACGCCCCTTTACAATGGGTAATTTCACACAGTGTGATTTTCACCTGAGCTTTAAAGAGCTTCAGCTCAGTGCCCGGCACATAGCCCAGCGCCCAGCACACAGTCAGCGCCCGGCCCACGGCCCAGCACCCAGCACATGGCCCACTGCGTCAAAGGCTCCAGCAGTGGGAGATTCTGCAGCTCCCTTCTTGGAGTCTCAGGTTCCTCACCAGCCCACCAAGTGGGTCTTGCATGGCCGTGACCTCATGGGGCTGCTGAGGTGAAGAAATGAGACAGTGGGGGCAGGTGCTTCGGCCTAGATGGTGGCCGAAACATTCAGCTTGTGATGCTGGGGGTCCTGAGAGGCGGGAGGAGGCGGGGAGGGGATGCAGACCCGGTGCAGGGGCTTTACGTGAGGCACGTTTGAAGGCAGACACACATTCCTTTTTTACAAGGATCCGCGGAGGAGCGAGAATCCTTCCAAATGCAGAGACGCGGGCTCAGTTCTACCAGGAGCGAACACTGGTTCCTCAGCAAGTCGTAGCTAAGTGCTTCGCAAACCTGTCGAATCATTTGGTCTTTTTAAAGCACCAGACCCTTTCTCAGACGCAATCTGTGCCCAGAGTCCCAGTGGGTAAAAGGTAAGGCGGGCACCTCTGGGGAGAAGTGGCGGGGAGGGCCTGGGCGAAGCCCCCAGAACTTGCCCCACCTGGCCCTGGTCCCTCTCCTCACACCCTCCTAGGGACCCATGCAGGGGCTGACCAGCAGGTTCCTGCTGATCCCTTCAAGAAGGAGGCTCAAGGTGAACCCTTTTCAGTACAGGACAGGGGTGCTTTGGAGGTAGACACTGCCTTCTAAAGTCTGGAGGGCTGCTCGTGGGGCCAGGAGAAGCAGCTGCATCTGTGGGTGTCTCAAGAGAACAGAGCGAGGGCCGAAGGGTCTGAGGCAGAGGGGTGGGTGTGAGAGCTGCCCGGGGAGGCGAGCAGCCCCGGGGGGTCACTGCACCTGTCTCGGCCGACCTCAGTGGCCCTCACCCTCAGCTTCCTGCTTGTTGTCGAAAGTGAACGTCGCTTGTGTCCGACTCCTTGCAGCCCCGTGGACTAGCCAGTCCATGGAATTCTCCAGGCCGGAATACTGGAGTGAGTAGCCTGTCCCTTCTCCAGGGGATCTTCCCAACCCAGGTCTCCTGCACTGCAGGCGGATTCTTTACCTGCTGAGCCACCAGGGACGCCCAGGTGGAGGACTATTCACCTGCTCCATCAGGCAGGGGCACCCTCCCCATTTCTGGGCAGGGGAAACAGGGGCACAGAGCAGGCAGCGTGCCTGCTCGAGGTAAACTGGACCTCTTAGCTGAACTCGCAAAGAAAAACAGGGGCTCAGGAGAGGAATGTCACTTTTCTGAGCTGACGGAGCTGAGCAAGACTGGGACACTTGTCTCCTGACTCGTAGCCAAGCGCCCCTTCTACCCTACCGCCCTGGCCTATCCAAAGAGGTAAGAGAGACCTAGCTGGGAAAGTCAGCAGGTGATGCTTGCCAGCCAGGGTGAGAGCACGTGGCTTCGGGGCCGAGGTGGCCTGGGCTCGGCTCTGCCACCACCACTCCCCAAGGACCAGTGTGGAGGCAGCTCTGACTCACCTGCAGCAGCACCTCCCTGCAGCCACCACCGGCAGGGAGCAGGTGTTACTGCTTCCAGGCCACCGTCCCCAGGGACAGCCATGGAGCGTGCTTGCACACAGCTGTCCGTGACGTCTTCCACGTGAAAAACCCCAGGGCGTCCCTATCTAACTGGTCCAGAAAGTTATCTGCCCGTCAGCTGATCCATGAGGATATCACACCTTCAAGGCTGAAGGGACCAGGGGGAAGGGATGGGAAATTCACAGGGATCGCCCTCTCCAACGTGGGTTCCGAGATGAGGCTGGGTTTGGACAGAAGAGAAAGGTAGGAAGGAAGGAGGAAGACAGGAAGGGAGGGAGGGATCTCACAGACAAACACGCGGAGAACTGCCTCCCTGGTATTCTCACTGAGGGTTCCCACTCACGGTGACCTATTAAAGGCACTGGGAAGGCCCATAACCAAACAGCTGTCCATATCGTTCTTACACTGCAGAACCTTGCCGTTGCTGTTACTCTTACTTTCTGCTGGCACACCTATTAACATCGTGGAACAAAACTCACTTTAGGAAACATGAGACTAAGATATGCCTGGCGCCACCAGGAAAGGGGCGGGAGCAATTCGAGTTTCTTCAAAGGAGAGGATCATCGGCCTTCTTAAGGAACTCTGATGCAAAGCTGTCATGCTCAGAAAAAGTCTAAACTCCTCAGGACGGTCTTTGACACCCTCGACGACTGGGTGCCAGTCTCCCCAGTATCACCTCCCCTCCCTTCACCACTGAGGACCTCACTGATCCCGATGTTCCCCACTCAGAATCCGCTGAGCCTCCAGAAAAAGCCCTGCTAACAATCTCGTGGGCTTCCCAGGTGGTGCTAGTGGTAAAGAACCCGCCTGACAATGTGGGGGACCTCAGAAAAGCGGGTTCAATGCCTGGGCTGGGCATGGCAACCCACTTCAGTATTCTTGCCTGGAGAATGCCATGAACAGAGGCGCCTGGCGGGCTGCAGTCCACAGGGTTGAAAAGAATCGGGTAGGACTGAAGTGACTTGGCATGCGCACACAACAATCCGCTGAGCTTACCAGGCAGGGGGAGCTTTTCAGAGGTAAGAAAAAAAAATCACACACGTTTTCCCGCAAGGAAGAGGGAGCATGGTGAGGGACTGTTAGTGAATTCGGTGCTGTGGTACCCATTTTACAGATGAGAAAACAGAGGCTGGAACCCCTTCTCAGTCCTCTCTTGGGGTTTCCTGCTTTTGAGCTGACCCAACGTGGGCGTGCTGGCAAACTGGACGGAAGGATCACACCGAGTCTCCTCTCAGTACTCTAGAAGGACTCCGTCGGGTGGGCTGTTTCTCCTCCTTCCTCCCTGCACCCACCTAACTCCAGAGCACTCTTATTCTCCAAGCTGAATTTTATGGCCCGTTAGTCCCCCAGCTGGGGTTGAGCATTTAACACTGAACCCTGTCCAGACACCCCTCTGCCCTCATCCAGAATGAACACAGCGACTGTATTTCATCCACTCAGACGCACAGCTGAACCTCCCCTCCTCTAAAGCTGATGTGATAATGAAGTTTGGGGTGCACTCTTTTCTCTCTCTGAGAGTGCTTCAGGGAATCCTGTCTTACGAGCTGTGGTCTCTTTTTTGCTGAAAGATGGGGGTCCCCACCCCACAGAGCTGTTCCAGGGACGAGGTGAGAGAGTATCTACTGAGCGCTCAGGATCTACTGCACCAGCCACTCAGCGAGCATTTCCAAGCATCTGCTCTCATTCTGAAACACCGCCCGTCTATAAGACATACTCAAGTGTAGTTAAGTGATGTAATTGCCCCTCCCCTGTGAGACCATCACAGAGTCCTGCCCACACGGGTTGGACCCCACGCTCACAGGGCTAGGAAGGGCCCATGGCAGGACTAGAACTTGGAACTCCTAACTGCCCACACCCAGCTCGGAGAGCTCTGGCTCGGAGCTTCCCAGCTGTCACACTGGCAGAAATTCAGCATCCCCAGGGGGACCAGGGAGGCGGAGGGAGGGAGAGGCCCGTGTCCCAGGCGGTGGCTCAGCCCCGAGGGCCCACAGTCACGGTGCTTGCTTTGCACTAATGGATGAGGTCAGCCTCCACGTGGGACCTGCTTTCCTGGGGCTCAGATCCTTACTCTGCAGACCCACTGGCTGGACTCAGGGGGTAAAGAACTCTGTTCCCCGCAGCCCTGCGTGGGCCCTACTCTGAGTCACCTAGAAAACCTGGGCCGGTGACAGCGTTGGAACCGATCGCAAGCGTGGTGGGTGAGGGCAAGGAATTCAATGCCAGGGTCAACGCAGTCCAAGCTGGCGTCTCGGGAAGGCTCCAAGCCTCGTAAAGCAGCGGAGGAGGCGGAGGGGTTGCCATTCCTCTGCTGCAAGCCGTTAAGTTTTCTGTGCCTCAGTCTCCACCTCTGTATAATGGGAATGATAATAATAGGTCCCTTGTTTGTGTGAAAGTTAAACGAGGTCATCAGGGTAAAGCATTCAGCAGGTACCAATGGCGCTAGTGGTAAAGAAACCGCCTGCCAATGCAAGATATGTGGGGGTTTGATCCCTGGGTCGGGAAGATCCCCCGGATAAGGAAACAGCAACCCACTCCAGTACTCTTGCCTAGAAAATTCCATGGATGGAAGAGCCTGGCGGGCTACAGTCCATGGGGTCGCAAAGAGTCGGACACGACTGAGTGACTTAGCATGCACACACAAGCACATAGTAAGCTCAGTACACCTAAGTTCATCTTCGATACTACGCTATCAGGCAACTCTCCTTGAGAATGTTCCCGAAGTGGCAGGGCATGCCTCTTTGAAGCCCATGAATTGGGAGCAATCAATATCCCCTCTCTAAGGAGGACATGAGAGAGATTTCAGCAGGTGACAACATTATATAGAATATAGAAACGGTCCTACTCCAATAGAAAATAAAAAGTTGAAAAAAAAAAAGAAGTCCCTCCAGCAACCACTTAACGAGCTCCTACTGTGCACAGGGCCCTGGGGACACTCCGGGGACCACACAGTCCCTGTCAGGGTCTGGGACCTGTCAGTGGGGACGGTGACCTGTCCCCAAGGGTCGCCCACGTACCTCCTGGCATGGAGCACAGCATCCAACACCCCAAACCGGACAGACCAGTGAAAGAAAAGAGCAAAGGTCAAGGTCTATTTCAGCTCAAAGTCAAAGCCTCTTTCTTACAGAGAAACACCCCTCACCTTCCCCCCCCCTGTGTTCCAGTGAATTAAAGCTTCCCGACTATCCAGGGCAAAACCTTCCGACGGTTCTCTGCTTTCGCCAGGGCGTCCTCTCCTCCTGGCGGGTCGCACAGACATCGCGGGCCCAGGACAGGGCCTGCCCAGTCTGACTGAGCTGACATGCCAGGTGCCAGGCCTGGCACCCCTCATGCTCCGGACCTGCCAGCAGGACTCCTGGCACCGAGAAGGCTGCCGGGCCAGGCCCCAGGTGGCTGGGATGGGCCAAGAGCTTGCACTCCTGCAGCCTGCGGTCGGACGCTGAGTGCAGGGGAGCGGGAACATGGGCTCCCTGGCAGCGCCAACACCGCCCCAACCCCCAGGATCAGCGCCCCCGCAGCAGCCAGGAGGGGCGACGGGGCACCTAGTGCGACTGCAGAACTGAACTCGCAGGCCGACTCTGCTGTAATTAACGTGGATCCGCGGCTTGTGGCTAGTGGCTGCCATGCTGGGCTGCCCGGGGAGAGCCTCCAGAGGTCCACCCTGGGATCCTGAGGTTAAACTGCACCCCTGGAAATCAGCCGGATGAAGCAAAGCACATCGGGGCCCTGCTCTCAGACACACGGTCTCCTCTCTGCACCAGGGGCCTCAGACAACTGACAGCTTGCGTTTCCAAACCCAGGCACTGCGTGAAGCCCCCCTCGGGCGTGACCACCCGAGGAGGCGAGCGTGGCGACACTGCCCATCTCACAGACGGAGAGGCTGAGGCTTGTGCTGCTGGAGGGACAAAGGATTTGAACTCAGGCCTGAGTATTCCGCCCCCACCCTACAGAACCCCACTCCCCACCCCCAGCCAACCTCAACGCCGTGCCCGCGCCCCCACTCCCGGAGCAGGCCGGCCCTCCTGCAGCAGGGTGTGGCGCACTGCGTTTTCTCCCCATTTTGTCCATCTGGAAAACAGGGACACAGAGCAGCCGTGGGCGCGGAGGGTGGTGAAAGCCTCCAGAGGGTGTCCAGTTCCTCTCAGATGGGCCACCATCCGCAGGAGATGGGAGGCACTGCCGGAACAATACGTAAAGGGACAACTCCGTCGACAACGCTGCCTCCGACTGAAAGTGCGCTTCTGATTCCACGTCTCCCCTCAAACCCCTCCCTCCAGCCCGGGAGAAGAAAGCCCTGGCTCTCAGGGACCGCAGGTTGCAGGTCTCCTCTCGATTTCACAGCACTCACTGACACCCTGATGTGGGGGCACTCCCCTGTCTGGACCTCCCCACCTCCCGGTCCAACCTCTGGGGCGCCCACTCCGCAATTTCCCCCACCCCCCAGCCAACGATCCAATTCCTCACTGCTTCCTCCCGAAGCCTCCAAGGATGAAATGAGCAGGGTGCACACTCCTTTTAAAAAGAAAGTTCTCGCGCCATGGTTTCCTTTAAATCCTGGCTCTTCCTATGGAGGAATTCCTCTATGGTGGCTTTGATGATTAGGGACGGGAGGTCGCTTCACTGCGTTATTTCATTATCTTCTGTGTACACTTCTCTCTGCACCTGAGACTCACTGACACCTGAAGACGCTGGGATGTGAATGACCAACCAACCCACCAACCACAGGGTTTGCCTGGGGTGGAGGAGTTTCCCAGAATGTGGGCCTTCCCACGCTGGGACAGGGAAGGCACCTGCGGGACAATGACCTCCGTCACGAGGGAGTGACTCTTCCTGACCGGTGTTGCTTTCCAGGAGAAGCGTTGGGCTGGTTTCCCAACCACCACCAGGGACCTGGGGCACCTCTGACTAAGGGGCCAGCAGCCCCCAGGCAAGCAGGGGGACCAAGAGAGGAGTCTGGATTTGAAGCCAGACTGATCCCAGCCCCACCCCTGCAAGCTGGCGCCTGGAGCAAGGAGTTTCTCGAAGCCTCAGTTTCCTCATCTATATGATAAGGACGGTGAGACTCCCCTACCAGGGCAGCTGTGGGGAGAACCAAGGAATAAAAGCATAGCAGGGACTCACAGAACACTGGTTCTTGCCCTTTTGTGCTGCTACTATTAAAAGCCCAGAAGAACAACTAACTTCTCCAAATGACTGCAAGGAAGAACTCTCAATATTTGATTTAATTCACATCCCCACACCCCACATCCCATTTTCTGCCACGGGAGGGACTCTTTCCAAGAGAGACCCCAGAGTCCTGTGCTGGAATGGGGGGAGGGGTTCACGTCGTGCACACCGTCCACAGAAAGAGCTGATCGGGTCACATGGTGTTCTGAGCAGGGTCAGGACGCACATGCGGGGGCCAGGCAGGAGGCTGATCTGATAGCAGAGACGGGAACTTGAGTCTGGGGTGACTGCTTGAAATCACCACTCTGGAGATCCAGGAAAGAGATGGCCGCTTGGACAGTGCGCTCAAGGTTTCTGAAGCCTTGGGAAGAACACGCAAGAAAGCCCCGGGCAGAGAAGGAGGGAAGCTGGCCCAAGGACCAGCCAGAACACTACATCAAAGTGTCCTGGGCTGGTGCCCAGGGCTGGGACCAAGGACTTCCCAGCGATGTGTCCAGGAGGGTCTGACAGCGGGGGACTCTCTTCCCAGTGCTCTTCCTCTCCGAGAGGAAGGCTGAGTGAGGAGAGCTGGGTGGGGAGGACCAGGGAAGAGGTCGTTTCAGCACAAGCCCACCTGTTGGTGCAGGAAGAGGCTGGGGTTTTTCCTGGCCATCTCAGGAAGGGCTCCGAGCTGGGAAGCGATGCCAGCTTGGGAGGCACAGTTGGGGCTGCCACGCGCGGCAGCGGCTGCCACGCTCGGCAGGGGAGGGGTGGGACCGGCCAAGGAGATGAATGGGAGGCCTGCCAGCCCATGCTGTGATCTCTAAGTACTTGCAAGCTCAAGATGAGGGGGCTAACTGATTTCTTTCTCAGTCCTTTTTTTTTTTACCTTTAATGGATTTTTTTTTTCAAATCGCTTCAGATCTACAGACAATAGGGAAGGTAAGAAAGCCCCCATGGTCTCCCCTGCTCACACTGGTGCGATGCCTTTGTCACCACAAGCAAAATAATAGTGATGCTTTATTATAACAAATGGCCATGCCTGTTTCTGATTTCCTTAGTTTTTACCTATTTTATTTAACCTAACATTCTTTCTCTGCTCCAGGGTCTCACATCACATCTAGTCATCACGTTGCCTCAGGCTCCTCCTCTAAGTGTGACAGCCTCTTAGATTCTTGTTTTTCATGACCTGGAGCTACAGGGAGTGCTGGTCAGGTGTTCTGGAGAAGGTCCCTTGGTTGGGAGGTCTGATGCCCATTTGGTTACACCTCTGCCCAATTCTGCCCTCCGTGGTCTTGCTTTGTGTACACCGGTGGTATTTACACTGGAAATTGGCAAGCTCTGCAAATCAACGCTTCCCCCCGAGAAAATTCACCACTTCCCAGAAAGCAGATTCTCAGACACATCACTGATTCAAATACAGGGAGTCAGAATTCTTACCCGTGTTCTCTACCACCAGGCCATATCCGTTCTCTGAGCGTGAGTCTATATGTCTATGGGGTGGGGTGTGTGTATGGTGGGGGTGGGGTGAAGCTCTGGCCTTCAGGGCTCCCAGGTTTTGTTAAAAACCCACATTCCCACAATGAGAGTTCAGATACTTATGGGATGACTTGTCTCAATGAGCAAAGGCCCCAAGCCCCATGTGGCAAAGATACGGATGCCCACCTACGGCCAACCGGCCTCCTGGGCAGGACTGCCCTGTCCAGTCAGCCCCTGCAGACCATGGCGGCAGCGGCAAGGCTGAAACACAGACCAGAGACGCCAGGACCACTTGGGCTCCAGCCAGCGTCATCTCCCTCTGAGAAAGGCAGTAGCTAAAAAGTGGTTAGCGGGGAGGCAAAGAGGAGGAGAGCGTGGTCTCTGGGGCTGGTTACCTCTTGGTTCAAACTCTGGCTCCACCACCCACTGTGGGGCCTTCCCCAAGTCACTGCACCATCCTGAGCCTCAGTTTTCTCATCTGTAAAATGGAGCAATAGGCCATCCCACATAGGTTGTCCAGAACAGGACAATAAGGGCAGCAGGCCTGATCCAGAGTCGGTGCTCGTGAGTGGTGGCTAAAAAGTCTCAGCGGACACGGAACACGAGGGCAGAGGGAGCAGGACAAGGCCAGGGGCCACAGCGGTGCTGCAGGCGTCTCTCCTTCCTGGAGGACGCACCATCACGTGCAGATCTCCATGAGCCCCAGGTGAGAACTTCTGTCCCACTCCCTCTCTAGCGCGCCCCTCTGCTTGTCGGGAGGCTGACTCTTCTCACGCGCTTACTGGCCATCCTGTCTCCTGGTCTTTGCACGTTTTCCCCTTGAGGCAGTCATGCCTTCTCACTGATTCACACACACGATTTGCACATTAAGTTTTGGGTTTTTTTTTAATCCTTTATTTGCCAAACATGCTGCAACTGTGCCTTCCTGGTTCATCATTTGCCTTTCAAATGGATTCACAGTGAGGCCGATCCGTTTCTCCGGGCTCGAGGGTCACTTCCTATGCAGCCAAATCTAGCTCTCCCTCCCTTTGTGGTTTCTCGAACAGAAACAGCCAAGGTTCAGGGCTGTTGTTGATCTGAGGTTGATCCCTGCTAATTGGCTTGCACAGTGAGAAACAACTGTAAAAGTTTCCGCTCCCCTCTCTCCTCCCCCAGCAAGCCGAGGGCCGTGCCGGGGCCTCCTCCCGGCCAGGCCTTGGCTCCACGGGGTCACTCCCCTGTTCCCTGGAGCTCCTGCCTGGCCCGGAGAGGGAGTGACTCACCCCGAGGCACGGCGCCTCAGCGGCCCAGCGGTTACAGGGTTTTCATGGAGCAGCCCCTCACCTGAGGGTGGGGGACCCAGTTCCCTTCTGATTCTTGCGCAGGCTGGCTGGACATTCATACATGCACACACCCGTGTGACCACTGCCCCGCTCCCAGGAGGCTCTCTCACGCCTCTTCCCTGGCAACAACCCCCAGAAATAGGCACTCCTGTTATTTCTATCACTACAGGCTAGTTCTGCCTGCCCTTGAACTTCGTTTAAATGGAATCACGCAGTATGTACTCATCTGTGTCCAGCTTATGTTGCTCAGCATAATGCCTGTGAGGCTGAGCAGCAGGATCTGTTATTTTTCGTGGCTGTATAGTACTCCCCTGTGTGATTATGTCATAATGTGCTTACCCATTCTACTACGGGGTCGTTTCCAGTCTCAGGCTATTACTCTGGCTGCTCAGAACTCTCTTGCCCATGTCTCTTGGTGAATATCATGGGAATAGGATTGCCGGGCACCAGGAGAAGGCAGTATAAACACAATGGATCCTTGCCAAGACCTGGTAGGCAGGCAACATGAGCCTCATCATACAGATGAGGAAACAGAGAAGTGGAGTCATTTGCCTGGGGTCACACAGCTGCAATGTAGCAGAGCTGGGCCTCACACTCAGCTAGGCACAGCTCCCCTCTCGCACGGGTGGGTGCCCTGAGTGGTACCTGGCAGATATGCCCTGAGAGATTTCAGAGAGAGAGGACAGGGGAGGACAATGTTCCTTAACTCCCTGAAAGAGCAGCAAGGCCCCACTCTGTCCCCAGGAGGCCGGGAGACCGAGGATGGGGCTGGGAGGGCTGAGCAAACAGAGACGCATGAATGAGGCCTAAGTCCAGCAAACCCCAAGCACATAATTTCATCTGGAAGCAAAGGCGTCCAGCCGCCCGGCGCGCCCTCCTTCTTGGGGAGAGGGTAGCCTCCGATCTGAAGCGCCTTTGTCTCCCCAGGGTGTCCGAGACAGGGTGGCAGAAGCCTCGCTTGTGCAAACAGATGACAGTCAACGGTCCCCCATGTCCCCCAGTGCCCGCCTCCAGCTTCAAAGGACCAACTATTTCTCTGGTCTCTCGAGTTTCCCTGCAGCCTCCCATTGGCAGTGAGCACCCGCTCTGAAACCTGCAGGGGGTGGGGGGTGCCCACCCCACCGGCCCCCTCACAGGGCTGGGAGCCGATGGAGGGCGCCGGCGGGGCCAGAAGGCACTCACGTGTGCAGAGGGGGCTGCACACAACCACAGGCCTGTGAGTGTGGAAGGCTGCTTTCCCACTGACCGGACAGGCGAAGGGCTGCGGGATCAGATAGACCGGCAGGGCCCCTCCCTCCTCTTTCAAAAACTCTAACTTCCCCTCTGAACATTCCTCCTCTCCAGGGGCTGCACGGCCACCACAGTTACACAGGCAGCTCCCTGTGGTGGCTGGGACCCCGCCCAGCAGCCACCGTCAAGGGTCCAAGGGTCAGTGTAGGCCCTGAGCCTGGCCCTGTGGAGTCCCTTCTTGGGAATCTGGAAAGAGGGTGAGAGCAACGGGGAAGCTGCGAAGAGGAAGCTGGGCGCATGGGGGCCGCACACCAGCCCAAGGGGGCCGGGGGAGGAAGCGAAGGGCAGAGGAAGTGAAGGGCAGAGGAAGTGGGGCCGGAGGGGCCGGGCCTTTGGGTCCTGCTGCCCCGTGGCCTCTTGAGCCGAGCCGCCATGACACGCGCCTGGCCCTTGGGAGGTTAACTGGGGACAGCGCATTTCAGCGGGTCCTGAGCATGCACAGGAGTTCGTAGAGACCTGGGAGAAAGGCTCGTCTCCTCTGAGCAAGCCCGCTGGCACCCAAAGGTGCGAGCATCCCTGTGGAAGGTCCGCCACACAGCCAAACGCACCCCCTGCACACCCAGCGGCGGCACGGACTCCGGGCTCAAGTTCACCCGCTGCCCCGACCTTGGTCTAAGTAGGGACGTTCCGCGGACTCCACGGTGACCGTGCCATTGCTGCCTCACTCCCAGAACTGAGCCCGCCGCCAGCCGGAAGTCCTGCGCTCCCTCCCAGATCGGCCAGACCTCACAGGGCCCTCCAGAGTGCTGTCCCTGCGTGCGAGCCAGGTGGGAGGCCACCGCTCCACACTCATCATCCTGGAACGCCGACCTGCACACGTGTATCGGCATGCACGCGCCCCCGCTTTGCTTCAGCACGTTATCAGCCGCAAACTCACGGTCCGCACACTCATCCAACACCGTGCATGAGTCTTACTCCTCCCTCTGGTCCTGCCTCCTTTCATCAGTCACCTATCATGTGCGGATTCTTCCCCCAGTCCCCCATTTCTCAGAGGGGGTGACCCGCAGGGCCACAGCCTCAGGCCCGCCTGGGCCTTCCTGTCAGAAATACAGAGCCGCCGGCACGCCGCCAGCAGCCCCCCGAGCCATGCTCCTGTAACAGGCTCGCTGAGCTCTGCCCCTCCCCACCGACCCTCAAAAATTCCAGGAAGGGGCTGAGAACCCCAGGACGTGGAGAAGAGATTCCTCTCTAATAGCTTTATGGTTTATTTCTGCTCTGAGAGCATTAAATATACAACACGCACCCACCACAAAGATCTATCTCTATTTTTAACCGTGCCTATGTATACATATGCTTTTAAATTGAGTGTCTGGAGAGCTTCGTGAAACATCTTAGGGAAGCTCCCCCGAAGAAAGGTGGCTTCCGTGGGGGTGCGGTGCGGATGGCCCAGGGGCAAGGCCTTTATGTTTTTTTACTTTTTATTTTTTAGGCCATGCTGTGTGGCATGTGGGAATCCCAGTTCCCCGGCCACGGATGGAACCCACGGCCCCTGCAGTGGAAATGCAGGGGGTCTAAGCACTGGGCTCGCAGGGAAGTGCCCCAACCAGCCGCTGAATCCCCTTCCTGCGTGGGGGCCGCATTCTCTTCTCCCTCGGGAGACCCATCTGCCCAACTGAGACCCCGACTCTGCTGTGATGTACCAGCCACCTGCTTCTCTCCTACCCACCAGGAGCTCTCTCAGACCACGTACGTCCATCTGTCCGAAAGCTGCCGGCTCGGGGTGAGGAGGGAGGCCAAGTGGCTGGCCTCCGGGCCCCGGGCTCAGGCTCTGCAGTTCCGGCAGCCGCTGGGTGCCAAGCTCCACTGGCTGGAGACGGCCGGGCCGCAGCAGGGCTGGTCGGCCTCCAGCCTGCGGTCTGCAATGGGAGCCTGGCTCTCCCGGTGAGGTAAACAGCCAGACAGCAGTGAGAGCGGGGCCAAAGGCAGAGACTTTTCTAGGTACTGATCTGTTTTCCAGGGCACCTCATCTCTGCGCCACGAAGTCCGGGAATAACAAGAGCATGACAGAGGCAGTCCGAGGCCACACAGCTCGGACAAAGGCAGAATGTGCCTGCCCCTCGTCCAGCTCACCCCGAGCTGCTAACTCTGAATGCTTACAGGTCACCTGCGTGCCTAGTGAAGACCCCCAGCACCGTGCAGCAGGCTCGAGCAGAGTCTGAGCATGTGCTTTCCCAGCACACTTCCAGGCGAGGCAGAGGCTGCTGTGCGCGGACCATGTGTCAGAGGCAAAGTGATTTCCCACCAGACAGGAGGAGGTTATCACCAGCGTTAACCACAAACGGGGAACAGCAGCTTGTAGAATTCAAGGTCCGCCTGGAGTCACAAAGGTGGGTGACGCAGAGGCGGGATCTGAACCTGGGCTGGGGGCCCTGGGGCCCGAGGGTGTGACTACACCCTGGGGGAGCCTCCCCCCGGGCGCCCTCCAGGCTTTGCTTCCTTCTCACCAGTTCCCCGGGTCCGGGGTGCCAGCCAGGCTGTGGGAACTGGAAAATGAACCCTCCTCTCAGTCAGCACGGGTCATGGCCGGGCGAACTGGGGACGCCTTTGTGCAAAGAACAAGATGCCCTTTAGTCAGGGTGGGTCAGTTCCTTGCCAGGGCACGTGGGGTTCCAGCCCACTCGACCCTTGGCCGTGACGAAGGCCAAAATGAAAAGCTGAAAAGCGCGCCGCCAGCTGAGGGAGGCCCTGCCCCCGGTGTTTCAGGCTGAGGCAGTGAATTCTAGGAAGAGCATGGGCTCTGTGTTCCAATGGTCTGGAGTCCAAATTCCACCTTTACTACTTGGCCGCTGTGTGACCTTGAGCAAGTGGCTGCACCTCTCTGAGCCTCAGTGTCCACATTTGGAAAGGGGGGAAATACCTCCCTCCCTCGTGGAACTATTGTGAAATATGAACTCTGTGCCTCTCGACGCTGGCAGAGTTGACACTGGATAGATGAACGAGCCAGGCAGGTGCTCAGGGGCCCCGCAGGGCAACCCGCCTGTGCTGAGAGAGGGCATCATCGGGGAAATGCGAGGACTGCTCGGCGGCCACTGCCCTGGGGCCCTGCCCAGTGAGACCGCCCTGGCCCCAGAGGCCTGGCTCGCTGTGTCAGCCCTGGAGGGCCTCGCTTGAGGGCAGAGAGGCTGGTGCCTCGCAGGTGGTTTCTGGAATGAGAGAACACCAAAGAGGGGTTCCATGTGTGCAGCTCAAAGCTGAATTCTGACGCTCTGCACTCAGAGCCAGGTGAGCCGGGCAGGCCGTGGCCCTCCGTGGGGCGTCCCCCAGTCTGCCGCGAGGCCTCCAGGAGAGCCAGCCCAGCAGTGAGCTCCGGTCACGTCCATGCCCTCGTCATGGAGGTGCCTCTCTGCCAGCGACCCCCAAGCTGCCCTCAGCTTCCCTCCCTCACACATCTAGACCCCCTCGACACCGGGCAAGTCCTGTCCGCTTTCCTGCCAGCCAGGTCCTGCAGCCAACCCCTGGTCGCAGCCCCCAGCACGGCTGCCAAGCATTGTGTAACTCTGCCCCGGTTATGACAGCAAGCCCCGGTGGGTGCCCAGACACGCTCTCCTCGTCCACACGGCCTGTCTTTGACAGCGGAGACGTCTGTATCTGCACCGGCTACCAGATGTGCGAGGCACGGCCCCGTGGCGCTCTGCACCTTCAACTCCATTTCTTTTCAATTCGCTTAAATTTCGATGGCCACGTGCCGAGTGGTGCTCTGTCGGACTGGAGGCTTAGCCCATCCTCCATCCAACAGCTGAGGCATGGATTTTAAAGGCAAAGTCAGGCTGTGTCCCTCCTCTGCTCAAAAGCCCCCAGAGGCTCCCTTCTCACTGGAAGGAAACGCGGAGCCCTGGCGCTTGCCTGTGAGACCCTCCGTGACCCACCAGCCTCACTCTCTGCAGGCTGAGCACCCACTGCCCTCTTCCTCGCTCACTCTGCTCCACCCCAAAGGCTCACCCCAGCCAATCCCACTCTGCCACAGGGCCTTGGCAAGTGCTGCGCACAGACACACACACACACACACACACACACACACACACCCGCCACCAAACATCATCCCAGCTGGTGCCCTCCACTCAGCGCTCTGTGCCGAGGCCACAAAAGGACATCTGAGTTCCCGGTGCCTCGCCACCCCCGCTCCAGGGCGGCTCCCTGAAACCCCTACGCTCACCTGAGATATGGTATCGCCTGTTCACACATCTATTCTCCCCTTCCTTACCAGAAGGTAAGGTTCACGGACACAAAACCTCTGCCTGTCACGCTCACGGCTGTGTCTCCTGGGCCTGGAGCAGCCCTGGCCAGGCACACAGCGGAGAAAGCTGAGCAGAAGCGTTGTTAAGATACCCGGCGCACAGCACACGCTCTACTGCCCCGGCAACAATAAGCTGTGGTCATCATTCTCGCTCCAACCCTGACTGGCCCACACCAGGGCTGGATGCCACATCACAGGGCCCACCCGGCCGGGCCTGGCGTTCCCTTTAATAAAAACCCACGGGGGGGGCGGCACCCTCTCCTCTGCCCGTGTGCCCTGCCTGTGGGCGCCAAGAAGCTGGAAGCCCCGCAGAGAAGGAGGGAGTGCTGTGCGGGACGGCAGCAGGGGGCACCCGCAGGCCCGGCTGCCATGCAACCACACCCCATCCCTCACGAACCCGGGCGAGCGGGTTCCACCGGGAAGGGCTGCGTGTTTACACGGCTGCCTTATCTGCCCGTGTGGCCGTCGGAGTCTGCGCCTTGCTTTCGAAAGGACAAAGTATCTTGGGGAGCGACGCCGAAGGGGACCAGCGTCACGATCGCAGGGCACGTGTCTGTAGGGGGAGGGGAGGCAGGTTCAGGTTGCTGAGAACCTCCTGTGTGCAGCCCCGTTTCAATGCTCTGGACCCACCATTGCGGTGCCGTGGGTTTAAGTGGCAACACGGGACAAAGGAGCTTCCTGCGGCGCCTGGCATCCAGGGAAGAGCTCAGTGAACACTGACCACTGCTGCGCTTACCAGCTTTATTCCCTGGGACACAGCAGCCTGCCTGGCCGGCGCGCTTCCACCTCCACCGCCTCCCTCGTTCTGACTCCGTGTCTCTGTTCCCCTCGCTCATTCCAACCCAGGGTTTCTCCATCTGGAGACATCTGGGGCCAGATCGCCCTTTGCGGTGGGGGCCTGTCCCGAGCATGGTCTGGTGCTGAGCAGTCGCCCCGGCCTCTGCCCACTGTGGGTGGGAAGTGGAGATGCAGGCTCCTCAGAAAAGGAGAAATCGATTTTCAGGGGCTCCAGCTACCCCTCTTCTGGGCACATGCCCCTGAGAAGTGAAGGCGGGATCCCTAATAGGCACGTGCACACGTGCGCTCCCAGCAGCACTGCTCACAGCAACCAGCAGGCAGAGGCGGCCCAAGTATCCACTGGAGGACGAGCGGGTAAAGGAAATGCGGTCTCCGCTCACAGCGGAACTGCCCAGCCTCGAAGAGGAAGGCGATTCGGGTGCGTGATGAACCCCGAGGACGTCAGGACAGCCATAAAGATACAGACGTCGCATTCCACCTGGATGAGCCACCTAAAGGAGTCACGGTCGCAGAGACAGGGTGTGGGCCTGGGCCACTGGGACCGCGTCCCTCACCAGCCCAGGCCGCCTGCTCTTCCACGCTCCCCCATCCCCCACGCTCCTCCACGCGGGTGGGCCACCCTCACCCCATCACCAGCCCCTGGGTCAGAGGTAACTCGCCCCAGCCTGCACAGTTGAACCCACATGGCCCAGAGCCCCTGAAAGTTCCCTGGGTTTTTAGCATAATGAGGATTATTCAGAAAGAGGACTGGGATCTCCCAGGGATCCAAGGAAAGGTTAAAGATGAAAGAAAAAAAAAAAAAAAGCCTGGAAGAACACACCCACAAATTACTAACCGTGCGACCTCTTGGTTGTGGGAGTCCGAGTAATTTCTATTTACTTTGTCCTAAAGCAAGTGTTTTGTTTGCCTGTTTGTGTGTGTTGCTGTAAAGAGTTGATTTAAGAAAGAAATAAAGGCATTTCACTCAAAGAAAAAAGCTAATACTCAAGGTATTACAATTAACACATTATTGACCAGGGGGTCTCTGCAGAAACACTTAAGGCCTAAGATTTGTTATGGAAGTGAGTAACGTTTGGGTAACAAAAGATATAATACATCTCTCATCAAAAAGTTGTTAGGAACCCAGCGAAATAACGAACAGGGTTTTGGCACTTGCAGGGGAAAACAACCAAGCTCCAGAGACCGAGAATGCTCTCTTGGGTGGAGAAGCACTGAGGCTGCGGAACTCAGCTCCCTGGGGATTCTGACCGTGGGGCTGCACTCTGAGCCCCCCGTGAGAGCTGCTCCTCCTCCCCACACTCTTCCCTCCGTGCTCACCCCAGAAGGCAACGTGGCACGTTAACCGTCTCTCCTCCTGGAAGCCAGGCCCCCCCAGGGCAGACACCTCCCCACTTTTAACAGCTTTTTAAATTTTAAGACCATTTTAGTTAGATGTTAACACCCATGGAGCATTCATCACAGCCAAGAAGCCAGCACTGGGGTGTGACTACTGGCTAACTCGACCTTTCACCTGGACTTGGCTGCCCACCCCCGCCCTGCCCCAAGGCCCCTTTCCTGCCCCGGGACCCCCGCCAGGACCCCAGATTACACGCGTCCTTTCACCCTAGCCGCCTCAGGTCTAGAAGTGTGGCACACGCCTGGCCTCTGAGGTCTCGACAGGCTTGAGGACCACTGCTCAGGTGTTTTACAGAATGTCCTTGAATTCGGGTTTCTCCTGTGGGGCATCCCACATTTCTTTACTGAGGTGAAATATATATAACTAGCGTTTATAATCTTACCCATTTTTAAGTATCATTAACTACAGGCACACCGTTGCGCAACCACCACCATCCACCCGTCTCCAGAACTTTCAGGCACTTTCTCAGTCTTCCCAGCTGGAACTCTGCCCCCATGACACAGTCACTCCTCATTCAGGGCCAGCCACCCCTCCTTGGCCCCTCACCCCTATCCTCATGCCTCGGGGTGCCCATCATTCCACCCCGTCTCTCTGAATGCAAACCAGAACCACCACCAAGATGCCACTTCACACCCATCAGGATGGCCATTATCAAAAACAACAGAAAGTACCAAGTGCTGGGAAGACAGGGGATTGTGTTACAAAACACAGCCGGCAGCGAGGTCACATCAGTGGTTCCTCCAAAAATTAAACATGGAATCAATCACCACACAACCCAGCAATTCCATCCCTAGGGACATGCTCTCAAAAATCCTCAGAAGGGACCTGCATGGGTATTTGGTCATCTGTGTTCATAGCGGCATTATTTATTCATAATACCCAGGAAACAGATGCACTGACTTCCTTTTACCGTGGGCCTCCCCCTGGAATAGCACCGCAGGGCGTCCCCGGCGCCAGCAACGTGGGCACAGGGCGTGGGTTCCCTGAGGGGGCACCGGCGGCCAGGTGAGCCAGCCGGCCAGGGATGTCCCGGCCGAGGCTGCATGCCAGGGCAGGGCTGAGGCACCAGAGCGGACGCCCGGGGCCCCAGACAGCGGCTGCCCCTCCGGAGGAGACGGACTGGGGCTGGCGGCCCTGCTGACACTGCCAGCCAGGGGCTCTTGACGGCAGGAGAGAGGCTCCCCCCGGTCCCCAGCACACCCACCCCTGGGGAGTCACAGAACAGCACCCACCGAGAGCAGCTGCCTGCCGAGAGTCACCCTCAGGGGGCTGAACAAGCACTGGACAGGACAGCCAGCCCCGCCCCAACCCCCGTTTCACCACAGGGAAACTGAGGCGTGCATGCCTGATCAGACTCACCCGAGGTCACACAGATGTCGGCCTGGTCCGTGTGACTCCAGACTCAAGTTCTGATGCCAAGGGGATGTTCCCCACCCACACAACCCCCACCCCAGCTGGAGGATCAGGACCCATCACCACCCATCTCCAGGTCTGCGGTTTTTAGGGGAAAACAGAGGCTAATGCGAGAGGAGGTGATTCTACTGGGTGGGACCATACTCAAGCTGTGAGGAAAGCGAACAGCGGCGACAGTGGAGTTCCTGCTTATTAAGCACCTACTGTCTGCTAAGACTTAACCACCCAGCCATCCTGTTCATGGCCCCCCTCTGGCAGCATTATAACTGACCCACTCTAGAGACAAGGAAACTGAGGCTCAGCAGAAAGAACCACTTGGCAGCAATCCAGCGCCTCGATCAGGGCAGGGGGCAACCAGCCCCACTCCGCACGGAGGAACTGGCCCCGGGGAGTGTCCCTGACTCTTCAGTGTGAGGCTGGATGCATTAAGGCAGGAAGGGGCCTCAGAGCCCCCGAGGACAGAAGCCGAGGGTCTGCGCGTGGGGACAACTTTCCTGAGGCCATGCCTGGGGCTGGAGGGGAGGGCCAAGAGCACAGCCCTTCTGTCAACCCTAACCCACATCAAAACTACCTTCTAGAGCTCACATTTTTTGGCCTCTTGTTTTCAGTTTCTTCTCTGGCACCCGCTTTGTTCCTCAAACTTGGGAAGTTCCAGCATGGTCCAAGGTGTGTTCCAAGGAGGCAACTCAGCCCCACCGCACCTGCACTAGCACCCCTGGGAGCTGTGTGGCCTTGGGCAAGTGGCTTCACAATCTCTGAGGTCAGTCTCAGCCACGCAGGGCGAGCGGGGGACTCGTGTGCAGCACGCGAGCTGCAGGGCTGCGGAGCATCTGGACAGTCGGGCACGCACGGCTCTGCAGCAGGCTGGGCGGAATCAGAATGGGAGGGAACACACGGCTAAGACTGCGTGCTCCCAGCCGGGGCGAGGAAGACGAAACAGGCCTGCCCAGGCGACACGCCTTCCGCTTCACGGTAACAGCCGCGTGGGGCACAGAGGGGCCCTGGCCGGCCGCCTGGGGCCCCCTCCACACCCATGCAGGGCAGCAGGCCCGCCCTTTCTGGCAGCTTGACCTGGGGACTGCTGGTTCTGCCCCCATCTGCCTGGGGCTGCCTCCCTGGGAGGCCCGGCAGTGGCGCTGGAAAGTCTTTTGGGGGTCCCCATCTCCCTGTGTCCGCTGCCAGGGTGTAGAGGTCTGCTTCCCAAAGGTAAGTCAGGAAGGAGAAATCATCTCCATCTCAGCCCAGGGCACCTCGATCTCCCCAGAGGCAAGAGACCACTTCGGAGAAAAGGTCAAGAGGGATGTTTTTCTGAGCTGCTCGGTCGTGTTCCCGTCCCTCAGTGATGCCTGCTGCTTATTATACCTATGACAACATCGGCAATGTTTCTTGTGATTTCCGCAAGTTGGGGGGAATGTCTCTGGCTTTCTTTTCCCCCTGGCTTTGCATTGGGTGCGGCAGGCCAGAGATGAGGTCTTGAGGGGCGCAGCGGTTCCCTGGGCCAGGAAGTGTGAAGGCAGGGGTGTGGCATCCAGGTGAGAGGGTGCCCCCGCCCACCACAGGGGTATGCTGAGGAGGGCTGGCCAGAGACGTGTGATGGGCAGGCCTCCCCGGGTGTGTCAGCCCAGGGCCACCTGCTGCCGGGGCTTCAATCTGCTGAGGATTTAGCGGGGGGAGACAAATGCCTTTTAAAATTGCTCTCATTTCCTGAGTGCCCATTAGATGCTGGCAAGTAAGTACTGTGCCAAGTGCACTAAGCTTTGTTTGGGTCTCAGGGAGTCCTGCCAGACGTTATAATTATTTCCATTCTACAAACAAGGAACTGTGGTCCACGAGAAGGCTAAAGCGGCCTGGACCAGGTTCACACGGTCAGGGAAGTGGCCAGGGGAAGAAAGACACCTATTGAAGTCGATGATTAAAGAAAACAAGAAAGTGCATTGGTCATCCTGAGTCAGGAAGTAAAAATCTGGAGGTAAGGCACAGATGAATTAGATCACATGGAGATGTTTTGTCAGTTTGGATTTTGCAAACATCGCATGCGCCTGGTGGTGACTGCCTGGGAGTGTGTTTGAAGGATCCTGCCGCGGGCATCTGGGCTCAACAGGAGAGCAGTGATTGATTATTGATGTCTGCTCTGGACACGACTGTGGGACGCTGTAGAAGAGATGCCGCGTTTCTCATCACGAATTGACAGCACATCCTCTCCCGATGCTGGAGGACTCCCTGCTCCTTTGCGTCCTCTTGCATTTGGTGAGCTCAGTACAGAATAACAGGCAGAAATGCTTTTGGAGAGGGAGCTACTTTCTCCGAACATTAAAAGACACATTTAGCATTTCAGGGGTAAGATTCAGTTTTTACAAGAAAGGTAGGCTCCACGCAGTGCACACTTACCAGCACCCACTGTGCTCACGCGGTGCACACTTACCAGGCACCCACTGTGCTCACGCGGTGCACTCTTACTAGGCACCCACTGTGTTCCAGGGTGTCTGCCCTTACTACGTTTAAGCAAGGAAGACAAACCATCAACTTAATTAAATGCAGTTGGTCTAAATGCCTCCAGTGGAAAAGTGCAGGGGGCCACATCACGCCTGCCAGTCCTTGCCTCCCTGGCAGGGATTTGATCCTGATGTGGAAAATTACGTTTCTGTCCACAGCCTACTGGGAACACTTGCACGTCGGCTCCGGTGCCTGGGGTTGAAGGCTGAGGAGTGTGGGCACCAGACGGAAAGACCGCTGGACGCTGCAGCACACGAAGCCCAGGGTGGTCCCTCCACTGGCCACGGGTCCATCTCTGCTAATTAGAAGCTCATGTCTCCTCCTTTGATTTTTCCACCCCAGAGAGGAATCTTGGCCACACCGCTAGAGCTTTTGGCAGGGGGTGAGGGCACAGGAGAGCGGGGGGAAAGAAGGTAGGTGTGTGTGAGGCGGTGGAGCGTGTCCAGCTTCTATCTCTAGGCTGTACTTAGAGGTCGCGCTCTCCCCTCAGCCTGAACAGCCTCAGCCGCCGTTGTGGGGGCAGCCGCCACGCGGCACAGTCGCCCCTGTCTACGGCTGGCACCGGGACCGGCAGCGGGGTTTGTTTGGAGTATCTGTTCTTCATCAGAGGAGTGGCAGGCAATCCCCCTTTCTGGCCTGGCGGGGGGAGGAGGAGGAAGGCATCCGAGGGACGGGCGCTTCCCAAGCACAAACAGTGAGCCCAGCCTGTCCGCCCAGCGTCCCACCGGGGCTTCCGCCAACAGGTCCCGGGTCCTAATTCCCACATTCCTGCAGCCAAGTCCAGCGGCCACTCCAGGGCCATGAACCAGCATGAGGAGGAGGAGGTCCGCCCCCTGCCACCTCCCAGAAGAGTGGTGGGCGGAGCGGTGGGTGGTCCTGGAACGGGCAGGCATGGGGATCAGGGCAGACTACAGTGAGGAGCCACCTCCAGAAGCCAAGGGGGCCTGAGCGGCCAGGAAGCGCTCTGCAGAATGTGCTCCCCCAGCTCACGGCCCGGAGCCCTGCTCACTGCTCAGATCGCAGCTGCCCAGGCACTGCCTGCCCCCACCCCAGCCCCAGAAGGTGCCCACCGGAAGGCCTGTTCACACCAGCCGCCCCTGTGGGAGGTGATGCTGGCTCCAGGAAAAGGACCTGGTCGTCCCCAGCTCCCAGCACGGTGGCTGGAGGGAAACCAGAGCAAGGGAAGAACAAAGGTGGAGGGGGTGGGGTGGGGTGGGGACACCTGGTTTCTACCCCCAGGGCTGGCCCGCTGTGGTCAGCAGAGTAATGGTCCCCCAAAGACTCCCATACCCCAACCCCCAGAAGCTGTGAGTGTGTGCTCTAACGTGGCACACGGGTCCCTGCAGGCGGGGTCATGACCCCCGAGGTGGGGAGATGACGCCGGATCATTCAGGTGGCCACACGTCACCGCGCACTCCCTATCAGACGGAGGCAGGGGACCAGAGGCAGGCGTCAGGGTGATGCCACTGCGAGCCAAGAGGAGTGGGCAGGCCGTCGAGATGGCAGGAGGGAGGGACCGGATTCTCCCCTGGAACACCTTGCCGACACCTTGACTTTTTAGCCTGGGGCACCCATGCTGGACTCCTGACCTCCTGAACTACAAGACGATAGACGTAAGTGGGTTTAAGCCACAGTTTACGGGAATTTTGTCACAGCAGCCAAAGGGAACCAGAACAGCAGAGGAGGAAGCTCTTGGGCCCCCGGCAGCGATGACCTGTGGCAGGCAGACGGCACTGACGTCCCCAGAGCCCGGGTCTCCTCCTCCTACACCGGGCACCCGAAAGGCGAAGATTCCTGCCCCCTTGAAGCCAAGCCCCGTGACAGACGGGACACTAAAGCTGGGAAAACGTCCACTGACTGCCTGGAGTCCAGCGGAACGCAGGGAGTGATGCGACGTGAGTCACTTCCGGGGCCAAAGGACCGTGCGGAGGGCCCTCCCTGCCCCAGAAGCCTGGCGCAGCACTGACACGTCGCTGGGTGGGGGAAGCCCTGCGCTGCCCGCATGGGGCATGGTCCCCATGGACACTCCATGGACGAGACTGGGCAGGAGGAAACCACCTTGAGGCCCTAGGGTCGGGGACTCTTCATTACGAAGCACGACCTCCCCTGTCCAACGGGCAACTCGGGACCCCCCCTACGTAGCAGCAGCTGGGCCCCTCTCCCGTGTCTGCTCAAGGTCTCCCGGCCACCTTGGGAATGGGAAGCTTTGCCATTGGCCCTTGCAACGTCCCCGGGGTCCCCTTGACAACTTCCCCCGGGGATGAGGGAAACCCGCCTTAGTCATCAGATGTTCATGATGTGAGTATCACTCCTTCCAGATGGCACGGAGGTGAAGGGCGAGCCAGAGCCTCCCGAGCCTGCCACACATGTCCCGCGTGTCCCTGGGGCGCGTGCCCGCCTGAGTCTGAGGTGCATGCCCGGACGCCCGGCACGACGTGGCCCTGGGCACGTGTCTCCCCGTCTCGCTGCTTCTCGCCCAGGCCCTTGCCATGCCTCTGGCTGGGGCTCCAGGCAGTCAGCGGATGTCTTCCCAGCTTCACTGTCCCATCTATTACGTGCTACTCACTCAGGAGTGACTGATCAGAAAACAGAGAGGCAGAGAAAATGCTCCCGTTCCCTTGCCTCTGGGTTGCCCGTGTTTACTGAGAACGCTCTGGGTTTATCTGATGGAGCTGGGGCAGGGGGGTGTGCAAAATGGGGGTGGGATGTTCTTTGTCCGGGTCTGGGCCAGTGTGGAGAACCCTGGAGGCTGTCACCAGGGGACAGGTGGCAGCTTCACACCTCAGTGACAGTGTTGTGGTCACCAGTGGGCACAGTCAGGGTCTCCAGAGCCCCGGACCTCAGACCTGTAGTGACTTCTCGCCCTGAGCAGAAGAGCTGCAGGAGTGCAAACAGCCCCGCTGATTCTGGCCTCTCCGGGCACTGGCGGCCATGTGACTGGGCCACACGGCATACACAGCCCAGCCCGAGCCGCTGGGGTTCCAGAGCTTCGGGGTGGGGGCTGTGGTGGCAAAGAGAGCTAGAGTCCCTGCCTCCCCAAAGCCGGGGGCACAAGCCTCTACTGGCTGCTCTCAGCCAGGCTTCCAGCCACGGGCACGCCCATCACCCGTGGTTTTCCTCATGTTGCTGGCTTTTATTCTCCCACTTCACAGACTGGAATGCCGAGCCTAGAAAGCATGCATGGCGGGCCTCAGGTCACACAGTAAGCAGCTGGCATGGCCGGGTGTCACCCAGGTCTTTCTGTGTCCACATGCAGCGACGAGGGTAGCAGGTGTCATGTCGCACAGAAGTGTGCGATACGCACACACAGTGACGACACGTGCACGCACAGATTTAAACACACACGGGCACACAGATGCGTGTACAGGCATGCAAGGGCACACAAACGCACACACACGGAGCGGCACATACCACGGTCCCCCAGACGCAGGCGAACGGGCACAGGCACCCCAAGCACCGTGTGCGCACACACATGCTCAACACTCAGGGAGGAGGACACGTGGTCCCCTGTGCCCTGCTGGTCTGGCCGCCAGGTCTAGCAAATGCCAGGCCTTGCCGCCTCTGGCCCTCAGGCGTTTCATCACTGACGGTGATTTCCAAAGACAGTAAATAAACAAGGAGGCCTCAGGCCTAGGTCTCAGGGCCATTTCCTCAACACGTCCCGGAAACACACACACATACACACACCATACATTATACACACACACACACACACATACTTTATAAAACCCGGCCCTGAGAGGCCCCCACGTGGACAGTTTCCAGGGGCCACGCGACAGACTAGAGCTGGCAAGGAAGGAGGGAGGGGTCCACCTGAGATGCCCAGCGGCCCTCCGCCCTGCCTGTGGCCTCATGAGTAACAAGCCGATTAAAGGAGGGCATCTGAAACGGTGGCCCCACGCCTGCAAGGCTGGCACTTTCCAGGCTCAAGTTCTGACTCCTGAATGAGAGACCAGCCCAGCCTAAGAACTTAACCCCCTAAGAATTAACCCCTGGGTTAATCTTTGCCTAAGAACAGGTGGCTCCCTCATCCCTGAAGCTGGTCCCTGGGTGCGACTGCAGATCTGGGGGTCAGGGACCAGCCAGGGGTCCGAGCCTGCCCTCCCACCCTGTGTCTCCAGGTCCGAGGGCCTGCTTTACCAACTGAGCAAGCAAGCGATTGCCCATCCAAAGTGACCATTCACCCACTGCCTGCGACATGCCTGGCCTTGGCTGTGCCTGTGCCATCCAGACGAGCCATAACACAGCATCAACGGCCAATTAACCCAGGCCCGAGCGGATGGACGACCTGGGTTCAAACCCCAGCACGGACACTCAAGTTCTGATGCCAGCCAGTCCCTCGTCTGTCAAACTGGCCACTGTGAGAATACACGGGACAATAAGCCCCCAGTAAATGTCGGCCACTCGATTGTCTCAAACTGGTCCCCAGCAGCCCTGCGGCCTGACACCATCGTCACCAGGCCGCAGAGAGGGGAGCTGGGCTCCCAGGGGCTGAGACTTGCTCTCGCAACAGCAGGAGCAGAGCCACCTGGACCGCCCGGCTCCACCCGCGCCCCTGCCCCCACGGCGCCCGGAGCTGGGCACGGCCCGTCAGTCCACCCTCCTGCCCAGCGTCGCGGGCCAGCCCCTCCGCCGCTCCGTCCTCCTGCAGCTGCACAAGGTGGAGGCGGCCCGTTTCTGCAACTACATCCTCAGGGGCAGGACGGGTGGCCTCCGGGCCTGGACCCGGGCGGGGGCCCAGAGCACACTCCTCCTTGCCTGCCTCCTCCCTCTCCTAGCCTCTCAGCGGCCACTCCAGCTTTTTGCCAAGAGTGCTCCTCTGAGCAAGGTGCCCAGCCCAGGCGTGCAAACCAGACCCTCCTCTCACCGACCCCCCTGCAGAGGGGTCTCTCTCCAGAGGTGACAGAGGGTCCCATGACACAGCCAGCTTGGCCAGGGGTCGGCCCACCTCCCCGCCCACCAGTCTGCACACCCCCCACACCACGGCCATGACAACACACAGGGCCGCACGGAACAAGCCCAGGCCGTGACACCTGTCCCTCCCTCGTCCTGGCACACGGCTCCCCACACCCTCTCCACGCGAGAGGGTTCACTGGAACAGCTCCAGCCTCGGCTCTGGTGCGCTCACCTCTCAGTGCCTACTTCCCTGCATCAGAACGGAATGCCTGCTCGTCTCCATCCAACACCACGCGACCGGCCTGCCAACTCCAAGGGCAGAGCCTTCCCGAGCGGCCCCCTTTCACAGCCCGGCGTCTGCATTCCCTACAAAACGTCCCACAGTGATGGAGACTGTCCGCATGTGCCCCGTCCAATACGGGGGACGGTGCCCACACACAGCTAAGGAGTGTGAGAAACGCGGCCTGGCCACCTGAAGGACTGAATTCTCAGTTTTGCTTAATTTTAATTAAATGTGAATAGCCACACGTGGCTCGCTGGCCACCCCAGAGGAGGTGCAGGCCCAGAACAATGCCTGGGCCGTGGTGAGTACTCGGTGCCCGCTTGTTCAATGGACGAACGAGTGGCATCTATTATCCCACTTCACCAACCCGTGTCGTAACGGCCCCATGGCAGTCTTCTCCTGCCGAGGGCATCCTGAGTGCAGGACAAGCTTCTCGCTCAGCACTGCATCCCCAGCGTCTTATTAACACGTGCTTCTTGTGACCTCAGTAAGTATCCATGGGAAGAATGAACCGTAGCTCAGTCCCTCTCTCCTTTCCCCGTGACACTGAGGGGAAGCCGTCTCGCTGGGCTGGCTTCTGAACGTGTCTCCAGCCCAGTTCCTCCTGCCCGCTGCCGTGCCCGTCTCCACCGCACCCTGGTGGCACCTGCGAGCCTCGGCTGCCAGCGGGCAGCCTCCTTCCTCTGTGCCCCACCCTCCCCACCGACGCCAGGGAAGGAGGAGGGCAGGCCTAGTGCCCCAGACTCAGAGGAAAGGGCCTGGGACCCCTGCCTTCCCTGGGGCTGTGGGTCCCCGCTCAGGCAGCACAGGCCCCCCCCGGAACTTTCAGGGGAAAAGCCCAACTCTGGAGAGTGAGGGTAACACTTGTATGTTCAACAACAGATGCTTTATCTCCGAATGTTGGCCGTGAGCGCTCTGACCCTGCTACACTCCCCCTGATCCGCTGACCCACTTCCCTCCAGCGTAGGTCACAGAGGACGCTCCCCGCCTTCACTAGGTGTGCTGGGGGTGGGCGGGGAGAGGTGCTTGAAGCAAGTTCATGAATGCTCTAAAGGGCACGTAGGAACGCTGTGCTCCCTTGTTCCGCTGACACCCAGACTTCAACCGCAGGGGGAAATCCTGTGCAAAGGTCCTGGGGCACAAGGGAAGGTGGTGCCCGTAGCCAAGGAAGTTGGACGGGTGGGCCTCGAAAACCACCGTCACAAGAAAAAGGATGTCCAGGGAGGCTTAGTGTTCAGAACAAAAGCAGGTCGGCTGAGTGGGGACTGGCCCTACTTCATGGTGACCTGGAACAAACCACTTCTCTCCTCTGGGCCGCACATTCCCATCTGTAAATAGGGGCGGTCACTCCAGAACCCACCCTCAGAGTGGTATGGGCTAAATATGATCACAGAGGTCCAGGGCTTAGAGGGGGGCCCAGAACAGAAGCAGCCCTCAATACACTATGTTACTATCGACATTGATGAGTCCGCCAGCCTCTTTCAGCCACAGGACATGAGTGTCTCATGACAGAACCTAGGCTCCCGTTCCCCAGTTCCAACCAGCACTGAACGTGGACCGCTACTGGGCACTCCTCTAGGCGCCGCGGACACGGAGACGGGTCAGACTCTGCACCAGTGCTCAGGCAGCCGGATGCGTGCTCGGGTGGCAGATTGCAACGGATCACACAGCGCGGCACACGTGACGAGTGGGCCTCATGAGGACAGGAGAGGCAGAGCAGTCCCGCGGAGGAAGGACTGGATCCGGGCAGGCCTGGGAGGTTTCACACCCATGCGAGCTGGCCCCGGGAAGAGGAAAGAAAGGGGATCTCTGGCCGTGGGCCTGGCACCCTCAAAGGTCTCAGAGTGCACAAGATCATGGGCTCTTTGGGCAACGGCAAAAGGTTGCTTGTGGCTGGAGCAGAGGGTGCTTGGTAAGGAACTGGCAGGGGATGAAAATGAAAAGATTGAGTTCGGGCCAAATTTGGCTTCTTCTGCCAGGAAAAAAAGGAGCTGAACTTTGTCCTGTGAATGACAGAAGGGTTTTAAGCACCACTCATAAAGTTGCTCAACCCTGGAGACTGGGAGCACACACACGCACACACACACACTCCTGGCCCCGTGCACACACACACACACCCCCTACACAAACACACACTCTACACACACGCACCCACTCCTGGCCCCGTGCACGCATGCGCGCACACACACACACTCCTGGCCCTGTGCGAGCACACACACACACACACACACACACACACACTCCTGGCCCCGTGCGCATGCGCGCGCGCGCACACACACACACACACACACACACACACACACACACACACTCCTGGCCCTGTGCGCGCACACAAACACACACACACACACACTCCTGGCCCCGTGCGCACGCACACACACACACACACACTCCTGGCCCATGGGCGCACACACATACACACAGAGTCCTAGCCCCATGCACAAACACACACCCTACACACACACATACATACACTCAGAATCCTGACCCTGTGCACACACACACACACACACACACACACACAGTCCTGGCCCTGTGCACTGGACCCAGAGCAGAAATAGGAGCTCCTAAGCACCAAGAGGCTTCCTGGTAGCTCAGATGGTAAAGAAACTGCCTGCAATGTGGGAGACTAGCGTTCGATCCCTGGGTTGGGAAGATCCCCTGCAGAAGGAAATGGCAACCCACTCCAGTACTCTTGCCTGGAGAATCCCATGGCTAGAGGACCCTGGTGGGCTACAGTCCACAGGGTGGCAGAGAGCCCCACGTGCCTGAGCGACCAACACTTTTCCCTTCATTTCAGGCACCAAGATACAGCCAAGAGGACGCGCTGTGAGAACCACATAGAGAACTGGAAGGCCAGCTTCAAGCTGTTCAGAGGAGGAAATATTCGTAAGCAAGAGGTTTCCTGCATGCGCGCACACACGCGCCTTCTGAAGACAGAAGGGCTCTTGCGGGTAAATTCAACGTGATGCCTTTGCAGGTCAGGGCGACCACATGCAGCCCCAGAGACTTTACAATAAAAAGTTTTTCCCTTGCACAACTTTCCAGCCTCATCCTCATTAAAAAACAGAAACCAAAGCTTTCTCCCTTCTCCATCACCCACATTTAAAAGGAGAGTGTGCGTGTGTCTGCAGGAACTCAGAGCTGGGGTACAGGACTGGAGTGGTGGGGGACCCCAGGACGGATGGAATGATGTTGGGGAGGCACTTTACCACAGGGACCCCACACCTGGTCTCTCCTTTCCTCCCTCTCCTGAGCTGATGGAATGCTTTCCGCGGAGAATGGCTACCCCGAGGAGGCTCAATCACAAGGGAGATTTCTTGTGGCAGGTTGGTGCAATGGAAATATGCTCATGCTGCTTAAAACAGCGGCACTGTCCTCCGTAGGACAGACCTTTGCCCCTGCAAGATGGTCCCTACCAGCAATGAGCTCAGTAAACCTTCTTCAGAGAGAAAGCGCCAGTTCAAATGGAAGGGGCCTCACACGGTAGACTGGAGGGAGTCGAATTTTTAAAGATGAATTCAAACTCAATTATTTCCTCGGAAGGAGAGACTGCCTGAGCCAAATAAAGATTTACATTTGCCTCAGAGAATTAAACCATCTCCGCTAGGCTTGACACAGGAGCCAGGCGCTGTTCTAAGATGTGTGTGTGTGTGTGTGCTCGCTCACTCAGTTGTGTTCAGCTCTGTGTGACCCCATGGACTCTAGCCCGCCAGGCTCCTCTGCCCATGGGATTCCCAGGCAAGAGTACTGCAGTGGGTTGTTACTTCCTCCTCCAAGGGATCTTCGTGATGCAGGGATGGAACCGGAGTCTCCTGAGTCTCCCGCCCTGGCGGGCGGGTTCTTCATCTCTGTGCCACCTGGGAAGCCCACGTTCTGAGAGGGCAGCTGGTTGCATCCTCGCCACAGCTCTCAGCGAGGAAGCTGAGCAGGGAAGTGACGTGCCCAACGCCACTGAGCTGAAGCCAGCGTATGCACCCAGGCCACCAGGCTCTGGGGTCAGGCTCTCACCCCACAGCCCGGCCCTTCCGTCCCAGCACCCTGGGCCCTCTCGCTCCGCTGGGACAAGGCCTGGTCGCACACACACCTCGCGGGGCCTATGCAGCCACAGTGGTGTCCCGAGCAGCCCTGAGCTGTGACGTGGGGCTGGCCGGCCAACACAGGCTTAGCAACAGGCAGCAATCTGCGGGGGCGGATGTGATTGTTTCCAAATGTTCTCCTGGGACCAGCGGAGGGGACTCTCTGGCTGTCCTGTGTCCTTGGCTGTGCCTAGGGGTCGGGGGGGGTGCGGGTCATCACGCTCAGGGCACCAGCCACGAGGCCTGGCGCCAGGTGCCACTCTGCGCCTTCCTGGGACCGGACGGCTTTCAGACGCCCCGAACCCGGCCTAGCCCACCTATCGGATGGGTACAGTGAGGCCCAGAGAGGGGAAGCAACTTCTCCAAAGCCACACAGCAAGCGCGAGGCAGGACCCGAAGCGACCCAGAGGTCCCACAACACTTCTGTCCACCCCACCTCACAGATTCCCAGTCGTGACGGGGAGGGAGGCGGTCAGATGGATGCTCTCTGGAAGGCACTCTGAATGTACCTTTCACTAGGCCTTGGACTGAAAATCCACAGCCCCTGCAAAGAGGCAAGAGGCGAGTGAACCTACACATTTTCTGCTCCTTTGTAGCACAATGTTCCTCCTTCGTTCTTCCGTGACGGGGATGGTGCTGAGGACTTAATGTGTTTGTCCACAAATCGCCTACACTGAAGCCCCAACCCCCAGTGTGCTGGTGTTGAGAAGGAGGACCTTCAGGAGGCTATCAGGTGTGGACGAGTCGTGAGGGTGGCCCCCCACGATGGGATCAGCATCCTCACACGGCGAGGAAGAGACCAGAGCGCCTCCGCTCAGCCGTGTGGGGACTGGGCAGAAGGGCGTGGGGCTGGCGGAAAGATGGCTTATGGAACTGCACAGCATAAGGAACCGCATGAGGCAGGGCTACAGCTGGCAGAGCCAGCGGTCGGGTGACGAACTCAAAACAATTAAAGGAGAGAATCACTTTGGGTTGGCTAAAAAGCTTGTTTGCGAGTTTTCCCAGAACGTGTTTTGCGGAAAATCTGAACAAACTTTTTACCAACGCAATAAAATGAAACAGACGTTTTATTTCTACTGAAAATATATGAAACAGGTATTTGTTCTCCATCTTCTGGGGCGGCAACAGGGTCTCGCCCCTGAAGATGCCACTCCTGAAGTGCCTCCAGTTTTTTGTGTTTTGTTTTTGTTTTTTCAGATAAACCCCAAACCATTTGCAATTGGCAATTTGCAGTTCCTGTTTCTGTAAAGACCTCCTCAAGGCCATCTGGTTATTACAGCTTTTTCTCACTCTTTGATGACCATCACAATAGCTATTGTTTCACTGAGACTTTCTTAAGCACTCCCATTTGGCTTTCATAAAAACAACCACTCTCTTTTCATACTCGAATGGAGTAAATTGTGTAATTATGGTAACACCTATAGCCAGCATAATCAGGCCTGGGAACAAACACACCAGCTCCTGGAAACACAACGTGATTTGCCAGGAGAAAAGCTCAGGGGGTTCCCAGAGCATCACCTCCTCAGCGGTGCACCAGCCGCAGAGGAGGGGTCGTCACCCCTGCCAACCTGTTAAGCAAGGCTTCTGACATTTGCACTCAGGAGTCCAGTTAGCACAGTCCACGCGGCTCTACTGAACGAACATGGACACACGCCCACGGTCTCAGGAGGAGGAGAGGCAAGCTGAAGAGGCACGCGTACTATCGGACTCCTCTTAGGTTTATATACTCCCCACAGAAATGCCTGTTCAGGTGTGAACCTACAGAGAAAACACTGGAAGGGTGGGATGCGGGAACGGGACTGCTGGCAGAGGAAGGAGAACGTTACTCTTTTCTGTAAGTGCTGTTTCTCAAAAGGGTTTATGTCTAAAAGACAAGATTGGATTTTTCTTTTTTAATCAACAAGATTTAACAGAAGACTACAGTGCATTAGACAAATAAGCCCAGAGCCTGATATGAAAGCAGGTTAGAAAAAAATTAAAATAACACTCAAAATAAGAAACATTCAACTGGCTTCAAAGAAACAGCTGTCTGCCTCTCAGTCGGGGTGAGAAAGTGAGTGGTGTGGCCAGCGGCATTCCCGGGCCAGAGCTCCTCAATGGGCAGGGCTAGTAACAGTCGGCGGATTCATCAAACCAGAGGGTTCGGACCAGACACAAGGTCACTGGTGGCGTTCAGCTGCCGCAGCGACCAGCATGACCCTTGATTTGTTCCTCTGTTTAGCTGGATATGCTGTACATCTGACAAGTCCACTGAGAAGCAGCGCTCAAAGGGAGCTTTCAAGATGGCAGAGATTATTCTGAGTTGGACCACCACTTTCAGCCTCCTTCACTGCAAACGCGTTTCCATCCTCCACCCCCAGTGATCTGCGTGGGCCCCTCATTCACATGAGGCACTGCGTTTGGAGCTACGGGCCGGCCGCGAACCTGGAGCTTGTGTCTTGGCACACAGGGACCCCAAACCACCAACAGACAAACTATTTCACCAGAACGGTGATCGCGGGATAAAGCCCATGAGGACAACGACCCGGCCTATCCCGGTGGGGGTGGGGAAGGGCATCCTGAAGGGCCCCTGAGGAGGGGCCCCTGAAACTGAGAGCTGGAGGGGAATCAGGGTGGGAACATTCAACTGACTTCAGAGGAGGAGCTGTCCACCTTTCAGTGGGGTGAGAAGGTGAATGGCGTGGTCAGCGGCATTCCTGGACCAGAGACCCGGTGAGAGCTGGGCGGTGGGGGGGAGTGAAGGTCGGGGAGAGAGTCAGTCTTTGCAGAGCGGTCAGAGTGCACCAGGCGGTGAGCAGGCTGGCCTGGCTGAGCAGAGGACCCCTTGGCTGGGGCGGGGAAGTGAACTCCACGGCCTGTGAGCAGCGGGGAGAGATGGGTGTGGATGGCAGCATGCGGAGCCATGAGGCTCAGGTCAGGAACTATGCAGGTTTTCCCAAAACACACTGGGGCACACTGAGCAGGGTTCCTGAGCGAGAGGGTGGCATCTTGCCACGCACGTGCCATCCACGCCCAGCTGAGCACCGATTCTGCAGCCTGTGCCACCAGCACGGCCCTCATTTTCTTCCATCAGTTTCTTCCATCACCGTGGGCCTTGCCATGGTGTGCGTCGGGCCCCCGAGGACAGCGGGACCCTTTGCAGCTGCCCCCACCCGTCGTGGTCAAGGACACCTGGTTAAAGCCTGCTCACGGGGCTGCAGAAACCCTCAGACCACCAGGCTTATGGAAACATTCCCACAGTTTTCCTCTGTGCAGCGGAGACGCCTGCTCAGAAGGTTCCTGCTGCAAAGCAAGCGTTTCTTCCTCGCGGGCGGCTACACCCAACTGTTCTGCTGCAGGGCTTCTGCGTCACGCCGGGGATCTCCCCAGCTAATAGGATGTTCGAGTGAACCAGAGAAATCTGGGCCGCCTGAATTCAGGGCAATCACGTCCCATCTGTGTGTGCTCTTCCTCTGCTCTATCTAATCAAATTTCCTGTGTGCATGAATATAAATACTGTTGTTCTGACCCGTGATGATCTGGTAAACAGACTGATCATATCGACTTTGATAGATTAAGGTTTCCAAAAACAGAGGGATGCCGTTATTTCTATTTTAATTGAAAATGGACACAATTTCCAGTAGATATGGATAAACCTAATGATCTTGAAGGAATCAACTTGCCGTGGGAAAAAAAAAAAACCAGACGACTTGTATCACCATCTGAGATCGTGACAGTCTTACTTGGAGACGTCACACGCTGCCTTGCCTTTTCTCTGTTTTCTCGGAACGAGGCTCGCCCCCCACATTCTTCTGGGCACGCTGAGCTTCAGCGGGACTTGGCTCCACTTGGCAGGGGATAGGTCACCACCCCAAAATTACCGAAACCGAAAGAAATCCACAGGATCAAGACCAGACCAAGAAAATCTTATAAAACGGTAATCAAATCAACTTCCTTCCAAAACCAGGCTCTTCTTAAATTGCAGTTATCAACTTACTCCGTTTATGAAGTAAAAATGTGGAGACGCATGCCAGCCTCAAGCAAATCCTCTGGAAAAAACTCCAGCCAGTCCACTGCACATCTGCTAATGATGCTGAAACTGGTTTTGACCATTCCCACTTGGTCCTGACAACCCCTCGTAGGCATGCAGAGAATATTCTCTCAGTGCTTACCGCGCTCAGGCTCCGGGGAGCAGGAAAGCCCATCACTGGCTCCCTGCGTGTCTTCACTGCATGAGTTCCGTGGGCAGGGCACAGAGCGTGGGGTCGGGGAGGCAGTTCTGAGAACCAGACCGCCCAATCCCGCGCCTGCTCCCTGCAGACACCTGACCAGGGGGTCACCTCCCCCGCTGAGCCTCAGTTTCCTCGTCTGAAAATGGGCACAGCGACAGTTCCCGCCTCCTCGCGAGGATCCGGGAGGCAGGGAAACGCGTCACCTGCTTATCCAGTGCTGGGGCCGGCACAGGGCAGCCCTGACCAAGGCCAGGTATTACCGTTCCTCACGTTCTAATGCTTATTTCCTAACTGACCAGAACAGTTTGTAGTACTGTGTTTATTAAACCAGATCACAGCTATAACACTCATGTTCTCTGTGATATTTTCATGGTAGTGTCTAGGCTGAAGTAACTTCAGAAAAATAGCAGGAACAGCTTTAAGAATGCTGTTTGTTGATCAGTCGCTAAGTTGCATCTGACGCTTTGTGAAACCGTGGATGGCAGCCCGCCAGGCTCCTCTGTCCATGGGATTTCCCAGGCAAGGATACTGGAATACTTAAGAATACTTTCAAATTAAGTGAATAAGAGAAATACTAATGTTGCATGATTATAGATGAAGCCGGTTCAACAGGAAATTAAGACAGTATCGTTACAAAGCAACCACTCTGAATAAATTAACCATCTTTAAAAAGTTATTACTGTTCGATCCAGAACACCTGGTCTCTTCCCGTGACGCACACAACTCCCACACCACCCTGTGCTCCTCTGGGAATCCTCGCTCCCTCTTCTCGTGGACTGTTGCCCAGTGCTCCCTCCGGACAGCTCTCACCACCCCAGGGGTCTCGCTGTCCCCGAGAACACAGGTCGCTTCCCTAATCAGTAAGAGCGGTTTCTGGAACACCTGTGTCCGACGCTGCTGAACATTCATGGAACTCCTGATCTGGCCAAATCTAGGCAACTTTATTCCTTGGGTTCCCCCCACTACCCTAGGCCAACTGGCATTCCTGCGTGCCCCCTGCAAGCTAGGCCAGTGGAGCAGCCTGAGTCTGCAGCCCAGCTCTGTCCCCAAGGGCTCCAGTAAGCTGCCTGCATAAATCACACAAACATCACGTATGCGAAAGCCTCCAGACGAAATGGTACATGCTGGATGCCCCAGGGTGAAGCTCCGGGACAGGCAAGACTAGTGAATGAATGCTAACGAAGGTCAGGAGAGCGGTTACCTTGGGCTTGGGGACACGGGGACAGCCAGCCTGTTTCTTGATTGGAGTGCTGGTCACAGAGCCCTTCAGTTAGCAAAAGTTCACTGAACTATACAGCATGTGTGCACGCTCCTGGCTGTGTGTTTCAGTAACGTTTGCCCCAAAAGAGAAAAGCAGTGAATGACCATCTGTGCCTCGGCTTCCCCTTATGTAAAGTGGGCAGCACTGGGGAGGTAACCAGACCTTCTGGAGAGCCCTCTGCCAATGCAGCTCCTCCATCGCCTGCCTGTCCTAAATTCTACCCACCTCACCTGGAGGCTGGGAACCAGCTGCCCATCCTGAGGTGAGCTCTAGGGCTTCATTTAAGATGAATGATGAAGTTTTGGAGACTGGCTGCAGAGCAATGTAAACATACTCAGCACCATGAAACTACATACTTTAGGACAGTTAAGACTGGTGAGACAAATTTTACACTGCATTTTGCCACAATCGGGGAGGGGCTAGGATGAACTATAAGGGAACACTCTTAATTCCCAAGATCCATTTTCAATGCCCCAGAGGTAAAGACTGGAGGGGAAAGGTACCAGGTTGTACCCTGGGGCTTCTATGTTTCAAAACTCTTGCCTTAAGGCATAGGAAAATGAATTAACAGCCAGAGCTGTCAAAAGGAAAAACAGGGTACACATTTTTATGTCTTTGGAAAAGTACGTTGAAATAGGCAGGGATTTAGACAGAGAGCAAGAAATAGAGTTCCAGACAAACAGCACTTGCTGTTCTGGAGAGCAGAAATTCTGATATTCTATTTTTCGACACTTTGAATATTTTATGTTCATATTTCTTGATTATAAAACTACGTGAAAATAGCTAACCCTTTGCGTGTCAGGGTCTAGCTCCCCCCCGTCATGCAGTGTCTTTCTGGCCCAGTTTTGGTTTTGTTTTCACTCTCTATGGATCCCTGCGTCTCTAAGAGGCCCCACTGCCGCTCTTCTCCACGTGGAAGCAGCTGCAGCCCTTTACCTGCTGAGCTGAACTCCAGGCCCGGAATCCTTCCCAACACAGCGTCTAGGGCAACACAGCATCCAGGGCAATGCCACCCAGGCACACACGCCTGACACCGCTAGTTACACTCACCCTCCCTGAGGCTGTCCTCACTCCGTGATGTGAGCTCAGGACGGGGCGCCGACGCTTACCCTCGTTCCCATGTCTCACTTCTCAGCAGAGGTGACGGGAGACTCCTCAGCCACACCTGTGTGGACCACCTCTTCGGTGACACCACCACTCTCACTCTCAACTCTGTTCCAAATGCAGACCAGGTACCTCTTTTCAAGCCAAGGAACTGCCCAGCATAGGTTCCTCCAGAGCCTGACGCAAGGGGTTTCCGCTGATGGTAGATACTGACATCAGCCCCCATTCCAGAGTCCAGGCACTCCGAGGGGACGCACCTCTGCCCACGTGCAAGACGGCGACTTCAGCAACAAGGATGGGGAGTGCTTCCTAGTGCCTTTGGCTGTCACTCCGCAAAGGGGCTCCAGGAACCAGCCATGTCACAGGACGGGGCCTCTCCTGTGTGCAGCGTGAGAGGAGCTAACATTGTACCTGAGTGCAGACATTCAACACTGCCCTGCAGACCCTGGGGTTAGGCAGGGGTGCTCTGAGTCCCAGCATACAAGCTTATCCTGCACAGGGACCCTGTGGGCCCAGAAGGGCCCGGGATGCTGCAGGCACACGGCCCTGCGTCACTGAGGCTCTCTGTGCCCTCAGGTGGCACGACTCTGGGGGAGACCCGGATGGACCCGGAGTGCCCACAGCTCACAGGAGTGTTCGCGAGTGTGACTTCTTATCGCTGTAAGAGCCTGTCAGCCCCTTCAGAAGGCAGGGCCGCCTCAATAACGTACTGGCTCGTGGAGGGGGAGGTTGACATCAGGTCTAACACTGGCCACTGGGAGTATCCTTTAGCATCAGTGACACGCGACTACAGTGCATTTACTGCGGATTCTGCCCAGAGGTGAAAGGTGTGAGAAGCACCTCACTTCTTAAAGAAGTAAGAATGTACGCCATAGAAAGTCAGTTACACCAATGGGAATAAAAATAACTACTACTATTAATAGATTAAGAGCTTTTGTGTGCCAGGCATGGTGCTATGAAATTCACATCTGCTCTCATTCTTGTTAGTGACTTTACGAGGCAGATTCTTACGGCGAGTTCCCCTTAGGGGAGACAGAACTTACTAAGGCTGCAGGGGGAAAAACAACCCTCAGTGACATACTGTGAGTAACAGTGACGATAATTCAAGAAGCACAAGAAGGCGTCATGAGACAAGGCCGACGAGGAGGTTAAACGTGCTGGAAACAATACACACGTGAGATTCGGAGCCTCCAATTAGCTGGGAGATTTTGGGGAAGTTACTTGACCTCTCCATGCCTCAGTTCCTTCATCTTTAAAAAACAAAGGTGTTTAATTTTACAACACTGTGAATGTACAATAAGCAAAACAGCACAGAGCCGGAGCGAGGACAGTCAAGCAGCAGGAACGAACAGAAGGCCCAAGAGACTCGAGCACACGCGTGAAATTCTCAGTGTATGGTAGAGCGATGTTTTAGAGCAGCGGATAAGGGAACATTATTCAGCGAATAACACTCAACTGTCAGTGAACTATCTGGAACAGCACTATGCCCTGCCTCACACCAAAAGCTAATTCTAGATCAATTTTACAGTTATATGTTAGAAACAAACCAACAAAAAAAATGGGGAGTGTCTGCTCAATCCTGAAATCTGGAAGAACTTTGATAAACCACTAAGACAAGTCATTAACAAGCCGTGAACACAAGGCACTGAGATCCAACCACCAAAAAAATGTGAAACGTCTGTGTATCAATAAATACCTCATATGAAATTCAGAAGCCAGAGGAAACGCAGGAAAAGCTAACAACTGTTACACATTTGATTTGAAAAAAGATTAGTGATTTTTCTATATTAAAAATGAAAACCCTTATAAACAGCTTTTCTTATTTAAAAAAACAAGGCATATCCTCCAATTACGAATAAAATATATAAGCATCTAAACTGCGCAAAAGAAATGCAGATAGCTGATGAACTCACGGAGTGAGGGGAGAGAATGAGGTTCAAGGTGGCCAATCTTCACGGAAGGCGCCGTGTGAGGTTCACGCTCCTTCAAAGAGTTCAGAGTTCACTATAATCAGGCATGTGTGGCCTGGCCTGTGTGGTCAAAAGGGTGCATTCCTGAAAGTCCTGGCCACGAGACACAGCTGACCGCAGGCTGCCCGGGACGTGCCCAGGTGCAGGAACCCTGACAGAGACAGGAGCCCCAGCCCCAGCCCGGTGCGGACACGCAGGCCCACGAAAGGGGGGACGTCAGAGTTGTGAAAAGAGCTTCCATGGGGCCCCTCTTCTGCTCTGCCTGGAATCAGACAGGAGGGCAGGGGGAGAGGGAAATGCCAGTCTCCAGGATGTTCCCCTCCCTCTGGCTCCCAGAGGACGCCCAAGATGCTCACAGTCGGCGGGCAGGGGCAGAATGAAGGGGGTCTTCCTGCCTTCAGACTAGGGCTCCTCTGCTGCCCTGCATGCACGCGGCCCGTGCTCAGCCTCTGCGGAGGCTTCAGCTGCAGCCCCTCAATTTTAAAGGTAAAGCACAGAATGATTACATAAATACTGTCGCTCAGAGAGTGTCTATAGTTTCAGGAACGCCAACCATGTACTTAGTAGGCTGACTTCACTCCAATGGGTAAAATGAGGCTCTGCAAAGTCAAACTGATTGATTCATTCATTCATTCACTCACTTAAAAGGTATTTATCCTGTATCGACAGGCACAGAGCCCTGTTCTAAATGCTGGGAATACAGCAGTAGGGAGGGAGGGAAAGGAGAGGAGATAAAATTCTTGCCTTTCTAGCAGGAGGAGAAAATAAAATAACAAAGGCATAGTCTGTTAGATTACGGTAAGTGCTAAGGAGAAGGAATAAGGTAGAGGACGAGAAATAAAATAAAAGATTGTGGTGGGGGGGTGAGGTGTCAACATTTCAGATGGGTAGCCAAGGAAACTTGCCTAGGCGACTTCTGAGTAAAGATCAAAAGGAAGTGAGGCAGTGGGCGGTTTGGCAAAGACGCAGACTGAAGGCCCAGCTGGGGCAGAGGCCTCAGGGACATCACCGGGCATGTCCCAGGAGGCAGCCCAGGTCGGTCCCAGGGTGAGCGACGAGGTCAGCTCACAGGCCACACTGCCTCTGCTGGCCGCCCGGGAGCCCACGTGGCATGCCCAAGGTTGCACAGCTAATCACTGAGAGACCAGCCAGACGATGATGGCGCTCTGAGAAGAGGGCTCCCCGCCTCCACGGGCTGGTGGCCAGAAGCCCTGGGCCCTGTCGATGTCCCCCCTGCGCACCTCGTGGCATGGGGTCCCAGAGCATCGCCTCCTGCTCGCCCCAGCCACGGGGACACTTCTCCTGACTCAACCACTGGACAAGCCAAGGGGCCTCCATGCACCTGCAGGGCTGAGCAGGACAGACAGCCCCGGTCCCTGGGGAAGCGCAGGGCTACTTGTGGGATTTTTCCCCAAACAAGCTGATGGTCAACGTTCTTGCAGACCGTCGTGTGTCGGCAGTGGCCTCCTGCGGGAGCATGCACACGCACGCGCTCGCGACACTCTTCTCCCAGGGCACATCTCAGCGTGAACGCCCAGTGTTTGTCTTCTCTGCCGTCTGATTATGAAGCTGTCCGCAGTTCACAGGAAGACAGGTGGGGCGGGGCAGACTCTGGAGACTGGAGACTGCAGTTTAGCAGCCAGCTTGCACATGTGTGAGGTGCATGACCTTGGAGTCTAACTTCTTAGCTGTCCTGGCCTCAGTTTCCTCATCTGTGAAGTGGACCTCACTAGGCTACTGTGAAAGCCACAGACACGATAAGGAAAGCCCCCACCGCTGTGCCCGTCAGTGTCGGAGAGCCAGGAAATGGAAGCTATCAAATCACAGTATGGTTCTGGAACTACTTGCCGCACAACCGTTTCCTCGTAGAGGACAAACCAGACCCACGTAAGCAAATTTATGACCCATTTCTAAATACAAATGGCAACAGAGGTGAGATAATCAACAACTAGCCCCAACCAGTAATTTTCTACAGAAATGAATGTTTCTTCGTCAGTAATCTGTTGGCTTTTTTTTTCTTTCCTGGCTGTGGCACGGTTTGAATCAGCTGGTTTGGGAAAAGCCACAGCGTGGTTTGACCTCTTGAAATTAGCTAGCCTGTAAGGAGAGGGAGCAGTTCTTGAACCCAGTGAACTCAGTTCTCCAAGCAAAGGTTGGACAGCGAACCTGAGCCTGACTGGATCGGCAAAGGCCCTGCCTCCAAATAAGGTCATGCTCCCAGGTACCAGAGGCAAGGACTTGAACAGACCTGCCTCAGGGACACAGTTCAGCCCACAGCGGTGACGACGGTATTGGCGTAAGCTGACCTCAGCCAGCGGTGAACATCCCAAGTTCAGCAGTGGAAGGGGTGCCAGCTGTTGGTGGGTAAAGGTGCTGGGTGTCAGGTTCAGCTTTCCCCATTATTAACCCTGAGGTGTCAAGATAAAACACTTACTGCGGGGAGTATACTGCTAACAAGGTGACGGATGGAAAGGCGGGCCAGCACACAGTCCCACCTAGAACTGCCGCCCCCAGCAGTGACAAGAGGAGGCTCCCGGCTCCATCGCCGGCGACGCGGACATCCAGTCGGGGACACAGGCATCTAGGGGGTAGCAGCCACACAGGCCCAGCTCTCCCCGAGCGGTAGGAAGGGAGGCGGGACAGGAGAGGCTCTGCTCTGGTTCCCAGGGAGGGAGGCTTTTGTGAGCAGGAGACGCAAGAGGATGGATTGTCAGGGTGTCAGCGGCAGAGGGTGCAGCTGGGGGAGTCGCTGAGTCAGACGGGCTGCACCCGTCCCACAAGAGAGGAATACTCCCACCCACAGAGATCTGTTTGACTTCAGGAAAGTACAGGTTACAGTGATACTCACTGAACACCCCACCGCCCGCTCAGCAGACGGGAGGATGAGTAACAGGACACCTGGCAAGGCCCCTGGGGGGTTGCCTCTGTCGCTGCGATGTTCCCCCCAGAGCGAGGCCCTGCTCATCTTGTATTTGCCTGGGACGATGTGTTATCAGAATCCCCCTAGAAAGAGGCTCGAAAGGCAGAACACACGGGTCCTGGGCAAGAATATATCAGGAGCAGCGAGGCTCCTTGATCCTAAAGGAGGCGAACTTCCCCTGGACTTGAGTGGAACCACAATCTACCTACCAAGAACACAAGATGGAAGAGGGACTCCCTAAGAGTTTCCAGGTAATGGTGATGACCTCACCATCAAGGTTAGGCCAAAAAGTCCTGCCCACCCCCCCTTAACCCAGACCCTTGTACAAAGGTTTTTGGGTGAGTCCACACTTCACTAGCGTATCAGGTTCCTAAGGATGATGCAATGCATGAGTATACCTCCGTGAGTTAACACAAACGTGTCCTCTGACAGGTCTGGAGGTCAGAAATCCCAAACAGGTCTCACGGGGCCAAAAACCATGGTGTTGGCAGGGCTGCAGTCCTTCCAGAGGCCCAAGCGTAGAGACTGCCTCCTGGCCTTCCCGGCCTCCCGAGGTGCCCAGTCCCCGGTCTTGGGGCCCCTCCATCCACCGTCAAGGCTGGCGGCAGCACCCCCTCGCCTGCGCTCTGTCCCACGGCCTCCTCCTCTGGCCTGTCTCTCCTGCCTCCCCTTCTCCTACGGGACCTCTGTGGCTGCAGGAAGCCCATCTGGGTAGCCCAGGACAATCCCATCGCAAGATCCTTGACTTGGTCACATCTCAGCAGCCCCCACGCCGTGGCAGGTCACACAGTCACAGCTCCGGGGGTCAGGATGCGGATATCCTTGGGCGGGGAGGGCAGTGGTCTGTCCTACCGCCCCAGCATCCCTGGGGACCATCAGGTCCCAACCAATCTGCCTGCGACCCTGTCAGAGCTCTGTGTCCCACCTGACCTCACGAGGGGTGGCCTGAGGTCCACTCCAGGCCCCAGGCTCTGTCCCTCCACCAGGGAAGCCAGATGCCCACTGTCTCCATCACCCTCCCTCCCTGGGCCCATCCCAAGACACCGGGAAGACGAAGCGTCAGCCCATGACCTGCAGGCAGCTCTTGCTGGGGCTGCTTGCCTGGCCTCTACAGCCTGTTTCTTCCCGCTTCCTGACCCACCATGCATGTCACACTCTTCCGACAGGAGTGTACCCTCATGGTACCGGGTGGACCACGGTCCGTTCATCTGCGTCGGACCCGAGGCCTGTCTTGCAAAGGATATCCAGTCAGTGCTGGGTGGCGGCATGGACAGGCAGATGGGATGGGTGGACAGGCAGACAGATGCAAAGACGGAGGGAGGGAGGGAGGGAGGGAGACTGTGGCCACGCCTGGCACAAAAGTACACGCTCAATAAGCACTTGTTGAAAGAAAGCCAGGAGGCAGGGAGAAAGAGAGGAAAAGGACATGAAGCGGGGACACCATCCATGTTGGGAGAACTCAGCTACGTAGCAGCCAACATGAGGAAGAAACTCAAGACACAGGCATCTCCGGTGCCGAGTCCAAGAGCTCCCTAGTGAGCGGACGGGCCTGACACAGTCAGCCGGAACCTGCAAAAGCTCCATCAACTAGTCTAAGCTCCATGCTGACTCATAAGCGCGCCTCTCTGGGAACCAGCGGGAGGTGTCCGGACCTCCTCTGGGCCAGAAACCAGCTCGGGGTCCACCCCCCCGGCCCCGTGCCACCGTAACTCAATGCACGGGCACAGTTCTAAGGTGTCCTCACCTCGCTCGGGCCCCACCCGTCGACATCCAGCTTTACTAAATGCTGCCCAGGACCTGCCAGTGTCTTGTGGGGGCGGGGATGGGGGGTGGGGAGGTGGATCACAGGACTAGGGCAGCCTGGGCCCTGTCCATTCATAATGAAGAACTGCATCTTCACTTCAAGGCCAGGCATGCACCCGTTTCAACCGCTTGCCTTAAAAAGACCATTTTCTCGTGAAGTTGCTGCATGAGTATGAATGGTGTTTTTCCGAGATTTTACTGTGAAGAATTTTCAAACATAAAGAAAAGCTGCATACTGCTCTACACCCGTGAGAAAGGCGAGAATTTTGAAGACTCACAGCAATAACTATGGGCATGGAAACTGCATACACCGCTCCTGGGGGGGTAAGCTGGTGCCACCACCGTGGAAAACAGCTTGGCATCACCTACAAAGGCTGACCATGCATACCCTGTGACTCCAGCTCGTTCCCAACTCTAAGCCAACAGAACTTCCCGCACAAACCCCCAAGCTGCACGTGCAAACGTTCCTGAGGATGGACACAACCCAAATGCCCACCACTAGTAGAATGTACAGTCATAAGAGGAAACACAATCTGGCAACAAAAACGAACAACTCACAAGGGAACCCGATCGTACTGAAATACGGCTGTCAAGATACTCCTTAAAACCTGCGGCAGCGCCACAGGAAAAGACCACTTCTTTACTGCATTAAACAATGAGCTCTAGCCAAGGGTCTGATAACTACCGTGACTCTGGAGTAGTGACAAAGGTAACACTATTCCAAGATGGTCTGCAATGGCGGGAACGGGCCCGGAAAGCCTCCGGGCTGTCCGCTAGGGGCCGGGTCCCGGTTGGCTAACAGCCCCGCCAGCGGCATCCCTGACAGCGCGCATCCCCGCCGGCGCGCATCCCTGACGGAAATGCTGTGTGTCAGTCACAGGCCAGTGGCGGCAGAGCTGCCACGGTTTTTCCTGCCCAGGGTCACAGACGCCCTGAATTCTATCCATGGGCCTGAGGATAAGAACTGGAAACTGGGGCTTTTCTTTCCGCCCCTTTTATTCTATTCCTGGTGATAAAATGCTCCCTGAACCTACATGTATACGTGGACAAAGTGGCGGCTGAAAGGAGGGTCTCAGATACGTGCACACGAGCATGCAGCGGAGCTACCTCCCTTAGCAGAAAGGTGCAAACAACCCACAAGTCCACTGACGGGTGAACACACTGTGGCGTGCACACACGTGGACATTATCCAGCCTTAGAAAGGAAATTCTGACATGTAACAACATGAGTGTTACATGCTAAGTGACGCCGACAGACACAAAAACACAAATACTGCTTGATTCCACTCACGCGAGGGGCCTAGGGTACAGAGATTCATAGAGGCGGAAAGGAAAACCCCGGGGGCAGGGAGAACGTGAAGTCAGGGTATACTGGAGACAGAGCTTCTGTACCGGAAGACGCAAGTCAGGCTCCGGAGACGGATGGTAGCAATGGTTACACAAGGTGAAGGTACTCAGCACCACTGAACTGCATACTTACAAACAGCTAAAATGGTAAGCTTTGTGTCATGTATATTTGACCATGATCATTTGTAGCTCAGCTGGTAAAGAATCCACCTGCAATGCAGGAGACCTGGGTTCGATCCTGGGTTGGAAAGATCCCCTGAAGAAGGGAACAGCTACCCACTCCAGTATTCTGGCCTGGAGAATCCCATGGACTGTATACTCCACGGGGTCACAAAGAGTGGGACACGACTGAAAGACTTTCACTTTCACAAATAAGTAAATAAACTCCCTGCAGAACATGGAAGGCACTGGCTTTCCGAGGGCAGGAACCGCCTCCCCGTGGCTGGGGGCCAGCTGCCACACACGCCTGGGCTTGAGAGCTGCTGGGCCACCGTGGGCAGGTTGCTTCACCTCTCTGGTCTCAGCTGCCACCTCCGCAGCAGGGCTGCAGTCACAAACGCAGGAGCTGTGGCGCATCAGGCACGGGTGCCATGCCGGCAGGGCGGCGGACCTGCTGTCATGCGGAGACTTCTATGACCCCGCGGGGTCATGAGCACCGTGCCTGCCCTGACAGGGGACTTAGCTAACTTGCCAGAGGTTGCTGGCAAGGCCGGGCTGACAGAGGAGCCCAGGTCCGGCCTGTGGTCATCTGCCCGCTGCTTGTTTATCGTCTCTCCCACTGGGCAGTAGGCTCCACGCGACAGACCCCGTGTCTGTTCCGTTGGCCACACGGTCCCCAGGGCCGCACAAAGGAGGCTCAGTAAAGACCTGCCCAGCGACTACAAGAATCCAGTTCTGTCTGGCCCCTGTGAAGCGCGGCACGGTGGCGGCCACAGGGCCACGGCGCCCTGGTCTCTGCAGAGCCGCGATCGCTGCTGTTCAGTCGCCCAGTCGCGTCTGACTCTTTGCGACCCCCCGGACTGCAACACACCCTTCACTACCTCCCGGAACTCGCTCAAACTCACATCCATCGAGTCAGTGATGCCATCCAGCCATCTCATCCTCTGTCGGCCCCTTCTCCTCCTGCCTCCAATCCCTCCCAGCTGCAGAGTCTTTTCCAATGAGTCAACTCTTCGCATGAGGTGGCCAAAGTACTGGAGTTTCAGCTTCAGCATCATTCCTTCCAAAGAAATCCCAGGGCTGATCTTCTTCAGAATGGACTGGTTGGATCTCCTTGCAGTCCAAGGCACTCTCAAGAGTCTTCTCCAACACCACGGTTCAAAAGCATCAATTCTTCAGCACTCAGCCTTCTTCACAATCCAACTCTCACATCCATATGTGACCACTGGAAAAACCATAGCCTTGACTAGATGGACCTTTGTTGGCAAAGTGATGTCTCTGCTTTTTAATATGCTGGGATACCCTCCAGCAGAGGTGGGGCTGGAGGCGGCCGCAGTGAGAGGGACAGAAAAGAAAAAAAAAAAATATGTGTGTGTACCTTCCGGGGCCGCATCTGGCCACATACTGCGGCACAGCCCAAGGGCACCTGGTGAGGACATCGGAGACCCAGGCCAGGGCCCTCGCGCAGCTGCCAGCACGTGCGGGGACACTGACGGTCCAAGGGGCCCTGGCGCTGAGAGAGCAGGGGCACGAGCCCAGCCCCATGGCCACGCTCCCTGCATGAGGAGGCTGCGCCCGAGCAAGAAGGTCAGGGTTCCCTGACAGTGACTCGGCACAGGAGGCAGCTCGGGGCGCCCAGCGGCCCAGGGACCCCAGGTGCCTCTGCCACCTCGATGCCGAGAGCATCCGACTAATGACGAGGGTGGTCAGGGAGGCGGGTGCTGGGCCCCCACCACTGAGAGCACGTCAGCGGGTTTCCTGTGCAGACGGCGTTCTGGGCCACAGGGCTCTGTGGGGTAGCGGAGGGGGTGGCAGTGCCCTAAATTAGGCCAGGGCAGCTGGGCTGGGTGACTCGGGGACCTGGGCTCCTCACCGCTAGGCCGGGCGCCAGGCAGGCATGAGGTGTGAGAGGGATGCCCTGCCTTCAGAGTCCCACCTAGATGGGCGCTATTCAGGGGGTTATGCAGCCCACTTTGTAGCCAGGTGACCGTGGGCAAAAACAGATAAGACGGGGTGAATCTGCACAAAAGGGCAAGCGCAAGACCCCTGCACAGCAGGGAAAATGAAGAACTAAGCAGGAACCAACAGCTGCAGACCCCAAACCCAGGAGCAGATGGCGCAGAGGGGAGAAGGCAAGCTGCAGGCACATTCCAAGAGCACACGCGAAGCAACGTTACATGTTGTTTACGGTTCCTTACGGTTACGCAAGTGTGTGAGAGTGCTTAAAATCTTACGGAAAGATCTACACCAGATTTATGACAAAGGGGACCTGGAGGCAGGCGCTAAGCCAGAGGTCAAGGTAATTAATCACCACTTTTCCAGGGATGTCTTATTCCTTTTACTTGTATCAACGAGGATTTATAACATACGCAGGGCTCAGTCTGGGTGATAGGAATGTGGTTCTTACTGTCAGTCCTCGACGCTCTGTTTGATTGCTGGCTAATCTGAAAGTATCCAGGTGTCAGTATATGGTCAAATAATGAATCTTCTTGATTGCATGTGTCCTAAATTGTATTTTTCTTTTTAATTCTCAAAACTCAGAAAGAAAAGGTCTCCCAGAGCACAGAGTGCTCCTTAAAAGTGCTCACTAGACTGTAGTCCTCCCAGTAAGAACCCAGAGTTGGGGCGGACGGCACGCCTCTGACCTCTGGAGGAGCTTGGGGTGTCCAGCGGCGGAGGCAGCCTCACTGAGCCCCCCAGCCCTCTGCCTGTGGTCCAGGGGTGCCCGCCCGGACGGCGCCTCTGCTGGCCGGGTCCCCTCCACCAATCACACTCCAGCAGACCGGGTGACGGCACCGGCCACCAATCGGAGCGCTGGCCGGCGTGAGCAACGCGTGTTGCCACACCAGGCTGACAGGCTGTCAGCTGGAGGCAGAGATGCTTCCTTCCTCTCGGGGAGCCTTCATCAAGGTTCATGTGCAATTTATGGACGCACTGCCCGGCACCGAAACTGGCGGCCCCCATGCCTGCCCACGCTGAGCTCCCAAATTTCAGATTTCCTCTTGTATCGTAACGGTGCCCCTTGAGTCCTGCTTACTCACTCTGCCCCCCCTCATCTCCAGATAAAAAAGAGGTGACATTCTGCGAGCTATGTCCATGTCATCCATTCACCCTTCTACGGAGAAATCCTAGCTGCGAGATTCAGATGCCAGAGGGGGAGAGGAATACTCAGGGTACTGTCTTCCTTTCCCTGGGGCTTGACAACCCAAGTGACCCCCACAATGTGGCCGTGCTGAAATCTGGATGCAAGGTGCCGAGTTTCCCAAACCGTCTAGTTTCTCCTGAAAACCAAGGCAAACTCGAATGGGAAATAATTCACTGCAGGGAGCCACCAGGAGGGGCTTATGAGCTCCCCCACAGGCCCCACCTGCTACGCTCGGGGTGAGCATAAAGCCCCCTCCCCAGCGGAAGGGCCCCAGACACTCAGCACCCACTCCTTCTGGAAGCAGAAACACCCCAGCACGACCCTGTCTTTCCAAGAAGCGGCAGTGGCGTTTCGGGGAGGCGGTGACCTCAACAGTAACCATTCCGCAGAGCAGAGCGGCAGTGGGGGCAGGTCGTGCTGCGCTGCTCAGGGGGGCGGCAAACACGGAGCCACCGGATAACTAAAACCTCTGCTGTCTTCCTGCCACGGCCGACCATCACCATAGGAACCACATCCTGCTGCTACCATGGCAACCGCACAGTACCATCCACTCAGCAAGCAGCGATGCAGAGGCCACTCAGGAAGGCTTGCTTGCAAAAGGCCTTGGGGCTGACAGGGTCCTGCGGTCCCCAGTCACGGGGACCGGGAAGTGGCAGAAGCCTTCTGAAATGACTAGCTTGGGAGTTAAAAGCCCTCCTCCTGCTCCTCAGGAACTAATGTACCCCCCAAATTAAATCCTTTCTAAAGTACCTTCCTGTCCCTGAGCTGCAGAAATTTCCAGAGCAAAACACCCAAGATAGGAACTTTACAGGTGCCTCTCTCCACATTTGGCCACGGCTCAAATGGAGACAACAGCAAGCCGTGACACCAAGGGGCTTCCACGGTAAGACCACAAGCTCCCTGTGGCAGCCTCTACAGCAGACCAGGCGCTGGCAGAGGCCCTTCCAAAAGCAGCGTCTGATTTCCTCCTCACAACCCTGCTCATCAACTGAACGCCCCATTTCCTACCCACGTTTCACAGAGGAATGAGGCTCAGAGAAGTTCAGAGACCTGCCGATGTCACACAGCACACTGGGCGGGGCTGTCTGGATCTGACTCTCCGGCCCTGAGAGAGTCTGCTCACCTGTATCATCCCCAATGCTGTGCTCAATGAATCGGGCCCTACTTAGGAACAGCAGCTAGTGGATGAATTTCAGTAAGTGTTATCTTCAATAAGCATTCACACAGCGACTGCTTACTGTGTGCGAGGCCTTGTGCGAGGTAGTTTGCACGGGGCAGTTAAGAGTCCATGAGGCAGAGCCGCCGCAGAAGAGGAAGGTGAGCGCAGAGAGGTGGGGGCACGTCTGAGGGCCGCAGACAGCAAGCAAGAGGGAGGCCTGGGGTTCAAACTCGGCCGGCTCAACTTCAGAGCCTGGGCCCTCAGCCAGCCGCTTCCCAACTATGCCAGCAGGTGACACACGAGCGTGGATCCAGCCACCCAACCACCCTCCCAAGGTCCCCACGCTCCGGCCTGCACCTGTCACCCCACGGCACGCGTGAGAAGACCCTGCCTGGCCTCACAGGAGCATGTGGGTCACAGCCCATGGCTGGGTCCCTGGCGCCCCTCCACGCATCCTAATGACAGCCCACTCCAGGGAGTCACGGCTTCAACGCTCCCTCTTCATCCCAAGGCAACAATTTCAGAAGCCACCTCCTGTTCACTGCAGTCCAGGCAGGCAGAGCCCCCAAGGCCAAGAACATGAAGGGAGGAAATGAGAGTCTAGTCGGTCCCTGCAGCTCACAAAGGTTATTTCCATGCTGCATAGATTCGGCACAGCCGTATGAAACTGTGTTATGATAAGGTAAAAGTAGCTGAATGCTGGCAATTTCATAAGGTTTGTCTCAGTACCTGAGCCTCACCACACACCCACTTCACAGATGAGGAAACCCACCTGTGAGGTTACTTGACCTGTCTTAAGAAGTCACAGACGGCGAGCAGGGGCTCCAGAACTGGAGCCAGGTCTGTCTGGTCTCAAAGTCCTTCCCCTCCACCAAGCCCTGCTGTCTCCTCCAAGAGCTCCAGGGGCTGGGAAGCCAGGCGACGGGGGGACTGAGTGGGGAAACAGGCCAGAGGAACCACCTGCTCTGCTGCATGAGGTCTGACGTGGGGGCCAGGGCCGGGGGCCTTCTCCAGGGACCCAGCTCGCTCTCAAACAGACACAGCGGATACCGCGATTGCAGGGGTTTCATCTCACGTTTTGAACCAGTACCAACAGACACAGGACACAGGGAAAGACCCTGATGCTGAGAAAGAGTGAGGGCAGGAGGGGCAGGGGCAACAGAGGACGAGATGGCTGGATGGCATCACCGGCTCAGTGCACACGAGTTTGAGCAAGCTCCGGGAGACAGTGAAGGACAAGGAAGCCTGGCGTGCTGTAGTCCGTGGGGTCACAAAGAGTCACACACAACTGAGCAACGGAACCGCAACACAGGAAGCAGGCAGGCAGTTACTTAGTCGCCAAGAGCCCAGCTGGCCAGTGAGTAAGGGAGGGCGCTAACGCCCACTGCACACACTGGCTGAGAACTCAGCGTCATCCTGGGAGCCGCGAGCCCAGCACCGCGCCTGGGACGCGGGCGGGGCTCCAGACCCGTACTTCTCCTATGCATGGCTGGCCTCTGGACCGCTCGCCAAGCCGGACGGGTGTGGCCCAGCCTGCTCCCCTGGGGGACTCTGGGAGAAAGCCTGTCCCAAGCCTGCACCCTCCTCTTTCCCTGAAAGGCCCAGGCATTTCCTGTATTCCATCCACCATGAGAAAGCCCCTGTTTTCATTCACAACTCTGACACCTCTCTCCACTTCCCCAAGTCCATGGTGTCAAAGGTCCAGAGGACACACAGTGGGCCAGAGCAACGGAGTCCTTCGCAGATGGACAGTCACACTTTCAAAAATGACCCCAAATCTCTCTGAGCTCAGTGACCTTCTGACCAAAGAGAGAGCCAGACAGGAAATGGAGGGGTGAGAAGATCCACCGGCTTTAGCCACAGGAGCTTCCAAGGTGGCGCGGGAGACAGCATCCCGTCCACTGCAGCCTTCCAGAGGGTGGTGCGTCCTCCGAAGCATCCCGTCCACTGCAGCCTTCCAGAGGGTCGTGCGTCCTCCGAGAGCGGCATCACCCGTTCTGCCTCCACTGCCACAGCGTGTGAGTGTGTGCACACGCAGACACAGAAACACACACAGAGAGACACAGACAGACAGACATGCAGAGACACACATGCACACACACAGACACAAAGAGACACAGAGACACACACACACACACACACACACACACACACACACACTCAGAGCTAACCACAGTGCAGTGAGGGGAGAGGACACTCGAAGCCAACGCTTTTCGTTTACTTTGCCGGCAAAGAATTTCCACAGACCCACTGGCACCCATTTTCCCAGAAAGTACAACAATTACAAGAGGTTCCCATTGTTGTGGTGGGAGGTCAAGGTTGAAAATGTGTGTTTTAAGCCAACTTTGTACCATGGCTGCACCTTCCAAGTCTCCAGGGAAGATCTAACTAACTCCAAAATGGCATTCCCATAGGATGGGACTGTTTCCGACATATTCACAACAGAATCAAGGCTGTTCCATGCTTCTTCTGGAGAAAATGTTCCCAGGCTCCCTCTGTTGTCTGTGGGGATACTCCAAGGATAAGATACACTAGCTTAAATGTGGGGCTGTCTTTTCCTTGACAGACCATTACTCATTTTACAGTTACGCAGCTGACAAGTGAATATGATGTCATCATAAAAACTCAAACAACCCAGAAATATGAAAAGCGAGAAACAACAAAGACAACTTTAGCTGGATTCAATCCCACTGGCTTCCCCAGAGAGGATCCCCTTGGTCAGGCTGAGGTGCTTCCTTGGAGTCTTTTTCTAGGCATTTATATGCATGTAAAAATCAAACCTTTTTCTTATGCTTTGAAGTCTCATGCAACGGCGCGGTCTCACGCAACAGCGCGTGTTGGGCATCCTTCCATGGCCAGGCATTTCAGACGGCCCTCACGGCTCTTCACCGTGCATCACACGCCGCAGAACCAGCGGACTGGCGGCTACTGAGCCCTGCACGCGGCCTCCAGCTTTCACTCTGCTCCCTCACACGTCCCCGGGCGCGTCTCTAGACACGTGAGGGAGCACTTCTTTGGAACAGACACCTAGATGGTCTGGTACCTGTCGCAGGCCCCTGGACTCCGCAGTGCACAGCCAGATCCGGGCCCAGCGTGAGCACGGGGTGCCCGCCATCCCCGGGACACCCAGCCTGGGGAGGCAGGGCCAGCTTGCTCTAGGGAGGACTAGTGCGGGGTCCTGGTGAAGCGAGCCGAGACAGAGGGGCAGAGCGCTGAGGGCTCTTCCAGGGACCACCTGGGTGGCCATGGGTCACTCTGGCCTCGCACTGCAGCTCTGGGAAACAGGGAGGGCAGGATCTCCCTCCAGGGATGTTGGGAAATTCACTGAGATGGTGCCTGGTTCTCAGTGACCTTTGGGTGACCCATCTGCTGCGCTTCCTGTTACTGAAGTAAAGGGCCCTGTTCTGGAACCATGGCAGCCACCTTGGACAGAAGGACCGGAGATATTTAAATGATTAAATGCTTTTGGGTAGAAGTTGTTATTAGAAAGAGATGGTGGGGGGGGACGTATTTTTGTTGAGTTAGAGTAGAAATGTAAACTTCTGATGAGAAAAATTAAGTTCTTTCCTTCTTTATCAGCCAGAGTAACAATGCCGGCACTGACCCAGCACAGACACGTGCCAGGTGTTACCCTAGGACTTCGCGTCTATTAAGGCACTCAATCTTCACAAGCCGGGGAGACAGGAAATACAATCATGCCTGTTTTACAGATGAGAAGACTGAGGCATTGTTGGAAACGTGCCAAATGAAATGAACCCACGAGTTCACCATTTATAAGCAGAGGTGCCAGAACTCGTCTGTAGGCACCCGAGCCCATATGAATAAGCACCATGCTGGCACTGACCGTTACAGGTGCCCGCGATGTGCCAAGAACGACCAGAAGGGCTCCCCACTTTGTGGACGAAGAAGCGGAGGCTCGGGGAGGTGAAGCCGCTGTCCGGGGTCACAGGCTCACAAGTGGCCACGCAGCTTGCGGCCCACACAGTCTCATTCCAGAGCTACTCCCTGGGCCTGAGGGCTCAGCCTTGCTGCCAAGTTCGGGCTGGGCTGCCCCTTCCGCTCTCCGCACACCACTTCCAGAGACTTCTCTCAGCCTCATCCACTGGGGATGGTCACACGCACCCCCCTCCCCAGAGGGGAAGCTCTCTTGGTCCTCCTCGCTGCCCGCCCTCCCTGGATTTAGCTGCATGGGCTGGAACACCTGCCTTCCAATGCAAATCCACCCTCAAATAGACCAGGAGTGTCACCGGATTCTAGCCTCCCATCTAGTAAATACATGAAGTCATTCTCCATAAACAAACATTATTTCGGTATCTCTGGACATCAACAAAGCTGGCAGCAGCATTTTCCCTTTTTTGTTTTCTTTTGTTTTTTAAACGAGCAGCAGCAACCAGGGCAGAAGCCCCGAGGTCCACCAGGGGCTCCAGTCACAGGGCCTTCCTGGTGCCCACAACAGCGCTGGGCGCTCAGGACAAGCCTGGCCTGGGCGAGGGGAGCAGACGCTGACAGTGCTGCCCGAGTGCCCGAGGCTGCAAGGCGGGGTGGCGAGGCCAAACCCAGAGAGGCTCCGGGAGGTGGGGCAGCAGAAACCCACGCGGGAAGGAGCCCTGCCGCGGGGCAGGAACTGGCTCCAGCTCAGCCTGGCCCCCGCACGGCCGGGTCTCGGAAGTGTCCAGGGCCAGCCCTCGCCTCCTCTCGGGGCGGCAGGGCAGGTGGCCCCCACGCCAGCAGCCTCGGTGTGACCCTGGAAGTTTCGCCCCTGCTTCCCGCGCGCCTGGCTCCGAGGTGTCCTGAGGCCGCAGGGAAGCGGGGGCCAGCTCTATTTTCGCGCTGGCCTCCCGGGAGGATCCCCAGGTGGAGAGGAGCCCAGCCCAGCCGGGTGGCGTGACGGATCAGCTTTCGGGCCCTTCATCCACCCGGCAGCCGCTTCCGGAATACCTACTACGCGTGGGGCCCGAGCCAGCGGGGCTGGCCTGGCTCGGCCACTCTGCCACCTGCCACAGCCTTGGCAGCGGGAACAGCAGGAAGGTGGCACCTCTGAATAGCCCGCTGGCAAAGAGCCCCCACCTCCTGGCCTGGGGCGCAGCGGAGAACGCGGGCAGGCCCTGCTCCACAGAAGACTCTTTCTGGAAGCCAGGAACTCTCTGTCCCGATGAAAAGAGGATAGAACTTAGGAGATCTGTTCACAAAAGGTCTAACTGAGGAACTCACCGGCCACAGGTGGGGGACGATCTGGGCATGAGAAAGAAGAGTAAACAACTACCCTGGATTCAAACACACCAAGTAAAAATTTAGATCCCTGAACTCATACTGACGGTAAAAAAATTTTTTTTTAAATAAGCCTTGGGAACAGTGCTACAAAATCAGCTCATTGCTCTAAGACTTAGCAATAAAGGGGAAGACTAAAGCTTTTTTCACTGCCGCCTCCTCCTCGGTGCAAATAAGCAGTTGATGAAGTCCCCTTTAGAATAATCCCATCTAATAAATGAAGAAGGAAAGGTAGACTCCAGATAGCTTCGCTTTGCAACCCTGATACTACTGGACCCAGGCATGGTTGTCGATGACAGCTAGAAACTGAGCAGGCCAGTGGTGGCTGCTGCATTAGAAGCGCGGGCGCAGGGCGAACCAGAAAGTCGTGGTGAGCGTGAAACTTTCAGGGACCACAGGGCACTGGGGAGCGGGTTCCCTGACACCACAAGGACGCAGTCAGCAGGGCTGGGAATACGGAAAATTCCACAAGCCACATGCCCTGATTCCAAAAGAGGTTTTAAAAACCCTTAAGAGACATACCAAGCAGACATGATGTACTAACCCATGTTTGGATTCTTACTGAACAAATCACGACCAAAATCATTTATGAGACAATTGGGAAAATGTGACTGAGCATTTGATATCAAGGAATTATTGTCAGTTTCTTAGGCATGAGAATGGTATTACATTTATATGTGTCTTTTTTTAAGATACCTTATTTTTTTGGAGATACCTGTTTCGGTAATTTCTAATGACGTGATGAGATGTCACGGGATTTTTTCCAGATAATTTCATGGTTGGAGAGGAGGGAAGTGGCAGCGGGGAGAGGTTACTAGACAAGACCAGCCCAGGGTTGGTGAAGCCAGTGATGGGTACACAGGGGGTCACTGTACTCTTCTCTGTTGTCAGTGTATGTTTTTAAGTTTCCCCCAAATATTGGTTCTCTTCTATTTCTTTTCTAATTAGAGGAAGAAAAAAAAAATCCACGGGTCTCAGGCTGATCTGGGGCAGCAGCAGAGAAGGGTGGCGTTGGCATGCCGAGAGCCAGCCTGGGAATCACGTCTCCAGGACCGAAAGCCTGGCCCTGGAGCGGGCTGGTCACGGTCACGGCTGTGTCCCTTCAGCCAAGCCTCAGTTTACGCCCCTGTTAAGTGGGCTGATCACCACAGTGCTTCCTCGGGAGACTGCTATGAGGACTGAATACAACCACCCAAACAAAGGGCTTTCTGAGGGGCCACAGCGACGCTAAGCAGCCACACCCCCAGCTTTCCCTATGTCGTAGTCACCTAGAGGGAGAATGTCAAAGATGAGCTGCCTACGTGAGCACACGTCCACCCTGAGCTCGCAGGGCCTCGCCCTGGGAGATGGAGGCCCAGGCGGCCGTGAGGAGCAAGCGTCTGCTGGTCCCCAGACAGCCTGAGAACCAGGAGGCTGGCAGGACGCTGACGGCATCACCTAAGACCCACCGGGCGGGCACCTGCCGAAGGGCCCATCAGAGACGCAGGAGCATCCTCCCTGAGTGTGACGCCAACTGATCAGAGCACGCTGCGTGTGCCCGCCAGACCCGGCCGAGAAGACCTTCCTCCGGGACAAGACTTTCAGGTGGAGCCCCAGGCAGGCGGCCTCGCTGCAGAGAGGCAGGGAGGCCCTGAACCCTGTGCTCCCAACACACTTGTGCGGTGCAGCCCGTCTGGTCAGAGGAGATGGGGGACCCCGGTCTGGGGCCCGGGAAAGACCTGTCCACAGAGACAGGAACACCCCAAGAGCAGGCTGGTCAGGCTGTGCCCTTGGGGGGCCCAGGTAAGGTTTGGGAGCTACCCCGAAACGTGTCCCCACCCCACTCACGGGAAAAGCTCTGTGTTGGGGGCCACACTGGCCCAACCTGCTCAGGATGACCAGAGGGAGATGGACAAATGGGAGGGCGGGAAAGATAGCCGGTCCGTGACTCCCTGGGTGCCCCTATCATGACAGCCATTCCCGTTGAGTGCTGACGAGGCTCAAGTTCAGAGAAGCTGGAGGTGACGCAGGCAGGAAGCAGAGGAGCCTCTACTTCAAACCCAGTGACTATCTCCAAAGCCACACTCCATCTGCTGCAGGCTGCCGGACCTGGGGGGCGGGCGGGGATGGAACCCCAAGAGCACGCGTGACCCTCATAGACTTGCAGAGCCCGCTCTTCACTGGGGCCCGGGGGCTCTTCTCCCTGAAGGTGACCTTTCTTTGAAAAACAATAAGTCAATGAATTCCTTTCGCATCGTGAAAGCTGCCACTCTGTGGATGAAGTGAAAAGAATCTGAGGTTTGTGAAAAGCTCATTGGGGGTGTGAGGCGGGGGCTTCACTCCCAAAAAGAAGAGGGCTCTACCTCCCAAATATCCAAATTCCACTTCTTTGGAATGCACGTATCATGCACTCAATTTTGCAAGCCACTGGCTGCAGGACCAGGGAGGCTGGCTCTGGACCAGGGCACGTGTTCTCCTAAGCATTTCCCAGCCCATGCGGCAGGGCTGATGGAGCGCATGTCAGGCCCTGGCGCACGGGTCCCGGCCCACCCATCCCGGCGCCTGCCTCTTCCACGGGCCATCCCAGGCCTCCACCGCGGTCCTGACACTTTCCTCGGGGGCACCCTCTCCCGGCAGCAGCAATTTGGAAATTTCTATCAATATTCCAAAGGCACACAATCTCTGACCCAGCGACTCCACCTCTAGGAAATGATCCCAGAGATGAGCTTGCGTGTCTCAAAGATGCGTGTATATGGCTGATTGCCACAGCAGCACGTGAAAGAGCAAGAGGCTGGAAACAAACCCATCCTGAGGGAAGGGTTCCGTGAACCTGAACGGGAATCCTCTGCACAGTGAGAACAAGGAAGCTATACTGATTGGGAGCAATCCCTTGCCACTGCTCAGTGGGAAAAAAACAACGCGGGATTCCATCATCTGCTTAACAAAAAAGAAAATAAAAATATGCGTTCATTTGCTTATGTGTACTAGGCTACCTCTGGAGAAAGGATTGCTCTGTCCTTCAGAGACCCTCAAGGCTGGCCTTGTGTCCTGGGCAGCAAGAGGACCCCCAGGCACGCTCCCAGCACTGCTGGCGCTGTGGTTAGAAACCCTCCCCAGAACCTAAGCCTCCTGATTCTCCAAGAACCCCACATACAATGGGAAACACTCAGTAACCCACATCCATTCTGTCAGGAAATCTCACGCAAGCCTTCGCTTCTAAGAAGACATGTGAATTTCGCGTTGCACCCCACAACTGTGACTTCCTGGGTGACTCAGTGGTAAAGAGTCCCCCGGCCAAGGCAGGAGACACAGGAGACGTGGGTCAGGAAGATGCCCTGGAGGAGGGCAGGGCAGCCCACTCCAGAGCTCTTGCCTGGAGAATCCCCATGGACAGAGAGCCCAGCGGGCTACAGTCCACGGGGTCAGAGTCAGACACAATTGGGCGTGCACGCCATACCCGCACCTGCTCTGACAGTATACTAATATTTTAAATGACTCCCTGCTTGAACTTTTCCCCTGCTCGTTTAGTCTGCTACTAAAATGGATGCTTCCAGAAAGAGGTGCCATGTTAGAAATTACACACTGGTGAAATCATGTAACCTTTCCCCCCTTCAAGTAAAATGCTTATTCCAAGAGGATCGGTCACGTTTTCAATTACAGATCAGCTAAGAGACTTAAGCTCTTCCCTCTGAATTGACAAGTCAAGCAGGTATGTGGGGAAGACACACCAAGTTAGTCTATGGATTCTGGAACTCCTGATTCCTGGTGGGCTACACGCATGCTGTCTGAGAGGAGTAGCTGGGGGCCCATCTTTAAAATCCGCCGAGCGCAGGCACCCGAGAACCCCAAGAGCCAGGCCACAGAGCTGAGCCTCAGGGCACCCCAGAGCAAAGGCTGAGCCCACTGCAAGGTCAGAGACCCGCTCTATTCTCCGCCTGCTTAATCATCTTCACATTTGGGAAACCTCCCCTGCCCCCAACTAGTGCTCTTAAGCCATCACTAACTTATTTTCCTTGTATTTCCAATTTTCTAATGTTGCTTCCATTACACAAAGACAGTAAGAAAAAACAATAGTAAATGTCAATGAAAGGATCAGGGTTCTCTACGGAGAAAAAGTGGCTGAACTGAACCTAGGATCCAGGTCTCAAGAACGAACGTCAAGACTGCACTACACTTTCTCTCTGAAGAGCTGAAGAGTTCTCTGCAGAGCCCGCCTCTTTCCTACCTTCTGAGACCCCCTCTCAGTCACTAGGACACCACTGAAACACTCAGAGCGCAAGGCCGTCACAGCGGCTGGGGTCCAACCCCAGTGCAGCCAGCCGTGAGACCCGGAGGACGTGCCTTAACCTCTCCTAGCCTCGATCACCTCATCCCAAATGAGTCTGGACGGTCCCCTCTGTTACGGGTCGCCAGAGGATGGACTGTGGAGAAGGCAATGGCACCCCACTCCAGTACTCTTGCCTGGAAAGTCCCCTGGACGAAGGAGCCTGGCAGGCTGCAGTCCATGGGGTCACTAAGGGTCAGACACAACTGAGCGACTTCACTTTCACTTTTCACTTTCATGCATTGGAGAAGGAAATGGCAACCCACTCCAGTGTTCTTGCCTGGAGAATCCCAGGGACGGGGGAGCCTGGTGGGCTGCCGTCTATGGGGTCGCACAGAGTCGGACACGACTGAAGCGACTCAGCAGCAGCAGAGGATGAACTGAGACAATGTGTGCAACTGCTCAGCCTGCTGACTGGCACAGAGGAAGCCTCAACAAAGGGTAATCCGTATTATTCCCAATCCACACCGCCCCCGTCTCAGCAAGGACAGCCCTGAGGTCTGGGGAGGGAAATTATCTCGGCCAGCAGGTCAGAGCAGCTTCCTGACGCCGCTCACCATCTCTTCCCTCACACGGGGTTGGCGGAAGTAGACAAGACTTTCAGTTCCCAAACCAAGAAAGCACTAAAGCTCCCCTGCAACAACACTCCCAGAACCCAAGAGGGCCCCGCGGATGCCCTGAGCTCACAAACCCCGCTGCTTGAGGACCAGAGGGAGCAGAGTCTGGCGGACAGAACCCGCAGCCCCGGGGCTGTGTGAGCCTGGCCGGCCCAGAGGACTGGGCACCCCGCACGGGAGCGGGAAGCAGGGTGGTCCCCAGACACGCAGGGCCCCTCCTTCACCTGGGCACAGAGTAGGCCTCCACCCCCGCCACCCCTCCTCAAACTGTAGGGTGGCTGTGTGACTTGCTCCAGCCGGTGCGACGGGAACAGGGACGTGCGTCATTTCAGGCCCGTGTGCAAGCTGCCACATCTCGTACCCTGCCTCTCCTGATGGTGGAGACGCACATTTAGATGGGGTCTCCGCCAGCCTGAGGCCCGAGTATTCTAGAGATAAAGCAAGGCACATGCTGAAGTGCCCTGATGTTTAGCACAAAGGGGAAATAAACTTCAGTTGCATAAAGCTACTGGCGGGTAGGGCTGTTTGTTACTCGGGCATAACCTAGCCTAACTGGCTGATACAAGGAGTCAAAGAGCACATTCTGCAGCGGTGCTTCTCAACACAGCTGGGACAAGAAACCAGCCTTCAGCCTTCACTTCAAATCTGCTGCAGACCGATACTTTTGGAAACACAATAGAAACATCATTCCAATGTTAAGTTAGAAAAGTGTCTAGCTCTTACTCTCTGTACTCGCCTCCTCCTCGCAGAGCAGCACAGACCCTGAGCCACCCTGCCTGTGGATCAAAAGGAAAGCGGCCCCGGCTCCCCCTTTTTCTGATGATGGGGACACAGTTTAACCTTTCCAAGTCTCAGGTCTCCGTTTGCAAGGTAAGAATTTTCACGTGAGGATTTAAGGACGAAGCACGCAGACCACAATACCAGGTGTGAAGGGCTCAGCATGCACCACCTCCTCACGCATATCCGGCCCTGTCCCCAGGTGACACTCACATCACACGCAGGCCCAAGGACGGATTCAGGGGTCTGGGCAGGGCCGCAGGCTGCAAGCAGCCTCCCAGGACAAGGCAGGGGGCTGAGAGGCAGAATTCACTTGCAGACACCCTCCCTGAGATAAGGTGGTGAGACTGGCATCTAAAGGGGGACTGGGGAGGCCTCCTGGGGGGTCTGCTAAGACCAGAGGATAAAAACTGCCACCTCAGTTGGGCTGCCCAGGTGGTTGAGTGGTAAAGAACCCACCTGCCAATGCAGGAGACACGGGTTCGATCCCTGATCCGGGAAGATCCCACATGCACGGAGCAACTAAGCCCGTGCACCACAACCACTGAGGCTGCGCTCTAGAGCCCGGGGGACGCAGCCACTGAGGCCCACCTGCCCAGAGTCCACGCTTTGCAACGAGAGGAGCCCGCGCACTGACGTTAAGAGCAGCCCCAGCTCTCTGCAACTCGAGAAAAACCCACCCAGCAATGAAGACTCAGTACGCCCAAAAATAAACAAAGAAATACAAAGCGACTGCCTCAGCACCATCAGGATAACCAGTACAGAGCCACACATCACTGTGACACCTCGCAGTGACCCCATGAGACAGGCACCGACAAGCCTCTCTTGCTGGGGAGGAAACTGAGGCTCAGTGTGGTTGAGCCATGCACCTGCCCACACACAGCAGAGCCGGGTGTGGGCGCTCACGGCGGGCTCCACTCCAGAGGAGGGTGCCGACTGCTGGCTGTTCCTGGGATTTGGGGAGTTCCAGTTTTAAAAGGGGGCTGCTGCTGCTGCTAAGTCGCTTCAGTCGTGTCCGACTCTGTGCGACCCCATAGACGGCAGCCCACCGGGCTCCCCCATCCCTGGGATTCTCTAGGCAAGAATACTGGAGTGGGTTGCCATTTCCTTCTCCATAAAAGGGGGCTAGCTGCGGGCAAACATGGGTGAGCTGGTCAGCAGGCCCCAGAGCCCGTGTTCTTGAGCCACAATATTTAGCACGTGCAGCGCTGCAACATGACTTTAATAAAACACCTACCGGGAAAGCCACATCCCATGACATCCCGCCAGCACTTCTGAGAACAGGGAGATGGGCGGGGTGGGCACACACTGAGGCATCTCAGGGCCAGGGTGGCTCCACATGGCCTGGGGACCAGCCCTGCCCTGAGGCCTGCTCAGGAATGGAAACTTCTAAATACTGATCACATAACCAGAAGCAATTCTGGCCAGCTTCTTTAAAAAAAAAAAAATTCAAACAATAGGTAATCAGAATGTGCTGGGTCAGTGACACGCTGTCACAATTTGCCAAACAAAGCAAGGGGCGTATGATCCCAACGGTAATGCTTTGCATTTCTTACAAGGGCGAGTCCTGGGCGTGACTTCTTTTTCCAGAGCTGCTGGCTGGGCCCTCTGTCTGCCTCCAGCCTCATCACCCCCTCCCCAGCAGGATACCCGAGTGCCTGGCGTGTGACAGATTCCCAGCACGGTCGCTGGATGAAGCAATGTGGGACGACATCCCTGTTCTGTGCTGACCCAGCCACCGCCCCAGGCGCCCCCAACTGGGGGTGGTGGCTGGGTCACCTTCCCCGCCGCCTTCCGGACTATCCTGCGTGCTCCACGCATAAGCCGACCACATCATCCCTCCTACAAACAGGACACTCTGCAGAATGACGTGAAATGAGGCACAGCTCAGTTCAGTTCAGTCGCTCAGTCATGTCTGACACCGCAATCCCATGGACTGCAGCATGCGAGGCTTCCCTGTCCATCACCAACCCCCGGAATTTACTCAAACTAATGTCCACCGAGTTGGGGATACCATGAGGCACAGGCAGTGGTTATACCCGGACTGCAAGTGCAACCCCAGGCTTGTCCTAAGCGAAACGGGACAGGGGTCACCCTGCTGAAGGTCAGCACCTCACCTGAGCCTGACCCTGGGGCCAGCCCCTCAGCCTCAGGCCCAGCCCTGCCACCTACAGCTGTGTGGCTTCCTTAACCTCTCATCTGCACACAGGAGCTGGGTACCAGCAGTCGCCCAGAGGGCCACTGTCAATATCAGCGAGGCCCTGATGCAGAGCCCAGCGCATGGCAGGCGCGTTATCTGGGTGTTTGCGGAATCAGAGTTCTACCACCCACAAGGGACGAACCCGAATCATCACTGACAAAGAAGATGACTAGAGCACAGAGCGGTTACGCTGCCTGCTAGCTAGTGTCAGTCTTAGGAGCCGAACCTTAGACTCAGGTCATGTCTTAGTCCTACCCCGCTCCACCACTGTGGAGCACAGCACTTCCTCTCCCTGTTTGGGAATTCAGGACACAGGTCAAGCAAGACATCCAGGGAGGCCTGAACCCACACACGGCACGTGGTGCTGCTGGAGCTCACCCGGGCCTGGTGGCTGACTCGGAGGAGGGGGCCTGGGTCCTCCGAGGCTGGGTGGCCATTTGCAAAGCCGAGCGGCCTTCGTCCTGTAGGACGTTCCGGCAGAAAGGGCACTGTGCCTCAGTCACAAGCCAGAGTTCCCCTTTCCCCTCCACTAGCCAAATTACTCGAGTTCAGAAATTCCTCTGCAAGACAAGACTGAAATGCAATCTCCAACCCCATCGGGCCCAGTGGAATTTCACCAACACAAATCGCCGAGTTCTCCAGGAAAACGCAGGAAGCTTGCCTGAAGTTTCAGATTCCTGGTAGGTCTTCGAAAGCTCAGGCGCTCGGGCGGCCGGGCTCCTGGAAGCGGCAGGAAGTGGTTTGCCTTTGCTTATTTTCCAAAGGATAACCACCAGATTTGCTCATAAAAACTTTTTAACCAATTGGCAAAGGGCACCTGCACAATCGAGTGATTTCCCAGCTCCTTGGGGTTTTCTTTCTGTTGTTCAGCTTGTGGGCCTTCAGGGAGGCAATGCCGGGGCTAGACATAGCACTGGGCAAGTGGAAAGAAAAGGGAAGGGACGGGGGAGGGAGAGGGGAAGGATGGGCATCTGGACGAAGAACTAAAATCCACCAAGAGGACAGTTACGAGCTCGGTGAGAGCCCTCGGCTCCAGGCCCAGCGGCGTCCAGCACTGACCACCAGCCCTGACAGTCAGGGGCTGAGGACAGCTGAGTGCAGCGGGGGCACCTGGCCCCTCCTTCTAGGCTGGGGGTGTTGTGCAGCAGGAAAGAGATGCGCCATGGCAGGGGGCAGGGGCGTGGGAGCAGCCCAGCCAGGTGCAGCGACAGGTGACCGTGCCGGGGAGCCCAGCGGCTCAGGGCCCAGAGGGCTGGATGCTTCTGATGAGGACAAAACAGGAGAGACCCACCTTGGCTAACAAGCCCAGACTTGAACCTAAGAACAACGGGCAACAACGGCAGGCCCTGGGCAGGGCCGGGAGCCACAGCGGTCAGATCAGATTCGAAAGCCCTGTGGGGTGGGGTGGAGATGAGAGGCGGGGGGAGCTGCAGGAAGTGAAAGCCTGGAAGCAGGAGGCCTGAGTTTCCCCTGGACCCGTCACTCCTGCTCCCTGGGATGTAGTCCCATCCACCGCCCAGTGCAGCGTGGACATTCCCAGATTCCTGCGTCAGCTGAGAGAATGGACGTGCGGGGGGCCATGGGGGGTCCTGGGAGAAGGAAGGGCCGCAGGGTGCTCGGGGAGCTGCCAGGACAGGGTCGCCTCCTGTACAGAGGCCACAGGACCGGGAGGTGGGGGGCACAGGTGGACTGTGCTGGGTGAGTCAAGACCTGCAGGATCACTCCCCTCTCCATCAGGGTGCGTGGGAGGAGCAGAGAACAATCCAGAAGGTGGGAAAGGGAGCTGGAGACGGGGGCAAAGCTTGGGACCCGGGCGCAGGATACGTGTGTGTGTGTGTGTGAGGGTGTGAGGGTGTGAGTGGTGTGTGTGGGGACACAAGCGTGTTCTCCAGCGCAAGCCCTTCCATGCACGCAGGAGGGGTATGCACCCGTGACCTTGGGGGGGGGGGGCCGCCATCGTGAGGGTGCACGTCGCGCCTGCACACACACACGTGGGGAGGCAGCGCTCGCCCCACACTTCCAGAGAACAGCGTCCTCGCGGGTTTGGAGCCCTGGGCGGAGCCGGGCTGGCAGCGCGTCTTGGCCTGCCGTGCCCCGGCGCGTGACCTGGCTTCCCCACCTCCCAGGCCTGCTTCCTCATCTAGGGACGGGGCTCCTGGCGGTCCCCAGCTCAGAGCGCCGGGAGCAGAGCTGAGTGAACTCCCAGCTGTAAAGCGCTGAGACAGGGCCTGAATAAAGGCGACCTAGGTGGGAGTTAAGAAAACACACGGGTGCTGGCACAGCTGGGCACGGACACCTGTGCACACAGAGAGGGGTGCAGAGCACAGAATCGACTGGGGCGCCCACACACCCGGGGCAGGGACACACGGGCTGCGGGTGCCTGGGGACGCAACGGTGGAGTGTGTCTGGCCATTCTCATGCACGTGTGTCCCGTGTCCCCACAGTGCCTGAGGAAGTGTGTGTGACTGCCCGAGATGCGCTGCTCCTGGGCCCGTGCACGTGGGGCGTGCAGGCGTGCTTGCAGAGCGCACGTGTGTGCGAGGTGGACACGCTCGGCGGGAGCGGCAGTGGGCGAAGGCCTGATGATGCTGGTGAGGACGGCAGCTCTGGGCGGCCTGGGCCAGGAGCAGCCAGAGGCACCCGTCGGCCGACTGTAAGCGGGAAAAGGTGGGACCCACTCCAGTAAGGTTGACGGGGCCCTGCGCCTCACGCGAGCAGGGGAGGGACAGACACCCACGACGGGACACGGACCGGCCGCTGCACGCACTCTCACCAGAACCCCCTACCCTCCAGACAGCCCCAGGAGGAGCACCACACCCGCCGGGTTGAGCGGCTTGCCCCCAGACGCCCCGCTCGGAGCAGGAGCGCTGAGCCGGCTCTGTGACTCTGGGCCTGCCCTCTCAGCCCCTGCGCTGCTCTGAGCAGAGAATGAATGAGTGAGCATGAATGAACTGGTGCGCCCGCACAGGCAGGAATGAAGGAACAAACAAAGGACGACGGGGAGGAGCCCGAAACCGAGCCCAGGGCACTGGCACGAGGGAAGGGCTGGCATCGCGGGGCACGTCGCATTCAAGGAGCCGCGAGGGCACAGGGCCACTCCCGGCTGTGGTTCTGACGGGGGCCTCGAGGCAGAGGAGGCAGCCTGTGCCGGGTGGAGGCTCCCGGGCCGACCTCCACCAGCCCAGAGCCCATGAGGGCCTGGCAACTGCACGCTCAAACTGGCATCCCGTTCACCAGGGCTCCCCTGGATTTCAGACTAGCCGGGTTCCAGCTGCCAAGGCCTGGCCACCCTGCCGGGGCTGGGACATCACGGCGGGGACGAGTGAGCGCCATGACCGCTCCACGCTGGCTAGGTCACAAGGCCCCGAAGGGTTTGAACCCACAGTGGTGACTCACAGTGGTGACTCGCAGCGTCTCCAAGCCCCCCGCCTTCCGTCGCTGGCTCTCTTGCCCGGCCCCCATCCATGCTTGAACAGGACCCTGCTTCCCACGACCCTCCCCTTTCCACCACTGTCCCTGGGCCTGTAAGTCTCAGCGCAGGATGGACGAGGTGAGCGCGGGCAACAATCCCACAAACGTGCACAGTCCTGAGGTGAGGAGACGTGCAACTGGGAGCATCCTCTCTAGGTGGGGAATGACGTGGAAAGGAAAGAAGTGAAGTTGCTGAGTGGGGCTAACCCCACTCCAAGAACGAGTGCCCACCACCGAGCATCAGAGAGGGCTTCCAGGAGGCAATGGGCCTCAAGACGGGCAGGCTGGAGCGGAGTGTCCTCCAGCTGGGAGGGCCGCATGCCGTGGCCTGAGAACAGCAGAGGCTGACAGCTCTGGGGTCTCGCCCGCTCTGCCCACACACACACAGAAGGAAGAGAACTGAACTGAACGGAAAGTTGCTCCTCAGTCGTGTCTGACTCTTTGAGACCCCATGGACTGCAGCCCGCCAGGCTCCTCTGTCCATGGGGCTCTCCAGGCAAGAATACTGGAGTGTGTTGCCATGCCCTCCTCCAGGGGATCTTCCCAACCCAGGGATTCAACCCAGGTCTCCCGTACTGCAGGCAGATTCTTTACTGTCTGAGACACCAGGAGGAAAGCCCCCCAAAAGGAAGGGGGTCCAGGATATGTGAGAGTAGGGGTGAAGCCGACTCACCCTCCGGAAGCAAGTCTGTGACTCCCGCTGGGCTGTGGGCAGGCCCTGACTCAGCCCGAGGGTGGGGCAGAGCTCGGCTGGCTTCCCACGTCCTCCCCGTGCACACCGCGCCCCCGCAGCGGGTCCCATCCTTCCCTGGACGCCAGGGCGGAAACCCGTAACTTCCCTCCTCGCGGGAAGCGGGGCAGCGCCCAGGCTGGCCCAATCTGCTGCTCTGCCGGAGGCCCCTCCGCCGCCCGCCTGCGCCAGGCCCCCCAGAAGCCTCGCTCCCTTGGGTCTGCCTGGCTCCTACCACCACTGCGCCCAGCCTGCCCGGAACAGCCCTGGGGGCTCCTCTGCTCCCTGCCCAGGCCAGGGAGACCCACTCTGATCATCAGCGTGGATTCCTCGGGAGACCCTGTGCGATGGTGCCAGGCGCTGCTCACGTGTTAGTTCACAGAATCCAGAACTGAGCCACAGCGGGCAGGGTTAGGTCCATGTATAGAGGAGGAAACTGAGGTTCAGAGAGGTCACCTGACTGGCCCAGAGCCTTGGAGTGCCCGGGGATAGGATTTTAGTCATCAGAGAAGGGGGAGGTCCCGTCCCTCCATCTCCACACCAGCTCGGTGATGGATGGCTAGTGATGCAATCCAGGCATCATGGTGGATAAAGGGGCCCGTGTCAGGGACAGCTTTGGCGGACAAGTAAGAGACTGCAGAAAAGGGCCAGGATCTACAGGCTCTGGATAAGCGGCAGCTGTCATTATTAACAAGAACACTCAAGACTCAGAAGTCAATTCTGTGTTGTTCGGGGACAAGAGGACCCAGTACCGAGAGGCACCTGGGCAGCAACAGGGAGTCAGAGCAGCCCAAGTTGACAAGCTGGAATCCGGTCTCAGCGCTCCTCACCGCGGGGCCCCGGGCACCATGAGCAAGGTGAGGGGGCCGCTCGGGTCACACTGCAGCCCCAGGAACCCTGCAGAGAAACACCGAGAGGGCCTGGCACCAGGGGCCACCCTGAACTCTTGGCCTGGGCGGACACCAGCCAGCGCCCCTCTCCCACTCTTGACGCTGGCTTCCTGCAGGAAGTGTGTCCTGCTCGTTTCCTCCCCGGGGTGAAAGGAGGGCCAAACGGCCTTCCCCCGGAAAGCTCCCAAGGGGGCAGCCCTGCCTGCAGCCCCACTCCTCTCCTGCCCTCTGCATGCATGGAGCTTGGCCCTGGCCCTCCCCCTGCACGTGCCCTGTTCTCAGCACACGGCAGCAAACACCCCCAGACAACCAGACCTGCTGCGGGTGCCCCAGTGCAGGGACAGGGAGGCAGAGGACCACATTTCGAGGGGGGCCAGGCCGAGGTCGGGGCCAGAGATGGGCTGGAGACCCAGGAAGAGGCAGCCCCAACAGCCTGGTGCCAACCTAACCTGATCTTGCTTCCCCAGGCGACTGAGGACGGCACCTGGACACAAGCTTCTGGAACATTCCTCACCCAAGCAGCACGGCTGCAGCCTTTGGGTTGGGAACCCTGGCTTCCACCCTCAGGTCCCACGTGGAATCACAGCTCCACAGACTCACAGACCTTTTTTTAAAAATTAAGAGATGCAACATGGCTAGTAAGGAAGCCATCTCTCCTAAGCTTTCCTGAAAAGCTCCAGCTCACCGGCTCTGAGCCTGGGGACAAAACCAGAGCCCGGAAGGCTGGGTCCCCCCTGCCCAGCTGGGTCCCAGCCCCGGGCGGCCGTGGGACCGGAGCAGCCCAGGCTCCTCCTGGAGCTTCAGTCTGCTCGTGGGTCAGTCCCACGGTTTGCAGGACCACAAACGGCATGGGCGCCGTGCGATGGGGGCCCATGACCGCAGCATGCTGAGTGCCCAGCCACCCCGGCCACAGGGCCCGCGCCCACGCACCGCCTCCCCACATCGGCCTGGCCTCTGATGCTGGCGGGGTGTCTGGGAGCACCTGGAGGGGGGCACTGTCACTCTGAAGCAGGCGTGCCTGTGTGCCGGCTGCTCACCGGCCCTGTCACCCTGCGGGACGGTGCCATCACCGGAGACGGGAATGGCATCACATTCCTGGGCAGGGGTAGCCTGGGGCAGAAAATAGGTCCCAGAGACAAGTCATGGCGCGGAGCTCCCCATCCAGTGCCAAGGGGACGACACAGGGGTCCCAGCCCCCGTCCCCCTGCCCCCTCACCCTGATCCCACCCGGCTCGTAGGTCACCACCCGCCCCCGCAAAGAAAGCGACCACCTCCTAAGAAACAGGGGTTTCTATCTCCCCAGCAGCCACCTCTCCCTGCATTTCAGCCCTTCTCACGCTCTGTTTCTCTCTTTTCCCTCCTGGCCCCTGCTCCTCCCCTGGAACCACACCCCCACCGTCCCGCACCCTGCCTCCCCCCGCGCCTCTCCACGGTCCTTGCTGCTGCTCGGGGCTCGACTCCTGATGCCCTGTGCTCCCCTCCTCGGGTCTCTCCGGGGCCCTCCCTGCCTGGCACAACCTCCCCAGGAGCCACCAAGCCTAGACCCTCTCCCACGATCCCATGGGAGGCCCTCTCTGCTCCTCTCGCCCCCTGCTCTGCAGGTGGAAGGGAGGGGGCCCGGGTCACAGCCACCTTTCAGCGGCGGTGCTGGCGGCCGAGCATCGAGGGGCGGGAGGAAAGCGAGCTGGACGAAAGCTGAAGGCACGCGAGGAGGTGTCTCAGAGCTGACGGCTGGCTGATGACACTCAGCGCCACATCGCTTCCCACCCATGAAGTCAATTTAAGACGAAAAAGAAGAAAGAAAAAATGACACCTGGAGATGACTCAGTTGTGGGAAAACGAGGCCGCATCGCCGTCGATGGCGTCACAAATGGGTTCAGCTCTTTGGAAAGCGACAGAGCCTCGTCGCTATCAAAAGCCATCAGAACGCTCATATTCCTTTGACCAACTAATCTCCCTCCTGGGAATTTTTCCAAACAATTATTCATCATCACAAGGAAAGGGGGGAAAGAACTAGGAGTGTGCAGATATGCACGGTGACATACCCCAGTGAAGAAGAAAGGCTGGAAGCTGCCTTAACGTCTAACCACAGAGAGGGTTTCATAGAGGCACGGCGCAAAGACTGCCGCGGAGCCACTGAAAACAACGGCTGTGGAGACTGCGAGAAGCGTCGTCTGTGTCAGGGGCAGGGGAGGAAAAAATGAGAAGGAAGCTGCGCGCTCGCCCAGCAAAGACATCGAAACACATGCATATATGTACAGAAACCGAGAGGAATAATTAGAAAATCGATACGAGAAATTCCCGACGGCCAAATCCATTCGCTCCAGATCAGACAGGAAAGGATACCAGAGACGGCCAAATCCATTTGCTCCAGGTCAGATGGGAGAGGGTACCAGATAAAGGAAACCCGTGAGGCTCTGAGCGGGGGATAGGAACGGGTGCAAAGTTCGCTAAATACAGAATTTATGAGAAAACACATCCCAGGCTGTGCAGCTGGGGCGTGTTTGGGCAGGACAGGATATTCGTGGCTGTGTTGAGGTGGTAGAACTGTGAGTAAAGGAGTCTTCTTTTCCTTTTAAACTCTTTTTAATGTTGCTTTGATACCATTTTTGCTATTAAATAAAGGAAACCATCAGAATTTTCACACGCCATCTTGAGGGCTGACAAAGAGCTTCCTCGTCTATACTCTCTCTTGGTCCTCTGGAAGGGGAGGCAGGGCAGGGAAGTTGCTGACCCTGGTTTGCATGGAGATGAGAGCGAGGGCTCAGAAACAGAGTGACTTCCCCAGCATCACACGGCCATGAGTGGCAAAGACAGGGCTCCAACCAGGGCCACCAGGAGGGAGGCGCCAAGCCCCACACCAGGCCCCGGGCCCGTCCTCAGACACCAGAGTTCCAGCCCCTGGACGTCTCTGGCCGTGACCCCGCTCTGAGCCAGACTCCCCCAAAAGAGGTAGCCCCCTGGCCTGCAGCTGACCGTACACACGGGGGAACCTCCACCACACGTCCCTCACCTCAGCCCTGCAGCCGGATGGGCAGGACGGTGTAAATGCGGAGCTGAGGCTGTGAGTTCGACTCCTCCGCTTGCTGAGCCGCCCTGAGCCTCAGCGTGACCGTGAGCAACGTGGTCAGGACCCCAGGGGTCGCTGATGAAAGGGGCCCGCCCGGCCACAGTGCGCACTCCTCCGCGCCTGAGGGCCTTCGCACGTGCTCCCTCTGTCTGGAACGGTATCTGCGTGACTGCCCTCTTCGTGGCTCAAGGGTTCCCCTGGCACGGAGAGCCTACCCCTCACCTGCCTCAGTCTCCTTCGTGGCCCTCATCCACAGCTGACACGCAGCGTGTTCACAGGTTAGGCTCAGGCTCCGCCCACCATGAGAACAGAGGTTGTTTCCGCTCTTTGTGATGTATCTTTCAGGCACGTAGTAGGAACTCAACAACGGCTGAACTAAGGATTAAATAAGCATGGATGGTGATAACTTTGCCAGAGAAACAGGAACCTTCACTCACACTTAACTGAGGGCTGACACGGCCTTTACAGCCCCCAAGGGACACCAGACTCCCTGGACGCTGCGGGCCTCTGGCCAGGCCACCCCAGTGCCCACGGGCCTGAGCCTTCTCTGCTTCCCTGCCCCCTCCCTAGGGACCGAAAGGGCCTCAGACCAGAGGCTGCCACTGAGAAGATGTCATGAGTCCCGCTGGCCAAAAACACGAGAGACTGCCTCACTGCAGCAAGAACAACGGATTTCAAGCGCTGCACTCGGGAGCCCCGGAGAGGCCGAGGCCGGGCTCCTGGTGCTGGATGGCCAGGGCGCTGCACTCGGGAGCCCCGGAGAGGCCAAGGCCGGGCTCCTGGTGCTGGATGGCCGGGGCGCTGCACTCGGGAGCCCCAGAGAGGCCGAGGCCGGGCTCCTGGTGCTGGATGGCTGGGGGCTGCACTCTGGAGCCCCCGGAGAGGCCAAGGCTGGGCTCCTGGTGCTGGATGGCCGGAGCGCTGCACTCGGGAGCCCCGGAGAGGCCGAGGCCGGGCTCCTGGTGCTGGATGGCCGGGGCGCTGCACTCGGGAGCCCCAGAGAGGCCGAGGCCGGGCTCCTGGTGCTGGATGGCCGGGGAGCTGCACTCGGGAGCCCCAGAGAGGCCGAGGCCGGGCTCCTGGTGCTGGATGGCTGGGGCGCTGCACTCGGGAGCCCCGGAGAGGCCGAGGCCGGGCTCCTGGTGCTGGATGGCCGGGGGCTGCACTCGGGAACCCCTGGAGAGGCCGAGGCCGGGCTCCTGGTGCTGGATGGCTGGGGCGCTGCACTCCAGAGCCCTGGAGAGGCCGAGGCCGGGGTCCTGGTGCTGGATGGCCAGGGCGCTGCACTCGGGAGCCCCGGAGAGGCCAAGGCCAGGCTCCTGGTGCTGGATGGCTACGGCAGTTCCCCAGGGCTGGCGCCCCCAACATGCCTGCTGCTGGGGGAAGGGGCACCGGGCCAGGACCCGGGCTGTGGGGCGCTGCCATTTGCAGAAGCCTCCCCCGTGCAGGCACTTCACAGTCGTCCCAGCTCTGCCCCTCCACGGCAGCGTGGACAGGCGTGGAGCAGGCCTGACAGAGCCATGTCACAGAGCACAGGGCTCCAGCCCAGAGGGAAGGACCACCAAGGCCGCCCCAGGGGCTGCGTCCTGGGAGAAGGGCGCTGTGGGGCCTGCTGGTGACACAGCTGTCCCAGAGGGCCGCCAGACCTCTGGGGACAGTGGCATCTTGGGGATGAGGGACCCACTAGCCAGATCTCACTTGCAGGCCGAGCACCTCAGCCCCTGGGCCCAATGGCGGTGCCTCTCGTGACGGGGGGAATAGAGAGCACAGCCCCCCCTGCAGCTCTGGAAGCCCATGCTCGGCCTCAGGAACCCTGAGGCTCTGCAGTAAGGTCCATTCTACACGGAACGAGTGCCACCTCCCTTCCTCACCTGGCTACCTCCAGCTCCACCCCCGGGGGTCCACTGAGATGCTGCCTCCTCCAGGAAGCCTCCCCTCATCCCTCAAGTCGGCCTCTGAGGATCCCCGCAGCCCCTGTGTGGGCCCTGGCCGCATCTCCGACACCTGAGCGTGAGGCCAGGACACAGCACACACTCAGAAAGGCAGTGAGTGAGTGAGGACGAAAGAACAGCGAAGAGAGTGAATGAGCAAAAAGGGTGGGAACAGAGCGAAAAAACCCCACGGACGAATGAAGCATGAATGAGACTCAGGAGCCACAGAGGGGCCGCCTCCCCGCCAGCGGCCGCCCAGAGTCAGGAGCCAACACTGAGTCTCACGACGGCGGCGCCGACCTGGACTGGACAGTCCCCTCCTCCTCGTCCCCTGGAGATCACTCTGGGTCACAAGGATGGAGTCAGGCCCAGGGCAGAGTTCCCAGAGTGGGGTCTGGGGCTCCGGGGCCCACCTGAGGTGCTTCTGGGCATCCCAGCAGCCATGCCAGGGCTGAGGTCAGGTGGGGGTGGGGGGGAAAGAGCCCACCGAGAGGGGACGGGGGCGAGACTGGCCCCAGGTCACCCAGCTAGGAAGCAGACGAAGAGAAATTTAAAACCCACGCAGGCTGGCTGTGGAACCTGAGCTCGTAACCGCTACGGTCGACGTCTCTCAGCTTTAGGGTGCTTTGGTCATGGAGGTGATGGTCGTGATAATCTAATAACACGCTGAGCGTTAGTGTGCAAAGGCCACATGGCCAACAACAGTCATAATTAAAACAGTGCAACAAAGGCTCCTCCAGAACATATACGAAGAGGGGCTGCAGGCAGCAAGTCAGTGAGACGAGGGCTATCACGAGACTATCTAAGAGCGGTCTGCAGAACTAGCACCTTTTTTTGTCTGGATTGCACCTCAGCTAGGGTGTGGCTTGTGCCTCCTCCCACTAACTACTGTTTGATACTGTAACTTTGGAGCCAGTCACTTCACTGTAGATTTTCTCCTTTGAAGGTGCAGCAAATTAAAGCAAGCTGAGGCTCAGAGAGATCAAGGGACTTGCCCAGGGTCACACAGGTAGGAAGAGACCTCGGAACTGAGGCTCTGTGACCCCTTCACCTGGCCCCTGGCCCCTGGGCTCCGGTCTCCTTCAGTACAGAGGGGAGGAGCTGCTGGAAGCCAAGAGGGACAAGCCCGGTATGCCCCTTCACGCCCAATCAGCCCCTCAGCTACCACGGGACCCAGACCCTGTCACTTCAAAGTGATTCACCCTTGAGGGCTGTGGTCAGGTCTGGGCCAAGGGCAGAGAGTGGAGCAATCGGAGCCGTGCTCACCCCGACCACCCAAGCTTGAACTAGGTTCCCCAGGACCTCAGGAATCCAGGTGCAGCCCGCGCGGCCGCCCAGTGGGAGCAGCAGGACACCGCCGTGGCTCAGGAAGTCGGGCTGGGGCTCCCATGCAGATGCTTGGGGTGTGGACGGGAGCCCCCAGGCACCCCCACACCCGGCCGCTCAGGTGGTCTCGCCTCTGCTCCAGCGGAGAGGGCCTGGCCCCTCCCTGGACTCCCCCCAGGCCTCCCCTCACCTTCTCCCGCTGCCCCCACCCCGGGTCCCACGCTCCCTCCAGGCACGCCCCTCTCACCGCCCCTGACGGGGTCACCCCTGCCTTGTGCCCCAGCCCCCAGGAGGCCGGGGGAGGCTGGAATGTGTGATGCCTGAGGTCACAGCCCGAGTCTGATCTGAGCTGGGCCGAGATGAGGGGAAAACGGCCAAGAACAACTCGCTCACTTACTGCATTTCCAGACTTGGCGGCTGCCGGGGCCGGGCTTCCAAACCAAGCTGGCTTTGGCCAGGACATGTGCAGCAGCGCCGGCCACAAGGAGCATCTGGATCCGCTTAGGGAGTTAAGAGCCATAAAGTTCTCTTAAGAAATTAGTTCCTGGGAAGCCTGGGTCTCTCCAGGGGTTGGGTGAGGGGCCCGCTGGGCTAAGGCACCCGGAAACTGCCTCCGTGGAGAGCGTGGACCTCTAGGCGTGCGCTCACGGGCACAGCGGCTTGAGAGGGCACCAGGCCCAGCCTGGGCACTGCCTGCTGTGTGCCCCTGGGCACCTCTCCTGCCCTCTCTGGGCTGTGGGGCAAATCATCTCACCTCTCACGATGGAGAATGAACCCCAGAAAGGACCCAAAAGGCCATTTCCTAAGTGGCCCCTGTGTGCTGGGGTCCAGAGAGGGGAGTGAGTGGAGGAACCTGGGAATGAGCACCCAGGCCTCGGTTTCCTCGTTTGTCCAGTGGACACGATCCTCTCTACCCCCAGGCTGTCCTGAGGGCAGACGGGGAAACAGACGCAAGGCCCTGGCAGAGCATGTCAGCACGCTCGCCCCTGCATTTCTCAGTCCGCCCACTCCAGACCTCATGGCCTGAGTCCTGGGCTCCTGAACGCCCCCGAGAAAGCCTCACCTACACAACAGCCCCCGTACCCACTCACATGAGGTCTGACACACGTGTTCGCTCTGACCAGGCAGGTAACGAGAATGCACACCCAATAGGCAGAGAACACAGGGTGACAACCTTGACCATGACCTTGGCTGAGCGCCCCCAAGCCCGCCAGGCACGGAGCCAGACTCACACCCAACGCCTCGCCTCTCGGCAGCAGGCCTGGGAGCTCTGAGCCCCATGACGCAGCTCAGAGCAGTGGGGTGACCCGGTGGAAGGAGGGGCGGGTGCAGACAGACCCCAGGGCCCCGCCTCTGTGCAGCGGCCGAACACCGAGAGCGCCTCCAGCCAGGCCTCCTGCTTCGACGTCCCCACCTACACCGGGGGTCACGGGAGCACGTGTCTCACCAGGTCACTTCTTACCTGCGTAAGACGACACCCACGTAACTAGACAACACCCCGGATGCTCAAAAACGTCTGGGGTAGTTTCAGTGCATAGCAAACGAGAACTCTTACTATTATGCCCACTGTTTGTCAAAACCTACAGCAAAACAAATTAGCCATCGGTTCCCATCAGGGCCAGAGGATGACAAGAGTCTGTGGCTGGAGATGACCTGGAACCTTCTAAGCTGGAGAGAGCCGCTCTGGATGCACAATAAAGTCACCTGGGGCATGTTTTCAAACGATGGTGTCCAGCAGTAACCAGCTGCGTTCTGTGGGCACGCTCAGTCGGCACTTCTATGAACAAGAATCATTTACATGTATCATCAGCTTTCTACAATAGAGTTGTAAAATAGCTCGAAGACAATGAAAGGCAGAAAATAGCTCAGGTGAGTGAGCCAGACAAGACACCCAGGAATCTTCTCCCCACCCATTTCAAAGTCATTTACAGTGTTTCTTGACAGACATGATCTCAGAAAAAGATAGATGTAAAACGTACTATAGTTGGAAATCTCAGGAACAACTGAAGTGTCTGTCAAAGGAAACAATGCTGGGACATACGTGCAAGAGACGACTCTGCAGCTGTTGAATGAGATGATGTCACCATAAAGACCGGTGCCTGGGACCCACCAAACATCGCAGGAATCCCAGTCCCCGGGGGTGGGGCCAGGCATCGGCAGTCTCCTAAACCCCCAGACGTTCTGAGGGGCAGCCCAGGGTGAAAGCTGCCGCCTTGGACAGGAAAGGGAGGCTGTCAGGGGCCGCCAGCAGGCAGGAGGGGAGGGAAGAGGGTGTCCTGAGCAGAGGCCACTACCAGGAGGGGACAGAGGAAGAAGGAAGCTGGGAGTCAACTGAAGGCCCGGGGACCGGGGAGCAGGAGAAGGGGGTGAAGTCCCACACGTTCTAGAAGCCACCTGGCATCTTCAACGGCACCCAGAGCCTCAGAGGATGGGGTCTGCCCAGTATCTCCATCACTTACAGGTTCTGATCTGTGGTGTTGGAGAAGACTCTTGAGAGTCCCTTGGACTGCAAGGAGATCCAACCAGTCCATCCTAAAGGAGATCAGTCCTGAATATTCATTGGAAGGACTGATGCTGAAGCTGAAACTCCAATACTTTGGCCATCTGATGTGAAGAGCTGACTCATTTGAAAAGACCCTGATGCTGGGAAAGATTGAAAGCGGGAGAAGGGGACGACAGAGGATGAGATGGATGGATGGCGTCACTGACTTGATGGACATGAGTTTGACTAAATTCCTGGAGTCGGTGATGGACAGGGAGGCCTGGCAGGCCGCAACCCATGGGGTCGCAAAGAGTCGGGCACGACTGAGCGACTGAGCTGAAATGTCTGCAAAAGTGATCAATGGCCCTTAACTAGCTGGTCTGTGTACACGCCTCACCTCCAGCTCCACTCAGACCAAGGGGGAGGGAGATGGTTTTTACCATGAGGGTTTCTAGAAGCGAGTAATCCTTCTCACTACAGTCAAGGAGGACCTGCACCCTCTCCGGGACCTCGGGGAGGCAGGGAGCCATGCCAGCTGCATCCTCAAGACCTTGGCCCAGGAGGAGGCCTGCTGAGTGCTGCCGGCAGTTTCTGATCCTGCACCCACAGAAGGTGCCCCAGGCTGGCAAGTGCAACCGCCGGCCAGAAGGAACAGGGGCCAGCAGGGCCCAGGAGGGGAGGATGGCTTCCGCCAGAAGGACCTCCAAGCTGACCCGGGGTGATGACGTCAAAACAAGACAAATAAGTATTTTGACTTGTTTGCTCACTTCCTATAAAGCCACGCAGAAAAAGAGAAGGGACCCTTCCGTCCACTGTCAAATCTCACCTCTACCAGAAAACTGCGCGGAGGGTAGATGCTCAACCAATGTTAACCAGTCCAGTAACCCTGAGATGATCACATACAGACTTGAGCTAAACCACACGCTCCCTTACACGAGTCCAGTGCAAGTCCAACGAATAAGGGAAAACGTAGTGGGTGGGAAGCATGGATGCAGACAATCTTTCTGTGGTCGTTGACTTGGAGAAAGCTCGCCGTTATGCACCTGGAGAGGGAAGGTACTGGAGGGGAGACTGTGACGTTCTAGAAGCAGAGCTTGTAAACCACGTGCTGTCTAAACAGCAAAAGCCGTGTCAGTCGGGTGGGAGGCTGGCTGGAGGAGGGGACAGCTGAGTGAGGTCCCCAAGCCGGAGAGTGAGTGAGGCTCAGCTCGGCGGAGCAAGGCCTTGACGGGCCAGCCCTTCTCGCACAGCAGGGTGGGCGGTGGAGGAGGGGACGTGGAGGGGCAGGGAGGGCAGGAGGCAGGTGTTCAGGCCTTGCGAGCATCCAGGCTCTCGGATGTCTGCTCCCGCACGGCTCTCTTCTCCCCGCAGCGCCCTAGGCCGTCTGGCCCCTCACACCCACCACCCTCCTCAAGCTGAGGGGCTCCATCTCCGCCACACTGACCTCCAGACCCCACCAGGATACGCCAAGCTCCCACCCCAAGGCCTTGACACCTGCTGAGATGGCTGCGCGGCTCACTCCCTTACTCCCTTCCCGTCTCTGCTCAGGTGTCGCCTGACCCCCGTCTCCCCCGGCCACCTCATCTAAAGTGCCACGACATGCAGACCCCGCCCCACTCAAGCCAGCACTCCCGTGCCCCTTATCCTGCTGTGTTTTCCAGGAGCTCACAGGGCTCTCTGTTCCCTCCTCCTTCCCACCATGGCCGGGCGGCTCCATGGGGCCCCGGGCCCCGTGTGCTCTGCACCTCTGCTGTCCCGAGATGCGCCTCGTCTGGCACCTGCTCACAGGTGACCCTGGGAGATAGCCACCACCGCACCCCCGTTTTACACAAGAATGGGCTCGAATTAGAATGCGGCGGATCCCGCATCCAGCCAGCTCTGTGCTCCAAAGCCCGGGCGTGTCGAAGCGGATGACGTACATAGCACGTGGGGCCTGCCCGCCCCCATGGAGTCAGACGTCGTCCTGCCTCAGAGACCACGGGCACCTGGGGACACTGACACCCCAGCTCTCCACTCTGTGGGCCAGACACCACTGGGTGGAGGCCCCCCTCCCCCCCGGGGCCCAGGCCAGCCTGTGGAAGGCACAGCAGTGAGGTCCCTGCCCTGGGAACGTGCGACAGTCGGTGGTAACTGGGACTCTGCAGATGCCGCTAAGCCAGGGATCCTGCCCTGGATCACGTGGCTGGCCCCAGCGTCATCACGAGGGTCCATTCGAGAGGGAGGCAGGAGGATCGTGGACAGAGAAGTGGCAACGGAAGCAGGGGCTGGACTAAAGGCGCTGGGAACCAGGAAGCGCCAGCAGCCTCCAGAGACTGGAAAAGGCAGGAAACAAATTCTGCGCTACAGCTGCTAGGAGGAGAGCAAACACCTTCTGCAGCCCGCATGAGAACCATTTTTGGACTTTCAACCTCCGTAAGCGTATGAAGATAAACGGGTTCTGTTTTAAGTCACTGAGTTTGTGGTCCTTTGTTACAGTAGCCATAGGAAAGCAACACACCCCCCCACCCTGTGGTCTGAGCCCACACAGGCGCTCTGGGGACTTCCTCTTTCACAATGATCCATCAGCGGTGGGGAGCCTGAACCAGGAGGCCAGGCAGCCCGATCAACTTCAGCCTCTACCTCTCGAAAGCCGCGCAACTTTGCAAACGGTTTCCCAACTCCTCTGCCACCTCCTCATCTCCCACAAGGAGCCACCCCAAGCGTGTGTCCCCTACAACGGCCGTGAGAACCCACGCAGAGACGGTCCCAGCTCGCAGACCCGGCGAGGGGCTCCACGACCATCTGTGCTCCGGGAAGAAGTCCAGACTGCGGAGAATGGAGACTGTGCCCAGCCTGCCCACCATGCATCCAGAGCCCCCTGCAGCACCAGGCTGTTGGGCCTCAGCACTATTTGGTGAATGACTGAGGCCCACGGCATCAAAAGGGCTAAGGCACAAGCCACGTGACCTGAAGGAAGCCAAGCCAGGCCCTTGAGGTCACGCTGATTTCTCCTGGGCTGATGCCAGTGGCCCCCAAATATTTCCAAGTGGGCAGAGGGAAAATCGACCACCAAAGCCCTCCTGTGAAAACGCCGTCCCCAGCTTCAGGACCGAGCTCAGACTGCCCTCCCACGGTGACAGCTGCGTGACAGCTGGCGGGGTCCCACCTGGCTCTCCAGGAGTGTCTCAGCAAATCATGTGCCCTTTAGCTCCAGCTCCTGGGAAACGTGTCCCTATGATGTCTCTTCAGCCCAGGGCTCTCGCAGGGGTGAAACCAGGGAAACTGACTAAAGCACGTAGGGTCTAGCATACAGTTGGTGCTCCAAACATGCTAGTGAGGGAGTTTTCAGCTCTTTTAGCCCACAGTACACATTTCGGTAGCTACAGGACCCCCTTTCAAAATCGCCTACGATAGGGTTCATCAGGGGAGGGAGGGGCAGCAGAGAGGCTCGGGTCAGAGCTCTGGACTCAAAGACTGGAATCTGTGTGAGCCTAGGTAAGTTGCTTAACCTCCCTGAACCTGTTTCCTTTTCTATAAAATGGAGAGATTGTACGCAGCCCCAAAGGAGGGCCAGAGCACAATGACATGTTGCATTATTGGTCATTCTCACATTGGAAAACTTCAGGAGTGGTCTGAAAAAGGCTAGTGCCCAGGCCTCCCCTGGACCAACGCACTCGGCATCTCCAGGTGATGAAGACCGCCTGGGCGGTTCCACAGCATAACCAGGGCAGAGAAACACCAGTGCCTGCATGGACAGTGCTCAGGAGAGTCAAGCTTCCTCACTACTTCATCACCTGGCAAGGTTTTCCTTCATTCATTCAACATACGTCTTGTATGTAGGGTGCCAAGCACACGCCTAGGAGATGCAAACTCGGCTTTAGAACCGTCTGCTGGTTGCCAAGGGCCAGGGGCAGGGGGTAGGGCAGCGACTGTGAGCGGGCAGAAGGTTTCCTCTGGAGGTGATGGAACAGTGTGGAACTAGACAGAGGTGCTGGTCGCACAAGACCATGACCGCACTGCACGCCCCAGAGCTCTGCGCTTCAGCACAGCTGGACTTCGTCAGTCTCACCTCACCAGAAAACAAAAACCATAATCCAGACACACAAGCGCCAACACAGTGCAATATACGATTCCACCTTTACGAGGCACCTGACGTGGTCAAACTCAGAGACGGAAGCAGAAGGGTGCCTGCTGGGAGGGCGGGTGCTGGGGTGGAGAGCTCTGGAGACGGGTGATGGTGATGGGTGCAGGACCGCACACATGCACAGATGGCTGGAAGGGCAAAACTGCGTGCCCTGTGTCGTTACCCACAGTGCCAGAAGTCACAGCTGACCATCCAAGACGTGGACGCACACAGCTCACTTCTGTCCGGGGACACCGTCCCAGCTTCTCCAGGCCCGAACGCCCTCTCTACAAACAGGATGGAGACTGTGCGTTTGTTTTCTCTCCGGGGCAAGGCCAGATTAAGTAAAGAAAACAGCGCCTCCCTCCCCTCCCCCCAGGAAAGGCTCTGCCGGGTCAGTAGCAGAACTAGAAGGGCTGGCGTACACTTTCACTTCCCACTCGCCTGGCGCCCCGCGTCCGGGTGTCCAGCCCAGCCTCGGCGTGGGGGCAGGTGTGGCCTTCCAGCCGGCCCCACGGGACGGGGCTGCACTGGGCCCCGGCAAACACAACCCAGCCACGCCAGCCCCTGGAGGCAGTGTTTGCAGGCCCGGGTTTCACTGAGGAGGCACACAGCGGGGCTGATGGGGGCCTGAATCTGGGCGTGCTGGCCTGCACTGCGCACCGCCGGGCACATCACGGCCCTGTCTCACCCTTCTCGTCCTCAGCTGGCAGACTGGACTCCTGCAAGAAAGGCGACTGAGCCGAGGCCAGCAACAGGGGGCTCCGGGAGGGGTCTCAGGTAGCCCATGGCTCGGTGGGGCCCCGGGGAACCAGTGATGACCACCACAGGCGGGATGGGGAGGGAGGTACACACACACACGGTCTAGTCCTGGATGAGATCCCCTGGACAGCGATTCTTTCATGAGGTCCCATGAACCTTCCTTCCAGATCTGGCACACTCGGCGGCCTCCCTGACTGACACACGTCCATTCAACTTCCACTTCCATACTTCCTCTCTCGGGGGAGCTTACTACCTCACCTGGTAACCTACTGCTCCACATACAGGAAGCCAAAACCTCTGCCTCCAACCCTTTCTCAGGGATCTCAGCTCTAATCTCTTATTCCACAAAAAATAAGACAGCTCTCTGGACTACTTTACTTCTCTGATCCGCTACCCTTGATGAAGAAAGCTTACTGCTCATCCTGGGACCCCGGGATAAGACTTCCTTCCTTCCACTGTTCCACGTGTGAGCAGGCTTCCCAAGGATGGCCTGAAACATATGGCTGCGTCTCTGCCCTGCTCGCCATTTGCCTTCCTGACTCTATTTCCCAGACTCCCTCGCAGCTAGGAATTGCTGTGTGACTCCTTATGACCAATAACATGACAGGAGAAGTCTCCTTAAAAGAAAAGTCCTTTTCCACTCTCCCCGCCCCCACTCCCTGCTATTACAAACTGGAATGCAGACGTGATGGCAGGAGCTTGAGCAGCTACTTGGACCATGAGACAAGGTGTGAACAGTGAAACAGCAAGATAAAAGCAGCAGAGTCCGTGAAGAGCAAAGACCAACCACGCTGGCTCTAACGTGACAGCCTGTCTTACTATGATAGCCTATACTCTAGACTTTTGTACGAGAGGAAAAAAAAACAAAGTTTCAGTTTATTTAAGCTGCTGGGAGTTCTTTCTGTGAACCCTGAATCCCAGTGCAGGATAAACCAAGTCTAACTGCAGATGACGAAAGAGTCTGGCTGCCTTCATGCAAGACAAGCACCCTGCCATCTTCACAGGAAGGGAGGCAGCCCCAGTCATTAGGCCCTTGTGATTTCGACATACAGCCCCCACCGTGCCCTGATATCTTCCCCTTGGGAATTCAGGGCCAGCGTTTCCAAGGTTGACATGTTTCTGCCAAGTCAGTGGATGGACTGGTTTTACCAGTGAAGGGTAATACAACTAGCCACCATTTAGCAAGCACCTACTGTATGCCCCTGGTGCTCTGCTCAACTGTGCAAGAATTATCTTAGCCCCACAAGATGGAAACAGCCCTGTTACAGGTGAAGTCCAAAGACATCCAGCACTTTGGGGCAAAAACCAAAGACCCAGCCGTCTGGCCTGGAGTTCTTTCCATTACTCTTCACCGTACCCTGAGGATTTCCAAGAGGCCCAACGGGCCAAACTTGGCTGCCACTGGGATGTGAGGACGTGAGGAAGGGAGGCGTGGGGAGAGCAAGAGAGGACGGGTCAGCAGGGGAAACGCCTCGCTCTGTGAAGGGGGATATTTACAAGAATTCAGGACCTGGAGAAAGGCCAAGGAGGGAAGGCAGAGAGGGGCTGTTCCCAAACACAGGAACAGCGGGAGTGGAAGCTGGGAGGGTTTATTCCTTATGCTGGGGGGGCTACAGTCACAGACTACTTTACTCACTGCTTCGAACCGCTGAAGCTGTTGAGCATCTTAAAAGGAGAGGGACACTGTGCAGTTTATTGTATGCCAATTAAACTGCAATAAAGAGGCTTTTTTTAAATAATGTACCCAGAGACGGAGAGCGCGGGACCGGGGGTGGGGGCGGTGACGGATAGGAAGGAGGGAGGGAGGGAGGGAGGGAAGAGTTAAGGCCTCCAAACACAGCGGCTTCTCATCGCAACACACGCTCCTCTCTGCCCCGGGGGAGGCTAGCCACGCTGACCACAGCAGCTCCATCCACGAAGCCACAGGCTCTCTGTGAAAAAGGCCACTTCACCTCCATGTTGCTGAAGCCTCCTTAGGTGCAATGCCATCTCAAAGCTTCCAGGATGAGTCAGCTCAAGCCTGGCCACCCCAGAACCACGTTCCGCCCACCGACAGTTTCGACAAACAGTGGTGGTCCCCCACTGCCAGCCCCAAGCAGCAGGACAGGACGGCCAGGCTGGCGGGGCCTGGGCACAGACACTGCCCTGGGCTTGCTCCCTGGCACCGAGGCGGTGGAGGAGGCAGGGGCACCCCACAAGGAGGCGCCCCCCCCACCCCCCAGCACAGCCCCCATGCAGCTCTTTCCACAGGTGAGCCACGGATTCTCGGCCACCCTCCCAGCTTCCTCTCTAGGAAGGCTCGGTCCCCTGCCCCTGGGACCTGACTCCGGTTCACCCGGGAGATCCTCACAGGGCACCTCCTCTGGGGTGGGGGACAGGCAGTGGTGTGCGATCGGCCGGCCCAGGTGGCCTGGCTGACTTGCCAGCTCATGGGCGGGAGGGATGGGCTAGTGACGAGTGACTCAGTGCCGAGATGAGCAGCGTTCCTCCCCGCACCCATCCTGACCTCTCCACACTCAAGACGGTCCAAGTCCAATGAACCCCAAGCCTGGGCCCGGGCAGGGGAGGAACCCGCATACAGAGAGCGGGCGAGGCTGAGGTGAGTGGAGGGCGCGTGCCCAGGCCACCTCCAGCCCGGGCCCATGGCTGCCAGGCGGGCACACACACCACCAGGAGCAGCCTGGGCCACCGCCTCGGCTGCCCCAGCTGCAGAAGGTGGCTAACAGCAAGACGGACGCCTGCAGCACAGAACCGTCCCAGCACAGAGCTCTCCCAGTCAGGGGGGGCAGAGAGACGCGAGCCGTTTGGAAGGGCACCACACGCAGTAAGCGACACAGAAATGTTTGCTTTTGTTATTATTATTAGAAAATGGAAATCCGATTTTTGGGGGGGAACTCTCCTGAGTTTTAAATGTGGACAACTTACTGGAGATTTTTTTTTTTTTTTTCCAAAATACTGTGTGAGCCAAACAAAACAGATCGGCAGACTGGACTCGGCCCTCGGATCCTCGCCTGTAACCTCCGTGCGGCAGGCTCCCCGCTTCCCGCCCAGGCGGGCCGGTCAGCGGGCATCGCAGACCACCAGCCAGGCCTCGGGATTGCCCCACTTCCAGCACCAGCTTCCAGCCCGTGAACTGCTTAATGGGAAATAAATGTTTAAATCAGCACTCCCCCCGGCCCCCCGCCTCCCACACCAAAAGGACAGAAACTACTAATTCCTACCCACCACATCCAAGTCGCCAGCCTTTTTTTCATGGCAGGGGGGTGGGGGAAGGCCTCTTAAAACAAGAAGAAGAAAGAAAAAAGGAAACCAACAAAGGCAGACCGGGGGACACACTGCTGTTGACTCGGGCGACAGCCGCCCCATCAGAGCAGAGCAGCTCGGCGCGGGCCCGTCCCAGACACGGAAATTACAGAGCGGTGGTGCAGACACGCCCCTGCCCTGTGTGCCACTCACGCAGCAGGAATGCACCGCGACGCCCTCCCCCGGGACGGACGGGACGGAGCTGACCTCGGGAGAGGACGCGGGGGCAGGGCCCCGGGCAGAGGGGTGCTGGGCTGAAGACGCCCACGTCCGGCTCACTCCACAGGTCAGGACGCCGAGGACACAGGCCTGGCCCGTCAGACACCCAGGGACCGTCTGTGCGCAAGCCCTCCAGATGAGGGCTCCGCTGGCCTGGGGCAGCCGCCGGGCAGCCGCCGTGCGGCCAGGTCCAGGCAGGCCCAAAGGGGCAGCAGGAGAACAGGACACACGGGCCGCCCTCAAGCCCTGTCCCACCAGCCTGAGAGAAAAGCTGACCTCACCACGCCCCTGCTCCCTAAGACACTGGGAACAAAATCCCAGCTCCTTGATGAGGTCACCGTGCTTGCCCCACAAGCCTTCCACCTCAGGGCCTTTGCCACCCGCTGTTCCCAACCCGGAAACATTCCTCCCCAGACCCCACAGGACTGGCTCACCATCAGCGTCGCCACCTCATGGAGGCCCTCCCTGACTACACCGTCTACGGTGTGGCTGCCCTCCCGCCCCGCTTCTGCCCCAGCGCTCGGCACCTCTGAAGGGACCGTGGTGACTGCTGACTAGTTCGGTGGCTGTCATCACAGCCCCACCATGAATGCTAAGCTTCCTGAGAGCAGAGGCCGTGCATGGCCCTGGGACAGAGCCGGGCACGGAGCGGCCGTTTGGCGGTGCTGAGTGGGTGGCAGAGTCACTGCGTGCAACCAGGAGAACCACAGCCCAGATGGGCCAAATCCTCCAGCCGTGGGCAGGCCGAGGGCCGTGGGAACAGCAGAGAGGGGCAGCCAGGCAGACGCAGGAAGAACGAGGAACACGATAGCTCGTCTGCACTGAGCCGCTTCCAGGCCCTGGGCCTTGTCGCGAGCTTGCTGCACGAGTGCTTTCTCTGCATCCTGACCACAATCCCAGGCCACCAAGAGTACCGCCGATCTCCTCACAGAGACGAGGACTCATCAACAGCACCGCCCATCTCCTCACAGGGCTGAGGACTTGGGGCAGAGGTTGGACGACTTGCCCCAAGTCAAGCAGTGAACACAGGAGTGAAACATCAGACAGTCTTTGAAGACGTGTGCATAGGTGCATGTATGCACATGTCCATTTGTGTGTACGCCCGTGTGTGTCTATATGCATATGTACAGGCTTGTGTACACGCATAAGAACATCAACTGTCACGTTCCCCTTTCCTCCCCAAGAAAGGGCCTCCTCCTGTTACTGATCTTAGGAATCTCGGGGCCACAGCCAAGAAATAACACCAGAAAGTCAGGAATTGAGTTGACTTGCAAAGTTGTAGTTTGAACTTTGTGAAACCAATATTCAATCATTTCTGCCACCAAATCAGTTCCCTGAAGTCTCCCAGGCTCCCGAGAGTACCCCGTGTGTGCAGTCTTAGCAGGCGGCCAGGGGCCGAGGGGACAAGACCCAGGCCAGAATCCCAGGGGGCCGGCCAGTCACTGCAGGGTGGCCCAGCTTATCTTCAGCACTTTCTCCAAACACTGAGAGGGGAAAAGAAAGCTACTTTGAGGTCAAACTTCTGAAACATCATCTCCGCGACCTGATGTCTGTGTGTAGATACACCAGAGCACGCAGGACGAGGAACCCGGGGAAGAGGCCTGCAGCCCTGGCCTCTCAGCCAGCAGCCGGCACGCAGAAGGCTCCCAACTCGGACAGCCCCTCGAACCCGAGGGCATCGCCGCAGCCTCCCACAGACCCGCAGATGGGCGCCCTGTCCAAAGGTGGGGTTCAGGGAGCAGAGGCTGGAGGCCGCTGTGTTTATCTAATGCTTCTCAACATCGTTGCTTGCTTCGTGGTTTTTTTTTTCCAATTCTCTTCAAACTGAAACTGTCAAAAGTTGAGCCTGATAAATCTGAAGGCTGTAGAGGAAGTGGTTTGTCCTTCCTCCGGCTCATGACTTCTGCAAAAGATAACACACAGCCCTGGGTGAAATGCCACGAGGCCAGCGCTCCCACCAGGGCTGAGCCTTGGCTTCCCTGCCCTCAACCGTCTGCGGGGGGTTTTCAGGAGACAGGGGGAGCTGCGGAAAGCCCTGCTCAACGCCATCCCCTCAGACGCCACCCCCTCAGACGCGGTTGACTGAATCCTCCACCTGGAGGCTCTCACCCCCACCGCGGCCTGGGAGTAAAGGGTTGTCATCCCATTTTCCAAGCCAGGCAACTAAGGGGTGAGGATGAGGCTGTAAATAACATGCACAATTTTAGCTCAGGGACTTGCCCAGGGTCACACACAGGGCAGAGCCTGTCTCCAAAGCGCCAAGCTACCTGCCCTGGAAAGCCGTCTCTGGCCCCTCCCTCCCAGGCCCAGGAGTCAGACCCCTCCTCTTGTTCTTGGGGAGGGGAGCGCGAAGATTCCCTCTTTGTCTCGGGCACCGTTTACGTGCCGGGCACAGCTCTAACTGGACGTGCACTGTTCTCAGCAAGTCCTCTCTGGTGCCCAGAGGACTGGTACCAAGAGCCACCCCACTGTACCAACGAGAAATGAAAGCTCAGAAAGGTTAGGACACTTGCCCAAGGTCACACAGCTGGAGCCCGGAGGAGAACTCCCGACCTGCTGCTCTGGTCACTGGCCCCAGGGTTCCCTTCGCCCTGGAAAACTGATCCTAGCCTTTCAAATACCAGGCAGTTCTCTCCACCGTCTTGGGCCTAGAAGCTTGTGGCCTGGGGAGATCTCAAGGGCTGGCCCTGTGAGTCTCCCCACCAACACCAAAGGTTCAGGGGGAAAGGCCACTTCCTCACTGGCAATACATCGAGCCCCGCCCCGGTCACCAGCTGGCCTTCCTCAAGTTCTCAGGCCTAAGGATGACCGAGCAGGGGCAAAGAGCGAGGTGCCTGCAAGGCTGAGTATGAAGGAGCAAGATGCGCAGGGACATTCCAGAGCTTGGGCTTGCATGTCCGAGCCCAAAGTCCTGAGCCTGGCACACGGACAGCTTGCCTGGGCCCACCCCGCTCACCACAGTCCTGGCACAAGGAGCATCTCCCTCTCCAGCTGGGCCGGCCCTGCCACGCCTCCAGGCCTGGAATGCTGCCCCTCGCCTCTTCCAACCGGCCAGAGTCAACTCCTTCTCTGATCAGCAGCTGTCTCCTCGGGGGACCCCAGTGCTCCCCCTGAACCCCCAGCACACAGGACGTTAGCTCCAACTGTCCTCAGCTCTCTTTCTCTCGAGCTCTCTGTATTCCTGACCCTTGCCACCACACCTGGTATCCAGCAGGCGCTCCGTAAGTGCGTACTTCGGGCACGGACACCTAAGTGCCGAGCAAGAGCCCCCAGCACACAGGCAGGAGGGTCTTCTCACATGGTTGCCACCCTCGCTCATGCAGAAGGCTCCATCCCGTGAGGAAAGGTGGTGCAGGGCTGGGGCTGGAAGCGGGCAGGAGGGGAGGGGGTGAGCCCAGCAGAGCATCTTTCAGAGCCGACCTGGGGAGGAGGGAGCAGCTCCCCACACACCCCTCGTCCACCTCCTCGCCCTAACGTCGTCTCGGACTCAAGAGCCACCATGCGGCGCCAGCATGGACATCACGGTCTTGTGGGACAGGCCCAGGCCCGGGACCCCTCGGATTCAAAGAGGAGCAAAACAAGGAGGCCCAGAAAGCAAAGCCCCCTGTGTCCGTCCTTTCCGGACCTGAACCGGGGTACAAGTGGCACTCCCAAGGGGACCACATCCACATGGCAGGCCTCTGGGGCGCTCCTGTTGGGGCCGCTCTGTCACCCACCCCATGCCGCGCCTCCTGCGCAGGCGAACCTGAGGCTGGACTCTCAGAAACACCGAAGGGCTCACCCAGGGCCCACAGTGAGGGGCCATGAGGGTTCAGGACCGATGGCCACACTGGCTGGGCCCACGTGGGCCAGGGGGCACCCTGCGATCTCGCCAAGCACTGTGCCTGACGACCTGGAAACTGGCTCAATTTGGAAACCTCTCTGAACCCAGGGAGGCCCCTGTCCACGCCCTGTGAGGATGGGGGTGTGTCCAAGGGCATTCTGGGGGCTTCTGCTTATTCTCCTGTATGCTCTGAGCATCCCAACCATCTAACCAGAGGGCCCTGGCCCCATCTGAGGCAAAGGGAAAGGGCCGGGCCCTGACGCAGAACTGCCGGCGCCGGCTTCCCCAGCCTGGAAGGCCCAGGGCCCGGCACTCTGGACCCCTCTGTCCCTGCTCCCAGGGAGAAGGGCGGGCTGGACAAACGTGATTCAGCCTTCCAATCAGGGAAGCGAAGCTGTGCCGAGTGCCCACACTCAGTGCTCCTCTGGCTCCTCTGCTCCGGATGGGCTGGTTTCGTCGTTTTAAAACCACAGAGCTGGCAGCTTCATTCTGGGATCACAGGTTCATGGCGAGAGGAGCTGCACACGAGACACTCACTTGCACGGTGCGCTGTGGGCCCCGTCGCCCCGGAGCCGCGCCACAGCCCAGGGAGCAGACACACCTCTATCTTTCCTACACAGACGGGAAGACGGAGGCTTGCCAAGTGTAAGGGCGTTGCCAAGGGCACTGCCAGCAAGAGGAGCTGGGATTCGAACCCAGTAAAGTGCACACAACCCTGGCCTCAAGCAAGCAAGAAACTGCTGGATTGGATTTCTTTTTTTTTTTTTTAAGATACAGAGAAACAAAAGGGGAGGGGGAGAAAAAAAGAAAAAGATGTTTTTCTTCTTCACACTTGATGACTATCTGAAGTCACCGTGTTCTTTTGCACAGATGTCCCCTACTGTGGAATGTAAGGTCCTTGAAGGGGCCCTGTTGTTGGTCACCCCACACCCAGCCACTTGATACACAGGAGACCCCTGGCAAGCACGTGTGCAGGGAGGGGACACGCACAGGGGGAGTAAACGGGCCGTGTGAAGGCAGCTTTTGGGGAGAGCATCCACAGCAGGGGGACCCAGAAGAGGACAACTCGGCGTGAAGTGTGCTGGGTGCAGGGTGCCGGCGGAAGGGCCCCCCCGAAAATCCCCTCCTTTATCTCCGTGAGTCTCAAGTCAGCAGGCTTATCAGTTTCACCCACCCATTCATTCAGCCCCTTCTCTATGGAACAGGAAGCACCACCAGACGCGGGGCTGGGTGGACTGGCCAGGGGGCAGGTGACAGGAGGGGAACAGGTGAAGGAGGCCCAGCAGTCTCAGGCAGGAACGGGTCCCCGAGAGGGGCTTCCCGGAGGGAGCGCATGTTCAGCTGGTGTCAGAGGCCAGCCGGCACCTCCTCCCTGCTCCCGGAGCCTCACGCCGCTGAGGCCTTCCCATCCCTGCACGAAGACCTATTCACAGCACCAAAGACTGCAGATACAGAGTGATCCTGTGTGGACGGAAAGAACGGCCCACGCCAGTGACCGGCCTACCAAAAAACACAAATTATCATTCCTGGATGCTCTCGTTCTGGCTAAATTTTACTTTCTTCTCTTGTTTGACAGTATCAACTAAGTATTCTACAGTGCACCTGAGTTCCCCTTGAAACGGGAGAGGTGGAGATGACTGTCCTTCAATAATAAACGTCTACAACGAGGTATACAGACAAAAGAACTGCAATCAACCGCGCTTTCCATCTGGGGTGAGTGCTCAGAGGCCCAAGGACCCCTCCATGGTCTGGCCTGGGCCTCCAACCTGCATCCCTTTGCTGGGGAGGAGGAGAAGGTCTGGTTTGTCCTGCGTGGGGAAGGGGAAAGAAACATGAGTCCCTCGGGAGGTCAAGGCTACCCACCCACCCCAGAAGAGAACCGTATCTCTGATAAAGGTTTTGAAGTGAATAACATTAAAAAAAAAACCTGTAATCAACAGCCCTAACCAGCATTTGACCCCATGTTCACAGCATCATCAATCATAGAACGAAAAGTTCATGGAAACAACCCAAGTGTCCATCAACAGATGAATGGATAAACAAAATGTGGCCCACCCATCAACAGAGTACTTTTCAGCCATGAAAAGGTATGAAGTTTTGATATATGTTACAGTGTGGGCAGGGGCTTCCCTGATGGCTCAGCTGGTAAAGAACCCACCTGCCAATGCAGGAGACGCAAGAGACTTGGGATCAATCCTTGGGTCGGGAAGATCCCCTGGAGAAAGAAATGGCTACCCACTCCAGTATTCTTGCTGGGAAAATTCAGTGGACAGAGGAGCCTGGCAGACTACAGCCCGTGGGGTAAAGAGTCGGACATGACTGAGCACACGCACACACACCATGGGGAGACTTTGAAACATTAAGCCTAGTGACACGAGGCAGACACAGGAGGACAAGTACCGCGTGATTCCACTTACATGAGGTGCTAGGAGAGGCAAACCCACAAAGACAGCAAGTGGGATAGCGGTCGCCAGGAGCTGGGGGGAGGGGAAGGGGGAGCAATAGTTTAACAGGGGCAGGGTTTATGCTGAGGGTGATGAAGATCGGGGCACAGGTGGTGGTGATGGCACCATTACCCCAACAAGCAGCTAGAATGATAAACGGTGTGCACACACACAGAACTCAGATGCCTAAGTAAGACTGCGGCAGCACACTGTAACTAAAGAGAGAAAACCAGAAGCTGTGCCGGGCACGGAAGAGCGACTCCGTTTGCCCAACTGCAAAATGGAAGCACCAGCCCAGATGATCCCACCAGACCAGACGTGGGCTGAGTGACCACACAGACCCGTTCCTTCCTGCAGTGACTCAGAGCTGATTCGAGGAAGATGCTGGCAGGTACCTGCCTCCAGGTCCTGACACCAACCCCCAAGAGGCATCTGCTCCAGGTAAAGGGGCGGTGCACACCTACCAGGAACAACTCAGGCTCCGCCTGGACTCCCATCGGTCTGTCTGAGTGGCCACATGCAAGCCACGCCCCCGGAGCCCAGACCTCACCTGTGAAACAGGGAAACTGATGGGAAAGCTACCTCCTCTGCCCTCTTCTTTACACACCAGCCCCAGCTGCCAGGGAAGGTCACAGAGGTGAGGCAGATGGAGCCCGAACTTCACCCCAGAGCTAGTTACTTGGCGAGGGCAGGCCTGGCCAGTGGCTGGATGGCAGAGACAATCTCAGCCATACCTGAGCTCGGCGGGGAGACGGCTGAGCTGGAGAAACAGAACTCTCTAGACCTTGCCTTGCTGTCCAACCGATGCCTACTCATTTTTCCTCCAGTGGAATCTTACCAGGGTGGAGACAGAAGGAACACTCAGAAAGTCCCTCGAGGTCACAGGAGAAGCGTGGGACTCAGGGAAAAGCCCACGGACTCAGGCCAGCCGGACCAGGGTGTGACTCCCAGCCTACAGCTGTGAGAGCCCAGAGGCCAGGGGCTGTCCACAGCCCTGTAACATGGGGACACTACCCACCCAGGGGTGGGGGTGCTGCAAGGGTGCAATCAGGTGCCCAAGCGCCTGGCACAGAGCAGGTGCTCAAGAAACAGCAGATTCCATTGTCATGCCCAGCTGGACAGTTGGTTTGGAACTCCCTACGAAATCTTCAAGGATGCAAGAGGCCTCCAGGCGCACAGCACACTTCTAAAATCGAATCTGAGAGTCATAAAAAAAAAAACACAACCACATCCCACCCAAACTGCCAAATGTGGTGGGAGTAATGAAGCAAACAAGAGGGAAAGTTCAACTCTTCTCTCTGGCTTAAGAACACGCAAGTGCAAAACCGTGGCAAAGGAATCAGCCCGGCAAAGTTCCAGGTCTACATGTGAAATGCTCCCCCGGAACCTTCTCTCTCTAGTCACCTAAATCATGCTTCTCCAGGGCTTGGCTACAGAGGGTACCCGGGTTGGGGGAGGCGGCATCGAAGAGGCAAGACAATGAGGAAACCCATTCCTGGGGTTCTCCTGCAAGCTGCCAACCAAGGAAGACCCTGGCCTTCTCCTCACTCTGCAGGTCAGCCTGCCCCAAGTCCCCACATCCAGGGGAGGAGGCGTTAGACCCGTACCCACCTGCACCTAACGGAGGAGCTCAGTCCCTCTCAGCTGGATCTGCCAGGCCACACAAAACACCAACCCTTCACAGCGCCAAGGATCCACATTCCAAAAGCAAGTGAATGCGAAGTCCACTGCAGCCCAAGTGGACGTCCTCCAGGCCTAGACTGTCAGGCTTATTCTTCTTTAGTTCTTGACCTCCAGGGGTTGGGGGTCATTCTGTCCCCAGCTCCGCAGGTCAGAGAGGTGAGGGGGCCCAAGGTCACTGTGTGCGCTGGGCGAGCTGAGTGCTGGGCCACCACCTGCGGTGCCGGCGCAATCGGCCTGGGCTTGACCACAGCGAGTCTGCAGGGATGATGTCTGCAGGGATGGTGTCTGCCTTATCAGAGAGTAAGGAACTGTACTAAACCTTAAAATAAACACTTTAGGGGCAAGAAGTACCAACCTTGAAACTCCAGACTAGGATAAAAGAAAAAATGTTTTACCATAACCAAGAAGACTAAACACAGCTTAACAAGCATACAAAGTGCTACGTGGACAAACCCACGGGCCCAGCCAGAAGAGCGGAACTCCAAAGAAAGACCTTGACCTTTCACAACGAAAGGTCCTTCTTCTGCCATTTACATGTTTATTTCTGGGCAGAGGTCCATTTCCTGTTGGTGCAGTCTCACAGGCCCCCTGGACTGGTTTATAACCTGAGGGGGGTCCATGATCCTAAAAATGCCTATACTCTAGATGCCAAACTTGATGAACCTGTCTTCTTACCATTTTGCCTGAGGAAGGGTCCACAGCTCTCATCAGATTTCTAAGAGGAGGGTGTCCCTCTAAACAGTCTAAAAGACCCAGGATCCTGGCACATCCATTTGGTCTCCCTGACCCAACCCGCCTTGATACAAAGACAAAAACGAAACTGGGGAGGAAAGAAAAAAATAAATTCCCTGTGATGCATAAACAGGCCAAATGTAAGTGGATGTGATGGAAGAGTTGTTAAAAAAAAAAAATAACCATACCAGTACAATATCACAGGCTTCCAAGAAGCAGAGAGAGAAACCCAGCGTTACTTGAGTCAGGCCGTGTCTTTGAGGTCACGGAGGGCGGGGCCTCGTCCACGGGGCTGACACCACATGCCAGGACCAGAGCAGTCCCCGTGCCACCGGGCCCTCAATCGGCATCTGCAGGAGGCTGAGTGAACCCTCTGTGGCATTCACCCCGCACAGCCCCACGACGCCGGCCCTGTATTTTCCAGTTTCAGAGACCCGGGCTCACAGAAGCCACGTGGCCTGCCTCAAGTTGCAACCAGAAGCAGAAGTGGGATTTAAACCCAGATCCACGCACTGCTATGCAAAACCCAGGTCCTTCCCCCACGCTGGCAGGCTTTCAACCCCAAGTCATCTCCCAGCGGGTCCCCTGAAGAGGGAGCTCCACAGCCCCAGCGGCTCCCACGAGGGCCTCGGGTTCCGAATGCGTGCAGAGGGACACACGCTGCGTGCCAGCGACGACTGACCGGCACTGACCATCTCCAGGTGTGAAGGGAAGGGGTGGCTCTGCCAGCGTCGATTAGCGATGTCTACCAGGGGCCAGAGAGCAGGGGCTGCACGTGTCACATACATTTGCCATCCCAGAACTAGATGACCTGCAGGCTTGCTTTCAATTCTGGCCGCCTCTGATTTTAATTACAAAAATTTTCAAAGTGGGGAGGGATGGAAAAGGAAAGAACAGACTAACATTTTCCAACATTGGCCATAGCTAAATTCAGCAAAGCCAAAACCGGCCGCCCAGCCAGTCCTGCGTGCTCCATGCACACAAGCCCCGCCACATGAGAGGAAGTGGAAAACATCAGATCTGCTGCCTGCACACCCAGCGAGACAGCCCGTCCAAGCCAGGAGGAGCGCAACTGTGGGCTCGCCTGTGTCGGCCTGGGCTGTGGAACACCTCATCTGTGAGCACAGGAACCTCGCAGGGAGGGCCTCTAGGGTTCAGGCCCTGGCCCGACCTCAGGCCCATCCTGAGCTCCAGCGAATTACTTCATCTCACTCAGCCTCAGTTTTCTCATCCTGGAAAAGCCACTGAGGGTTGTCATGATGATTAAACACATCAGTGCATTGGGGTTCTTAACACAACAACAAACTCGTGGTGAGTGGGCAAAGAGCCACTGCTTCCTCCACCACCACCACCATCATCACCATGTGTCTTTGAAGGGGCATATTTTCAGGAAAAAAAGGTCTAAGTGCAGTAGAGTAATTTCTTTCCCCAAGTTCAGCAGTACAGCCCCTTTGGTTACTCCGAACTATAAGGGGAGAGAGGCTCTGCAAACAGCTCCATCCTCCTGGAGCTGCTGGGGCATCAGCCGGGGCCCCGGAAAGAAACAGATGGCAGACACAAACTGGTATCATCTGAAGAAACTGCGACAAAAGGCCAACACACCAAGGTGTGGGCAGGGCACGGGGAAAGCACGAGGGGCGCTTCTCCCTGGGGTGACCCACTGTCTTGACCGCTTGGGGCTGGGGCTTTCCCGGAACACAGGAGCGAGTGGAAACGCGTGGGACAGTTCCAGTCGCCTGATTTCTGCCCTGCAGCCAGAAGGGACATGGAGAAGCCCCAGCTGCAGAAGCCGGGACGGAGGCGAAGGGACGGGGCTGTGGCTGAGGGACACTGCCTTCCCGCGGCAGCCCGAGGGAGAAGCTGCAGGGCTCATCTCCCTCCAGGGTCCCTACCGATGGGCCAGACCGACCTGGAGCCCGAGGGCATGGAAGCCCAGGGGGTGGGCACGATGAGGGAGCGTCAGCCCTGGGGCGGCCGGGGCCACGCCTCCCCTCTTAGAAGGCTCCACGGAGGCCCAGCGGGGACACAGAGCTCCCAGGCCTCGACCGACAGGAGAGCACCCAGTTCCCGCTCCAAGATGGGCACGCTGGAAGTGAAGAACCAGGGGCAAGCCCCGTGAAGCCACTCAGCAAGGGGCTCGGTTCTCAGCAGGGGTCCAAGGGAGGTGCCCCCTCCCCTGGCGGCAGGGTTACCAACGCTGTCAGCGAGGCTGAGACCACACAGTGAGCTATCTCCAGAGACGAGGGCCTCCCTGGGCCCTGTCTAAACCGCGCGCTGTTGCACTGCAGACCCAAGTGGGGGGATTACAGGCGGGAAGCCGGGGTGCGGGGGTAATGATGTGCACACAGGCGCGCCTCGCAGAAGCACCATGCGTGGCCTCCCCACTGACAGGCTCAGCCTCAACGCCAACATTTAGGCCCTGTGCGTGTGTCAGGGGCAATCTCGTTGAGAAAATAAAAGCAACTTTCATTTCTGTTTTTAAATCATATTTTCCAAGATCAAAATCTTATTTCCCAAGCACTGCTGCTGAAAGCTGAGGTGAAAACCACCAATAATAGCTTAATCCTCCCAACTGCCGGTTTCCATCTTGCCCGAGTCGGTGACGCGGTGGCTGGGGTCGAGTCCAGGGCTGAGGTCCATTCCAGGTCCCAGGGTCCGAGGTCACAGGCACACCCTGGAGGTTCTCCTGACAGCTCTGGGGTCACCAGGCAGGGCTGGGGTTTCCCACAAAACCCGAGACCCATTCCGTCCCTTCTCGGCCTGCGATGCCCGGGGCCTCTACACGTCAGGCGACTGGATCCCGCCAGAAGCCGGTGCTGACATCGTTGGGTGCTGCTGGATGAGACCCCTGCCTTCAAGAAGTTCCCAGTCGAGCAGAAGCAGGAGCGCTGCAGGCAGAGCGGGACAGGCTCGAGCTGGCGGTGACGACGCAGAGGTGTCTGCTGAGCGCTGCTCCCTGCGTAACACGACTGGGCACTTTCCACGCATGCACCATGTCCCTTCATTCTTTAGAGAACCCCAGGGGCAGCCCCCCTTAGCACCAGCTTACAGACAAGAAAACTGAGGGCTGCATCACGCCACTGCTCCTGCGGCCTAATTAAGAAGTATCTGGATCCAGATTCACTGGGCAGCAGTTGTAGACAATGAGCATCCCCATCAGGGAAGGCTGGACCCGGGAGGCAGGGTCATGAGCTACCTCTTCCCCGGGGTGTCGCTCTGCCTTGGGCGCCCCTTCAATCAGGACCCGCTGTGAATGCCGAGCGGGTCGTGCCTGACACAGGACCACCCGGCCAGGCGCTGAGATCCACCAGCGCTTGGCTGTCCCAGCCCAGAGGGCGCCCAGCTCACCATGGGGGCATCAGAGGGCCCCAGACCACTGCCCTCCACAACAGTCTCTGGCCAGAGACCCTCACCCCGGCACTGCACGTGCCAGCAGGACCCGCAAGACTCCAGAAGCTTCCTCTGGGTATCCTTGCTGGTGGTGTGGTCACGCAGCTCCAAAGAGCAGGGGAACCCAAAGCACAGCCACGGTGGGGCTTGACTCAAGCACAGGAGGCCTTTACAGGAGAGTCACGGAGCCGGCCGCCCACTGCACCCACCCCCTCCTCTCTGCGCCCCATCCCCCTAAAACACAACTTAGACAGGATTCAAGAGGCGAGTCTCAAAGTCGTTTTCCCCACACCAAAACTTTCTCATGCTAATTTTCTCTTCTTTTTTTATTGGCATGATGCAATTCCCCTTCCAACAACCCAGATCTCTGAAGTCCTGAGTCATCAGGCTAAGGCAGGGACAGTGGGGGGTGCCCCGCAGCAGGGATCAAAGGTGTGGGGAGCTCGGGGTTTCCTCCCGGGGGCCCTCGGCTCTCGGCCTTGCACCACAGACGTCGGGGTCAGGGCTCCTGGAGACCCGCACAGCTAGCTCTTGCTTCGCACCATGTGCCAGGTTCCAGAGGGGCAAGGTGACTGCAGACGGGAGTGCAGGCTTCCCGCTCCGCCAGGGGCCAGCCCGAAGCCAGGGCCGCTCCTCACGTAGGACCTCTGGGGGCAGACGAGGCCCCCGCCGGGTCACTACGGCGTTCTCAATCCGCCCTGTGCCCCCCAGAGGACTCCCGGCAGCACCTGCGGGCGTCAGGGGCCGTTCCAACTGTGGGGAGCAGAGCGCTGGCATCTCACGGCCCAGGGCCAAGTGCGCAGCTCACCATCCACAAAGCCCAGGACAGTCCCCACCAGCAAGCAGGGCCTGGGCCCCGAGGCCCACGGGGCCAGGGCGCACACACGCTCTGAGACCGTGCACAAGAGTGGCTCAGCACCCGTGACTGAGAAGGCCTGGCCCGGCTCGCTGTGCACACGACCGCGTGTGTCACACAGACTCATCCAGGGGAGAGCAGAGATGCCTCTACCCCAAAGCGTCCGCCGGGGTAGTTTCTGGGTGGCGGGGTTATGGGAGAATCGTTTCCTTCTGTATTTTGTAAGATCATCATCGTCCCCGTGGGATTATTTTTATTTTATTTTACAAGTGTGGAGGCGAACAGCTGACAGAGAAGATAGGTGGGCACAGATGCCATGGTCCCCCAGCTGGGTAAGCACTGGGCCAAGTTTCCCCTCACCCACCAGCAGTCAGGGAAGGCTCTGAGGGGCCGAGCCAGAGCCCCAAGGACTGGGGGAGCCCAGCCATGCTCCACGGTGGGCTCTGGATGCCAGGCTTGCCACCACTGAGCCATCAAAGTCAGCACTAGGGGACAGGCCATCTCAGGTGAGCAAACAGGCTCTGAGAGGTTGAGTTCATGATCCCAACACCTTACCGGGGCAGGTGAGAAGCAAACCTCCACAGAAGCTGAGCCACCCAGGGAGAGGCACTCACGGGTCCCCACCCTCCCGCACTCCCACAGACACCACCCCCTCACACAGCCTTGACCACCCTGGTCCTCTCTCAGCCTCTGCTCCTGAGCCCTGCTCACCAGCGCACGCAGTTATTCTCTGGAGCCAAATCCCAACTCCACCACCACCCGCTGGGTGGACAGCGGCCTCATCTCTCTAGGACCCAGTCTGACCTTCTGCAGAATGGACACAACGAAGGCGGCACCTCACAGGGGCATCGGGAAGTTTAAACAAGCTCTTCTACATCTGACCCAGCAGTTTCACTCCTGGGAACACACCTAGGAAAAAAAGGGCAACTCTAATTTGAAAAGATACATGCACCTCCATGCTCACAGCAGCACTGTTTACAACAGCCACCGCACAGAGGCAACCCAGGTGTCCCTCAACAAACAGATAATGAAAACGGGACACATACGCATGATGGAATATTACTCAGCCGTAACAAAGAATGAGATTCTGGCATCTGCAGCAACAGGACGGAACCTAGAGAACATCATGCTTAGTGGAGTAAATCAGACAGAGAAAGATGAATACCGCATGTCACTTATGTGTGGAATCTGAAAAACAGCACATGTGAATGCATACAGCCAAACGGATATAGACTCAGACGTGAAAACATACCAGTGGTCACCAGCAGGGAAAGGGCAGGGGTGGGGGGCAAGATAGGGGCACAAGCTACTGTGTATACCATGGGTAAGCAACAAGAACATGCCGTACCGCACAGGGGATTGTAGCCGTTACCTTATAACGTCTAGCTGAGCAAAAGCGGTGGCAACATTGGAGCACGATGCCTGGCACTCCTGACACTAACTCAGTGCTGGAAACTGACTACACTGCGATAAAAACGCAAGAGAGAAGCATCCGTGTACGTGAACGACACAGCACAGAGGCGGGGTGGGCGCCAGCTGCGGTTCTCGCCGCCCTGCGGGCACCGTGCTGTGGAGGAAGGGGCCTGCAGCTGTGGAGCCAGGCCGTCTGGGTCCCGGTGTCGCTGAGGCTCTCGGGGCCTCGGTTTCCCCACGTGTAAACAGGCGCCTCGGGGGCTGGTCTGAACGCACAGACACACCAAGGCTCAGCGCCACTGCTGGCCTGCAGCCCCCTCCGCCCAGGGAACCCTGGGCCAGCTGACTCCAGAGGCCCCCCTGCTGGGACCCCCAAGTGCAGGAGTCACCAGATGGCCGGGACGGGTCAAGCTCTCCTGTTTTCCCAGCCCCAAGGCAGGTCTCCAGGTCAGGAAACGCAAACCCACCGGAACAGCAGACAGATGCCAGAGAGGGGCCGCTCCTCCTCCAGCGAGCGGCCCTGCCCCCACCACTGCCCAGCCCGCCGGCCCGAGGGCCCACGATGGCCCCTGGGTGCCAGCACGGCTGCCCGGCCTCGGCTCCATGTGACCCCCTTCCCAAGCACCCCAGGGCCGAGCTGGGCCTCCCCGCCAGGCCTCCGGGAAGGAAGCTTCCAGAAGGGGAGCACTGGGAGCCACAGTGCCCCGCAGAGGGCCCAGGGTCTGGAAAGCACCCGAGGGCCCTGGGGGCTGCGGGCCAGGCAGCACAGGCCTGTCCAGCCCTTTGTGGGGAACCGCAGGGCATGCGCTGCCCTTCACTGGAGGCAACGGAAGGGCAGGGACTCGGACAGTGGAGGTCTTCCGCACCCCACCCACACGAGGGCCCACCCGACCAGACGCTCGCCCCTTCCTTCACTCGGCCATCCACACACTCAGCCAAAGAGCAGCTGCTGAGAGGCCTGGCCCTGGGGCCCCCTCTGTGAAAAGGAGGGGTGACAGCAGCGTGGGGGTGCTTGGGGGTCACGGCAGTGTCCACCCAGCCCAGCTCCTGAAAGTGAACCCCAGGCAGTGACTGCGGTCCGGCGGTTGCTGCTGGGGCTGAAGCCTGGCCTGGTGATGCAGACCCCCACTCTCCTGAAGCTCCCGCTCAGGGGCACCCCGGGCTCTCAGCTGGGCCCCCCACCCCCGCGTCATGATACAAGCCCTCCCAGCCCACCCGTGCCCTGGTGAGCCCCCCGACGCTGGGGAGCACCTCTGCCTGTCCTCATCCCCACATGCTCTCACGCTGCCCACCGCCTGCGAAGGATGGCACAGTGTCCCCAGCGTGCCCCCACGGCCCTGGCCCCTACCCCCTTCTTTGCCAGTCCCCAATCCCACTTCTATCCATCGAGATGAGTCTCTCCAACGAAGTCCTTCATGAAACCCCCTGTCCTCCAGCAGCAGCACCTCTTCCTGCCTCCAAACAGCAGGACGAGGCACACATCTCTCTGAGGAGGCATGCTCCTATAGTACCCCTCATTTGAAGTGCACCCCAATCTGAGTGTGAGTCTTTAGGGGGGCAAAGGGTGTATCTGACTTTGTACGTGCAGTGCCAGCGAACACGCACCTTGCCCGCCCAGCGCCTGGGGGTGGGGGGGCCTGCTCCCAAGGGCAGGACCTGGAAACCCCTCTGCACACACAGTAGCTGGTGCGCCATCCAAAAACCTAGTACCTGGCGCTTGCTCTGTGCAAATACTTGGCATTCACATTCCAACACCAGTTCCCTGAACTCACTTGACAAATTCGCCAAGGGACGTCTGCCAAACACGAAACTGATAAGCGCATTGGTTCCCAACTGAGAAGCTTCTGCAAGAAGCTTAAGTCATTCTGGACCTCCAGCAGACAGACGCGCGGACATTCACACACAAGCACCCTCAGGTGTGGCGTAGACCCGCCTTTGCCTCGCCACTCCGCCTCTCCCCAGTTCTCGCCGTCTGAGTCTCCAGCGCAGCGTCTGTAAAACGGGAAGGCTGACACCTGCCCCGCAGGGTTGTTCGGAAACTTCACTGAGCATGGTGCCTGGTCTTCAGCGCATGGACGGTGAGCCTCACAGTGATCATGAGCACGCTGCTCAGCCGATGCAAGAGGTTTGCATTCTCTGTTTTATTCCCCACCAGACAGCAAGACTGCAAACTTTCCTGATTGGCCCCCTCACTCAAACCCAGGAGCCAGATGAGACCAGGCCATGTGGATTTCCTTCCAGGGCAGCAGCTCCGCTCCAGGTACCCTGGAGACCCCCGGACCGCTGTCGCGTCTCAGAGGCCCCGGGGCAGGAGTCACCATTGATCCAGGGGCTCCTGTCTCCCGCGTGAGACGCACTCTGCTCCCCAGCCTCCCCCGCCCTCGGGGGTCACCCTGTGACTGAGCTGTGGCCCAGAGCGGCCAGACTCACAGACCAAACCTCCGCGTGGCACTCGCGCCCTCTCCCCAGCCCCTACTCCATGAGGCCCTGGACGGGGCAGAAACCCCCACTGGCCCAGGACAGGAGCCAGAAGGGACCCGTGCTGCGGGAAGCACAGGCTGGCTCTCCCCCACCCCTACAGCACCCCGACCCACGCGTGGGGAGGCCCCAGCGCTCGCTGAGCCTCATGTGGGCACGCAGAGGAGACCAGACGCACCTGGGCCGGACAGTGAGCCGAGAGGCAGCAGATAGGCCGGGAGGCGGTCTGGGCTCTCCCCAGGCTGTGCGCTCCTACCTGCGACTCTCCCAGACCTCTGAGAGCTGGGGGCCAGCCCAGGACCCCAGGACGTGCCAGGGCCCTCTCCTCTCCCCTGACGACCCTAGCCCCAGGAGCCTCTGCTGCCCTGCCCCACGGAGTCCCGCCGGCGACGGGAGAATCTGGCCCTTCTCCTTCCCATCGAAAGGAGTCTGCTCAGCCTCGTCTGTGCACGCTCTCCCAGTCACATCATTTCCGACAGCAGCCTGAGAGCAGGAGAACCAACAGAAAAGGCAGGCAGGAGCAGCCTAGGGTGCTGGGGATGGGAGGCCCGGGGTGAGTGCCTGCCCAGCTGCTGGGTCAAGGGCAAGGGTCTTTGGGCAACACGCTGGCCCTCAGCGCTTACTCAACAGAAAAAAAGCCTGAGGCGAATTCAATGATTAGTAGGTTCTAGGTCTGAGAACCTCTAATGCAGTATGGACAAAGGGCGCTGGTTTTGAAGAGTTTGGCTGGGAATTGTACTGAATAATTTAAGAGTCTCTTAGAGCACTGCCATTCTCCACTAAGGGAGGGAGCAGGTTAAATAAAACACACACACCCCAGAAGTGCTAGAAAGGAAGGAAAGCGCTCCACGGGGCAAGGAGCTGCCGGTGTGCCCCGCACCAAGCATGTACAGGCGCTTACAGATATTTTTTAATAGGTGACAAGAGCTCCTGGAAGGCAGGGGTGACGACAACTGGAGCGCGTTTACTGAGATGCGGGCACTTCGCTGCGTGATCACTAAGCCAGGCCAGCCAGCCTCAGGGCCTTTGCACCTGCAGTCCTCTCGGTCAGGAACACTCTCCCACCAGACATCGCCTCCTGCCCTGAATGCGGCATGCAAATCAGCGAGGCCGAGCCCCACGCAGCTCGCCCACCTGTTGCTGCTGCTTTCTCAGGGGCTGGACAGACTTTATATTCCTTACTCAGTGGTTTCTTGTCTGCCCCCACCCCACCGACACATGTTCCAGGAGGGCAGGGACTGGCTTTCCTCAAAGTGCCTACAGACAGTGATATTTATCTGCTAAATGAACTGCCAAGCCTTAATTCACCTAACCCTGACATCATGCTAAAAGGAAGTCCCCATAATGTGAACTTCACAGATAACGAGAGAGGGGAGGTGGCCTGCCCGAGGTCACCCACCATCCAGGGCGCTGCGGGAGCTGGACTCAAGCCTGCCCGTCTGACCCCTCTGCTGGGTCTGGCTGCTCCCCTCCACCCACCCCACCGACACCGCAGACAGCGGGATGTGGCAGGTATAAAAGCTACTGGACATTCACTTTCAGCACAACAACCCATTCCCGCACCAAAAAATATGTTCTCCGTGATCCCCTTAGTCTCAACAGACATGAAAACCACCCGCATGCACACGCACACACGCGCGTGCACACGCACACGCGCACACACGCGCGTGCGCACCCTTCGTAGGGCCCTGCTGGTATCAGCCCAGCTTCAGCCTCACACGGCCTCCCTCAGCGCCCCACTGCACACACTGGGTGCCTTGTCACTAGCGCCAGGAGCCGGGAAGAGACACTGTCACTTCCTCCTTTTCTAACCGCGGGGCCGGGCAGCCTGGCCTCCATCCTGGGGAAGCAGGAAGCCAGGGACAGCAGCGATGCTCTCAGGTGGGGCAGGAAACGGCCGGCCTGGCCACACAGACCCTTGTCCTCAGGGCGGAGGTCAACGGCTCCGGCTGGGGCCGGGCGGCCGGGCCCTCAGGAGGCTCGCTGGCCCCTGACAGTGAGCCCGACCCAGGCATGACTCAAGACAGCAGTGACCCCAGGCTGCATGGCCCGTCCCCGCCGTGGGAGGGCCAGCACACCCTCCCGAAGCACTGTGGGCCTGAATATTTTAACACTCGCCAGAAAAGCAGGCGAAGAGCATTCAAATGGTAAAGACAGAGCGACTCCACTCCATAAAAACGGCAGCTGTCTGTCTGGAGACAGCAGAAGCCTGGAGCTAAGCTAAGTGTCCGGTGGCAGGGGATGGTCTACCGACGCCGCTGTGGCGGCCCCTGAAACGCGCAGAGAGGAGCAGCTCGGCTGGGACGGGTCTGCACAGGACGACTGACAGAGAGCACATGGCCCGGCCGGGACCGGCAGCACAGGACCCTGTGACGGCGCCCCGAACACTCAGCAAGGACGCAGGGCCAGCCTGCAAGCAGAGCCGGGGACTGTAGGGACGCGCCACCTTCCCCATGTGCCTGCCGTACCATCTGAAGGTACTCGACATGCCTGTTAGTGTTTCAGTTTTCAGGAAAAAAAGAAAAAGAAAAAGATGGTGGGGGGAATTCTGTATTAAAAAAAAAAAAGAAAAAACTAGACTGTTCCCCTTGAGGAATTGTTCACAAACTGCTTCCAACAATTTCTCTTCCTTCATACATCCCAGATCCACTGAACAGCCCTAAGTCTCCCAAACACACCATTCGTCCCTGGAGACTTTCCTCTGGACTTGGCCCATTTCTAAAGAGCGGTCGCCCCCTGCATCCATCCAGGGTTTCACGACGCTCTCTCAGGCTAAAGTGGAGAACCTCAAGGGGATCATGGGCCCCTGTCACACCCCTGTTGCGTGCTGGCACCTGCCAGGTGCCAACGTGAGCGATCTCTGGTATTCACAGGAGCCCTGGACGTGAGGCAGGCTCATCCCCTCTTCTAGGGGAAAAGCAAAGCCCAGCAAGGGAAAGCAATGTTCCCAAAGTCACACAGCCAGGAAGTTTACAATCCAGACCCTGAGCAAACCCTTCTGTGCTGCTCCACAGTGGAGACGCCTGAACTGCGAGGCTGCCTTGCTGAATCTCATTTAAGCCTCTCATCTAAGGCGTAGCTTGACCACATCTGGAGGTCCATTCCACCAAACTACCAAGTGGGTACCACGCTTGCGGGCCAAGCTGAAGCCAGCAATGAGGTACCCTTGGGGAGCTTCAGTTTTTCAGGGTGACCTGGCTGCCAGGGTCCCCCTAAGCCTGGCTGAATGCGGTGCCCCACGAATGCCCTCTCCCACTGCCAGGTGAGTCAGCAGGCACCCCAGTTGGCACCGAAGAGTGGGCACGCCGGGCATGGCCACCTGTGGGCACGGAGCCCACGCTGGCTCAATAGCAGAGCCCAGTCATGAGCTGCAGGCTTGACACCTTCAACCTGGACCGGTGCGATTTTGCCTGTGGCCAGAAAGGGCACCTCAGATTGCACCAGGCCAGCAGCAGCATCAAAACTACTCCCTCCTGAAAACGCACTTATTTATTACAGCCTGGGGGAACAGACCACCTGTGCTGTTTACAGAGAATTCAGACTTTCTCCTCCTCTCTGTCTCTGCCCCTCCCCTCCACCCCTCCAATCAGACAAGTTACCTGGGAAACAAATTTGATATACTCCAAAATCTTATGACAAATGGCACTGAAAGAGGAAAAAAGAATTCTCTGTGTTTAGTCACGCCACGAAAAGCATCACACAAATCAAAGGCCGGGACGGGCCCAGGAGGAGTTGCAAGTGACAGGAGTGGAGAAACGAACACACGTGTGCGTGCACAGCAGGCAAGTTCCCACGGGACCTGGGACTCACTCAGGAGGACACGGATTTCAACTCCCAAGAGAAACCACCATCCGGACGAACCTGGCACTTGACACCCAGTAGGTGCTTAGGAAGCATGAGTCCAAGCTCAGAAGGTCGGGCCCCGAAGAAAACATCAGGCCAAAGAGACCAGCAAAAACTGAAGGGGCTCCTCTTTTCCCTTTCACAGCAAAAAGCCCAGAGACATTTCAGTCGAAGCAGCACAATGGCTGAGAATTTAAAAACAAGTCTCATCAATGAATCAAGCCTTAAGAATAAAGAAGGCCACTGTTAACCCATGCTCTGATCCCTCTTTGGTCAGAAGAGACCACCTCCCCCAGTTCTGAGATGCCACATGCTAAATGTGTTTTTTTTGGTAAAGGTAGAATAAAAGGTTAGCAGCTGATCCACACTTCTCTGGTGCAGAGGAGACAAAGCACAGGGACAAAGCCCTCTTCCCGCGGACAAACATGCCCAGCAGGTGATCAAATTCAGCTCAGGCAAGACAACAGCAAAATGGATTCTGGTCCCTCAGACCCGAATCCTGCCTGCTTCTGCAGGACTCCAAGCCTTTGGCTACCACCAACGCCATGGGCAGCAGCCACGAGAGGCCCAGGGAGGCGGGGGACTGGGAAGTCCGGACATGAAACGGCAAGGAGGCGCCGTGTGCAGGCCACAGCCCGGGCAGATGGGCCCTTCCCCCGCAAGGTGCGGCCATGTGTACCCCAGGGAGGGGCAGGCGCCGCGCAAGCACCCCCACCCAGCCCCTCGGCAGCCAGCCGGGTCGCCGTCGCCTTTGTGCTTCCCTCTTTGTTTATGAGTCTTCCGGATCCAAAGTCTCCTGCACACAGTGCATCAGGCCTGGCGCTGTCACCGGCCATGTCAGGCACACTGTTGACTCTGCAAGGATTTAATCAGTAACCGGCCCAGCAGATAGGCACGGGGGCAAGCTCCAACCTGACCCCACTGAAGGCAAAGTTTACAGCCGGGCCAGGGGAGGAGGCTGCCACCGTCCAGCCCATCCTCCGCCGCCCCCTGGGCCCCCCCACTCCCCGGGCTGAGCCCACCTCCCCAGCAGGGAATGGAGGGCCGTCCACCTGGGGGGTGGGGGGCACCCGGCAGGAGCTGCCGCCAGGTGGGACTGAGAGCCTGGACGCCATCCCCCACCCGCCTGAGACAGCTGTGGTCCTGGACGCCTGGTCTGTATCTCTGACCACCATCCAGCTAATTGGATCGTGTAGACAGACTACAAAGAGGGTTTGGGCAAAGAGTGTATTTGGTTTGTTTATTGGTTTGAATCCAGATCAATCACTCTGAGTCTTGTGCCTGAAGCCCACACAGTTAACCAGATAATTACCAGATGGTTCCGAGAGGAGCTGTGTAGACGGCTTAATGAAAGGACAGTGCACATTTTATGGAAGGCTGTGACCGGTATGAAACACCGCCCCACCGGCAGCTTGAGGCTGGGCCGCACGGGGCTTTCCGCCGCCACCGTGAACTACACTCAAGTTCACCTTTGTTTCATTTGGGCTAACGTTTCTCAATCAAGGGCTTGGGCCGCGCTCTAAAACGCAGACAGATTACATAATGCCCAGGCCTCAGAAAAACCCCTTGGGCTGCTTTCCTTCCCCCGGGCCTGGACACCAGCACCAGCCAGGTGTCTGGTGATGGGATAAGGTGCCCATCAACCCCACCTCTGCCCTGGAGGCCGCCACCATGGCCGGGCCTGCCTCAGCAGCCCCAGTCCGTGCCCACGGGCCCTGGCACACAGAGACCCGTGCATCCCCCTGGAACCCACCATGGGCAAAGTTAGGGACAACCCTTCCCCTGCCAGCGGGCCCTGGGGGCAGCCCATGGCACACCGGCCCGGAGATCCCCCCTACGTGTTTCCCAATGCCAGGACAAGGCTCTGCTGAGACACATCTGGCCACCAGCCCCCAGGCCCAGAAAATCACGGCTCTTCTCCAGAGGTGCCTGGGCAGGGGAAGGTGTCACCCAGCCCAGTTGGGGAAGGTGGTGCGGGGCGGGGGGGAGGCGGGGGGAGGCGGCTGCTTGAGAAGCCCAGGGCAAGTGGCTTCACCCTCGTCTCCTCCTCTCTCTCTCTCCAAAACACACCTCTTGAGCAATCAGAGGTAAACTGGGGGAGGGCAGTGAGGGGGAGGGGCACCCTGCACCTCCCAAGCTGGCTCCCCCCAACCGCGGGCAGCACAGCACAGTGCCCAGCTTCCCCCAGCGGGGGGACAGGAGCTGGGCCCGTCCTTCCCATGGAGGGCCGCTGTGCCTCCCAGCCGCTTTCTCCTCCCCAGCTCCCCTTCATGTTAAGGGGTGGCAGAAAGAAAGACAAAAGTCCACCATTCTGACCCCCCACCCCCCGCCAGCCAGGGGGAAATTCTGAAGCCAGATTCGGAGGCTGCGGCTCCCAGGCAGGGGACCACTGAGGGCTGAATCTAAAACTCTGTGTGCTGGCGGGTTTTCCGAGGCTCCCCCTCCGTCAAATGAAAAGCCAAATGCCGCGGCCTGGGGCTCGGGACAGGGTTTGAGAACATGCGCGAGCCTGAAACTGGGGCTGGAAGGCTTCACAGCAACCCAGGATCCTCCCCGAGAAGGCGGTCATTGCAGACTGCACCAGCGTGCCCACAGGAAAGAAAAAATAGGTGTTCTGAGCACGTCGGACCCAAAATTCAGAATAAGAGTCCTCATGTGTTTCAATGCTCTCGGGAGGTGGGGGGGAGGGGGAGCTGTTTCAAGGAGTATGGTTTCTTCTGCTAACTTTTCCCCCCTCCCCATTCCTTGGAGCATGTGTCATGGCCTGTGACACACTGCCAAGGGAACATGGACGCTGGGGGGATGTCTGCACACGCTACACGTTTGTGACATGTCGTGTAAGTGACACCCTGCTTCCTGGCTGGGTTTTCTTGGCACAGGTGTGGGCAGGCATTGGATTCAGCACACCCCCACTGCCCCACAGGCTTAGTAAACAGGATCAGGGCTGCCCCAGGGAAGACTGCATTCTGGGGAAGACCTGCCACCTCTCCAGAGAGGATGGGACACCCCCCACCACATACCACCCTGCACCCATCAAGACTCGGGCCCAAGCAGAGCTGGTGCTTTAAACTGTCCTTGTTTCAAAACACAAAGCATCCTGTTCACCTCCTGCCTGCTACCCTCCCCCGCAGCGACCCCACCACAGCCCTCTCTCTCCACCTTGCAGATCTGATTTCAGAAACCAATCCTCGACTTCTCTCCCTCTCATCAGGGTGACCCAGTCCCAACCATACATTTTAAAACAATAACATAAATACAACCTCCAGCAACAAAACACACGTACAAAATACTACACAGACAATGCAACACCAGAGCCCCACAAGCCAGCTTCCGCACTGGAACTTGACCGCCCTCGGTGGGGAGGAGATAACCCAGGACCCCCGCCCCCTCCCCCTCCACTTCCACCCTCCCTGTGTTGCCAACGAGGTGGTTTTGTGCTTGGTTTTGTTTTTTTGTTGTTTTTTTTTTTTTTTTTTTTCAGAAAGGGAAGCACCCAGTTTTGCCTGCCAGCCCGGGCAGGAAAAAGACGGGTAGAGCAAAGAAAGGAACTGGCTTCTGGAAATTTTTTGGGTTTTGGGGTTTTGAGGTTGTTGGGGCTTTTTTTCCTTTTTTAAAAAAAACTGTTTTGTTTTCCCTTCCGGCGCAGATCCAGATGTGCCTTCAGAAAGGGAACCCTCACCACCAACGGGGCCCAGCCTCGGGTCTATCCCAAGGTCCCAGCCGTAAGGAACACAAGCGCTGGGCCCGGAGGTGCCCGAATGCTCAGTCTGGGGACAAGGCCAGATCCTCTCCAGAATTCCAGGGTCTCCCCGGGCCCGCCGGAATCCACAATGCAGCCGGGAGCCCAGCCGGGGAAAGGGGTGCCCGGTTCTCCCGGTGCCCCCACCACCACCCCCCGGGCGCCGGGCAGGCCCCGAGCTCCAGGTGCAGCGGCCGGTGGGAGGGGGCGCCTCCCCGGCCCCGAGGGGAGGCGCGGGGGTGCGGGCGCGCCGACGCGCAGAGCGACTCACCGTGGCGGACGCCAGGCTGTTGTCGGCCAGCGTTAGGTGGTGCGGCTCCCAGCGCCTCAGGAATTTCGAGGTGAGGATCTTGCTGAGAAAGGTCCGCGGGTGCCGGATGACACAGACCTGGATGTCGCCCTCCTGCAGCAGCTTGTACCTCATCCCGTTGCACAGCAGCAGGGCCCGGCGGCAGGGCACGGCGCCCATCTTCGTGCCCTCGGGGGCCGGCACGTCGCCCCCCAGCAGCGGCTTGGTCTCCTCGATCTGCCGAGGGTCGCCGCCGCCCGAGCTGCTGGTCAGATCCATGGCCGGGCCGGAGGGAAGCGGGGAAAGGGGCTGGCCCGGGCTGCCGGGGCGGCGGGGCCCCCCGGGCGGCGGCCCGCACCCCCCCAGCCCCCGGGAAGGCGGCGGGCGCGGGGCTGGGGGCGCCCCGCAGGGGCGGGGCCCGGGCGGCGGGCGGCGCGGGGCTTCCTGCGGGCTCCGGCTTCCTCCTAGCTCGTCGGGTGCATGCTCGCGGCGGCCGGACCGGCTCGGCGGGCGGCGGGCGGGGGCGCGGGCGAGCGGGGGGCGGCGGCGGCGTGGGCGGGCGGCCGCGCGGGCGGGCGTGTCTCGGGCCCGCCGCCCGCTCGTGTGCACGGTGCGTGTGTCCGGGCGGCCGTCCGCGAGCGAGTGTGCGGCGGGGCCGCGGGGGCCGGCGCGGCGGGGAGCTCGCGGAGCCGCGCGGCGCGCGCGCGATTGGTCCCCGGGGGTCATGTGCCCGCCCTCTGACGTCAATGGCGGCAACGCCGGCCGCCGCCGCGGCTTCGGCCTCGCGCGGGCGGGGTCCGCCGGCGGGGGGGCGAGGGGCGGGCGCGGCCCGGCAGAAGCGGCGGCCCCGGGGAGAGGGGCGGGGGCGGCCTGGCCCGCGGGACCCCGGCGCCCCGCCCGGAACCGGGGGACGGGGGCGGGGCGCCTGACGTCACGCCGGGCCGCGCCCCCCCGCCGCCGGTGCCCAGGCGGCCCGGGCCCGAGAGCGGTCCGCGCGGGTGGCGGAGGGCCGGCCGGGTGCCAGACCGAGGGCCCGGGGCCGGGGCCGGGGAGGGCTGGGCCGGAGGTGCTGGGGTAGGGCCGCCCGACCTGGGACCCCCTCCCAGCTCTGGCCGCCCACCTGGATGGCCAGGTGACCCTCCACCCCCGCTCAGCTCTGGCCGCCCACCTAGATGGCCAGGTGAGCCTCCACCCCCGCCCAGCTCTGGCGGTCCACCTAGATGGCCAGGTGACCCCCCACCCCACCCCCGCTCAGCTCTGGCCGCCCACCTGGATGGCCAGGAGGCATAGATATTCCCTGGAATTGCAAATGTCCCATCAGGTATCCAAATAATGAGCCACACACACCCTGGCTCAGCCGGTGGGACTCTACGGGCCTTCTGGTCATTTACAGATGTCTGTCTGCCCTTGGGGTCCTCAAGCTTCTGCAGGGAGGAGACAGGCTCCCCAGCCACCATCCCCCCTTGCTTTCCTTCTCCTCCTGGAGTCTGATCAGTTCCTAACAGGAACCTAGACACAGAATGCCTCTCCAGTGTTATGTTCGCCCCCTCTGCCTGCACCCCAGCGGCCCAGACCTTTTTTCCTCTCCCCTTCAGGCCGGGTCATTTCTGTCTGCGTTCCCAGGCCCTGCAGGGCTGTGAGAGAACCATATTGGAAGCACCCTCAGGGAAAGAACTGCCATGTCACGGGGGCACTCCAGCTGTGCAACAAGAAATGGTCCCTGTGTGCCATCGGAAAATGTACCCAGAGCTACCTAGCCAGTGCTCAGCTCTGGGGTTGGGTTCCTCACATCCACCTGTCAATAGCATTAAAACCCCCAGATCTGTGCCTTTTTGTTTAGTGAAGGTGCCTCTGTAAGTGGACACACGGGTGTGTGAGCATGCATTGAATTGCATCATAAATGCCAAAGTCTGTCCATGGCAGCCCTTCAGTGGGGATTGTCCCTTTCCCCTGCTCCAGAACACACGAGGTTAGGGCTTCCCAAAAGATAATCACCCAAGCCGGGCCAGGGCTGGCACCTGGGTGGAAGTCAGGGCCCGATGTGTGTCCCTCCGCAGAGAAGAAACATGCAGGCTGCCCGGGAGATAGATGTGCAGAGCTGTTCTCTCATGAGCCATGGGGAGGCAAATGAGGTGGGGAAATGGGGAATTCACTGACTCCCTACAACCTGCTGGCAATTTCTCTTCTTCAAGTTCTGAACTTCAACAGCCTTGAGAAAACCATCAAACAAGAAGGAGTGAAGCCGGAGTCCCTAACTGATGACGCAGCTCCAAGCCATACCTTTAAGAGGGTTTGTGCCTGCTCAGTCGCTTCAGTCGTGTCTGACTCTTTGCGACCCCATGGACTGTAGCCCGCCAGGCTTCTCTGTCCCTGGGATTCTCCAGGCCAGAATACTGGAGGGGGTTGCCATGCCCTCCTCCAGGAGATCTTCCTGACCCAGGGATCGAACCCATGTCTCTTACATCTCCTGCACTGGCAGGCAGGTTCCTTACCACCTGGGAAGCCCATTTAAGGGGGTTAGATCTGTTGTTCAGACCTTTATAGAGCTGCTATTTGCCAATTGCAGGAATAATTCCTAGCATCCTAAGCACACATACAACTTTTCCTCTCACAGCAACACTATGACACAGGATTGACCCATCACCATCCCCTCCCGCAGGTAAGGATACAGAGAGGCTGCCAGCCTCATGTGGCTAATCAGGACCCGGCCCAGGTGCGAAGCTCAGCATCTAAGGCCACGTAAAGACAATTACCATACTCCTCATGGCGGGGAGTGGGGGTGGGGAGAGGTTTGCGGGTGTGTGCTGTGGCACTGTGGACATGTCCTGACTCCACGTGGTCATTAGGAATCAGGGAAGACCCTCAGTCCATGCAGGAAACGGCAGGCGTTTTGCCACAGCATAGAAAGAGCCCGGAGGGTGCAGGGCAAAGGCCCTAGAGGTGAGCAGGGGCAGAGCAAGCAGTGCCCTGAAGTGCAAGCCCAGGGACCAGACTCTCCCCTGAGAGCAGTGGGAAGCCACCACACAGGCCATCCAGGGGAGTGACTTGTAGATGTCACCTTCATCCAGGTCACTGGCCACAGCACATGGACAAGGTTTGCAAAGCAGCAGCCTGGAGGCAGGGAGGCTGGTGGAGAGGCTGTCGAGGGTACCCAGGAAGGAGGTGATGGGGTGCAACAGGAAATCATGAGCGGGGAGGCTCGATGGCAGACAAAGCAGCCGCCGTCCACTTGAGGGACATCTGTGGACCCTCCTCTCCCCATTCAGGGGGCAGAACTTCAGCAGAACGAGATTTACCAGGATGCAGTTTCAGATGTCATCCAGACCTCCTCAGCACTGCTTGGTATGGTACTTGATGAATAGGAGCAGCGTGATAAAGTGCCAGGTACTATGCTAGCGGAGTTATAAATTTGTTCTCTTTTCTTCCTCTCAACCAACCCAGAAGACGGAAATTACCATCTCCATCTTAAGGATGAGGAAGTTGAGGTTTAGACAAACATGAGGATCTTAGCCAAGATTTTGACCCCAAATTCTGTCTGACCATGTCTTTCCCACTCCTTCTGTAATGTTTTCCTGAGCAGAGGCTCAGGAAGAAAAGTGCTGAATTTGATCAATACATCTTTCAATAATAGTTCTTGGTTTGAGTTTGAGGTCAGTGACATGGAGCCCACGAGGTACTATAAGAAGTTCCCTGGAAACTGAAAGCAGGAGTTCCTGGTCAACAGTAGCCCTCGTGCTTGCAAGCAAATACACAGTGACCTATGGTCAGGCTCACCTGTCCCCTGTTGCTTAGGCAGTAGATTGAGGTCAGTGAGCGAGGCTGCGAGGAGATGGAATGCGCTTATACTCAGTGATACGCAGAGTCCCTCACCTCCCAATGGCCCAGGTTCTTGACCTAAAAATGAGTAAGTCCAGCTGTCAGATTCCATCAGAAGCCCCCTCCCTGCAGCTCCCCAGCCTCTGGAGGAGACACAAGCCCACTGAGTTTCCACCAATGCCTCGGGTACCACAGGAGTCCAGATTCTGCCAGCAATAGTACAGGTCCCTTAGAGGTCACCCTCCTGGCATCAAACTTGAGAGGGTCATGGAGCAGTAGGACCGACAGGCAAGGTCACGAACCCATCACTCTCCCGGGGCTCATGGGCCAGTTGACTCACAAAGATCACCAGACAAAGCTTCCATGTTCTCCAATCTTTGCTGGCAGCCCCTCGTTTGAGCCCGTCCCAAAGACCAACGTTCTGCTCTCACCGGCTCACTGCAAGTTCCTCTTCCACTTGGATCAACAATGTACCACGGATTCACTCGGGGCCATGTTGGTGAAGATGCTACTCCATGCTAGAAGCTGGGGGCATGTAGTGAGGGAGCGGGAAAGAGCTCGCAGCTCAACCCTGAGGTCCCTCAGGTCACTCCCTGGAGCCAACTCAGAGGGGAAAGACAGACCTGCTGCCCTGGCAGCCTACAAAGGGACGTGAGGAAGTCGCAAAGTCCCCGGTGGGGAGGAGAGCGTGAGAGCCGATGACTGGCCCTGAGAGAGGGCCGCCTAGGCGTCTGCTTCTACCTAACACACGCCCAGAGGTCCTTTGCCCAGTTCCCTCCTCCCCTCTCCACAAAATGCTCCACAAACCCAACACACTGTATCCTCCAAGGGGGCAGGATCTGTTCCAGTTCTGCCCATCGCTGTGTCCAGCAGTGTGCTGGTGGATGTTTAAGCATCAGCTTGTGGGGGGTGGGGGGTTGCTGATTTATAGCATTCGACAATCTCCCTGGTGGAAATATTCCCACCACGGCCATCTTCAGGTTATCAGCAGGCCTCACTGAACATGGAGAATTGGGAAGAGACGTACCCGATTGCAGTGTTTCCACCCTACAGATACAACATTCCGGGGGACATGAAACAGGGGCAGAGGGGTCTCAGCTCAGGGCTTGCAAAGCCTAAAATATTTCTATCTAGCCCTTTTACAGAAGAAGTTTGGCGACCCCTGAAATAGGCATAAATAACCTTCAGGACAGAAATGCTAGTAAAATAATTAGGAAGTGGGGAGTTGGTGATGGACAGGGAGGCCTGGCGTGCTGTGGTTCATGGGGTCGCAAAGAGTCGGACATGACTGAGCAACTGAACTGGACTGAACTGATGAGTTTTATTACCTTTTTAAAGATACAATTTATTTAAATATAATTTGATATTAATTCCATCCTGTTTAATGGCTCTGACAACCAGCTTGCAAAATTCCTGAAAAACAGTCAGCTCTCATGGGTGAGCATAGGTCAGCTCCAACAGGTCCCTGCCTGTCCTGGACTATAGAAGCTGCATGATGGTTATCTGTTGGAAATCAAACTGCAACGCCAACATTCTAATCATTAGGCAATACTGCCCTGCTTCCTGCCTGCCTTCATTCAATTCCATTAAACCCGTGTCAGCACCTACTGAGGGCCAAGGACTTTGCTGGGGACTATAGGTCCAGCTCACACAAGGTGCTGCCCTCGTGAGGCTCATAGTTGAGTGAGGGGAATCAGACACCCCTCCTCCCCCTTCACCCCCCAAAAAAAAGTGTGCTGAGAAGAAAACAAACTCCTTGCCCTTCCATTTACCAGATGTGTGTATCTTTGGTTGATTTGCTGTAAAATGGGATTATAACAGCACCTTTTCCCAGAATCATAGGAATTAAATGAGCTCACAGCCCAGCACTGGGTGAGCACGTAGAATAAGCATTGTATTTTCATGTCACCACTGTCATCTTCGAACCCGTGTTCCCAAGGCCCTGATTACAGCCCTTCTCAAGCTCACGTTGCCCAACAACTGGAGCACAGACACTCAGTACAGCGTCTGTGCAGGGGTTTCAACTTTGGCCGCTACGGACATTTAAGGGCTGGATCATTCCTGGCAGCAGACAGCTGCCCAGGGCACTGGAGGGTGTTCAGCAGCATCCTTGGCCCTAACCCATAGATGCCAGGAGCAGCCACGATTTGCGACAAACAGAATGTCTCCAGACGTTACCGCATGTCACCTGGGAGGCAGAATCAGCCCTGATCGAGAACCCCTGGTTTGAAGGAAAATGTTTTTCCCACCTTCTCAGCCAGTACAGGATGCTCCCCAGGCATCCTGTGGTTCTCAGTCTGGGGGAGATTATATTGTCCACACTCATGCAACGGCACGTCCTTCCTCAGATGCCACTTCCCAGGGGCCGGAGGAAACTCACAGTCAGCTTTATCAGGCTGTCAAGGAACACAGGAAGTCACAGGATGAAATGAGATGCAACCTGTTTGGAGTCATGTTTCTGGAGCCCCTTAATGGCATGAAGCTATGCCTGTAATCATATGCCAGGTGCTAGAAGCAGGATTATTTGTTCTTAATTTCATAGCTGCCCCCATGGAACTGCTGCTTTGGGGGAACATTCCCAAAGCTCCGACTGAAAACTCCGTCTCAAAATTACATCATCCAGGAGAGTATTCCTGAGCCTCATTTTTAACAGGCATGAGACACCAGCATAATGGAACACACACTCTGTACTGATGGCATTTAATGTACTGATCAAATAATGTGCTTATTCTCCTGGTATAAGGAGAGGAGTCATGTTTTCATCCTGAAGTCAGGGAACATCCCCCTCCCGCTTCTGAGCTGATGTGAAGTCAGCCCATTTTCTAGGCTCATGGGTGGGGAGGGGCGGAGGGGGCTTAGGAGCCCCATTTCCTACTTAGCAGCCTGTGTACTGGGTACCACACCCCCTACTTCTCTAGTTTGGGAGATTTGGAGGCGCAATATTGCTGCTGTTTTTTTATCTTCTGGGTCTCTTGGCCCCAAGGTATACGAGGGCCCCAACCAGGAATCAAACCTGTACCTGATTCATTGGAAGGTGAAGTCTTAACCACTGGACTGCTAGGGAAGTCCCTGAGGTTAATTAAAAAAAAAAAAAAATGTATTACAGAGGATTGAACATTTATCTAAAACTAATCTTTGTTACTCAATATGCCAGCAAATTTGGAAAACTCAGCAGTGGCCACAGGACTGGAAAAGGTCAGTTTTCATTCCAATCCTTAAGAAAGGCAATGCCAAAGAGTACTCAAACTACCGCACAATTGCACTCATCTCACACGCTAGTAAAGTAATGCTCAAAATTCTCCAAGCCAGGCTTCAGCAGTACGTGAACCGTGAACTTCCAGATGTTCAAGCTGGGTATGGAAAAGGCAGAGGAACCAGAGATCAAATTACCAACATCTGCTGGATCATCGAAAAAGCAAGAGAGTTCCAGAAAACATCTATTTCTGCTTTATTGACTATGCCAAAGCCTTTGACTGTGTGGATCACAATAAACTGTGGAAAATTCTGAAAGAGATGGGAATACCAGACCGCTTGACCTGCTTCTTGAGAAACCTATATGCAGGTCAGGAAGCAACAGTTAGAACTGGACATGGAACAACAGACTGGTTCCAAATAGGAAAAGGAGTACGTCAAGGCTGTATATTGTCACTTTGCTTATTTAACTTCTATGCAGAGTACATCATGAGAAAAGCTGGAATCAAGATTGCCGGGAGAAATATCAATAACCTCAGATATGCAGATGACATTACCCTTATGACAGAAAGTGAAGAGGAACTAAAAAGCCTCTTGATGAAAGTGAAAGAGGAGAGTGAAAAAGTTGGCTTAAAGCTCAACATTCAGAAAACGAAGATCATGGCATCTGGTCCTATCACTTCATGGCAAATAGATGGGGAAACAGTGGAAACAGTGGCTGACTTTATTTTGGGGGGCTCCAAAATCACTGCAGATGGTGATTGCAGCCATGAAATTAAAAGACGCTTACTCCTTGGAAGGAAAGTTATGACCAACTTAGATAGCATATTCAAAAGCAGAGACATTACTTTGCCAGCAAAGGTCTGTCTAGTCAAGGCTATGGTTTTTCCTGTGGTCATGTGTGAATGTGAGAGTTGGACTGTGAAGAAAGCTGAGTGCCGAAGAATTGATGCTTTTGAACTGTGGTGTTGGAGAAGACTCTTGAGAGTCCCTTGGACTGCAAGGAGATCCAACCAGTCCATCCTAAAGGAAATCAGTCCTGGGTGTTCATTGGAAGGAGTGATGCTGAAGCTGAAACTCCAATACTTTGGCCACCTCATGCGAAGAGTTGACTCACTGGAAAAGACTCTGATGCTGGGAGGGATTGGGGGCAGGAGGAGAAGGGGACGACAGAGGATGAGATGGCTGGATGGCATCACGGACTCGATGGACATGAGTTTGAGTGAACTCTGGGAGTTGGTGATGGACAGGGAGGCCTGGCGTGCTGCGATTCATGGGTCGCAAAGAGTTGGATACGACTGAGCGACTGAACTGAACTGAACTGAATCTTTGTTACACACAATCAGTTAATTGATTTACATACACACACCAAAACCTTAATAGCAGTTATCTCTGCAGTGGCTGGGATTATAAGTCATTCTTTTGCCTTTTGAAATCAACATTATCAAAATACAATTTACATGAAATAAAAGTCACCTGTTTAAAAGAACAGGTTGATAAGTGTTGATGAAGGTCTACACCGAGGTAACCACCACCCGAATCAAGACACCAATACAGAACATTCTCACAACCCAAACAAAGCTTCTTCTGCTCCTCTGCTGTTGATCCCAGCCACCCACTTGCTGGCCTAGACATCCCCCCATCTGCCTTCTGTCACTATAGATAGTTTCACCCCTTCGTGAAGTTCATATAAATAGAGTCAGAAGATACATCCTCCTTTGGGTCTGACCTCTGACGCATCATAACACTTTTGGCGATCCATCCGTGTTGGTGCACGTATTGTGGTCTGTTCCTTTCGTGGCTGACTAATCTATCCATTACACAGCTGCAAGACTTATGGGTAAATAACTGTTGTCCTCTTTCTGCTCTCTTCCCACCCCCCAAGCCCAAATTTTTCACAAGGAACATGTATTGATTTGTTTTACTTTTGAAAAAAGACAAATGCCATTCATTTTTTTAAAAAATTCACAGGGACTTTATGAAATGCCAGGCTGCTGCTGACGCGTGGAAATGGATGCCTGGCACAGCCGCACAGAGGTTTGAAGGCCACGGATCATATTTTTAAAAATAAAAACCACTGTGTTTTTCAGATTAATTGCATCTCTCTCCCACACCAGCCTTTGCGGTGAGCTGCTCAAATTGACCAATTTAAATGTGACCTCACTTCTTTCCCCTCCATCCGCTCTGAGTCAGTTGCTAAGAAGCAAGGAAAGGAAGTATGGCGGGGGGCAGGGAGGGGGGGGGCGGCGTGTTAACATGTGTGGAGTATGTGTGGCTCTTCCAAAACCTAGCCACATCCCCTTTCATGAGCCGAGACATGATCAAGGGTCTGTCCAGGATCCCAGAGCAGGGAAACAGGAGGATGGAATCCAGGGGCTCCAGGAGGGCTGGGAAGGAGGCTGAAAGCACAAACTTTGGATCTGGATCCCAGCTGTCCTCCTGAGTTAGCTGGGTGACACTACCCGAACCTCTTAACTTCTCAGAAGCCTCAGTCTCTTCATCTGTGAAACAGAGATCCAATCTGAGAGCCACAATCAAGCAAATGAGACAATGCATGTGAAGTGCTCAGAGCGAGGTTTAGGAAGAAGTGCCCAGTGCATGGTAGGGAAGCCAGGTTGCTCAACTCCTGGTTCCTTCTTTCTTCAGCCACGAAGCTGAACTTCATGGCAGCCATGGAACCGAAACTGCAGTCTGCCTGGGCTGAAGGGAGAGGAGTGGACGTTTCCTCGCAGCTCTGGTGAGCAGACCCTCACAGATTCAGAGAAAGGAGCGAGGGCAGGCTGCAGCAGCAGGGTGCTCGCCGAGACCCCTGCTGCAACAGAAACCAACCAGGGTAGCTTCAGATAGAGTGGAAATGGCTTAGAAGGAATCAAGGGTGTCTCACAGGACCCCTAAGAACATAAAGGTAGGCAGGTCTCAGAAACGGCCAGAAACCAGGGCCCTTCTCTCGGTTCTGTGTGCCTGCTTCTCTCTGCGTCTTCTTACCCTGCATCCAGACTTCCTCCGCTGTGTCACTTCAGCCTGACAGAAGGGGACCCCTCGAGAGATCCGCTGAGATCAACAATCGACGAGCTCTATCTATCTTTTAAATTATGAAAATATGATAACGCATTTATAGGAGACTTGAAAAATTACATATACAATGTTATATATAGTTACTGGGAGTTCTTTCTTTGGTCCAGTTCTAAGGGAAGAATTTAGTTGCTCAAATGGCCCAGATGCCCACCCCAGCCAGTGTCTGAGCTAAGCTGTCCGAATATGGATGCTGGCCCCCACTCCTTAGAGGTGTAGATGGTCAGGTGGGTCATTGTGAGCTGGACAGTCCCCAAGAAACGTCTTATCCCAAATAATAACCACTTATTTTCATTGTGTTCCCCAACCTTGTGCATTTATTTTATTAACAATAGCAAATACCTACATATGTCTTACTATGTGCCAGCCACTAGTATAAACACTTTGCCTGTGTTGATTCCTTTAAATTAATCCTCATGAAATTGCAGTGGGGTTTATTGTCTCCATTGTATGAATGAGGAAGTTGACGAGTAGGGAGGTTCATTAACTTGCCCAAGGTCACACTTGAACCTGGTCAGTTTAGTACTAGCCTCCCTCTCTTAGCCACCCTGCCACGTTGCCTATTTTATTTGTTTTAAATATTTATTTACTTACTCATCTGTCTGCGTCGGCTCTGAGTTGTGGCACTCAAATCTTCGCTGTAGAGTGCAGAATCTTACAGGACGCAGGATATTTCGTTGCAGCCTGTGAATTCTTAGTTGCAGCCTGTGGGATGGGATCTAGTTCCCTGACCAGGGATCAAGCCCAGGCCCTTGGCACTGAGAGCCTGGAGCCTGTCTCTGGACCTCCAGGGAAGTCCCTGCTTATTTTATTTTTCTGGGTCATGCTTCATGGTATGCAAGATCGTAGTTGCTCGACCCGGGCCCTTGGCAGTAAGAGCCTGGACTTCTAACCACTGGACTGCCAGGGAGTTCCCAGCGCTGCCTGTTTTAGCCCGAGTTATGCTTTTCATAATTTTGCTGTTAGCTCACATTTCTCAAAAAGAGAAAAAAGATAAGGAAGGGGATGAATGCTGTCTCTGACGTCTCACAAAACCTCTTCTAGTCGACAGTGGGAAACACTGGAGCCCTGCCGGCCGGCCTGTCCCATTCTGAACTGGGCGGGGGCGGGGGGCAGGACGGCATTGCCACTGCCTCCCCACGCCGCCCTGTGGCACCGCCCTGGCCTGGACCACCTAGGGCAGGACTTACAGCTTCTTTACCTGCACGCAGCAGGTGTTCAATAAGGTGGCTGTTGCCGAGAAAACGTGTTCCCCACTTTACAAGTTTCAAAGCACTTCCAAAGACAGGCAAAGAGATCAGCTGGCCTACTGTTCTGTGACACCTTGAGGAAGGAGAGTCTTCAGAAAGGACATACACGTCAGAACCCAGCCGGCACGGAACAACCAGGCCCCGGGAGGAACAGGAGCCGGGCAGGGTCTGCACAAAGCCTCCTCTCTCCTCCGTCTTCTGTCCTGATCTCTCTGGAATTCTGTTTCAGTGCCTCATGGGATTCCGGCTGCCTCTGCTGTGTGTCTGGCACTGGGCCCAAAATGGGCAACTCAGTCCAGTCTCCAGAGCTCAGTGGGCACCGCTTCCAGTTTCCCACCACCTCCAGATGTCCAGGTAACGCATCCGGGGGACCTGGCTGGGCTTTATCCAGACGGGCCCCCTGAGTCTCGGGTTCTAGGCCCCAGACTCAAAGAAGGAAGGTAACCTGCCCCAGGGCTCCCAGAGAGGAGGCCACCAACCCAAGATCCTGGCCCGTCGCCACCTAAACCCCTGTCCGAGGGTGCTGTCACAGAGCACCGTGAACTGGGCGGGTTGCACAGCAGAGACATCCTCTCTCACAGCTCTGGAGGCTCAGCAGGGTTGCTGTCATCCGAGGACCAAGGAGAGAGTCTGCTCTGCGCCTGTCTCACTCCCGAGGGTTTGCTGGCCACCTCTGGCTTGTACTCAGGGGCATCTTCCCAAGCTCCGCCTTCAAGGCCAGGGCATCCTCCCTACGTGTGCCTGTGCCCCAGCTTCCCCTTTTTATTTGTAAGGACACAGTCCTACCGGATAAGGGGCCCACTCGACTCCAGCTTGACCACATTCCAACTCACTACATCTGCAACAACCCTATTTCCAAATACAGTGACAGTCTTTATTTGGAGGGACTGGGGGCTAGGACTTGGACATGTGTTTTTTCCTTTCTTTCTTCTTTTCTTTGGCCATGAGCGTGGCACGTGGCATCTTAGTTCCCCAGTCAGGGATCGAAGCCGGGCCCCTGGCAGTGGAAGTACAGAGTCCTAACCACTGGACCATCAGGGAATCCCTCCTTGGCCATTTCTGGAGGGGCACAATTTGACCCATTACAAAGCCCAAAGCGGGCCGCGTTGAGTGCTACCCCGTTCTGCCCTAACCAGCTCTGGCCACGCCGCCTCACTCCCGGCTTCTGCAGCCCCAGAGGGCATTGCTCATCCTGTTTTCCCAGGAATGAGCATGAACACAAGTCTGCCCTCCTGTCCTCAAGCTCACATGGAGCAGTTCCCAAGGAGCTGCCGTGATTCGGGAGGACCCACTGGGGCACCTTGGGTGGGGCGTGACTCAACTCTGGGCGAGGCACTTAGGGAGCCTGGATTCAGGCTCTGTGGTCTGAGCTTCTCCACCACGCGCCAGTGTCATCAGGCAACTTCAGAGGCCCTAGACCTGAATAGCACCGGACCTAGCTCACAATCGGCTAATGAATTTCATTAGCGTGGATGACAGTGACCCACACATGCAAGTTGGCTGGCGTGACCTCTGGCCTTGTGGTTTCACAATGGTGGTGGTTGACAGGTGGCTGGATTGTGGGCCAGGGATTCAGGCAAGCGGTTTATTTCTATATTTATTCACTTTTCTGTTTGGTTTGGCTAAAAATATTCAGCAGGTTTTCCTTGGAGGTGAATTAGCCAAATCTACTTCAAGCATTAACTGCTTTTCAGAAGTCTGGGATCTGGGTTCAGGAAAAGCCGGCTGGGCCCGTTTCTTTAGCCTTGACGGGCATCACCAGTCCTTTGTGTAACGCTACCTCAGATCACAGGCCAGGAAGGGCAGAGTGAGGAATGGAATCCAGGATGCTGTACGCTACAGCCTGAGCTCACTTCGTACTTTGACTTGGTGACTCGCGGTTTTGAGCCTGGACTTGGTGTTTCAGTTCAGTTCAGTTCAGTCACTCAGTCGTATCCCACTCTCTGTGACCACATGAATCGCACCACACCAGGCCTCCCTGTCCATCACCAACTCCCGGAGTCCACCCAAACACATGTCCATTGAGTCGGTGATGCCATCCAACCATCTCATCCTCTCATCTTGAGGCACTCTCAAGAGTCTTCTCCAACACCAGGAGAACTGATGCTTTGGCACTCAGCTTTCTTTATAGTCCAACTCTCACATCCACACATGACCACTGGAAAAGTCATAGCCTTGACTAGATGGACCTTTGTTGGCAAAGTAATGTCTCTGCTTTTGAATATGCTATCTAGGTTGCTCATAACTTTCCTTCCAAGGAGTAAGCGTTTTTTAATTTCATGGCTGCAATCACCATCTGCAGTGATTTTGGAGCCCCCCAAAATAAAGTCAGCCACTGTTTCCACTGTTTCCCCATCTATTTCCCATGAAGTGATGGGACCAGATGCCATGATCTTCGTTTTCTGAATGTTGAGCTTTAAGCCAACTTTTTCACTCTCCATTTTCACTTTCATCAAGAGGCTTTTTAGTTCCTCTTCACTTTCTGCCATGAGGGTGGTGTCATCTGTATATCTGAGGTTGTTGATATTTCTCTTGGCAATCTTGATTCCAGCTTGTGCTTCCTCCAGCCCAGCGTTTCTCATGATGTACTCTGCATATAAGTTAAATAAGCAGGGTGACGTACTCCTTTTCCTATTTGGAACCAGTCTGTTGTTCCCTGTCCAGTTCTAACTGTTCCTTCTTGACCTGCATACAGATTTCTCAAGAGGCAGGTCAGGTGGTCTGGAATTCCCATCTCTTTAAGAATTTTCCACAGTTTGTTGTGATCCACACAGTGGACTCGGTGTTTACCTTCTTGAAAGAAAAAGTGCCAAAGGAGTCACCAACACATCCAGATCCCAGCAGTGATCCCCTCCTTCACCCCCAGGAAGCAGTCAGTGAGATGGGATACTGGCCTTGCCTGAGCAAAAGAAAGCCCTAGGGGGCTTTTGGTTCATCCCTATTTTGCAGGTGGGGAAAGCTGAGGTTCAGGGAAGGGAGGGAGCCTTACCCAGGACTGCTCAGGTGATGGGGGAGAATCCCGGGTCGGAGCCCCTGAGCCCTCCTCCCAGAGCTCCCTACCGCCAGTCTCCTGCTTTTCCTCAGCTGTTCATGGAGGATGCCAGCTCCTGTGTATTTCTCATCTGCCTGCCTGGTGTCCGTCCACATTTGTGGAGTCAGATCCCTGGAGAGGCTCATCTTCCTCTTTCCCATCTGCCCCAGCCCCTCGAAACCAAGCTGTGTGCTTCCTCTCCGCCCTAATGATGTGTGCTGTTGCTTCCACGCTCTCCTGAGATTTCTGCAGCTTTTCACCCTCTGCAGCGTTTCTTCTGGCCTCCCTCCTGGTGTCACTGCCCTCACCCCAGGGGAAGGGGCGATGCAGGTTGCTGGACCCCAGACTCCCCCCTCCATGGCCTTTCCTTTGAGCCCCTCTGGCTCCATTTCCCACCTCCACATTCCCTCATTCTGCCATCTTCCACTGCCCAGCGCTGGTGGTCCTTCCTGAGGGCCTAGGGGGTGGAGCAAGCCCAGCAAACCAAGTGAAGACAGACCCCCCTGTGGCTACAAACCAACGTAGCTTTGAAAAGTCTAGCAGCCCAGGGACGTTTTTAAAACTCTCTCTCTCTTTTTTTTTTTAACAAAAAGGATATATTTTCATTGGGAAAAACCAGAAGATACAGATAAAGAACAAAACAATGAGTAATGAATATTAAGCCATGAAATTAGAAGACACTTACTCCTTGGAAGAAAAGTTATGACCAACCTAGACAGTATATTCAAAAGCAGAGACATTACTTTGCCGACTAAGGTCCGTCTAGTCAAGGCTATGGTTTTCCAGTGGTCATATATGGATGTGAGAGTTGGACTGTGAAGAAGGCTGAGCCCCAAAGAATTGATGCTTTTGAACTGTGGTGTTGGAGAAGACTCTTTTTCTTTTTTTAATTTTATTTTTACTTTATTTTACTTTACAATACTGTATTGGTTTTGCCATACATTGACATGAATCCACCACGGGTGTATACGAGCCCCCAATCCTGAATCCCCCTCCCACCTCCCACCCCATATCATCTCTCTGGATCATCCCCGTGCACCAGCCCCAAGCATCCTGTATCCTGTATCGAACATAGACTGGCGCTTCGTTTCTTACATGATAGTATACATGGTTCAATGAAGACTCTTGAGAGTCCCTTGGACTGCAAGGAGATCCAACCAGTCCCTCTGAAGGAGATCAGCCCTGGGATTTCTTTGGAAGGAATGATGCTAAAGCTGAAACTCCAGTACTTTGGCCACCTCATGCGAAGAGTTGACTCATTGGAAAAGACTCTGATGCTGGGAGGGATTGGGGACAGGAGGAGAAGGGGACGACAGAGGATGAGATGGCTGGATGGCATCACTGACTCGATGGACGGGAGTCTGAGTGAACTCCGGGAGTTGGTGATGGGCAGGGAGGCCTGGCGTGCTGCAATTCATGGGGTCACAAAGAGTCGGACACGACTGAGCGACTGAACTGAACTGAACTACATTTTAAGTACTACGCACATAGTGCATCTAATCTTCAAATGAGAAATTCTACAGGACAAATGGTATGATTTCTTCAACAGATAAATGGCAAGGAAAAAACATGAGAGCAAGGATAGTGTTTAGGTCAAAAGACTTAAAAGTACTACTGACTACAGAGAGACAGGGAGATGGGTGAGCACGGGACAGTAACACGTCAGTGGCTGAATCTGGGGGCCATGCACACACTCACTGTAAAATCCTTTTGCCTCCACTGGACATTTCAGAACTGTTCAATTAAAACTCTGGGGAAATGGATATACCAAGCAAGTGTAATGTGTGGGTCTTGTGGATCCTGATTCAAGCAAATCAAATTAAAAAAGCATTCACAGGACAATCAAGGATGATTATACACTGATTAGATATTAGATAATTTTTTTTTAATTTTCTTATTTTTTTTTTTTAAATTTTGGCCGCACCAAGCAGCATGTGGGATCTCAGGTTCCTGACCACGGATGGAATTTGTGCCCCCTGCAGTGGAAGCATGGAGCCCTAACCTGAACCACCAAAGTCCCTACGCCTAAAATTTTTTTAAAAATCAATTTTTTTAATTACCTAGGGACTTCCCTGGCGGTCCAGTGGTTAAGACTCTGAGCTTCTGCTGTAGGGAGCGTGGCTTCCAGTCTTGGTTGGGGAACTAAGGTCTTGCATTCTGTGTGGTGTGACCAAAAAATTAAGCAAAAAAAAAAGGTGTGATAATGCTTATTTAACTTTTATGCAGAGTACATCATGAGAAACGCTGGACTGGAAGAAATACAAGCTGGAATCAAGATTGCCGGGAGAAATATCAATAATCTCAGATATGCAGATGACACCACCCTGATGGCAGAAAGTGAAGAGGAACTAAAAAGCCTCTTGATGAAAGTGAAAGTGGAGAGTGAAAAAGTTGGCTTAAAGCTCAACATTCAGAAAATGAAGATCATGGCATCCGGTCCCATCACTTCATGGGAAATAGATGGGAAACAGTGGAAACAGTGTCAGACTTTATTTTGGGGGCTCCCAAATCACTGCAGATGGTGACTGCAGCCATGAAATTAAAAGACGCTTTCTCCTTGGAAGAAAAGTTATGACCAACCTAGATAGCATATTGAAAAGCAGAGACATTACTTTGCCGACTAAGGTCCATCTAGTCAAGGCTATGGTTTTTCCAGTGGTCATGTATGGATGTGAGAGTTGGACTGTGAAGAAGGCTGAGCCCGAAGAGTTGATGCTTTTGAACTGTGGTGTTGGAGAAGACTCTTGAGAGTCCCTTGGACTGCAAGGAGATCCAACCAGTCCATTCTGAAGAAGATCAGCCCTGGGATTTCTTTTGGAAGGAATGATGCTCAAGCTGAAACTCCAGTACTTTGGCCACCTCATGAGAAGAGTTGACTCATTGGAAAAGACTCTGATGCTAGGAGGGATTGGGGGCAGGAGGAGAAGGGGACAACAGAGGATGAGATGGCTGGATGGCATCACGGACTCGATGGACCTGAGTCTTAGTGAACTCCAGGAGATGGTGATGGACAGGGAGGCCTGGCGTGCTGCGATTCATGGGGTCCCAAAGAGTCGGACAGGACTGAGGGACTGAACTGAACGGAAAGGTATTGTGATGATTTTTTTTAAAGAGTTTCTTTTTTTGGGATTTGCTTTAAAATAACCAGCAGGAGAAGAGGTAGGGAGGCAGAGATGAAACAAAATTGGCAATGTATTGCTATCTCTTGATTCTTGGGTAGTGGCTGCTACTGCTGCTAAGTCTCTTCAGTCGTGTCCGACTTTGTGCAACCCCATAGACGGCAGCCCACTAGGCTCCTCTGTCCCTGGGATTCTCCAGGCAAGAACACTGGAGTGGGTTGCCATTTCCTTCTGCAATGCATGAAGTGAAAAGGAAAGTGAAGTCGCTCAGTCGTGCCTGACTCTTAGCGACCCCGTGGACTGCAGCCTACCAGGCTCCTCTGTCCATGGGATTTTCCAAGCAAGAGTACTGGAGTGGGGTACCATTGCCTTCTCCGTTGGGTAGTGGAGTTCATGACTATTTCTTCCTCTTTGGTGAAGGCTTGAACATTCCCACAATAAAGCATTAAAAAGAAAAAAACATTCTTATTTTGCATCTGAGAAAACCAAACTGAGGTTTAGAGGTGTCAGGATATTTGCTCAAGATCTCCCTGAACTGAGATTAAGGAAAAAAATTCCTAGCTGCCATCCTATCACCTGTTGTTCATACCTTGGTGAATATCCTGCCAGAACTTCTGGGCATATAAAAGGATAGTACGTGACTTAAAATACCTGGATATATACTGCCTGAGTCCATCCTGGGCAACACGAATCATGTCAGCACTGTCCACAGGCATCTCTTTCTGACGTGGAGCTCCGGAAAAGGAACTCACCCCTGCGGAGGGCCTGCTCAGCTAAGCACTCCTGCCTGGGCCATTCAGAGGACACTCATGCTTTATCATCAGTCATGTGACTGTCCCTGTTCCTACCGACAAGGAAACAGGCTCAGAAAAGAGAGGCAGCTTGTGCAAGGTCACAGACCTCATAACAGAGGAAATCCATGCCCGTATTTGATGATGTGACTTGGTGAAGGCCTGCCGCCCGCCCCTGCTGCCCGGAGCCTCCCACAGAGCAGAGGACCCTCACTACCACACAGCGTCTGAGCAGGAGCAATAAAGCCAGAGGGACAAAAGAATGCACAGAGAGGCGTGGCTGGGATTTGAACACCCCCTCCCCCCAGCCAGTCAGCTACTATACTAGGCATCCTTTCCCTAAGAAAATTGTGGTGAAATACACATAGTGTACTCCATCTTAACCACCTGTTACGTGCACAAAGCTCTGCAGTGTTGTGTTTGTCCTCGTGACACAACCATCACCACCATCCATGTACAGAACTGTGTAACTTCCCAAATTAAACACGAACTCCCCTCCCCTTCCCACCAGCCCCAGCGACCACATTCTGCTTTCTGTTTCTATGAATAATCTGACTGCTCCAGGTCCCTCATATCAGGGGATTATATAGTATTTGTCATTTGCATTTGGCTTACTTCATTTAGAAGTAATGATCGAGGTTCATCCACGATGTACCATGTGTCAGAATTTCCTACCTCTTTAAGGCTGAATAATATTACGCTGCATGGATAGACCACACTTGGTTCATCCATTTATTTGGGGATAATGGACGTTTGGGTTCTTTCCACCTTTTGACTACTGGGAACAATGCTGCTATGAACACAGATGGACACACATCTCTCTGAATCTCTGTTTTTCCTTATAGGTAGATGCCCAGAAGTAGGATTTCTGGGTCATAGGGCAATTCTACTTTTCTAGGCACTTCTCTGACTCAATTTTATGCTGTACTTTTCACCTAATCAGGCACCCTTCTGTGTTGCCATGTTTTTGTGGTTTTGGTGGCCGGTCATGGATCCCAGCAAAGTAAGGAGGTTCCTGCAGACTTTGTCAGGCTGCCCTCCTCCCAAAGCCTCCTTCCTGGCTCAGCCTGGTCCACCAGAGAAAACATATCCCTCATGGCTTAGTCTCATGGATTCATACCAGCTTATCACACCCAAGACTTCCCTGGGAGTCCACTTCCTTACTGACATCATGTGACCCTCCAGGCCATCACAAGTGGAACATCCCCCTCACCAGGGAGGCGGCAACGGTCCCCTCTTATCCTGCTCCGTCCTCGCCCCAGCTGCTTCTAAGTCTCTCAGTCAGTCTGGGTGAGGAACAAGTGTTATTGAAGTAATTATTGAAGTAATTAAGTAATTACCTCCTCTCCTAGGGGTTACGTCCAACTTTTCAGTGTTATCAACAAGGCAACAACAAGAAGATCTTTTTTCTCATGCTGTTGAGTCAGTTCCTTAAGACACATTTCCAGAAGTGGGATAACTCATCACTGGACTGGGGAGTCAGGGAGGAACAAAAGAAAAACTGCAGACTGGGCTCCCAGATCACCCAGCAAAGGAGCCAGAAGGCAGTGCATGTCAGTGAGAGAAAGCGACTGCTGAAGGAGGGTCACTGTTGCTGCCCCAGTGAGTAGAAACTCACCTTCCCACTGCAGATAAGACCTAGAGTGGGCTGGATAGTGGCCCCCAAAAGCCATGTCCACTTAGAACTTGTGGATATGACCTGACTTTCAAAAAGGTTTTGGCAAACGTAATACAGGATCTCAGGTGACATCCTTGCAGATTAGGGTGGGCCCTAAATCCACTGACAATGCTTAGAAGGGAAGGGGAAACTGACGCAGACATGGAGGAGGAGACCACGTGAGAGGAAGCAGAAACTGGACTGGCCCATCCATAGGCCGATGACTGCCAAGAACCACCAAAGGCCACGAGAAGCTCAGAGAGCGGCCCGGGACAGATTCTCTCTTGCAGCTTACAGAAGGAATCAACACTTCTGATGCCATGACTACAGACTCCTGGCCTCCAGAGCTATGAGAGGAAAACCTGTCTGTCGTTTCAAGGCACTGAGTTTGCAGTCATTTATTATGGCCACCCCAGGAAACTAGAATCCATCTCTGCAGCCCCTTCCAGCAGGGCACAGCCACTGCTGCAGGCTCCAGCTCAACTCCTCCTAGGAGCAGGCACAGACGGCCCCGCTCTGAGCACTGAGCCCTTCAGAGGAAAATCCCGGTGTGCCACGGATGTGGACATCAGGGGTCAGGATGCTGGGGCCTCGGCACACCAGGGAAACCGGGGATGAGTCCAGCCATTGGCAATCCAACAGGGAAAACAAAATTAGATTTTTTTTTCATCCATTGCAAATAAAGCCCAGATTGACCAAGGCCAGAATGTGAGAAACAAAGCCTGAAATTATTTAGTAGAAAATATAAAACAGCATTTCCATGACGGTGACATAGGGGGAGATGCGACAATGTTTGGAGATCGTTCTTTAAAAAGGTAAATATGTTAAAACGAGGTCCCTCATCCAATAGGAATAGTATCCTTATAAAAGGGGGGAAATTTGGACACAGAGACAGAAAAGCACAGAAAGTGGCAGGAAGACTCATGGAGAATGCCATGTGCAAGGCCAGGGGCGCCCAAGACCACCAGGAGCTGGGGGAAAGGGCCTGGAGTGGATGCGCTCCCCAACCCTCAGGAGGAGCCAACCTTGCCGATGCCTTCACCTGAGACTTCTGGCCTCCAGAGCTGTGACAGAATCCATCTCTGTTGTTTAAGCCACCCAACCTGTGATATTTCATTACGGTAGCCCTGGAAAACCCATACAGTTCAGTTCAGTTCAGTCGCTCAGTCGTGTCCGAGTCTTTGCGACTCCATGGACTGCAGCACACCAGGCCTCCCTGTCCATCACCAACTCCCGGAGCTTGCTCAAATCCATGTCCATCGAGTCAGTGATGCCATCCAACCATCTCATCCTGTAGTCCCCTTCTCCTGCTTTCAGTCTTTCCCGGCATCAGGGTCTCTTCCAATTAGTCAGTTCTTTGCATCAGGTGGCCAAAGTATTGGAGTTTCAGCTTCAGCATCAGTTCTTCCAATGAATATTCAGGACTGATTTCCTTTAGGATGGACTGGTTTGATATCCTTTCAGTCCAATAGACTCTCAAGAGTCTTCTCCAAAATCACAATTTGAAAACATCAATTCTTCGGCACTCAGTCTTCTTCATGGTCCAGCTCTCACATCTGTACATGACTACTGGGAAAACCATAGCTTTGACTCTACAGACCTTTGTCAGCAAAATAATGTCTTTGCTTTTTAATATGTTGTCTAGGTTGGTCATAGCCTTTCTTCTAAAGAGCAAGCATCTTTTAATTTCATGGCTACAATCACCATCTGCAGTGATTTTGGAGCCCCCCAAAATAAAGTCTCTCACTGTTTCCATTGTTTCCTCATCTATTTGCCATGAAGGGATGGGACCAGATGCCATGATCTTAGTTTTCTGAATGCTGAGTTTTAAGCCAGCTTTTTCACTCTCCTCTTTCACTTTTATCAAGAAGCTCTTTAGTTCTTCTTCACTTTCTGCCATAAGGGTGGTATCATCTGCATATCTAAGGTTATTGATACTTCTCCTGGCAATCTTGATGCCAGCTTGTGCTTCATCAACCCCGGTGTTGCACATGATGTACTCTGCATATAAGTAAAATAAGCAGGGTGACAATATACAGCCTTGACATAATCCTTTCCCAATTTGGAACCTGTCCGTTGTTCCATGTCCGGTTCTAACTGTTGCTTCTTGACCTGCATACAGATTTCTCAGGAGGCAGGTAAGGTGGTCTGGTATTCCCATCTCTTGAAGAATTTTCCAGTTTGTTGTGATCCACACAGTCAAAGGTTTTGATGTAGTCAATGAAGCAGAAGTAGATGTTTTTCCAGAACTCTCTTGCTTTTTTGATGATCCAGTGGATGTTGGTAATTTGATCTCTGGTTCCTCTGCCTTTTCTAAATCCAGCTTGAACATCTGGAAGTTCTCAGTTCACATACTGTTGAAGCCTGGCTTGGAGAATTTTGAGCGTTACTTTGCTAGTGTGTGAGATGAGTGCAATTGTGCGGTAGTTTGAACATTCTTTGGCATTGCCTTTCTTAGGGATTGGAATGAAAACTGACCTTTTCCAGTCCAGTAGCCACTGCTGAGTTTTCCAAATTTGCTGGCATATTGCCACCAACCCGAAAAATGGGTCATTAATTGTGGGACACCCACCCAATGAAATCCTATATGAAATGAAAAGTAGTCAGCACCAACTAGCTGCAGAGTGAAGCGGAAGGCATCACACCATTTACATACAGTTGGGAAATATGCAAAACGCTAGATCTAGTTTTTGCAAGCATAAATAAACATCAACAGTATGAAAACAGGCATAGGAAGAGAAACTACAGAGAGTGGGGATACATCTCCGGGAGGGAAGAGGAAACCTGGATACAAAAGGGCTTCCTGAAGACAGGAGCTTCAGTCACATCTGGAGGATTTCTTACAAGGATCAAGAGAAATCAGGTAAGAGTCAAGCATTCAGTGAACGCTGAGTGCCCACTAGGTGAGGGGCAGGGGAGGGACCCATGCAAAGCTACACCCAGGAGTCTAGGGAAATGCTTCCTGATTCACACCCTTCTCTGGCATCCACCCCCACCTTCTCCCCAGCAGACAGCACACAGCACACAAGGTGAGCTTCAGACGGCAGCTTCTTACCCACATCTGTGAGCGTGCATGCACGCAAACACAGGCTTCAAAAGGAACAAAACAACATAGCAGTTTATCCATAAAGAAACAGAAAAATTCAGATCCATCTTTCACAGGATGATAAGAGGAAAAAAAAGAACAAAAATGCACCAAGAAAAAAGCTACCAGCACGACAAACCCCCTTCAACAGCAGGGGCGGGGGGCGGGGGGGGGGTGGGGAGGTATGCAAATCCCAAAGCCGTAAACCCACAAAGGCCCAGGAGGAAATTCAAACAGGAAACAAATGTATGGAAAATGGTTAACCTCAGGAGCAGCTGGAATCCCCACTCCCACCCTCCACCCCTGCACACATGGGGGAGGGGGTTGAGGGGACTCCTGGGGGCTGAGGCGGGTTTGGGGGTTCCTACCCACTAGCTTCACAAATGACAGGGAGCAAAGGACCTTCAGAGAGGCCAGGTGTCTAGAGTGAGAGATGGGGAGCAGGCCCAAGAAGGTGGGGGACACTGGGCCATGTAGGGAAGGCCGGGGGCTCCCCAGAGACTGTCTCAAGCACAGATGACTTGTGGGTGTCTCAGCCACAGCGGAGTAACTGTCAGAGAAACAATGAAAGCACCACTTTATTCTATTTCCAGTTTTTAAAACGCCCAGTCCTGGGAATATGGGGACTGGGAAAAGCAGAGCTCCTGGGCACACAGGATCTGAACCATCCGGGAATCTCACACACAGAGTGTGCCCGTCAGCTCTGGGGACCTGTGGGGCCCGTGCGTTCAGTCGACTGGTTTCCTACTTACAGCAAGTCTCTGCAGGGCCCTGGCAAGATCCGACTATCACTGGACTGACCAGCCCGTCTGGGTTTGCCTGGGACATGCCTGACTCCAGCACTGAAAGTCTCACATCCTGGGAAAACTGGGACAGCTGCGTCGCCCTACGCTTTCCAGGTGAGGAAATCCGACCAGAGAGGTGAAGTGGTCAGATCCAGGCCCGACTGCCAAGACAGGGTTCAAAGAAGCCGCAGCAGCACAGCGAGATCGAGGGCAGCCAGACCAGAGCAAATCTGAGGCTCCACAATACGCTTTTTGGGACAAGAGTGGCTAAGGCTCAACACTGGCTCAGGGCTGGTGAGGCAGGCAGACCCAGCTGCCACCCGAGTCGGCGTCTAGAGGACTGTCTCCTTGGGAAGCAATTTGGCAACTAGCAGTTTGTGCTGTGACACTGTTCCTAGCCTTTGACTGAATGATACTATGCTGGGAAATCCATTCTAAGGAAATTATCCCTCTTGTTATTATTATTAAAAAGCTACTGGAAAGAAAATGTTCTCTGCAATATTATCTAGAAGAGAAAATAAACCTGAACAGTCCATAGAGGGTAATGGCTTCGTACATCATGATCCATTTGCCCAGGGGCACTGTCGCAGAACCACAGAGCTGTAACATTGAGGGCTGTGCAGTAACACGGAAAACTCGAACAACGCTCGCTGTGTTTTATGAGACAGAATAAAGATGTGTCTACAACTTGGCAAAAGGTTTGATTAAGGATCAGGCTGGAAGGGAATATGCAAAGTGATGGGTGTGGTGGGGATAAGGGAAGATTTTTAAAAATTAAAGCTAGTTTTTAATCCCTTGTATCATCTTTTCAAAAGCAAGCAAGACGCAGTTTTCCACATGGATAGGCGCATATTACTGCTTAGAAACATCACTGAGGTGGTCTTTATGGCACTGGTGGAACTAGCAAAATGGTAGGAGACAACCTGACTATCCATCAAGAGGGCAACAGCTAAATAAAAACTCGCACAGCCATACAGTGGGGTTCAAATAGCTGTCTAAAAGAATGAGGTAGCTGTAGCTACGAGACCATCATTCAGATGCACTGTGTAAGAAAGGCCAGATGAAGACATGTGTAGAGAACGTGACTATTTGTGTCGAAAGGACACACACACACATACAGATACATCTATATTCCTGCATCCACAGAGACTGTTTCAGGAAGGAACTCGGGGGGCTATGGGGCCTGGATGACAAGGGTGGGAGGGCGCTCCCCTCCCCTCCACACAGTTGGTGTGGGGAGTGGGTTAAATGCTGTCCCGCCCCCAGGCACTCACAGCACCATTCTTCATCCTTCTCACAGCCCCAGATTACAACCTAAACTTCCGTCAAGAGCAGAGTAGAAAAAGTCAACTGTAGTGCATCAACACAATAAAACATACGCAGGAATACAAACAAACTAGTGGTCCATCCAAATGGGCGAGTCTCACAAACAGTATGATTGTTTGCGCCAAGCCGGACACACATAAGACGCCCAGTGTAGTAATTCCATTTACCTGGAGCTCAAGAACAGGCAAAAATGACCTGCGGAGGTACAGGCAAGAAGAGCAATTACCTTGGAGGGTGATGACTTGCAGGGGGGCTGGGGGGGGGCTTCGGGTAGAGTTCTACATGTTGATCTCAAGGGTAGTTTCTCAGAGCGAACACGTGTAAAGAGTTATGGAGCTGTACCCTTAAGAGGTGTTCGTTTTATAGAACATAAATTAAACTTTCACTTTAAAAAAATTAAAAGCAAAGATTAAAAATTATGGGGGAACAAGAGATCCCATATAAGGAGCTAGACACCTCATTTTAAAGTGCTTTGATGAGGAGTAACCAAAAAGGTCTGTGTACAGCACAAAAAGTCGGTACAACAAACTCCCAGGAACTTTCTAGAAGCACATGGGGTTCTGGCAGTGACATGCCCACCTTCTACAGCAGGTCACTCACCAGGAGCTGGTGGCCAGCTGGCCTGTGTGCCTCCCAGCTGGGGGCCTGTGTCATCCATGCCTGCCATGGGTCCTTGGTACTGGGGCTGACCTTAAATTGTCTTGCCTCCACGGCAGTGAGAAGGACAGCAACCTCTCTGTGGGCACAGGAGCCCCGCGGGAGTAGCCAGCCAGGTGGACAGAGCAGGTGCCACCTGGTCAGTCACAGGGCCGTGGTGCAGGAGTGGGTGGGGTCCAGGACACTGCACGGTGGTCAGAGTTAAGGTCTGAAGGAAGAACAGGGATGTGCCAGGCATGAAAGGATTAGGGGAGGGTTTTCCCAGGCAAAGGGGGCCACATGTGCAAAGGCACGGAGTATGGAAAAAACAAGGGAGATGCAGACGCCCAAAGCGATCCACAGACTCAGTACAATCCTTATCAAACTGCCAAGAGCATTTTCCACAGAATTAGAACAAACACAGTTTTTAAATTTGTTGTTGTTGTTCGGTCGCTCAGACATGTCTAACTCTTTGCAACCCGATGGACTATAGCACGTCAGACCTCTCTGTCCCTCATCATCTCCAGAAGTCTGCCCAAGTTCATGTCCATTGCATCGATGGAAACACAAAAGACCCAGAAGAGCCAAACCAAATCCTGAGAGAGAAAAATGGAGCTGGAGGAATCAGGCTCCCTAACTTCAGATTATACTACGAAGCTAGTCATCAAGACAGCATAGTACTGTTCGGGTCCACCTCCTAGAGTAATAAAAATAAAAACGAAAATAAACAAATGGGACCTAGTTAAACTTAGAAAGTATTTGCACAGCAAAGGTAACCATAAATAAAAGACAACCTATAGAATGGGAGAAAATATTCGCAGACGAAAGAACCAACAGGGATTAACGTCCAAAATACACAAGAGCTCAGGCAGCTCGAGATCAAGAAAACAAACAATGCAATCAAATTATGGGCAGAAGATCTGAACAGACATTTCTCCAAAGGAGACACACAGACGGTCAAAAAGCACATGAAGAGATGCTCAACGTCACTCATTATCAGAGAAATGCAAATCAAAATTATAATGAGGTATCACCTTACCTAGGTCAGAATGTACATCATCAAAAAATCTACAAATAATAATTACTGGAGAGGGTGTGGAGAAAAGGAAACCCTCCTACACTGTTGGTGGGAATGTAAATTGGTACAACCATTGAGGAGAACAGTATGGAGGTTTCTTCCTAAAAACAGAACTACCATATGACCTTGCAATCCTACTCCTGGGTATGTATTCGGAGAAAGCCTTACCCCTATGTTCAGAGCAGCACTGTTCACAATAGCCAAGACATGGAAACAACCTCGATGTCCATCCACAGAGGAACGGATAAAGACGTGGTACCTATGTACAATGGAACCCTACTCAGCCATAATAAAGAGTGAAGCAACCTCATCTGCAGCAACATGGATGGACTTAGAGATTATCACACTGAGCGAAGTGAGGTCAGCTAGAGAAAGACATCCTATGATATCACTTATGTGCGGAATCTAAAGGAAAAAATGATACAAAGAACTCATCCAAAAAACAGATACAGACTCACAGACTTCAAAAACAAACTTACACTTACCAAAGGGGAAATGTGAGCAGGGGCATAAATTAGGAGTTTCAGATTAACCTACACACACTATTATAAACAAAATAGATAACGAACAAGGACTTACTGCACAGCACAGGGAACTCTACTCAATATTCTCTAATAACTTATAAGGAAAAGGAATCTGAAAAAGAATAGATATATGCATATGTATAACTGAATAATTTAGCTGTACACCTGAAAATAACACACATCGTAAATTAACTATACGCTAATATAAAATAAAAATTAAATAAAAATAATATAAAATCATTAATACAAAATATATTTATATTTTACAAAATTTATTTATATTTTGTAAAATAAAAATTAAATTTAAAAAGATACAGAATATCCAGGGAGCTGTTGCCGCGGCTGGGTGAATGGGATGGTTGTGGGAGTTATCAAGGTTCTCGAAGTCTGATGGGTGGTACCTTAGGGCAGGAAAGGGTACTGCCCCAGGCTGGTGGCATCAAGGTGAGCTTCCTGGAGGAAGAGTAGATGTTCCCTCCATGAGAAGGAAGGAGGGAAAAACAACATAAGCCAAGACCTGGGAGGGGATGGCTTAACCCCCTAGCCCATCGTGCTCCTGGGGGCAGACTTGCCCCTGCCTCTGTTGGACATGCGTCCTCAGAAAGTGCGTGGGGAGCCACTGGCACTTGGCGGCGGCAGTGGGTGGGGAGGCTAGATGTCCTGCAATGTCCTGCAGCCTCCACGACAGAGATGAGCCCACGCACCCCATGACAGTCCAAAGTCTCATCGGGCACTCATGTAGGCGAAGACCTGGCTTGAAATTATCTGCATCTAGAATCTAACTTCACCTAACATGTTAATGCAAATTTTCTTTTCCTCTCCCATTTTAATAGTCACTGAATTTTCCAGGAGTGCAACCACTGTGTCAATCGAGGGAAGGCTGTTCTTTGTTTCATTTGGACGGTAACCAAGAGCTGGTCACCATTTCGGAAAACCGCGTCACCAACGGCCTCACCCACAGGGCACACCTGTGGACTGTCTGCACTTGTGGCTGTTCCCTTCCTGGTGATCCTGGTATAGGACAAGATTCTGATTCCCTTCATGTGATTTTACGACAAGTTACCTTCCTTTTAATTCTCCTCCTTTGTATTATAATGAGGGAATTGTATTGCTGTTTTGGAAATCACAGGTACAGATGAATTACATACCTGTGAATTCAACTTCGGGAAATAGAGCCACATTACAAGATAAAAAGTTTTACAAAAGAAGCATCCGGTCTGAATGTTTGCGAGGCCCTGAGTCAGGAGGAGACAGACGGGGAACTGGTTTTGTGATGGTGTCATCCAGGCTGAGTGGAGGGACCAGCCCGCCTGGGGCACCCACCAAGGAGCATGCAGACCTCAGGAATGAGTCAGCGATGTGGGAATGAGTCAGGATGGGGGCTCAGAACCTCGTACCATCCTCTCCAAACAGTGCCCTCAGGTGGAGGTTTCAAAAGGACCTCTGCCTGGTGCTGACCCATCTGCGTTCTCATATGACCTAGGTAAGGACTGTGGTTCTGAGCCCTGCCCCAGTTTGGAGAGGCAAGGCAGAGGCTCCCTATGGCAAACAAGACTTCGAGACTAAATCCACCTGAGGTACAATCAGCCTTTAAGGAGGGTGAATGACACACCAATGAGGGCAGGAAATATCAAATGAGACATCTCCAGATCAGCTGGCAGGTCACTTCAGAGGACAGCATCTCAAGCCTCTGGGTTCACCAGGAGAGAGAGGGAAGGCCTTTAATATTCATTAAAAACGCAGTTTCCTTTTGGGAAAGTGTGCAAATATTTAAAACCTATCAAGTGTCAAATTTCCAACCTGCCTTGGACCCCCATGGATGGACCCTGGCTGTCCCTTACAGGGATGAGGCTGGAGCCCAAACGCCTCATAAATCATGTCAACGAGTTGAAACTTAATCCCAAATTTAATGGGCAGCCTTTGGTGGGTATTGAGCAGGGAGCAACATGGCTAGATTCACATTTTAGGAAAGTCAGTTTGGCCACAGGGTAGGTGGTGGGTGGGAGGGTTCAAGACTAGGTTGGGAGTCTGGCAGGGGGAGATTGTTTGGGGGGCAGGAGACGACAGTGAGGGCCATGTAGACAGGAGATGAGGTGGATTAAGTACTCTGGAGAGTGTGGGGTAGAAAGGTGGCCTGAATTGTTCAGGAGGGAGCTGACAGCGGCAGTGGGCACGTGCAGCCCTTGAGCCAGGTATTGCTCACCCATCCTCCCAGCACACCTCTATGGCAGGTCCATTAGAGTTATCTCTGTCAGTTTTACAGACAAGGGAACTGATATACAGACAGCTTAAGCCCTTGTGGTGGTCACCTGTGTGGGATCCCCCCTCAGTGACCCTACTCTCAGATTCCAGGACTCTTTCGGAGGCAGCAAGGCCAGGTCTCATGACTGACTTGTGCTAAGGACGGCTGAGGTCTGCTTGGGTGGACTGATCAGGGCGGGGTGGGGGTGGGGTGGGGAGGTGGTGGAGAGGGCGCTGCCCAATCTCATTCAGGAACAAAGAATGCAGGATATTCTGTCCAGCCCGCAGCCCCTAACTCAAACCTGCTCACACTGGGAAGGCCACCCTGCAGAGCTGCCTCCTTGAGAAGTGGGTGGAAGCGTGTTCTTGGAGGGCAGCTGAGCTGGGAGGGTGCAGCCAAGAGCTTCTTGTCTGTAGACACAGCTCCCCAACACAGAGGAAGGACCAAACCCTCCTCCCACCACCCCCAAGGTCATGGGCAGCTCTGATCGGGGCCAGAGAGGGTGCAGAACTCCCCTGGCTTCCTGCTTCTCCATCGTCACCAGCGAGTCACCTTAGCTTCGTCCACAGTCCGGAGGTCCTTCTGCAGAAGACCTGCCACACCCAGTTCGAGGCCAAAACCCAGAACCTCCCCTCCCACCACGCCTTCCTGGGCAACCCGCAAGAGCAGAGCCGTCGGCCCTGCGGGTTTGGGGCGCCCTCTGCTGGTCGTTTCCTATCGTCCGCCGTGTGAGGCCCGACCCGCCTCTGTATTGGGTATTGGGGTGTTTGTGGCAGCGCGGATGCCACGCCGGTGGAGAGAGGATCTCCTTTCTTCTCAAGTCGGGAAGGGGAGCCAGTCACAGCGGGGAGATGGCTGATCCCCAGCCGACCAGGGCACAAGGGCCTGCTTTTCATTTCAATTTTTGTGTCCCAATCAATAGCGGTCTGCCAGGCTGGGACCCTCCCCGACTCCACCCTTCTCACAGGAAGTCTTTGATCACATCTCTCCTTTCGGATTCACAGTAGCCCACGATAATCACGGTGTTAAAATTACTTTAACGAGGGTCTTCCCTGGTGGCTCAGTGGTAAAGAATCCACCTGCCAATGCAGGAGGCACAGGTTCGATCGCCGGCCCAGGAAAATCCCACACGCCTTGGAGCAACTAAGCCCATGCGCCGCAACTACTGAGCCTGTGCGCGAGAGCCCAGGCTCCACAGGGTGTAACACTTTCATACGTAAAACTCCAAGTCACATACCGAGAAGCCAGAGCCCTGCCGCTAGAAAGCAGTCCCCGCTCTCTGCAGCTGGAGAAAAGCAACAAAGACCTAGGCTGGCACAGCCAAAACTAAAATGAATTCTAAAAATTGCTTTAATGAATATCACTGCTACTCTTTATTTCAGTGGGTATTATTTACTGTCTACTGGATTCACAATAGCCCATGATAACAGTGTTAAAATTATTTTAGTGGATATAATTATTATCCCTATTTATTTATTAGATATTACTTGAATGGATACACCAATTCTTAGTTATGGATATTTTATTCAATATTATTGTTGGATTTGGGAATTTACTGATATAACTTACTGCTTATCAGATATTATATATTGGATTTGCAGTAGCTCAGATATCACAGCACTAAACTCATTTTAATGGCTAGAGCCACTCCTCCTATCTATTGCATATTATTTGAAAGGATAGACCCACTACTGCTAACAGCTACCACTCAATGAGAGGCCATGATAAGCCCATGAGGCATCACCTAGATGGAGTCTCAACTGCACCTTCTGTTATCAAGCCCCCTCTTCTGAGGAGAAAACTGTGGCCCTCAGAGATTAAGTCCCATGCCCAGGTCCAGTGGTTGCGAGGAAGCCTGCCGATGCCGGGGACAGAGGTTCGATCCCTGGTCCAGAGCTTCCACGCGTCCGGGGCAGCTGAGTCCCGCGAGCCGCAAGCACAGCGATCCCGCCCCACAAGGGGAGGCACGGCCGAGGGGCCCGTGCGGCGCGCCTAGAGCGCGGGCCCCCACTCGCGGCAACGACACAAAGGCCGCAGAGCGACGAAGACTCAGTGCGGCGACGAGAAATAAAATGAAGAGGTGAATACAAAGCAAAAAGCCCCACGCCTCCGCCGCGGCCGGCGCTCTCCACCGGCCCCTCGGCCCCCCCACGCGCCCGCGCGCCGCCCCGGGCGGCGGGGGCGCTCTCGCGGGGCCCCTGCCCGCTCGGGAGCGCTGGCCGTCCCCGCCCCCGCAGCCGCGGGGCAGCGCCCGAGGCGACGGTTGGGCCCGACGCCTGCGCACGCCGCTCGCGGGCCTTCCGCGCGGGGCGCGGCTGCGGGGCGCCCGTCAGCCCCCGCCGCGTGGGCGCGAGGAGGGCTTGGCCGAGGCCCGCCGTGTGATCAGGCGTGTAGATTAGAGAGCGCTCACGTCTTGGCTGGGCGAGAACAGTCTCTTGTAAGAACGTTCTTTCAAAACTAATCCACTTCGGGCCTGAGTGTGTGGGGAGGGGTGCGCCCCAGGCTGCCGGCGGTCCTAAGGGGCCCCTCCGGGCTCTTTCCGCAGACTCTTGGGCTAGACAGGGGGCGGTGGAATTAGCAGAATTAGCCCTCACTGAACACCCTGGACGCCGCCACCGCTTTCCAGGCCCTGTGCTGGGTGTTTTCATTTGCCATCTCAGAACAGCTCGGTGTTCACCCGTGGGAAGACTTGAGGCACCGAAATGTCAAATGACTTCCTGGCCCAGGGTCCTGCAGAGGCGTGAAAGCCCTTGGACTTGAACTAGGGTCTTTCTCACGCCAAACCCCCCCCCCCCCCCCATGTCACTAAAGTGACATCTGTATTTGGCCCATGGCCCGCTTTGACTTCCAGATCCTTTTCTTCTCCACATCCACGCAAGACCAGGCTTATACCACCTGGCAACACTGCGGTGTTCAAGTGCACAGGCCCAGGGATCAGTCCATCTGGGCTTTAATCCTGGGCCTGCTACTCTCTAGCACCAGGCACTCCTGCCTCAGTTGAAGTGAAGTCGCTCAGTCGTGTCCGACTCTTTGCGACCCCATGGACTGTAGCCTACCAGGCTCCTTAGTCCACGGAATTTTCCAGGCAAAAGTACTGGAGTGGGTTGCCATTTCCTTCTGCAGGGGATCTTCCCAACCCAGGGATCGAATCAGGGTCTCCTGCACTGCAGGCAGACGCTTTACCGTCTGAGCCACCAGGGAAGCCTCAGTTTCCTCATCTGTGAAACAGGGATAATGACTGTAGTATCTACCTCCAAAGGTCACGTGAAGAGTAAATCAGTTAACATTTTCATATGTAAAACTCATATTAAGAGTGTGATGTAAAATAAAAAAGCTCAACAGACATGGGCTTATTAACCACTGATATAGTTGCTCTTGGCCTTGGCTGCAAATCAACCTGGGAGCTTTAGAAAAATGCCAAAGTGTGGGTTCCACCCCAGAGATTCTGATTTAATTGGTCTCAGGTGGAGGCCAAGTGCAGGTGTTTGTCAGAGCTCCCCAGGTGATGCCAATGCTCAGGCAGAGGTGAGATGTATCAGGATAGTCTCCACAGCACAGCCGGCGTCCCAGGCACCCAGGGCAGTGGGTGGTGCCCAGCAGGTGTCAGGAAGTGCTGGAGGGCTGCTCAGATGCCTTGTGGGTCTATGTCACTAGGAGTTTGGATCTTATCTCCCATCAGTTGGGAGGGAGGTCACCCACTCAGACAAGAGGTCATCAGCTCTGAAATAAAGACAAGCTTTGTCCCATCCTGAAAGTCCCTAACCCAAACATGAAGTCATCTCGGCCCTGCCTCTGCCGAGGGCAGCTGAGTCCCTGGAATTTCTAAGAAGGGACCCGCCCCTAAGCCACATGTTGCTGGCCTCTGGCTTCCCTGGGTTGTGTCAGGAGAAATTCAGGTCCAGCAAGGATGAGGGGGCAGGCAGAGGCTGCAGAACTCCAGCCAGGGGCTCAGGTCCCAGCCACACCCCCACTCCCCCTCCGCCCAAATACCTCTCCTGCAGAGAAGGGTGATACATGTTGGCCTCCTTTATACCATTTTACAAATGACTGCAACTCTCTAGGTCTTTCATTTCTTTGTCTGAAAACATTTTGTAGGTTTCAGTGAGGATTCAAATGACTGAAGACACAGAGCAGGGCTTCACTGAGTGGTGGTTACATTAAATAGTCACAGGCTGCTGGGTTGGGGGTGGCCTGGGAAGTGGCCAGAGTGACCTCCTGGAGGGCGGACTGTGGTCGCCTCACCTGATGAGGGGCAGCTAGCTGGCTGTGCTGAGCTGGGAGAGGGCCGTGCGGGTTACAGACCCAGGTCTGGCCCTGAGAGGGGAGGCCAGAGGCTGGCAAACAGCAGAGAAAGTGAACCTGGCACCCAACCTGCGCCACCTAAAACGTTCCTAACTGGGACCTGACTACGGACAGAGAACATACTCAGGGGCCAGCATGGGTTCTGTCTGCAGCTCTGGAGATGAGCATCCTCATCTCTGCTCTTCTGGCCCCAGCTGCGGACCCCAAGCTTGGGAACCAAGTCAGAAAATGCTCCCCAACCCCTAGACAACGTTTCCCCAAAGATGTTAAGGGACTCACACTTCCTGAGTTCCTCTAGGCATGGAGCAATATCCCTCACAGGCAGTAGGCACAGCTCAGGGAAGTCTCCCAGCAGCCTTTCAGGGAGATCCCTGCCTCTGTTCCCATTTAAAGTCAACTATGGCTCGGAAGGGTTAAATGCTCCAGAGTCCACACCTAAATTCGCTCAAGTGTGAAGCCATACCATTTCCACTCTGCATGCCAGAACTGGATGTGGCTGAAATATCAGCCAGGAGCCTCAGGGACCTCCCTACATTTCCCGGTTAGATTATATGATGGAAGATAAGCCCAAGTCTACGATGCTGAGTCCCCTACTGGGCAAACAGGTCACTTTCACCTCCAGCTTGGTGTTTTGTGACAAGAGGCGGCATCACAAATCGTTGTTGACTTAGACATTTGTTTCTTCATTCCTTGAGCAAATATTTGTTGAGCAACTCCCGGGCATGACATGAAGCACTAGGGACCCCGCAGGGAACGAAACAGACAAGGTCCACGGGCTGATGGAGCCGGGGTTACAGGCTGTGTGTGGGGAGCTGGATGAGCAAAGATGGGAGACAAAAAGGTAAATACACATCAATGATGAAAGACTAATAATGGCTATTTATCAGTACCTGTTGCTGGCTTCCCAAGGGGCACAATGGTAAAGAACCCGCCTGCCAACGCAGGAGACGCAACAGAAGTGGGTTCGTTCCCTGGGTTGGGAAGATCCCCTGGAGGAGGAAAGGACAGCCAACTCTAGTATTGTTGCCTGGGAAATCCCATGGACAGAGGAGTCTGGCGGGCTGCGGTCCACGGGGTCGCAGAGTCGGACACCACTGAGCGTGCACACACAGCACCCACGCCTAACAAACACTCCTATTCGTATGACGTAAAGGACCATCATCTACTTCCTCCCCGTTCTGCAATTCAGGCCGGGGGCAGCTGGGCAGTTCTTTTGCTGGTCCACTCTCCTGAGGTCATTTGTAGCCTCAGGTGTCACTGTGTGGCTTGACCGTACTAGAGAGAGTTTCAGCTGGCCTCACGATCGTCTTCTCTCTCCATGCGGTCTCTTAGTATCCAACAGTCTAGCCTGAGGGCTCCCTTACACGGTGGCCAGAGGGTTTCAAGAGGTAAAGATCGAGCTGTAAGGCCATTTGGGGTGGAACCAGTGCAGTCACTTCTGCCTCCTTTTGGCAGAGTGAGTCTCCAGACCAGCCTAGATTCAGGAGATGGGAAAGTTAACTCCCTCCCTCTTTTTTGTGGGAGCAGCTGCAAAATGATATGGCCACGTTTTTCAATCTACTCCAAGCTAGGAGAGACATAAACCAGGTGATGAAATAGGACAAAAGTCAGAAATCAGGCCCACAGACATTTGCTTGGTCTCCATAGTGTTATAGGCTGGCCTCCATCAGATGGGGTGCCAAAGTTCTCACCTCTCCTTATTGACTTCTTTCTTTAAATATTTATTTATTTTGCTATGTCAGGTTCCAGCTGTAGCATGCGGGATCTTTTTTTTCAGTTGCAGCATGCCAATTCTTGGCTGAAGCATGTGGAATCTAGTTCCCTGGCCAGGAACTGAACCCAGGCCCCTACATTGGAAGCTCAGTCTTTGCCATTAGGTCACCACAGAAGTCCCTCCTTATTGATTTCTAACCTTGAGGTCAAGCGTCTGTGGCTGCTTAGGGCCCTTGAGCTACTGTGGTTCTGACAGTAGGGCTGGGCTAAGGAGCAAAGTGCAACATTGTTCCTACCTGTGGAAAAATGATAGGCTTATGATTCGCTTTCTGAGACTAGGGCACTGAGAAGAGCCCAGGCTTGGTTATTTGCAGAGAATCGGCAGTTGGTTCTCTACGCTTCTGCTTCACTGTAGCTCTTAGACCCTTTTGGCACCTTTCACCCTTTCTGATAGAGTCGGAGGAGAGAAGCAGGAAAGTTCCCCATAAAGATGAGCCACTGATGCTGCACCTGAAGGATGAGAAGCCAGGATGAGTGAAGGGAGGGGGCACAGCAGGTGCCAATGCCCTGTGGTCACAGAGGGCCCCTGGGGCTGAAGGGTGAGGCGTCAGGTGACACAGAATGAAGCTGCAGCAGCGGGCAGGGGCCCCTTGCAGTGGTTCAGAGGCCATGGCATGGTCAGGTCTCATTCTCAAGGCAGTGAACATCAGCAACGGGCTTTTCAGCTGGGGAGTAACATGGTGGGATTCCCGAAGGCCGAGAAAGCACATTGCGGAAGGTGTGGGCTGCAATTTGGGGGTGGGTTTTTATAGAAGCTGAGAGGGACTACTGGCAGGGGGGACTGCTGAAGACAAGAAGGTCTGTCTAGACTCTCGCCTGTCTGAAGGAAGCCTGGGTAAAGACAGAGACCACCAGCGACTCGGGTGGCCCAGGGCCTGCTGCTGTAGCCTGTACAGGACGGGAAGTTGTAATGGCTCAGACCTCGAGGCATAGGACTGGCCAGCTCTGGTCAATGAAAGCCTTGGCAGTGTCGAGCTAACTGGAAGCAGATGCCTCATTTACACAAATGCAAGATCTATGCATCATCGAGGCAGATGCAAGAAAGACGTCTGGGAGATGGGTGGGTCGCAGCGCTGGCTGATCATTAGAGTCACCTGGGTCTTGTGGCTGGGCCCCTCCACCACCAATCAAGGTGGAACTTCTGGAAGGTGGGGTTGAATGAGTTTCCTAGGGCTGCTGTAACAAGTCACCACATGCCCAATGGCTTCAAACAACACACATCTATTACCTCACAGTTCTGGATGTCAGAAGTGGTCTTACTGGGCTAAAATTGAGCTGTAACAAGACTGTCCCCCTTCTGGGGGCTCAAGGGCAGGATCTGTTTCTTCTTTGAGCTTCTAGAGGCTGGCCACAGTCCTTGGCCTGGGGGCCTGCATCACTCCAACCTCTGCTTCTGTTACTTCTTCTCTGTGGCCCTCCAGCCTCCCTGTCATAAGAACCCTGGCTGTGACAGGGCCCTCCGGGACCATCCACAGTCATCTCCCATCTCAGATCGATAACTCAGGTCACATGTGCCACGTTCCTTTTGCCAGGTCAGGTCACAGATTCACTGGTTTGGGGATTAGGACATCGATATACCTGGGGGCCCAGGAAGCATCGTTCTGTTGGCCACAGGAGTTAAGGTATCTCAGAGATTCGGAGAAGGCAATGGCACCCCACTCCAGTACTCCTGCCTGGAAAATCCCATGGATGGAGGAGCCTGGTAGGCTGCAGTCTATGAGGTCGCAAAGAGTCGGACATGACTGATCGACTTCACTTTCACTTTTCACTTTCATGCATTGGAGAAGGAAATGGCAACCCACTCCAGTGTTCTTGCCTGGAGAATCCCAGAGATGGGGGAGCCTGGTGGGCTGCCGCCTATGGGGTCGCATAGAGTTGGACACAACTGAAGCGACTTAGCGGCAGCAGTGATTTCTCTGCAGGGTGAGGATGCTCAAAGGGAGGCCCCAGAGCACAGCTGGCTCTCCTGGCCATGTTGCCAGGCCTGTGCTGTGCGGACCCATCAGAGTGGAGACCGTGTTAGTGCAGAGCCTCCAGTGTTGTGTCTAATGACAAAGAGAGAGAGCCTAACGGTGAAAGGACAACTGTCAGAAGCAGCCTGATACACAGGTCTGGGTCCAATCCCAGCCTGGCCTCAGACCAGTCACATGACTTGCAGCATGTGACTCAAATGGCTTGTGACGTTCTAATCTGTTAGGCGAGGGTCATGCTCTCAGGAACATTGTGAGGGTAACCAGCAGCAGAGGTCCTGCCACTGGACGGCAGGTGTCTGATGGATGCTGCCCCCCAGAAGTCTCTGGGCAGCTTAGAGGACCGGAGGGAAGGCAGCTGAGGGGCACCAGCACCCCAGGCAGGTGATAACCTCCTTCTCCCTCCTCTCTCCCTGCCTCCCAGCGGCACTGGGGAAACACAGCCATTGCAGCAATGGAGAGTCTGGCGGGGCTGGAATTGTTAAGTCAGTTTCCCCTTTCCTGGCTGTAGCTGATAAGTATATCCTGCTGGATAAAAATACACCCACCCTTACGGTAAGATCCTCAGGCTGGGAATTCTCTGAGCACCCCGCCTCCAGCCTGAGGGAGCGCCTGCTGCCTTTCCCTGCAAACATTTTAGGAGTGGCCATTGTTCCTGGGCGAGGGGTCTGACAGGCCTACCCAGCTCTAGGAGAGGGAGGAGGAGGCTGGGGCTGCCACTGGGGAAGCAGCAGGCCAGGCCAGGCAGCGCGGCAGGCGTCCTGTTTATAAGCAGCAGCCCCTACAGAGCTGAGGTGAGAGCCCTGTGTCTAGCGCAGGGTCGTGCTGTGCATCGGCAAGGGTGGGGCACCATGCCGCGGCCCCTTCAGCTCCCACCACATGTCAGGATGAGGCCTCTGTCCCCCAGGCACAGGGGATAAGAAAGTACCCCAAGGAGGGGATGGTGGTGCCGACTGGCTTTGTATCCAGTGGTCTGGTATTTCACAGGCAGACTGGTTCCCATTGAATCTGAGAAAAATCTGTTCAGATTTTCAATTTCCTGATGGTAAGGAAGAAGTCGGTGGATCACCCCAAACACCAGGGGACACACACAGGTGGCTGACTCTGCACACACGTAGGCCCCCAGCCTGAATCTTGCCTGCCCCAGGAGCGTCTACAGGACACACCACTCGGGGCTGGCAAGTGGGTTCCCCTCTTCCTCAATCTTCCCAACGACCCAGCATGTAGTGGTGATCTTTTCTCTTATGTGCTCCCCATATTCGATCCCTCTTTTTTTTTTAATTGAGGGAAACGTCACACAACACAAACCATCCAAAAGTGCACAATTCAGCGGCATTCAGTACATTCCGAATGTTGTGCAAGCAGCATTTCTATCTGGTTCAAAGCCCTTTCTTCATCTGCAGGGAACCCATCATAGGCAGTCACTCCCCACGCCTCCCTCCTAGGCCCCGGCAACCGTGAATCTGCTGCGTGTCTCCAGGGATCTGTCTTTTCTGGACGTTTCAGATAAATGGTATATAGGTGGGCTTTTGTGACTGGCTCCCTTCACTTGGCGTGTTTTATGGACGGACCACAGGAGGTGAACCCACTCATCTCTGCGTGGATCGGTGGGTGGCCTGCACCTGTGGGCTAATGTGAGTAGTGCTGCTGTGGACACTGGTTTGAGCCCGTTTTCATCTCTTGGCTGCTCGCACCTGGAAGTGGAGGTGCTGGGGCGCATGGTAACTTGTGGTTGAGACACCGAGTGGCTCCCCATAGCGGCTGCACTGCTGCCCCTCCCACCAGCAGTGCACGAGGGTCCTGGTTGCTCCACACCCTCAGCAACACTTGCCATTTTCTGTTGCTGTTGTTTCACGACAGCATCCCAGTGTGTGTGAACTGTTTTCAGAGGGGTGATGAGGAGCATACCCTGCTCACACCCAAATTTCAGAAGCTGCTCCAAAACCCAACAGGCAGGGAACACAAATGAATGAACTCAGTTCTTTAGAAAGCTACAGGTTTCTTTTAAAAAGAAACAACATGCACACACACACCCCCCCTCTTCACTCAGAGTTGGTCTTGGCACTCATCAGCTTCTATTCTAGCTGAACAAACAGTGGCAGTATCACCAGACCTCCTAATTTGCCTCCTATCCAGGAAGCCTTCCCTGACTGACCCCTTTGGCCATGAAACTATTTAATTTTTCACGCTTGGCCATTAAGCAAACACATGAGCAGCTTTCAAGGTCTGTCCCCCTTCTAGAGAGAAGCCACTGGACCACCTGGCCTTGAATCCAGTTCTGCCCTCTCACCACTTAATCTGTGGAGTCTGGCCAAGTGCCTATCTCTGGGCCTCAGTTTCCTTTGCTGTGAAATGGGTTGTTCTGAGGATGAAGTGAGTTAACATGTGAGGTGCTTGAAGCAGCCCCTGTCCGCACCTGGTCAACAAGACGTGTTACCCTCTGATATCAGCAACAGTATCAGGAGGGTGACACGGTCAACCCCTGATGTCCCATCTATGAAAACTAGCAAAGTGCCCCTCCCCTCACCAAGAATAGGCAATCGGGGTGTATTCCCCCAGAAGTGGGTTCCTTTGTAGGGCAGGCTGTGAGCAGATTGACACCTCAGGTAATGTACATACAAAAGGGACCTGGTGATGATCTAGTCCAGGGTTTTATATAAGGAGGAATTAAGTCCATGCCCTCCAGACAAGGAAATCCAGTGACTTAGTCTCATTTTACAGATAAGAAACAGAGGATCTGAGAGGGCAGAGACTGCCAAGGTTTCCCAGGAGTGAGTGGGCACAGCATGGACCCCTCGGAGCTGCTGGCAGAGGCCTGGACATCGAATGGCCGGGCTTTAGGATCTGATGGCCCCGACCACACCCTTCCACAACCAGCCAACTTGGGCACTGGTTTCTGGCCAAGGCTTTGTTTAAATAAAGGGTTCCACAGCAACCCTCCCACCCACCAAAGATAAAAAGGCTGAGAGACCACAAGGCCATAGAACCTTCCCGTCACTGTGGGAGGTGGAAAAACTTTAAGCCAACTTCCAAACCTACCTGACGCTACACTGTGCAACTGAGGAGGAGCATGCCGTTTCTTCTTCTTTCCACCTGATTTCGGGAGCAATTCTGGCAGACTTTACATGTGTGCCTTTGGCCTTGCTGGGAAGTCTCTCCCCCTCACGCCTTCGGTGGAGATCTGCCTGTGAGTTTCCCTGATCTCTGCAGCTGTGCAGTCTCTGGGCAGGACAGCAAGAAAGTACAGAGAATCCTGTCATAGAATTCTCCAACCTATGACTAGACCCTTGATGCCAAGACCCTCTGTTCCTCGTTAAGTCTAATGTCTTTCTCTCCTCCAAGGAAAGGAAATCTGAAACTCTTCTGGGAGACCGAATGGAGACTTACCCAGATGGAGAATGGAAGACACCAAGGCAGAGACTGTGGAGTATGGGCAAGGAGAGTGTGGCTTACACTGTGAGCCAGGACCCAGGACCCTGACGCTCAGACCATGCAAGATACGGTGTACAGGGACCACGTTCCACTCAGAAGCCAGGTCCAGCCAAGCTGTACCGACAGTGCTAACTCGGCAGGAATCACTGTAAAAACGAGAATCAATTACAATGCCTTCCCCATCAAATTGTTTTATTAGGTTAATTAAACAGCTTAAAGACAATTCATTTGTTCGGTACCCTTCTAGAAAATATTTCAAGTTTTAAATGAACTTCCAATACGTAAAACAAAATTACTTTACCATAGACAAATTTCAGATCAAAATACAACACTCTGTTTCTGTTTTCTTACAATTATAAAATCCAGTCAGTACAAACTACATAAAAAAGATAAAACACTTTCACTGATCCTTAGCACTAGAGGACAGCACAACTGCAGAATGCTCCCAAAGCACAAATCCTGTGCTCGTGAGACGGGGGGACCCCGTAGTTACCCCACAATAAACAGAAGCAGATAAACAAAGTGCGTGCTACTTAATTTAAGAAAGTTAACACAGCCTCTCTGCATGAGGATTACTTGTGAACCACAGAGCAACTTCGTAAGAAAGGTTACTAATTCAAATTTACTTCAAGTTCACTAAAGTTTCATACCAGCAACGGAATAGAAAATTACTCCACGGAACAAACGAGTACACTTGGACCACAGAATGTTTGAGGTGACATTTCAATGAAATCACATTAGCACAATTTCTCTGCTAGCCTACTGAATTCGGGGAGGATAATGCTACAAGTTGCAACTTCCCGGTACTTGAAATACTTTGAACTTTCTCTAGAATGTCTTCTGTCTAGCTTATATATGTTTCATTGCAAATCTCTAGTTTTGTTTTTCAGTACTAGGTCTCTCTCTAAAGATCAGGATACCTTATCACACACAATGTAACCTCATCTGAAAACACGTCTAAGTAGACTGGTCAACTTGGAAGCTTACCAGGTAATAAAAGCGGCAGGATTTAAATGAAAAACTCTACTATATGTACCATGTCAGAAAATGTAGCTACGTTAACTAAACAAAGATCTGCATTTAGAACAGGATGAATTTTGGTATGGCATTTTGGGAATTTGGTATTCGTGGACTTTGCTTTGTGGCATTAAAAGCATCAGAATGACAAATCAGGAGTGTGCTACAAACTGGTCCTGGACAAGGGTGACTGTCACACATGGTGGCTGGTACTGCACAGGCAACCAGCCAACAGAAGTGTTTTCTGCTTTTTATTTTAATCAGAGGATTACTTTACAATATTGTGATGGGTTTTTGCCATACATCAACGTGAACTGGTCACAGTGTGTCTGCTGGTCGTTCTGTCGGGCCAGGGCCCACTGTGAGGGTCAGCCCTGAGTCTGGGAGAGCCACACTGAACCTGCGGCCCTGTTTCAAGGAATTTTCTTGGCAGGCTTGTCTCACAGTGGGACACTGGGGTCAGTGAGAGAAAACTGAGTCTACATGTTTAGGACGAGTGATGGATGGGCCCCATCCACAGACAGGGACGAGCATCTCTCGTCACCAGGAACACAGTGAGAAAGCAGTCTGCTGAGGATGGGGGGGAGTGGGTGGAGGAGGGAGGTGCTTTGGTTAAATCCATTGATCACTCTCAGCTCTGTTGGTGCAACTGCAGAATGGGCTGTGATAGGACTTCAAAAGTTCTGCTGAGAACAGGATTCCTTTTTTTATGGTCATACCAATTCACAAGGGGTATTAGTAAAAACAAAACAAGTGTTTCTATGTCACCGGCGACTTGAAGGGGCACAGGAATGAGGAACCAGACAAAAGCAGTGCTACAGATGAGTCAAAATGAAAAGAATTCCATCAGCAGAAAAAGCCACTGATACTTTTTTTTTTTTTTTTTTTTAAACTGAGTGCTGCTAGGAGAGCCTGTGCTTTTTTCAACTGAAGGCCACTTGAGACATTTCCCACCATAAAATCATCTACCCCATGGAATGTGGCTGATCTTGGTTTTCATGTAGCACTTGACTTCTGAAGTCCTCTACAGGAAAACAATGCTAAACCCACCGACACTGAAGGTTTGTTTTTAAGCTGATGATACCCTTTTGCCCCATGTTACTACATTATTATTTTTTTACAAAGCATAGTCAAATTCAATGAGCATATGCCTAGGTTAACAAGAATACATTTATGTTCTGGAGTTTCTTCTGAAGCAAAAATTCCTTAAAAAAAAAACCAACAATATGAAGAGATGGGTCTCTTTCTTATTGTAAACGAGTAATTCTAATTTCCAATCCTATTCACCATTTGGAGTGCAGTGTGTTTTTAAGCAGAGATAAATAAGAGAAAAGGAAGAGGTGGGCCCTGCATGGTGCCAGGTGGCTGGGTGCTGAGGTAGAACTTGCGGCACGAGGACCCCTTGCCTGGGCTCCAGGAGGAGCCCTGAGAACCTCCAGGGCAGCTGTGGAAGGTGGGGACAACCCGGGCCCCAGGGAGGCTGTTCCTGTCTAGTTGCTTAAGGAGCCGCTGAGATGTGCTTGGCCACGCCTGGGTCAGCACAACGGGGGCACCTGAGGCTCTGCTCCCTGCACCCCCGCCCCCGGCTGTCACGTGAGAGGCGCAAAATGGTGCAGACCCTGGAGGCTGCCCAGCCTGGGTGACCACTCTGGCTCTCTGGCTGCGGAAAGTGCTGGTCATAAAGGCCAAGTCAGGGGCTCCCAGAAGAATGCCTTTTCAACTCATATTGTTAGACTAATGGGCTGGGGAACCAGAAGAGTCCGCCCGCACCACCCTCCCGCCCCCAGCACCACCATGGGCCCCGTTCCCATCCCCCGCCCTTTTCTTGGATACTTAAATCAAGCAGCTAAAAAAATCAGGCTGGGAGAGGCTATGGGATGAGAATAGAGGGCAGGGTGGAGATGCGATTGCAAAAGTACATGACTAAGGGTACACTTGAGAACATGACCAAAATAATCTCCTTCTCCCTTGACTAAAGTTCTTCGACTGCCCAGGGAGAAGTTGTGGGAAGCGCCTGCGTCCTTGGAGATGCTGCCCGCAGCCCGTGTGGGCACAATGGGGCATGGGAGGTAAATCAACACTGGGTCAAACCAAGGATTATTAGTGAGTGAAGATGACCAAGGGCATGCGCAGAAGACACAGATCTGGAGAACAACATGGACACCCTCCCGACGACTTGGGCTTGTGCGCCCGGCCCAGCCTCTGCTCGGTTCCTGCGCTTTGGGGCAGGTGGCATCGGGAAAGACACACAGAGGGAGTGGAGCCCCCGCTGCATGGCTTTCACGGAAGAGGGATAGAGCCTGGGAGGAGACAGGTCCTCTGGAGACACTTCCCAAGGGATGACAAAGTGACCCACTAGTGAGGGGACCCATTCCTGGAGTCAGAAGGTGCTGGAAGAGGTCGGCCAACCCAACTCTCCCCACTGCACGGTCCCCTCAATGGCATCCCAGGCCACAGGTCGCCTAAGCCCTGCTTAAAAGAATACGATTTTGACTTATTAGCTTTCTTAAGTCTGCAGAGATACTGAGAGATTTACAACAAAAAGTATAGAAAGAGCAAGAATCACTGTCTAGTTGACAATTACGGTTTTAGGGAAGTCTCTAGAGATTTGTCTGTTTATGAAGGTTCTGCTCAAACTGGCTGTGCCTCAGGCCAGAGGCCACAGTCAGGAGATGGTGAGCAGGTGGCGGGCAGGGAGGAGAATGGGAGATGGCACACACGAGAGGAACAAGACCCTTCTCCCCCAGAAACAATGTGAAAGCTGAAGCACAAACATTTCCCCCCTCTTTTTTTTTTTAAACTAAACTGTTCATAGAACCTCCAAGCTCTGGAGCTTGTGACAATATCTGCACACCATGCAAGACTCCCCTGGCTGACTCTCATTCCCGCGAGACACAGCTGCAGAGGGCAGCTTTGGGGTGATCCTCAGAGCCAAGCACGCTGAACCACAGGAGGCACCCAGTTTATTATGAGGCAATTTTAGAAAGTTCTAAAAGTGACAGAAACATTTTACCTCTTATAGTTTCTGCTTCCTGGCCTGGGCAAGGAGGCAGTGCTCTGGGACACGCACAACTGCTCCTTCTAAAGCCCAGCAGGCCAGAGCCTGGGGCCTCCAGAGATTCTTGTTAGAGCCTCCAGAGCGCCCGCCAGCCTGGCTCGCATCCTCCTGGATGCTGGTTCCCAGGGCCCATCAGTGCAGGGGGTGGACAAAACACACTTCCTCATCTGACTACCAACCCCTACACACAGACAAGGGCACTACTTTAAACAGCTGGCTTATGTTCAAATTATCAATGATTTCCACCCCATCCCCCAGTTTGTTTGTTTCCCTTTCAACTGGGAACTGTCTTCTGTGAATCTGGACATAAGACTATATTTAGCCATGTTATTAGAGTGTAAAATAAGCACCTAACACCCAATGCTTCTGTCATCTATATTTTTATACGTTATTAAAGAAAACATTAAGAATGCACACTGCTAGATTATTCCCATCTGTGTGGACACAAGGACCATTTTCATCAATAGCGCCTATTTCTCACTTCCTTTAAACCTATTTCTACTTCCTTTCCTCAATCACAAAAATATCAAGAATGACTTTATAAAATGTCTTACTGAATCAAAATAAGCTGGATAAGTCACGTACCACTAAATACAGCAGTCCAGTCCATGATCTGAACTGGAAAGGAAGCGACTTTATAAAAGGGTTAAGTAGCTCACTCTTGATATCCCTGTTAAATAACCCTTCTTTAGTTGAAGGTATATAAGTTCTACACACACACACACACACACACACACACACACACACACACACACAACACAAAGTTTGTCTTTAGGTTCCACACAACACCCAAGTTCAGAGAAGTAGTTTAGGTCTAGTGATCTCAAACTGAGACCTAGAAAATATTTACTTGAGTAGCATTGACTACTACCTTTTATATTTTAGGGAAAAAAGAAAAATTCAACTTCCAGAAAGTTTTAATTATTATTAGAGTACTTCATTAAGCAACCCTGAAACAAAGTATATTTATAACCACTCTAAATATCCTAAACACGTATCTTGGGGTGTTTCCACTGTCTAGAATTATCCTGAATTCCAGATTTTAGAGAAGCAGGAGAGCGGTAACCCGGATCCAAAAAAGACGCATCTTGTAAAAGCCAACGTATGCTTGCTTGTGTATCCTGTGGCGGCAGACGCGAGCATGAAGCAGCTCTGAGGCCGGGATACTGAGCGAGGGGAGACTGCGGCTGGGACGGGCGGCAACTGCAGCCGAGGTCCCAACCACCCCCAATTTGTGCGCAAGGCGCCAAGCTCTCACGGTTCTCACTCCGCTGGCTCTCCACAGGATCCCCGGCAGCTGAACACCCGTCCTCTGCTTCCGGGGTGACGCGCTTCGAGGGGCACGAGGCGGTGGAAGCCATCTTTAAACCCAGCATGCTCCGCGCCCCGGACGCCCGCGCATGCTCACGACCACCTGGTTCGCCTGGCGCCGTACCGAGACTGTTTACAATTTCCTCAAAATCGTTACAACCAGGGAAGCTTGGGGCTGTCCGGGGGTGAACCTTGGCTCTCTTGGAAACCAAAAAGAGGTCACGGCCCACGGCTAGATCCACCTGAGAAGAACTTTGCCAGAATCCTGCTGAGGGGAGCAAGCCCTTTAGTATGAAAAGCACAAGCCTAACCATTATATCTTATTAATGCACAGGGACAGTGAAGGTTTTAGATTTTACCTGGTATGTAAGTTATTCCAGTATGCCAGGAACGGGCATAACTCTTTTTGGCCATCAGGGGTCCTAGGTAATTCCTAATAAGAAATCACCCCCGGAAGGGAAGGTCTGTCTACAAGAACTGAAGGACCTGAGAGCTGCCCCTAACTCACCAGCCAGGTAAGCTGACCAGTGCTGGGGAGGACAGCGCCCAGGTGTACCCTGTACAGGAGGAAGTTGGGGACATTCCACTGACACACCAGACAAATCCGATCACTTGTGATTTTAAGTATAATGCAGTTCTGTGTTGTTTGGTCAACTCAACTCTGCACTTTCAGTTTCATTGTAAAACCCCAGGTTATCAGAACAGAGGAACTTCATGAGGAGCCCTATACTTTCATCAAAGGTAAGAATCTTGGGTAACAAATTCATGAAAATACACCTATTAGATCTTTAAACTGCTTCCACTAGCACCTTGTAGAATATGAAGAACAGCAACCCCAAGCATCTGAATCCCAACCACTGGGTCAAATGGCAGACAGACATGTTTTCCTATCTGCTGTGAATGACGGTGGCAATGAAGCCTACTATTCCACATAGCAGCGGTGTTGAAACACACTTTTCTACGCTACGAAAACACAGCCTTGTAAAGGTTCTTTAAGCTCAAGTCGAGTTTCAAGTAATCACTATGCAGCAGCTCTAGGAGAATTACTGTTCCTCCTGATTAAAAGTAAAATGGAAACTACGCCTTAGAGAACTGTATTCCTCAAGGCCGCTTACTGCTTGCTTCCAGGCTTTTGTTAAAGGACAGAATGTGTTGAATTCTTCTCAGTTGGCAGGGGATCAAGCACAACACTACATAATGAGGTAGCTGAGAACAGTTTTTCCTATAAACACGAAGAACAAGGGAATAAGTGCATGTGTGATTCTCATCCAATTAAACAGGAAACATGATGAAGCAAACTATTTGTACAGTCATCTTTGAACCAAGTTCCTCCGTGTAACTCGAAAAAGTGTACTTCAAGGTTCTAAGGTACACCTTGTAACTGATGAGTGAGGGGAATACAAATAAAGTCCTTAAAAACTTCTACTGCAATGCTAAAAATGAAGTTATAATAAATGTAATTCACCAACCAGAAAGATGAACCTATAGCCACTTGGGGTCTGAATTATTTGAAGCGGCCATTCACTTGGGTCACAGGAAGTGGCTAAGTCTTCCCCACGTGATCTTATGCAGTGTGTACCCAGACTCTGAGGGCTGGCATCCCCTGCACCCTCTCTAATTCAAATCACAGTGATTTAAGAATTTGAAACAATTCTGTTGGGCCTTGGGGACACCAATATCAAAATCAGCCCAAATTTCAGTTGAGTAGCAATTTTAGAAGATTATTTTTTATCTCAACAGGAAAAAGAAAAGGCAACGGATATGTCTCACTAGCTAATTAAGCAATGTTATTAGATATTAAATGTTATTAGAAATTAAAAAGTAGTTTTTCCTTGGAAGGAAAGCTATGGCAAACCTAGATAGCGTATTAAAAAGTGAAGACAAAACTTTGCTGACAAAGGTCTATATAGTCAAGGCTGTGGTTTTTCAAGTAGTCATGTATGGATTTGAAAGTTGGACTATAAAGAAAGCTGAGCACTGAAGAACTGATGCTTTTGAACTGTGGTGTTGGAGAAGACTCTTGAGTGTCCCTTGGACTGCAAGGAGATCCAACCAGTCCATCCTAAAGCAGATCAGTCCTGGGTGTGCACTGGAAGGACTGATGCTGAAGTTCCAATACTTTGGCCACCTCATGCAAAGAGCCGACTCATTGGAAAAGACCCTGATGCTGGGTAAGAAGACTGAGGGCAGGAGGAGAAGGGGGCAAGAGAATGAGATAGATGGTTAAACAGCATCACCAACTCAATGGACATGAATCTGAGCAAACTGAGAGATAGTAAAAGACAGGAAAGCCTGACGTGTTGCAGTCCATGGGGTTGCAGAGAGTCGGGCAAGACTTAGTGACTGAGCAAAAAGAAAGTAGATATTTACTTTCATAAGAAAGGGAAGGCGCTGAAAAGTCCTTCCACTTAGAGAGCTTCAAAGGGAAAACTGAGCAAGAACTAATTTTCCTGAAGGGTCTGAATCAGACCAGAGGAGATAAGAGTTACATGTGAGGTTCTCACATGGCACATGTCACACTGTGACAAAGTTGAGACACATTTAAAATTAAAATAATAGAATTACCTCTGAAAAAATACAAAACGTTTCCAAGTTTTACTAGGTGGTGTGCCCCCCCACCAAAAAAAAGAATAGCTGAAGCCGCCAGCTCCATTTCACTGGCAACAGCAGGGCCGGCTCACCCGAGCTCACGCTCTCCCCAGATGGCAGCACGTGTGCCACGCTCCTCACCGCTGAGCACGAACTTCTATCATTTCTGAACCAGCCTCAAAGAATACTTCATGGATTGCTAGAAAACCAGAAAAATGCTTTCCTCAGCATTCTAAGACACAGCATCTTTTCCCTTACATGTGGTAAGAAAGCGAAGGGTAAGTGAAGCTTCAGCTTTTCAAAGTAAAAACAGCTTCTCTCTCAAACGCAAATACTTATTACCTCTGCTCTTACGACTTTAGTAAATTCTTAAATTTCCCACAGCTAACTGACAAAGAAAACCAAAGATCTTTTAGTTTATATTTGTGTAACCTGTAAAGGTTATGTTTGGGAGTTTAAGTTACACTATAAGTGATTCTTATATAATTAAAATACTTGCCTGCCTATAATATTAAGTGATATTCTAATGGGCTGAACAGTGAAATGAGAGTCCAAAGACTGGATCCCACTTTTTGGTTTCCATTCACATCTGAAGTGGGGAATGAAGCTGTATCTATGGGGATGCTTTCTGTCTGCCAGAGAGCACTGCACCTATCACAGGCAAGTCAGGGTCAAAGAGTATGTTCTGGGAAGATTCTGAGCCCCAAATAAAAAGCAGTGAAAAAAAAAAATGTGATAGACATTATTAGGTATGCTGAAGATAGGGTCTCAAAAATCCTATGGCACAAACAGAGACCACAGAGCTGTGCATAATACAGGTCAGGCACTTTGCTTTTTGTATTCTGTACAGGTTTCCAGCTCTATGTTAGGAGGCCGGCCCATCCGTGTACAAAGCTTCTCTCATTTAAAAATCTCACTTAACAGCAAGTCACTTTCAATCCTGTGAAGAGTGTTAACTTGGATCGCAAGGACACCATATTCATTGGTCATAATACATGACTACCTACTGTGTGCCAAGTACTGTGATTAGCAGAAGACTAAGGTAGGGTCCTTCCCACGAGGAGTTTACAGTCTAGAGGGAGGGCCGTATTTCACCTGCCTCGCTGTGATGCTCCTCAGAAGCCCAAGCAGAATTCTGAGTAGGAGCTCAATCAACACTGGTGATTAAACCAAGGGCGGGCTTTTCTGTGCCAAGCAGGATCACTTCTCTCAGAGCACAAAGGGCAGCCCCTGAATCCAAGCAGCTTCACCCTTCCCTTCCCTCCCACTGGGTGCTCTGTGACGGGGTTCCAGCACCTTCAAAGTGGATGCACTGGAAATGCCGCCTCTTTCCTTCCCTGGACAGTTGCATGTCTTCATCTGACCACAGGCAGCCGCCTCTTGAATCAAGAGGGCCAACATTCTAGAAGGTAATACTGTAGTGTTTTTAGAGCTCCTTGGAAAATTTCGAGGGATCCCTGGTCTGGTGCACTGTGGTAAGAACGCACCGGGCAGAAACCCAATGGACCAAGGCAGCTAACACATTTCTCTAGAACCCTAACCTGCTACCCTGAGTAACTGCAGTGCTACAGCAAAGGAGCCCTGTCTTTACCACGTCAATACAAAGGCTGTATCTCTGGTGCATCGCCCAGGGAACTCCCCGCTCATAGAGGACAAAATGGCACTTCCAAAGTGTCACTGAAGAAAGTGCCATCACTAAAGTGGTAGTGCAAGGTGAGACAATACTTCACGACAAACAGTATACTGTCCAACATCCCCCAAATATTCCTTTTTGGTTGCTGCACAGTTTGAAAAAAGCCTACTGTTAACTATCAACTCCTGATGGCGATCAAAGAACGGATTAGTGAAACAAATGATGAATTTAGAAATTTCTTAGGCCAAATTTTTACAGTATACCAACTATGAGTTGGTAAGCACTGTTTTTACTAAGCTAAAGAAAAGAAATGCAAATGCCAAGTAAAACTTACTACAAACTACAAATACATCAATATATTCACTCAACATGAGTTTAACACAGTAGTATAAGCTGAAGGGCCAGAGGCTCAAGAATTTCTCTGAAGCACCAGGAGACAATAATATATGTAGTTTGGAATGACAATTCCAAAAGTAAACATATATAAACAGACATACCAAATCACATCACACATATACACACTCTCTCTCTCCCCCTCTCTCTCACACACACACACACACACACACACACACACACACACACACACACTTTTATCTCTCACAGGATATAAGCACTATCAAAAAAAAATTTAAAACTTCATTTTAAATTAAACACTTAAATCTTTGGAAAAAAAAAAAAAAAACCAACAACTATGTTTGGATGTATTAAACAAAGAAACAAACAAACCTACTTTAGACTGTAGCCTAGAAGAAATCCTTTCAATATTCACTTACTCTAACCTGAGACAACTTGGATAATGAAAATAAATTGCACTTCCCCCCAAGATATTGTATTTTAAATTTTAAGATCTATCTTTAGCCGCTAATTTCAACATACACCTGGTAAAAGTGCCTTCTGTTAAAAGAAGTATCAAAAATTTACCAAGAAAGGATGTTTCAAGGCATAAGTGGATGGTTAAAACACAAACTTGAGTGAAATGAGTTCAAATTTACTTCACAATACTGACGTAACTGTGATTTACAAGAAAGTCATGATTAATTTTGGAACATAATAAAATTAAATATATCCCAACACTTCAATGTAATATTTTTATATTTATATATAATAAAATAACAGTTTGGCACTTAGCAGCTTTTGTTGGTTATTGCATCCCATATTATGTGGCAAATTTACTTTTAGAAAACATTACCTAACTTTTGCAGCTACAGTGTCAACGAACTAAAGAATAATAATAAAACTTTTATAAAATGAATTGACCGAGTCATGCAGGCACTGATAGTATTGCAACAGGGACTCATTCACTCCTGAACAATGAACTGTCTCCTTGGAGAGGCCTGGCGTAGCCTGGAAAGAACTTTAAACTTCAGAAATTAAAGAAAAGAGAATTGCTGACTGTCACAGCTTTAACAGGACATCGGTTACCACTTTAATGCACCTCAGTGGTAGCTTCTGAAGGCCAAGGTTCTGTTCTGTACAGGGCATTTTACCAAAGAAAACCCACTCTTTCGGCAGTTTATTTCCCATAAAATTAACATCTAGTTGTACAAAGAAAGTTTTCTTTCTTTGCAGTGGCCATGCAGTTTGCCTTGATTAAAAGACATCCAAGACATCCTGGGGAAAGCGTGCAGACAACAGGTGACTGGTACACGGCACAAAGCAAAGAGGCTGGCTTTGACTTAGGGGTCAGATCTGCTACTGAGTGGCCTAGTGCCTCTGATAGAGAAGATGGAAACCCCGTGGCTCTGTGACCCACGTCTTCTGCCAGGATGGAGAGGCAATGTGCACACATAGCATTCTTCAGAATCCCCACAGGCAAGGCTGCTCAGCGACCTTTTCTAGCATTGGACTGACTTCTAACACGTAGAAGAAAAAAACTGCACATAGGCCCCCTTCTACTGTCTCTGGGTGGAAGAACACAAGTGATGTTTCATATGCATGTGAAAAGCATACAAACATTCTAGGCAGGAAGTTTCCAGAAGAAATTCCTATTCTCAAATTTATAACCAAAGGATACATTTGTTAATCTTTAAATGCTGCTTCTTATAGCCATATACTAAGAGGGAGGGGAAAAAAAAAGCTGTAGAAAACAATTAGAAATAAAGACCTCTATATTGATTAGAAATCTGATATTGCATAAATTTCAAATGATAAAGTCATCAAGCACTTTGAAGTCCCTGGTTTCACATGAAAGTGGCATAATTCAAATGGAAAACAAAGTATCTTACAAGGTTAAGTGCCACTAATGACAGACTTTTTTCCCCCATGGGAAGTGGGGTCAATGTGGGTTGACATGGAGAGAGAGGAAAGGAGGAAAGGATTAATTTGCTCTACTATGAACAGAATGAAATTAAGTTGAGGTAGTTTATTCTACCAGCCAAACTTTACTTGTTATGTAATTTGTCAGAAACTCGTACTAGTGAACGGCATTGAGAAAATTCTGCTACAAAGGCTTGATTCTTAACATGGATTCGCATTCTAAGACATTTTCAAACCCTAGACAGTAGTAAACAAGACTGTGTGTGCTTTCAGGCAGATTTTTTTTTTTTTTTTTGTAAGTTTTTGATCCCTATATGGTTTTCTCTGGACCTTTTTTTTTTTTCTTTTTTGGTCATAGCAGACCTTTATTATTTGTCTGACTCGGGTCCTTCTTTTATAAAATCTCCTACTTACTAATGTCCTCAGATTTATAAAATGGTTCTGCTTAGTTGCAAAGGAAGAATGGCACTGCAGGAGATCCTTCTCAACCCCAGACATGACAGCATGAGGCATCTTCCTCTGAATTAACACAGAAGTTACAACTTCCTTTAAAGTCACAGGGGGGCTGCCACCTGACTCCTTAATTTACTGACCCTTTAGATTACTAAGATAGAATGTCATACAAGAGATATTTTATCTTAGTTTTTTGATTCATCATAATTTAGTTCAAAAAAGATTCTTAGGATAGAGAACTAGTAGTTAAGTGGAGACTAACTGGCATTGAGTCCAAACTAACATTTTTAGGCACAAACCCTTAAATGGTTGGGCAGAGTTAGGCATAATATCTCCTTCCAAGTGCAGTGGAAAAGCAATCCCGGTATGTTTGGATATGTTGATTTGCATATACGGATTTTTTTTTTTCCCCAACCAAAGCCAGGTACTTGAACACAGCGGTCAGTCAGATATGATATCCCCTCGGGGAAAATGCACCTTAGGGCTTTAACTTCCATATTTTACACGAAAGGATTCCCACTTCCCTTTTCCTGGGACACTGACTAGCCCCGGTTGGTCTAGGGACACACCTACGGGAGAAACGGAATCCCCCCCTCGATAGTTTTTTTCCCAGCAGTTTACGTTTTCTCCGGAACAAGAGCTGAAGCCCAGGCTTCAAGGCGTTAGAAAACCACCCGCGTTACCGCACGGAGGCCGGGGCGAGGTCAGCAGCTGCGCGTCCCGCGGCCGCGCGTCACGGCGAGTGCACGCGGATGCGGAAGAGGCCCTGCTGCAGCTGCAGGCGGAACAGCTTGCAGTTGGCGATGCGCAGGGCCGCGCAGCCCGTGCGGCGCAGGTCGGAGGGCAGCAGGGGCTTGGTGTGCTGCCAGGTCCCCGTGCTCCTTTTGAACTCGCGCACGTAGTCGTAGTTGGTGCCTGCGCCCCAGGAGAACAAGCAGAGGTGACATACCGTGCCTGGGGCGCCTCGGGCCCTGAGCACCACCCCCCGCCCGGGAAACGGCTCCCGCGAGATCGTTCTTACACGCTGACCTGTATCGAGATCTCCGATGACGTAGATACTGGCGCCTATGGGGACGGCTCCGTACACGAAAGACGAACTGGCCGGGATGCATAGATTCTGGTCATTAAGATAGATCCACCTGAAAACAGAGGGACAGGATGAAGGAGGCTAAGAAGATGGCCCGTGACTCTGGGCCGGCTGAGATGACAAAACTCGGGGCGCCGCCAACAGGAGGCACGACCCCCACAGCCCCTCTTGGGGAAACGCTCATCTCCCTCCTGTCACTGAAGACTGAGGCGTGTCTGTTCCGGAAGGTGGCATGTATTGGATCACAGAGACCACTATTCAGTGTGCTCCTGTCCCTCAGCACAGTGTTCCTGAGATTCACCCATGCTGTGGCTTCATCATCATCTCCTTTCTTGTTATTTTATGTAGGACTGCCCTACACTGGTGTAGCAGAATTTGTCAATCATTGACCTGTTCAGGTTCATTTGGGCAGCCTCTAGTGTCAACCTTCCCTTGTGGTTCAGCTGGTAAAGAGTCTGCCTGCAATGTGGGAGACCTGGGTTCGATCCCCCGGTTGGGAAGATCCCTGGGAGAAGGAAATGGCAACCCACTCCAGTATTCTTGCCCTGGAAAATCCCATGGACAGAGGAGCAGGACAGGCTGCAGTCCATGGAATCACAGAGTCTGACACTACTATGGGATTAACTAACTTTCCAGTGTCTGGCTATTTTGAGTGAAGCTATTTTGGACATTAGAGGGCAAAGCTCTTTTGTGGGCTTATGCTATGGAGTTGCTTGTTTATACGGTTAAAGGTATATTTCCTTTGATAAGAAAATGCCCACTGTTTTCCAGGGTGTTGTGTCCTTTTGCATGTCAATGAACAACAACGTGAAAATTCCAGTTGCTGGGCATTTCTGCCAGCTCTTGGTACTGTCGGTCTTTTTTCACTTTAATGGTGCTGAGCAGCTATGTGTGTGCTTACTGGACACTTTGTGTATCTACTTTGGTGAAATGTCTGCTCAAAGATCTGTTTGTTTTTCAAACTGGGTTTTCTGTCTTACTGAATTTTAAGAGTCTCTTTTATTTCACAGTTACAAGTCCTTTGTTGGATATATGTATCACAGATCCTTTTCCCCAGCATGTAGGCTGTCTTTTCATTATCTTAATGGGGACTTTTGAGAACAGCAGTTTTTTAATTTTGGTGAATTCCAGTTTATCTTTTTTTTTTTCTTTTTATAGTTCACGCTTTCTATGTCCTTCTAGAAAAATCTTTGCCTATTCCAAAGTTGCGAAAGTTTTTTAAATTAAAATTTCTGGAAATTTTATTGTTTCAGTGTTAACATTTAGGTCTTATGATACACTTCAAGTTACCTTTGGTATATGGTGTGAGGTATAAGAGTCAAGTCCTTTTTATCCTTATATCTAGGCATATAGCTAGCTAGTTTTTCCAGCATCATTTGCTAAAAAGACATTTCTTTCCCCGCTGAATTGCCTTGGCTCTTCTGTTGAAAATCAATTTAATAACCATGAAAAGGAGCCAAAGCTCCATGAAGTGGCTGATTCCACAGCTGAGACAGAAAACACAAGATGAGCCTGGACCATCTTGCGCTGCCATGGAGGAAGCGCTTCAAAAAGGGTGAGGTGTGTCAGAGGACACAGAGCCAGCATGCAGCTCCTGACGGCCGCAGCTGGAGCAACTCAGTCAACGACAGTCCTGGCTGGGCAACTCAGAGAGTAAGATGAATATCCGTGAGTCCATACCGATATAAATAAACGGCTGAATCCATTAAAGAAAATAGGGAGAAGGGACAGGTGTTCTTTACAGAATTCCAGCTGACAGAGGGAGAAGGAACGAGGGAAGCAGAAAGACCCCCGGAGGCAAACAGCATGGCTCTAACTTCCGTGAGGCCAGTCCACCGAGGGCGCTCCATTAGTGGGGAAACTTTAAGGAAAAACAGTATGTTTGCATACTCTCAAATTATCTCTCCCAGGATATTCATGAATTACAAAGGGGGAAGCAGTGACTTTCCAGGGGGAAACCCCACAGACGGCGCCTTAACCAAGTCACCAAGATTAGCATCACCAGTGACGGGACAAAGCGCCTCTCCCCCGACACCACGCAGAGAAGGGCCCAGAAGCGCTTATGAGGGATCCCCACCTCCAACGCACAGCCTCAGCCTCATCACAAGACATCGTCAGACAAGCCCAGGTGGAGAGACAGCCTAGTAGAAACATCCAATAACCTTCAAAGACTCCCAAGCACAAGGGTGGTGCCCCATCACATCCCCACTTAATTCACTTAGAACAACTAGAAACGTCAGCTGCAGTTTGGGTAAAAGACATTAGTGGATGAACTGGTGTCGAATAAAGTCTGTAGTTTACTTAATAACACCGTACCAAGGTGAATACTACAGCACGTAAGATGTTAACAGCAGGAGAAGCTGGGTGAATAGCTTATGGGAACTCTATTTTTGCTACTTTTCTACAGGTCTAAAATTATTCCCAGATAAAAGGTTTTTGTTTTTTTACTTTAAAACAAAACAAACTAGACTCTGCTATATAATAATGTTCACTTAAGTAAATTTGATCAATTCCCTTTCATAGCTAAAAGCATAGCCAGGTCAGAGCAGACCTCAGTTAGAGGAAATGTATGTAAGCCCTTTAGCACCACCAATGTCCAGGCCTCCACTCACTACTGGAGCACGTATAATTATTTCACTAAGAGCAGCGCTCTGTTTTTTCCCAATGCACACTCTCCCCAGACTGTTACAGAGTGGTACATTCCCTATTTTGAATCCCAAGAAATGCAGAAGCAGGATGTTGTCCGAGATCACGGAACAACTCAGAGACCAAGCTGCTATAAAGTGAAGATCTGACTCCTCTAATATCTGAAAGCTGATTGGTATCAAGCAGTTTGTGGGACTGGGAATACAACTTGGCCCCTGCCCCTGAGCTGCCTCTAATAAACAGGGAAAGGGAAAAACTAAGAGCTATCCCTGCAAATGAAATCGGGCGATCGCTGACCTCATGTCTCACGGGCACTGGACCCACGAATGCTTGCACCTGAGGCTCCACCAAGTCTGAGCACACCCACTGCCTGCAGAGCGCTGGGAGCCCCTCTCTGGAGTGCCAGAGGAGACCTCAGGTCCGCAAGAGCGTCCTGCTCACAGAGCCCGGATGTTACCCAGGCGTACTCAACAGAAGAGCCAGATAAATGAGAGCCACTTCTCAGGGCACTAAACAATTAACAGACGCCAACTCTGATGACTCGGATGATGGGAGTATCTACCACGCAGGGATGTGGACACAGCTAGCACAACGATGCTCCGTAAGTGAAAGAGGAAAATAGGCTTATGATGGAAAGGTAGGAGACTGCGGCGGAGAAATTTTACAAATCTAATATGCTACCTGAGGAAGGTAGAAAAGGAAAAACAAAATAAACCCAGAGTAAGTAAAAGGAGGGAAATAAGACAAGAGGAGAAACCAACGGAACAATACACAATGGAGAAAATGAACACTGATAGGAGCAGGCTCTTTGAGAAGGTAAGTACAATGCTAAACTTTGTCAACAGAGGGTGCTGGAGGGACTGCAAGGCTTGGAGAGGAAAGGGCTTCTTATCTGGTGTCGGTTGTCGGCTCTGCCGTCTCCAGTGTGCAGGGGACCCGGAGGTGCTCACTTGCGGGGAGGTGCTCTGCTAGCCAGCAAGCAGCTTCGCACACCAGCTCTGGCCCCGGCAGCCCAGGGCTCTGCTGTATCCTGGGCCACTGCACCCACTCCTCTACAGAGGTGACTCCCAGCCCTGCAGGGTGGGGAGCAAACTTCCAAGCTTGTTCCTTCCTGGGACATTTTCCCTCGGTCTTAAAGGCTGCAGCTGCACTTCTTTCTTGGCTATTTCTGCTTTCATCAGAGTCTCCTCTCACAGGTTAGCAGTTAACTCCTCCTACTGGTTAATCATTAGGTCGGTGACCACCTGGCCACCTGTTTATGGAAAGCTGACAGCTATTTTCGAAACTGCAGCTGACTTTTCTACTTACTCTAAGTGAATTACGTGGGGATGTGGTGGGGCCCCACCCTTGTCCTTGCGAGTCTTTGATGGTGGCACTGAGGTCTGCATGCTCCTCAGCGTGCACCGCTGCCCCTGGTTCTCGACCTTGGCAGGGGAGGAACGCTCCGGGAACTTCCACTTAACCCTTGCTCCGGTAATGGTCCCTGACCTGCAGGTCAGAGAACCATATGGGGATGTGGCCAGTGGTCAGAGATGTCTGTCAAGTATCCGTTCATCAAAAGATGAAGCTGACAGGTCTTGACTGCAGAGAATAGTTAACTGATTTATTAAAAACGAGAAGGGGAGGGCACGTGGGCTGAGCACATGCACAGAGGCAACAAGACACAGGATGGATGTAAGAAGTGAGCTGCACTCCAGAACACGGGAAAAGAAGAAAGGGGAAAAGGCCGGATGTTCTTCTCAACCTCAGATCACGGAGGGCCCCGAGGAGGAGGCAACTAGGAATAATCTCCATCTGAACGAAATGACCAAAGGCAGACTAATCTTTCAAAAGCACTAGTAGGTGAAATGTATCAGAGAGACTGGTTAGAAGGCCAAGGACACCGCACGTATGACAGGGAACTCGCTGGAGTTGTGGCAGAGAAATAAAGGTGGGTGTGTGTGAAAAACACTATAGAGTTTAAAAAAAATAAGATTTGGCAACTCATGAGATGCGAAGCATAACAGAGAATCAAAGATGACTTAAAACAGAACACAGACCACCAGGAGGACGACAGTACCAGTCTAGTACAGTCCTAGAACCAGGGATGCAAAGAGCAGACACAGACACACTGTCTTTCTGGATACACAAAGTTGCTACTGTGACTTGGTATAAATACGGGCAATTTAAAAAAATTTTTGCTTTCCTTCAAACACTTTTGCTTTTAGTCAGAAACACAGAAAATAGTAAGATGTGGCATTTTTCCAGGAAACTTTTAACCTAAAAATAGGGAACAAAGACAGGAAAGACAAGAGATTACTTTAAAACAATAAATAGTCTTCAATCTAAGGCAGGTTGTTCACTTGGCAGCAGCTTCCAAAGTATGCAAATACCACACACTTGGAAACATCTGAGCTTTAAAGAGAGAAACTACTCACAGATGTTTTCCCCCTTCTATAGGTTTTCGTGGGAAAGACTAAGTTTTTTAGGCACTATTGTGTGGTATCTGAACTGGTGGTCTCTGAGGCCAGGACGCCCGAGTTCAAATGCCAGCTCTGCCACATGCTGTCTGTGTGTTTTGGGGCACATGACTCAACCTCTCTGTGTTTTGATTTCCTCATATGCAAGACAGGAATGAAAGAGTACCTGTATCTCAGAGGGCTGTTTTGAAGATTAAATGTGTTAAATGAGGCACTTAGTATTGTATGTTTTTTTTTTTCCTTTTTAGTATTGTATGTTTATGTTTAGCTTTATCTAAACAAGAGTCCTATATATTGACAACAGAAATCAAGCTTTCTTCATTCTATTTGTGAACAAACACTGAGAACTTGAATATAAGCAAACTACAGATAAGTGAATTTTACTGGGAAGTACTTTAAACAGCAATGAAGAAGTAATAGTCATGTGTAACAATTACGAACGAAAGCAAGTTAATACTCTTAGAGAGTGAAATGTGAAAGTAAAGTCGCTTAGTCATGTCCAACTCTTTGCGACCCCATGGACTGGCCCTACCCAGGCTCCTCCATCCATGGAATTTCCCAGGCAAAAGTACTGGAGTGGGTTGCCATTTCCTTCTCCAGGGGATCTTCCTGACCCAGGGATTGAACCCATGTCCCCTGCATTGCAGGCAGACACTTTACCATCTGAGCCATCTGGGAAGCCCAATACTCTTATTACTCAATACTCCATAAACAGGAGACAACCTGAGAGAAATCTTAAGGTTCTAATGACGATAGCATATCAAGGGAGATTGAAAACTTCACAGCCAGCTTCAAGTCCTATACAATCAAAACAGGAACAGGAAATGGTAAAACCATAAGCAACCTTGATTATTCCAGCAAGTGAGATACAGCTCTCTAGCTCACACTGTCCAAACAGTAATTCAGTCATTATGAGAAAGGCTTTTATCAATATTTTATCAGAAACCAAATGTACTGACCCCTGTTTGTTAATGAACTTGGGCAACTGTTTTGAGATTCATTTGGGAAGGAAATTCATACACTTCTTTGTACTGTGAACAGTCAGCCCTCACAGTAACACATTATGGAAGAGAGGTATAGAAAAGTCTTTGAAATTCTGCCCCTGTCCCGACCAGAGTAGCAAGCATTCTCAAATTGCTCTCACACTTTGTCTAGAAAATTTTCATAAGATTGTCTGCCCCCAGTAACTGAAGGGAAAAAAAACAAATAGGCTATGCAAACATCATAAAATTAAAATACATTAATAGATAACATACATATTTCTAAAATCTTGGCAACTGTGCATTGTTTACGCTAAAATAATATGAAATTAAACATTATATTCTGGCACCCCCTTCTGGCAACACGATAGAAATGCTATCACAAGATTAACTTTAGCACCGCAATTTCCCTGTAGGATGTGAACATATTACTGCAAGAAAAATCCTGTTCGGTGGTTATAATAAAACGGGTGAGAGGAGCGAAGTGAGGGGGATTGGACCGATGCTGGCGACTCCACCTCACATGTATGGCAGCCCGTCAGATGATTTAAGAATCTCTGATACCATGTTTATTGAGTGTCTGACACAGGCCAGGGGTGAGGCCAGAAGCTAGGACCCAAAGCTGAGCTGGGACTTGCCCTGAAGGAGCGTCAGTTCACAGTCACAATCCAAGAAAGACAGGCATGGGATCACAGACTGAGGAGCCTAACTCAAGACTGGGAGACACGAGAAGGCCTTCTCTCTCTTGGTGGTGATCATTAAACTGAGTTTTGAAGAAGCCAAATTAACTGGATAAATGTGAGAAGGGAAGTTTTAGGCAAAAGGAAAAGTATGAAAGCACAGAGCTGGGACAATGATACCATGCTGTGGAGGGAAAATATCACCCAGTGGGACTCAAGTGAAGCACCTGGGTTGCACAGTGGCAGAAAGAGTACACACAGGTCATATCACAAAAGGCCATATCTGCTAAGTTAAGGAGTTTAAACTTTCTCCTAAAAGCTATCAAAAGCATCAAGTACTGCTCTGCACTCGAGAAACATTTTTCTCTGGCTTTCCTATGAGTTACCAAGACTTCTGAAGTCACTAAATAAATATCCGGCATGCATTAGACATAAATAGCTAAGTTCAGTGACATGATTTGAAAGCAAAACTAAATGAAGACACGCCTTTGAAAGCATAAAGAGAAAGCTGCAGAAGCCACATGAAACCATTCATAAATACCTTTTAAACTCATCGTGGTAGAACTCCGACTTGCAAGTTACCATCTCGCCCCCCTGGATGTCCTCGCGACTTCTGACTCCCCCAAACACATACAATTCCATGGCGACTCCACAGGCCACCGCTCCAAACCTGAAAGGCCACGCAACATATTCATACTAAGCATTGGATTCATCAGTATATCTCAGGACTTGATTCCCTAATTCCTCTTTTGCTTGTTTTAGCTCTGTGACATTCAGTGTTTCACAAATACATGAGTCTTCCTTTTTCAGGGTGTGGATTATTCATTTAGCGTTACATGAACCAAATGGCAAGTCAAATAAAAGATCCGTTTAAAAGAAGGGAGACGTGAAAGCCAGGCGAAGGGGGCTCTGCGCAGCCCACATCCCCATTCTCTCACCTCCTCTCTTTCAGGGGACAGATGGCGGTCCACTGCTGGGTCCGGGGGTCATAGCATTCCACAGACTCGAAGAGTTTCCCATAGGATCCTCCACCCATGGCATAGATTTTCTTCTTCATAGCTGCATAGCAGCCAATCTGGAAGGAGGAAGCAGTGGGGGAGGCAACGCTTATCATTAAAAGTTGGCTGAGTCAACACCAGCTTGGCTGGAACCCTGGGAGATGTTTGGAAAAGGGCCTGACGGAGGCTTTCAAAAATGGGAAGAGCATGGGTAGCACACATACTGTCCTCAGGGAAGGATTAGCGCCACCTAACACTACTCCTCTAAGTGAGATAAGCACACAGGCCTTGCTTTTAAAGGAGCTTTCCAAGCTCTCTTCTTTCACCACTATTTGAAGAGTCCAGGACGCAGAGTCCACAGAGAATGATGTCACTCAACTCTTGCCCCAAATTAAGTCAGCTGGAAGGGCACACACACAGGGAGCGATCATATTACCAGTGAGTCCCAGTACCAAGGTGTGAAATACCCAGGGCGCTAGAAAGGCGCTGGCCTGATGATGAAATGCCTGTCTCCACCAGGGAACAGAAATACAGATCAAGCCCTGAACAGCTAATGGGAGCCCTTAGTCTTCATTCTTCTCAGAAACCAATGGCAGTTCTTTACCTCTGGATCAATGGATTAAAGTTTCCTCCCAAGCGTGCACGACGATTCAGAAAACAGGTTTGGGAGATCGGGTTCCTGCCTAGGTTAGCGCCATCATGGAGCATTCATCAGGTATGGGCCACAGACGCAACAGCGCTGCCCAGAGCCCACCGCCCCCTGCGAACTCTCTCACACAGCTCCCCAGCTTGGTATGTGACTGGCAATAGTGAAGGCAAGAAGCTACCAGCAAAGACAGACTTCTTTAATGTTAATGCTTTAACACTATCAATTGCATTAAAATGCATCTGTGAGCAATGAAGAAACTAACTTTAAAATTCAGCGTGTGAATTAGTCATCACGAGGTATAGTTCTCACCTTTCTAACCATGGTCAAATCAGGTTGCTTTGTCCAGGTTTTAGAATAAATATCATAACATTCCATGGAAATTAGCTCTTTTTCACCATCTTCTCCTCCTAAAACGTACAGCATGCCATCTATCTCCACAATTCCAAAATTATGTCTTGCCTGAAAAAACATTAAAGAGCTTTGTAGACAAAAGGCCGACTATCATATTGAAAGCTGATAATCATACATTTAATACAAATGACAGGTTTTCATTACATTCCTGCAAAGAAATACAAGACTCAGAACTGTGTCTCTCAAACAGTTCTGCTTTCCCCAGAAGCTCACTCTCCTATCACAAGAGACAGAGAACCCAAGTCCAGGAATTTCCCGGAACAAGGGAATTTCACGCGAGGTGGACTCCAGGGTAAAATCCTCACCTTTCGCTGAAGTCAGCTCATGACGAGAAAGAACGATTACCGCCCGATTCCATAAACTGATTTTTGTTCAGCATGGGTAGTAGCGGCTCCCAGCTGACGTGTGAAATTGTGTAAGAGCCCCAGCAACAGGCCCGCCCGTGGTGGTGGTGGGGTGGTGCGTATGGGCCTGCACGAAGGCTGCCCGAAGGGCGACACTCACCCACTCACAACACTGACCACTCAGAGGCCCCTGCCATCCAGAAGTCTGTGCGAACAACTTAAAAGGCCCAGTGTGTGAGGAGGGGTGATGCGGTATGAAGAGAAAGAAAGCAAGGGAGGCGAAAGGGGAGCTGAGGGACAGCGGGGAGGCCTTGCTGAGAAGGAGGCGGGCAGCGTGCCACGCGGGTACCTGGCAAAGGACTGAAGCAAGTGTGTTTCCAGGAGGTGGGGTGGAGGGCACAGGCACGCCAGGCAGGGGTCTCGGTCATTACACTCAAAGGCAGAAGCAAACCGAAGTGCTACCGGGGGTGAAACAAAACGTCAAACAGAAAGAAGCAATGCTCTATCTACCTCGTTCATCGGCGGCAACGCGGTCCACATGTTCGCATCTGGGTCATACTTTTCTCCTGAGCTCAGGGTCTGCTTGTTTTCATCTTGGCCCCCAAATACAAACAAAAACCCTTCTGAAAAAATCAAAGGAGACACACAAGAAAGCTGAAGCGTAAGTTTTCAATACCCACGCCCAGGCGAATGCAAATGCCGTGAGGTCAGACAGTACGTGGAGGCACCTTCTCTGATGACAAGGGACTCAAGATCTTCGTCACACTTCACTCAACCCTTGATGACACAGTTAATCTGTCAGTCACCCCGACCGTTTCACTTCACTCAGAATCTCTGAGCAGATTCCCACTTCTCTGTGGCTTAAAAGGGAAACTGACCCCACCCATCCAGTCATCAGATGACTCAAATTATCTCAGTTTGTCTATTCTGTTCCCCAGCCATATCTTAAAATAAAATAGTTTTCTTAAAGGAGAAACAGCCAAAGAGACACTGGTAAAACCGAAGGGAAATGGAGGCTGGAGAGGTCACCATGCATGGAAGCCACTTTGGTCTGAGGGTATTAGCAATGTGGGAAAAACGCAAGCTTTCTCTTAATGGCTTTGAAGGCATGAAGAAGATAGAAGTCTACATCCCAGGCCCACAGAGAGTGTGGTTTCTGGCAGGAAAGCCTCTTCGAAGTTCTAACCCTCAGGATGAAGGCCAACCAGAATGAGAAGCCAAATTTAAATATCCTTGCTTATCTAGGAAATCTCAAAATTTGAATTTGATTTACAGTAATTACAAATTAGTGTTTTTAGGCAACTGGCAGAAACAAATGCAAAACTTCTATGGAAGACACTACCTTTATCTAAGTTTTAGAATCTAACATTCTAAGATTTTAAATCATTAAAGTTTTCCCACAAATAATTTTTAATAAAATGATCAGCACCCAGCCGAAGATACTCAGGTATACAAAGGAACTAGAATCTATGAAGATGAAGCAGTAGAAACAGACAACAGGAAATAATCTAGAAAAAGACTGCAAATTTCAAATATCAGAGTAATAAGAGAGATGATAAAACAGAAATGCTCACTATGTTATTTAAAGATAACTCTATATGGAGGGATGGACATAGCAGGTTTGAAAAAAAGAAAATTCTAGAGGGGAAAAAAAAGCTGAAATAGATTGAATAAAACATTCAATGGAAGGATTCAATGGCGGATTCATCACAAAGAAAACAAAACAAAAAGAGGGCGGAAGGCAGGGAATGGAGTAAAAAGGTCTAGCCATGTTTAATCTGACCTCCAAAAGCAGAGGGACAGAGGAGAATGAGCAAGGACAACATTCGAAGACATAATAAATAAAAATTTTCGAGATTTGATGATAGGCCAACCTTCAGAGTCAAGATGCCCAACAATCCCCCAATATGGTAAAATTTCAAATAAAATGTTCACCTAATACTGAAATGACAGGGAAAAAAGACAAAAAACAACAGAAAACTTAAACATAGTCCAGAGAAAAGAGAGAGTTTTATATCTGACAACTGACAACAACTAGGAATAACAGAGGCCAGAAGAAAAATATCTTCAGTGTGCTGGACAATAATAGAGGCCAACCTAAAATTCTATACCCGGCAAACATATCCTTTAAGGATGAAGGCAAAATAATGACATCTTTAGACAAATCTTAGAGTTTGCCATTATTAGACCATGTTAAATTCAGAAGGATGAACTTCAGAGAGAAGGAAAATGATCCCAGATGGAAAGTTTGAGGAGTAAGAGGGAAAAAACAAAGAAGTTGGTAAATATGTGGATAAATCTAAATGAATACTACCTATAGGTGTGTATATAACATAGATTAACAAAACACACATACATGTAAATATTTACTTGTAAATAACCACATATTTTAATACTGTAAAACTGTGGAAGATGAAAAATATAGAGTATAAATGTACTGATTAACTCTGGACTTTGTTAACAATACAGGCTGAGGATGCTAATGTAACTTTCAAAGGGACAGAGACATAGGATATAACTTCTAATCTGGTAGAGAGGGAAAAAGTTGAATGACAAAAAAAGTCGATCAAGTGTTTTTTGAAAAAAGGCAGGAAAAGAAGAAACATGGAATAGGCTGGACATATAGGAACTACTCAGTCATTTCACAACTTTGGTCAACATGATTGGAAACAATTCCTCTCCTCACTGTTTCAAGTTTCTGAAACAACCACCCCTCTAGGAAACCTGAAAGTTAGTGATACAAGAACCTTTGTGGTAAGTGTGCATGTGTGAAAATTATGTACAACTATACACATTATGGGGGGAAAATTTAAGGAAAGTAAGTGTGAGAAAAAGAACAGAGAAATCAGACCCATGTTCCGTTGCCTACACCACTCCATTCAGCTGACTACTGTTGATGAAAACGTCCATAATCGTGGAACCTATAGCTTCATTTCTATTCCACAGCTTTAGCCATATCTACAATACAGTACAATGTGGGAGAGCTTAAAAATGTTAACGTACTGTTAGTGGGCAAACAGAGGCTACGAAAGAGTTCCAGGAAGACTGCTGACAATAGCTGGAACGAAGTGAAATGGTACCGGCGGGATGACGCCAGCAAGGTAGTGAGAACTTCCAGTAACGCTCCAAACTTGCAAAGGTTAACCAAAACATTCTTTCTACAGTAAAGTAACTTTAAGCTAGAACTAATTTAGGTAATATTTTCTCGAGTCTCCTATGAAATGCCTGCTCTTATACGACACTCTTACTTTGGATGTGTGTTACACGCTTTAACTCTGGACTGCTGGGCTCTCCAAGTTGGGGCACAAGCATGGCTCAAAGAAGTCTGGTTCTCAGACGTGATCGTCTGGCCAGTGGGTGGTAAGAGTCACTCGGCTCTGCTCTTCCAGCAGTTAAGTCAGCCAATGAAAATGCTCCGCTAGTGACGTCTTAAAAATAGCTGCATAGTTAAGACTTGGGAACAGTAAGGACTGGTCAGAAGACACTCTTCTTACCACAGTCTTGAAAGCTAGAGCTGCGCTGAACACGTCCCCATAGAGGGGCAGTATCTTTAAGAGGTTCTGAGCCATCCTGCACAGCACTGAAATTATGTCTCCCTCGATCTTGTGTTTAAGTGAAGCAGATGAGGGCACAGTACCTGCTGAGAGGACCCCGTGGTTGATTCTCGGCATGCTTAGAGGGGCCAGTTCGATCCACAGCTGCCGATTGGGGTCGTAAAGGGGGCACATACATCGCATCGCTGCCGTTGGCTTCCGTGAGCTAAGAGGAGGCAGACGATCAGTTAGTAGCTAATATGTTTATATTCTGCTTAGAATAACCACAAGTTTACTGCTCTCAAGAATGTTTCAAACATTAAGCCAAAAACAAATCGATTGCTATTTAGGCTTTAGACACTGAGAACTGTCCTGAGTTCCTGTGCACACGGAAATCTCTCTTCCCTTACTTAGACCACGGCTCAAGGCCACACTTACACTCTCTCCTCTCCGCCCACGGTCACGATGCACTCCGAGTAGCCGCGGGGCTTGAAGCTGGCCAGCATGGCCTCCCCCTGCTGCGGCTGGCTGAGGGGGATGTTGCTGCACTCCTTGACGATCTCGCGGACCAAGGGCTCGTTGAGCATCTGCTCCCGTAAGTAGCTCGAGTCCAACCCTGAAACCCACAGTGCTGACATGACATCCTTCATGTGGACCTGCAGAGCAGGGCGGAAAGCACGGGGAAGAGAAAGGGAGAGTGTGCATTTAGAAGGCACATTTTCCGACTCATAGAAAACGACAACTGTTGACGAGTCAGATGATCAACAGGCAAGGAGTAAGGGCCAGTGCTGTTTGAATGTGTGAGGCGGCCCCTTTCCTTTCTACTTCCTCTGGCCTCAATAAACAAAAGTTTAACTTAAAATAGCATCACTTCAGATTCATACTTGCTGGATCACTGCAAAGTTTTAAGAAGCTTCCATTACACCCTACAGGGTTCCCACTGCAACAGGAAAACCTACGAGAACTCTGCTATGATTTACTTTACCTCACTAACTTGGATGTGCTATGAGTTATACTCCATTTATACAAATATTAGTTACAGAAAGAGCTTGACACAATACGTCAACTAGATAATGAAAATGCACCAACATTAGTTATGAGAAAAATCTGAAAAAGCCCAAGTTCCAAAAACAAAAGTCGTGACAACTATGTAATCATTTCTTCAGGAATTACTACTAAAAATGATCTAACATGTATAATATGAATTACATGCCTTTCATGCTCAATCATTAAATTTGAACCAAATGAATACAGGACTCTACATATGTAAGGCGACTAGTTTTTCTGGGCTTTGGAATCATCATTTTAAGGTCCACTTGTCTATACCCTGAGTAGTAAAGGCCAGCAGTCCTTAACAGCATTAAGCTGGGATTAACCAAAGGATGAGGAACTGCCTTTTCTTTCCCAGCAGCCACTCCACCTTTGACACCCTCATCACTTTAAGGCAAGAAGAGGGTCACAGAGAAGCTGTTTCAGTGGTGTTGTCAAGGTGGAAGCTCTCCTTTCCTCTTTCCTAAGCTACCCCACCCACCGGCGTGGAAACCAGAACACTAACTGTGCCAACCAAGCTGAGGCTAAGCATGCAGTCTCCAAGGGGCACAGCTTATGGGCCCACAGAATTTAAACACTACAAGCTGGTCAGTGACATGTAAACCAAGGATTACCAAGAACAAGTAACAACGCAATTACACATTTTGAAAGCCTCTCCAAAATTTAATATATTTATTTTGGAGCTAGCCTCTAGAACATACACACGAGATTCAAAGCCCTGTTATGTAAAGGTTAAAGCACCCTCCCTGAATGTGTTAACGATCTCAAACCTGATATCCTCTAACACATTTCCCATTAAAAACAACATTCGAAGGATGTCAAGTCACTTTAAAGTGTTAATATTTTCAATGCTATATGATGAGTTACACTCACTCTGGTGGACAGATCTGAAAAAAAACAACCACTTTTGAGAGCCTATGGGAAGATGTTTAATAGGTCGTGGTTTAGATCACCACTCTGTACGTTTCTCAAGTTGGAGGAAAAAGAGAAAACATGTAAAACTGGGGTGGAGAACAGACAAACACGGATGAGTGAGTGGAATGCCAAAGTCAGGGCATGCTACAAGGCACCTTTCTTAGCTCTGTATCGTGCGCGATCCACCGGATGACCGCTTCAAACACATATCTCTCGTTGCCAACGTTCAGCTTCTCGAGGGAAATCACCTCCTTCAGCTTCTGAGGACTCAGCTCGAGGAACTCCTCGGTGCTGCTGACGTCTCGGAAGTGGGTCTCCAGGTACTCGGTGGCCAGGTAGCGCACGTGGGGCAGGCAGTAGTGGAGCGCGAAGTCCCGGATGCCGATGCAGTTCTCGGCGGCGATGCAGCCCTCCAGGAACTCGCAGCACAGCGCCTTGAGGTCCGTCAGCAGCAGCAGGTCTGCCGCCTGCACCACGTCCTGGATGGTGTCCTCGCTCAGCCGGATCTGGAAGGGCACAGGGGACAGTCTGCATCTCAGAGTGGGTGTCTGGGACCCACACCGCTAATCTAGCAGGCCAGACCACACGGGAGCTCCACTGGGGGAGGTCAAAGGCGACTGAAGTCTGGCTGATTTCACTCAGCTCAGCTTTGCTTTCAAGAGCAGACAGAGGGCCCCAAGGTACCTGGGGACGACACAGACCGTGCGTGGCTGGTCAGCTTCTCCCAGTCCTTCCCTCGCTCTACCCACATGAACCACCAACAGCCCTTCTGAGTGAACTGTCCATGGTGCTCATGCTTAACTCGGAGGAAAGCCTTAAATGACGGAAAAGCTTATCAGGAAGTCGCAAGCTCTGCAATTCCACGGTAGACGGAAAGGGGTTTCTATAAATGCAAGCACTTCAACTAATGGAAATCTTTCCTCCAAGTAAATAAGGGTCCCTCCTTTTGCCACACGGCATTCGAAAGACACCATGTGGGCCCCCTGAAGAAAGGGACAGCCACGCTGCCTGAGCGGCTGCCTTCGGGACACCAAACACCACACTCGGTGTGAAAGATACCATTTGGTCTCAAAGCTACCTTCTGGAATAAATCCCCCCAAATTCCACTGCGGACATCTGCTTTCCCTTAATTTTCTTCAGTTTTCTTACTGATGCTTCTTCCCACCCCCTTCACAGTTTTTCTATGCCATGGTGAGGCAACATAAAGACATAGGCCCCTAAAATACTGCCATGATCACAAACGGTCCACTCCACAAGGAAACGTGAAGGAGGGATTGCATAGTGAAGAGCGGCAAGAAACACTTTACCACGGTTTGAGATGCACACGTTTGGTACCACAGGTAAGTAAGGGCTCCAAGTTTCAAATGCAAGCTTGAACATGAATATGCTCTAGCTGGCTTCTAACCTGTCGCTGAACTGATTTTACAAGTTCGGTAAGAGCTGGGTCCTATGTCTGGTTTTGTGATGCTACAGAGCATCGCCAATATTTTAAGGGCTATCCCCAAACTAAGTGCATTTATTTTAAATAATCATACACATAACCTTACTTCCACACACTCACCACCTAGCGTTTAGAGAAACGAGAAAGTGGTAACATCGTGAAATGAAATAGAAAGCTTCAAAGAGGATGATGGTCACCGAGTGTGATTCTGGACAGAATGAACGTTGAGAGAAAAGTAAGGAGTGCACTCAGAATACTTATGCAGGAGACAGAGCATTTACAGAAGGAAAATCAGAAGAATGAGGAGAAGGAAGGAGAGAGAGAGAGCAGGCCACGCACCCTCAAGAGGAGCAGAGCGAAAATGCACTCTTGCATAACCAGGCATAAAATACATCAGCATCCTCCTAATTCAAACCCAGATTGTTAAGTCTTCATGCTACCCTTTAAACCACATGAATGGTGGGGCACGGGGGACAGAGGAGGGCAGAGAACCAGATCGTTGAGTCTTCGTGCTGCCCTTTAAGCCACATGAATAGCGGGGCACGGGGGGACAGAGGAGGGCAGAGAAAAGGAAAGGGTCCCTAGCCACTGATCACTTCCTTCCTTGGGTTTCATGAAATTCCCAGAAATGTAAGTGGGTACAGAGAGTAAAGGGAAATGAGCAGGAAAGAATGAGGGGGGACAGGACCGAAGCATTGAGAACACAAGGCAGGTGCCCGTCACCTGAGTCTTGAAGTTTTCACCTCTAGAGAATAAGCCCCACCACCCACAGAGGCTCCCGGGTCCATGCCATGGAGACGGAACGAGCTCCCTGAGAGTGTGGGTCCAGGGCAAGACTGGAATAGAGGCTTAAACACCAGCAGCCAGCAGTGAGGGGCATCCCATGTGTGCACGTCTCAGACTGGAAGGTGGCGCTCAGAACGGGAGAGACAAAGCCTGGGATCTGGGTAAATTAGCCTGCTTTTCTTTCAAGGGCAGACCCCGGAAGAAAGCACTCGGGTGCTGCGTGGGGCAGGAGACACCAGTCAAGCCCGCGGTGATGCAAGATGGAGGGGACGGGGCTGCTCGGCCTCACCCTGAGCCTGAGGGTCTACTCAGTCCTTCCTCTGGGTCTCAGCATACCTGCCCACTGAAGATGTAATCCAGGATCTCTCTCATAACCATTACCGATATCCCTTCAAGTTCAATCTTATAGGTTGATCCATCATCTTTTGGAGGATTATAGTTTAACTTTGTCCTAAGAAAGGGAAAAAAATGTAAAATTTCTATGAAAGAACAGAAATAGCTAGAAATATTTATGCACTAAATACTCTACAAAGTAAATGATACTTATCGATATATGAATCCTATCTAGAACATTTGGCTTGTTAACTTTGGAGCAACATATGTTCTATGACTTTCAACTGCAAAGTACTTGTTCAAGGGTTCAGTGCTTCCTCTTAAAAAACAAGTGAAACAGACAACCAAAGCACTAAGGGCATGTGAGTAAGGGTCTCTATTTCACCTGGGGAACCCCAGGCCCTTTAGGCTTTTTTTTCCCTGTATTTAATTATCCAGCTATTTTCAATGATGTAACAAGGACCCCACACATCCACCACCCAAAACAAAAGCTAGGACCTCGACAATAACCTGCTTCTAACCAAATCATCCTCCCCATCAGTTCATTTCCCTCCTTCCTCATCTGAAGTAACTATTAAACCAAATGCTGTATTCAAGTTTCCCGTTTAAAGTTTTTGATTTTATAAGAGTGTTTCATGCTGTCTGTAATCTTCTGGGGCTGTTTTCATTTACTGTTATATTGCTGAGCCATTCATCTGGCTGAGTATCACACTTTTCCTTTTTTTTTTTGCTGTATAATATGCCGCTTTCCTGTTGATGGGCCCCTGGGCTGTGGGTATTGGACTGGGCTTGGGGTACTGGGCACTGTACTGCTAGGTATTCTTGTGTGTGTCTCCTTTTGTGATATGCTGAAGAATTTCTCTTGGGTTTATCCCTGAGGGTAGAATTAAGCTAAATTCTTTTCCAAAGTATGAACTAATACTCAATTATTCTGCCCAGTAGCTGGAGCAGTTTTCGGCCTCATCTGGTGTGGACCCACAAACTCTATGACACTCGTCTCTGTCCCAGTTCCTAATCCTGCCCGTTGGTGAGTGAAGTGTGGTCTCTGATGTGGTTGTGACCCATCTTTCCTCACCACCCAGGTGCTGAACATCTCTTCACAGGTCCGTGGCCACACGTGGCTCCTCTTTCATGAAATACACGTTCAGTTCAAGTCTCATTTTTAATTGAGTTCACTGCCCTCCTCATAATGAGGTGCAGGCCTTCTTTGGTAAACTCTTGGTAAACCTTGGCAGACTTGATACTTTTTTTTTCCCCTAAGGTGATGGAAAAAGAGAGTTCAAGAAAAACATCTATTTCTGCTTTATTGACTATGCCAAAGCCTTTGACTGTGTGGATCACAATAAACTGTGGGAAATTCTGAAAGAGATGGGAATACCAGACCACCTGACCTGCCTCTTGAGAAATCTGTATGCAGGCCAGGAAGCAACAGTTAGAACTGGACATGGAACAACAGACTGTTTCCAAATCAGAAAAAGAGTACGTCAAGGCTGTATATTGTCACCCTGCTTATTTCAATTATATACAGAGTACATCATGAGAAACGCTGGACTGGAAGAAACACAAGCTGGAATCAAGATTGCCGGGAGAAATCTCAATAATCTCAGATATGCAGATGACACCACCCTTATGGCAGAAAGTGAAGAGGAACTAAAAAGCCTCTTGATGAAAATGAAAGAGGAGAGTGAAAAAGTTGGCTTAAAGCTCAACATTCAGAAAACGAAGATCATGGCATATGGTCCCATCACTTCATGGGAAATAGATGGGGAAAGAGTGGAAACAGTGTCAGACTTTATTTTTGGGGGGGGGCTCCAAAATCACTGCAGATGGTGACTGCAGCCATGAAATTAAAAGACGCTTACTCCTTGGAAGAAAAGTTATGACCAACCTAGAGAGCATATTCAAAAGCAGAGACATTACTTGGCCGACTAAGGTCTGCCTAGTCAAGGCTATGGTTTTTCCAGTGGTCATGTATGGATGTGAGAGTTGGACTGTGAAGAAAGCTGAGCGCCCAAGAACTGATGCTTTTGAACTGTGGTGTTGGAGAAGACTCTTGAGAGTCCCTTGGACTGCAAGGAGATCCAACCAGTCCATTCTGAAGGAGATCAGCCCTGGGATTTCTTTGGAAGGAATGATGCTAAAGCTGAAGCTCCAGTACTTTGGCTACCTCATGCGAAGAGTTGACTCATTGGAAAAGACTTTGATGCTGGGAGGGATTGGGGGCAGGAGGAGAAGGGGACGACAGAGGATGAGATGGCTGGATGGCATCACTGACTCGATGGACCTGAGTCTGGGTGAACTCCGGGAACTGGTGATGGACAGGGAGGCCTGGCGTGCTGCGATTCATGGGGTCGCAAAGAGTCGGACACGACTGAGCAACTGAACTGAACTAACCTGAAGGTGATGAACAACTTGAAGACTAATTTTTCACAGTCAGTGCTTTCTGGGTCTTGTTTAACAACAGGTCCTTTACCCAAGGTCTAAAAGATGCTCCTAATTTAGCAGCGAGGGAAGTGAAGACACACTTAAGTCACACTTAGGAAGCAGCCCAAAGGCTTGGAGTTGGCAGGATGAGGCCGCCATGGAAGGACGGTGAAGGATGAACTAAGTGCAGAACGATGGATGGACAAAGTCTTAGCAAACAGCTGAGTTCCCAGACCCTTGCTCCACGGAGGGAACGACTCCCCTGCCCTGCTGAGGAAGGCTGCCCAGCTCCAGTGGAAGACTGATGTACTCTGAAGGGTGTGCAACGGAGAGAGTAGTTTACCCAGTCAAAATGCCAACCAAATATCAGGACTGAACAGATATTTTCATCTATATAAAGTCTCAAAACAAATGACCTCCCATGCAACACTTCTCAGAATGCTGTTCCGAAAACTGCCCCAGAAAACATCCAGAAGGAGGAAGGTTTTGAACAAAAAAAAGGCAGGATCCAACACAGGAAAGCAGGGAAGGGAATGGTGAGGGATGACCCTAGGGTAACAGCCCCACACCAGCAGAAGGAAGCTGGCGCATTCTGGTCCAACAGGAGGCCTTGGGAGGCCTTTAGGCAGGTGGAATTGATGGACTATATACCGCATCTGAAGGTAGAAAGAGGGTATTTAGACAATTCTGCTTCCCCCTATATTCCGTATCTGCTGTTCCTGCCTCTGTAGTTTCCCCTGAACTAATAATTTTACTCAAAAGGCATGTCTTTTCTGCTTGCTGCACTCTAGGTGTATCTATACAAGTGACACTTTTATTAAAAGTGAAGAAAAAATTTTTCAGTCAATTCTCAATCAAGAAAGACAGCAGAAGTGCTAAGAATCACACTGAAGTCACTACTATTGGGCTCTACAATCTACTGTGAGCAGACGCGTCCTCAGGGAATGTTTCCCTGAGGATGGTGCCAGTATTCATATTTCTAACTCACCGTGCTGGCGATTACCATATCGCCTCTTCGGCCCCGAGTCCACCCTTCTTGCAGGCTCCGTGAAAACTGATCTGAGCCTTCTAAAGGGTGAACTGGCAGGGTGCGAAGCGTGCGAAGCGGAGGGTGCTGGGGAGGCACCGCAGGGGGAGGGTCTGCCGCCTGGCCCTGGCCCCGAAGCGGGGCAGGCTCCTGGGGGTGCGGCTGCCTGTGGCGCCCGGCAGCTTGCCCTGGAACTCCTGGAGGCACCACAGCGGACAGATTTCTGGCGCGTTCCAGAGGGCTGACTTCAAGCAAATTCCACCAGCGTGGCTTCTCTGCCACACGTTGATCTGTCCTGGCCGATCAAGTCTGCATCTCAGCTGCTCCTTACGTCAGCTACACCTTGAATTTGCAGAGTTTCCTCTTTGTGGCCAATCTCTCTGTTATAGTTAAAATTTTTTAAACTTTTGTTGCTCAGATTACTATGTGGCTTCTTAATCCTGATTAGATGCAGTCTTGAACATATTTAAAGCCACTAGCTCCAAAATGTGTTCACACAGAGGAGCGCCACCTAGAACTCAAGTGGTTCCAACCAGAGCCGGCTGTGCTTGCCCACGGGCTGCAGACGGCGTAGGGGGAGGGGGCCGAGCTGATGGGGAAAGAGGTTATGAAGACGCTGATCAGCGTGCCCCCTTTCTACTTTTCAGCCATGTGACTGGACTGTTTTTTTAGATGATTATAGACATCTCTCGGTATCCCTGAGGGAATGATTCCCGGACCCACAGAGATATCACAATCTGCAGACTCTCAAGTCCCTTTGTCCAGTCCCCCGCACCTGCATCTACAGAGTCAACCAACCATGGGTCACGCAGAACTGACCTTTGAACAACACGGGTCTGAACTGCATGAGTTCACTTACGTGTAGATCTTCTTCAATTAACCTGTGTATCAGTAAACCCATGCAATACTGGAAAAAAAAAAAATCCGCACATATGGACCGGTACAGTTCAAACCCACATTGTTTAGGGGTCAACTACTGCTGTGTGTTTTCACAATGACAAAGAATCGCTTTTAGAAAGTACAGTTTCCTGGGGCTTCTCCGGTGGTTCAGTGCTCAAGCATTTGCCTGCTAAGGCAGGGGACATGGGTTCGATCCCTGGTCAGGGAAGATCCCACATACTGCGAGGGAACTAAGCCTGTGTACCACAACTACTGAGCCCACATGCCACTTGTCGCATCTAGAGAAAGCCTGTGTATAGCAACAAAGACTCACCACAGCAAAACATTGAATTTATATATATATATATTTTAAAGGTACAGTTTTATTTCAGCAGCTGGCAGAGTATAGACAATGGCTAAGTGAAGTGAAGTTGCTCAGTCGTGTCCAACTCTTTGCGACCCCATGGACTGTAGCCCAGCAGGCTCTTCCATCCATGGAATTTTCTAGGCAAGAGTACTGGAGTGGGCTGCCATTTCCTTCTCCAGGGGATCTTCCCGACCCAGGGATCGAACCTGGGTCTCCCGCATTGGGGGCAGATGCTTTACCATCTGAGCCACCAGGGAATCCCAGTGGCTAAGAGGACAGAAAAAAAAAGAGACTTCCTTAAACACTGACCATTTCAGACGTCTATAAAATCTGACCCTTTCAGAGTCCATGAAAACTGAATCACTGCACTATTGAAGTCTTTAAATGTCTGAGGGTCAAATCACAAAACTTTATTTTAATTACGGTTTAAATTCAGATCCAAAATTTCCCACCTTCCTGTCCCTCTTATATTATCATGGCCAGGTGACAACTCACAGACCATCCTGCAGGTTCCAGGAGGCTGATGTCCATTTGTCTGTCAGGAATGCAGTCAAAGTTGGCCGTTAGTCCCTTCCCATGAGATGCTAAGAGTCATTCAGAACTGTTGTGAAACTGTCTTGCTTCACAGCCCATGACCATTTGCAATGACTTCCTTCTTTCATTTCTTAGATAGTCACCATCCTTTCTCACCGTTGAACCTTATAAACTTGTCTTATTCCCCTTCCTTTTGTCTTCACTTCCCTACCTCCCACCTACACCTCTACAGCTTCTGTTCCATTGTTTCACGTGTTTCCTCCAGTAAGCACCCTCATCTTCCCAATATCTGTCATATCTATCATTTCCTCCATACTTTCCCTTTTTTATTCAGAACTTTCTCACCTTTCACATCGTTTCTATCTCCCTTGCCACATATCGCATATAACTGAAAACTCAATGAGCTGGACTGAATGAGTTAATTTTAAAAAAGAAAAGGCTAAGCCAAAGAGCTAATAACTGACAGCTTTGTTTCTATAGTTAGTCCAGATATTTGTTGTTGTTGTGTAGTTGCTAAGTCGTGTCCAACTCTTTTGTGACACCATGGACTGTAGCCCACCAGGCTCCTCTGTCCACGGGATTTCCCAGGCAAGCATACTGGAGTGAGTTGCCATTTCCTTCTCCAGGGGATCTTCCCAGGCCAGGGATCGAACCCAGGCCTCCTGCATTGGTGGGTGGCTTCTTTACCACTGAGCCTCCAGGGCAGTCAATCAGCGCTTCTGATTTCTCTCTCTTTTAATTGAAGTATAGTCGATGCACAATGTTATATAAGCCGCAGGTGTACAATATGGCGACTCACAGTTTTTAAAGGCTACAGGCCACTTACAGTTATTATGAAACACTGGCTATATTCCCTGTGTCGTACGATATATCCTTGTAGGTCACTTTACAGATAACGGACTGTACCTATACTGCTGCTCTCCCTCTTCTCTCGTTTTCCGTCTCATACATGAATCATAAATGAATTCATCGGAAGTCACAATATCCTTGTTTTTATTACCATGTGACGTCAATTTACAAACTCTCCCAGAAGCTGCGGTAGTCTTAAAATATCGCTTTGAGAATGTCATAAGACTCTTTACAAGGAAGAGTGGGGACTATTCTAAGACGGGGCCTCCGGTGCTGAGATAGAAACATCCACGCCTGTCACGCTCTTGCCCAGTTTTCTGTTTCCAGGGCAGGCGCGCCCTCCTCACCATCCCTGTTCTCTCGTTTGTAGAGAGAAGAGGTTAAATGAGGTGACTTGAGAGCTTCCCATCCCTGAACACCCCTGGGCTGAACTGCTGAAACGGACTCAAGAGTTACTGCGGAGACTCTGCTCTGGAGACGCATCTGTCGAGTCCTAGATGATACAGTCCAGCCAACTCAATCTGTTTCCGAGGGTTTATAACACGCCTCCTGTGGGTGACACGGTGGGAGTTCCCTTTCCCTCCAGTTACCCACTCTCGGCAAGCACAAAGGCCTCTGCTGGTTATCCACTGTCCTCTCCTCGCCGGCTTCCAACGGCCGGAGAGCTCGGTTGAGCCTAGGTGTGCTAATGCGCACCCGATCATCAGGTCTGGTGCTCCTCCTCCCCGCAGACACTGCTGACACTGGGGTTCGAGGTGGCGGTGACACGGAAGACATCTAAGTGACTTTCCTTCCCCTCAGCTGCAAAGGCTTGTCTCCAAAAAGAGCAAAGAAACCTCCTCAGACGGGACTCAGGAGAAAGCAGTGCTCAGGGAGTCAGGCTTCACAGGAACTCCAAGGAGGGCAATTCACGGGCGTTACTCACACTGTTTCCAATGATTCCCGTCAAACCGGCAGCTCCCAAGAGCAGAGGGCCGCGGGCTCAGCAGTGCGTATGCCCACGGAGGCCCCCCCCCCGATGATGCCTGCACTGCGGGAGTCTGTCTTACGGACGCCCTCCCTCCTTTCAAGTCTTCGTGAACTCCTCAAAGCCATACGAAAAACGGGCCTTTCGGGCAGAGGAATCTCAGGGCAGCAACACTGGTCAGTACGCTACCATGATGGTGGACACCAATCATCCTGTGTCTGCCCAAACCCACAAAATGCACACCAAGGGTGAACCCTAGTGTCAGCCTTGGACCCTGGGTGGTGATGGGAAGTGGAGGGCTGTCGGTTGTGACCGAGGTTCCCCTCTTTGTCAGGGAGGCTCTGCACACCTGCCGGTAGGAGGCTATGGAACCTCTCTCTTCCTCTCAGTTTTCCTATGAACTTCACTCTAAAAAGAAAGTCTACTTTTCAAATGATTTTTTTTAGTCTTTTTTTTCTTTTCCTTTGTTATTTCCTTTAATTTCCTCTATTCATTTCTCTCTGCATCCAAGTCTTTTTTTTTTTTACACCCAGAGAGAGTGTGGTTTTTACTTACTTAACATCAAAACTGTCCCCCTCATATAGATCCTGGCATGACTCATAATTTTAATGGATTTTAAGAGCAGCTCCCCAACCTGCTTCCCAGAATCTTCTGGAGAGCTTTTACAGATAAAGCAGGTCCTAGACCAATGATGTCAGGTCCAAGACTGTGCATATTTTCAAAGTGTCCCAGCTTAGTCTGATGTGTGCCCTCCTGCCTGGAATATTCTGTCTGCCTCCCACTTGCCTGATCAGGGGAAGATTTAATCCTTCACTGACTTTAGGGCTCTGCTCCGGTAATACCCACAAAGAGCGGCCCAGGTACTGTGTTATCTAAAATAACACCCCTCTCCCCTCCCTGCTTCATTTCTCTTCCCAGAATTTGCCACTATCAAATAGACGGTGTTTGTCTCACGCCTGCACCCCTGAAAGCAAGGACTCTGTTTGGCTGCCTGCTCTACCCCATCAAGGGTCTGAATGGGGATTTGGGAAACGTCAGGGACTTGGTAACAGCACACAGCCAGTGGGCTTCAGCCCTGCAGTGATCAGCTACTGTGCTCGTTTGGCTCCAAGACAAAAGCAGCACCAATGTTCAGAAGTGGCATTATCCCCCAGCCACGCAGCTGGACGCTCCCCGGCAGGGCGCCCGAGGGTTGGTCCACACTGGGGGAAGGCAACGCTCTCGCCGGCATCCGACCCGGGTGTGCTGCAGTCAGCAATTCAAAACTGAAAGCTCGAACGTTCCGCCACCCAGAGGCCCCCGAGGAAATCATCGGCCTTTGTGCTGAGGCCCAAATGGACAGTGGCCGAAGGGGAGGCCTGTCCTCTGTGCATAAGCCTGATTGCCCGGCACTCCATCCTGCCTGCTTCAGCGCCGTCCCCTCACGTCTCTGGTGCACCTCGTGGAAAACGAGCAGCTACAGAGTGATGGGCAAGTATGAAGCTTAGGAAAGGGTTCCAAGAGACCAAAGGTTTACTGTTCGGGTGTCAGCCCACCCACTCAGCCCCCAGTAATGAGGCCGAAGCGCAGCCACTTCGTCTTAGAGGATGCCTCCACGGTCTCCACCCGCCCCTGACCACCTCCCTACCCCAGGGCCCACGAGGATTCACAAAAGCGCTTTCCATCTTCCTCCTCTTATCACGTCATCTGCTCTGAAGATGAAATACAGTGTTTCATATTTAGATTTGCTCTGAGTAACCACATCCAGTGACATCAATATCTGGAAGAAATGTGAAAACACAAAATATCTGCCTTCCAGAGCCGTGTGATCTGAACAAAAGAGAAATCTATCTTAGGGAAGATGATGTCTCCTGAAATAAGAGAATGTGGAAAAGTGTGAAGTACCCCTCAAACAGGGACAGCTCAAGGAAACTGCAGAGTGTGAGTCAGGGTGTGCATCTGGGGGACAGGGAGGGCTGGACAGTGGGCGTACACGACCGTGCGGGACATTAATCATTCCTGCAGCAATGCGGCCATCACCAGAGGGAAAGAGGTACAGACTACAGAAACCAAACCCATAAAGATGGTGACTGTTTTGCACGGCATCCAGCACCGGGCGTGGATTTAAAAACTGGACCTCCACCAGCTGGTGGTCCCCACCCTTGAGAAACTGACCAGCCCCACTTCTAACCACGGTTTATTGTCAGTGAAATGAAATGGTGCCAGCCATTTCTAGGAGTCCTGAGTTTTAAACTTCCTCGTCTGAAACCTCTGGATAAAGTACCCATTACGTTATTCTACAATAAATGCTTTGTCTCAGTCTGCTGAAAGCCTGTTTCTCCCTCCGCTGTCCTTACCGTCATAATCGTTTGATTTCCTGCCCAGCTGCTTACCCCTAAAATTTAGGAGACTTGACTAATAAACACAGAAGCAGTGATGGTTACACAGGGATGCTGAAACTAGGGATGGAAAGGTGGTGAGGAGTAGAATGTGCACATAACCTCGAAGTCTCACCCTGTAAGTCACATGTTAATTACAAAGAGAAGAGGCCTGAGATTAATCCAGGAGACACCATCTCTAACCATGCGATCAAACCAACACTAACGATGTCGGGACAAGTGGCTATCCCAATGTCGGGACAAGTGGCTATCCCGGGCCCCCGATACCACGCACCCAGGAGGACATGCCACCGCCCCGTGCTGTTCTTGACAAAAACATGTAGTAAAGTGAGGAACAACTAAAGAGCCTCTTGATGAAAGTGAAAGAGGAGAGTGAAAAAGTTGGCTTAAAGCTCAACATTCAGAAAACGAAGATCATGGCATCTGGTCCCATCACTTCATGGGAAATAGATGGGGAAACAGTGGAAACAGTGTCAGACTTTATTTTATGGGGCTCCAAAATCACTGCAGATGGTGACTGCAGCCATGAAATTAAAAGACGCTTACTCCTTGGAGGGAAAGTTATGACCAACCTAGACAGCATATTCAAAAGCAGAGACATTACTTTGCCAATAAAGGTCCCTCTAGTCAAGGCTTTGGTTTTTCCAGTGGTCACATATGGATGTGAGAGCTGGACAATAAAGAAGGCTGAACACCGAACGATTGATGCTTTTGAACTGTGGTGTTGGAGAAGACTCTTGAGAGTCCCTTGGACTGCAAGGAGATCCAACCAGTCCATCCTAAAGGAGATCAGTCCTGGATGTTCATTGGAGGGACTGATGCTGAAGCTGAAACTCCAATACTTTGGCCACCTGATGTGAAGAGCTGACTCATTTGAAAAGACCCTGATGCTGGGAGGGACTGGGGGCAGGAGGAGAAGGGGACAACAGAGGATGAGATGGTTGGATGGCATCACTGACTCGCTAGACATGGGTTTGGGTGGACTCCAGGAGTTGGTGATGGACAGGGAGGCCTGGTGTGCTGTGGTTCATGGGGTCGCAAAGAGTCGGACATGACTGAGCGACTGAACTGAGCTGAACCTCCACTGAATTTTAAGATATCAAATAGACCCAAGTCGAAAGGCCATGCAAAAGGATCTGTGCTTCACCTGGAAGGGAAAAGGAGAAACCTCTTAACCTGAAATAATTTTAGATTCGCTGCAAAGTGTTTTTTTCAAGTTGTAGGGTTCCTGTATACCCTTCATGGAGCATATCTACTAATGTTAATAAACTTACATGATCTTAAAAAAAAAAAAAAAGATTTTATAAAACAAACTTACAATGTTGTATCAGTTTTGGGTGTCCAGCAAAGTGATTCGGTTATACATACATATATATTTTTTTCAGTTTCTTTTCCTTTACAGGCTACTGCAAAACACTGACTAGAGTTCTATACTGTGCTACGCTGCAGGTCCATATTGTTGGTCTATTTTATAGGTAGCAGTGGTATACGTTGGTCCCAAACTCTTAATTCATCCCCCCTTCTCTCCCCTTTGGTAACCATAAGTTTGTTTTCTGTCTCTGTGGATCTCTTTCTGCTTTGTAAATAAGTTCGTTTATATCCTTACCTTTTAGATTCCACATATAAGCCACATCATTTGACCTTTGTCTTCCTCTAACTCACATAATCTTAGTACAATGACCAAAGCTAAGAAATAAAGACTGGCACAACACTAGTAAGTTTATTCAGATTTAAGCAGCTTCCCCCTTAATGTCCTTTCTCTGTTCTGGGACCCAACCCAGGGTTCCAAACTGCACTTAGCTATTGTGGCCCTAACCTGCGACTCTTCCTCAATCTTTCTTCACCTTTCGAGACCTGATGCTTTGGTGAGCCCTGGTCAATTATTTTGTACAGTGTCCCTGAACTTGAACTGCATTTCTTACAACTAGACTGAGGTTGAGCATTTCTGGCAGGGACACTATGAGAGCGACACTGTGTCCTTCACATCAGGGAGAACACGATGCCAACGTGCTGTTACTGCTGACCTTAACCGTGGCCACCTGGTTAGGTATGTTTGTTGGGTTTCTCCACTGTAAGTTACCATTTTCCCTTTTGTAATTAATAAGTACATTGGAGGAGCTAATACGAGAACATGTAAATATCCTTTTTCTCCTCAAACTCTTGCCCACTAATTTTAGTTGCCACTGGCAGCTCTTGCCGGCAACATTAACGTGGTGTTCAACTGACGGCTTCTGATTCTCTTATCCCTTCTTCTACATTTACTAATTGAGCTTCTTCTATAAGAAAGAACTGTCTCTTCTCCCCCATTTATTTATTTATCCATCCTCAGATACATCAGTGTTTCTTTATTCTATGGATTATAATCCAGTGTTATTGTTATTCATTTTCTTGCTCAAATCGTTCCAGCTTTGGCCATCAAGACTTCTTTCAGGGCAGCTCCATGTTCCTGCTAAAAGCCTCTATATTCTTTTGAGCCCTCCTTACTTGCTGGCACAAATACTCCAGGCACACAGTCTATTTTTCCTGCCCCAGCGCCTGAATCAACCACATCCCCAAAGACACTGGAGTTTCGAACATTATCTAATTACATTCTAGAAACATCACTCTGGCGGCAGCTTTGGGAGACGGGTGGAGCCTGAGCATAGAGGCAGACAGGTCAGCAGGGAGCCTGCCACAACTCAGCAACAGTGGAAGCTCGAACCCAAGTGGTAGCGATGGCAGAGAGGAGACGGCTTTCAGAGACCTGAGAGGATGAAACGACAGGCCTTGGAGTTAACTTGACGCTGAAGGGAAAGGGAGGAGGTGGCCTCCCCGAGGAGTCCCCGGGTCCTGCTGACAGCCTGGTAGGACAGCAGCCATCACGGCAGATGAAGGACCACCTGCCTGGGGGCAGAGGGAGCGGGCAGGGCCGGGCTTGGGGTGGCCATGCGGCTGGCCATCAGATGGACGTGCTTGGGGCTCAGCCAGAGGAGGAGATACGACCGCGGTGGGGAGAGGGCAGGCCGAGGACACAGGCGGTGCCGCACCACGTCTGGGGACAGACGGGGGACCAGAAAAGGAGACGGCGGAATGGGACGAGAGCTGTCGAGAGCACGATAAACCAAGAATGGCAGACACAGCAGACAGGTCGAGGAGGACAAGCACTTAGCAGTTTTCACTTAAGTCAGAAAGAGAAAGAAATGCCGTAAGGTGTCAGTTATACGCGGACTCTGAAATACGGCACACGCGAAGCTCTCTATGAAACGGAAACAGTTAGAGACACAGAGAACCGACTGCTGGTGGCGCGGCGGGGGCTAGTGGACGAGCGGCGGGCACACAGCAAGGCCCTGCGGGACAGCACGGGGACTCCACCCACCACCCCAGGAGAAGCCACAATGAAAAAGAGCGTGTGCATATGTGTAGCTGAATCACTGCGCTGTACGGCAGAAATTAATACCACATTGTAAATCAACTCTAAAAAAAATTTATTTTTTTACCCGATTTGGCCATTATATTTAGCAGTTTTCAGAAGCACAGTTTTAATGGAGTGAGAAGACATGCGCCTAGAGGCAGAAGGGAGCAGGAGGTGAGACCAAGGACGAGATACACACACGCTGCCTTCAGACTGTCGGCACAAAGTCAAGAAAACCGTGCACTTGTTGGAAGAGGATGCAGAGTGTGTTTGCTTTTATCGGATGCATTTATTTAACATTTGTGCATTGCCGATGTTCTGGGTGCTGGAAAGGACTTAAGCATACTTTTATGCTCAGGAAAAGGAACCAGAAAGGAATGAAAATTATTACCATTTTTTTTTAAGGACAAGGAAAAGGATACACTACAGAATGTCCTAGAAGGAAGAGATGAATATGGGGCAGGAGGAGAGCAGGGGAGAGCGCCAGGGAAAACTAAGCTTGACTGTCAGCCTCTGCTCTCTGAAGACTGGCATGCAGATCATCGCACGACATGTGAACGGCACTAAAGACGACCTCCGGAGTTAAAGACTTCATATCCAAGTTTTAAAAAGTCAGACACTCTAGATCATGGCTGACACACTGCAAACCACAGCCTGCTTTTGTATGCCCTTTCAACTAAAAATGTTTTTTTAAAATATTTTAAAAGACTGTTGTTGGAACAAGAAACAAAGAATATGTGACCGAGATTGGACACAGACTGGAAAGCCTAGAATATTTCTGACCCTTTAGAGGAAAGTTTGCCAAACCCTGCTCTAAATGTTTTCACAACAGCAAACATATAACATTTGAAAATTCAGGCTAACAAAATAGTAATGATATGCAACACAGTAATAACTTTGAGAAACAATCTGGAAAAGTGACAAGGCAACGGCAATAAATCTAAAGGAAAAAAAAATCAGATACATACTGTCAGGGTCTTGATAGGACAATCCAGTCTTCCTGGACAGTAATCTGGTCTCACATAACAAGAATAAGTCTGTTCTATCTTCAGATACAGATATGCTTGGGACAAAGTCCCTAAAGTGGGTTTACCCACAAAAAATACAAGAAAAAAGAACCAAGAATTTTGTTTTGTTTTGTTTCCAACTTGTTTAGTGCTACTATTCAGGAGGAAAAAAAAGGAACTGAAAATTAAAAGGTCAAAGGGGAATGATGAAGCAAATTATATGGAACAGCAATGATGTCATAACAAATAACTATTAAAAATGATTATGGGCATTACCTTGAGATATTAGAGGGATACAAAATGACTTCAAATGAAAAGATGAATCAGAAATTACATATATATGTGTGTGTATATATGCAGAGAAATTGCAACCGTGACAATATATTAGTGCACTGTTCAGAACCGGAACTCTGGGAGATGTAAATAACTGAACTCTGATGTGGTTTCCCATAAAACCTTTTGTATAAAAAAAAGATTCTTAAAATGTAAATCCAGTTCTTATATGTTTCCAAGTAAAGCAGTCAATAAAAATTCACCTTTTAAAAGACAAGGTTTGAAAATGCATGTTAAAATTTTAAGACGAGTTCAAAGACAGAACGTGACGCAGCAACTTGAGAAGCAGAAAATTCTTCTAGGATGAAACAAACCTGGTTCCTTGTTCTGGTCACACCCTGGCCTTCTAGAAATAAAAGAAAGACATTCATGCCTTAACCTGTCAAACAGTTCCAGATTTTCTACTCAGGTAGGATTTTTCAGGTGCTGCTTAAAAGAGGCTCCTCCTGTAACCTTAAGAGCCCATGGAAATGGCCATTTCAAGAGGAAGCCCCTTTGGTTTGGGGGCACTCTTTTTTCTTTTTGGCTGCACCACATGGCTCATGGGATCTTAGTTCCTGACCAGGGATCGAACTCACAGCCGCTGTGTTGGAAGCGGGGAGTCTTACCCACTGGACCACTGGGGAGGTTCTCGGGGGCACTCTCACCAGTCTTCTCTAATTAAAAACTGGCGGATCTGGTTCTTTGCCGCCGCACACAAACGGCACTGAATACTACTGAAATTTATCACAGAAGTAGGTCCGTATTTCTCCTCGCTTTCTACTCCCTCTTCTCATAGAGTCAGAAGGAAGGTCTGCCTTTTCCAAGGCAAAATGGGACTCCTGATTTAAATTCAAAGGAGAAGTAAGAATTTCTATGAATGTATTTTCATGTCTTTGTATTCTTCCTTTCAAAGCAGTTCAAACCAAAGCATTACACGGTGCTTAAGAAACGTTTCTTCTTTTTTTTAAAGATAGTGGGAGTAGGAAAACAAAAACCCACTACGGCCTGAAATACAGCCCCACCCCAACCCCACAGCCCGCCACTGCCCTTTCAAGTCCGTTTAATAAATGAGAGACAGCTCATTTTCTGTCTGATGACTTTCACTTCAGCATCTCAAAATGCTCTTTCTGTTTCTGGCGCCGCCTTCATTTATAATCTGTTATAAACTTCTCTGAACAACCTGAAGCCGAAAAAGCCTTCCAAAATGTTGTCACGGGAACGAATGCTTCTCTATTAATTCTCTGGTCATGTTGTGACAAAAGCTCTCTCTCTGGAGCTACTACTTTTGAAGCAAGAATTTGGTTCCTGCTCCCAGGTTTCTTGGCACCAGAAATGGGACTTTGTTGAGTTTGGCTGCGCCATCTAAAGCGGAACAAAATTCAAGACTCTCTTCTGGGTTAAAATCTGTCTTAAGATGGTTTATTCTGCCCCTCTCCCCAAGTCCTCGATACACGTTCAGCTATATAGTAAAACGCCTTGGCCAAAAGCTTCATCTCACTTCCAAGTAAGACGTAGCATCCTGAACTCTCATCCCCTACTTTCTCATCAGCACTTAGACTGCAGGCAACTCAATTCTCTTACCTACAGACTTCCTAATGGATCAGTGCCTCTGGCCCTGGAGATAAAAGACGCTTTAAGAGCACCCAGTCCCTCTGTCTGTCCTGTTTCTCCTTACTGAATAAAAGAGTCACACGTGTCACTGAAGGTACACACCATCCACCACAAAGAAGCCTGTGGGAGGCAGTGATTGTTGGGCAGAACAGGAAAAACATTACAAAAGAAGGGATACTGGGTCCTGAAGGACGAAAAGGAATAAAAAGCAGGAGGTTAAAAGAGGCAGAGATGAGAAACGCATACATTCAGATACGTGTCACCCTCTATAGAATTTTCAACAACTGAAAGCCTAATTAAAGTATTTCTAGAGCAATGCTACCTTGAATTGGACACCTCAGAGATAGATCGTAGTCTTCCCCATTCTTCACAGGCAGCGGGCTCAAAACCTGTTAGCTCTTCCTTCTTCCTTCAGCCTAACTCCCGCATCCAAATAGCAGTCGGTTGATTTCTCCCGGAACGTCCACCTCAGCCACGACCGACACCGGGGCCCGGGTGCTGACCTGAATCAGGCAGCAGCTCTGGTCCCCCTGTGGCCCTGGGAACAAACCCCCACCGAGCTGCCTTCTCGGAGCACAGCCCCGTCTCCATTACTGGTGTAATACTGGTGAATGACTGAGTGAAGCTCTAGACGAATTGGCCGGGCCCTGGAGAATACCATCCTGATCGGCCGTCCACCCGCACTTCCCACCACTCCAGTCCAGCCCCCAGTCCAGCCCCCAGTCCAGCCCACGCGGCGTGCTTACCATCGTGAGCACACACCTGAGCCCCTGCACGCACACCTGTGCTAACCTGGACCCTTCTCTTTGCCGCTCTCTTCACCTGCCCCACCCAGCCCTCTACCTCTGACTCATGCCCAAGGCCAGGCTTCACTGTTTCCTCCTTGGCACCTTAAGGGTCAAGCAAGCAGCCCCTCCTCCCTGGAACGCCTGTGGCTGGAAGTATCTGTACCAATGAAACAGCCTCGGTTCCACACTTTGTTCTTTCACACCTGAGCTGTAACCTCTGAGGACAGAGCCTGTACTTGACAGAGTCTTTGAAAGCTGTCCTTCATATGCCCAGTAAGTGACAACCAGCATTGTTCACTGATGACGAGGACGTGAACCTGGGCTCTCCTGGCTCCTCCCTTTTCCTCACCAAGTCCTACCGCTAATCCCTCTACTCCAGCCACTCCAGCTCCACTGATGAACCCAAGCCCAGGGAACTCCTATCTCCTGTCTGAACCATTCTCAGTTCAGCTCAGTCACACATTCGTGTCTAAGTCTTTGAGACCCTGTGGACTGCAGCATGCCAGGCTTCCCTGTCCATCACCAACTCCTGACGTTTGCTCAAACTCGTGTCCATCAAGTCAGTGATGCCATCCAACCATCTCATCCTCGGTCGTCCCCTTCTCCTCCTGCCTTTAATCTTTCTCAGCATCAGCGTCTTTTCCAATGAGTCAGTTCTTCACGTCAGGTGGCCAAAGTATTGGAGTTTCAGCTACAGCATCAGTCCTTCCACTGAATCTTCAGGACTGATCTCCTTTAAGATTGACTGGTTTGACCTCCTTGCAGTCCAAGGGACTCTCAAGAGTCTTCCCCAACAGCACAATTTGAAAGCATCAATTCTTTGGCACTCAGCCTTCTTTATGGTCCAATTCGCACATCCATATATGACTACTGAAAAAACCATAGCTTTGACTAGATGAACTTTTTTGTCGGCAAACTAATGTCTCTGCTTTTTAATATGCTGTTTAGGTTAGTCATAGCTTTTCTTCCAAGGAGTAAGCGTCTTTTAATTTCATGGCTGTAGTCACCGTCTGCAGTGATTTTGGAGCCCAAGAAAATAAAGTCTGTCACTGTTTCCATTGTCTCCCCATCTATTTGCCATGAAGTGATTAAACACAAGCTGGAATCAAGATTGCCGGGAGAAATATCAATAACCTCAGATATGCAGATGACACCACCCTTATGGCAGAAAGTGAAGAAGAGCTAAAAAGCCTCTTGATGAAAGTGAAAGAGGAGAGTGAAAAAGTTGGCTTAAAGCTCAACATTCAGAAAACGAAGATCATGGCATCCAGTCCCATCACCTCATGGGAAATAGATGGGGAAACAGTGGAAACACTGTTAGACTTTATTTTGGGGGGCTCCAAAATCACTGCAGATGGTGACTGCAGCCATGAAATTAAAAGACGCTTACTCCTTGGAAGAAAAGTTATGACCAACCTAGATAGTATATTCAAAAGCAGAGACATTACTTTGCCGACTAAGGTCCGTCTAGTCAAGGCTATGGTTTTTCCTGCGGTCATGTATGGATGTGAGAGTTGGACTGTGAAGAAGGATGAGCGCCAAAGAATTGATGCTTTTGCACTGTGGTATTGGAGAAGACTCTTTAGAGAGTCCCTTGGACTGCAAGGAGATCCAACCAGTCCATTCTGAAGGAGATCAGCCCTGGGATTTCTTTGGAAGGAATGATGCTAAAGCTGAAGCTCCAGTACTTTGGCCACCTCATGCAAAGAGTTGACTCACTGGAAAAGACTCTGATGCTGGGAGGGATTGGGGGCAGGAGGAGAAGGGGACGACCGAGGATGAGATGGCTGGATGGCATCAAGGACTCGATGGACCTCAGTCTTAGTGAACTCCGGGAGATGGTGATGAACAGGGAGGCCTGGCGTGCTGCGATTCATGGGGTCGCAAAGGGTCGGACACGACTGAGCAACTGAACTGAACTGATGGGACCAGATGCCATGATCTTAGTTTTTTGAATGTTGAGTTTTAAGTCAGCTTTTTCACTCTCCTCTTTCACTTTCATCAAGAGGCTCTTTAGTTCTTCACTTTCTGCCATAAGGGTGGTATCATCTGTGTATCTGAAATGCATATCTGATTGCGTATTCTCCCGGCAATCTTGATTCCAGCTTGTGCTTCATCCAGCCCAGCAATTTGCATGATGAACCATTCTAGCACCCTCCAAAATGCCTCTCATCAACACCTGACCTAAACTCTTCTGATAAAATCTAAACTATCTCACACAGACTAAACTATATTGGAAAAAAAAGGTTTGTGATCCCTTTCCTGTATCTGCCACCTGCCCAGCCAGCTCCCAACATACAGCTCTCCGGGAAGGGTTCCAGTGGGAGCTGGGCCTTGAGGGGAGCAGTGTGCACGCCACTCTGAACTCAGGGCTACGAGGCCCTGCCGCCCCAATCTGGATTCCTGCAGCTCCACCAGCTGCGCATCATCTCCTCGGGCTGGCGTTCCAGTCCAACCTTGAATCGGATCACAGCACTTCGGATCCCTGTGCTCTCCCTGTGGCCCCCAGCTCTGCTCACACCGACTCTCCCTCTTCCACACGCCCTCCAGATCTCAGGTTAGACAGCTCTTCCTCAGAGTGATGCTCCCCCACCCGGTCCACCCCTCACATCTCTCTGTAACGAGATCTCTTCACTGTCTGCCTCGCCAGCCGAATTCCACGGATCCAGAGCCCAGGAGGCCCAGGGCATGGCAACACCGTGCATAAATGCAATGCTCAAGAAAAGTTTAATGAATGATCAAGCATTTAGGAAACCTTTGACCAAGGATCTATATTCTCTACTTAAAAACAGCTGTTTCTGTAAATGTAATGAATGGGGGTTACAAACACAGTAGCGAATGATTAGATGAGTCATTTAAGTATACTTTTAGAGCAGACTTTCAGAAGTAACTCTTCTGAAAATAAAATCAATCTCTTCCTTTTCCATTCTTGAAATTCTGGTACTACCACAATATTGTAAAATACCACACAATATCGTGAAAAATTAAGTGAACATCAAAGATAACTTAACACTAGTTAGTTTTATGTTTCTTTCCTTTACTGGCCCCCCCAGAGGTGGGAAAAATAAGTTGAGTGATTTCAAGTTCCACGTGCTCAGTCTCAGTTTTGACACTGTTTGTGGGAGATCACTGAATATACAGTCAAATGGCACCCAGCACAGGAGACAATGGAGCCTGGGAAGGCGTAACGTTCCATAAACCCTGAATTGCAAGCTCCTGCCGATCCCCCACTCTCCACCTAGCACCCAGTTGTGGATACCCAGTCTCTGATGTATTTTTTGAATGAATGTCTATCTCTAATTAGTCAACACTAGTTATATAAGGTCTCTTTATAGGGAACTCTGATGAATTAATACACAGCACATCTCAATGATTTTAGACAATGTTAATTCTTGAACTGGACTTTATCACTGGTGAGCACAAGCTCACAAGCACATGGGTGAAAGGGTGATGACATTTCTAAAGAATGTACTGACTGCTGTGACGGTGATGTCCATTTTCCTAACTCCCCTTCCTATCAATAGGTAAAAAGACCAGGAAATAAGGAAGCAGAGCCTCTCCTCTGCTTTTGCTCCACCGCAGGAGTGAGAGAAACGAGAATCCTGGTGTGTCTGCAAGCAGCAGGCCTCATTCCTTTCAGGCAAAGGCAGCTCTGTTCACATGGGGCACCAGTGTTAAGGAGGCAGGCAGGAAAATAAACGTAAGGACCAACCAACCAACCACCTGCAGGAAGGCTCTAATCTGCGAGGGTAAGTCTGAACTTCCCACATCACTGGAGCACAGGAGGAGGAAAAGCTGGACAGGTGTGGGAAACTCTTCCCATGACTAACAGATGAAACATTCAAGACAACGATGGCTTCTGCTGGCCTCCAACTCACATCCCTGAAGCAAAAGTGGGCTCTAGCAAGGAGACAGCAGCAAACAGTGATGACTGACTTTGCTTTCTAAGGATTTTCTTGCTCTTCCCAATCCCACCTCCTCACACGGCCAGCCACTCACAGTGAATGGGCTCAAAGTGGTAGATGAGATGCAGACCAAACTCACACCTTAAATGTGAGGTTTCTCCAATTCAGAGAACTGACTGACATGAACAATTCAAGTGACAAAGGTCTGAAAATATTTTGAGCTCAATAATACATGACAATTTAGAATTATGCAGAGGCAGAGGCACTTGGTTACTGATGAACGTGAATGTGACTATAAAACTATGTTTTTACAATTTTTCTACTCGTGTTAACACAAAAATTGCAAGTGCCAAATGAACTTTAAAAAGAATCACAAAATACTTATGAGCAAAAATGTACATTTAAAGTTCTATATCCACTAGCACATTAACTGTAAAAAGAAAAACAAAGCACATTGTATTGGTCTATACCCCATTACAACAGTCTATTTTTAAAAACCAGTCTTCCCCACTTCCACTTGATATGTGCTGCCTCTTAAAGCTTTATTGCCTGAAGGCCAACTCTTTTATCTAACAAAATATTTCCCTGAGATCTTATTTTCCCTGAGTATCCTATTTCCTAAAAGCTCTGAAAAGAAGGTTAAAAAATTACAATTTATTCCCATAGAGAATTGAAAGCAGCAAACATTAGACCATCATTCTACGGTGAAGACATTCTTTGGCAATAAATGCTTAGGGAGACAACTTCAGTCTCTGCTCTTCTGAGCACAGGGGTCAGGAACTCCAGCTGAGCAATGAAGGACATTTAAAAGGACACACCACCTTCACCCTCCACACAGCTGTGGTTGCCAGCTTTACTAGAGCCTTTGATTGCCTTCCTTCTTTGGACCCATCATGTTTTAGGAGGCAGACGACCCATGGGAAGCACTCAGAATTCAAGGTTGCAACCGTAACCTGCCCCTTGTCACACTCACACCCCTGCATCTCCACCCTTAACCTAGAATTCCAACTTACAAATTATTCATTTGTATCATAGCTCAAGCATACAAAATGATAGACTTGTGTTCTTCCAAACGATGATGCCACTCCCCAAAGGACTCAGAAGCAAAACGACTCCTTATTTGTCCTAATTATGTTTTCTTTATGGAATATAAATAGAGTTTAAGCCTCACTTTGATATCATGAGACAGACTGATTAACAGTTTAAACAACAGATAAGATGGTTTTATAATCTGGATGCTTGGTCTATATTATCCTTGGACAGCAAGGAGATCAAACCGGTCAACCCTAAAGAAAATCAACACTGACTATTCAATGGAAGGACTTGCTGCTGAAGCTGAAGCTCCAATACTGTGGCCACCTGATGCAAAGACCCAACTCACTGGAAAAGATCCTGCTGCTGGGAAAGACTGAAGGCAGACAGAGAAGGGGGGCAGCAGAGGATGAGATGGTTGGATGGCATCACCATCACCCATGGACACGGATCTGAATAAAGTCCAGGAGATCGCGGAGGACAACGGAGCGTGGCACGCTGCAGTCCACGGGTGGCACAGAGTCAGACACCACTTAGCAACTGAACAGCAACCAATCTGCGAAGCCAGAATTCCTATGTGGAAAAGCACTTCGCTCAACTCTCTAAATTATATAATAAAAATTACTTTAAGAACACTGAAGAGAACTTGCATTAGAAAATGCCAACTGGAAGAAGAGGCAGAAGTCAGAGGGCGCAGGTAAGACAGGGAGAGCTTCCCAGCCGGCATTCAGTGGAGCTGAGGTTAAAGACGCACCTCTGTCACACTGCTTTTTACTCAAAGTAACAAGCCCTGGGAAAGCTATACAGTACGTCTAAACATTCAGCACGTCACTTAATGTTAGATCCCTTAGTCCAACAAGAATTTTATTGATCTGTTTCATCATTTGAAACCTTCCGAGAACCTGTCCAGAATTAGAGCTTTCCCTGCTACTAAGAGTGGCAACTGCTCCCTTGTATAAATAAGCGTGTGTCTTGCAGCTGAAATGAGTGATCTATGTTAAACTTAGGGCTCCAACGCACAAGCTCTTGGTTTTCTTAGGAGCCCTGGGAAAATCTTTCTTTGATCTTCTGAAAGAGAACATGCTTCAATATTGGTTTTGGAAAATCTCACATTAAGAACAGGGTTCAATCCAATACTAAAGGAAGAAGAGGAAGAGGAGGGAGGGGGGGGGAGGGGAAGGAGAGGAGGAAGAGAATGGAGACGATCATTTTGAAGCATGTGACTGTAAGCTGTTCAGGGCAGCTTTCACCTTTTTAAGCAGTTGTTAGGGATGCCTTACAGTAAACGGATAGAAACAAACAAGGCCAAACACGGCCTAGATCCATTAATAAGACAGCCAACCCCAGTGTATTTTCCATCACCACCAGAGCGCAGCATGAGTAGGTACAGTTGATTTAAAGATTGCTCAGGACTCAGTAAGCATCTCAGAACCTGGAGTTTCCAGCTGAACCCGTGAGGACTAAGAAACCGAACAGCTTACAATCACTATGCAAAACCCTTAAGATAATCATTCATGAGCTGCTTTGAGGAAACTAAGAACTCAAGTGCAAGTGAAAGGAAAGAGACTTCAGGACTGAAAGCTTGCTCTGCACACAGCAGACAAAACTAACAGACATCAGTGCTCAGAAACTAAAGGGCGGGTTTCAAGTACCCAGGAAAGGATGACAACAATTTCTACATTACCACGAAACTTGGACTCCCACAAAGATCATCACATTAGTCTCGTTAAGAAGTTTCATCAGCATCATCTATGAGTCAAATTTTAGATTTAAATGGCAAAACAGGCTCATCAATAATCAGGCCTTGGAACGCATCCAAATTAACAGGATAAAATAAATGCTTGTAACAAAAGAACTCTACCGAGCTAGATTTATGCAGCAGAATATGCAACCAAGTCCTGCATGACAAGGCAAAGGGAAGGCTGTAACATCAATGTGCCACAAAATTAAAAAAAAATCTTTTTGGCCACATTGCATAGCATGAGGGATCCCAGTTCCCCCATCAGGGATGGAACCTGCACCCGCTGCAGTGGAAACTCTGAATCTTAACCACTGGACCACCAGGGAAAACTACAGGCGGTCCAACGGAGCTGTAAGACGGAGACAGACCTCTGCCTCCTCACGACACAGACACACAGAGCAGAGCAAAAGCAGCCCAGAGCCCAATCAGCCTCACTTCACAGACGAGAAGACTAGACTAAGGCCCACAGAACTGTCCAAGATGATCCAGGCTGGAGTCTGGGCCCAATGGCTCCACTCCACACCCGCTAGACCAGCTCTTTCTCAAAACCCAAGGGACAGGAATCGCCATTCTTACTGTTGGCTAACTTCACAGGGTCCAAATTCTTGGGAATCTTTTTTTCCTTTACTCTCTGGGACTAAAATCTAAGCAAACTCCTGTTCCAACAGATTCCCTAGAAAACCCAAAATTCCCCGAAGTGGATATGGGACTGGATCCTGCACAGAGCCCTGTTACACCACCACAGAGCCACACGGCAATGCACCTGCAAATTCCTTCACAGACATCATGCCCCAAGAGCCACAGCTCACGAAAGAGAGGAGGGCGAACTCCACACCAGATCAAGGGAACTGTGCAACTCTGCAACACTCAGGAGTAAAGGAAATTTCCTACAGGCCTCAGGGAACCTTTCCCAGAAGGTCTCATGGTTGCTGAGAAAGGAAAGGGTTGCTGTGGGTCGCCATTATAGCTCTGAATTCAATGTCATCATTCTTAAAGGTCATCAGCTACGTTTAGATTGTTTTTTTTTTTGCCAACAAACCGAAGGGAAAATGTCATTCAGGGATCCTCAGAAAGTGCTGGGCAGAGGGCATGCCAGGAAAGCAGCATCCCACGGTAAGCTGTGGGGAGTGACGAGCTCTGGGAGTCTCTGCCCGTCCTTCCTGGAGCACCTCAATCTTCAGCGGTGTGACAGATGCCCCCGCCCCCCCACCCAGCCTTCCTCCAGGTGATCATCAGGAGTTCGTTGCTGAACTTAGGTTTTCCTGGCTTTTTCCTTTTATAATGAAAGTCCTCTGGTGCTAAGACGATCAGGAGGAAAAACAAATGTTAAACCAAAGATAAAGCACAGGAAAAGATTAAAACCAAGTTAGCCTAAAAGACTTTTTATACAGAGTAAAAAGTATGTCAAACCATTTGCTTCAATTCCTAGTGCCACAAAGTTGGATTGGTTCCCTTGGCTGATGATACAGAAACAATATATAACATTGTTTCTAAGCCACACAACTTCAGAGGCCTATAACACTTACTGCTGCTGCTAAGTCACTTCAGTCCTGTCCGACTCCGTGAGACCCCACAGACAGCAGCCCACGAGGCTCCATCCCTTGGGACACTTACTAAAACCAGGCAAACTGGAGACATTTAACAAAACTCAGACTACCAAATTTACAAACACCCAATCCATACATTCGGGGAAGGCAATGGCAAGCCACTCCAGTACTCTTGCCTAGAAAATCTCATGGACTGAGGAGCTTGGTAGGCTGCAGTCCATGGGGTCATGAAGAGTTGGACACGACTGAGCGACTTCCCTTTCACTATTCACTTTCATGCATTGGAGAAGGAAATGGCAACCCACTCCAGGGTTCTTGCCTGGAGAATCCCAGGGACGGGGGAGCCTGGTGGGCTGCCGTCTGGACATTAATGACATCAAAAGGCCTAAGCGTTTATGCTTCAAAAGGGAAAGTAAGAAACATCAAGTTCTGCTGCTGCTGCTGCTAAGTTGCTTCAGTTGTGTCTGACTCTGTGTGACCCCACAGACTGCAGCCCACCAGGCTTCCCCGTCCCTGGGATTCTCCAAGCAAGAACACTGGAGTGGGTTGCCATTTCCTTCTCCAATGCATGAAAGTGAAAAGTGAAAGTGAAGTTGCTCAGTCGCGTCTGACTCTAGTGACCCCATGGACTGCAGCCTACCAGGCTCCTCCGTCCATGAGATTTTCCAGGCAAAAGTACTGGAGTGGGGTGCCACTGCCTTAGAACATACAAATTCATTTTGTTTCACTATAACTCTTTAAAGTTTCACTCAAACAAAATGGAGATATTATAAAAGCCCAATATAATCAGCATCAAAAATTAAACAGTTCGTTTCTAAATACTAATATAAATTAGTCATATTACTTTGAAGAAGCCTTGAGACTGATAATTTTAAAAGAACCCCAGGAACAAATCTACAGCTTCAATGACCAAATAAACCTACAGCAGTCAATCAGTCCCTGAAAAAACACACACTGACCAATTCATATTTACCTAGAAAATGTCAAAAATAAGTGCCCTACCTACTGTGCAAGATGGCTGAAAATAAAAATCAAAATGAGACAGTATGTGAAAGTACTTAATAAACAAAGTCAGTAAGAGAGTTTACACAGACTAGTTAAACACAAGTAATGCTATAACTTGGTATAGTAAACAAGAAGAAGACTACGCATCACTAACCTAGAGTCTAATCCTAGTTGAACCACTAAGTGCTAGTAACCTCACTGTAATATAAATCACTAATGCCCACCGTGTTCTATTTTTTTAATTGGAAGGTTAACAGAATTGGACTAGAGCGTTTGAAGTCCCTTTTGGCTCTGCTAGTATGATCACTAATATTTCCACCGAAATTACTACTAGTATAAACTAATATTACTAAATATTCTCATCTGTGCCACTATGTCACAAGCAGATACCCCATCTTTCCTAACTTGGCAGATATAGCAGTGGTACCTTGCCAGTGATACTTCTGGAGACCTGTGTGCAGACCTGGGAGGGGTTTAAAGCCCAATTACCTATTTCTGCACAGGCTTGGTCCAAGATTAAATGAGAGAAAGACACATTTTATCCCTCATTGATCAGACTAGTGAGCGGAAGCTGAGATGAAGTCATCTACTGACAACTCAAAAAAGAGTGAAAGCTGGGAGCAGAAAGCAGGTGCAGGGCTCTTCTCCATCAGGGACAACTGAGCGTCTGAGATGGAAACGCACCAGAACCGGTCCCCTCGTGTCCAGTCTGCTGTGGCAAAAAGGAGGACAGTCCCTGCTTCCACTCATCTGCTAACCACCAGGCACTGGTCTTTCTGCATGCCAGGGATGTGGAAATGAACAAAAGCAACGTCCCTGGCCTCATGGAGCTTACTCTGTGGTTGGGGAAGAACCACAAAGTAAATGAGTAAAATGCAGGGTATATTATCATGGTAAGGGCTAAGGGCTAGGGAGAAAAACGCAGCATGCCAAGGGAACAGAGAGCATGTATTTGGTGATTCACGATTTTCTTTTAAGCCAGCTGGATGCCACTTACAGAACTACAAGAATGCATCTAAAGTAGTTTTCCTCAGCATTTCCTCAAACAAGGAATTCTCTGTACACAGGAAGATGCTAGCCTGCTGATTCCAATTTTATATTGATTGCTCAAAAGCTCTAAACTGCAAGCCGCGAGCTATCTGTCACGTGAGCAATCTAAACCCCACACTAACATCAACTCACCCCAAGCCCACCTTGGAAATCCACAGAGTGCAAATAGATTTTAAGAAAGAGAGCCAGGAAGAGCCAGGAGAAGTTACCAGAAATTAGTTGAAATGCTTCTGACTAGGCGTAGATGTATCAATGCACAGGTTAAAAAGCAATTTTGTGTGCCGAGGTCCGCTAGGACAAGGCATTGAGACTTCAGCACACATCATTTTGCTTTTTTTCTGACCTGTCAATTCTAGTGACATTCTCTACTATTAGTCTATATTTAACCAGCTTACTGGGCAGTTTCTCCAGCTTTTAGCATTTCTCCCCTCTTTTATTATTATTATTATTATTTTATCCCCACCCCTCCCCCCTTATTAAAAGAGCAACTCAGTCTGCAAGAAAGTTCCTACAACATACCAGCCCCTGCAAGATATGATACCCTTGTATGAACACTGTCCTATCCACCTTCAAATCACCTCGTTAGTTGAGCTGACGAAACAGGCTGATCTTCGTTTTAAAATGCCTTCTCTAAATCGCTAAAATCTCATCATGGTCCTCGGATTGTATAACAGCATCCTGAGAATTACAGTAAGTCTTTCGAAATGTGCGACAGCTTACTGTAATGTCTGTCTATAACACTGCCCTTCTTTTTAAACGGAGGACCCACAAGGGGTGGCAAAGCCACTTTTGCGAAGAGCCCGGGCCTGGAGTGGGGGAGTAGGGGGGTGGGGGATGGGAGGTTGGGGGTGGGGGGGGGCGGGTTGGGCCGTCCATCCTAAGAAAAACATCCGATGGGTTTTCCCTCTGCCCACATCCGAGGGGAGGCGTGCGTTCGGCTTCTCCGTGGGAGGGGCGCTCCCTGGCCGCGTTCGCTGCGCGGGGCCCGGCCCACCGCGCGTCGATTCCGAGGCGAACGGGCCGGCAAACTTGAGCCGGGATCCGCGGGCCGGGCCCCGTGCGAGGGGGCAGGCTCTCCCCGGCGCCGCCCCGCCCTGCGCGCGGTTGCGGCCCTGGGTCCGGCCCAGCACGGCGTCTGGGGGCCTCGGAGGCCGGGCGGCGCAGACCCGAGGAGCGAGGGACGGCAGGGGCGGGGGGGACTGCGGTTCAGGGTCCCCTCCGGGGAGCAGGGCCGGGCCCCGGGGCGGCTGTCCTGGGCGGGGGTGAGGCCCGGCGGCCGGGGCGTCTCCCGGGAGGCACGCCGAGCCGAGCGCTGACCACTGGGACCCCGGCGGCCGGCGGGGACTGGGGACCCGGGGCTCCGCGCCCCACCCGGCTCTCCCTGCCCCTGGGCCCGGGGCTGCGCGGCCCCGCCCGGCCCCCGCCTCACCTGATGTACGGGCTGGCGGCCGCCAGGATGTTCTTTTGCACCGGGATCTCCTCCCCGTCGAGGACCAGGTGCGCGTCGCAGAAGCGGGACTCCTCCCGGAACGAGCTCAGCGCGCGCAGCAGGCGCGTGGCGTGCTGAGGGTCGGACACGGCGCTGCCCTCGGCCATCGCGGCACCCGCTCCTCCGCCCGCCCGTGGAGGCTCTGGAAGCCGCCCCGCCGGACCTCGCGAGCCGCCTGCGCTCGGCGCGCGCCCAGTCCGCTCGGCCCGCGCGCGCCCCGCCCGCTCGGCCCCGCGCTCGGCGAGGCAAGATCCAGCCCGAGCCTCTGGAACGCGCTTGCGCCGTCCGTCCCGCGAGCTGCCGGTGCCTTTAAGGAGCCGCGGCGTTGCGTCATTTCTCCGCGACGCCCCCGCGCCCTCCCTCCTCTCTTTCTCTCTCTGTCCCGCCCTCCGTCGCCGGAGGCGGCCAATCAGAAGCCTCGTCCCCCTCCCGAACGCCCAGATCCCGGAACTGGCGCTGCCTGGGCGCGGGTCCGAGGCTGAGAGCGATCTCTGCAGCGCTGAAGCGGTGTGCGCGCGCGCCGGCGCTCTAAGGTCAAGTCCGTGGCTCTGGCGCCGTGAGTCTGAATCCGTGCCTCGGTTCCTCCGCTCACTAGCCGTGTGACCATGGGTAAGGTCCCATCCGCAGTTTGTCTTTCTGCAAGATGAAGATGATTTCTTAGGTGTTGTTGCTGGCTGATGTGAGATAACCGCACGTAAAATAGGGCGCACTAGGTGTAGCTTTGATTATTTACGAGAGAAAAGGCGCTTCCCAGGTAAGAGCACAGAGATCCGAGAAAGCCATCCCCGAAAAGAGCGTTTGGGTTGCGGGCCCAGGAGGGAGATGCAGCCGATGAAGCTGAAGACGTAAGCTAGACCTCTTTGGCTTACGGTCGGGAGGTTGGTCTTGATCCCATAGATGTTAGGAACCGTGATAGGGTTTTTCACGAAGATCACTCAGCTGCTGCGTGGAGAACTGGAGGGTGGGATTGGATGCCAGCGGTAGAAACGTGGTTAAATATTGCCTTATTTGAGGGAAGGGACTGGTGGCCTAGATGGAAGGGTGATGATGGAGGTGGGCAGTAGCGGATGGCTTTAAAAGAACAGGCAGAATTAGGAGGGGGAGGGAGTCCTGGATAATGTTCTGGATTGAGTAGCTGCGTGATGTTGGTACCTTTCAGAGAGAGACAGAAACGCTGAAGGAGTGGAAGGTAGAGAGCCCAGACAGATGTGGGCTCTGTACAGGTGTGACCAGGCTCCCCATTCAGTGAGGATCAAGAGGCTGACAGGAAGCAAATATGGGACAGCTTTGTCTACAGAGCAAGCCCTGTACTGTCAGAGATTTCTGGGAAGGCTGCTAAGGGCACATGGGAACGTGAAATGTAGCCCCCGTTTTGTCCAAACGTTAGGGACTCCACAGGCTCCTAAGGAATTAGCAGTTTTACCAGGGCCAAAGGCCCAAAGAACAGGGTCAGTATTCCAGATAGGCCGGGATAGGGTTTTCAGTGGATCAGCTTAGGTTTTTCCTTTAGCCCGCTCAAAGGCCCCAGTAATGTCTGGCATCTTTATCCTGAACCAGCCAGGGGTTTTGGATTACTGGCAGGAATCAGGGTATTTAACTCTGGTGGAGTCACTGACCAAAGAATAGATAGGGAGAAGGAAGTTACTAGAGGGCTTCCCTGGTGGCTTGGCTGGTAAATAAACAGCCTGCAATGTAGGAGACCCCGGTTGGATTCCTGGATCAGGAAGGTCCCTTGGAGAAGGGATAGGCTACCCACTCCAGTATTCTTGGACTTCCCGGGTGGCTCAGATGATAAAGAATCTGCCTGCAATAGGGAGACTTGGGTTGGGAAGATCCCCCTGGAGGAGAGCATGGCAACCCACTTCAGTATTCTTGCCTGGAGAATCCCCATGGACAGAAGAGCCTGGTGGGCTACAAGTCCATGGGGTCGCAAAGAGTCGGACACAACTGAGTGACTAAGCACAGTGGAAAATCCAGATATTTCTAGATCAGTATTATGGGTAAAATGATTAAAACATCTAGGATTGGCTACAAAACAATATGAAGGGAAGGAGGAAAGTAGGTGGGGGTATAAATGAATCAAAGTGGCTATGAGTTACTCCTTTTAAAGCTGGGTCATAGATATGTGGAGATTCGTTGTGCTAGTCCCCATATTTCTTTGTATGTGGTAAAATGTTATAATACAAAGTCGACAAGATAAGCGGCTAGAGCTTATATCCTCCATAATATTTGTCCAGTATCCCTGGGAGCAGTCGAAACACTTCTTCCTTGAAGTTGTTGCTGTACTTTGAACATTGCTCTGGCAGTAAAGTTACTGTAAGGGGTTTATTTCTCCATCTCACCTGCTGCTGCTGCTGCTAAGTCGCTTCAGTTGTGTCTGACTCTCTGCAACCCCATAGACAGCAGCCCACCAGGCTTCCCCATCCCTGGGATTCTCCAGGCAAGAACACTGGAGTAAGTTGCCATTTCCTTCTCCAACCCATGAAAGTGAACAGTGAAAGTCAAGTCGCTCAGCCGTGTCTGACCCTTATCAACCCCACGGACTGCAGCCTACCAGGCTCCTCTGCCCATGGGTTTTCCAGGCAAGAGTACTGGAGTGGGGTGCCCTTGCCTTCTCCACCTGCTAGCTTGTAAATTTAGTTCATCTCCATTTCCAGATCCCAAGTGCACCGCCTAGCCCTGTTAGTGCTCAGTGGATGTTGGATGGATGGAGGGATTTTAAAAATTGTGAATACCAGGCATTTAATAAATGTTTTCTGAATTGCAATCAGTTTTTAGTTTATTTGTGTTTGTCTTCTTTCTCAACTGGGTTGTTGCTGGAGTCAAAAATGATACATATGACAGAAAGCCTTCATATCAAATATGTAGGTACTTGATAAACACTTACTTAGAATTACTTGGAATGCTCATCTAGTCTTCAAATGTCAGCGGTTCCAAAACAGAGAGCTCAAATAACAGAATCACCTTCAGGTAACCAGTTTTCCCAGAATGGGAGTGTTGCCTTAGTTGAAGTAACTGGAGGTGAATGGGGATTAGTCAGGCAGGTTCTTCCTGGTAGAGGTGAAACTTCTCTGATGTTTTGACAGAAGGAAGGTATAGGAGGGCCTGGGCAGAGGGTTGTAGACAGACCAACGTCAATCAGGGCAGCCTCCCACCTGACACCTGGCACGGGAAAGGCAGTTGCTGGCTTGAGAGGTTCCCCTGTGTAGCAGGCAGCAGATGGACCGAAGGCCATGTGAATGTTCTCCATTCCATCCCCACCGTTGCAGTATTCCCCACCAACCACCTGCCTGAATCACTCGTATTCATCCTTCAAAATCCAGCTCAGTGACCTCCAGCCAGCTTCTCGGGGCAGATTCCCTGTTTATGCTCCACCATGTTTATGCCTTCTTCTGTTCTGCACTTAGCTGGCAGCACTGTAATTCACCAGTTTATACACTGGTTTGCAAGCTCCTCCAGGGAAGGAGCTATGTTGTATTTACCTATTTCAGGAGACTTGCACAGTGCCTGGTGCTTAGTGGGTACCCCCTGAATGCCTCACATAATCAGAGGTGGCAAGTTGGGTAAAGGAGCATGGGGGGCAGGCTGTAACACGGTAGGGGCAGGTGGTCCCACAGGGAGCTGAAGAGCACACCCTCGGGTCAGGTGGGGGGCCGTCCTTCACTGCCAGCTGATGGCCCCAGGAGATAAGGGGCCAGTGGTGCCAAATCCAATAATTTTTCAAAAGATCTGAAAATTCAGATCCACATGTGCGGTGTCCCAGTTTTTCAACATTAGCCACACATTACATTTGAGGGGGAAAAAAAGATGCTGCAGGTTTCTGCAAATAAGATCTGGCTTCCTTTCATTTCCAGAGGCAATCAGAAGACCATCTTGGTTTACTGAGAAGGGAGTTAACAATCCAGAGGGTGCTAGATCCTCAATAAAATTGTTGACTTGAACTCGGGTGCCCCCACTAAGCCTCATCCTGATGCTGTAGGGAAGGAAGAGGGCCCACGTGTGGGAGGATCTGTCGGGCAGCTGCTGCCGGAGCCACTCCTGGTTAGACCGTGGACTGTCTTGCAGTCTATTGATACTGCTCAAACCGAGCCACCCTTGACATTGTTTATGGCCATCAGAGTGGTGTATTTAGTGTTCTTGTTTCCCTACATTCCATGTATATCAGACATCAAGCCGTTGTGAAACATGCAATCTGAGTGATTTAAGAAACGTCCCAGCAGTTTCCGTCTCTGGTGACTATCAGTGATCCCTCTTTAGAGGCTAAAGAGCCCCAGAGGAAGGATTCTTCTTTGGGTCTGAAGACTGAAAAGGATATTTTCACAAGGTACTAACAGTAGTCATCCACTCAACATTTATTGAGCACCTGCTGCTGTATGGTACATGTTGCAGAGGTGCTGATGTTGGAAACACAGTTTCCTCCCATGCCATCATCCAAGAGACTTTTACTCTCTTCCTGCTTTCCTGATCATGTATCATTTTACAATCAGGAAAAAAACAATTTTCATCTGCAAAAAGGAAATACTTTGTTTCCAAAAATGAACCCTCCAAGAAAAGAATCACTTTGGGGTTTTCTTTTAAAATAAATGTTAGAAAGAGGAATAAGAGTCCAGTAAAAGAGATGATGCAAAGCAAAAGAATTAATAGTTTAGAAGTTCTTTAGAAAACACTGACTTGAGTGGATTCATTTTATTGAAGTGAAAACTGAAGCTCGAGAAGTAAGGGACTCAGTCAAGGTCATCCATGTGACCTAGCTGGGGCAGAACAGACCGGCCCCGAGCTTCTGCCTTCCAGCCTTGTAAGCTTTTCCATTACACCAAGTTGACTCTTCATAAACATTAATTTGGTTGAGACAGTCTCTTCTGATTCATCTTAAGGCAGTCTTCAGATATTTTATTAGGTAAATCTGTCTTTGGTCCAAATCTATATATGGCTCCTTTCCGAAAATCTGAGCTCTTCCAAATTGCTGAGTCAGAGAACATCTCAGTATTTATAACTCTTGAGAGTTGATTCTACGTATTTACACAACATTCAGAGAAGTATCTCAGAAGCAGTGAACTAATTAAGCTGTGATGAAGATCGTGACTGTTTCTGTCCAAATCCGTGCTGTGTTGCTAGCACCTGGTGCAGTGTCTGAGACACAGTAGGTACTCAAAATATTGGCTGAGTGAATAAATGTCAATAAGTGGGGAGACCTGGGGTCTTTCTATCCACTGAAGGGGTTACTTCAGTTGCTTATCATAGTCCCACACTGAACTCCAACTAGTCTATGCAACAGCAGGCTAACATCTCCGGTTGAAAATAAGCTCCTGATTTTATTCTTTAAACCCAATCATTCCTGGACCTCCCTGGTGGTCCAGTGGCAAAGACTCTGTGCTCCCAAAGCAGGTTTTGATCCCTGGTCGGGGAATGGGATCCCACATGATGCAATTCAAAAAGATTTAAGCCTAAATTTAAGAGCTGGTGCAGCCAAATAAATATGTAGATAAAATAAAACCCTAATCATTCCCCAAATAAAGTGGCAGCATTATTCACTTAATCACAGACAGAGATTTCTTGACATTCTTGACCTTTTATCTCATGCCCTTCACCCAATTCAGCAGCAAAACCCTGCAGACTCTATCCTGAGTCCAGCCTCACCTGACCCTCGTTGGTACCACCCTGTCCAGCCACTAGTCAGTCCCCCTGGACTCCTGCACCAACCTCTTAGCTGTGCCGCCTGCTTTTCCTCTTGCCCCCTTCTGAGTTCTTTCTCTTCATAAGTTAATCAGATCCAGTCGCTTCCCCAAACAAGACCCTCCAAAGGCTTCCCATCAAACTTGAGGGAAAAAATTCAAAGCGGAAAGCCCTGTCTGATCAACCTTGTACTTCCTCTTCAACCTCATTTGCCATCACTTTCTTCTCCCCTGATGTTCACTAACCAAACCAGCCCTTTTGCTGTTCCCTGAACAGGCCTCACATATGCCCACCCCAGGGGCTTTGCATTGGCTCATCTCAGGCTGGAAATGTCCTTCCTCATATTCTCAGACCTTGTTCTTTCCTTCTACGTAGATCAGAGCTCAAACGCCAACTCCTCAGAGAGGACTTCACTTATCTTCCTGTATAATGAATGCCTCACTCAACTACTTCGTTTTTTCTCACTGTTTTCAGTCACAACCTAACATGTTTATTTGTTATATGTCTCCTCTGACTTTAAGCTTCATGAGGCCTGGCAGGAACTTCCTATTTTATTTATCACTGTTACTCCCTAGCCTCTAAAACAATGCATAGGAAATAACAGATGCACAATAAATATAGATTTACTGAAAGAAACAAACTGATGGGAGTGAGAAAATATTCCTGGATCTTTTCATCTCTTGCCACCTAACCTGACCTTGCCAACATGGAGGAAGATGAATGGTCAAGGGCGATGAAGATTCAAAGGACTTGAAACTTCTAAACCTCAGAAGGTCACGATATAACAGCTCTGGACAGACGTTGTCTCAATTACTTCTTTTAAACCAAGTCCTGTGTGAGAACCTACACGTCCTCCTTCAAACCATGCCATCTTCCACTTTGTACTCTTTAAATTTAGTTTGAGTATTATATATTGTTACCATACCTGCTGCTACTGCTAAGTCGCTTCAGTCGTGTCCGACTCTGTGCGATCCCAGAGACGGCCGCCCACCAGGCTCCCCCATCCCTGGGATTCTTCAGGCAAGAACACTGGAGTGGGTTGCCATTTACCTAAGAGCATGTAAAAGATACTCAATTTCTGTCCTCCTGTAGAATTCTAGCCAATACACTGCAAGGTGTATGAGCTGATTTTTCTGCAACATTTGTATCATGTAAGTAATTTGCCTGCTCCTTAGACTTATTTATCTGAGGTTATTGATATTTCTCCCCGAAATCTCGATTCCAGCTTGTGCTTCTTCCAGCCCAGCGTTTCTCATGATGTACTCTGCATAGAAGTTAAATAAGCAGGGTGACAATATACAGCCTTCAGTTCAGTTCAGTCGCTCAGTCGTGTCCAACTCTTTGCGACCCCATGAATTGCAGCACACCAGGCCTCCCTGTCCATCACCAACTCCCGGAGTTCACTCAGACTCACATCCGTCAAGTCAGTGATGCCATCCAGCCATCTCATCCTCGGTCGTCCCCTTCTCCTCCTGCCCCCAATCCCTCCCAGCATCAGAGTCTTTTCCAATGAGTCAACTCTTCTTATTTGGAACCAGTCTGTTGTTCCATGTCCAGTTCTAACTGATGCTTCCTGACCTGCATATAGGTTTCTCAAGAGGCAGGTCAGGTAGTCTGGGATTCCCATATCTTTCAGAATTTTCCACAGTTTATTGTGATCCACACAGTCAAAGGCTTTGGCATAGTCCATAAAGCAGAAATAGATGTTTTTCTGGAACTCTCTTGCTTTTTCCATGATCCAGCAGATGTTGGCATTTTGATCTCTGGTTCCTCTGCCTTTTCTAAAACCAGCTTGAACATCTGGAAGTTCACGGTTCATGTACTGCTGAAGCCTGGCTTGGAGAATTTTGAGCATTACTTTACTAGCATGTGAGATGAGTGCAAGTAGTATGAGCAGTATTGTGCAGTAGTTTGAGCATTCTTTGGCATTGCCTTTCTTTGGGATTGGAATGAAAACTGACCTTTTCCAGTCCTGTGGCCACTGCTGAGTTTTCCAAATTTGCTGGCATACTGAGTGCAGCACTTTCACAGCATCATCTTTCAGGATTTGAAATAGCTCAACTGGAATTCCATCACCTCCACTAGCTTTGTTCGTAGTGATGCTTTCTAAGGCCCACTTGACTTCACATTCCAGGATGTCTGGCCCTATGCAGGTGACACCACCCTTATGGCAGAAAGTGAAGAGGAACTTAAAAGCCTCTTGATGAAAGTGAAAGTGAAAGTGGACAAGTTGGCTTAAAGCTCAACATTCAGAAAACGAAGATCATGGCATCTGGTCCCATCACTTCATGGGAAATAGATGGGGAAACAGTGGAAACAGTGTCACACTCTATTTTTGGGGGGCTTCAAAATCACTGCAGATGGTGACTGCAGCCATGAAATTAAAAGACGCTTACTCCTTGGAAGGAAAGTTATGACCAACCTAGATAGCATATTCAAAAGCAGAGACATTACTTTGCCAACAAAGGTCTGTCTAGTCAAGGCTATGGTTTTTCCAGTGGTCATGTATGGATGTGAGAGTTGGACTGTGAAGAAAGCTGAGCACCAAAGAATTGAAGCTTTTGAACTGTGGTGTTGGAGAAGACTCTTGAGAGTCCCTTGGACTCCAAGGAGATCCAACCAGTCCATTCTAAAGGAGATCAGCCCTGGGTGTTCTTTTGGAAGGAATGATGCTGAAGCTGAAGCTCCAGTACTTTGGCCACCTCATGCGAAGAGTTGACTCACTGGAAAAGACTGATGCTGGAAGGGATTGGGGGCAGGAGGAGAAGGGGCCGACAGAGGATGAGATGGCTGGATGGCATCACCGACTCGATGGACATGAGTTTGAGTGAACTCCGGGAGATAGTGATGGACAGGGAGGCCTGGCATGCTGCAATTCATGGGGTCGCAAAGAGTCGGACACGACTGAGCGACTGAACTGAACTGAACTAGACTTATTTAAAGGTAAAGTCACCTGAATTCCTTTAAGTCACTGGGCTTCCTCTATACCTCCCTGTGGGTCTCTTCCTCCTATTCCGGGAGGCTCCAGGGTTCATTACTCCACACTTCGGTTTCCCTGGCATAACCTTAGTAACTTCCCAGAGCAGTTGAGAAGCTCTGACACAAGGGTCTGCCACATAGTAGGAGCTCAACAAACGCTAAGTGTTGTTATGTTTCCTAATGCGATCATCGCCACAGTCGTCATCCTGGTTTATAATGGCATCTTTCCCAGCTCAGGAATTACTATCTTCTAGTTGATTTTCAAGTCAAAAGTCTAGCCTCATCACCTCTACAATCAAGGTCCCACCAGCTTCATCCTCTCAGGTCCGGGTTGACAGCTTCATTTCTTGTTTCTCTCTGATGTTAATGCTGGACTATAGTGAACTTTATTATTTTCTGGCTCTATCTGCCATCTTCCCTTCTTACTCTCTAAACATTCCATTCTACTCCTTTGTATTTCATGCTCCATGCCTTTAATTTCATTTTTTTACCTTTAGATTCATTCTTGTATTTTCTGAACTATGTTAGATCTCTTTAATGAGCAATGTTTGACCTAGTTAACACTTTAACATATTTATTATCTTTGGAACACATCTTGATTGAGGTATAACGTAAAGCATATAGAATTGTTTCATATGGATACCTCTGTGAACTCACCAGATGGATGAAGATGAAGAACATTTCCAGTAACCCAGAAGGTTCCTTCAGACCTGCTTCTAATCAGAACCTCCCAGTAGAAACCACTCTTCTGCCTTCTATCACAATTGATTCGTTTTTCCTGTTCTCGAACCTTTGCATTGGACTTATTTCACTCAGGACGATGTCTTTGAAATTCTTCCATTTGTCGCTTGCAGCCGTAGTCAACCAGCTGCACCCCTGTGTGCACATGCCGCCATTTATGTATCTGTTTCCCTGCAGGTGGACACTGGTTGTTTCCAGTTTGGGGCTATTACAATGAAGCTGTTATGAACATTCTCAAACAAGTCTTTGGGTGGGCATATGTCCGTTTTCCCCTGTGGATGTGCCCTAGTTCAGTTGCCAGGTTATAGGAAAGGCATGTGTTAAACTTTAGCAGATAACTGCCAGTTTTCCAGAGTGGCTGTACCAAATTCTACTCCCACCAGTCTTGCATGAGAGTTCCAGTTGCTCCGCATCCTTTGGTAATTGGTGGTGTCTGTCTTTTAATTACACCCATTCCGGGGGATGTAGTGGTATCTTGTTGTTTTAATTTCTATTTCCGTAATGAATAATGATGTCAAGCACCTTTTTATATGCTCTTGGTTCACTTGGATATAGCTTTTGTAAGGGCTGGTTCAGATATGCAGATGATACCACCCTTATGGCAGAAAGTGAAGAGGAGCTAAAAGCCTCTTGATGAAAGTGAAAGAGGAGAGTGAAAAAGTTGGCTTAAAACTCAACATTCAGAAAACGAAGATCATGGCATCTGGTCCCATCACTTCATGGGAAATAGATGGGGAAACAGTAGAAACAGTGTCAGACTTTATTTTGGGGGGCTCCAAAATCACTGCAGATGGTGACTGCAGCCATGAAATTAAAAAACTGAACTGAACTGAAGGGCTGGTTTAACTTTTGTTTCATTTATAGAAGTGGATTTCCACATCGATTTTCAGTTATTTTATTATCTGTCAGTTCAGTTCGGTTCAGTTCAGTCACTCAGTCGTGTCCGACTCTTTGCAACCCCATGAACTGCAGCACTCCAGGCCTCCCTGTCCATCACCATCTCCTGGAGTTAACTCAAACTCACGTCCATCGAGTCGGTGATGCCATCCAGCCATCTCATCCTTGGTTGTCCCCTTCTCCTCCTGCCCCCAATCCCTTCCAGCATCAGGGTCTTTTCCAGTGAGTCAACTCTTCGCATGAGGTGGCCAAAGTACTGGAGCTTCAGCTTCAGCATCATTCCCTCCAAAGAACACCCAGGGCTGATCTCCTTTAGGATGGACTGGTTGGATCTCCTTGGAGTCCGAGGGACTCTCAAGAGTCTTCTCCAACACCACAGTTCAAAAGCAGCAATTCTTTGGCGCTCAGCCTTCTTCACAGTCCAACTCTCACATCCATACATGACCACAGGAAAAACCATAGCCTTGACTAGACAGAACTTTGTTGGCAAAGTAATGTCTCTGCTTTTGAACATGGAATCTAGGTTGGTCATAGCTTTCCTTCCAAGGAGTAAGCGTGTTTTAATTTCATGGCTGCAGTCACCATCTGCAGTGATTTTGGAGCCCCCCAAAATAAAGTCTGACACTGTTTCCACTGTTTCCCCATCTATTTCCCATGAAGTGATGGGACCAGATGCCATGATCTTCGTTTTCTGAATGTTGAGCTTTAAGCCAACTTTTTCACTCTCCTCTTTCACTTTCATCAAGAGGCTTTTTAGCTCCTTTTCACTTTCTGCCATAAGGGTGGTGTCATCTGCATATCTGAGGTTATTGATATTTCTCCCGGCAATCTTGATTCCAGCTTGTGCTTCTTCCAGCCCAGGGTTTCTCATGATGTACTCTACATATAAGTTAAATAAGCAGGGTGACAATATACAACCTTGATGTACTCCTTTTCCTATTTGGAACCAGTCTGTTGTTCCATGTCCAGTTCTAACTGTTGCTTCCTGACCTGCATATAGGTTTCTCAATATGGGAATGCCAATGTCTTCTTCTACCCTGTGGCTTGTCTTTACACTCTCTTTGTCTCTGATGAACAGTCTCAGTTTTAATGAAGCTCAATTGATCAGTTTTCTCTTTTATGGCTAGTGCTTCTCGTGTTCTGTTTAAAAATCTTTAAACCATGATGACCTTCTCCTATGCTCTCTTGTAGCAGTTTTATTTTGTTTATTTCTTTCACATTTAGGTTTATGACCCACATCAGCTCCATGCATTTTTCTTAAATCCAGATTAAAATTCACTTCTTCAGAAACTCACTCATTCATGCTTTTAATCACTCCTCCATTTAACAGAATTAAGCACCTACCATATGCCAGGTATTTGTGGGAGAACAAAAGCAATTAGAGTCAACATTTAAGGAACTTACAAGCTAGTAGGAGAAAGGGTTAGACTTGCACATAAACAATATCTAGAAAGTAGTAATTTAGCTGGATTTTATGATACGGCCTAATTATTTAGACATACCACCCAGAGTAATTTCCCCTTTGAACACCGGCATAAATTCCATTCCCTGCAGGCCATGAGGCTGTCTTCCTCATCCTTCACTGGTCCCCCGAGTCCCTGTGCCTGGCTTGCGAGGCGTCCCACCATCTGGCCCACCCCTCCCTCCTCACCCTCACTGTCCTCTGTCCCAGGCCCTCCGCGCAGACCCAGCTGTTGGTCCTGCCACCTCTTCCCTCCTGCCTGGACTCCCACTCCCACCACCCTGATGCCTGAAAAACTGCTCGCTGCTCCAGCACCTCCTCCGTGAAGCATCTCCTGGCTTTTTTCTGTCTCTTTGTGCCTTGAAATCAGTCCCTGGAGCCAGATTTCTGGGTTCAAATACTCCTTCTGTCACTTGCCAGCTCTGTAACCCCGAGTGTGTTACTTAAACTGTCTAAAACTCTGACACCGCATTGGGAAAAATTGTGGTTCCTGTTATATAGGGTTTTGTGCAAATAAATGAGATGACCCAGGTACAGCTGTCTAGCACAGAGTCTGACACATAGTTAAGTACTCCGGAAAGGTTCACTTTTTTAAAAAAGAGCAAATGAAATAAGACAGTCATAGCCAACACACAAATGACATTTCTCTGTTAACATACTAGTCTTTTTTCACTAGACTAGGTGTTTCTTGAAATCAGAAGTAGTCATTTCCTTCATTTTCCTACAGTTGCCACTTCTCCTAGGACCCACTTGTGGAGTCAGTGCAATTCTCTGTGCAGGGAGCTTTACATACATTTCCCGAACAGATCTTTACAAGGAACTGCAAGGTAAATATTAGGATCTCCGTGCCATGGTTCACAAAGCTGTGTCCCTCAGCTGATTGGTGGAGGAGCCAAGATTTTCACTCCCTGATTCACTGCAAAGTTTTGAGCCATTCATTATCCTGCCCTTCCCTCCACGTCCCTGGCACCTACACAGTGACCTTGGTAACCATCTGATGAATAGAACTGAATCTAATTAGCCCCAATCTACTCAAGTTTGTCAGAAAGGAACCTGGATTTATCTGTGTTGCTAAAGTTCTGAACGTGACCCTCAAAGGTCAAGCAATCAGGGACTGAGACCCTTCTGGCAAAACAGACAGCTCCTAGAACAGGTGGCTGTTTTCAACTTTCCCTCTTGGGAAACGGCGGTTTCAACATCAGTAATTTGTACTTTGTGGCTTGAAGGCGTGCTCTTCAATTGACACAGGGCCGCCTTTCCAGAGGAACAGGTTGTTGCTTTTCACAAAATTTGTCCTATTTAACGAAACTTCTTGTTTGCTGTCTTAATTACCTACCATCTCGCCTACTGCTCTATTACAGTGGAAATGTACCAAGCTTTTAAACTGCTGCCCCAAGAGGCTTGGGAAGATCCTTTTCAAGCAAATTCTGGAAGCTTGGCCTCTCCGGTTCAATTGTAAATATCATGAGAGCAGGAACCACCTCGTATTTGTCTGTATCTCCCAGGGCGCCTGACTCGGTTAGGCAGGAATTCAATATTTGCTGACCCCATTATCTGTCTGCTTATTTCATGCTGGAGACTGGGTTAAGCCTTGGAAAGGAGAAAGGAGGAATCAGATTCAGGGATTACCCTCCAGGAGCTTCTAGTCCAATGCGGGAGATGAGATTCAAACATAAATAATGAGCGTCTGATATGGAAAATGGTGTTTGTAATAGTGATTCCCTGGTGGTTCAGACAGTGAAGAGCCTGACTGCAATGCAGGAGGCCTGGGTTTGATCCCTGGGTCGGGAAGATCCACTAGAGAAGGGCATGGCAACCCACTCTAGTATTCTTGCCTGGAGAATTACATGGACAGAGGAGCCTGGTGGGCCACAGTCCATGGGGCTGCAAAGTATCAGACATGACCGAGAGCCTAACACACTACACTGGGGTACCCCCCAGCATACATACCAGAGCATCACTTGTACCTAAAGACTGATGAGAAATTCTTTGCTATTAAAGCAAGCAGGGAAATACTGTGGAGTACACCCTAACATGTATATGCATTTTGGTAAAACCACAGGTTTCAAGGTGCTTTATTTGGTAGACCTGTGCCCTCGCCTTTCTTTAGGAATGTTATGGTGGGCGTGATGTTGAACAGTGCCACTGGCATCAGACAGAACTGGGTTTTCATTCAGGCTCTGCTCCATCACTTTCTAGCTGTGTGGTTTTGAGCAAGTGGTCTGAGCGCTCTGAACCTCAGTTCTCATGATTTTTATGAGGATTAGTGTTTCATGTAAAGCTTTTGTCACATACACGGTAGCTTTATGCTCATGATGAGAATACAGGCGTGGGACGGATGGATGGATGGAGTAGAGAACAGGCCAGTCTTGCCCCAGCGAAAAAGGCACAGGTTCCCTTTGACGTGAGTACTTGGCAATTCTGTAGCATTTTATACTCTTGAAGCACTTACATAATTAAACAAAAATCAAAGAAAGAAGAGCCATCCCAGTTCTACCTATGAGAAAAGCTGAAGCCTCAAGAAATGCCCAGAGTCTTGCAAGAATCGGGACTGGTCATCTTGAGATTTGAACCAGTGCCTGGTTCAGTATCTTTTACACAGGAGCCTGGGGACTTGTTAGTGGGTGGGGTGGGGAAAAGGGGGCCTGCCTTTCAAGCTGCAGCCTTTCTTTGCTGAACCGCATAGGGCCTGTTAACCTGACCCACATGTTTGGAGACAGGGCCATAGAATCCGCATGGCTGAGGCAGCACACAAGTCCTTCACTTTCCCTGCTGAGAAGCTGGTACAAGCAATGGGCTCCTCTCCCCTTATGGACATACCAGATGTACAAAGCCCCACATACAGTTGCAGGAAGCCCTGGGCACCCTGAAGGCCCTCCACTATGCCCCCTCCACGAGGACTCAAGGCCATCACTCAAGCCCTCTACAGCAACCATTCTGAACTTGACCCACTGCAGAAATCACAGACTCATTTCCTCCAGCAGACCAGTAGAAACAGTCTAATCCAACATAACAAACACTGGCAGTGTCAGCCAGGGACAGCTCGCCCTCCCAACTCTGCAATTATCCAGATTCCAGAAAGTTTATCCTTCAAAAATGGCCGAAGTCAAACCATCCATTTCCCTCCCAGACTTTCACAAGTCTTGGTGGAGATGAGAATTGAGGTTATCTGAGTTTTAGAAATCAGAATTGCCAGTGTGTTGATAGAAGGGGGTGGAGAACAGGGATAATACATAGGTTACTTAGAATTGATTGGCTGCACCACAGCCCAGTTGCCTTCCTTGTCATGAAAGTCAAGATCGAGCACGGAAGATAAGAACTCGACCTGCAGCTGAGGGAAACTTGGGAGGGCGTTAAGTTTGTGTGTTCATTCAGCCCTTGTTTATCAAGCACCCACTACATGCCAGGCCCTGTTCTAAACACCCAGGAAACATCTAAGACTAGAGCAGAAAAGAAAATCCTTGCCCTGTATGTAACCTCTGAGCTTACATTCTAGTGAGGGCTGGTCTGCTGGAGGAAATGAGTCTGTGATTTCTGCAGTGGGTCAGGTTCAGAATGGTTGCTGTAGCGGACTTGAGCCGTGGCCTTGAGTCCTCTATGAGGGGGTATGGGGGAGGGGCTTCAGGGTGCCCAGGGCTTCCTGCAACATCCCAAGTTTGGGATGATTTGTTACAATAAGCATAATAAATGAGTTAATTTTATAGCATTCTAGAATACAAAAAGTGCTCCAGGGAAAAAGAAATTAAGCAGGATAAAGGGATCGGGTGTGTGGGGTGATGGAGAAATCAATTTGCAACGTTAAATTACGTACAGGAAATGTGTATTGAAGGTGACATTTGAGAAAACTTGAAGGTGAGGAGACCACACACATCTTGAAGCCCAGCCGATGCCAATGAAAATAGTAAGTGGCTAACATTCACGCATTCACTCACCAAATATTTACTGAGTGCATTAAGAGCGAGTTGCTTGCGGTAGGCTGAATAAAGGCCCCCACAGACACCCAGGTCCTAACCCCTGGAACCTGTCTGTGTCTGGCAGCTATATGGCAAAAGGGACTTTTTGGATGTCAGGAAGTTAAGGGTTTTACACTAGGGAGATGGTCCTGGATTATCCAGTGGGCCCTAAATGCAATCATGGGGGTCCTTATACAAGGGAGGTAGAGGGAGATTTGACTTTACAGAAGGGAAAAAGTGAGGTGAGGAAGACAGCAGAGAGAAAAAGGTGGTGGGAGGCAGAACCACGAGCCAAGGAAGCTGGAAAAGGCTCTCTTGCCTGGAGACTTCAGAAGGAAGCTGCCCTCTGACACCTCAAACTTACTCCCATGAAACTTATTTTAGACTTGCGACCCTTAGAACTGTAAAAATAGATCTGTGTTGTTTTACACCACCAAGTTTGGGATGATTTGTTACAGAAGCCACAGGAAACTAACACAGCACTATTTTAGACGAGGATACAGTGAAGATCAAAACTGATGAAAATCCCTGCCACGTGGATCCCTTGGTCACTCATTCTGTGCCTGGCACTGGCCTGTGTCTTAGATACATAGCATTCTTTTAATGATCACATCCGTCCTAGGAGATGGCTGCTGCTTGACCGTGTAACTCGGAGACTGTTCTTTACCCACCGGGTGGTCTTCTGGTCACGCCGGATTAGACTGTTTGTTGTGTGATGGCTATTTTGGGTGTGCCAGGGGTATGCTTCTGTCATATCTGATGCCACTGGTCATTCTGGGTGCCTGGGACGCGGTCCCCTTCTTCTCTCCCCAGACCATGAGTAAGGCCCCTCCCAAAGACAGGAGGGCCAGCAACAAGTAGCACCCTCTGCATGAACTGCCCCGAACTGCCCCCACAATCTTCGTTAAGTCAAATGGTGACAGCTCAGAGGTAGGCACTTCTTCTAAGGGCTACAAGGACATTATTTCATCCTCACTGTAGCCCTGTGAAGTCTGTTCCAATGTCATCCCCATTTCACAGGGCAGGAACCAGAGGCACTGGGAGTTTGAACAACTTATCAAAGGTCTTATGACTCACAAGGTTTGGGAGCCAAGATGCAACCTCTCAACTGTTTTTAAGGCTCATCGGAGCTAAAACTTATTGAACATTTGCTGTGTGTCAGGCAACCTTCATTTAAGTTTTGCAACTCTCTGGACGAGGGGCATGTACTGTCTCTGTTTTACGGATGATGAAACCGGGGCGTCATCAGGTCTTGAGAGGATCAAAATGCAGGCGGTAAGGCTGGAGCCCCTGTTCTCACCTCTTGCGCTGTCCTTTAATTACGCACCCACCCTGTCCCAGGCACTATACAAACTCCCGAGGGTGATGAAGTGAATGAAATTAAGACAATAAAAGCAGTGGTTAAGCAGTTTGACTTTGGGGTCCAGTAACCACCTGTGTGATCTTGGGCAAATCACGTAAGTGTTCTGAGACTCAGTTTTCTCACCCATAACAGGAGAAGGGTACGAGGACCGATCTCAGGGCTGCTGCAAGGATGATGTGGGAACCAGCACCTGTAGGTATCAATACATGTCAGCCAATGTTATACTGTTGCTACCAGCATAATAAGCTCCATTTCTGCCCTTAACTAGAGAAGAAGCACCGTGTAGCCATCACTGTTCCTCCCACATTAATTCAGATGATAATTTAAAGAACACTGAACTAGGCTGAGACCTCCTGCCTGTCCAACCCAAATGGCAGACTGAAGACAAAATCAGGGACCCTGGGCCTTCCACCGGTCCCAACCTCCTGGAGGGGGTCAGCATCTAAGAAACACCAGTCATGCTCAGCTCTCCAGGAACACAGTGGACACCCTTAAGGAAAGAGTGTGCTAGAAAATCCTACCAGGGCATGTGATTCTGAGTTGAACATGCATATGCTGGCCTTTCCTGGAACTTCGCCAGGCCCCAGAGGCGAAGAGGGAGGAAGATTCTACCTCTCCTCTGACTGAGGCTTCCATCCTGGCTTCCTCGTCCCTGGACCAGGGCCTTGCTGGCGCCAGCAGAGAGCTGTCCTGCAGTCTCTTCTCATTAGCTGAAGAAATCCTCTTCTAGGGGATGGTGGAGGAAAAGGACACACTTTTGTTTTCTCTGTGTAGATTTATCAACCCTAAATGGTGACTTCTATACTTGGACAATTGGACACCTGAATGCAAAAGAATGAAGTGGGACCCCTAGCTCACACTGTCTACAAAAATCAACTCAAAATGGACCACAGACCTAAATATAACTGCTAAAACCATAACATTCACAGAAGCACACACAGGCATACATCTCTGGGACCATGGATTAAATAATGGTTTCTCAGATACAACACCAAAAGCAGAAGAGAGAAAAGAAAAATTAGATTAAATTGGACTTCATCAGAATTTTAAAAGCTTTGTACCTCAAAAGGCGCCATCAAGAAGGTGAAAAGCCTGCCCAAAGAATGAGAGAAAATATCGCGAAGCATAAATTTGATGAGGGATTTACTTCTACAATATATAAAGAACTCTTACAACTCAATAATAATTAAAGAAAAAAAACTCCAAATACTCCAGTTTAAAAGTAGCAAGGGATGTGAGCGGGTATTTCCCCAAGGAAGATACGCAAATGGCCAATTAGCGCATGGAAAGATGCTCGACATCATTAGTTACCAGGGAAGTGCCAATCAAAACCACGATGAGATACCACTTCATTGTATCTCGGATGACTAAAATAAAAACAGCAGACAATAGCAAATTAGGGAGGATGTAGACACACTGAAACTCTCAGATGCTGCTGGTAAAACTATAAAATGGTGCAGCCACTTTGAAAAACAGTTTGGCAATTCCTCAAAATGTTAGACATATTCACCCTAGGATCCAACAATTTCACTCATTTAAGAGAAATGCAAACATACGTCCACATTAGTAACTCGAACACACATGTTATTCATGACAGCCAAAAACAGGAAACAACTCAGATGTCTCTCAGCTGATGAGCAGATAAACACAATGTGGTTTGCTCATACAATGGAATATGATTTATCTGCAGCAGGAATGAAGTACTGATTCATACGGCAACATAGGTGAAGCTTGAAAACAGGCTGAAAAAATCAGTTACCAAAACACGCCCATGTTACCATATGACTCCATTCGTATCAAAACACACACATATGGTATGATTCCCTTGGTATGAATTGTCCAGACTAGGCAAATCCATAGAGACAGAAAGTAGGATTGTGGCTGCCTAGAACCGGGTCGGGGAGGGATGCAGAACGAGGGGTGACTGCCCAGGGGTATAGGATTTCTTTTATGGGTGATGAAAATGTTCTAAAATTAGACAGTGGTAATAGTTACACAATATTGAATATACTAAAGGCCACTGAATTGAATATCCTAAAGGAGTGAATTTTATGGTATATGAATTAGATCTCAAAAAAGCTATTATTGAAAAAAATTACTATCAGTCCTTGATTGTCCTTGAGGAAACCATCAGAGACTTCTCTTTAGTTAATGCCAATTCCACTCCATGCCTGAGTATGGAAAAACTGGGGTTCTGGCTGAAACTTGGCTTTTCTGTCCCTCTTCTGCGCCACAGAAGTTCTCTCCTGACTCCAGCCCTTTTCTTTATCTGCTTTGCTCATTTTACCTGGTTACCTACTACCATCCTTCACACATCAGCCCTCTCTGGCTCCCAAGACATTATTGGGGTCCCTGGGGGGTCCCTTTTCCCCTGCTACTCCATTGAGTTGTGCTGGTCTGTTCCTTGGTGCTGTGTCCTTCACTGTGCTGTGCGATCCCTGAGGACCGAGGAGGTTCTGGTTCTGCTGATCATTATGTGCCAATGTGATCCTGGTCATCACTGAGGGGATGGATGAGTCCATGAGTGAGTGGGTGGGTGACTATGCGCCTGAGAAGGACAAGCGTCTGAACTGAGCGGAAAGATACAGAGCGTGGGAAAGAACGGAGGAAAGGAGGACGGGAGGATCTGCACAACGGTTTTTTCACGTGCACCTGCTTTTTTCCCTCTTTGCTGAGAAGGTTGGATTTCTCAGCTCTATAGCCATGTGAGCCTCTTAGATTGTACAATGGCTTCTCAGTTTCCTATGAATCAATCAAAACCTTTGGCCTTTGAAAGAACATCCAAACCTTGTTTTTCTACTCTTTGGCTCAGAAATCCAAAGTTGGGGATCTAGCCAATCCATGCATGCTCAGTCACTCAGCTGTGTCCGACTCTCTGCACCCCCATGTAGCCTGCCAAGCTCCTCTGTCCATGGCATTTCTCAGGCAAGAATACTGGAGTGGGTTGCCATTTCCTCCTCCAAGGGATCTTCCCAACCCAGGGATTGAACCTGCATCTCCTACTTCTCCTGCATTGGCAGGTGGATTCTTTACCACTGAGCCACCTGGGAAGCCTAATCTAGCCAACAACAACAAAAAAAAGATGACAATAACAAGAACCTGAATACAGAGAGAGATGTGGGGTGGGCCCTGGAAATACACACACGAGGCCACAGATCTTGTGTCAAAATGTCCACCTGCAGGCTGGACATCACACCATATCCCAGAGATGGAATTATTTGCATCCCTTAGAAGAATTTAGTGATCTGGGGAAAATACTTGTATAGTCAGGGGAAAAGCAGGTTATAAACTGGTGGGTTATAAACCTAATGCCAATATGTAAACTGTCAAAATTTTTTCTAAATAGGAGAAAAATGCACCAGAACGATTTCAGGGATTTTCTTTTTTTTTTTTTTAACTTGAAACTTTCTATTTTGTGTTAGGGTATAGCCGATTAACAGTGTTGTAGTTTCAGGAGAATAGGGAAGGGACGCAGCTGTACATATACGTGTATCCATGCTATCCCAAACTCCCCTCCTGTCCAGGATGCCACATAACACTGAGTAGAGTTCCATGTGCCTTCAGTAGGTCTTTGTTGGTTCAGGGGTTTTCTTTCGGTAATGGGGTTTTGGATATCTTTTTCATTTCTTGGATAACAACAAGAGGGTTTCTACAATGAAGAAAGCAATCCCCTTAATTCTCTCTCTTTCCACTGCTCTCTTGGGGAATTCACTCTGCACCTGCTTTGTTCAGTCAACCCACCTCTGGCTCCACACCCTCATCGGGAGCTGCACCCTCAGCATCTTGCCAGGTGCTCCCGAAGGCCACTCAGCACGTCCCTCCTGGTCCCCAGGAGGAAGGCAGGCTGGCTCATCCCCACCTGTCCCAACACAGGGCTCCCACATCCCTGCTGGCTCGCCGTGTGCAAGGAAACTCCAACCTCCTGCTGGTGCTTGACCTCGAGAGTCCACTTCCAGCTGCAGCAGGCAGCCCTGTGTCTGCACCTGGTTCCTACTCCTGGAAGGAACCTGAAGAGCAGAGGCCCTGGGTCTCACCGTTGTTGGATGAAGAGGAAGTTGGTGGTGACTTTTCTGTCTGCATGTCCTGATTTGCCGTGAGAAAGACTTCTCCCGGCCATTTAAAAACCATCCAAACTGTCTCTAAACAGTGTAAGAAGTGATCAAAGGTGTTTTCATGTAACCTGGACCCGCAGCCATCTCAACAGTCAGTCCAATGCTTGGTGACTTTCAGAGGAAATGAGTACAACCCAGTAATGTGGATACAGCTGGAATGCACTTATATTTCTTGTGAGTTGATATTCCCTGGTAGCTCAGCTGCTAAATAATGTGCTTGCAATTCAGGAGACCCTGGTTCAATTCCTGGGTCGGGAAGATCCCCTGGAGAGGGAATGGGCTACCCACTCCGGTATCCTTGCGTGGAGAATCTGCATGACTAGAGGAGCCTGGTGGGCTACAGTCCATGGGATGCAAAGAGTTGGATACAACTGAGCGACTAAGCACATGTCCACGTTCACATCTAGCTTATTCCTGGGGTGGAATCAGATTAGAGAAAACCTGGAACGAAAAAGTTAGTGGTCAAACATTTGCAGGCTTACCACGTACCTGACACATCCTTAGAGTGCTTGTGAAATGCTGTGGCTTTATCAAAGCAATGAGCAAATCCCTGGTGATTTTTCCTGCAGAACTTCCTGGTCACGCGTTACACCCACATGAAGCATAACAAGGAAGGCTCCCAGGATAAGAAAGACGGTCTTGGCTTTGAGAAAGGTGCACACGTCTTGGCTCCTGCAGCCTTTTGAGCTAATTACCCTGGCCTGTGTCTGAAACACAGGGGAATTCAGGTTCGAGATAAATCGGATGTCCTAACATTGACCTTTGGTGTTTTTGAAACTGAGAAGAAAAGACGTGGTGTGCCAGGCTTCCTCATCGGTCTGGTATTTCACCTGTCTTCCTAAGCAAGGCAAATAAACCATGACATACTTTTCTTCCATGCCGAACTGCGCCCTTTTTCATGGCCACATCTGGGTACTGTTTGGCAATGAGAATTGAGTAGAATAGAGGTGGGGAAGCATTTTTTAAATACCACCCTCTTCTCAAATATTTAAAGTAAAATGATGAATAGGTGAGTAACTGTCCCATCTGTTAACTCTTTTCCGTTCCTGCCAGCCAGATGCAGGCCTCCATCACACGTTTCTTAGGCCGCCATGGTTGACATTTCCTCCCAATCCATCTTATCAATACTGGAGATGCTGACGTCCCCAGAGGAGAAGAGCAGATGGTCTTCATTCTGCCATCCCCAAGGTTTATTTATTTATTTTGCCATCCCCAGGGTTTGGGTTTTTGTCTGATGGGCTCCATGAGCTGAGCTGAAATGGAAATGACGGAATGGTAAACGAGGTTTTGAGGGAGCAACAGGGGAAGAAAGAGAGACCAAGGATGGCTGGGAGAGGAACCTGGGGCGTCATCGTTGGTCTCTATGTGAACCACCTTCCTGGTCTTCCTGGGAGACCTTCAGTAAAATATGCATTTCTTTAAAACAAAAAAAAAGTACCCACTTCTTGTTGGTACATTACAGAGTTGGACTTCTTTGTTGGCGGAATTCATTCATCCAACAAATATTTAATTGAGAGCCTGATCCACCAGGAAGTTTTCTAGGTGCAGAGGGTAGAGTAGTGAATAAAATACACCCAACACAGGACAACTTGGATGAAAACAAACAACAACGGGCACGAGTCTCCAGGGAGCACTGCCGAGGGGACTCCTCTCCTGTATGGCTCAGATGCACCTCAATGCCCTGGCTCTCAGTCAGCCAAGACAGGACTCAGTCCTGGACCCCAGCCCCTCCATGCCCTCCTGCAGTGGGGGACCCCCACACCAGCCCTCTGGCCCCCTGGGTGTACCACGAGGTGCCTGTCTTTGCCTCTGTTTCTCTGCCTTAGAAGATCTTCAGAGGAAGAAGCCATACAGAAAAATAAAATTAGGTCTGAATGGGCTTTTAAGGTTTTATTTTATATTATGCCATGCCTTGCATGGAATGACCACAAAGCACACACCTTCTGGGTCAGCTGGTTGAGAAAGCTGGAACTCACGACCAGGTCCACTGGAAAGCGGAGAAGGAAGGGGGAGCAATGATAAACGCTTCTGTGTCTCTTCTCCAGCGGGTCATATGTGCCCATTCTAGGGACGATTATGTGACAATACAGTTTCTGATTCATGGTCACGGTCTTTGTACTCAAGGAAGGGGGCTTTCTTAGAAGGGCTAGAGCTAATCAAGAAATATTTGATTGACTTTCAAGCAAGGTCCTCAGGGCCAAAATAAAATAAGAGAAAAGATACTGACAAGTTCTGTTTTCAGAACCTTGACTCAAAGCAGCTGCAGAAAGAATAAGTGCGAAATGGAACGAAGGACCACCTCTCCTGCACCTCGCCTGGGACGGGACCAGCCGTGAGCTGGGCAGAGCTGGTCCCCAGGACCAAAGCCTCCAGGCTGTCAGGTCTGTGGGGCCGCTCGTCCGGCGGCAGCCCTGGCCGGCGCCTCCCGGGAAGGGGCCTGCTTCCCCAGGTCCCAGCCTGCGTCTGGGATGAACAGCCCGTGGATATCCAGGTGCATCTCCACATCGATGGATGCACGGGCCAGTTCCGTAAAAGTTCTGGCATCGAGAACCAGCAGAAAAGGCGACTTCTGGGGATCGGTAGAGACTATTGCCGATAAGATAATCCCTTTGGGGAAACAAAGAGAGACATTTTTTAAAAGCACAGCCTCGAACCTCTTCCAGCCGGGGTGGGGGCTAAGTTTCTCAGCTCTGTCTCCCTGTTCTTTGACTGTACCTAATGCGAAGAGTTGACTCATTGGAAAAGACCCTGATGCTGGGAGGGATTGGGGGAAGGAGGAGAAGGGGACGACAGAGGATGAGATGGCTGGATGGCATCACCAACTCAATGGACGTGAGTTTGAGTGAACTCCAGGAGTTGGTGATGGACAGGGAGGCCTGGTGTGCTGTGATTCATGGGGTCGCAAAGAGTCAGACACGACTGAGAGACTGAACTGAATCCAAACAGAAGGGAAGTGAATCTGATATTCTGTGTGAGCTGAAGGGAAAGGCCAGGGAAATCAGAAGGCTTGGGTGGGCTTGTCCCTTCACCTTTCTGAGCCTCAGTCTCTTCATCTGTAGAGTGGGGATAATCCTCCCCACTCTCAGGGGGTTGCTGAGAGGATCTTGCACGGTCAGTTATGAAAGCACTTTGTGAATTATTGCATATACAGAAGAATGGCTATTTTCCTACTATTTAGAAATTCCAGTTACAGTGAATCAGCTTTAACACTGCACTTAGCCTAAACTCAGACCAGCCGCATTCAAGTGGTATTTGAATAAGTCCAATCCACCTCATGTGTGTGCAGCTTTCCCCTTTGTGAAATGAGAATAGTCTAAATATTCACTCTCAAAGGGACAGAGGGCTAAACAAAAAAGAGCAATAAACTTCCAGAAAATATTCCTGATTCTTCCCGAGGCCTCCGGGGTTCCAGGAACTGAGCACAGCTGAGGTCAAATCAGCTTGGACTCAAACCCTCCCCTGTGTATGTACTGGGTGTGCAACCGTGGGTAAGTGACCTCACGCTCCGAGCCTTTCCCCTGGTGGAATGAAGACAAGGCTGCTTCCTGTCCACAGGAGAATCTGCAGGGCGTACATGCCCAACCTGGGGGAGGCCAGCCTTGGCAGGAGGTGGCACCAACTGTTTCCCACCTTAGAGGCGACAGTGACACAGGCCCCCTGCCTGGCACGCTGTGCCGTGAAGGTCAATAGGGAGACACTCCCAGGTAGAAAGCCACTCCCTTCTCACCCGAGGGGAGCAGCTGGCAGGCTCAGCGGGCAGCCTGCCTCCCCCCAGGTGTTGGCAGCCCCACCTAAGCTTCTAGTTACCCTCCTTGACATCCCCAGGGGGATGGGCAGGGCATTTCTGGGGCAAAATCAAGGAGGGAAAGGACCTTTTGGTCAGGTGGAAACCTGTACAAGAGAGGAATCCCACGAGCTTTTCGAAGGGCTCCCTGTGGCTCAGACAGTAAAAAGCATCTGCCTACAATGCGGGAGACCTGGGTTTGATACCTGGGTTGGGAAGATCCCCTGGAGAAGGAAATGGCAGCCCACTCCAGTATTGTTGCCTGGAAAATCCCATGGACAGAGGAGCCTGGCAGGCTACAGTCCATGGGGTCATAAAGAATCAGACATGACTGAGCGACTTCACTTTCACTTTCTGGAAAGTTTATGTGCTCAGAGGAGTTACAAGTTCTGACCCAGCCACCACAATGAATTTTAAAACCAAAATTCCACACTCTGGGTCAGGGCAGTGTTGCCCTGTGGAAAGGAAGTGGGCTTTTGTGTTAGTCTCCCCCAAAAGGAGGTCTCTCCTTCTGCCCCTGGGAGATGTCGCCTGAGTCCTTGGACTGTTGGTCTGATGAGAGAGTCTTTGTTTACCTGAGGCCGTGCCATCCAACCTGGCCTAGCAAAGTGATTCAGAGGAGGCCTTGGGCCACAGGGCTTCCCATGAGGCACTAGTGGTAAAGGTCTCGCCTGCCAATGCAGGAGACATACAGATGCAGGTTGGATCCCTGGGTCAGGAAGATCCCCCGGAGGAGGGCACGGCAACCCACTCCAGTGTTCCTGCCTGGAGAATCCCATGGACAGAGGAGCCTGGTGGGTGACCGCCCATGGGCACGCAAAGAGTGGGACACGCCGGAAGCAGTTTAGCACTTGGGCCACAGCCGTCAGCTCGACCTCCAGAGGGGCGAAGACTAGAAGTCAGCACGGTCGGCGCGACCACGCCCCACACAGGCTCCGAGGCTGAGGGAGCACCCCTGGTTGGCCTCGCTCCGTGGGGGTCTTTGGGGGAGTGGGAGTGGTCCGTGACTCCCACAGGGAGGACCACCGGAGACCACCCATGGGACTCTCCGGGATTCCATCCCACTCGCCTTTTCTTTTTCAGTCTGTACCCTTCCGCTGAGATAACTCGTCACCGCGAGTGTAATAGCTTTCAGTGTGTTCTGTGGGTGCTCCTACTGAAGCTGAGGGTGGTCTTGGGGACCCCTGAACTTGCAGCTGATGTCAGAAGCGGGGGTGGGCTTGGGGATTCCCTCGCCCTACCGCTTTGCACTCAGAACCGCCTGGACTTCAAAGCATGGCTGCACCAGCTGTGTGCTGAGGGCGGAGTCGCTGCCCCCGAACGGTATCTTGGTTTGCGGGGTGACCAGAAGCACAGTGCAGCAGGCCGGTTGCCCTTCCCGGGCCTTACCATCATCCTCGTCCTTGGCACCCGGTGTGGGCACGAACAGGGGCTCCGCCGGCCAGCAGTGTTCCTCTCCCCACTTCAAGGAGGACTTGGTGAGAATGTCGTATTTTATTATCTGCTCATGCAAAGTGGAGAAATGCGAAATGAATGGTTGCAGAGTGTGCTCATTCCCAGCGAATAGGAAGGCGTCAAGGCCCCAGAGAAGGGGTGAGCACCTCAGATGGGGACCTCACACTAGCGAGCACAGGCCCCAGATGACACCTGCCTCTGGTCCGCACAAAAACAGAAAGGAAAGCAGCTCCCTTCCTTCTCCAACTTTAAGCTAAGGTCCTCCCGCCACAGCAGAGCTGATATACGCTTTGAATTCTTTAAGACATAAGAACCCTGGATTTATCTGGTATTGGGCACTATATTGCAAATTTTATACATATCAGATAATCTAACATATTCAATGCCCAGCCTTTAAAGCATAATGTGCTTTCTTTATTGCTTTCCAAGCTCGAGTCCCTGGCCTCTCTCTGTCTCTAATAAGCCTCTTTCCCCTTAGGGTGTGGGATTAATGGGGAGTGACTCGGGGCGTGTGCATGTGCGTGTAGGAACCTTAATTTTTCTCATTGTACATTCCTCCACTGCTCGTGTTTTTTAAAAAAAGATTTCCCATTTTCCTACTAAAACCTGAAGCTACTAAGGAAAAGTGATGTCTGTACAGCACTCAGCATGGTCCCTGGGAAACAGCAAGTGTTCAACAAATAGCAGTTTAAGAACCAAATATGAACCGCTGTGCTGAACACCTGAAACTGAACATCAGCCCCGTTGTTACAGTTGTTGAGTTGCCAAGTCGTGTCCGACTCTGCGACCCCATGGACTGTAGCCTGCCAGGCTCCTCTGTCCATGAGATTTCCCACGTAAGAACACTGGAGTGGGTTCCCATTTCTTTCTCCAGGGGATCTTCCAGACCCAGGGATTGAACCCTCGACTCCTACATTGGCAGGTGAATTCTTTACCACTGAGCCACTATACTTGAATAAAAAAATTTTTTAAAGCAAAATAAATCCTCCAAGTTTCAGCTCTACCTTCCCTGCCTGGGACAAAGAGTTCCTTGAGGGCAGGAAGCAGGATCCTCCTGTTCACTTGCTTTTCCTGGGTGCCTAAGCTGGTGCTCAATACACATGCATCTGATAAAGAAATCTATGGGTAGAAAAAAAAAAAAAAAAAAAAGAAATCTATGGGTAAACTCCGGCCGCCACGTCTTAAGTGCAGCCCATTAGGTGCAGTTCCCTCTCCTGGATGCTCCGTCGTTGCTTCAAGCGTATTTTGTCCCACACTGACCTCACTCTCTGACCTACCCCCATCCCCAAGGGCATCTCAGTCCTGACATCCCTGAGAACTCAGCTTTGCAGACAGACATGACCATCCCAGGCTGCCACCCGCCGGGGACCAGTACCTTGGTTGGGATGGGGCTCCACTGGACTCCAGCCGCAAAGACATAGCGGTATGGCTTCCCATTGTGGGCATAATTGATCCGAGGCAGTTCTAAGCCTGGAGAGAGATGACACGGCTGACAGAGCCCCCTTCAGGAGGGCTGGGACCACCCGCCCTTCGTGGCATCCAGGCCAGGCATCCTTTCTACAAAAATGGCTCCCAAGCCAGGATCCCTGAACTCCTGTCAGGCCCTGAGTTGGATCAAGGGTGGTCAAAGGGCAGGAGGAGGGAACCTGGGATAATTACCCCAGCTCCATTAGAAGCTTCGGGAGCAAGGTAAGATAGACCTTGGTTTTTAAGTGTATAAACATCTTTAATTATCCAAGATAGAAATCAAACAGAATTACATGATTAAAATCAGAGGCCACTGCAACTTTTTAAAAGCTCTTAAAAAAAAAGTATGTGCCTGCAAATGTTTGTGGGTGTGAACAGAGACTTCTGAAGCGTGGAGGAAGCATCAGTGGGGAATATTTAAATAAATCTCATGAAATCGTATAATAAAAAGGAATATTTACAAAGAATTTTAGTAACATGGGGAAATGTCCCCATCATAACATTAGATGTAAAAGGCTGCTTAGAGAATTATCACCACTATGCTATAAATGTAGAGGAAAAGTTTAGGAATGCTACTGGAGTGATAACTTCCTTATTGTGGCTCATAGTTTATATTTTCCATTCTAAGTTTCTCATGTGAAAATTTCATTACATCTATAACTTTTGTAATCCAAAAAAGCCTTCACATTTCATCCATGTCCATGTATACATATTTACATATGTCTGCTGTGTCAAATTAAATTTCTAAGTCCCTGCCCCGTGGCATGGGGCAACGATGTGGGGAGCCGGGCCCCTGGAGCCCGGCTCCTCCACTCCCCAGCCATGTCCTGGGCAGGCCAGTTCACTCCTCACCTGCGTACTGAGCACAGCCTGCTCTGAGCCAGGTTCCTGTCTCGTGCTGGTGACAAGCCTGAGCACAGGGGCACAGCCCCTGCTTCACAGACTTCTGCTCTAAGACAGTGGTTCTCAGTCGGGTTGCAGGCCCCGGACGCTGCTCAACAGCTGCAATGCCCAGGGCCGCCCCCTCCGCCCCGCGTCTGCAGCGCTGGGCTGGGAAGCCTTGCTCCGGGGGCTGTGGCTTCTCTCCGAGGGGCTTTACGTTCTGCATGTCACACAGCCTTTCTGAGGCCCAGCTTTCTCCTCTGGCCACCAGAGGAGACAGCACCTGTCCTGCAGGGCGCCCTCAGTGCGCCCCGGCGGAGACCCGCGTACGCCGTGCTGTCCAGCACTCGGCAGCCTCGGAACTGCGGTCTCCTCAGGCGCAGGCCCTGCAGTGGGATCGCTGCGCCACATGGTGGTTTTATGCCTGGTTTTCAAAGACATCTCCATACTGTGTCCCATAGAGGCTGAATCAGGTCACATTCCCACCAGCTGTGCAAGAGGGGGTTCCTTTTCTCCATACCCTCTCCAGCATTTATTTATTTTTTTTCCCCAGCATTTATTTTTATAGATTTGTGTTTTTTGGCCTGATGATGGCCATTCTGACCGGTGTGAGCTGATACCTCCCTGCAGTCTTGATTTCCATTTCTCTAATAATGAGTGATGTCGAGCATTTTTTGCAAATGCACGGCAGCATTTGAGACAGAGAACAAGTTGGTGGTTACCAGGGAGGGGGGAGGAGGGGGTGATACAGGGGTGGGGAGAGGGAAGGAAGTACAGACTGTTGGATGTAAGACAGGCTCAAGGACGATTGTACAACATGGGGAACAGAGCCAATATTTTGGAACAATTAAGCGGAAAGTAACCTTTAAAAAGTGTACAAAAATTTAAATGCAATAAATAAATAAATGTTTTAAAAGAAAGCAAAAAATTACATGGCAGCATTCAAAAGGCCAGCCATGAAAGTTCCTGGGTCTAGAGACCACCCCAGTGCTGGGAGGGGTGTGAAGGTGCATGAGAGAGAAGGGTCTCCAATACAATGCCTAGTGCCCCACAGCCTTCCTTTCCCTCCCTGGTCCACACACAGCTCCTTTGCACTGGAAGGAGGCGTTACGTACAGAGGACATTCACCCCTTACTCTAAACGCAGGAGAGAAGCTGCGCTTTACCTTCGTAGAGCAACTCCGGCTGACAGTAGACTTGGCCATCTTTCTCCTTTAGGGCTCGTGCTGTTGTGGACGACAGGTTGATTAAATTGGAGCCCACTTCTGCATTCTGAAAGAGATCAGTTTTTCCAAATAAATCAAAACGTTGTCCAGAGCAAACACTTGCTCTATGTGCGCATGTTTAAAAGAATGCTTCAGTGTCTGTCATCTGGTTTTGGCCTCACGGTAGCCACAGGAAGCAGCTATCACATGATTGGTGTTCTCAGTTAAAAATGAGAATCGGGGACTGGAGATGACTCCCTGAAGAAGGCAAAGCTGGTAGGTTGTGGAAAGGGGCTCCGAAAGCCTAGAACTTTTCTTCTGCTCTGGGCTGCCTGATCCCTCACAGGTGAAATGGATGTACTTATTACTGAAATGATGTACTTATAAGTTCTTATAAGTTCTCGCTTTTTAAATACTCTATGATTCACTTGTCAAAGGCTGCATCAGTTATTAAAAAGGTGTTTATAAAGAGTTCATAATAACACGGGAAACACCGAGTGAAAGAGCAGCAGAGAGAACTGCAGACACGGTCTGAGCTCAGCCGTATCCAAAAAGAAAAGAAATCACATTGAAAAGAGCCTGGGAGAAATGTGCCAAATAGTAACAATAGAGCATGCAGTGGGTGATGGAGACTTTAATTTCTTTGTCTATGTCTTTCCAGATTTTCAGTATTTCTTCTATGAAAAAATAGGAGAAAAACAAACAAACAAGCAGGAAAGAAAAACAAACAGATAAAAATTACTTGGGAGGAAAGAAGATCTATGAAGGACATCTCTTGGTCTTAAGTGACAGTCACGACTTGGTTTAGTACTTTAACCTGGGAGAGAGATGTAACACAATCAATTAAATATCTGTCGAGCAGCAGTTACTCTCTGTGTCCCACACACTTGCCATGGTACTTGAACAAGTTACTTGACATCTCTGAAGTTCAGTTTCCCCACCTGTATAATGAGGTATAGCACAAGCATTGTATGAATAGCATATGCATCTCCGAGTTATCATGCAAATTAAATAAAATAACCCATGCTGTTGGCTTACAAGAAGGCCAGGTTAACAGTAAGTGCTAAATAAATGTTAACTGCTGTTGATCACATAATTGTATTATTATATTATTATTATTATTGCCACTACCCCTGGCAGGTGAGTTCAGGTTGGGCACTTGGGAGGGGGACGAGGAACAAGACCACCAGGATCTGTGAAATTCCAGGAGGAGAATTACTGTCATGCCTGACTTCTCATTTAAACTTTTCTTGACTTTCCAAATGTCTCCAAACAAGTTTTTATTATTAAAACAAATCGATAAATGGCAACCCACTCCAGTATTCTTGCCTGAAAGAACCCCATGGACAGAGGAGCCTGGTGAGTTAAAGTCCATGGGGTCACAAAAGAGTTGGACACGACTTAGCGAATACCCAACAGCAACAAATTTGAACAACAGGAGCTTTTTGCTAGGAAGGCAGGACATTTACTGCATCTTAGAAGCTGAATTTTGAGATGTGTTTAGTGCAATCCCAGTAGACAGAGGAGGAAACTGAGGCCCAGGGTAGGAAAGTGGCTTGCCCAAGGTCACAGTAGGGGAGCGGAAGCTGAGCCCAGACCTCCACACTGCGGTTCTTCTGCTGAGAAGCAGAAGCACTGCCCGCAGAGGCGTAGCAGGGGCAAAGGCCCTGAGGCTGGTCCATCCCCTCCCATAGGTCTCAGCTCCAACGTCCCTTTCCCTGACAGCCCAGTATGCAGTGTCTCCAAGGTGTCTGTCCCACGCTGTAATCATCTCCTTTATGGACCTGGTTCCTTCTCTGATGCTGTCTTCCCTGTGAAGACAGTGACCGCATTTCAGCGTGTGCACAGCACACAGGCAGCTCCTAAGAAGCAACTGCTAAAGGAATGCGTGAATGTATGCCTTAATGAGCTTTTCCTTCAACTCTCGAGAGGCAGAACATGTGCTTTGCAGGTGGTTGTAAGAATCAGACAAAGGGCGTGCAACAGCCGTCCAGCGCCCAGCACATTGGGCGTCTTGTTGGGAGCAGCTCTTGTTTGCCTCCGCCTGTGCGCACAGCCTCACAGACAGTGAGAGGCCCTGCCCGTTGCCTTGCAGTCACGAGGCAGCAGCCATGGGCCTCTGGTGCATGTCCTGGGCTTGATTCTCAGGGAGGCAGTCTGCAGACATGTTTTCTAGCTCCAGCATGAAACTGGTCAGACTGGTTGAGGCATGGACTGTGAATTTTTCCACACACAGCAGTAACGAGCATGACTCGGCTGCTTTCTGTGGCCAGTGTGCTTGACTTTGGGAAGAAATCGCTCTCCAGCCAGAATTCAATAAAATCTTGCAGACTGGCTTTGAAATTCTTCAATGCGGGGGACCTCCCAGGAAGAACAGTTAATCTCAGTCATCCCCAGAAAACACTGGCTTTGAAGTTTGGCAGTCCTGGGTGTGAAATCTGACTCTATAGGTTTCTTCGTGAGTTCGAGCAGGCCTCCCTGAGACTAGGTGAACTGGAGCCTGCTTCCTCGTTTGTAAAACTGGGGGCAATCTGTAACTTCTGGACAGTTGGCGAGTGCAAGCGAAGGTTCCTTCAACTGGCGTCTGAACACCGTGAGTAGGATTAAGTTAAATAATGGTTATGAAAACACCTGGTCCAGGGCCAAACCCACTGTAGTTAGTAACTTGGAATGAGACAGACAAGCATGCAAATCCCAGCTACGATGATTCTGCGACGTTGGGCACGTTACTTTCTCTCTCATCTGTTGTTATGGGGATGACAAATAACTTCAAGCACTCACATGCAGATTCGGTGAGGAGCATGCTGACCATTACACAGCCCCACACATTTGAGGGGGGCATGGCAGCCCACTCCAGTATTCTTGCCTGGAGAACCCCCATGGACAGAGGAGCCTGGTGGGCCACAGTCCATGGGGTCGCACAGAGGCGGACACGACCGAAGTGACTCGGCACGCATGCAACATTTGCAGGACCCAGGATGAGCACAGAGGCCCGCCAACCCTGTGTCCACACATACTGAACGGTTAAGTCAAACACCATTTTATCTTCCCTTCCTTTATACACAGAGCTTCAACTTGTTGTGGAACTGTGCTGTCCGGGTGAGGCAACCACCTCCAGCCACAGGTGGCTATTTAAATTTAAGTTCAGTAAAATTTAAAATTCTATTCCTTGGCTTCACTGGCTGCGTTTCCATAGCCCAGGCATCCAGTCCAGCGGCTACTGTGTTGGACAGAGAGGTTGCCTCATCGCACCAGCTTTCTAGTGCACAGTGCTGGGTCTGGAAGGACGCCTGTGAATTTAGAATTCCAGGACTCCTTGGCCTTCTGGAGTGGGCTGCAGGGGAGAATGAAGGCCGGCCTCTGGGCCCAGGCTCCCCACCCTCTCTTCTCCTCCCTGCATGGAAGCCCTGGCCTCCCCGGCTTCCTCGTGGGCCTGAGGCTGACACACTGGCAGCTCTGTCTGCCCTCAGGAGGACAGAGGCAGGCAGGAGGCAGGTGTGGGACATCTGGGCAAGGAACTCAGGCATCCCAGGTTACGGCTGGGGTCGGGAGGGTGCCCTTCTGGGTGGGCACCCTGTGGCCCCGTGGGTTCCTCACCCTGTGGAGAAGGGCCACTGGAGAAAAGCCAGAACAGGGGCCCCTCTGGCCTGGATCTAAGAGAAAAAAAGGCATCTAACAGAGGGCCCAGCGCAGAAGGGACCCTCGAGGAATGGGGCTTCTCTTGCTATCTGAACACAAGACAAACCAAATCCACGGAGCCAGGAGTTGGAGCCACCCCTTTGAGGTTGAAGATGCCACCCCCATGGCAGCGCACGGAGCCCTGCAGGGTGAGGGCAGGGCAGCTGGCACAGACAGGCCACACCACCCAAGCCCCTGGAGGCCCAGCCTCGCCTTAGACAACCCCCACACCACACTAACAAACAGGCCAAGGGTACCAACAGGCCTCTCCTTCCTCTGACCCCAGCTGGCCCAAATGCCAGAGATTCTGGGACAGCTGGGAGGCCTCAGACTTCTGAACACACTTCATTCACTTTAGCCCATTCTACGTGGAAGGCGCTTTCCACTTTGGAAGTGTTCCAAATGCTAAAGGAAGGCCTTGTGTCCTTTGAGAGAACCTGCATCACCTTTCTCATTCATTCATTTAAAATATCTAAGGGCTTCAAGAGAACCCGCTGAGAGCCAGACCCTGTGATGGGCGCAGGGGATAAATGGCTGACAAGACCAAGAGTCCGGGCCCCCTGAGAGCTTTCACAGAAGAGGTGACCCAACAAGCTCATTACTCCTGGGATCAATGTGAGCAAAGAGCGGTAGGTGCCACTGGAATGTACAAACCCACTGAGGGAGTCAGGACGCCAGGCCTGAAGGATGAGCAGGAACTAGGATCCTGGGGTGGGTATTGGGGGTGCCTGGGAGCCATGCCCACCCCGACCCATCCCCTGGAGTTTCTGCCTTCACTGGACTGGTGGTCCTGGAGGCCCCAGGCCAGTCCGACCTGCAGCCGGGACGAGAATGGAGGACTCATGGAAAGAGGACGACAGAGGGACAGCGGCGTGCAAAGGCACCAGGATGAAGGGCATTTGAGAAAATGCGGCATTGCCCGCCCCGAGGCCCCTCCGTAATGTAGACTGTGGGTGGGATGGAATCGGAGCTGCTGGACCTGAACACACAGGCGTGTCTGCTGCCTGCTCAGCCTTCCCCTGTCCACATGCAGTGAAGCAAGAAGACTTTTTTAAGGGACAATAAATAGCAATTAAGAAGCGTGGCCAGAGCTACCCTTCCCAGCGCTCACTTTTCTTTGCAGATGGTTCAAGCAGCGCCTGTTTAAACTGTACAGGCTAAACTTCTTAGCTTGGTTCCAAGGAAGCAGATTGTTTGTCGGGCTTGTTAAGAGGTTGAAGAATCCAGCAGTGCGGGCATGGCCGGGGCGGGGGGGGGGGGGGGGGGGGGGGGAGTGCTTGCTCTCTGTGCATCACCCCAGGCTGAGGTCTGTGAGGTAGGGGGAAGGGTTGGCCTCAGGACTTGCCCTCTGGGTGACAGCCCCCCACCCCGCCCCCATTGCACCCTGAAGCCAGGAAATGCTCCAAGCGCTGCACTGTGGAACTTTCCAGAGTGGGGGGCGCTAAGGCCAGGGGCTCCGGTGGATATTCTGTGGGGCATGGCCATTCACTCGTTAGCCCTGAATCACACTGGGAGAAAGTTAATCCCTTCTCTTCCAATCTTCCTGACTGGGTCAAGGAGAGCGTCTCAGTTAGGTGCCACTATACCCTTAACACTTAATACTTTTCCCAGTGTTCTCTTTAAGGAAGACAGCGGGTCTTGGCAAGAGCAACAGCATCAGGCCAGTGCTCAGGACCTGTGCTTCATCACAGTACTTCGTGCTTATCGCTTCCTCCTTTGGCAGCACGCAATGCTGGCTCTGCCCTGGGTTGTCATAGGTTCCCTTCCAAATGAGTTAGGGAAAGAGTGAGTTGATTTAAATGAAAACATGATTTTGTAAATTTAACAGAAGTGGTAGGAAATACAGTGAATGACAGAGATAAACACAAGTGACTGCAGATGGGGGAAATGCTGGAGAGGAGAAAAGACCAGGCTCTGTGGTCTGACAAAGCTGGGCTCAAATGCAGGCCCCAGGGCCTCTGGCTGGGAGGGGTCTGGGGGGTGGCGGAAGCCTCCCTGGGCAGGTAGGAGTGTCTCCTGTTCCCTCGGCCTGCAGGGGGCCCCTGTGAGGGGTCGTGACTCCCTGGGGAGATCTGCAGAGTTGTACCCCTTACCAGCTCCAAGGAAGGGCTCAGAGCCAGTCTTGCTTTGCTACCAGGCTATGTGACCTTGGGCACATTTCTTAACCTCTCTGAGCCTCAGTTTCTTCATCTGTAAAATGAGGCTAACGTGTGGATCTCTCCCATAGGTTTTGATCATTAAGTGAGGTAAAAAAAATAAAATGCTTAGCAACGTACCTGGTACAGAGAGTGTGTTCAGTACAGATGAGCCATCAAAATTGAATTGAACTCAATTGGGTTTCATTTAAATTCATTAAGTCATGAAGTAAGGAAGTTCTGGAGCCAGAAGCCTCTGTAGCCTTTAAAACCAAGCCCAGAGCCTAGGCAGCAGCACCCTAATTGGTGGTAATGTCAGGCCCAGTGGTCATTTTGAATATAAGAACAGGACTGTTCAACATCAGGAGATGAATCCCCACCGCAGACTGTCAGGCAAATATTTAAAATGATGTCACAGAAGAATATTTAATGTCATGGAAAGATGTTTAGATACATGAGGAGGACAGAAAGCAGCACAAAAAATAGCATGTACATATTCAGTCATGAAAAGAAGAAGCACTGATACACGTCACAGCACTGATGAACTCTGAAAACGTGCTAAGTGAAAGGAGCCAGCCACAGAAGGCTGCTCATGGTGTGCTTCCATTCCTATGAAATGTCTCAAACAGGCAAATCCACGGAGGCAGAAAGCAGGGCAGTGGTTACCTGCGGGCGGAAGGAGTGGGGGAGGCTCTTTTGGGGGAAATGAAAATACTTTAAAACTGACTGTAGCGTAACCCTGTGAATATACTAAAAGCCATTGAACTGTACCCTTTAAATGAGTGAAAATGGGTGAATAGTATGGTACGGGAGTTACATTTCATTAAAGCTGTTAAAAATTATGCACAGTGCCATGTTCTCTCTAAAATTAAGAAATACATATTTCCATGCTATATATTAACTTTAGAAAAGGAAACCATACTGCACATGCTTTTTAACAGCTGTGATGTATATACACAATATGCATGCTATATGCATATCTATCATTGTATACTAATATGTATGTATATCTTCCGGTCTATTTGTCTATCCACGGAGAGAGAGAGACTTGGGAGGCAATACAAATATATTCGCAATGGGCTTATGGTGATTTTTTTCCTTTCCACTTAATCTATATTTTCTAAAATTTCTACCATGAATATGTTCAATATTTGGAAAAATAATGAAAGAATTTTCTGCCTTTCTCTGAGAACACCTCATTTTGAATTTCAATATCAATGAAATCAGGACCAAAGCCACTTCCCGAGTGGGCTCACCTCCCCCAGAACTCAAGCCGTTACCTTGTCCACGTGGAGGGGCAGCACGAACCTCTTGAGGGTGGGCATGGAGGTGAGCCTGGAGTTCTCCTTGAAGTCCTCGTTCAGGTTGGCCAAGTAGAAGAGCTGGTAGAGGCTGCCGTCCTCATAGGCGATGACGTCGAACAGGAGGCAGCCGTCCTCTTCGTAGGCGTTGACGTGGTGAAACACCACCATGGGGTCCGTGTGATACTTGGCCAGCACGGGCTTCCGCGTCCTTCGGTCGATGATGTGGATGTGAGTCTGAAAGGAGTTGCAGCCTGGGCTCAGCTCTCCCTCTGCCAGCCCCATGCTGCAGCACCGGGTGGGGGACAAGGCCCAGCCAACCATTCACCTGCTTGGGACCCTGAAGCAACCCCTCCCCTTTCTGAGCTTCTCTGTCCCACTCCAGGGGGCAAACCTCACCAGAAGCCATGGGGAGGAGGGAAGCCTCGCCGCACGGGGTCTCAGCCTCACCTGGAGGACCGGACCTTTCAGGGAGGCCCCTGAAAGTGCAGCCTCTCTCTGACCTTCACTCGACTGAGATCCAGGTGGGCGGCAGTGGCCAGCTCCCCGGCAAAGGCCAAGTTGGGGAGAACCAGTCAGGGCCAGCCCTCTCAGCTTCCTCAGGTCCCACCCATGGCCAGAGCCCCTGAAGCCCCATCCTGGGCCCCCTCCCCTGACCCCAGCCCACTGCAGGTTGTCCCAGCAACCGGGCTTCCCTGGAGGGCTAAGGTGCCGAGTGACCGGTCTAGTCAAGCTGATAGCCCAGTGGGCCTCCGCACACAATTCTTTCTGGGTGTCACAGGCAGTATTGCTCTGGGTGGCAATTAGCCACGTCTGCAGCCCCAGTTGCTTAATCCGAGGGTGAAAGGGTGTTTTCTTTCTTTCGGCAGCTCTGGCCTGACCATCCTCCTCTGAAAGGAGGGAGGGGCAACTCCAGCCACCTCCTCTGGCTCATCGTCCCTTTCTCTCTTTCCCCAAAATCAAGCTCTGAAGTTAAGCGGGGGTGATGAGGGCTGAGTGTTGCAGAGGGGGAGGGACAGTGGGCTTGGGAGATGAACACAGGGTGAAGTGACAGGTACTTCTTTCCCATAAACCCAATCCTGGGGTCAGCTGCAGGGACTGCTCAGAAAACTCTCCAAATGCATTCAACGCCCTGCCAGGGCTCGGGGGCTCTCACTGGGGACTCTCTGGGGCCAGAGATCCCTGGGGGATCACTGCAGCCTGGAGGCCTATGGGGCCCTGATGCTCCAGGTTCCCCAGAGCAAACCCACTTCCGCTGGCCCCCTGATGGCCCCCCTGCCCAGCTCACTCATGCCACAAACACTGACACATTTCAGGGGGAACTAGAGAGATAAACCCCTGACACTTTCATGCAGTTCATAGTCCAGTCAGGGTGAGGCCAAGGGTCAGTGACCAAATGTACAATACGTGAAGGATGATGGCTGAGCCCGACTGGGAAAATGAGGTGGGAGGTGGAGAAAGCCTAGTAGTGGGGAGGGGTCTGTGACAGCTAGGGGGACCTCAGGGCTGGTGGGGGGCCCTTAGAGCCAGACCTGGATTCATCAGGGGAGGGAGCCAGCTGGGGAAGAGCATTCCAGTGGAGGCTGGCTCTGGCTGTCCTGGGGCTGCAGGGGGGTCCCCGGCCGGGCCTTACCTTGTCCTCCCCGTGGAAGGCCAGGCAGGAAGCCCAGCTCACGCCCCGAATGTAGGCCGTGGCCATCTTGAGGATGTCCAACTTGAAAGGCTGCTCGAGGAAAACGACGTAGTTCTCGGTGACTCCGAAGCTGTGGTAATAGCTCGGGGAAAGGAGGGAGCGGGCGGCGATGGAACAGAAGACCTCCGCATCCTTCAGGGGGCTCCGGCCCTCCTTCCTGCCCCCTGGGGAGAAGCCAGCCTCTGAAGCAGCTGGGACCTGACCACCCCCCAAGGACACCACAGGGCCACTGCCTCCCACAGCCCAGCCCCTCAGCCCACCCCACTGAGGAGAACCTTTGAGAGTCGACAGCAAACCGGGCGAAGGGCTGCTGCCCGGCTGAGGCAGGGATCAGACCTCCCCCCCATCCGCCCCCGGGGGGCTGGTTTAGTCTGAAACCTCCCCAGGCTCAAGGCCCCTGGGCCTCTGGGCCTCAGGGCCAGGTGTCGGCAACTCTGGCCTGGGGCTAAGCCGGCCTCCACCTGCTTCCGAAATAAAGGTTTATCTGGAGCGTGGGCCACGCTGCCGCCTCCTGCAGAGTCCACAGCTGCTTTGCCTTCAGGATTCAGAGTCGAGCAGATGTGGCACAGACCACACAGCCGGCAAAGTCTCAAATAGTTACACTGGGGCCCTTTACAGAAAACATTTGCCGACTCCCACTCTGGAGCAATGCTCCTCAAGCTTCCACGTGCACGCAGATCGTCTAGGGGTCACGACAAAGTGTGGAGGCCGACTCAGCCTGTGGGGCGGGGCCCATGGCTCTGTATTTCCGTCAGTCTTCCAGGCCATGCCCTGGAGCAAGGCATGGCAATCTACTCCAGTGTTCCTGCCTGGAGAATCCCCATGGACAATCCCCACAGACAGAGGAGCCTGGCGGGCTACAGTCCATGGGGTCGCAAACAGTCGGATGCGACTGAGCGACTAAGCAGAGCCACACCCGGGCCGTGGGCTAGCTTCCCAAGGTTAAGCTTTGACATGTTGCTGAGGCCCATCGTCTGACATGCATCTCACAGGGTTTCTATGAATTTCTCTTGGCATTGCCTGTTCTGAAACCCCTAGGAGTGAGCCCAAGTGCCTGTGCTGATGTGATAGACTGTGACAGTCAAGGTCGGCTGTATGATTCCCATTTTACAGACGGGAAACTGAGGCTTGGGACAGCCAAAGGCACAGGGCTAAGCCAAAAGGACACAGTCCCCTCAGCCTGGCCACCTCCTCTGTTCTTGGAGGGACAACCCTTAGAGGGAAGGGGGGGATCTGAAGGAAATACTGCAGGAGGCCAAGCACCTCGCCCGGCACCCAGCGCGAAGGTGCTTGGGACTGCTCGGTTTCCTTATTCGTCTGCAAGGATGAGTCACCCGCTGGCCAAAGGGCCTCCCCACCCAGGCCTGGGGCTGGGTTATAATGAGTTACATTAATGAGTTACAGGCAAGCGTCCTCGCTGTTCCCGTGGCCACCTGTGCGCCCTGTAAACAGCTGGCTGGTGGGAGGCAGGCTGTCGGGTTGTGGGGTAGGTCTTTTCTTCACTAAACAAATGGAACACAAAGCAAACGGTAAGGAAAGGCACCCTGGCCTGGGAGGCGGGAGGCAGGTGTGAATCCTGGTGAAGCGCCAGCCTGGAGCAGGTGCGGAGGTAACCTGCTGTGAGCCATGGGGATGTCACCCGATCCCCTGGGGCTCCCGGTCCTCAGGAACATGAGGTGGCAAACTCAAATGGCTAGCCTACCCTCAGGTGTGACATTCTAGGATCCTGAGCCGGACCCTGCATCCCTTTATTGGCTTAATTAACGGGGCTTCCATTTAACAAGAGCACTCACTGCACCGTGTGACCCAGGGACTCCCGTCTGCCAGTGGAGCCTGGAATTTGCTGGACTGGGGGTGCTCTACAGAATGATAAGGGAGGGGCCAGGAGCGATCTCAGATGGAAACCCGTCTTCCTAAACCAGAAGGTCTAGCTGAGCACCCTCGCAGTCCTGCACCATCCCTGGAGCCCGCACAGCCGCCCTCGGAGGCCTGGTCTCCCGGGTGTGGTTTCGAGAGGGTCCTGCCCAAATAAGGGCTAGGAGTCCCACCCTTCTCCCCCGCAGGGACGCGCAATCACAGTCAGCCTGGGCGCCGTGCCAGACTCCCGGGCCTGAGTGAAGACTGTGTAGAAGGCCCAGGGAGGAGGGCGGAGCCTGGAGAGGATGCCAGCAGGCCTGGGCTCCCTGAACAACCCGGGGAGCCTGGCTCTCGGGGCCGGGATGAGAGAGCTCCCCAGCCCTGACAGATGGAGGTTTATCAGAAAACTAAAAAACGAATGAACGAAAGGAAGGATGGATGATGGATAGATGGATGGATGACAACATCAGTGGACAGATTGATAAACACATGATTAATGGATGAATTAATGAAAGAATGAAAAAGAATCGAAAGAAAAGGAGGTTGGAACAGCAAAGGGATTCACTTCTTCCAAAAGGAAACGTAGCATCATCCCTTTTCTCCTAAAGGAGAAAAGCGAGTCCATGGTCCTCTGAGTCATCGATGTGGGCAAGTATCAGGCTGAGTGTTGTGCCATCAAACAAAACCAGAACTCTTCCCAAAGAGCCACCTTTGGTGTTCATGCCTCATCACAGCCCCAGAATGACCCACCTGGGACTGTGGCAGGGATCTTAAAGATCACATATTTTGTCTTCCCCTTGTCCACGATGGATGTACCAACGTTGAGAACATTTCCAGCAGCATCGTAGTGAGGATGTGATGTTGCCAGATTTACAGCCACGTATTTACGATAATCAACCTGCAAAACACAACAGTCAGCTGCTTTGAAAAGGGGGAGAGGGTGAAGTCCCGCCAAGAGCTGCCTGACTCCAGGCTCAGGGAGATGACGGCTATTTTTGCACGTCTCCCAACCTGAAAATAAGGCAGACATTCCCTTTAAAGGAGATGCTTCCTCTTGCGACCTGATGTAACCTCGTGGGGGCTCCCACAGCCCATACGCTGCAGGGGGCTTGGTGAGCTACGTGTGTTCTCTGACGGTTGTTCCTCTCTGGCCCCGCCGGGTGGCCTCGGTGTGGAAACCCGATGCCTCACCGCAGAGAGCTCCAAGTAACATCGTGGGCAGAGAGGCAGCCTGAGTGCTAATCCTGGCCCTGGTGAAGTCATTTAAATCCTCCCCTTTTGTATCCCCCAGAGGCATAAATCCCCAGGCCTCTTTCCTAGGGTTATTCTGGGAACGGAGAGGTTACAAAAAGCATTTGGTCAAAGGGAAACATTGACTAACGACCTCAGTAACGATCCCGACTCCAAACAGGCCACAGCCATAGCACAGTGGGGTGGCCAGGGAACCAGCTATCCGCCCTTCCTCCCTGAGAACAGCACAACCTTCAGCCGAAAAGTCGGGCACTACCTCCTTCTCACCTAGTGATTCCTCTCTGCAGCTTTGTGGAAAACGCTCCTCAGTTGGACCTATGCTGCCTAGCTTCAGAGGAGCTGGACGTGATTTCATAGCTAAGAAAAGCACTCCCTCTAACAGACCGTTAAGATGTGTTACAAAGACATAAAGGCTTTGAACAGGCAGCTGGAGAAAACTGAAGTGGGTCTACTGATCACGAAAACGTAGACCCGCTTCTGCCCAGGAAAGGTCTCCGCGTGGGCGCTGACGTGCACCCGTGCTCTCTGCCCCACGCCTCCCTCTTCGGGGCTGCTGGGAGTCCTGCACAGCCCAGCACTGTCATCCATTCACATTTCCACTGCGGGTCCACTCAGTGCTGAGGGCTGTCCACACTGTCGGGGCTCGAACTGGAGCTTCCAAAAAGGCAAGCTGAAGCAAGTCCTAACCGCTCGTGTCTGTATTTTGGAAACAGGGTTAAAATGAGGTCATTCTGGAATAAGGTGGGTGATTTGTATCTTTACAAGAGATGGGAACGAGGCATCTGTAAACCAAGGGGAGACCGCCAGAAGCAGGAAGAGGCAAAGAAGTTTCCTTCCCTAGAAGCTTCAGAGACAACAGGGCTTGCCGGCACCTGATTTCAGACTTCCAGCCTTCAGAACGGTGGGGGAATACATTTCTGTTGACCTAAGCCACCTAGTTTGTGTTCCTTTGTCACGGGAGTGCTAGGAATGAATTCAGACACAGAGATGACAGGGCAGAGTCCTGCCATCAGGAAGCTTAGAATCTAGTGCTAAGATGCCTGAGACAAGGGGATCAGAGGGGGCTCCTCTCTGAGTGCCTGCAGCCTCCCGGCCTCCCCACAGAGGGTCCATTCCTTAAGTCAGGCACTGAGGCTGCTTATAGAGTCATTGATACCTTCTCCAGGGTTTCCAGGGTCTGGGGGTTGATCTTCCTGATGTAATTGGTCTCTGTGGTCGCGTAGAAGTCTTCTCCACACCTCATGATGTTGATCAGACAGTTGTCTGTGAAATCGGGGATGGTGTGGGACAGGTAGGAGAAAGCTCTGGGGAGGAAAGCAAGTCAGCGAGTCAACCACTGTGTCCGCTCAGCTGGAAGGTTCTACTCCAGATGGCTTTAGTTTGCCTACCACTTAAAACACTCTACTTCAACTAAGGGAGGGAAAGTGCTGGGTCACAACTGGCCATTTGAGGAATCTGACACTCCAGCGATCGAGTTAACCCAAAGCACCACCACATCCAATCAGCTAAGAAGGGAGTCAGCCGGGACAGCAAGGCTGCCCACTGAGCCCTCCCCAGCTCCCCACATCCAAAGGTCTCCCCCACCAGAGCCATCAAGAGCTGGTGGATGGTTCTCAAGCATTTTAAGAAGCCCTATAGAAATCACACACATACCCATGATGGCTCCCCCAAAACTAGAAAAGCAGCTGATCTCTGCTTTGAGCAGGAATGAGAGTCCACCCTCGTTACCTCAACTTTGTCCAAGAAATTCGTTTCTTTGAAAAAGGAAAGTAAACTGAGTTAAGAACTGATCATTTGATTAGAGTGAAGTGAAGTGGCTCAGTCGTGTCTGACTCTTTGCGACCCCGTGGACTGTAGCCCTCCAGGCTCCTCCGTCCATGGGATTCTCCAGGCAAGAATACTGGAGTGGGTTGCCATTTCCCTCTCCAGGGGATGGAACTCGGGTCTCCCACATTGCAGGCAGACGCTTTAACCTGAGCCACCAGGGAAGCAGGCAAACGCAAAAGCAGGAAGACGTGACCGCGTGTACTGGTGAGTGCTCCCCCTACTGGCAATCACTGTAACAGCGAGGATGCCGCACAAGCTGCGGTTTTCAATTCCTTCCCTCCCGCTGCCGCCTGGCTCCTCCCGCGTCTGCAATAGGTGTTTCCAGCCTGCTGCTTGCCGGACCCCCAGCGCTGGAAGCTGGGATTGGAGAGGTGATGTCAGTTCTGGAGAAGGAGAAACCAGCTTCCCTCTCCAGGCCAGTCTACCCCTAATGCACCCCTTCTATGTCTAAAGCGTATCAGAAAAAAAAAATAAATAAATAAAGCGTATCAGAGAGGAGATGATGACCACTGGCCTGATTCCCTGGCCAACAATTCAAAACGTGTAAGGCATTCATATGCGTCACCGTCCAGATGATTTTAAATGTATACAACTGAAAATCTCCCCCATCCTTCCTCCCGTTGATTCCCTACCTCGCCCCTGCCTTCTCCCAGGCTTTCTGCACATTCAAAAACAAACCTAGATATCCCCTGCCTTACAGCACAAATTACAGCATATTAGATGCTCTTTCTACACTTTACTTTTTTCCCCTTTTTCCCCACTTAGCAGTATATCCTGGAAGTCTGCCATTCAGTACATAGAGAGCATCCTCAGTGCTTTTATATCTGCCTGGTGTTCTCCTGTATAGCGTTACTGCGATTTATTTAACATTCTTCTGTTAGTGATCACCTGAGTTATTTTCAGTTCCTCATCATAACAAATCATTCAGCCATGAATAACCTTGTACGTCTGTCATTTCAGAAACAAACAAGCACCTCTCTGGACTGAAGGGAATGTGTGTTTGTAATTTTGAGAGGTGATTTCAGAGTGCTCTCCCAGCAGCCATGTGGAGGACATCTGACAATCTGCCAGATGCTCTTTGCCTCGCTGCTATCAGTGATCCAGAGGAATGTAGGCTGCATGGTCAAAGGCCATCACGGGAAGTTTTCCATCCACCCTAAACACACCGTCAGAGGATCAAACGCTGGTTGTCCCAGCCATCAGGGATATCGGAAAGCAGGACTAGATATAAAGCGGACAGTTACTTGGAAAATATGTTTTTGCAGGGGTCTGGATAGGCCATTGTTCCGAATTCTGACACCACAATCCTGTTTGCTTCGATATTGGCAGTGTAGGTATCACTTCTCAGGTATTTGCTTCTGTAGTAGACTTCGCCTGAAAGAGAAGCAGCAGAATCATCCCAGGCTTATTTGAAACTTATTTCAGCCATTCCAGGGATGTGACGGGTGGGGGTGGGGGTGGCTTACTGAGACCGTCCCTTTAATGTGTGTGCTGGATACAACAAGCACGAGTGTGAACTCTCACATGCATTTTGGCAAAGTTGGCTCACAACAATATGGCAAGGTAAGTATTCCTAGACCCAGCTCCATCTATGTATGATGGAACTGAGGCTCAGAAACGTTCCATCGCCTTGTCCAGCATCACCCAGAGACCTGTTGGCCCAGGCAATTGACCATGCTTTCCACCATGTTAGAATCCCTCCAGGTAAGGTCCAGGTTTGGAGGACGGATCCAGAAGGCCCCATACTCAGGCTGGGTTTCCCAAGGACCCAGTTCAGTTCTGGGAGCCTTACATTAACAATTTAGCCCCTGGAGTAACATTTTTGTAATTGAAATAAACATGGTTTTATTTTTAATTATTAATGGTACAGAAGACTTTTTGCTCTTACTAAAATTATTTTTCAAATCTTTAAAAAAATTTTTAATTGGAGGATAATTGTTTTACAATATTGTGTTGGCGTCTGCCGTACTCGGTTTGCAACCAGGGAGCACTCTTATGCCCATTCTGCACACAGGAGAAGGTCAGCACATGTGCTGATGACGCTGGAGAGAATCTCACTCATTCCAGAAAAGCATGGACCCTCGCTTGACCAGTCTGCCAAGACCAACTTGAAAATATACTAGATGGTTCTGAACCTGTATTAATTTCTTGTGGCTGCTGTAACAAATTATCATAAATATAGTGGCTTCACACAACACTAATTTGTTATGTTTTGAAAGACAGGTCTGAAGTGGGTTTTTCAGGGCAAAAATCAAAGGGTCAGCAGGACGGGTTCCTCCTGGAGCTCTCGGGGAGAGTGTAGGAGCTGCCTGTTTTCCTTGGCTGTGGCTGCGTCACTCTGATCTCTGATTCCCTTGCCACAGCTTTTCAAAGCCCTTGAAGGATGACTGGAATTGAACCACGAATCGGGGAGGTGGGCTAGGAAAGAGGGCGAGGTCTTCCCAGTCAGTCTCCCCAGAGTCTGTAAGTCAAGACCTGGGGTTGGGGAGCACAGCCCACCTCCTGTAAGGGCTGAGTCAGCACTGGCTGAAGCACCCGTCGGTGCTTGAGAGCCGCAGGAGTGGAATGAGGCTGGGGGGACCCATGGGGACCCCACCAGGTCTTCAGGGCTGTGAATACTTAGGCCTGGGACCTTCATTTTGGTGGATAATTTGAAACCTCTAGAGTTTGGTGGGGGTTTTTTTGCCATTAATTAGCACATGATGTTATGTTGACTCTTCACATTCCTCGCTGTAGCATAACCTATGCTTCCAAGGTTGGTGCAATTATATATAATATGCCAAAAAGTAGGGCCCAAGACACACTGACATCTCATTCCCATTAGAGAAATGCCCATCACATATCCACTGTCACAATGATGGGCTTCAAAGAGAGACTGCATCTCGGGAAATTCTTGCCCAATAGTGTATATATACACTATCATATATAAAGTAGATAACTAATAAGGACTTACTGTTCAGAACAGGGAACTCTACTCAATACTCTGTGATAGCCTATATGGGAAAAGAATCTTAAAAAAGAGCTGTTCAGTCGCTCAGTTGTGTCCGACTCTTTTTCGATCTCATGGACTGCAGCATGCCAGCAGGCTCCTCTGTCCGTGGGATTCTCCTGGCAAGAGTACTGGAGTGGGTTATCATTTCCTTCTCCAAAACAAAAAGGAGTAGATACATGTATATGTATAACTGACTCACTTTGCTGTACATCTGAAACTAACACAGCACTGTAAATCAACTATAATTAAAAAAAAAAAATCTCTGTGACTTTGACTCTTGGAATTCACACGTTCAAATCCTCATGGGATGACGACTTTGTTTCTTATTGGAAAACAATCAAATCTATCGCTAAGGGGGACCTGGGTTGACTCATCTCCATATCTGCTTCATAAAAATTTTTAATTTTGAAAGAATTTTAGGCGTGAAGAAAGCGCTCCCGTATGCTCTTCCGCGTCTCCACTCGGCCTTCATTATTGAGATCTCTGTTAACGTTTGAAAGCGTTATCTTCTAGTGGCCTCTGCTGAGGTCTATGAGCCATTTTTCTGTCTTTGCTTCCTTACTCCGGTTCTTTCCTTCCCGGTTTGGCACTAATTTCCATTCTTCATGCTAACTGCACTAGAACCGCCTGGCTTTAAAGATCATGGAGGCCTGAGGCCAACGCCACCAGTGTGCTCGGGGTCATCTGGGAACGCAGATGCTCTATCCTTACCCTTCGAGCCCTGGGCAGGGTCTCAGGATGCACAGCTTAAATGAGCATCCTGGGGGGTTCTGATGCAGAAACCCACAGACCACCTTTTGAGAAGTACTGCCTTTATGTTACCTGCAAATCAGAGGGCCCTGATTGCCTTATGCGTGCCCTCTTAAATTGTGTATGAGTGAGTGAGTGCGTGAAGTCGCTCAGTCGTGTCCGACTCTTTGCGACCCCATGGACTGTAGCCTATCAGGTTCCTCCGTCCATGGGATTTTCCAGGCAAGAGTGCTGGAGTAGATTGCCATTTCCTTCTCCAGGGGATCTTCCCAACCCAGGAATCGAACCCAGGTCTCCCGCATTGCAGGCAGACGCTTTACCGTCTTTGTTTATATTTCCACTGTTAGACACAGGAGAGGCATTGAGAGCTCTAGAGGAGAGGAGAGACCAGGCCAGGCTGTGCTGCACCAACACCGGCCACCTGACTGACCATCTCAGAAAAGAACAGAAGACAGCTGCTTACCTCTGAGAGTAAGGTTTTAGCCTGAGACCCACTAGAAACGTTTAGGGGCTTCTCAGGTGGCTCAGTGGTAAAGGCTCCACTTGCAATGCAGGAGCCACAGGAGATGCAGGTTGGATCCCTGGGTCAGGAAGATCCCCTGGAAGAGGAAATGGCAACCTACTCCAGGATTCTTGCTTGGAAAATCCCATGGACAGAGGAGCCTGGTGGGTTACCGTGCATGGGATCACAAAAGAGTCAGACATGATTTAGCTACTAAAGCAGAAGAGAATTAAAATTGTGTGTTGCTTTAAGCTACTCCATCTGTGGTCATTTGTTACAGCACCCACGGCAAACCATGTGGTGCTCTTACCATCTCTGATCGTGAAGCTGTGGAGCAAGGCCAGGCCATCGAACCAGTGGTTGTATCTGGTCTCGCCCACCGTGTGCATTCCAGGCCCATTGCGGAGCAGGGTTCCCTGCAGCCAGGCTGGAATCTTGCCTGACGAGAGAAAGAATGTTTAGTTTCCACCTCTGGACCTAAACCAAAAAGCTCAAAGAAGTGGCCATACAGCCCCTGTACCACTGACGGAATCTGTTCACTTCCAGAAAGAATGTGCCTGGCATTATGTGGGCGCTGAGGATACCGAGATGAACAGGCATCATCCCTGCTTTCAAGTGGGGCTTCCCAGGTGGCGCTAGTGGGAAAGAACTGGCCTGTCAATGCAGAAGACGTAAAAGACACAAGTTCCATCTGTGGGTTGGGAAGGCCCCTGGAGGAGGGCATGGCAACCCACTCTGGTATTCTTGCCTGGAATCCCAAGGACAGAGGAGCCTGACAGGTTACAGTCCATGAAGACACAAAGAGTTGGACACAACCCATGCACACTGCTTCCAAGGAACGCCTCCTCCATTAAGAGACAGAGACAAAGGAAAACACCCAAAATATACTGGGATGAAGGCAAAGCAACAGACTCAGCAGGGGTGCTGGGGGGCAGAACTCCACTCCAAGGCGGGCTGAGAGCAGGAGGGCGAGGAACACTTCCTGGAGGAGGTGGCCGGGCTGAGTTTTGAGGGAGAGTTGGTGTTTGCCTTGCAAAGGCATGAGGAAAGAACATTGTAGAGCTGTGCTGTCCCATGTAGGGGAACTGTGTACTGGAAACTTGGCTAGTCCCAACTGAGATGTACAGTAATTGTGAAATGCACACCAGATTCCAGAGACTTAGGATGAAAAAGAAATGCAATACATCTCATTAGCAATTTGAAAACATTAGCTATATGTTGAACTGATAACATTTTGGATATGTGGCATTACATGAAAAACACTATTAAAATTAACGTCATCTGTTTCTTTGCGCTTTCTGGTACGGGGCTGTTGGAAAAGTTTAAATCACACATGAGGCAGGCATTCCATGGCTGTTGGGACAGTGTTGCACGTGCTCTTGGCGCCCTGCCCATGTCCCCTTGGCTTTCAGCTCTCCCTGAAGGTTGCTTTCTGCAAATACCTAAAGCTCTGCACCTGAGGGCTTTGTTCTCACTGTGGAGCAGCTCTGCACACACGTGGACAAGCCAGAACCACATTGGAGAGTTAATGCCCCTGGAAGCCGCTCTCACTCGACGATAGATGGGATGATGTGGGTCCAAGGTCACCTCTTCCTTGCCCTTGGTGGACACAATGTGAGGCGTGGTTTATACTTTGCCTGGAGGATCCAGCTCCACTAACTCCTGGTGGTCAATGGCTTGACAACGCCTCCTTCACTGCCTTCCCAGTGTTCCTTGGGAAGCACATCCCAAATAAACGACTTACTCCTGAATTCTTAGCTCTGGAGAAACCTGAACCCAGAGACCAGACACCGGTTCAAAGACCAAGAAGTGCGCAAGCTGTTTAGTAAGAGCTGGCCTGTAACTTTCAAGTGAGAGTATAGCAAGTATTGAGGCTGCAAGGTTAAGTAGGGCCAAGAGGCCAAGGTCAATAAGACCATACCTAGCTTTGATTTGGTGCTTAGAAGAAAGGGACACTTTTGATGGGTGTAACAGGGAATAATAGGATTAATTTTTTTTATTTAGTAATTTAAAAAATTGAGATAAAATTCACATAACATAAATCCATCATTTCAAAGTATACAGTTCAGGGTGTGTTTTTTTTTTTTTTTTTTAGTATATTTACAATGTTGTGCAACCATACACACTAACCCAGGAGCATTTCCATCACCCCCAGAAGAAGCCCTGTGCCCATTAGCAGTTAATCCGAATATGCCACCCAGCTCCTAGCAACTCCTAATCCACGCTCTGTCTCTAAGGACCTACTTCTTCTCATACTAATGGAATGTGATCAGATTTGGGGTACCAAAAGTTATTTCTGGCTATGGTGTGGACTCTGGGTGGGAGGAGAAGCTAAAGAGAGGTGGAAGACCTGAGGGAGGAGGAGGATAGTAGCAGCGGGACAGAGAGAAACTGATAAAACAAAGGGACTTAGAGTTTGACTAATTGTAGGGGAAACGGGAGGGGAACACTGGAAAAGTGCCAGCCGAGTCTCTTGCCCTGGGTGTGACTATTCACAGCGACCTGGGACACAGGAGAAGGAGCAGGGAAAGATGAGTCTCAGCTTAAAAGTAAAGCCCCAGCCGTCAAAAGAAGAACATTTGTGCTGTGCTTAGTCGCTCAGTCATGCCCATCTCTTTGCACCCCCATGAACTGTGGTCCACCAGGCTCCTCTGTCCATGGGGATTCTCCAGGTGGGTTGCCATGCACTTCCCCAGGGCATCTTCCCCAGCCAGGGATCAAACCCAGGTCTCCCGCTTTGCAAGCGGATTCTTTACCAGCTGAGCCACCAGGGAAGCCCTAAGAAGGTTTACTGAGCACTATGTGCTGCAGTAGATTAAACCATGCAGTCATCGCAGCAATCGCACGTGGTAGGTATGTGCTGACTTTATTAGCCACACGAGGAAACTGAGTCAGGAAATGCTCAAGTGTCTTGTAAAGGAAGAATCAGTCATGAATGCACAGCCAGATGTGAGGCCAGAGCCTTGGCCTGGCTTCCCTGGACAGATGTGGCCACACAGCACCTTGTGCAGCGAGCTGCCTGCCAGCAGACCCTGACTGGCGGATTAGACGTGACCCTGCAAGGAGGCGGCTCTGGGCTGGAGCCTGTCTTCTGCGGGCTGCCTGGCCTCGGGCACGTTGCTGCTTCTCCCTGGCCCGCAGCTTCACACCTGTCAAGGAAGGGGGCCCAGTTTACAGCAGTGGTCCCCCACCTACATGCAGCCAGAGGGCTCTGAAAACACACATTTCTGGGCTCCACCCCTGGGCATCTGATTCAGAGGGTCTGAAGCAGGTCCAGGAATTTGAGATTCTAGCAAGAGCCTGGGGAGTGCTCGAGCTGCAGGGCTGGGAACCATCCTTTGAAAACAACTGACTTAGATCTAAAGGTTCGTTCAGCATCTCAGGTCCTGGGATCCTTGTTCTCTAAAATTTCCAAGTATTGACATGCAGTCAATAAACATGAGCTGTAAGGGAGTATAACGGCAAAATGCCCACCGTACCCCAGAGCATACAATGATGGGTATCACAGATTCACTTTTTAAAAAATAAAAAGTTAATAGTAAGTGTACATTTGTTTTTTTAAAAAGTATTTATATATAAAGTCTACCTATCAACAGATTAATCTATCTTTGTACTATCTTATGGGTTTCCCTAGTGGCTCAGTGGTACCTGCAATGCAGGCGACACGGGTTCAATCCCTGGGTCGGGAAGATCCCCTGGAGGAGGGCAGGGCAACCCACTCCAGTATTCTTGCCTGGGGAATCCCACGGACAGAGGAGCCTGGTGGGCTACAGTCCATATGGTTGCAAAGGGTCAGACACAACTGAAGGGACAGAGCACGCATGCATATATCTATCTATATTGATGTTTCTTTTAAAAACTTAAAGAAAATAGACTCAAATATTAATAGTCCTTAAGAGACAGAAGAAATACAGCTGATTTTTATTTCCCTCTGGGTTCTCATTTGCACTTCCAAGTTTTATAACTGTGTAATATACATACACATATAGGTTGCACATTACCTCTGTAATCAGAAAAAATATACATAGACGCTATTTCTTCCTTCCAAAAGCCTTCCAAGGCAATTCGTCTGTTGTAAAGCTCCAATGTGACTTGCCTCTCAGAGGGCACTGCTGTCTTGTCCTTTTGAAAACTGCCCATCTGTCCAAAACAGTGGTGTGGCTGAGCTGACCCCCTTCCCTGTTCTCAGCACAGCTCCTGGGACCCAGAGTGCAGACCACTCTCTGCCCTGCAGAGTCTAAACAAGATGGTCCCAGGAAAGCGGCCATACGGAAGAGGAGGAGGAAGCTATGAAAAGAGGGTTATGTGGCAGCTCCCACCCTGGAGCTGTCTCATCTGCTCTGCAGTGCTTGCACCCCGAAACCACACCTTTGAGGAAATTTCATCCGGCTCTGCAGTGCCCACTCCGCACCACGCACGCATAGGAATGGGCCCTCGCACACGCTTCTCGTATCATTTCGAAATTAATTTAGGATGCACCCACTTCTACAAATACTGCACCCTGGGGACAGAACACAGTTTGCAGAATAATCTCACTGGCTATGAGCCAATAGCAGTAGGCCTGAGACTTTTCTCCTGGCAGTAGTGAGAACCACTGACTCCCCTTGAAAACTGAGTTATAATGCATAAAAGCACACCGAGATTTTCACGGAGAATATGCCTAGAATATGGATCATGTCTCCTCTATTTACAGTTTTCCAGATTTTCCAAAAATGATTTACAATAAGCATTACTTTTATAAGCAGGAAAAAAAAAGTATACATCTAAACATATAAGTACCTGTGGTTTAAACAAAATGCTCACCTGTTACTCTGGCCCTCACAGGCTCCAGTTGCTCCTTCTTATTTCTGCCAAATATTATTTCCATCGTGCAGGGCTCTGAGCAAGAGCGATGCTAACAGTGAACAGATGCTCGTCCGTGTTCAGGGACTGCTCTTGGACCCTCCTTGTCTTCCCTCCCTGCAGCTTCCTTTACGTCTCCTTCCCTTCAGATGGCACTGGCTTCTCCCGGTGCTGTCCCTTCTGGGAGGGCCCGGGATCTCTTCCTGCACAGAGAGAAGCTGTGCTGGCGTGACTTATGTTTGGTCAAAGGTCAGTTCCCCGGCCCTGTGTCACAGCTAATCTTTAATCCTCCGATTATGTCCCCAGCTCTCCCTTTCCACTTCCACTTTTGGCTGAACCAAAAGAAAGAAAGAAACAAACAAACAACTTTCTTGATGGGTTTAAACTGGTGGGATGGGGGGAAAGATGTTGGAAGATTGGAATTGATACATACACACTAATATATGTATAATAGATAACTAACAAGGAGCTTCTGTATAGCATAGGAAACTCTACTCAGTACTCTACAAAGGCCTGTATGGGAAAGAATCTAAAAAAAAGAGTGGCTATATTGTACAGGTATAACGTTCATTTTGCTGTACACCTGAAATTAACATAACGCTATGTTACGCTATTGCTTTGGTCGTGATGTTGTGTCTAGTTCTTTTGGGACCCCATGGACTGTAGGCCGCCAGACTCCTCTGTCCATGGGATTTCCCAGGCAAGAGTACTGGAGTGGGTTGCCATTTCCTTCTCCAGGGGATTCTCCTGACCCAGGGATCAAACCCATATCTCCTGCATCAGCAGGTGGGTTCTTTATCACTGAGCCACTAGGGAAGTCCCAAATCAACTGTACAACAATAAAAATGAAAGAAAAAAGCTGGCAAGATCATTTAGGGAAAACTATTTTGTTTTATTTTGACTAAAGGTCCTCGAGTCTCCTCACCACCCCCTACCTCCCAGCAAGAAAAAGAAGCATATGTAAAGAGCAACTTAATTATATTTCATTTTTTGAAGAAGTAAACATAAGATGTTATATTTCAGTTTTTGAAGAAGTAAACGTAACATGTTTCATGTACCCTTTTAAACAACAAATACTGGGAACCAAAAACTTTACTCACGAACTGTAAGGAATAGTATTGAAGGTTCCTCTGCATTTCTGAATCTCGAGGTGATGCTATCACCGGAAATCCACACTCACATTGCTATGAATGTTGGATGATGAGTTACTGACCTCACCTTCTCTTATGTTGCTTCAAGAAAGAACCAACTGTTCCTTCTCTGGGTGGAGTGAAAAAAGTGAGAGGCGCTGGCCTTTGTACAACCAGCTGGGTCTAGCAGTGTCAGGGCTGGGTCCAGACTGTCTCAGAATCGCAGAGCTCAGCTCTGAGAGCAGCCTGGCCTGGCTTTGCTCCACCGTGGCCACACGATCCAATCACCTGGTTGGGAGCTTTAGCAGTGCCCATGCTGGGCCCCACTCCAGGCCCACCCAGAGCCTCTGAAGGTGCAGCCCAGCCCTCAGGAGTCTTGCAACTTCTCCAGAAGATGCTCACTTGTGCAGCAGCTGCTAAGAAACTCTGGACCAAGGAAAGATGCTACGTGTTTCCAGTAATGCTAGATTCACGTTCCTCCCTTTTCTGTTTCTGGGGTACATTATGTACCCTTTTGGAGCCTCCATTTCCTTATCTATAAATGGAGGTATAGTGACATCAAAATCTCAAGGTTATTCAGAGTCAAGAGTCTAGCAAAAGCCCCTGTCCCCCAGTCAATGTAGGGGTCCTTTCTTCCCCACTGTCTCCGAAGGCATTTCTGTTTGACCCATATTTTCCATTCAGTCCCACAATAACTTGCCAGTTTATTCTGCTGTCTGGTTTAAACACGTGTATCCATGTCAAGAGTTATTTATTCCTAGGTTGTGAACGCTGAGTTCCTGTGAGGATTAAAGGAGAATGCCTGGCATGCACTGAGCATTTGGGAAAAAGTTACACTGCCAAAGGCGGCAGCTCTGGTGCAGAAATAAAGAGCTCAGGGCTTATGGGGATCAGAAGACCTGGACTCTATGATTTAAAAACTGTAACTTGTCACACGACCCCCTCTGAACCTCACTTTATTCTGCCAAAAGGGTTGGCAACGCCCAAGTCATGGGGTTTGTTGAGAGGATCAGACTGAAGCTATAAAGTGAAAACATGAGCATGTTCTCCTTGTCCATTTTGTATATTCAGAAAAGCAATGGCCCCCATCCATGGAGAATATTCTCTGAGTCAAGCACTTGGTGAAGCACTCTGCATGTACTGGCTTGCTCTGGCCTTATATAATAATCCTGTGACATGAGTGTTCTTAGCAGCGTTTGGGGGATGAGAAAACTCAGGGAAGACAACCAGGTTGCCCTGGATCACACAGCTACTAAGAGATCGAAGCAAAACCAGGAAGTCTGACTTCAAAAATACATGCTCTTGACAATTTCACACAGCTCCGATGAGTGAGGGATGTTTGCTAGGTTTCTACTGAACAAAGTAATGGGTAGAGGACCCCAAGAGGGCCAGTCTTGGGTTGATATGTTGGCCTTATTATATACAGAACACTGAAGAACCCCAGTTCTTGAGCCCCAGTTCTTGAACCTTCATTCAGGTTCCAACTGTTCCTCAGGGCAACGTTATGGTGAAACAAAGGATTTTTTACAATGGTGATAATAACTTGATCATTACAATAGAGCTCCATATTCATTACCTGGAGCTGCCTTCACAACGTAGCGTGGCAGGTAATTTTCTCACCGTTCCGGAGGCTGGGGACTCCATAGCCCAGGTGTCGGCAGGGCTGATTTCTTCTGAGACGTCATCTTGGCTTGTAGACAGTCTTCTCACATGGTCATCCCTCTGGATGTGTGCATCCCCCCAGTGTCTCTGTGTGTCCACTTTTCCTCTTAAAAGGACACCAGTCTGTTTGGATGAGGGCCCGCCCCAATGGCCTCATTTTACATTAATCACCTCTCAAAGGCCCCACCTCCGACACTGTCACATTCTGAGGGGCTAGGGGTTGGGATTTCAACATATGAATTGGGGAGGGGCACAGCTGAGCCCGCCACAATATCATGAAGGCACAATGACAAGTTAATACAGGATATGTTGGCTGAAAGTAACAGAATATCTGCTGACACACCAAAGACATGCATTTATCCTAGACATCAAGTCACCTGGGGGGCGTGGGGGCTCGGAAGCTCACCTGGGTCATCTCGCCAGGCTCCCACTTCCCACACTGCCTTCCTCAGAGGGTTAATTTTTCACTCCTGGGCTTGCTCAGTTTTGCTTATGAATGACTGCCTTCCCTCCAGGAACCATGTCCTTGCAGAATAACTACAAAAGTAAGTAGCTAAACTGGGGACATAGCAGGCATTTTTTAAAAACACTTGCCTCTCTTTTTGTGCTAGAGAAAACTCTTTCCCGTAGTGACCTGAGCAGATTTTTCTTAGTCTCATTGGTGGAACAGTGTCACATGATCTCCCGTAGTCCAGTCCCTGGCAAGGAGGAACAGCAGTGCCCCGAGTTCCTTAAATCCATCAAGAGTCACCCCTGAGGAGCATGTTGCCATCTGAATCATACCAGGATTCCATGAGCAAGGAAAAAGGAGGGAATGGCTTGTCATAGGCAACCCACAGTGTCGGCTGCAGGCAGTACAATGTTCCTGCGTCCTCAAATTCACATTTCCTTGGCACCAACTACGGGCTGAAAATGCAGTAGCAAGCCAAGCAGGAAAACTATTCTGTGCCTTCTTGGAACTTACACTGACTACACGCCAAGTTCTGAGGATACAGAAGGGATTAATGAGAGTCAGTCCCTGCCTTCTTAGGCTCTCATGATGTTCTTTCGGTTTGGGGGCTGAGTCTGCATACCCCACAGGACATACATTTCCTAAGGCAGTTAAAGGCGGTGCAGTGGTTCACAGGGCTGTCTTCATGTCAAACTTCTACCCTCCCTCTTTGTAAACAGTGCTATTTCCCAAGAAGCTCTGGCATCACTCTGGAACCACAAAGCCTGACCCCTGCTTTCTATGTCTTTGCTAATATGGAAGAGTGGACAAGTAGGAGTTGTCTCCTGGCCTGTCCTCCAGCCTCTGATAAACACCACTCATAAGGTCAACAGCTAGTCTGTGCATGTTCTTGCCCAGTACCCAGTAATGCTGCCCACTTTTTGAAGCTTTGGTTGAGGAACAGAGTAGACATGAGAAGAAAAGTAGGTGTTATCCAAAAAGTAGGTGTTTCACAATTTCTAAAATGCCTTAAAATGGGACAAAAACTGGCCAATGCATAAGTGAACAGGGCAAGGGGAATATGAAGGGAAGCAGCTCTTCATACACAAGAGTTTTGGTCATTTATTGATATGTAACAAACCACTCTAAGACTCAGTGTCTTCAACATACAGATGGCCTAAAAACACATAAAAAGATGCTCAACATCACTAATTATTGTGTGTGTGTGTGTGTGTGTGTGTGTTGCTCAGTCGTGTCTGACTCTTTGCAATCCTACAGATTGTAGCCCATCAGGCTCCCCTGTCCATGAGATTCTCCAGGCAAGAATACTGGAGTGGGTTAGAGAAATCCAAATCAAACTATAATGAGGTACCACCTCACACCAGTCAGAATGGCCATTATTTAAAAGTCTGCATGAAACAAATGCTGGAGAGAGTGTGGAGAAAAGGGAACCCTCCTCCTACGCTGTTGGTAGGATATAAACTGGTGCAGACACTATGCAGACCAGTATGGAGGTTCCTTAAAAAATAAAAATACCATACGATCCAGCAATCCCTCTCCTGGGCATGTATCTGGAGAAAACCGTAATTCGAAAAGATATACGCACCCCTATGTTCATTGCACCATTATTTACAATAGCCAGGACATGGAAGCAGCCTAAATGTCCATCAACAGATGAGCGGATAAAGAAGAGGAGGTGTATATATGCAATAGAATATTATTCATCCATAAAATAGAATGAAATGATGCCATTTGCAGCAACATGGATGGACCTAGAGGCTATCATACTAAGTGAAGTGAGTCAGACAGAGACACATACCATATGATATCACTTATAAGTGAAATCTAAAATACGGAGCAACTGAATCCATCTACAAAACAGAAACAAACTTACAGACATAGGGAGCACACTTATGATTACCAAAGGGAAAAGGTGGGAGAGGGCTGAATTAGGAGTTTGGGATTAATATAAACACACTGCTATATACAAAGCAGAAAATCAACACAGAGAACTCTACTCAGTATTCTGTGCTAACCTAAATGGGAAGAGAGTCTGAAAAAGAATGGATGGATGCACCTGTATAACTGAATCACTTTGCTGCACACCTGAAACCTATACAATATTGTCAATCAACTCTACCCCAATATAACACAAAAATTAAATTAAAAAACACTATTAAATGGAAAAAAAAGATTTAGTGACTTCAAACAACAGCCATTTTGATCACGTCTGTGGGTTCAGTGGGCTCAGCTCTGGGGGTCTGCAGTGCTGTGTGGGTCAGTCCTCTGCTTTCACTGTGTGTGGTTCCGGGAGTGGTTGGGAATCTGCTGGCAGCTGACTGGGACACCAGGAGCGCTGGGCCTGGACCTCTCTCCCTCTCCATGTGGTCTCAGGGCCCGTCACTCACCCTCTCCCTGAGATCTATCAGGATAGCCAGAACTTCTTCCATGGCAGCAAAAGTCCCCTTAAGGTGAAGGCTTCAAGAGAGAGGAAGCCAAAGATACCAGTCTCCGCTAAGGCTGAACCCAGGACTGGTGGATGGTGAGGAAGCATGGATGACCCTGTCACTGACATAGTAAGAGATACTAACTATAAGTGCCATTTATTGAGAGCTTCCTGTGTACTGGGCTTTCTTCTAATACTTTTGTACATAAAAACTCATGTCCTCCACATAATAACCCTAGGTACAGGTGTTTAGCTCCATGGTACAGATAAGGAGAGTGAGGCACAGAGGAGCTAAGTAACTTTCCTAATACACAGAACTGGGCTTTGAACACACGCCTGAGCAACTGAACTGAACTAAACTGAACTGTAGACATGTGTAGCTGGTGGCTGCCATATTGGACAGTGCAGATCATCGTGGAAAGTTCTTCTGACAGTGCTGAGTTAGCTGGAGAGTTGCCAGGATGGCATTTATATGTGACTCGGGCAGACAGAAGCAGGTATGACTGCACAACAAGCCAGTTTGGAGGGTACAAGGGTCAGAGAAGCACATGGTTCACAGTGGTAAAAATGCAAATAGCCCAAGTATCCATTCATTTGTCCATTCACATATGCATCTGCTCCACAAGTATAGAGTGCCTCCCTCGGGGAGGCGGGTAACAGTGGCACATCAGAGGTGACAAAGAGGCAGGAGTGGGAAATCCTCCAGGGTGAGGAACGTGGTGAGGAGAGTGAATGTCCAGAAGGCTTCCCAGAAGGGGCAATGCTGACCTGAGAGCTGAAGGATAACTGGGAGTTGGCCACATGGAGAAGCTGGGAAGAGGCCGAAAGGGGACCCAGCTTGGGTAGACACTCAGAGGCATCACACAGCCTGGCCACACCACTTCATACCAGACTATTGACGGAGTGGGCATGCAGGAGAGGGGAGGAGGGATCGGGGGAAACGGTGGGCAAGAGAGAGGGAAGCGGGGAAGAGAACTGTTCAGACTTGAAGCACTGGAGGCTGGGGTTGCCAAGAGGGAAGCAGGAAGAAGGCTGGAACTCTAGGAGGCGCTGACTGGCAGGGCCCTTCCCTGAGCTGGGTTGAGTATCCCTGGAGCTCCTCCCAAGTCACACACATGTTTGCACAAGTTGGCCATGTTGCCTCCAGCAGCAGTCCAGAGACTTGGAAGAGGACTCCCTCCCAGAGGGCGGAGGGCGGAGTGCAGAACCACAGACCTGCCCTCTGGAGGGTCTGAGAGGCTCTCAGGGGGAGCAAGAAGGCATGGTCTCCTCCCTTGGGAAGGGGGAAGGACGGGCCTTTCCAGATGTGTGCCTTGCTTTGTGCTTTGTGCTCACCAGCCATATTTTCTTATCCTGGCCCAGACCCAGCAGGCACTATTACTGTCCCCTCTTTATGGAGGAGGGCTTCCCTTGTGGCTCAGCTGGTAAAGAATCCACCTGCAATGCGGGAGACCTGGGTTCGATCCCTGGGTTGGGAAGATCCTCTGGAGAAGGGAAAGACTGTCCACTCCAGTATTCTGACCTAGAAAATTCCATGGACTTGCATAGTCCATGGGGCCGCAAAGAGTTGGACACAACTGAGCGACTGAACTGGAAGCTACTCTCTCTGGGAGTTGGTGATGGACAGGGAAGCCTGGCGTGCTGCAGTCCATGGGGTTGCAAAAAGTTGGACACAACTGAGCAACTGAACGAACTGAACTTTATGGAGGAAGCAACTGAAGCTTTTGAGGTTGTAGCCCTGGGCCAGAAATCACACAACAAGGCAGGGGTAGGTGACTGAACATGGGATCCTCTTACCTGATCATCTGGAGAAGGAGGCAGGAAGAGGAGGCTACACTTCCCTGAGGCCACTTTTTCCATGGAGCATGTTACATCCATAAAGCAGTCTTGGGATCAAGAAGTAAAGCTAAATTCAAAAGGAAAAGTTCTTGTGATATAAAAACAACAGCCTCGGGGGCTTCCCTGGTGGTGGCTCGTTGATAAAGAATCTGTCTGCTGATGCAGGAGACATGGGTTCAATCCCTGATCCTAGAACATCCCACATGCTGAGAGGCGACTAGGCCCAGCTGACGCAACCGCTGAGCCTGTGCTCTAGAGCCCGGCAGCTGCAGCTGCTGAAGCCCTGGAGCTCGAGAGCCCAGGCTCTGCGACAAGAGAAGCCAGCGTGATGAGAAGCCTTTAAACTACAGCGCCTCCACTTGCCACAACTAGAGAAAAGCCTGTGCAGCAACAGAGACCCAGCATAGCCAAAAATAAACATAAATAAATAAAATCATTAAAAACAAAAAAAAGACAGCCTCGGACTTCCCTGCTGGTCCAGTAGTTAAGACTCTGCGCTTCCACTGCAAGAGGCATAGGTTCGATCCCTGGTCAGGGAAGTTCTGCGTGACATGCAGTACAGCCAAAAAAATAAATAAAAATAAAAAAAACCACAGCAGCCTTATTTCGCAATTCTGTATCTTCTACTAAAATTACGGCCTAAAATGAGTTAATGTTTCCCTTTTGGAGATAATGTTATCATATCTAAATTACTTTGCAGTTTTCCAATTAAGCTAACTTTTAAATGGTGCCTCTAATTAGCCATGGTGATAAGCTGAGTAGATAATGTGGAAATCTTGGATAGAAGGGTTCAGGGTGGCAAAGTCCCAGCAAAGGCGGCAGCTGCCTCCTCTAGGGACAAGCACTGGGGCGGGGGCGGGGGGAGCGGGACACAGGATGTAGGGAGCAGGGGGTGAGCCTCCCTGGGACTCCAGGAGCAAACACTTCATTGCTAAACAAAGACCATAAATTATGCCATTAACACTTAACAGGATTTGTAACTTCCTCAAAGTTCTACTAAACAGCAGAGGCTGGTGTCATATAGGGTATGACAGGCAGAAAAGCGGGAAATCATAGCTCCTGACCTCAGGGAGCTGACCTGACCTCATGGAGAAAGGAATGCAGGTAATAATAATAATAACCACATGGCACCCCACTCCAGCACTCTTGCCTGGAAAATCCCATGGATGGAGGAGCCTAGTGGGCTGCAGTCCATGGGGTCGCTGAGAGTCGGACATGACTAAGCGACTTCACTTTCACTTTTCACTTTCATGCATTGGAGAAGGCAATGGCAACCCACCCCAGTATTCTTGCCTGGAGAATCCCAGGGAGAATCCCTGGAGAATCCCTGGTGGGCTGCCGTCTATGGGGTCGCACAGAGTCGGACACGACTGAAGTGACACAGCAGCAGCACACAGATGTACTGTATATTATCATTTATATAAAACGAATCTATCACACTTGGGAGCTAGAATTGACAAGACTAAAATACAGTGGCCATTAATGTTAAAATGGAAGTAAACTGTTATAAAAACATGAAATAAGTGGCACTTAACTCCTGCCGCACCTGAGAAGGCTTAGGGGAAGAGGTTTACAGTTGAGCTCTTCTTGAAAAAGTGTGTAAGTGTGCAAAGGTATAAGAGAAGGCATTCTCAGTAAAGAAACAGCATGTGCAAAAGAGTGGTGGTGTGGCTGGCTGCGGCAGGCCACCCAGCGGGAGATAAGGTAAGGTTCCGTAGTTTATCTTGGTTCTGGGGTACCGATATGAAGTAGGAACTTGGCAATCTGGGGGCCTCTGCCTGAGACGCCTCTTCAACTAGCTCTCCTCCAATCCCTACCTCTACCCCATTTCTTTCTAGTCCTTCAAGATCCAGGTTACCAGGCACCTTACAGTAGCAAACAACCAAGTATATGTGAGCAAACCTGGAAGGTTCGTCTACACAAATGTTTAAAAAATCTAGAGAACACCACCCACTATTCCAATACTGAGGTCATTATCAGCTGCTCAGAGCTGGTCCCCAAGTATAGTACTGAAATCATCAGAAGAGTGTGCAGGACACGATGACTCAGCTGTGCAAACATGTTTCTCGGAATTTGATCCAGCAGCCTAAGCCTTCAGGTGGGATCAGAAACACGAACAACAGCGAGATTATTAATTTGGTTTAAATAGGTGTTGAGTCTACAGCAAGAATCACAGAGATGTTCATGCCCTGTGGGCAGCATCCCAGTCCTGAGAAGAGACTTGTCTGAGCTTGGCTTTCCCAGAAGCAGACCTGAAGACCAAGATTCCAGTGCACAGACGGTTTATTTGGGACGTGAACCCAGGAAATGCCAGGGAGGGAGTAGGAAGTGAGACCGGGAGGGCAGACATTGCTGTTGTCATTTAGTTGCTAAGTCATGTCTGACTCTTTGCGACGCCGTGGACCGTAGCCTGCCAGGCTCTTCTGTCCATAGGATTTCCCAGGCTAGAATACTGGAGTGGATTGCCATTTCTTTCTTCAGGGGATCTTCCCAACCCAGGGATCAAACCTGTGTCTCCTGCTTGGTAGGCAGATTCTTCACCACTGAGCCACCTAGGAAGCCTTTGGTAGACATTAACAGTGCATTATCAAGGCCATTACCATCTGGGACAACTGAGCTCCCTTGGTGAGGAACTCTAGAGATGGTGTGAACATGCCTTAGAGTGATCTTGAGAGAGCTGGGGGATTGACCCAGCAACTTTGGTCAATAAGGGTGAGAGTTTCTCCTGAGAGGCTAACTTCCGGAAACATCCATCCTGTTCCTTGTGTGCAGAGGGAGGCAAAGAGCCACGGGTGTCTGCATTGAGAAGCCTTACATAGTATAAGGGGTTAAGGTAAGGCATTGCCAGTGTCTGCTATAACCCTCAAGAGATAACTCAGAAGATGTTCATAGTAGGGTTGACTAGGATAGCAAAACTGAATAGATGGAGAAAATCACACATAAAATCTAGCAAATGGGAATGGATGAGTAAAGGTCCATTCATGAAAGGAGACTCAGCCACCACCATGCTGATTTCAAAGCCATTTAGCAACATGAAAAAGACTTCCTTTAATACTAAGAGGGAAAGGCAGGATTCAATGTGAACTAGTTAGTTATACGTGTACTATGACTGTGCCTGAGTAAAATGTTTATCTTCAAGAGAAGAAGCATTCAAAGGAGGCACAAAGAAGTGAAAATGTGTTAGGAGGATGAAACTATGAAAATTCTTTTGCTTTGTTGTCTTTTTGATCAAATAAGTGACAAAGAGTCAATATGACTAAGAAAAACACCAATTCATGTAGAACTGCACCCTTTTCCAAATAAACTGCTTGCACTTGAGTTCTTGTCTCAGGTTTCTGAGGGAAGCCAGACTAATGTGGGTCTGTTCCTAGGACTGGGATGTCTGGTCTGCAGGGCATGAACAGCATTCTGGTTCTTTTTAGGGACTCAATGTCCTATTTAAACCAAACCTGCTCTCTTCCTCTTTTCCACTTACTGATAATGCAAACCAGGATTTGGAGGCTTGGGCAGCTGGATTGGATCCCTGGAATCAGGCTCACATGGGTCCAGTCATGTCCTGTGTCTTTTCTTCACATACACAGAGGTTAAGGCACCTTGAGAGCTGACATCACCCAGATAAATTCTGTGCCCAGGAGTCTGCAATTAATCAGAATATGAAGAACATGAAAATGGAATTTAGCCTGCAGATTTGCAATCCTTATCGAACGTCGCCAAGCACATTCCATGAGGCACATAAATTAAGCCTTTACCCAGGAGATACACTATCTCTGCGTGTGGCCTTCCACATAATTTTCTAAAGAAAGTCATTTGTTGCTTGGCCCCTAGAGATAAGAGGCTAGCTCTGCCCAGCCGTTGTTCCAGCTTGAGAGTCAGCGCTGACATCGAATCGTACCCAGGGCCCTGCCTGGCGGAATGACTCCTGAGGGCTTGGAAGGCTTCTGGGAATGGAAATTGGGTTGGGGGGAGGGGTTGGTTTTCAAGGGTCAGCCCCAGGGACCTGGGAAGGGGCCAGGCTGGCCAGTGCAATTGAGTCCTACTGTGTGCCAGCCAAGGGATACACGGAGATTAAGAGACATCATTCCTTCTCCCCAAGAAATGCACAGAATAAAATAATCCAAGTGTACCTCAACAGAAAGATGGATAAGCAATATGTGGTCTATATTACCTGCAGTAAAAAAGGAATGAAGTGAAAACTTGGAAAATATTATGCTAGACACAAAGGTACACATATGATTCTGTGTCTATGAAACATCCAGAATGGTTAAGTCCATAAAGACAGAAAGTCGTAGTTGCCAGCAGCTGGGGGAGAGAGGGATGGGGGCGAAAAACAAAAAGTGGTAACTTAGGTCAGAGCAAGTTAACAGCTTAAAACCAAACATCAGACAACTGTGTTTTCTAAAGCCTCTGGCCACCCTGCCATGAGAATCCATTTATCTGATACCTTTTCTGAAGGCTCCAGAGTCCCACCACGTTGCATGGCTCCCTTCTCCAACCACAAATTACTAGCTTCTTAAGCAGCCATCTCTTCCAGTGCTGTGTTTTGTCATAATGGTATAAACCAGGCCCTGGTATCACCCCTATCACAACCCAAATGGTCTCCATAGATATCTTTCTAAAGAGAAAATTCCCTAGAGAAACTCTGGCATTTTCCCACTGCTAAAGTATCATAGTAATTTTGGCAAACTTAATTAATATTAAAAGTTATCATGAACAACAAACATTACCCAGAAAGGCAAACAAAAAGCTAAGGTGGGGATATAACATATCTGAAAGACTCTTCACTGAACATTTATTCTATAAACTTTTTAGGAATGCTCTCCCCACCTAAAAAAAAAAAAAGTGCATCAATACCTGCTGTAAGATGGATGAACCTTGAAGACATTATGCTAAAGTGAAAGAAGCCAGTCACAAAAGGCAACATAGTGTAAGATTCCACTTAGATGAAATTTCCAGAATAGTGGGTACATGGGATGTACCATATTTTATTAACCAGTTTTCTCTCAATGGATGTTTAGGTTGTTTCCAGTCTTTCCTTCTTACAAAATTCTGCAACAAATAACCATATATCTATATATATAATATTTCACATATGTATGAATTTTTCTGTAGGTAAAATTCCTAGAAGTGGAACTGCAACATTACAGAGCTTTTGCTTTTAAAATTTTAATGTTTTTTGGTAGATATTTCTATACTGCCCACAACAGAGATTGTACTAATTTATAATTCCAACAGCAGTCAGTGAAAAACCCTGTTTCCCCACATTTTGGGGGTGTATTTGGAAACACTGTCAGGGACCAGTTCTTTTAGGGCCTTGAATACAAAGCCAAGAGGCTTGAACTTGATCCACTGACCAGGGACACCTGTTGGAGGGTTTAGGCAGTTGGGTGAGGATGGGCAGGTTTGAAGTTTTAAAAGCTTATTTTCATGATGACATCAAATAAATTTTGTAGGAAATATTTATTCTCAAATAGGCACGAGTGGCAATGTGATAAGTCAGAGAGCAGAAAAAAGTCTTAATTAGGATGGAGCCGTGCTGGGAGAATGTGATTATCATCTGAGCAGAGTGGCCACTCCAGACAGTAGGGCTGGAGATGAGCACAACTTGGTTTCTTCACCATCCATAACTCTAGCTTTCCTGCTGTTTTCCTTTTATCGCATAGTTCCCACAAGCTGATGGCTCCTCGTGAAACATTTAGCCCTGAAGGGTAATGACGTAAAACCAATAACCAGTCATTTTTATCAGAAGCTGACAGTTGACCCAATGACAAGCAGACAGGTGATACAGCAATGTTATCTTTCTCTACAAGACTGTTTTGCAAATTAACTGGATTTGGACCTGTCATGGAACAAAGAGCCAGGGGAAGCAAAACGGCAGACACATTCATCCTGAGTGTTTTGTCTCTTAAACAAGAGGTTAGTCACTATGATGTGATACAAAACGAGGAGGAAAGATGGATCGCAGTCAGTTGTGAAGGCACCAACATATGAAGGACCTGAGCCGACCCCACCCAGATGCTCCAGCCGTGGTTCAAACATGAGCACCTTGGCCGTGGTACTCCTGGGGCTTGCTCTGGAGTTTGGGGCCTTTACTGCTAAGCCAGAGGATGGCAGCTTTTGCTCTAAGAGCCAAGTGGCTTTCAGAGATGCTTGCTATGAATTTGTGTCTCTCAGCCGCACCTTCTATGGTGCCCAGCGCTGGTGTGAGGGGCAAGGAGGTCATCTGGTCTTCATTCGTGATGAAGCCACCCAGCAATTTCTGCAGAAGCACCTCTCCCAGGACAGGGAATGGTGGATTGGACTCACAGGGAACTTAGCTCGGAATGGAACCGCGGAAGGTAGGTGCTGTGATAATTACAGTTTACGGGGAGTTTGTGGCTGTGATTCTCACCATAGCTTCTTATCCAGAGCTCCATGGAGCAAATTAACATGTGCCAGTTCTCATGATTAGGAGATTCTCCTTTTGGTTGTTTTGTGGTAAAATGAAATAATTCTTGCTCAGTAGCTAGCAGAGAATCTGGCACACAGCTAACGTGCTAGAAATGTCCTTTTCTTTACTTGTGCCTAAGACTAGCTGTGGCATCTTCAGTTCTTGGTGGAACAGTGATGGGCACTGCCCTGAGGGCTTCACATCCATTTTCACACTGAATCCTTATAATTGATGAGAATTATCACTGTTGTCCCTACTCAATAAACAAGAAAACTGAGCCTCAGGAAATAATGACTAAGTTATTTCCAAAGCACTCCCATATGTCTTTCCTTACTTGTTATGAGGCTGAAGCAGGTTAAGTGCTTAACACAGTTCAGTTCACAACAGAAAGTCTCATGTTAACGGTCGCCCTGGAAACCCTTCCTTATCCTTTTCTCGGTTCTTGGTGGAATAGTGAGCCTTCCTTCAACCCCCGCATGTTCAGGTTGGGTCCTCCTCTTTGCACCTGAAGGACCTTGTCCACTTCTGGCATGACGTCAGTTCTTAGGTGTCTTCCCCCACACTGTGAACTCTTCAAGGGAAGGAATGGTATTCTGGCCATTTTTGTTTTCCTGGGGTCCGTTCATAACAAAGAATGTGTGTTCATATTTAAGTTTTACACCTGCCCCATGAGGCGAGCACTGCTACACTTATTTTATGGACAGGAAAAATATGTCCAGAGAGAGGACATGACTTGTTCAAGATGACAGTGTCCTGCCACCTTGCATTGCTCTGTAGAAACTGCTGGACTTTAGCAATGAGTAGCTTGGTCTGGGCTGAGCACCTGCAGAAACGTGCCAGCAGGGATGGAAAGGCTTTAATAAAGGAGCATCCAGCAAAGCTCAGTTTAGGAAACTCACAACCAGGAGATCTGAATTCTAAGATGCATCTTCAGGTGACATCCATTGAACGGTTTCTTGTTTTGTAGGCACAGAAAGTGTGGATTTCGGTATATCAGACACTCGTCTACACGCAGTTAAAGGAGCATGTCTATTTTAGATCTTTCCTTGCTCATTATTGGCTGTGCTGGGCCTTCGCTGCTGCGTGAAGGCTGGCTCTAGTTGCAGCAAGTGGGGGCTGCTCTCCAGACACAGGGGCTTCTCTCATCCTGGAGCACGGGCTCTGGGGGGAACCGGCTGCTGCAGCTGTGGCATGTGGGCTCAGTAGCTGTGGCGCACGGGCTTAGCTGCCCCGCAACATGCAGGATCTCCCCAGACCAGGGGTCGGACCAGTGTCCCCTGCATTGGCAGGTGGATTCTTTACCACTGAGGTCCGGAGCATGTCTGCTTAAAATCTCCAAGGGATGCTGCATGGCTGTTACAGAAAATGGGGTAGATCTGAGTAGGCTGCTAGGTCCCAACCTCCAACATTCAAAGTTGCTTAAGAAGCAGGGGACTGTCCTGGCTGTGTGCAGTACCATAGCATTTGTGTACTATGCTACGTACCATTCGTGTACTAGATTCCAGGCGCTCTAGAGGTGGATGTGTGGATACCATTTGTTCCGGAACAATTTGCAAGAAACATAACAATGATGGGAGAAGTCTGTGAGTTGAAAGAGGGAAGATGTTTTCATTTTACACCTTTTTGCTCCCTTTGAATCTTCCTTAACCATATGTATGGATTCCTTTTCCTCTAAAAAATGGTAAATGTATTTTTAAGTCTTCACAGTGAATATTTCATATCCAGTGCTTTTGAGATCTCTGGTGTCCTTGATACACTCTCTCTCTCTCTCTCTCTCTCTCTCTCTCTCTCTCTCTCTCACACACACACACACACACACACACACACACAGAGTCTCTCTCTCACTTCTTCAGTAGTCTTGTCAGTGCATTCAAGTCTCTGAAGAGTACTGAGGCAATGAAAACTGCTTTAACTTATCCCTGTCCACGTATATATAACAAGTCCCCCTGTTTCTTTCTGAAACATTTCTTACCATCCCAAGGCACACTGCTATGCTCTTTTTTAGACTGGGCTTAGACATTGCTGGAAGCATCATTTATTTAATCAAACTGCCTTGCATGGGCTCTCTGGCTCAGTGCCCTGGTTTGCAGGTCAAGAAACCTGGAAGACAGGTCTTCCTGTCTTACGTTGGCAGACAGTGGCTAGGCAATGCCCCTGCACTGGCGTGGCACAGAGGCCCTCAGGCTGTCCGTCAGCACTGATTAAGCACCCACGGCACAAAAGGAGTGGCGCTGGGGCAAGGCCTGGTGGTCGTGTTCCCATCCCAGGGCCCAGGATCTGGATGGACGCCTCAGGTGTGAGCTACAGCCACTGGCGCCGAGGGCAGGATGCTTCTGCACCCAAAGCCTGCAGCTACATCGGGAGAGACCCTTCCTTTAGGTGGGTGGCCTCGGACAACTGCACACAGGAGTTCGCCTTCATCTGCGAGTTTGGTAAGTTGGCCTCTGCTCTGGGGTCCCCCTCCATCTTTTTCTGCCTCTTGGTTTGTCTCTGTCTCTCCGCATCTCTCCTTTCACTGTGTCTCTCTCTCTGTCTCTTTCTCTGAATGCCCATGGTCTCTGCGTGTGATGCTCTGTGTCTCTCTGTGTCTCTCTGTCTCTCTCTGAATGCCCACGGTCTCTGCGTGTGATGCTCTGTGTCTCTCTGTGTCTCTGTCTGAATGCCCACGGTCTCTGTGTGTGATGCTCTGTGTCTCTCTGTGTCTCTCTCTGAATGCCCACAGTCTCTGTGTGTGATGCTCTGTGTCTCTCTGTGTCTCTGTCTGAATGCCCACGGTCTCTGTGTGTGATGCTCTGTGTCTCTCTGTGTCTCTGTCTGAATGCCCACGGTCTCTGTGCGTGATGCTCTGTGTCTCTCTGTGTCTCTCTCTGAATGCCCACGGTCTCTGTGCGTGATGCTCTGTGTCTCTCTGTGTCTCTCTCTGAATGCCCACGGTCTCTGTGCGTGATGCTCTGTATCTCTCTGTGTCTCTCTCTGAATGCCCACAGTCTCTGTGTGTGATGCTCTGTGTCTCTCTGTGTCTCTGTCTGAATGCCCACGGTCTCTGTGTGTGATGCTCTGTGTCTCTCTCTGTCTCTCTCTGAATACCCATGGTCTCTGCGTGTGATGCTCTGTGTCTCTCTGTGTCTCTGTCTGAATGCCCACGGTCTCTGTGTGTGATGCTCTGTGTCTCTCTGTGTCTCTCTGAATGCCCACAGTCTCTGTGTGTGATGCTCTGTGTCTCTCTGTGTCTCTGTCTGAATGCCCACGGTCTCTGTGTGTGATGCTCTGTGTCTCTCTGTGTCTCTGTCTGAATGCCCACGGTCTCTGTGCGTGATGCTCTGTGTCTCTCTGTGTCTCTCTGTGTCTCTGTCTGAATGCCCACGGTCTCTGTGTGTGATGCTCTGTGTCTCTCTGTGTCTCTCTGTGTCTCTGTCTGAATGCCCACGGTCTCTGTGCGTGATGCTCTGTGTCTCTCTGTGTCTCTCTCTGAATGCCCACGGTCTCTGTGCGTGATGCTCTGTATCTCTCTGTGTCTCTCTCTGTCTCTCTCTGAATACCCATGGTCTCTGCGTGTGATGCTCTGTGTCTCTCTGTGTCTCTCTGTGTCTCTCTCTGAATGCCCACGGTCTCTGCGTGTGATGCTCTCTGTCTCTCTGTGTCTCTCTGTGTCTCTCTCTGAATGCCCACGGTCTCTGCGTGTGATGCTCTCTGTCTCTCTGTGTCTCTCTCTGAATGCCCACGGTCTCTGCGTGTGATGCTCTGCATCTCTCTGTGTCTCTCTCTGAATGCCCACGGTCTCTGCGTGTGATGCTCTGTGTCTCTCTGTCTCTCTCTGTCTCTCTCTGAATGCCCATGGTCTCTGCGTGTGATGCTCTGTGTCTCTCTGTCTCTCTCTGTCTCTCTGTCTCTCTCTGTCTCTCTGAGTCTCTCTCTGAATGCCCACGGTCTCTGAGTGTGATGCTCTGTGTCTCTCTGTCTCTCTGTCTCTCTCTGAATGCCCACGGTCTCTGCGTATGATGCTCTGTGTCTCTGTGTCTCACTCCACCATCTCTCCAGCTTGCATCCCTGCCCACTTACCTGCCTACCTCTGCGCTAGGCTCACCTGTCTCTGTCTTCCCCTCTCACAATCTGCATTAGAGGGAGATGCCCAGCTCCATTTCCTCTCCTTTCCAGATGTGGTCCCAGGAGATTGTTCTCACTCGCCCTTGACTCCTGCTCCCTGGTTAGCCTGGCTTTGAGCCCCTCACCCCCAACTCCTGAATCCCCTCCACGCTCTGCTCTTGTGCCCTTTCCAGCTGCTGCCCGTGGTTGACCCTTTGTGGGCCCTGGGGGCTGTGTGTGTGTGCTAGTCCCTGAAGGCATGGCCTGTGGCTCCATGCTGGGTCCTGCCCGCCATGTGGGGCCTGGTCTTGGAGCTGAGCTACCCCATGGTCCCCCGACCCTCAAGCCAGGCTCAGTAGAAGCTTTTGGGCTTTCTGGGCCCAGCTCTCTTCCTGTTTTTAAACCCCTAAGGACTCTGGCTTCCAGGCCCCATTCTGGGCTCAGACACTTGCAGGGGTCCCTGCTCTATTTCCCCCATGCTCAGCTTTAAATAGGTGCCATTCAAGCTTAACTCTCCTGCCTGGCTGATTCTGACACTCAGAAACTTTGTGCACCTGTGGGTTATGCACCTTCCCTGGCTTACCGAGCCCCTCCCTCACCCCCGCGCAGCCCCTCCCCCTCCCCCACCCCCACCGCAAGCCTGTCTCAGCACCTTCAGCCCAGGAGCTGAACCGCGCACGCCTGTGTGCACTTGCTCGTCACACAGTAGAAGGACCTCTGCTGTTCTGTCGCAGGCCCACAACAAAGCTAAGAAAGGGAGGCTCGGAAGTTCTGGGGTAAGTTCCTGGCCCAAGGTCACACGTCTAGGAAGCGACGAGACGAGACGTGTTGATCAGAGACAGAGAGACGGGGTAGATGCTGTGCTACTGGCTTTGAAGACGGAGGAAGGGGCCACGGAATGAGGACGGTAGGGGCCTCTAGAAGCTGGAAAAGGCGAGGGAATCGATTCTCCCCTGAAGGCTCCAGGAGCGATCAGCCCTGGCCACACCTGGATTTTAGCCCAGTAAAGCCCACACTGAACCACGACTATAAGAAGATACGTTTGTGATGTTTAAGCCACTAAGTTTGTGGTCATTTGTTACAGCAGTCATAAGAATGAACACAGATTTTGGTCTCCACCTCTGCCCTGTGGCGCTCCCACCAGGCAGACAGGCTTGAGTTTGAAGCCAGTGGTTCCCGCTTTCTGCTGTTCACACCTCAGCTAGGTCAATAAACAAATGCTTACTTAGTGTGGACCACATGCCAGGAGCTGGGCTGGAGTGGGGTCTCAACACAGGGACCCCACAGAGCCCAATGTCACCAAAGAGAAGGATAACAGTACAGCTCATAGGACTGGTAAAAAGACTCAGTGAGATCACTCATTCTTTCAAAAAATGCTGGTTTAGCATCTATTATGTGCCAGGCATTGTTTTCAGATAAGGCTCAAGGAAGGTACTTAAACAGGTGGAGCTATAGTTGCCGCTTCTGGGGCCCCGACTTTACATGTAAAGATTCATTTGATCCTCCTAACAGCTGTATGGGGTGTGAAATTGACTACCCCATACAGGGCAGGCACAGAGAAGCTGAGTGGCCTGCAGAAGGCAGCACAGCCAGGGCAAGGCCAGGCCAGCCCAGACCCTGGGCAGTCTGCTCCAGAGCCACGCTCATGCACACTACATTGTTTCTCGGCCCTGCTGAGTCAGCTCCCGCTGTGTCCAGCATCTCACAGTCCTGGCCCGAGGCCCCTCCACTTCCCATCAACAGGCACTGGCCCATCTGCGACCATGTGTCCTCCTTACCTTTGCCACAGGTGTCGGCCAGAGTCTGGCCTGCGAGGGCCTCAATGCCACCATGCACTGTGGCTCGGGGGAGGTCATCCAGATCCAGGACGCTTTCTATGGGCGCCGGACGCCCCATTACTGCATCCAGGATGCCAGGCACCCCTCAGACCTGGAGGAGGAATGCAGCTGGGTCAGCGTCAAGGATGAAGTGGCAGGTAGGACCCAAGGGCTCTGGCTGCAAGTGCAGGGCACTTCTCGGTGTCCTGTGCCCACCGAAGGGGTCTGGAAGCATTGCACTGCTTTCACATCTGAACTCGGGCCTCTTTCATGTGGGGAAACTGGCCAGTCTGCCCACACCAAGTAGGGCAGTAAGGCGGCCGTGGCTCACACCTCACCTGACATCAAAGCCACCTGATGAGTCCGGTGGGCATTTTGCTCCCCATCCCAACTAGGTGCAAACAATATTGCTTTCTCTTCCGTATTTAAACTTCTAAAATTTGAAAATAATTCAAATGTACAGACAAGACTAAAAAATACTTCAACAAACTCCTTGGACTCAATACCCAACTTTGTCAGATCTTAACATTATTCCATATTTGCTTAACATTTTCTCATTACCAAAATGAATAAAGTGTTAGATTACCCATCATTCCTCTTGATACATGTACTAGCATATTTGTTTCACCCATTATGTGACTATATCATAGTTTGTCTCTTCCTCTGTTGAGGGATGTGTGGATTGATCCTTGCTATGCGAACAGTCCTGAAACAATTGTTTTTCTTTGTCTAATCAAACCACCATTCTGGATGGTATCTCCCCTTTACATGGGAGGATTTCTCTAGGCCCTTGTTTTCCTAAACCAGATTAAATCTGCCCCTGAGCCAGGTTTGTCTGGTGACAAGGATTTTCCCTTGGAAAACAACTTGCTGCTCTCCCCACGTCTGACCCACACTGCCCTTGCTCCTCTTAGAGCAGGTGCCGGGGAAGGAAATGCCGGCTTCAGCTCGTTGGTTCCCTCCGACTCCCTCGTTGGCCCCACATCCCTGAGACCATGGCCCCCCAAGGGGAATGGCCTGGGCTGGACGAGCCAATGAGTGTGCCTCCCTCTCAGGTGGAACTCAGTGGGCTATTTCCTCAAACACTCAGATGCAAGCTCTCAAACCTTGTAGCCACACCCAGGGGGCACACAGGATGAAACCCTGCATCCTTTGGGGGAAGGTTGGAGGAGATCTGGGCAGAGCCCCGGGAGGTGTCTGTGTACCTAAGAGCCACCATCACTCTTTCATTCAATCGGTTTGCCAACAGTAAACTGATTAATTGAGTACCGACAGTATGCCATGCACGATAGCGGGCTCTGTAGATTCAGTGATGAGCAAAACACAATCTGTTCCTCAACAGAGGTCACAGTCTGATGGGGAGATAGACACAAATGCAGGCTTACCTAGCACTGTGCTCAGTGCCACACAGGAGGGAGCAAAGCTGCTCCTTAGTCACTCACACAGAACTCACTATGTGCCTGCTGTATGTGTCAGGTACTGTTCTGTGTGCAGGAGAAAGAGCAGTGGACAGGAGCAAAGCAAAACCAACGTCCCCTCTCTCTTGGAGACTGCACTCCAGTGCTACGGGAGCCCCTAGAAGTGAAAGGACGCACGCTGAGGGGTGCAGCAAACTGGGCCCCGGCAGGACACCAGGCATCATGCTGGGTCTCCCAGCAGAGCGGATCACCCAAGCCGTGGAAGCGCTGAGAAGCCAAATAGATGAGGATGCAACCCCCAGATCAGAGTGGCACAAAGCCACTACCATCCCAAAGGGCTGGAGGGGCAGCCACAGTGGGTGTCACGCCAAAACCAGAAGTCAGGGCCACCCAGCAGGCGCCGGAACCGTGACGGAGGCTGCCCTGTGGGAGCAAGGACCGGGTGGGGGGGGGGGGTCCTTGCCAGAGGGAGCTGGGGCTGCAGAGAAGCTACCGTGAGAAGGGGTGAGAGGCATCCTGCCCACACCTCTTCCCAGCCGGGGCAGGTAGAATTATGAACACCAAGGCTCCCGCCCCAGTTTCTGGAACTGTGGGTATGATGAGATGCTATGCCCACTAATACGCGAAATTACGTGGCCAAAGGGTCTCTGCGCAAGTAATTATGGTTGCTAATCTTAAAATAGGGAGATTATCCTGGATTACCCAAGTGGGCACAGTCTAATCGCATGAGCCCCTCAAAGCAGAGAACTTTCTCCAGCTAGAAGCATAAGACAGATGCGGCAGATGGAGAAGCTGGATAGATTCAAGCATGAAACAGATCTGATGGTAACTGCAGGCTCTGAGATACAGGGGGCCATGTGGAAGGACTGGAGAGAGGCCTCTAAGAGCTAAGGGCGGTCCCAGCTGACAGCCAGCAAATACATGGGACCTCAGTCCTACAGTCCCAAGGAACTGAGTTCAGCCATCAGGAAGAATGAGACTGGAGGCAGGTTCTTCCCCAGAAGCTCCAGGAAGGAAACACAGCCCTGCTGTGACACTTCACAGTGTCAGCCTGTCATACGCTGAGCAGAACCCAGGTGAGCCCACGCAGACCTCTGACCTCCAGAACCGTGAGGTAATAAATGTGCACTGCTTTATGCCACTAAGTTTCCGTCGTTTGTTACAGGAGCCACTGGAAACTAATCCATTGCCTTCAGTCTTCCATCAGCACCTGCTAGAGCACAGGGGAGTGTGGGAAGTGCAGTTCCCCGAATCTGAGGCCAAGTGGGGTGAGGGTGGATATGCGGGCTGATGGTCAAAGAACTGGCCCACTTCCCAGGGGAGGTGAGATCTAACTGAGACCTGAAGATCTGATAGGAATCACGCAGGAAAAGGACAACAGGGTGAATGGGGAGGGGTGTTTAGGGAGAGGGAAGAGCCTGTGTTGGTCTTGGGGCTGAGAAAGAGCGTAGTAGGTGCAGGGAGCTGCAAAGTGCTCAGCACAGGTAGAGGTGGGGCGCTCGCACCCGAGGAACCCAGGCTGTAGCCAGGATGTTGGGAAAGCACTGGAAGCTTTAGAGCAGGGGAGGAATATGGCCAGGTGTATTTTAAAGCCACCCACTGGCTGCTGTGAGTCCAGGCAAGGGAGGCTGATGCCCGAAACCCAAGTGAGAGAGGCTGGGGGCACAGACTAGGGCAGTGCAGATGGAGAGAAAGGGAGAGGTTTCAGAAACAGGAAGTACTGATGGGACTCATCAATGATGGGAGTCCAGGATGACCTTGGCATTGAGAAGAGAGGCTGGAGGAGGAGCAGCTGGTGGAAAGGGGAGAAGGGAGATCGTACTCATGTCCTGGGGCTGCCTTACCAAGAACCACAAACTGAGCGGCTTAAAACAACAGAAACACATTCTCTGGCAGTCTAGAGGCCATGTACGAAATCAAGATGAGAGCTGGACTTCTCTAGCTCTGAAACCTGCAGAGGCGAGCCCTTCCTCTCCTCATCTGGCATCCAGTATTTGTCAGCAACACTCCGCCATAAACCTTTGTAGATGTGTCTCTCTAATCTCTGCTTCCAGCTTCACGTGTCCTGTCTCTGTGTCCAAAGGACAGCAATCATACTGGACAAAGGGCTCACCCTAATGACCTCATCCTTACTTGATTATGTTTGCAAAGACTCTATTTCCAAGTAAGCTCGCATGCACAGGCACCAAAGGCTAGAACTTCAAGATACATTTTGGGGGATGCACTTGAACTCTAATCAGAGATCAAAACCTCATTTCAGGATATGAGAAACCCGGGGTACCCTGTGATATCCATGTGTAGATGCTATGTAGACGACTGGACACGCAGGATCAAAATTCAAGAGAAAGCCAGACAAGAGACATAAATTGGAGAGTCATTGCTGCTGCTGCTGCTGCTGCTAAGTCACTTCAGTCGTGTCCAACTCTGTGCGACCCCATAGACGGCAGCCCACCAGGCTCCCCCGTCCCTGGGATTCTCCAGGCAAGAACACTGGAGTGGGTTGCCATTTCCTTTTCCAGTGCATGAAAGTGAAAGTGAAAGTGAAGTTGCTCAGTCACATCCAACTCGTCCATGGCTAATAACAACAGGTGAGGGTTATTAGTCTAAAATCACTATGGATGGTGACTGCAGCCATGAAATCAGAAGACAATTGCTTTTCGGTAGGAAAATTATGACGAACCTAGACAGTGTGTTGAAAAGCAGAGACATTACTCTGCTGACAAAAGTCCATATAGTCAAGGCTATAGTCAAGGCTATGGTCTTCCCAGTGGTCACATACGGTTGTGAGAGCTGGACCATAAAGAAGGCAGAGCACCAAAGAATTGATGGCTTTGAACTGTGGTGCTGGAGAAGACGCCTGAGAGTCCCTTGGACAGCAAAGAGAAATCAACCCTGAATACTCATTAGAAGAACTGATGCTGAAGCTGAAGCTCTAATAATGGTCACCTGATGCGAACAGCTGAATCATTGGAAAAGTCCCTGATACTGGAAAAGGTTGAGGGCAGAAGGAGAGGAGGGCATCGGAGAGTGAGATGGTTGGATGGCATCACCAATGCAGTGAACATGAACTTGGGCAAACTCTGGGAGATGGTGAGGGACAGGCACGCCTGGCATGCTGTAATCTATGGGGTCAAGCAGTTGGACATGGCTGGGCAATTGAAGAAGACAAGAGGGAGGCATGAAACCGTGACACAGGGGGAGGAATCAGAGCCAGGAGAGAATCTGAGGATGGGGTGGTGCTTGCCTGGCAAAGTAACTGGACAGGCAAAGAGCACTGAGAAATGTCAAAATCTGGGACTTTCCTGGTGGCACAGTGGATGAGAGTCGGCCTACTAATGGAGGGGACACAGGTTTGATCCCTGGTCTGGGAAGACTGTACATGCCAAGGAGCAACAAAGCCCACAGGCTGCAGCTCCTGAGTCTGCATGCCACAACTGCTGAAGCCCGTGTGCCTAGAGTCTGCTCTGCAGCAAGAGACGCTACCGCAATGGGAAGACCACACACTGCCTCAGAGAGTAGCCCCAGGTCGCTGCAACTAGAGAAAGCCCATGCAGAGCAATGAAGACCCAGCACAGCCAAGAACAACAAATGAAAGTAGAAAGAACGAAAATTTAATTTGAATTTTAGTCGATCAGTCGTGCTACCATGGGGTAGCAAAGAGTATAGCTTTGGTATTGCTATACTCTTTGAGTATAGAGTAAGAGTATAACCATGGTATAGCTCACCAAGATCCTCCGTCCATGGGATTTCCCAGGCAAGAATACTGGACGGGGCTGCCATTCCCTTCTCCAGGGGATCTTCCCAACCCAGGGACTGAAGCCAGGGCTCCTACATTGCAGGCAGTCTCCTGTGTTGCAGGCAGATTCCTTACCTACTGAGCCACCTGGGAAGCCCCAGGAAAGTTGTTTAAAAAAATAAAAATGTATGCCAAAATCTGGAGCAGGCATGGATTTCCAAGTGATGAAAGAGGATAAGGAAGGCAAACCTACAGGGTGCTCTGGAGCCAAGGAGGGAACCAGGACCTGCCTGTCCCTTCTCAGGCCTCTCGAGGCAGCTATTACATCTACGTGGGTGGAGGGAGGGGGGTTGGCATGACCCCGCAGTTTCTGACCAGGGCTCTGACCAGACCATACCCCTCTCCTGTGGACACCTGGTGCCCTTGGCAGACTCAGAGTTCCTAATCTTGTCCCCTCTTTGCCAGTTCTCAGGGTGTGGAATTCTAACCTAGGTCATCTGACTAGATGCCAGTGGACCAGTGGTTCTCAAAGTGGGGTCCCTGGGCCAGCAGCCTCGACATCACCTGTTAGAAAAGCAAATTTTCAAGCTGCTGTCCAAATCTAGTGAATCTAAATCGGGGTCCAGAATCTGTGTCTTCACAAGCCCTCCTGGGGATTCTGGTGTATTCCAACATTCTGGACCCTGAGCTATTGGAGGGAGGGAATCTGCTTCTCTCACAGCCAGCACCAGGCTCAGTACTGGGTCTTCAGTAGATACCAACTGGTGCTTGTTGGGGGCGTGGTGGGTGAATGAACAAACGCAAGGTTGTTCATCTCTTGTCTGATGTTATCCCTTGTCTCCTTCACACGGCTCCTGCTTCCTCTGGGATGTGGGTGCCTCCCAGGCCAGTGCCAGGGGCTGCAGGCCTGCCAGGTGGCAGCAGATGGGACCTACTTTGGAGACCTGTGCCCCGGCCGGGGCAGCTACCTGTGGGTGCAGTACCTGTGCCGGGAAGGTGAGTCCCCAGCTTGCCTGGGTGTGGGGATTCCCTTCTTATTTCCAAGCCATGTCTAGTCCCCCTTGGAGCACAGGGAGCAGCCGTCCACGGGGTGGAAGAGACCTTCTCGCTCAAAACTGCTCTCCTCAAAACTCCCTGCCTGGCTTAGTCTGGGGAAAACCATTTGAGGTTCAGTTGCAAAACAAGCCACCAAACCAGAAGTTTAAAATAACTATCTTAACCCCAGGACCTTTCAAATTAAATTTCATGGGTTGAGCCAATAAACACAGCAGACAAAACCGAGATTACTTGATTAGAAGGGTTCCTACACACCACCCCCACTCAACCGCCACCCTCCCCATAGGCTGCCATTTTAGAAAGCACAGGGACTTTCACAAATCTGAAAAACCAGAAACGGAACCCAACGACCACAGTTTGTGCAAGTTTCATGAATCAAGAGGGAAGACTCCCCCCATTCGATTCTATGATTCTATTTGCCATTAGAAACAACCGTTGACTATTTAGAATACATTCTTCCCTCCTTTCAAAGTGTTTTCATAGACAGCCATAGACATGAATGTGCAGATGCATATTTTCATACAAATATAAATGAGTTAAACATATTAGTCTGCAACTCAATGGTTTTCACTTAATAATATATCCTGGACCTCTCTCCAAGTCACTATTTTATCCTTTTAATGACTGCACAGTATCCCATCATAAGTGAAAGTGAAGTCGCTAGTCGTGTTCAACTCTTTGTGACCCCATTAACTGTAGCCTACCAAGTTCCTCCGAACATGGGATTTTCCAGGCAAGAGTACTGGAGTGGGTTGCCATTGCCTTCTCCCATCATAAGATTAAGTCAAAATTTATTTACCCTGTTCCTCTCTTGATGGACACTTAGAGTGCCTCTGAGTTTTCCTTCTTATAGATCACGCTGCAGTGATCTCTTGTGCATGTATCTTGGCATGTACCTGGGATTATTTTTAGAGGAGAGATCTCTAGTAGCAGAAATGCTGGGTCATAGGGTACGTGAATTTTAAATGTTAGTAGATATTGCCAGATTACCTTCCAAAATGGCTGTATCATGTTCATTCTTACTAACAGTGCCAATTCATTCCTCTTGGGTTGGGACACCACATTATGCCCTTGTCCAACCAATTAATCGGTCGGAACAGCAAATGCTACTGAGGCTGTGAGTAATGGAGCAAGGAACTCTGCAGGGGAAAGATGAGTCAGGGAAGGTTGGGGTCCCTAGGGGCCATCCAGGAGAGTGGAACCCACAGAGACAGGAGGAAGAAGCCTGCATAGAAGAGAGGGTACAGGATGTGGGGTGGCATTAGTTTATGGAACACGCATGGGTGGAATAAGAGTTAGTGGGGTGTCTTGTTTTGTTTGCTGGGAAGAGAGGCCACGTGGTTTGGCAGCAGTTTCCATCCAGTGATTTTGCTCCTGGACAAAGGGTGCCCTTGGAGATCTGCCAGTCGCAGCCTCACTATCATCAGACAGGCACGCAGCTTAGGGCAGGGGGTGAGCTGGGTCTGGCTGCCACAAGGACCAGATTTTCTGTCTCGACTTTGGTTTCAAGTATCCTGTCCCTTGTGAATCAGTGTGTTCTGATCACATCAGTTTCTGACTTCTGAAGGGAGGGACTTCAGCAGTCCCCTCTCCCTCCACCCCCGGTCTTTGTGCCCAGAATGGCCTGTTGCATCCCGAATTTCCTCAGATGGTTGTGAGTCAGGACCAATCAGGACTGCAGTGGCCTTCTGACCAGCTCAGGAAAGTCCTTTTCATTTGTGTCTGCTTTTTATTTCTTTTCCCTTCTCATTTGTGTCAGAAACCAAAAGATGGTATTGCACAAATTAGCCCAGGGCTGCATGAACCCCAGAAGTTCTACCCTTCACCCCATCCTCTAGGCTAACTTATGAAGCTTAAGGTTTTGTAAAATTTAAGGTACACTAAGTGGCCAACAATGATTCACCAGCCACCCTAACAAAGGAGATTTTCCTAAAGATGCTTTGCCTTTTGTCTTTTTAAACATTATAAAGTACATTTAGACAATCAATGGATCCTGGTTAAATTAGGGTACCTTGTGCAGCTATTAAGGGGTATAAAATCTCTCTGACTGAATTCATACAGAACAATCTCCAAGATATATTAAGTGAAAAAAAAAAAAAAACGGAAGGTGCCAAATAGTGAACAGAGCACCATCTGTATAAATAAAAAAGTATGTACATGCTTGTGCATGTGTAGGTATCTGTAAAAGATGACCCAGGAGACTGGTTAACAGTGATTGCTTCTGGGGACCGGAACTGGGGGCCTGAGGGATAACAGTAGGGAGGGGCTTTCTTTTCACTGTAGACCCTCTGTACATTTCAAGTTCTATGTCTTGGATGGAAAACAAAATTCAAAAGAACTTTATAAAGTAGAACAGACATGCAGAAGCTGTAAAAGCTCCACTAAGGACAGGCAGACAGAAGCCAGCAAGTTTTAAACAGAAACATGCAATTTTGCTTCACGACAGCAAGTGGTGTTTGTGTTTGATCTGTAGGCCTGCAGTTGATGGTGTCCAATGAGAGTTTCGTCTTTGACAATGTCACCATCTCCCTTACATGGCTCCTCTCTCCCTACATCGGAAATCTGTCCTGTATAATTAATACGGGAGATGGCCACGTTTTCGATCCCTACTACCCACCCAGGTAAGAGGTATCTCTGAGCCTTGATTCAGAATGTATTAGTCAGTTTTTGCTGCATGACAAGACATCCTAACACTTAGTGACTTGCAGCGATAGTGATTATCTTCTGTGGTTCTTTGGATTAGCTAGGTGGCTTTTCTTGCGTGGACTAGCTCAGGTAGGTGGCCTAGGAAGGCCTCATCCATGTGTCCGGCAGTAAGCTGGGTGTTGGCTGGTGGTATGTGTCACTCGTCACCCAGCAGGCTAGTCTAGGCTCAGGCGCATGGCGGGAGCAGAGTCTCCAGCAATGAGAGGAAGCAAAGCGCAACATGCACGCAGTTTTGAATCACTGCCTATGTCGCATTTTCTAATTTCCCCATGGGCCAAAGCAAGTTCCCAGGCCAGAGAAATAGTCTCCAACTCGACAGAAGGCGTGGCAGAACCACAGTACAAGGCGGCATACATATGGAATGGGAAGAACGGTGTTCATGGGTTTTCTCAGTGAAGGTCACTCCAGCAGTCACGCAGAGCCGGGTCCTTTCGGCTTGGCTCAGGAGAATCTTCCCTGAGTCACTGTCCAAGGAGTCAGTAATGGGGTGAAGAAGATGCTCACCTGGGGGTGGGAAAGTTTTTTATTGATAAGGATAATAAAAATAATAGTAGCATTATTAAAAATAGTGCAGCTAAGCAGCTTTCACACACAAGTTCACTTAATCCTCACAACAACCTCATGAGCTAAAGTTATGCTGTCCAATATAATAGCCACTCACCATAGGAGCTGCTGGGCTCTTGGAGTAAGGCAGCTCTCAATTGAGATGTGCTGTAAATGTAAATACACATGGAATATTGGAGACATACCTCCCTCCCCACCAAAGAGTGCAAAATATCTCACTAAATGATGTTTTGATACTGATTATACATAGAAATGGGCTGTCCCCAGGTGGCGCCAGTGGTAAAGAACCCACCCACAATGCAGGAGACATGAGACGTAGGTTCGATCCCTGGGTCAGGAAGATGCCCTGGAGGCGGGCACAGCAATCCACTTCAGAGTGTTTGCCCAGAGAATCTCCTAGGCAGAGGAGCTTCTTGGGCTACAGTCCACAGGGTCTCAAAGAGTTGGACGCAACTAAAGTGACTTAACGTGCATCCACACATACATATAAATGGTAAGTGTTATGGATCTATGAGGCTCAATTCAGTTCAGTCGCTCAGTCGTGTCCAGGTCTTTGCAACCCCATGGACTGCAGCACGCCAGGCCTCCCTGTCCATCACCATCTCCCAGAGCTTGCTCAAACTCATGTCCATCGAGTTGGTGATGCCATCCAATCATTTCATCCTGTGTTGTCCCCTTATCCTCCCACCTCAGTCTTTCCCAGCATCAGGGTCTTTACCAATGAGTCAGTGCTTTGCATCAGGTGGCCAAAGTACTGGAGCTTCAGCTTCAGCATCAGTCCTTGCAATGAATATTCAGGACTGATTTCCTTTAGGATTGACTGGTTTGATCTCCTTGCAGTCCAAGGGACTCTCAAGAGTCTTCTCCAACATCACAGTTCAAAAGCATCAAGTTAAAGAAATAAATTATTAAAATTAATTTCACCTGTTCCTTCTCACTTTTTTCAATGTGGCCATTAGAAAGTTCATAGTGACACATGTGGCTCACAGTTTCTGTTGGACAGTGCTGAGCTAGATAACGATTACCTTGTTTTACAGACGGAGCTGTTGAGGCTTAGAGGGTTCAATAGCATTGACCAAGCCATGCAGCTAGTGAGTGGCAGCACAGCCGGATAAGTCAGGACTGCCTGGGAATCAAAGCCCTGGCTCTTAGACCCCAGTGGAGAACACGGCTGGCAGCATCTGGGCCCAGGGGCATTGGGTGCTGCCTCCTATAGGGAACAGTACCTCCCCAACCCGAAGGCAGCTGCACACAATTCATAACATTTCAGAGTCCTACCTGGGCCTGGGTAAGCTCCATTCTGCCTGGCTGGGTGCCCCAGCCAGAGGGCTGCCCCATCAGTTCCAGGTCTTCCTTGGGTTCTGGCTCATTTCAGGGGCCCCAGTTCAACAAGGATCCTCAGGGAAATCATGGCGGCCCATAAGCCCCTCACCTAACCCTGAAACATCTCTGGTTCTACCTTGTGGGGCTAGGTCTCTGAATCCAGCCCCGCAGGTGCCTGGCCTTCCTGGAAGGCCTGGGTGGGCTGGGGCAAACGAAGGGCAAGCCCTGCCCACAGCCCAGATCTGGTTCAGTGAGTGTGCTGGGTCTCAAGTTCAGAAATCCTCTGGGGTCTCAGGCATCGTGCCATGCCGCCAAATAAACTGTGTCCAGAGGCTGGGGTTCTTATCCCAGATACAATTTGAGACCCAGAGATAATATCTGGGTTTCCATTTCCTTCCCTATCACATTTATATTGATGGTGATCTTAATACATTTATTGACCAGGGAATTTTTGTGGAAATTAATATCTGTGCTGTTAATATGTTTCTGGTCAATAATGTGTTAACAGTTTTACAGAATAAAATAAATTATACATGAAGATGCTTTGTGGGGGAAAAAAAAGGTTTAAGTGATAGAAACACCCAAGGCATTATTATGTGGGTTTCTTCCCATTTGCTAGTATTTCATAAATAAAACAAGAAGTGCTATGTTATACAATCTTTCACCCCCTAAATTTCATACAAATTGTATTTAGCATAAGTTAAAATTGACTGACTGTAGCCCTGCTAAGCTCTTTAGTTACACAAGGACATCTTAGTAACATACAAGTATAGTTAAACACTGGAGCAAGTGGGACAAAATGCAAATATTTGTCCACTCTGGACGGTGAACTCAAGGGTGTTTATCATATTACTCTCTGGAATTCTCTGATTAATTTTTTTCATAATCTAAGAGAAATAGCAATAAGCAATGCTTTACATTTGCAATCCCTCAGGGCATTCCTGTAAGTAAAAGCTACTGGTATTTTTTTCTTCTCTTTCGAAAGAAATAGATGGTGACACCCTTCACCATCACCCAACCCAAACAATCCAATTTTGTCTACTTTAAAGATTTGTTAGACCTTGAAACTACCCACTCACCTTCTTCTATGATTCTTTTTAACATTAGGAGATATATTTCTGATGCTCTCTTATCTGCATTAGCGGCCTCAGCACTCAATTTACAATATGAAAATAGCATGAATTTTAAGTGTACAGAAGTCACATACTCTGCATGAATGTCACTATGCTCTTTTAAAATGTGTTTGTACAGACTCCTACTTTTGCTTAACTCATTAGAGTATGAGGTGGGCTTTTCAAACCAGACCATTCATCTCCATGCCAGATAAGTCACCTGAGTTAATGGGATAGGAGGACTCTCCCAGTGGCTCAACAGGAAAGAATCCACCTGCCAGCGCAGGAAACAACGGTTTTATCCTTGGGTCAGGAAGATCCTCTGGAAAAGGAAATGGCAACCCACTCCAGGATTCCTACCAGGGAAACCCCATGGACAGAGGGGCAGGCTATAGTCCCTGGGGCTGCAGAAGAGTCAGACCCTACTTAGCGACTAAACAACAACGGGATAGGATCAGACCTCAAACAGAAACAAGTTAGGTCAAAGAACTTCTCCTTTAAGTGCTTGCCTTGCGCCTCCATGTCTTGTGTTCACTTGCATGGCAAGCTGTTTGGCTTCTTTGTTTGTCCTGGGCAACCTTCTACATTTCTGAAATTATATTACGTGCCTTAAGGGACCATTAGCATAAAGTGAAATCTGTCCTAGTGCGATATAACTCAGTGCCACCTACTGGCAGATCAGGGTGTTGCCGTTATTCTTGCGTCTTTATTTCAAGTCACCTCTGGACACCTCTGAGTCTGGAGGGTGACCTTCCCTTCCCATTAAGCTGTATCCCATTCATGTCAAAGCAATGTATACAAATCAGTAAGTGAGGGAGTCTTGAACTAGTTTTTAAAGTTTTCATTGAGGCACAAGGTGTGTACAGAAAAGCGCACGAAAAGATACAGCTCAATTAATTTTTACACAATAAACTCAGGCATATAACCAGCATCCAGATCAAGAAACAAAACATGACTCTCCCCCCAGAAATCCTCCAGGGATTATCCTCCAAGGATAGTCTCTAACATCACTGAATACTGTGACCTGTGTTTGAAGGTTACATAAATATAACCATAAAGTATATTTTCTTTTGTGTCTTACTTCTGCTTAATAAGCATGCTTCTGAGATTGATCCATGTTGTTGTGTATAACTGTGGTTTCTTTTTTCTCATTGCCATATACACTCTGTTGTACGAATATTTCTCTATTTATTCATTCATTCTAGCATTGACATGTACAGGGGTGGTTTCACATTTGGACTATTATTAATACAACTTGTACAGCTGTGAACATTCTAGTAAATGACTTTTCAAGCACATATGTACACATTTCCGTTGGGCTTAGACCCAGGAGTGGAATTGCTGGGTCATAGGATTATTAAATTTAAGTTCTTGTCTCCATTGCTTTGTACTCCGAGCATAGCTTCTCTTTGTTGGCAGCAGTTACTAAACCACTTTGTGCTCTTCTCCCTTGGGTAAGATCACTGAGAGAGAAATCAGGAAAAAAAAATCCATTTCCCTGCTTTTTAGTCCTGGGCAATTTCAGTTGGCATCAGAGTTTAGAGAATGAAATAAATATTTGCTAAAAAACGGGCTAGATTCAAAGCTATCCTTCACATTTCTATAAAGAGTTAGAGCTAGTTTATTCTGAAATCTACATTGTTTGATATTAATAATGGACACTCCAGCATTCTTCTGATTAGTGTTTACTGTTACATCTTTCTTTATCCTTTTACTTTTAACTGAGCCATATTGTCGTATTTAAAGTGGGCATCTAGTAGACAGGATATGGTTGAGTCTTGGTTTCTATTAAATTCCATCTGGCATAATAATTGTTACGTTTAGATCTTTTACAATTGATATAACTATTGATATAGTTAGATTTGGGTCTGTTATTTTGTTATTTGTGTTCTGTTTTACCCTATGTTTACTTCCTCCTTGTTTCTCCCCTTTCTTGCCCTCTTTTGGATTATTTGAATATTTTCAGTATTCTATTTTGCTTATTTATTGACTTTTTTGGTAACACTTATTTGGATAACGTTTTAAGTAGTTTCTTTGGGGATTATAATATATATATTTAAACTTTCACTTTATTAACTTTCAGTGCTAAAATATTACCACTAAGATATTACTAAATATTACCACTAAAATATTCACTCTAAGTGAATATTTTACCACTTCAGGTAAAATGTTAAGGTCTTATTAGCATATGGTTTCCTTTGCTTTTCATCTTTTATGTTATAATTGTCAATTGTAGGGCACTTACATACACTGAAAAGCCCTTTCAACAGTTATGCATATATCAAAGAACTTAAGAAGAAAAAACCAGTCTACATTTACCAAGACATTTACCTTTTCTTGTGCTCTCCCTTCATTCCTGAAGTTCCAAGTCTCCCTCTGATATCATTTCCCTTCAGCTGGAAAAACTTCCTTTAGCATTTTCTTTAAAGCAGATTTTATAGCAACAAAGTCTCTTAGAGAATTTCTTTATTCCTGATAATGTGTTTATTTTGCTTTAATTCCTGGAAGATACTTTTGTCAGCTATAGAATTATGTGTTGACAGTTCTTTTGACACTTTGAAGATGTCATTCACTATCTCTGACCTCCACAGTCTCCAAAGAAATCTACAGTCATTCACATCACTGTTTCCTCTATGTGGGAGGTAACTCACTTCAGTTGCGTCCAACTCTTTGTGACCTATGGACTGCAGTCCTCCAGCCTCCTCTGTCCATGGGATTCTCCAGGCAAGAACGCTGGAGTGGGTTGCCATGCCCTTCTCCAGGGTAGCTTCCTAACCCAGGGATCCAACCCATGTTTCTTACGTCTCCTGCACTGGCAGGCAGGTTCTTTCCCAATAGTGCCACCTGGGAAGCCCCTCACTATATGCAGTGTACCATTTTTTTTTCAGACCAATTTCGAGATTTTCTTTTTATTCTTTTGATTTTCAAGCTATTCAGCAATTGTGTGGGCATGCTTCAAGTTTTTTTGCTTGTTTGTTTTGTTTACATTTGGTTTCACAGAACTTCTTGAATCTTTGAATTTATGTGTTTTTCCAAATATGGAAAAATTTCAGCCAGTATTTCTTCAAATATATTTTTGTACAGCAACCGCTCTGGTGCTAAAATAACACAAATGTTTTACTTTTAGATATTGTTACACAGATTGCTGACATCCTACTCATTTTAAAAATTGTAATATTTTTTCTCTCTGTGTTCTTTAGGTTGGATAATTCCCCTTGCTCTATCTTTAAGTTAGGTGACTTTTCCCTCTTCCATCTCTATTCTGCTATTAAATCCATCCAATGAATCTTTTGTTTCATACATTGTGCTTTTCATTTCTAAAATTTCCATTTGGCTTTTAATGGTTTATATTTTTCTGCTGAGAATGTCTATTTTTCCATTCATTTCAAGAGGATTTCCTTTTATTTCATGGAGCATGGTTATAATCCCTGGGTTAAAGTCTTTCGTCATTTCAATATCTGAGTCATCTCAGAGATGACATATATCGATGATATTTTCCCTGAATTTTGGTCACATTTTCCTTGTCCTTTGTGTATCAGGCAATTTTGAATTGTATTCTGGTCATTTGGGGTAGTAGGTTCCAAGACTCTGGGTTCTTTTTAAAATGCTCTGGAAAATGTTAATATTTTATTTGTTTGTTTTGTTTCAGCAGACAACCAACCCAATTAGATTCAGAACACACATTCTGACTTGCCTTCTAGGAGCAGAGATTCCCACACTAGTTCAGTTTCCAAAGCTGTCATGTTCCGTTCCACTCATGCACCACTTGGGGTGCTGGTTTCCGTTGCAGTTTAGTCCTTTACTAAAGGCTTTTACTGTGTCTCTTTGGGTCTGTTCTGCACATGCTGTTTATGGGTGAACTCGTGATTCATGCTAGGTCACACACAGAATTAGGGAATTCTCTTCTCTTCTTTTCAGGACTTTCCCTACAATCTCCAGCTTCCACAGTCCCCTTTCCATGGTTCCTCTGGATAGAAAGATCAGTTTTCTCTTAGGTATTTCTGCATCATCCCACACAGTCAGTGTAGCTCCAAGAGAGAGGACAGCTTGGGATGGGGACAAGAGAGAAGAAAAGAGAAACAACATGGAAGAAAAAATGGGCATTTCCTCTGTACGCTCAGACTCACTAGGCCCCTTTCTCCAGTCCCCTGGCTAACAGAAGGGATTTGTATCCGGGGTTTTTGTTTCCTTTACTCACTGTGCAGTACCATGACTCAGGCTACCACTGGGACAAAGAAAACAGGGAACTCCCATCTTTATGGATGATTCTTACAGTTTTGACTTTTGTCCTCAGTCTGCCTGCTGGTGTTTCCTTCTCAGGGTCCTCTCATAGTTTCTTTTTGTGTTCTTCCAGTATGTTAGTTGTGATTAAAGGGAGAAACAGGCTATCGTGGGCTAAGTCCAGGTCACTGTTCTCCAGGCTTTTTCACAACTGTGTACTTTTGTAAACTATTTCTCAAGCACTTGCTATGTGCTCGGTGCTGCGCCAGGTGCCAGGTATAAAGGGGGAACTAGACAGGCACTACCTGCACTGACAGCCCCGCAGAGAAGAATGACGGTGAATAAGCAAGGGTCACCTAGGAGAAGCAGAGAAGCTGCAGTGTCTACAAAGGGAATCTAGGAGAACTTCCCAGAGGAGGCAACGTTTAAAATGAGAACTGAAGGAAGACCAAGAGTATGAGCAGAGAGAAGGGCAGGAGTTTTCCCTGCAAAGAACAGCATGCTTACTGGCCTCTGGGTGGGGAAGAGGTGACAAGTCCTATGAACTGCAAAGAGGTCTGAGCTACTAGGATAGTCAGAGAAGGGGAGGGTGGCAGGGGGTGAGAAGAGGGACAGGAAGGGAGGTGATGGGGATCTTTGCGGGCCATTTTAGAGATTTAAGTTAGTCCCCTTGGGAAAATGAGAAGCAAAACAGCCACAATTTTGATATGTTTGGACTCTGAGCCCATTTTACAGATGGGAAAAGAAAGCTCAGAGAGGTAGACTGGGCACAGTATTTTACAGACTAAGTAAGAAGGCCCAAAGAAGGGGTTTGTATGAACCACAGAGGCAGTAAATGGCAGAAAACAGACTTCCAGCCCAATATTTGGCTCCCTGGTTAGTCAGAGCTATTTCTTCCATTTCTCACTTGCTTTGGGAGTCCTAATGTAACCTCTGTGAACACTGAGACCCTGGCTTGGTCATGTAGCATCTTTTTCTTCATTCTTTTCATCTTGGCAGAGCAGGGAAGACGCGCCGTGGGTGAGTACATGTGTGCACGTGTGTGTGACTGCATGTGTTTGCGTGAGCCCAACACTGGCAACATTTCTGACTGTTGCTGGCAGTCTGTCCAGCAGGGTGACCCACCAATTCACAGCCCCTGGGGATTTCACCGTGTTTGCTGAGTGTTCAACCAGCGAGTGGCATGTGATGGCTCAGAAGCAAGTGATGATTCAAGACAACATGGAGAGGCTCCGTGTGACTGGGTGCTCTGGCCTGACCACGTCAGGAGCCAGCCCTCTCTGCCGGGCAGTCTTTGGAGACCCTCTGTGGATTCAGGTGGAGCTTGATGGAGGTGAGTCTGCAGAAGTGGTCAAGATCAAAGCAACCTTGATTTGCCCCAAATCTATCCATCTAGCTCCCAGGCTTCAATAAATACTAACAGCAATGATTTATGGAGTCAATTTTTTTTCATTTATCTAGCACCTAGTGTATACCACAACCTGTTCTAAGTGCTTTATATACACTGGCCCACCCAGTATATTTTACAAAGGAAGAAATGGAAGAAATGTTTAGAAATTTGGCCTAAGTCACAAGGCTAGTGAGAGCAATGAGCCTCCTAAAGATCCTTGGCATGCCCCTGTCCCATTGCAAGAAGTGGACTTCCAAGCCACCCACTGTTGGGGGAATGTGAACAGGAGTGGGAGGGCTGCCAGCTGGGCCTGAGCGCATCTCAGCGCTGCCAGCATTGACCAGCTTGGCACAATCATGCTGCCCCCAGCTCAAGCTAATATTCAGTTGCACACACTGGTACAGCCACAGCAGCTGTTATGGCTGGTGTACATCTGGTTGCTCAGTTTCCCTCTGACTGGTCACAGAGGCCATTCTGCTTGGTTATCATGTCCATTTTGATTGGTCATGGTATCCATTCTGATTGGCCACGGCATTTATTCCAATCGGTCACAGCAATATTTCTCATTGGTCACAATGTCCATTCTAATTGGTCACAGCATCCATTTCGATTGGTCACACTGTCCATTCTGATTTATCAGGACATCATTCTACTTAGTTAGTGCCCATGCAATGGCGGTTGCTAAATATTTTGCCTGTCACCCCTTCTGTCCATAGAGAATCCTTCCAACCAAGACCTGACCTCATCCGAAGCAGCATCTTTCCTCAAGGCACAGGTCCAGTCTGAGATCTGGACAGGGGCCACCGAGTGGCACAGAGCTGTGGAGAGGACAGGTCTCAGCCCAGCCTAACACCCCCTGGGAGCCTCACTCAGAGCAGGAACTTCATGGAGCTATAACTGGACTTTGAGCACAGTGCTTGTGGCTCCTTTCTGTTCTGGTGTTCTGGTTGGCTGAAGATGCAACCTAGGTGCACCCAGAAAAGCTTAAGATAACCTCTCTTCATTCTACAGATATAACTGAGTGACTGCTTTCTGCCAGATATGGGGAAGGCAGCAATAAACATGAAAGTCTCGGTTCGTGTTCCCAGAGGGCTATCATCACCATCATCACCCTCATCAACATCACCATCACTCAAACAAGAAACACACTAGCTTGGTTTCTATTGGAAAGAGGATTAATCTGGGGGCTTAAATCGTATTTTAAGAGTCAACCACAATATTTAGCATCCAGGTAGCACAACCCCCCCCAAGCTGTAAGGGAGCCCTATCTTAATGTGAATGGGCTGAGTTCTCCCACTGGGCAACGTTTCAGGGGGCCAGTCATGGAGATGGAAATAATTAAGACTATGCAGGTGAGCGGTGAGGACGCTGAAAGGAAAATCACTTGTGAGCCCAATACTCGAGAGATCAGTGTTAACTATCTGGGGGAGGATACACCCTCATATGCGTCTTTATGTCCACATCTGCGTGTATACGTGGACTGACTTCACAGCTGGAGTCTGAACTATCTCAGTGTAGCCTACTGCGTGTACTTACTGACATCCTTAAATGTTTCTTGCTCCACCTAGGAACAGGGGTGACTTACACTGTGCTGCTAGGTAACACAACCCTGGCTGAGTTCACCACGCAGAGGGGCCTGCTCCCCTGCAATCTGACCCTGGACAGACGAGTCCAGCACCGAGTGGGCCCAGGGATGCACCACCTGGAGATCCGAGCCACCAGCGACACCACCAACTCCGCCCCCTCCAGGAACATCACCGTCTACTTCGTGGAGACTCTGTCGGGGCTGCAGGCCTCCTGGGCTTCTGACCACTTGGAGCTTGGACAGGACCTACCAGTCAACGTCTCAGTGGCTCACGGCATCCCGGAGAGTTTGACTTTTGAGGTGGCAGGACTCAATACAACCTTCTCCTATGAGAAAGAGAACCTCAGAGGGTCATTTGGGACTTACCATGTGGCGGTTCCTCTTGAAGGTATTTGGGGTGTGTGGCTCCCCTTCCAAATCTCCCTCATCTTCCCTTCCCAACTTGGTGTCTAGGGTCCTCTTAGCCAGTTTCTCCATATGTCCAAGATACAAACATGGCTCACAGCATCCCGCTGAGGTCACAAGGAAGAGGCAGAGGCCATCTTCAGTCATGGAGCTTATAGTTATAGGGATTCTCAACTCTGGCACTGATGACATTCTGTCGTTCAGTCGCTTGATCATGTCCAACTCTTTCTGACTCCATGGACTGCAGCACGCCAGGCTTCCCTGTCCTCCACTGTCTGGAGTTTACTCAAACTCACGTCCATTGAGTCAGTGATGCCATCCAACCAATTTATTCTCTGCTGCCCCCTTCTCCTGCCCTCAGCCTTTCCCAGGAGCCAGGGAACCCCGCTCCTGACACTGGGACTGGATAATTCTTTGTTGTGGAGACAGTCCTGTGCATCACAGGATGTTTAGCAGCATCCCTGGCCTTGGCCCACTCGATGCCAGCAGCACCAAACCACGACAACTACAAACGTCCCCAGTCACTGCCAACTGCGCCCTGGAAGAGCAGAATCACCCCCATGGAGAGTCGCTGGAAGTGAGCAGGCGCACCTGGATCTCTTCCATCATTTTCTAGGGGAGAATGTGTTTCGGGAAACTGCAGTCCACGCCCTGTGGGGAGAGAGACTGTTAAAAAACGACAGGGTGGGAAACAGAGGGACAAGAAGGAAGTGCTGGGACGCTGGCGGGAATAGATGATAGGGCAGCAGACTGGCTGGCACCAGCCAGGGCAGGAGGCCACAGCTGACGTGCAATTAATCTGGAAAGAACAGAGCTCTCTGAGGCCAGTGTGGTGAGGTCAGCAGGCAGGAATGTGATGAAGGCCGCAGAGTCTCCAGCCCACCCAGGTCCCCTGCCCTGGGCCTCAGACATGTGTGAGAAGGTGGGGTAATGAGGTGCAGGTGTGGGCCACCATGCCCTCAGCAAGGGAGTTGGTTTAAAAACAGAGAGAGAGAGAGAGGGTGGAAGGGACGATAGAGTCAAGAAGAGAAACACTGCAGTTTTGCCGGGTACCGAAGGGTACAGGTTGGAACAGGAAGAATCTGGAAATGAAATGGAATGACAATGGAAAATACAATACAGAGGCTGTAGATCAAACGCAAATCAATTTTTTGTCCCCTTTAAAGTTACTCAGTGGGGGATGAGAGATTAAAATCGCCGTATACCCTCTGACTTTTGGACTCACTCTCGGATGATAAGCAGTCTTCTCTTCTCACGAGAACAAACTGGATGCCTCCGGGATGAAGGGGGTGAGGGAAGGGGAAGGGCACCGGGTAGGGACAGAAGGCCTCCCTGTGACGGCACCGGCCCTACTCTCGGGGCCCTGCAGGTGTTTGCAGCTGCCTCTCGGAGGAGCTTCCCGGGCTCCTGGGGTGGCGGGAATGCCTCTCCTTCAGGGCCACGTCGCCTCAGCTGGTGCTTCTCCCATCACCAAGAGGGTCCCTCTGTCTGTTCTCCTCATTCTCTCTACCATCTCCAGTGCCTCCTCTCCCGAGGGCAAACGTCTGGTCCATCGCAAATTCTCACCCAGTCCCTGGCTGCTACCGGCCAACTGTAGTCATTTCCCAAATGCAGAAATGCCACCTTTCCTGTCTTCCCTTCCCCCTCTCTCCACCTGTCATAGGTCATTCCTTTAAGGCCATGAGTAAGGAATTGCCCATGCGAGTCTCAGTTGGCGCTAGTGGTAGATAATCTGCCTGCCAATGCAGGAGACATAAGAGACACAGGTTCAATCCCTGGGTCGGGAAGATCCCCTGGAGGAGGAATTGGCAACCCACTCCAGTATTCCTGCCTGGGAAATTCCATGGGCAGAGACGAGCCTGGTGGGCTAGAGTCCACGGGGTCGCAGAGTCAGACGTGACTGAGTGACCGAGCACACCACATGTGAGTCCTCAGCCCCAAAGAATACAAACCCAGCTGTGCAAGGGCCCTCTCTGGAGACCTTCTCTCCAAGCTTGAGAAGAGAAGAAGGCAGCACCCATGCCCACTTCCCCATGAGAGAGGCAAGACGGAGATACACATGTAGCAGCAGCTCTGTCCAAATCCTCTAACTAATCTTTCTCCCCACTCTCCACTCTCTTGACCCTTTAAAACCTCAGCAAGGCCCCCTTCTGCTGGAATCTCCTCTCTCATCTGGCAAACGAGGACTATGCATCCTTTGAACTTCAGCTCTGGCCCCTGTCACACCCCACAAACATTTCTTTCTCCCCCAAGGTGGAAGCAGCCCCCTAACCTGTGCTCACACTGCTCCCCATGCCAATTCCTGGAGAGCCCCACATGCCTACTAGACCATACGGCCCTGAGGACAAGGACCACGTTTCATTCATTTCTGTGTCCTCAGAGCCTTGCTCCATGCCTGGCATACAACAGGAAATCATTAAATGCTTCAATGAGGAAAGAGTCAGATGCTGTGCTCAGAGGACTGGGGAAGTACAGGCTGGGAGACCTGTCTCAGGGTAAGTTGAACCTCTGATTACAATGCCCATAATTCTCCACTTTTTGTATTGCAGGCACCTTTCTGGTCACTGTAGTGGTGAGGGACGCCTTCTCAAACTTGAGTTTGGAAATTGGAAGCATCACTGTCACAGGTAAGAATTTTCTGAAAAGGGGTATAAAATTTGTGCATAGGGGCATCCACACTGGCTCAGGATCTAGAAAGGGGCCGCTCAAAAAGAGATATTAAGAATTCTCTGGTTACTCTAAACAGGCAATAATGTAAGCAGTATAATATCCAACCATTGATACAGAATGGTATCAATCAGGTCTAAAACATCCAGACTTGTATTACTTACAATCCTTTTGGCTTCAAGTAATAGAAAGCCACATCTAAGTGGCTTTAAGTTCAAGTCACATTATCTCCTGTAATTGGTTAGGAGGTAAGCAGTTCCAGGGATGCTTCAATGGCTCAATATCACCAGCAAGGACCCAGACTCCATCTGTCATTCTGCTCTGTCATCCTCAGAGCATTTGTTTGATCCTTCGGCTTGTGCCTCATGTGATCAAGATGGCTGCTGCAGTTCCAGACATCACATGTCAACCCAGCATTATCCAGCAGCAGCAGAAACCCATTTACCCATAGTCATCTCTTTTTAAAATAATTTTATTTACTTATTTACGGTTGTGCCGAGTCTTCGTTGCTGCATAGGCCTTCTCTAGTTGCAGTGAGCAGGACTACTCTCTAGTTGGGCTGAGTGGGCATCTCACCGCGGTGGGTGGCATCACTTGTGGATCATGGGCTCTAGGAGGCACACGCTTCGGTAGTGGCAGCTCCCAGGCTGCAGAGCATGGGCTTAATAATTGTTGTGGTGCTCAGGCTTAGTTGCTTTGTGGAATGTGGGATTTTCCTGGCCCAGGGATCAAACCCATATCTCTTGCATTGGCAGGCAGATTCATTACTACTGAGCCACCAGGGAAGCCTCCCTCTTCTTTTTATTTGGCGGGGGGCACTTTTCCACTAGTCCCTAGCAACCTTCCCTTTAAATACCATTGGCCAAGGTAGGGTCATATGCCCAACTGCAAGGGATGCTGGGAAGCCAGCATTTTTAGGCCCTGTGGGAGAAGATGGATTCTGTCAGCCAAGAGGAGGGCTGTTGGTAGGCAGCCAAGAGTAGATGTCACTGTCTGAAAGTTTGCCTTGAACATGTTTGCCAAAACTTTTCAGTAGCAAGAGGCAGAAAAGCAATTCAGACTGGCTCAAGTCAAAAGGAAATTTTATCAATTCTCAGAAAAGTCCAGGGTTTAGGCACAGCAGGATCCAGTCACTCAATGTCTTCAGAAATCTGCCTCTCTCCATCTCTTTCCATCTCTTGATTCTATGTTGGCTGCAGTCTGATTCCCTCTTCCTAAGAAGGAATCAGAGAGCCTTCCTAAGGCCCCAGGCTTCAGTCCTTAACCCCGAGGAGAAAAAGCATCTCTTTGTTGACATTTCCACCACAAGTCCTGACGCTGCCTCTCACTTGTCCCAGCTTGGTTCATGGTCCCTCCTAGACCTGCTGCTGAGGCCAGGGGGAAGTGGTACTCAGGGCATACCAGGGTCACACGTCCATCCCGGAACCTAATGTAGGATCAGATCCACCCATAGGACTGAGAGTGCGGAGGGATGCTCCCCCAGGGAAAAAACATCACCTGTAAGCGCTGTTATCAAAAGAAGGTGGCAAGGACACCTGGAGGGGAGGGAAAATATGAGATGTCCATTCTGCCGTCCACAGCCCTCCTAGGAGTTTCCACACATGCCATTTAAGGCCCAGAGAGGTTAAGTGACTTTGCAGAAGTCACTCGGTTGATTCATGGCAGGACCAGGGTAGCAGCTATCTCTCTAAATTTCTTTATTCAGGGACCATCTTCCTTCTTAAGGTTAAGCAAGTTCTCTGGGTCTAGCATTTTAGCTTTGCTTTGTATAATTTTACAGACCTTCAAACTTATCATTGTGAGAATGAGAATTTACTGAGAGGGAATTTTTTTAAAGATCAGTAATACTTTGATATTAAAATATCCAAGCCACCAGGGCCTAGTGAATCATATGGAATGACCAACTCCAAGCGCTCACCTTAATCACTACACTTTAATTAGGCAGTAATCACACTCACATTTCAGTTATCTTCAGAGCATATCACCTGAGAGTACCTGCTCCATTTTTAAAAAACTTGACACGCTAATGTTCTTTATGGATGAACAGATGACAAAGCAATTATATATAGCACAGCACTCAGTCCTCTTGGAGCTTTGAAAAATAAGGGTTGCCTTCAGCCTTCTTTACAGATGTGTATGCTCAGTCGCTCAGCTGTGTCTGGCTCTTTGCAGCCCTATGGGCTGTAGTCCACCAGGCTCTCTGTCCATGGCTTTCCAGGCAAGAACACTGGAGCAGGTTGCCATTTCCTACTCTAGGGAATCTTCCCAACCCAGGGATCAAACCTGCATCTCTTGCGTCTCCTGCATTGGCAGGTGGGTTCTTTACCACTAGTGCCACCTGGGAAGCCCACTCTTTATGGATGAAGCATCTAATACTCAGTAACTAACCTGTCCAGGTTCACACAGCTGGTAAGAGGCCAATGAAAGGATCCAGATACACACCATGGTGTGCTGAGTCCAACTCCTACCAGACTGCCAGAGCAGCTTGTACCCATCTCTCCCCATCCGGCATTCAGTGAGGTCAACTTGGCATCTTGAGCTCTGCCCTTATGGGATCATTTGCACCACAGAAATAATCCACAAGCACTACAAATCAGAGCTCCCACCCTCACCCTTCAAGTGCTAGGTAAACATTAATAGAAAACAGTTGCATGTCTGACCTAAATATTGAGTTCTACCTGCACTGGCAGCTGTCTACCTCTTTCTTACCTACAAAAGCAGTGTCTCTGGGCGGGTGGCAAACATGACGGTTTTGCTTCTGACCTGTTTCCTATGACCCGAATGTTTGCTATGTGTCCCTAGATTATTTCCAGAGACAGGCAGATGCTCTGACTCTGCCCTTTGGTGATCTTGTAAACACCACCAATGTTTGACACCCATCCCCACTGTGTTCACAGCTCCTTCCAGTCTCCAAGAACCACCCAGAACAAAGGTCCAGAGAAAGAATGTGAGTATTTAAAAAAAAAAAAACACTTAACCTTACAAGAAAAAAGGTGTCTAAGTACTCTGTTTTATTGGGGTTTGGGCCTTTTGGGTGCTAACAGCACAGCACTAGCAATTAATGAGGCTTCTTCTGTTTAAAAAGAAGCCCAGAAGAACTGAAATCAAATGAAGCATGCTCTCTAACCACAACAGCACTATGCAATAAGTCAATAATAAGTCATCTAGGATATGTAGATAACTATCAGACATGTTGGAAATTAAACAGCATACTTCTTTAAAAAAAATCAATGGATCAAAGAAAAAAATCAGAAGGATATTTTTAAACATTTCTAAGTGATAATGATAACACAGCCTATCCAAATATACGGGGCGCAGCTAAGGCAATGCTCAGAGGGAGATTCATGGCTTTTAACGCTTATTTTAGAAAACAGGCCCAGGTTCTTTAGTGTTTATAGCAAGACCAAGTCTTTGATTCCTTGCTGTTGACTTTTTCTTGCATTCATTTCTTCAACAACAAGATTTCCTGTGCCTCTACAATGTTCAATGTTCAGATATTAGGGGCTGGGGATACATTGGTGAATAAACATACGTGTGGTCCCTGCCTTCATGAAGCTTAGTGGGTTGAGACTAACAAATTAGCAAAGAATTAATAATTGTGATGTGTCTAACTAGAATCAATAGGGTGCGGTGACAGCAACTTACAGACAGTGTAAGTGTACTGTTAAATGCGACCAGACAAGACCTCTGAAGAAGTGACATTTAAGTGGGGACCTGAAGGTAGGATAGTCAGCCACCCTGATAGGAAGAACAAGAGCTGTCTGGGTGCATAGATGAGAAGGCTCTGAGGCTGTGTCAGGGGAGGAGGAGGATGGAGGAGATTACTGAGATGGGCAGAGGCCAAATCACATGGGGTCTTGGGTGCGAGGGTGTTTGGGTTTTATTCTCGGCCCATGGAGACCCCTGGGGGTTGAGCTCTGTTGCAGCCTCCTGATATTCCCAGGCCAAGCCCTCTGGGCCTGAGCTTTCAACAGGTCCAACCAGAATTGATCCTGGAGCATACTGCACTCCTGACCACTCCTTTCCTAGAATCCATGTGCTCTCTGTCACCGCCCAGCTCACCCTCCCTCCTCCTCCCAGAAGGCTCCAGGGTCCTGTCCTCTGGGAAGCTTACCCCAACACCAGCTGTCTGCTGTGTAGAGCTGACAGCTCTGCAGCCTCTCTGCTCTAGACACAAGAGGACGCACATCACTATTATTCTCACTTGATATGCAGCAACCCCAGGAGTCAGACACGATCAGAACCTCCAGGGAAACAGACTCTTAGCCTACTGCCTCCCTCATCTACGTTCTCGTGATCCCATGAGCGCCCTCTACTGCAGCAGTTAGCACTCTGCGTTTTAATCCTTGGTCTTCTGGTCTGTCCGTCAGAGGAGACGTAAGGGCAGGGGCTGGGTCTCTCTCTGTTCCTGTATCTCTAGGCATCGAGCACAGGGCCTGGCCCATAGCTGCCACTGCCAGCACAGCTGAATGTATGATGAACCCTTAGCCGTCAGTCCACACCAGGCCAGTGACTTACCTGGTGATCCATCCTACTCCACGCCTTACATTGTAGCCATCTCTTGCACAGACTGCTCTGGGGCGGAAGGTGGGGTGCCAGCTGTGGAGGGTATCTGACTGGCCAGCTGCTTCTTCTGCAGAGAGACAAAGGGAACGTGGAGCTGTACGTGGAACCTGGTCAGTACTTGGATCCTTTCACCACAGTGACCCTGGGCTGGCCGGATAGGGATAAGGACTTACGCTTCCAGTGGGCATGTGGTAGGTGGTCTTAGAGCTCTGAAACATCTTATCTCATCACAAAGCAATGGACAGCGGTCAGCTTTTGCTGTTCTTAAACTTCACACCAGGATTATTCATGCTTGACACTTTGTGTGCCTTGTATGTGCCAGAGACGGTGAATTCCATGGAAATGGGAGGTGTGGGGAGAAGTGGCCTTGAAGGCAGACAACCAGAAGAGGCACTATCTATAGAGAATTTAGGAACAATAATTAGACCCTAAAAGTCAGTCTGCTTTTTTATTATTGCCACAAATAATGTCAGTGGTAAAACTCTCCTCTCCTCTTGAACTCATCCCTCTTTTAACCTCCACGCTTTTGGTATGCCACAGTTTAGAAAGAGGAAATGATGAGGCCTTTTCTGACAAAACTTTTTTGTCAACCACTAGCACCTATTTTGGAGAAGGCAATGGCACCCCACTCTAGTCCTCTTGCCTGGAAAATCCCACAGACGGAGGAGCCTGGTAGGCTGCAGTGCATGGGGTTCCTGAGTTGGACATGACTGAACAACTTCACTTTCACTTTTCACTTCCATGCATTGGAGAAGGAAATGGCAACCCACTCCAGTGTTCTTGCCTGGAGAATCCCAGGGACGGGGGAGCCTGGTGGGCTACTGTCTATGGGGTTGCACAGAGTTGGACACGACTGAAGCGACTTAGCAGCAGCAGCAGCACCTATTTTTAAGAAGTGGTTGTTCTCCTTTTAAAAGGAATAGCTAGCTAAGTGTATGTGCTCAGTTGTATCCGACTCTTTGTGACCCCATGGACTGTAGTTCACCATGCTCCTCTGTCCATGGAATTTCCCAAGTAAGAATATGGAGTAGACTGCCATTTCCTACTCCAGGGGAATCTTTCCAATTCAGGGATCAAACCCGTGCCTCTTGCACCTCCTGCATTAGCGGGCAGATTCTTAGATATATTCTCCCTATGGACACACTCCTTTAGAAATAAAATGAATGCCATTCATACTGTACATATTGCTTTTGTTAACCATTTTTTTCATCGAACAATATACCCTATATATTTTTAAGTCAATATATTCTTCTGCACCTTGATTTTCATAACTGCATAATAGACTGTCAAGTTGCTATATGGGCATTTACTCACCAGTGCCCTCTTTTTGGACACTGAGTTTCTTTTGAATTATTTGCCCTTAAAAACAACACTATAATGAACATCCTTGCAATGTTCAATTTTTATTTGCATCTGTGATTACTTTCATCAACAAGTTCCAAAGTCATGTAATACTTGAAATCTTTTGATATGAATTGGCAAGTTTCACAACACCCTTCAGCATGTTAGTTCTTATTATCTGAATTAATAGAGGATACAACAAGTATACACTTTAGGTGACTGAGCTGATGACCCGACCCCCAAGCATGTCCTGTGAATGACTACACACTGAGGGTGGTTGGGGTAGTGGATAAACATTGATCAACAGAGTTGAAGGGCAAAGATTTACTGAGCTGATATAAAGCAGGAGATGATCTGCAGCCTCCCAGATGGAGATTCATCCTCCCAGGTCCCCAGTGTACCCCCAGAGACAGACAGCTGTGGACAATCCCTTACATCAAGAACAAGAAGACGCCTTGAATGTTCTCCAGGCGAGGCTGTTTATCCGCTCAGCGCCTCTCCAGCTATAGGCTGTCCTGCTCACCAGTGCCAGTCACTGATGCGAAACAAGCCAACAAACCCTGCAGGTCTGCTTAGAGTTTGGGTGAAGCAAGGGTCATTTTCCTAAAAGCATCCTTCTGCAGCAGCATTCCTACAACCTGAAAGTGAACAGAAAAAACCCCCAAAAATCTCTATTTGGAGCCAATTTTCTTATCAATGACCCATTTCTTCTAAAAACCCAAACCAGAAGGTAGCCACGTGTGTTAAGTTCAAGGTTCCTGGTGGATCGCAGTGTTGACCCACCTCTCTCTCTCTCAGGCCGCTGCTGGGCCCAGTGGAGTGACTGTGTTGAGAGGCAGCTGCTCCGCATAGACCAGAGGGAGCTGGTGGTTCCACCGTCCTGCCTGCCGCCCTCGGACTCTGCTGTTACCCTGCGCCTGACAGTCTGGAGAGGCCTGGAGCTGGAGAACCTGGGGGAGCAGTGCCTCTATGTGTCCGCCCCCTTGGAACTCAGGCCGCGAATCAGGTGGGGGTGTTGAGAACAAACTCCTGCAGGGTTGCCGTCCGGCCAGGGTGTTCTGACAGTCAACTCTGGCTACACTGAATAAGGGGCAGGGTTCACACTGGTGGGGAAAACCAGGCCCTGTCTCCGTTCTCTCTGGAATCACTCAGTGGTCAGTGATGAATTACACAAATGAATGGAAGGAGAGAGTGTTACCTCCATGACAGCTTCCCTGACCCAAAGGCTGCCTCAGCAGAGATGCAAAGACGGAAGAGGAATGAACTTGGCCAGGAAAAGGGGGCTTGAGAGAGAACAGAACAGCAAAGGGAGGGAGCATAGAACAATCTAGAAGTGAAAGAGGCTGGTATGGCTGGAGCACAGAGGAAGAGCAGGCAGGGGCTAGCTCGGCAGGGCCTTGAGGGTTGTGTGAGATGCATGACTTTGGACTCTATCCTAAGAGTTCTGGAAAGCCACCAAGATGTTTAAGCAGGCTGGGAATGTGAACATGTTTTGCTTCCAAACACTGGTAGCTGGGTAGAGAAGCAGCTGGAGTGGGTGAGAGAGGACTCAGGGAGACTGCTTAAGCTCATGCAGGAATCAAGAGGAGAGTTCAAGGTAGCAATGACTGCCAGCTGGGTCCCTGAAGGAAGAAGATGGCTCACTCGAACTGGGCACTGATGGGAGCTGGATAAGGGTTGATTTACAGATGTGGGCAGGGATAAGAGGACCAACCATGGATGACCATGGAGGCTGCAAGAGGAAGCCACTGTCCCTCTTAGGACTTCAGGGGAAAGAGGCGGGGATGGCATTCCTGTGAACCCCCCGGGGAGCTGCAGCTGCGGGAGAGGTGCCCCTGGAAGGAGCTGGGGCCTCAGCCAGAGGAGCACGGCCTCTGTCAACTACAGGCCATTTGGTGAGGAGCAGGGAGAGTGGTGAACAACTATCCCAATGCTCCCATCGGCTAGGCCCAGACAGAAGACAGAGGGAGTTGGAACCTGGTGATGCAGTCTATGGAGCTCAGTCCTGGGTACACAGAGCCACAGAGTTGACGGCGAGCGGGCTGCAGGGGCAAAGGGAGAATGTCCGGCCCACTAGTTCTGGGGTAGACGAGAAGTCAGAAGTAGGGAGATTATTCAGCTACTATGAAGCTCATATGGAAAGGATCGGGAATGGGCTAGACACAGCAGGAGTCAAACTGACCTCTCATTGACTCAAGAGGGGGAACATGACAACAAGAGAAGGCCTAAGACTCAGGTCAGGATGTGTGGGCCCATGTTCCATCCCCTAGCCAGGATGAATCACATAACCTCTCTGAGCTCGGTTTGCTCATCTGTGATATGGGAATGCTGATAGGGTTATGGTCAGCACTGAAAGCCAATAAAAGTAGGACATGGCAGGTATGCTGCCAAATCATAGCGTTCACTGGAGTCGGAGCTCCAATACATTGGCCACCTGATGTGAAGAGCCGACTCGCTGGAAAAGACCCTGATGCTGGGGAAAACTGAAGGCAAAAGGTAAGAGGGGGCAGAGGATGAGATGGTTGGATGGTATTACCGATGGACATGAATCTGAGCAAATTCCAGGACATACTGAAGGATGGGGGAGCCTGGTGTGCTGCAGTCCATGGGGTCGCAAACAGTCAGACATGACTTAGCAACTGAACAACAATTGATCATTATTAGAACTATAAAGAATCATGGAGATTGATAGCTCTCATCCCCTCACCTTGCAAGTGAGGAAACTGAGGCTCAGACAGGTTAAGTGACTTGTGCGAGGTAGGCTTTCATAAGTGGCAGGGATGAGATTGGAGCCTGGGGTCCTGTCAGCCTCCTGCACTTTTCATCCTGTTATCCTGTGCAGTGAATGGAATGGGGATTCAGGCAGACACAAACTGCTCCACCTCCATGACCACAGGTATGTCCCAGTTTGGGTTGGGGAAGGGGCTGCTTTTATTCTGCTTTTACTTGAAAAAAGGCTGTTTCCTCCTTCTCAAATAACTTGAGAAGAACTGGACCAAGCAAGATGGCTCCTCAGACTAAGGATCTTCCCGGCTCCATTCTCTGTCTCCTTTTCAGCTGTGAGGAGAACTGCGGGCCAGTGGACGCCAGCAGGGACGTTATGCTGAAGGTCACCATGGGGGACAGGTCTGCAGCAGCCATGTTCAGCTGGTATTTGGATGACACCCCACTGGCGAAGGTGAGGATACTGGCAGCCTCACAAAAACAGAAATGTCTTCCCACTTTGACTGACCAGACCTGTGTCACGCTCCCAGGACTGAGCTGGGGGTGGGTCAGTCCACTCAGCCCGTGGAATAGGAGTCAGGGGCTGGGGGCACTGGCCTGCAGAGATGCAGGGGAGCAAAACCAACAATAAACATCGCAGCGGATGCCACGGGGGCCCCAGCCATCCCTCTTACCAGGCTGATCCAGGCCTCCTGCAGTGCTATGGGGAGGCTGCTGGCCCATACCCGTGGGGGTCTAACAGCTAGCCCCCCAGCGTTTGAGTGCCACAATTTCTGTGGTGCAGCTTATGCTCCAGAGCTCCCCATGACACCAGGCTGAATGAAGCTGGGTGCCTCCTAAAACCGCTTCTTTGCCTCGTTTCCTTTTCTCCCCACCTCAGCTGCCCTCTTGGTTTTCCCTGGGAGCCTTCCCTTGTAAATGCCCTGCACATGAACCCTCGTCTCAGGCTCTGCTTCCAGGGAACCTGACTGAGGACAGATACCCCGACATGCTGGGGATGAGCATTTGGGCTGACCTCAGGGAGAGCCGGTGCTGCTGTCCATCCGTCAGAGACAAATCCGAAAGGCCTCCCCAGCTCAGAAGCCACTGCCCGGGGGGCCTGGTGGCCTGGCTGCAGCCTCAGGGGTACTGGGCTGTGCTCTCTTTCAGGCCGAGCCTCTCCCTGAGGCCTGCAGACTCCCAGGATTCTGGCCGCGTTCTTCAGTCCTCCTTCAGAGCAACACCTCCACTCTGCTGCTCAACGGCTCCTTCCTGAGGATCCGCGACCAGGCCGCCCGGATCAGGGTCACAGGTGGGCAGGCTCCTCCAGTCTCTCGTCACAGACCCCACCTCTGGCAGAGAGTGAACTGAGAGGAAGCCAGGGGTGCTGAGACAGGGCCAGCACACACAGGCTCTGGTGTGAATCCCACCACCACCACCTTCTAGCTGGGAGACCTTAGGCCAGAGATTTGGGCCTGTTTCCTCACATGCAAGCAGGGCAATTGAAAGGTCTGCCTCTGAACTGTACGGCGCAGGCTGAGAGACACGACACGGGTGGTGAAAGCAGACCGTCCCGGGGTGCAGCCTGCGTCCTGCCAGGCGATTCAGCGCTTCTCACTGAAAACAAGTGCCGGACAGCAGAATGTAGGCTCTCAGAAAGATGAATAACGGGGTAACTATTCCTTTTCAGATGAACTCCTTTGATTCAGTATTTCTCAAAGTGGCTCACAGGCCACTCGCCCAGTATAACCTGGTACTATTTTAAATTACACATTCTGGGGTTCACCCCAAACCTTCTGAATTAAGTCTGGGCCAGGGAATTCATTTTAATTGATTAAAATTCTGTATGTACAACTCTTCCAGGCATGCACTGTTTTTGAAAATTAGGTGATTATAACAGGTGGTTTGGGGTGTCGGTGCAGGTTAGCTGGGGCTCTTCATGGTGCTGTGGGAGCCCTTGGTTTGGGGTAGGATCTTCCTCCTTCTAGGTCCTGATTGTGGCCCTTCCAAGCTTGGTGTCTTGGGAGAAAATTCTTATTTTCCAATATTCTTCCTCCTCACTAAAGCCCTGTGAGGAAGCTATTATTAGCTCCACTTTACAGATGAGGAACTGAGTCTCAAAAAGGTCAGAGCCAAGGTCACATGGAGAGTAAATGGCAGGACTAGGATTCTGTCTCTGTCCAGTTTTGCTGAGTGAGACCCTGGAATGCCCTGCCTGAGGTGTGAAGGGTAGGGGCGTAGTACTTAAGATATGCAGATTTCTGAGCCTTACCCCCGAATCTCCAGAGAGAGGCTCTGGAGCAAGGCCTGGGAATCTGCATGTTAAACAAGTTCCCAGGAGCTCATGAGCCATGGTGGAGTCTGTGTGGCACACACAGCCCCTAAGCACATCTTTTGTCTTCACCCCCTAGCAGTGACCGGGTGTGCCTACGGGGAGGACACCTATGTGGTCAGCTCCCTGCCTCCCCTGGAGGTGCCCACCTGCACCATTGCCCCAGAGGAGGGGACCATCCTGACGAGCTTCGCCATCTTCTGCAGTGTCTCCACTGCCCTGGGCCCCCTGGAGTACTGCTTCTGCTTGGAGTCAGGTACCGGCTCAGGACTGCACTCACCCCTCACTCTTGGGCTCATTCCTCTCCAAGAGCAGGCACCCCTCTCTCTCTGAGAGCTGCAAAAAATGTGTTCTGTGGGTGAGAGAGGTTTGCAGGATGACCCATAACCCCCACCCCAGGCCCATTGACCCAGCATGGCCCATCACTATCTCCTCTGCAACTATAGAGGCCAAAATGACCTCTGTCCTGGCATGAGGGACACGGGGAGGATGAAATGGAGGAGGGTGTGCAGAAGTATGACTACCAGGACACCATTCCTTAGTACACTCTGGGAGGAGCCCTGACTCCTGGAGCTCTTCAGGACTAACACGGCCCAGCTCACAGAATCATCAGTGATGTTGGAGAGCCATTTTGGAGAGGCAACAGGGAGTGGGTGATGTCACAGAGCATGCCAGGAGGAGAACCGCTTGCAAAAGTCCACAGGAGGAGATGCCCTGGCCAGCGCCCTGTCGCTGTAGCCCCCACCCAGGACTGCTGCGGGGCATCCTCAGGGGAGACAGGAAAGCCACCCAAGGTGCCTCTGCTTACCTGGAATGGGGGTGGCTGGTCCTTGGTAGGCTTATCTGAGTCCTTGTCTCTTCCCAATGAACTTCAGCATTTTATGACCCTCACAAGAGCTCTTGAAAATGTTCTAGTCAGACTGGGACCATCATCCAAACCGAGGCTCCAGGAGTGTTGCTGGAGGGCTCCCCAGTATCTAGCATTAAACACCACAATGATGTAAACTGGACACCTTGACAAGGTGAAGGTGGAGGGGAGCTATCGTCAGATCATGGGGTGTCCTTCAAATAGATGCGGAATGCATGTCTGTGACTGGGTCTGAGCCTACAGGGAAACAATTCAAGGATGGTAAGTATATTTCATTTCAAATCTTTGTCTCCCTAAATGAAGACACCAGGCCAGCTGCTCCAGTTCTGACTGGTTATTCTGTTATAGTTCCTCCTTCTGCCTGACACAGGTGAGCAGGGGCAAGGAAGCATGACCAACATAAAAATGAATTGGCAATCGCAGTTCAATAACTTTGTGATTGTTTGCACACTACAATGAAGAGATTCCAATGACAGGCGAGTCCCCTTTAAGGACACAAGGATATTCATTCATTCATTCATTTTTACAACAAACATATTGAATTTCAGGCTCTGTTCTAGGTCCTGTATATATAGTAATGAACAAAATAGAGAAAGTCTCTGACCTCACTGTATTTATAATCAGTGGTGGAGACAGCTGGTAAACAAAGACAGAGGATGGGAAGCACTGTTTTAGACAGAGCAGCCTGGGAAGACCTTTATACAGGAAGTAATATCTGAGGGAGTCTGGATAGGCTTTGAACCAGTTGTTAAGATCGTCTTCCTTTCCTTCTGCTCCTCTTTCTCCTTATTTTTGTAATTTGGTTTACCACTTTGAATTTTTCTAAAAAATCTATCGAGGGGGATTGTTTTTCTGAAAATCTTCATGAATTCTAGTAAGGCTATTCCAAAGTCATAGCAGCAGGTGATTTCCTAGGGAGGACAATCAGTCAGTTCAGTAGCTCAGTCGTGTCCGACTCTTTGCGACCCCATGGACTGCAGCACTCCAGGCTTCCCTGTCCATCACCAACTCCCAGAGCTTGCTCAAACTCACATCCATTGAGTCAGTGACACCATCCAACCATCTCATCCTCTGTCGTCCCTTTCTCTTCCTGCCTTCAATCTTTCCCAGCATCAGGGTCTTTTCCAATGAGTCAGTTCTTCACGTCAGGTGGCCAAAGTACTGGAGATTCAGCTTCAACATCAGTCCTTCCAATGAATATTTAGGACTGACTTCCTTTAGGATGGACTGGTTGGATCTCCTTGCTGTCCAAGGGACTCTCAAGAGTCTTCTCCAACACCACAGATCAAAAGCATCAATTCTTTGACACGCAGCTTTCTTTATAGTCCACCTCTAACATCCACACATGACTACAGAAAATATAGCCTTGACTAGACAGACCTTTGTTGGCCAAGTAAAGTCTCTGCTTTTTAATATGCTGTCTAGGTTTTCCTAGCTTTTCTTCCAAGGAGCAAGCGTCTTTTAATTTCATGGGTGTGGTCACCATCTGCAGTAATTTTGAAGCCCAAGAAAATAACATCTGTCACTGTTTCCATTGTTTCCCATCTATTTGCCATGAAGTGATGGGACCAGATGCCATGATCTTCATTTTTTGAATGTTGAGCTTTAAGCCATCTTTTTCACTCTCCTCTTTCACCTTCATCAAGAGGCTCTTTAGTTCCTCTTCACTTTCTGCCATAAGGGTGGTGTCATCTGCATATCTGAGGTTATTGATATTTCTCCTGGCAATCTTGATTCCAGCTTGTGCTTCATCCAGCCTGGCATTTCGCATGATGTACTCTGTATATAAGTTAAGTAAGCCAGGTGACAATATCCAAAGTCATAGCAGCAGGTGATTTCCTAGGGAGGACAGTGGATCAGCATAAACTCTGTCTTCTCCCGGGAAGTATAGAGGCCAAGAGTCCTTGACGTGCCCTCACGAGCTGTGGCTTTTGTGTCCTTGTCATCAGGCTCTACCCTGGTGGACTTACAGTCACGCTGAGACCTGGAAATGCACCCTTAATTATTCAGTGTCCATTTGCCAGGTTCCTGTCTATACTGTGGCCCTGAACCTGCCCTCCCATCAGTTTACCTGCCGCTTGGAAAAGAAAACAATGACTTCATGTTGACAGTGGTCATTTCTGTCTCCAATCACGTGGGGAGCAGACAGCAGACCCAGGCCGTGGTTAAGGTAAGTGGCAGCCACTGTTCCTCTACTGAGACAATTTCTTCTTGTTTGTTTTTTTTTAATTAACTAATTTATTTCTTTGCTTGGCTGTGTTGGGTCTTGTGGCATGTGGGATCTTGGTTGCATCACGTAGAATCTTTCATTGTGGTGCATGGACTTTCCAGTTGTGGTGCACAGGCTTATTTGCCCGGTGGCATGTAGGATCTCAGTTCCCCAACCAGGGACTGAACCCATGTCTTCTGCATTGCAGGACAGATTCTTAACCACTGAACCACCAGTAAAGTCCCTGAGATAACTTCTTGACTTGTCTGAACTTCACCAAGAGGGTGGTGGGGTTGAAAGGAGCCAAGGGCATGACCATATGAGGGTTTATTCATTCATTCCTTCAACATATATTTACAGAGCACCTACCACATGCCTGGTCCTGGTGACACAGCCATGGGCAAAACAGACCTGGTCTCTCCCTTTGTAGATCTTATGATTAGTGGCCAGTACAGGGGAAGGATCCAGGGGATTTGGGGTGGGGTACCTGAGGGAGGTGGGGGCAGAAGAACCTAGAGATGAGTTAGACCAGTGCCTTCAGAGTTCAGAGGAAGGAGGACCAAGATCAGCCACTAGGTCTACAAGGAAGACGTTGGATAAAATTTCAAGTCAGTTTCAAAGGTGAGAAGCCAGGTGGATGGAAAGACCTGCGGGCACAATGAGGAGAACAGTGAGAGGTAAAGTCATTACCTGCCCGAGATTTGCTCCATGTGGCCATCAGTGCAAGTGGGTCCACTGCCCTCAAGCCCTGGGGGGAGCGCCCATGCCAGGTAAAGCCATCCAGTCCTTCACCATGTGCAGGCTGGGCCTTCAGGCTCCAGGTTGAGAAGAACTGGTGGGTTGAGATCCTCCTGCTCTGAGCACATCTCTGGTCTCCTGTTAGGTGGGACTTGGACACACCTGCGTGGAGGAGGAAGCATTCCAGGCCGTGGTGTGGGACAATGTCACCGCCATTCTGCAGGGTGGGCGTGGCCCTGAGTGGCTCTTCCAGCTGGCCAGGGCTGTGTCATCCGTACTGGACCAGGGGCCAGGCTCCAGGCAGCTGCCAAGAGTGGACACCAGGCAGAAGGTGCTCCCAATGGACTCCTCTGTCCTTTTGCTGGGGTCCTGGGGTCTGCATGCAGCCATTTGGGGAGGGTAGTGGGGTCCAAGGATCCATGGGGAAGTCTTTGGTGTCTCCCAAGTTGATGTCACGTCTCTCTTCCAGTACTTTCAGTGACTGACATAAAATGAAGCAACCTTTCTCTGCTCAGCTTCATGGAACCACAGGTTTCTAGGGTGGGAGGGAATTTAGAGGGTACCACTCCTGTCTCTTCCTGTTCAATTCAGTTCAGTTGCACAGTCGTGTCCAATTCTATGCAACCCCATGGACTGCAGCACGCCAGGCTTCCCTGTCCATCGCCAACTCCCAGAGCCTACTCAAATTCATGTCCATCGAGTCGGTGATGCCATCCAACCACCTCATCCTCTGTTGTCCTCTTCATCTCCCACCTTCAATCTTTCCCATCATCGGGGGCTTTTCCAATGAGTCAGTTCTTCGCATCAGAAAGGGGATGAAACTGAGGCCCAGAGGAGAAGAGTGACCCCGTCTTGACCATACGGTCCATGGTTTGATGCTGTCCCATCTGTCATTTACCATTTCTACTGTCAGGCCCAAGACTGACATTCTCTAAGCCTCAGTTTTCCCACCTGGAAAACAGGGACAATAATAGTATTTTCCTTACAAGGTTGTGGTGAATGTTCAGAGTTACATTCACTGTAGCTATGAGTCAAATCACAGGAAAATTGCCAACATTCAAACAGCTTTAATTCATGAATATGGCCATTCCATGTGATACAACCTAGTATAAGCAACTCTGGCAGAAAGCACGGTTACCTCCACTCCCAGTGCATGCTCCTAGACATCTGCCTGCACTCACCACACACAGCGTCACACACACCTGCTGGGTGTGGGGGGCAGAGGACAGACTCCTCTGGAACCTGAAGGGTTTGATGAGAGCGCTGAGCACACTGCAGAGGATGTGAGCAGCTTTCCCAGGTCCACATTTCCAGGAGGTAGTGAAGATAAGAGCAAACCCAGGTTGGCTCTTCCCCTGCCCACCTCCGGCCCTCTCACCCCAGCCTTTCTCTGCAGTTAGCCCCCCAGCCCCAACACACATGCATACAACTCCACCTGGCTCTCCTTCACCCTGAGCATGACTTAGATGCTTCCCTTTGGAAGGGAACTTCTTTTTGGGTACTGTATGATCCTAAGCACACAGACTACATAGCCTGACCCCAGGTCTTCTCATGAAACACTGGGGTCCTGGTGACAGACAGATGTCAAGCTCTCATTGGGCAATGGAGGAGATTTTAAGAAGGGCTCTGTTGAGAAAACTGGAGGCAAGTTTTCAGAAACAAACAAGAGAGGACACAGGACCCCAGGGGCTCACCCTGAAGTGACCAGCATCCTGAAGGGACAGCTGTGTGTGGAGGGGGCTCCTTGGTAGGAGTGGTGGTTTTTGAAGGATGAGGCTGGCAACCCTGGCAGGGAGTGTGCCTGCAACAAAGCTTCCTGCTCTCTCCTCCCGCCCTCTCGTCTCCTGCGAGTGAATCCACAGGCCAGAGGCCCAGCAGCCTGACATCTCCATGCAGGCAGCCTCCAGGACGGCGACCAAGGATGGGGAAGATCTGCAGAGGCAAATGTGAGATCATCCATTACCCACTTGAGTTTCCCTCCAGAACATTCTGGTACGAGTCCCCTCACAGACAGGCCTATTCTTCCCTCCACCCAAGTTGTAGCCTGAATGGGAGCCTGGTTGGCAGCAGACACGCTCAGACTCTGCAGCTGCTGTGAAAGACTGTTGCTTTTCAGTTGCTCAGTCATGTCTGACTCTGTGCAATTCCATGGACTGTTGCCTGCCAGGCTCCTCTGTCTATGGGATCTCCCAGACAAGAATACTGGAGTGGGTTGCCATTTCCTTCTCTAGGGGTTCCTTCCTAACCCAGGGATAGAACCCTCATCTCCTGCATTGGCAGGCGAGTTCTTTATCACTGAGCCACCAGGGAAACCTGAAAGACCGTTAGGCGATTAGATGAGCAAGTTGTGAGTAGCAAGCAGGGCAGGAGGGTGAGAGTGAAAGTTCACCTCTGTGCTCTCCTAGATGGCTGCTATGAGCCATATCTGGCCATCTATTTTTTAATTAAAAAGAATTTTAATGAAATAAAGTTAAAAACCCAGTTCTCTGGTTGCACTAGCCACATTCCAAGGGCTTAATATGTAGTTACATTTCGCAAGCGGTTATGTTACTGGACAAGCAAAAGGACAGAACATTTCTATCAACATACAAAGTTCGATGGGGTGGTGCTAAAATTGTATTCTTAGATTTTATCCGCCTCAACCAAAGCCAGCCCCTGGCCAGCCCCTGGTTAGGGCTTAGAAAGCATGTTCCCCTAGATGCTCCAGGAGGTCTGGCTTAAGGCTGGAGTGGCAGGGGGACTGGAGGGAGTCTTGTCCCCACTGCCCCCCAAAGCACACAGGGACCTATGCCTGCAACAAGCTCTCCCACCCACACTGGGCCATCACAGTAAGCCAGTTTCTGAATTTCATGCCATCTGAGTCACCATGAGACCATTTGTTTTAAAATAATGCCAGATTTTACAAATTTGATTTGAAGAACTGGAAAAAGCTTGAGACATCCTGTATTAGTTTCCTCCTGCTGCTGTAACAAATAACCATAAACTTCATGACTTAAAATGACACAAATGTCTTATCTTACCATTCTGGAGGTCAGGAGTGTGAAAGAAACAAGGTTCACTGGGGCTAAAGCCAAGGTGAGGGGCTTGGCAGGGCTGTGAGCTGTCTGGAGGCTACAAGCAAAAATCTATCTATGGGCTTTTCCAGCTTCTAGAAGCTGCCCCCATTGCCTGCTCCATTTTCAACACCAGCATCTTCAAGCCTCCTCCCTCCACGGCCTCCCCCTTCTCCTCCTGTCTTCTGTCTCCCTCTCTGCCACCTCTTGTTCCACCATCACATCTCCTTCTCTGACTCTGACCCTCCTAGCTCCCTCCTTCAAAGACCCCCATGAAGACTCAGAAAACGAAAATATGGTTGCTGGAGGGGGAAGGGATAGTTACGGAGTTTGGGGAGGTCATGTACACACTGCTGTATTCAAAATGGATAACCAACAAGGACCTACTGCACAGCACAGGGAACTCTGCTCAGTGTTATGTGGCAGCCTGGATGGGAGGGGGGTTTGAGGGGAGAGTGGATACGTGTATATGTATGGCTGAGTCCTTTCACCATTCACCTGAAACTATCACAACCTTGTTAATAGGCTATACCCTGATACAAAATAGAAAGTTAAAGTTTGAAAAAAATAAATAAAGGAGAAAAAAATCACAGGGACCCCTGTGACGATACTGGTCCCACCTGGTTAGTACAGGATACTCTCCCCATCTCAGAATCCTTAATTTAATCAAACCTCCACAGAGATTCTGCCCAAATGTCTCTTGTCATGTGAATAACATATGCACAGGTTTCAGGGACTAGGGTGTGCCTATTTTTGGGAGGCTATGATTCTGCCTACCATACATCCTAAGAGACAAGCAGAGATCTATCAGCTTTGGAAGACCCCACATGAGCCTGGTCGCTTTCTCAGACCCCAGATCTTGCTGGGACAGCCTCATCAAGCCACTGGAATTACATTACCTCTCCTGCCTTCCTCTGTCTTTTCCAAGGTCAGAGAGCACATCTTGGGGTCACTGTCTGTGGTCAATGCCACCATGGGGGACATGCAGAGGGTGTGGGGGCTGGCTGAGGTGCTGAAAGAGGTGACCCAGCACAGTGAGGAGCTCACGCCCTTGGCCCAGGTGAGTAGTTCCCACCCACTAAGTCCTGACCTTTATTTCTGGGACCCTGATCATTCTTCCCACTTAACACATCCATTTGCTCGCATACCCCTTCTATCCATATACATCTATACATATACATTCCTGACCTTTCACTCATGTATCCATGTGTTAATTTATTCATTCATTTAACAAATGCTCCCTAAACGCCTAGTATGTGCAGGTACTATGCAATTCATAGAAAATTCAGCAGCAAACCCCATAGACATGGCCTGTGCCTTCATGGCACTTTTAGGCCAGTGGGATGACCAGATACTGAACAAATAACTTCGTAAGTACATATATGATTACAAAATTGGAATAAGTGCTGTGTCCGGCCAGTCAGCCAGCCAGCCAGCTGTCCCCAGTCAGTGAATGCTTACTGAATACCTACTATGTGCTGGGCATTGTGCAAGACACTCTGGGAAAGACTCCGAGATGGACAAGGTTACTGTCCTGAAGGAATTGGGCACATGGCAGGGAAGGAACACCTGGCTTCCAGTCCTCGACACAGGCAGTTTGTGTGACAGGCCCGGCCCAGATCTCCCCTGGCTTGAGTTCCCACATGCTCCCTTTCACCGCAGTGCTGGTCCCTGGAGGAGTTTAGGGGATGGTCTGTTCCAAGCAGGGCCTCATGCTGTTCTTCCTCCTCCTCTGGGTGAGCCAGCGGGAGGCCGGCAGGGCTCTGCAGCATGCCAGTGAGGGCCTGCTGGCAATGAGTGCCGAGGCCCACCCTGAGGACTGGAGGCGCCAGGCGGCCACCAGGGACCTGCTCCAGGCTGTGGGCAATGTGCTCGAAGCGTCCCTGAGGGACTGGTCTGAAGAGCCTGCACAGGCCAACGGCAGCCAGGTGGGTGTCCCGGCCCAGGTGTGGACCTCATGCTAACCACATGCCCGGCTCACACCAGCGTCTCTAGGTGGATCCTTCTCCACTTCAGGCAGATGAGGAAACTGAGGCGCGGCAGTTAAAGGCCCTTCTAGGAGCTGACAGAAAGGCTCCAGGACAGGAGCTCCCAGGAGGTGGAGTGGTGCAGCAGGCCAAGCGCAGGCCCCAGAGGAGGTGGCCTGAGTTGGAACTCTACCTTTGTCACTTGCAAGCCTTGTGCCTTGGGCAAGGACACTTCCTGCAGCCTTATCTTCTCATCTGCATTAAGCTGACAAGGTCTGCTTTGTCCGACTGGAGAGATCCTATACTCACTCTTGCAAGTCTGAACTCCTGGTTCACTTAGCCAAGGACACAGAGCATCTTTAGGAGAGAGGTCATTCCAGCACCCAGGATGTCACAGAACGGAGACACAAAACCCATCTCCTGCTGCTCCACAGCCCTTTACTTTGTGGTACCACCATTCCATTCAAGAACTCACACATTCTCACGGTGGCCACACAGGCACACTCAAACACATACCTACACACTTACACACATGCACAACTCACATACACGCACACACATTCACACACACTGAGAGCCATCGCGTATACTTTCACATATACCTCAAAGCACACACTCCTGCATTTGCTCATACCTTCACATTCAGCTACACAGTCACACACCGACTCTCACATATATTTGCAATCACACATAAAATCACATACACACACTCACTCATGCTCAGATACTTATACTCCCATACCCTCAAGCCACATCTACTCAGACACACATCCACACACTTCCACCCACACATACCCACATTAGTTCAGTTCAGTTCAGTTCAGTTCAGTTGCTTAGTCATGTCCGACTCTTTGCGACCCCATGGACTACAGCATGCCAGGCTTCCCTGTCCATCACCAACTCCCAGAGTTTACTCAAACTCATCTCCATTGAGTCAGTGACGCCATCCAACCATCTCATCCCATCGTCCCCTTCTCCACCTGCCTTCGATCTTTCCTAGCATCAGGGTCTTTTCCAATGAATCAGTTCTTTGCATCAGGTGGCCAAAGTATTGGAGATTCAGCTTCAACATCAGTCCTTCCAATGAATATTCAGGACTGATTTCCTTTAGGATGGACTGGTTGGATCTCCTTGCAGTCCAAGGGACTCTTGAAAGCTTTCTCTAACATTACAGTTCAAAAGCATTAATTCTTTGGTGCTCAGCTTTCTTTATAGTCTAACTCTCACATCCATACATGACTATTGGAAAAACCATAGCTTTGATCAGATGGACCTTTGTTGGCAAAGTAATGTCTCTGCTTTTTAATATGCTGTCTAGGTTCAAAAGCACCAATTCTTCAGCACTCAGCTTTCTTTATAGTCCATCTCTCACATCCATACATGACTACTGGGAAAACCATAGCTATGGCTAGACAGACCTTTGTTGGCCAAGTAATGTCTCTGCTTTTTAATATGCTGTCTAGCTTGGTCATAACTTTCTGTCCAAGAAGCAAGCGTCTTTTAATTTCATGGCTGCAATCACCATCTGCAGTGATTTTAGAGACCCCCAAAATAAAGTCTGCCACTGTTTCCCATCTATTTGCCATGAAGTGATGGGACCAGATGCCATGATCTTAGTTTTCTGAACGTTGAGCTTTAAGCCAACTTTTTCACTCTCCTCTTTCACTTTCATCAAGAGGCTCTTTAGTTCTTCTTCGCTTTCTGCCATAATGGTGGTGTCATCTGCATATCTGAGGTTATTGATATTTCTCCCTGCAATTTTGATTCCAGCTTGTGCTTCATCCAGCCCAGCATTTCTTCTGATGTACACTGCATATAAGTTAAATAAGCAGGGTGACAATATACAGCCTTGACGTACTCCTTTTCCTATTTGGAACCAGTCTGTTGTTGCATGTCCAGTTATAACTGTGACTTCTTGACCTGCACACAGATTTCTCAAGAGGCAGGTCAGGTGGTCTGGTATGCTCATTTCTTTCAGGATTTTCCACAGTTTGTTGTGATCCACATAGTCAAAGGCTTTGGCATAGTCAATAAAGCAGAAGTAGATGTTTTTCTTGGAGAAGGCAATGGCAACCCACTCTAGTACTCTGGCCTGGAAAATCCCATGGACGGAGGAGCCTGATAGGCTGCAGTCCATGGGGTCACTAAGAGTCGGACACGACTGAGCGACTTCACTTTCATTTTCACTTTCATGCATTGGAGAAGGAAATGGCAACTCACTCCATTATTCTTGCCTGGAGAATCCCAGGGACCAGGGAGCCTGGTGGGCTGACATCTATGGGGTTGCACAGAGTTGGACATGACTGAAGTGACTTGGCAGCAGTAGCAGCAGCAGCAGCAGCAGACGTTTTTCTGGAACTCTCTTGCTTTTTCGATGATCCAGTGGATGTTGGCAACTTGATCTCTGGTTCCTCTGCCTTTTCTAAATCCAGCTTGAACATCTGGAAGTTCACAGTTCACGTATTGCTGAAGCCTGGCTTGGAGAATTTTGAGCATTGCTTTACTAGCGTGTGAGATGAATGCAATTGTGTGGTAGTTTTAGCATTGTTTGGCATTGTATTTCTTTGGGACTGGAATGAAAACTGACCTTTTCCAGTCCTGTGGCCACTGCTGTTTTCCAAATTTGCTGGCATATTGAGTGCAGCACTTTCACAGCATCATCTTTCAGGATTTGAAATAGTTCAACTGGAATTCCATCACCTCCTCTAGCTTTGTTCAAAGAGATGCTTCCTAAGGCCCACTTGACTTCACATTCCAGGATGTCTGGCTCTAGGTGAGTGATCATATCATTGTGATTATATGGGACACGAAGATCTTTTTTGTATAGTTCTGCTGTGTATTCTTGCCACCTCTTCTTAATATTTTCTGCTTCTGTTAGGTCCATACTGTTTCTGCCCTTTATTGTGCTCATCTTTGCATGAAATGTTCCCTTGGTATCTCAAAATTTTTTTGAAGACATCTCTAGTCTTTCCAGTTCTAATGTTTTCCTCTATTTCTTTGCACTGAGGAAGGCTTTCTTACCTCTCCTTGCTATTCCTTGGAACTCTGCATTCAAATGGGTATATTTTTCCTTTTCTCCTTTGCCTTTCACTTCTCTTCTATTCTCAGCTATTTGTAACGCCTCCTCAGACAGCCACTTTGCCTTTTTGCATTTCTTTTTCTTGGGGATGGTCTTGATCCCTGCCTCCTGTACAATGTCACGAACCTCCGTCCATAGTTCTTCAGATACTCTATCAGATCTAATCTCTTGACTCTATCTCTCACGTCCACTGTATAATGGTAAGGGATTTGACTTAAGTCATACCTGAATGGTATAGTGGTTTTCCCTACTTTCCTCAATTTAAGTATGAATTTGGCAATAAGGAGTTCATGATCTAAGCCACGTTATCTCTTGGTCTTGTTTTTGCTGACTGTATAGAGCTTCTCCATGTTTGGCTGCAAAGAATATAATCAATCTGATTTTTGTGTTGACCATCTGGCAATGTCCATGTGTAGAGTCTTCTCTTGTGTTGTTGGAAGAGGGTGTTTGCTATGACCAGTGCATTCTCTTGGCAAAACTCCACTAGCCTTTGCCTTGCTTCATTCTATACTCCAAGGCCAAATTTGCCTGTTACTCCGGGTGTTTCTTGACTTCCTCCTTTTGCATTCCAGTTCCCTATAATGAAAAGGACATCTTTTTTGAGTGCTAGTTCTAGAAGATCCTGTAGGTCTTCATAGAACCATTCAACTTCAGCTTCTTTAGCATTACTGGTCAGGGCATATATCTGGATTACTGTGATACTGAATGGTTTGCCTTGGAAATGAACAGAGATCATTCTGTTGTTTTTGAGACTGTATCCAAGTACTGCATTTTGGACTCTTTTGTTGACTACGATGGCTACTCCATTTCTTCTAAGGGATTCTTGCCCACAGTCATAGATATAATGGTCATCTGAGTTAAATTCACCCATTCTGGTCCATTTTAGTTTGCTGATTCCTAAATGTTCATTAGATTAGTCAATCTAATCACACGGACCACAGCCTTGTCTAACTCAATGAAACTAAGCCATGCCGTGTGGGGCCACCCAAGACGGGTGGGTCATGGTGGACAGGTCTGACAGAATGTGGTCCATTGGAGAAGGGAATGGCAAACCACTTCAGTATTCTTGCCTTGAGAACCCCATGAACAGTATGAAAAGGCAAAATGATAGGATACTGAAAGAGGATCTCCCCAGGTCGGTAGGTGCCCAATATGCCATGGGAGATTAGTAGAGAAATAACTCCAGAAAGAATGAAGGGATGGAGCTAAAGCAAAAGCAATATCCGGTTGTGGATGTGACTGGTGATGGAAGCAAGATCTGATGCTGTAAAGAGCAATATTGCATTGGAACCTGGAATGTTAGGTCCATGAATCAAGGCAAATTGGAAGTGGTCAAACAGGAGATGGCAAGTGTGAACGTCGACATTCAAGGAATCAGCGAACTAAAATGGACCAGAATGGGTGAATTTAACTCAGATGACCATTGTATCTACTACTGTGGGCAGGAATCCCTTAGAAGAAATGGAGTAGCCATCGTAGTCAACAAAAGAGTCCGAAATGCAGTACTTAGATGCAGTCTCAAAAACGACAGAATGATCTCTGTTCGTTTCCAAGGCAAACCATTCAATGTCACAGTAATCCAAGTCTATGCCCCAACCAGTAACGCTGAAGAAGCTGAAGTTGAATGGTTCTATGAAGACCTACAAGACCTTTTAGAACTAACACCCAAAAAAGATGTCCTTTTCATTATAGGGGACTGGAATGCAAAAGCAGGAAGTCAAGAAACACCTGGAGTAACAGGCAAATTTGGCCTTGGAGTACGGAATGAAGCAGGGCAAAGGCTAATAGAGTTTTGCCAAGAGAACACACTGGTCATAGCAAACACCCTCTTCCAACAACACAAGAGAAGACTCTACACATGGACATTGCCAGATGGTCAACACAAAAATCAGATTGATTACATTCTTTGCAGCCAAAGATGGAGAAACTCTATACAGTCACCAAAAACAAGACCGGGAGCTGACGTGGCTCAGATCATGAACTCCTTATTGCCAAATTCAGACTTAAATTGAAGAAAGTAGGGAAAACCGCTAGACCATTCAGGTATGACCTAAATCAAATCCCTTATGATTATACAGTGGAAGTGAGAAATAGATTTAAGGGACTAGATCTGATAGATAGAGTGCCTGAAGAACTATGGACCGAGGTTCATGACATTGTACAGGAGACAAGGATCAAGACCATCCCCGTGGAAAAGAAATGCAAAAAAGCAAAATGGCTGTCTGGGGAGGCCTTACTAATAGCTGTGAAAAGAAGAGAAGCTTTTAAAAGCAAAGGAGAAAAGGAAAGATATAAGCATCTGAATGCAGAGTTCCAAAGTATAGCAAGGAGAGATAAGAAAGCCTTCCTCAGCAATCAATGCAAAGAAATAGAGGAAAACAACAGAAAGGAAAGATTAGAGATCTCTTCAAGAAAATTAGAGATACCAAGGGAACATTTCATGCAAAGATAGGCTCGATAAAGGACAGGTATGGACCTATGGTATGGTATGGTATGGACCTAACAGAAGCAGAAGATATTAAGAAGAGGTGGCAAGAATACACAGCAGAACTATACAAAAAAGATCTTCGTGTCCCATATAATCATAATGATATGATCACTCACCTACAGCCAGACATCCTGGAATGTGAAGTCAAGTGGGCCTTAGAAAGCATCATTATGAACAAAGCTAGTGGAGGTGATGGAATTCCAGTTGAGCTATTTCAAATCCTGAAAGATGATGCTGTGAAAGTGCTGCACTCAATATGCCATCAAATTTGGAAAACTCAGCAGTGGCCACAGGACTGGAAAAGGTCAGTTTTCATTCCAATCCCAAAGAAAGACAATGCCAAAGAATGCTCAAACTACTGCACATTTGTACTCATCTCACACGCTCAAAAGTAATGCTCAAAAAAGTAATGCTCAAAATTCTCCAAGCCAGGCTTCAGCAATACGTGAACTGTGAACTTCCAGATGTTCAAGCTGGTTTCAGAAAAGGCAGAGGAACCAGAGGTCAAATTGCTAACCTCCGCTGGATCATCGAAAAAGCAAGAGAGTTCCAGAAAAACATCTACTTCTGCTTTATTGACTATGCCAAAGCCTTTGACTATGCGGATCACAAGAAACTGTGGAAAATTCTGAAAGAGATGGGAATACCAGACCACCTGAACTGCCTCTTGAGAAACCTGTATGCAGGTCAGGAAGCAACAGTTAGAACTGGACATGGAACAACAGACTGGTTCCAAATAGGAAAAGGAGTACGTCAAGGCTGTATATTGTCACCCTGCTTATTTAACTTATATGCAGAGTACATCATGAGAAACGCTGGGCTGGAAGAAGCACAAGCTGGAATCAAGATTGCTGGGAGAAATATCAATAACCTCAGATATGCAGATGACACCATCCTTATGGCAGAAAGTGAAGAGGAACTAAAGAGCCTCTTGAGGAAAGTGAAAGAGGAGAGTGAAAAAGTTGGCTTAAAGCTCAACATTCAGAAAACGAAGATCACGGCATCTGGTCCCATCATTTCATGGGAAATAGATGGGGAAACAGTGGAAACAGTGTCAGACTTTATTTTTTTGCGCTCCAAAATCACTGCAGATGGTGACTGCAGCCATGAATTTAAAAGACGCTTACTCCTTGGAAGGAAAGCTATGACCAACCTTATAGCATATTCAAAAGCAGAGACATTACTTTGCCAATAAAGGTCCGTCTAGTCAAGGCTATGGCTTTTCCAGTAGTCATGTATGGATGTGAGAGTTGGACTATGAAGAAGGCTGAGCGCCCAAGAATTGATGCTTTTGAACTGTGGTGTTGGAGAAGACTCTTGAGAGTCCATTGGACTGCAAGGAGATCCAACCAGTCCATTCTGAAGGAGATCAGTCCTGGGTGTTCTTTGGAAGGAATGATGCTAAAGCTGAAACTCTAGTACTTTGGCCACCTCATGTGAAGAAAAGACTCATTGGAAAAGACCCTGACGCTGGGAGGGATTGGGGGCAGGAGGAGAAGGGGACGACAGAGGATGAGATGGCTGGATGGCATCACGGACTCGATGGACGTGAGTTTGAGTGAACTCCAGGAGATGGTGATGGACAGGGAGGCCTGGCGTGCTGCAATTCATGGGGTCACAAAGAGTCAGACACGACTGAGCAACTGAACTGAACTGAACTGAAATGTTCACGTTCACTTTTGCCATCTCCTGTTTGACCACTTCCAATTTGCCTTGATTCATGGACCTAACATTCCAGGTTCCTATGCAATACTGCTCTTTACAGCATTAGACTTTACTTCCATCACCAGTCACATCCACAACTGGGTGTTGTTTTTGCTTCGGTTCCTTCTCTTCATTCTTTCTGGAGTTATTTTTCCACTGATCTCCAGTAGCATATTGGGCACCTACCAACCTGGGACGTTCATCTTTCAGTGTGCCCTATATTTTTTTCCTTTTCATGCTGTTTGTGGGGTTCTCAAGGCAAGAATACTGAAGTGGTTTGCCATTCCCTTCTCCAGTACATACCCACATAAACAAACTCAAATACTTATATTCACACACAATCCTCAACATGCATGTACACACTCACATTCACACATGTACACACACCTATCAGATGTACACACACATGCATACATGGTCTGTCCTCTGATAGGAAGTCCGCAAAAATGTCCAGCCTTCCTGGTCCTCACGCCTGCCTTGGCTTCAGTGAGGCCACATCTCCACTCAAGGCTTGAGCAGGGTTGGGGAGGAGTTTGAGCCCGGGTGAACCGCGCAATGGCTCCACCTGTGACTTTCCATTTCTCCTCGGGTAAGACCTGGGCTGTGGGTGGACATCAGGTTCCAGTGGAGCAGCAGAGGCAGGCACACAGTGAGCCTCCCCATGGTTCTGCGGCTTCCCCTTATCAACACGTGGCCTCCACAATTCACCACCCTCTCTGTGCCTCTGTCTCCCCGTCCGCCAAACAGGATGGTAAAAGCACCTGCTCACAGAGCTCGGAATCTTCTCAGGGCTTATGCCCGATTCCCTACAGCACCTGGTGAAGTGCTTTCCATCCGAGTCTCTGCTTTGCTCCTGCTGAAGGCCCACACGAGCTTGGTGGCAGCAACCAGAGGTGGTATATGGAGACCGGCCCACAGCAGTGGTCCCCTGCTTCCTTTTCCAGATGGCTACAGTGTCTCGGCTGCTGGAAGCTGCAGAACATGTGCAGGCTGCCCTCCTGCTGGGGAGACTGCCCGGGGGCCTTCCAGCCATGGTGACAACCTCCTCCATCTCTGTGTACACAAACAGGTAATCTGCTGTACTGTGGGTGACCCAAAAAGCTTATCCCCTGCCCTGTTTCACTCCACATCCACATCTCAAGACCCTGGGACAGGCAGAGCCCAGGAGACCCACCTGGTGGGAGGGAGGGGGGTGAGTGATGGGACCTAGAAGTGGGAAGGGCTTTTCACTGTAAGGTCCCCATACTGGGTGTTTGTACAGCATGAGAAGGGAGGTGGTAAGTGCCACGTCAGTGTGGTAAGTGCCACCCATGTGTCTTGAGAGATGGGTCATATTGAAGGGGGCTGAATGAGGGGGACCAACCCACTTTTAACCTCACTTAGAGTGTCTGGCAAGCCCGCTGCTCTGAGGATTATGGGACTTCCAGACACTCTGGCCTTAGGTGTTTCTCCGAGGAGTGCCAGCCTCCTTTCACTGAGCCCTCCTCCAGCACCTAGGGATGGCCTGCCACTTCCATGCCACCCCCTGACAATCGGGGGCTGGACGACGCTGCAGGCACTGCTGGGACCCTCGGCACTGAGCACCCTCCCTTGGTTCCTCTGCCACAGATGCCCTCCTGGATCCCAGGGGCAGTTTCCCAAAGCAGCATTGTGATCATGACTAGGATCTGAAACCAGGTCCCCAGTCTACTCAATTGGGACGAGGTCAATGGCCAGTAAAGATGGTCTTATGGGAGGTCAAGTAGGTTGGGGAGATAGGTCTGGAGAAGTGTCTACATCCAAGCTCATTTATTCATTCAACAAAATATGTATTGACCACCATCACATGCCAGGCACTGCTCTAGGCACTTGGGCAGCACGGGAGAGAAAGCAGGCTGAAGCCCTGTCCATGTGGGGCCACCTGCCCAGCCTTGAGGCATCACCTGCCTTTTATGCTATTCCCACTGAGGCAAACAAAGAATCATCTGAGTAAGGCAGGGGTCCCTAACCTCTGGGGTCTAATGCCTGATGATCTGAGGTAGAGCTGATGTAATAATAATACAAATAAAGTGCACAATAAGTATAATGTGCTTGAATCATCCCCAAGCCATCCCCCTACCTGGTCTTTGGAAAATTTGGCTCCCATGAAATGGGTCCCTGGTGACAGAACGTTGGGGGCTGCTGATCTAAGGGGATCACGAAAGAAGCGCTGATGCTAAAGCTAGTCCCCATGCAGTGCTAAAGCGGGCAGATCCTCCTCCGCACTGACCTTCTCCTCTCTCTCCCGGCACCTCTGCTCTCACCTTGTGGACAGAATACAGCCCTGGAGTCGGCGAGGCTCCTCCGTGCATGTTGCTGCAGCCAGCTCTGCGACCTTCACCCTGCCCACCGGCCCCCTTGGCTCCATGGAGGACTATCGGGAGCCTGTGGACATAAGGGTAACAATAGAAAGAACACCCTTGGAAGCAGCCCTTTACAGTCTGCAAAGCACCTGCACATATGCTTGCTCATTCATGTTGCTAACAGCTCTATAAATTAATTAAGCCCATTTTACAGGTGAGTTCAGTAACTTGCCCGAGGTGACCAGCAAAGTGGCAGGGCTGGGATTCAGACACAGGCCTTCTGACTCCCCAGACCATCCTCTTTCCACTGTATTGTGGAATTTCTCCAGCAGCCCTGGTTTAATTAGTCCTTGGAAATGAAGCTCTTCAGACTCCATTCCATAAGCAGGCAATAGTAAACTCAGGGCTTTTTCCTTCTCAAATTAGGGCACATCTGACTCTTGGCTCCTTGAGCCTCCAAGAAAGCAGACAAACACCTTTCTCTCAGAGACCTTGCGCCTTGCTATAAGAAAGTGTCACACTGTTCATAGCCCAGTAATTGCTCAGCTGTGGCAAGTGCGATCAGGTCTCTAGGCCCAGATTTCTGAGGTCAGAACCTTGAAGGTCACACAAACACACACCAGGAAAGATAACAGCAGCTAAAGACAGGGCCCTCTCATTCACCCCACAGCACAAGGGCCACCTGTCCACCCGTCTGGGGAAAACTTTTCCTTCACACAGGGGCCTAGTTACCTTCCGGCCCTTGGACTCCTTGGCTCTCTGTTCTTGGTTTCAGATGATGAGCTTCCCCAAGAGCCCCTTTCCAGCCCGAGGTCACTTTGATGTCAGCGGAACTGTGGGTGGCCTCTCTCTGACCAGTCCTAGTGGACAGCTCATCCCTGTGAAGAATCTGTCAGAGTATATCGAGGTAGGCTTGGGGTGTGCTCAGAAGTCAGGTGGCACTTCTGTCTTCTTTTTCAACTTGGTTGGGTCCAAAAGTTGACTGGTTATGAAAAAAAATAAAGAAGAGAATCATTGGGAATCACCTGGAGTCCAGTAAGTAGGACTCCACATTTCCACTGCCAAGGGCCCAGGTTCAATCCCTGGTCAGAGAACTAAGATCCCATAAGCTGCATGGTGTGGGCAAAAAAAGAAAGAAGGAGAAAAGAAAAAAAGAAGAGAATATTTTATTACACCCAGTAGTATATACTAAACATGTTCTGCTTTTATGGCTTCACAGAGATTCAGTTCATTGCCTAATTCATGAATAACTTTTGCGAAGTACAGAAAGAAACAATAAAATTTATTTTTTGCTTTCAGAGTAAAAAAAAGAAGAGAATCAAGAGAAATTATCCTCATCCTGCTATAAGCATTGCAAGCATTGTGGTTTAACATAAAACTATATGTTTTATACAGTTTAACATAGAACTATATATTATTTGGTTATATATAGGCTGTGATAAAGAATGTTCAAACGACTGGTTCAACCCCTGGTCAGGGAACTAGATCCCACATGTCGCAACTAAGATCCAGCTCAATCAAATAAATACATATTTAAAAAATGAAAAAGGGTGGAGGGAATTCCCTGGTGGTCCTGGTTAGAACTTGGTGCTTTCACTACGGTGGTCCCAGATTCAACTTTTGTGGTGCAGTCAAAAACTTTTTTAACTAACTAAATAAATAGTGGGTAGAAGGCTTTAGTTAATCCAGAGAGCTGATTAAATGGAGAGTGGTTATAAGAAGTTCTAATGTAAGAATAAAAGAGAGGAACAGCACCAACTAATTGAGTGCTACTGTGTATGTGGTGCTTGGCTAAGGATTTTGTACATAATAACATTTTTAATACTCTCAGTGAGGGCTTCTCTGGTGGCTCAGAGGTTAGGAATCTGCCTGCAATTCAGGAGACTGCCTGTAATACAGGAGAACCGGGTTTGATCTCCAACGCAGGGGACATGGGTTTGATCCCTGGTCTGGGAAGATCCCACATGCGGTGGAGCAGCTGAGCCTGTGCGCCGCTATTGAGCCTGTGCGCTGGAGCCTAGAGCCAAGCTGTGCACCTTCTGTGCAGGTGCAGCCCCGAGCCAGGGTGCACAGCTTGAGGAGCAGGGGCCAAATAAAGGCCCCCAAGATATCCTCATCCCTGAGCCATGAATACGTCACCTGACATGGCAAAATGTGACTCTGCAGATGTGATTTAAGTTGAAGATCCTGAAATAGATGACCCTGATCACCTGGGTGGGCCCAGTGTCATTGAGAGGTCCTTCTAAGCGGCAGGCAGGTTGCGGGGCGGGGGAGGCAGTTTGATGACAGAAGCAAGAGGTCGGGTGATGCAAGGAGGGGTCCATGAGACAATGACTGCAGGCACTTCCAGAAGCTGGAAAAGGCAAAGAAGTGGGTTCTCCCTCTGGAGCCCTGAGAAGGAAAGAGCCCTGACAACTGTAGCCCCATGCAACTGATTCTGGGGCTTCTGGCCTAAAGGGCTGTAAGAGAAAAAAACTTGTGCTGTTTTAAGCCACAAAGCTTGTGGTCATTTGTCACAGAAGCCTCAGTAAACTAATGAAAACAGCAGAGCACAGGTTAGATTTCAGCTCCCCAGGGGCTCACCCTGATGTTCACCGGCATTCCTGTCCTTGCACACCCTTGATTTGACTGTTTCTGATGACAGATCCTGCTGCCTCGGCTTTCAGAAGGACACGGTGAGCCAACTGTGCTGAACCTGAGCAGACCTGAAGCCCTGTGGGTGAACCTGACGTCAGGCAGCGCGGCTTTGGGGATCCAGCTGCACTGGAGACCTGACGCCCCACTCACGCTCAGCCTGGGTTATGGCTACCACCCCAATGAGACCAGCTACGATGCCCAGGCTCACCTCCCGCCAACAGCTGCTTCAGGTAGTCCCACCACCCAGGGCGGCTTCTTGAGTTGCTTCCTGGGGGTGTGATCAGCTTAAAACTTGGGAATCAGAGCCATAGAGGAAAAAAAAGAAAAAGAGAAAAAACACTTGCTACATTCAGTACTTAATTTTTGTTGGTGGTATTATTATTAGGCAATATACTAGGTGAACAATTAACTATATGTCCTGAAGGAGCTGAGAAGCACTCACAGAATTGACCTCATTGCAGTCCTCATGGCAGGCTTTGGGGATGAGGATGACTGAAATGTTTACTTTCCAGATAAAAACAGAGAGGTTAAGTAACTGGTCCAAAGTCACACAGCCAAGGAGGAGCAAAGTCAGAATTTGTGCCCTCATCGGTCTGATTGGCAGCCTGCTTGGCACACTGAGCTGGGCGTGCTTCTTCTCCTATACTCCTGGGACATCAGGGAGACCATCAGTGCCTGCTTCCCTGCCCAGGCACCTGGTGCTCCCCTCCCATCACATTAGATCCAATTTCCATGAGGCTTCAGGCTGACCTGGACACCCCCACCCCCCATACCCACTGCTTCCTGCAGATGAGCTGTCCACGTGGATCCTGAGCCCAGAGGACCTGCCTTTTGGAGAAGGCATCTACTATCTGACTGTTATCCCCGAGTCTGACCTGGAACCAACACCAGGCAGGGACCTTACAGTCGGCATCACCACCTTCCTGTCCCATTGTGTTTTCTGGGATGAGGTCCAGGGCACTTGGGACAACTCCGGGTGCCAGGTAAGGAGGGGGAAGTAAAGAAGATGGTAGAGCCAAGAGTCAAACCCAGGTCTGTCTCCAGAGCATAAGCTTTAAGCAACATGAGGCACTGCTGCTCCAGAGCCTACTCCAGGCTCCCGGAGCCCTGGAGGCAGGTGGTTCTATTAATATCAATCACACCCTTGTCTCAGGGCAGCTCAGATCTGCCTCCGAGGAGCCAAGGCCTGTGACAGTGTCCTGGCAGCAGACATTGGTTTTGAGGCCATCAGAAGCCATTTCTGGGGTATCAGTGTCCCCTTCCTTCTTCCATGGCTTTGCACATGCAGTTCTTTCCCCCAGAATGCCCTTTTTCCCTACCCTGACTGGAAAACTTCCATTCCCACTTCGATCTTCCAATCCAAAGCCATTTCTTGGGGGGGGGCAGATGTCTGCTGTCTCCCTCTGCTGGACTTCCACACCCTCCCCAGGAACAGCCTCCACGTCTAGTTGAAATTTATCACACACCCGTCCCCATCCCCTAGATCATATTCCTTCTTTCATTCATCCTACACATGTTCACCAGGTGCCAGGCCAACTGGTAGGGATACAATGATGAGACAAACCAGTGAGCACTCGGTCTAGTAGAGGACACAGACGAGAAGCAAATGGTGCGTATGTCCAATGATAGCAGTCACAAGTAGTTTAAGAGGCCAGGTCCCAGCAGAGCCACAAAAGGGGACTCAGAACCAAGCTCCTTTGGGATTTGTTTCTGCTTCCTCTTTGGCTTCCTTGTCAACTCCTGCCTGGCTTCCAGCTTTCACAAATGGCAGTTCCCCAAAGTGCCAAGAAGAGACAAGGGCTCATTGAGATGTCCAAGAGACAGCGTGTTTCCCACACTTGCAGCATAAGTCTTTGTACCTTGTGAACAAGACCTGAGTGTGTTGCCACTTTTGAGAGTCCTCGCTACCAGTGACTTGTCTGATCTCCACGTTGCTGACACAGAATACCCACTGAAGACTGCCTTCTGAGGCCTGAGGCTCAGATTAGGATGGTGCAGGGGCTGGCCACAAGGAGTCTGCCATTGGACAGACTTGGGTCCAATCCCACGTCATCAGTACTTGCAGGATGACCTTGGACAGGCCCCCCACCTCTCTGAACTTTCCCATCTGAAAACAGGGATAAAGGATGGCTGCCACTTTCCACAGTGGGGGATTTAGACCAGGTTAGAAGTGCATACCAGTGCACTCAGTGTGGCACCTGGTGCATAGTAGGTGCTCCACAGATGAAAGTGACTGTTGTGGCAGACACTCTGGGTTGAGAGAGCATGAGGACAGACTGAGGGAGGACCACTTAGCTAAATGTAAGTTACTGGCAAGTTCCTAGCTTCTGGGTGGAATCATGGGGTCCAGGTGCTTACATGTGTTTAAGAATATATAGATACTAATGCCCACACACATAAATGTGGGGCATACAAAGGTCATGTGGGAATGTGTCATATTACCAAAATTATGTTAACCCAATATTGTGAACCTGATGGTCATTATAGAAACAGATGTTGATACAGATGAATACTGATACAGAGTATCAGTATCTGAAATAGGAAACAGAAACCCACTCGTGTTCTTGCCTGGGAAGTCCCATGAACAGAGGTGCCTGGCAGGCTACAGTCCCTGGGTCGCAAAGAATCAGACACAACTGAGTGAAAGCGCACAGAGAGAGAGAGACATAAATAATTAAACGGGGGAAAAATAAATAAATAGGATCACCAACTTTGGATGGAAAAATCACCACTGTCTATTCTCTAAATAACTAAAGAAATCTCCAAATCTGTGAACTGCAGACCTTATCAGTGGAGTAAAGGCAGAATTATTGCAAGGGGTTTGAGAACTGTATTCTTCTTTATGTATTTTTTCAAAGGATACTAAAGGTGCAGCTTCTGTCATGGGGGAATCTCATGAAGAGTTTCTGGTTTTTCCAGATTACCTCTGGTTTTCAAAAGGGCTGTCATGCTGGAAAAGAGTAGGAAAGCCACTGCCCTCCAAGTCTTTGTGAAAACTCAGGAAAGTAAAGCGTTAGGCATAGATCAGGTTTGGCCCCTGGGTGCCTAGTGCTGAGAGGGTCTTGTCAGGGGCACTTGCTTAGGGTTCTTCTCTGAACCAGCCCCACCCCTCCTGGGTGTGCCAAGGGTTTGCATAAGACCCACAGCTGATGCAAAACACTGATCAGGATTGGGAAACAGTAAGCAAACACGGATGTGAGACCCACGTGAACTCTGTCAATAAAGCAGTTGACACCATGGCTATCAGAGGGGTCAGCCCCGCCAGGAGGTGTGTTAAGGGTAAGAGATAAGAGTGATCTGCTGAGGCATGTTTGGGCTGCCACAGGTTCTTCCTCACCAGGTGTTGAGCAAAGAACTTTCCACATGTCAGTATTTTCTGTTGTCGCCTACCTTACCACCTCATGGTGGACCCTGGAATGAAAAAGCAGTGCTGGGTTGTGGGTCTGAATGAAATCTACATCCTCCAAATAGCCCTGGGTGGACTGCAAGCTAAGGAAGGCCATAGCCTGCAAGGGAAGTCTTGCCGCTAAGTGTACAAAATGAATAAAGAGCCACTTAGAGTGCTCTCCCCTGCCTCTCTCTCCCCTAACCTCAGTCCCCATACCACAAGGACCCCAAGCCCAAGCTCCATCTACATGCCCCATTTCCCCATGTTTTGCCACAGGAAATGGCAACCCACTCCAGTATTCTTGCCTGGAAAATTCCATGGACAGAGGAGCCTTGTAGGCTACAGTCAAAAAGAGTTGGACACGACTGAGCGACTTCACTTCACTTCACTTCTTTGCCACTCTTATGCTCGTGGGTGGCCACACCAGTAGCCAGTCCTCCACAGAAGGACGATCCTGAGGAATGGGTCTGGGCAGGCCCTGGAGGAGGGAATTCTGAGGTCCAAGTCCCCAGACCACAGTCTAAAAGTGGGAGTCCCAGGATTAGGATTAGGAAAGACAAATGAGGCATCTGGAGTGCAAAATTTAAGGGGAGGCTCTTTCCCAGGGTCACCAAGGATCTCGCCCTGGTCTTTGCTGGGTTGTATGTGCTGTGGCGGGCATTCCCTCTGCCCTCACGACTCTCTTCATCTTGTGCGCAAGGGCACAGCCCTAGGATGGCTAGAGTGGGACACTTCAAAGCATGATCCCGGGACAGGGGCCACAGGTCCCTAGGTCCAAAGTGGGTAAAATTTAGAGAATTCTTTTCTGTTGCTGAGAATCAGCTTAGGATGCGAATATTTGTCCTTCCTGTTTTCTTGCCATGGTTCCCCTTATCTCTGCTGTTTTTCTCTTCAGTGTAAGATAACCCACTGTCTCAGTTCGCCTGGGACTCAGGGGGCTCCCAGGATCTAAGACTTTCAGTTTGAGAAGCAGAGAGGTCCCTGGTAAACTGAGATAAGTTGGTCACCCTGGATGTCCTCTCAGCACCTTGCCTGTTGCCTGGCCTGGAAGCAGCACCCTACAAATACCTGCCTGGTGAGTGAGCACCAGGTGGGAGACAGTACTGGAAAGGATGCATACCAAACACATGGCAGGGGCTGCTTCTGGAGGCTGGGGGACAGAGGGCATTTTGGCTTTACCCTTAATACTCCCTATTCAAAAAGGCAAAGCAGGTTGGCAAGATGGACATGGTCACTCACTGAGAATGACAGGTGCAAAAATGCTTATTACAGACATGTGTAAGCATTAAGTCGCTCAGTCATGCCTCACTCTTTGTGACCTCATGGGCTGTAGTCTGCCAGGCTCCTCTGTCCCTGGAATTCTCCAGGCAAGAACACTGGAGTGAGTAACTATTCCCTTCTTCAAGGGATCTTCCCAACCCAGATATTGAACCTGGGTCTCGGGCATTGCAAGCAGATTTTTTACCAACTGAGCCACCAGGTGAGCCCACTACAAGACATAATTCACTATATTTAAAAAATTACTGTTTAACTAAATAAAAAAAGCCCAAAGAGAATCCTGAAGCTGGCCTTCAGCAGTCTCCCAGCCCTCCCCAGGACACCATATCTTCCCCACTCCTCACTGCTCTCCTCCCATGGGTGGGGAAGATATGCTCCCTGAGTGCTTTCACCAGGGCCTCTTTGGGGTTGCAGGTGGGGCCGCAGACCACCCTCTCGCAGACCCACTGCCTTTGCAACCACCTCACCTTCTTTGGGAGCACGCTCCTGGTGATGCCCAATGCCGTGGACGTCTGCCAGACTGCTGAGCTCTTTGCCACCTTTGCGGACAACCCTGTGGTTGTGATCACCGTGAGCTGCCTCTGCGTGGCCTACCTCCTGGTGCTGATCTGGGCGAGGAGGAAGGATGTTCAGGATCAAGCCAAGGTGAGGTAGCACGATCCACGGGAACAGCAGGGGGCGAGCAGTCCCCTTGCAGGAGCACCAGAGAATGGAGCCCTGGTGGGGAGCTGAGGGGCCAGCTGCAAGTCCAGGCCTTGACCCCTGGAGTCATCTCCTGTTAGCTGGCCTCTCAGCCTCTTTACTTCTAAAATGTTCTTGTTTATCAAATTATCAGGAGGATTATAAAGCTGACGACTTATTGAGGATTGACTATGTGCCAGGTACTACTCCCACTTAATGCCCACAACAGCACCAAGGGGGAGGGTATTGATGTTGAGAGTCCCCTAGACCACCCTCAAATTCAATGATTTGCTAGGAGGACACACAGAACTTTAAATAGCTATTATCCTCATGGTTACAGTTTACTACAGTGAAAAACTGCAGATTAAAATCAGAAAAAGGAAGGGTTCAAGAGATATCAGGCAAGAGATTCTAACTGTCCTCTCCCCATGGAGCCCTACAGACAGATGAATTCTTCTAGCAATGATGTGCAACAGCACATGTGATGCATTGCCCACCAAGGAAGCTCCCCAAACCTTGGTTTTACTAGGGGTCAGTCTCATAAGTATGGCACCTGCATGACTGCCTTTAGTCTCCAGCAACCACTGCCCCTCATCCCTGCCCAGGTCAGACTGATAGAGCATGGCCCAAAGCTCTCACTACAGATCAGACTGTTAGCACATAACGCCTAGGGTGGCCCGAGGCCCCAGATAGTCGGACACCCTGATCATGCAGAATATTTCAAGAACTTAGAGGTTATCTTCCAGGAGCGTGCCAAAACCAGTCCTTTCTTTGGAATGTGTAGGATAATTATCTAGTCCAAAGCCACCTCCAAGGAGCCAGAATTCAAACCCAGATCTGCCTGACAATAAGTCAGGTCTGAAGGTAAAAACAAGATCAAACAATAACCAATTGTGACAACAAAGTTCTGATTCTTTTTCTGATACATGCATCACACCTGACCCACAGGAGCCTTCGATACACACTCATGAGTGAGTGAACACATAAATGAATATAATGCACTGAACCTTTCAACAGTGCCTACCCTCCCTACATACAGCAACAGCTCTCAGGATGTGAATGGTATGAAACCTAAAAAGATAATAGTTGCCCAATTTATACTGTTGTCTTTGATTTGCCCAAGGGGTTTAACACTAATATTTTAAGTCCTTCAGCTGTAGGTTGGTTTCTAGGGAGCAGACCCTCAGATGGAGTTGAATATGCAGGTTGTTTATTAAGAAGTGCTTGGGATCAGCCCTGGGGCAAGGAAGGAAGAAGGTAGGATGGGCAGGGGGAGAAGTCAATTTAGGATGCAGCCTACTGATAGTTGATTGACCCCTTGAGGAGCTCTGGAATTGTCCTGAACTACGCTGAGAAGCCCAGGTCTTGATCTTTGGCAATGAACCAACCTGTCCTCAGATATCGGCTTCCCTAGGAGGTGCATGACTTTGACAGAGATGACTTGCATCCCTGACAATTCCACCTTGGCAACTGAGAAAACAGCCCTCCACTATAGCCTCTGACCAACTCCAGCTATTTATTTTTTGCTAAAACAACATTCATTCTTTTAAAATTTCCTTAGAGGCACAATCTGGTTACCAATGGTATGAGAAATCATTTATGAACAGAGTTTGTATTTATCAGCTCAAACATCAAACATTCTCAGCTTAATACCAAATTCATTTCCAATCTGACTACTTTGGGTCATATTTAATAATGAGTGTATATTTTTTATTTTAAAAGTTTTGGTTTTCACTTGAAACCCTGCTTTTATAAAGAACAGTTCTTACCTGATGCAATGAATCAATACCAGACATAAATGTGATTCCCCCCTTTAACTCTCATGAACGCCCAACTCACTCCTGGCTACGTGTGTGGTGGATGACCCCACAATGCCATCCTTCTGCCCAGGTAAAGGTCACAGCGCTGGAGGACAACGACCCCTTGGCTCAGTACCACTACCTGGTGACAATCTACACAGGACACCGGAGGGGGGCAGCCACCTCCTCAAAGGTACTTGACTTATAAGACCCCTTGGTCAGTTAGCATGTACCACCCAGCAAAGCGCTGGCCAGTTGGTTGTTGAGTTACTTTAGCACACTGGGTTTTGTTGTGGGTTTTTTTTTAACTTCTGCTTTTTTGGAGGAGAGTATCTTTTTGCTAGACAAAAATAATACCCTAAGCCCCAATATTTAAAAAGAAAAAGGAGGAGTGGATTAAGGGAGATCTGGGGTCTGGTGCTGCTTCCCCGGTAGCTCAGTTGGTAAAGAATCTGCCTGCCAATGTAGTAGACACAAGAGATGTAGGTTCAGTCCCTGGGCTGGGAAGATCCCCTGGAGAAGGAAATGGCAACCCATTCCAGCATTCTTGCCTGGGAAATCCCATGGACAAAGGAGCCTGCCAGGCTACAGTTCATGGGGTTTCAAGAGTCGGACACGACTTACCCCTATCACTGGACCCACTGGTCTTCTCATTTAACCCTACTAAAGGATAATTCAAACAGCTAGTTACCTGCACTCAAATGTGCTCACATATGCAGAACAGTCAGTAGACTGCTACCAACGAATAAAGGGGAAAAAAGAATTTTTAAGAGAAAGGGGACAAAAGAAAGAAAGAAACAATGGCAATCATTTGAAAAAGAACCTCGAATTACATTTTTGAGGAAAACAGATTAGCTGGCATCCAGCTAAGAGGTCAGGCTGTCCTTGAAAGGCTGACTAAAGGTAGTGAAGCCATGATTTCATTTGTTTGTGGATTCTCCAAACTCCCTAAAAGTTTAGTTGTGGAGCACACAGCAGGTTGCTTCTGTCATGTCTCAGCATCCTTAGTTAAGTCTGGCCTGCGTCATGTCCTTCATCAGAATGCACCATCCCTCACAGCAGCCTCCAGGCTTCCTTTACTGAAACTGTGCTCCATGGAACATAATTTGAGAACCACGGATACTGTGTGTACTCTGCTGAAAAAAGCTCTGTTGATTTGGGGTTTTTTAAAAAAATATTTATTTATTTATTTATTTGGCTGCACCAGATCTTAGTCGTAGCTTGCAGGATCTTCCATCTTCATTGCAGCATGAAAACTCTTAGTTGTAGCATTCAAGATCTAGTTCCCTGACTAGGGAACTCTCTTGCATTGGGAGCTCAGAGTCTTAGCCACTGAATCACCAGGGAAGTCCCTCCATTGTTTTTTTAAAAATGATATTAGGCTCCATGAGAGCATGGCATGTGTCCATTTACTTTTTACTTTTTGAGTCCTATTTAAATCTTATTTTTACTTGTGTATACATTTATTTTTATTTGAATTAAATAAATTTTTAAAAATTGCTGCACCTCAGTGCCTTAATCAGCTATCTAACGCAGAGTAAGTACTCAGTAACTGCTGAATAATTGCAGGAATCACTTTCATCCATCTAACGACACACCCACCTCATTTCTGTTTGATACAAGGAACTGACCTTCCTAGGAATGAAAGAGTGAAAGTATGTGATTGCCACAGGCCGTTTCATGGCTCCCCATTTCACTTTTCAATTGATACTTCTTAGCTGGGTTCTCCTGGCACAGTGGTTCTCAAACGGTTGGCCCCCAAGGATGGCTGGTAATTTTGGAAGTCGTTCTGGTTGTCCCGACTTGGGAGAGGAAGAGATGCTACTGGCACCTAGTGAGTGGAGGCCAAGGTCGATGCTCAACATCCTACAGCACATGGGAAGGCCCCAGAGCAAGGAGTTATCTGCCCGAGAATGTCTACAGGGGAGACTCTGCTTTAGAAACTGACTCTGAAACAAGGATTCAAGCACAAGTAGTTCATTTGAGAGGGGATTCCAGGGCACCCCAGAGGGGAGTGGGAAGCCAGGCAGGGAAGGGAAGGAACAAAGAACTCATAATCAAGCCCACCACCCGCCCTGGGCAACTGTAGCCCAATCCCACTGGGGAACTCTGGAAAGCAGTGAAGAACGTGGGCCTCAGAGTTATCCCAGCAGAGGACTGAGGGAACTGGGCTCTTTATCCACCAATCCCACAAGTTATCGGGGGAACACAGCTTGCAGGGGACATTAATTCTCTGCCAGCTTTCACCTGCTGCTCTGACAGCCAAGAAAACCCCAGAGCAAGAGACACAGCAGCAGCAGTGGGACAGCCTCACCACAGTGGTAAGGCTGAGGGATGGACATCAGCGGGGCACAGTGATACCTGCTGTAGTTGCTCTGGGCTCAGGTAATCAGGCATGGCCACCAGCAGCACCTGCAGGGCTTCAGAAAAATACAGATTCCTGGTAGATCTGGATGAGGCCCGAGAATATGTGTTTTCAAAGTAATGGGCAGTCATTCATTCCTGCCTCAATACTGGGAACTCTGGGAGCCCTAAGAATATAGTCATTAGGGAGAAAAACCAGTTCCCGCCCTACGGCCCTTTCAAATAAATAGACCGGAAGTCTGAAAAGTTCATCAGGAAGCATTTTATGAGTACAGCTCATCTCAAAGATGTGCACACAGATAGTGAATGCAAAATCAAAGATGTGCATACAGATAGCGTATCCAAATCTTCATACAGCTGAAAAATAACTCAGGCAGGCCCAAGGTGGGAGGAGAGGAGGAGAAAGGGCCGAGCTCCGTTGGGTTTCATTGGTTTTCAGACACCTCCAGTGAAACACGGGGCTCAGTTACCATGCAGAGTTGGCCACTCCTGGCCTCTGGGTTTCAGGTGACTGTCACCCTATATGGCCTGGATGGAGAGAGTGAGCCCCACCACCTGTCGGACCCCGACATCCCGGTTTTTGAGCGAGGGGGAGTGGATGTCTTCTTGCTCTCCACCCTGTTTCCCCTGGGGGAGCTGAGGAGCCTGCGACTATGGCATGACAACTCAGGGGACCAGCCATCCTGGTGAGTCAGGGGTGGGCCAACCATGGGGACCTACTAAGCGACAGGTCCAAGGCTGGGCACTGTGCATGTGCTGCCCTGTTGATCCTCATGAGCCTCTGTAAGAAAACATAGAATGGATCCCTATTTCACAGATGAGGAAACCAAGGGTCAGAGAGGCCCATCAGTCCACAGGCCACACATAATGCTCAGTCTCTCATTTAGCTCTCAGTTTCCGCATCTATAAAATGGGGATAGATGTCTACTCTAATGACAAACCCTGCCCAATTTGAGAAGAGTAGATGAGACACTGGCTGATTCTCCAGAAGATGTCAGAACAGCTCCCGTGCTTTCCTCACTGGATGCTCACTGACCCTCTGGGACAAGTGTGCTTTATTAGTGGGTGAATCTAAACTTGGGAAAGCTTAACTGACTTGCCCAAGGTCACACAACTGGCAAGCTCAGAGCCAAGAGTCCTCCCCATTTTGTCTGAGGCCCAAATGAGTGGCCTCCAGCCTGAACACTTGCCGGTGGCTGGCAGCTTTCAGAAAACACAGCATTTCGACCACTGTCCTTAACTCATCTACAGGATTAAGACCCTCAGCTGAGGGTTGGTTCCTAGGATGCAGACTCTGAGATGAAGTTGAATATGGAGGCTGTTTACCTAAGGGATGCCTGGTATCAATCAGCCCCTGGACAGGGAGGGAAGCAAGCAGGATGGGCAGAAGAGCTTTGATACAGCCCAAAGACAGCTCAGCTGACCACACAGGGAGGTCTGGAGCTGTGCTGAGTTGGGTTGAGATGTCCAGGTCTTGATCACACCCAGGAGCCTCACCCAATGGGCACTGGATGTCAGCCACCTCAGGAGGGTGTGTGACCTCAGCAGAGGTGGCTCTTACATGCCTGATGGGGACTATCCTCCATGAAAGGAGAAAATGCATGTCAAGAGGTTCTTAGCATAATCTCCACTGTGCAGTAAATGCTCAATAAAGAGTGCCTACAGGGCTTCCCTGGAGGCTCAGTGGTAAAGAATTCTCTTGCCAATGTAGGTTTGATCCCTGATCTGGGAAGATCCCACATGCCTCAGAGCAACTAAGCCCATGCACCACAACTTTTGAGCCTGAGCTCCAGAGCCCTGGAGCCACAACTACGGAAGGCCGAGCGCCCTAGAACCCATGCTCCACAACAAGAGAAGCCACCGCAATGAGAAGCCCACCTACTGCAACCAAGAGTAGCCCCCACTCGCTACAACTAGAGAAAAGCCCACACAGCAACAAAGACCCAGCCGAAAATAAAAATAGATAACATTATTTTTAAATAAATAAAACATAAAAGTAGATAGTTAAAAAAAAAAGAGTGCCTATTGATATCATTAGTCTCATTTCCCTGTAAGGCAACAGAGAAAACAGTTGCTGCTGAATCTGACCACCCAGCAGAGGCAAGATGACTTCATTTCTTCCCTGGGCCTCAAAGATCTAAATCAGATTTGATGATCACCACAGAGCCCTTGGAGGGCAGGCCCATTCTGTGGATGGAGGGCCAGGGGAGGACCAGGTTTGTGTGCTCAAGCCTGCACCTCCCTGGACACACAGTCCAAACAATTCCACTTTCCTTGCTTGTATCAGGATGGTGACCCTGGGCTTGCTCTCCTACACGAGGGTGCACAGTTTCAGAATGCACGTTCTTGCAGCATACCTGTGAAAACTTGGCAGCCTCCAAGCTGGTGGTCTACACTAGCTGAATTCCCCAGATGAAGCCAAATTCACCCACTGATTGGGGCATTTTGATCAAGGCACTAACGGCAATGAAGAAAAATACAAAGTCTCTTTTTAGGAGTTCTCGTTCTTGGGCTCAGGTCTGCAATATATTAACATTATCTTCAAGGGGTCCAAAGACATCTCATCCACCTAACATTATCTTCAAAAGTGTGGGTCCCCTCCAGGTATGTAAGCCGGGTGCTGGTGCATGACCTGGCAATGGACCGGAAGTGGTACTTCCTCTGCAACTCATGGCTATCCATCGATGTCGGAGACTGTGTCCTTGACAAGGTATTTCCGGTGGCCACAGAGGAGGACAGGAAACAATTCAGGTACTGTTCTCTTTTCTTTAAAGCAAATGCTCTTTTACTTTGTCATTTCATCTCTAGAGAAGTTGCCTCATAATTCAGTCTCAGCCAAATAAAAGCATGTTTCTGCTTGCAGGTCTGGGTAGCTCTGAATGCGTGATATTAATGACTAATCAGTTTTTCTTGATGTGATAGAAGGGCCCTGGACCCTTCAAGGCAGAATTATCTTCAGGTGGTGATAACAGTTATAGAACAGTTATCCAAATTTCCTTGGATGTCACAGAATAATACTTTCTGTATGAGTGAACAGACTGATCTGAATGGTGATTCCATGTCTGGCCACCTGGAGCCTCTTCTTCACATCGCTTTACTCTCACTGCGTTCTTCAGCCTCTCCCGTGCTTTACTCACTCCCTCATCCCCTTTCCTGTCGTGCACCCTTCCACAGCTCTTCCCAGACACACATAAGCAGATACAAATGTACATGCCTGTACACCCACACACACAGGACACCACATATTGCCGTTTATTTTATATCTTTTAAAACAGCATGTTATTCTGAATATGTTGCCTTTTTTCTTTTAAAGGACTTCCCTGGTGGCTCAGATGGTAAAGCATCTGCCTACCATGCGGGAGCCCCGGGTTCAATCTCTGGGTCGGGAAGATCTCCTGGAGAAGGAAATGGCAACCCACTCCAGTATTCTTGCCTGGAAAATCCCATGGACGGAGGAGCCTGTAGGCTACAGTCCATGGGGTCGCAAAGAGTCAGACACAACTGGGCAACTTCATTTTCACTTTTCACTTTAATAATATATCACACACATCCTTCTAGGAAGGTCAAACTTCTGAGTTAAACTTTCCTTATTGGCTGCATGATATTCCACAGAATGGATGACCCACAATTCTCCTACACACGGGCATTCGGTCTACTTTTAGTTTATCTACCAAAAAGTGACATTTTCTCCCAGCTGCCACTGGGAGCAGCTCAGCCTCCAAGGGGGAAGAAGTCTGAACCAGAGAAACTTGGACCCCAACAGAGGCATAAAATAGATGTGGGCACAGGTCATAAAGTCCCACAAGCCTGCTGGTGACTTGCTGTGTAACCCTGGATAAGTCACCACACCTCCCCAGGTCTCAGCTTCCGCATCTGAAAACTGACCAATTCAATGTGCCTACCCCATAGGGGGCCTTGGGTCCCATGGAACGATGTAGTAATGTGCTTGGCACACTGTGTGGTTCAGGCTAAGTACTCAGTTCCAGGAGCACCTCTTATCTCCAACTGCATCAGCACACATGATGCCTAGAAACCTGGCAATGAGCTCTCTGAAGTCAGGAGCTTCTCATCCCTGTGAATCCCTGGGGCCCAGCAGACAGCCTGGGACAGGGCACTGGGGGTATCAAATATTTGCTGAATAAGACAAATAACATGGACACTGTTTTTGGCAACTGACCTCTCTCTCTTTCTTCACCTTTGCTCTGGGTCTAGGGCACCCACATTCCCTACAGTGACAGTCAAAGTATTGTACAACCCTGGAGGGTGCTGGCACTGACCAATCAGAACAAGCGACAGTAGGAAATCTCTGCTCGGGACACTCTATTATCAGAATCTGCATCTTTCAAAAGCTCCTGAGGTTGAACTACATTCTACTCACAGGGAAATAATACAAATCCTTTACGAGAATGTGATGCCTTTTCTGAGATCCTGTTTCACAATTTTTACTCTCTCAACTCAGTCTGAATCCAAAACCTGGGATTTTTAACCACTATTCTCTAACGCTGTAATTATAACAAAGCAAATAATATTAAGAGTTACATTATTATATAAAAATTATAACAAAATTATTGCTAACACTGATGAATACTCACCTGTATGTCAGCTACTTTGCCAAATGCTTTTATCACTTTTAATCCTTTCAACAATCCAGTGAAGCACTTTCCGTTATTAACTGCCTCCCCCCATTTTACAGATAAGTAAACTGAGGTACAAAGAGTAAAGTAACTTGCCTGAGGTCACACAGTAGGTAAGAGGGCTCCAACCACTCTTTCCAGAGTCCCCATCACTAATTCTAAATGATGCTACTATGATGCTGTATTTCTTCTATAACAGAAAAAAAAAAAAAACAGATGAAGAATTTTAGAAACAAATCCTCTCTCTCAGTCCAGGATTGCTCCAAAGAGACCAGGCTTCTCCCCTATTCCTGTCTCCCTAATGCCTGTCACTCTCCCCTGGTCTGTCCACAGCCACCTGTTTTTCATGAAGACCTCCACAGGCTTCAAGGATGGCCACATTTGGTGCTCCATCTTCAGCAGCTCAGCTTGGAGCAACTTCACACGTGTCCAGAGGGTGTCCTGCTGCTTCTCACTGCTCCTCTGCACCATGCTGACCAGCATCATGTTCTGGGGTGTCCCCAAGGACCCAGCTGAGCAAAAGATGGACTTGGGTAACTCCCACTCTCAAGGCATGGAGAACAGGCCTACCGGCAGCAGACATGAGCTGTCACTGCCCCAGAAATGCCATGCAGTTTCAGAGGTCCCAAGACTACCCTGAAGTTCAATAACTCATTAGAAGGACTCAGAAGTCAGATATGCCATTATACTCATAATTATTAGAGAAAGGATACAGATCAAAATCAGAAAAGGGGAGAGGTATATGGGGCAGGATCCATGGGAGACTAGGCACTGAGCTTCCAGTGGAGTCTGGATGGCACTCACTCCTTCAGACAATGACATGTGATCACATGTGCAGAGTAATGCCAACCACGGATCCTCTCTTGAGCCTTAGTGTCTAGTTTTTATTGGGGCATGCTAACATAGACATGGCTAACCCTGGATGACTGACCTAAGACTCCAGCTCCTTTAGACGTTGAGGTGATACAGGGCAACCAAGGCCCCCACCATAAATAACACTGTTAGCACAGACTATACCAGATGACCCGAGAAACCAGGTAAACAAAGGCACACCCACCAGGCAGGACATCCCAAGGGCTCAGTGGTCACCACCCGCCGGCCCCCTGCCCCCAGCCTTGGAGCCATTCAAGAGGCAGACCTCTCTTCAGGCAAGGTTAACCCTTGCTGCACAGCCACATTCTGGGAAGGGTGGAGGGGACTCTCTCCTTGACCCTTGCCCTCCATCTGCCCCAGGTCAAATCGAGTTCACTTGGCAGGAAGTGATGATTGGGCTGGAGAGCTCACTCCTCATGTTCCCCATCAACCTCCTGATCGTTCAGATCTTTCGGAATACCCGTCCTCGGGTGGCCAAGGAGCAGAACGCTGGGAAATGGGACGGGCAGCACCTCAGCCTGGCGCCCTCACCACAGCCCATGGAGGATGGCCTTCTGACGCCTGAAGCAGTGACCAAGGCAGGTCTCAACCCCAGCAGCATAGGGGGACTTCCAGCCTGGGAAGAAGCTAGGGTGGGGACTGGGGTTTGAGGCCTGCAGTCCATGTTTTCTGACAGCATCAGCCACCAAGATTCATCAACTGCACACATGCGCAGTACACATATGTGCAAACACGTGTTCATGACACGTACACATGCACGCACACACACATGCCACATGTACATACATTCACACAAACCTTGGATGCACCCACAAATATGTACAGATGCACACAATGTATATCTGCACAGTGCACACGTTTACATGTGCTCACATGTGCCCACACGAATGCTTACACACATGCCACATGTATACATTCACACACACCACACATCTACAACACATACATATATGCAAACAACACACACACATCTCCATACACATGTACACACATGTGCGTGGATACACTTGTTTGTACACATGTGCAAGCACAGACCTATAACATACATTCACACACGCACAGATACCTTTTTTGAGTATCTATTCTGTACAAAATATACTTTCACTACAGATCATAGGCTGGAAGTACCCAGAAAGAATTCCCTCTGTATTCATGCATTCATTACGCATTTATTGAGCACCTACTATGTGCCACACTTTGAGGAATATAGCCTGAAATGTGTCAGTTGAAATCCTAGAATAGAGATTTTATGCAGGACAAAACAGAAGCTCAAGGTGGTCCAAGGTCATGTCTCAGTAGGCACACCTGGGATCAGACCCCGAGTGTCCAGCCCCAGGGTGAGTGCTCTTGAGTACTCTGCTGTCCCCTTACCTGTAGTTCACATCCTGTTCCGACTGGATGACTTGCAGGATTTGTGGAGACTTGTCAGCTCCCTATTCAAAGCTCTGAAGGTGCCACCCCCTCTCTTGGGCTGGGACTCCATGAACTCAATGAACATCAACCAACTGCTGGCCTTGATGGAAGATGTCATCTGTCAACACAACAAAGCAGGACAGGTCTTCTCGGAGGAACTCAGCCAGACAGGGGCCCCTTTAACACTCACTCTTGGATCAGTACAAGTAAAAGGTGAGTCTTGATATTTCTCTGCTTAGAGAGGGCATGTTGGAGCCAGGTGGATGCAGGACTGAGGGCTGTGTCTGTATCACTAGGGGGTCAAGAAGTCCTCCCAGGGTTTCCCTCACCAGCCTCCACTCCGACCACTCACCACAGCCTCCCTCTCTGTACTACAGGTATCCTGGTCTCCACATAATTCCAAGGTGCCTTCCCATGAAGGCCTGTATACATTGTTAGTCTTCTGACCGTTAATGTTCTCTCTCCTCTCTTTGCATGGCTAATGCCTACTCAGCTTGTATTCTTGGCTGACGTGTCCTTTCCTCAGAGGAGCAACTCAACCACTCAGCCCACAACAGTGTCTCCAGCCACGTGCTCTTTAGCCTTTAAGTATCTCCTGCACTGCTTTCACATTGCTTGTTGCCGGATCATGAATTACATGGAGAGCTGCACATGTGTACTGCACATTATTCTGGTCTGAACTAGTCTGACTCCCCTCTTGCCCCTTTCCACCTAGATCGCTGTCTCCAGTGCTTAGATCAGTTGTCCAATAGAACTTCTCACAGTGACAGGAATGGTCTATGTCTCCATTGACCAATATGGCAGCCACTGGCCACAAGCAGCTATTGGCACACTTAAAACATGGCCAGTGTGACTAGGGAACTAAATTAGTTTTAATTTCAATAGTCACACATGGCAAGTGGCTGCCATATTAGGTGGTGTGGCTTAAGTATGCTGCCATTTTTAAAACACAAGACTGATCACTGTCTTAACCTTGTTTAGAATACAAAAATGGGCTCTATAGATTGGGGAGTTTGAATTCATAACTCTTTGGCCCACTTCTGATACAGTGAATTAAATTTTCTGGAGTGAGGCCAGGAATCTGCATTTTAAACCAATCACTTTGGTGACTGTTATGTAGACTGTCAGCCACTGCCCCACTGACAAGGTCCCAGTTCCTTAATGGAACACTCAAAGCCCACCTGGCCAGGCCCATGCTGACCCCATGGTCAGCTCCATTTTGACCCCTGTGTTCTAGCCACACTGGAAGATTAGCCTCAGAGAGCTGGGCTTGGGCTGCCCATGAAGGTCATCATAGCAGGAGCTCTGCTGATGCCCACACTGGACACTAATTCCTGTTTGGGGGTCTTTGGGTTTTGGGGGCATAGGCATTCACAGCACGGGCCTTAGAACAAGGACTATAGAGTTGGTCAGACCTGGGGCTCTCCCACATGCAAGAGCAGCTGTGCAGCTTTGGACAGTTGGTCAACCTCCCTGAGAAAACCATTTCTTCCTCTGTAAAATGGAAGCATTGATCCAGCCCTCTCCTTGGCTGGTTCTGAGGAATCGGTGAGATTATTTGGACATGTGAACTGCTTAGACCCAAGACTGACACAGAGCAGGGATTCAGTAAGCGATTATCATTGGGAGTGGTGGGATCTTCTGGAAACACTGCCAGAATGCTTGCAACACCAAGGCTGTTGATGCTGGAAACTAGCTGTGGCGTCAGTGAGGGAGGCCCAGGAAGGAGTTGGGGTGGGGTAGGAGGCCTGAGTTGAGTCAAGGGAGGCAGGGTCTGTGTTGCCACTCCTTTACCCACAGCTGGTCTGAGCCTCTACTTTCTCCACATCATTTATTTGCCCAGTCACTTCTCACTTGTGACTGGAGAGGGGTCCTGGAGCCAGGGTGCTCCATCGTGCCATCTGTTATATCCAGTTTCATGCACCCTTTATGAAAATGAACTCTGGTCCAGACCTGGGCTCTTCTTGCCCAGGAGAAAGCCCCAGGGGTGCCGGTCTCCCATCTCAGGATCCAGGGACTCAGGCCAGGCTCTACCTGGAGAGGCCAAGCTTCCCTTAGAAGGTATGGGTAAACAGTGGAAAGGGTCAAAAGTGTGTTTTTCTTGCATGAATATGTTTTACCTCTGTAATTTAAGACATAAAACTCCTTTGCTTTTTAAAAAACTTTTTAGGAAACTGAAATTTGAAGCAAAGAACTGCAGAAGAACATTCAGAAGTAATCAGGGGAAACTTTTTCACTGGCTGTTTCATGCTGTTAAGGAATTGCTATTAATTGTTTTAAAAATTGATAATGACATTGGTTTTGTTTTTAAAAGGAGCCTTTTCCTGATACAGGAGAATATTTAGTGTCAGGACATGGGGCTCGGAATTTAGGTGAGATACAACTGGCCATGAGGAGATAATTTTGAGCAATGGGTACAGGTTCATCTCATTCTCTTTTCTAATTTAGAATTTTTCATAATAAAAAAACTAAAAACAAAAGATCAAGACTTACACCATCTTTGGCAATAGGCAAACTTGGCTTCAAATTAAAATCTTGTATGTATTAAAATATTTGCAGATGAGAGAACTCTGTGTCTAGGATTTGCTTTTTATATACTCCAGGAAAAAAAAAAAAAACAAAAAAACACTGCGGGGCAGAGACAAGACTTGCCAAAATGTGGACTGTGGGTATATGCTGTGGGAGGGCAATAGGTATATTATTCTCATCTCTTCTATGTGTAAGGAAATTTTGAAAATACCCTTGATAATAGACTAGAAATATGTGTGTGCTCAGTTGCTCAGTCATGTCTGATTCTTTGTGGACCCATGGACTGTAGCCTGGCAGGGTCTTCTATCCATGGGACTTTTGGGCAAGGAGCACACTCAGACCATGTGGGCTGAGAACCCCATCTTTCTGAATCTCAGGTTTCTCGAGTGCTCGAGAGAAGAAAACCATCACCAACACCCCTATTTCTATTGCAGGCAGTCTACTCTGTCATTCAGCACCAGCTGATGCTCTTTCTCTCCCTTGTCCTCCAGAAGACATGCAACGCCCCAGGCCCACGGAGGGCCCAAGTGATGCCTGGAAGAACAGTGCCTTCCGGCAGTGTCTCTACCTTCAGTTGGAGCACCTGGAGCAAGAGCTGCTGCTCCTGGAGCCCCAGGGCTCCTCCCAGAGTCAGAGCCACAGCAGGGCACTAGGGCAGCTACAGACCCTGAAGGGCTGTCTGGTGGCACAGGCTGGAACCCTGCCCCCAGCACACTCCAGGTAATCCACTGCCCTGGGTGTTCCCAGCCTAGAGGCCTGCATCCTGGGCAACTCTATCAGATCTAGTCCCTTAAATCTATTTCCCACTTACACTGTATAATCATAAGGGATTTGATTTAGATCATACCTGAATGGTCTAGCGGTTTTCCCTACTTTCTTCAATTTAAGTCTGAATTTGGCAATCAGGAGTTCATGATCTGAGCCACAGTCAGCTCCTGGTCTTGTTTTTGGTGACTGTATAGAGCTTCTCCAACTTTGGCTGCAAAGAATATAATCAGTCTGATTTCGGTGTTGACCATCTGGCAATGTCCATGTGTAGAGTCTTCTCGTGTTGTTGGAAGAGGGTGTTTGCTGTGACCAGTGTGTTCTCTTGGCAAAACTCTATTAGCCTTTGCCCTGTTTCATTCCATATTCCAAGGTCAAATTTGCCTGTTACTCCAGGTGTTTCTTGACTTCCTACTTTTGTATTCCAGTCCCCTATAATGAAAAGGACATATTTTTTGGGTGTTAGTTCTAAAAGGTCTTGTAGGTCTTCATAGAACCATTCAACTTCAGCTTCTTCAGCATTACTGGTTGGGGCATGGACTTGGATTACTGTGACACTGAATGGTTTGCCTTGGAAACGAACAGAAATCATTCTGTCATTTTTGAGATTGCATCCAAGAACTGCATTTCGGACTCTTTTGTTGATCATGATGGCTACTGCATTTCTTCTAAGGGATTCCTGCCCACAGTAGTAGATATAATGGTCATCTGAGTTAAATTCACCCATTCCAGTCCATTTTAGTTTGCTGATTCCTAGAATGTCGATGTTCAGACTTGCCATCTCCTGTTTGAGCACTTCCAATTTGCCTTGATTCATGGACCTTATATTCCAGGTTCCTATGCAATATTGCTCTTTGCAGCATTGGACCTTGCTTCTATCACCAGTCACATCCACAACTGGGTATTGTTTTTGCTTTGGCTCCATCCCTTCATTCTTTCTGGAGGTTCTCCAGTAGCATATTGGGTACCTACCGACCTGGGGAGTTCATCTTTCAGTATCCCATCATTTTGCCTTTTCATACTGTTCATGGGGTTCTCAAGGCAAGAATGCTGAAGTGGTTTGCCATTCCCTTCTCCAGTGGACCACACTCTGTCAGACCTGTCCACCATGACCCGCCCGTCTTGGGTGGCCCCACACGGCATGGCTTAGTTTCATTGAGTTACACAAGGCTGTGGTCCGTGTGATTAGATTGACTAGTTTTCTGTGATTATGGTTTCAGTGTGTCTGCCCTCTGATGCCCTCTCACAACACCTACTGTCTTACTTGGGTTTCTCTTACCTTGGACGTGGGGTATCTCTTCACGGCTGCTCCAGCAAAGTGCAGCCACTGCTTCTTACCTTGGGTGAGGGGTATCTCCTCACCGCCACCCCTCCTGACCTTGAATGTGGAGTAGCTCCTCTCGGCCCTCCTGCGTCCAGTAAGCATTGAGTAAAGGTGACCTCAATAGCATATCTGTATGTATATCAGACAGAATACAGAACAAGACAAGGAGAAAACTCAGGGTCTGAGGGGTCAAGGAGCTTGACCAAGTCATGCAGCTGGTGGAGGTGGAGCAGGAGTTGAACTTGAGCCCAAATGGTGCCACACTGATTATATCCACCCTCTCTTGCAGTTCCTTGCAGGCAAGCAAGCTCCCTCGAGGCCTGCCCTGGTGGTGTGTCCTGGTGGGCTGGCTCCTGGTGGCAGTCACAAGTGGGGTGGCAGCCTTCTTCACCATGCTCTACGGCTTGCACTACGGGCGGACTAGCTCCCTCAAGTGGCTCATCTCCATGGCCGTCTCCTTCGTGGAGAGCGTGTTTGTCACCCAGCCACTGAAGGTCAGGACCTCTGTGGGGCTGCCCTCATGTCCTCCTCCCCTCTGTCCATGCTTTCCCTCCTTCCAGCTGCTCCCTCCTTAGGCTTCAGCAGTTTCCTCATCTGTTCATTCAACAAACCCAGCTGTAGGGCCACTTCTGGGTAGACCTGGGGCAGGAAGGTAATTACCAGGATAACCCATACTCCCTCGTGGCCAAATGCTGGCATCTCATCATCACTGTCACCCTTGGGAGGGTCTTCACCTCCACTTTACAGATGGGAACACCTGAGGTAAAGTGGACATGAGTTTGAGCAAACTCTGGGAGATGAAGGACTGGGAAGCCTGGTGTGCTGCAGTCCACAGGGTCACAAAGAGTCAGACAAGATTTAGAGACTGAAGAACAACAACAAAAGAGGATAAGGTCACAAAAAATTCTTGCCCTAGGTCACATGTAAAACAGGAATGATATATTTCCTCAGGGCTAGGATGCTTTTGATTGTGGCATGTGCAACTTACAAGAACTTTATTTTCAGAAAATAAAAACACCAAGTCATTAAATGTGTCCATGAACTGGAAATACACTCCTATTCCTGAAAATGTAAAATTATGCAAGTGAGCAGTCAGAGTCACTGAACCTGGCCTGGAAGAAGCCAGGCGGTAGGAATACTGGCATGGGGTAAGGGGAAGCTACAGAAATGAGGGAACATTTATAGAGAGACTCTTTCTACCTACGAGGCATTGCAGAATCTTTCTCACGCCCCCACCCAAAACAGCTCCTAACACCTGCCCCAATCCAGTCTGAGAATATTAAGAACAGAGACCTGAGCCTTATGCTTCTATACTGTGGGTGCAGACACAATGTAATGGGAGGAATTACTTCATATAGAAAGGGAGGGACAGACGGAGGGAGCAGGTAGGCGTATATGCTAGGGAGGTGTAAGTCACCAGGCTGAGACGTAACAGAAAGGCTAAGCAAAAGGATAGCAGTGGGTGGGAGGCTCAGGGAATGCCAGAAACACGGTGAGTTCAAGGATTTGCCTGTCTTGGCCTGGCTGGTGACCAGGCGCACACACACTTCATGACCATGTGCCCTCTCTGCAGAGGATGGGTTGGTTCCCACCTGGCTGCCCCAGAGCATGGCTCCTGTCCCAGGACACCAATGTATCTCCCATTCTACCCAACTCAGACCAGGAATTGACAGAGTTTCCAACACAGGCTTGGGGTTCACGATGGGTGTTTTCCAGGTGCTGGGGTTCGCAGCTTTCTTTGCGCTGGTGTTGAAGCGAGTGGAGGACGAGGAGGAGCCTGTGGTCCCCCTCCTGGGACATCTCTCTGGCCCAGGTAATGGTGCCTGGGTGCAGGCAGGGGGCTGACAAGGCTGAGAAAGCCCCACAGAGCCCAGCCACTGGGTGATCCTGGGCTCAGACCTTTGCTCCCCATCAGACTTCAGCCCTACTGCTGAGGCACCCCCAGACCATCCAGGAACAAGTGCCTCCTCCTCTGTCTCCTGGGCAACATCATTCCTCCCCTATCCAAGCCTTTCTGACACCCAAGTATGAAGAGGCACCATGGGGTCCATGTTCAGCGGGGGCCATCATCCTCTGTGTAATACCAAGCAAGCTTTCCTCTCCAGGATTCAGGTCATTAGAGAACTAAAATACAAGTTGTGGGGGTGAGGGGTGAGAATGGGGGACAAGAGAGTTGTAATTAGGGTTCCCAGACAAGGGTCTGCAAACAACAGCCGGGGGCCCAAATCCAGCCCAGCACCTGCTTTTGTAAAGCATTTTAGTGGAACACAGCCATGCTGCCTCTGGTCAGAGGAGCCCATGACCAGACCTCTTCCCCCCAACCTGACCTCTCACTTTCCAGCCAAAACTCCTGAGGGTCCCTACAATAAGAGAATTACAAAAAACAAACAGGCAAACAGAACAGAATCAACACTCCAACAGTCTATGCAGAGATTCTGACTCTCAAGGAAAAACAGGAGCAAACAAAAGCCCATACCCCTGTATCCCCAGGCAGTATGGTGACCTCCTCACGGGCCTGGATCCTTCCGTCCTCCAATAGGGCTTTGGCTTTGCAGATCCAAAAAGTCCATTAAAACCATCTTCCAAGTCAAAAATTAATTTTCTCCAAAGAGACGTCAGCCTCCCAATCAATTAAATATTCATCAGTCATTCCTTTGGCATTTATCCAGGGAGTACTTGCTGTGTTCCAGGCAATACACTGCCTTGGGAACATGATTTACATAAAACCCAATCACTGTAAGTGTATAATTCATTGATTTTAGTAAATTTATAGAGTTGTGCAACTATCACCACAATTCAGAACAGCTGTGTTACCCCCAAAAGTTCCCTCTTGCCTGTTGGAAATCAATCCTTGCTCTCCACTCAGCCCTAGCAACACAGCACTGACTGGCTGGAACAGGTTACTGCTCTTAGAATAAAAGGCATTTGTGGTGTTAGAGGTAAAGAACCCGCCTGCCAGGGCAGGAGATGTAAGAGATGCAGGTTCGATCCCTGGGTCGGGAAGATCCCCTGGAGAAGAGCATGGCAACCCACTCCAGTATTCTTGCCTGGAGAACCCCATGGACAGAGGAGCCTGGTGGGCTACAGTCTATGGGGTCACAAAGAGCTGGACATGACTGAAGTGACTTAGCACACTTGGAATAAACAGCCCATTTGGGAGACACACTAACAAATAAATGTACAAAATGACTTGTAAGAAAGAATGAGGAGGGTAGAATAAGAGGGTGTAGGCCTCTCTGCTGAAGGGGTACCTAAGCTGGCTCCCAGAGGATGGGACAGGGAAGGACTGAACACTGAGTATGTGCAAAGACCCTGAGGTGGAACCATAGCTTGTCGTTTTATAGCAGTTGCTGACAGGGTGGCTAGAGCATGGGGAGCTGTGTGCACGTGGAAGGAGTGGTTCAAGATGAGGGCAGAGAAGTGGGTGAGGACCAGGCCATGCCATGTCCTGGGGCCAGGCTGGGGCTTTGGAGTGTCTTAAATAGGAGATTTGTGATTTTAGGAAGATTACTATGACTGCTCTTGGAGACCAGAGGTAGTGGGGTCAACGGTAGAAGTGGGGAGGCCAGTAGGAAGACTAGTGAAATGGTCCTAGACTGGGGATGGCATGCGTTAGCAGTGGGGATGGACAGAGGGGCGTGGATCTAAAAAGACAGTTGGGTCAACATAGCCATATCAGACTGCCTATAAACGGTGTTAATACCAAATGCAGACAAGGACGCAGAGAAGCTGGAGGACTGATACAGTCCCAGTGGGAATGTAGAATGGTACAGACATTCTGGAAAACAGTTTGGCAGTTCCTTTCAAAACTAAAAATGGGTTTACCATTTGACTTGGCAATTGCACTCTTGGGCATTTATCCCAGAGAAATGAGGACTTATTTTCATACAGGAATCTGTACACAAACGTTCACAGCAGTTTCATTCGCAATAGTCAAAAGATACTTAGCCACTCCAAGGAATCTACCCAAGAGAAATGAAAATATACGTCCATACAAAACATTCATAGACACACTATTCTTAATAGCCCAAACCAGGAGTAATCCAAATATCCATCAATAGGTGAATTAAACAAAACGTAGTATGTCCATTCAACAGAATACTGCTCAAACATAAAAAGAAACTAACTACTAATATACATAACATGGATGAGCATCAAATCATTACACTAAGTAAAAGATGCCAGATACAAAAAAATATGTACATATGACTCTATTTATATGAAATGTCTAGAAAGAAAAATCTATGGATACAGAAGCAAATTAATGAGGCTGAGGGTAGAGATAGAGTGGGAGTAGACACTAACTTCAGAGACATGAGGGAACCTCTAGGGGTAACAGAAACACTCTAAAACTGGGTTGTGGTGATGGTGGAACAACTCTATAAATTTACTAAAGTCACTGAATTGTAGGCTTCTATAGGGTGAGTTTGTGAAAATTATAGCCAGAAGGCAATGGCACCCAACTCCAGTACTCTTGCCTGGAAAATCCCACGGACAGAGGAGCCTGGTAGGCTGCAGTCCATGGGGTCGCGAAGAGTCAAACAAGACTGAGCGACTTCACCTTCACTTTTCACTTTCATGCATTGGAGAAGGAAATGGCAACCCACTCCAGTGTTCTTGCCTGGAGAATCCTGGGGACGGCGGAGCCTGGTGGGCTGCCGTCTATGGGGTCACACAGAGTCAGACACGACTGAAGTGACTTAGCAGCAGTAGCAGCAAAGTGGTCTGAGAAAGAAGATACTTGGAATTAGACATACCAGGACTTTGAGATATTAGATACCCTCATCTTTCCAAGTTTAGGAAGCACTGAGATCCACCTTAGAGTTCAGGAACACAGGAAGACTGCATCCAATGATCGGTGAGACCACAGTAATGGGAGGCATCTGTTCCTGGAGAAGAAGGGACGGGACCCTGGGCACTGGGATAGCCCAGGCAGAGGAATGGAGGGCAGCATTGGGAAATGGCTCCTGAAGAGGGGGGATGATGGGTCCCGTGGTACCTGGTGAGGGGAGTCTCTCAGTTGCAAATGTACGACCTGGTTCCACTGCCCATTTGGGGGACTGCTCTTATGCCCTTCACTTTCACAGACCCCTCTGCCTTGTTCCGAGCACGAAGAAACAGCAGAAAGGATATCTACCAGCCACCTCTGGCCTCTGACATTGAGAAGATGAAAACCATGCACCTCAAGGAGCAGAAAGCGTTTGCCTTAATCAGAGAAATCTTGGGTAGGCAGCCAAGATTACCTATCAATGACCTTCCCACGTGCTGGTTCTTAACACCGACCTGAACAGATGTGGTACAATCTCTTTTCTTTTTCTACTCTTTTTGTTCTGTTTATTCATTTGGTTTTCCAGGCACTGGTCAACCCCCGATTAGTGTTCTAGATGTCTCTTGAGATGTGCATTCACACGAGACATTCTGTCTCTTCATCTTCCGGGGGAGTCTCTCTGGGAGTCCTCTGACAAGCTCTTGTAAAGACTGGCTACTGTCACTCTGAGGTCCCCCTTCACTGGGCCCTGAGAATTCTCTTTGTTATTCTACTGTGTTGAAGCTGTGGCCTGGATCTCATATTTTCATCCTTCTTGGTTCTTTCCTTTGTTTCATGAAACACACTCTCCCAAAGCTTCCATGACAAGGAGGCCATGCTTGCGTTTGTGCTTCCACTGGCCAAGCACGTATGGCTAAAGCACACAGCTTTAGTAGGAGCTTGCGTAGGAATTGCATATACAGAATGAAGAACAAGAGGGGTGTGGGCAGAACCCCAATAAGTCATCTTGATGTGGAGGGAGGGGTGCCAGAATGCATATTCCCAAGCCATGGACCCAGAGATTCCGGTTCAGTAAGGTTATGCATCCCCCACATGATTCTAACTTCGGGCTTTCTAAACTAAATCTTTGTACCTAATGGCCCTTAGGTCACACTCATCTGTTTACAGGTGAGCTGCATGAGGGCAGGGAACACATCTGTCATCTTTATCACTCTATCCTGAGCATTGCAACTTGGCAGAGCACCCCCTTTTTTTTGCCGTGCCGCACAGCATGTGGGGTATTAGCTCCCAACCAGGGATCGAACCCGTGCCCCCTGCAGTGGAAGCCCTGGACCACCAGGGGAGTCCCTGGAGCCCCATTTTTAAAAAATCCTCTTTAAGAAACATTTAGACAGCACAAAGTCCATGCAGGCACTATTTAAAGTGCTTTATGAACATTAACTTGTTGACTCCATCACAACTCTGTGTGACAGAATTTTCATCTCCACTTCACAGACGAGGAGAAGGAGACTCAGAAGGGTTAAGTCACTTGCGAAGGGCACATGGGTAGGAAATGTCAGAGCTGGAATTTGAACCCAGACAGAGGCTCACGGCCTGTGGACTTTGCTCCTTTCTGCTGTCCTTATAAGGACTGGCTCCTTTGTCACCAGAGGGGCGAGTGACAGGTCTACAAGACCTCAACTGTTCTGAGCCATGTGCCTTTCCACATCTTGCCCTGCGCTTGGTAGGAGTTGGGGCTTCTGCCTGATGAGGGGCTGTGCTTCCCTTCCCAGCGTACCTGGGCTTTCTGTGGATGCTGCTGCTGGTTGCCTATGGGCAGAGGGACCCCAGCGCCTATCACTTCAACAGACACCTCGAGCACAGCTTCACCCAAGGCTTTTCAACTGTGCTGAGCTTCCAACAGTTCTTCACATGGGCCAACACCACCCTCGTGAGCAACCTGTACAGTCATTATCCAGGTATTGTTCCCAGCCCAGGATGTGTATCAGCACCTTGCACACACTCCTTTCTTGGAACAGCAGTGGGTCACTGCCTCAGCCTTACAGAGAACCAATAACCACAGAATGATATGCTTTGAAGGAGAGACCCGCTGAGGGCCCCTAACCCTTCCAGAATGCAGTGTAAAGAACCTCCTTCTTAGATAACTGAGCCAGAGTTGGCCAGGCGGAAATGATGTGGCAGGCAGAAAGGACAACATGAGTGAAGGCAAGCCTGAAACACCAAGGCACTACACTTCCTGGAACTACAGAGTGTTGAGTGTGGCTGCCTTGTCGGGTAGGAGTAGAGGACCTGTGAGAAGCAAAGCGGGACAGAGGAACAGGGGCCACATCATGAAGGCTCTGGAAGTTCACAGTTTATGTTTAAGGAAGTGAAGAGCCATTGACAGCTTCTTTGTGAGGCAGTAACAATCAGTTCTGTGGTATAAACAGCACATGGAATCTGAAGTAGAGGGTAGGTAGGTTAGGAAGCTGGGGAGAAATGATGGGACTGATGTAAGGACAAGAGGCAGAGGTGATGGAGAAAAGGAGGTGGGAACATCGAAGATGCATGCTGATGGGCCCTGTTGACTCACAGGTGAGCACTGAGGGAAAGGACAAAAATGGTCTCCAAGATGATGCCTGGGTAGGGTGTGTCATTCCTCAAGAGAAGTTATGCAAAAAGTAGAGCAGGTGCAAGGTGGGGAGATGGTGATGAATGGTTGAATGTGGTTGGCCATGATTCTCTTGGCTGATTCTACGTGGGTACACTGGAGGTCGTGTTAGCATCCAGGCCAAAAAGCTTGGAATATGTTAAGATGATGTTGATGGCTATATTTACCCACGTGTTTCTCATCCCCAGGCTTTGTCACTGATGGGAACGCCAAGCTGGTTGGTAGCGCCCAGATTCGCCAAGTGAGGGTCCAGGAGAGCTCCTGCCTTCTTGGCCCGCAGCTGCAGGCTTTTATTGACAGGTGCCATGCACCATATTCCCTGGATGTGGAAGACCTGTCAGACTATGGGGAAGGTTGGAATGCCTCCGTCCTCAACAACAGCAATGACTTCTCCCAGGCTTGGCGGTACCAGAGCCAGAGCCAGCGCCGAGGGTATCCCCTCTGGGGCAAACTCACCATGTACCGGGGAGGAGGTTACGTGGTCCCCTTGGGGACTGATCGCCAAAGTGCATCAAGGTAAGGCTTACTTTATTCACCTGCAGCAGAGGAAAGACATTTGCTTGATTCCAGGTCTGATTGGCGGGTGCAGCCTTCAAAACAGGGCTGAGCCAAGCTCATTTTATCATTGTGGGGAGGGCCTGCGGGATTCAGAGGCACTCAGGTAGTATTTTCAGGCCACTGGGAACTATGTAGCCTCCAAGTTGGAAGAGATCCTGCCTCCAGGATTCTCAGCCTGGGCACCAAGCCTGGTGGCCTCAGTTAGAAACAGTAGAGAGATGGGGAAGCACCACACAAAGCACCCACCACCAGGCAAGTAGGAAGTGGTTAGGGCTCTTAAACCTTAACCACAAATTTGCAAGTTCTGAGGTTTTACCTACTCACAAGCTAACATGCTAGTTTGTTTCATGGATGCTGGCAGAAGACACAAGACTCCTAGGTCAGAGAAAAAGGATTTCACTCCTCACAGCAAAAAACAGTAGCAGAGCTTCATGGTGATGGGACAGTCCCCAGGAAGGGCCATGATAGATGCTTGCCCATGCAGGGAGTGACAGTACCAAGGAGGAACACTGCATGTGGAGCACTTTATCCACTGTTTCTACAGTGGCGGAAGCAAGCCTGCTCTTTGTCTGAAGGAGGACGTCATCCCATTGCTTGAAGCTGCCTACTGCAAACTCAGCACTGAGATGAGGCCTGGGTAAAGCCCAGCCAGAACCTTGCATTTCTGGAACACTCGGCATGAATGCGTGGGGACACACAGGGCTCACGCACACTGCCTCTCCCAGCACGCTCTAGTGTTGGAGGTCTGAAACCTGGCACTGCTCCTGTTAGCAGTGTAGATGCAGGTGAGTGAGTAAACCCGTGTGAACCCCTGGCTCCTCCGCTGCATTATTACAACATCAAGGAACAGAGGTAACAAACTCCAAAAGAAAACACCTGGCGGGGTCCCCTGGGATTAAGGACAGGCCAGAAATAGTCTATTTCCACATAAGAGGTGTTTTCCTGCCACTCAGAACTGACACATTCAGCAGGGTGCATACCCACCAGAAAAGTGAAAGTCGCTCAGTCACATCTGACTCTCTGCAACCCCATGGAATTCTCCAGGCCAGAATACTGGAGTGGGTAGCTCTTCCTTTCTCCAGGGGATCTTCCCGACCCAGGAATCAAATTGGGGTCTCCCACATTGCAGGGAGATTCTTTACCAGTCGAGCTACCAGGGAAGCCCCAAACTCACCAGGGATGGGGCATATTTTAAAACAGGCCCATCATTACTGCTCTAATAACAGCTATTATTATTAATACTGCAAGCACACACACACATATTTCTATTTTCTCTTCATAATGATCCCGAGGCACTGGTGTTAACATCACTGCAGATGAGGAAGCTGAGACCTCGAGATGTTATCAGCTTGCCCACGAGGCAGGCAAGTTTTGAACCCAGGTCCCTCTGGCACATGCTGTTCCTACAACACTTGTGAGCAGATCTCTGGGAACTGGTTTTGTGAACTTCCAGCCCAAGAGGGACTGTGGCAGCTATAGCTGCTGCCTGCCAAGCCCCTAATGTTCTATGTGGCTCCTCTAACAGCATGTCCTCAAACTTCAAAATGCGTCAGATATGAAGTACTACGTATAAGATTGGGACTTCCCTGGTGGTCCAGTGGTTAAGACTCCATGCTTCCACTGCAGGGGGCATGGATTTGATCTCTCTGGTCAGGGAACTGAGATCTCGCATGCTACTCCACATGCCAAAAAAAAAAAAAAAAATGAAAATGAAATAGACAAGCAACAAGGATATATTGTCCAGCACAGAGAATTATAGGCCTTACTTTGTACTAACTTTTAATGGAAGTTATTAAAATCTATAAAAATACTGAATCACTATGCTGTACACCTGAACTAACATTGTACATCAAGTATACTTTAAAAAGATAGACAGAGATGGATAATGGTTAAAACAAACCAAAAAACCACATCATAATCCCTTGGATGGCTCACCCAAGCACAGATTCCCAGGTCCCCACCCCCAGAGATTCTGACTGGGGAGATCCGGGGTGGAGCTTGAGAATTTGCATTTCTAACAAGTTTCCCGATGATGTGATACTAGCAGTCTGGGGACCACATTTTTAGAACCTCTGCACTCCTAGGAGCAGCCTGAAGGCCCTGGGGCCTGGGGCGCAGAGGAGAAACAGAGGGAGGAATCTTGACAGGAAGCGTTGGGCTCCTCCCTGGGCTGAGAGGGCAAGGAGCCCCTATGTATTGAGACACCCCTAAATGCTCCTCTTCCCACAGAACCCTCCAGTATCTCTTTGACAACACCTGGCTGGACAGCTTGACCAGAGCCGTGTTTGTGGAGTTCACGGTCTACAACGCTAACGTCAACCTGTTCTGCATTGTCACTCTGACCCTGGAGACCAGCGCCCTTGGTGGGCAGGCTTGCCTGTGAACCTATCTGCATGTTCCAGATGATAGACACCCCTCCCTCTGGGCTAGGGCTCCTCACCCCCAGGCCAGAGCTCCAGGGCAAAAGGTTGTTTGGGCAATACTGCCAAAGGGTCTTAGTTCTGCCTTTGCCCCTAAAGGCAAAGTTTCAGGGCTGCTCCACCCTTCTTCCTGGCTGCCTGCATTTCTCTCTGGCCTGTCTCTCAAGTCTGGGAGACAGTTGGGGTCTGAAGGCAGCTCACGTTCTTGAGCTTTCCACTCTCCTGTGTGTGGGGATGGGGGCCTAGCAGTGAAGGGCTGGGGAGGGGGTGACCTGGTAACAGATAACTTCACCTAAATCACACTTTATTTACGGTATCTCAATGTACAATGCAAAAGTTACGTGCAACCTACACGTAAAAGTCCATTTTACATCAAATTCTAATACACACATACCAATATATTAAAACATAACTGAGACAAGGGCTTCAAAAATAATTTCCTTAACTACATGTAATACTATTTTGTGTTCTATTCTTTCTCTCCATTCCCTGCTTTCCACACTTTTTTAATGCTAATCACAATCCACTAAAAACAGTGATTTAAGGCCTCTTCAGCTAATAATCAATTTTCCTAAAATCAACCACCTCTTTTTTAAAAATAAAACTTTTAAAATATGACCTTTTTTTTTTTTTTTTTTTTCCTGCCCACGCTTTGTGGCATGTGGGATCTTATTCTCCCGACCTGGCATTGAACCTGGGTCCCCTGAAGTGGAAGCACAGGGTCCTAACCACTGGACTGCCAGGGAATTCTATAAATTACATATTTTAAAAAGTAATATTTGTAGTTCTTTTAAAATTTCAGGACTGTGTAAAGTGCAAAGTAAAAGGCTTTCAACTTTCATTATCATTCGCTACTGTCAAAAGTTTCTTCCAAATCCTTTTTGGGGGATTTATTCGCACGTCTTGTAATTTCCTATTTCTTTTTGCCATCTCTCTGGCTGTTTAAGAACCTTTTAAACAATTTGTTCCCAACACAACCTGATTGATGAGAAGCCTAGTAGGTTTCCGGTCTAGCTGATTCAGCAGCCCACTGACGTCAGCAAGGTCTCGGGTGGCTTGTGTCTCTCCCGTCTGCCATCTTTCGGACTGGCTTTATCTTTACAGGCAGTAGCCTTGTTAGTCAAATTGGTTTAGGAAAAGGCATAAATGGATGAAAAAGAAGTCTAAAAAGGCTGAATTTTAGGCATATTGGTTAACAGCTGAATTGATCTCCAGCGTTCTCTTTAGATGAAACGGCCTTAAACAGGCCAACTTGGAGTAAACTGATGTTAGGCAAGCAGGTATGCTGTGGCTGGAGGTGATGAGGGTACAATGGCCGATGCTGAAGGAAAAGGCCGGAGGCTGTCTTCTACTGCAGCCCCCCTTGTCCCGTCAGATACGGCAGCCGTTTCTGGCCTTCCCCTTTCAGTCCCTTGGTCTGTGGGTTAGAAGGACCTCTATCTTCTTTTCTGCCCGTGGCCACCCCTCAGAAGGGCTTGAGTTCACTTCCTCTCACTGATGACTTCCGGTATCGAGTGGGCATGTGGCCGTGGGTGAGGAAAACACGCTCTGCTTTGCAGGAACCTTCTTTGCACATGCGCACCTGCAGAGCCTGCACCTGTACCCCTTTACTGACGGCTGGCACCCCTTCGTGGTAGCCGCGGAGATCGTCTACTTCCTGTTCCTCCTCTACTCCATGGTTGTGCAGGTGAGGGGCAGGCTTGTGGCTCCATGAGTGAGGACGGAGTGGGCATGCGCCTGCCTGCTCTCTCTCCCTACTCCCCTCTTCCTCTCAGGGGGCCTAAAGAAGGGAGAGGAAGATGTTCTGCTTAGCTGAGTGCCATGGCAATCTTCCACATTCCCAGCTCAGGCACCTCTCAGCATCTGAGACTTTAGGATGGTCCTTCTTGGGTGGTCTCTAGGAATTAGGGAAAATCCCCTTTCCCACATTTACCACCATGTTGCACACTGATCCATAAACTTGGATTCCACATGGTCTCTAAGCACTGCCAATTCAAAACCACCAGCCAACAGTTATCTAATGGCAGTTTGAGTCCCTGCATTTCTCTAACAACATCAAAGGAGGCCCATCCACCACCCACCTTTCCTCTCCAAAAGCCCTCACACTCTGCCTGCAGCTGCTTCAGAAAGCCTCTAAAACTCTTAAATCCTTCTCATCATGCTGCTTAAACAGTTAAAAATCCCTCCATCTCTTTATAAAAGAGGTGAATTTAGCCTCTTACCAGCCAAACACATGTCCTTCTTCCAGAGGAGTGGGAAAGAGGAGGGAAGTGGAACAGACAACACAAGATTCTCTTGCATGTAAGGGAAAGGGCTGAGAGGGAGGGCAAGACCACAAACTGTTCTCATTTAACAATAACTCCTATCCCCCCTAAGAAAACAACTTAAAAAAAAAAAATTGATTAGGCATTGAACCCGCTAGTGGATCAGTGGTAGAGAATCTGCCTGTCCATGTAGGAGCCATGTGTTCAATCCCGGGGTTGGGAAGATCCCCCAGAGAAGGAAACAGCAACCCACTCCAGTATTCCTGCCTGGGAGAATCCCCACGGACAGAGGAGCCTGGCGGGCTACAGTCCATGGGGTCTCAAAGAGTTGGATATGACTTAGCAACTAAACAACAAAGCATTAAACTGAATGTGAAGCTCATCTCAGACAATCTGATAAAGAGGTTGTAAAGACAAATAAATCTCACCCTTGCATATCTTCAGGCAGATACACACCCACTCTTAAAATTAATGTTGATTAATCCTTAAGAGGACTTGGAATACCACTTATACCACTATAGGATTGTTTATACCACTAGAAAGCAATAGCACCCCACTCCAGTACTCTTGCCTGGAAAATCCCATGGACGGAGGAGCCTGGTGGGCTGCAGTCCATGGGGTCGCTAAGAGTCCGACATGACTGAGCGACTTCACTTTTCACTTTCATGCATTGGAGAAGGAAATGGCAGCCCACTCCAGGGCTCTTGCCTGGAGAATCCCAGGGACAGGGGTAGCCTGGTGGGCTGCCGTCTATGGGGTCGCACAGAGTCGGACACGACTGAAGTGACTTAGCAGCAGCAGCAGCAGCAGCAGCAGGATTGTTTATACCACTAGTTCAGCCGAAGTTCACCTGTTAATTGCGGTAGCCGCCTGAGTTTGCTAACTGCCTTTACCAAATGGAAAAAACAGACTTCTATGTTTACAACAGGAGGTAATTTTCCAACTTGTAACCAAGTGGCTTGGCGCCTACCTTCCCAGAGAAACTGGGAGATAAGGGCTCTATCTTCCTTGATGACTACATTTCAAAGAGATGACTCCTTGGCCCTTGAGAAAAAAATTTCTGACTTTTAACGTTGGGCAAGAGGATTGTTTTTGTTTCCCTGATGGCTCAGACAGTAAAGTGTCTACCTGAAATGCAGAAGATTTGGGTTTGATCACTGGGTTGGAAAGATCGCCTGGAGAAGGAAATGGCAACCCACTGCAGCACTCTTGCCTAGAAAATCCCATGGATCGGAGGAGCCTGGCAGGCTACAGTCCATGTGGTTGCAAAGAGACAGACAAGACTGAATGACTTCACTTCCCTTGAGAGGATTGTTTAGCTTTAAAAAGATGTACATACATCTCAAAGTAAGGGTCAAGTCAGTTCTTATGTATTGGCTTTTATGTGTGTGTTAGTCACTCATGTCCGACTCTTTGCGACCCCATGGACTGTAGCCTGCCAGGCTCCTCTGTCCATGGGATTTTCCAGGCAAGAGTACTGGAGTGGGTTGCCATTTCCTTCTCTAGGGGATCTTTCCAACCCAGGGATCAAACCTGAATCTCCTGCACTGCAGGCAGATTCTTTACTGTCTGAGCCATCAGGAAAGTTCCTACATCTCAAAGAGGCAGAGAAAGAATTCACAATTATAAGTTTTCTAAAGTAAATGCTTTTTTGAGGGGAGAGTTTTCTTCCTCCCTTCTCCCCCTGCCTTTTTTTTTTTTTTGCATCTGAGAGAATTAAGTGCTTTTTTATTAGATCCTGTACTTTCCCTTAAACACCCACAAATCCTGCAGCCCCGACTGATGATGGGGACAGGTGAGGTCCATGCACAGGATTGGGGAGAGGCCCCTGTGCTCTACGCATATGAAGCCAGGGCTCTGAGAAACCCCTAGGGATCCACAGCCTTTGTTAGAACCTCTGGCTCCTTTCCCAGGGCAATCTCCTGAGGAAGCAAAAGTGGTGCTATTTCCACAGCAAGTGGAACATTCTGGAGCTGGCCATCATCCTGGCCAGCTGGAGTGCCCTGGCGGTGTTTGTGAAGAGGGCCGTCCTGGTGGAGCGTGACCTCCAGCGCTACCGAAAACACGGGGAAGAGTAAGTGGCTCTGCCTCAGGCCCCAGCTCCTACCACTAACACTGACACTGCTGCCTCCAGCTCTGAGTGGCCCAGAGGGAGGCTTCTGAAATCCTGCTGGCCCTCAGAGGATCCAGGGTTACTCTTTAAAAAATAACTCTAGCTGTAGCACTTAGACTTGGGGTCTGAAGCATACACAACTGGAGAGGACTCAAAGACAAAAACAGAATCTTTTGCAAATCTTACCAAAGCATAGGACTACGTGACACTCTGTAAGGTCCTCTCCGGCTTTGGGGGCAGGGTCTTTGCAAGCATTAGTGCCCAGTCAACCCACGTCTGCTACCATTCACCAAGAGTCCACCCTGTGCTGTGCAGGAGGTACTAATGTTGGATCCTCAGGAGAAGCCATGGAGGTAGATGTTGTCATCACTCCAGTTCACAAATAGGGAAATTAGAGAGGTAATGAGACTTCCCCAATGCCACAAAATGAAAAAGTGGCAGAGAAAGAATTCAAACCTAGTTTATGTCTCCAGGATCTTGGTACTCACTCTGAAACATCCATTGATTGTATAGATATGGCTAACATTTATTGAGTCATTGTTGGATACCTTACACATTCATAAAAACACCACTTTAAAAGCATTATCTCATCTACTTTAATCTTCCTAGAACTTCTAAGAGATGATGTTATCCCTTTTTTGCAGATGAAGTAATTGAAGCTCAGAGAGGTTGTCTCTGCAAGGTCACAGAGAAAGGAAATGCAGAGCTTAGAATCTGAACTCTGCACTCTATCCTAGACTGTGTCCTTCATTAACAAACTTCATTCACAAACCCCTCAAAGGGGAGAAAATGGAAGGCAGGAGGTTAAACAGAAGGATGTTTTTTCTCAGGCATTATATATATTAAATGCTTTTATAAACTTCAGATCATATAATTTTTTTCTATAACCTGTTCGCCATCCATGTCCATAGATACAGGTATAAGTCATACTCGATAATGTATCAACATTAAGACTGAACTGACATTCAAAGGCAGACACAAAAGGGGCATGAAAGGCAGGGCAGGACGGCAGGAAGAGCCTGGACTGTGGAATGAGACACAGCTGGACGCCAACTCTCATTCTTCCACCACTAGTTTTATCACTATATCACTAGCTATGTGACCTTGTACCAACTATCTGTCCTTATTTGTAAAATGGAGATGTGATATCTCACCTGGTGGTCTTGAAGGTCAAATGGAACAATGCAATTGAGGTTCCTCAGCACAGCAACTGGATAGTACTTCCATCATTCCTTTAAATGTAAGGATGGTGTGGATACACACTCAGACAGGTGTGCAGGAGGACGTGGCATCCAGTGACCCCCAAAGCAGAGGGGAGGCTCGTGGAACTCCCTTACTTCTGTCTTCTCAACTCTGGGAGGATTCCTCCTTTATCAATCTTCCTCAGCTCTGTGGCCATTAACCAAGATTGTCAGGTAATAGTCCTGTGACCACCACTAGCACCGTCCCTTTTGTAAACAGGACGCTCACCCTCACCGTGACCACCATCTCTTGAATGCCTGGCTGGGGAGTTAGGACAGCTCTGTCCCCAGACCATGATCAGGCTAATCTTGACAGATGAGTGCTGGCTGAGGCTCTCACCGTCTCTGAGACCAGTCTCTCCATTTGGTCCCACAGAGTGATCAGCTTCAGCGAGACTGCAGCAGCCGATGCTGCCCTTGGCTACATCCTCGCCTTCCTGGTACTCCTATCCACAGTGAAGCTTTGGCATCTGTTCAGGCTGAACCCCAAAATGAACATGATCACATCAGCTCTGCATCGTGCCTGGGGGGACATTTCAGGCTTTATTGTTGTCATCCTTATCATGCTCCTGGCTTACTCCATTGCAGTGAGTGGCTCCTTTGGGAAAACTTTCTGGGCTGGTCTCCTCAGAAGTAAAGGCTGCTCAGTGGTGGAGAGTTGGGGGGCTAGGAAAACCCTGGGAATCTGAGGGAGATGGTGGATCTTCTTTCTGAGTCTGCAGCCTTTCAGCTGGGAGCTCATGAACTGGTCACCCCAAATGGCAGAGGCTGGACACCTCGGTTGGATAAGAGTGAGGAAGTGTAGTCTCTAAGACTGAAGGGACCAACTATCTGCCACGAAGGACTCCTTTCTTTACCTACTCTGCCTTAAGGGCCAGTTGTCCTGACATCCCAGTTACTCTGACATGCACAGAGCCCTCCCTCAGGCCAGGGGATGCAGAGGTGAAGTGGGCAGTCCCTGACCCTGAGGTGGGACAGAGATTGGGGAGAGAAGATGGACATGACTGCAGGCCATGTTGGTGCCTGATGCCCTACACGAGGCACGAACTTAGAAGGGCCGAAACCACTTCATTTAGCTCCTTAACACTGAGAGCTTTTTGACAATCATGCTCTTATGTGACTGAAAACAATTTTTTTGAACTATCAATTATTTGCTTTACTGTCGAGTGAAATGAGAAACAAAGACCCTCTGCCACATGCTGATTTCCATCTAGAGAAGCTTCAGCCCCACCCTCTCCAAGTCTGACTCCCACTGTAACCCAGGCTCCCACCTCTCTGCGACTCTTCACCCAGTCCCAACCCACACCAGCCCCCTTCCCAGTTCTCACCCTGCCCCACCCAGTCTCTCACCTCTGTCATCCCCCTGGTGTCCATACCATACAGCAGTCCATCTTATCCTAGACTTCACTCCACCTCTACCCTTTTCCCTGCCCTTTCCACCCCAGTCCTGGCTCTTACTCCACTGACCCCACCTCATCTTCCTCTCTCACCCTCAGAAATGGGATGAAGTGTGCTGAATAAGTGATGGAGGGTATTGGCTAAGAAGCTGGAATCTGGCTTTGTTAAAAGTACCCCATCCCATCCTTTAATTCATGTGGATTTTTTCAGTCCTCCGTCTGCAGTGTGTGGGCTGCAAGGACACTGCAGTGTCTCGTGGGACCAGGAGTCACCAACTCAGGGCCGAGGAACTGCTGGGCTTCCCTCTGATGCAAGAGCTATGGGGAAATCTTTGAAGAGGGGGTAACTATGGTGAGAAGAGACCATGGTGGGGAGGCTGGTCCTGCCCAGGCAGAAGCCTGTTGTGCATCCAACCCAAATCCCCCAGAGCAAAGAGGCTGGGGCTGCAGAGAGCGCAGCACCATTACTGAGCCTTAGAGTGACCATCTGGGAGACCACAGCAATGGTCTCCGAGTGTTGGTGTGTGAGCCCAGGTGCATGTGCATCCCCTACAGAACTAAGTGTGTACACACACCCATTTGAAGGCCCTGTGACATGGACAGTATTGCCAGGCCAAGGATGTGGCTGATGCAGACTGCTGACTCTGCTGTCAAACAACACCTTTTGGGGGTGGCATGGTTTCTTTCCTTGTTCATAAGGACTCCTTCCTTAACAGTCAAACTTAATCTTTGGTTGGAAACTCCGTTCCTACAAAACCCTCTTTGATGCGGCAGAAACAATGATCAGCCTTCAGCTGGGAATCTTCAACTACGAGGAGGTAATGGAGGAGAGAGGCAGTGAGGGGGGTATGGATACTACCATCAACACCAAACCTTTATGAAAATTAGAGAAAGCACCCCCTCAAATGCCTCCCCAGTGGATGTCACACCTTGGGTCCATGACCTGGCAAGCGCAGGGCAACTCCACACAAATAAAAAGGTTCCCACAGCTCACCCTGGGGACCCCTGTCTACAGAACATCAGACACTGGCTAATCAGGGGAAGGCTGTGCTGGTGGGTGTCTGGAAGGGAATGCTCCTGAGGCTAGCCAGAATGACACCCGTATTGGAAACGGCAGCAGTGGGGAAGAGAGGGGTTGCCCTTTCCATCTCCGGGCAGCTTTTGAGAGCACTGCCCACACTCTCAGCCCCCAGGCAGAAGGGAAGCTTCCTGGCTCCAGGATCTGCCTAGCTCTAAGGACCAGCTTCCCTCTGAAGGTGCCTACTGAGGGAAGTGACCACTAGCACACAGGACCCTGAGGGATGATTCTGGTTCTCTCCCTGACAGGTCCTGGACTACAGCCCAGTGCTCGGCTCCTTACTAATTGGGTCCTGCATCGTTTTCGTGACATTTGTGGTGCTGAATCTGTTTATCTCTGTCATCCTGGTGGCGTTCAATGAAGAGCAAAAATATTATCAGGTGGGTCCCTTTGGCTTGGTCTTCAAAAGTCACTGATCTTGAACTAAGAAGAGGCTGGCTGAGCAGCATTAGACATTAGGGGAACCAAAGGATCACTGTAGCTCAAGGGCCTCATTTCACAGGAAGGGAAACGGAGGCCCAGAAGGAGGAAATTAATTCCCCAAGATCATAGCAAATGAAAGGCAGACTAGAATCACGTCTCCAATTCCCAGCTTGGGACTCTGTTCATTACATCGGTGATTCCCAGCTATGCCTGTACACTAGAATCATCTGGGGGCTTCAGGAAATGCCTGCTACTTCACCTGAGGCAAATAAAAACAGAATCCCTGGGGGAAGGATCCAGCCACTGGTATTCCTAAAATTTCTTGTGTGGTCTGCATGTACAGTCAAGACTGAGAACCCCTTGGATTTAGGTGATGACAAACAAAAGTTAATATTTCATGAAGTGGACTGTCTCCATTCAGAGATCTGCAAAATGGGGTGTAAGGCAGGAAACTTTTATAGCATAAAGAATAAAGGATAAGGAAGTAGAAAATAGAAAATATCTGATTGGCCAGGGCCACAGAGTCAGCCTTGTTTGGGGTGAGAAGGAAGAGGAATTAAGTATAGAGCCTGGAGTGGTCTGGCGTCTGGGGACTGGCTGACTGGCTATACTGCATTGCTGGGGGAGCCTTTACAGAGACACAAAAGATATCCAAGTTTCAATTTGCTGACATGGCACCCTGGGCAGGAGTGGCTCCATCTTGGGGCTAGAAATTTATTTCAAGATGTCATATGGTCACTTTGGCTTAAATTTGAGAAACCACCAAACTCTTCTCCATTTCACATTCCCAGCAGCAACACATGAGGGTCTTTGTACACAAATTCCTAATAGCCTTTGTTGGGGGTGGTAGAGGGCATCTTGTCATTTTCAATGGAGGGGAAGAAGGAAATCCCTGGGGATAAGGCAGGAGTGAATACCCTTAAGATTCCCAGAAGAAGGTCAATTCCAAAACAAAAGCAACTCTAAACAGTGATATCACTTTGGCAGGGACCAAAGTGGATGATAAAACCATGGTTTCCCCATAAGAAAGAAAAGCCCCTGAAGAGAACAGCTCTACATCAGTCACATGGTTCTTTCTCCCTCTGCAGCTGTCGGAGGATGGAGAGATCGTCGATTTGCTACTGATGAAGACACTCAGTTTTCTGGGCATTAAATGCAAAAGGCAGGCGCCTGGAAGCAGCAGTGAGCAGCCTGAGTTGTTGTCTGAGGTCTGGCACCCTCAACCTGTTTCAACTGTGCCCCCAATTTAAGCTGTTGGTCCAGGCATGATCTGTAGAATAGGGGAAGGCCAGCACATTAGGCCTACACTTACCAGTGATTCTGTAATCTCTCCAGGTTAGTACTTTTCTGTGTCCATATTAGAGTCACCAAGCCCGGCAAGCAAAAAAAGATAAGAGAAATACATACATATAGTTGCCACCACTATGATACTGTTCAAATGTATTTCCTCCTAGAAATAAAACAAATATTGTCTGGAGTTCATGGGGAAAAGATCCCCTCTATAGACTAATTATTTCATCTTGTTGGTCAGTCAGGAGTTGCCTTTGAATGATTCTAGTTCAGGGTTTCCCAAACTGCGGTCCAACAGATGCTAATGGATGTTGTATTAGTTTGCTAGGGTTGCCAGAACAAAGTGCCACAAACTGGGTAGCCTAAAACAATGAAAGTGTATTGCTCCATGGTTCTGGAGGCTAGAAGTCCACAACCGAGGTGCTGACGGGGCCATGCTCCTGCGGCAGGCTCTATGAAGGAGCTCCCTCTTTTAGCTTCCAGCATGTGCCAGCAATCCTTGGCATTCCTTGGCTTGTAGGTGTGTCACTGCAGCCTCTGCCTCAGTTATCACATGGCCTTCTCCCCAGTACGGGGGCTGGGACTTCAGCCTATCTCTTTAGGGGACACAATTCAACTCATAACAGGTGTCGTCCTCCCTTAAATGTTTCTAGATCAAATGTGGGAAACACTGGACATACAAATTCTTTAGCATGGGAATTGTTAGAGCTTTTAATATGCTAAATGTGTACAGTGAATCTCTTGGGATAGTGTGAGCAATAACATGTGTAATGATTCCCAAACCCCTATAACCAAGGCTTCTGGTATGACAGCACTTCAATCAGGGCTAGTGTTCTTTAGGCAATATTTTGAGAACTGCTGATCTATACTAGTGGTTCTCAATCTTGCCTACATGCTAGAGACCCCAGACTTCACCCCAGTTTATCTATCAGCATCTCTGAGTCACAGGCATCAATATTTTTTATGTCCCCTAGGTGATTCCAATGTGCAGTCAGACATGATAAACATGCTTTAAATTCTGAGAACCATAGATCTAGATAATAAAAGTCTTCCAGGTAACTGTGAGGATAACTGTACATTTCCCCTCTGTTGCACAGTGGAAGCACCTGATGAATCCTTTGCAATTTACCCTGTCTTGTCTCTCCTCACACACCCATTGGAGCAGATACTCTAGGTTACCTGCCCCAGATCCATTCCATGCTTTCCTCCTTGCTGTCAGAATCCTGATTTATTCAAGTAGCCACTACCCTTACCCCATGTGACACACAGCAAGGTGAGGCTGCAGCCACCTCAAAGTAAATCTCAATCTGTCTTGATAATAGCCCTTGACAATGAGCCATTTAGGCTGGCCACATGATCCAGTCCCACTCCAGTACTCTTGCCTGGAAAATCCCATGGACGGAGAAGCCAGGTAGGCTGCAGTCCATGGGGTTGCTAAGAGTTGGGCACAACTGAGCGACTTCACTTTCACGCATTGGAGAAGGAAATGGCAACCCACTCCAGTATTCTTGCCTGGAGAATACCAGGGACAGAGGAGCCTAGTGGGCTGCCGTCTATGGGGTCGCACAGAGTCGGACACGACTGAAGTGACTTAGCAGCAGCATGATCCAGTCTGGCCAATGAAAATTTTGAAAAAAGGTCTCTGGGACACTCCTGGGAAAGGTCAGTTTGGTAATAAAAAGAGATGAGCTCAAGGGCTGCTGAACACTGTCTGGTATAAGACTGCTGGAACTCTGACAGCTACCTTGAGACCATGGGGTACAATCTGAAGATGGCAGAGCAGAAAGATGCAAGGAACATGCATACTTGATGAGGTCTTTAAATAGCTAGTGTAACAATGAAGCTGAACTACTGCCAGCCTTCTATCTGGATGAGAGCTTAAATTTTCTTTTATGATGGTTGAACCAGGATCCCACTCTACTACTAACAGTGAAAAGCCAGGATCCTTTACAAACAAAGAGACACATAACGTGACAATGCACATAAAGCCTTGGGGGATTTATCTTCTGTCCACCCCAAAACCCATCATCCATTATGTATTTTGTCATGAGCTACATTTTCAGATACTCATCAAATAACTCATAGCAAAGTGTACACATGTCTTCTGAAAATATGGCACAGAAATCAACCCAAACACATACTGTCTGTTTGTTTTAAACAGGAAAAGTTCTAAGATCTGGATTAGTTATAAATTCTTCATTTCTTTTTCCAACTACTCCACTTCTCTATTGACTGTAAATATCAAATTGTAAACTTCTTCCATTGTATTTCTGTGAGAGAAATAAATATATCTGCACAAAGAGATGAAGTGAAATGAAGTGAAGTCGCTCAGTCATGTCTGACTCTTTGCGACCCCGTGGACTGTAGCCTGCCAGGCTCCTCTGTCCAGGGGATTCTCCAGGCAAGAATACTGGAGTGGGTTACCATTTCCTTCTCCAGGTGATCTTCCTGACCCAGGGATCGAACCTAGGTCTCCCACACTGGAGGCAGGTGCTTTAACCTCTGAGCCATCAGGGACTGTCACAAAGAGATGAGCAGACCGCTTTGAGACACCTGAAAGAAATGACCACCTAAATTTCCAGGTGCCTGTACCAATTGTATAATGAGATGACCTTTCACATCTCAAGCCATGGATGCTACAAAGATAATCAGATGGAAAAAAAAAATTTAATCCCCAATGCTTGTTACATTAAGAAAAAAAAAGACACACTTCCTACTGCTTTGGCATAAGGGCCCATGACATAGCCCACAGATTGATAAGTGACCCTGTTCTTTGCATCAAATGAGTTATTGAAGCTGGGAATAAATATTTTAGGGGATGGCTTGCATTATGCTGAAGTGACTTGCAACAAAACAATAAAAACAGAACACTGACATTATGGAAGTTAACCAAGATCTGGAGTTTAGAATACAGCACTGTGAATCAGTCAGCATCCCAAACAGTGGCAAGTAGAACTGAGCTTAAGAGCAGTTGACTGCAAATTGGACTGATGAGCAAGTTCTGCTACTGACACCTAGTTTGCTTAAACCATAGAATGTCTCCCTCATTCCACTCCTGGAAAAGTTAGTTAACCTTTCCAAGCCTCCAGCTCTTCATCTACGAAATGAGTATAATACCTACCAGTAGGGGTTTGGTGAGGATTACAAAGGTAGTGCATCCCTCCCAGGCACATAACAAAGGTTCAGTGTACTCAGAGGAAAAGACAACTCAGAGGAGCATGACAGCCCCTGCAAACTACTGCACAGATGTGTTGACATCCCCAGTTTTGTGAGGCAGAATCTCAGCGCAACATTTGGGTCTCCCAAACACACACACACATATAGTCGCACATATACTCATACACGCATATACTTCAAGGTATACCCTGTAATACTGACACTGTGGATATTGAGGTGTTTCTCACTCCAGTGTTTCTTTGCTGATTCTTGCCTACTCCACAAAATCTGTGTTAAAGGTGAGGTCTTTTCCCAAACATAATTTTCTGCCTCCTTGGGTTGGGTGAGACATGTCTTCTGCTTTCTCCCAAAGTTTCAGTCACAGGACTGCTTAAGCAAGGAGCTGATCATGCTGGGTCTCAACTCTCTGCCTTTCGACTGCTACTGCAGTAGCTCCTGCAGTATAGACTCCACCAGAAGCCACTCCTGACCCTTCAACAAGTCCTTGCCCCTCTATGAGCTTCATGATTAGGTTTCTCCCCTCTTTGGAGACTGTAGGGTTTGGGGAATATGCAAAGTAATAAAGTTTTCAATATTTCAAAAAGTCAAAGAGAAACTGCATTCGTGTTAGCGCACCTTTGGCCAGTGCCCAACAAACCAACTTCGGCTGGAATGATTCTTTGGATCTGCTATGAATACTGCTCTGGGTGACCTTGATCCTCTTTAGAAGGTGGAGACCTCATCTTTTAACAGGACTGGGAGCACCCTGCCTCCCCGAGGACCCAAGAACACCACTCCTGCCTGGAGCCTGGGTGGGTCTTGGAAGTCACATATGCTGACCTACAGCTTTCACTCGCCCAGAAGCACCGCGTGAAGGCGTGGTCCCACCCCTCCCGGGACGCCCCGCCCTCGACGCCCCGCCCAGCTCGGCCTGGCCCGCCTAGTCCACAAGCCAGTCCCCGCCCCTCGCCACCGCCCCTTCCGGGCCTCAGGGCTTTCCGAGCGTCCACGCCCCTCCCGCATGCGGCCCTGTCAGGCCCCGCCCCTCCCGGGGCCCCGCCCCCGCGCCCCGGTCCAGCCAGCTCGCTCCGGCTCGCTCCGGCCCGGGGCCGCCCAGTCCTACCCCGCCCCGTCCCGCCCCGCCCCCGCCGGCCGGGGTGCTCTAGGTGCCGCGCGGAGACCCTCTGCACCCGTGCGAACATGGCGCTGCGCGCGGTGCGGAGCGTGCGGGCCGCGGTCGGCAGCCTGCGCTCTATCTCGGCACCCAGCGCGCCCTGCTCGCTGCGGCCCTGGGGACTGCGAGCGGGTGCCGTCCGGGCGCTGCGCACCGGCCCTGCTCTGCTGTCGGGTAGGTGCTGGAGGGCACGTGGGCCGAGCCGGGCTGCCTCGGGGGAAAGGGGCTGGGCCTCGATCCTTACCTCGGGTCCTCGGCCGTGGGCCGCCCGGGTCCAGCGAGGCGACCTCTGCGCGTTTTTTGTTGCTGGGACCCCGTGTTGCGGCGCCGTTGCTACCTCCCGGAGCTGCTTGGACGGCCCCGCAGCCTTTGTCCTGCGGGTTGGGAGCCGGGGCGAGGGGGCGGGGAGACTGAAGACTGGCGCGGCCGCCGTGTCCAGGGTGGTTCTGGCAGGATCGTCGGCCGCTCGCTGCTGCAGACCTGGGCAAGGTCGCTGAGCTCCTTCGTGACCTTAGGTTCCTCGCACTTGTGAGCATCGTGCACCCTGAGTGAGGACAAGTAATAGGCTTTACTTTGCTATGCATATCGTCACTGTAAGTTCTGAAATAAAAAGCAAGAGCATTTATTGAAACTTAAAGCACTGGGTCTAGTTTTACCAGCTAAAGCTAGTATAATGTTGCAGACAACTATTTCCTAAAGCAGTGCGATAAAGTCTCCTGGGTTCCACTGAGGACGTTCTGCTAAAGTCTGTGTCGTCGTATATAAAGTATAGTCCTGAATGTGTGTTGGGCTGAAACGAGGCCTTACATACACGGGCTTGAAGTAACTGGGAGACTTGCCCGTAAATATCTTGGCCATCTGTGCTACTTCAGCACAAGTGAACGCAGAGCAAAAACTGTTGTAGTTAATGCACCAAAACGTGAGACACCAAGTGCACCTCTTCGCGAACTCCGGCTTCTTACTTGCACGGAGCACAGGTCTGGTGGCTGTTGTCTCATTAAGTTCGTTGTTTTAGAAACCTGTTTGGGACTAGAAAAGTTGATAAATTTAGTTCTAAGTCAAACATAATGAAGCTTACTTATCTCCTCCCCACCCGCCCACCGTAATCTCTCAGATCTGTTGGTGGTACATATCAGTACCTTACTAATTTACATACATCAATACATTACTAATTTGAATATAAGGGAAAAGCATTTCTCAGATAACTGACTTAAAAGCCTGTATTTTTTTGGTTAGTTCAGTATTACTTTTTTGCATTGTCCTGTTAACTAGTTAAATATTGCCCAAGATATCAATAGCCATGATCTGGTTGAACACAAGTTTTCAATACTAGAGACTTGAGTTCCACTGGCTTCCTGTATCTTGGGTGGTCACTTGTTTCCCTCGCTGGAAAAAATGGAAATGATAATCCCTACTTTACAGACTTGTTGGATGAAATGAAACAATGTAACTGCTGTACATATAGCCTGATACATAGTAAGTACTTGATAATGTTACTTATTAAATGTTAGTGTATAGAATCAGCAGAAAATTGATCAAATGTTAGTGTATTTGATTCAGTGACTTTGAAAGGGGGGAAAATACAAAGTTCTCATAAATTACTCAAAACACTTTATTTTCTGGGGGCTAAAACCCATTGTTTTCAAGACTCAAAACTACCAAATCTCCTGTTCACTTTTCCTTCCATTGGGCCAGGGGTTAAAGGAGAATTGTACCAATCATTGTTTTTAGCCTAAATTTCGTGGCCTGGTATAAAGACTTAATGGCCTTTGAGGCTAACAGGACCTGGGTGCATTTAGCTTAGCAATGTTGCTGCCTTTTCCTCTAAACTGTGGTTGCTCAGTTGCTAAAACTGAATGTTGAGAACTCTTGTTCCTCAAGATTATCTTTACAATTAGGCAAGATGGCAAGACCAAGGTCAGGACAGTCTCAGAGAAGTCATATTTATGGTTGTCCAGTCCTTTCTATAAAAAAGTGTATTAAACTGCTAGTTCTAGAATTGTCACAGAATGTTAGGGAGAATTGAGTGCTGTAGCCAGATAACTATATACTCTATGTTTTGCTCAGAATCTTCTTACACTTTAAAAAATTACTTCCCTCCAACTTTTGATTGCTTACTGTATGCCAAGGACAGTGTTTAGAACTGGGGCTACGAATGCAATAAACCCTGCTCTTGCTTGCTTTGTGCTTGGTCTACTCCCTGGGGGAAGGTGACAGAAGAGCTGTATCTGTAGCATGTTAAGCGCCATGAGTGTGTTGGGGGGAGAGGTGCAGAGAGCTGGGGGAGCAGACTGGACAGCCCAGGAACCCAGGCTTGGAGAGCTAGATAAGGCTGCTGGCAGGAAGTTTCTAAGCTGAGATCGAAAGTCAAGAAAAGGCAGTGGAGAGAGTGGGTTGCAGTCAGAACACTAAGTACAAACAAACCTTAACCTTAGGGAAACATCAGATTGACCTGAAGCATTCAGTAATTTGAAGTGGAGCGGAGCAACTGACGGTGAGATTTTGCAACCTCTTCCACTGAGGAGTATGATATTCAAGTTATTTAATGATGGGGGTGGAAATTAATACTTTTTATTTACATTCTGCTATGTATCAGAGCTGTGTAATCAAGAGAGTTTAATGTTTTAAGTACAGTTATCTTTTGGGTTGGGGTAAGAGTGAACTAGCAATACTTTTAAAATAGTATTGAAATTAACAAGCCATTTTCATATTAATTTCTGTACTTTTGGAAAACTGCTTCACTTCAGAATGTGATATATATTTAAGAAGATATGCTTTATAAAAATTTTTATTCTTTTAAGCAAGTACTATTAATTCCTAAGTAATTTTTTTCATATCACTCAAATTTTGGTAGGTCTTTGTTCCAGGAATCCTTGAGTAGTTTGGCCATCCTTGTATTTGAAAAGAAGCAGGTTATAAAGCCAAGGGCTAACCTGTCCAGTGAATGTTGAGCAGAGCTTGCCTTTCTACCAGTTAATGTCTTAGCTCTGAGGTGACAACTGAGTTCTGATGGTATAATTTGCTTCTCATAATGATGGTAGCCACTTTATTCAAGGGCCGACTTGAATTCAGTTAAAGTAGAATCAAGAACTTAGTCAAGTTATAATTGTTCAAGGTCAGTTTTATTCTTGATACAACTCTACCTAAAGAGGCACATTATTTTTTAGGTTAAATCATTTATGAGCAGTCTTTATGCTCCCAAAACGTCATCACTCTTTCTTCAGAGGGACAGACTTCTTTCTGCAAGACAGATCAGTAATGGATAGGTATACATTTGAAATGTGCTCCAGTATTTGTGTGTATGATTTAGACCGAGTAATGTTGAGTACAAATAATCAAATCGCCAAAAGATCCAAAGGTATTTACATCAAGCCATCTTTGCCTAAATAATACCACTGTTGAGATGTGTCTTTTCATATGATCTATTTCGTCCTGGGCAGTATACTGTTGAATGACAGTGTCAATAAGTCAAACAGATACTGGGAAGGCCTTGCCTTTTGATAGCATTGATATGGGGAAAAAAAAAATGCTTTTAAAGAAGTGATGCCACTGCTTTTCTGAAATGTTGGTCTTTATTTTAGTGCGGAAATTCACAGAAAAACACGAATGGGTAACAACAGAAAATGGTGTTGGAACAGTGGGAATCAGCAATTTTGCACAGGTACTAGATTGTCTTGAAATATTTAAAACAGTCTGCTCTTGCCTAAATTCCATTGTCTTTATCTTTTAAAAATTGTTTATTCTGCCCCTTAGTATCTTGGGCCCTTTAAAGGCCCTTAGAAGAACATCTGTCATAGGTGGAAAAAGAAAAACATAGGAAAGTGTATAGTGTTTTAAGAGATTAAAAGGTTAACAGTTAATAAATTAAAGGGAAATGTTTGTTTCATATTGAGGCAGTTAAGGAAAGCAGCAGAGCAAGCAAAAGGGCTGGAGTGTTAGTGTTTTGTGGATAATAGTGATATACACATGACCTGATATACACAGGACTTCCCTGGTGGCTCAGACAGTAAAGCATCTGCCTACAATGTGGGAGCCACTTCACTTTCACACATGACCTGGGGACTTGAAGAGGGAACACCTAGAATGGCACAGATTACACAAAGATAAACTTTTTATTTAGAGTTTATCTCAACTAATTCCACTATTGCCACTGAGCCTCTAGTTTGATATTGTGTAAAAGAAAACTACAATACTAGAAAACTACACCAGGACTTCCCTGGTGGCTCAGATGGTAAAGCGTCTGCCTACAATGTGGGAGACCTGGGTTCAATCCCTGGGTTGGGAAGATCTCCTAAAGGAAATGGCAACCCACTCCAGTATTCTTGCCTGGGAAATCCCATGGACGGAGGAGACTGTTAGGCTACAGTCCATGGGGTTGCAAAGAGTCGGACATGACTGAGCGACTTCATTCAAAAGAAAACTAGAAGCCAAACAGCAATATGGATCAGTGACTTTTCAACTGGACCTCTGGGTGGGGAGGGGAGAGGAGGGGGCAGGGGATATTAACTGATTGGAGGGTATGGTATTCCTCAGAAATGCTGGGATCTCATGTACTGAGAATCAATGACAGCTGTATCTTTGTGGGCATATCTGTGTACCTACTGAGGCCCAGTACAGAATGCTCTGTGAAATACTGTATAAATATTGTCGTCCTCTCCTCAATTTTATGAGGGGAAATCACTTAACATGGAAAATGACATGCAAAACAATATGTGGTGGATGACCTGAATCGTACAAGGGGTTGTAACCCACTCAACTTGATGGAGAGATCACTGTTGATTAGTCAGCAGATCAATAGGAGAAATGTCCTCAGTAAAATTGCAGAAGTGGAAAAGCACAAAGTGTGTTTGTTCTTAAAGGAGCTAGTCATCTTTTCGGGGGCATATGGTTGGTGACAAGGGTCACTGCCACCTGTGGGCCCGCTGATGGCATGTTTTCTTGCAAATCCTGAGGTAAGAATAATTTTGCATTTTTAAAGGGTTATAAGAAAAAACAGAATTTGATCCCTCAAGTGTAAAGTATATACTATTTGAATTAAAGGGATTAAATGCTTGGCTTGTTCCTAATTACTAGGTTTAATTTGATCTCTTAGAGATTTTTTTGTTTTTGTTTTTTAAAGGAAGCTTTGGGAGATGTTGTTTACTGTAGTCTGCCTGAAGTTGGGACAAAGTTGAACAAACAAGGTGAGTGTTTTTCTCATCTTGGTATGTCATGATTCATGCCATGAGTTTTCTTTATCTTGAATAATAACTTGTCTGCATCCTATTGCCATCCCTAGCTGTAAGGAATGATGATAGTGAAGAATAGTGAACATTTTCATATTTTATAATGGAAGGTAGGAAGTAGAGAGAAATGGCTTTTAGCACCATCCCTGCCACACATTGATGCATTAGTGATATAGCTGAGGTCTCTTAAGTTTAAAAAATAAAATCTGTTTTTCTTTGGAGGCAGTAAAGAATATCAGAACATGAGCTCGTGAGTCAGAATCTGGTTTTAAATCCAGGCCCCTCAACACATCAGCTGTGCGACTTGGCGGAAATTACTTAATGTAGACCTCATCTGTGAGTTAGGATAATAACCGCCTCATATAGTAGTTGTAAAGATTAAATGGAATTAGCATAACATCCAGCATAAGATTTGTTGTTGTTTAGTCGCTAAGTTGTGTCCAACTCTTTTGCAACCCTTTGGACTGTGGCCTGCCAGGCTCCTCTGTCCATGGGATCTTCCAGGCAAGAATCTTGGAGTGGGTTGCCATTCCTCCTCTTCCTGACCCAGGCATGGAACTCATGTCTCCTGCATTGGCAGGTGGATTCTTTACCATGGAGATTAGTACTTGATAAATGTCAAGCAGTGGAACCACATGTATTATTATTCATGGGCTCCTTGACATGTTTAAGACACTGCTAGAGAATTTAAATATCTGTTTTCTAATATCTTTGACAATATTTGCCATATCTTTTTCTGCTTAAACTTTCCCTATCATTTATCTTGTTTAAACTTTCTTTTTATCTGTACATCAGTTGTTTTCTTTTTTAATGCTTAATTTTAAAATTTCCATTAATATATGTTGAGTAACCTCCTTAAACTAATGAATGCTTTAAACTTTCTGCCAAAGGTGTTTTTTAAATTGATAATGAAATTTATATATGGTGAAAATGCCTAGATCTAGATCTTAACTAGATCTAGGTATTAACTATATACTCTTAACTGTATAATCCAAACAGTTTTGGTAAACGATAACCTCTTCTCTGATTTCTGTCACCATAGATTACTTCTGCCTATTCTTTAACTTCATTTAAAAGAAATCAGACGACATTATGCCTGGTTTCTTTTGTCTATTGTCATGAGTTTGAGATACTCATATTAAGTGCTCAGTAATTTGCTTTTTATGCCAGCGGTATCCTATTGTGTTTGCTGAAGTGGTTATACCATTTGTATTCTCACCAACAGTATCAGAGAGTTCCATGTACAACATATCTCATTGTGGTTTTAATGTGCATTTCCCTAGTGACAGATTGTTCACCTTTCCATGAGCTTTTTGCCACTCACATCTTTGTGAAGTCTCTAGTCTAATTTATCTTTTTTATCATTGATTTTCAGCATTTTTTATAAATTCTAGATATAAAACCTTTTTCAAATATGTATTTTATGAATATTTTCTCATATTTATGTATAAAACATTGTGTCTTCTCTAAGATATCTTTGTCTGTCTTCATAGTTCCCAGATTATATACCCCAGTAACATGAGGTGCTATGGGATATTTTTAATTTTTAACATCTGTTGGGCACAGCACAAACTAAGATTCAGTTAAGTTAACAATTTCAATATTGAATCTTACTCTATTACTTTGGGTAATGTATCTTTGAAGCAAGTACTACACAGTTGGTGTGGAACATGAGGTTGGGCACTGGTTGATATGACCTGATTTCCTGATGGAGAACTTATACAATATGCAGCAGACACACTTATATCTGTAAATGGTAATTAAGAATGAAAATTCTGTTTTTGTTCAATTTCTGTGTTTGTTTTTTTTAAACTGCTACTCAATTGCTAGGATATAAAAACCTTCTAAGTATTGGACCTGACCTCTTAATAAATTGAAATGTTAGGTATTTATTTTGGTCTAGGAGAAGGCAATGGCAGCTTACTTCAGTACCTTGGCCTGGCAAATCCCATGGACAGAGGAGCCTGGTAGGCTGCAGTCCATGGGGTCGCTAGGAGTCGGACACGACTGAGCAACCTTACTTTCACTTTTCACTTTCATGAATTGGAGAAGGAAATGGCAACCCACTCCAGTGTTCTTGCCTGGAGAATCCCAGGGATGGGGGAGCCTGGTGGGCTGCCATCTATGGGGTCGCAGAGAGTCGGACACGACTGAAGTGACTTAGCAGCAGCAGCAACAGCAGTGATTACCACAAAATCACCACCAAGGGCACTGAGAACTGAGAAAGGGCAACTCAGGTCCATACCAAGGTTCATAGAGATTGAACATTTCATTATTAGGTATATTTAGCTGTGGGAGTTTTCACAGATGCCCACTATCAGATGAAGCAGTTCCTTTCTATATCTAGTTTGCCGAGATTATCATTTGTGGATGTTGAATTTTTTCCATCTGTTGACATGTCTGAAGGGTTTTTCTTGTTAATGAGATGAATGATTCATTTTTTAATGTTAAACATTCATTTTGACTGTTTAACCAACCTTGGATTCCTGGTAGTCATTGTGTAAGAACTGTTTCTTTAAAATGTACTGTTGAATTTGACTTGCTGTTTTTTTACATTATGTTCATGAGAAATACTGGTCTTTTCTTAAAATGGCTTTGTCAAATTTTGGAATCTGTTCTATCTGGTGCATAGAATAAGTTTAGAAATATTCCCACCTCTTTTTCTGAAAGAATGTGCATCAGTCTTGCTAGCTCTTCATCAATTTTATCAATCTCTTGAAAGAATTTCTACTATGTAGAATTCTACAATGCTAAATTTTCTATTTTCCATTTCATTTATTTTTTCATAGCTTTATTTTCTTCCTCCAACTTAACGTTTTCTCGCTTCTGGAAATTTATGGGTTTGTTGGTTTCCACGGTTTTTCTTAAATTGACTTTTTATCTATACTGTAAAATGCCATCTCCCTTGCGATGAGTGGCAGCTAAAATCTAGTTTGATGCTTTTGTTGGTTGTGCTGGGTATTTGTTGCTGCAAGGGCTTTTGTCTAGTTGTGGGTAAGAGGGGCTGTTCTCTAGCTGGAGTACACAGGCTTCTCATTCCAGGGCTTCTCTTGTTGCGAAGCATGGGCTCTAGGTGTATGGGCTTCAATAGTTGTGGCTCATGGGCTCAGTAGTTGCAGCATACAGGCTTAGTTGCTCCACAGCATGTGGGAGTCTTTCTGGATCAGGGATTGAACCCATGACCCCTGCAGGCAGATTCTTAACCATTGGACCACCAGGGAAGTCCCTAAAAGTCTTTTTTTTTTTTTTTTAAGAATCAAAAGTGTCATAGCTTCTTTCAAATGTTGCCTCTTCTCTATAAACTGCCTTCTTTTGTTCACTTTCTAGTATCTTTAGAAGCCAGGTCATTGATTTTAAGATGTTATTTTTAAATAAAACCTAAAGATATTACCATTATCTCTGTTTCATTGACTACACTAAAGCCTTTGAGTGTGTGGATCATAACAAACTGTGAAGAGCTCTTAAAGAGATGGGAATACCATACCATCTTACCTGTCTCCTCAGAAGCATGTATGTAGTTCAAGAAGCAACAGTTAGAACCCTGTATGGAACAACTGATTGGTTCAAGATTGAGAAAGGAGTAGGACAGGGCTGTCTAGTGTCACTGTTTGTCTAACTAACCTATACACTGAGCACATTATGAGAAATGCTGGGCTGGACAAGTTACAAGCTGGTATCAAGATAGGTGGGAAAGGGACTTTCCTGGTGGTCCAGTGGCTAAGACTCTGTGCTCCCCAATGCAGGGGGCCGGGGCCTGGGTCTGATCCCTGGTCAAGTAAAGTAGATCCCATATGCTACAACTAAGAACCTGCGTGCTGCAACTAAAGATCCTGCGTACCGCAACTAACACCCAGTTCAGTTAAAAAAAAAAAAGATGGGAGAAACGTCAACCTCAGATATGCAGGTGATACCACTCTAAATGGCAGAAAGCAAAGAGCAATCAAAGAGCTTCTTAGTGACAGTGAAGGAGGAAAGTGAAAAAGCTGGCTTGAAACTCAACACTGAAAACTAAGACTTCATGACAAGTAGTGACAGATTTCTTCTTCTTGGGCTCTAAAAGTCACTGCAGATGGTGACTGCAGCCATGAAATCAGAAGACGATTGCTTCTTGGCAGTAAAGCTATCACAAACCTCGACAGTGTGTTGAAAAGCAGAGTCAATACTCTGCCAACAAAGGTCTGTATAGTCAAGGCTACGGTCTTCCCAGTGGTCATGTAAGGTCGTCAGAGATGGACCGTAAAGAAGGCAGAGCACCAAAGAATTGATGCCTTCAAACTATGGTGCTGGAGAAGACTCCTGAAAGTCCCTTGGACAGCAAGGCAATCAAGCCAGTCTCTCTTGAGGGAAATCATCAACCCTGAATATTGATTGGAAGAACTGATGGTGAAGCTGAAGCTTCAGTATTTTGATCATCTGATGCAAAGAGCTTACTCATTAGAAAAGACCTTGATGCTGGGAAAGATTGAGGGCAGAAGAATAGGGTGTCAGAGGATGAGATGTCTGGATGGCATCATGGGTGCAATGGATATGAACTCAGGCAAACTTAAGGAGATGGTGAGGGACAGGGAGGCCTGGTGCACTGCAGTCCATGGGGTTGCAAAGAGTCGGACATGACAGGGTGACTGAACAAAAGATATTATTTCCTTCTAAGTACTACTTTAGCTCTACCCCCACAAACTGGTATGTTATATTCACATTCATTTCAGATCAATTTTAGATGGTCTTTCTTCATGTTCAGTGATCCTTTCTTCTGTATCCAGTCAACTATTAGTGCTATCTAGTGAATATTTTTAGATAGGTCTTCCAGTTCTAGAATGTCCATTTTAAAAATTATTAGTTTTTGCAGGTATTCCCCCAAACATTCACTCACTGTGATTTTATAACAGCTGTTTTGCGATTTCTCTGCTAATTCCAATATGTGGGTCTGTGGAACATTTGGAGATCTTTATATTGACTACTTTTTCACTTTGGCAGGCCCATACTCAATCCTCTGACCCCTTGAGCAAATAAAACTATGATTTTTTACTTGTGTTCTAGTTACACTGTGCTGTTTGGATGGGGCAATGTTGTCAGGCTACAAATTGTATAAGTGAAGATCTTGCATGACAAAACCTATGGTTTTATTTAAAGATATTTAGTCTTTTTATTATGACTATAGAGGTGATCACTTTTCTCTATTTTGTATTTTGGGATCACTAACTTGACATTTCATATTTTCTTTAATTTTCTCAATTTAGAGGAGTTTGGTGCTTTGGAAAGTGTGAAAGCTGCTAGTGAACTCTATTCTCCTCTATCAGGAGAAGTAACTGAAATTAATAAAGCTCTAGCAGAAAATCCAGGACTTGTCAACAAGTCGTGTTATGAAGATGGTAAGTTGTTGCTGAAAATTTTTTTAAGGATTGTTTGCTGCAGTTAACATTTAATCTAGACTATAAAGCAATCTTTAACTGACTGTGATTTCTTTTTGTACTTCTTGGTATTATAATAAATAGATATTCTGCTTTATAAAGGAAAAACACAGGTTAGGTTATATTTTGGATCTCTCTCAATAAAAGCATTGCCTAATTTTATAGGGTTCTTAGTGTTGTTGTAGACTCACTGTAAACACTTCAAAGTACTTACCTCTTCAGTCATAAAGATCTAATCACATTTTGTGATAAAGATGGTTAACAATATTTATTGCATTGTTTTCTCATATTTTCATCTTCTTCATAATGTAGTAAGGTAAGCTAGTAGCAGTTTTTTTCCTTTCATAGATGAAATTCTCAAAGGATTTCTTTGGTAAAGTCAAACAGCCAATAAAATGCAAAATTAGCATTAAGTTGTAGTTTCCTATTTCCTATCACCTACTTCTCTCTTCTAATGCTTTCTAATGCCATTAATTTCAGTAGTTATAGTCTTGGTGTTCCTTATTTTATATACCTGTATATTTGGATCCCTGTGTAAAGTTGTTAATGCTTATTAACTACAACCTCAGATTTCTTAATCCATGATGGTACAATTTCTTCTGGTCCTTTATCGTTATTATATGTAAGAAATATTAATTCTTAAGGTTAAAATTTATGTGATTTTCTCTTTTAAAAGGTGATTTGGAATATGATACTTTTTTTTGGTTGCAGGTTGGCTGATCAAGATGACATTCAGTAACCCTTCAGAACTAGATGAACTAATGAGTGAAGAAGCATATGAGAAATACATAAAATCTATTGAGGAGTGAAAATGGAACCCCTAAATAAACTACTTTGAAACAACTTAATCTAGCATAGTTGTCTTAAATTAGTGGTGGATAGATATTTAAAAAGCAACTTTTAGCAAAAGAAACTACTTGTAACAATGTTTCCTGAAGAAAATACCGCTTACCTTTCTAATGACTTCAGATAAACATGGTGCATCTTTTCCACAGCATCCTGTGAATTTTAGGCTAGGCTCCAGTTATAATATTCAGAATTCCTGAAATTATCTCTGGTAAAACTAATTACAAAAATTATGTAATTCAAGGATAACATGGTTATCTTAAACCTTATATGACACTGTAACTTGCTTACAGCTATCCTTGGATTTGGGTCAAAATTATCTTCCCACTAGAAATAACTGCCAGTGGAGAAAAGTTTGTTAGTTGTATAGTGTCCAGTGAAGAATATTACTATCTTAATTTTGCAATATACTGTGTTTGCTGGTGCTATTTTTATACAGTGAAGTAACAGCCTTGCACAAGAATAAACAATTTAATAATAAAATATTCAACTTCTTAATCATGAATTTTGTTCTGCTGTTAATATTTCATAGTATGTTTCCTAGTATTTATAAAGATGCTAATTTTAACTTATGGGAAGTCTTTTCTTTTTTTTTTTTTTAAAGGAAATTTAAGTCCTGACAATGAGAAAGTTCCAAGAAAATGTTTCCTTTTAGTCACAAACCTGGCTTTTGTTAAACAAAGATCTAATTGCCTGATAACATCAAGTACTATTTTTTTATTATCTTTAATGTATTGAAAAAGAAATCACTGACCTTGTTTTTCTGTCATGCTAAATTACAAGAGTGGAGTAAAAACAAGAAAAGGTGAAATTGTGACCAGTCTGGTACATGACAACCTTAAGAAAGCTAAGCCACATAAGTAAAGGGAATAGAAGTGGACACAGTGAAACTTGTGGCCAACATAGCATACAGTAAGAACAAACTCTTCTATCATTTTCCCAATACTGGAGAAGGGAAGTATTTAAGCATTACTGTCTTCTGGTAAATAAAGAGCAAACACGAGAACCTAGAGTATGTAGATAGATAAGTAACATACAAGCCTTTTCTGTTCCTCTGTAAAATGGATGCATTCTTTCCAGGACTAAGCCAGTAGCCCTATCACTGCTGAGCTGCCTGTCAGTGATGGCTCAGTGGGTAAAGTGTCTGCCTACAATGCGGGAGACCCAGGTTCGATCCCTGGGTCGGGAAGATCCCCTGGAGAAGGAAATGTCAATCCACTCCAGTACTCTTGCCTGGAAAATCCCATGGACTGTAGCCTACCAGGCTTCTCAGTCCATGGGGTCACAAAGAGTCAGACACGACTGAGTGACTTTTCCCCCTTCCCCCCACTTTGGAACTAGAAAGGGATGAGTAATAATTGCTCATCTTAGTCTAAATAATTAAATTTTGTTTTAAAGGTGCTCTTGTGTATTACCGTCTTTGGTCTTTACGATAGCCAGAGCTTGGTAGGGCATATCCATAACTACCACCATTTCACAGATTAGGTGATGGAAAGGATAAAAGCTGGAAGTTATGGTTAGGGTTTTCACATTTCCTGATTCACTATCAGTTCCTTTGCAAATGTATGTTACCATAAAAATACAAGGGAATTCCCTGGAGATCCAGTGGTTAGGACTCTTTGACTACGTAATGAAAGTTAGGCACTTTCATTGCTGGGGCCCAGGTTCAATTCCTGGTTTGGGAACTAAGACTGCACAACATGTGTGATGTAGCCAAATATATATATTCAAATGGGAGTCTAGTCAAAGCTATGGTTTTTCTAGTAGTCATGTATGGATGTGAAACTTGGACCATAAAGAAAGCTGAGTGCTGAAGAACTGTGGTGTTGGGAGAAGACTCTTGAGAATCCCTTGGACTGCAAGAAGACCCAACCAGTCTATCCTAGAGGAAATCAGTCCTGAATATTCATTGGAAGGACTGATGCAGAAGCTCCAATACTTTGGCCACATGATGTGAAGGACTGACTCATTGAAAAAGGCCCTGATGCTGGTAAAGATCGAAGGCAGGAGAAGGGGGTGACAGAAGATGAGATGGTTGGATGGCATCACTGACTCGAAGGACATGAGTTTGAGCAAGCTCCAAGAATTGGTGATGGACAGGGAAGACTGGTGTGCTGCAGTGCATGGAGTCGAAAGAGTTGGACACAGCTGAATGACTGAACTGAACTGGGAGTCTGATGGGGGAAGGGGATCGAATCAAAGAACAGCTATCACAACTTGGTCTTTCAGTTTAGAATATAGAGCCAATTCAATTCTGTTATAGTGCTGCTGAAAATAATAGGTGTTGAATGGCACTTCAAATGGACTAAATCAACAAAGAATTCAGTTTCTCAGACCTCATTCCTTTGAATCATTTTGGTCTTAATAGAGAAGCTTAACATATGTTTTGAATAATGCTCTCTAATTAAAACTCAAGAAATGAAACAGGTAACCCTGAAGGTTAAATTTCTTTTTTTTTTTCATTTCCCCGAAGTTGACAGCCTTAAGTTTTAATAAAGAAACCACTAGAGGGCTCGCGATAGGCATGCTAGTATGAAAATGAGGCTGGTACTTCAGATCACCTCAGCATAATCAACTTCGGAATTTTTCTGAATTTCTGCAGTTTCAGGCTGCTAAAATGTCAGGGTACCACCCACTTTCAGTTTTTAAAAATATGCTAAGTATATAATTGTCTTATTACTCAACAATCACTGTATTATTTCAGACCTAATCATACATCTATATTTGTGATGAACTTTTTCTTACCAGCAACATGGTTTTACTATTGACTACTTCCTCCACCCCTTTTAAGTGGATGTTGGGTTAGATATAGGTTCAAAACTGAATGGAAAGTTTCTGTATACCTCCTGCCACCATTTTGGTGTTTTTAAAACACCCCTTTGCCAACTCTGAGATCTTATTCTACAAGAACTTTTGTATCTTGATTCCATCTCTACTTCGGCATTTTATAAACATGACTAGCTAAACACACTTGTCCATTTATGTTTCTGCACAGTCATGCTCTCAAACTTCTACTTGCTAAGCCTCAGTGGTGATTACAAGCCCCTTTAAAAGGGGTATGCAGGCATAATTAGTGTGAAGCACATCAGTTGCCACATCTTCAAACTTCCAAATGTACTTAGGGCAAGGTGCTTTCAGTCAACATGTTTAACAGTCATTTAATAAATCTTAGTTAAGACTTTTGGTATACTTCCCCAAAACTGAGAATGTAGCTTTAATGACTGGGGTAACATCCTGCTAGTCAGGTGGTTTCAAATTTTCCATTTTCAACATAACTGAAGGGAGGTCCTTCCTAACCAAACTGTCTGCTGAAGTTAAGAGACACAGCAGTGACAAAATCCCTTTCATGTGTGTCTTCCTATGAACAAGTTATTTCACTCAGCTTACATCTTTGAAAGAAAAAATGAATAAAACAGACTGAATCTCTCATCCTGGTAATATGTAATATTTTCCCATAGATACATGAATTGATGAGAGGACAGCCCTATATTCTGTACACTTTCAGGAACATTCTTTTGTTTACTATTTATAAACACAAGGAATACACTCCTATTATTTGCTGAGTAGAAATAAAGGTGATTATATATCTGAAAACAAATTTAGTTGTTTTAACTTTATAGTCATGAAAATTTTTTAAATTTCATTTTCAAATTATATTTTTGTGTTATGTTAGGATAAAATTCTGTGGATAAAATATACAGTTGTGAATTCAAGGGGAAAAAAAAGATTTCCATTTTTTCTTTCACTTTATAGTTTTTTTCCTTTACAATTAAAAAATATATATAGAATGCTTCACAAACTTGTGTGTCATCCTTGTGCAGGGACCACACTAATCTCTGTATTATTCCAATTTTAGTATATGTGTTGCCAAAGCGAGCACAAAATTTTCCATTTTTTTCATGTATTTTGATAATCTGGATGTTACATCCTTTAACATTTATGATTGGGAATTTCCTGATGTCCCAGTGGTTATGATTCTCGGCTTTCACTGCAGGGGCCCAGGTTCAATCCCTGGTTTAGAGAAGTGATATTCCATGTGGGTCAGTCACGTAAAAAAAATACATATAATTGAAAGTTTCATGTTTTAACACAAAAAAATGTGGAATGAGGCATGCAGTTTTGCATAATTCTTAGAAGTATGCATAAATACTATTAATTACAGGTTATAAAATACAAAAGATCCAAAAGTGTATTTTTAGGTAAAGAATATCTTAAGTACTCATATTCTAGATAAGTACGTTGTTCTAAGGTCTTAGAATGTCGTATTTATGTCATAAAAATGGTCTTTCCTTTCAATTGATAGGCTTTGTAATTAATATAGTGTATGTCAATCACCTTGGACTCTTTTGAGACCCCATGGGCTGTAGCCTGCCAAGCTCCTCTGACCATGGAATTTTTCTAGGAAAGAATACTGGAGTGGGTTGCCATTTCCTTCTCAAGGGGCTCTTCCAAACCCAGGGATGGCAGAACAGGGTCTCCTTGCACTGCAGACAGACTCTTTACCATCTTAGTCATCAGGGTAGCCCACACAGCTTTTAATCAACAGTGGTATAAAAGGCTTATATTTCTCAAGCAGTAATAGTTACACTTTTAAAAGCAGAAAGGCTTTGGAACCAGAACTGAACCACCATGAATGCCTGATTTCGGGCAGTTTCCCATTCCTGGCTGCACATTGGGATGCCCGAAAGTACCAGCACCAAAAGTGGGAGGGGAGGAGAGGGGGACCTTTCACTGTCTTCAATGAGTTCCTCAGCTGATATAACGACGTGGGGCTATTTTGACATCTGTGGAAAACATGCCAACGCCCACTTCACAGGTTGCGCTGCTACAAGACTTGGGTTCCAACTATTCCCGCCCAAAGAAGCGGCTTAAACGCCTACTGTGAAGTTTCTGGCCTGTACTGCCCCGACACAGTCCTTAGGTGGGGAAGGGCAATTTGGGGACAGTTGGCAAAGTCTGGGGACAATTTCGTTCATCTGGTACCTCGTGGGTAGAGGCCAGGGATGCTACTATCCACCCGTCAGCACAGAACCAACCGCGCCACGGGCAACGGTGCTGAGGGCGAGACCCTGGCTCTCTGAGGGGAAGCTGAGTCCTCGCTTTCTAACTCCAAGGCCTGACGGGCGCCTAAGGGGACACGGTACCTCGCCATGTGACCTCCCGCGCGCTCACCGGCTGTGAGCGCCCCACGCGCCGGTGGAAGGTTCGCGGCCGCGCACAGCCTGTCGGGAGCACGCGCCAACCGCGGTCAGTCAGAGGCGCTTCCCGCGCTGAGCTTTGTTGCGCGGGGCGAATGTACGTCACTTCCGCCGCGAATCCCCTCCCTCCCCCTCCAGGGGCTGCCCATCGCCCCGCCCCCAGCGCGTCTGTAACGCAGGGCAACCGCCCCTGTAGCCCGCCGGCGGGGACTAAGCTGCCCGGGTCCTTCCACCCCGCTGGGCCCTCAGGAGGGTGTGAGCGGCCGGGCCGCTTCCCCGCCTCCGGGTCGAGGCCCCAGACTGCTCCATCGGCGGCAGAGCGAGAAGCCTTGCCCAGTTGGGAAGGGAGCTGCCTTCTGAGGCGGGGAGGTAAAAGGAAGAGGAGAAGCTGGGCCTGAAGAAGAGTGGGCAGGGCCTGGGGAGGGGGTGCGGAGTGGGTGGGGCAGTGGGAGGAGCCGCTGAAAGGGCGGAGCCCTGTGAGGGAACGGCCCTTGGAGGAAGGGGTGGGGTTGGTGAGGGCGCTTTGCTGGAGGGCATATCTATTGAAAGAAGGGGAGGCATCTTTTGTGGCCAGGTAGGATGCCACTCTAGTGTTCTTGCCTGGAGATTCCAGGGACGGGGGAGCCTGGTGGGCTGCCGTCTATGGGGTCACACAGAGTCGGACACGACTGAAGCGGCTTAGCAGCAGCAGCAGCAGCAGGATGTGGAAGAAGGGGAGGGCCGAGAGGAGAAAGAAAGAAAGGTCTTGGAAGAAGGGCAGAGAGCCACGCTGTCAAGTGCCTGGGCTTTTGGAAACAGGTGGCAAGAGTTGTGTGTTTGAAGACTTGAATTTTCCTGTACATTGTATGCTGTGTGAGAGCTGGGAAGACTGGGGTTGCTTTACCATTTCACTACCCTTGCTAGGCAGAAGGAGAAGCCGGTGGCAGAGGATGGGATGGTCAAACAGCAACGACTACTCAATGGACATGAAAAGACTCCTGATGCTGGGAAAGACTGAAGGCAGGAGGAGAAGGGGCGACAGAGGATAAGATGGTTGGATGGCATCACCGACTTGATGGACATGAGTTTGATTAAACCACGGGAGTTGGTGATGGACAGGGAGGCCTAGAGTACTACAGTCCACGGGGTCGCAAAGAGTGGGACACGACTGAGCAACTGAATTGAACTGGGAGATAGTGGAGCACGGAGGAGCCTGGCATGCTGCAGTCTGGCGGGGGGGGGGGGGGGGGGGGGGGGGGGGGGGGGGGGGGTCGAAAAGAGTCGACAGGACTTAGCTACTGAACAACCACCACCAGTGCTAGGCATCTCATGAACACTTAATGAGTAATGAATGTGACTGGAAAAAGCAGAAGAGTTGGAGACTGGGATTGGAGTGAAATGTTCTGATAGGGAGAGATGGTTGTAGAAACTGCGCTCCTAGGAATCATTCTATGAATAATCAAGGCCGCTGTGCTCTGTGGGCATGTAAGAAGCATAAAGCACATGTAATTAACATGGTGGTTTAGTCACTAAGTTGTATTGGACTCTTGCGACCCCATGGACGGTAGAATGCCAGGCTCCTTTGTCCATGGGATTCTCCAGGCGAGAATACTGGAGTGGGTTGCCATTTCCTTCTCCAGGGGATCTTCCCAACCCAGGAATCCAACCCAGGTCTCCTGCATTGGAGGCAAATTCTTTACCGACTGATCTATGAGGTACAGGAATTGAGGGTAGCCATTTGTAGCCTGATTATATGGGTGAGTGATAGCAGAAATGTGTCAAAGATAACAGCGAAAAGAAAGACTGCTGGCGTTCTTCAGTCAATAAGATGTCTCAAATTCCTCTCATGCTTTAAATCTCTGACTTCTGCTGCTGCTGCTCCTGCTGCTAGCCAAAGAAAACACTCTGCTTTTAAAGGACACATACCATTAGATTTCCTGAAGGAGGGCATGGCAACCCACTCCAGTATCCTTGCCTGGGGAATCCCCATGGACAGAAGAGCCTGGTGGGCTACAGTCCATGCAGTTGCAGAGTCGGATATGACTGAGTGACTAAGTACAGCACATCATTAGATTAGGCCCATCCCAGTAAACCAAGATTGTTTCCCTGTCATCAGGTCAACCAATTGGTACCCATAATTACATCTGTAAAATCCCTTTTGCCATGTAACATAACTTATTCATGGAATAGTCCCAGGGATTAGGATGGAAAACCTTGTGGAGGGAGGATTTGCAGAACTTAATTTACTACGTTATCTTTGAGGAATATTGTAGAAAAATTACTGCAACAGTTTTTTTTTTTACCCAGTTTCAGTGAACATAAATTATACATTATTAAGCCTACCTTTAATGAGAATTTTGTCTTTGAATTGACTCAAGTACACTCTTAATCTTTCGAAGAATGGTCCTTGGGATTTACCTGGTGGTACAGTGAATAAGAATCTGCCTGCCAATACAAGAGGCAGGGGGTTGATCCCTGATCCAGGGAGATTCCACAAGCCACAGAGCAACTAAGCCCATGCACCACAATTACTGAGCCTGAGCTCTAAAGCCTGCAAACCACAACTACTGAGCCCGTGTGCCCAAGTGTGTGTGTTACTGTTGTTGTTGTTTAGGTGCTAAGTTGTGTCCTACTCTTTTGCCAACTGTGATGGCAAAATATGATGGCAAATGTGGGGAAACACTGGCTTTTAGGTACTTCTGCCTAGAAGTGACTCATATGATTTCAGTCCTGTTATTAGCCGAAATAAGTCACAAGGCATGCTTAACTTCAAGGAGAAATGTAGATAATACTTCTGTATCTCCAAAAGGAAAAAGAAGCAAGATTTGGGGGACCAATAGTAGCATCTTCGTACCACACTGATCTGGTATCATCAGAGGTGATGTACGAAGCAAATGACCTTTACGTATATTATAAATGTCACTACCTTTAAAAATAGAGTCCAGGGACTATGGGAATGGAAAAGTCCTAGATTTGGGGACAGAGGATGAGATGGTTGGATGGCATCACTGACTCAATGGACATGATTTTGAGCAAACTCCAGGAGATAGTGGAGGATGGAGAAGCCTGGCATGCTGCAGTCCATGGGGTCGCAAAGAGTCAGACACGGCTTAGCAACTGAAGATAGAACTAAAACATTATAATTATTTTCTTAAAACTGTTTTCAGTTTTCTAGATTCAGAAACATTTATGAAAATACAAGGTCCAAGAATAGATAGACAATCTCAAAGAAATTGGAGGAGTAACTGTTGAATATCAAGATATGAATCTGGAGCAGGATTTATTATAGATATTAACAAGCTGGCTTTAAAATTTATTAGGAAATTTAAAAGGAACTATAATAGGTAAAAAAAATTATGAAAATGAAGAATAAAATGGAGGAATCACATTACCCAGTTTTAAAAATTACCATAAACTATAGGAATCAATATGATATTGGTGAATGGAGAGACACAGGTCAATGGGCCAGAATAGGGTGTTCTAAAATGTACCCAAATAAATATCAGTTCAGTCGCTCAGTCGTGTCCGAGTCTTTGCAACTCCATGAATTGCAGCATGCCAGGCTTTCCCTGTCCATCACCAACCCCCGGAGTTTACCCAAACTCTTATCCGTTGTGTCAGTGATGCCATCCAACCATCTCATCTCTATCGTCCCCTTCTCCTGCCTTCAATCTTTCCCAGGATCAGGGTCTTTTCAAATGAGTCAGCTCTTCACATCAGGTGGTCAAAGTATTGGAGTTTCAGCTTCAACATCAGTCCTTGCAATGAACACTCAGGACTGATCTCCTTTAGGATGGACTGGTTGGATCCCCTTGCAGTCCAAGGGACTCTAAAGAGTCTTCTCCACAGTTCAAAAGCAGCAATTCTTTGGCAGTCAGCTTTCTTTATAGTTCAACTCTCACAGCCATACATGACTACTGGAGAAATAATTGCCTTGACTAGACGGACCTTTGTTGGCAAAGTAATGTCTCTGCTTTTTAATATGCTGTCTAGCTTGGTCATAACTTTCCTTCCAAGGAGCAAGCATTTTTTAATTTCATGGCTGCAGTCACCATCTGCAGTGATTTTGGAGCTCCCCAAAATAAAGTCTGCCACTGTTTCCACTGTTTCCCCATCTATTTGCCATGAAGTGATGGGGCCAGATGCCATGATCATAGTTTTCTGAATGTTAAGCTTTAAGCCTACTTTTTCACTCTCCTCTTTCACTTTCATCAAGAGGCTCTTTACTTCTTCTTCACTTTCTGCCATAAGGGTGGTGTCATCTGCATATCTGAGGTTATTGATATCTCTCCTGCCAAATAAACATAGCCAATTGACTTTTGACCACAAAAAAAAAGTTAAATGCAGGAAGAATAATCTTTGAACAAGAATGTTGCAACAACTGGCTGTTCATATTCAAAAACTTAATTCAAAATGGATCATAGACCTAAATATAAACCATAAAACTATATAACTTTGAAAACTAAATACAGAAAATCTTTATGACCTGTGGTTAGGCAAAGTGTTATTAGACATGACACCAAAAACATAATCCATTAAAAACCAAACCAAACCCAAATTTGATAAAACTGGTCCTCATTTTAACTTTTATACAACATATCTATGAGAGTAGCAACAGAAGATAATGTCCTTTCGTTGGCCTCTGCTGTAATATTGGTGTCTTTGCCACTGACCAGTGGTAATGAAGTCTTTGTTCCTTTCAGGAGCAGGGCAGTTCATATTCTAAGTTACAGATTGGTTAGGGTGTCAAAGCGCCATTGAGTTTGCCAGATGTCTAACAAAGAGGCATTTGGTAGTCTTTGTACTTCTCAGTTCATTAACAAATGACATCATCACAACCTGGGACATCATCACAACCTGGGGTTAGAGATCCTAAAGGTAATGTCTGTGTTTTTTCTTTTCCTCCTGCATTTCCAGTGCCTTCTTTTGTATTCAGTAAATTCAATGAGAAGGCCTTGAGTCCTTTGACTTAAAGAGTAATTGGCCAGTTATTTATGGAGTGTCTCCAAATCTTCCCCTGTGGCTCAGCTGGTAAAGAATCCACCTGTAATGTGGGAGACCTGGGTTCAATCACTGGGTTGGGAAGATCCCTTGGAGAAGTGAAAGGCTACCCACTCCAGTATTCTGGCCTAGAGAATTCCATGGACTGTGTAGCCCATGGGGTCACAAAGAGTCAGACACAACTGAGTGACTTTCACTTTCACTTTTCCAAATCATCTTCGTAAACTATATTCTCCAATTTATTTCTGAGTTGTTTCCCCACCTTTTGGTACATCTCTTTAAATAAATCCCTGTTCAAGGTCTTTACCCCAATTAAATTATCCAAACGGTGAAATCTGTTCTTTGATACATTTATTCAGTTTGCTTAAGATCAAAATTCATGCTTTGCTCACCTCCACTGTTACCCCATGTTTTATTTCTTGAACCATTCTGTTAACATGATGACTCAAAAAAAAAACCCATTTTATTATGGAAAATTTCACAGTAAAGTACAGTGAATAGTGCAGTTAACCTCAATGTCCTCATACCCTTCTACAACAAACAGAATCTGTGGCTTTTTTTATTTCCTCATTCTCTCTCCAACTACAACCAACCACCCCCACCCCCTTGCAGGATTATTTTGAAGCAAATCATGATGGCTTATGTTCAATTGGTAAAATAATGAGCTATTTTACAGGCTTTTTAAAAAAAATTCTTATTTATTTGGCTCTGCCAGGTCTTAGTTACAGCATGCGTGATCCAATTCCCTGACCAGGGATTGAACCCAGGCTCCCTGCGTTGGGAGTGCAGAGTCTTAGCCACTGGACCACCAGGGAAGGCCCCTATTTACAGGGTTTTTTGCTGATCATTTTCTTCCATCTCTGTTTAGTTTAAATGCTACTAGAAAAGATATTTTCTGTATCACACTGAATTTCCCATAGGCTCTGTTTCTTAAAGTCTCAGTCATCTTTTTTTAATTTTCATTCATCTTCTTTATTTCATTTCTAAATATCTTAAGTTCCTTTGGCCTTTTCATCTTGAAAAGGATCAGCTTTTCTTTGGGTTTATTCTTGTTTATCCAGACATGTACTTTCAGGGCTTGGACCTCAGTCAACAGTTTCTTCTTTGTACATTTTTTGGTTCTAGCCACTTCAATAGCGTATGTCATAGAATTTAATGTCTTCTGGCATACATGTGTGTGCCTTCCTGCTTTGTACTCCAAATCCAATTTTCTAGTTGCATCTGCAAATGCATTTTCCCATGGGAGCATTTTCACTGTGATCCTTGTGTTTCCTTGATGTGATTTTCTTGGAAACATACAGATTTTGATGTATGTTTTATACCAGTGATTCTTAAACCAAATCAGATTGTAAAGCTCTGTGGAAATCAAAAAGTGGAAGAACACAGACTCTGATTTACTTTAAATCTATGAACATAAGAGGCATAATTTTACCATCAGAAAATCAGTATTACATCACTGCAGATTTTTGCATTCCAAATAGAAGGAAAACTGCATGTAATTGGTAAGAAATCACATAGCCACCCTCTTAGGTGACCTTTGATTGCTTTTTGCACATTTCTATTTGTCATCTCGTACATGAGTTTGGAAGATAAGAATGGACAATGAATCTTTTTTTTTTTTTTTTAATAAATCCAGGTGTTTTATTTGTTTTTTGCCACACTATTCAGCATGCGGGATCTTAGTTCCCTGATCAGGGATAGAACCCATACCCCCTGAAGTGGAAGCACCAGGGAAGTCCTAAATCCATAAGTCTTTGAAATTAGCCTTATATTTTATAATGTCAATAGCTGGCAATGGATGGTTTCATAATATTTCTTCTGTCTGTTCCTGAACATGTCTTGACGATGTTTCACCTGAGTTATTGAACTGGTTTTTTAACAGAAACAAAGCAGTATTAAAAGCTAAGTTCCATTTGCATTTTAAACCACAGGAAGAAGATGTTAAAGACTTTAAGCAACCATCACAGTAATGGATTTCGGTCACAAAAATGAGACTGAAATTGAAAATAGTGAAAATTATGAAATTCAAAGCACAGAAGAAACTGAATTAATCTATACTTGTCCAGATGAAAGAAGTGAAAAGAATCATGTTGGTTGTCTTCTCAATATCAGTGACGTTACACTTGAACAAGATAAAACAGCCGAAGAGTTTGTCATTGGAACTGGATGGGAAGAAGCAGTGAGTATTTTCTTGAGTTAGGTCTTGTGCATGTTAGGGTTTTGATACAAGCCTTTTACTATTTTCAGAAATAGTTATTGTTGCCCCCAAAAATTTGTAAGCAAGGAAACAGAAACCTCTGAAACAGAGGTAGAATATTAATGATGATAATAGCAGTACCTTTTATTGAGTATTTATGACCATTCTGTATGGGCAAGCACAGTACTAAATGCTTCACATACATCAATTCATTCACCCTCTCAGGTGTTATGAATAGCCTCACTCTTTGGAAAAGGGAAACAAAGCACCAAAAATGAAATGTGTCAAAATCTCCTAGGCGGTGGTCAAGGCAGGAGTTGAACCGAGGTTTTCTGGACTCCAGAACCCAATTCCCTTAACTCAAGCTACTTAACTCCTGCTACTTAACTCCCCAAGAGACCCAAGATTTCTATCCTGGTGGTTTTATACAGAACCCTGTGGTTTATTCTTAAACTATTCTTAGAAGCAATAATGAAATATAAGGGAATTGGTGTGATTGCTTGGCAATGTCACAGCTAGGGCGTGGAGGGGAGAGGGGGTGTTTCTGGATGTACTGGGGTTGAGGCTGGGGTGCTGCTCCACATTGTAGAGTGCCCGGGGTGGCTCCCACCACAGGAGATGCTCCAGCCCTATTTCAGTTCGGGCTGCTATAAGAGAATACCGTAGGCTGGGCAGCTTAAGCAGCAGACATTTATTTCTTACAGTTTGGGAGGAATGTTTGAGATCTGGGTGCCAACATGGTCGATTTCTTGGTGGGAGCCGTATTCTTGGTTATATCCTCACACAGCCTTCTTTGGTGCAGGCAAGCGCAGAGAGCCTGCAGTACAAGAAAGCCTACAGGCGGGACAAGTATGGTTTTGATTTTAATACTTCTGAATTTATTTTAATACACATCTAAAAAATATATATAGTCAGCACATCAGTGTGCTGTTAGATACTATTGCTTAGTATTTTAGTCTTTGAAAATACTATTACAAATAACATGGCGTAGTAGGAGGCTAAACTAAGCATGAAAAAACTAAACTAAGTCAATCCAAAGAAAAATATTGATTCAAATAGAGTCAGAACGGGGATGTGGCCACAGTGGAGGCCGTGAGGCTGAGAGTAACACACTGCTTTATCTGCAGGTCCGAGGCTGGGGGCAGATATCTCCAACTGCCTGCATCTGGCCCAGGAAGAAGCTTAAGAAGGCGAGGGTGGGAGAAAGTGCCAGCAGCTGCTTACTCTGTGTCAATCTCTCCCATGGGAGCCTGGAGGCCAGGCTTCATTCGGAGGTGGGGAAGTTGGAGTCTGGGGCTTCAGCTCCAGCTCCAGCTGAGGCAGGCCCAGAGAAGGATGGAGGCAGCCTCTCCCAGACGCCGGGCACCCCCCCAGGCCCCACTACAACCTCCAGGGAAGTTAACAAAATCTGCTTTCCCACCTACAGTCAGGGAGAGAAGAAAAGTCTGCAAATAAAGGAGTTCATTTGGTGCCTGGAAGACTGGGCCACCCCGGAGACTGTTAGGGGCAAGGACCCCAGAAGGCCCTGGAGAGGCACTGACAGAATTCTCCCCTCCTCAGACTCCCTGACTTCCAAAGCCCTTTTAGTCCTCCCTCCCTTGAAGTCTTCGCCCCCAGATGGCTTGGATGTTCTGGGTAAGAAGACTAAGAACTTTTTCTTGCGGCCAGAAGAGAAGGGGCTGAGTGTGGAAAAGGATGAGTGTGTGGCTTATGCCTATGGAGTGAAAGCCGTTGACGGGGCAGGCGAAAAGCAGCCCACTGAGCTGGCCAGGCACCACAAAGTCAAGGACATGCAGCCTTTCCTCACTCCGGTGGCCCGGATGCCCCTGCTGGCCGAGCCTGAGCCCTGCTGCCTGCACTGGTCCCTCCTGCCTGAGAAAAACCTGCTGTGCCCTCCCTGCTATCTTGCCACCTTCCAGCTTTTGCAGAAACAAGGAGCGAGGAACTACAAAGCCAGACTCAAAGCCAGGGAGCCCAGGCCTCCCATGAAAACCCCAAAGCGCGTCCTCACAGAGGCCAAGCAGGAAAACAGGCCCCAAATGTTGGAGACCAAAGTGTTCTCAAGACCTCTCTTGCCGTCCCTCACAGTGAGCAGAGTTGTTATTCCCATTTCCACTCACAGACTCCTTTGAGCTGCTACAATATAATTCCCTGGGAATAAGCAGCGTCTGAACGTGGTTCATCTTCTTTCCCCTGTCTCCCTCCTGCCCTACTCCAGTCTCTCTCTCTCTTTCTCCTCTTCGTCTCGCACACTCTTCTCTCCCTCTCTCCCCTGGTCCTTTTTCGGTAGTAGATCGGGGACAGCTGAACCTCATAGTATGGATTTTGATGTACTCTCAAAACCTCCACATTTTTGTGTTTACCTGCTTCTGTTGCTTAGCCATTTACAAAACGCACACTGGTAGTGCCAGTCTCAGCCTCAGCCTGGCTTATCTGTACCCTGGAAGACAAGTGGATGGTGGGGAAGCTGGAGGGCCTCCCTCCAGGGTTGCCCCCAGGTCAGCCCCCGAGCCAGCCGGCAGGGGTGCTTTCTGCCCCCTGAACCCCAGTGCTTCAAGCCAGGCGTCCTGGGCTTGTTGAGGCCAAGTCGTTTCCTGATCTTTTGAACCTGGCAGATGGTCTGTCGGTTGCCACATTTTCTCTTGCAACAGAAACCTGCTTTAATTGAAACAGTGTTGTAAGAGAAAATTCCAGTCTGTGTCCAGATGAATTTCCTGTGTCCAGGGTGGCATATCCTTATATTGATACTGGATGGATGGATGTGCCATGTCCATTCTATCTTATGTGTCCCAGATTTCATATACTTAGAACCTTATGTTAGTCTCTGTGTCTGGGAGGTTTTGGCTACCTTTCTACAAAATTCATCTTGAGAGGCAGGTTGAGAATAATAATTATTGTTTAAATGTCACTGAGATGATTGTTAGCACACATGCTCCTTCCAGTCTTACATCTACTATTTGGGAACTTGACAACCCCAGATGGAGTTATGGAATGGAGGTGTGGCTTTCTTCCTTCTTCCATCTTTCCTCCCCCCTCATTTTACCCCAGTACACATTTCCTAAAGTTGTGTATAAATTAAATGTTTGTAAATAAGTTATATTTTAAATGTGAAGTGACAATGCTATGTAGAGAGATGCTGTGAAGAACCATTTTGTAATGTGAATAACCATTTAGCCACTCTGTCATTATATAGTTTGCATTTGCTTAAAGTAGATCATACTTGAACTGTAGGCTTTCCATTTCCTAAGTGATGGGCAGACAGAATTTATGGCTATTTGTAAACATCTGTTTTCCATAACTGGTCTTTGTAATGTCTTTTCTGTTTAAGTTTAGGAGTTTTGTTGGTTTGCCTTTACAAAACACCAGAAATGCAGGAATGATTACAGTACAATAGTCATTTAAAGGTGTACTTTGCCTTTTGAGATTGGACACTTTTCAGACTAGAAGCAGTTTGCAGTTTCTACTCACCCTTTCTTGTCTGAATGAAGAAACCATCTGAATTCACCCCCAAGAAGAGGTCCTGATTTCCCTCTGTGCACACTGCGGGTGTTGGACCCTGTACTGCTTGAGCACTTGTCCAGCTCTGGCAACCTGCCTACCTGAGTCAGTGGTTTTTTTCAAGTCCTTCTTTGTAGGCTGCAGAATAATGAATAAGCTCACTATGTATACACCTGTCAAAGTGTTTGCTTGGGAGAGAAAAGTATCTACCAGTATGAATGAGGGACAAAGCTCACCTGCTTAGCCCAGGGGCACTTACCAGTTGAGATCTTGCCACAGTTTGAACTGATACAAGTGACAACAGAAAGAATTTTTTTTTTTCTTAAGAAAAACTCACTTGTTGAGATAAGGGTTATATATTCTATACCTTTGGGGATAAACATATAATAATTTAGAACTGAGATTTAGTTTGAACGAAGGAAGGTCCCAGATTTACAGGTTTGTTGTTGTTCAGTTGCTCAGTCATGTTTGACTCTTTCCACCCTGTGTCTGTTTTAGTATCTTAAAAAATTTTTTAATCAGCTAGTTTTTTTTTTTTTTAAATTATGAAAGCATCTATTTCTTTAGGTAATTATTCAAATACCTGATAAAGTCCCTCTGGTATCTTATTTTTGTTGGTTGAGGAGAAGTTTGGCTTGCTTCTCTGTGGACAGAGTCACTCTAGGCCTTGTCCCAGTTTCTAGTCAGATTAAATCAGGACGTTCAAACTGGTCTTTGATATCCAAGTCTATCTAGATAAAGGCTAAATGTTTACTAGAATGCAATAACAAAAATCCTTCCATTTTAAGGTGTCAACATGTTATAATTCAGTCCCAATCACCTTCTTTCTACCTCCAGGTGATGACCTCAAATTAAGTTTTGGTTCTTATGTGTTGTTGCTAATCGCTCAGTTGTGTGCAACTCTTTGCCACCCCCCAAACTGTAGCCCGCCAGCCTCTTCTGTCCGTGGAATTCTCCAGCGAGAATACTGGAGTGGGTTGCCATTCCCTGCTCCAGGGGATCTTCCAGACCCAGGGATCGAATCTCAAGCCAAACATGGAGGGCTCTGTGTTTCATCTTTTATTCTCTTAGTTTGTATCATTAGTAAAACTTACCAAACTCTTATTTTTCTGGAAATTAAAAAAATCACCAAGTGGAAGTGTGGCTACACCCAACACAGGGCTCCTCTGCAGAGCCTCACCTCCTAGGGGAGGCCAGACTGAGTTCTGGGAGTGCTGCTGAGCAAGTACAGGGCTGGAGGGACTGGACACCTGGGAGAGTGTAGATCTGAGAGTGATGGGGGGACAAGGGTGAGGGGAAGATTAAGTCAGAATAGGACCCGGCGATGTTTGGATAAGTATGGCGAGCTTTGGCTGCTCGGGGAGACTTCCTCTCATTTTTAGCTTTGTTCTTTTTAAGTCTGGACTAGATCTACTTTGCTTTCAATCTCTCCCTCTCCCTAAGTGCCAGAGCCCCAGCCCATCTCTATGCAGGATCCCCCGGCTGGCCAAGCAGGCTGAGCTGCACAATTGGAGTCCTCACACCTGGGACTTTTTGGGGTGTCTGGGCTTGGGTCCAAGTGCAGCCTTGGTGCTGCAGTTCAGGGGCTCCTGAGAAGCCAGATGAGGAAGAAAACAGGGGCTCCTGTGGCTGTGACTGAGGGCAGACAAGGGAGTTTGCTGGTGCCACAGGCAACACTCACCCACTGTCTGCCAGGCTAACTGCGGCCCTGGAGCCAGGAGAGGTTCTGTGCTGTGCCCCTGATGCCCAGGCTAAACTCTGACCCGAGTGCCACTAACCCATCACATGGCACCATAATTCCACTTGAGTTAGCAAGGCACTATTCTAAGTGTTCAGAGCCTCTTCTGGGTATTGCCTCCTTTTATCCTGAGCAAATTCATGAGGCTCAGGGCTCATTTTCTCCTGTGACCCAAGAAGAAACCCATCAACAGAGAGTTTGGGTTCAGGTGTGCAGCTTGGGCATCTGAAGGTGCCAACTTATCTCCAAGGTGAAGAAACAGCTGGAGTAGTGGGTGGAAAGAATCATGTAGGGCAAGGAAAGAGGACTTCGGAATGTCTTTCCTTCCTGTGAGGTGGGAATAATTTCAGACACAGAATGTGGTGAAGATGAGGAGGTCATGTATGTACAATGCTCACAGAGATTTGTGGTTTTCCAGAATGTCATGATCAGATCAAATACAAATAGCTGGATCATTTCCCTTTAACGAATGCCTGTTCAGAATCATTTAGAAATCCTGTGGGCATGGCCAGTTGTCACATGGACTCTTTAAAAAGCTCACCTCCCTAACTTGTCAACTTGGGGGTCCTTGGTTGGGGTGCCTGTCAATCAGTTCATGGGCCATCTTCATTGCCTGGCCCTTCTTCTCATCCTGTTTTGCCTGAATTTCCACTGCAGCAGTCTAAACATGATTGCTCTGCAGACTTATGCCATATCTCTCAGACTGGTGGTGTGTCATCCTGAGGTGTTAACAGCGAAAAATTTACTTCTCAAGTTTAATCTAGCAGATCAAAGCTATTGTATATCTTCCGGAACTCAGTCTTAAAGTAACTCAATAACTAAAACTAGCACCATCATCTTTTCTTCCTAGGAGCTGGAAACTAGACATTTTTAAATTGACTCTGTCCTATAAAATGAGGGGCTAGGGACTTCCCTGATGTTGCAGTGGTTAAGACCCCGTACTTCCAGTGCAGGGGATGCAGGTTCGATCCCTGGTCAGGGGGAAAAATTGAGGGAATTAATACTTAAGGTACTTCCTGATTCTGTCATTTTAGTGAAGTTAACTTGCCTGTAAACATTACTAGACACTCAAAATGTGAACAGTTCTTTCTGTCATATCATAGATTTGTGATCAGATTGACTCTGGATGCTGGCTTTTGTAGTGTGAAATTAAAAGAAAATCTAAGTGAATTTCAATTTCTACATTTCAAAAGTTGCTTACAGTAGAAGTCCTAAAAGAGATTTTTTTTTTTTTTTTTTTAAGACCTGGGTGGCTCAGTGGTAAAGAACCCTCCTTAATGCAGGAGATGCAAGAGATGTGGGTCCAATCCCTGAGTAGATCCCCTGGAGGAGGAAATGGCAACCCACTCCAGTGTTCTTGCCTGGGAAATCCCATGGACAGAGGAGCCTACAGTCCATGGGGTTGCAAAGAGATATGACTGAGCAACTGAGCACCCACCAGAGCTCAACTTTTCTAATACATCCTTTCTAAACAGCAGACACACTTTATTTTATTTTAGGCCGTGCTGGGCTTTCGTTGCTGGGTACGGACTTTCTCTAGTTGCGGCAAGTAGGGGCTTCTCATTGCTGTGGCTTCTCTTGTTGGGGAGCACAGGCTCTAGGGTGCGTGTGCTTCAGTGGTTGCTGCACACGGGCTCAGGAGTTGTGGCGCATGGGCTTAGTTGCCCCGAGGCATCTGGGATCTTCCTGGGCCAGGGATCACATGGCAATATACACACTTCTTAAAGATTTCAGTGGCCAAACATCTTTGGAAATAAGCATTGCATCCACAGCAATGCTTAAAGTTCCACCTCACCAACTGGCCCCTTGGCCAGGACTTGTCAACCTTGGCACTAGCGTTAGGGATGGGTAGTTCTTTGTGTGGGGTTGTTCTGTGCATAAAGGAAAACAGCAGCATCTCTGGCCTCTATGCACTAGATGCCAACGGTCCCCTCCCAGTTGTGACAATCAAGAATATTTTTAGACATTGCCAAGTGCCACAAGGGTCCAGGTGAGAATAGGTGCTTTAGGGAATTAATTATCTAGAACCCAATACCTGTTTGCAGCTTCTCTGATAGCTTTGCTTCCAGAGCGAGTGGAAGCCTTGACACAGAGGCAAAGGGAATGTGGGAGAAGTTCCACCTGCCTCATCCTGGGCAGCTCTTGGTTTTGACTGGTCCCTCAGGGCCTCCTGGGGGCACCTGCTCCATTTCCCTCCAGGCCTGCTTTTCCCTGGGACCACTTCTCTCAGAGTTAACAGTAGGGCTCATTTAGTCAGAGCCAGGGAGAGCTGTAGGCATAATCTGATTCTCTTCAGGAGAATGTGCATTATTTTGGCAAGGTTTTCAAGAAAATTCTAAGACGCTAAATTGGTGTATTTACATTTAATGGCATAATTCAGAATTCTCTACTTTTCAACCAGTACTCTCCTCACGTTCACTGTGCTAAATTGCTATGAATACTGAGGCAGCCCAGTATGTATGACCCTCCTTAAAGCCACTGGAAAATTGATACTTTATATATGTGAAAATGGCTTTTTTCCTCCCCTTTGGCTCAAACTACAAGCCTTGCTTCCCTATGTATCTTAAAATGAAACAATTTCTCACTTACTTAAACTTGAGGAGTGCTAACTTGAAGACATAAACTAGCCTTATTTCCAGCAACGCATGAGGGTTAGTACTATTAACTCTGTAAAATGTGAAAGAACTGTTAGCAATTTCATTTAACATCTGCATGTGCTCTGAAGAGAAGCAGAAATCTAACTAACAAGATAAAAGCCACTGGTCCCAATACTGTTCATGACTCTGCTCGGGCTCTGTTTTGTGGCCATTCACCAAATCCTCATGACGGACTTTTCTAACGTAATCCTAATGTAATCCCAGGAAAATGGAATGTTAGGGAGATACCATTATAGTAGCTAATGGGAGAACTTGAAATCTGAAGACTTACTCCTTAGACACATTATGTCATCAGAGAAACGGGATTTAAACGGTTCTAAAATATACCATATCTTACCAAAAGAAAAGGCGAAAAAAAAAAAAAACAAAAACCAGCCTACAACTCATTAATAAGTACCAGACTCTCAAATATAGCTAAACAAAAACTATTACCACAAACTGAACTAAGACAATATAAACAGTTCCTAAAGCATCATTTGCCAAAGTTTGGATGGCTTCTCAAAAAGCAAACTTATAAAATCTTAAGTTTTGAGCGCTCACTTTTTAAATAGGGAAGTCTTTGAGGAGCATTCTAAGGTCAGATATCCTTTTGTGATAAGTTAATTCAGATGCACTGACTTCTGCCAAATTTTTATTGCAGCACAAGCTCTACATTTTCTGAAGTCACTAAATTTCTCGTTACAGCACAGGAAAAAGAAGATAAAGTAGGAGAGGTATCAGTTTCAAATTCAGTCCTAAGCAGCAACATTTTTGAGATGCAATCATAAAACCAAATATTTCACCCAGGACAAGGAAAAAGCAGTGGATCACCAGAAAGCAGAGTAAAAAGCTGCAAGCAGACGTGGAAAAAAAAACCAAAAAAAAAAGCAAGAAAAGCAGTGAGAAGATGCCAAGCTTGGAACAAGGTCTTATTGACACATACTATGCTAATCTCACTTAAGCCAAAAAAAGAAAAAAAAAAAGTCTTTGTTCACATAGGTAATATATACATCTTTGAGAATTTATGGAGATAAAGTTTTTTAAAAATATTTTTTTATTTTCTGAAATATATGACTGTTTCAATGATAAACTAAAAGTTATAAATTCTGTTGTTTCTTCTTTGTAGTCTTTATGTCCTGTAATATTAACTTGCTAGATGGTAAAGGAACCAAGTGAACGGAAGGGCCTTGATAATGAATTTCCCCTGTGACAGTCTTTGCTATTTCTGATTTTGAGGATTTAGAACAAAGTTACAAATGTGCTTATTATTTATTAGTAAGGCAATATATAGATTTACCTGTTTCTCCCTGAAGTTGAAGGAACTGAATGAATACCGGCACTCTTCCCGTTTATTCTAGACAATGCTCTTATTCCCTCATTTGCTCCTTTCAAACATGCATATTTTATCCTATTTTAAAAAATGTATTATTTACTTACTTATTCTTTTTGGCGGCACTGGGTCTCCTTTACTGCATGTGGGCTTCTCACTGCAGCGGCTTCTCTTACTGTGGAGCGCAGGCTCAGTAGCTGTGGCACATGGGCTTAGCCGTGCGGCACGTGTAATCTTCCTGGACCAGGGATCGAACCTGTGTCCCTGGCATTGTCAGGGGGACCACCAGGCAGGTCCCCACACATGCATGTTTTAAAGTAGAGAGCCCAAATGTGTTAACACATTAACACATTAAATGTGTTAATTTGAGGAGACCAACAACCTGAGAGTCCTTTCCATTTGCTCTTTAGTTCTGCACCTGTTGATAGATATGTAGACTAGTAAACATAGTTCACACAACTGTGAGAAACTTTGGATTTAAGCACTGCAAAACAATGGTATTTAAAGGGCTTTTTTTTTTTTTTTCTTTTAAAGGACTATCTTCTTGACTATCAAGAACATTAGATTAGCCTACATCTTGCTGAAAAAACTAAATTAACATTCATGTGTTTTAAGGCTTTTAGGTGTTGGGAGTAACCAGTTAAGTCAAAAGACTGTGTCCTTTCCTAGTGTCAGATCTAATCAGTGACACTTTAATGTACATAAGATAAGCAGACACATGTATATGAGATATAAAACAATACTTGAGACTCCAAAGGCATCACCGACTCAATGGACATGGGTTTGGGTGGACTCTGGGAGTTGGTGATGGACAAGGAGGCCTGGTGTGCTGTGGTTCATGGGGTTGCAAAGAGTGGGACACGACTGAGTGACTGAACTGAACCAAAGGCATCATTCCTAAATGCTTCTAAGTTACACATTCCTCCCAGGCTCTTTGTTTAAAAGCCTTCTGAAGACGAATCTAAGAAGCATTACTTTAAATATTCAAGTAGTAAGCGCTCTTCAGTGTCAGTATTAGGTTAAGTCTGGACTGGAACTAAGATAAGCATTCTAAAACTGAGATCATAAAGGACTACATGAAAAAACCACCCTGTCAGTTACCACTATTAAAACAATTCAACTCCACAACTAGTGAACAATTCAACTTCACAATGTTTTCTTCCAATCAAAAGTAGCTTCAAACTTTGCATCTTTCAGGTAAGCCTATAAAAAATTTCTTCTTTTATTTCCCTTTATCTCAAAGGAATCGAACACACTGATTTGGCTTTCCTACAGTTAGTGACTGAGCAAAGAACTACTCATAGCCTTACCCTTGCATATTTGCTCTTAAGCTGGAACTATATTACTTACAAAGATAAAAGACACCCCATTATGAAATGGTGACATTTGGATGAAAAAAAATGGGTAATTTCCTTTGAAAAAATTTCCCAAAACCTTATGGTAGTTTTTATCAAGATAAACACTTTACATCAGAATAGCAGCTTTGGTAATAGAATGTCCTTTTCCTTCCTACTGGGAAAACTGTTAGCTTATTTTCATGAACAAAGATAATGGAAATAACTAGGCACAGTCATTTCATCATGTGACTTTCAGAGGATGATGAATTTGTGAAGAGTTAAGGCAACAAAGTCACATTAAGAGTATGTTGAAGAATTCACACAAAAGGTAGAATTCTCACTTCTCTTTAATCACTGAGTTTTCAGCTTTTACAAATAATCTTAGAACAATTCAGGGAACTAAGGTTCAGGGTGGGGGACAGTTCTTACTGGTACATGAACTATTACATGCTCAATTTTCTGTAAATAATTCAGTTGGCTGAATTAACAAACATTGTCACAGACACACAGATTTTTTTTTTAAAGCCATAGATCACTGCATATATATTTACAAAAAGCCAGAACAAACATGCACTTCTCCTTATTAGGAGAACTGAAATAGATGTTTGAAACGTTAAGGCAGTGATGATTCTAAAACATAATGAAATACTAAGTTAAGGCTTTATGTTTGTTTTGAAACCCACATTCATAGGCAACTGTGACCCAAGCAAACTTTTATCTACCAGGTTGAGTTCATCTGTCCAGGACATGTTATTTATCCATTACCACCAATTCTTCTATGGGATAGGAATTAGTAGCAACACCAATGATTTTCTCTAATGAATTATTAGTTCCTTCCTTAGGTTGTATTTTGAGGGTTTAGTCTTCAGCAGCATAAAGCATGTGCCACATAAGGAATAGAGCATTTTTTTGGGTAAACTTAGGAAAATGTACAGACTGCATTGATTTTTACTTGCCTGAAAGCTGGCCAACAATCAAGAACTCAGGATCTTCTAAATACAAAAAACCCTACAAGTGTACCTGACTGCTCAGCCATCTCAAAACATACTGTGTTCTTGAAGTGCTGGATCTTCACTTCATTTTCTTTGAAGACCGTTCAGTATTACCCTCTCTAAACAAACAAAGCAACATAATGCAGAATGCCGTATTTTAGACGGATCTATTCTAGAATTGCCATCCTCAAGGCACAAACACTGTTCTTGCTAGACCAATGTGTTTCCTCATTCAAGGAAGAAAATGAGGTGGATGAAAAGAAGATTCACTTTACTATAGTTGTTGATTGCACTCTTGCCCTAGCAAGCTTATGAAAAGTATTGAAATGTAACAGGGAATATCCTTTTCTCCTTACATTACTATTTTTATTGTTTTTTAACATTTAGAGTGACAAAACTCGGACTCAGCGGGTGGGGTGCACCTTGAGGAGCAGCTCTGGAGCACCACCCTGGCCTTCGGTAGGGTGCAGGAGGGATGGCTTGTAGGACACACTCCAGGATGAGCTAACGCCTGATTCTACAGCCCAGCATTTCCATAGTCAGGATGACTTACTGTCACTTAGACTGAAAGGATCACTATTTACACTAAGTGCTTGCCGCTACTACTTTAAGCAATAATTGTACAGCAACATGTCTTGTGAGCAAAGTACTATACACTTATGTTCCTACCAGTAACAGTTCACATACAGGGATGGCATTGGCTATATGCAAATTGTCTCAGAAGCTAAAGACAACAGTAGTTTTCCTTTGTGTCTTCAAATTAGGGAAGACTAAGATGTCAAAGCAGGCGAAGCTGTTGTTGTTTAAATCTGACGGTGCAGCATCAGACTTCTTTACACGTTATCAGGGAACAGGACTCTCTTAACAAGCACTGGCAAGAGTATTTTAGGTGCAATTTAAGTCAGTCATGCTTTGACGAAAATGTTTTGAAGATCTGAAGTTTGTACCCTAAGTCCTGGTGAGCTTGGCTTCAGCTAAATGGCAAGATGGGTTTTAAAGGTGTAAATTACATTTTTTTTTAAAAAAGGGAAGACTACACTGAAGGGGCAAATGTTGGTAACACAAAAACAATCATGTTCAGATCAACATCTTACACTTTATAATACACTCACAAATTTTTACACAAACTTCATGTTTACAAGTACAAAAAGGCAAAGGACCTCAAAGAATCAAAGTAACTGTATCGTCGACTACATTCAATAGAGTTAATACTGTTGTCCCTGTTCTTCACCTTCTAAATCCAGAAGGGAACTGTGAATCCATCCCCGATGTGGACTCCGCTTTCAGAAGTTGGAGACTGGGTGTAGTTCTGCACACGTTTGGGTTTCAACAGAGCTGAACTGAGACTCCATCGTGTTCCAGGCCAGATCGGCCAGAAGAAAGTCATCCATTGCTGTCTGAGTTTCATTGCTGGTGAAGAATAAGCTCCCCAGAGTTTCGAAGCCAGAGTTCATGGTCTGTGTTTCAGCACTGTTCAACTGAACTTTGCTTTCTAGGGCAGGCAGGTTTTTAGCAGTGGAGATTCCATCAGTCTGGGTCTCTGTGTCAGATGAATCAGTACTCATAGAAAAGCTGGAGTGTTTCAGGATACTTCCCAGGGGCAGACGAGGGCTACTGTCTAAAAAGAAGTTCAGGTCTGTCTGTGTCTGCGTGTCAAACATCTCAAGGCCTAAGAAGCTAGAATTTCCCCTACAACTGTAGGCCTGGGCAGAAGGGTCTGCAAGGAAGAAGTCAGTTTGGGTTTCTATGTCCAGCGACTCCAAGACTGGCTCAGTGGTCATGGTGCTAAGCTCACTCTCCTCGGTTTGTGTCTGTATATTTGAGGCTGAAAAGAACTCTTCAATATCGAAATCAATTGCAGGATTCTGGGTTGGGCCAGATGGGAGCTGGGTGTCAGGTCCAGTGTTTGTGTCAGACAAAAGACTACGATTGTCCAGTGTCTGACCAGGCAGGTTACTTGACAAGATGTTTTCTAGATCACTTAGTAAATCCATGGTTTGGGTCTGATTATCTGTTGTGTTCTGTGACGAAAGCATACTGTTTGGTGCACTGAAGTTTATAATTGGTGTGGATTTCTCAATATCTTGAGTTAAAGTTTTAGCGTGGTTCTGAGGTAACAAGTCATGAGTTACAGTCTCTGCTACTAAGCTGCTGCTTATAATATTGTCTGTAGACACACCATATGATGAATGGACACTTTCAAAAATGTTTCCACACATGACAGCTTGGTCCATCTGTACTCGGTCATCTGCTGGACTTTGCATTCCGCTGGTCTGAGTTTCTCTGGAGATCCCACCTGGCTGGAAACTGGCATCTGTAAATGCATCAGTCTGAGCAGCGATGGATGAGGTTACCTTAGAACTGGGCAAAAAAGTCTGAGTTTGAACACTAATGGGAAGGGAAACCTGGGAACCAAATGTCAAATCAGTTTGCGAACAGGATGACACAGAGGAGTCAGGGCTGGCCCACTGTGCAGACGGCATGAACTGTGGTGTGGTGTAGGACACGTCTGTCTGCACATTGATGGAAGAAATGCTATTCTTCTGACATGTGTTCCCCAGTTCTTGTAACGGGCTAAATGGACTTTTACCCAAGTTCACTTGAATACCTGTGCTAATCGGCTCAACAGCAACAGGATTTACAACTTTTGAAAGAGGGAGGCTCTCCTTGAGAGAGCAGGTCTCCGAGTCCAGGCCGAGGATCAGGGTTCCAATGGACAAGGGCAGTAAGTGCACGGCACCGGGGGCAGAGCCCTGATGGTCGACACCCAACACCACAGGCTGGGCCGAGGAGTCGGCTGTAGGCACAAAGACAGGCACGGGAGAAAACTGCATGACGGGGAGTTTAACCAAAGCCACTTTGGGCTTTGGTAAAAGCAACTTCTGAGGGTACCTTGGAGCTGCTGGAAGAGTCTGTTGTTTGGCATTAGAGCTGCATGAGTCTTCAAAGGAAGCCAGCAGCTTTATTTCTGAAGTCTCTAGCTCTGGAGCGTCTGGTCGGGGAACTGGCTGCTTGCTCAGTGATTCAACGGTCTTCCTGGACAGCTTCCGGCTGCGCAGGCAGCTTTCCATTTTCCTTTTCTTACTAGGTGGGTCCCTGAAAACAACGACGGAGTGAAAAAGAGAAAAGTGGTTTTAAACTGCAGCTTTCATCAACCCTGGCACTGTATCTTCACTTATAAGCTCTACGTCTCACACATCTACAGCAGGGGTCAGATTCAGCCCAGTGAAAAGAAATCCCGTTTGTAACCTGGCCCATGACACAGAAGTTCAGAAACATGCAAACAGACAAGGAGGAAGCACACCTTTGGGTAAAGCTCTAGACACTAGAACTCAACTTAGATCCGCAAGCATCAGGAAGCTAACATATTATATAATGCAGTGATTATCATTTCTAAAATAGGAAGCTATTAATCCAAATATAAATTTGACCTTTCAAATGAAGCGATTTCATGATTTAAACAACTCTTCAACAATCCACTATCCCTCTAATAGAAAACGATGAAAGTTTTGGAAGAATTGAAAACTCAACAGGGACTTCCCTGGCGGTCCAGTGGTCAAGAATCCACCTCCAGTGCAAGTGACACAGATTTGATCCCTGGTCCGAGTAGATCCTGCCTCTGGCGGACCAACCAAGCCTGTGCACTGCAACTACTGAAGGCCTGCGCCGTAACTACTGCAGCTTGTGCTCCACAGCAAGAGAAGCCTCCACAGTGAGAAGCCCTGGCGTCACACACCGGAGCAGCCCCTGCTCACTGCAACTAGAGAAAGCCCACGCAGCAGTCAAGACCCAGAATAGCCAAAAATAAATACACAAATCTTTAAAAAAAAAAAGAAAAAAGAAAGCCCAGGAAGTTTTCAATTGGGAATAATAAGGGACCTTTAGAAGGAGGTGGTGAATGAGTAAGGAGCACAACTGGGTCAAGTAGACGTGGATTATTTACTAGTTCTGCTGCCATTTCCGCAAGTCCCCTTCTTCACGTCTCACCTTTTCCCTACCACTCCTCCTCTCTGCTCAGGGAGTTTCGCCTGAAGCTCTCCCCACAGCCGCCGGCTTCTGGCGCCACCCCTCCCTCACCTGTGCTCTGCAGGGATCTCATGGCCAGTTCGGTAGACGTGGGACTGCAACGCGGTCCGGCTGGCGTAGGGACAGCCACACGTGCACTGGAAGGTCTTGCCGCAATCCTCTGCGTGTCTTTTCAAGTCCCACTCGGTGCCATACGAATTGCTGCACTTACTACACTTATGCTTCTTTTCAGCATGCATTTTCATAAAGTGCTAGGAAGAACACAAAAGGACCAAAGTGAAAATCTGCAACTGCTCAAAACCTTTCAAAAGTCATCAACATACCCCAAATAACAATGATTTTACATGAAAAAATATAGCAGTGCAAATCAAAAGAATGAAAAATTCATTTTTCATTTTGCCTGCAAAATGAAATTTCAAATTCTTCTGCCTGCAAAAGAAAAAACAGGCAAGCTGCTGTTTAATACATGCCTCATCTCTGTGAAAAGTTGAGACTGTTTTGGAAACAATCCAGGGTATCCACCCCTACGTTCTAATGTACAAGTAAGTGCTGCAAGCAGAACAAGTCTTGGAGTGCTTTCCTCAGGACCCCCTCCAGCAAACCCTCAGGGAAGTGTTTCAGTTTCTTCCCGTCCAGAATCACCACCTTCCCCACTGACTGGGTCCCTCCCTCCTCTCTGGGGGAGCTGCTCCTGAAATTCTTTTCCTACAGTTTCTTCCTCCCTTGGGAGAACATCTCCCTATGCCTCTGCTCCTCTAACCTTGAAAGATTCACACCAGAGATCTGGAAGCACACCCAATTTATCATACTTTGCTGACCTGGTCTTCTCTCCAAATCCACTCTGGACATCTTCCCCTCAAGAACCAGCCAGCCTTTGCTCACACCCACTCATTCTTCCCCAAGTGAGAGACTTGGGTGTCTGTCCTTATAAGCAGCTTTCTGCTCAATTCTCTTGTTATGATTGGCAAGTAATTACAATACATTGGGTTTATGACATCTGCATTTCATCCCTAGAGAAGTATATAGTTAAGGCAAGTAAAATACCTGTTTTACGAGAGAAAATTGAGAAAATGGTCTGTCAGGGCCTCTAGGGCATCCTTCAATTGGACAACAGTAGAATTTCGGTACAGTTTTCAAATCTTTTCTTACTGTTGGATTTACTATGCCATCCTGCAAAAGAAAAATGAAATAATGATCTTTAAAAAACCATGAGAGCAAGCTGGGGGTGACAATGAGGAATGACTAAAGATGGGCACAAGGGAGCTTTAGAGAGGGAGAGAAATGCTCTAAAGCTTGGGACTGCAGCAGTGGTTGCAGAACTGTGCGTCTACTTAGAAATAACTGAACTGTTCACTTAAAATGTATAAATTTTATCACGCATAAGCTGTAACTCAATATATGTTACAATCTTTCAAAACAACATAAACAAAAAACAACTATGTTGTTTAAAAATCTTCTATCCATTCCTTTAAGATTCTTTCTAGATTTAAAAATCTCTGTCCTTAACCCAATGTCTTTAACTGCAAGAGTTTCTCAGGCTCAAGACTTAGTGTCATCCTGAAGTCTTCCCTCCTTTTTTATCTCACCCCCACTGAGTCAGGGTGAGCCTCTGGAAAAAACCTTCTATGACTATGATTGAGGTCTTCCTGACAAAGAGCACAGTGACTTTCTCTGATCACCACTATGCCCCCTAACAGAGCTAAAGCGAGCTGACACAGCTCTTTTACGGCAGCATGAATACAGGCACCATGCTCTAATCTGAAACTTAGTAATCATTAGAATGGCAGCACTAACACAGCGCCTACTACTGTGCCGGGCACTGCTGTAAGCACCTCATATATATATGAATTCATCTGAGTAATCCTTTGTTATTAAGTATGTGATTGACTTTTTGATGGGTTTTAAAAATAACTTGTGAGTTAATTTAGCTTGAAGTACTATCTTATAGCCCTTGACGAACCCACAGACCTCAGGAGTGAAGCACCTATGGCCTCCAGTCTAATTCTTAACTGGCCACCCCTGGTTGGCCCCAGAGGAAGGTGTGTGGGGGCTGGAGTGATGAAGGGCCTCTACCGGCCCCTGGAAACACCCAGACATGTGTGAGGCCTCAGCTGCTGCGGCAGCTCCTAGATGTTTGACTCCTTAGGTGCTGTGATGAGAGAGGACTCAATACCTTTGGAACATGCCACCTCCTCCTCTACCATCAGTGTGCACCTAGAGAGGAAATGAACGACCACGTGGCTAAGACTCCCTTTGGTTTAACAAGCTCTGTAGATGATCCTAATGTGTAGCTGAGCTTAAGAACCATGGTGCAGTGGTTAAACCCATGGATTCTGGAATATGGACTGCTGTAGTTTGAATTGCTCCTTTCCTTTGACCTTGAAAAACTTAACTGTCTTGATTTCCTTATCTGTGAAGTAGGCACGATAATAGGACCTACTTCAGGGTTGTGGTGAGGACTGGTGGCTCAGAGGTTAAAGTGTCTGCCTGTAATGTGGGAGACCTGGGTTTGATCCCTGGGTCCGGAAGATCCCCTGGAGAAGGAAATGGCAACCCACTCCAGTATTCTTACCTGGAGAATCCCATGGACGGAGGAGCCTGGTGGGCTACAGTCCACGGGGTTGCAAAGAGTCGGACACGACTGAGCGACTTCACTTTCACTTTCAGGGTTGTGGTGAGGACTCAGTTAGTAGCATTACAGTTAACAGTATTATAAAACAGTGCTTATCACATAATCCCCCAATGGCTTAGCAGGTGAAGAATCCACCTGCAATGCAGGATCAATCCCTGGTTGGGAAGATTCCCTGGAGGAGAAGTCCTCCACTCCAGTATATTCTTGCCTGGAAAGTCCTATGGACAAAGGAGTCTGGTGGGCTATAGTCCATGGGTCCCAAAGAGTCAGACATGACTCAGTGACTAAGGCTATCACATAATCACTCCATTATTACAGCTACTAGTTATCTGCTGTGGAGATTTTTGTTGCTTCTTTTGCTTTCTACCAACCAACTTAGTGCCAATAAGCTAATCTACATTCATACTATACATTAAACACTGTTTTTGTGGCACAGAAATACAAGCAAAGTAAACAGATCAGACTGAATCACACTTACATGCTTTTGCACAGCAAAGGAAACCATAATAAAATCGAAAAACAACCTGTGGAATGGGAGAAAATATTTGCAACGATGCAACATAGAAGGGCTTAATCTCTAAAATATACAAACAGCTCATATAACTCAACAACAAAAAACAAACGACCCATTCAAAAAACAGGTGGAAGAACTAAATAGACATTTCTCCAAAGAAGACATACATATGGCCAACAAGCACATGAAACATTACTCAACATTGCTAATTATCAGAGAAATGCTAATCAAAACTACAGTGAGCTACCACTTCACATCAGTCAGAATGGCCATCATTAAAGTCTACAAATAATAAACCCTGAAGAGGCGTGGAGAAAAGGGAACCCTCCTACACTGTTGTTGGGAATGTAAGTTGGTGCAGCCACTATGGAAAACAGTATGAGGTTCCTCAGAAAACTAAAAATAGAACTGCCATATGATCCAGCAATCCCACTCCTGGGCATATATCCAGATAAAACTACAATTCAAAAAGATAAATGCACCGTTACATTCGTAACGGCACTATTCACAATAGCCAAGACGTGGAAACAACCCAAATGTCCAGCAACAGATGAATGCACAACGATGATGTGACGTATGTATATACAACAGAGTGCAGCTCAGCCATAAGAATGAACGAACGATGCCACTGGCTGCAACACGGCTGGAACTCGCAATGATCATGTAAGTGAAGTTTAAGTCAAAAAGAGAAAGACAGCTATCACATGATATCACTTACATGTGAAATCTGAAATGTGACACAAAATAATTTATCCATGAAACAGAAGTGGACTCACAGGCATAGAGAACAGACTTGTGGTAGCCAAGGAGGAGGGGTGCTGGGGGAGGGATAGACCAAGAGTCCGGGGTTAGCAGATCCTAACTACTATATATAGAATACACAGACGACAAGGCTCTACCGCATACTACAGGGACCTACATTCAAGACCCAGTGACAAACCATAACAGGAAAATATGAAAAAGAAAGTATATAATGTAAAACTGAATCACTCTGCTGTGAACACAACATTGTAAATCAACTATACTTCGATTTAAAAAAGAGAATCTATGGACTCATCTTAAAGAAAATATTATACTTGTGAAAGTCTGATTGGAATGCTGCTTTTGTTAAAACAAGGACATCTGCTAGGCTCAAATGACAATAACACTGTCATCAAACTCATCCCATTCACCAGTTTATCTTTTTTTAAAGGAAATACTTCTTAAACTTATATTATCTTTCTTCTAGTGTATAATATGCAAGAAAAAATGAAATGTGGACAAGATATTAAGAAAGACCCTAAAAGCATTAATTCACTTGACCATTACCAAATTCTTTTTAGTTATATACCAAGGAGACGGCCCTCTTCTGTGTTTTAGCCTGTCAAATGTTCTATAAAACTTTGCTTACGGGGTCACCACAAAATTCATGCTCATTTCTAAAACATCCTCAATTTGCTTAGCAATCCTTTTATTACCCCTTTTCAAACTCCCTATCATGCATGTTCTCATATACCTATTCACTTCCCTTTTTAAAAAATTAACAAAATTTATTTTGAAGAGTTTTATTCCATAGCAAAACTGAGTGGAAAGTACAGAGTCCCCATACACTATATGCAGCCCCCCATCCCACTCCAATATAGCCTGTTCCACTATTCACATCTCTCAGCAGAATGGTGCATTTGTTTACAGCTGAGGAAGCTACACTGACACATCATTATGGCCCAGTCTATAGATTATATTAGGATCCACTATTGGTGCTGCACATTCTATGGGTTTTGCTGAATGGTAATGACGGTTATCCATTATTACATCACACAGAGTGTATTCACTTCCCTAAAAATCTGTGCTCCGCCTATTCATGACACCTTTCCCTGTAAGCACTGACAACCACTGACTGACCACTCATTTCCCTTTAGGGCTGATACTCCACCGTCTGCATGTATCACTGTTACTTACTGATTCACCTTCTGAAGGACATCTTGGTTGCTTCCAAGTTTTGCTAGCTATTCTTTTATAATGTCTCCTACCACCTCCTCCTCTTTCCTTTTTCACTGCTACCATCAATAGTTCAAGTATTCCTGACTTTCTGTTTGGACTTTGTCACTAGCCTAATTTCTAAACCTTCAATTTTCTTTTCATTCACATGTTGCCAGATTCACCTTTCTAAAATATAGCTCTGATTATAACATTACCTCACTCAAACATATTCGAGGGCACTCCAAATTCTTCTAGCCACTGGGACATCCAAAGTCCTGTACTAAACAGCTTCAAACTACACTTCTTTTCTGTTATTTCTCTGTTATAGCTAATGGAACTCCTTAACATTCCCCAAATGTTTTCAAGAGGAGGAATATATATATATATTTGTTGCACTTAGGAATCTTTTGAAGAGTAGATGTTTACGGCCACCTAAGTTAAAGTTGTATCACATGCCAGGATGAGACGCTAAAGGCAGCCACGCCGATGCCAACATCTTGCTGTTGTCATTACAGGTGCAGCAACAACATGGCGCGGTTCACTTTCCCGCATTCTTAGGGCCAATTCCTCGGCCCATCCCCACACCACCTCTCTACCCAGTTCCTGACCTTCTTCCCAACCCTGTTTAGAGACAATAAGCTCTGAGATGAGAACAGGGAGAGAAGAAATGGTGATGGCACAGTAAAACATGAACTGCAGTAAAACGTGGTATTTTCATTCTTAAGTGCTATATACATTCTACAATAAAACTTAGCAGACTTTTTTTTTTTTTACTTTACCTTCTGGGCACAACTGAAAAAAATGTACAGAGAATACTTCATGTTTTGTGTACTTTTTTGGGTATCTGTTTATAAAATCTTTTAAATAAAAGAATTTGAAAAAGAACTTATGAGAGGAAACAATAAAAAACAAGATGGAGAAAAGTAAACAAAGAGAAAAAAAAGCAAAGCAAGAGAAAGGACCCTGCTGAAGAAGAGAGGATAAAAGCAAAGAACTGTGGGGACTGTTTGGGGGGAAAAAAGGCACTGTAGCTTCTCAGGCATCTCTCTGCATTCATAGAAATATACCCAAGAAGTAAAGGAGCTTGCTTTGTTATTATATATTTAAAATTAGACGTCTTTGTACAGTATGATCTATGGAGCAACTTGGAACCTTTCCTTGAAGAAGAAAAAGAAAAAATTGCTGGAAAATCATTAAAAACAAACCCATGGACTGAACATACCATAAAATCCACTATGCCATGCTCTAAAAATGTGTGTTGCTGGGTAAGATGTTCTTTAATGGTCCTCCTGTCCCTTTCACTATTTTCAAACACGAGGGATAAAAGAATCAAGAAATGCTCATCTACTCCTACTCTTCTTTTCCCCCGAATCACCAGGAACCCACATAAAATCACAAGGTATCATGGACCTTGCAACTTAAAACCCTTATCTCCACTTTATCCATCATCATTCAGAAGAACTTGTTAATCCTAACGGAATATTTGAGTGAAGGCAGGATACCTTCTGAGGAAAGATTAGATTAAAATGAGAACATCACACCAACCAATGGCGAAGGGAGGAAAAGATTATCATAATCCAGGAGAAAAAAACAAACTAGGAAAGAAAAAAACTACAGGAAAGAAAAAAAAAAAAAACTAGGAAAGAAATCAGAATTATGTAAGTAGCTGTAATCAACAGATTAAAGGGAAAATCTCCATGGAATCTATGCATATCTCCAAGTGGACATACTCAGGCTTCAGGGCCAGGAGGAGCACACTGGAGTCTCTGGTCCAACACAGAACCCTTTCAAGGCCACAGGGAGCTCCCCTTCAGCCCTTCTCCTTAGGCCTCTATCCCCTACTGTTGCTGGGCAACACTGTGCAGATACGGCTGTTTTGTCACATAGGCAACCTTTATTTTAAAAAACACCAAGACAGCACATGTTCAGGGGCCACATGGTTAGAAAGACAGAACAAGGAAGCAAAGTTAGCCTGTTTGACAAGAAAAAAACGACGATGGTTCAGGGTGAGGTTTCTCAAATTTCCCCTGAAACAGGTCTCTCTAGTGACCTAGGAAGGCAACTCAGGAGAGTCCATTTTGGGGTTGTTCAATTTTCAGTTCAGAATGAGATTCTGAATGCACTGTGCTGTCTTCAGACAAGAGAAATCTGAGAAATGACTAGAACTGGAAAAATGGCTTCACACAGATTCTAAGCAGGAGAGACTACTGATACTCAGCTGGGCTAAAGTTCAAGTAAAGACCTGACTGTCAAAGTCTGCACTTGCCTCAAACATATTCCTTCTTCTTAGTCTACTGTATGCTTCAGAATTCCTGAACTTTATATATTTTAAAAACACAATTAGAAATAAACTTATTCAAGCTAGGCTTCAGCAGTACATGAACTGAGAACTTCCAGGTGAACAAGCTGGATTTAGAAAAGGCAGAGGAATCAGGAATCAAACTGCCAACATAAGCTGTCATAGTAAAGACAAGGGAATTAAAAAAAAAAATCTACTTCTGCTTCACTGACTACACTAAAGCCTTTGACTGTATGGGTTACAACAAATTGTGGAATATTCTTAATGAGATGGGAATACCAGACCACATTACCTGCCTCCTGAGAAACCTGCATGCAGGACAAGAAGCAACAGTTAGAACCAGACATGGAACAATGGCCCAGTTTCAAATTGGGAAAGGAGTACGTCAAGGCTACATATTGTTACCCTGCTTATTTAACTTACATGCAGAGAACATCATGAGAAATGCTGGGCTGGATGAATCACAAGCTAGAATCAAGACTGCTGGGAGAAATATCAACAACCTCAGATATGCAGATGACACCACCCTTACGGCAGAAAGTGAAGAGGAACTAAAGAGCCTCTTGATGAAGGTGAAAGAGGAGAGTGAAAAAGTTAGCTTAAAACTCAACATTCAAAAATGAAGATCATGGATGGCATCCAGTCCCATCACTTCATGGCAAATAGATGGGGAAACAATGGAAACAGTGTCAGATTTCATTTTCTTGGGCTCCAAAATCACTGCAGATGGTGACTGCAGCCATGAAATTAAGATGCTTACTCCTTGGGAGAAAAGTTATGACCAAGCTAGACAGCATATTAAAAAGCAGAGACATTACTTTGCCAACAAAGGTCCATCTAGTCAAGGCAATGGTTTCTCCAGTAGTCATGTATGGATGTGAGAGTTGGTCCATAAAGAAGGCTGAGTGCTGAAGAATTGATGCCTTTGAACTGCAGTGTTGAAGAAGACTTGAGAGTCCTTTGCACACAAGGAGATCAAACCAATCAATCCAAAAGGAAATCAATCCTGAATATTCACTGGAAGGGCTGGTGCTGAAGCTGAAGTTTCAGTATTTTAGCCATCTGATGCAAGGAGCCAACTAATTGGAAAAGACCTTGATGCTGGATAAGACTGAGGGCTAGAGGAGAAGGGGATGACACAGGATGAGATGGCTGAATGGTATCGCTGACTCAATGGACATGAGTTTGAGCAAACTCAGGGAGACAGCGAAGGACAGGGAAGCCTGGAGCGCTGCAGTCCATGGGGTTGCAAAGAGTCAGACACGACAAAGGGGATGAACAACAACTGTATACTATCAAACCAGTCCTGAGAAGTCTTGATAAATGGTATCTTTTGCTTAATGGATTCTTCACAAGGTCTGGACAGATATAGCTCCTGACAGCAGTTCCACAAAAAACAACACTATAAAGTGTTAAAAAGTGCTTGCCAGAATGATGTTCAGGACAAGGTAAAGACAGTCCTCATCAGACTGGCCACTTCCGTTGTGCTTAGAGATGTAATGTCTACCTTAGTAATCAGTGATGGGATAATCTGAAGGTGGGTGATGGCTGTTACATGTGAGCTAAAGAGAACACAGGAATTAGACTGCAGAATTCCTACAAATATATAGTTCATCCACTCAAGTTAAAATATGTTTAAGGAAGGGAAGTGTTTAATTCAAATTTAGTATGAAGGAGGAAACAGGAGAACGACCATTCCCAGAGTTACTGCACTTGTGTGTGGAAGCAACCCAGAACTATCATGGAAAATTGCAGTTCCACCTGCGGAGAAAATTACAGGCCCACCTCAGCTTGCCTCCACAGTACATTCCCCGATTGGGCTCCCTCATCTTCCTAAGAACACTGTTGCCTCTCTAATTAGCTGGAGCTGGAAGTGGACAGCCCTTCATGGTCATCATATCTGCCCTACTACAGACGACAAGCTCAAGCTTTCTGTTAAATTCTTATCAGAAGTCTGATTCTAACAACATTCCTGAGGAAGCTTTACCTGAAGGGCAGACATACCATTCCAGAGACTAGGTGATTTAAACTTGCTCCTCAATCAAGTCAGACCACCAAAAGCTACATACTCACAATGCAGCTTTCAATGACACACTTTAAAATTACGTTCTAAGCCACTGTTGGCTTAGAAAGACTTTAAGAAGTGGTGGAAGGAAATGTCCTATTGTAGTGATTGAGAAATTATGATTTAAGTGGTATTGGGTGGGGCTGGACCTCTGGGTTTTTAATAAGCTTTCCACAGACTTGCAGTTCGGGTTGAAAAAAGAATCACCTCCCCATTTCATGTAATGTGGAATGAACGTTCAGGATTATTGTCCTGTAATTATATATAAAGTCCCCTCTTAAGATCCTCGGGGGAGACTTCCCTTAGCTCTCATTCCTGAGCCAAGCTGATATTACCAAAGCGGTGGAACTTGTTGCCAAATCTGTAGCTCCTTGCTAATGACTGGGCAGCACCCAAAGGCCCGAAAGAGGTGCTTGTGGGTGTGGTGCAAAGAGAGCCGGCAGAGAGCTGAGCCCGCGTTTAAAGCCCAGCACTACGCGGGCAGCGTCACCGGTTTCTCTGCAACAGGACGGAGGTGCCCCGAGAGCTCAAGACACGACCGTGAGAAACGCCCGGGCCGCCGCCGCGTGCGCGCCGGTGGTCCCGCGGGTCGGAGCCCGCAGCCTGACGCGTGACACAGGGCTTTCCCCCCGCCGTGCCCTCCTGCGTCCGGGCTTCCACTCTCCCTGCGGGACGCCCCTCGGCGGTCCGGCGCGTTCTGAGGGCCGCGGCGGCCCCCGCCCCCGCCGCCGGCCGGACCCCGGCGCGGTCGCGTCCGCGGCCCTCGCCGCCCGCGTCAGACGCTCGGTGGCGCCAGGCCCCGGGAGGCGCGGCCCGCGGCGGGCTCACCTGCAGGCGGTGGCTCTTGACCAGGTGCATGTTGAGCGCGGGGCTGTTGGGCAGGATCTTGCCGCAGCCGCGCACCGTGCACAGGATGTTGGTCCGCACGGCCCGGGACAGCTCGCTCACCGACGGCTGGATGAGCTCCCGGGCCGGCGGTGCCGAAGCCGCGGGCTGCTGCCTCGCCGGCGGCGGTCGCGGCCGGCTGCCTCTCAGACGCCCGGGGGGCACCCACGGGCCCGAGGCGGCGGCGGCTCCCCTCGCGGCCGCCGGGACGGCCGGGGCGCCCGAGGCGAGAGCCGCGGGATCCGCCGCCGCCGCCTCAGAAGCCGCCATGGCTCTCGCGCCGCGGCCGGACCAAGCCAGCCGGCCCCGCCTCCCGCCGCAGCGACTTCCGGCAGGGGGCGGGGCCTTATTAGCATCCGGCGGGGCCCGGCGGCGGCGGCGGCGGCGGCGCCCCCTGCCGGAGGCGGAGGGCGCGTCTGCGGCGGAGCGCCGCCAGGTGAGGCGGGCGGGGTGTAAAACTTCAGAGGGGGTCCTGGGGACAGGTAGGACGTGTAGGTCCCTCTGAGCCTCATTCGCCTTCCTAGAAATCTGAACCTCGGGGAAAAGTTGGATACAAGAAAAAACACTGCTTTCGGGAACGTTACTTCCCAAAGATTAGAAATAAACCAAGTGTTCAAGAGCAGCAGAGGCCGAACCTTGTTAATTACAATCATCTGTTTACCAGACACTGCGGAATGCACTTTTCATCCAGTATCTCATTTTGACCTCAAAACAGACCTCGCGGGTACCTACTGTAAGTTCTTCCTCATCTGCAGAGAGGCAAGTAACTAGCATGAGGCCACATTATACAAAGAACTGTTATAATTGACAGAGTTAATTATTTTAGAGAGGGTAGGTTTACTTGCCTGTATTTTAACTGGTGAAATCTGATTACTATTTGGGAGACAGTGTAGCTCAGGGCAGGGTTCCAGAAACGAAGTAGAAAGAGGGACCAGATAGGTCAAGTAAATGAGTGTAGGAGGCCAGGCATACCTAAAAGGGAGGGGTGAGGAACCCAGGGAAATCAGATCTAGCCTAACCGGAGCAGGGGCTACCAGTCTTTGGTATTGCCATGTTTATTTTTCAAGGTTTTTATGTGAAAACTCCCAACTTTTTAATATATTAGCAGCTCTGCTTGTTTTCTACTGCTGCAGTAACAAGCTACCACATGCCTGGTGACCTGAAACAGTTTGTTACTCACAGTTCTGGAGGTCAGAAGTCTGAAATAAGTCTACTAGGTCAAGATCAAGGTGTGGGCCTGGCTGCTTTTGCTGGAGGCTCTATGGAAGAATCTTGTTTACTTGCCTTGTCCAGCTTCTCAAGTCATTTATGGTGAGTCACGCCCTCTTCACATCACTCTGATTTCTTCAGTACTCACATCTCCCTCTGCTCTCTTCTATCCCTTTTCCCACTTTTGAGGACCTAGTGATTACATTGGGTCCTTCCAGGAAACCTCGGATAACTCCCCCACCTGCAAAGTAACAGGTTTACATATTCCAGGGACTAGGATGTGGACATCTTTGAGAAGGGTACTGTTTTGCCCACCGGAGTAACTAATTCTGATTTTAAAGTACTGTGTGCCAAAAAACTCCCACGTGTGAGACAGCATCCATAAGGCTTTTCTTTCCTCCAGCTAGGTGTCCAAGAGGGCAGACTCAAGTCCAACTGCCTGGGTTAGTTAGTTAGTGTTAGTCGCTCAGTTGTGTCTAACTCTGTGACCCCATGGGCTACAGCCCGCCAGGCTTCTCTGTCCATGGAATTCTCCAGGAACGAATACTGGAGTGGGTTGCCATTTCCTTCTCCAGGGGATCTTCCTGACCCAGGGATCAAACCCAGGTCTCCTGCATTGCAGGCAGATGCTTCACCACTGAGCCACCAGGGAAGCCCAATGGTAATCTTACCTCTAGTTTTATTTATCCCCGTTTCTGTTTCTGTCCTTCATTTGCCCATATTTCCTCACTTTTAATTCTATCATAATTGTAACATATGTTGCTTTAGCACCAAATCCTTTGTGGATCAAGATAGGTACTATGTTTTAAAGTGTTATTATAAAAGGACATATGATTTAGTGATGATCACTGAAGGATTTTCACTAAAAGTGACTGATGTACCAGTTTTTAAATATCTTTATTTACAAATTGGTATATTATCGGTCAGTTTGAATGCCATATATGTGATAAAACAGATTATGAGAAATATCATATTTACAATGAAATCATTATATAACTGAATCACCTAGTAGGCTACCTCCTGCAATAATAACTTAATGGGCCCAATTGTGCCCTTTGAATGGACCAATTTTATGCTTCTCTTAGGAAATTTTGAGTTCGGTGTAGTTTCTTGGTGCTTCTTTCTGTGATCCAAGGCTTAAGAGAAAATCCCAATGGAATCAGACCTCTCTGGGATTGAGGAGAGACAGGAGTGAGAGAAAAGACATCCTGTCACATCTTAGTCCCACAACTGCTATGCTTTGCGGCAGGTGGAAAGAATCAGTCCCAAGAATTACATTGAACATTTCCAAATCTTCAATATCAAGGATGAATTTCTAAAACAAGTTTTGTAGATAGAAGTTCTCCAGCTAGTCATTAACTAAAATTCACATGCAATACAGTGAAGGATGCTGTACTTAACAAAAACCACATATAGCTTATTTATCTCTAATTTTAAAATAATTCCTTCCCTTATTGGGTATGCAAGTGAGCAGTGGAGAAAGTGGTGCATCTGCAATACCTAAAATTTAAAAAAAAAGAAAAGAAAATGAAACATCAGTTTAAAAATGGCCACGATTAGAGGGTGGATCATGGACCCTCCTTAAGTGAAACAGAATATTTTCAAAATGAGGCATGATGGAATAGCAGGCTGGAGCCATGAGAAAGTTGAGAGGCAATTAGTCAGCATAGAGAGGGTCAAATGTAGTGAGTTGTTAATTCCCACTGGTGAAATAAGCTGACCACTTACCGGCTGGGGCCAGGGATTTTAGTGCTTCCAGAAGATGCGGGCTAGAGAACTTTACCAGGCACCGGAGGGGCTCTTCTCTCTCAGCCAGGATGCCCCTGTTTAAGTCACTTTTGAATTTCGTTTCAAGCTGACATCAAATATATTTATAAATGACTATTAAATACATCAATTGCAATGGCAAAATATAAAGAGACAGGATTATGTGTTTCACTAATTCTTGCTATCAAGAAACACAGGGATGAATGGGCGTGGGAACCATTTAAACTGCTAATTGCAAACACTAGGGGAAACCAGGATATCAGCAATATCGCACACAAAATGCTGAGGGTGCACAGTGCCTGACATGCAGGAGATCCTGCCCTCAGGATGTCCTTTACTTGAGCATGAGGTTTACATTCTTAATGGAAAATGAGCACTATTTTTTGCAATCTGTCATTTCAGTGTAAAAAAATCTCATGTGTTTTGGGTCACTACCACAATTTAACTTATAGAAAACTTAAGAAACCTACAGAAGGAGCACAGGGTAAGGAGTCCCCCGTACATATCACTCAGCTGAAACAATCACCGGTCTTGTTCCATCTATTACCCCACCTCCTGTTCCCTACTGCCCACATCCACTGGATTGTTTTGAAGCAAATCCAAGACACCATAGTATCCTGCTTGTAAATATATCGATATATACCTAAAAAGGATTTTTTCTAAACCTCACCTCCATATTACCACACCTAAGAAAATTAATAGCAGTTCCTCATATCATCAGATATCCAAGTATTGCTACTTCAATAGGCACTGGGCTCTTAGATTCTAACTTCAACTTTTTCCTTTTTGCTTAAAATGATTCTTAAAATTTAGAGGCAGAATGCTGAAGCACTCATGCATGAAGCAATGCAGAGGGTGAGAAATGTCTGCCGATAAATCAGATGGCTCAGAACAAAGAAAGAGAAAAGAAAGCAAATGTGGCTAAATGGTAACAATGAGCGCATTTTGAAGCAAAGGGGAAATGGATGCTCACTGAAGTATTCATGCATGTTTCCTGAAGGTTTGGCATTTTTCAAAATACAAGAGGTAGGGGAAATTTAGTAGCAGGTATGAATAAATGTGTACCTTGACTTAGAGAATGGACACATTCTCAGATGTGTGTAAAGGGAAGTTTTGTGGATTAAATCTTATGTGTCCTAGATCAGCGGTTCTCTATGCAGAATCAGCTTGTGGGCTTGTGAGAACAGATGGTTGGGACCCACCTCCAGAATCCCCTGTCCAGTAGGATTACGGGGGGCCAAGAACCTGCATTTCTTACCCATTCCCAGGTGATGGTGATGCTGCTGACCCAGAGACCACACTTGGAGAATGACTTGAAAAGAAGTGGGTTAAAACCCGCCATTCAGGGAACTTAACTTGAAAGGTGTCAAATCAACTTTTCCCACTAAAACCAAACCAAACCAAACAGGTGTTGGGCCTGACTAAGCAGATCACTGGTAGACTTCAAGTGTGGCCTGTAGCTGCAGAAAATTCTAAGCAGGAAGAATTTTATTGGAAGGTTTGAAGGGAGGAGAGTGTTATGAATATGAGTATTAGAGTGGTCATGACATAAATCTTGAATTTTGCTAATGGTGGCCAAGGGCTTGCCCCTCATCTGGCTTTCCTGGTGGGCAGTGACTCACTTCTGGAATGAGCCAGGTTTGCAGGTGACTGTTTTCTTCCCTAGGTGATGCCAACTGGGCTATATAATGACTGATTTCTTTAATCTTTTGTCCAGTAAGTATTTATGAGCACTGACCATGTACAAACACTATTCTAGGTGTGGATGGGCTAGAAGGATACAATTTGGTTTTTCCTCAAAAATATCTAGATCACAGCTGGTTACACATAACTAGATTAATGTAAAAGGTGAAATGAAAGGCAAATTCAAAATTTCCAAAGGCTGTCCTTTGCAACAGAGGAACTTACTAAATAAGATAAAGAAGTCTATTTTAACTCATAAATTTTACAAAATTAAAGTGACAAATGAATGACGTAAGTTTCTTTGAATTGTTTTCCACTTGAAATTTTAGTTCTTTTTAAAAAATATTGATAACTTGTAGTTAGTTTATAGCAACATCCTACCTTATATTGTGCAAATTCTAGTCTTGGTTGAGGATAGTCTCCAAAAATTTCTTGAGTCACTCTTTGCACTCTTTCTTTTTCAACTTTGTTTTCATGAATGATCCTTGAATCCACTATAGATGGAAGATTTTAAGAGAAACCAGCTGTTAGGAATGTATTTCATCCACAAAGTATCATCCTTTCATTCCTAATCTTTTAACTTGCTCATATAATTTTGAAATAGCATTTACTGCTTTTTCACTTGATTGTAATAATTTCTTACAAAGTAGAAAGTTAGAAATATAGGCTGATAAGAAGATAAAAATCACTCATAATCCTACCACACAAAGCTAAATACTGTTAACATTTTAATACATTTGTCTAACCCTTCTTTTCACTGAATAAAAAGATACGTATTTTTAAGGCTGGGTTTATAAAATATACACAATTTTGTACCCTGCTTTCTTTACTTAACATGAAATCAATATTAGTTCCTATGCCATTGGAAAGTCATGGTTTAGTTCATAACGGCTGTACCATTTCATTTTACTGCTAAGTCACTGCCAAGGAAGAGGAACATTTCCATTTTTATAGTATATTATACCCCACCACTTTTTTTGAACTTTCTGATCTGCCTCAGTAGTTTCATATTCTATTTTCTTGGGTTTTCTATGGTGGACTCACGTCAGCTATGAATGGTGATACGGTCATGGTTCTGAGTACAGGCGCACCTCAGGAATAAGTGGGTGCAGTTCTATACCACTGCAGTGAAGGGACTCACCTGAGTTTTTTGGTTTCCCAGTGCATATGAAAGTTATGTTTATAACATGCCCTGGTCTATTACATGTGCAACAGTATTAGGTCTAAGAGGACAATATACATGCTTAATTAGAAAGTCCTTTATTGCTAAAAAATGCTGACCATCATCTGAGCCTTCAGCAAGTTGTAATCTTTTACAATAGTAACATCAAAGATCACTGATCACCGTAACAAAAATGAAAAAGTCTGAAACACTGTGAGAAACTGTGACAGAGCCACGACCTGAGCCAGTGCTACTGGGAAAATGGTGCCCACAGATTTGCTCAATACACGGTGGCCACAAACCTTCAATGTGTAAAAATCGAAATACCCACGAAGTGCAATAAAGTACTTGGGAAGCAATTTACCCAGTGCATTATGATCCTGGGCTCCAGGCTCAGATTCAGTTTTTTCTTCTGGCTTTGCTGATTCCTAGTTATGTGATTCTGCTCAGCAAGTTACTAAACCTCTCTGAAACCTAGTTTTCTACCCCTCTTTTCTTATGAAAAGAGCTTGTTCATGGGACTGCTGTGAAGATTAAGGAAATGATACATATAAACCCCTTAGTATGGCGCCTGGCACAAAAGAAATGCTCAGTTAAATTATTTAATATTTTGGTTTGCTTGTGGTTATGATTAGATGCCATTCTAGCAAATTCTAAAGGAGACCTATATTAGCTTAGCTTCCCCACTTCAACAGAAATTTACTTTTCAGTTTTCTGAAAACAGGAGATACTTTTGAATCACAATCCTGGTACAGAAATGTTTTACTGGGTGAGAGAAATCTGAAAAGGAATGTCCTTCCAAATTTCAGTTTTTATCTTAAAATACACATACTATTTATATCTAGCCCAAAGCTTCTTTCTTGTAGAGATGTAGTAGAGTTGTGAGTTTCAAAGCTCTAGGAAAAAGAAAACAGAAAAAAGTGAATGCTTTCCTAATTTTATCACCTCAAAGTATAGATGTTAATTGGTTTTAGTGCACAAAAGTATGGCAAATCTTATCTTTCGTTTTTCCCAACACAGATATTTGAGGCCCCATACAGACTGAGTTGAGCATTTCTCCTAGAGCGATACTGACAGAGACTGCCGGGGCCAGCAACAAGGCTGCTTTGTTTGAGGAACTCTGTACCTTGTTAACATAAAAATGTATCTGGAAGAACTATAGCTGCTGAGCCAAAAGCTAGAGAAATCAAAGGCAGCCTTTACAGTGTGATGCTGCAGCTTTATGTCTTTATAACTGGGGAAAAAACCTCACTGACATTGCTTATAGAAAAATAACTTTGCTGTAAGTCTAAATCTCCCCGACTTCTTCACTCACTTTCCCCCACTGAAGGCACTGTTTTTATAATCAAGTGTTTGACGAGTTTTTCTAGAAATGCAACTAATCATAGCAGAACTGTTGATATTAATAGCAATTTGGTAGGAGGCTGGTAGGTAAGAGGGAAGGTGCTATGGGGGGAAATCATTACCTAACTTTTTTTAAAAATTAGTTTTAATTGGAGGATAATTGCTTTACAATATTGTGTTGGTTTCTGCCATACATCAACATGAATCAGCCATGGGTATACATATGTCCCTTTCCTCCTGAACCTCCCTCCCACCTCCCACCCATCCCACCTCTCCAGGTTGACACAGAGCACCGGGTGTGAGCTACCTGCATCATAACAGCAAATTCCCACTGGCTATCTGTTTTACATACGGGAACATGTATGTATGCAACTTCTTAATGTTAAGCTTGTTTTCCTTAAAGAGTAGCTTGCAGAAAGCCATCACTTCTTTCTACTTAGAACAGATGAAAATATATAAGTAGAACATACCTAGGGGCTCAAAGATATACAGTCTCAACAATTCTATAGGGCTCTGAACATATGAACACACAGATGCCATGCAGAGGGGAAACAACAACAACAACAACAACCCTGAGCCTTGGAGCAAGGCCAGATCCATTATCATTAAAAGGACAATAATACATTCAAATTATTTTTTTTCTTAATAGGTTTTTTTTGGTTTACTCCTAGTACACTAGACACACCTCATGAAGTTATGAGGAATTATGGTTATACCCTTTGTACCAAATTGGCCCAGTATAATATGCCTTGATATTTGACCAGGAACATTTTTTATTTTTTTGACTCACACAACATTGCACATGGGATCTTAGTTTCCTGACCAGGGATTGAACCCATGCCCATTGCTTTGGAAGTGAAGTCTTAACCACTAACTGCTAGGGAAGTTCCACACTCAAGTAATTTTTTTTTTTAACATTCAAATGCAGAGCTCATTTTATTGAAACTCAGTCGAACAAATTACCATTAATTTGCCCTCAGTAAAATTCAGTATTAAAAATGTTTCTTGTTTGCCAAGTGAAAGGTAAATAGCTGAAAGGTGAAAATAAAACCTTTTTTTAAACTTTTTTATTGAAGGATAATTGCTTTACAGGATTTTGTTGTTTTCTGTCAATACACTCAAATAATTTTGACAAATAAACTGTGGGAATTCATAAACCAATGCTTCCTCTTTTAATTCCTATATCACTTATTTGACTAGTGGGACAAAAGATTCTGCTTCTCTCTTGCATAAAAGAATAATATAATCAGCTTCGAAAGATAATGTCAAGTTACTCTGAAGAGAAACCAAATTCTGATTGGAATAGCTGATTAGGAAACAGGGGCCCTATAACATATACTCCAATGACTGATGGGCAGTATAAACACAATACAATTATGAAAAGATGAAAGTGAGGAATTATCTTATTTCCTATTATGTTTGCTGAAAACCTTCTCCACTTCAGGGACATCTGATGTGATCTCCTGTTGTTGGAGGTAGACTTTCCCACCTCAACTTCTAAATTATGCATGAAGAGAAAATGGAGACTCGGGTTTAAATAGAGTCATTGATGGGCTCACCTGATTATACTGTTTAAAAACAATAGCCTTAAGAGAGTCCAGATATCGGCTTCTGAGGTCCATTTTCACAATCTGATGGTGTTTGCTAGCAACTGTCAGTGCCTTGAAGTGAAAATTAGCAAGATTATTGATAGCATTACTGTGTCTATCCCTTTATTTATAATACTTGTTCAGAAAAAATGTAGGAGTTGTAATCAGTTAATAATTTCTACTTAAAAGTGAAAAGAAATCCAGAATAATTAAATCTCATGTTCTGTTACTCAGCTTGAAAAACACAAACAGTGGCTAGTGGCATTAAGATCCTCAGAAAGGCAAGGTCTTTTGTACCATTTTTAGAAAAGAGATCTTTTTTTTTTTTTTTTTTTTGGTCAAACTACACGGCAGGCAGGATGTCAGTTCCCCACCCAGGGACTGAACCCATGGCCCCTGCAGTGGCAGTGTGGAGTCTTAACCACTGGACAGCCAGGGAAGCCCCACAGGGACCCCGTTTAAAGTTAGGGATTAAAAAAAAAAAAAAGTTAGGGACTATGATAAATTAAGCTGAGAGTTAAGAATAAAGGATGAATACTCAAATGTTACCATTGTGATGATTAGTTGTTAATACTACAATGACACTGCCATACAAAAATGCAAATAGAAAAAGCAAATTATAGACCCTATACACCACTCTGGTTTCTGTAATAAAACATCTTCCAAAAGGAACCAGCAAAACTGTTAAAAGCAGTTACTTTGGGTGAGTGGGATTGGGAAAAAGGGGTATGAAGTCTTAAAAGATTGGTTAGAGACTTCGTTGGTTGGATTTTTACCTTGATTATGCATTACTTCTCGATTTCGAGACACTAATGAAGAGTTCTAAACCAATGCTGATGCCGTGCTCTCACTTTCAGAATAATAGTACTTCCTGCTCTTTATTTTAAGAGATCGAGAATTATGGGTGGTATTTTACATCAAATGATATTGAGGAGTTTAAACCTACATGGCCCTGAGATAAGGATAATGCAAGAGCCGACTCACTGGAAAAGACCCTGATGCTGGGAAAGATTGAGGCAAAAGAAGAGGGCAGCAGAGGATGAGATGGGTAGATAGCATCGCCGACTCAATGGACAGGCACTTGAGCAAACTCCAGGAGATAGTGGAAGACAGAGAAGCCTGGTGTGCTGCAGTCCATGGGGTTGCGAAGAGTCAGACACAACTTAGCAACTGAACAACAATACCGCTTCTAGTAGTTGGTTCCATACCTGACCCAGAAGGGGTAGATTGCTCTTCAGTTGGGAGGACGAAGTGAAGGCATATGGAGTTTGGGAATAGTACACCACGTAAGCAGGTTTGTACTGGTTTGGCTTTTTATACTGTGTTCCCCAGGCAATTCGAATCCATACCGAGTTCTCCTCAGCATCTCTGAAGCTGACTGTCACCTTATTAAAAAAAAAAAAGACATAAGTTCTCTAATTAACATATCATGTTGCACCAACAACTGATGCTTTTTAGGGGTGAAGGATGTCACTGTCTGGCTGAAATCTGGCAGTTTTTCTCCTACTTCTCATTACAGTGATTTGGGAAATCTCTGGAAAAGTGTTTTATGGTTGCTTTGTAAAGATACATCCATGCCTTGTAAAGTCTTTTGGAAGGAAAAAAAAAATTTAAATCCCACAATCAGTGTATGACATCACAAATTTTCAATCATTTCTTGGCCTTTGTCCTGAAAAAAAAAATAGTAGAAAGGGACAGAAAATGGGCTAACTTTTAACAACTGAAACATAGTTTTTAGTTTGTCTCTTTGTAAGTTTTCCCAAGAACTTTCTATTTTGAAGTTTTATCTGATAAGATGTGCAGTTAATCCTCTCTCACACACATGCACGCGTGCACACACACACACACACACACACACACACTCCACCCCTCCTGTGCCCTCTCATACCAGCTTCTCTCCCCCGTGGTTCTGGGCAGGAGTTCTTAACCTGAAGTCAATGGTTAGAATTCAGGGCCTCTATGGACTTGGAGGGGGTGGATATTTCATCTTTACTTGTGGGCCTCCGTGATGGCTCAGACAGTAAAGAATCTACCTGCAATGTAGGACACCTGGGTTCAATCCCTTATTTGTAAGTGAAATTTAGCATCTCCTTCAATTGTGAAAGTAGGCATCAAGACAGTAGAATTTTAGGATGTTATTTTGTTGTCCACAGAAATCTCAAGTATTTTTATCACATTACAATTGTTGCATGAGTCTCAAGAATATCAATTATACCTATTAGCACTTTGAAGCTAGTTGTTTTTAGACCCATTATGAGATTATTTATTGTGTTAATAAAGAAGCACATGCATTACTGCATCAGTTTGCCATCTTAATGCCTTTATAGTAACTGTATTTTTAGTATCATTTGTTTCCCCTGTGATTCTGTAGATTTTACTTTACAGCATTTAAAAACACACTTCTGAGAAGTGGTCCATAAGCTTCACTAACAGCGAAAGCATCATTGCCACAAAAAGGTTAAGACACCTGTCCTAGAGCAGCCACTGAGTCACTCTTCAGTCCTGGGCACCGGGAGATACTACTTGGCATGATGTCGCCATCCTCAGCCTTTGGGAAAGTGGGGTTAACTAGCCACTAGTTAAGTTATGCAGAGGAAGGTAAAGATAAGCCAGGAGACCTCAGTTGGTTGAGGAAAGGGATGAGGACGTGCTGGTCAGCTCAGAGTAGAGGGACAGGGCAGACAGAAGACCCAAGGCCTTTACCTGTTTATCCTCATCTAAAACCTGCAGCGCACACAGCATGTCACTCTCCAGCTGGCCTTTCAAGCAGGACAGATGTGACCAGTGAAAAGGCTCCTTTGTTCCCCCAGCCCCCTGCTGTTGCTGCTGTTCAGTCGCTAAGTCGTGTCTGACTCCTTGCGACCCCATGCCAGGCTCCATGGGGTTCTCCAGGCAAGAACACTGGGCTGGGTTGCCATTTCCTTCTCCACCAGCCCCTGCTAGTGTGCCTGAAATTCATTCACGAGGCAAAACCTTTCGGACCATGGTAGAGATAAGAAGAGATCTAACAACTGAAATACAAGGGCATCAAAGTAGGAGGAAATGTGAATGTTTCAGGCGCTTTTTCTCCTTGCATGGTAGGGGTGGCCTGGGGTTCAGAGAACAGAAATCTCTGCTGCCTGAAAGAGGGACAGGAAAGACTGTCAAGTGAGGAGAAGGTGCTGGGAAGGAAGATGCACATAAACTCTGAACTGGACCTGAGAGAGATGCTCTCTAGCTTTCTTGTTTTGGGTGAAGTAGGGTGGGTGTGCTGACTGCAGTTTTGAAAGAGGAGTCGGCCAGTCAGTCTAAGCTTCATGAGAAGGCTGCTTCCAGAAGGGTCCAGACCATATATCTACAACATTCCTGGAGAAGTGGCCATGGATTCTGTGCCTATGAGGCTTTGTTTGTTTTTTCTTTTATAAAAAAAAGCAGGTGCATGCAATATACCCACAGTCCAGACAGGACTCTCCTATAACCTCTATAGAGTTCACAATTTCATGGTAACAAGAGTTTTCAAATAATATAATCCAAAATAACAACTTATTCAAAAAATTTAAATAATAATAATAATAAAGAGAAATCTTCTTTTGGTTCACAGTTTCTTTGAATTAATTTGTAAATTAAATACGTTCCCCCTCAAAAGGCTGAAGATTTTGTTCTGTTTTGTAAACCTGATAAAATGATTCTAAGGTTCATCTGGAGGAATGGTTAGGACATTTCTGACAAAGAAAAATAACTGGGGGTAGGGGTAGGGTTGACTTGTCTTAAGGGTTATGAAAATGTTTTAAAAACTAATGATTAGAGGAGTTTGCTCTAGGCAAGTGGCCCCCCTGATACCAAAACCAGAAGCAGGAAGAGTTGCCTACATAGTCACTGGCAGGACCACTGTGAGTGGTCTCCCTGCTAGGGCAGAGCCGGCCACTGGAAGAGTAGACCAGAGTAGGTGCTTTCTGCAGGCAGCTGCTAACTCAGGCTAAGCTTGTGCTCCTGCTGGAGACAAGCAAAGGGGGCAATAGGGAGGGGCTGGTGGGATTCCTTCCATGTGGGGGGCACAGCGGAAGCAAGAAGAAATATTTCCCTCCCAGAGTCTTGTGGCAGAAAAAACAGGGCTTGAGGATAAGCCTGGGGAAAGGATGTATTTCCTCTGAGAATTAAGCATGTTTATAAGCAGTAGAGTAGGAAGCAGAAGAGGGAAGGGAGTAAAGATACAAAAGAGAACAAAGAAAAATAGAGCAGAAAAACTGGATGAGGATGTAGGAGATGAATGCATAGCACATAGAAGGGTCATTGTAAGAAAGGAGATGAGGGAACATGTTCGGTGACAGGTAGCTAAGTAGAAAGCAGGACCAGTTCCAGACTAAAGGATGAGGTAAGGGGATGGAGGTGACATCACCTTTACGGCAGAAGGCAAAGAGGAACTGAAGAGCCTCTTGATGGAAGTGAAAGAGGACAGTGAAAAACCTTAAAACTCAACATTCAAAACACTAAGATCATGGCATCCGGCCCCATCACTTCATGGCAAATAGATGGGGAAACAATGGAAACAGCGAGAGACTTTATTTTCTTGGGCTCCAAAATCATTGTAGATGGTGACTGCAGCCGTGAAATTAAAAGATGCTTACTCCCTGAAAGAAAAGCTATGACCAACCTAGACAGCATATTAAAAAGCAGAGACATTACTTCACCAACAAAGGTCCATCTAGTCAAAGCTGTGGTTTTTCCATTAGTCATGTATGGATGTGATAGATGGACCATATAGAAATTTGAGCACCGAAGAATTGATGCTTTTGAACTGTGGTGTTGGAGAAGTCTCTGGAGAGTCCCTTGGACTGCAAGGAGATCAAACCAGATCAAACCAGTCAATCCTAAAGGAAATCAACCCTGAACATTCATTGGAAGGACTGATGCTGAAGCTGAAACTCTAATACTTTGGCCACCTGATGCAAAGGACTCATTGGAAGACTCTGATGCCGGGAATGATTGAAGGCAGGAGGAGAAGGGGATGACAGAGGATGAGACGGTTGGATGGCATCACTGACTCAATGGATGAGTTTGAGCAAGCTCCAGAAGTTGGTGAAGGACAGGGAAGCCTGGTGTGCTGCAGTCCACAGGGTTGCAAAGAGTTGGACATGACTAAACTGGACTGAAGGGGATGGAGAGACAAGTCAAGGAGTTTGAGAATCAACTGTAGGCATGAGCCACCCAGGGCCATTTAGGTAAAATTCATTATTGTTAAATAAGATGATCATTTTCAGATTCTCAGTCAAACCAGCCACACTTCAGGTTCTTGGCAGCCCCATGTAGCTACTTGGCTGTGTTCTGGACATCTCTGATCTAGAACATTTCCATCAGTGCAGAGTCCTACCAGGCAGTGCTGCTCTTGAGGAAGAAGCAGAACCCCTGAACTGAAAGGTAAGGGGAGCAGAACGTTTTTACAATGAGCAGAGTTTGTCTTTGATATTGAGTAGAATAGTATGGAATATTACTAACTGAAATTCTTGCAAATTAAAAAAACAAGGTAGTGACGAATTTTAAGTGCACGGGTGCCGTGAAATTGAATCTCATGGAAATTCAGATAAATTCTATTCTTACATTTTTTAATGCTCTCTGAAGAATTTTCTTGAATGAACTTTTGAATTCTTCCATATCAAAAAGATCAATGTTGTCACCTGTCAAAGTGAAAAGAAAAATCAAGAAAAATCAAGGGAGCTACACTGTCTTCAATACATTTGCAAAGACCCTGAAGGTAAGAACAATAATGATCGAATCACACAAACACTGCCAGTATCTCTGACTCAGCATCACCAAATATATTTCTCACTTTTCTATACATGAGTAATAATCATTTCATTTGGAAAGAAGAGACTTAAGAGGAACATGCTGCTATTCCTTTTTAAATTGCCCAAATATCAAATACAAGTCTTTGGTTTAAAATGAGAAACATTACCTGGTCTTTTACTCATCTGAAAAACATCCCAAATTTTCTGGTGCCGATGAAACTGAGTATCTGAGGGAGGGAGAAAGAGCTTATTACTGCATGTCAGAGAACTTTCAAGCAATGGGCTTGTAAGTACATATTTTTAATAATGTGAAAGTGGAGAAAGTAACAGTAATTTACAAATTAAGTTATGCAGATTTTTCTTTGAAATATAAATTTTCAATGGATTAAATTTACTCCAATAAAACGGGTTATAATGAATTACTCAACATAGTAGAGATTTAGCCTTCATTCTCAGACCATTTATTCTGTCCATACAGGTCTACTCCAGAATGCTGCATCTCTCCAGAAGCCAGCGATGACGTGTTCCCAGCACTGGTGTTTCCATCGACTTTGCTTATTCCGCACTCTTCTCCTAGCTCCTTGGGCACCTCATTATGGTCTCTTCTAAAACGCCACCATGCAGAAAGGCCTCCCTGAGCACTCTACCCAAATTGAAGCCTCCATCCCACTATGGTTTTTCCAGTAGTCATGTAAGGATGTGAGAGCCGGACCATAAAGAAGGCTGAGCACCAAAGAATTGATGCTTTCGAACTGTGGTATTGGAGAAGACTCTGGAGAGTCCCTTGGACTTCAAGAGATCAAACCAGTCAATCCTAAGGGAAATCAACCCTGAATACTCATGGGAAGGACTTATGCTGAAGCTGGAGCTCCAATACTTTGGCCACCTGATGCGAAGAGTCAACTCATTAGAAAAGACCCTGATGCTGGGAAAGATTGAAGGCAGGAAGAGAAGGGGACAACAGAGGATGAGACGGTTAGATGGCATCACTGACTCAATGGACATGAGTTTGAGCAAGCTCTGGGTGCTGGTGATGGACAGGGAGGCCTGGTCACAAAGAGTCGGACGTGACTGAACAACTGAACAACAATAACAACATCCCGCCCTGCTCTAGTTTCCTTCATGGCACTTACCATTCCCTGACATTACAGCATATATTTAGATGTTCATTTGCACACTTGCTTGTACACATGAGATACTGGACTTAGTCTTGTTCATCTTATTCCCAGTGTCTAGCCACTGCTGCTGCTGCTGTTGCTAAGTCACTTCAGTCATGTCCGACTCTGTGCGACCCCATAGATGGCAGCCCACCAGGCTCCCCCATCCCTGGGATTCTCCAGGCAAGAACACTGGAGTGGGTTGCCATTTCCTTCTCCAACGCGTAAAAGTGAAAGGGAAGTCGCTCAGTCATGTCCGACTCTTCGCGACCCCATGGACTGTAGCCTACCAGGCTCCTCCGTCCATGAGATTTTCCAGGCAAGAGTACTGGCTGGCATTAAATGTATGTATCTGATGACTGACTGAATGAATGGATGAATGTAGGATACAGAAGGCACCCTTTAGGAGTTACAATCTTAAGAGTATCTTGGATTAAAAATGGATCCAGTAAGTTATTGAGCTCAGTCCCAACACATCATCATCCTGGCTTTACTCGGTCCCTGTGCTGACCCCTATCTGCATCCATGTCTTTGGACCTAGGATCAAGGTGCTCTGCACCCCAAAAAGAGGGACTGTGGGCTCCAACACTCAAGGGCACCAATCTGCTGTGCCTTTGAACTATTATTTTTCTTGCCCTTGTCTTTTTTTCTTTTTTGGTGCCTTGGTGTTCTCTCCCTATCCCAGTCTGTTTATGGCGATGGCCTGAGAAATCTTCATTATCTAGTTTTGTCTAAAACAGGTATAATCAGGTACAATGTGATGTCTGCCCTTAAAGATAGCATCCAAAAGATTTTGTTTCTTTCTGATATATTCTTCCTTGGTTCTGTGTTTCAGAATTCAGATGGCCTGCTAAATGATATCTGAATAAGGTTGTTATAATAATAATAATGAAGAGGAATCATTTTTTGTTGATAATGATTCCTTTAAGCACCATGCAGAAGTTCATGATAAATGGCAAAGAATTAAGTACAAATGCTGACGTTTCCTCGAATAGTACATATCTGAGACTAACCCATGATCTTTGTGACAAGCTTGGTCCCCTTCTAGTGTCCACTGTCTTAGTCAGGGGTCCATCTTCCTTTTAGTGGCACATGCAGCCCGCGGAGCCATGCCTGCCTCTCTCACTCAGTACCCCCTTGACCACACCACATGCAAGTCCAGTCAGTGCTATCCTTACAAGCGGCACTGTAATTATAACAAATTCTCAGAAATATACTTTCAAATTCTGTTAGCAATAATACAAAGCCTAGCAAGTACTTACTATGTGCTTATTATGTGCCAATTACTGTGATAAGAACTTTTCAAGTCTTATCTTACTTAACCCTCACAACGATCCTGTGAAATACAGGTTGTTATTATGTCCATTTGATTTAGGAAAAGTCTGAAGCTTAGAAAAAGGTGACGTGACTTGGCAAATGACACAAGACTGGTTTTAAGTGACAGAGCTGAAATATGAAACCAGGTCAGCTTGACTCTAAAATCTGAGCCATCACATACAAAACTGCCTCTCTGATGAAACTGGACTGGTTAAGTATAAATACAAACCACCAAGACTTACAAATGATGTCTAAATGGGCTGCATCATTGAGCCTTGCACGATTCTCCTGAAAGAGAATGTAATAATACTTTTAGTAATTACGGTGATAGGTTTGGTTCCACTCCATCTACAGCACATTTTAGGGTTGCTTAGGACAAACTATGAGGGCCCTCTCAATACTGTACTGACAACATGTCTTGCAACTAACGCTCTTCTGATTCATGTCCCAGTACAGGCTCTCACAACTGTTCTCCCACGATCTACTCTTCATTGATCATTTTTAACTTTCTGTTTGGTTTTTTCAATCAATGGTATCCTTTCAGACCTACTCTATACCAGGGTTTCTCAACCAGGCTTCAGGGACATATTGAGTCAGATACATCTGTCTTGTGGAAGCTGTCCTAGAATGTAAAGGAACATTCCTGGGCTCTATCCCCTGGAAGCCAGCAGCACCCACTCCCAGTTTTGACAACCAGAAACATCTCCAGATGTAGTGTCTTCTGGGAGCAAAACCATCTCAGCTGAGAACTATTACTCTATACATACACATTTGTACGTTCACATAGTATATAGTTTCTTTTAATGTTATACATAAAGATCTAGTTTATTCTTTTTAATGATCGAAGAATATTTTGTTAAGTGGATGTATCATTTTTTATCTCATAAGTATAGTTAGTTCCAATTTCGTGTGTGTAAATAATGCTAGTTAACATTTTTATTTATATGTAACCATTTACATATAACTATATATAAAAATGTTTATCAATTGTAATATCATATATAATTCCTTATTTTTTATGTTTTCTATATATGTAAATATCCAGAAGTGGAACTGCTGGGTCATAAAGCATATTTATTTAAAATGAATGAGGGAAGGGTATACTGGGTATATAAGTTCAGTTCAGTTCAGTCGCTTAGTTGTGTCCGACTCTTTGAGACCCCACGAATCACAGCAAGCCAGGCCTCCCTGTGCATCACCAACTCCTGGAGTTCACTCAGACTTAACGTCCATCGAGTCAGTGATGCCGTCCAGCCATCTCATCCTCTGTCGTCCCCTTCTCCTCCTGCCCCCAATCCCTCCCAGCATCAGAGTCTTTTCCAATGAGTCAACGCTTCGCATGAGGTGGCCAAAGTACTGGAATTTCAGCTTTAGCATCATTCCTTCCAAAGAAATTCCAGGGCTGATCTCCTTCAGAATGGACTGGCTGGATTTCCTCGCAGTCCAAGGGACTCTCAAGAGTCTTCTCCAACACCACAGTTCAAAAGCATCAATTCTTCGGCGCTCAGCTTTCTTCACAGTCCAACTCTCACATTCATACATAACCAATGGAAAAACCATAGCCTTGATTAGATGGACCTTAGTTGGCAAAGTAATGTCTCTGCTTTTGAATATGCTGTCTAGGTTGGTTATAACTTTTCTTCCAAGGAGTAAGCATCTTTTGATTTCCTGGCTGCAGTCACCAGCAGCAGTGATTTTGGAGCCCAAAAAAATAAAGTCTGACACTGTTTCCACATTTATTTCCCATGAAATGATGGGACCGGATGCCATGATCTTCGTTTTTTGAATGTTGAACTTTAAGCCAACTTTTTCACTCTCCACTTTCACTTTCATCAAGAGGCTTTTGAGTTCCTCTTCACTTTCTGCCATAAGGGTGATGTCATATGCATATCTGAGTTCAGTTCAATCGCTCAGTCGTGTCCGACTCTTTGCGACCCCATAAATCACAGCAAGCCAGGCCTCCCTGTCCATCACCATCTCCCAGAGTTAACTCAGACTCACGTCCATCGAGTCTGTGATGCCATCCAGCCATCTCATCCTCTGTCGTCCCCTTCTCCTCCTGCCCCCAATCCCTCCCAGCATCAGAGTCTTTTCCAATGAGTCAGCTCTTCACATGAGGTGGCCAAAGTACTGGAATTTCAGCTTTAGCATCATTCCTTCCAAAGAAATCCCAGGGTTGATCTCCTTCAGAATGGACTGGTTGGATCTCCTCGCAGTCCAAAGGACTCTCAAGAGTCTTCTCCAACACCACAGTTCAAAAGCATCAATTCTTCGGCGCTCAGCCTTCTTCACAGTCCAACTCTCACATCCATACATAACCACAGGAAAAACCATAGCCTTGACTAGATGGACCTTAGTCGGCAAAGTAATGTCTCTGCTTTTGAACATACTATCTAGGTTGGTCAAAACTATTCTTCCAAGGAGTAAGTGTCTTTTAATTTCATGGCTGCAATCACCATCTGCAGTGATTTTGGAGCCCCCAAAAATAAAGTCTGACACTGTTTCCACATCTATTTCCCATGAAGTGATGGGACTGGATGCCATGATCTTCATTTTCTGAATGTTAATCTTTAAGCCAGCTTTTTCTCTCCACTTTCACTTTCATCAAGAGGCTTTTTAGCTCCTTTTCACTTTCTGCAATAAAGGTGGTGTCATCTGCATATCTGAGGTTATTGATATTTCTCCCGACAATCTTGATTCCAGCTTGTGTTTCTTCCAGGCCAGCGTTTCTCATGATGTACTCTGCATAGAAGTTAAATAAGCAGGGTGACAATATACAGCCTTGACGTACTCCTTTTCCTATTTGGAACCAGTCTGTTGTTCCATGTCCAGTTCTAACTGTTGCTTCCTGACCCGCATTCAGATTTCTCAAGAGGCAGGTGAGGTGGTCTGGCATTCCCATCACTCAGAATTTTCCAGTATATTGTGATCCACACAGTCAAAGGCTTTGGCATAGTCAATAGAGCAGAAGTAGATGTTTTTCTGGAACTCTCTTGCTTTTTCCATGATCCAGTGGATGTTGGCAATTTGGTCTTTGGTTCCTCTGCCTTTTCTAAAACCAGCTTGAACATGCAGTACTTCGATGCAATCTCAAAAACGACAGAATAATCTCTGTTCGTCTCCAAGGCAAACCATTCAATATCACAGTTATCCAAGTCTATGCCCCAACCAGTAAAGCTAAATAAGCTGAAGTTGAACGGTTTTATGAAGACCTGCAAGACCTTTCAGAACTAACACCCCAAAAAGATGTCCTTTTCATTATAGGGGACTGGAATGCAAAAGTAGGAAGTCAAGAAATATCTGGAGTAACAGGCAAATTTGGCCTTGGAATGCGGAATGAACCAGGGCAAAGACTAACAGTTTTGCCAAGAAAATGCACTGGTCATAGCAAACACCCTCTTTCAACAACACAAGAGAAGACTCTACACATGGACATCACCAGATGGTCAACACCGGAAATCAGACTGATCATATTCTATGCAGCCAAAGATGGAGAAGCTCTATACAGTCAACAAAAACAAGACCAGGAGCTGATTGTGGCTCAGATCATGAACTCCTTATTACCAAATTCAGACTTAAATTGAAGAAAGTAGGGAAAACCACTAGACCATTCAGGTATGACCTAAGTCAAATCCCTTATGATTATACAGTAGAAGTAAGAAATAGATTTAAGGGACTAGATCTGATAGATAGAGCGCCTGATGAACTATGGAATGAGGTTCGTGACACTGTACAGGAGACAGGGATCAAGACCATCCCCATGGAAAAGAAATGCAAAAAAGCAAAATGGCTGTCTGGGGAGGCCTTACAAATAGCTGTGAAAAGAAGAGAAGTGAAAAGCCAAGGAGAAAAGGAAAGATATAAGCATCTGAATGCAGAGTTCCAAAGAATAGCAAGAACAGATAAGAAAGCCTTCTTCAGTGATCAATGCAAAGAAATAGAGGCAAACAAGAGAATGGGAAAGACTAGAGATCTCTTCAAGAAAATTAGAGATACCAAGGCAACAGTTCATGCAAAGATGGGCTCGATAAAGGACAGAAATGGTATGGACCTAACAGAAGCATAAGATATTAAGAGGTGGCAAGAATACATGGAAGAACTGTACAAAAAAGATCTTCACGACCCAGATAATCATGATGATGTGATCACCAATCTAGAGCCAGACATCTTGGAAAGTGAAGTCAAGTGGGCCTTAGAAAGCAACACTACGAACAAAGCTAGTGGAGGTGATGGAATTCCAGTTGAGCTACTTCAAATCCTGAAAGATGATGCTGTGAAAGTGCTGCATTCAATATGCCAGCAAATTTGGAAAACTCAGCAGTGGCCACAGGACTGGGAAAGGTCAGTTTTCATTCCAATTCCAAAGAAAGGAAATGCAAAAGAATGCTGAAACTACTGCACAATTGCACTCATCTCACATGCTAGTAAAGTAATGCTCAAAATTCTCCAAGCCAGGCTTCAGCAATACGTGAACCGTGAACTCCCTGATGTTCAAGTATATCTGAGGTTATTGATATTTCTCCCAGCAATCTTGATTCCAGCTTGTGCTTCTTCCAGCCCAGCGTTTCTCATGATGTACTCTGCATAGAAGTTAAACAAGCAGGGTGACAATATATAGCCTTGACACACTCCTTTTCCTATTTGGAACCAGTCTGTTGTTCCATGTCCAGTTCTAACTGATGCTTCCTGACTTGCATACAGGTTTCTCAAGAGGCAGGTCAGGTGGTCTGGTATTCCCATCTCTCTTAGAATTTTCCACAGTTTATTGTGATCCACACAGTCAAAGGCTTTGGCATAGTCAATAGAGCAGAAGTAGATGTTTTTCTGGAACTCTCTTGCTTTTCCATGATCCAGCGGAGGTTGGCAACTTGATCTCTGGTCCCTCTGCCTTTTCTAAAACCAGCTTGAACATCTGGAAGTTCACGGTTCACCTATTGCTGAAGCCTGGCTTGGAGAATTTTGAGCATTACTTTACTAGCATGTGAGATAAGTACAATCGTGAGGTAGTTTGAGCATTCTTTGGCATTGCCTTTCTTTGGGATTGGAATGAAAACTGACCTTTTCCAGTCCTGTGGCCACTGCTGTTTTCCAAATTTGCTGGCATACTGAGTGCAGCACTTTCACAGCATCATCTTTCAGGATTTGAAGTAGCTCAACTGGAATTCCATCACCTCCACTAGCTTTGTTCGTAATGATGCTTTCTAAGGCCCACTTGACTTCACATTCCAGGATGTCTGCCTCTAGGTGAGTGATCACACCATCGTGATTACCTTGGTCATGAAGATATCTTGGTCGTGGCTGCGTGGGCGCAGGAGGGCCTAGAGGAGCTATTCCACGTTCAAGGTGATGAGGGGCGGAGGTGAGGAGATACCCCTCGTCCAAGGTAAGGGGCAGCGGCTGCACTTTGCTGGAGCAGCCTTGAAGAGATACCCCACGTCCAAGGTAAGAAAAACCCAAGTAAGACGGTAGGTGTTGCAAGAGGGCATCAGAGGGCAGACACACTGAAACCATAATCACAGAAAACTAGTCAATCTAATCACACTAGGACCACAGCCTTGTCTAACCCAATGAAACCAAGCCATGCCTGCGGGGCAACCCAAGACGGGTGGGTCATGGTGGAGAGGTCTGACAGAACGTGGTCCACTGGAAAAGGGAATGGCAAACCACTTCAGTATTCTTGCCCTGAGAACCCCATGAACAGTATGAAAAGGCAAAATGATAGGATACCGAAAGAGGAACTCCCCAGGTCAGTAGGTGCCATCAATATGCTACTGGAGATCAGGGAAGAAATAACTCCAGAAAGAATGAAGGGATGGAGCCAAAGCAAAAACAATACCCAGTTGTAGATGTGACTGCTGATAGAAGCAAGGTCCGATGCTATAAAGAGCAATATTGCATAGGAACCTGGAATGTCAGGTCCATGAATCAAGGCAAATTGGAAGTGGTCAAACAAGAGATGGCAAGGGTGAACGTTGGTATTCTAGGAATCAGTGAACTAAAATGGAATGGAATGGGTGAATTTAACTCAGATGATCATTATATCTACTACTGCAGGCAGGAATCCCTTAGAAGAAATGCAGTAGCCATTATCGTCAACAAAACAGTCTGAAATGCAGTACTTGGATGCAATCTCAAAAATGACAGAATGATCTCTATTCATTTCCAAGGCAAACCATTCAATGTCACAGTAATCCAAGTCTATGCCCCAACCAGTAATGCTGAAGAAGCTGAAGTTGAACGGTTTTATGAAGACCTACAAGACCTTTTAGAGCTAACACCCCCAAAAGATGTCCTTTTCATCATAGGGGACTGGAATGCAAAAGTAGGACGTCAAGAAACACCTGGAGTAACAGGCAAATTTGGCCTTGGAATGCAGAGTGAACCAGGGCAAAGACTAACAGAGTTTTGCCAAGAAAATGCACTGGTCATAGCAAACACCCTCTTTCAACAACACAAGAGAAGACTCTACACATGGACATCACCAGATGGTCAACACCAAAATCAGACTGATTATTATTTTTTGCAGCCAAAGATGGAGAAGCTCTATACTGTCACCAAAAACAAGACCAGGAGCTGACTGTGGCTCAGATCATGAACTCCTTATTGCCAAATTCAGAGTTAAATTGAAGAAAGTAGGGAAAACCACTAGACCATTCAGGTATGACCTAAATCAAATCCCTTATGATTATACAGTGGAAGTGAGAAATAGATTTAAGGGACTAGATCTGATAGACAGAGTGCCAGATGAACTATGGAATGAGGTTTGTGACACTGTACAGGAGACAGGGATCAAGACCATCCCCATGGAAAAGAAATGCAAAAAAGCAAAATGGCTGTCTGGGGAGGCTTTACTAATAGCTGTGAAAAGAAGAGAAGCTTTTAAAAGCCAAGGAGAAAAGGAAAGATATAAGCATCTGAATGCAGAGTTCCAAAGAATAGTAAAGAGAGATAAAAAAGCCTTCCTCAGCGATCAATGCAAAGAAATAGAGGCAAACAAGAGAATGGGAAAGACTAGAGATCTCTTCAAGAAAATTAGAGATACCAAGGCAACATTTCATGCAAAGATGGGCTCGATAAAGGACAGAAATGGTATGGACCTAACAGAAGCAGAAGATATTAAGAAGAGGTGGCAAGAATACACAGAAGAACTATACAAAAAAGATCTTCACGAACAAGATATTCATGATGGTGTGATCACTCACCTAGAGCCAGACATCCTGGAATGTGAAGTCAAGTGGGCATATAAGGGTATAGTAAAATTCTTTGTACAATACTTGCAACTTTTCTGAAAGCTTGAAATCACTTTAAAATAAAAAGCAAATAAGTAAATAAATACATGTGAAAGAGAGTGTCTCTTTCTGCATAATTTGATCAATATATCTGAGTATTATCTTTTCATCTTTGACAATTGAGAGTTATGAAAAGAATCCTGCTCATTATTTTAACTTCTTCGTCTGTTTCTTCTCCCTTGGTATTCACTTTTTTTTTTTTTCCTCACTAATTTATAAGCATTCTTTGCAAGTTGAAAAATCCAATTAAAAATTAGCACCTTTTGGGGCCGTGCCCGCGGCGGCGTTTGAATGGCCGGCCGTTCCTGGATCTCGGCCGGGGAGCCGAGGGATAGTTCTGGGCTGCCGGGCGCAGTTGGTCAGCGCCTGGGCTGGGCGGAGGCGCCGGGGTACCATGAGGCGCCGGTATTTAAGAGATTATGGCATCTGAAACCCACAATGTTAAAAAACGAAACTTTTGTAATAATACTGAGGATCATTCCATTGATCTTCCTAGAAAAAGGATCTCTAATTTCACTAATAAGAACATGAAGGAGGTTAAGAAATCTCCAAAACAGTTGGCTGCTTACATAACTAGAACAGTTGGACAAGCTGTGAAAAGCCCAGATAAACTACGTAAGGTGATCTATAGAAGAAAGAAAGTTCATCATCCTATTCAAAATCCTTGTTACAGAAAAAAGCAGTCCCCTAAAAGTGGGGGCTGTGTCATGGCAAATAAAGAAAATGAACTGGCTTGTGCAGGCCACCTCCCTGAAAAATTACGGCATGAGAGTCGAACATATTTGATTAACTCCAGTGATTCTGGTTCTTCACAGACAGAAAGCCCATCATCAAAATACAGTGGCTTTTTTTCTGAAGTTTCTCAGGACCATGAAACAATGGCACAGGTTTTGTTCAGCAGGAATTTGAGACTGAATGTAGCTTTAACTTTCTGGAGAAAGAGAAGTATTAGTGAACTTGTAGCATATTTAGTAAGGATAGAGGACCTTGGAGTTGTGGTAGATTGCCTTCCCGTGCTCACCAATAGTTTACAGGAGGAAAAACAGTATATCTCACTTGGCTGCTGTGTAGATTTGTTGCCTCTAGTAAAGTCACTACTTAAAAGCAGATTTGAAGAATATATAATAGTTGGTTTAAACTGGCTTCAAGCAGTCATAAAAAGGTGGTGGTCAGAACTATCATCCAAAACAGAAGCTGTGAACGATGGAAATATTCAGATTTTAAAACAGCAATTAAGTGGATTGTGGGAACAGGAAAACCATCTTACTTTGGTTCCAGGATATACTGGTAATATAGCCAAGGATGTAGATGCTTATTTATTACAGTTGCATTGAAAGACTTCATCTATAGCATTTGGCTATTCAAAACATCCTTGGACTATATGATTTCCCCAAAAATATCTCATCTGAGAACTGTGAACTATGGAAGAAATCAAAACCATTTTTTCCTCTAAAGAAACGTATGATGAAACCACTAATGAAATGCTACCGATCTGCTTCACATTGAAGTGGAAGAAGATCCAAAAGGAGCAGCTTCAGCTTCAATGAGGTGAAAGTGCACTACGGAGATTGTTCACCTCTGCTGCGTTTGGGATTTATATGGTTATTTGGTAACATTGTTTAAGAACTACTGGGTCTTAATGCAATCCTGCATAAGAATATAATTTATACTATGTGAAAAATAAGACAAGACTTATTACTGGGAATCACAGAGACCAATCATCATTACTTTTTTTTAAGATTGTGTTTTATAAGAAAACACTTATATGTGTGCAGCTACTATTTTCTTATGTTGAAAAGACTTTGAAAGTTTAAACCATTATAGCAAATAATCAGTACTAAAAGTTTTTTGTTCACACTGAGATACTGTGTATGCAAAATGCCTTAATTATTAATAAGCCAATGTGTATGATAACAATATCTGTTTAAGAAAATTAAAAGCAACCATGCTTCTGGCATGATAAAATCATGGAATTAAATCAGGGGTTTCCATTCATGTAGAATGTTGTTAAAACTTATTCTACACCGTTCTTAAAACCTGAGAATATTTTTAGTATCTCTGATTTTTTTTTTTTTTTTTTTGCCAGAATCATGTCATGTATGTATGTATGTGTTACTCCTATATATAAGAAAAAGGCGAATCTGTATTTGTATGAATGCTTAACTGGAAATGTCTATGGAATTGACTAATTTATATTCACTTTTTATTGTATATAGATTTCTGATATTTTCAGTTCTGTATCATTTAAAGTTTTCTTTATTTGAGTAAATTGACTAAATATTTCTAAAAAAAAAAATTAGCACCTTTTCCACTATAGTGGGACAGAGCCCTCCTCACGTCATAGCCTAGAGCTACTTAAATCTCTTTTGGGCTAAGGAAAGGAAAGAGAGAGGAAAATCTAAGTGTAGCATGATATTCAATGTTAATCACTTTGAAGACTGTTACCTCACAAAGCAGAACCAAGTCCTGAACAATAGATTCCTTTCTCTGCCGAAAGTTTACGGTCTGCAGTTGATTTTCAGACAAAAAATTCCAGGTTTTTAGGATTGTCATCATTTCCGTCATTGGGATTTTCAAGATGGTCCTCCTGAAAAACTCAGCAAGAGTTTCATCCATCTCTTTGGCACTTTAATAAAAATAAAAACAGCACAACAAAGTATTAAGCAAACACAAAAGTACAACTTAGTGAATTTTCAGCATCATAATTTTAGCCAGAATTATGATTTGTAGGTGAAACACCCAAATTTTTCTTCAGAGTATTTCAACAAGAGGATTTTCTCTTAAGTGTACATTTAAACATGTTTTAAAGTTTTTAAAAATTAGTGTTCTCTTTCCTTTCTTGGTTAGAGTATTTTGATCTTTTGATAGCAATAGTAAGTGAATCACTCATTTACCTATTCATGTATCAAATTACTAAGCACCCATTAGTGCTAGGCACCTTTTTAGGAACAGGGGATAGAACTTTAACCAAAAATGACAAAAATTCCTGCCAGTAGGAAGTGTCCTTCCTAGCTGGGAGAGACAGGCAATAGGAAAATCACAGAAAATGTTAAAAGTGGCAAATGCTGAGGAGAAAAGGGAGCAATGTTAGGAAGCTAGTAGCAGTGAATACGGAGCAGGCTGGGAATGGGTGGGGGCTGAGGGGAATGGAGAGGAGGCCTGAGAGAAGGTGGCATTTGAGCCAATTCTTGGGGGAGGAAGAGTGAGCTGTGTGGGTGGTTGTTGGAGGAGCTCTGCAGGCAGATGGAACAGCAAATGCAAAAGCCTTGGGGCCATCAAGGGGAGAAAGAGGCCTCCAGACAGGCCAGAGAGGAGAGTGAAAAGGCACAGAGGAGGACGTGAGGAGGGCCGTGTTTATGACAAGAAGCAGAAGTCAGCCTGTCAATCTCATCCGCTTCCATCAAGACTACAGGATACACAAGGACAAACAGAAGAGAGTCCCCTAAAAGGATCGTGGCTATGAATCATTTCTACCATTTAAGTGTTTGTTGAATGGCATATGATTTATTATACGATTATATATGATTAATCTCCACTAGGGCAGGAACTATGTTTGTCTTATTCACACCTGCCTTCCTAGAATCTAGAACAGTTTCAGCCCAAGAACTGTCTTAGTGGAAATACTTGTTGAATAGGAAGCCCCAAAGTATTAGATACTCTCCCTAAGAAGCCGCGCCTGAGGAGATAAACAACCTGGGAAGGATTAGCCAGTGACAATGTCAAGCCAACGTCCCGCATCAAAAACACTGGAGGTGGGGGTGGTTGTTAAAACGCAGACTCCTGAGCTTAATGATTTAAACTAGGGGAGGGGAATGCGGGGGAAGTGCTTGAGATTTCTGCATTTTTACAATTAAAAGTCTTAATTCTGGCTAAAGTTTGGGAATGTCATTCTAAATTATGATAGAAGAAATGGAGGGAACGCAACCTCATCAATAAAACTGGAAACCCTTGAATAAACTCTTCTGATTCCCTGTGATTATCTAATTTCTACTTCGCTGCGCGTGGCACAGTGTCTGGCACATAGTAGGTACACGAGATATAACAGCTGAATGAAAGCATGACCAAAAAGGTCCCTGTAAATATACACCGCCGAAGAGCTGCCACAAGGAGCAGGAGTAATGCGAGACTAAAAAGGACGGACGCCGAGGTTACCCCAACATCAAAACACCCAACTCTGAAGCAGCAGCAACCGAAGACTGAGTTTAGCTCTTGAGAGCTCTGGGCGGCGCCAGCGTAACATAGGCCCTACCTAAGGCCCCGCCCCAGCAGGGCGGATGTGACGTCACGACCCAGCGTCTCCGCCCTCTACGCCTCAGCCACAACCGGAGTTCTCCGCCTCAGGCCCGAGACCAAGGACCAGTCCCTCACCTTGGGACCCGTGGCAGTCACAAGAGAGTCGCCTCAGAGTCCTGGGACGTGGCTTTTTCTAGGCCCCCGCCACATCCCGCCCAATCCCACGCCGCCGGGTTCTCTTACCCACATCGCCGGCCGGCTCTCCCCTCAGCGACAGTTCCCGCCCGCTGCTCCTTCAAAACCACCAATTGCAGTTCCCGCCGTCCTGGAGCCCCGCCCACCGGGGGGCGCCAACTCCGGACTGTGCCCTCGGCACAGGGGACCGTGTGAGGAGAGCGACAGAAGTGAAACGCGCCGAGCCCCCCGCCTCACTCTTCTCAGCAGAGAATATTTTTTGAATGCCTTAATCCCGGCCACAGAATCTGGCTTGTCGGTTCCCCTTCAAGTTTAGGCTCGCGGCGCCTCGGCGGACTCGCTCTCCCTCCCCTCACAGCGCCTGAAAATGGGCCCGTCCAGGCAGGGCGGCGCAGGCGCCTGAGGCGGCGAGCGGCGGGGGCTGGCCGAGCGGTGTCGGCAGTGGAGGGCGCCGTGTCTTCGCCGCCCGGAGCTGGCCCGGCTCCCGCGTCCAGTCCGCGCGTTTGGAGGCGCAGTCTTCGCGGGTGAATACCGCTTCCGCTCTCCGGCTGTGGCCGCGAGTCGGGTGAGTCTCGGGGGTCCGGGCCGTTCGGAGGCGCGCTCTCTTCCCGGCCGCGTTGTGCGGGGAGGCCGCGGGACACCCACCGGCCCCCCTCAGGTCCCTCACGGTCGCGCCCCGCCGTGTCCCGTCCTGCTGGGACTTTCCGCCGGCCTCGGGGGTCGGGACCGCCGCACTGGGTTTCCCGGGGCGGACCAGGTCGACCTGAGCTCTCCGCCCTCGGGCATTCTCTGAGGATGCGCTGGTAGTTGAGCGCAGCCTTCGGGGTAGACGTTCGCTCTCTGTCCCACAACTCTCGAGCTGGTGACCTTGGGCAGGCTCCTCCCTCCTCGGTTTCCTCGCCTGAGAAATGGGTGTAATCCAGCGCCTAGGTTGTGAGAAGCGCTTAACTACGTGTCTGACACGGTGAGCGCTCCCTACGGTGTTTGCTTGTTATTGCTCTTGGGGATCCAGGCGTTCAGGGTTTGCTTGTGGGAGCCTGCTAGGGCGCCTCTCAGCTGCAGTGAAAATTTCCACCAGTCCGTTTTGCGATGCGAGAATCCAGTAAGATCCTCATCAGTAGACTTTTCAAGAAAAGGTAGATCCCTTTTATCGGGTTTAAAGATGACCGAGCTTGTTTCACGTAAGTAAGTAGTAAGAAGTTTATGAAGAGTTAAGTAAATCCTAGTAGTGATTTAAATGCATAAAGGAAGTTTGCATAAAGGAGACACAAGTCCTGTTCATATAGGCTGCTGCACATGTTTGGTTGATTTAAAACGATCCATTTCCCACCTTTTTTAAAAAAGAAAAACTATGTTAAGGTTTGAATCAGTGCTCAAATCTGTGATAGTACTGCATTCAGGAAACATTTATTGGGCATATACTATGTGCATTTAGGAGAATATCTTCTCCCCTACTAGCCTGTGTGTTCTTTGATGGTTATGGACTAATTTTTTTTCTTTTTTTTGCTCTGAACTTCACGTGATTTGACAGAGGGCTCAGCACCAAGAAAGCGGTGGTAAATCCTAGTTCAGGGAACGCTACAACTGGGCCCATGCCTTAAGAAATGACGTGAGGTTGCTCTCAGTAGCAGTAGGGGCATGGTCTGTACTCGGAGCACTTGTCACCTAATCAGAAGCCTCTGTTTAGATTTGGTCATTTTGCAGCTGTGATAAGTAAAAGTGGGTGGGGAAGGTCGTCCCTTGCTAATGTCTGCTACTTTTGCTCAATACAGTGAGGTTTGAAGTAGAGAGATACTAATTTAACTAATTCCAGAGCTTTCTGAAATTAGACTTTAAAAAAATATGTTTTAGAGAGCAGTTTTTTCCTGGAGAACAGAGTCTTTAGGCTCTGAACAAGAGACTTCTGGCCTTGTTTTAAAATGACATTAGAAATTGTAACTGTAGTGTGAATTTCTTTCTGGTGAAGCCACACAATAGCAAAATCTCTCTAAAGAAAGCCTTAGTGGCATTAAAATATAGGGTTTCCCTCTTGTGATTATAGATCTAAAGTGTGTTATTAGAATGTTTCCTCTCTTTTCTACACTAGAATTCATATATTGCTTGTGTTGTTTTTTTTCTTCTAAAATTGTGCCACCTGGTGGTTGAAATCTATCATAGACTACTTGTTAGATTTTACCTCAGAGTCTTGGTAGAATAACGTGAAACAGTGAATAAAATAAAATCATAAATTTTGTATCTTTAGCGAGAACTCCCTATTGCTTCGACCCTTCCAGCTCACCCCCAAGTAAAAGTTACGATTGCTTTGCAGGGACCTATTAGACAGTTATAGAAATATCAGATGTCACAGATGAACATTTTTACAAGTTCAAGCAGACTGTTTTGGTATCAATCTGTGCATACCTGAGGAAGTGGATGGGATTGGCATGGGGAGAGAAGAGTTGTAATTGTGAGAAGTAAACTGTTCTGATGGTTTCTAAATGCCAGTGTACAAATGAACTGAAGTTTTTTGTTTAACTAAATAATAACTGTTTGAATAGAGTTATCCCTCTCTTTCTCATTAGAACACCCTTACACTAAATCTTACCACAAATGAATGTTTCCTTTACTTTTTTTTTTATGTAGTGTGTTTGTTTGTAATTATCTTGGTGCTACCTCTTGAAACTGTTTTCTGTATTAACAGTAACAAGTGTTTATCCTTTGAATGCAAATTTTATTTTGAGAAATGGCTTACATTTAATTGTGAACTTAGATTTGAGAAAAAAACTTAAGGATGCAATGTAAGAATATACTCTGTGACATCCTTACTTAGCCAGTCTCTTGGGCACAGGAGGCCAGATAAATGAGAAGTTCACACAGCAGCTTGTTTCAATGTTGGACAGCTCCAGGAAAATGGCATCTGCCCCTGTAACTTCCAGATTGATTTCCAGTCCTGTCCTCGGACACATCTCAGAGTCAGTTCGGTTCAGCCTTTCCCATCAGGTGACAGAACACTTCAGATTACTAATGATACTACATTTGTCACATTTACTCTTGATATAGGTCTAGAGCTAATTCCATTTTATGGAAGAAGAGACTCACATTTCAGATTAAGTAGCCAAAGTGATACAACTTGTGAATAGTTGTGTCCACAGTTTTTACCTTCAGACCCACATCTTCTCCCTTCAAATCCATTACTTTTCCTACTTAACCTGGCTGTTCCTTTTATCTATTTTCTCTGTTGTGGGTTTCCCTTAGTAAATATTCCCAATTTCATGAATGGCTTCCTATTTAAACCTAAGGTCAGAGCCATCTCCTTCCTGAGCATTCGCCCCAGGGATATTCAGATTGTCAGTGTTCTGGACATGGCTGATCAGGACAAGCACTATACTTTTCTTTTTCTTGATATAGACAGATACTCTTGTTTCTAGTAATACAGGATAGTGTTACATTGACTTCTTTGAACCTCAGCCTGCGATTAGTCCCTGCTGAACTTGTAGCTAACCAGAGGTTCTCTGGGGAGTAGTTTTTTCTATCTGTATTTATTTCATTCACAAACTGCTGGGAAGGCATATCTTTCTTATTTTGAAAGTGGGAGAAATCTGTCACGGTGAGAGATTATGTTGGGTAGTACGTTGGGTAGTAACTCTGTTCGGAGAAGGCAAAGGCACCCCACTCCAGTACTCTTGCCTGGAAAATCCCATGGATGGAGGAGCCTGAAAGGCTGCAGTCCATGGGGTCGCTGAGGGTCGGACACGATTGAGCGACTTCACTTTCACTTTTCACTTTCATGCATTGGAGAAGGAAATGGTGGCCCACTCCAGTGTTCTTGCCTGGAGAATCCCAGGGACGAGGAAGCCTGGTGGGCTGCTGTCTATGGGGTCGCACACAGTCGGACACGACTGAAGTGACTTAGCAGTAACTCTGCTATTTACTGTGTGACCTGGGGCTTAGTTTTGCTATGAAAATATTGAGTAACACATATTTTGACCTACAAAAAAGCAATTTCTTATGGTTTAGCTGAATTTAAAAAGATACCTGCTTCTTACAGTTATTGGAAGAATGATAAGACTTGTGCCTGCACATTGTAAGTATTCAACAAATTATTTCTATTCTAATAATATATTATTATGGCTTTGAACAAATTTTAAAAATAAGAATATGGAATATATATTTGACTTTTATTCGTTTCATAAAATGTTACTTGAGTTATAATAGTGTTATTAGAATAGGCTGTTAAAGATGACTACTGAAAGGTGTCAGCACTCATTTAAATGTGCTCTAAGAACAATGTTATTGTTTTATAGTTATACTTTGTATACTGTACCCAAGAGTACCCCAGTACATATGTGTATGCACCAACAGTTAGCCGAAGCTGGTAGATGGAAGGAAAGGAGAGGAAGAGAATATCTAACTAAAAAATGGGGTAGAGGCAAGAGGGGAATGATTGATAAAACGAGGAATTTGTTAGGTAAGGGATAAGTGTTCAGAGCTTTAAGTTAAATAGTAGCTTTCACCAAGGACAAGAAAAGGAAACTACTATATATGAAACCATTTTCTTATTTGATATAATCATCTAGGGTAAGTAGGGAGAAGGGAAGATAAGTAGATAGAAGTACACCATGGCTGTGTGTATAGTAGCATACATATTTGAAGTAAACTTTTAAGGAAGGAAAAAAAATATATGTACCATGGTATATATTTTTGCTTATATACAATGTGCATATGTGTGTTCATCTCAGTACCCAAGAGTTTTCTTAAGTATTTACTTTGCCAATTAGAGAGGGCTTTCAGTACCTCAGAAGTTTGTTTCTGAACTGTAAAAGCACACATTTGAGGGCTGGTTCATAGATATACACAAAAATGTTTTGTTAAATATACTTAAAAAATAAAGTGTTAAAGACATTTTCTAGATGACTAAAACCAGTGTACATCTTCCTTCAGAAAAAATAAGCAAGGCAGAAGCCAGATAACTTTTACTATATTTAAGTGTAGGTGTATAATATTGGTATAATATTAGATGGCTTAAATTGCTGTACTGTATGAGACCTCTTTTTTCTGAGGCAGAATTTTTATATCATTTAAAAAGATTGTAGTCAGTGACAGGCAAATAAAACTTGAACTTGGCTGCATTTTCAGTTTCCATTTCAAATACTCAAGTATTTTAACTAGGCACAATGGCCTGATTTGTGATCTTTAGCTGTGGTATGTTTGTGTGTGTGGCAGGGGGTGGGGTTGAGGTTATTAGTCACTCAGTGGAACAGTGAGTTGGTACTTTTATAAGTTGAAATCTGAAGTAGTAGGTATAATTCTCTGCAATTATTTGTTTGGTCATTTTTAAGGATTTCGTTTGTCAAGAGTAGAAGGTGGATAGGCTGTTTGAATTTCTTGAAACTTTTTTCACACCTTTATTAAGGCATAATTTACATACTATAAAATTTGCCCATTCTAAGCAAATTAAGTGATTTTAGAAAGCTTATACAATTATGCAACCATTACCACAATCCTATTTTAGAACATTTTTGTCACCCAAAGTTTTCTTTTTGCCATTTGCAAATTAATCCTCACTCTCACCTTTGGACCTCCACATTGATCAGCTTTTGCCTCTACAAATTTGCCTTTTCTAGACATTGCACGTAAATAGAATCATACAGTACTGTCTTTTGAGTCTGCTTTATTTCATTTAGCTTAGTGCTTTTGAGATTCCTCCATGTTGGCACATGTATAAGTTTATTCCTTTTTAGTGCTAAATAGTGTCCCATTGAATAAATACACAAATTTGTTTATCCAGTACTTGATTGTTAGACATTTGGATTGTTTCCAGTATTGACTATTATGAATAATGCTATGACCGTTCATATATAAATCTTTGTGGGGATATATGTTTTCATTTCTCTTGGGTATGTTCTAAGAGAGAAATTTCTAGGTCATATGTTAAGTTTGGGTTTAACTTAAGAAACTACTAAATAGTTTTCTAAAGTGTCTGTGCTACTTAACCTTCCCGGTAGCATTGTATGAGATCCCTTTCCACCACATTGTAAGCAGTGCTTGCTATTGTCTAATTTTTTGATTATAGCTATTCTGGTGGATGTATAGTAGTATCTCATTGTGGTTTAAATTTCTATTTCCCTAATGACTAGTGATGTTCAGCATCTTTTTATGTGCTTAATTTACCATTCCTATATCCTCTTCGGTGAAATATCTAAATCTTTTGCTCATTTTGGGGTATATTTTAAACACTGGATTGTTTGTAAACTTTCTTTATATGTTTTAGGTGCAAATCCTTTGTCATATATGATTTGCAAATATTTTCCTTTAGTGTGTAGCTTGTAGAGGAGCTACACACTATTTTATTTTTTAGAACAGTTTTAGGTTCATAGCAAATTTGAGCAGAAAGTACAGAGAGACCCCTAGGCCCCCTCTGCCCACACATACCCTGCCTCTCTCCCACAGTCAACATCCTCCAAGAGTGGTATGCTAATTACAGTCGATGAGCTGACATTGACATGTCATTATCACCCAGAGGGTGACTTGTCTTTTCATTTTGTTAATTTTGAAAATGGAAATTTTTAATTTTGATAAGTTTTAACCAATTTATTCTTTTATGGATTTTGATGTATCTTTGCCCAACCTAATGGATTTCCCTGGTGGCTCAGACGGTAAAGCGTCTGCCTACAATGCGGGAGACCTGGGTTTGATCCCTGGGTCAGGAATATCCTCTGGAGAAGGAAATGGCAACCCATTCTAGTACTCTTGCTTGGAAGACCCCATGGACGGGAGAGCCTGGTAGGGTACAGTCCATGGGGTTGCAAAGAGTCGGACACGACTGAGCGACTTCATTTCACTCACTTTTGCCCAACCTACTGTCATGATTTCTCCTAGGTTTTCTTTCTTGGAACTTTTAGAAGACTAAAGTAGTTAATTGGTTCTTTCCTTTGGTAATCTCTTCTGGGTCATAAAGAATTGGTTTAAGAGAGAAATGGGTGAAGAGAGAAATAGGTGAATGTAACTATAGCAAATACCTTAAAATAATATTTTATCTTAGACCTTGGATGCTAATTTTCTTTTCTTGTGAATGAACCAATTAAACCTAATTTCAGGGATTTTTAGCTTCTTGTTTTCATTGTAATAATTGCATTTTATGGATAGATCTGCTAAATTTGAAAAAAAAAATCCACATCTGCTTCTTGTTTCTCTTCAGGGTTTAGTTAGATTTTCTCAGCCAGATGTTACTTAGGAAGAAAGCAGTGTATATTAATTCACACTAACGTGAGACTGACTAATGGCCCTTTAACCCTTATACATTTAGGCCAGTTCTCTTCACTGGTAGGAGTTTACCTGAATAAAATAAGTTGTAATCTATTTCAGAAGTATGGGGAAAGTAATTGAAGTCGGGCTTGTTAACATAGGCAAGCTGTTTCTGGTTAAGCACCTATTTCTCGGATGGGGTCTCTTGAGTCTGCTTTTTTCTGAACCGGCATGTTCTCTAAATACTCCTGATAACCCATGGAATCTAAGTCTTTGGATAGGAAGGGGAGGCTCAGGTTAATTTGCCTAAGGTCACCTTTCTTTTCTGATAAAGGTCACTGAAGTTTCTTACAGAAAATAATTTTAGGTTGCATTAACAAATACAGTCACACATATTCAGGACACTCTTGTATCCACAGGTTGCTCTGCTGTGTTCCATCTCCTCCTAAAGATGCATCCTGACTTATCTCCACACTTGCATACTGAAGAATGCAACGTCTTGATTAACTTGCTTAAGGAATGTCACAAAAATGTAAGAGTTCAGAAAATAACCCTGGAGCAACAATGAAACCTAGATACAATACACTAATGTAAAATGTTATCTCCATTAATAGAAGGAAATGATAATGTCTTTGTTATGGGTCTTATCGTAGTAAAGATTAGCAGTTGATGCTTGTGATTTGTTTTTAGAAACTACTTCCTTTTTATGATGAGTAGAAATCAAGCCTGGTAGTTTTATTAGGGAGATTCTGAAGTGATACATAGTAGTTACAATCCATGTTCCATGACATCTATCATTATGTGCTTAAAGGAAGTTGAAATATTTTTTACAATTACATGTTAACTAGATTTAAATTATGACTGCCCTCATTTAGCAGGTTTACTTAATGGTTGCTGTGTACTTAGTCACTGAATCGTGTCTGATTCTTTGTGACCCCATGGACTGTAGCCAGCCAGCCTCCCCTGCTCATGGGTATTCTCCAGGCAAGAATACTGGAGTAGGTTGCCATGCCCTCCTGGTTAGTGGAATGGAAATAAAATTCCATTTTTAAAACCAAAATAGAAAATAAGCCCATTTTTGCAATGCATTAAATTTGACATTTTTACAGATGTCACAGTTTTTTTTTTTTAATATATTTGGTGTATGAGACAGTTATAAGAAGCATTTGTGTTTTTCTTTAGCTTTGCATGATGCATTATTTCCTTCATGTTCTTCATAAACTGTAGATATATCAGATTCTTATTTAAATGAGTAAAACTTTAAGACTAAAAGTGAAGTAGTAAGGAATGTTGATGACCTATGAAGTCCGATAGTTATACTGTTTCAAAGAATGTTGATGACAATACACTTTCAGCAAACTATTTCCACCATACATCTAGATTAAGAATTGATATTGTCTTTTTAACTTTAGCCATTCTGTGGATGTGTAATAGTATATTATTTGAGTTTAAATTGTGTTTCCCTTGGGCTGATGACTTTAGGCATCTTTTCATGTACTTACTGGACATTCACATAATGTCTTTTGCCCATATTTAAAAATTGGGTGTTAGTCTTATTATTGAGTTGTAAGAATTCTTTTTATCATTCAGCATACAAAGTGTGTTGTAAATATTTTCTCCCAGTCTGTGGTGTCCTTTTTTATTTTCTTAAAGATGTGTTACAAAGAGTTTGTAAGTTTGATGAAGTCTATAATAATTTACTAGGTTTTTCATTCATTGTTTATGTTTGGATTTTTTTGTTCTAGGGATCTTGGTCAATTTCCTGGTCACAAAGAGTTCCCTCCTATTTTTTTCCCTCCCCCTTGGAAATTTTATAGTTTTAGTTTTTGAAATTTAGGTCTGTGATTCAAATTAGTTTTTGTGTATGTTGTGAGGTATGAGTCAAGGTGTATTTCTCTCCCTGTGGATACCCAGTTATTCCAGCACCACTTGTTGAAAAGCTTTCTTTCCCACTAAATTACCTTGGTGCTATTGTCAAAATTCAGTTGCCCATATGTGAATGGGCCTACTTCTGGGCTCTTTGGTCTGTTCCACTGATTTATATGTTTATTCTTAACACAGTTGATTTTGACATTATCTTCCTGGGGTCACCTGATCCCATGACTGTTTTGTCCTCTTCTCTGTCTTAATTCGCTTGTACTGCATGTAGACTGATCTCTCAGTCCTAAGTTTAATCATTGTTCCCCTTTAATGGCTCCCTTTGCCTGTGGAATAAATTCTATATTTCTTTGTGTTTTGGGGCCTTCGTGTACTGGCCCCTACTTACTCTTGGGCTTGACCACCCTCCTACCCCGCATCCTTTCTGCTCGCTCTGTCTGCAGTTGTACTGGAGCGTTTCTGTCTCCTAGGCTTTTTTACTTGCTTTTTCCCTTTGTTTAACTTAAAGATTTTCTCACTGTCTCCACTTCTCACTTGCTTGATAAGGTTTTATCATCCTCCAGGCTTTATTCTGCTTAATTTGTCATTTCCTCTTCCTTTTCTTTCTTGGCCTGGATTCCCTTGCTATAATTACTCTATATTTCAGTAATGCTTTACATATTATTTCCAACTCTCTGGCAGTTACTCTCACACTTTTTAGTCTCAGAATTCCTTTACATTCTTCAGAGTTATTGAGGACCGCAAAGAACTTTTGTTTATGTGGGCTGTATCTATCAATATTTGTTGAATTAGAAGTTAAAAGTGAGTAGTTGAAAAATATTAATTTATTTTAAAATGACAATAATAAACCATTACACGTTAATAGTTATTTTTCATTAAAAAAATCTTATTTTCCAAAACAATAAAAGGGTGTAAAGAATGACATTGCTTTTACATTTTTGCAGTTCTTTTTAATGTTTGGTTTAATAGAATACAGCTGGATTCTCATATCTGCCACTTTGCTCAATCTGTGCTAATATTACAGGTCATGTAGCCTCTGGAAAAATCTGCTGTACCCTTGTGAGAGAATGAAAGTGAACAAAACAAATAAGATCCTCGTTATTAGGAAGGTAGATTTTACCTTCTCCTGAAAAGGTTTTGAGTAGTCCTGGGACTACACTTTGAGAACTGCTGCTGTATAGTGATCACTTCGTATTTTCTTTTCCTTCTGGCTATGAGAGTGGGGCCCAGGTCCACCATGCTCACTATTGTGTCCCTAGTGGCTGGGACACTGTCCTCCAGACCCTGATTGATTCACTTACCCAGTCAGTAGCTCTGTCAGTTTGCTCTCTAGAAATAGACACCAGGCACTGGAGGCTCATATCATGTGTATACAAGAGAAGTACACTCCAAGGGCATTTCTTTTACTTTTCAACTTTTTATTTTATATTGGAATATAGCTGATTAACAATATTGTGATAGTTTCAGGTAGACAGCAAAGAGGCTCAGCCATACATATACATGTATCCATTTTCCTCCAAATTCATGGACATTTCTTTTATCAATGCCACTAGGGCATTTTTGGGTTTTGTTTTTCATGTAATGTCACAGAGTATTATTCTAATTTGGGCTTAATGTTGAGGTGAAAGTGAGAGTATAAATTAGCTTTTGTCTTGAATTTAAAATAAAATTCTTTTGTTATCTTGAATTTTTAAAATAAGGTGTATGAATATGGGATGATATCAATAAATATAAAGTAAAATATGAAATATTGTGTTACATTCTAAAATTTTAATCCTGTCTATTGTTTCTGTTTGGCCAGAACGTGTATGAAAAAGCATTGTCCCTTTGTATTGTCAAGGAGGCAATTTATGCACAGGAGTTATTTATCCTGAAAAGGTCATTAGGTAATCACTAGGAAACCTTAAATCCTTGCCAGAAAAACTCTGATCATTTACTCAGTGCGGACAAGAAAAGTACATTTAAAGTGGTAAAGAAACAGGGAAACAAGAAATAGCATGACTATTACTAATTATGTGTTTGTCGTCTGGTTTCCATGAAAGCCTTAATTAGAAAGAAAAGGGAAAAAGTGCTCATTGTTACACGTTCAGCATTCATGGCATGTCATTATAGGAGATCACCATGCTGTCTGACCTACGCTTAAAAATGGCAAAGTGCAAACACACAAAGTATGGCAAAGCAGAGCAGACTTTGAATATTAAGCATTGATTTCCTTTTATTGTGAATTAGTGACTTGTTTATATGGCTCATACAGGTTGTATAATATTAGTGTTACGTGTTTTTAATTTATTTTGATGACATTTTGAATAGAGGCAAATGAGAGAAATAGAGGCAAATAGAGAAAATGGCTTTGGCACCAAGCGTTTCATAGGTAACTCTTCTATGGGACAGGGGTGTTTGCTCATGAAGGAAGTTACTGTCATGTCAATATGGCTACACTGCATTTGGACATCACTCTGTAATAGAGGATGGATAACATGCCCTTAAAGAAAGGGTATTAGGTAATAAAATGCTTTTCACTAGGTCATTTTGAGGTTTTGGGAGGTTAATAGGCTTCTCTTTTATCAAAGAAAAGTCTTTTTTATTTTTCATTTCTACCTATAGAATATTTCTTCTTTATTTGTAGGAATGCTAGGGTAAGCCCATTTATTTGTATATTTTGTACTTATGGGTTAACTGTTTGATTAACTATTAGCCATTTGCTTATTGACAAGGTGACACGTTAAATATTTCTGTTCTGAGCCAGAGGCCTTAGCATATTATGGGATGAAATATTTTACCCCTTTTCTTCCTTTTAGCACAGCATTCTGAAATTTTTTGGTCATTGCAATGATCTTGATCGGGAGATGAGAAAATGCTTGAAGAATGAGGTAAGGAAAACATTAAAGGATGGAAATGGTTGAGCAGTTGAAAAGACTGTTTTGGAGCAATATTATTTATTACTACCATTATTAATTTTTTTTTGGCAGGTTTTCATATAACACCAAAACTTGACTTTATAGGTATGTCTTCCCCTAAAGTCAAGAGGAGAAATGAAAGCGTCTTCTGGGGACAATCTTTTGGAACATTGCTGATTTTTTTGCATGTACATAAATGAAAGCAACTATCTTAAAATAATCACTGTTACTCCTCTGGATGAATTTTAAGGTTTGAGAAGTTGAATCTGTACAGCAGAAAGAATTGTTGATCAGCTTTTAGCTCTAGCAGGTAACTAAAACTCTCTGGGCCTCAATTTCCTTGTATAACATGAGGAGTCTAGATTTAGGCTCTTTCCAGCCTTAAAACTTGGAATTTCTTTATAATTATAGTATATACAGCCCATAGGGATCTAGTTTGACTTGTTTGGAAAGACTCATTTCCTGAACACAGCTTTAGGCTATGACTTGGACTTGGGCAAATAGCCAAAGTTTATTGTCTTTTTGTAGGTACTGCAGACTGAACAGAGTGCATTTTAAATCTTTGAAAAGAGATTTAATTCCATTTCTGTTTTATTCATCAGAAATTTTATGTCCAGAACCTTTAAAAATATGTAACAACTAAAAATCTGCCTTCCAATTTTATTTTCTGTACTTTTGAACTTTCTCCCCCCATGAGCCTCATATTGAAAGATATTAGATATTTGAAGACATTCAGCATCTATCTTTAATCATTTTTTCCTGGTTTCTACTTGGGGGCTTTTTTCCTCCTTCCTTCCTGGAATCCCTTTACAGCATCTTTACTGTTTGAAGAACTTCCTGGAGTTCTGATAATTTTCTTCATGTGCACAAATGGGTATATGTTTTAAACTGATTTTTGAAACACTTTTTCTTTATAGGTAAAGGGTATTTTGTATGGAAACTAAACCTAGGGCTGTCTTCCTTTTTAAATAAGATTATGGAAAAGTAAGCCCATACTGTTTTATTTGGTATAGGTATTTATTTCTTACGTGCTTTCAGTTGTGTAAGATAGCCTTTTCCCTAAGTTTAGGTTTTTTTATCCTCACAGCTTAGTGATTTTTGTCATTGGTTTGGTAATTATATCTTCATATGAAAATTTCCTCCGCAGGTGGTCCTGAACTGTAAGGAACTATTTGGTAGAAGAATGTTGGTAGATTTAATCCTTTAAGTTTTAGATTCTTATTTTGTCCCAGTTTGTTTTTGTATAAATTTCAGATTTTCTCCTTGACTACTTTCTAGTCCTCTCTGTGGTTTTTATGTTGCTTCAATTTCTGATTTCTAGATTGTTTTCTATCTGTTCTTTCATCCTTCAGTTCTCCAAACCTGTGCTCATTTATTTCCTCTCTGCTTTTAATGCTTCCCAGTTTCCCATTTACTGCTCCTAATGCTCTCCTCCTACCATTTCCTTCATGTGTCATTTAAGTACTTCATTCTTTGAAGCTTTTAACTAGAAAAAAGGTCTGGCCAGTTCTCTCTGACCCTGTCTTTGCTGCTGTGTTTCTGCTTTTGTCCTTTTTATTGAAATAATCACTAATACTACTTTTGCAGTGTCCTCTTTTGTTTCTTTTACTTGTTTGGTTTGGTTTCTGCATTGTTTAGTGGCATTTTGTGAATAACATAATAGTCACCCTTTGTATCTTTTTTTTTTTTTAAATTCAGGGGCCATCTTGACTCCTTTTGGAGATTTCATAACATATATTTTAATATAAGCTCTGTTTCAATTTGCTCTATGACTTATTTTATTGGCTACAAAGTACTGTCTTCTGAAGACTTACCTTTAGAATCCTCTTTCCAAGCTGATTTTAGAGGCTTCATATGATATGAAGAGAGATATCAAATATTTTTCTCAGAACAGGTATCCCTCCATGTTCTAGAATTTTCTTCTTTAACCTTTTAAAGCAATAAAATACCCTTTTCCCCCTAGCAGGCTATGAGGAAAAATAATGTAGGACAGATAAAAGGAATGTTTTTGTTAAAGAGACCTGGTGCTTCATCTGTTATTTGAAGTGGCCCTTTGATGAAGAAAAAGATACGTTTGAAAATTGCTACTATTCCAGAAGATATGTTAGAACTTTTGAGTCAAAACTTCAGACTTAGAAAACTTCTTAAAAATTATCAAGCCCAACTCTTTATATTTGAGGTTACTGGCCCAGAAAATCAAGTAAGTACCTCAAAGATATGAACGTCAGGGCTCAGGGAATGGAAGCTGGAGTTCCTGGTCAGTGCTTTGCCACTAATCTTGTTTCTTTGGCTTCTTTCTATATCTGACAGCTGAAAGATTTTGATGTCCAGCTGTTTACATGTACTCAGTTTTTTCAACTTGAATCTGCTTTTACTTTTTTCCCACTCTACCTAAGAACCTTTAAAATATATCTTTATTGGTGTATATATTATAAGCTTAGTATGTAAATAGCGATATAATCTGCTGTCTCTTTTCTCTCCCCTTCCTTTTATTTTCTAGTACATGGAAAAGAGGAACAAGAGCAGGGAGCTTGGCAATGCAATGCGAAAGAGACTTTTTAATCCTCCAGAGGAATCTGAAAACTAGATCTTACTTTCACTGGATGCCTTGCCTGAGAGAAGACCCAAAGACTCTTGGTTGGTAACTAAAGGAATCCTATTGCATTTGGTCTCTAAAAACCTTTGAATGGAAAGTGACCCATGAGAAATCAAGCCTTGGAGAAGTATGGAAGCCCTGGATCTGGAATGTTTGTCAGGCAGAGCTGTTTGTACCCTCCCTCCTCTACCAACGCATCTGAGACTTCTGTTTCTTCCCCTTGCCTATGACCTGTTAACATTTGAGTACCTTAAGCTTCAATAAAACTATTGATTCTAATCATATTTCCTCTGTTCTTTTAGACTGTCTTGGAATTAGGGCTGAATGGTGCCACTAGACTTCTCTTTTTGCAGTGTGGCAGTTCTGGAGCCTAAACATTGAAAGCATAGCAAGAGTTTGGGGAAATCCCAGCTGTGTTAACTCTATGAAAATGTTCCAACTTGATTGTTTTTAAAGAGCTCTTTTCCAAAAGGTTAAATGTTTAACACTGATAAAATTGCTTCTGGCTAGGATTTAAGTCTGAGCAGACTTACCTTCTCCATTTGGTTGAAGGGATCACCCTGGGTGCCAGTTATCTCCTGGGCCTGTGTGCTTCCTTTTTGCTGGGTACAGGGTTCTTCTTTCCGGATTCATTTCTAGCAGCCATCCTGGCAATGTTCCTTTGGCCATGCAGTGTTTCTGAGACCTGTGAATCTGGAAGCCAGCTTCCAGTCATGGCCATAGCAGGGGCTTGAACTTCCTGTTGGATAAGGTTTCAGCAGACTGTGAGCCTAGAGTTCCTTGTAGTGAACTCTGTGTACATGTATGGTAGGAGGCCTTGTTGAGCATCAGTGTTTACTAGTGATTTCCCCATCACAAGAGGCATTGAAAAGGCTGGACATTCATTTAGCATGGGAGTTAAACGGGGTAACAGAGATTCATTGAAGATATGGAGGAAGAAACAGAATTAATTCTGAAGTCCCTTTTAAGACTCAGATTTATGAATATTTATTCAGTTACCCCTTCCCCTCCTAGCCTCCCTGAGACCAAGTACAGGTACAGAAGTGAGCCATTGTGTCTTCAGAAGGTTGTAGTAAGCTGACAAGTTAACTATTACAGTAGTATAGTAAGTACTATGATTAGTCAGGTGTCATGGAAACACAGGGCATCCATGCCTGGCCTTCAGGAAGAAGCCATTCCAAGAAAGCTACTTAGCAAAGATGACCTTTGGCAAACAGTGATAATGAAATACATTCTCAAGAACTTAAAGTTGTTTAACCTGAACAGAATACGAGAACTATTTAGTAAAGGAAGACCACAAACAGCTTTGAATTCTGTTCCAATTTTATCTTCAGTGCTCCGAAAACCACTTGGGGCTTTAGAAATGATGATTAGGGATTTATGGGGGGCCTTAGTTGGAAAGATGATGTGTTTCTGTACTTCAGTAATACTTTTCTGGTTATGGTTTGGGGCATAAATTGAAAGAGATGGGAAATTATACTCAGGAAGACCAATTCGGGTTTTGCCCCAACATAAATGAGAAATTAGGGCCTGAGTTAAAGAAGGGTTTGGGGATCAGGGCTTTGAGGGAAATTTGGACCTAGAATCAGCATTTCTGACTAGGTGGACGGTTTAAGAAGAGTCCAGGGGAAGCCTCAGGCATTTGATTTATGTTTCATGCTGATGGTCCCTGCCCTGCGTGGGAGGGAGTTCAACAGAGGTGTGGTGTGCAGTGCTGAGTTTGCAGTATGTATGTGTAAGATCCAGGTGGAGATGGATGCTTTTAGACTTCTGAGTGTTAGAAGCTAGAGCTTATTAGGATCACAGACTAGAGCAGAATTGAGAGATGGCAGCATGCAGGTGGCAGCTAATGCCCTGTGGGCCAGTGTCCATAGTGAACTGTGAATGTTTATAGAGCAGAATGAAACCTTGGGGTCACTTAATTTTTTAAAACTTGTGTAAGTAGCAGCTTTCTATAGAGCATTCAAGCAATTTGTAAGTTTTACAGAGTAAAAGTTAGGCATCCTCCTTTATACCCCAATATTACTTAATGCCCCAGATGTCTCTGTAGCTGTCAGTTGGGTGAGTTTCCTCTATACATTTGCATAGATATTTCAGGTCAGGAGAAGAAGCTCTGTGTGCAGAGGAGTAGGCATAGAGGTAGAAGATAAACCATAGGAAAATGTGCCTCAGATTGTCAAGGGAGTTATGGAGGAGGGAGTTTCATTGAGTCAAAGTAGGGCTGAGGTGCCAGTTGATTTGGTTCCTCTGGCTTGTGTGACCTTGTAACAGTGTAGTGTGGGGTAGGGAGAAGGGGTGGAAGCCTAGGTGGAGCTGAGGATTCAAGCACCTTTGAAAAGTCTTGGCTCTGAAGAGAAGGGCAGTGTTGTATTGAAAGAAGGTCTTCAAAAAAATCAAAAGAAGGTGGAGTGTGGCACTTGGGCATGGATATATGTTGAAAGAATGCCAGAAAAGAAGGATTCATTTGTGGAGTAAAGTTCTTTGAGGCTGTGAAAATGAATGAGGTTCAGGGCTCAGGCTGACAGTGATAACGTTTGTTTCCAGAAGACAAATTAAAAACTTTGAAAACTTGAAGCACTATAGGAAATGATAAGTATTCCTTTCACAGAGCAATAAATACCTCTTTGTGCAGGATGCAGTGATGTTTCTTCTACAAAGAATTAAGAGGTTCTTTCTGAGCACCAGAAGCTCAGACACACTAACATGGTTGCCAGTGACCAGTGATAAGCTGGTAAATGTTTAATAACTGACTCTCAGGAAAAAACAAACAAATGAAACCACTCATTTGTAGCTTTTGCCATTTTCCATGGTGGAAAGTCCTGCCATGGCAGATTTTAAGGTACCCAGCTGACCTAGCTGAAGGTGGCGTAGGGAAGAGAGGTGCGCACTGGGGTCCCTCCTGAGCTGACACCCACCCCCACAACATCCACTGCTCTGCAGAAGGAATCACCCTTGATTGCCCCCTGATTGTCACCTTTCCCACCTTCAGCGTTTGGTAAGTTGAAAGTACCCATAACTGAGGTGTACGCTGAAGCAAGAGTGTTATGACTTCTGCGGCAGGGTAACTTCAGTCCAAGACTCCTGGAATCCAGAGAGTGTCCGGGGCATGTCGTTTTGTAGAGGAATGAATAACCACTTGCCAGGTGAATTAGGAAGGAAATGAGACTCGCCTCTGCCCTGAGGGTTGGGTTTGTGTCCCAGGAACAGAGTTCAGGAGCTCAGATGCCTCCTGCCCTCAACCCTCGTCTCCATAATTACACCATGATAGCCATCTCAAGGACTTTGGGGATCTTCCTGGCTGTGTGACTTCTCAAGCAGTGCTCAGCCTGAATTTCAATTCTTATTTTTAAAACGAGGTTGTCAGACTAGTATATGGCGCTGTTTACCTCAAGCCAACAAAGCACTAAGTAATCAGTGGGAGAAAACTTTCTTTTGTAGTTTAAAAAAATGCTATGACTGTGAGGGGAAATTTAGCCAGGGTGTCTTTGCTGTTTTGTGTCGTTTTCCCTTTAAAGTTCCATCCCACCTAGATCTCAGCTTCCTACCTTCGAGTCTCTTTCTGACTGCTGTAAGGCACCACCTTTACTCACAGGACTGCCATATCCCTCAGGAGTATGGAGGCTAAATCGAGGGTCACAGTACTGCTCAGAACTCCTCTCCTTCTCTGGTCTGACTTCCCTCTAAACAACCAACCTTCTTTCTACTGCTGGGGAAGTGCTTTTCATGTCCTGCCCTGAATATTCCAGCTGTTCCTAATTTCTGTACGGTAACATGCACACGTAAGGCCTTGGCCATATGAACCCTTTCTAGTTTTCCGGCTCCTTCTAGGAAGGGAGTTGTGAAGGAAAAAGTGCTCTGGAGCTGGCACACAGTGAGCAAGGGAGAGAGGAGGGCGTTTTCTTCATCTCCCATAGCTAAGTAGTGTTACTTAATACCTTTCCTTGTAGTAAATACTTTTCTGCCATCACATACTACACTCTGTCCTTTTTAATGTACTTTATTATATAAGTTATGTGTCTCATGCTCACTGGTAGTCTTATATATTAATATATTTCTAGTTATTTTTGTTGTCTGAAGCATGTTCTCGCAGATTCCTCAAGAAGGTCTCATGGAAACGGTACTCCCTGGGTTTTGCCATGATGATTACAGTTTGTCCATACTGTTAAAGAAGGAGTCTCGATTCGAATGATTTTTCTGACTTGGTATGACGTCTTTATTGCCTTTGCATAATATTAAACAAATACTATGCTTTCTGAGGGTCCTTGGCTTTCTTCTTCCATTTTTATCTGAGCCCTCACTTTTCCATGTCTCTGTTGCTCTGTCGTGCTCAGCTTTTATTCTGCTTCCTGCATCTCCTCCCCAGGGTGGGATCTTATCCTGGAAACAAAAACGCTGGAGGATGGGTTTTGAAAGTCCACAGAGGCTAAACTGCTCCACCCGTTTTCATATTATCCATGGACCCTTTAAAAAAAAATTTGTTTTAACTGAAGGATAATTGCTTTGCAGTATCGTGTTGCTGCTGCTAAGTCACTTCAGTCGTGTCTGACTCTGTGAGACCCCACAGACGGCAGCCCACCAGGCTCCTCTGTCCCTGGGATTCTCCAGGCAAACACACTGGAGTGGGTTGCCATTTCCTTCTCCAGTGCATTCGTGCGTGCTAAGTCGCTTCAGTTGTATCCGACTCTGCACGACCCTATGGACGGCAGCCCTTCAGGCTCCACTGTCCACAGGATTTTCCAAGCAAGAGTATTGGAGTAGGTTGCCATTTCCTTCTCCCATTTTCTATCCAGAGATGTCTCTAACTTTTTTATCCCTTAAAGTAGTGACTGTTTTGGTTTTTAACTTCAGTATGTGTTTAGGTTTGCCATAGGTTGCTTGTCATTCCATCTTGTATCCCACTGCTTCTAACTTTAATTACTTTCCTTCTGAAAAACAACCCTTTGAGGTTCTGTTAGTCAGTGTCTCCTAGTTGTAAACTCTCTCAGAGTTTGTCTGAGAATGTATTAATTTTGTACTCACCTTGTATGGTGTTTTGGCTGGGTATAGAATTCTAGGTTATCATTTTCTCTCATCATTTTGAAGACCTTTTCTTACTATCTTCTGACTTACTGTTTCAAAATTTTTATCACCTTACCTGTCTGTCCTGCCTTCTTGATAATTTTCTTAAATCTATTTTCCAGTTTACAAATGATCTCTTCTGCTTTGTCTTCTCCACTGTTCAAACAACCCATCAAGTTTTTTATTTCAATGACTGATTTTCCCTTTCTAGGAGTTTTATTTGGTATATTTTCAGGTTCACTCATTCTGTTTTCATAAATATAGTTCTTACATTTTCAATTATTTTAAATAGTTTTAACAGTTTTTATCCAGTAGTCAATTATTTGAAGTTTTTGTCTGTTTGCTATCTCTTCCTCATTGTTGATTGTTCCTTTGTGTGTTTTTAATTTCATTATTGTTAGCATATCTTTAGCAGGGTTTATTTAATTGAACTTTGTACAGTGTAACGAGGTTATATCCTACTGTATTTGCTTCTACTAGGTGCCCCGGAGGTATTACTGACTCAGGCTGATTTTCCTGGTCGGGAATTCTGGGTCACTTGAGTAGTGAAAATTGCTCAGGTTTAGACTCAGTGTTATGAATTCTAGGTGACATTTTTTCTGCTCAGAACCCAAGATATGTCAGGGTTTACCCCTATCTCCCTATGCTGCTGAGTGCATGTATTCTAGTTTCCTTTTTCTTAGAGGTGAGTGCCCTTTTGGTGGTCCTGGTACAATGTGGTATTCTTACTTCTTACACCACTCCTCATACAGACCCAGTGTCTTCCATCTTTTTTCATGTATGAATGAAAACCTATTTCTAGGTTACTGGAACTGGCCCAGGATGCACAGCATCTCCTGATGCTGTTATCTTTCCAGTTTAACAATGCTTTCAACCCCCAAGACTTTATTTTATTGTGAGCTCAACTATACTTAAAAACCTCATCTGAAATATGTTCTGTTTTTTGTTGTTGTTGTTCATGCTGATCAGCTTGTGAGACCTTAGTTCCCCGAGCAGAGATCAAACCAGGACCCCCTATAGTGGAAGCACAGAGTCCCAACCACTGGACTGCTAGGGAATTCCCTGTTTTCTGGTATTTTAGAATAGCTTTTATGTGGGAAGGTTTTCAGATGATCTAATCAGCCATGTTATCAGAACTGATATCCCACGCATAAAATTTTAACTTTTCCTAGAGGGTGAGTGGAGAGTGAAAGGAGTTGGAAGGAAGGGAGAAGTGAGAAGGGCATGGCGAAGAGAGGGATTGTAGGAGAGCCTTCTTTTCCAGGTGCCTTCATTGATGTTTGGACTCTTGCTGCTTAACTGGTCCATAGTGATCAGTTTCAGCATCATCTGGGAGGTTTGTTAGAAATACGGAGTCTAAGGCTCCATTCTAGATCTACCAAGTTAGAATCTGTATTTTTATTTTTGCTTTCTTTTTGCCACACCATGCAGCATGATCTTAGTTCCCTGACTGGGGATTGAACCCATGCCCTCTGCATTGGAAGCTCAGAGTCCTAACCACTGGACCACAAGGGAATTTCTGAGAATCCGTGTTTTAATAAAAATCTCCAGGTGATTTGTGTGCACATACAAATTTGACTGAAGACTATTTCTGATCTAATTAACTTCCATAAAATGGCTATTTTTGGGGGGTCAAAAACCTTCTTCCATTCTTGTTGACCACTCTTGACTCTGGCTTTATCTTTTTCTCCAGTTAATTTTTAAATGCCTTCCTGAAATGACGTTTGTATTGAGGTTTTTGAGAACATTCCTATTGGTGATATATTGAGGAAGTGTTACTGTGACAGACTGTCATATTGAATGACGGCAAAATCTTAATGCTGGAGCAAAGCCATTATGAAATTCTCAGGGTACTTGCTTTCTACTCAGCTCTGCAGGGTAGAAAATTGAGAAAGGGGAGCGTTCTGTATAGAGGGCTTTAGAGAGAGCTATATAGAGAGCTTTTATTTTTCACTGGTGTGTTTGCTCTGCACATGGAGGATTCATATTTGCTCATACCCCAACGGTGCAGAAGAGCTCCTTTTGCTCCACATGCGCACCAACATGTACTATGTCCTGTCTTTTTGATACCGTTCAGACAAATGTGAGGTGATACCCTGTGGCTTTTTTGGTTTGTGTTTCTCTGATGAATACCATTGTTGAGCATCTTTTTGTATACTTGTCCATCCATATGTCTTTGGGAAAATGTCTATTCAGTTCTTTTGCCCATTTTTAAGTTGCTTGTTTTTAGCTTTTGAGTTATAGGAGTTTCTTATATATTTACATTTTGGATATTAACCTCTTATCAAATATATGGTTTGCAAATGTTTTTTCTCATTCTGATTGTTTTTTCATTTTATTGTTTCTTTTGCTGTGCAAAGATTTTTAGTTCAGTGTAGTCCCACTCGTTTATTTTTGCTTTTGTTTATGCTTTCGATACTGCATGCAAAAAATTGTTGCCACAGTTTCAAGGAGCTTTTCTTTCTCCCTGCCCTCAACCCGTCTGGCTAGGAACTTTTACAGTTTCAGGTCTTATGTTTAAGGTTTTAAATAATTTTGAACGTGTATTTGTGAGTGGTGTAAGATTAAAGGACTTAAGAAACATAAGAACCAAATGTAAAGTATGACTCATGCTTGGATTCTGATGGGAACAAGCCAACTGAAAAAAAAGATTTGTGGGGATAGTTGGAGAACTTTTGAGTATGACTGGATTTCAGATGATGTTGAGAGATTACTGTAATTTTGTTAAGTGTGATAATGACATTGTGATTATATTTTTAAAAGTGTCCTTTTCAGTCATACATGGGTTTTGGAAGTGTTTATAGTGGAAGAGATGGGTGTGGGATTTACTTTAAAATACCAGCTAACAAAGTGAGTTTGAGGGTATTAGGTAAAAATGAGATTGATCATGAGTCTGTACTATTGAAACTGAATGGTAGATTCATAAGATTGTGTTATACTTTTCTCTCTTCTTCTATGAATGCTTGAAAATTTCCATAATAAAAAATGTTTTTAAGAGTCCTAGATTTTTAGAGTCAAGAAGCAATTTCAGCAAGAAGTATGATTTGTCATAAATATGTGCTTTTCTGAGAAAAGGACTCAGTATCTTTGGTTCTTTCTAAATGCTTAAGATTTATCTTGAATTTTGAAAACAAAGGACAGCCTTTCAAGAAAGACAAATGTTGACCTTGGAAATGCTAGGAGTGGAATAGAAATGTGTTCACATAATGTTATATATGTATCCACACGGAAACCTACTCGTAACTCTTCCGAAGGCTTTTTTTCCTCCCCAGGGCTTTATTTTCCATGACAAATTCCCATAATTCCAAAATGTGTATTTCAGATTTTGTTGAGTTATCAGAATACTGCCATGATCAGGAGTTTGGAATCAGACACACCTATCTATATTCAAACCCCAGCTCTGCCACCTATGAACTGTGGTGATAGAGGGAAATTTTACTTAAATTCTCAGAACCTTGATTTCTTCAACTATCAAACGGGAATAATTATAGTGCCTACCTCATAGAGTTGTAGTGAGGATTAAATGACTGTATCTCATGTGTGGAGAGTTTAAATGATCATGTTCTTGGAATGCTGTGAGTGTCCATAGAATCCTAGCTTGTCTCTATGTGTTAGAAATCTAGAAACTCAGGAACACGGCCCTTTGGAGACAAATGCCTCCTGTCTGTCTTTATAACTCCATCTCAGTTGCAGTACATAACTTCTTGTGTCACTGTAAGGCATTCACTCCTCTGAAGCGCATTTGTACAAAATTCCTCTGTTTCTGGAGCTGACAACTCAGAAGTGCAGTTCCACGTATTTGTTTGTCTCATTTCGTTTGGGCTTGGTTTGTCTTCTCAAATTCCCCCAGGCGAAGAGAGTGAGATGTGAAAACTAAGCTTAAAGACCGTTTTCTTGATTGCGGAGGGCACTTCTAGATACTGCCTGGGCTACACAGATGAGCAAGGCCAGCCTGTGTCCTCAGGGCCTCAAACGTGTGTGTGTTCAGAGAAGAAGGAAGGTGGTGTGAAAGGAAAGTTTTAGAGTCAAGGTTTCACTGGAATCTTGGCTTTCTTGCATATCTTTGGCAAGTCATCTCTTCTGTCCTTTGAACCCCAATTTTCTCAGTTATGAAATGGAGTTTTCTACGTCACCCGTTGTTGGGTGGATCAAAGGAGACAGTGGCATTGCTTTTGAACCACACAGTGCCATGCATACGCTCACTGATATTTTCGAGAGAGTGTCCAGCTCCTCTTGGCATCTCAGCAGGCATCAGAACAAGCAGGGAGCAACGCCTGAACACTCTGTAGGCTGCTGGAGCGTGAGCTGGGCCTAGGGAGGGTCTGAAGCAGAGCCTAGCCCCACTGTCTTGTTCTCAGCCTCCTTGTGTTGCTCCTAGGCCCAGACAAGGGAGCTGCCCAGGACGTGGTCCTTGGTCCAAGTTGCAGTGTCCCTCGGAGCAACCAGGAAAGCCTACCCAGAAGGACAGGGAATGAGGAGTCACAGTCCCTAGGGTCGCTCTGCACCTTCATACAGATCATTATGGGATCCCCAGGACATGCCGGCCAGTGTGCAAAGTGCTGGGAACAGAGCGTGAACCAACAGACCTGGAAGTTGTAAGTTCAATGAGCAGCCCACTGGGTCTTCCATGTGCCTGGCCCAGCACTGTCCAGTAAAACTTCCTATGATAATGGAAATATTTATGTATCTGGACTTCCCTGCTATCTCAGTGGTAAAGAATTCACCTGGCAATGCAGGAGACATGGGTTTGATCTCTGAGTCAAGAAGATCCCCTGGAGGAGGGCATGGCAACCCACTCCAGTGTCCTTGCCTGGAGAATTCCCATGGACAGAGGAGTCTGGCAGGCTACAGTCCATGAGGTTGCAGAGAGTCAGGCATGACTGAGTATACAGCCTGCATGCCATGCAACTCAGTAGTCCCTTACCCCATGTGAGCATAGGACTCTTGAAATGTGGTTTGTGTGATTGAGGGCCTGAATTTTTAATTTAATTAATTTGAACAGCCGCATGTGGCCAGTGGCTACCATATTGGACAGTATTATACAGCACTGGAAGCATTCTGAGAAAGTTAGAAGGGTACCCATGCACACCAAAGGTTTGATTTCCCTTCTTAAGAAAGAGCTGTATCACTCAGAAGACCTGATTTTAGCTCTCTGCCTCCCACTGTGTGTGGATTTGTTATGGTACTTGGCCTCCTCTCTGTTGAGCTTCCTCATCTATAAAACAAGAACAGAAGGACTGGATTAAATTCTTTCTTTCATTGCTAAATTCTGGACTCTCTTGTGATTGGCTTTTTATTTGCGTGGTATATTATTACTGTGCCATCACCTCTGTAACTAAATGCCATGGGCATAGGAGTTTAAAACAGCAGAAGCTTATTTTCTTAGTTTTGGGAGGCCAGAATTCCAAAGTTGGTTTCATTGTGTTGAAACCATGGTGTCCGTAAGGACTGTGTTCCCACACAGTCTCGAGGCTTGAGGGGAGGGCTCGAGGGGAAACCAGCTCCTGGTGGCTGCCGACACTCCTTGGCTGGTGGCTGCATCGCGCCAAGCTCTCCTCCCTGGGCACATGCCGTATCTTCTGTGTGTGGATCTCACTGCCTCCCTATCAGGACACTTGTGATGACACGTGGGGCCCACCAGACCATCCAGGGTAACCCCCCTATCTCAAGTAATCATTCTCAGAGACTTTCCATATAAGGTAACATTCGGGTATTACGACCCAATGTCTTGGGGGGCTGCTCTTCAGCGTAACACACAGTACTATTTAGTAATTTGGGTTAGCATCCAATCAGAATGACGCAGCCCTGTGACTGGATGCATGAGCGTTACCGCCTGCCCACATGCTCTCCAGGGGAAAATTGTTCCAGCTTTCAGAATAGGGACTTGAGTTCGGTATGAAACACACTTCCCTGCTCCCCTGGTGGCTCAGACGGTTAAGCGTCTGTCTACAATGAGGGAGACCCGGGTTCCATCCCTGGGTCAGGAAGATCCCCTGGAGAAGGAAATGTCAATCCACTCCAGTACTATTGCCTGGAAAATCCCATGGACAGAGGAGCCTGGTAGGCTACATGTAGTCCATGGGGTCGCAAAGAGTTGGACACGACTGAGCGACTTCACTTCACTTCCCTGCTCCCACCTTGATTTGTTTATGCCAGAACAACTGTATAAAAGATTGATTGACTCATGCATATGCCCCAGTTCTTATACTACCAATATTGAAATAATGCCCACATCACCAGCAGCCTCCAAAACGGGTGGCAGGGGGCTTTGACAGGAATTCGAGTCAAGAAGACCCAAACTGTATTGTATGGGGTGAGAGAAGAGAGCGTTTGTTGGATCAGCTGGGTAAGTGATGTTTCTCTAGCTGCATACTCATAAATTTGAAAATAGAAAGGATTGGCCCTAACACAGCCCAGGAACAGCTTGTAACTGATTTGGAACATCATGTTTTACTGTTACTTAATCAAATCTGAGAGCAGTGGTTGGGGAAGTAGGTTTTGTAAATATTGCTCTGAAGCTTTCACATTTCAACAAAGAACAGATGCCAAGTGTTTTTTAGTATTATCAATGTTCAAAGTTATTGAAATAAACCACAGATATACTCCTTGAAATAGCAAGATGCCAACAATGGCCTGGGGTGGGGGAAAAGATGGAGAACAGAGGAAGAAAAATGAACTTGTAAAGTTCGAAGGGAGAATAAGTTGACTGAAAGACCTTCATTTTCTTTCTTTCTTTTGCATAAGAGGCCTAAAAGTGAAATATTTATCATCACAGAGAGAGAGAAACACAATTATCATTTAGCATGAGTCACAACATTGTGTTATTCAAAAAGGAACAAGATGACTTAGAGGCAGAATAAAATCACTTCATTTGTCTCTCAAGAACACAGAGTTCTTTTGGTTTGCTTAAGTCCTTGGATTAAATCAGTGGACAAGCATCTGTTCTGCTCCCTCAGATGGCCAGTGGCTTTATCACGTCCCATTCACCAGTAATGATGAGGTATTTCTTAAGTATCAGGCAGCATGCTTTACTTGAATTATCTCATTTAGTCCTCATGTTGGCCTATAGTAGGGCTAGTATCAATAGCTTCCCAAGGACAGGGAACACAGTCTTTTCCCCACCTCTAAAGAAAATCTCACTGACTTCCGGCTTCCTGACGGAGGGCATTTTTCCTTCAGATTCCTGTCTGGCTCTGACTGATGAGTTAACACCCTGATTTCCCAAGTGTGCTCATGGCAGGCACGTGAGCTCTGTGGACCGGTGCCGTAGAATGCTGGGTTCACAACGTGCCTTCTAAACAGGCCTTTATGGGGCTCCTGCGAGGCCAGGCCCCGGGCTAAGTGTTGGGAACACGCTCATCCTCAGCCTCCCAGAGCCCACAGAGTTTTCAACGAGAGTGCTACGGGGCATTTTAGGCCAGATAGTTCCTCTCTGCGGGTCTGTGCTGCTCACAAAGAGCCTTCAGCATCCCTGGCCCTAACCCACTAAATTCCTAGCAGGGAGACAGCTAAAAATTCCACGGCACGTTTCCATTTGCCTCCAGAGGGCGCTGCTGCCCCTGGTTGAGAACCACTGCAAGGAAGATGGATTTGGAACAAAGCAGAGAAAGTTTAGATGTGCGTGTCTTGGGTGTGGTGCACACTTGTCTCTTTTTCTAGGAGTTTGGCCCATTGTAAGTTAGGACAGTAGAGGGTGGAATTTAAAAAGCAGAGGGAAAACCAAATCCCTTTATCTGAGAAGTTGCCGCCTTAGAAGCTGCTGCTGAGGCGGGGACCAGGGAGCCACTTTCTTCCTTTTCCTTCACCTCCTCTCCACAGTCTCCCACCAACTACCCTGTTCCCTGTCTCCATCAAAGGGGACACCTGATGGGCCTGAGTGACTGAGCCTAAGCCAGAGGCAGAGGGGGAGCCTGAAGAGGCACAGTGAGGGGCTAGGTGACCCGGAGCACCGTGGACGGGGGGCAGGTAGGAGGACTCCTCCATAAGGCTGATGAGCAGCCTGGGGGCCCATGTAAAGACATCCTGTCCCCATCCTCCAGATCCCTGGAGTGTGGATTGATGCAGCCCACAGCAAGACTATCCTGGCCACCAGACTGTACCCTCCCAGCCTCCCCCTTCTGTGAACAGTATAGCAAAGGATTTACACTGCGAAGAAGAAGAAGGCCGGGACCCTGCCCTCCAAAAACTCAGCATCTGGCCCAGCTCTCCCTCATGAAACCTACCAAGTGCCATGCGTTGTCTGGAGGCTGGGAGTGAATGACTCCTTGGCCTGCACGGAGTTTGGAGACCAGCAGGAGCGACAGGCCACTGAAAAAAGATTTATAGGACCAACTCATTTCAAAGTTGGACCCGACGTGTGGTTGGCAAGAGTGTGGAGGGACCGAATCGTTGTGCACAGTTGGTGGAGATACAGCTCGGTGAGACCTCTGCTGAGAACAGCGAAAGCTGAAGATGCACGTACCTTATGACTCAGTGACGCCACTCCTGCTCATGCAACCCAAAGAAACCCAACTAGGAAGACACCCAGTCAGGTACCGACGGCACCTTTCAGCAGGTTTCTCTGCAGTAGTGGAAGGAAAAAAAAAGCATCAGAAGTGCTGAACAGGAGGATGAAGGAATACGTTCATCATATGTCAGGGTACATCTGTGAAAATGTGTGACCTGAAACTTCACACATGCCTGTGGATGCATCTCACTAATCTGATCATGAACAATAAAAGCACGTTACAGAATAGTATGTACAGTATGGTCCCGTTTGTATTAAGTTTATTTTATTATTGGCCACACCGGGATCTTAGTTCCCCGACCAGGGATGGAACCCCTGCCCCCGGCACAGAAAGTGCAGAGTCCTAACCACTGGACCTCGAGGGAATTCCCTGTATTAAGTTTGAAAACACGCAAAAGAATGCAACATATTGGTTAGACATGCAAGCGTAGATAGTAAAAATAGAATGAAATAAATGGGAATTATAAGCCCTAAATTTATATTAGCAGGTAATTGTAAGGAGGAAAAAGGGAATGTAATTGTGCATGAGACTGCAGGGATCTTCACCCGTGGCTGTATTTTCTATTTTAAGGCGGATGGGATGGTGCCCACTTTGGTATTCTGTTGTTATTTATCTTCAATGCCCAGCCATCTTCTGTTCCCTTCTGTCCTTCCTGACAAAACCTCCGCTTTATTTAGGGATCTACTCGCCCTTTATACATCCTATGGGGGCCTCCGGGAAGCTGACCCACCCTCAGGCTTGTGGGGCACGGACTCATCAGTTTAAGGACTCATCACTCTTAACTACCAGTTGGTTTAGAAAAGGGCATGTGGTCCAGCTGTGTTCAGTTAAACTCGGCAAGGTTTCCTGAAGTCTTCTGGGGAGCATGCTCTCTAAGGAGAGGGCTACAGGAAGCCTCTCTGTCATTCTCTGACTCTCTTCCTGGACCCCAAAGAGGAAGCACACAGTCCTACTTGCCAGGGCGGCCCTCCTCCAACAGTGAGGGGAACAGCCTTAAAAAGCAACCACCTCTGTAAACGGCAGAGTGCAGAGATGATTAAATCCTTTGACTATCACACTGGCTCTGAAGCCCGTCCCACCTCTGCTTTTCCAGAACGGGAGCCAGTAAATGTTCTTGAGGTTTGAGCTGCACTGAAAGCATTCTCTCTGTGCCACGAAGGTTGCTATGGAAGCCCACGGCAATCATTCCCTGATCAGGAAAGTTAAGTGTTTCTTAATTTACTCGGTTTTAAGCTTTTCTCCTATTTGTACTATAAACATTTGTAGTAGTAGCGAGGTTAGCCACTGAGGAAACCCACGACAAGAAGGAAACCAAATATTAATGGAAAAAGATCTTTGAAGAGTCCGGTGTGATCGTGATCGTCTCTCTCTCTCTCTTTTTTTTTTTTTTTTTGAGAACAGGAGTATTAGTTCCCTGTGTCTGCTGTAACAAATTGCTACAAACTTGGTGTCTTACAACAACAGAATTTATTCTCTCTCACTTTGGGGGGCCAGATATCTGAAATAAAAATGCTGGCAGGGCTGCGCTCCTTCCAAAGGCTCTAGGGGGAGGCTCCGTTCCTTGGCTCTCCCCGCTTCTGGCGGCTGCTGGCATCGTTCTGGCCTGTGCCTCTCTCTTCACAGTCTCCTCCTGGGGTTTCTGTGTCTCTCCTCTTCTGTTTCCCATGAGGACACTTGTCACTGGGTTTGGGGCCCCTGGATATTCAGGATGGTCTCATCTTGCGATCTTTAACTGAATTACATCTGCAAAGACACATTTCCCAGATAAAATTACACCCACAGGTTTGGGGAGTAAGGACATAGGCATAAATTTTTTTTTTTTGGTGCCAACATTCAACCCTGTTTCTTGGGATTTTACAGAGCAAACAGATGACACGGTTTTATCTGCAACCTAAAAAGTGGTTCCTGATTCATAAAAAATAGGAATAAATAGATCAGTAGTTACTGGTGCTCTATAGAAAGTATTAAATCTTCTCTCATCCAAGTTGGGTAACTGCTTAGTTAACATTTGAGAGTTGGGTTTTTGTGTTTTTGTTTTAAAGATTTTAACAGAGGAAATGAAGTTGCGTGATATATGTGTTGGACAACATGTTCTTGACACTGTAAATTCCTGGCTCCCTGGGAGACAAATGGTGTCCCGCCTCAGATAACGTCCCAGGACAAATGTGAACAAAGAAACCCAGCACCACACACAGGTTAGCCAGAAAGGAAAAGTGTGAATAAAATTAGTAGATCACAGATGAGCGTGAGAAGGGACAAGCTAGTCACGTTTTGAGACCATTTGATCTCCTCCGAGAGATGATAAGTCTCTGAAAGACAGCTGTGGATGTTGGAAAGGAAGGAAAGGACCTTGAACTTGGAATCAGACAGACCCGATTTGCACTACTGACATGTTTCCATATGATCTTGCGGAAGTAATATCCTGTCCCTGGATCTGTTTCATCTCCCCCTTAATCTTAGGAAAGTTGCACTTCCCAATACAATTTTATTTTATAAAAAATGGGGATGATGATGCATACCTCTCAGGGTTTGGGCTTCCCTGATAGCTCAGTTGGTAAAAAAAAATCCATCTGCAACGCAGGAGACCCCGGTTCAATTCCTGGGTCAGGAATTGACCAGGAATTGTTTGGAGAAGGGATAGCCTATCCCTCCGCTGGAGAAGGGATAGGCTACCCACTCCAGTATTCTTGGGCTTCCCTTGTGGCTCAGCTGGCAAAGAATCTGCCTGTAATGTGGGAGACCTGGGTTCGATCCCTGGGTTGGGAAGATCCTCTGGAAAAGGGAAAGGCTACCCACTCCAGTATTCTGGCCTGGAGAATTCCATGGACTGTGTGGTCCATGGAGTCGCAAAGAGTCAGACACAACTGAGCGACTTTCACTTTTCAGGGTTGTTATGAGGATAAATTGATTTGTCCTCTGCAAGAGAGCTTTGCCCATAGTCAGGGCTCAGGACATGTCTGTTGCATGAGAATCTGAACTATAGATGTCTTCGGTGAGTGGCCGATGAAGAACACCTTCAGCGTGGGTGTGTTACCATAGTTCTTCAGACTCATCAGTTTCTACAAGGCTTCAAGTGGAAATAGAAAGGCCAAGGTAAACAGACTGGACTTCAGTTTCTAGCCATCACAGAGTAACTGGTGTGGATTAAACCTGCCACCACACACAAATATAAAAATGTTGAGAACCTCTGTCAGACAGTGGGCAACAAATATAGCAGTCACGTGATCCCTGAGAGGCGGGAAACTCGAGGATTGAGTCCCATAATCATCTAGCACTCTGCCTGGGGACAATATTCTGACTGTGGCATGAAGAACTGGAATTTGACCAGAGCACAGGGGTCCCACTGACTTAAGGAAGCAGAGGTCAGAGTTCAGGGCAACTGAAGGAGTGGAATCCACGGGGCAGCATGTTGCAGAGGAGGGCGCCATACAGGGAGAGCTGAGTGTGGGGGATGTCCCCTTTGAATCTGTGGTTGAAAGACACATGTGCAAACAAGTCCACCTGTTGCTCACGGAGAACGGCAGCCACAGGGTTTAGAGAAGAATATAGGTGCTAGAGGATAAAGAGTGCTGGGGATCATTGACTATTAGTCCTGCCAGAACAGAGAGATTTCATTAATGGCTTGTGAATACCCTGGCATTCAGCTGAGATGTGAGAAAGGTCAGGCCTTAGGAGTAAAGACTTAGAGCAGCGTTTCTCAACGCTGGCATTATTGACCTTAGTTCTTTCTTGTGTGGGGCTATCCAGTGCATGTCGGGTGTATAAGCATCATCCCTGGCTTCTACCCAGTAGGTGCCAGGAGTGCTCCACCACCTGGTAAGAACCAAAAATGTCTCCAGAGGTTGCCAAGTGTCCCCTGAGGCAGAATCGTAGTTGAGAACACTGCCCTAGGGTAAGATCTAATTTGTACTTTTCGGAGAAGGCAATGGCACCCCATTCCAGTACTCTTGCCTGAAAAATCCCATGGACAGAGGAGCTTGGTGGGCTGCAGTCCATGGGGTCGTGAAGAGTCGGACACAACTGAGCGACTTCCCTTTCACTTTTCGCTTTCCTGCACTGGAGAAGGAAATGGCACCCCACTCCAGTGTTCTTGCCTGGAGAATCCCAGGGATGGGAGCCTGGTAGGCTGCCGTCTGTGGGATCACATAGAGTTGGACACAACTGAAGCGACTTAGCAGCAGCAGCAGCAGCAGTAACAAAACCCAAAATAATGTCCTGACAAGATTTGCAGTTTGGAAGGCAGAGTGTGTAAGTTTGAGTCCTACCAAGTTGGAGGGGCTGGGCTTTCCACAGATCCACACTAACATTGTAAAATTAAACCCGCACTAGTTCAAGACGGTTTGCCAGTAACTGAACAGCAGAAGCCATACGTTTCAGAGATAATAAAAAAATCTACAGTATACACCCTACTATGTATTAGTCACAATGTCTGATTTTTGGTCAAGAAATACTAGACATACAAGGAAATAGAAAAATGTGATTTCTAGTCTAGAAAAAAAAAAAAAAGCAGGCACTAAAATCTAAACCCAAGGTAGCCCAGATATTGGACTTGGAAAATGAAAGCTTTAAAGCAGCTATTACAAATATCAGAAAATTAGAGTAAACTGATAATCTTGGCAAAGAAATAAAGACTATAAAAAAGAACAAATGGAAATTCTACAAGTGAAAGTAAAAACTGGAATGAATAATACCTGAATGTATTTAACAGCAGATTTGAGATAGCAGAAGACACAGTCAGGAAACTTGAAGACAGATGAGTAATAATGATTCAATCATTATTGCAGAGATTTTTTTAAAGCTGAAGAGAAAAGAGAGTGAAGAGATTTTCAAAAATGAACTGAGCCTCAGGGACTTTTGGGACAATATCAAATAATCTTATCTATGTGCAATTAGAGTCCCAGAAGGAAGAGGCTGAGAGGGTTCACCTCCAGCAGACTTGTATTACAAAAAATGACAAGGCATGTCATTCAGGCATAAAGAAAATGAAACCAATGTCATATTAAAGCAACCAAGACAACAAAACTTGTGTAGTCAGAGGGAGGAAAAAAAAGAAGTCCCCCAATAGTATTCAGGGGAATTAAAATCACAGTCCACAGTGACACTCTCTTAAATCCTTTTGGTGGCTTTAAAATATGTCCATAAATTCTTTGATTCTTCTTTCAAAAGATGGAGGTCAGGTCTCTCCTCCTTGAGTGTGAGCTGGCCTCCATGACTCACTTCTAATGATTGGATTATGGTGGAGGGATGGTGCCTGATTTCCAAGGCTGGGTTGTAAAAGGCCTTACAGACTCCAGCTTGCTCTCTCCTGGCCTACCCTGGGGAGGCCAGCTGCCCTGTTGTGAAGATGCTCGGGCAGCCCTTGGGAGAGCCCTTGTGAGGAACTGACCTCCCACCCACAGTGATATGAGTGAGCCGTCTTGAAACAGGGCCTTCCAGTCCATCAAGCCTTCAGAGGAGGAGCTTCCATGGTGGTCCAATGGTTAAGACTTCATGCTCTGAATGCAGGGGACCCAGGTCCGATTCCCTGTCAGAGAACTAGATCCTGCATGCCGCAGCTGAGTCCTGGAGCAGCCAAATGAAATAAAAAGCCTTCAGAGGCTTCAGCCCTGGCTCACATCTTCACAGCATCCTCACTGGAGACCTTGAGTCAGAATAGCCCAGCTAAGCATCTGCCATAGAAATAGCGAGATGATAAAAGATTTTTGTTTTGTGCTGCCAAATTTTGAGATAATTAATTATATACCAGGGCTGCCCTCATAGCTCAGTTGGTAAAGAATCTGCCTGCAATGCAGGAGACCCGGATTCAATCCTAGGGTCTGGAAGATCCTCTGGAGAAGGAGATGGCAACCCACTCCAGTATTCTTGCCTGGAGAATCCCATGGACCGAAGAGCCTGGCAGGCCACAGTCCATGGAGTTGCAAGAGTCAGATCCGACTTAGCGACTAAACCACCACCACCAATTATGTACCAGTTGATAAAATTCAATCCCTTCCTTGATGGATCTCAGTTGCCACCTCTCTCACACTATACAGCAACTCCAAAATCTCTCACTCTATTTCTTATTTTCTATACTTTTCAAAAAAAATTTTTTTTTTCTTACTTTACAATATTGTATTGGCTTTGCCATACATCAACATGAATCCACCACGGGTGTACACGTGTTTCCCATCCTGAACCCCCCTCCCACCTCCCTCCCCATACCATCCCTCTGGGTCATCCCAGTTCACCAGCCCCAAGCATCCTGTATGCTGCATCGAACCTGGACTGGCGATTCATTTCTTATATGATATTATACATGTTTCAGTGCCATTCTCCCTAATCATCCCACCCTCTCCCTCTCCCACAGAGTCCAAAAGACTGTTCTATACATCTGTGTCTCTTTTGCTGTCTCACATACAGGGTTATCGTTACCATCTTTCTAAATTCCATATATACGCGTTAGTATACTGTATTGGTGTTTTTCTTTCTGGCTTACTTCACTCTGTATAATAGGCTCCAGTTTCATCCACCTCATTAGAACTGATTCAAATTATACTTTTTAATGGCTGAGTATATACTTTTCAAAATTTTAACAAATACTCTTTAACTGTCCAAGCCCAATTCTCCCCTCCTCTCCCCTCCCCCACCTCTCTCCCTTTCCCTCCCTCTCTCTCTCTTTCTTCTTTATTGTTTACTTGATTTTGGTTTTGTTCTGTTTAGCCATTTTCCACTGTAAATTCTCACCTGCATTTTTCTGGTTCTTTTCACACTGATGAGCCAGATTTCCCTAGTAAGCCCCCAGAATGGAAGAGAGTGTGGGGAGGGGCAGAGGAGCAAATGTTAACCAAGTTTTTCTTCAGTAGAACAGGGAAAGCTAGGAGCACAGGTCTGACTGTTTGAGTCCCCATGGACTGCAGCCCTCCAGGCTCCTTTCTGTCCAGGCAAGAATACTGGAGTGGGTTGCCATTTCCTCCTCCAGGGAATCATCCCGGCCCAGGGATTGAACCCGAATCTCTTGTGTCTCCTCCGTTGGCAGGCAGAGTCTTTTACCACTGGGCCACCAGGGAAGCCCCTCACACACATTATCAATCATTTTTGTCCCTATTACATTAGTGTTTAAAACCACAATTTGTTATATATGTCAGGTAAGGTGTTAGTAGCTTTAAATGTGTGTATTTAATCCTAAAAACACATCCCAATGAGGTAGATACTATTATCCTATTTTTTCAAGAAGAAAATTGAAGCACAGAGAAATTACTTAACCACACTCAAAGAGCTGTCAAGCAACACGATCAAGGTTTAAAAATAACTCAAAAGCCCATGGCTGATGTTGATATGCATATTGTACCAAATTGGGCTGACATTGGTTCAAACTCAGATTTAACTTTTATAAAACCACAAGGCTGACTTCTCACAGATTCAGTTCTAGTCAAAGCTATGGTTTTTCCAGTTGTCATGTACAGATGTGAGAGATGGGTCATAAAGAAGCCTGAGTGCCAAAGAATTGATACTTGGTGGTGGTGCTGGAGAAGACCGTTGAGAGTCCCTTGGACTTCAAGGAGAGCCAACCAGTGAATCCTAAAGGAAACCAACCCTGAATACTCATTGGAAGGACTGATTCTGAAGTTCCAATACTTTGGCCACCTGATGTGAAGAGCCAGCTCATTAGAAAATACCCTAATGTTGGGAAAGATTGAGGGCAAGAGGAGAAGGGGGCAACAGAGGATGAGATGGTTGGAGAGCAACACTGACTCAATGGATATGAGTTTGAGCAAACTCCTGAGATAGTGAAGGACAGAGGAGGCTGATGCACTGCAGTTCTTGGGATCACAAAGAGTTGGACACAACTTAGCGACAACAACAACAAGACCTTTTAATGCCCTTGTTGCCTAATCTCCCTTCTTGGGCCAGAAAGAAATCCAGGATCTCCAACTACTACAAAACAGGTGATCATTCTCTTTCTTCAACCATAGATAGAATCTCAGTGGAAAATTCCTGGAACATCTCAGTTCAGTTCAGTTCATTTCAGTCGCTCAGTCATGGCCTACTCTTTGCGACTCCATGGACTGCAGCACGCCAGGCTTCCCTGTCCATCACCAACTCCCAGAGCTTGCTGAAACTCATGTCCATTTAATCAGTGATGCCAGCCAACCATCTCATCCTCTGTTGTCCCCTTCTCCTGCCTTCAGTCTTTCCCAGCATCAAGGTATTTTCCAATGAGTCAGTTCTTTGCATCTGGAACATCTAGGTTTGCAAATGAACTCTAGTTTGTATACACACAGAACCCAAGGAACAAGATTATCCTGATCATCACCTTTCTATTTGTCAGTTGCTCCTGTGGACAGCAGGAGCATTTGCCCCACAGGATTGAATTTACACACCCTTGTGCGTCATCTGACAGGCAAACCTTCCTCAACACGGTAAGGTTTGGTGTTGAAAAGCAGTTGCCTCTGTTGCCCATGCTGTTTTCGATTTCAGCAAGGGTACGTGTCTTTAAAAAGAAATGCTCATTTTTATAATTAAGAAAGTAGCATAATAACACAATAGAAAACAGAAGGGGAAATTACTCATAACCCAAGGCCTTGAGACAATGATTATTCTTATGACGCATCCATCAGGCATGCCTTGGGCCATTGTGCTCTGGCATTTTGTGAGGCCTCTATTTGGGCTCCAGATGTCGAAAGTTTAGCTTTCAGGAACTGTTTGTTTCTGCCACTGAAATATGGTCTATCTGCAGCTGAGACTCTGTCTTTGCTCAATTCGGAAGTCTGGGAGCTTTGAGCCTCCCCTCATCAGCCCTGCTGGAGGGCTCCCTGTGATGGAAGGTGGATTAGTCAGGTTTTCTGTCGTTCCACCACATGCTCATTTCTTGGTATAACTGATTCTGTTATTGTTTGTAACCATCTTCCTCCTCCCCAGGAGAGTATTATACATCCACACCCTTTGCCACATGACTCCCAGGAGTGATGCCCGTGAGTGGAACTTATTTCTTCCAAGAGTTACTCCAGTGCATGGAATGTATTGTCAGACTTGGCCATGTGACCTGCTTTGGCCAGTGGAATGTGAGTGGACATGATCCAGGCTGTGTCCAAGTAGAAGCTTTCAATGGTCTTGCCCAATTTGGCTTGCCCTCTTGCCATCAAATCACATTCCAAATGCTGGCCGCTCCTTCAGCCTGGGTCCTGGAGTGAGAAGACATGGATCAGAGCTGAGTGGAGCTGTGAACCTGATGCAAGAAGGACTCTGTTGTTGTAAACCCCTGAAATTTTTGGAGTGGTTTGTTCCAGCAGAATACTGAGTAGTACATTGGTTCTCTAGGAGAGCAAGGAGGAGTCCCTCTTCTGGGACAAACCTTCCACAGTGGAGGTATCTCAGCTACTTCCAGCTCCCTCCCCGAACTGAGGCATAACAGTCCTTGCTTCACAGGTAGGACTCAGACACTGGCGCGTACCTCCATGATGTTGAAGGAAAGCAGTGTGACATGGAGATTAAGTTGGAGCCCTGCCACTCGCCTATGTGTGACCCTGGGTAAATGTGCTTAACCACTTTGTCCCTTATTTCTCTCCTTTTTGTAAAAGAATAGCACTTACCTTAGAGTTTTGATGCCAAGAATAAATGTGGTGACAGGTCACTATGGAGTTTATGGTTATTGTGCTTCCACTGACTGACTCATCTGTCCAGGCTTTTAGGAGAGACATTCATAGAATGCCAAGGAGAACTTGTAGAGCTGGACCTGGAGGCCCAGAGCTACTGGAGTCCTGCTGCCCATCTCTCATCTCTTCTGGTTTCTGACTGACTCTATTCTCTCTTCTTGAAGATTAGTTTTTTCCAAGTCCCAAGAAGCAAAGGGCTGTCCCCACTTACACAATCCAGGGAAGAACTCTGATGGTTCCGACATGGGTCATGTTCTCACCCATCAATCAATCTCTCTGTCTGGGGGTGAATACCAGACAGCCACGCCTGGGTTCACAGTCCTGAACCCACTGCTAGAAACGTGAAAGGGGGATCAAGACAGCAGCACCATAACCAGAGTTACCACACGACCAACACGTGATTACCCTTCTTTGGCTGTGGTTTGTGGTGGTTTTGGGCAGCATAAAAACACATGGTTTTGGAAGCCATGCAGCTGTGTGAACCCGAGGAAATTTTTAAAGTTCTGTAAACCTTTGTATCCTCATATAAAAATGAGGGTAATAATTTCCTTCTCCCTGGTTTGTTATGATTAAATAAGATAACATATGAAAGCATCTGGAACACAGGCTCAACAAATACTAATAGTTATTATCCCCCATGTTCTGTGATCTGTGCACCTGGGACTGCCTGGGAGAATTCTTTCCCTCCTTTCCTCATGTCCCTGTTTTTTACTTTGTGGTGAGTAACACAGATCTCAAGTGGAGCCAAGGGACCCCCCATCAGTTGCTCACTGTGTTCTCTCCCTGGAGGCAAGCCACACGGGAAAGCTGATTAACAGAGGGTGGTGTCCTGAGAATGAGACTGGAATATACAAAAGAACTTGGGTAGTCTTCACAAGCGTTTCTCCACTAGGACGCCTGAAATACTTTCACTTGCTACGTTAGCAAATCTTAACCTACTTGATGTAATCAACCCCTCAGAGTCTGATGAAAACTATAGACCACTCTTCTCTGAAAGATGCACAGTTGCACAGACAATTTCGGAGGGCCACAAAGTTTCAGGAAACCCAGCCCTGGGACCCCAGGTTCAGAGCCCTTGCGCTAGATAGGGAATCTTGCTAAGGAAACTCTAACACCCGTTAACCCAGATGGTGGTGCTAGTGGTGGACACAATGATAACCTAGATAGGGTACCACTGCCAGAAAGAAAAAAGCCCCACTGTTGTTATTACTGTTACTATTATTGGTATCATTGCTTTCTTCTGTCCTTGCATGTTCCCTTCAAGATTCCAAGTCCTGGGGGACGAAAGTCCAATTGGCCAGTGGGGTCATGGGCACTCCTTGGCCTGGGGAGGGTGAGAGACTTTTTCAGTCACCCAAGACAGCACAGTGCAGGAGAGGTAATTTCCCCAGAAGAAATGAAAATATTAACCATAAAAGGAGGCATGGAACCCCCCGCCTTGTATGACCCCCAAATGACAAATGTCTACTCATAGCTGTGCTGCTTACATCTGTCTCAATTTTCCTCCTGGCGACTGCTGCTGAGAAGCTAAGAGAGGTATTTCACCTAAAGCTCTGGCACCCATCATCTCGTCTGCATCACAGGAGTTGCTTATTCTAAGAGTCTCTAAATAGGAACTTCCCTCCTGGTCCAGCCGCTAAGACTCAGTCCTCAGAAGGCAGGGCGCCAGGGTTCAGCTCCTGGTCGGGGAACTGGATCCCACAAGCCACGACTAAAGATCCTGCATGCCGAAACTAAGACCTGGTGCAGCTAAATAAATAAAGAAACCAAGAAAGATGAGACTCCAAGGCGTCAAGTGACTTGCCCAAGGACACAGATGCAAGACGGCATAGCTGAGCTGACAACCTGAACTTGTTCATCTACAGGTCTCCAGCAGATGCTGGGAGGCTGGCTGGACCAGGAGGAAGTGTGTGGTGTGTGTGTGTCTGGCTGGACCAGGAGGAAGTGTGTGTGTGTGTGTGTGTGTGTGTGTGTGTGTGTGTGTGTGTGTGTGTGGCTGGACCAGGAGGAAGAGTGTGTGTGTGTGTGTGTGTGTGTGTGTGTGTGTGTGTGTGTGGCTGGACCAGGAGGAAGTGTGTGTGTGTGTGTGTGTGTGTGTGGCTGGACCAGGAGGAAGAGTGTGTGTGTGTGTGTGTGTGTGTGTGTCTACACGTTTCACCACGTGGGCCTCACATGGGCCTGGAGGGGACCTCAGGGGAGGGTCCCAGAACACAAGGGTCTAGTCCTGCGCCAGGGAGAAGGGAGTCTGCTCTCTGGCCATGCAGGGTCTCACGTTTATAGACGAAGCCCCGTGATCTCTAAGAGAAGCCTGGCCTCAGCTCTGCGAAGGGATTCCCGGGAAACTAGAGTGGATGAAACTGACAGCCCTCCGCGCCGAGGGAGGAGGAGGCCGAGGCCGGCATCCGGCTTGGCTTCCTGCGAGTCTCACCGAGCACCGGGCTGTCTCCGCAGTAGCTTTGGCGGCAAACAAATCGGCCCAAGAAAAGTAGGTCAGCTTGCGGCCAAGCGGCACTTCCTGCTGGTCTCCGGCGCCCCGCTCCGCGCCCTCCCCACTGCTCCGCACTCCGCTCTTCCTCGGTCTGAGCTCCCTGCGGCTCCCCTTCTCTCATCCCTCCTTCCTGCCCTCTCCTCCTTCTGGCCCCCTGCCCCTTTCTCTCTGTTCTCTCTCCACCGACATCCTCTCCTCCTTCCTCTCTCCGCCTCTGACACTTCAGGTATTAGTACAAGAATACAATCAATCTGTTGTCTTTCAAAACAGATAACGTGCTTATTTTAAAGGGATCAAAGGTCGCAGAAAAAAACGCAAAATCCTACCACTCAGGATTAACCTTAGTGAACACGGAGTGAATATATGCACATATTTTTGTGTATTATGTATACGTATATAGTAGAGCATATATACAGTTTATTACAATGATATACTATTTTTATTGAGAATATTCAATTTGATAGTTTACCTTTAAATTCAATGCAAGAAAAGATTACTGTAAATGGAAAGAACTGTTGAATTTTAAATAAACGTGTCTTTACTACAAGAGATAGAATAAAATATTCCTTTAAAAAGGGAGGAAAGGAGGGAGAGAAAGAGAGAAAAGAAATGTAAACTAAGTGGTTGGGGATTTGTAAAACTACATGTTTTGGTTTTTATTGTAACTAATATAATTAATCCTTATCAAGAAAGATGGGAGCATTGATATTTGTGCATTTTCTCCTATCACTTCTTTTGCCCTCAGATTTTTTTCTTAATATTTATTATTTACTTATTTAATTAATTTGTTTGATCACACCAGTTCTTAACTGTAGCATTTGGCATGCTATATCTTTAGTTGTGTGTGGGATCTAGTTCCCTGACCAGGGATTGAACCCAGGCCCCCTCCATTGGGAGTGCAGAGTCTTAGCCATTGGACCACCAGGAAAGTCCCCTGCTTCCTGATTTTTAACAAGTTACACTATGATTGTTTTTAATTTTCTGAGCTTCACACTCAGTAAATATATGTATTTATATATTACATATTCACTTATATAAAAATCTATTTCTCATAGTAACCATTGTTGTTGAGTGCTAAGTCATATCTGATTCTTTGTGATCTCATAGACTGCAGCCAGGCTCCACTATCTCTTGCAGTTTGCTCAGATTCATGTCCGGTGAGTCCGTGATGCTATCTAACCATCTTCGTCTGCCACCTCCTTCTCTTTTCACTTTCAGTTTTTCCCAGCATCAGGGTCTTTTCCAGTAAGTCGGCTCTTCGTTTCAGGTGGCCAAAGTATCTGAGCTTCGGTTCAGCTTCAGTCTTTCCAGTGAATATTCAGGATTGATTTCTTTTAGGATTGACTGGTTTGATCTCCTTGCTGTCTCAAGACTCTTTTCCAACACCACAGTTCAAAAACATCAATTCTTTGGAGCTCAGCCTTCTTTATAGTCCAACTCTCACATTCATACATGACTACTAGAAAAGCCATAGCCTTGACTATTCAGACCTTTGTTCCCAAGTGGTGTCTCTGCTTTTTAATGACAGACCTAGCTATGTCTAGGTTTGTCCTAGCTTTCCTTCCAAGGAGCAAGTGTCTTAATTACATAGCTGCAGTCACTGTCTGCAGTGATTTTGAAGCCCAAGAAAATAAAATCTGTCACTGCTTCCACTTTTTCCCTTTCTATTTGCTATGCAGTTATGAGACCAGATGCCATGATCTTAGTTTTTGAATGTTGAGTTTTAAGCTAACTTTTCACTCTCCTCTTTCACCCTCAACGAGAGGCTCTTTAGTTTCTCTTCACTTTCTGTCATTAGAGAGGTATCATCTGTATCAGAGGTTGATGCTGTTTCTCCTGGCAGTCTTGATTCCAGCTTGTGATTCATCCAGCCTGGCATTTACTCTACATGTAAGTTAAAGAAGCAGGATGTAGTAAAACCATAGTAAATAGTAACCATAGTAAAGCACATTTGCTGTTGGTTCTATATTTAAATAGATTCAATGCTTATGACTAGCCCCTTTCCTATGTCTTTTGCATTCCTCAATCATTTATTTACAGTCATCTTAGTTGTCTAAATTTCATTTTGAAGTCACTGTTTCAAGAATGACTTATGGGTTCTGTATTGCTTGAACAACATCATGGACTGGGTGCAACCTTCTTAAGACACTCTCTCTCATTTAAAACTTTATAGACAGGATCCTATTGTGTTCTGGCATTGAGTGCTGCTATGGAATTTTTTGAGGATAGCTAGAATTTTTTTTTTCTTCATTGTGGGTAGTTTACTTCGTTAATTATTGGAACAATTCTTTCTGATTCTATATAATTCCCGTTTAACTGGAACATATATGAGCATTCTGAATAAAATTTTCCTGCCATGGATTGTGCTCTTAGAGATTAAAAAATCATTCCTCTATCACAGGAAAATTATTTGTAGCCTGTGGTCTTTAAGTATATCTTAAATGTTGGGGTATCAATTTAAGGAATCAAACATCCATATGTTGGATATTTTTTGTCTTCCATATCTGTTAGTTTCTCCATAAAAGTTTTAAGATATTTGTCATTTTAATTGTAGCACATCTTTTATTTCATTAATTCAATTTTCAGCACAAGATCTGCTTTTTCTTTGCTGTCCTGAATTATGTGTTCAGCTCAGTTCAGTTCAATTGCTCAGTCATGTCCGACTCTTTTCGACCCCATGAATCGCAGCACACCAGGCCTCCCTGTCCATCACCAACTCCCGGAGTTCACTCAGACTCACATCCATCAAGTCAGTGATGCCATCCAGTCATCTCATCCTCTGTCGTCCCCCTTTCCTCCTGCCCCCAATCCCTCCCAGCATCAGAGTCTTTTCCAATGAGTCAACGCTTCGCATGAGGTGGCCAAAGTACTGGAGTTTCAGCTTTAGCATCATTCCTTCCAAAGAAATCCCAGGGCTGATCTCCTTCAGAATGGACTGTTTGGATCTCCTTGCAGTCCAAGGGACTCTCAAGAGTCTTCTCCAACACCACAGTTCAAAAGCATCAATTCTTCAGCACTCAGCTTTCTTCACAGTCCAACTCTCACATCCATACATGACCACCGGAAAAACCATAGCCTTGACTAGACGGAGTTCATGATCTGAGCCACAGTCAGCTCCTGGTCTTACTTTTGTTGATTGTATAGAGCTTCTCCATCTTTGGCTGCAAAGAATATTATCAGTCTGATTTAGGTGTTGACCATCCGGTGATGTCCATGTGTAGAGTCTTCTCTTGTGTTGTTGGAAGAGGGTGTTTGCTATGACCAGTGCATTTTCTTGGCAAAACTCTATCAGCCTTTGCCCTGCTTCATTTCGTATTCCAAGGCCAAATTTGCCTGTTACTCCAGGTGTTTCTTGACTTCCTACTTTTGCATTCCAGTCCCCTATAATGAAAAGGATATCTTTTTTGGGTGTTAGTTCTAAAAGGTCTTGTAGGTCTTCATAGAACCGTTCAGCTTCAGCTTCTTCAGCGTTACTGGTTGCGGCATAGACTTGGATTACTGTGATATTGAGTGGTTTGCCTTGGAAACGAACAGAGATCATTCTGTTGTTTTTGAGATTGCATCCAAGTACTGCATTTCGGACTGTTTTGTTGACCATGATGGCTACTCCATTTCTTCTAAGGGATTCCTGCCCGCAGTAGCAGTAGCATAGGAACTTGGAATGTCAGGTCCATGAATCAAGGCAAATTGGAAGTGGTCAAACAAGAGATGGCAAGAGTGAACGTCGACATTCTAGGAATCAGCGAACTAAAATGGACTGGAATGGGTGAATTTAACTCAGAATTATGTGTTATTTCCATAATATTGTTGTTTGGGTCCTCAATTTGTTTCCTTAGTTCTTCAGTCTCCATCGAGAGCATCTCACTTGTTTTATTTTCTTGTTTGGCGTTCTTGTTTTATTGACATTCATTTTCTTATTTGTTGCTATATAGAATGAAGTAGTTGTAACGGATTTCCTTCTCTTTTTGAATAATGCTTTCTTCTTGGCTGAGTTTTTTATTTTATATTTGCATGTCCCTTCCCCCACCTTTCCTTATTCCTGCCTCCTTCTCCCTCCCTCCCCACCTCCCTTCCTCTCCCTCCCCTTCCTCCTTCCTTCCCCTCCCTGCCTCTCTTCTGTCCTTCCTCCTTCCCTCCCTTCTTTCCTTTCTTCCTTCTTTTCTTTTTTTGCAGTAAGTCTGCACACTTTCTACCACATTTCTTTTCATTTTATTTATGCTTGAAAATGAAAGTGAAAGTCGCTCAATCGTGTCTGACTCTATGCGACCCCACAGACTATACAGTCCATGGAATTCTCCAAGCCAGAATACTGGAGTGGGTAGCCTTTCCCTTCACCAGGGGATCTTCCCAACCCAGGAAGTGAACCCAGGTCTCCTGCATTGCAGGTGGATTCTTTACCAGCTGAGCCACAAGGGAAGCCCAAGAATACTGGAGTGGGTAGCCTATCCCTTCTCCAGTGGATCTTCCTGACGCAGGAATCAAATCAGGGAATCCTGCATTGCAGGCAAATTCTTTACCAACTGAGCTGTCAGGGAAGCCTTTATTTATGTTTGGACAGCACTAATCAGACATTCTGTTTGCAGTTATAAAGCATAGATGACATTTTGACTTTCTCCCTACCCTATCTGAAACCAGATTGTTTCTTCTCCAAGTTGTATTTTGAGGGCAAGGTATTTTGTGTTCTATCCACTTACCTGTGGCCTGGGGGGGGTGAGGGAGAGAGATCAGCAAACATGCTGTCTGTTAGAGTTGTCTGGACTCTATTCTCTCTTCTAAATTATGCCAAACATCCTGGATCAAGATTCACTCCTCTCAGTGGGGATGGTGGTGATGGTGGTGGTGTACAGCCATTTCTCCAGGGGTTGGAATATCCTTGGTTTTGTTTTCCGATTCAGCATATAGATTTAGAGTCGTCCTTTCTTTGTTCACTTTTCTCTGTTGTTTCCTACCATCTTCCTATTTCTTCCCAGCAACTCTTTCCCCTACTTCTGTATCAGAAGAGAAAAAAGTAAGAATTAGGGGATTCAGTAAAACTTCCCTGGATTTTGTTGATTTACAGGTAGAACTTCTGGGCGATGGTGGCCTGAGAGCCATGCCATGTTGTCCTTTCTGCTTTGCTCCATAATTTTTGTTTCTTTTCTTAATTTATCTTTCATCGGTTTACTCCTTTGGTCTTATCTGAATACTACTGATGACTCTCTCTTTTTTTGCTTAACTCTTTTACTCATTGTTTTAGATGTCAGGGCTGGGAATTTTTATTTTATTTTTTTGCTTATTGTCAGGGCTGGGAAGTTTTGAGATGCAATTTCAATCACCATCTTAACTTGGAATTTCTGAAGTTGTGCTCTGTCCGTGACACCCGGTTATCCATAAGCCCACCACTGTGATTAAAAAAATCCTCCCTGGGGGACTTCCCTGGTAGTCTAGGGCTAAGACTCCACATTCCCAATGCAGGGGACTTGGGTTCAACCCCTTGTCAGGCAACTAAATTCCACATGCCACAGGTAAGAGTTTGAAGGAAAAAAAATCCTTTCTGGCCCTCATGCATAATTTATTTATTTGCTCCTTCATTCACTCATTCATTCAACAACATTTGTGTTAAGACACTGTGATAATTATACTATTTCTTCACTCTCACTTTCAAACTGCACATTCTGCACATTCCTAAATCAGATTTATTCAGACAGTTTAACTGATTGAGAATATTGTGCCACCATGTAAGAACTACCCAAAACATGGAAAATTAAAGAAACTTTTTTCACATGGTTAAAAGATAGCTTGGAGGGGATAGATTAAGTTGTAAATGTAGCCTTTCAATTTTAAAAACTCTGCCAACAAAGTTCACTTCAAAACTAGCTCATAAACACATGCACACACCCTGAAGTTGTTTAGGTCTTCAGCCCTGCTATTTACTAGTCTTCCAACTTCCTGTTGTACCATCCCTTAGCTTTCTGCTATTTCCATGTCATTGGAACATTTTGTTTGTATGGTACTTCATAGTTTGGAAAGTGTTTTCCTTATTGTCTCTCTCTCTCTCTTTTTTTTTTCCCCCTCTTTCTTTCCTTCCTTCCTTCCACTCATTTTTTCCTTCAATTTGCTAAGGAAGGAACCAAGATTTAGAAGGTGTGACTGTCTTACATGGCTGGCAAGGGAGAAAAAGTAGCAGAGAAATGGAATTCAATACAAACCTCTACTTGTTTCCCAGATATTATTGGTTCCTGCTGTCTTGAAATATATGGGACACTTTTGTTCATAGGGAATAAAATTTAGTTCTTGCTTATGGTGAGAAAGCATGGTACATATAATTTTGTATCCCATTTTTTTTCCCCCAAGACTATACATCATTAGCATTTAAAAATTCTCCTCAGCTTTTCAGATGTCATTTTTGGTGGATATGTCACAATTTACAATGCAGTTCTCTAACATTGGACATTTAGATGGTTTAGGTGCTGTTATTTTCCTGTAATAGCTGAAAAAGTAATACACATATTTGTGACATATAGCTTTTTGCTTTTGTTGAATTCTTTGCTTAGATTAAGTTTCCAGGAATGAAATGATCAGGAATGTCTTATAATAGTGCTTTCCAAAGAGGTCATTGTAATTTATAATGGCACTCTTAGTGAATGAGGCTCTACTTTCATTCCAGCTTGGCCCGAATTACATCTTGTTTGTATTGTGAAATTTTGCCAAATTTGGCAGGTTTAAAATAATGTGTCAAGGTTGCTTTAGCCTGCATTAAAATTTAATAGTATGGATTTTTTTCATAGGCTTTTTTACCACTTGTATTGGCCCATATAAATTGTCTATTTATATTATCTCTCTATAGGATCCTAAAAGTGCCCACAAAATCTGAATTACTCAGGGTTTGACATATTTGGGGCTTCCCTGGTGGCTCAGATGGTAAAGAATCTGCCTGCAATGCAACAGGCCTGTGTCGGGAAGATCCCCTGGAGAAGCGAACGGCTATCCACTCCAGTGTTCTTGCCTGGAGAATTCCATGGATGGAGCAACCTGGTGGGCTACAGTCCCTGGGGTCAAAAAGAGCTGAACATGAATCTTCTCTGGTCTCTCCTACACCTGGGTGGGGAGGGAAGAAACAAAACAGCAGGCATAGGACAGCTTCTTGGCATTCCCAGGTGCCATTCCCAGGCTATTATTTGAGTAAAACGCTGTCAAATCATCAGAGCCTATTGAGTCCTGACAGCCTCTTTTTCACATCCTTCATCTTCCTTTCTTCTTTGTAAGATGCCTGTAGCCACTGGGAGTTGAGTCTTCAGCCAGCTGTACAACATGGGTATTGTCCTCATGGACTGTTATTCTCAGCCTAACCTGAATGACACTAAGCAGTGGGGCTTTCTGAGCCCCAGCGTGTTGCCGACTTAGTGATGTGGATCCCTTGGTCCCGGGTTCCTTGAATAAGGGGAGAGGGACCTGTCCTTGGGGTGGCAGATGCTTTGCGTGGAGGGTCTGTAATATCAATACCTATGTGAATCCAGCACTTAGATTCTGTTTGTGTTGAATGTCGATACTGTACGGATAAAACAGGAAGTTGTTAATCTTTACCTCTGCACCCATGTGCTTCAGAATTAGGTGAGAGTCCAAACTCAGTATCCAAACAGAGAAACAGCTAGTTACCCAGGTGGAGAAGTTGACAGATGCTATGCAGGGGGCCTGAAAACCATCCATAAAGCACAAAAACTCAAACTACCTTCACCTCCCCACTGTGAAGCTCCAGCTGGAATCCCACAGAGACTTGGAGCCCCCAGTATTCAAAATCTCCCCCACCCCATTCCTTGGCGTCTGTTATCTTAGTGACTAAGACCATGAATATATATCTATGTGTCTGTATGGACACGTATGTACATGTCTCTATGGGCTTCCCTTGTGGCTCAGCTGGTAAAGAACCCACCTACAATGACGGGAGACCTGGGTTCGATCCCTGGATGGGGAAGATCCCCTGGAGAAGGGGAAAGCTACCCACTCCAGTATTTTGGCCTGGAGAATTCCATGGACTGTACAGTCCACAGGGTCACAAAGAGTTGGACACGACTGAGCTACCTTCACTTTCACTTTCTGTATGGAAACCCACATGTCGCTTTCGACTTCCTTCTTCCCTTCACCCCCAGTCACACCCAGTCGCTCACCAAGTCCTGATGATTCTGCCTCCTTAATGTCTCTCCAGTCTGCTCCTTCTTCCCTTCTCTCCATGGACCTCCAGCATCTCTGGCCGGGGTGGTGACTGAAGAGTCCTCCTGACTTCTCTTGCTGCCTTCACTACACCAGTCTTACCATAGGTCTGCATTCTCTTGGCATGAAGGGCCTTCATGATCTCACCTTTGTGTGTCTCCCCGGCCATGTGCCCAGCTTTCCCTTCCTGTAGGCTCCGGCCGTTTGATCCCCCTTCAGTTCCTCCAGTGTGGGGGCCACCTGCTGCACTTCCCCTCCAACGCAGCCCCCACACCTCTGCCTTTCACATTGCTGGCTGATTCCTCTCCATCTCAGAAGTCTAGATGGATGTCTCTCCTTGACCCCCTAACCTGGCAGAGTCGGGGGCCTTCCCCTGTGTCCCTACTGTGCCCTGTGCCCACCCCCCACCCCGTGGCAGGTATCAGGCTGTATCATAATTGCCTGTTTGCTGTGGTGGCTTCATTGCCTAATACAGAGCCTGGTGTCTAGTAGATGGTTAATCAGTATTTATACAGCAGCTGGCTGAACAAAAACAAGAGAGATTGGCTTGGCACCAGATGAGCATGTTAAGACCTGATAGGTTACCAAGATGTATTACTGAGAAATTATATCTTTTTGGGTATTAATATCTTTCTGGCTAGTCTCCCCCCCGTGCTCGCTCTCTCTCTCTTTTTGCTGCCCTTCTCCTCTTCCTCCTTTATCTTTTAGCTTATGTGTTCTCTACAGCTTTTACAATCAACATGCATTTTTTGTAATAATAGAATAAAAAAAAATGACTAATTTGTCTTATCACCACCAGGAATGAATTTTGCATTCTGGGTTTTGAATTTTCTGGCCCAGAGATAAGACATTGAAGCCGGGTGCTGCTCCTTGAAGGCCTGCAACAGCCTTCTATGTTGGTTGTATTTTTGTATTGCTTAGCTACACAGTCTTTCAAGGATTTTCAGCCCATTAAGATGGATGTATTTGGATGAAAAGGCGTTTAAAAAGTCTTTAAAATGCTAAAAGCAGGCAAAATAGCAAACGACATTTAAAAGGAAGCAAAAACACTGAAGGGACGAACAGCGACACATCATGGAAAAAAGAATTACTTTTGAAAAATGCCTTGCTACCTATATGAAATTGAGGTGGACGCGTCCTTGGACGAATAAGCCAAAAGCGCTCGAGTGAAAGACTCCCGTCCGGCGCACGCGCAGTGCAGGGCCACCCGGCAGCCGGCGCAGTTCTCGGAGAGCCTGGGTTTTCGCCGCGAGGCCCGCCCACCCCAGCGGAGGCGGGGCGGCTCCCGACGGCCCGGAGAGGTTCTTCCGCCCGTCCGTCGCCCGAGTGTGAGGGCTGGGGGCTCCTCGGACGGGAAAGTTTTCTCTCAGGCCGGGGAGAAAGCGCATTCTGCATTATCTCGGGGTCCTGTTCTTTGGCTCTAGACTTAAAGGAAATGGAAACGTCTAGTCGAAGTGCTTATGCCTCCGGCCAGTTTACGCTCTACACAGACCTTTGTTCTGGTTCCCTAAAGCTATGTAAATGCATTCTCCTCCGCAACTTAGTGGTGTCAAACAAGCATTTTTTTGTTTGTTTTGAATTGATGGATTCTGTGCGGGAGGAATTCCAGCGGCTTCCTAAGGCTGGCGGCCCGAGTCCTCTGCAGGCGTCGTGACTCATCCGTCTGGCGGCTGTCGTCGGCTATTGACTGGGGGTCCCCGGCCCCCCTCCACGTGGATCCGTCCACGCGGGCTCCTACCTGGGCCCCTCTGCGCGGCGTCGCAGCGTGTCGTGTGTCTTCCCCAGAGCAGGCGCCAGAGTGGCTGGGGGCCAGGCGGGAGCTGTGTGCTCTCGGCCGCTTGTCCTGGAGAGTCGCACAGGGCCCCGCCCTCATGGCGCGGGAGAGAGCGGTCCCAGGCCCTGCCCGGCCTCGGAGCTGGGGTGCGCTGGGAACGTGGACCCCGCCTCTCGGTGGGGCGGCATGAGGGATGGAGGTCTGGGGGCCACTGAGGCACCCTCCCTGCTTAAAGACCTTCTTTAGGATTCCACTGGCCAAAGGGTCGCGACTGAGCTGCTGCTGCTGCTGCTGCTAAGTCGTTTCAGTCGTGTCCGACTCTGTGTGACCCCACAGACGGCAGCCCACCAGGCCCCCCGTCCCTGGGATTCTCCAGGCAAGAACGCTGGAGTGGGTTGCCATTTCCTTCTCCAATGCATGAGAGTGAAAAGTGAAAGGGAACTCACTTAGTCGTGTTCAACTCTTCGCGACCCCATGGACTGCAGTCTACCAGGCCCTTCCCTCCATGGGATTTTCCAGGGAAGAGTACTGGAGTGGGTCGCCATTGCCTTCTCCACGCGACTGAGCACGCACGCCCTAACGCACTTTTAGGTCGAAACCCAGATTCCTATGTCAGACAGAGAACCTGGCGCCCTGCCTCGCCCCTCTGGTCTTTCTGGTTCTCCATCACGTCAGCGTCTTGACACCGGCTCCCCACCTGCCTGCTTCCTTCCTTGCAAGGCTGGCCGCTCCTCCTCAAGTCTCAGGTTGAAGACCCCTTGAGAGAGGTCTTCCCTGGCCGCCGGACACAAGCTCCGAAGTTCTCTGTCTCCACACCACTCCATTCCCTTCATCTGGCCTATTCCACTTTGGGATTACGTATTGATTTCTTCATCAAGTGTAAGATCTATGCCTCTTTTATTAAAAATATATCCCCACCGCCTAGCACAGTGCCTGGCACGCGGTCTTCACCCAGTAGAGATGTGTTGGGTCAGTACATACACCCTGCAAGCTGCCTACCTCAGATAGGCTGGCTGAGAGCTGGATTTTAGGGCTGGCCCTGAGCCCCACATGAGCACATTTCCAACAAGTCCGCTATGTTTCATCTCCCCTTTGCTCTGCCTTCGCGCCTTTGCAAAGGCCTTGACTTCTGTGCTAAGGCACCTTCGAGGAGCCCTGCGACTGCTAAGACCAGGAGGACATTAAGTGGAAGCAACGCACCCTAGCAGCCAGCATGTTGGAGGCTGGGACAGACCGCCAAAGGAAGGCTGGTCTGTTGCAACTGGAGATCCAGCCCCTCCTTCCCATGTGACAATGCACCGAGATTCATTTCCAGTTCCACTAGGGTTTTACTGGTATTACTGGAAGTCGCTTTTGATAACGGTTGGCAATAAAGAGAAAGACTCAATCCCTTAAATGTGCTTACAAAGGGCTTTTGTGTCATGTGTAAAATATTGCAATTATTTTAAAAATGTCTTTTAGGTGAGCTTCCTTCCACCAGGTGAGCTGACAAAGCGGCTGCGAGTTACCGTTGGCATGTAACTTCCATTAATTCAAAAAAAACACGTAATTAACCCCATTGTTAATCCTTTCCCCTTCATTCACTCTGCACTGGTCCAGTGGCCTCTTGGCTAGGCTTCAAACCAGGGAGAAAGCCCCAATTTCAGGGCCTCTGTGCTCATTGTTCTCTCTGCCTCATGTACTCTTGGCCCAAGGGTTTTCATGATTCACCTCTTTATCTCCTTCCAGTCTTTACCCAAAGAACATTTCCTCCAGGAGACCATTGCCTGAACATTCTCTTGAAAATTGCAACCTCCTGGCTCCTGCCCAACAAACTGAGCTCTTTTTAGTGTCAGTTCAGTTCACTCGCTCAGTCGTGTCCGACTCTGCGACCCCATGAATCGCAGCACGCCAGGCCTCCCTGTCCATCACCAACTCCCGGAGTTCACTCAGATTCACGTCCATCGAGTCAGTGATGCCATCCAGCCATCTCATCCTCTGTTGTCCCTTTCTCCTCCTGCCCCCAATCCCTCCCAGCATCAGGGTCTTTTCCAATGAGTCAACTCTTCGCATGAGGTGGCCAAAGTGCTGGAGTTTCAGCTTTAGCATCATTCCTTCCAAAGAACACCCAGGGCTGATCTCCTTCAGAATGGACTGGTTGGATCTCCTTGCAGTCCAAGGGACTCCCAAGAGTCTTCTCCAACACCACAGTTCAAAAGCATCAATTCTTCGGTGCTCAGCTTTCTTCACAGTCCAACTCTCACATCCATACACGACTACTGGAAAACCATAGCCTTGACTAGACGGACCTTAGTCAGCAAAGTAATGTCTCTGCTTTTGAATATGCTGTCTAGGTTGGTCATAACTTTTCTTCCAAGGAGTAAGCGTCTTTTAATTTCATGGCTGCAGTCACCATCAGCAGTGATTTTAGAGCCCAAAAAAATAAAGTCTGACACTGTTTCCACTGTTTCCCCATCTATTTGCCATGAAGTGATGGGACCAGATGCCATGATCTTTGTTTTCTGAATGTTGAGCTTTAAGCCAACTTTTTCACTCTCCTCTTTCACTTTCATCAAGAGGCTTTTTAGTTCCTCTTCACTTTCTGCCATAAGGGTGGTATCATCTGCATATCTGAGGTTATTGATATTTCTCCCGGCAATCTTGATTCCAGCTTGTGTTTCTTCCAGTCCAGCGTTTCTCATGATGTATTCTGCATATAAGTTAAATAAGCAGGGTGACAATATACAGCCTTGACACACTCCTTTTCCTATTTGGAACCAGTCTGTTGTTCCATGTCCAGTTCTAACTGTTGCTTCCTGACTTGCATACAGATTTCTCAAGAGGCAGGTCCGGTGGTCTGGTATTCCCATCTCTTTCAGAATTTTCCACAGTTTATTGTGATCCACACAGTGTAATAATAATTATTGTTTTCACTAATTGATTTCTCCCACCAAAATTTAAGCTGTAAGAGGGCAGGAATTTTTGTTTGCTTTCTTCACTGCTGTATCCCCAGCTCCCAGCACAAGGCCTGGAACATAGTATGTGCTCAATAAATACTTTGTCTAATGAATGGATAAACAACTCTGTTAATAATCATCCTTATTCTGGGCATTTATTAAATTAAAATTAAGTAAGACAATGCATATGTAGTTCCTGGCACATAGGAAGTATTCCATACCTTCCTTTGCCTCCTGCATCCCTCCTCCCTTTGCCTGGATAAGCAATTCACAGTAATGAAAAAGAAAAACTTGATGGCTTCAAGAATTCCTTCAAGATGCATCCATACTTGCTGTCTTCCAATTCCACTCAGTTCTTGAACCCACCCTCATCAGGTTTTTCTACTTCTGTTCACTGAATCTGCCCTTCTCCAAGTCTGCAGTGACCTCCTTGAGGCTAAATCCAGGTCCTTATCTGATGTGCTCCATCAGTAGTACTTGACACGGTTGATCCCCTTGTCCTTGACATTGTTCTTGGGAAGCCTCCTCTCCTGATCCTCCTCCCATTGCCAGAGAGCAGTCTTCTCTGCTGAGTGTCCGTACTCGTTTGCTCTCTAAAGGTTGAAGTTCTCCAGAACTCATGCCTTGGGCCCCTTCTCTTTTCTATTCATACTCTGTTCCTATGTGATCTCATCCAACTTCACAGTTCTAATCCCACCCACATGCTTCTGCTGACTTCTGAATTTGTATCCCCATCCTGGGCCTCTCCCTGAATTCCACTCTGGAGTACCCACTGGCTTCCTCATTATCTCCACTTAGAAGCTGAACAGGTTTCTTAAACACAGCAAGTCCCAGCAGAGCCCCAGTCCACCTGCCCCCCGTTGTACATCAACTCACTCTCTGACACAATTTTCCCATCTTGATTAATGGCAGTGCCATCAATCCTGTAACTCAGGCTTAAAACCCTGGCTTCATTCTTGATGCCTCTCCTTCTCTTATGTCCCACGTCCAACTGGCAGCAAGTCCTCTTGGCTGGCTTTCTGGATCTATCCAGAGTCCAATTCTCAGCACTCCCTGTAGGTCGCTGTCATCTCTCTGTTGCTTGGATTTTTGCAGTGGCCTTCTAAATGCTTATGCTTGCTTCCCCTGCAGGTAATTTCCACACAATGATCAGAGAAATCTTGTTAACATGTCAATCAGGCTGTGTAACTCCCGCGTCCCAAATCTTCCCAAACATGTGTCTCCTCTTGCCTCTCTGGATTATTGTTCTAGAGCTGCCATAACAAGGTGCCACAAACTGGGTGGCTGGAAACAATAGAAACTTGTTCTCTCACAGCTCTGGAGGCCAGAAGTGCAAACTTAAGGTGTCAGCAGGGCCAAGCTCCATCTGAAGTTTCTGGGGGAGGCACTGTCCCACGCCTCTCTCCTAGCTTTTGGTGGTTCCAGCAGTTCTTGGTGTTCCGTGGCTTGTGGCTGCATTATGCTAATCTCTGCCTCCATCCTGATACTGTCTCCCTGTGTGTCTCTTCTTTTTTTATAAGGACCCCACTCATTGGATCTAGGATCCGCCCTAACCCAGTGTGGCCTATCTTAACAGAATACATTTCTAAATACCCACTCATTGGATCTAGGATCCACCCTAATCCAGCGTGGCCTATCTTAACTGAATACATTTCTAAATATGGTCACCTGCTGAGGTTCTGGGTGATTGTGAAATTTGGAGGGAGGCGCTATTCACCCTCGTCCTCTTTCTCACCTCCTTTCAGCTTCATCCGCACTGTCCTCCTCATGCTCCTTGATCATGCCAGGCTTGTTCTCACTTCGGTCTTTGCATTTTCTCTTCCCTTTGTGTGGACTGCTGACTTACTCAAGTCTTTTCTAAAATGTTACTTTCTCAGTGAGACCTTTCTTGGCCATCCTCTCCAAAAACCTAACTCCTCCCACTGGATTTCATATTCCCCCCTTCAGCTTTATATTTTCTTCTTTAGCATTTATCGCTTTCTAACATACTATATATTTTATTGTTTTCTTTGTTTATATATACCAGTAGAGTGTAAGCTCCATGAAGGCAGGATTTTTGGTATGTTTTGTTCACTCTTCTCTTCCCAGTACTCAAAACAGTGCCTGGAACATAAACGGTGCCCAATAAAACTGTTGGAAAATTTTTGAATTAATGAACTGAATTGTCTAAGAGTGGACTCGTTTGATTATTGAATTTTATTTTTTAAAATTTTTATTTATTGATTGATTGATTGCCATGTGGAATCTAGTTCCCAGACCAGGAACTGAACCCATGCTCCCTGCTTTGGAAGTATGGAGTCTTAACTACTGGACTTCCAGGGAAGTACCTAGAATTTGTTATTTGAGTTTATTTTTTAAAATATTTATTTATTCGATTGCACCAGGTCTCAGTTGGGGCACATGGGATCTTTTAGTTGTGGCATGTGGGACCTAACTCCCTGACCAGGGATCAAACCCAAGCCCCCTGCATTGGGAGCAGGGAGTCCCAGCCCCTGGACCACCAGGGAAGTCCCTATTTAAACTTATATACAAACACTGTTCATTTCTATCTACTGACTTTTTCTTTCTGTTGACTTCATTTTTAGGTAGGTTCTTCTCTTATTTTGCGGGCAATGACCACTAACAACTCTAGGTTTATATCTTACCAGCTTGATAAGAATCTCAGTCAGCTATTCCCACAGCAGTGCTACATAACAGGATGTCCAAAGACTCAGTGGCTTTCTACAACAAGCATTTATTTTTCTGGCTCACAGCTTTCTGCTGGTTGACTGAGACAGCTCTGCCCTTTGGGGATTTTTCCTGGGCTCAGGTCTACTCCATATGTCTTCATATTCTCTCTGGATCTGCATCTATCCATGAAATGTTCTGCTCATGGCAAAGGGTGGGAGCCCAAGAGTGCAAGTGGAAATATGTGATACCTCTCAAGGCTTTGGCCTGGAGCAAACACATTGTTACATCTGACCACTTCCCTTTGACCAAAACAAGTCACCTGGAGGTGAAGAATCAAACTCCAGTCACTCATACACTACAAAATCATATGAGAGGAGGGGATGAAAAGCTGAGGACAGTCCTCTAATACCCCATAGTAGCGACTTCACTTTCACTTTTCACTTTCATGCATTGGAGAAGGAAATGGCAACCCACTCCAATGTTCTTGCCTGGAGAATCCCAGAGACAGCGGAGCCTGGTGGGCTGCCATCTCTGGGGTTGCACAGAGTCGGACATGACTGAAGTGACCTAGCAGCAGCAGCAGCAGCAGGCTCCGCAGAAAGAAACTCTTGTTCCATAATCTCATGGAAGGTCTTCAGCTGACGCTCCCTTGACTGACGTGGTTCATACCCATCCTTGACTTAATCACTGCAGCTTGGGGCAGGTATTACAATAACTAATCAGACCAGTGTCATGTGCTCATTTCTGGGAATGAGCAGTGGGATGAGGGTGGCAGAGGTCCACCTCTCCCAAGCCCCTGGATTGAGAATCAGAAAGATGCCTCCTTCTGAACGGAAACTGAGGTTGTCTTTACCCCCAAGAAGTGTGAAGGGTGCTGGAAAAACAAAGCCATAAGTGCACTCATCTCTCTAACTCTAGAATCATTTGAGATACTTGGCAGGCGGGCAGTCTCAGGAAGCAGAGGGCAGCATGTGGTGTGGCCCACGGGCTGTGGTACTTGGTTTGGGAGTCTAAAGGCAGGCCCTTGCCTACAAGTGTGTTGAAAGGGAGATCCACTGGGTCACCTCTAATGAGGACCCCTGCCTGCACACGGGGAAGCGGGCCATCACGGCTCGAGGCATCTTCTAGCCTCACCAACGTACAATTCACACTCAAGTCGGTTCAGTCAGAGTGAAGCCCAGGATTCGCCCCGAAGTCCCTTAGAAGAGAATTTCTTTCTTTTCTGCTGGGCTTGTCCCTGGGAGAGCAAAGTCTTATCTGAGCTGTAGCCAGTGCCGCAGAAGTAAAGGATAGAGAGAAGCTGGTGATATTGTTCAAATCCCAGAATTCAGCAGTGCCTGTCTTTGCTATTTCATGTCAATGAATTTCCCTTTTTTACCTAACTGTTATGAGTCATCTCTAAGTGAAGTGCTCTCTTCCTGATACCATGCCTACACTCAGGACCAACCCTGCCCCTTGCTTGGCCTCTTTTGATCCCATTTTGCATTGAACATGTGCTCTCCTGTGGCTCCAACACCTGTGTAATTTATCAAAGAGGACTGTAGACGAGGCGACAGGTCACCAGTGACAGGTTTTCTGAGTAGAGAAGACTGTCCTCAAAATAGGATACTTTGTGCTCTTCCATTTGAAATGGCTTTACCATCAAGTCACAGAGGGAGGTTTTGTTCCCTACATTTTAAGTATGTAACATTACAACAAAGACCCAAGGAGCAATATTTCTTTTTTGGGGGAATGAGTAAATATAGAACTAGCCATTGCCAGAAACCAGTGTTCTAGATAAATGTACTCTCTCAAGAGAATGATTTTTCTTACAATTGTACCAAATTAACTAGTATTTTATTTACGTATAGTGCTTTGTAAACATTTTTATATTTATCATCTGACCCAATCACCCCAGGTTAAAGCTACCCCAAGAAGGGGGAATTTTAATTCCCATTTTATGGATGTAGATATTGAAGCTCAACAAAATTAAAATAGGTCACCCGCATTCTCCAGCTAATGAGGGTCAGAGGTGGAATCAGAACCCTGGTCTTTGTGATTTCACAAACCTTTGTAGTTCACCCCACACTGAGCTGGCAGAATGAAAAAGTGTGTGTCAGTGTTGGGTGGATTTTAGCTTGGAGTCTGTTTTATTTTCTTTGCTGCCGAGACAGTCTTCCATGACTTCCTTGGACTATTGGATAAGGGTTGTAGAAAAATTAGAATGTCTTGAATGGAAAGCAGCTTCTGGAGTTAAGAGGTCACCACCCTGATCTTAGCCTCTCATCTTCTACCTAGTCCTGTTGGTTTTATTTCTCAAACAACCCTCAGATCTGTCCCTTCCATTTCTTCTCCAGGTCCCCATTTCGTTTGCTGGAAACACAGCTATTGCCTCCTCACAGGCCTGCCATTTCTACTCTTACCAGCTCCAACCCATTCTCCAAAGCGCTTGAGAAGGAAGAAAACACAAGTCAGACTGTGTCTCCTCTCTACTAAAGACCTTTCAGTGAGTCCATCTTCTCTTGGGATAAAAATCAAACATCTTACAAAGGCTTTGGAGGCCATGCATGGTCTGGCCTGACTCCCCTAGCCCTTTAACTCACTTCTTTCCCTGATTTCTGAACTCCAGCCACATTGGACCTCTCTCAGCTTCTGAGGTACATCGGCGGAGCCTAGCCTAAATCAGCCGCAGTCAACCTGACCTGTAAACACACGAGAGATAATAAACGATTGTCATTTTAAGATAATAAATAATGAGGGACTTCCCTGGCAGTCCAGTGGTTAAGACTTTAGTTTCCAGTGGAGAGGGTGTGGGTTGTATCCCTGGTTGGGGAGCTAAGGTCATGCATGCCTCATGGCCAAAGAAAACATAAAACAGAAGAAATATTGTAAAAGATTCAATAAAGACTTTAAAAATGGTCCACATTAAAAAAAAAACTTAAAAAAAAGGACAAATTAATAATTTGAGCATGCTGGGGTTGTTTGTTATACAGGAATAGCTAACTGATACAGTCCTCTATGAAAACACTGCCCCACTGGATGTAGCCATTTCTGCCAGTGCCTTGTGGTCAGTGACCCACCGTGTGTGTGAGACTGTCATTTTCCCCACATTTGATCATGCTTATGCTCAGCTTCTCAGTCTTTCTTCGATGAAGCTCCTTCAACTTTTGGCCATTTCCCCTCCTTCCAAGCAGGCTCAAAGCAGCTGCTGAGGCTGGGTAAAGAGACAGTACTCATGTCATTTCCTCTATCAGCCTGCTCTCTTCAGTTCCCAAGCCCCAAGCCCATTCATCCTCTTTCTTAAAAATAATTAAAATAAATGAAAGCATCCTTACATTGACAGGCTTGGAAACCCACGCAAACATCTGCCTGTGGGCATCAGTAGCCTATTCAATATGGCAAACTGCCAGACCTTATGTGATGAATTGTGTTGGACTGGCTGAAAAGTTCATTTGGGTTTTTCTGTAAGATGCTATGGAAAAACCCAAACGAACTCTTTGGCCAACCCAATATCTCCAAGAAGCAGATATTAAGATGGGATTAGACAAGCAGAAGATTCACTGGGGACTTGCCTGTGGAGAGTGTGACACAGCGGGAAGAGGGTAGATGCCTAAGTCTGACAGCTTTGAGAGGAGAATTAGGAGGAAGAGCCCTAGACCACAGTAGAAGTCTAAGAACATTTAGGCCAGGCCAGTAAGGAATCCTCCGATAAAGTGCATGTTCTGTGGGAAAGGGCTGGTGCTGTGCTGCGCCCAGTCACTGGGTGGCACAGCCTGGGAGAAGTGTAGCCTCAAGATGAACATAGTGCATCCCCACAGGAGGCTGCTGGAGCTGCCGGGCAACCGTGCCTCCACAGCAGAAGGTCTGAGCAGTGAGTCTCCATGGCCATCGTACCAGCTTGCCCATCAAGCCATCAAGCTGGGCCATCAAGCCCAGCTGGGCCCTCACCCACTATGCCCTGAATAGAGAAATGTATTTAGATAATAGGTGGTTGGGGAGGGGAAGAAATCAGATCTCTCCAAGGAGAGAGTTTGGCCTCTTTAGATGACATTCATGTGGAGCAGACATATGGGAGACCTTGCCTCAGAGACAGGTACCCAAGAAAACGTGTCTATCTTCGTCTAAATCGGGAACACTAACCAGATGGCTTTGGAGCAGGTGGCAGTTCCTGTGGTTTTTCACCAAAACGGCGTTGATTGTCAAAAGGCACAGGGTAGCAAGACTGGAGTATGGGAATCAGTTCTGCACTTTTCCTTTAAAGCGAAGGAGGAAGGTACACGAAACCATAAGACCTGCCTTTACTGGCAGACTCCAGGCACAGGAGAGAAGACTGGGGTCAGATGGTCGCTCATTCACAACACTGATTTCACACTTGTGCTCATGACTGTGCCAAGTGCGAGGGGACTGCTCCAGGTAGTCTCCGCTTGCCCCTTCAGACCTGTGCTCTACTTGTCCCCACCTTGCTCCAGCCCTGGAAGGAGGACCTAGGTGGGAGGCACCGGGCTCCAGTGTCCCCTGGCTTCTGTTTGGGTTTGGACGACAGGGTGTCCTGGCACGAGACTGGGGGTAGGAGAGAGGGAGCAGCCGGCCACTTCCTCCTTTGGCTCCCTCTCTGGGCCCCCGTTCAGCTCCACGACTGGCGATCGCTGCTGCTCTCTAGGAGGCTGATTTGCCATAGCTCTTGCATCCATGGCATCCCCAGTGGTCCCTCCCTTCCTCCCTTTAGGCTTAGGGTGGTAAGTTCTGGGTTACATCCCCTGCACTCACCCCTTTGGGTAAATAAACCCTCCTATGCTTATCAAGTTCAGGTGTGCCATTGGTCTCCCGGAGGCCCAGGAGTGATCAAGGGACAGTCACAAGACAGACTTGGTGTCTCTGAGATCAGGACACATTGTCTTAATCAGCTCTGGCTGCCCAAACAACATACCGTAGACTGGGTGACTTAAACAACAGATCTTTATTTCTCACATTCTTGGGAGCTGAACATCCAAGATCAAGATTCATTTCCTGGTGAGAGCTCTCTTCCCAGTTTGCAGACAGCCACCTTCTCACTGTGTCTTCATACGGCAGAAAGCACGTGTGAGACCACCAGCTCTAGTCTCCCTCTTGTTATAAGGACATCTTGGGGCGCTACCCTCATGACCTCTTCTAAACCTAATCACCTCCTGAAGGCCCTATCTGCAAATACTATCACACTGGGGGCTAGGAATTTCAATATAGAAATTTGTGGGGCTGTGAGGGACACAATTTAGCCCATAGCAGGCATCAAGCATGTAATTCCACAAACATTTGAAATTATAATACAACAAAATCTACAATGGAAAAGTACTTGGGTCTCTAGTCTGGGCTCAGGTGGGAATCAGAAAGGGCTCTCTTGTGGAGATGACTCGTTTCACTTGCTCTGTCCTGGGCAACAGCAGATAGGAAAGCCAGAGGTGGGAAGGAGCCAGGGGTGTTCCACAAACCAGAGAAGGCTCTAGAGTGGGCGGCAGCCTAGTGATGGACTCGGAATCAGTTCATACAAATCTCACTCTCTCTTTTTTCTTCTCCTCTCTCTCCTTCATGCCCCCACCCATTTTGGGGGATGGTAGAGTTCAAAGAGGTCTTTAGTCCAAGGTCACCTGCTGATCTTGAGAAGGACATAGGTTTGGGGTCTCTGGCTGAACTGAGGCAAAATCCCCAGGTTCAAAATGCTGAGTACAGTCTGAGCTATTGCTTTCTGCGCTCTTCTTTCTCTGGACTGCAAGGTGGGTGGGAGGATTAACTCCTTGTGATCCAAGCGATGAGAGGGACTGAATGACTCAGAGGCAGAACTGGCCTGATGCGTAGAGGGCTGGTTATGAAGGGTTCCCAGATGCCAGCACAGGCAAGACAGAGTGCACTTGGCAGGACACTGTAGGATCTCATTTATTGGATCCATTATCTGAATTAGGAGCAATTTGAAATGATGACCATGAGATAAAAATAAAAGATAAGAGCATCTGTAATCATCCTTGCCCCTGCCTGTCTGTGTTGTGAGCATTGCGGAGGCCTCTCCTATCTCTCCTCATGTTTCAGATCATTTAATTAAATTTAACTAGTTCTCTGGAAGCCAGAAAAGGAAGAAGTGAGCCAGCATTTACTATGTGCTAGGCACTACATTAAGCATGTTGATGCTGGAAGCCACACACAGCAGTTCAGTTTCTCATTCAAGCTTCCCAGCAATTCTACACAGAAGGTGTTAGTTTTTACATTTGATGGGTGGAGGCTCACTGAGGTTTAGAAAGACTGGACAACCTAATTGTCATCTCTTAGTTAGAGTTATACATCTGTCTGTACATCTGTCCATCCATCCACCAATTCATCTAACCATCTACTCATCCATCTATCCATCATCCACTCATCCATCCATCTCTCCATCCATCCACCACTTGATCAACAACAATACTTACTGATCATGTTTCATGTGCTTTAGGGCACTAAGGGTGTCACTGGGGAAAGAGACAGTTGGTCTTCTGCCCTCATGGAGCTGTCAGTCTAGTGGGGTGTGTGCTCAGACCTCCCCGGATCCCTTGGGTGGGATGTCTCAAAAACCGTTTTATCCATGGCTCCATTCCAAGATTCCCTACACTGTCTGGGTCTGGGCTTGGTGGAAAAACACAAGGCTTTTCAGTGGCGCATAAGCTATTCTTAGCTCTCAAAGAGAATATATTTGGGGTGGGCAACTGACTTGAGTGGTGTCTTTTAGTGCTAAAATCAGAGAGTCCTGGGCATACCTGGATGGTTGACCACCATAAGTCAGTGGTTCTCAACAGTGGGGTGATTTTGCTACCCGTTTCCCCGCTCTCCTCCCCAGCCCCCAGGAACACTTGGCAATGTCTGGAGACATGTTTGGTGGACACAGTAAGGTGGGGGAGCTGTTGTTTTATTTCTAGTGGCTAGAGACCCAGCATGCTGATGAAGAGCTTACAGTTCCCCAGGGCAGCCCCCTCACACAGAATCATGCAGTTTAAAATGTCAGTAGAGCCCCAAGCTCAAGGGAGGGGCTAGCAGTGCCACACAGTTACCTCTGCCAAGAGTAGGATTCAGCCAATGTGGGTGGAGTTTCTCACACCAGGAGGAGCATTCAGCCAATGATGACATTTCCCAAACTGGTTGCCCTCAAGTTCTTAAGTTAAGTTCTGCTTCCAGTGGAACCCAGTTATCTTTAGAAAATCAAACATGGCCAGTTTTATTAATATTTAAAGATAACTTCATTCTTCTCCCCATTTCTGGCCCCTTAACTCAACTCAGGGGTCCTGCTGCACAGCCAAATGCAGATTCATGAGGGCCAGTGGCCACCCTAAAGCTGAGCAGCAGTTCACGCAGAAGCTGCCAGCGCCGTGGACCTCTTTGGGTGGGTGCGCACAGATTTGCCTAAAGGACTGAAGGCGGGGTTGAAGCAAGGAGTGCAAAGGGGAAGTAGAAGCATTCAGGCAGGCTGAGTTTCCTTTGACCTGACCTCACTGACATAAGCCGCTTGTTTCTGTTGGCCTTGTGATTGTACCCTGAGGCTTTTCCTACCCACAGTTGAGCATGGGTTAGTTGGGTTAGTACAGCAGGGTGGGTAAGGAACATTCCAGACTTTAAAGGCAGACAGAGTTTGACTCGAAATGTTGGCATTTACTAGTTCTTTGACCTGGGATTACCTACTCAGTCCCTTGCCTCATGTGATTGTCATGAAAATTAAATAACATTCACACAGAATGGTGATTTTGCCTGGTTTGCTGTATACTACAGATAGAGTAATTGTATAGTAATATGTGTGTGTGTGTATTCCAAAATATAATTTTGCAGTTTGCAAGTTCTTGTAGCACCGAGGATATGTGATGTGGCCAAGTTATGATCCAAAAATGATCTGCAGAAAGATAAGATCCATGAATGTAGGATAAGGACACATTTGCTTCCAATTTCCTTTCAATATTGACATTTTCAAAGTCTATACAGAAGTAGAAAAATGAATGAACCCCAAATATTCACCAGCCTTCCCAGGTGGCTCAGTGCTGAAGAATTTGCCTACCAATGCAAGAAACATAGGAAACATGGGTTTGATTCCTGGTTTGGGAAGATCCTCTAGAGAAGGAAATGGCAAACCCACTTCAGTATTTTTGCCTGGGAAATCTCATAGACAGAGGAGCCTGGTGGGCTATGATCCCAAAGAGTCCCTGGTGGGTGAGGTCGCAAAAGTCAGACACAACTGAGCCACTGAGCACACAGCACAAATACTCACCACCTAGCTTCAGCCATCATCAATATCTTGCTTCATCCAAAACAATATCTAAAAAAAAAGTTCATGGGGAGAAAAATCTTGTTTTATCTATCCACCCCCCAATATTTTTCTTTCTGGAGTATTTCAAAGCAGATTCCAGACAACAAGTCATTTCAGCCATCATCTTCCATTCACACTGGAGTGAATTTAGCCTCACTCTTCACCCAGGGCTGCAGACCCTCTGGGGAGTGCCACCAGGACTGCCGCCATCTGCCCTGGGCTATGGGGTCTCCATGGTCCCGTCCCACAGGCCTGGGGAAGGCCTGATGTCCTGAGCCCCCCACACGTGTGCTCTTTCCTCTCAGGCCTTTGTTTGTCATGATGGTTTAGAGGTCATATCTGATTTCTGCCCAGGTACCTGCTGCCTGCTTCTGCAGACTTAGCCAGCGTAATTCATGCTGAGCGTCTGTCTCCACTCTGGGAAGGTGCTGCTGGCTCCACATTTCACAATAAATATCTTTTTAAACGGCCTGGTGTTCAGGCTCGTTTCTCATTTCCAAGGAGACTCTTGACTGATGACCTAAAGAATTGCTTCCCCGTGACTGACAGGGGAACGTAGCATCCCAGGCTCCCTGTTCCCTCCCTCCCGGAGGTGTATAGGAGCTGTGACTTCAAGGGCCACAGGCTGCTCCCGGCAGAGGCATTTACCCGGTTACAGCCCGCTTTCCTCTGCCCCTGTGAGGCTGCTGGCTGCTAGCCTGGGGGTGCTCCAATGGGACGCATTTTTGCAGGAAATCCATGGTAAGGCCTCCAAAGGCAAGGTGAATTAGGGCCCCCTGTCTGCCGGCAGCCCACGGAAGGCACAGTTTTATAGAGGCCTTGAAATCCACGGAATGCAAAAGCTCTACAAGGTGGGGTGTTGCGGTTAGATTCTCTTGACCTGGAGGCCACGCTGCAAAGGCTGGCTGTTTTAAAATCCCGATGTGCGCAGGAAGCCCTAGACACTCCCACTTTGTGATGCAGCTTCTTACATCCCATCCATCATAATAAAATGTACCTACATCCCACGTGAAAAGCAATTCACGTGTAAATGTCAGGTTGCAGATGAGTAGAGGCCTGGAGCAGATTCTACCCCTAGAGCCTTCAGTGAGTGTGGCCCTGTTTGCGCTACCCATGAAAGCAAAGAGGCTTACATGATGGTTCTTCATTTTTGTTCTTCCACCAGACTTAATTCTGTGTTATAGAATCATGAAGGGCCTGAAAAAGCCACCTGCCTTTTTCAGTTATACTTTTCTGTGTCTTAGGGAGAAATACTGTATCTTACCCAGGTTTGGAGTTTCATGATATAAAAACCAAGCTTTCAGTTCCTGGTAAATTGCTAACGTGGCCAAAGCAACCCACCTTTCTGCTTTCTAGATGATCTGGGGTTTTTCAGTCTTTAAAATGTGGATGGAATGCAGTTTGCTGTGACTGAGTTAATTCTGCCTTAATGATTGATGATGCTTCAAAGCCCTTAACCAATTCCATCTCAGAAGTCGGTCAATAAAGCACAAGTGTCATAAATGAGAAGGGCCTGGGAGCGTATTTGGCTCGAGGCCACTGGATGCTCCTGAGCAGCTCTGACCTCTTCTCTCTGAGATTCATCATCAAGTCATCTGGCTGCTGACAGTTTGGTTCTGATTGTGGTCCCTTGTTATGGGCTGGATTGTGTCCGCCCCCCGCCCCAACCCCGCCCCCCAATTCAAAAGTCCTAACCCTCAGCACTTCAGAATGTGCCTGTATTTGGAGACAGGTCTTTAAAGAGGTAATTAAGATGAGGCCACTAGGGTGGGTCCTAGTCCAATATGACTGATGCCCCTGTAAGAAGAGGAGCTGAGACTCAGATATACACAGAGGGAAGGCCATGTGAAGACTTGGGGCAAGGATGGCCAACTACAATCCAAGGAGAGAGGCCTCAGAAGATGCTAACCCTGGGACGTCCTTGGTGGTCCAGTGGTTATGAATCCACCTTCCATGCAGGTTTCATTGCGTTCCCTTCGTTGAACCAGCCATCTGGACCATCTTTTTTTTTTTTTTTTTTTAATAGTATTAAAAAAAATATCTTGGCTCAATTTATTTATTTATTTATTTTCTGCCATACAAAGTCTTTTTTTTTTTTTTTTTTAACTTTCCCTGGACAGCTTTATTTATTTATTTTAATTGGAGGCTAATTACTTTATAATATTGTAGTGGTTTTTTGTCATACATTGACATGACTCAGCCTTGGGTGTACATGTGTTCCCCATCCTAAATCCCCCTCCCACCTCCCTCCCCATCCTATCCCTCAGGGTCATCCCAGTGCACCATTGGCTAAATTTATTTCAAAATAGGTTCTATCCTTGGTTGGGGAACTAAGATCCCACATGCCATGGGGCAATTAGGCCTACACACCACAGCGAAAGATCCCACATCTTGCAACTAAGACCCAATGCAGCCACATAAATAAATATTTTTTAAAAATGGTACAAGGAGTTTGAAAGCTCAGTGAGCTTAAAAAAAAGAAAAGACACTAAGCTTGCTGACCCCTTGATTTTGGATCTCCAGCCTCTAAAGCTGTGAGAAAATCAATTGCTGCGGTTTAAGCCACCCAGTCTGGTACTTTGTTATGGCTGCCCTACTTCTGATAGTGGATGGGTATCTCAATCTCTTTCTCTAGGGCATACCCCCATCTCCCAATGCTTACCCTAGTCTGATCTTTCCAGTTCCTCTTTCTCAGGGGCTGGTGTCATTTGATTGTTGCTTGATTCTCTACATACACTTTTCTGAAGCCAGCTCTCAAGGCTTGTGAATATCACAGCTCCTGAATTCCTCACTGAGATGCTATTGTGGGTTTTGCTTGCCCGTCGTACTTCTTTTGGGAAAACTCCCTCCTCTCATTCCATGTATTTCTAGTAGAACTGTTCATCTACCTTCTCTCCATTGAACACCATCTGGACCATCCTTTTTTTAAATAGTATATTTTTAAAATTTATTTTTATTTATTTATTTGCTTTTTGACTCCAGAGCATGCAGGATCTTAGTTCTCTGACCAGGGATTGAACCCATGTCCCCTGCAGTGGAAGTCAGAGTCTTAACCACTGGACCACCAGGGAAGTCCCTGGAACATTATTCTTGACCAAACATTTCTGAGGGAGAATCTAACGGTCTTGGTGGCCAACTGGATATGCAGAGAGTAGAAGATACCGATACTGTGGTTTGGTCATCTGGATGAATATGTGCAGAAAATAAAATTTGGGAAAAGGTGATGAACTTTGACTTTCAGTGCCTGAGAAGTGAGCGGATAAAAGTGATGTTTCAGGATGGCTGGTTTTGGACTAATAGGAGTCTTGAGATTGAGAGACCCAGCAAGAGATGATAATTGATCCTAATATGAGAAGAGAAGTGATGTCATTAACTAACCACTTCTGCCCAAGGATCGTGGCAATTGCCAGGTTCAGATGAACATGATTTTCAATAGTGAATCCAGTGATATGTTAGGGAGTGGAAACCAGAGAGGGTTCATGATTTTCCAAGATAGAAGGAAGAGAATTTGAAGTTCCCAAGAGGAATCAAGAAGTGAGGAGGTGAGAGAGAAAATGGAAAGAAGAAGGCAGAAGAAGAACCAGAGATCTGTCTCAGCATGGGGGTCCTGGTGGAGTCAAGTTACTGACTTAGGCAAAGGAATCTTAAAAGATATTCAACATTTAATTTTAAGCTCTCTGCTTTGCTCCACCCACCTAAACTTTCATTTCCTCTAAGCACACACATTTCTTTAGTTTTGCTTTTAAAAAGAGATTGAGGAAGGGTGTGAGTGTGGATACTTTCAGAAAAGCAAGAGCATCTGCAATGTCATAGGACACATGCGCTGGGGGTAGTAGGGGGGCTCAGTTGACAGCTGGGTTTCACTTATTACTGTTTGTTATCTGCCTCAAACCTGACCTCACCAGCTGGGCCTGAAACCTTCTTCTAGACTGCTGGGTTCCACTGCACAATGGAGGTCCGTGGCAAGCACTTGTTGCCTCCAAAAGGTTCTCCAGTAAGAAGCCTCTGAATGACCCACCTCCCAGTTCCGTCCAGTGGTCTGGCCTGGAGAATGCTGCTCCAAAGAGAGCACAGAAGTTTCCCACTGCCACTCTGAGATCACACAGTAAGGGAACTGGCTGCACTTAAAGAGGTGAGGTTCACTCTGCAGCTTCAAAAAAAAAAATTTTTTTTTCCCCAGCCAAGTTTCTGTTCTGCTAGCAGTTCTTGCTTGTGACCTAGAAGCGGCCAGTGCCCCCAGGGAATGATGCTGTCTAAACTTCCTCCTGTTTCCTGGCCTCCCCTCCCCTTCCCACTACCCCTAAGCACTTGGGCTTCCCAGCAGCCTTTGTAGGCCTTTCCTGCACCCCTCCTCCAGCCAGATCCCTGCTTGGAACCCTCATCCTATCAGATGCAGGCCTGCAGCTGGACCGCAGCCAATGGCAGCCATGAATGTTGGCATCAGGCTTAAATCCACACTGGCCTCCCTCCTGCCTGCAGCGGGTCCAGTCTGGTCTTCCTGTGCTGACTTCTCTCCCTGCTCTGGCCAAGGCGTGTGTGCAGAGTTTCTTGGTCCAAATCACACACTGACACCTGGGATTTGTGTCAGTACATGCATCCTGAGCTTTGTGGCTGTGAACTCTGGAAATGTTATCTGTAAGTTCATTTTTCTTTTGTTTGATCCATTCATGAGTGCAGCCCTCCACACTTCAGGACATTCTAGAGTCCTCTTTTCCTTGTCTTTGAACGGAAATGATTACTTGTCTGGTTGCCCGGACGTGGCTGGGAGCTGGGCCAAGAATCCCCTTTCACACACACCACTCAGTGCCCACACCCATCCTCAGTCATCTCAAAAACGCTGACTCATCCCCTCTATCACCATCATTTGTTCACTTACAAGAATATTGAAACCCACTGGGTGCCAGGGGCTGTGCTAGGTGCTGAGGGCACAATGCCAAAACAAAGCGATGGCTCTGCCATCCTGGCACTTGGAGTCTAGTGGGAGACACAGATGATCCAACAATTCAGTCCACTGACTTAAGAGGAGAAGATGGGGAGCACACCTAAGCCAGCCTTGGAAATTCAGAGACAGTTTTAGGAAGAACTGCCATATGCATGGACCTATGAAATGTTGGCGTTGGGCAGGGACAGCTGGCTGATGTTGGCATCGATGGTGGCCCTAAGCCATGCTGTGCATCTCTCATGCTGAAAAATTCCATAATAGCACCACACACAAAGAAACAGGGTAAGACATCCACTCAATGGTTTTTCCATTTCTTGGTTCAAAATATCTTCATTGGCAGCCTCTAAAAGTGTCATTGCAGTTTATTGCTTGTCCCCTTTTCACCTGCAGAATCTGTGCTTTGTAGAGTCAAGACTTGTTCATTGTCCTAACAGATAGACATATTACCCTATGGTAGAGCTCCAGTGGCAATGCCATCCACCCTACCAAGTTCAGCCTCATCTTGAAGCCCCACTTTCTGGATACTGACCATAAAGTTCCCATAGAATGAGCACTGTAAATATATGTGCTGAAGGCAGGCAGACAGGGAAAGGGCACCTATTATTTTACACACACACAGACACGCAACCAAAGCAGCCAGTAACTTTGGAAAATTTAGTAAAATCTGGAGCTAATTCAGGTAGCTAATAACAGGTGATATTTATTGAGTGCTTACTATGTGTCACTTCCCTGGTGGCTCAGCTGGTAAAGAATCCGCCTGCAATGCCGGAGACCTGGGTTTGATCCTTGGGTTGGGAAGATCCCCTTGAGAAGGGAAAGGCTACCCACTCCAGAATTCTGGCCTGGAGAGTTCTGTTATACAGTCCACGGGGTCGCAAAGAATAGGACACGACTGAGAGACTTTCACTTACTACGTGTCAGGTTCTAAAAGTTTGATTTGTGTGCCCTCCTTTCATCCTCATAACCAGCCGGGGAAGCAGGAACCATTAGCGCTCCAGGGTAGAGACAGGAAAACACACAGCCAGGCTGAGTAATCGGCTTCATGTCTCACGGGCAGGGGTGAGAACTCAGGGCTCCTTGCTTTGGAGCCGGGGCTCCTGACCACGCTGACTCTCATGGTTTCCCATGCACAGAACAGAGCTCCCTTCGAGGGTTTTGATTCTTCAGGTTGAGAGGATGTTTGGTCCGGGAATCTGAGCAAGAGAAAAGAGCATGGAGAGAGAGTGTGTGTGAGGTGGCACTCCATGGCTGCCTTGTCCTGTGGGCGAAGCTGCGGACCCCCTTCTTACAGAGTCTGCAGTGAGCTCAGGGCCACCAGGAGTGGGTGGGTGCTTGGGAGCCGAAATCCAGCACCGCTTCCCTCGTTAAGCCCAAAGGGGATGCCCTTCTCCAGTTTCTCAAAGGTGCCGGCTCCCCCTTGCTCCCAGATGCGGCTCTTTGGAGGACATCTTTGGCCTCTGGGCCTGCCCCGTGTAGACAGAAGACTTTGTAAGACCAACATGATTCTGCCCAGGCTCACTCAGCAGCCAGAATCTAACACCAGGAGGTGGATTCAGGTTTCTGACTTTCCTGGGAGGGCAATTCCAACAAGAGCAGGGTCTTAAGGAAGAAAAACGGAAAGAGAATGAGAGAGGGGAAGAAATAGCAGGGATGATGGATTACTCATTTGAGGCCACTAACTGAAGCCTTAGGAGAGCAGGACCCCCCACATCAAGGCCAGGTATAATCCCTAACCCTCTCATACCCCTTCCTAGCTAACAAGGGGGCTGAGTTGGATGAATGGGATCAGCAGACAATTGCAAATACATACAGAGCATTTATTGGGTTTTAATCTCCCCCTGTTTACTTGTAAGAAATATTAAAGGGCAAATATGAAACCAGCTAAGTATATCCTTGGAAACCTAACTTCTCTGGCCAGAATAAGAAATACAATGTCTGTTTCTTTTTAAAAGATTCATTTTGGTTGTTCAGTTGCTCAGTCATGTTCAACTCTTTGCAACTCGATGGACTGCAGCACACCAGACTTCCCTGTCCATCACCAACTTCTGGAGCTTGCTCAAACTCATGTCCAGTGTCATTGGTAATGCCATCCAACCATCTCATCCTCTGTCGTCCCCTTCTCCCACCTTCAATCTTTCCCAGCATCAGGGTCTTTTCAAACGAGTCAGTTCTTTGTATCAGGAGTCCAAAGTATTGGAGCTTCAGCTTCAGCATCTGTCCTTCCAATGAATATTCAGGGCTGGTTTCCTCTAGGATTGACTGGTTTGACCTCCTTGCAGTCCAAGGGACTCTCAAGAGTCTTCTCCAGCACCACAGCTTTATAGTACAGGAGATCGGTGTCTGGATGCGTGCATGCGTGTTTTTCAGCTGTGCCTGCCTAAGTGTGTCCCTGAACTGGTGTGTGACTGTGTTTGCACATGTTCATGTGGGGCTCTCTGCCTGCAGCATCTGTAAGGCACAGCGTTGCAGTTGCTTTGGAAACAGCATTCTTGCCCTGGCACAGCCGGGGACCATGGGGCGTGGCAGACTGTGACATGGCCGTGCAGCTCTGATGCTCTCAGGGAGTTGGAGGCTCTCGGGCACTAGTGCCTTCTCTTGACTCTGTACATACGCGTGGACCACAGTGGACAGCAAGGTGCAGCGAGGTCTCAAGGACGTCGTGCAGTGCTCATGTGGAGGCGAATCTGGGAAAGAAGGCCACCTGGCTGTGTAGATGTGCTCTTGGAACCTTATTTTCTGCCCTCTAAAGAATGGCACCACTTCCTCCCGTCAGTGAGATCTCTTTCACAGGAAGCAGCTACTGCTTCTGGCCACCAGTGGACACAATTTAAGGCATCTCAGGGAGCACCCTAAATTTGCTTTACATAATGGAATGTTAGCAGCCACATTGTATTTTGGGGAAAAGAGGTTTTAGGGAATTCCTTCCTGGGCAAACGAAATGATTCAGTGAGAAAAAACTTGGTTAGAGTAATGGTCTGTGGGGAAGCTTATAAGTATAAATACAGATTTATATAGAGCATGTGCTGATACACTTTTTAAATTTTTGGCCTCACTGCATGACTTGTGGGATCTTAGTTTCCCGACCGGGGATTGAACCTGCGCAGCGCTGATGTACTTTTGAATGCGATGCGTATTCTCACCCCTTAGTAAATAATATCATTAAATCATTTAAGGGATGGGATGGCTCAAGAGGGAGAGGATATATGTTTATGTGGCTCAGTGGTAAAGAATCCGCCTGCCAATGCAGGAGACACAAGAGACGTGGGTGCGAACCCTAGAGAAGGAAATGGCAACCCACTCCAGTATTCTTGCTGGGGAAATCTCAAAAAGTACAGAGAAACCTGGTGGGCTACAGTGCATGGGGTTCCAAAAGAGTCGGATATGACTTAATGACTGAAAAACAACAACAGCTGGTTCACTGTGGTGTACAGCAGAAACTAACACGGCACTGTAAAGCAATTATACACCAATAAAAAATAATCATAGCGTTAAATCAGTTAAGAAATCTAGGAGGTAGACGGTGAAGATCCAGGGATGAAAGCTCCAGCGCGTTCTGACAGAGTTCACGGAGAGTGGAGAAAGTGTTTAATTGGAGAGATAATTGCCACAAAGTGTCATTTGGGTGAAAAAAGAAGTAACCAGGTGGGACAGAGCAGGGGAGAGGGAAGCAAACCAGAGAGGATCTGAGTGGCCAGCTCTTCGTCCTTTCCCCAAGCCTGTCCCTTACTCATACCAGCCTGGGAACTTGTCATTCCTGACCAACAAGTCAGGAGAGGAGAATGGTACCAAGTAAAGAAGTGTTGATGTCAGTGTTACTGTGTGTGTGGGGACAGAGCCCTCAGTAGCAGGCTCTGCTGTCACGGATGAGACACTGGCTGCAGGGTGGTGTGGCTGTTAGTGACTATGCACATGACTTCGCAGGGGACCGCTGAGTGGGCGTGAGAACACGTGTACTAATGATCAGAACACCCGGAGCTGTCGTCTGTTCATTCTGAATGGCAGGCTCTGTGCAAAGAACTCTGCACCCCTCATCTCATTTAAACCCCGCTTATTCTCATCCTGTGTTTAGCTGAGAAAATGGCACTTCATGGGAGTTAACAGGCAGCAAAGCTTCAGGTCTTTATGTCTGAGTCGTGTCTACTGTCCCCACCTCAGCCACAGCAGACAGAATGATGGACAGTCTAAGTTCATGTGATTGTAACTGGCCTTTTAGAATAGGACCTCAAGCAGCTTTATCTCTTTCTCCCCTCTGCCCAGTCAACCCACGTCATGGGACCAGCTTTCTCGTGCCCATGGTGGAAGCTCAGATGGGCCCGCTAGCCTTTCTAGCCATTCGCAAATATTAATACAAAACACCCAGCTCACTTTATGTCCAAGATTCTCATCTCAGTAAGGGATGTGTTCAATCCAGGGGAAGGGGCCAAACTCCAGGTCCCCTAACAGTGAAACTTCAGTCCTGGGAGCGGGTGGTGGGAGAGGCTGTGTGGTCAGCTTTGCTCCGTTTCTCTGCCTTTGCCTTGCTCCGCTGGGTGAGCAGTTTCTTGTCTCTCCTGGGTCCAAGTAACGGAGGAAGGAAGGAGAAGGGGTCCCGAAAAGTCTTACCTGCCAGGTCCCGTCTTGAACTTACTGCTGCTGCTGCTAAGTCGCTTCAGTCGTGTCCGACTCTTAGTGACCCCATGGACTGCAGCCTACCAGGCTCCTCTGTCTGGGATTTTCCAGGCAAGAATACTGGAGTGGGGAGCCGTCACCTTCTCCCACCTTGAACTTGAGGCCACATCAAAATGTCAAATGAAGGGAATATTTTAGCTCAAAAAAAAAAAAGAAAAAAAAAAAAGAAAAAAAAAAAAGAAAAAAAAAAAAGAGAGAGAGAGAGGTAGATTAGTTTTGGAGGAAAGGGGTCCCTGGGAAATAATGATTGTTAACACTATCTGGGCCTCTTTTTCTGTACTGTGCAAACGTATATAACCAGAGGGGCTACAATGATATTTTCCTATTTTATTATCAGAGAAGCTGAGGCTCTGAGAAAGAAATAATTTGTGTCAAAGGCAGAGAGCTTGGTAAGTACAAGATCAGGGGTTTGGGCCCAGAAAGTGTGAAGTAAGAACTTGGTCTCTTAACGGCTCTGCTATCTGAAGTTGGAAATCTATCAGGAGAGGAAATTACTACTCCTTAACAACTTCACAATTTTGCCTTCTTTCTTATTCTAGGAAATATTACCAGACTGGATAGCATTTCCTTTTAATAGCTAGTATCAAAGGAAATCTAATGAAAAAGTGTAACCTGAAAAAAAAAAAACAAACTCTGAAATGGTACTAATTTATGATCACAAAGGGATGTCATATGTTTGAAAATAACCAACAACTTGGATGGTATGTAATGAATTAGGAAAACAAAACAAATCTCAAGAGATTGAATTTGTATAACTAGAAACTATCTCGAGAGAATTATTTCTTGCATTGCATGATACTCGGAGCATATTTCATACAGTTGAACTTGCACCCAGAAGTAATTTGTTGTAGGAGATAAGATAGCCTCCCCCGCAACTGGTGACCTGTAGGGAGAGCAGAAGAATGTATCACTGAGGATGGCTTTTGCACATCAAGCTGCTATTTCCGTTCTTGGAATTTGTCCCTTTCTCAATGCTTCAGTTTAGTTGGTGCTCACAGAAGCATTGAAACACTTTTTACATGTTACACTTTCCCAAAGCATTTTAGTTCAAGAGACTGAAATATCTGGGGTGGAAGTGGGCATTTTAGAAGGTGGTGTCTTGCATCTGCCAGTCCTCTCCCCTTTGCCCAAGCCGTTCTCTTTGCATAACTTCATTGTCTGTACTTGTTGAACACCTACTCATCACATAAGACACACAGGGATAGCCACCTCACAGAAGCCTTCCTAACTGCCATAGAGGCTGTCTGCCTTCATTGGACTATCGAGAGTTTTGCAACATTTTACCTTTTATGAGGGGCTTCCCAGGTGGCTCAGTGGTAAAGAATCCGCCTGTCAATGTGGGAGATGTGGGTTTGATCCCTGGGTCAGGAAGATCCCCTGGAAAAGGAAATGGCAACCCACTCGAGTAGTCTTGCCTGGAAATTCCATGACAAAGGAGTCTGGAAGGCTACACAGTCCATGGGGTCGTAAAGAGACGGACATGACTCAGCGACTGAGCATGTACACACCTTGGATGAGAGCTGCCCGTCTTTGTGTTGTTCTAGTTAGAGAGTTCTCTCTTAGTAGGTGGCAGAGTACAGCTGTAGAGCAGAGGTCGCAAGTGATGGCTCACAGCCTGTTTTTGTACAACCCTTGAGGTAAGGATGGTTTTCATAATTTTAATTGGTTGAAAAAAAAAGTCAAAAGACGAATACTATTTTGTGACACATAAAAATGACATAAAATTCAGATTTCATTGTCCATAATTAAAGTTTGATTGGAGCACAGCCACACTCATTTGCTTGAGTATTATCTGTGACTGCTTCTGAGCCACAGCAACAGAACCAAGTAGTTGCAACACAGACCATCTGGCCTGAAAAGCCTGGAATATTTTCTGTCTGGTCCTTCACAGAAAGCATTTACTGACTTTTGCTCTAGGTCAGATGTCCTCAAATCTTAGTGTGTCTCAGCATATCACGGAGGTGCCTTTGCTGGAACTTGATAGAAATGCAGATTCTCAGGACCCACCTCAGACTTTCTGAGTCAGAAATTACAGGGGTGGGGGTCCATAATCTGTGTGTTAACCAGGCCCTCAGAAAGCAACAAAATTTGCTTTCTGTAAAAGACCAGACAGAAAATATCCCATGTAGGATCATCAGTACCATCTTTCTAAATTCCATATATATGCATAATAAACAGTATTTGTCTTTCTCTTTCTGACTTACTTCACTGTATAATAGGCTCCAGGTTCATCCACCCCATTAGAACTGGCTCAAATGCGTTCATTTTTATAGGTGAGTAATATTCCATTGTGTGCATGTACCACCGCTTCCTTATCCATTCATCTGCCAATAGACACCACGTCCTGGCTATTGTAAACAGCGCTGCAGTGAACATTGAGGTACATGTGTCTCTTTCAATTCTGGTTTCCTCGGGGTGTATGCCCAGCTGTGGGATTGCTGAGTCATATGGCAGTTCTTTTCCCAGGTGTTTTGGGAATCTCCAAACTGTTCTCCGTAGTGGCTGTACCAGTTTGCATTCCCACAAACAGTGCAAGAGGGTTCCCTTTTTCAGAAGGAAATCTTTGTCTAACTGGTGACCTTGCCTTTAGGATGAGCCACGCAGATATAACTTTGCTTTATTATCTGACAAGCCATTAAGCTCTCTCTGAATCTCAGTTTCTTCATCTGTCAAGTGGGGCTCATGATAACCAAGTCAGGTTGTCTGAAGGTTCAGAACATGACGTCTGTGAAAGTTCCTGAAATATGTTATAGGGCTTCTATAAATGGACACTTCTTTCTCTCCCTCCATCCCTCTCTCCCTCCTTCTATTCTCTCTCCCTATCCCTTCTCTCTGAACAGGAACTATCCATACTTACTGTCTCACTGCCTCTGAATTGCCTTCCTTCACAAGGCTGCTTGGGACTTTCAGAGCCTTCAACGACTGATTATGTGTCTCCCTCCAGTATGGTGTTTGTCTTATAATTCATGCAAGGCAGGCTGGGAAAACCATTCTTACTTAATTTACTTGAGCACATACTGTGTTCAAGCTTATATACTAATGAAGAAAATTAAGATCAAGGACTTAAAAAAAAAAAGAGAGAGATTGCCTGTCTACCTCTTAGAAGATTTCATGATAAAGGCAGAGGCCAGGGTTTAAAAAATTAATGGTTGCCCTTTAGTTAATTGTAATCAGGTGGGTTTTGTCTTCTGTGTCAGGAAGAATGATAAAGGGTGAGTGCTTGAGAAACAAAATCATACAAAAATCTTTTAAGGAACCAGATATGAATACATTTAAAAGAAATACAGCATTTTTTTCTTGGGTCTGGTTTTAAAACCATGATTAAATTAAGCACACAAAAAATATTACATTTTTCTTGGGATTTCTTTCCCTTAAAATTTAGCCATTTCTGCTTTACAAAAACTTGTTAGGAGAATCAAATGAGATAATTAATATAATTGTATTTGAAAATTATAAAGTAATGCTTAAATGCAAAGGAGATCAGGTTTCCCACATTAAGTTACAATCTCATTAGAGGAGAAAGTACAGTTTACTGGATGAATAGCAAAGGGTACACAGAATTAGGTAGAGGCTGGAGGACCCCCTTTCTCTCTGAGCCCCTGGGAATCTATGCACCTTAATTTACCTGTTAAGTTAATTACAGAGAAGACCTTTTAACTTTCTTGCTCTCAGATTTCTTATTGTCTTTCTTTACCTGTGGCTGAGCCTGAAAGATGGGAACTAACCTCCCTGTTGATTCCCTCCACGTGGGGCACAAAACGTGGGACACAAAATGTTGGCTGTTTACTCTTCCTTGTGGGTTCTCAGTTGCATCTGATACTGTGACCTCCCTGACCGTAGCCCACCAGGCTCCTCAGTCCATGGGATTTTCCCAGCAAGAATACTGGAGTGGGTTGCCATTTCCTCCTCCAGGGGATCTTTCTGACAGAGGGGTTGAACTCGCGTCTCCTGCACTGCAGGCAGATTCTTCACCGCCGAGCCACTGAGGAAGTTGTTGACTCTTCTTTAGCCCAAGTTAGAAAAGGGGTTTTTTACCTTCACCTTTTCGCTTTAGCGCTCTCCCCCATCAGTTCTTTGGGTTCTTCAGCTGTGGATGTATTTAGGGTGTAAAGAATCTGCCTGCAATGCAGGAGACCTGGGTTCGATGCCTAGGTTGGGAAGATTCCCTGGAGAAGGGGATGGCAACCTACTTCAGTATTCTTGCCTGGAGAATTCCGTGGACAAAGGAGCCTGGCAGGCTATGGTCCATGGGGTTGTAAAGAGTCACTCACGACTGAGTGATTAACACTAACTATGTTTGCAAATCATGTTTATGCTAGTAACTTCTTTCTACCACTGCTTTTAGGCAGTGGTCTGCTGATAAATACTTAACAACTGGCTCCCTGGGAAAATGGACGCATATAAGTTTGAACATTATTACTATTACTGGCATAAAGGAAGTATAGCATACAGTTTACAAATAAAGATAAAATAAGCAATACTCTTATAAATTCCATAGAGCTGATTGATTTTCACACGGTGTTTTTGCTGATCTCTGCTGAATGCTTGTATCCGTAGCCAAATTATGGTTGCTACTGATCAGCAAGTGTAGTAAATGTTGGTTGATGTTTTCCTTTCTGTTAACTAGTAAGATGGAAGTGAAATAACCAAAGACATATGTAGGGATGTTGGTCCATGATATGAGCAACTTCTTTGCTGGATTGGATAATAGCTTTTGAGTCCTGGGCTAATAAACACATGCAAAGAAGCTCAACATTTCTTGTTGCTGCTGCTGCTGCTAAGTCGCTTCAGTCGTGTCCAACTCTGTGCAACCCCATAGACGGCAGCCCACCAGGATCCCCCGTCCCTGGGATTCTCCAGGCAAGAACACTGGAGTGGGTTGCCATTTCCTTCTCCAATGCATGAAAGTGAAAAATGAAAGTGAAGTCTTTCAGTTGTGTCTGACTCTTCACGACCCTATGGACTGCAGCCTACCAGGCTCCCCTGTCCATGCGATTTTCCAGGCAAGAGTACTGGAGTCGGGTGCCATTGCCTTCTCTGAACATCTCCTGTTAGAGAAATGCAAATCAAAACTACAATGAGCTATCACTTCACACCTGTCAGAATGGCCATCAGCAACAAATCTACAAACAATTAATGCTGGAAAGAGTGTGGAGAAAAGGGGACCCTCTTGCATTGTTGGTGGGAATGTAAATTGATACAGCCACTATAGAGAACAGTACGGAAATTCCTTACAAAGCTAGGAATAAAAAAATTACCATATGATCTAGCAATCCCACTATTGGTTCTATACACTGAGGAAACCATAATTGAAAAAGACGCATGTACTCCACTGTTCATTGCAGCGCTATTTACAATAGCTGGAGAAGGCAATGGCACCCCACTCCAGCACTCTTGCCTGGAAAATCCCATGGACAGAGGAGCCTGGTAGGCTGCAGTCCATGCGGTCGTGAAGAGTCAGACACGACTGAACGACTTCACTTTCACTTTTCACTTTCATGCATTGGAGAAGGAAATGGCAACCCACTCCAGTGTTCTTGCCTGGAGAATCCCAGGGACTCTGGAGCCTGGTGGGCTGCTGCCTATGGAGTTGCACAGAGTTAGACACGACTGAAGCAACACAGCAGCAGCAGCAGGACATGGAAGCAACCTAGACGTCCATCAACAGATGAATGGATAAAGTTGTGGATGAATAAAGAAGATGAATGGAATATTACTCAGCTGTAAAAAGAATGCATCTGAGTCAGTTCTAATGAGGTGGATGAACCTAGAGCCTATTATACAGAGTGAAATGACTCAGAAAAACAAATGTCATATATGAATGCATATATATGAATCTAGAAAGGTGGTACTGATAAACCTATTTGCTGAGCAACAGTGGAGATGCAGACACAGAGAACAGACTTGTGGACACAATGGGGGAAGGAGAGGTAGGGATGAGTTGAAAGAGTAACATTGAAACATATATATTACCATATATAAAATACGTAGCCAGTGGGAATTTGCTGTGTGATGCAGGAAGCTCAAACCCAGTGCTCTGTGACAACCTAGAGGGGTGGGATCGGGTGGGAGCTGGGAGGGAGGGTCAAGAGACATGTGTATACCTATGACTGATTCATGTTGATGTATGGCAGAAGCTAACAATATTGTAAAGCAATTATCCTCCAATTAAAAATAAAGGAAAAGAAGGTAAAACAAATATCTTTTGAATCCTGGAAGAATATTTCCTTAATTTTGAGGGTGATTAGTATAAATATAGGGCTTCCCCAGTGTCTCAGCGGTAAAAAATCTGCCTGCAATGCAAGAGACTCAGGAGAGTAAATATCTTCAGTGTTGAAGGTCAAACAGTCCCTATTGCAACTACTCAACTCTGCAGCTGCAACACCAAGGCAGCCATGGACAACATGGAAGTGAGTGAGTATGGATGGTTATGTCCTAATAAAACTTCATAAAAACAGGTGGTGGGCCAGGCTTGGTTCATAGGCTACAGTTTGCCAACCTCTGGTACTTAATTTCCTGATTATAATGTTCAGTACTTTTCAAACTTGTTTTTAATCAGGAAAAAGTACTTAAATCTATAACAAACATCATCTATTTGTTGAATACTTATTATGAGCCAAGCACTGTGGTTAGCTTTGGGAATTACTCACAGAAGATTAACTCCTCCACCCTCCTCTCCACAAAAATGAATCTTAATTGAAACTCGGTATGTAAATAGGCAAAAGCTGAACTGTTCAACTTAGAAATAGAGAACTCAGAGTCCCATCAACTTAACCACTTTCTGGTCCCACTGGTTTCCCCTGTATTTAACTCTAGGGCTCTACTGGAAGCAACCTGAAAACCATGACCAAATCTTTCAGTTGTACGATATTGACAGTTTTTCTTTATTATGCCACTGCTTTGAATTTTTTTTGTACATAAATCTTTGATTTTCTACTTTTCTATACTAGATTTCTAACAGAGAATTTATGAGGTCAAATGTTATACCTGTTTTGAAGTCTCTTGCTCTGTTTTGCCAAAACATTTATCAGTTTGTGCCACCATGAACACTATTTGATGAGTTGTATCCCACCTTTGCCAGCATCCAGTACTGGCATTTAAAAAACATTTGCAAAAAAAGTAATAATAATTTAAAAAAAAACAACATTTGCAAGTTTGATAGGTAAAAAATATTGCCTTGTTATTTTAATTTACATTTCTTTGATTAGTTGAGTGCTGAACATTTCTTCATATTTATTACTCATTTGCATTTTCTCCCTGAATTGATGATAATAGGACATTTTGAACATAATTTAAATGGAGTTTTGAAGAGAGATTAAAAAATCAGTTTTTTATTTTCCTTCCCAGATGCCAGACTTTGAATTGAAATGAGGTCATGGTCAAGAAAAGCAGAATTTCCACAGAACTCTCCTAGGAAGCCAAGCCTGTGTTTTATTCTGTATGCATTATTATTCTCAATTTGATAAAATAATATTATTTTTTCAAGTGCTAAAAAACACTCTTTGAAAATGTACAGGCAAAGATGTAAGTGTGAGAGAGAAACAGTGTGGTATAAACAGAAAGGGAAAATGAAGCTAGGTATAATAAAAGAAACTCGATGTGTGCTATGGATTGAAGGTTTGTGAATGTGTAAGCCTAACTTGCCAACGTGTTGGGCTTTGGAAGTGGGACTTCTGGGAGACGATCAGGTCACGAGGATGGACTTTCCTGAATGCTCTTAGTGTTCTTTTAAGAAGAGATATGAGAGAGATGAGCAACTTCACTTCTCATGAATCAGGTGGCTTGCCACTTCTTGGGGCTTCTCTGGTGGCTCAAAGGGTAAAGAGTCTGCCTGCAGTGCAGGAGACCTGGATTCAACCCCTGGGTTGGGAAGACCCTTGGAGAAGGAAATGGCAACCCACTCCAGTACTCTTGCCTAAAAAATTTGATGGATGGAGGAGCCTGGTAGGCTACAGTCCATGGGATTGCAAAGAGTCGCACACGACTGAGCAACTTCACTTCATAAGAGATGATGTCTCTGCCCTCCACTGTGTGAGGACTCTAGATGAAATTCTGCAAAGAAGGAAGAATTCCCTTGCCAGACAGTGAATCTGCCCACATCCTTTTTTTTTTTTTTTTTTTTGGCTGTGCCGCATGGCTTGTGGGATCTTAGTTCCTCAAACAGGGATTGAATCCAGGCCCTTGGCAATGAAGGTACAGAGTCCTAACCACCAGGGAATTTCCCTGCCTATATCTTGATCTTGGACTTCTTAACCTCCAGAACTGTATGAAGTAAAGTTTTGTTGTTTAAGCCATCCTGTTATAGCAACTCAAACTAAGATAGAAATCCATATTTGTCAGGTCCAATCATATATATTACATAGCTTGTAAAAAAACCAAAAGCTAAGGAAGGGATTTATTATATTAGCTCACACAATTATGGAGGCTGAGAAGTCCCACAGTCTGTCATCTGCAAACTGGAGACCCAGGAAAGCTGGTGGGGTAAGTTCAAAGGCCTAAGAACCAGAGGGCCAGTGGTATAGATTCCAGTCCAGGTCTGAAGGCCTGAGAACCAGGAGGGCCAAGGGCTGGAGAAGATCGATGTTCTAGCTCAAGTAGTCAGGCAGAGGGCTAATTCACTTTCCTCCGCTTTTCTGGGGGGAATCTATTCCGATCCTCAATGAATTGAATGATGCCCACCTGCCCTGGGGAGGGCTGTCTGCTTCACATGTGCTCACCTCACATGTGCTCACTTTACATGTCTCTACCTTAGTCTCTCTGCGTGTTTAAATGCTGCTCTTGCTTCAGAATTCTCGAACATCCTCAGGGAGGCCTCACCTGACCCCTGAGGTTAGGCCAGAACTCATATTCTGTGAATCCCTCGACCCTGGGCTTTTCTGGCCTCATCGCAAAGGTAATTAAATAACTGGTTGTGCAATTCAACCTTTGATATCTGTATTATGGTTGCCATGTCAATTAAGGTAGAAACTACTGGGAGGCAGAATCAGAGCTGTTTTATTGACCACAAGCCACACCTCACGTTATGCCTGTCAGATGACATCCCAATCCAAGCACGGAGGGCGGAGAGGGAGAGACACTTACGTATATACTTATTTTGAAGCTGATTTTTTTCTTCTCCCTTGTCATTAATTCTGCCCCTGATAGTGAAAATATTATCAAGGCTGGCAGGATATATTATCTTGTGATTGCTACCTTTGCCCTTTGTTCTGGAAGATCCCTTCCACCTCCTTGTGAGCTTATGGCTCTCTGTCCTCAGCATGTGCTCTGACTTGTTGAGGAAGCTGAGTTTTAAACATCCTAGTCTTTGTTTTCTTTTTCTTGGAGACGGTTTTGATCACTGTCTCTTGTATAATGTCATGAACCTCCATCCATAGTTCTTCAGGCACTCTATCTATCAGATCTAATCCCTTGGATCTATTTGTCCCTTCCACTGTATAATCGTAAGGGATTTGATTTAGGTCATACCTGAATGGCCTAGTGGTTTTCCATACTTTCTTCAATTTAAGTCTGAATTTGGCAATAAGGGGTTCATGAGCTGAGCCACAGTCAACTCCTGGTCTTGTTTTTGCTGACTGTATAGAGCGTCTCCATCTTTGACTATAAAGAATATAATCAATATGATTTTGGTATTGACCATATGGTGATGTTCATGCGTAAAGTCATCTCTTGTGTTGTTGAAAGAGGGTGTTTGCTATTATCAGTGTGTTCTCTTGGCAAAACTCGATTGGCCTTTGCCCTGCGTCATTTTTTACTCTAAGGCCAAATTTGCCCATTGCTCCAGGTATCTCTTGACTTTCCACTTTTACATTCCAGTCCCCTATGATGAAAAGGACATCTTTTTTTTTTTTTTGGTGTTAGTTCTAGCAGGTCTTGTAGGTCTTCATAGAACTGTTCAACTTCAGCTTCTTCAGCATTGGTGGTTGGGGCATAGACTTGGACTACTGTGATAGCAAATGGTTTGCCTTGGAAATGAACAGAGATCATTCTGTTGTTTTTGAGACAGAAAATTCTTTTTTTTTTTTTTTATTCATTTGACTACACCAGGTCTTAGTTGCAGCATGTGGGATCTAGTTCCCTGACTAGGGATTGAACTCAGGCCCCTTGCCTTGGGAGCCTGGAGTCTTAGCCACTGGACCATGAGGGAAGTCCTGAGACAGAAAATTCTTAAAGAGATGGGAATACCAGACCACCTTACCTGCCTCCTGAGAAATCTATATGCAGGTCAAGAAGCAACAGTTAGAACCAGACGTGGAACAATGGACTGGTTCAAAATTGAGAAAGGAGTATGTCCAGGTGACAAGTATATTGTCACCCTGCTTATTTAACTTATATGCAGAGGACATCATGTGAAATACCAGGCTGGATGAAGCACAAGCTGGAATCAAGCTTGCCAGGAGAAATATCAATAATCTCAAATATGCAGATGATACCACCCTTATGGTAAAAAGTGAAGAGGAGCTAAAGAGCCTCTTGATGAAAGTGAACTAGCTGGCTTAAAATTCAACATCTAAAAAATGAAGATCATGGCATCCGGTTCCACCACTTTATGGCAAATAGATGGGGAAACAATGGAAACAGTGAGAGACTTTATTTTCTTTGGCTCCAAAATCACTGCAGATGGTGACTGCAGCCATGAAATTAGAAGACACTTGCTCCTTGGAAGAAAAGCTATGACAAACTTAGCGTATTAAAAAGCAGAGACATTACTTTGCCAACAAAGGTCTGTCTAGTCAAAGCTATGGCTTTTCCAGTAGTCATGTATGAATATGAGAGTTGGACCACAAAGAAGGCTGAGCACTGAAGAACTGATGCTTTTGAACTGTGGTACTGCAGAAGACTCTTGAGAGTCCCTTGGACTGCAAGGAGATCAAACCAGACAATCTTAAAATAAATCAATCCTGAATATTCATTAGAAGAACTGATGCTGAAATGGAAGCTCCAATACTTTGGCCACCTGATGTGAAGAGCCGACTCTTTAGAAAAGGCCCTGTTGCTGGGAAAGATTGAGGGCAGGAGGAGAAGGGGATAACGGAGGATGAGATGGTTGGATGGCATCACTGACTCAATGGATGTGAGTTTGAACAAGCTCCAGGAGATGGTGAAGGACAGTGAAGCCTGGTGTGCTGCGGTCCATGGGGTCATAAAGAGTTGGACATGACTGAGCAACTGAACAACAGCCCTTGATTTGGCTTCCCAGGTGGTGCTAGTGATAAAGAACCTGCCTGCCAATGCAGGAGACATAAAAGACATGGGGATTCCTGGAGAATCCCATGGACAGAGGAGCCTGGTAGGCTACAGTCCATGGGGTCACAAAGTGTTGGACACAACTGAAGCGACTTAGCATACAGACCTTGATTACCTCCCCACCCACGATTCCGAAAGGTAAGCGGGAAACAACTGAAGTTTACTGTCATCAAGGGAAAGGTGAAAAGCCAAAGGATTATCACTGGGTAGATCTGTTCACTAGATAAAAGAAATGCAAGGTGGGAAGTGAAACATTCTTATCTAATCCTGGAGTTGCTATGGCTGGACCCCTGATACCAAATGTTTCCTCAATTCCACTGAAGTTACCAGCACTTACCATTAGGTAACAGCTAGGTGGTCAGCCCCATGAGTGTGGGGAATTCCTGGGAGGTCTTGTTGACTACTCTGTCCTTGCTATGGCACAATAATCTAGCTCATAGAGGTGAGATGGGAGGTTGGAGGCTAAAGATGGAGGGTTTTATATATATAGCTATATATATATTATATAATAGAATGGGAAAGACTAGAGATCTCTTCAAGAAAATTAGAGATACCAAGGGAACTTTTCATGCGAAGATGAGCACAATAAAGGACAGAAATGGTATGGACCTAACAGAAACAGATGATAATAAGAAGAGGTGCCAAGAATACACAGAAGTACTATACAAAAAAGATCTTCACGACCCAGGTAATCATGGTGTGATCACTCACCTAGAGCCAGACATCCTGGAATGTGAAGTCAAGTGGGCCTTAGGAAGAATCACTACCAACAAAGCTAGTGGAGGTGATGGAATTCCAGTTGAACTATTTCAAATCCTAAAAGGTGATGCTGTGAAAGTGCTGCAGTCAACATGCCAGCAAATTTGGAAAACTAGCAGTGGCCACAGGGCTGGAAAAGGTCCGTTTTCATTCCAATCCCAAAGAGAGGCAATGCCAAAGAATGCTCAAACTACCACACAATTGCATTCATCTCACACGCTAGCAAAGTAGTGCTCAAAATTCTCCAAGCCAGGCTTCAACAGTCCGTGAACCTTGAACTTCCAGATGTCCAAGCTGGATTTAGAAAAGGCAGAGGAACCAGAGATCAAATTGCCAACATCTGCTGGATCATCAAAAAAGCAAGAGAGTTCCAGAAAAACATCTACTTCTGCTTTATTGACTATGCCAAAGCCTTTGACTATGTGGATCACAATAAACTGTGGAAAATCCTGAAAGAGATGGGAATACCAGACTACCTGATCTGCCTTCTGAGAAATCTGTATGCAGGTCAAGAAGCAACATTTTGAACTGGGCATGGAACAACAGACTAGTTCTAAATTGGGAAAAGAGTATGTCAAGGCTGTATATTGTCACCCTGCTTATTTAACTTATATGCAGAGTACATCAAAAGAAACACTGGGCTGGATGAAGCACAAGCTGGAATCAAGATTGCTGGGAGAAAAATCGATAACCTCAGATATGCAGGTGACACCACACTTATGGCAGAAAGCCAAGAACTAAAGAGCCTCTTGATGAAAGTGAAAGAAGAGAGTGAAAAAGTTGGCTTAAAACTCAACATTCAGAAAACTAAGATCATGGCATCTGGTCTCATCACTTCATGGGAAATGGATGGGGAAACAGTGGAAACAGTGACAGATTTTAGTTTTGGGGGCTCCAAAATCACTGCAGATGGTGACTGCAGCCATGAAATTAAAAAACACTTGCTCCTCGGGAGAAAGGTTATGACCAACCTAGACAGCATATTGAAAAGCAGAGACATTACTTTGCCAACAAAGTTCCCTCTAGTCAAAGCTATGGTTTTTCCAGTAGTCATGTATGGATATGTGAATTGGGCTACAAAGAAAGCTGCGTGCCAAAGAATTGATGATTTTTTTTTTAAATTAATTAATTAATTTATTTATTTTTAAATTTTAAAATATTTAATTCTTACATGCGTTCCCAAACATGAATCTCCCTCATCCCCATGCACCAGCCCCAAGCATGCTGCACCCTGCGTCAGACATAGACTGGCGATTCAATTCTTACATGATAGTATACATGTTAGAATGCCATTCTCCCAAATCATCCCACCCTCTCCCTCTCCCTCTGAGTCCAAAAGTCCGTTATACACATCTGTGTCTTTTTTCCTGTCTTGCATACAGGGTCGTCATTGCCATCTTCCTAAATTCCATATATATGTGTTAGTATACTGTATTGGTGTTTTCTTTCTGGCTTACTTCACTCTGTGTAATTGGCTCCAGTTTCATCCATCTCATCAGAACTGATTCAAATGAATTCTTTTTAACGGCTGAGTAATACTCCATTGTGTATATGTACCACAGCTTTCTTATCCATTCATCTGCTGATGGACATCTAGGTTGTTTCCATGTCCTGGCTATTATAAACAGTGCTGTGATGAACATTGGGGTACATGTGTCTCTTTCAGTTCTGGTTTCCTCGGTGTGTATGCCCAGCAGTGGGATTGCTGGGTCATAAGGTAGTTCTATTTGCAATTTTTAAGGAATCTCCACACTGTTCTCCAGAATTGATGCTTTTGAACTGTGGTGTTAGAGAAGACCCTTGAGAGTCCCTTGGACTGCAAGGGGATCCAACCAGTCCATCCTAAAGGAAATCAGTCTTGGATATTCATTGGAAGGACTGATGCTGAAGCTGAAACTCCAATACTTTGGCCACCTGATGTGAAGAACTGACTCATTTGAAAAGACCCTGATGCTGGGAAAAAGGCAGGAAGAGAAGGGGACGACAGGGGATGAGATGGTTGAATGACATCACCAACTCAATGGACATGAGTTTGAGTAAACCCCAGGAGTTGGTGATGGATCGGGAGGCCTGGCATGCTGCAGTCCGTGGGGTCATAGAGTCGGACACGACTGAGCAACTGAACTGAACTGAGCTGAATACACACACACACACACATACTCACACACACACACATACATATATAGCTGACTCATTTTGTTGTATAGCAGAAACTAACACACTGTAAAGCAATTATATTCCAATAAAAATACTTAAAATCAGTGTTTCAGGACTAAAAAGAAATCTAGCTCATAAATTTGTACTTGGTAAACATTTGTCAAATGTATGGAAGAATTAAACTCTTCAGTCCGTTTAGACTTCAGTTTAGCGTAAATTATGATTTAGAGAACTTATTTTTAAAAAATATTTAATTATTTATTTGGCTAGGCTGGGTCTTTGTTGCTGTATGCCCTCTTCTCTCGTTGTGGCGAGTAGGGGCTACTCTCTAGCTGGGGTGCTCGGGCTTCTCATTGCAATGGCCTCTCTTATTGTGGTGCACAGGCTCTGGGGTGCTTGGGTTTCAGTAACTGCGGCACAGGGGCTCAGTAGTTTTGGCTCCCGGACTCCAGAGCATAGGCTCTGTAGGTGTGGTGCACGGGCTTAGTTGCTGCGAGTCATGTGGGCTCTTCCCGGACCAGGGGTTGAACTTGTGTGTCCTGCATCGGCAGGCAGATTGTTTACCACTGAGCCACCAGGGAAGTCACTAACTTTATTTTTCCCCCACAAACGATCAGTCTGTAACTTCAATGGCAAATGGCAAATAATTTATCTTTTTCCTATTGACTTGAAACACTGTACTTACTGTATATGGGAATCATGTATATACTTGGTGCTATTTCTATGCTTTCTGTTGTTTATTACTCTGTTTGTCTATTTGATCTCATAACCACTCTCTAAGCAATTGTTCTTGATTATTGTTTTTCAAGGACCAGTAAAATATTTACTTATTTTTATAGAAAGATTTTACTTTCATAAATTGTACAAGAAGACAACACTTGAATATCTTTAAAACTTAGAGCCCAAAACCACAGAATATTAAGGTATTCTGTAATGCACTTTGGTTAATTTATACAGCACAACTAATCAGTTTATTTCCAATTGTAATGTTCTATTTTAAAAATAAAAAAATAAAAAATAGAGAATGTATTAAAAGCAAATTCTACTGAAGGTGCTTGTTTACTAGGTTAAAGTAACTTAGCAACTTGAGGTAATATTTTCTCTTTCTCTGGATGATTGTGAGTGAGCTGGGATAAGCTGAATTTCTAGTCTTCTGAAAGGGAGTAAAAGAAATTATAGAGCACATTACGCATTTCTGGAATGGCTCCTCCTTCCTCATTACTAATTTTCAAAATCTTCTTGGCTATTTTCACTCATATATTATTCCAGATAAACCTTATAATTATTGTGTCAAATTCTGAAAGGGAAATCCTCCTGATATTTTGACTAGAACTGAATTACCTCTAAAGATTGGCTTGGAGAATTTTTAGATTTTTGTAATATTGAATGCATTCGTCCTGGAATATGATGCCTTTTGAAAAAAGCTCAGTTGTCTTTGATATCCCTTAACAAACATTTTTAGCTTCCTAAGAGTCCTGCATATTCCTCCTTTCCACCCTCCATCCTTTGCTCCTTCTTTCCTTCACTTCTTCTCCTTTCCCCTTCCACCCTCCTACCTCTCTCCCTCCCTCCCTTCTTTCCTTCCGTCTCTCTCTCCCTCATCTGTTGTGAATGCTTGTTTTTTACCCATTAACTTTAAAAAACTAGTTAGGTTGGGAAGATCCCCTGGAGGAGGAAGTGGCAACCCACTCCAGTATTCTTGCCTGGAGAATCCCATGGACAGAGGAGCCTGGCAGGCTAGAGTCCATGGCGTTGCAAAGCATTGGACATAACTTAGCAACTAAACAACAAAAGGACAATTTATTTAAAAAAGTTATCAAGCATTTGTATAGGGCCAGGCTTGCTCCAAGTGACTGAAGCCATTGGCGTTTTTCTTTTATCATGGTAAAAGATAAACAACACTAACATTTACCATTTAAAGCATTTTGAAGTATAAAGTTTAGTGGAATTAAGTACATTGACATTGTTGTCCAACATGCATCATCCCAAACTAAAACTACGAGGCCACAGTAACCAGTGTAAACAGACACTTTTGAAAACTTTCCTGTTAGTTTCAATAGCTTTACAATTGATTTGTTGTTTTTGAGAGATACATATTTGTGTTGTATGCAAATAAAGAATATTGCAATGGTATATAGAACTTCCACCATAATCTAAAATATCAGAAGTGATTATGGGAATTATTGTTTTGTTGTCTTACTGAGAATGCCTTTAGTGGCTTTTTGTTTGTTTGTTCGTTTTAATGAGCAATGTGCTGTTACTTCCTGACTTGCCAGTTGGTAGTGATGTGTGTGTGCATACTAAGTTGCTTCAGTCATGTCTGACTCTGTGTGACCCCTTGAACTGTAGCCCGCCAGGCTCCTCTGTCCATGGGGATTCTCCAGGCAAGAATACTGGAGTGGGTTGCCATGCCCTCCTCCAAGGGATCTTCCCAACCCAGGGATCAAACCGTGTCTCTTAATCTGCTGCACTGGCAGGTGGGTTCTTACCACTGGGGCCACCTGGGAAGCCCATGTATGTATATATATGTATGTACAAATATCTTATCAAACTTGTGAAAACTTGCTTAACTGGCCATTTCAAAGAACTCATTCTCGTATGTGTCAGTTCTGCTTTATTTCCTAGTGTTCCAATTTCTCCTTTATTATAATTTCTTACTCCATTCTCTGGAGGTTTATAGCTTCCTGTGTTGGCTGTTTGTTTTTTATTATTTCTTATTCAGTAACAAAAGCATTTAGGGCTACGAATATCCTTCTGAATACAGCTTTGACTGCATCCTATAAAAAGTGCTATTTGTTGTTTTGACAGAAATGTTCTAAACTGTCTTGAAATACAGATTTTATTTCCAAACTGAATCAAGAGCTACTTTATAGAGTTTAGAATTCTGCTGGTGATAAAATGGTGAGCACACATGGCCTGTATAAACTCTAGTTTTGAAAAAAATCTAGAGATTTTCTTTGGAAACATATAGATACTGAGTATATATCTTGATATATAGACTTTCCTACTTATTTTATCTTAAACAAGTGTTTTAGTCTAACTTTTTGCTCAGTTCTTTCTGAAGACTTTTCTAGAAAGTCTTATGTATTTGGGTACCAATCCATAAAGGGTCTTGACTGTTGCTGGTTCACTGGCTTTGCCTTTACCAGGTGGTTGCATTCTACGTGAGGGAAGCGTTCCCAAAGACTTTGAAAATCTAACGCTGACTTTCTAATTGGAATGAGTGTAAAATTGGTATGAGAGGATATTCCTTGGGTGTATAAATCTTCACCTACTACAATATATCAATATATTTTTGCTTTAATGATTCTTTATTTTTCAGCATTCTTTTGATAGTTTTTTTCCGAAGAGCGTCACATATCACGAGTTCTAAAAAACTCCCTGTGTAGTGTAATATATCTAACTTCTATTTTACAGTTATTGATTCAGGGTTACCGTGTCAGCAATGGTGATTGTATTAGAATTTGACAAACATTCTTAAAATATAAAAATAGTTGAAAATTTATATTTAAAAAATTATTGTTTCCTACAAATTATTATTTTTACTGAATACTTTAGCAAAATAATAAATACCTAACAAAATCATCTATAGAGTGTCTAACATTTAGCGCAGTATGGGTCTCAAAGTAATGACACAGGATAATGGTGTATATTTATTTTCTGCTAACATGGTGCCATCATGTGGCAACTTCAACCATTATCATCATCATCATGATCAGAATGATCACCACCAAGATCATCATTTCATAATAAACACCATGTAATACTTACATATGCAAGGCTGTGTTCTAAATACTTTAAATATATTATCTCATTTAATAGTTATAACATGTAAAGTGGTTATTATTGCTATACAATTTACTTCATTGGAGAGCTCAATAATTTTGCTATGTTTTTCAAATTTTAAGGATGCTGGGCTTTGCATTATCTCAAATATTGCACAAATATTGCACACAAATTACAATGTTCTTAAGATACTTATATCCCACTACTTAATTTACTTAATTCAAAATGATACAAAATGCAACCCCACTATTTTGCTAGATCGCATTACGGAAAGTTTGCATGCATTTACATCTGTATTACAATCTTACTACCATAATTTAAAAGAAATCTTTATCAACAAAGAAAAATGTAAAATGATGAGTTGTTTTAATTTGCATCTTTTATTGGATTAAAAATGAACTTTTGAGCTTTAGTGTCTCTTCTGTTGATTTTTGCTCATGTCAGTTTTTCATCTGGGGTTTTAGTATTTTGCTCTTTGATTTCTGAAAATTCTTTCTATTTTAAGGAAACCAACTAGTTCTTGAAGTTTAAAGCAACTTGACCAAACAGTGCAGTTGTGTTTTGTATGATTTTGTTTTTTATGTTGAAGTAGAAAAGAAGAGCCTTATTGCTTTGCCAGGCAAAGGGGGACACAATGGGCTCCTGCCTTGAAAATCTACATGTCCCCACTTGGAAAAGATAGTGAGAAGCTTTATAGTAATGGTTCAAAGAGGGTGTGATCAGCTTGTGGACATTCTTCTGAGGGGTTGGTCATGAGGTAGGTGGGAGTCAGCACCATCAGCCTTCAAGTTCCAACTGGTCTGGGGTCTACGTGCTTGAGGGCAGCATGCCACAGTTCACTGTTAGCTGCTCCCTCCTGGAGGGGTTCATACCTGTGAGTATCCAGGAGTCTCTAGCGGAGGGGTGAGTTGCCAGGGGCCTGCTGCAGGTTGGGGGCGCTGAATGCTGCAGTGTGTGCAGGAGGCCTTTTGAAGGAGGTCGCCATTATCCTCACCACCTCCACCACAGTTTGGTCTCAGGTCAAACCTTGTATGATTTTAAGTTATATTTGCTGAAACTTTTCTGCTTGCCTTGCCTCTGAACTAAGTTTTTATTTAGTTAATAGAGAATTTACTTTTTTATGTTATCAAGTCAGTTGCTGTTTTCCTTCGTAATTTACTACAGAAGTTTTTCTTCTCCATTGAGAGTTGATAAATATTTAATAATACACATTCTATTTTTATGATACAATTTGGTTTTATTTAACTCTTTATTCCAGTTAGGATTTCTGTTTGTGTATGGTGAAAGGAGAAATTATTAATTCAAAGTGAATCTTTACCCTCCCCTTGCAGTTCTTAGCCTGTTGTGCTAAAACAACTTATTAAAATATCTCTCTGATTTTGAATACACCTATAATTAAATTAATGTACACAAAAATGTACGCAATAGATTCTGTTTCTCAGTGATTGGTTTTGTTCCCCTGATTCCCTTTATCTGTTTTCATATAATATCACACTGTGTATTACACCCCACCCCAGAGATAGCTGTTGGGGCTAGTCTGCCTCCATTCGTGTTTTTCTTTGATAGCCTTATCTATTTATTTTCCCAGGTTTTATTTTAAAAGACAAGTTGCAATGGCATTTAGAACATAGGAACTTCAGGTGGATTTCTGTTCAAATTCAAATCCTGTATTGGCATCTGCCAGCTTTATAACTTTAAGCAGGTTGCCTCAGCTTCCTCATTTGAGAATAATAGTAGTATCTCCCATGAGAACAATAGTACTATCTTCTATAAGGACAATAGTATCATCTTCTGCATGGGACCGTGGTGAAGATAAATGGAATTAAAACTCATATGGCATATAGACTGTGTGGATCACAATAAACTGGAAAATGCTGGAAGAGATGGGAATATCAGACCACCTGATCTGCCTCTTGAGAAACCTATATGCACGTCAGGAAGCAACAGTTAGAACTGGACATGGAACAACAGACTGGTTCCAAATAGGAAAAGGAGTACGTCAAGGCTGTATATTGTCACCCTGCCTATTTAACCTCTATGCAGAGTACATCATGAGAAACGTTGGGCTGGAAGAAGCTGGAATCAAGATTGCTGGGAGAAATATCAATAACCTCAGATATGCAGATGACACCACCCTTATGGCAGAAAGGGGAGAGGAACTAAAAAGCCTCTTGATGAAAGTGAAAGAGGAGAGTGAAAAAGTTGGCTTAAAGGTCAACATTCGGAAAACGAAGATCATGGCATCTGGTCCCATCACTTCATGGGAAATAGATGGGGAAACAGTGGAAACAGTGTCAGACTTTATTAAAGTCCAAAATCACTGCAAATGGTGACTGCAGCCATGAAATTAAAAGACGCTTACTCCTTGGAAGGAAAGTTATGACCAACCTAGAGAGCATATTCAAAAGCAGAGACATTACTTTGCCAACAAATGTCCATCTAGTCAAGGCTATGGTTTTCCAGTGATCATGTATGGATGTGAGAGTTGGACTGTGAAGAAGGCTGAGTGCCGAAGAATTGATGCTTTTGAACTGTGGTGTTGGAGAAGACTCTTGAGAGTCCCTTGGACTGCAAGGAGATCCAACCAGTCCATTCTGAAGGAGATCAGCCCTGGGATTTCTTTGGAAGGAATGATGCTAAAGCTGAAACTCCAGTACTTTGGCCACCTCATGCGAAGAGTTGACTCATTGGAAAAGACTCTGATGCTGGGAGGGATTGGGGGCAGGAGGAGAAGGGGACGACAGAGGATGAGATGGCTGGATGGCATCACTGACTCGATGGACGTGAGTCTGAGTGAACTCTGGGAGATGGTGATGGACAGGGAGGCCTGGCATGCTGCGATTCATGGGGTCGCAAAGAGTCGGACACGACTGAGCGACTGAACTGAACTGAACTGAAGTTCTAAATAATACTAGTGATAATCATGATTTTGTCAAGTTCAAAACTCACCCATTTGGGATATTGATGGAGATCATAGTAAGTGAAACCTAAGCATTGGTTTGGAATGATAACTCCTTCTTCGCCTGCTTTATTCAAGTCATGCTGAATATTTTGTCAACGCGTCCATGCCTGCTCAGTTGTGTCTGACAGTTTGTGACCTCATGGCCTGTAGCCCACCAGGCTCCTCTGTCCATGGAATTTTCCAGGCAAGAATACTGGAGCAGGTTGCCATTTCCTATTCCAGGGGATCTTCCCAACTCAGGGATCAAATCCACATCTCCGGCATTGGCAGGTGGGTTTTATACCACTGTGCCACCTGGGAAACCCCTATTTTATCAACGAGCATTTGTTATTTTACCCACATATAGTGTTCTGGTTGGATTATTAGTTAACTAGAGAATTTAAGATCCGGGTGGAGGGGGGATTTGGATCATCACCCCCTCCTTACCCCGAAATGAGACCATTAAACTCAGTATTTCCCAGCAGTCTCTTAAATGGATAAGACCCATTTATTGCATGTGGTTGATAAAGAGGATAGAAGTAGCCTCGGCCATTCCTCTCCCTGATAAGAGAAGTCTTAACCCTAAGGCAAGACCTTCTTTGGTTAGGATGTTCTTTCTGGGGTGAAATGTGGCTGGCTGCAATAACGATGTGACCTGGATACTACCAACAGCCTGTTGCTGAGAAGGTCAAGGGTTGAGCACCTCCGCCTTCCCACAGACTGCGTTTAGAGCTACACACCTGCTCTAGAGAGATGCAGGAACTCTCACCTTCCCAGTCCTCTGCAAGCTTTTGCCTCAGAAACAGGGATAAACTTGTGCAGATGTTTTACTTCTGGCATCCCCTTATTAGGAATTCTGAAGGGACTCATATCCTTTATGTTACTCAGTTGGTCAAAGCTTGATGGGTTAGAAACTGTAGCTTTCTTGCAGTCAGTCCTTGCAGACCAGCGCAACGTGGTTACTTTTGCTTTCTTATCAAGGACGCGCTTTTCACAAACAAATTCGAAACTCACTCTCCTCTCCTTATCTCCCAAGGCTAAGTAGCTACGTATAAACAAAACTTATTCCACAAATATTTTGTAGTTTTCTTCATATGCCGCACACATAGTTTTCATTTAGATCTTTAAGTATGCTTAGTTGCTCAGCCGTGTCCCCTCCATACTTTGCAACTGCATGAAACTGTAGCCCGCCAGGCTCCTTTGTCCATGGGGATTCTCCATGGGGCAAGAATACTGGAGTGGGTTGCCATGCTGTCTTCCAGGGGATCTTCCCAACCCAGAGACTGAACCCAGGTTTCCCACACTGTAGATGGATTCTTTACCATCTGAGCCACCAGGGAAGCCCTAGGTCTTTAATAGATATTATAATTCTTTTGTTATTATTATGCACTGGATTCCTTTTTCCTAATTCATTCTTACTGATGCTGTAGGAAAGTTATGACTTTTTGAATATATATGTTTTAGCAAGCCAGTTTACTGGTTTTTCCTTCTGTAACTTCTATTGAATTAATCAAGCTTTCCTTATTATGTTTCCCCTCTCCTTCTCTGACTTAGAAACTGAACAGTTTTTCTATTCTTTTATTATCTTCTTTAAATTTTTAATGACATAGTTGGCTTAAGGTTTAATCAATATCTTTGTCCTCTTTCCGAATATATGAAGACCTCAAAATGATTTAACTCTGATCTTTCCTGCCATCTTCCATATTTTTTATTATTTAGTGGTTTCATCTGTTTTTTTAAAACATTTTCTTTTGAAGTAATTATAGATTCATAGGAAGTTACAAAGATGGTACAGAGCAGTCTCTGTATTCCACCCAGTACCTTCTAAAAGTTAGGGCTTCCCCGATGGTTCAGTGGTAAAGAGTTCACCTGCCAATGCAGGAGACACGAGCTCGATCTCTGATGGGGGAAGATCCCACGTGCCACAGAGCAGCTAAGTCTGTGCACCACAACTATTGAGCCTGTGCTCTAGAGCCTGGGAGCCTCCGCTACTGAGCCTGGGTGTTGCAACTCCTGAAAGCCTGTGTGCCCTAGAGTCTGTGCTCCGTAACAAGAGAAGCTGCCACAATTAGAAGCCTGTGCAGCACAACTGGAGTGTAGCCGCCACTCTCTGCAACCAGATAAAAGCCCTTGCAGCAGCAAAGACCCAGGACAGCTATAAATAAATGAGTGAAATTATTTAAAAAGTTGCATCTTAGACAAGTAAAGCACAATGTCAAAACCAGGAAGTTGACATTGGCACAATGTTTATTTATAGTTCTATGTCCCTTTATCACGGGTAGGTTTGTATGACAACTACTGTAATCAAGACGTAGAGCTGATCAGCCACCATAAAGCTCTCCCTGTGATATTCCTTTACGGTCTCACCCTCTTTTGCTCTCCCACTGTCTCCAACCCCTGGCAATTACTAATCTGGGCTCCATCTCCATAATAGTATCACTTCAGAAATGTCATAGAAATGGAATTGTACAGTATGTGACCTTTTGAGCTGGGTCTTTTCACACAGCATAATGTCCTTGAGATCTATCCAGGCTGTTGAGTGTATCAATACTTTGTTCCTTTTTATTGCTAAGTCGGGTCACTGTTATCACCACTGTTTTGTTTTTATTCCCTCCACAAATGTCATTATTATTGCCATTACTCAGATTTATTGGTGTGTTTACCAGTGTCTCTACTTACTGTTTCTTGCACGACTCTACTTCCTTCTGAGTTCAACTTCCTACTTCCTGAAAGTACTATAACCTTCAGTAACTCTTGCAGTGAGGGCTTGTTAGTGCTAAATTCTTTCCATCTCTTTTTATCGAAAGGTACCCTTTTTCCCCCTTGCTTTTTTAAAAAATGAAGTATAAGTTGATTTACAATATTACATTAGTTTCAAGTGTACAGCAAGGTGATTCAGTTATATATGTATACCTATTTTCAGATTATTTTCCATTATAGGTTTTTTATTACAAGGTACTGAATATAGTTCCCTGTGCTATACAGTAAATCCTTTTCATCTATTATATATATAGTAGTGTGTGTCTGTTAATCCTAAATTCCTAATTTGTCCCTCTCCCTTCTTTCCCCTTTGGCAACAATCAGTTTGTTTTCTGTGCCTGTGAGTCTGTTTCTGTCTTGTAAATAAGTTCATTTGTATTATTTTCAGGTTACACATATAAGTGATATTATATATTTGTCTTTATCCCACTTTACTTAGTATGATGATCTCTAGATCCATAAATGTTGCTGCAAATGGCAACATTTCCTTCTTTTTTATGGCCGAGTAATATTCCATTACATATATATGTAATGGATCACAGCCTTTTAATGGTGAAAGGGACTGCATAAATTAATGAAGCTCTGAGCCATACCTTGCAGGGCCACCCAAGACATTTTGGTCCCAGTGAAGAGTTCTGAAAAAATGTGGCCCACTGGAGAAAGAAATGGCAACTCACTCTGGTATTCTTGCCTGGAGAACCCCTTCAGTTCAGTTCAGTTCAGTCGCTCAGTCATGTCCGGCTCTTTGTGACCCCATGAATCACAGCACTTCAGGCCTCCCTGTCCATCACCGTCTCCCAGAGTTCACTAAAACTCACGTTCGTTGAGTTGGTGATGCCATCCAGCCATCTCATCCTCTGTCGTCCCCTTCTCCTCCTGCCCCCAATCCCTCCCAGCATCAGAGTCTTTTCCAATGAGTCAGCTCTTTGCATGAGGTAGCCAAAGTACTGGAGTTTCAGCTTTAGCATCATTCCTTCCAAAGAACACCCAGGGCTGATCTCCTTCAGAATGGACTGGTTGGATCTCCTTGCTGTCCAAGGGACTCTCAAGAGTCTTCTCCAACACCACAGTTCAAAAGCATCAATTCTTCAGTGCTCAGCTTTCTTCACAGTCCAACTCTCCCATCCATACATGACCACTGGAAAACCATAGCCTTGACTAGATGGACCTTTGTTGGCAAAGTAATGTCTCTGGTTTTCAATATGCTCTCTAGGTTGGTCATAACTTTTCTTCCAAGGAGTAAGCGTCTTTTAATTTCATGGCTGCAGTCACCATCTGCAGTGATTTTGGAGCCCCCCCAAAATAAACAGTGTTTCCACTGTTTCTCCACCTATTTCCCATGAAGTGATGGGACCAGATGCCATGATCTTCGTTTTCTGAATGTTGAACTTTAAGCCAACTTGTTCACTCTCCTCTTTCTTTTTCATCAAGAGGCTTTTTAGTTCCTCTTCACTTTCTGCCATAAGGGTGGTGTCATCTGCATATCTGAGGTTATTGATATTTCTCCTGGTAATCTTGATTCCAGCTTGTGCTTCTTCTAGCACAATATGAAAAGGCAAAAATATATGACAATGGAATATGAGCCTCCCAGGTTGGAAGGTGCCCAGTATGCTACTGGGAAAGAGCAGAGGACAATTACTAATACTCCAGAAAGAAAGAAGTGGCTGGGCCAAAGCAGAAATAAAGCTCAATTGTGGATGTGTCTGGTGTGGAAAGTAACGTCCAATGCTGTAAAGAATAATATCGCATAGGAACCTCCATGAATTGAGGTAAATTGGACATGGCTGAGCAGGAGACTGCAAGAGTGAACATTGACATCTTAAGTATCAGTGAACTAAAATGGACAGGAATGGGAGAATTTAATTCAAATGACCATTATATCTACTATTGTGGGCAAGAATCCCTTAGAAGAAATGGAGTAGCCCTCATAATCAACAAAAGAGTCTGAAGTGCAGTATTTGGATATAACCTCAAAAATGACAGAATGATTTTTGTTCATTTCCAAGGCAAACAAATCAACATCACAGTAATCCAAATCTATGCCGCAACCACTGATGCTGAAGAAGCTGATCGGTTCTATGAAGACCCACAAGACCTTCTAGAACTAACACCAAAAAAAGATGTCCTTTTCATCATAGGGGGTTGGAATGCAAAAGTAGAAAGTCAAGAGATACCTGGAGTTACAGGCAAATTTGGCCTTGGAGTACAGAATGAAGCAGAGGAAAGACTAGCAAAGTTTTGTCAAGAGAGCCTGCTGGTCATAGCAAACACCCTTTTCCAACAATCCAAGGGACAGTTACACACAAGAACATCACCAAATGGTCAATACCGAAATCAGATTGATTATTTTCTTTAGAGCCAAAGATGGAAAAGCTCTATATAGTTAGCTAAAACAAGGCCTGGAGCTGACTGTGGCTCAGATCATCAGCTCTTTATTGCAAAATTCAAGCTTAAATTGAAGAAAGTAGGGAAAACCATTAGGCCACTCAGATATGACCTAAATCAAATCCCTTATGATTATACAGTGGAGGTGATGAGTAGATTCAAGGGATTAAATTGAATTAAAGTTCAAGATCTGGTAGACAGAGTGCCTGAAGAACTATGGACAGAGGTTCATAACGTTGTCCAGGAGGCAGTGACTGAAACCATCCCAAAGAAAAAGAAATTCAAGAGGCCAAAGTGGTTGTCTGAGGAGGCTTTACAAATAGCTGAGGAAAGAAGAGAAGTGAAAAGCAAGGGAAAAGGGAAAGATACACCCAACTGAATGCAGGGTTCCACAGAATAACAAGGAGAGATGAGAAGGCGTTCTTAAATGAACAATGCAAAGAAATACAGGAAAAGAATAGAATGGGAAAGACTAGACATCTCTATGAAAATGGAATATATCAAGGGTTGGATTATATGCAAGGATGGGAACAATAAAGGACAGAAATGGTTAGGATCTAACAGAAGCAGAAGAGATTAAGAATAGGTGGCAAGAACACACAAAAGAACTATACAAAAAATGTCTTAATGACCTGTATGACTATGCTTGTGTGGTTACTCATGTAGAGTTGGACATCCTGGAGTGTGAAGTCAAGTGGGTCTTAGGAAGCATTACAACCAACAAAGCTAGTGGAGGTGATAGAATTCCAGCTGAGCTATTTGAAATCCTAAAAGATGTTGCTGTTAAAAGTGCTTCACTCAATATGCCAGCAAATTTGGAAAATTCAGCAGTGACCACAGGACTGGAAAATGTCAGTTTTCATTCCAGTCCCAAAGAAGGGCAATGCCAAAGAATGTTCAAACTACTCTACAACTGCATTCATTTCACATACTATTATAGTAAGATTATGCTCAAAATCCTTCAAGCTAGACTTCAACAGTATGTGAACTGAGAACTTCCAGATATACAACTGGGCTTTAAAAAGGCAGAGAAACCTGAGGTCAAATTGCCAACATACAGAAAGCAAGGGGATTCCAGAAAAACGTCTACTTCATTGACTACGCTAAAGTCTTTGTGTGGATCATAAGAAACTATGGAAAAGTCTTAAGGAGATGGGAATACCAGATGACCATACCTGTCTCCTGGGAAACCTCTGTGCAGATGTTATGTTAGCAGCAATGTTAGAACCAGACATGGAACAACTAACTGGTTCAAAATTAGGAAAGGAGTATTGCAAGGCTATGTTGTCACCTTGTTTATTTAACTGACATGCAGAGTACATAATGCAAAATGCTGGGCTGAGTGAATCACAAGCTGGAATAAAGATTGCTGGGAGAAATATCAACAACCTCAGATATGCAGATAATACCACTCTAATGGCAGAAAGTGAAGAAGAGTTAAAGAGCCTCTTGATGAAGGTGAAAGAGGAGAATGAAAAAACTTGCTTGGAACTCTGCTTTCAAAAAAGTAAGATAATGGCATCTGGTCCCATCACTTCATAGCAAATAGAAGGGGAAAAAGTGGAAGCAATGACAGATTTTATTTTCATGGGCTCCAAAATCACTGTGGACAGTCACTGAAGTCATGAAATTAAAAGATGCTTGCTCCTTGATAGGAAAGCTATGACAAACCTAGACAGCATATTAAAAAGCAGAGACTTCACTTTGCCAACAAAGGTCTATATGGTCAAAGCTATGGTTTTTTTCAGTTGTCATATGCGGATGTGAGAGTTGGACCTTGAAGAAGGCTGAGCGCCAAAGAGTTAATGCTTCTGAGTTGTGGTGCTAGAGAAGATGCCTTTTTTTTTTTTTTTTTTTGGACAAGACTCTTGAGAGTTCCTTGGACAGCAAGGAAGTCAAACCAGTCAATCTTGAAGGAAATCATTCCTGAGCAATCATTGGAAGGACTGATGCTGAAGCTGAAGCTCAAGTACTTTGGCCACCTGATGCAAAGGGCTGACTCATTGGAAAAGATCTTGATGTTGGGAAAGACTGAAGGCAGGAGGAGAAGGCAATGACAGAAAATGAGATGGTTGGATGGCATCACTGACTGAATGGACATGAGTTTGAGCAAACTCAGGGAGATTGTGAAGGACCGTGCAGTCCATGGGGTCACAAAGAGTCGGACATGACTGAGTGACTGAACACAAATTTGTTTTCTGGCTAAACGAATTTAACCCAAGTAAGGAGAGTCACTTTCTTCCTTAAAAAAGTGATGACACAAAAGAAGAAGCTTGAATAATGAGTCAGAGTTGGATAGGTTGAGATATAGGAAGTAGGAAGGAAAAAAATTATAAACAAAGGGAAAATTATATGACAACATGAATTAAGAAATAGGTGTCATATCTGAGGAAGACTGGAGGAGAATCAAGCAGGGGGAGAATGCTTCCCTAAAGTATGCAGGATCATAGGTTATATAAGATTACTTGAGATTTGATATGTTTTCCTAAAAGCAGAGCCAAAGTGAAAAGTTTAAACAGTTGTAGGTGTTGACATAGGCAACATGATCATTTTTCTATTTTAGAAAGACCTCTCTGGTTGCAGAATGGTGAATGAATTTAGATGGGATGCAAGGTGGGTTGCTAGGAAGCCAGATTTGAGGCGCCTATCTCTTTCTCAAAAGTTTAACGATGCTTAGCTTGTACAAATTTTCTCTTATTATACTTTTGAGTATTGCTTTGCTATATTTGCTCTTTTTCTGCAAAAGATCCCCTCATTAGTGAAATCTTTGTAATGTGTCCAATTTATCTGCCAGCTCCTCTAATATTTTCATTTTCATTCAATATTGCTTGAATAGTTGATTTTTTAAAAAGTCTGCTTAGTGTTTCTCAAATGTGTTCTATCCATCGTTTAATCAAGTTTGGGCAGCATTGTTTGTTTGTTTTCCATGTCCAATACAGCTGCACTTTTAATTAAAATTTCTTATATCAGTTGGTGGTTTATATCATTTTGTTCTTGTTTAATAGAAAATATTTCCCTTGTATCCTACTGAACATAAGAGGTGAATCTTTTAATGAATCATCCTTTTACTTCACGAATTTTGGTATAATAGAATATCATTTATCCAAGAGTCTAAACATGAATATATGATGAAATTATTACATACTTGTTATATCCTTATTTTTTTTAAAGAAAAAAAATTGCCCACTTAAAAAAAAAACCATTTATTATAGTAACTGAAGAATGATTTCCTGAAGTGAATGATCCATGGTAACCCTAGGTTCTACTGGGCTGGATCTGTGATGGTGAGATTTGAAATGGGTGGATGAAGAATGCCTTTATCTGATGCCATTTCATACTGTGAAAAACTCATAAGTTTCGTGGGACAAATGTAATTTATTCCTGAGCAAAAGATGGCTCAGATGTAGAGGCTGAGAGAGAAATCTGAATACAAACAGCAGAGGAAGGAAAAGCAGATGATGGGTCTTTTCATCAGCACTGTGGCACGGCTCCATTCTCAGTTTTTGTGCTGTGGTGACATCAAACCCTGTTGATAAGAGATTCTAGCCACATCCCCCTCTTCAGATCAAGGAGGATTTCCTGGGAAATAAAAACTTCATTTCAGAGAGTAATTTATCATTTTTATAAGTCTGTCGTTTTTCAAAGGAAATGAGTGTAAAGCAAATTCTCTTTGTGTTTGAATTGATAAGTAAAATATGGTTGCTGTGTTCCCATTATTAGATATTAGTTATATGTTATTTTTCCATTTTCAAGTTAATTCAGATGTTTTTCTTGGGTGTAAAATGATGGCTTCATGTTTAGTATTCTTCCGTTATTTTGCACGAGACATTTATATTCGATAATACTCTCCTAGGATATACAAAACTTTAAAAAACAATTTAGTTTTTCTATCTATAGGTGCCACATAAGATTCTAGGATGCCTTTAAAAAAAAATCTTTGTCCAGTCAGAATGTCTGCTATCAAAAACTCTACAAAAAATAAATGCTGGGGAGGGTGTGGAGAAAAGGGAACCCTCTTACACTGTTGGTGGGAATGCAGACTAGTACAGCCACAATGGAGAGCAGTGTGGAGATTCCTTAAAAACTGGAAATAAAACTGCCATACAACCCAGCAATGCCACTGCTGCTGTGGTACATACACGCAATGGAACGTTACTCAGCTATTAAAAAGAACGCATTTGAATCAGTTCTAATGAGGTGGATGAAACTGGAGCCTATTATACAGAGTGAAGTAAGTCAGAAAGAGTAACAGCAACACAGTATGCTAACGCAGATATATGGAATTTAGAAAGATGGTTAACGATGAGCCTATATGCGAGACAGCGAAAGAGACACAGATGCAAAGAACAGACTTTGGACTCTGTGGGAGAAGGCGAGGGTGGGATGGTTTGAGAGAATAGCATTGAAACCTGTGTATTACCATATGTGAAACAGATGACCAGTCCAGGTTCAATGGATGAAGCAGGGCACTCTAAGCCGGTGCCCTGAGACAACCCAGGGGGATGGGAGGGGGAGGGAGGGGGGACACATGTATACCCGTGGCTGATTCATGTCAATGCATGGCAAATGCCACCACAATATTGTAAAATAATTAGCCTCCAATTAAAATAAATAAATACATTTAAAAAAATGAAATAAAAAATCTTTGTACTTGTTTGAAGTTAAGATACTGAAATCTGGATATACCTCATTGTTCTGTAAGAGGTCAAATCCTGGATATTCTGGTGAAATGATCTTCCTTTGGAAAAGTCTTTTACAGGAAACTCTTCTTTGAACCTTACTTAGAATTTTACACCTCTCTCTTGAACTTCGGAGCACCTCTTGCTCCCTCTTAATTTCTTATAGCCCCTCAGGTGGACTCACCATTTAGCGTGTTTGAGTCGCAGCAGAGAGATTGCTGGCTGCCACTGTAGCTGGCAGCACTAGTCAGCATTCTGCAACTGTCAGACAAGTAATTTCATCATCTTGTAGATCCAATATTTTCTTCACACAGCACAGTTTTTAAGCAAGAGAGGCAAGTCAACATAGATGGTTTCATGCTTGCAGAGCTGGAATTATCAAGACGGAAAGAGATGGCAGGATGAAACCACATAAAGATGCTCTCAGGGAGATAGGCTCAACATATCCCTTCCAGCCATCCCAAAAGGAGTTCATCACCATCTGCCAGCCGCAGAAGCTCCCCTCCACTTGCACCACACTCTCTCCCCCACCTCTGTCTTCTGTTTGCGCTTACACTCTTTATCTGGTCCACAGTCTCAAAGTGTTTACTAATGGAGACCTGATTTAAAAAAAAAAAAGAAAGAAACAGCTGCAGTGTTTCTCTAATTCTGATTCAGTAATTATTTCTCAGTCATTGCAACATTATGTTCTAAACAACCCCATCCTTTCATCACTGTATATGGAACGTCATACCAAGTCTACTTTCCAAGGGTGATATTTCAGTTCAGTTCAGTTCAGTCGCTCAGTCGTGTCTGACTCTTTGCGACTCCATGAATCGCAGCGTGCCAGGCCTCCCTGTCCATCACCATCTCCCGGAGTTCACCCAAACTCACGTCCATCGAGTCAGTGATGCCGTCCAGCCATCTCATCCTCTGTTGTCCCCTTCTCCTCCTGCCCCCAATCCCTCCCAGCATCAGAGTCTTTTCCAATGAGTCAACGCTTCGCATGAGGTGGCCAGACCCAAATGTCTTGTTTGTAAGGTACTGTTTTTCGGTTTGGATCCTTATGACCCATGAGTCTACGTGGATTTTTATTTTCTGTCTACTCCTTCCTGAGTGTACAGTAGCATATCACATAGTGATATCTGGTGTTGGGTAGCAATTAGTGTTGTTCCTAATCCTTTCAGAGATGTGGCTGCTGGTTGATACCATCTCCTGTATCTGAGGCTGACAGCGGCTTTGTGTAGTGTGTCTCACTGTTACTGGTGCACAGCAAATGTTTAATAAAATTTCCTCCAACTCCAAGCAGTCTAGGCAAGATTAAAGGCTTTTGTAAATAGAGTTATGTTTCAGGAAATGAAGAACTGTGAGACCCATCGGTTCTTAAAAACTGATTTTGAGATGACTGAGGCCCTGCTTCCCAGAAGGGGAGAGATGGCTGAGGGAAGAGGGTTCCTCTTTGGAGCAGAGAAAAAAAATGCTCTCTTGTTGATGGTGGCGATGGACGCACAATGCTCAACAACAAAAAGCCATTGAGCCTCGTGGGGCAGAGAAGGGCAAGGAGGGTAAACTGCACGGAGGGGTAAAGTTCAGGGCACGTTCTGGAAATGGTCATCACTCTATAATCATTTATTTTGATTATTAATTTTTTAACTTTTTTTTTTGCTGATTTCATTAGATTGCTATTCATTCCATTTTTTATTTTGTTTTTTTCCCCTTGTCCATTTGAGTATTTTACCAAAATTTCTGTCTCACTCTGGTCCCTTTTTCTGTGTTCACATGCCATCTACATATTATGATTTGCAAATAAGACTCCAACTCTTTACTCAAGAAAGGCATATTGCTCCCCACCACGCTGTTCTGCTCCCGGCATGTCTCAGCCCCAAGGGAGACATCTCACTCTCCCTGGGACCTGTCATTTACTATCTCTGCCTCAAGGTTCTCTGACGCTGGCCCCTTGGGTCTCGCTCAGCTCAGAGGGAGGAAACTCAACAGAGTCTCTGCCTATTGGAGCCCATTCCCTCCCACCTGCAGTCCGTCCATGTGAGAAGCTGACAATCTCCAGAGAGGAAGCAGGCAGGAGTGGGAAAGGAAGACAGGTGTGGAACACTCCAAAAGATCTGAAACATTCAATCTGCTCCAGAAAATGAGTATCAGATTAGAAGTGAGCAGAAGACCGGTAAAAAAATTAGGAAAAAATATTAAAATCTAAAAGGATATTTCTCTCTGAATGTGTCACAATTGTCTTTAAATTCTCACTCCATTTTAAGGAAATCAAGAACTGAAAATCAGAGAGGAGGCATGTGGTGTGCTTTATACAGGAAAAATAACGCAGGAGTCATGCCCTGTGCTGGCTGATACTACACAGAGTTATAGCTGTAGCCCTACGGCTGCTGATAACTGCATTAGGACAGGGATAGAACACTGGCATCACAGAGATTTCCACTGTACAGCACCGCTTTCAGGGATACCCAGTCACAGGTCTGTCTAGTCAAAGCTATGATATTTCCAGTGGTCATGTATGGATGTGAGAGTTGGACTATAAAGAAAGTTGAGCACCAAAGGATTGATACTTTTGAATTGTGGTGTTAGAGAAGACTCTTAAGAGTCCCTTGGACTGTAAGGAGATCAAACCAGTCTATCCTAAAGGAAAGCACTCCTGAGTATTCATCAGAAGGACTTATGCTGAAACTGAAGTTCCAATACTTTGGCCACCTGATGGGAAGAGCTGACTCATTAGAAAAGACCCTGATGCTGGGAAAGACTGAAGGCAGGAGGAGAAGGGGATGACAGAGGATGAGATGGTTGGGTGGCATCACCAACTCAATGAACATGAGTTTGAGCAAGCTCTGGGAGTTGGTGATGGACAGGGAGGCCTGGGGTGCTGCAGTCTATGGGGTCTCAAAGAGTCAGACATGACTGAGCGACTGAACAACAACTCACAGAAAAGTCTTCATGTTTCCATTACAAGCATCGGTTAACCAGTGTGCACGTGCATATCTAATATATTTAACATATACATTGTTTAATGGCATACTGTTTTCACTGACTAAAATTTTCAAGCAATCATTAGTCTCCCAATGTCATGGGAGAATTAGATTCTCCCATGGTTATAAGTTGTTATGTATGAAGTGAAGCAATTAAATGATTCAGAAGAAGACAGGGGAAAAGGGGAGAATGAACGGTAGGTGGAGTCTGTTTTCTTTACAGAAAAAAGAATAAGTAAAGGACTTTTTATTTTGTGAGAGAGTGCTTACTTTTAGAGTGGACTTCACTGAGGATAGCTGATTCATTCCTTTCCTCCGTGATTCTGGAGGTGAAGGCGCTTGTTGTATAAGCCGGCGGGACAGCAGATTGTGGAGTCTGTCCTGGGCAGCCACGCCTGTTCTGGTGCCTGGATGGTCGCTCCAGGAAGCCCTCTCGGGATCCCCCAGCAGACTGTACTTTCTATGTCAGACTTCACTCGTGTTTCTCTTGACTTGCAGTTTTCTTCCCCCACTGTAAGCTCCATGAGGGGAGGGAGCGTGACTGGCTTTGCTCACCACTGTGTCTTTGGTATAAAAGGACATCACTAAGCGTTAGTTGAATGGAAGATGATATCGACACAAAAGGTTTAAGAGCCTGGTGATCACAGGTGTGCATCAAGTGGGGCTGTTCCTTCGAGGAATGAGAGGTTGCCCCCCCAGCCCACCCCCAGAGACAAAAGCATATTTCATTGACATTTACACCTTTGACCCTTCACATGTCACCAGATTTTACACATGATTTACGATAGTGTCTGGGAAGGACTGCAGCCTCATAAATAACTTGGCAAGTTAAGGCTAAGGGAAAACAAAAGCAGAAACTGGAAGAACTAGTCACTTGTTTTAAAAAACTCATTTCACGATTCATTTTCTTTTTTCTTATCAAAGAGGCAGGAAGCTCAGCGTGTATAAATCTTTAATGTTAAGCATACCCCTTCGAAATGAGGACAAGTTCTTAAACCTCTCCGTGAAGCAGTCTCTTTGTGAAAGTTTATGCTGTGTTAGGAATAGCATGTGCTAATGTAAGTGGGATACACAGGGAAGAAAGCACTGCAGAAGAAAAAACACACCTTAGCCGTAATCTCAAATAATGACTGATGGGTGTATGGCTGGTTCGGGGGTGGCATTCTCAAATGATGACTGATAATTATGCAAGAAATATTAAAGATGTTAAAAAACATGAGCAGTCTTTTACATTTCTATTGACAACTTAACTGTGTACCCTGGCAATCAGAACGTGGTGTTAAAGTTCGTTTTCGAGGACTTGAAATAAAAAGGCAAATAGCAAAGCATATGCTAAAACAGGCTGCTTATGAGTAACTTCTCAACTGGGGACTCTGCCTTTGTGAGAGAAATATCAATAAGGAAGCTTCTTACATAAATAAGCTGAAGGAAATATCTTGATTTCTAGAACTGATAGGATTCCAAAACAGGAAAATCTTCAAAGCAGATGCTTAAAAAAAAAAAAAAAGAGCCAAATATTTCTTCCCAAGGCAATACTCATGCTCTGGAAATAGCTGAGCAATCTCTTTGTTGACCTTTCCCCTTGTTCTGACGACTTTAGTGGTAACTCAGGTGCCATATTCTCATTCTCTTCTTGAGCAGCTGTGGTGCCTTGAGTTTTGCTCCCTAAATAAAAGTCTATATTTGTAAATTCTCCACCTCGAGAATGAAATATATCTAAATCATAAGAAGGAATGGGCTTCTTATGGTAACTTTGCATTTTTCTGATTTCTGGAGACTGAAGAATCCTTAAAGCACCAACTGTGCACATGAACGCTCAGTTGCTCAGTCGTGTTCGACTCTTTGCAACCCCATGGATTGTAGTTCGCCAGGCTCCTCTGTCCACGAAATTCTCCAGGCAAGAATACTGGAGCGGGTTGCCGTTTTCTCCTCCAGGAGATCTTCCCAACCCGAAGACTGAACCCCCATCTCTTGCATCTCCTGCACTGGCAGCAGACTCTCTATCATTAGCACCACCTGGGAAGTGTCTATGAACCCCTCGTCCTTCCCTTATGGAATCTCGGAGCACTTGAAATACTCGGAGCTATGTAACTGCAACACGCTGGTTGCTGGAGACAGAGTAGCCTCTTGTGTTCTTTTCCTTGTCTTTGCACTCTTGGGCTGTGAGCATTTTTAAGTGTGGCCACCTTAAAGTAGAAGTAGAGTGGAAATAAGAATTGTAGTGTAGCAGCTGAGCCTTCTGGCTTCATGTAGCACTGAGCTCTTTTATTCCCATACTTTTCTTTCTTTTAAAAAATCTTTTAAAGAATTGGAGTATAGTTGCTGTCCAATACTACATAAGTTACAGGTATACAATATAGTGATTCACTGTTTTTAAAGGTTATGAACCATTTGTAGTTATTATAAAGTATTGGCTATATTCCCCACGTTGTACAATATATTCTTGTAGCTTATTTTATACCCAATAGTTTGTGCCCATTAATTCACCAACCCTATGCTGTCCCTCCCCCTTCTCTCCACTGGTAAATTAGTCTGTTCTGTACACCGGTGAGTCTGCTTCTTTTTGTTATATTTGCTAGTTTGTTGTGTTTTTTAGATAACACATATAAGTGATATCTACTTGCACCCCCTGCATTGGAAGGCAAAGTCTTAACCACTGGGCAACCAAGAAAGTACCTCCTTGGCCTACTTTTTTGAAATAGATGAATGAATGAGTGTGGAGAGTTAAAAGGAACAGCCCAGGAAACTGACTAAACAGAAGCAGGGCTGCTCTTGACCAAGGGTGGAAAGAGGCCAATGTTTTCCTTGCCCTTATTAGAAGGGATGTCCCTACTAACACAGAATTCCCTGGTGACTCAGAGGATAAATAGTCCGCCTGCAATGTGGGAGACCTGAGTTTTATCTCTGGGTTGGGAAGATCCCCTGGAGAAGAAAATGGCAACCCACTCCAGTATTCTTGCCTGGAAAATCCCATCAATGGAGGAGTCTGGTGGGCTACAGTCCATAGGGTCGCAACGTGTCAGACTCGACTGAAGGACTTCACTTTCACTTTTCTACTAATACTTGCTGGACTGCATTATTCTTCCCATTTTCCTTTCTAGCTACTCTTATTATTATTTTTTTTTTAACAAAGGGTGGGATCAATTCAGAGATGTTGTCAAGGTGTGACCCTCCTTCTAGGAGCAGTGGCATTGTAATGGGATATCAAATTTTAAACATGACCCTGGAAAAAAGAATTTGACCCTCTATATCCCTGTTAGAACCAAGTTTATAGGGAAGTTCATAAGATTTTGTGACCTGCAAAGCTACTCAATGTAGATGTTAAACAGGCTAGTTCCTTCTATTTGTACCTCACTTCAACTATGTCCTCTTGACACAAAGTGTTCCCCAGGGACTGGGCTGTGTTATAAGCTCCTCAAAGAATGAAAGCTGAAAAAATTCATCCAATCATCGGGACTTGCTGGCTTACTGAAAACAGGATAAATTAGTGTTCAACCAGATGTTTTGGCTTCGGCCAGACAGACGAAGCCAATTTCTATGTTTGAACTGCTTGGCGATCTTCTTCAAGGAGGTTTGTTGATGGAACACTCAAGGACAGCCAGTCTTCGCCCAAGTCCATCGGAGGAGTCCTGAGGTGCAGCCAACACCTCACCCACAGTGGCCTCTTCGAGATCTGACACTATTGTGAAATGGTTTTTCATGGTTCCCAGGAGCTCAAAGAACCAGACGACAAGTGAAGATCATGTTCAGTAGACCAGTGGTTGTCCACCTGGGCTGTTTTGCTCTCAGGGGATGTTTGTCAATGTTGTGGGATGGTTTTGGTTGTCACGGTTGTGAAGAGGTGCTACTGGTGTTTCATTGTACGTTGACACGATGCTTTAAAGAGAAACAAAACTGACTCAGCAATTAAAGCAGGAGGAAAATTAAATATGGAAGGAAGTGAATTCACGGATGGCATTTGCCTTGATATAGCTTTATAGGATCATGAGGCAGAGAGAAAAACATGCACTTTAGTGAAAAAAACGAGTGTCAAGTTTCTGTCATTTAGGGAAAGAACAGCATGAGTATTAGAGATGAAGGGCTCTTTGATGGATAAAATACTTCGATGGGGCTGTGTGGTTGGGAAAGGTGAGCCTCTGTCTTGCTTTTTTTTTTTCTTTGCCAACTTACAGGCAAAGCCTAGATTTTTGAGGGTGAAAGAGCTCAACTTCTTCCATGAGGAAAGGATTTTGAGTGTTGATGGGCAGCCGAGGAAAGAAGGTTTGAGGGACCCAGCACGTCAGAAGAAACTCAGTCCTGTGGCAGCAGAGAGTATTTCTGGACAAATCATGACAGTGGGAAATTTCCTGCGGGGGAGTAAATATGGGGACCTGTGAAAAAACGATGCTGTTTTAAATTGGGGGTTGAGTTTCTCTGGTTGTTAGGAAGTGATTGTGAAGAAACCACACTGGTTGTCCTTCAAAGCCTCAGTGAAAGTGGACCATGCACAGCAGACTTGGATAGTGTCGCTTGGAGAGAGAGAGGGGAAGAAGGAAGATGAGTGGCGATCAGAGGAAGCGGAACGCCCATTCACTCCTCCCGGTTCCCATCCTCTCAGACACTAGAAAAGAAACAGGACTTCCCGTGGACTAGAATGGGGCCATGAGCCATGTCATTCAAATGATATAAGAAGATGTGCCCTCAGCTAGCCAGACGGTACTGGAGGCATCTGGCTCACAGAACTGAGTGAGTGAGAGGAACCGTCAAGCCGTGGTATCTTTTCATGAGTCACACTGGAGACATGTGTCCTGTACAGACATCTGTGTATCTGTGGCTTTCTCAAGGCCTTTAGGTGACACACGCAGCTTTCCTAAAGGCCTGAAATCTAGTTCTTTTTGCCCAACCTGGCTACGTGAAGGAGAGGAAGGGAGATGAGATAGGAGGAGATGGTTGTAAGATGGTTTGCCTGAGGTTGGTTGCATGAGTCGGAGCCCAGGCTTTCTGTCGACATCGCTTGCTTTGGAAGATGGCTGAACTCTACGTCGTTTTTCAGAGCATGTCCCCTCAAGATGTCTTGGTTTTGTTGCATTGCAAAGATCATGTCTGCTTTGTCTCCCTGCAATTCTGGGAGTTCCCAGCTGCCAGACGCAACATAAGAGGCTGTCGAAGAAGTCGTTTGCCAAAGGTGAAGAGTTAGAGGTGCCAAGGCATTTGCTGCAGTAATTTTTCTTGTCTAATATTTGTCATCTTCCATTAGTCAGGAATACTAATGAGTAGTCAGGGTGTCCAAATGACAATAATTCACTATTTTCCTAGTGCTACTGACACTGTTTAAATGCAGCTGTAGGAACTGTAAAGCGTTTGCGTGTTACTGCTGTGGTCTAGGTCCCATAAAGTTCTTTCTGGAGTTTTGCTCACTAAATCAGCCCTAACGAACTTTCATCTGTGTGTCTCGGCTTTCCACTAAAGCTTGCTTCTAGATGTTTGCTTGGTTGGTTCCACATCCCCTTTTATGTCCGTTCAGATGTTAGCGCTTTGGAGAGACCTTCAGTGCCCTTCTCCCCCGACCCCCGATTTAGAGTGTTGCTCCTCTGTCTCTCGGCCATTCTGTAGTAGTTTTTTGTCTTATGTGGCTTTTGTTTTGTTTTGTTTTAGTGGTACTTATCACTAACTGCCTGGCTTTGTTTAGTCCCTTCTTGGTTATTGCCTTTCTCCTACTAAAATACAGGGCTTCTCATGTGACTCAGGGGTAAAGAATCCTCCTGCCAATGCAGGAAATGCAGGAAACACGGGTTCAATCCCTGCGTTGGGAAGATCCTCTGGAGGAGGAAGTGGCAGCCCACTCCAGTATTCTTGCCTGGAGAATCCCACGGACAGCGGAGCCTGGAGGGTTATAGTCCACGGGATCGCAAAGAGTCAGATGCGACTTCCTAACCTAGCACACACTAGAATACAAGCTCCGTGCAGACCAGGGTCTCATCTAACATGTTTGCCATTTTATGCACATTACTCACACTGTGCCCTGAACGTAGGAGGTTCTCAGTAACTATTTATTTGGTAAATGGACAAATGAATGAGTGATACTACTCTTTATGACAACTTACTTTGTGGTCTTGTCCCAGATCTCGTTCTCTTCAAAGTCTCTGTAGGTTTTCCTACCACACTCAGAATTACTTCTTAACTTTTCATGTATACAGTTCAGTTCATTTCAGTCGCTCAGTCGTGTCCGACTCTTTGCGGCCCCGTGAATCGCAGCATGCCAGGCCTCCCTGTCCATCACCAGCTCCTGGAGATCACTCAGACTCACGTCCATTGAGTCAGTGATGCCATCCAGCCATCTCATCCTCTGTCGGGCCCTTCTCCTCCTGCCCCCAATCCCTCCCAGCATCAGAGTCTTTTCCAGTGAGTCAACGCTTCGCATGAGGTGGCCAAAGTACTGGAGCTTCAGCTTTAGCATCATTCCTTCCAAAGAAATCCCAGGGCTGATCTCCTTCAGAATGGACTGGTTGGACCTCCTTGCAGTCCAAGGGACTCTCAAGAGTCTTCTCCAACACAACAGTTCAAAAGCATCAATTCTTCGGCGCTCAGCTTTCTTCACAGTCCAACTCTCACATCCATACATGACCACTGGAAAAACCATAGCCTTCTTGACTAGACGGACCTTTGTTGGCAAAGTAATATCTGTGCTTTTGAATATGCTATCTAGGTTGGTCATAACTTTTCTTCCAAGGAGTAAGCGTCTTTTAATTTCATGGCTGCAGTCACCATCTGCAGTGATTTTGGAGCCCTGAAAAATAAAGTCTGATGCTGTTTCCACTGTTTCCCCATCTATTTCCCATGAAGTGATGGGACCAGATGCCATGATCTTCGTTTTCTGAATGTTGAGCTTTATACAAGGCCCTACCTAATCAAGGGCTGGTCTATTTACCTTTCAGTCTCTTTCCACTTTTTGCTTTGCTCCAGTCACACTCATTCTTTTCTTTATTTGAACAAGCTAAGCTTACTCTTGATGGTCAAGAGTATGGGCTCTGGCCTCGGCTACATCTGGTTGGAACCTCAGCTCTGCTTGTTGCTGGCTGTGTGATGCTGAGCAAATTCTTCCCCTTGTCTAACCTTCATTTCTCTCATTTATAAAGTGCAAGTAATGATAGCACCTACCTCATGTGTGTATGGAGAAGGCAATGGCACCCCACTCTAGTACTCTTGGCTGGAAAATCCCATGGACAGAGGAGCCTGGTAGGCTGCAGTCCATGGGGTCACAAAGAATTGGACATGACTGAGCGACTTCACTTTCACTTTTCACTTTCATGCATTGGAGAAGGAAATGGCAACCCACTCCAGTGTTCTTGCCTGGAGAATCCCAGGGATGAGGGAGCCTGGTGGGCTGTCATCTATGGGGTCACACAGAGTTGGACACAACTGAAGTGTCTTAGCAGCAGCAGCAGCAGCAGCATATGTGGTAAATACATGGGGCCACTTGCTCAGAGAATTAAGGAAGTCTCAATGAAGAGACCTGTGGACACAGCATGGATTGGGTCAGGGTTGCAGATTTCAGTTTTTCAGGAAAATAAAAAGTTGGTCTTGGGTGTGGGTGAGTTCTCTAGGGAGGGGAGTGCCCTAGAGGGAAGAGTGTGAAGAGAGGGCGTGGAGGATCAAGGGTCAAGCTGTGCGTTGTGTCCACAGTGAGATGAGAAACGCTCAAAGAGAAGGCCTCAGAAGGAGGGGAAGCATATCAGGGCAGCGGTTTGGGGAGCTGGAATAGGCAGGGCTGGCTGGAGAGTGGCTGAAGAAGACGAGATCAGAGATGTAAGATGGGGGTAGAGTCTGGAGGTCCTGGAATGTCATCCCTGGAGTCCAGGACATCCTTTGTCTTTACCTATTGAGGATCACAGATCCCTGAGTGGACTGAACAGTGTCCTCCCAAAATCTATGTCCACCCCAAACCTCAGAATGTGACTATGTGTGAAAGTAAGAGTCTTTTCAGGTTTCCCAGTGGCTCAGTGGTAAAGAATCTGTCTGCAATGCAGGAGACACAGGTTCGATATCTGGGTCGGGAAGATCCCCTGAAGGTGAGCACAGCAATCCGCTCCAGCATTCTTGCCTGGAGAATCCCATGGACAGAAGAGCCTGGTGGGCTGCAGTCCATGGAGTCTCAAAGAGTCGGACATGACTGAGCATGCGCACACAAGAGTCTCTGCAGATACAGCAAAGGTAAGGATCAAAATGAAGTCATGCCAGATTAGGGTGAGGCCTAACTCCAAGTGTCTCTATAAGAGACAGAAAAGGACACACAGAGACACAGGGAAGAAGGCCCCAGGAAGATGGAGACAGAGATTCGAATGATGTGACCATAAGCAAAGGAACAGTAGGAGTCCCCAGAAGCTGGAAGCGGCAAGGGCAGACCCTCCCCTAGAGCCTTTGAAGGGAATGTGGTCCCAGGAACGTCTTGATCTTAGACTTCTGGCCTCCAGACTGTGAGAGAGCAGTTTCTGTTGTTTTAAGCCAGCAGGGTTTTGACTGCTTTAGAAAACTAATCCAGTCTTCTAGAGAATTTGATGAAATCTATGGATCTTTTCTCCAGAAAAAGATACGTATGCACACACAAGTACAATTTTGCTATCACTTTAAATGGGTGTGCTAGAGCTCAACTGTAGGTCTCAAGGTTAAGCACCCTTCCTCTAGAAAATGGGGCACCATTAATCCAGCTGGGGCTTCCCAGGTCGCTTGGGGTAAAGAATCCTCCTGTCAGTGCAAGACATGCAGGTTCAATCCCTGGGTGGGGAAGACCTCTTGAAGGAGAAAATGGCAACCCCCTCCAGTATTCTTGCCTGGAAAATATCTTGGCAGGCTCCAGTCCAAAAGTTGCAAAGAGTCAGACAAGATTGTGCATGCTCATGCACCATTAACTCAACTGGGTCTGAGTTTCAGAACAGGAGTCACAGAAGCAACGTGGAGATGAGAAGGAACCAAGGGAGATTTTAAATATGAAAGTCACTTCCCTTTTCACGTTTGCAAAATACTTCACTCTTTCCTTCTGGAAAATTTTAAATACAAAAAAAAAATCAGTAAGGTTGCTTATCATGTGTCCCAAAGCAGGATTTTTATTAGACAAAAAGGAGCAATGATTTTAATTTCTGCAGCTTGCTCCAAAATGATGAAGAACACCCTGGAGTAAATGCCGTTTTGTCTCGATTCACTGGAATCAGGTAGAGAGCTGAGGGAGATGTGGGTGGAGGAGTTTAATTCTGTGATTTCTGGGGCCAGAGGTGAGGTTGCTGCTGAAAGTGCGATACCTGGGGTGAGACAGATGCCTGATGGAGTTGGAGGCCGTGACCAAGCAGTTCTGGCAAGAGGAGAGTGATGCTACCCTGGAGACATGGAGATAGGGCAGCACGTTGAGAGGCGCCCTTGCCTCCTCCAGCTCAATGGCAGCGGCCACTCCATCTTTACAAATTTGGATAAAGATGAAGATAATGCTTCCCGAAATATTCTTTATGTATCGAAGAACTGATGCTTTCAAACTGTGGTGGTCAATGGCCATAAGTTTGAGCAAGCTCTGGGAGATAATAACGGACAGGGAAGCCTGGCATGCTGCAGTCCACGGGGTCGCACAGAGTTGGACTCAACTGAGTGGCTGAACAACAACAAATCTGGCAAATAGCTGTATTCTTCCTGCTGGAATATATCTTCTAAATATGAGTGGTGTTCCCACTGCCACTGTGTGATCATGGAGAGAGGAAGAACAGGAGGTTCAAATTTAGCCTTGTGTGTGTGTGGGCAAGTCACACAGTAGAGGCTCAGGTTCCCTATCAGAATAAAGCAAGTTACTGTTGGGTTAAACGGGGAAATACCTGTCTGGTGCACATTGTCTGTGGAGGACTCAGTAGCCTTCCCCACCCATACTTTTTCTGTACTTTTTTCCTGCTTGCTAACAACATCCCAATTTATTGCAGGATAATAGAACCCTATCTCCGGGAATTCCTTGGTGGTCCAATGGTTAGGACTCAGTGCTTTCACTGCCATGACCCAGATTCAATCGCTGGTGGGGGAACTAAGGTCTGGCAAACCATGTGGCACAGCCAAAAAGAAAAAAAATAGAACCTATCTCAGCCTGGGGTGGGGGTGGGGAGGCGGTATGACTTAGATCAGGGTAAGGAGATGAAAGGGGAAGTTTGCCAAAGAAGGACAATCTTCCAAATAAAAAGACAAAGTCTCGCAGGGATAAAATCTTTGTCCCTTTGTCTTCCTTTTGCTTTGAACATTGGATGTGAAGTCTGGGGCTGCAGCAACCATTTTGTAATCACTAAGATATAGGCAATTTGTGAACAGTGGCAGAGAAGGAGGAGAAAGAGCCCAGATCTCTGACAGTATCATTGAGGAAACTGAATCACAGGCAGCAACCGCTAACTCCTAGGCTTTTTGTTAGAAAAGTTAAATAAATTCCTGTTTTATATTGCAGATGAATGAAGTCCTAACTACAGTCTTTAATGTCATCTTAAACGTGAAACAGTATGCTCTCATACCAGTGCTTGGCAATAGTGAGTGTCAGTAAATGCCAAGAACTTCCCCTTCACGCCTCTCTTCTGGTTTGGTTTAAGTTGTGCTTTCCCTGTATTATTTCCCAAGGACTCCATTTCTCTCTTTGGCACATACCTTCATTACATATTTAATTTTATTCAATAATATCTTATTTGACTGAATGTCACCTATCAACCAAACCTATCTTTCTTCAACATACTTGAGAATCTGGTGGTGGGGGGCGGGGAGAAAAATCAGTGGCAATTGTGCAGAAAATTAGATGTCAAAAACCTCATTTTCTAAAGGTAGTATTTATCTAAAGGCAGAATCTAAGAAGAGAGCCTCTTATCTTACTTGTAAGTTTGTATACTTTTACTTTGGACTCAGTTTGTATCAAAACTTGGCTAAATGGTTGTGAGCCTGCTCAAAACAGCAACAAAAAAAATGGTGATAACATAGGGGACCAAAAACACTATAAAAAGTATGAAGTGAGCATTGTAATAGCTCTAAGTCATTTCATATAGCTTCAGGCAGCCTGCACACTTGAAAATTCCCAGGGGGATCTCTATATCACAGCACAGTACGAAAGCTGACATTCCTAATTATCCAGAGACATATAGAAGAGGTTAATCTATGTTCCATATATTCTGCCTAAGGCAGGAAAATGTTTTAGCTTCTTCTGAAAGATTTCCATAAAAAAAAAAAAAACCAACCAAACTTTTGCTTGAAAACAGTAAGCTTCTCATATCTGACACATTTCACTTTAAATATCCGGGTATACATCCGGTTATCTTGTTGCTTAGACATGTCACGGGTTTTTTAGAGATTATCATCCTAAATTCTTAATGTATATCTCTGCTCACACTTCCTACCGCAATAAACCATGAGAGACAGGTGATAAAGGTCTATTGATTTGACTTATCTTCACATGTAGAAACTGTTGGGTGTTATAACTTCATTTAATCTTTCAGCTCTTCAGAGTTTGTGTCACACTTAGAAGAATTCAAGTGGCACCAGTTCTGGTTTAGTGAGTGATCTCAGGGACGTTCAAATATCTTGTCCATGAGAGAGAAAGGCACACTCTCAGAGTCCCATGTTACGAAGCATGAACTGGCTAGATAAGGATTCCCCAGGGTTCGGGGTGCCATAGTCTTGGCATGGAAGGAGGTGATGGGTTTTCTGTTTGGGTCTCAAGCCCTTGTGCCCTTTGGTCAAGGAGAGGAACATAGACTCTTCTTCACTCCATCATTAAGGAGAATAAGAGAGTGAGAGAACAGCAGGCAAAGCAGACACAGATACAGAGCCAAGTTCAGGCGAGAAAGCTGAAGCATCACTTAGCCTGGATAAAGACACAGAGAGCCTAGCATAGGAAATGTGGAACCTCAAACTCAGAAAGAAGATCAGACCAGAGCAGTATGTGTTCCTGTATTTCTCTTGGTTGTCCTGGTTAAGGGAATTCACACGTTGCTTTGGCAAGACAGGCAGTCGGGTCAGGAACCCCGGATATGCTTCCTGGAGTTGCTCAGCACTCAGTTGTGTCCGCCTCTGCACCTCGTGGGCTGCAGCACACCAGGTCTCCTTGTCCTTCAGGATCTCCCAGAGTTGGCTCAAACTCATCTCCACTGAGTCCGTGATACCATCCAACCGTCTCATCCTCTATTGCCCCCTTCTCTTGCCTTCAATCTTTTCCAACATCAGGGTCTTTTCCAAGGAGTCAGCTCTTTGCGTCCAGTGGCCAAAGTATTGGAGCTTCAGCTTCAGCCTCAGTCCTTCAAATGAATATACTTCCTATATGGTTCTAATGATAGAGGATTAATGATGCCATTTTCATGACAAACTTTGCAATCATTCATTCTCAAAACATGTTTTGTCATCTTAAGAGAACACCAAGTTAAACAGTGCTGGAGCTTGTTCATTATAGATACTTGGACTAAGTGGACCCAACTTACGAAATCTGAAGTAGACAGAAATCAGGTGTACAATACTTACTATTCAAGGGTTCTTCATCTAGGTGTCCATGGATTTATATTCAAGAGGAATGGAAGTCACTAGAAATCCAAACAAAATTCTATATCTCCCTGGACCTGTGCATTTTCAAGGTCAGCCAATCAATAGCTCTTCTTATAGTCTCAGAAATCTGTCACCCTAATGGGGTTTAAGCAACATAGCTTTTTAGAATACCCTCAATAATTTATTATCTAATACATAAATAATATGAAGTTTTAGAAAATGCATATGAATGAAATAAAAAAATATACCAAAACTACATATTTAGCTATTTCTCCAGCTTTAGATATTAAAAACTATGTATGGATATAAATAAGCACACACAATGGAAATATACATATATACGTATTTTTTATACTATATATTCTTCGAATAAAATAACTGGATATAACCAAACATTTGTAAATTGTATTTTGCCTTTTAAAATCACATATGTCTATATAATCATCCTTAATGATTATATGGAATTCCATTATATAAATGTATCATAAATTTAAACATTTAAGATTTTAAAAGATATTTTCTTATTATAAATTACAATGATATATATCTATATTTTTGCCCATCTAGCCAATTAGTTTTAAGGACAAGCTATAAGAAGTTGACTTTCTGAGTCACTTTTTAAGTCTTCTAATATTTTACCCAATTACTTTCCAAAAATTTTACACTCTTAAGAGCAGTATAAGAAAGTGCCTCTCTCTATATTCACCTGCTGACCCTGGGCACAGATCATTCTTTTTTTTTGTCTGTTAATAAGACTGTTAAAAAAGGAACCTCAAAGGACTTCCCTGGTGGTCTAGTGGTTAAGACTTCCCTTTCCAATGCAGGGAGTCTGGGTTCAATCCCTTGTCAAAGAGCTGAGATCCAACTTGCCTTATAGCCAAAAAATCATCAAACAGAAGCAACATTGTAACAAATTCAATAAAGACTTTAAAAATGGTCCACATCAAAAAAAAAAAAAAACTTAAAAAAGAAAAAAAAAGAGCCTCGATATTTGTTAGCATTTATTTGGTGATTCTGCTGTGACATATGTTTTAATTATTTATATCCTTTCTTTTGAGAATGAACTTTTATTCATATTCTTGGCCCCTTAAAATGTTACTTTTTTCACTTATAAGAACTTTTTCATATGAATCCTTTGACATATGTGTTGTACATAAATTTTCCCAGTGTGTAGCTGGCTGAATATTTTGTAGAAAAGAAATTTTACCTGTTATGTAGCCAAAGCTTTAAATTGTGTTTCATTTAAATATTGTTTCTCCATGTTATATTTAAATAGACCTAAGATTATATAAACATTCATCCATATTTTCCTCTAGAGACTTCATAATTTCTTTTCTTTCATTTTTTTCTTTCATTCTTTCTTTCTTACATTTCATCCTTCTATTTCTCTGTCACCCCGATTTTCTTTAGGTTGCTCATGGTAATGAATGCTCCCTAAATTTTAATGACTTCTGATCAGGCATGTTTATTTCTCACTCACCTTGTGTATGGGCTACAGGTTTGCTTTGGTGCTGGTCCAGATATGCCTCATTCTGGGAGTCCACCTGAACAAGCAGCCTCTATCTCTGTCTCCTGCCAGAGGGACAAAGAGCCATGGAGGAAACACGCGATGGCTCATTGAACTTATACCAGGATGTGGCATAGTCACTGGCCACATCAAGTCACATGGCTAAGTCTATATCATGGTGCACGGAAGTATAGACTCGTAGGAAGGGCAGCTTCCTACAATTAAAAACTAAGTGTAACATACCACTTGTTTATTGGAGGGTCTAACTTCTTATTTTTCCAAGTAGTTAGCCAGCTGTTTCGATACCATGTATTAGTGGTCTTATTTTCCATGCTGCTCTGTGATGCTAATTTTATTACAAGCTACTTTCTTTTTATATCCTTTTTTTAGTTCCTGGACATTCTGTTGGGTTTCATTGATCTATTTTTCCCCTCCTGCACAAGGACCAGTTGTACTTTTAAAGTCACCTAGGGAAGGGCTCACTTTATTTCCTTTATTTAATAAATGTCTTGAGTATGCTCTCTGTTCATTATTTTAGTTGAATTTTTAAAAACCTGCACCATTTATTTTCAAACAGAAATCCTATTGAAATACTGGTTGAGTTGTGTTATATGTTTGGATTTATTTGGGAAACTTGTTTGTTTGCAATATTAAGTCTTCTCATCCATGAACATAGTATGTTAATTTTATTTGTCCATGCTATGTTTTAAGTTTTCTTAGAGTTTTGTAGATTTGACAAAGTGTGTCTTAAACTTGACATTTGTTTCAAGAAATTTCATAGTTTTTGATACTTTTATAAAATAATTCTCCCCATGATATTTTACAAATGATTGTAACTAGTATATGGGAAAGCCATTGTCTTGGTTTATACTTATTTTCTAATAAAATTAGAACTCTAAACTAATTTATTTAATAGTTTTTAATTAATTTTCTTTTTTGGACCAAATAATTACATATGTTTTTGTAATTTATATACTATCTCTTTTTTTTACTTAATTGTACTCACCAAAAGCTCCAAAACAATGCTGGATAATAGTGGTTATTTCAGGAATAATTTTCTTACTGCTATTTTAGGGAGAAAATCTTACTGATGTTTATGAATTATTTTTCTAACTCTACTGTTAGGATTGTTTAATTAGACATGCAGTTGGATTTTTCAAAGTGGTTTCTTTTTATACTTAAAGATCCTCGTAGAGTTCTTCTCTTTGGATTTATCACCATGGTGAATCAGATTGATGATTTCATATATTGAATTATCCTGTACTTCTGGAAATAATGGTCACTGGATACAGTGTGATATTCTTGGTTATATAATTTTATTTATCTTGTTATAATTTTTACTCTGACTTTCTCATCCATATGAAATATTGTAATTTATCTCTAAATTTTCTTTATGGGAGTATTTTTGTTAGTTTTTAATGGTGTTGTAGTTACGCTGGTTAATTAATTAGAGATTAATAAACAAATTAATTAGACAGTATCCCTCTTTTTTTACATTTTGGAACAGTTTAAAGAGTATAGGTACTTTCTTAAAAGAATTTCACCTGTAATCTCTGGTCCTAAAATATGTTGAGGAAAGCTTTTTTTTTTTTAAATATATCTTACATAGTCATTTGTGTTTTTGAATTCACTACTTCTCAAGTCAAGTTTAGTGATTTATAATTTCCAACACATTTTTATTTTTCCATTAATATTTTAAGATTAACTGAGATAGATTATACAGAAAAAGAAACTATCAGCAAAATGAAAAGGCCATTCACTGAACGGTAAGAGATCTTTGCAAACTCTAGGTCTCTTGGGGGTTAATACTAAAATGTACAAAGAAATCATACAATTCAATGTTAAGAACAATAACAACCCAATTATAAAATGGGCAAAGGACCGGAAGAGAAATTTTTCAAAAGAAGACATACATACAGAAGCATCAGAATATGCTCAACATCACCAATCATCAAAGAAATACAAATCAAAGCCACAAGGACACCTCACACCTGTCAGAAAAGCGACTGTCAAACAGACAGTGAATAACAAGATCTGGCAAGGATGCAGAGAAAAGGGGACCCTAGCACATAGCTGATGGTAATGTGAATTGGTGCAGCCACAGTGGAAAGCAGTATGAAGAGTCCTTAAAAAATTAAAAAACAGAATTACTCTATGATCCAGTAATCTGAGTATTTTCTCAAAGAAAACATTGCAGCCTTATTTACAATAGCCAAGATAATGGAGGCAGCCAAAGTCCATCAGTAAGTGTGGTGTATGTACACAGTGGAATGCTGCTCAGTCACGAAAAGAATGAAATTCTGCCACCTGCAACAGTATGGATGGACCTGGAGCACTGTCATCTCAGTGACATAACTGAGAAAGACATACACCATATCACTTCACTTATATTTGGAAGCTGGAAAACAAAACAAATAAACAAATGTAACTGAACAGACTCTTGGATACGGAGAATAAATGTGGTTACCCGTCTAGTCAAGGCTATGGGTTTTCCAGTAGTTATGTATGGATGTGAGAGTTGGACTGTAAAGAAAGCTGAGAGCTGAAGAACTGATGCTTTTGAACTGTGGTGTTGGAGAAGACTCTCGAGCGTCCCTTGGACTGCAAGGAGATCCGACCAGTCCATCTTAAAGGAAATCGGTCCTGAATATTCACTGGAGGGACTGATGTTGGAGCTGAAACTCCAATACTTTGGCCACCTGATGCAAAGAACCGACTCATTGGAAAAGACCCTGATGCTGGGAAAGATTGAGGGTGGATGGAGAAGGGGATGAGATGGACAGAGGACAAGATGGTTGGATGCCATCACTGACTCAATGGACATGAATTTGAATAAACTCTGAGAGTTGGTGATGGACAGGGAGGCCTGGGGGTGCTGCAGTCCATGGGGTTGCAAAGAGTCGGACATGATTGAGCGACTGAACTGAACCAGAGGGAAAGGAGTTGGGGAGGATGTGTGAAATAGGTGAAGAGGATTTAGAGATACAAATCTCCGATGCCTCTGAGTACTGGAGTCACAGGGCTGAAATGTACAGCTAGGGGAATATAGCCAATCATACTGTAATAGCTTTGTATGGTGACAGATGATAGCTAGACTTACCATGGTGAGCTAGACTTACCATGGTGATCATTTTATAATGTGTAGGAATAGTGAATCACGATGTTATATACCTGGAACCAACATAGTGAAGTAGACTAATTATATCCCAATTTAAAAATATGTAGACATTGAGAGGCAGTGAGTCAAAACGATAATGATGGTTATCTCTGGGGGTGGGGATTATGAGTGATTGTTAATTCTTAATTTATGCCTTTATGCATCTTTAATTGTCTTCAATGAACATGTATTGTTTGCAATATTAGAAATAAAACAATGAATGTCCTTACAGCTGAAAAAAAATTAACTGTCATAGCATCTAAGGTATCTTGTTCCATTTAACATATTTCAGAAGCTGTAAATTTAAAACAGCTTGGAAACTTTGATTTATATTTCTTAGATGGAAACAGAGCCGAGCAAGGATGTCAACTCTGTCTGCCACCAACAGATGGCGATAGCAGTCACTTTGTATTGTTAATTTCACTTTAAGACCAAATGGCCTTTGAAAGTCTTCCAGAACCTAATCTCTACTGAAGGAGACCTTTTTACCATTCCTTGCCTGGAAAGTCCCATGGATGGAGGAGCCTGGAGGGCTGCAGTCCATGGGGTCGCTAAGAGTTGGACATGACTGAGCGACTTCACTTTCACTTTTCCCTTTCATGCATTGGAGAAGGAAATGGCAACCCACTCCAGTGTTCTTGCCTGGAGAATCCCAGGGACGGCGGAGCCTGGTGGGCTGCAGTCTATGGGGTCGCACAGAGTTGGACACGACTGAAGCGACTTAGTAGCAGCAGCAGCAGCAGCAGCAGCAGCGTTATAGAATTGTGCCCTGTTTATTCCATTTTCCCTCTGCTTCCCTTAGGTCTTTCTCATTTCATTTCTCTCTCCTTCTCTTTCCCTTCCTCCCTCCCTCTCTCCCTTCCTTCCTTTTCTTAGCCTTGTGCTCAGTCTTGTCCCACTCTTTTCGACCCCATGGACTGTAGCCCACCAGACTTCTCTCCTCGCCGGGCTCTTCTGTCCATAGAATTTACCAGACAAGAATACTGGAGTGGGTTGCCATTTCCGACTCCAGCAGATCTTCTTGACCCAGGGATCAACCTGCATAGACCTGCATCTATCTTACATCTGCATTGGCAGGCGGGTTCTTTACCATTAGCGCCGCCTTGGAATGCCTTGTTCTTTTCAATGAATCAGAGTTTAGATGAATTTATATCTTTAATTCCTTATGTTTAGATTCCATATCTTTTCCCCTGTTTTTTTTTAAAAGGTAAATGCTTAGTTTATTTATCTTCAATATTACTTAATAATGGAAGCCTTTAACTCTGTAACTTCCACCTCTGCTTGACACCTTGACTGTATTTAATTAGTTTTAAAAAGTTTATTTATTTTTTAATTGAAAGATAATTGCTTTACAGAATTTTGTTTTTCTGTCAAACCTCAGCAGGATCAGTTAGTTTTGATATTATATATTTTCATTGCAATTAACTTCTACAATTTTGACATCTTACACATACTTATGCAGGATAGTTTGTTTTACATTCAAACAGAGGAGACTTCAATGTCTAACTCCCTGAAGTTATGAAGTTGTATTAATACATGTGTGTGCGTGTAGTCAGTCGCTCAGTCGTGTCCTACTTTTTGCAACCTCACAGACTGTAGCCCACCAGGCTCCTCTGTCCATGGGATTTCCCTAGCAAAAATACTGGAGTAGGTTGTCATTTCGTTCTCCAGGGCACCTCCCCAACCAAGGGCTCAAACCCATGTCTCCTGCGTCTCCTGCACTGGCTGGCAGATACTACCACTGAGCCTTCAGGGAGCCTGCCATGAACTTGTGTAGGGGGGCAAAACTGTATTCACATGAAATATTCACTGATGGATTAATCATTTATAAAACTGATCTCATCTTAAAGGTCCTTTCATTGGTAAAACAAGGATCCTTACCTGGCCTTTCGGTTGATTGTTTTCCTTTAGTCGATTACTGGATATTTTGCTGACAAAACAAAGCAGGCATGTTATACTTGATGAAAAAGAGAGCCTGAAGATTTTATAAGGTTGAAGGTGATGTTGGAGAACTGTTAGAACCACCCAAATTTAAGTGAAAGAAGAGGAAAATTTCAAGATGATGGTGTGTAGTATCAGAGGAAAGAAAAAGTGTTAGTGACCCCGTCGTGTACGACTTTGCGACTGCATGATCTGTAGCCCACCAGGGTTACATGTAGTAGTCCATGGAAGTCTCCAGACCAGAATACTGGAGTGGGTAGCCATTCCCTTCTCCATGGGATTTTTCCAAACCCAGGTCTCCTGCATTGCGGGCAGATTCTTTACCATCTGAGCCACCAGGAGGAACAGATATCTGAATACAAAAGCATTGAAAAGATCCTTGGGAAACTGATAAAAGTTTTGATTTTTTTCCAGCAAAATCATTCTAGTAATATTATTCAAACATAAAGGGTGTTGCATCATGAGATCACAGATTTGTGCGAATATGCCAAAATCAATATTTTTTGTTCTTTGATTTCATTAAATGTGTACTAAAATAAACTTACCTTGATAACTTTTTGTTTTGTTTTTCAAGACAAATGAACTTTCCTTCAATGCTTGTTGTGAGAATTTGAACTTCCTTTTAAGGGGATTTACTTTGAAAGGGTTATTCTCAGGATCAGATATCCTCAAGGAATGCCTGTGATCGATGTGTAATTGTATTGCATTTTTGAATTTTATTTATTATGTGTTTATCATTGAATTATTATTATACAATATATTTATATATATATTATTAGTGAATTTTATTATTATGTGTTTTATGTTTGCAAATTTTCTGTAATTTTCAGGAAAATATACTCTCTCCTCACCCCATTTAAAAAATTAAATTTACTAATTTTATGACTTAAATCCTTTATATTTTTGTTGATTTTTTTTGTCTAATTTACCTTCCAAAAGCAATAATGTTATGTTGACCTTTCACAAAATTACAGCGGTTCTGTCCGTTTTTTTTTGTTTTGTTTTGTATTTCTCATGCATTGGTTTATTTTTTTTTTTTGATATGAAATGTTGTACACAACAGAGCAACTCAAGAAAGTTTTACACATATTTTAAATTGTAGTAGTAGCTAACATTAGATGTTTCATGCATTTTTTGTTCCAAAAAGCTGTGGGAATTGATAAATATTTGCTGAACAATGCACCATATCTTCATTTCAAATTATGTCCCATGTCACTATACAATGTCCACTTTTTTTGCGTTTTGTGTTTTTTCCTAGATTTCTTTTAAAATTACTATCGTTTATTTCTTTGACTGTGCTGGGCCTTAGTTGTGGTCCACAGGATCTTCGATCCTTGCGGCATGGATCTTTAGTCGCAGCAAGTAGTCCCCGCCAGAGAGTGAACCCTGGCGCCCTGCATTGGGAGCACGGAGTCTTAGCCACTGTACCACCGGGGAAGTCCCTAGATTTCTCTTTCATCTGATATTAATTTTTCATTTATACCATGTCTTGCATGTACGTGTGTTCAGTCACTCAGTTGTGCCCAACTTTTTGTAACCCCGTGGACTTGTAGTCCACCAGGCTCTTCTGCTTATGGGGCTTTCCAGGCAAGCATACTGGAGTGGGTTGTCATTTCTTACCCTCGGGGATCTCCCCACCCCAGGGATTGACCCTGCATCTCCTGCTTCTCCTGCATTGGTGGGTGGATTCTTTACCACGAGCACCACGTGGGAAGTCCATGTTCTCTTGTAGTCCTTTGGTTTTTAAACATGTAATATCATTTATTTTTATATTTATGTGTGAAAAAAATACAGTTGACCTCTGAAAAATGCATGTTTAAACTGTAGGATATACTTACAGGTGGATTTTTTCAATAGTAGACACTATGGTACTAGAGAATCCCTTGTTTGAATTCAAGGATGCAGCATCTCAGATGTGGAGGTATCTCGGATTCAGAGAAATGATGGATATAGAGATCCAACTTTAGGCCAAAGGGAGATTTTCCACTGGATACAGAGGGTGGGCACCCCTAAGCTCCACATTGTTTGTTCAAGGCTCATCTGTAGTTTTTGGCCTAACTTGCTTCTGCAGCCTAATTTAAGAGTCTTTGCCTCTCTTTGGAGGCATTTATCCAATTTACTTCTGTCACGATTATAAATATTACCCCTGTCATCTTCACCTATGTTGCCTATTTTTTATACTTCCTTGCTATCTCTATATTCTATCTTGTGGCTTGTGGACTATATTAACTTTGCTTTTATATTTGTATTTTGGAAGCTAATGCATCATGTAAATTCTAGTAGAAGTTATCTTTACTGTTTCAAATTTGCCATCTGATTTTTTTTCTAATTGCAGGGTCAGGAGCAAAGGGGTATCTGGGCTTTCCAACCCACCACCTCCCATTCAAGAAAAATTATTTACTTCCCCCTTGTTCACACAACTCAGTCCCCGATATTATTGCACTGTTATTTTTACATTCACTTTCAGTATTAAAAATAGACTGAAAACACATTTAAACTTCACTATTTTGACAAGTTTCAGTGTTTTATTGCTGGTCTCTTTAGATAAGTCCATTCCTGAGGCTTTTTTTGGGGGGGGATTGGAATATATAATTAGGTGATTTTTTTCACCAGAAATATATTTTCTGAGTTCATGTTCATATTAGAATGTTATTGTGTTGTCTTTACATAAAAATGACTACTTTCTTAATATAAAGTGGTTAACATTTAGTTACTTTGAAGTGGTAAGTCTATTGTTCATCCCTGCTTTCTTCTATTATAGCTTCAGATCTTTCTCCTTCTGTGTTTTTTGCTTGTTTAGTGGCACTTAAAAAAATCACCTGTTTTCTCCATCTCACATGACTATCGTTTTCTCTCTTCATCTCAAGCCCTGTTCTTCCATTCTAAGTCCTGAGAACTCTTCTCAAGTTTGCTGTCCTTATGACATACTGTCACTTATTGTCTGCTGCTGCTGCTGCTGCTGCTGCGTCGCTTCAGTCGTGTCCGACTCTGTGCAACCCCATAGACGGCAGCCCACCAGGCTCCCCCCATCCCTGGGATTCTCCAGGCAGGAACACTGGAGTGGGGTGCCATTTCTTTCTCCAATGCATGAAAGTGAAAAGTGAAAGTGAAGTCGCTCAGTCGAGTCTGACTCTTAGCAACCCCATGGACCTACCATGCTCCTCCGTCCATGGGATTTTCCAGGCAAGAGTACTACGATGTTGATTTTGATTCATCTACAACATGCTAAATTTCCTTGAAATCTTTTGCGTAATTCTACTTTTTTTCTTTTGCTTATCAGTCTTTATCTTTCCTCAGGACACTCTGATCATTATCTATAGAACTTATTATTTGTTTGTCCTTTGAGAATCCCAATCAGAAAACCTCCAGTTTTCTTCTCGGTCTAGGAGTAGCTCATCTTTCGAGGCGAGTTCTTTCCTGGATTCTTCCTCTTTCCAGTTTTCTTGTTGTTTAGATGTGCCTTTTCCTCAGATGAATTCACTGTCTTCTCTTTTACTTTGTGATTAAGTTGAGTGAAATTATAACTTTGTGGACATCTGTATGTTTGGGGAAATGTAATATTTCACTCTTTAATGAAAAGAAAAATACTCCTCCTCTTAGTGTACTTTCTTTTTTTAAAAGAAAAACTGTTAATTGAAATCAATATAATAAAGTTTTTCTCCAGAAAAAAACCTTGTCTTTAATGGCCTCCTTCAGAGCCCTGAATAGATAATTTCTGAAAATGCTTTTACTGTATTCTGTTATAGGACTTTGCTTAAAAAAAAAAATTTTTTTTTTCTTAGAATAGTTTTACATTTACAGAAAAATTGTAAGATAGTACAAAGATTTCTCACATACTCACCTAGTTTCCCCTATTATTAACATTTTAGGAACAGTAGCTAATGTAATTATTAATGCTTTACATTAGTATGATACATTTGTCACAATTAGCAACTAATAGGGATTCCCTGGTGGCTCAGACAGTAAAGAATCTGCCAGCAATGCAGGAAATCTAGGTTCAGTCCCTGAGTTGGGAAGATCCCCTAGAGAAGGGAATGGCAGCCCACTCCAGTGTTCTTGCCTGGAGAATCCCATGGACAGAGGAGCCTGGAGGGCTACAGTCCACTGGGTCACAAAGAGTTGGACATGACTGAGCGGCAGACACTTCCACTTTTCACTGACGGCCTTCACTAAAGGCCATACTTTACTTACATGACGTTAATTTTTACCCAATGTCATTTTTTTTCCTAAGATCCCATCCAAGTTACCACATTACATTTAATCATCTTTTAATCATCATACCTCCTTAGACGTTTCTTCATTGTGATGGTTTCTTAGACTCCCCTTGTTTTTGATGAGCTTCTGAGAAGTACTGGGGCTTCCCAGGTGGCTTAGTCCTGAGAAATCCACTTGCCAATTCAGGAGATGCAGGAGACGTGGGTTTGATTCCTAGGTGGGGAAGATCCGCTGGAGGAGGAAATGGCAACCCATTCCTGGAAAAATCCATGAACAGAGGTGCCTGGTGGGCAACAGTCTGTAGGGTTGCAAAGAGTCGGACAGGACTGAGCACGCCCACATGTTGCACGCACGTTGAGAAGTACTGGTTGGATATTTTATAGAACGTCCCTCAGTGAGGGTTTGTCTGATAATTTTCTCTTGGTTAAATTGGGATCTTCAGTTTTTGAGAGGAAGGCTACGGACGTAAGAGTGCCATTTTCACCACATCATATCAAGGGTGCCCACTATCAGCTTGACTTGTCACTATTTGACCTTGGTCTTGATCCTGGCTGAGAATGTGTCTGTCAGGTGTCTCCACTCTAAAATTACTCTCCTCACCCCGCCGCCCCGCTCTCCCCCTGCCTCCCACACTCTTGGAAAGAACTCACTATGGTGGGGAGTTATGCTTCAACTCCTTGAGTGTGGAATGGTTTATGCAGATGCATAAACTATTTGGAATTCTTCTGCACAGGAAAACGTGTCTCTTCTAACCCATTTATTTATTTAGTCATTCATTTATATTAGTTTTTGACTCATGAATATTTATTTCATACTTTGGATATAATCCAATACTACTAAATTTATTTTGTCACTCAAGTTGTTCCAGCTTTGGCTCTTGAAAGCTTTTTCACTTGGCTTCTTTGACATACTCTCATCTTTGTGGGTTTATTTATTCATTGTGAGTACTTTTTAATTTTCTGGTACTTTACGATAGTCTCGGCTCATTTTGTACATATCTGCCTTAGTTCTAGAATCAGCCATTTCTCTGAACAGCTCTGGTTCTTTTTCCTGTAGAATGGTGTTAGAGACCAAGATCTGGGCATCACGTGTGCTCAGTGCCCCTGGCAAGTCCTTCCTTCTACGCCCTCTCAGCTGACAGAGCAAGGAGATACACGTGTGTGCATACTAACGCGTGGATACAAATGTTTATATATGGTGCTACTTGTATCTATGTTAAGCTAAACATGAGTCCATACTGATGTCTCCACCTCCAACCCATTACCACATCAATAATTCTAGCTTTCTCTCGTATTTTTCTGTAAACTCCCACTCCCAAAGCTTGCTTTAGTTTTTTTTTAAAAAATTTTATCTAAATGTAGTTGATTAACAATATTGAATTAATTTCTGATACACAGCAAAGTGATTCAGCTATACATACATATATATTCTTTTTCGTGTTACTTTCTATTGTGGTTTGTTACAAGATCTTGAACATAGTTCCCTGTGCTATTGCAGTGGGGTCTTACTGTTTATCCATTCTGTATATAATAGTTTGAACCTTGCTTTATTTTTAAAATAACATTTCCTTAAGCAAAATATCCTGAGTCTATAAATGTGTCTGTTTATGTGTATATGTATTTTTGCTCATTATAGAACATTAAAAAATCCAACAATGTCTATGGAAGAAAACCCAAATATCCATCTGTATTCAATCACTATTAACATTTTACCACGTACACACACTATTGCACATTTACACAGACAATTTTATGAATAAAAGTGTAATCATACTAGATATACTATTTGTAATCGGCCTTTTCCAGTCAACTTTTTCTCATGTTCATAACTATTCTTAAAGATCATGATTTTAATTACTTAAAGAATATTATGCTTTTAGACATTTACAGTTTAATTATTTTTGTTATTATAAATGACTATAATAAATACTCCTAAACATGTCATTATTTAAATATCTGTTTTTTAATTTAGATTAATTTGTGGACGTTAAATTACTTAGGGTATGACCATTTTAAGGAGAATGATAAACAATGTCTAATTTCCTTCCAGAAAAGATAGCAACAATTTATTAATAGCTTCCTACCTACATTGTATGTAAACCATTTCTTCTATATCCTTAGCAATCCTAACTATTGGACTGCTGCTGCTGCTGCTGCTAAGTCGCTTCAGTCGTGTTGGACTCTGTGCGATCCCATAGACAGCGGCCCACCAGGCTCCTCCGTCCCTGGGATTCTCCAGGCAAGAACACTGGAGTGGGTTGCCATTTCCTTCTCCAGTGCATGAAAGTGAAAAATGAAAGTGAAGTCGCTCAGTCGTGTCCGACTAGCAGCGACCCCATGGACTGCAGCCTGCCAGGCTCCTCTGTCACTATTGGACTAATTTTTAAAAATTATCAATTGATGAATTAAAATGCCAGCGTGCCACCCTTTTTCATTGAATTTCTTTTATAAGAAGTATGTTTGAATAGTCTTTTCCTAACTTAATTGCCCATTCATATTTCTTTATTTCTATATCGCCCACTAATTCCCTTGCCTTGCCCATTTTTTTGGTTAGGTATTTTTATTTCTTATTATTTTGAAATAGCATTTTAATATACAAAGTTTGAAAACAAAGAAAATAATTACCCATGATCTCATCACCCCCTCTAGTCCACTGCTATCATTTCCATTCTGATGTGTCTATCTACACACCAGAAGTCAATATTTTACATTTTAGAAGTGGTTAATCAGAAAAATGGTACCCTAGATGCCTTGTTTTCTAGACTGCTTATTAATCACTTAAGGCTCTATCATTAATATTTCCTCAGTGACCACATAGTGGTCTTTTTCAGCTCAAAAGAGAAGACCTCTTGGGAGTGAGTGTCTATCCATCTGGGTGCCTTTTCTGTGGCCGTCCTTCATCAGGAAGTCTGACTCCACTCAGCAGGTTGACAAGGACCCCAGCCTGGACCGTCTCTTAATTCCACGACCCCACTCTTGGTGCCCCAAGGATTTCTGCAGGGTTAGCGTGAACCGACTTTCCAGGATTATGAGCCAGTGTGTTCCCCTTAGCTGCGCTGCTGCCACTCTGCTGCCTTGGGGGCAGGGGATAAGGAGAGATGGCTACTTTCTGCTTTATCAGTGCATTCCAATCATACATACAGGCTTGACTCTGAATTTCCCATAGCATAACTAAGATAGCGGTGCAACATTTCACAAAACTGAAGACTCGGATAAAAGAAGAGACATTGAACACAGAGAAAGTTCCAGCTCATTATTCTGCTATCCTCAGAGACCACGGATCCAGGTTCCTCCCCCTGAGTGCCCAGCTGGCACTGCCAGGGCCGCTCCCTAGACTGAGTGATTCTGGCCCACCGCATTTCACCTTTTCTCCAACGGCTTCCTCTACTGGCTTTCTCTTTCGTGGAGCCTCAGGTTCCCTCCCTGTTGCAGGTACCCGTATGTTACCTGCAGGTTAGTTCCCTGCCATAATGATCGACACTTGCAGTGACTACCCTTCTCAGAAGTAAAAATAAACCTAGCGCCCTGCCCACAGGGGTGGGGCTTGCTTTTGGGCACCCTCTCTCCTAACAGATTATAATGGTCAGTACATTTTTCTGAGCAGCTACTTCCCTGGTAGCTCAGAGGTTAAAGCATCTGCCTGCAATGCGGGAGACCTGGGTTCGATTCCTGGGTCGGGAAGATCCCCTGGAGAAGGAAATAGCAACCCACTCCAGTATTCTTGCCTGGAGAATCCCATGGATGGAGGAACCTGGTGGGCTACAGCCCTCGGGGTCACAAAGAGTCGGACATAACTGAGCAACTTTACTTTCACATTTTCTGAAGTCAAGTTTCAAAAAACTGAAATCCTGCTATAGGCAAGCAGACATTCAAAAAGAATATGGGCATAAAGCTAATCACTGCAGTACTATTTGTAACTGCAAAAGGCGGCTGACTGACAATGTCACTACGACATCATGGAGTATTATGCAGCTGTAAGAATAGCAATCGTAGATAATGCTAAAGAATAAGCTTCAGGATATGATGTCTGATGAGAAAAGCAAGGTGGAGAAAAGTGTGCATAGTATACCAATGCTTATCTAAGATATGGAGTATATGAATGTACGTACATCTTTATTTATGTTAAAAAATTCAACCATAAACCATAAAATAAAATGGTTACCTGCAACTGGAGGGAGGGAACAGACTGGAGGGAAAATGGTACAAGCTAGACTTAGAGCCGACTCATTGGAAAAGACCCTGCTGCCAGGAAAGATTGAGGGCAGGAGAGGAAGAGGGCGACCGAGGATGAGATGGTTGGATGGCTTCATCGACTCAATGGACATGAGTTTGAGCAAACTCCAGGAGATGGTGAAGGACAGGGAAGCCTGGCGTGCTGCAGTCCGTGGGGTTGCAGAGTTGGATATGACTTGGCAACTGAACAACAACAGCAGTTTCCCCTAAATATACTTTGTTTACAGATTTAATTTTGGAATGATGTAAAAATGTAATTTCTAAACATCAAAATCAAGACAAAAACAAATGACTCTAAACGTGTAGGGAGTTGTTGACTTAACCGATCATGGAGAACTTATTCCAAGTGATTTTAAAACAAAGAAATGTGACTGGACATTCTTTGCGGGATATACCTTAAGGACTAAAAGAACTGTAAAAAGTTTCTAGCTTTATCCCTTGAAAAGGTATAGAAGCGATGACCAACCCACAGCTACAAGTTGGTGTTCATTTTAAGGCACCCTGATGACCTTTCTCAGTGAGAAGAACCAGGGATCACTGGTGAAAGGGTGGGTTCAAGATCTGGTGCAGGAAGTGGTCACGACACCTGAGTGTCTTTTTATACCAGAAATTGAGGATGCATTGAAAGATTCAGGAACCAACTGCAAGAGGCTCCTGCTGGCCAAAAAACAGGGGCCATTTGAGCAATAAGAAGAGGAACAATAAGAAGGGGGTAAGATACATTAAATATGTTAAAATTCATGAGTTCAGCGTGACGCTAGAACAAATACCTTATGCTCTTTCGGAGGCTGTTGGAGAACCAACTCATGATTTGGACAACATAAATAAAGGAAAAAACAAAGCATTTAGCCAGCCTTTCCTGTACAGATGTGCCTTAGGGCAATCAAACAGTTGACCAGGGAAGATTTCACACAAGTATCCAGCTGATAAATAACGAAGAGGTGATAGATGGTCTTCATTCTGCAACCCCTAATGATATGGACTGAGGCAGAAACCAGTATCTCTGTGGCTGCTAAAATCAGAAAAAGCCAAGCAGACACCCTGTGGCTTCTGGTGGGACTGCGCACTAGCAGTGTAGTATTCTTTCCCCCAAACAAAATCAAATCTAGATCTAACGACCAGCACAGAGGGGCTACTGGGCACAGAAGCACATGCTGAGCAACACTGTTGACGAATGATCTAGTTCCTCCAACAAACACATTGCAAGAAAAAAAGGCAGGGACCGCGATCTGTACAAACCAACTGTGACTAGGTATTTATGAGACAACTGGGGAAATTTGGACATCAACTGAACTTTGATAATATCAAAGAATTAGTGAGATTAAGATGGACATAGACCCTACCATGTGTAAGACAGATAGCTAGTGGGGAATCTGTTGTATAGCACGGGGAACTCAGCTCCGTGCTCGGTAATGACCTAGCGGGGTGGGAGGGAGGACCTAGGGGGGTGGGAGGGAGGTCCAAGAGCGGGAGATGCATGTATACACAGAGCTGATTCGCTTCATTGTACAGCAGAAACTAACGCAGCATTGTAAAGCAATTATACTCCGATTAAAAAGAAAAGAGTGTTAATCTACGTGCTTGCCTGAAAGATCCCATGGACAGAGGCACCTGGTGGGCTACAGTCTACTGGGGTCACAAAGAGTCAGACCTGACTTAGTGACTAAATAACAACAATAACGACAACCACGTGCGACGGTGAAGATGCAGGTGCATGATCCCAGTCCTTCTGTGTTAGAGACACGTATCGACACGATTTCAGATAGAGTGATGTAACTCCTTAGACTTGCTTGAAAATAATCTAATGTATTGCATGAGGGAATGGGACAGGAGAGATGAAATAAGACTGAGCTCAGGCTGGTGAGGTATGGTGAGACATACCTCGTACTGGGTATGTCTGTGCAGGCTCACTGCATTTTTCTCTCTACTTTTGCATACGTTTGGAATTTTTCATTAAAGAAAAAGATTAAAAAGAGAACGAGAAGGAGAGAAGGAGGAGGAAAAGGGGGAGAAGAGTGAGTGAGAACACGCATGCTCACATCCTAAGATGTAGGAGGCATCTATAGGTAGGTCTATTTAGAAAAGAAACATTTCCATATAACCTTTGAAGATGCGACCTTCCCCACAACAGATACAGCCTTTTACCCGATTCTGTAGAACTGCAATTCTCAAAGAGTGGTCCAGGTCTCTCAGGGTCTCTGAAATCATTCCAGGGACTCCCATGGTCAAAACTATCTTCACAATAACACCAAGAAACTATCGCCTTTTTCACGCACACCCTCTCACCAGTGTATGCAGTACTTTTCTAGAAGTTTCATGATTCTAAATAACTGTGTTCCTCTGGAGGCTAATGGAGTGTGTGCTGGTGTCTTATGTGTATAAATTCCTGTTCTAAAAATTTTTTCAACTCAGTTTCCAACAGCAAATAGCAGTAGCTATAATCCACATGAGCGCAAGCCCTTCTGGCGTTCCCAATCTTGTTGAAGAGTGCCAATAGACCCTGAGACCCAAAGTTGAGAGCCTGTGATAGAGTTTAGTCACTTGAAACGACACTGAGAGACATACCTATATCACAGTAATGTCATTGATTTACTACATACAAAAAATTGCATTTTGATCTTCTTAGACGAAGCAGTGGTTTTTAAACAATATTTATTTGGCTGTGCCGGGTCTTAGTTGGTGCCTGAGTGATCTTAGTTCCCTGACCAGGGATAGAACCCAGGCCCTCTGCATTGGGAGCTTAGAGCCTTAACCTCTGGACCACCAGGGAAGTCCCAACAAAGTACTGTTGGGTCAACAAATTGGAGTCCAAGTTCATTCTTCTTACAACACACACACACACACAGAGACACCCCTAAAAACTGATATTGTTTGCTTCCCAGTATTCACGCATCTGTTACTGCAGGATTTCGAAGTCAGAGGATCAGTTCTTAGTCAAGGCTTAAAGCTAAACACTTGGGTTTTCTTTCTTGCCTCATGGCCTCTACAAGAATAACTTTTTCTCATGAATATAGCCTACAGGGAATCTGATCCTACTTCAGGCAACAGAAGGTTTATCTGCCCTTTCTGGAGCATATGATCAGCATCATGATTCTTACATTTATAAAACAGGCCAATGGTTCTTACCTTGTTGAAATGATTAAAATGATACAACTTGCGTGTCATAGTTGAGTTCTGTACACCATGCCTAGAAGGAAAGGCAGACTCACTCCACCAAAAATCGCTGGAGTCCGTAAACAGCTCAACACATTTACTCACTTTTCCTCTCAGTTAAGCTGATTCAGAGGCTACCTCGGCTGAGATCCTAGAGGGTCTTTTGTTTTCATTCTCCTCTCATTTCTCAGCCCCTCTTCTAGCCCCAGTATCTGTGGTCTTTTCTGCCCCTCAGTTCTTACCTTGGAGTCACCCTTTGTTCTTAAGGTCATCAAGCTTCTGAGCATGGATCCTGCCTCTGTCTTGCTGGGACAACAACAAGGTCTTTCATTGTGAATAGGGGTAACAAGAAAGAGGCAAAGGAAACAAAAGATGGTCGTACATGGAGAGCACGTACGTGGTTAGGACCTCGAGCGTCCACTGCAAGGGGCACGGGTTTGATCCCTGGTTGGGGAACTAATCCCACAAGCCCAGTGGCATGCCAAAGGAAAAACGAAACAACAGGGAAAAAACAGGAAAGCATGCAACTCAAGGGAGTTGTTCAACAGTGGTCACTGCCGACACTGACTGCGCCATTTCAAGAGCCCTGTTACTTGGTGTCGTCCTTCTCACTTGAACAATCTTTGTTCCGACTCACTGACCAACAATTTCGTTTATATCACCTCTGCCCAGCCCACATGATATCACAGGCCTCCTTATCTAGCTTAGGTTCGGTTACCATCATTCTTTCCTTACAGTTACTTCCTTAAATACATTCTTAACTCCATTTCCTCTCTCTCCTTCCATTGAACTCACACGGTGAATCCCACCCTTGCCTAAACCCAATGCCCAGCTTGCCCCTGAACAATGGAATGTGATTGCATAAAGAATAACCAAGCCTATGGGTCTGATTAAATTATGACCACGTATCCAGTGGGCCTTCAGTATCTCCCAGCAACACCACCCTGTTTTCCTAGTCAATTTCCTCTCTTCCCCAAGTCAACCTTTTTTTCCCCCCACCTCACTACAGGGCATGCCTGATCTTAGTTCCTCAACCAGAGATTTTAGTTCCTTGGCCAGGAATCTTAGTTCCCTGAGCAGGGTTGGAACCTGTGACCTCTGTAGTAGAGGCAGAGAATCCTAGCCACTGGACTGCCAGGGAATTCACCCAAGTCATTTTTTCACATTTTAAAATCTGTCTTCAAACACTAGAAGAACTGCACATGTTCATTTTAGATCTAGATAGCCTGAACAGTGAAAAGGGGGGGTGTTATTAGTTTTGGGAGAAGTGTTGTTCCAGGCGAATCAAGTTCCCCTATCTGATACCTTTCCCCTTGCTTTCATTTGATGACTTCATGGCTCATTTCATGGGGAATATAGAAATAACAGAAGAGAGCTCCAAACCTGCCAGTGACTTCATCTGCAGCCACACACTTGGCCTGCCTTGTGTGTGCAGAGAATGGCGTATTAGTTTCCTGTGGCTGCCGTAAGAGCTCACCAGGAACCTGATGGCTGAAAGCAGCAACAATCTATTCTCTCCCAGGATTAGGGTCTAGAGGTCTGGAATCAAGGTGTCAGCAGGACCACATTACCTCCGATGGCTCTGGGGAAGAATTCTTCCCTCCTGGCCTCTGGTGATTGCGATCAATCCTTGGCATTCTTTGGCTTCTGCTCACATTTCTCCCATCACTGTTTCCATTGTCACATGGCGTTCCCCCTGTCTGTCTCTATTTTAAGGACACTAGTTATTGGTTCAGGGCCAACCTGAATCCTGTATGACCTCACCTTAACTAATTACATCTGCAAATAAGGTCACGTTCTGGGGTTCCAGGTGGACACGAATTTTAGAGGGGCACAATTCAACCTGTTATAGACAGACTCTGTGTTCCTAAGGCTGGGCCCTCCACCTTGGCCTTCTGTATCCCCTCACCAGTGACCTTTTCAAAGACTCTGTTCCTGCAAATCTGTCTTCTCTTTGCTGTGTGACTATTTCCTCCTTATGACTGTGTCATTCCTATCATTGGTCAGACATGTGGTCATATCATCTGTATTAAAAACCCTTCCTGCATCCGATGCCTGCCTCCGTCTACCGACCCACTTCTCTGCTCTTTTGTAGCAAAAGGCCTCGAATGAGTCACCTGTGCTCACTGTCTGTACTTCCTCTCTGCCCAAGTCTCTAGAACTCATATCAGTCTAGCTTTACTGCTCCAGCAAAATGGGTTTTGTCAGGGTCACCAAACCTCTCCACGCTGCTGGATCCTACGATCAGTCCCCTTCTCACCCGTTCTCCCCCTGAGGTTTAACGAGCCATCCCCTGTCTCTAACTTGGCTTTGGGATGCCACACCCTCTTCCTCACTTCCTATTTCCATCACCCCTTCTCAGACACCTTTGCTGACTCCTCACCGTCTTCCTGACCTCTAACTGCTAAACCACTCTAGGCCTCTATCTGACACCCTCTTTCCCACCAGGTCTCTGCCTAGTCTTTACCAGCTGTGTGCTGACCACTGCCACTGTGTTCAGCCTGGGTTTCTCCTCTTTTTTTTAATTTACTTTTTAGGCTGCGTTGGGTCCTAGTTTCTGCACATCATTGAACTCAGTTGCAGCATGTGGGATCTAGTTACCTGAAGGGGGATTGAACCCAGGCCCTATGCCTTGGAAGTTCAGAGTCGTAGCCACTGGACCACCAGGGAAGTCCCTGACCTGGGTTTCTGACTCACATATCAACGCTTCCCTCATCTCCACTTGGATGTCTAAACTCACCTCAAAGTTAGCATGCTCTAAAATGGAATTATTGATTTCCCCTCACCTGGACCTAATGCAAATACAAATAACCTACGAGATACACTTCTCCCCAGGCTTCCACATCTCAGTAAATGGCATCTCCATTCTCCCAGACATTCAGACCAAAAACTTAGGATTTTTGGACTTCCCTGGCCGTCCAGTGGTTAAGACTCATGCTTCCAATGCAGGGGATGTGCGTTTGGGCCCTGGTTGGGGAACTAAGATCATCCATGCCCCATGGTGCAGCCGAAATAAATAAATAAAATAAATACAAAATAAAATATAGACTATAAAAAAGGTAGGATTCTTCCATGTTATTCACAGCCCACGTATCCCCATAGACACCCCCATCCAACCGCTTCTCTTTGTCTCAACACCTTCTTCCTTGGTCCACACCATGAGGATCTCACACCTGGACTTCCAGGATGGTATCCAGCAGCCCTCTTGTGTCCCTTCATTGCAGTCTCTACCCAGGAGCCAAGTGACCCAATCATATCATCCCCTGTTCAAAGCTTCTCCAATGGCCTCTCACATCACTGAGCATGGAATCTCCATTCTTTACCTGGCCTCCGAGGCCCTCCATATACCTGGTGCTTGGTCAGGTCTCAGACTGACCTCCACCTGCGCTCTTTCTCGCTCACTCGGCTTTAGCCACTTTACTTCACGGCTGGACCTTGAACACACACAGCTTCTTCAGCCCCAGGGCTTTGCCTTGGCCGTTTTTGGTCTCTGACATTCTCTGCCTTCTGATTGGATTTATGTTCTCTCACTTTCTTTGGGGTTAAGACCTCAGTGAGGTCTTATCTTTATCTAAACCAGTACCGTCTCCCAAGCATACACCCATCTCAGTTTTTTTTTTACCTCTTTACCTGGTTTCATTTTCCTCTGTAGTTCTTATCAGTCCATGCAATAATATCACATATGTGTGTTGTTTTCTCGTTTGAGTCACTGTCTCCTCCACTGTACTGTAAGCTCCTAGAGGGCAGGGCATTTTTTGTTTTGTTCAGTGAGAATAGCAACTGACATGCTGTAGACACTGAATAAGTATGATTTACTTCAATTACTACTGTATGGCCATCATCATCATCATCGTCATTGAGATAAAATGTGTTTTAAAATTAATGTTAAAAATAAGGTTTAATTAGCAATAAGGGTTTCTATATGGCATGAAAACAATAGTTTGAAGGTTTTTTTAAAATGCCTTTCTACAGGATCTTGAACATTCACAGATATTAATGACACGTGCAAGTTTAAAACCAGTAGTAGCAGTTGTAATATTAATTATAACAGCTACCATTATTCAGCCGTTGTTAGTGGCAGGTGCCTTGCATGGATTATCTTATCTAATTCTCCAAACAACTCTATGGGTTGTCTATCACCTCAATTTACAAATGTGGTATGGTGGTTTTGAAATACGTCCACAAATTCTTTGATGGTCCTTCCTTAAGATGGTGGAGGCTAATTCATCTCTCCTTGAGTGTGGACTCAGCTTAGCTGCTTCCAGATCCCTAATGCACAGAAACGGTGAGATAAGAAATGGCTTTTGTTTTAAGTTACTAAGCTTTGGGGATAACTAATTATGGAACAATAAATATTTGGGGGAATGAAAGAACAGAGAGGTTAAGTAAAGAGCCTCATAGCATACACCTAGCAGTGATGGTACAAGAATTGGAACCCAGGCAGAGTGAATCTAGAACCCAAATGTTCAACCGTGTTATATAGGAAGTCAAGATCAGGTCTCAAGCAATGCCAGAAGGAGAAGACTGGGGCTTTCTAATGCCACTGTCGGGGTGGAGGATACAGTCTATCCTTGGATACTAAACTGTCCATTCTTGCTCTATCACAAGAGCGTGCTTCACGCAGCCACTTCCCTTGTTTCTAAGCTCCCTTTCCTCCCCAAGCTTCTTTTAGCATATCGTGAACCTCTGTCTTCCCGGCATCCTTTCATTCCCCCATTTCTTTGGGCTTCTGCTCATTCTCAACTGGGATCAGGTAATTCTGGCAAAGCAATCAATCATTGCACTCTTCCTGCTGGGATAGGTGGAGATGTGACTTAAACTGGCCAATCATAGAGCATTATTAGTGGCTGGCTACAGTAATCTGTCCAACATACTAGCACATGATGTACGTTGGCCAAGCAGAAACATTCCCTAGGATTTTGAAATACTCAGTGAGATCTCTAAGCTCAGATGATGTGAGCTGCTGCTGCTGCTGCTAAGTCACATCAGTCATGTCCGACTCTGTGCGACCCCATAGACTGCAGCCCACCAGGCTCCCATTCCTGGGATTCTCCAGGAAAGAATACGGGAGTGGGTGGCCATTTCCTTCTCTAGTGCATGGAAGTGAAAAGTGAAAGTGAAGTCGCTCAGTCGTGTCCGACTCTTTGTGACCCCATGGACTGCAGCCCACCAGGCTCCTCCGTCCATGGGATTTTCCAGGCAAGAGTACTGGAGTGGGTTGCCATTTCCTTCTCCAATGCATGAGAGTGAAAAGTGAAAGGGAACTCACTTAGTTGTGTCCGGACTCTTCGCGACCCCATGGACTTCAGTCTACCAGGCCCCTCCCTCCATGGGATTTCCCAGGCAAGAGTACTGGAGTGGGTTGCCATTGCCTTCTCTGGATGTGAGTTGCCAGGTGCCATATTCTTAGCCGCCTGGGGAAGTCTATCTCCAACAGGAAAGAGTCTAGCATGGAGAGAGAGGACATCTTACATCCTTAGAGACCTTGAATCCAGCCAACCTGGAGAGCAACTCCATCCTTTTCTAATCTATGTGAGTCAATAAACTATGTTTTAAACTAGTTTGAGTTTCTATCAGTTGCCCTTCACTATGACCAGTATGAAGAGTCTGTCCCATTTTGTGGAAGATGGTAGGTATCTTCCATTCTCCATGAGCAACAGTGGTTCTGAGTCATCCGAAGAACCTGAAGCAGTTCTGTCCATTGGTTGGCCTTTCCTCAGAGGGTGAAGGACTTCCTTTTCATCCTTTAGGAAGCATCTGGCCTTTCTGGAAGCCAGCGATGGTCTGGGGGCAAGCTCAAAATAAAATGGTGCTATGATGGATGGGGAGTTTAGTCACTCAGTGTAAAACCTTAGTCATCTCTGTATCCTTTCTTTCCTTAGTTGCTCACCCCCTCCCTCAGTTATGCACACACACACACACACACACACACACACACACACACACACACATCCTGTTAGTCATCAAGTCCTGTTGATGTGGATCAAATACTTTATGGAAGTAGATGGAGTAACCATAATGAAAATCTGTGGCCGCCAGGTTCTTCCTTCTGAACATCTTGCAAATCCAGTTTTTCTTCTTCATTTCTACCTCCACCATACTGGACCACTGCGACTGGTCTCCCTACCTCTAACCTCAACCCCTGGAGTCTGTTCTTCATATTTCTTCTAGAATTTGTCTTCTAACACACTTTGGATTGCCACATGCTTTTGATGGATTCAAAAATCTTCATCCAGTTTTCCCCTGCTGACTGGCTAAATTGCAATCTTCTTAGCTTGGTGTTCAAGACTCCATGAACAGACACACATTCATTATCCAATGTCCTGTGACTTCCACAAATCAATCTTCTGGTCTTCTCATGCCCATCTCATTGCAGCACTGCCTACCATCTACCCTTGTCATCTTCTCCAAAGTCCCTCCTTTTCTGTGAGTCTTCAAGATCCATTACAATACTATCTCATCCATAAAATATTCCCTGAGCATGCCAATCCACAGTGAATATCTCCTTCTGTGAACTCTGTAAACAATTGTTGTCTAGACTAAGGTTTTTTTTTTTTTTTCCAAACTGTGCTCACATTCCCAGGGAGTACTTGGCCAGCACAAGTGAAGTTTTTGGTGTTTTTGTAAAACTACTGATTATATATTCAAATTTGGCTGAGCGTATTATTTCCAAACCCAGTTTCTTTCTTGTCTTCTACTTTCAAATTACAACCTCATGCTATCGTGGTGCATTTATTCCCAAGTACAAATTAAGGATCATTAAAATTTGTTTTCTGACCTACAGATAGGGAACTGCATATTATTAATATTCTTATTTAAAACCATGACCATGGGGAAAATATCAGTATGAGGGAAGAAAACTACTATAGCAATTTCCAGTTTCTAAACCAAATACACTTTCTTGTTTATTCCCACCCAGTCACCCCTTTCCCCCTTCATCATTTGAATATGGGATTTTAACTAGACATTGGTATAAAATCTGTTGTATTGGTATAGTCTGACAGTCATTGTGTACCCACTCTCTGCCAGCAATAGGGATAACGATCACATCGCCATGCTTGTGATACACAGGCGAACAAGCCTCGGCAGGAGGAGCTTCCCAGATGGAGCCAGCGTGGAAGGACATTCTAGGCACAGGGGACAGCATATGAAAGCCCATGTATTCCTAGAATGAGCCAGACATGAAAACCCTGTGTTCCAGATTCTGTGGGATTTTTTTTTAATAGAAAGATGTGATGACTTTAAAAAATTTTGATAATCTACAAATCAAACCTTTCTGTTTGTTATGATTCTCCTTTGCCATCTCCCTCTCCACAAGGGCAGTTCAGGGTCCAAATTCAGACACAAGTAACCTTATGGAATTCTGCTGGAATAGGCCACTTTGTGTATACAGAGATCCTCTATTCGATTCTCACATCACCTTAGGTGTGTCCTACTATCTCCAATTTAGAGATGGAGAAAGCAAGCCTCATGAGGTAAAGTGACTTGTCCAAAGTCTCTCAAATAGGAAAAGACGGAGGGAGAATATGAGTTAAGTCCACACCACAGCTGGAGAATGACCAACTGGGCATTTCTGGGGCTAGAATGAGGAAGACCTTCCTTCCAGATTCAATAGCCTGCCTTCCCAGGTCCTGAATTCACTGTCTTTAAACAGAATTGGTGTCCACGATGAAGCAGGAAGAGATGGCTTAAGAACGAGTTTGGGTTTCAGAGTTCCTCCGGCTCTCGAGCCTGGCACACAGTAGGAGCGCCTTCTGGCTGAGCGACTGAATCCTCCTCCCGTGCGCGTGGTTCCTCGCTCCTCTTGGAGTCAAAGTCCCTTGAGGGCAGGGTCCCAGTCGCGCCTACCCGGGGACGCGGTGCAGTCGGGTAGACTTTGGAAGATGCTTGTTGAATAATGGATGAGTGGATGAATGGGGGCTGGGGAGGTTGGGCGAAGGCCACGCCCGGCTCCAAAGACTTTTCAGGGTTTGCTGGGGTGCTGTCCTGCCTCTCTCGGCGTCTCTGGAGGGGTCCTTTCGTTCTTCCTGTGGCCTCCACATCTCACCACCCAGACTGGAGGGAGGCGCTATGCGGCCGGGGAGGGGCCGCGCGGTCCCCAGGGGCTAAGTCTCCTGGGGGCGGCGCCCACTCCCTCCCGGGGGCGCGGGGCAAGAGATGAGGCCCCCGGGAGCCGGCCGAGCCCGCCCGGAGCCCCTTCCCCGCCGGGCCCCGCAGCCCTCTACCTGCTTCCCGGCCGCCCCTTCGCTGTCCCGGGCCGGGTGCGCCCGGCGGGCACCTGGCCCGCCACCCCCCGGGGAGCCCCGCCGGTCGCCTCCGGGGCCGGCCCGGGGCGGCGGGGCGGGCCTGGGCGCTCCCCGGCTCCGGGACCGGTCCCCCGGGGCGCGGCCCGGCAGCCGCCCCCGTTACCCCCCCGCCCGCCCGCCCGGGGGGCCGGGCCGGGCTCCCGGGGGGCGGGGACTCGCCCAGTGGCAGCAGCGTCCGGGCCGGCGGCGGGCGCGGGGCGGCTTCCTGCAGGCGGCGCCGGGGCGAGCCGTTGCCCGCCGCAGCCACACCGCCGCCGGGTCGCCGGGTCGCGGGGGCCGCGGCGCTCGGGCCGCGTCGGTGCCTCCTGGGCGCGCTGCGCGGCCGTCGCTGCTGCCCGCGCTCGTGCCGCCGCCGCCGCCGCCGCCGCCGCCGCTGCCGGTTACGCCAGCCCCGCCGCCGCCGCCGCCCGCTCTGATTCTGCGCATAGGCAGCCCCCAAGCCTGTCATTCTGCAAAAACACAGTTTACTCAACACACCACACACACACACACACACACGCGCGCACACACGCGCACACTGGCCCCCCTCGCGCACACGCACGGAGGGCGCGAGCGAGCAGACGCGCACAGCCGGCGAGCCAAGTTCCGCAGCCTGGCATGGCTTCTGGGGACCTTTACGAGGTACGGGGACGCGGGGGCGCGGGCCGGCCCCAGCCCGCGGGCGGGCGGCGGGCGGCGGGGGCCGGGCCGGGGCCGGGGCCGGGCGCAAGCCGGAGTTGCCGAGCCCGTGGCGGCGGCGGCGGCGGCCGGAGGGTGGCGGGGGCCGGGCGCGCCTCCCGCCCGCCGCCCGCCCTCCCGCGGCGCCCGCGCCCGCTCCCTCTTTCTCTTTCTCTCGCGCACACACTCTCTTACTCCATCTACTTTGCGGCCTTGGAGGGGAAGGAGGAAGCCGGGCGGAGCCGGGGCGGGGGAGGTAGCGGTCCCGGGGAGGTGTTTCTCGCCCGACGAGCCGCCTCGAGTGCAGAAAGTACAGGTAAAAGTCGGCGCCGGACGTGCGGGGAATGCGGGAGGCCGCGGGGCGGCCGGCGCGGGTGAGTGGCCGGGGGTGCGCTGCCCCGGGGCCGGGCCGGGGGCGCGGGAGGGGAACCTGGGGGGGGTGGCGGGCCGCGATGGAGCAGAGCCCGGCCGGGGCGAGGCGGGGTCCTGGGGGGAGGCGGCCTTGAAAGGGGGCGGCCGGTGGGGGGTTCGGGAGACCCCCGCCAAACCGCTCCCCGGGGCCGCCGGGCCACCCGCCCCCCTCCCCCCACCTGCTGCCCCCGCCGCCGACTCGGGGCCGGGGCGTGGGGGCGGTCCTTGCGGGTGTCGCGCTCACTCGGGGCGAGAGGGGGCGCTGCAGAGGGACTCCGGTGGAAGCCGGAGCACATGGAAGGCGGAGGTGGGTGGTAACACGTTGCTAGAGTACTGGGGATGGAAGCCCGGCTCCCAAAGCTCCACGGCGCTGACCTCAGGGGATGCCTGTCTCCAGGTCCACAACAGGTAGTGACCAGAAATGGCTGTTTTGAAAACGTCTCAAAAAATGGTCAAGGAAGACATTAGTCTGGCGCCTTTGAAACAATGGAGAAATGGCCATGGCCTCTGGGAGCTGGGTTTTACTATCTCCGAACAGAACAGGTCCTGCTTTTGGATTTGGGACAAGTGGACAAAACAAGAAGCAACTCCCTTTCCCTAGGGAGAATGCCCCCAAAGAGCTGTTGGCCCCAAGAGAACGTTCAGGATTAAGGAAGCTAAAAGATGCCCCATCTTCAACCTGAAGGCCTGCTGATCCTCTAGGAAACCAGAATCAGAGCTCGGCGTGGACCTGGACTCCCTTGCGCAGAAATCGATTAACAGTAGCCCTGGCTCTCAAGACTTTTGGCTAAATTGAGATGAACACCTCAAGGGGTGGAATTCTTGGTGGGAGACTACAGGGGTGATTCACCCACAAGGAGCTTTTTTCCCCTCTGGGCCTTCTGGAAAGATGTAGCTTTTTCAGCTGGTAGATTTGCTGGCCAGTGTGAGAGAAGAAGAGAAGCGAACAGGCAAGGTAGCATCTTAGCCTCCTGTGCAACCAGGGTCTTCTGGATGCCTTGCCTTGGACCTGGTGAGGCTCAGTCGTGAACCACCAGAGGGCTCAGGTCCCATGGCTGGGGAGGACACTCCAGTCCTATGGAGAGGTCAGTGTTGAGACCTCCTGCCCACAACCAGACCTTGCTTTAGTAAGCTTGTGTGTGAGCCACCTGGCAAACAGAAACTCCAGCCCCAGTCGAACGTTCAGAAGACCACAGCCCCAACAAACATGTTGGCTGAATCGCCATGATATGTTCTGGTGCAGAACCATCCAGCTAAAATGCTTCTGTTATCCTTGAAAGAATGTTGTAGGTTGACCTCTTCTCTAGGCTACCACCTTCCTCATCCCTGCACTGATAGAGAAGATGAAGTTGGGTAGACCTGGTGAAGAACTTTGGAAGATTGTGTCCAATAGGTCACCCAAGCCCTTTTGTCTATTTCAAGATGGTGGAACAATTTCTGAAACCGAAAGAGTTGAAGCACAGTCAAATGGGATGTTTGATTGAGTTTCCCAAAGTATAACCAGCAAAAAAATAGACATCATTCAGGGGCAAAGCTCAGCTCGTCAGCTCGTTGGGAGTATGGATTTTTCTACCCGTTGATAGTGAGTCATCTCAGAGCTTCCGACTTTCCCTGGGAGAAGAGTTGCATTGAGAAGGCATTGAGAGGACATGTTAGGAGCTGTCAGTATACTTTTCTTTTAAAGTTTGGAACTTATGAACCTTCTGGGGATAATGATCATCTGAAATGCCCTCCTTAACACTGGTAATTATAGTTGCCAGATGACTCTGTTAAAAGGGGAGTTTTCACACCAGCCTTGGAAGTATCTTAGCATCTCTCAAGGTTTTCTTGAAGTTCAGTAAACAAGACAATAATAATAACTACTTCTGTGATAGTAGGTAATTGTACTAGATGTAAAATAGTTTTCCCATGGCTGACTATTTGCATAGTTATTACTAAAAAGGGCTAAATTGCCTTACGAGAATATAACCATTGTCAGCATTTTTATAGCCAGTGTCTACATTACATAACACATACTGAGGAATTTAATTTGTTGTTCAAATTTGGTTTTAAAAACAGTTAAGAAGTGCTAACTGTACATTTCGAACTGTAAAATTGGGTGTGTAACAAGCAGGCTGTTGACTTAAGGACACGTCTTGGATTATCCAGTACACTTATTGACCTTTAAAGAAAAAAAAGAAGAAAACTGATACCATTCTCAGTTTAAATATTACATTAATTAAATACTATACCCAAGGGTATGTAAAATGGCTTCTTGTAACCTCTGACCAAGAAACCACATTTTGACTGGGCAAGAACTATTATTGAGTACGTTTGTGATTGGTTTATTTCACCTGTGTGTCTGCTGACACTTTCCTTGACCCTCTATGGTGAAGATGTGATTTGGAGTCTAGAGAGTCTTCAACTTCTCTTTGGTGCTTTAGACAATTAAATTGTAAAAAGTAAGCCTTCCCTGAATAGCATCTTTCAAGGAATAGGTGCTAATTTTAAAGAAAAACTTTGTTTATGTAACGGCACTCTTCAGTCATAGTGAAGAAATATGTAATCAAGCTCAGTTACCAAAATCTTGGCTCTTGATAGACAGTTTCTCCTATAGCAGAGTTCTCTCCATCATCTGGTGTATTATAGGCATCCACCACAGGAAGGTGATCGTAAATATGGGCTGAGCACTTTAAAGTCATACATCTAGATGCAAAATGAAATTTCTCATCCAGATGCTCTGGTCAACATTCTGCTAAACAAAAGAGTCATAAAATGGTAGTCTGAGAGCCCGGTCTAGGCTCTCTATGTGTTTTGCCTTGCCTGGATGGTAGATAAGAAAAATGGACTTGAGTACCTTTAGATGGGGCATGTGATTCTTGTGTATAATTGTTTCAGTGTGCCCTCTTAGCAGAAACCCTTTCTGCTTCACTCTCACATTACATATCTGGCTCCAGTAGGCATTAGAGTTTGCAGCCCCCAGATGGTAGTCAAGCATTCGCTAACATATTTGGATATCAGGAAGATGTAACCAGTAGGAACAAGGAGCCCAGTTGCCTTGTCCATCTCTGCGTACTCGAACATTCAAATACTTGTTGACTGAATCAGTGAACCTAAGACTGACTTAAGTATAGATAAAGTACCTTGGCTGACCTTTGTTATACTTGTGTGGAGTGCTGCCCTCTGTTCTCCTTTCTCCTTTGACTTGTGGTCTCTCTGTGGTGGTAACACCTTGTTTAGGAGAGTCCCTTCCAGTTCTGTCTGGAAGGAAGTGTGGCTGAGTCCCCTTCCAGAGAGCCGGACTATGTTATTCATTAAAAGGATTGAATGCGTTTAAGCTTCAACCGCATGGCTTTCCAAGTGGCGGTTGGGTGGTGGTTTACACCCTCTCCCTTGTGATTAGCTGACAGTATGGAGGAAGGCTCCACTCAGTTGGCAGAAATATTCAAAGAGTGCTGTATGTCTACACAGAAGGTCAGTGGCCAAGTTGAAATTTATTGAGGCGTTTTGAACAGTGGCAGTTCCTGACATTTGTCAGTGTTCAGTTTATTTGCAGTTCCTGGGTATCTTCCCGTAAGAGAGTTCTATCTTATGTATTCATGTATCCATATCTAATAAATATGTATACCATTATGTGTATGTATATATATATAAAATACTGCCTTTGTTTCATTCCAAGTAAAATAACTAATAATAGGATTTTCGTTTGGTTGAAAGCAGTCTACTTTAGTTAAAAGTTGATGCTGCTACAGTGATGAACATGGGCCTTTCCGCTACAGCGCTACACAGGCACCTTGTGTCCTGCACAATTACGCGCTGAAAATAACAGGGTTTATGGGAAAAAGTGGATTGAGGCCGACTGCAGAAACATTGGAACTGTGAACAAAAACAAAACCAAATCTAATGAAAATACCCCTCAGTTAAATCTCCACCTGGCTGATGTTTGCTCTTACCAGGTCAGGCCATCCTTACAGCCTTCAGATTGGGCTGGTACTTCTTTCTTCTCTCTGTAGCTCGCAGAGGTCAATTCACTTCTAATGGAGACTGTTTTCACTGAAGTGAAATCTAACCCAGAACGTATCCCTCTGCATTCATCTCTATGGAAAGAAATATTTTGTCCCTTCTTCATCTGTAATTTGCAGCTTTGTCAGTCATGTTAGCATACTAGAAAGGTATTAATTCTTGAAGCCACCATGGGCCACTACTCAGATTAAAGGAAGGTACTTGAATGCGTTTCCAGCTTTGTTCTTGATCTTCAAGCATTGTTAAGTCTTTCTCTTTCCTTGTCAGAGCTCTTTCTTGTGATTTGCTTCAAAACATTAACAAACTGTGAAACTCACATAAGAACCAACACAACTTGTTAATTTGACATAGTCCTCTATGTACCACTTGTACCCAAGGTGAAACATGTATAATTCCAGAATGAACAGTCAGTGATAAAACTTCTTGAGTGTCAGTACCAGTATTTGAAGAGGCAAATATTGTCAAAGAGAATACACTGGATGAGCTGAATTGATTTTTTGGCACATGGTAGACACCTGAAGAATATCGACTGGCTATATGATTCTCCCAGCTTTTGAAAGTTGTTTTAAATTATTCCCTGTGGATAGAGAGCAGCTTATTTTCAAGCAGTATAGACTTTTATGTGAAATCATTCCTCATCGAATAACATCATTTCCTCAGGGGCTTAAACTATCCTTGAAATGAGTTTATACAGTGTCTTGTACCTGAGCAATTGCTAAGGAATGGTTCAGGCATGGTAATTATCAAAGATCTTAAGTATTGGAGACACACATTTAGATTGCAAAGATGTGAGGCCCTCTACATCTCTTGGATGGTGAAAAAAAGTTGTAGATGTGGCTAAATTCATAACACCATCACTCATTTGCTCATCTCACATTAAGAGAACACCAAATATATGCCAACCACTACTCTAGGGAATTGATGAGATTGTACTGCCTGAGCTTAAGGTCTAAGATGTAGTTAAGAAAATAGGCAGTTTACAGTGCAGGAGGAAAAGCATTAGTACAGAGAAAGATGGAGTTCTCTACCATCATGAGGGGAATCTACCTTGGGGGAATAAATGAAAGCCTTCCAGAGAACGTGATGACTGTAGAGCTGTTTGAACTAGGAAATGAGCATGATCAGGTTTGCAGGACTTATTGAGAATATTTATCTTTTCTATTTTTAAAAGCAATTTATGTTTATTGTTGCATCTTGGAAAAATAAAAGCATAAAATTATATTCATATATAGATATATATTGGAGAAGGCAATGGCACTCCGCTCCAGTACTCTTGCCTGGAAAATCCCATGGATGGAGGAGCCTGGTAGGCTGCAGTCCATGGGGTTGCTAAGAGTCAGACTCGACTGAGCAACTTCACTTTCACGCATTGGAGAAGGAAATGGCAACCCACTCCAGTGTTCTTGCCTGGAGAATCCCAGGGACAGCGGAGCCTGGTGGGCTGCCATCTGTGGGGTTGCACAGAGTCGGACACGACTGAAGCAACTTAGCAGCAGCAGCAGCATAGATATACATATCTAATATATCTAAGATAAATATTGTTATACATATATTATACATTTAGCATATACTTGATGTTTATTAAATACTGATGTGATATCTGAACTAATTAAAATGTTAGCTTCCTTGGTATAGGTGCAAATATGAATGAAAGTATTTTCTGTATCTATATAATTAAAAAATCAAATTAGAACATAGGATATATATTGTTTTATTTTCCTCATACATATATATAATGATTATTTCCTTATATATCTTAAAATATTATTCTATATCATGATTTTTAATGATGGGTTAATTTTCACTTGAATTGATACACTATTTTGTGTCTAACTGATCCTCTATTGTTGGACATCTCGATTTTTTCCATTTATAAACAATTTAAATATTGCTTTTAACCTCCATGAACATAATTATTTGTATTCCTGTCTTATTATTTTCCTCAAGATAAATTCTGAGAAGTGAAATTTCTAGGTTGAAGAATGCTAACATTTTTAACACTTTTGTTACATAATCTCAGACTGCCCCTCAGAAATGGACAGTGGATTAGTTTGGAGGAAGATTAGAAGCCATGGCGACTAGTTAATATACTGTTTTGGTAATTGAAAGGAGTGTCAGTTGGTGACTTGAACCAAAGGAGTGGTAATACAGATGAAGAGAAATGGATGGAATTTGAAAGAGTAAAAAAGAATCAACATAATTTGGTATACCAGTCAAGATTATGTCTGGATGCTTATAATAGGAAATGTACAATAAGAGTGGCCTAAACAAGGTTTATTTTCTTACATGAAGTAAACTCGGATTAGGCAGTCCAAGATTGGTGTGATGCTCTCCAAAGTTCTCAGGATATCAGGCTCCTTCTTGTCTTTTTCATCTTCAGCTGTGGCTTCTACCTTTAAGGTCAGTGCTGGATCCAAGGTGGCCACGGAGCTCTAGCCATCTTTTGTGTGAGAGGGTGGAAGAAATAGGCAGAAAAGAAGATGCAAAAGTTGAGTAATCTTCTATAAACAGCTGCTGAAAGTTCCATGCAATCTTGCTTTCCTCTTATTGGCCTGAATAATTATATTGTCACAGCTAGCTGCAAAGGAGGCTAGAAAATGTGATTTTCAGTTACACTCTCTCCATTCCCTCTCCAGTAAGACTTGACTGACATTATGTAGGACTGAGGGAAAGGCAGGAGTTGAAGCATAACTTGGTGGTTTCTGTTTTGGTCCATTAGGTGGGTGGTGGAGCCAGTAGTGGAGATAGAGAATTGAGGAAGAAGCATTGGTTGGAGGAAGTGGGGTCAGTGGAAAGGACAGTGAGTTCAGAGTGTTTGTGGGACACCTGGGTATAGATATTCATAGCAGTAGGTCATGTGAGCATTAGACTCAAAAGCATGATCTGCCATGGAGATAGAGATTGGAAATCATTGGCATATAGATTAGAATGAAAGGCAGAGGACAGTGTGTAAATAGGAGGGGGGTCCAGGGGAGGAGGTCTGGAGAAAGTGGGCATTTTCAGGATGGAAGAAGAGACAGAAGATCAGATTTACAAGGAGTAGCAAGAGAGGTAGGCGGCAAAACAAGAGACTTTGCTGTTATGGAAGGTAATGGAAAATTGTATTTCATGAGTGGTGTGGTCATCAGAGTCCTTTGGCTGTAATAAACAGTAAGTCACTGGAAGCCGTAAGGGGCGTGTTTTCTGTGGAGTGTGTTGGTGGGAGGGCTTGGCTGCAGTGTGGTGATGCATGCAGGGGGATGTGGGGGATGTGGATGTACAGACATATGGGTAACACTCTTGAGAAGCTTGAGTGAGACAGCCGTAAAGAAAAGAATGAAATAATGCTGTTTGCAACAGCTTGGATAGACCTAGAGATTATCACATTAAGTGAAGTAAGTTAGACAAAGCAAATATCATATGTTATCACTTATATGTGGAATCTAAAAGAATAATACAAATGAACATTTTCACAGAATGGAAACAGACTCACAGACCAAAAAAAAAAAAAAACCCCAAAACAAAAAAAACCCAAGCTTATGGTTACCAAAGAGGATAAGAGGGGATAAATTAGTAGTTTTGCATTAGATACACACATTACTATATAAAATAGGTAAACAACAGGGTCCTGCTGTATAGCACAGGGAACTATATACAATATCTTATAATAAACTATAATGGAAAAGAATCTGCAAAAGAATATATCACTTTGCTGTATATCAGAAACTAACACAACATTGTAAGTCAACTATACTTCAGTTAAAAAAAAGAAACATTGTTTGATAGTGAGGAGAGAGTGAATGCGATATCCAGAGTGAAGTGGGAGAATAGATCAGCCCATTCTCCATTCCCCTAGTTCTGCACATGCTCTGCTGCTTTGGTGGATAACAAAAAATTGTGATACTGACTTTGGTTTATTGGACCCAAGAAGTGATTTTCTATGAACCCTACCAACTCCTCTCCTGCTGAATGGTGACCGTGGGGTCCAACATCTTCAGTAATTCAGCTGGAGAAGAAAGGCCGAATATGTCTAATGTAGTCACCCAGAACCTTTCTGAATAAAATTTGCTCGGGGAAGAGATCTTGCTGTATTGAGGACAAGGAGATAAAGTTCTTCATTAACGGGTCTGTTGCACCAGCAGCTCTCTGAGCGACCAGATCACTGGGGTGCTACTGATAAATGAGTGTGGTAGTGTTTCATGTGTCAGCTATTCAATCAAACACTAAAACAGGTGTTGCTGCGAGGTTATTTTGTAGATGTGATTAAGGTCCATAATCAGTTGACTTTAAATAAGAGAGATTATTCTAGGTAATCTGGGTGAACTTGATTCAGTCTATTGAAAAGCCGTAAGAATAGAATGGGGGCCTTCCTGAAGAAGAAGCAATGCCATCTGTGGAGAGCAGCCTCAGCCTGGAAGATTTCCAGCTTCCCCTTCCTAGTGACCTGACTTATGGACTTCAGACTTCCCTAGCCAGGTCCATAACCACATAAGCCGTTCTTTGTTAAATCTCTTAGTATATATCAGTATATCTAGTGGTTCAGCTTCCCTGGCTGAGCCCTGATTGACACAGTCAGCATCCCCATCGACACACCACCGATTCGTAACACTGTGAAGCCAGACATGCCTTTCAGTCTGTTTGAACCTCGATGGCTTCTACTGTAAAATGAGAGCCCTTCTGTTTTTCAAAACGCTCCTCCTCCTGATTGAGTCTTGCCTTTTCACATGAACACCTTACTTCTTTGTAGCCGTCGTCATCTTGTGTGTGAAGAGAGGCAAGCCTAGAGCTCCAAGAATGCTGCTATGTTTTGGTCTTCTGTTCTTGGAGCTGTTCCCTGGAGCCCTGTTTGGGATGGCAGGTTAGAGGTGGTACTGGACCCCTGGGGCAGGCCTCAGCTGGGTCTGAAATTCACCCCTGCTCTGAGTCAGTCCCTGCTCTCTCTGGTAGTTGAGTGAATGATAGGGATGGCGAAGTAGCTTTTCTTGGTCCTGAGTCACTCCTTCTTGTCCCTTCTTTCAGCAGAGTGTCTCTTCTGACATTGCCCAGTTAGGCTGAGTCACTTGGTGGAAGCTGCTGCCTCCAAAGTTCCTGTTACAGGCCCGTCAGTTGATCAAGCCTATAGACAGCTGTGGTCTGTTCTGGGAAGCCTGGGAGGGCCATCACTTTGTCATTTTATGTCCTGTTTTCTCTTAATTGTGTGTTTGATAACAGAAAACTGAATGAAATTTATAATCATAAATATTTTAATCAATAAAATGTTAAATGTTAAAAAAATTTGTTCTTTCTTTGCTCCAGTCATCCCATCTCTCCTGGAATCCCCCCAGCATCGTTCCATCACCACACTGCTTTCTAAATGACTTATAGGAGCATTGGTGTGGAGACTGGAGGGACACACGTGTGGGACTGGGGCCCCAGGCCACATTCTGCCATACCAGGAATTCCCCTGCCGAGGGGCCTCCACCCTATTCTCAGATTCTTGATCAGGGAATTTTCCTCTTTGATTTTCATTTCCTTGTCTGAGTTCAGTGTTCTAAAACTTATATCTCAAGGGCACTTGCTAATAAACCGTGGATCACATATCCTGGATGTGAGTTTTATTTAAAAATAGTTACTTTTGTTCAGTTATCCATCAATCAAATATTTACTGTATGTTAACTATGTGCCTAGAACTATGCTAAGTGCTGGGGCTGCAGCCATGAATGTCTTTTAAACTGCTGTTCAGAATGTGATCATGAAAACCTCACGCCCACATATGGTTGTATACCACATTTTTAACACATTGGAGTGTTTTTAGTATGTTAAAAGGGGCAGTCAGGTCAACCCTTTCTGTGAGCAGACCTCAGCATACAGGTTTTCCTGCCATCTCTGGATGTGTAAGTGAACTTCCAGTAAATGTTTTAGCATCTTTATAAATCTGCAACATTCTTTAAAAATTTTAGGCCTATTCATAGCTCCTCACATGCAAGTGTACAAGCAAACACACTTTATAGCACAATGCACCCCAGTCCATTTAAATAACCACTCAAGGTTCAGGTGGTATGGTGATGAATGTTCTAGACCTGGCGTAATAATCAGTGTCTGGTAGTAACTGAATGTCTAACACTTTGTCTCCTTAAATTGTATAAAAGGTAGTGTGGGTGTTTATTTAGAGTTCTGGGTCCTTCTACCATGACTTTTATATTTAGGAGAGAGAGTGTGAACTCTTGTATATTAAAGGTTCAACTATGAAACAGGCATCAGACTTCAGTTGGAGTGAAGGACACCTTGAAATTGCAAGACAAGATGATGAAGCCAACCAAGCCTGGTTAGCACTCACAACTACTTTTCATTGCAAATCGGGGATTGTTTTCTTATGGACAAGCAAACCAAATGAGATAAATTGCCAAGGCTGTTATAGGAAGAGTAACTTTCTCAGACCTCACTTAAAAACCTTGCTCTTAATCACAATAGGCTTTATTGCTCTCGAGTTAACGCAGCGATAAGGAAGTATCTGTAAGTTATAGTTACACCAGACATCTCCACTGGGAGGTTATCACATGTATCTCATTTTATGTGTTAGGTTTCCTGGAACCATTCTGGTGGGGGAAGAGGGTTCCATTGCTGAACTCCAGAACTTTCTGCTGGATTCTAAGCTCTATGAGAGTACAGGCCATGTCTAGTGTGTTTTCCATGATTGTATTCTCAACTCATGGCCCTTTGCTGGGGACACTGTAACCTTTCAATAAATATTTGTTGAGTGAGTCATTGAAAATGTTCAAAACCTGTGCTTCTAGGCTACCTCGGGTTTCTCTTGAGTGAGTGTCCTTTATTTTTCCCCTATATAGTATTACTTTTTACCCTTTCTAAGAAGATTCCTTCAGATTGTCCTAGAAATTCAAGTTTCCATTTTGCCTTCCACTGGATCTTGTATAGACTTACTAGGTAACAAAAGTTCCTTACGGTGAATTCAAACATCCAAATCATTGTCCTTCATTATGGATGACAACTGGATTGAGAACGGCTGTTCTAGGAGAAGAGGGCATCAGAGGATAAGATGGCTGGATGGCATCACCAGTGCAATGAACATGAACTTGAGCAGACTCTGGGAGATGGTGAAGGACCGGGAAGCCTGGCATGCTGTAGTGCATGGGGTCACAAAGAGTCGGACATGGCTGTGCAGATGAACACCAACACCAAGAACATTCTCTGTTAAGTGCTGCATGAGACAGAGCCCCTTGTACCTCTTTACACACAAAGACCGCCCTGTGGTTTGCAGCTGCTGTTTTTCTCTACTCAGGCCTCAGTGTCTTGGCCCAGTTTGGTATGCACCATCCATTTTAGGTCAAGCTGCCTAGAACTAGAGAATTGTATCCAGAGGGTTTACTGAAGGATTCTCTTGGGTGCTTGACCTGTAAGGAAGTGAGGCAGGATTGGATGGTGAGCAGACCTGCAGTGAGTTTCCAACTGAGGCTTCAGTGGATCCCAAGGAAGACTTGGGAGCTGGAATGACCCTTCAGAAATGTCTCAACTTGAGGCCAGGGAACCAGCCCCCTCATATCCCTCCATTAGCCAGCCGTTGCTGGTAGGCTGCCCTTGAGGTTGGGGAGAATTGTTCGTGGGCAGGGCAGCTCCCTGAGGCTCACATCTGTGAGTCCTGAGCAGCACGGATATTCCTAGAAGCTGAGAGGATGGGCACATGGACCCTGGAAAGGGGATCGGGGTGGGGTATCACATTATCCACCCCGTCAGCAGCTCCTGCTCGTCACTGATCGGTGAGTGTCTGCTCTAGGTCCTCCATAATGAACGTCTGCCACCTCCCTTGTATTTTAGGTTATTGTTGTTGTTCAGTTTCTTAGTCCCGTCTTGACTCTTTGTGACCCCACAGACTGCAGCATGCCAGGCTTCCCTGTCCTTCACTATCTCCCGGAGTTTGCCCAAACTCATTTCCATTGAGTCGGTGATGCCATCCAACCGTCTCATCCTCTGTCCTCATCCTTCCGGTTATTGGTTCCTCCCAAAGACATCATTTGTCATTTGACAGCTTCTTGAGGGCCGCCCAGGTCTTGAGTACTGACACGCTGGCCGTGGCAACCCATGCTTGTGATTCCTATCTGTCCATACCACGCGCAGCACAGATCCGCAGGTGGGGAGGTGTTTCAGAAGCTGACATTTCCTTTGCGTCTCCACCCCTTTTACTTGAGATGGTTTCTTCCACTGGCTCTCCCACTCTTAAACTGCCTTTGTGTCATCTTCTGCCATTTATTCCGTAAACGTTGAAGCTTCTTATAGTTTTAACCTGGGGTTCTTCTGTTCTCTCATTGTACTACAGTGACCACAAGGGTGATTTCCAAGTCTCTGACACTTTCTTGTTTTGTTTTTTTTCCCCCATGAGCTCCAGAGCTAGCCATCTAACTCTCTTGGGCTCTTTAAACTCAAAACATCCAAAGCTGAACTTATGTTTAACATATTATAAGACTTGCTTTTCCTTCTGGGCTCCTAGCCTCAAAAGCATCTGTATCCACCTGCTCTGTAGCTAGAAATATGTCCTCCTTTGTTTTGCCCAGACCCCATGTATCTGATGAATCTGCATCTTGAATATTTCTTGAACCCGGCCTTTTCTCTTCATACTCACTCTCACCGCTTTAATTCAAGAGACAACTCTCACTGTTTCAGACACTCTGAAACCTCTCAGCTGGTATCTCTGAATCTAGTTCAAATTTTTTTTTCCATACTGGACTCACAAAGGTCTTTCTAAAATCCCCATTTTTCTATGTCTCTCCCGATGAAGGATCTTTAAGTGATGCCCTTGGGTTTTGACCCTTTTCATCTTCTACTAGCTCTCCACGCAGCACATATTCCATCCAGAGAAATCTGTTCTCAGTTCTTGGACATTCCATGTTCCCTCCTTTAATCACACCCTCCTAAGTGACAGGGCACTCTTCAGGATCATCGCTGCCACGTCTTTGCTTCCCTAATCCCTGCTCATCCTTTACGTCTCAGCTGAGACATCGTTCTTGGGAAAGCTTCCCCGGCTCATCAAGAGTTTTCTTCAGGCTCCTGTAGAACCCTGTTTGTCTCTCATCACAGCACTCACATTAATAGGTTGTAATTTATTATCTTATTTCCTAAATCTCCCACTGGGTTGTAAGTTTTGAGAGAGCAGGGATTCCCTCTGACTTGTTGCATCTTTAGCACCTCACACAGTGCAAGATTCAGAAAACACTCTAGTGAAAGAATTAATTTATTTAGGTCTTTCATTTACATGAAAGTTGAAATTGTCTCAGATGTTTGCACAGTCTGTTTTGTAGGAAGCTCGAAGGCATTTTTAATCTTTCAGTTTTCCTGAGGGCATATAAGTTTTGAGTCTATTTTCTATGTCTTTATTGGTCAATTAATAATAATTTTTTTGGTTTCTCATAAGTTAAACTCACAGCATTCAACTTTGTGTTATAAGTAAAGTTAATACAGTCTTGTGTTCAAGGGATTATTGAATCTTGGAATGGATGGGCGTTTTGAAGTCCTCTGCTTGTCTTTCACTAACATCTCCAACACGTGAACAAAAGTGAGGGACTCTTTTACTTTACTGAAGAAGAGAGGAATGCTTGAGATGTCAAACCTGGCTGTCTGCCTTCCCTGAGTCTGAGTGTGTCATCCGTGGGGCAGAGATGGTATCTTCCTAGACTCTTCTGGAGAGCTGCCTTGGAAATCTTGACGTCATTATCGCTTTCTTGCACAAGACTTAGTAAAGGAGGCCAGTGAGGCTCAGCCCGGCCTCAGGTCTTGTTTAATTCTCCTGTTGATGAAGAATGGGGTTAAGACGTGCCTCGGCGGCTGACATCACAGGCCTTGACATGATGGCAGGTACTTGACGTCTAAACTTTTCCTGGAAATCCAGACGCGATGATGAACTGCTGGAAGTCAGATCGACTCATGGAAGCATTTTAGTGTCCTGATATTTACGTTGCCGTATTTGTTTGTGTTTCCTTAAAACCATGTTCACTTAGAAAAATATGGTACACAGGGTGGTTTGTGAAACAGACTTTGGTAAGCATCTTGTAGTTAAATATTAACCAAAAGAGGAAGGGAACCACACCATGGCTGCCTTTGGAGTGTAAAAACATATGGACTTTCTCCAAATTATATACCTAAGTTTCTTTCCAAAGTGATGTATATTTTAATACCATGTAGGACTGTCAAGGGCTCAATGGTAAAGAATCTGCCTGCCAAAGCAGAAGACGAGGGTTCAGTCCCTGGGTTGGGAAGATCCCCTGGAGAAGAAAGTGGTAGACAGAGGAGCCTGGCAGGCTGCAGTCCATGGCGTTGCAAGAGTCAGACACGACTTAGTGACTAAACAACAACAACAAAGGATTGTCATAGATTGTTTTCTCGTCTGTTTATCAGACATGGCAGTGATTCCAAACTCTCTGATATCCTGAGACTTTTTACGTTTTATTACCTCCACTCTCCCGCTCTTCTGTGGCTGTCTATGGTATTGACTTTTTGGGAAGCTGGTATATTCACTTTTGACTTCATGAACTGATATGTTTTTTGAAGAAATCTAATCTTTGATCCTGGTTGAGGTACAGAGAAGTTTTAGAATTGTAACTTCCTATGATTCTTATATAAAATAGTCTTATTAAAATTAGTAAAAATAGTGCTTAGTGAGTGTTACTGTATACCAGACATTATGTAAATTTTCACATGCAGTCTCTCCTTTGGTCCTTCCTGGAGCTGACTGTGACTCAGATATGAACTCCTTATTGCAAAATTAAGGCTTAAATTGAAGAAAATAGGGAAAACCACTAGGCCATTTAGGTATGACCTAAATCAAATTCCTTATGATTATACAGTGGAGCTGATGAATAGATTCAAGACATTAGATCTAGTAAACAGAATGCCTGAAGAATTATGGATGAAAGTTCATAACATTGTACAGGAGGTGGTGACCAAAACCATCCCAAAGAGAAAGAAGTGCAAGAACGCAAAGTGGTTGTCTGAGGAGACTTTACACATAGCTGAGGAAAGAAGAGAAGTGAAAGGCCAGGGAGAAAGGGACAGATATATCCAACTGAATGCAGTTGGGTGTATAACCCAGACAATGGCAAGGAGAGGGAAGAATTTTCATTCTTAAATGAACAATGCAAAGAATTAGAGGGAAACAATAGAAGGGGAAAGACTAGCGATCTCTTCAAGAAAATGGGAGATCTCAAGGGAACATTTCATGCAAGGATGGGCATGATAAAAGACAGAAACTGTAAGGACCTAACAGAAGCAAAAGAGATTAAGAAGAGGTGGCAAGAATACACAGAAGAACTATGCAAAAAAGGTCTTAATGTTCCCAGTAACCGCAATGGTATTGCTCACTCACCTAGAGCCAGACATCCTGGAGTGTGAAGTCAGGTGGGACTTAGGAAGCATGATTACAAACAAAGCTAGTGGAGGGGACACAGTTCCAACTGAGCTATTTAAAATCCTAAAAGATGATGCTGTTAAAGAGCTGCACTCAATATGTCAGCAAATTTGGACAGTGGCCACAAGCCTGAAGGGCAACGCCAATGAATGTTCAGTCTACTGTATAATTGCACTCATTTAATATGCCAGCAAGGTTATGCTCACAATCCTTCAAGCTAGGCTTCAGTAGTACATGAACTGAGAACTTTCAGATGTATATCTCAATTTCAAAGAGGTAATGGAACCAGAGATCAAATTGGTAACATTCATTGCATCATGGAGAAAGCAAGGGAATTCCAGAAAAATATCCACTTCTGCTTCATTGACTATGTTAAAGCCTTTGATTGTGTGGGTCACAACAAAGTGGAAAATTTTTAAGAAACGGGAATACCAGACTACCTTACCTGTATGCAGGTCAAGAAGCAATAGTTAGAACTGGACATGGAACAACAGACTGGTTCCAAATTGGGGAAGGAGTACGTCAAGGCTGCATATTGTTACCCTGCTTTTTAAACTTATATGGAGAGTACATCATGCTAAATGCCAAGTTGGGTGAAGCACAAGCTGGAATCAAGATTGCCAAGAGAAATAGCATCAACCTCAGACACAGATGATACCTCTCTGATGGCAGAAAGTGAAGAGGAACTAAAGAGCCTCTTGATGAGGGTGAAAGAGGAGAGTGAAAAAACCGACTTGAAACTCAACACTGAAAAAACTAAGATCTTGGCATCTGGTCCCATCACTTCATGGCAAATAGAAAGGGAAAAAGTGGAAGCAGTGATGGATTTTATTTTCTTGGGCTCCAAAATCACTGTGGACAGTGATTGTAGCCATGAAATTAAACAAAACAAAACAAAACACTTGCTCCTTGGCAGGAAATGTATGATCAAACCTAGGCAGTGTATTAAAAAGCAGAGACATCACTTTGCTGACAAAGGGCCGAATAGCCAAAGCTATGGTTTTTCCAGTAGTCATATATGGATGTGAGAATTGGACCATGAAGAAGACTGAGTGCTGAAGAACTGAAGGCTTTGAATTGTAGCACTAGAGAAGAGTCTCAAGAGTCCCTTGGACAGCAGGAGTTCAAACCAGTCCATCCTAAAGGAAATCAGCCCTGAATATTCATTGGAAGGGCTGTTGCTGAAACTGAAGCTTCAGTACTTTGGCCGCCTGTAGTGAAGAGCTGACTCATTGGAAAAGATCCTGATTCTGGGAAAGATTGAGGGCAGGAGGAGAAGGGGGCAACAGAGGATGAGATGATTAGATAGCATCACCAACTTAATGGACATGAATTTGAGCAAACTCCAGGAGGTAGTGGAGGACAGAGGAGCCTGGCGTGCTGCAGTCCATGGGGTCGCAAAGAGTTGGACACGACTTAGCAACTGAGCAACAACAGCAATGGGATTCGTACTAGTATTATCCTCACTTTATGATTCAGAAACTGAGGCTCATCAGCTCCCAGGTGGTTAAACCCAAGATTCGCATGAGGTCATCTGAGGCACTCATCTCTTTGATAAGTGATGAGATGCCTGTAGTACTGCTTCTCGCCTCCCTCCTTTTGTTACTCAGTGGTATTCGGCTGCAGCGCTTTTATACAGAATCCCAGATGGGATAGGTCAGTGGATGTTTCACCAAAACCGAGAAGAGGAACAAGAAAACCCTTCTGCTTCTTCATGCTTATAGCATGAAAACGTGGTTGTATATGTTCAAGACGGGGATGACGCTGGCTAGCTCGTGTGTTGGTTTGTGAAGGAGTTCCTGAGAAGTGAGTTAATCGGGAAGGGAAATCTTCCTTTTGAGTTTGTCTGAGTAGAGGTTTTTCAACACTGTTCTAAAGTCCTGCTGCTTCAGAAATTGTGATGCCTCTGCCCACCTAGTAGTTTTGATGGAGGGGCTGTTTTCAGTGGCCTTCAGCTGGTTGGCCTCTACTCAGCTTTAGCATTGAGGAGAAGACTGGCTTTGAGGGCAGTTGGTAACATTTTTTGGTCGGTGTCCTTTCTTTCAGCATATTTATGAGCCTCAGTGCATTTTTCCATGTTCTTTTTTCTTTGTTGTTTCGGTTTTATTTCTCTTGGCATGGTGTTTGCACCCCGTCATGATTGGAATTGGCAGGATGCTATGTTTGAAATGCTTACTTTACTGCCATATTCTGTACTTAGAGTTTTGGCGCCTGGTGGACAGTGGCGCCTTGATTGTGTGGATTTGTGCTCCAGACAGGTAGCCTTCTCATAGGTGAGGCACATAATCCCAGATTCTAGCAGACAGTTCTGTACACTTGGCTCAGAAAAGAATTAACAGCATATGCTTTAAAAAACTGTTATTTTTTATTGACGTATAGTTGATTTATAATGTGTTAGTTTCAAGTATATGGTAAAGAGATTCATGTATATATAATTATATACATGTATGTATATATATAATTTTTCAGATTCTTTTTTCTTATATGTCATTACAAAATGTTGAGTATAGTTCTTTGTGCTATGCAGTAGGTCCCTGTTGGTTATCTATTTTATATAGAGTAGTTTGTATCTGTTAATCCCCAAATCCTTATTTATCCTGCCCTCCCCTTTCCCCTTTGGTAATCATACTTTGTTTTCCACATGTTTGTAATCTTAATTAAAATTAAGATAATGTGTACAAGTAAGTTGAAGCTTTATATCAGTCAGTTAAGTTCAGTTCAGTTGCTCAGTCGTGTCCGACTCTTTGCGACCCCATGAATTGCAGCACGCCAGGCCTCCCTGTCCATCACCCACTCCCGGAGTTCACCCAAACTGATGTCCATCGAGTCGGTGATGCCGTCCAGCCATCTCATCCTCAGTCGTCCCCTTCTTCTCCTGCCCCCAATCCCTCCCAGCATCAGAGTCTTTTCCAGTGAGTCAACTCTTTGCATGAGATGGCCAAAGTATTGGAGTTTCAGCTTCAGCATCAGTCCTTCCAGTGAACATCCAGGACTGATCTCCTTTAGGATGGACTGGTTGGATCTCCTTGCAGTCCAAGGGACTCTCAAGAGTCTTCTCCAACACCACAGTTCAAAAGCATCAATTCTTCGGCACTCAGCTTTCTTCACAGTCCAACTCTCACATCCATACATGACCACTGGAAAAACCATAGCCTGGACTATATGGACCTTTGTTGGGAAAGTAATGTCTCTGCTTTTGAATATACTATCTAGGTTGGTCATAGCTTTCCTTCCAAGGAGTAAACGTCTTTTAATTTCATGGCTGCAATCACCATCTGCAGTGATTTTGAAGCCCCCAAAACTAAAGTCTGACACTGTTTCCACTGTTTCCCCATCCATTGGCCATGAAGTGATGGGACCAGATGCCATGATCTTTGTTTTCCGAATGTTGAGCTTTAAGCCAACTTTTTCACTCTCCACTTGCACTTTCATCAAGAGGCTTTATAGTTCCTCTTCACTTTCTGCCATAAGGGTGGTGTCATCTGTATATCTGAGGTTATTGATATTTCTGCCAGCAATCTTGATTCCAGCTTGTGCTTCATCCAGCCCAGAGTTTCTCATGATATACTCTGCATATAAGTTAAATAAGCAGGGTGACAATATACAGCCTTGACGTACTCCTTTTCCTATTTGGAACCAGTCTGTTGTTCCATGTCTAGCTCTAGCTATTGCTTCTTGATCTGCATACAGATTTCTCAGGAGGCAGGTCAGGTGATCTGGTATTCCCATCTCTTGAAGAATTTTCCAGTTTGTTGTGATCCACACAGTCAAAGGCTTTGGCATAGTCAGTAAAGCTGAAGTAGATGTTTTTCTGGAACTCTCTAGCTTTTTCGATGATCCAGTGGATGTTGGCAATTTGATCTCTGGTTCCTCTGCCTTTTCTAAGACCAGCTTGAACATCTGGAATTTCACGGTTCACATATTGCTGAAGCCTGGCTTGGAGAATTTTGAGCATTACTTTACTAGCATGTGAGATGAGTGCAATTGTGTGGTAGTTTGAGCATTCTTTGGCATTGCCTTTCTTTGGGATTGGAATGAAAACTGACCTTCTCCAGTCCTGTAGCCACTGCTGAGTTTTCCAAATTAGCTGGCATATTGAGTGCAGCACTTTCACAGCATCATCTTTCAGGATTTGAAATAGCTCAACTGGAATCCCATCACCTCCACTAGCTTTGTTCGTAGTGATGCTTGCTAAGCCCCATTTGACTTCACATTCCAGGATGTCTGGCTCTAGGTGAGTGATCATATCATTGTGATTATCTGGGTCGTGAAGCTCTTTTTTGTACAGTTCTTCTGTGTATTCTTGCCACCTCTCCTTAATATCTTCTGCTTCTGTTAGGTCCAATCCATTTCTGTCCTTTATCGAGCCCATCTTTGCATGAAATGTTCCCTTGGTATCTCTAATTTTCTTGAAGAGATCTCTAGTCTTTCCCATTCTGTTGTTTTCCTCTATTTCTTTGCATTGATCACTGAGGAAGGCTTTCTCATCTCTTCTTGCTATACTTTGGAACTCTGCATTCAGATGCTTATATCTTTCCTTTTCTCCTTTGCTTTTCACGTCTCTTCTTTTCAGAGCTATTTGTAAGGCCTCCCCAGACAGCCATTTTGCTTTTTTGGATTTCTTTTCCATGGGGATGGTCTTGATCCCTGTCTCCTGTTCAGTGTCACGAACCTCCATCCATAGTTCTTCAGGCACTCTGTCTATCGGATCTAGGCCCTTAAATCTATTTCTCACTTCCACTGTATAATCATAAGGGATTTGATTTAGGTCATACCTAAATGGTCTAGAGGTTTTCCCTACTTTCTTCAATTTAAGTCTGAATTTGGCAATAAGGAGTTCATGATCTGAGCCACATCAGCTGACTGTGTAGAGCTTCTCCATCTTTGGCTGCAAAGAATATAATCAGTCTGATTTTGGTGTTGACCATCTGGTGATGTCCATGTGTAGAGTCTTCTCTTGTGTTGTTGGAAGAGGGTATTTGCTATGACCAGTGCGTTCTCTTGGCAAAACTCTATTAGCCTTTGCCCTGCTTCATTCCGTACTCCAAGGCCAAATTTGCCTGTTACTCCAGGGGTTTCTTGACTTCCTGCTTTTGCATTCCAGTCCCCTATAATGAAAAGGACATCTTTTTGGGGTGTTCGTTCTAAAAGATCTTGTAGGTCTTCATAGAACCGTTCAACTTCAGCTTCTTCAATGATACTGGTTGGGGCATAGGCTTGGATCACCATGATATTTAATGGTTTGCCTTGGAAACGAACAGAGATCATTCTGTCATTTTTGAGATTGCATCCAAGTACTGCATTTCGGACTCTTTTGTTGACCATGATGGCTACTGCATTTCTTCTAAGGGATTCCTGCCCACAGTAGTAGATATAATGGTCATCTGAGTTAAATTCACCCATTCCAGTCCATTTTAGTTCGCTGATTCCTAGAATGTCGAAGTTCACCCTTGCCATCTCTTGTTTGACCACTTCCAATTTGCCTTGATTCATGGACCTAACATTCCAGGTTCCTATGCAATATTACTCTTTACAGCATCGGACCTTGCTTCTATCACCAGTCACATCCACACCTGGGTATTGTTTTTGCTTTGGCTCCATCCCTTCATTCTTTCTGGAGTTATTTCTCCACTGATCTCCAGTAGCATATTGGGCACCTACCGACCTGGGGAGTTCATCTTTCAGTGTCCTATCTTTTATGCCTTTTCATGCTGTTCGTTGGGTTCTCCAGGCAAGAATACTGAAGTGGTTTGCCATTCCCTTCTCCAGTGGACCACATTCTGTCAGACCTCTCCACCATGACCCAGCCATCTTGGGTGGCCCCACATGGCATGGCTTAGTTTCATTGAGTTAGACAAGGCTGTGGTAACTGTGATCAGATTGGCTAGTTTTCTGTGAGTATGGTTTCAGTGTGTCTGCCCTCTGATGCCCTCTTGCAACACCTACCGTCTTACTTGGGCTTCTCTTCCCTTGGATGGGTGACTCTTTACGGCTCCTCCAGCAAAGTGCAGCCGCTGCTCCTTACCTTGTACGAGGTCGCCCCTCCTTCACCTTGAATGTGGAATAGCTCCTCTCTGGCCTCCTGCGCCCCCATAGCTGCTCCTTGGACGTGGGGTAGCTCCTCTCTGCCGCCCCCGTGACCTCGGATATGGGATAGTTCCTCTCGGCCACTCCCGTGCCATCGCCGCCTGGTGCTCTCGGTGGCCACCCCTGACCTTGGCGTGGGGTAGCTCCTCTCTGCCGCACTTCTGCGTGGTCTATTGAGCCACCGCGCTTCTGTATTAGATCAGTACTTGAATACAAAGAACCAGGAAGAGAGATGTAGTACAGGTTTTTCAGCATCTACGTGACAGGCTGTAAAGTGCTGACAGCCATTTACCCATGTACTTTTCTGTGATAAAACTCAGTTTGCGTAGATGGGAAAGCTGAGATATGAGATGAGACGTACACATGCACAAACACGTGATTTGTATCTTTCCCAGGAGTTTTGCATTGGGTTGTCCAGATGGCTTGACATTTCTGTTGATTTTAGCGAAGAGTCTTCGGGAATTCCTGGCAGTCCAGTGGTTAGGACTCCACGCTTCCACTGGAGGGAGCCCAGGTTCGATCCCTGGTTGGAGAAGTGAGGTCCCATGTACTCAGCAGTGCAGCCAAAAAAATAAAGCAAAGAGTCTTAGAGGTTGGGGTGTCTTAGATGTCATCTAATCTGATTCCTCAACCAGCATGTACACCGTTCATATGTGGTCAGCCCGTTCCTTCTAAGAATCTTTCCAAGGAAAGAGGGCACGCTGCCTTAAAGGACAGCCTCGTCCGTTTTGGCGTCGTGTGCTAACTGCTGGAAAATGCCTTGCTATAGTGAGCCAGTCTCCCTTCTTGTGCAACTCCTGCCTGTTGGTAAGAGCTGTGACTTCAGTGACCAGGAAGCTTTCAGTTTCATTTCCGAGGTAGCCCTAGTTCCTGGGATGCCCTCCTGGCATCCTAGTCCGAGCCATCCCTCGCTCCTTTCTGGAGGAAACAATAGCCTCTTGACTGGACTCCCAACGTTTCCCCTCTGCCGCTCTCTCTTCTCACTTTCTTCCCAGTGTCTTCAGTTGCTCTTGAACAAAAGTTTGAACTACTGCACGGGATCTGGACCTGCCTGCCTTTCCGGGCTCAGCTAAGATGACTCTCCCTTTTCTTCTCTGTGGACTACACTCACTGCCTCTTTATAGGCATCTGGCCGTCTTTTGCCTCAGGACCTTTGCTCATCCTGTTTCTTGCGCCTGGGAAACCCCTGATCCCGCCTGGTCTCCTTTTCGACCCCCTTGCAGCTCTAAAGTTGGTTTACAAGAACACCTTCTCTGACCCGCAGACCAGGGTAGACCTCCCTGTTATGTATTCTCTGAGCACCCTGTGGTTCTCTTCCACAGTGTTGCTCTTCATAATCAGTCTTTATTTTTGTGCTTATTTATGTAAGGACTATCTTCTTGGAGGCACGGTCACGTCTGGTTCAGGGATGTATCTCCAGCACCTAGAGCGTGAGGGGAGCTTGTGGAAGTCTCTCAAGTATTCCAGAAAGGTCTGGGCTACTGGAAGTTAGGGCCATTTTCTCCTCCAGAGTGAGCACCTCTATCTTTTCTTCCTGCTGTTTTTATTTTCTAAGATTATATTTTGTTGTTTTTGTTGTCAACCTGTTTTAAAGAAAAAACTTCAAAATAGCATAAATGAAAATACTAAGTCCCAGAACTTCTGTGCAGTGGGTGAACGGGTACTTAAAGGAACATTCATAATCTTAAAAACAAAAAAGAGTGAACTCAGCATTCATCTCAAAAAGTTAAAAAAAGACAGCAAAACGAATGAAAGGAAGTCATAAAGAATGGATAAGGGTAAAGACAAAAATTAATAAAGCAGAAAAGAGAAAAATAGTAGAGTAAGTGCATTGAAGGTTGTACTAGCTTTTTTTGGATGTAAAAGTTATATACATATATATATGTAGGTACACACACACACACATATATAACCAGTTTTTAATTGTGGTAAAATATGCACAGTTGACGCCTGAATGATGCTAGGGTTAGAGGCACAGACCCTCCACGCAACTGAAAATCCGTATGTAACTTAGAGCTGGCCCTCTGTCCCCATGGCTCCGCCCCCGCCGTGTGTGTAGTTGCCCATCTGCGGGTTCAACCAGCCTCAGATTGGGCAGCACTGTAGCATTTGCTGGGCTGCCCTGGTGGCTCAGATGGTGAAGCGTCTGCCTGCAGTGAGGGGACCTGGGTTCGATCTACTGAAGAAAGTCTGTGTATGAGTGGACGTGTGCAGTTCAAACCTGTGTTCGATAGTCGCCTGTGAACTTTGCCATTTTAGTGATTTTCAGTGTGTGTTGGCTTTAGCATTTTCACGCTGCCGTGCACCACTGTCTTATTCCAGAACATATGGACATTTTTTATTACCCAAAGAGGAAGCCCTTTACCCATTTAGTCGTCAAATGGCAACTTAATCATCTGTTGTCTTCATGGATTTGCCTATTTTGGATATTTCACATAAATGGAATTTTATAGTGCATGGCCTTTTCTCTCTGGAGTTTTTCTATTTCTTCCTGTAGTGTCTTCCAGATTCATTCCTTTTTTTTTTTAATGGCTGAATAATATTCTGCAGTATTTCATGTACACCACATGGTGTTTATTCATTCATCTGTTTGTGGACACTTCCTGTCTTTTGGCTGTTGTGAGTAATGCTGCTATGAGCTTGGCTTACAAGTACCTTGAGTTCTTTTCTCGGTCCTTCTGGGTGTATACTCAAGAGTGGAATTGCTGGGTTAGGCTGTAATTCTTTATTTAACCTCTTGAGAAACTGCCAAGCTATTGTCCACTACATATACACCACCTTATATCCTCATCAGCAGTGTATTGAGGGTCACAGTTTCTCTGCATCTTTACTTATCCTTGTTACTTTACTTAAAAAAAAAATGTAGCCATCTTTGTAGTTAAGAAATGTTATCTCATTGTGGTTTGGGTTTGTATTTCCTTAAATGACTAATGATGTTGAACATATTTTTGTGTGCTTAGTGGCGTTTATTTATCTTTTTTGGAGAGAGATCTGCTTAAGTCCTTTGCCCATTTTTGAATTGGGTTGTTTGTGTTTTTGTTGGTTGAGTTGTAGGAGCTCTTTTAAATTCTGATTATCAAAACCTTACCAGATATATAATTTGAAAATATTTTCTCGCTCTATCTTTCACTCTCCGTCAGTGTCCTTTGATGCACAAAAGTTATAATTTTAATGAAGTATCTATTTTGCCTTTGTTGCCTGTGGTTCCGGGCTCATGTTTGGGGCAGAGCTTCCAGTACTGTGTTGAAAAGGAGTGAAGAAAGTGGGCATTGTTGTCTTATTCCTAATCTTAGGAGACTCGGTTTCAATGTTTCACCTCTGAAATGATTTTGGCTGTGGATTTTTCATAAATACTCTTTACCATGTTGAGAAAATTTCCTGGTCCTGGTTTTCTGACATTTTCATTATGAAAGGGTGTGGAATATTGTCAGTGCCTTTTCTGTGTCAGTTGAGATGATCATGTCGTTTTTTCCATTCTGTTAATGTAGTACACTTATTGATTTTTATATGTCGAATCAGCCTTGCAGTACTGGCATAAATCCCACTGATCACAATGTGTTATCTTTTTAATAAGTTTCTGGATTTGGTTTGCTAGTATTTTTATACTCCACTTACAGTGACAAAATGTTGGCTATATTCCCTGTGCTGTGCAATATACCTTGTAGCTTATTTATTTTCTACCCAATAGTTTGTACCACTTAATCCCTACTGCTACCTTGCCCCCTGACTTTTCCTCACTGCCAATCACGAGTTTGCTCTATATATCTGTGGGTCTGTTTCTTATTCATTATAGCCACTAGTTTGTTTTATTTTTTAGATTTCACACATAAGTAATATCATACAGTATCTGTCTTTATCTGATTATTTCACTAAGGGTAATAGATTCCAAGTTCATCCATACTGTTGAAAATGGCAAAATAAAAATTTTAGTATTTTAAATAGTGATATAACTAAGCTTTCTTTAGAAATCTTTGTATATGTTGGTGATGTTTCCTGAAGATAAATTTCTAGATATGGAGGTTCAATGAATATACCTTTTATAAAGACTGTTACTAATGCTGTCAGATTGCTCTCCAGAAAGGATGTGCTTGCCATCCAGAAAAGATACTGCCAGCAGTAACTAGCCTGTTTATTTATTTCACTGGGCTCTCAGCACTACTTGTATAACTTAAAAAATGCAAGGTGTTTTTCGAGGTGTTTTCCATCTCTTATTGATATTATATATAAAGATTAAAAAAACTATTAATGACTTTAATCCTTGTCTAGATGAATCACAAGCTGGAATCAAGATTGCTAGGAGAAATATCAACAACCTCATATATGCAAATGATGCCACTCTAATGGCAGAAAGGAAAGAGTATATAAAGAGCCTCTTGATGAGGGTGAAAGAGGAGAGCGAAAAAGCTGGCTTGAAACTCAACATTAAAAAAATTAAGATCATGGCATCAGGTTCCATCACTTCATGGAAAATAGATGGGGGAAAAGTGGAAACAGTGACAGATTTTATTTTCTTGGGCTCCAAAATCACTGCAGATGGTGACTGCAGGAAATTAAAAGACACTTGCTCCTTGGAAGGAAAGCTATGACAAACGTAGACAGCACATTAAAAAGCAGAGCCATCACTTTGCTGACAAAGGTCCAAATAGTCAAGGCTATGGTTTTTCCAGTAGTCACGTATGGATGTGAGAGTTGGACCATAAAGAAGGCTGAGTGCCAAAGAATTGATGCTTTTGAACTGTGATGTTGGAGAAGACTCTTGAGAGTCCCTTGGACGGCGAGGAGATCAAACCAGTCCATCCTAAAGGAAATCAACCCTGAATATCACTGCAAGGACTGAGGCTGAAGCTGAAGCTCCAGTACTTTGGCCACCTGATGTGAAGAGCTGACTCATTGGAAAAGACCCTGATGCTGGGAAAGATTGAGAGAAGGAGAAGGGGGCAACAGAGGATGAGCTGGTTGGATGGCACCACTGACTCAGTGGACATGAATTTGAGTGAACCCCAGGAGATAGTGAAGGACAGGGAAGCCTGGAGTGCTGCAGTCCATGGGGTCCCAAAGAGTCGGTCATGACTTAGCAACTGAACAATGAACAACAACAACAGTCCTTGTCTAAGCACATACATTAACCAAAATATTTATTTTTCTGATTAGTTTTAAATTTCACCTGTTGTAATTTTTTTTTTATAAGGAGAGTAACTTTTATCCTAGATTACATATTTGTAATACTTTTGAACTGTGGTATCGGAGAATCTGACTCGAGAGTCCGTTGGACTACAAGGAGATACAACCAGTCCATCCTAAAGAAATCAGTCCTGAATATTCATTGGAAGAACTGATGCTGAAGCTGAAGACCCAATACTTTGGCCACTCGATGTGAAGAACTGACTGATCAGAAAGGACCCTGATGCTGGGAAGGATTAAAGACAAGAGGAGAAGGGGATGACAGAGGATGAGATGGTTGGGTGGCATCACCGACTTGTTGGACATGAGTCTGAGCAAGCTCCTGGAGTTGGTGATGGACAGGGAAGCCTGGCGTGCTGCAGTCCATGGGGTCGCAGAGTCGGACACGACTGAGCATCTGAACTGAACATATTTGTGATTCCTTCCCATCTCTCTATTCTTTCTGCTTCCCTCCTTTTCTTCCTACTTTCCTTCCTTGGAGTAGGGAGAAAGCCTTCCTTGTGCTGAAGTTTATAACCACTGATCTTTGGTCTCTTCTGTTCCTTTTATGGCAAAACTTACACATATTTCCATGCACATTTACTACAGCTATGGTTTGTGTTACTGTGTAGTGTGAAGTAGGGGTAGGGTCCCTGGCACTGTTAACCTATGGTTTTAACACTATTTACTGAATAATTCATCATTTTCCCTCTGATTCGAAATGTCAGATTTATCACTGGTGAAATTATTACATATAGGGATATGAGTTCGTTTACAAGCATTCTACTCTCTTCTTCAGTTTCCGTTATTGTTCAGTTCAGTTCAGTTCAGTTGCTCGGTCGTGTCTGACTGTTTGTGACCCCATGAACCGCAGCACACCAGGCCTCCCTGTCCGTCACCAACTCCCAGAGTTTACTCAAACTTATGTCCATTGAGTCGGTGATGCCATCCAACCCTCTCATCCTCTGTCGTCCCCTTCTCCTCCTGCCCTCAATCTTTCCCAGCATCAGGGTCTTTTCAAATGAGTCAGCTCTTTGCGTCAGGTGGCCGAAGTATTGGAGTTTCAGCTTCAGCCTCAGTCCTTCCAATGAACATTCAGGACTGATCTCCTTTAGGATGGAATGGTTGGATCTTCTTGCAGTTCAGTGGACTCTAGGGAGTGTCCATAGCTCATTGTTAGTTATTGTACTTTTAGAAAACATATTATTGTTTGATAACTTGAGTCCACCTTCCTGATTCTTTTCTCAAAATGTTTTTGATTATTTCTATTGATGAAGTTCCAAAATAAAATCCATAAGAGACTCTTCTTTTAATTGCACTCAATTTACAAATCACTTTGTGGAAAGTTGGCATCTTTGTGATTTTGAGTCTTCTCATTCAAGAACATATTTCTCTACATTTATTAAAACTTCCTTTCATGTGTGTTAGTAAAGTTGTCTAGCTTTCTTGATACAGATTCTGAGTTTGTTACTGGGCAGTTTAAATTTTTGTTTCTTTTGTAAATAGGGTTTTATTTACAATTTATTACTGGTTATATATTAGAAGAATAATTTTTGATATTTGTTTTTAATGCTTCACCTTCTGAATTCTTATCAAATATATTTTGTTCAGTTCTTTTTGGAATTTTAGGTGGTCACATCATCCTCAAATTGTATTATCTTGCCTGTCCTTTCTCTTAGTTATACACATATATTTTTCTACTCTTATTTTATTTGCCATGATTTTTAAAAGCACTCACTAACAGCATGACAGCCAGGAGTCATGTCTTGCCCTGTCTTGCTTCTGATTTCATCATTAATTAAGGCAGGGGCTATTGGTCCCTGTTAATTAGAGTTCCTGTATCTATAGTCTTCCTTTTGGTTTTAATAAGGAATGCTGTTGTATTTTATTAGGCGCTTCTTTGATAGTTCCTGAGATGATCATATAATCTTCCTCCTTATTATAAACTTGGGTATAATTTAGTAACTGATTTCTTAAGACTAACTTGTCATATTGTGAAATAAGCACACTTGGTAATGATGAATTTTTTATTTTAATATTTTGCTAGGTTCAGCCAACTGCTCTGTGTGTTTAGAATTTTTGTATTGATATTCATGAATATTGTTGGTCTTTGGTTTTCTTCTGTGTGTACTAATTTAGTACAATTTTTAATCTCAGAATAGTGTTGGTTTCATGAAAGCAACTGATTAACCTTTTATTTTTCCCCCTGTTTTTAGGGAAAGTTTGTGCAATATGTCATTTAAGCTTTCTCTTGAATATCTTTTGAAAGAAATAAGTTGGTTGTGATATTTTCTGCATCTAGAATATTTTTTTAGATACTTTTGATAGCATTTCTAATGGCTGTTGATTTTTTCATGTTTCATCTTCTGAAGTAATTTTTTGTAATTTATATGTAGTAAGAACAACATTCCTAGTATCCCTGTTTTAAAATTTGTTTGAAGAGGTGCAAAGTTTCCTCCTGTGTTTTCAGAATATCTCTTTTCTGTATTTGATGATGCTCTTGTATACTCCTCTTTTACCTGTTTTTCAGGTTGCCAGCAGTTTGTCTCTTATATTGATTTTTTTTCATAAAATCAGCTCTTGGCTTTATTTTCCCATTTCACTGTTTTCTTCTCCGTATTAATAAGTTCCTGATTTATCATGAAGAAATGAATATTTCTTCATTGATGTACTTTTTACTTCATCTATTTACTATTTAACTTTAAATTATAAAATATGAAATGCAAAAATGTACATGTAATAGTAATAGTAATAAGTGCAGTCACCACATAATTTAAACAATAGAACATGTTTTTAGCTCTCTTGAGCCCCTGTCTCAGTCTAAGCCCAGCCATCCCTCTTTCTGAGAGGTTACTGTTATGAATTTCTGGTTAATCATTTCCTTCACTTTCTGTGTAATTTCACTTATGGGTCCCTAAAGTTCATGTTGCTTGACTTTTCCTGGTTTTGAAATTTAAAGAAATGAATTGAATTGAATTGTATGAATTGAATTGTATGAATTGAATGAATGAATTGTATGAATTCTTCTTCAATCTTGTTTTTTGCTCAGTGTTATGCTTTTGAGATTTATCCATGTTAATGTATACTGGAATATACTATTTTTACTGGAGTATACTATTTCTTTATAAGAGTATAATATTTACACGTATAAATATACAAAATGTTGAAATATACAGTATATAATTACAAATAATAGGATATACAAATTATGGGATTTATTCATCTGTTCTATTGTGGGTAGACACTTGGAATTATTTAAGTTGCTTATTGTATTTTCATGCTTTGCTATTACAAACAGTGCAGCTATGAATATTTTTTGTACCTACCTACTGGTACATCCATGCCAAAGACTATCCATGTTAAATACTTAGATATGAAATTCCTGTGTTGTTGTGTTCTCGTATATTCAGCTTCACTAGATCATACCAATTTTCTCAAATTATTTCCAAAATATTTATCTCTTTAGGCTTAATTTACTCTTAATTTTCCAGTTACTTGAGCTGAATACTTATTTCACATTTGATATTTGAAAATAAAAAGGAAAAGATTTATAGTTATTAATTTGTTTCAGAGCATGGTTTATCTACAGTTTTATTATGGAGCCTTCTAATTTAAATAAAAAATTTTATTTTAAAATAATTAAGTTAATATTATTTTTATTCTTTTTTTAATTGTTTCTGGCTTTAAGTCTTTATGCATTGTGGCCAGAGATCAAAGTGTATATTTAACTCTTTTTTGCAGTGTTACTGAATTTTTTGTGATTTAATGCATGATCAGTATTTTATTATTTGAAGACTGAATTGTCTCTAGAGAGCACAGAATGTAGTATCTATATTATGAGTAAATATATATTGACAATTAGGATATATACCTATTAAATAAAGCTGACTAATTATATCAAGTAAATTCCTTAGATCCTTACTATTTTTTCATAAAGTGAGAGCTAGTTTGAAGTCTCAGGGTCTTCTTGTAGATGTAGTGGATAGATTTCCATGTCAATGTGTATAGGTAAATTTATTATGAATATTAGTGTATTTGAAATTATTTATGAAATCATATATTTTCTGTTTATAATGCTTCCTTTTGATCAACTGATACATTTACCTGATGTTTAATTATATGCATAAGGTATATAAATCATCATTTCTCAGGTATGAAATCATTTATTTTTAAATCCTCATTTATAAATCCTCATACTTACTATGTTTTGTGACAGTCTAATCAAACATTAAGAAAGTCTTCTGGCTTATTATTCTGACCCTGGAATAACTTGGTCAAATCTTCATAAATAGCTATATTCAATTCACCTATACCAAGGCCCAAAACTGAAGAATACATCCTTTCTATAAATTCATTTACTGCTTTAAAGTTTTAACTGTTCAACAGTTACAGGATTTTTTTTTTAAATCAGAAAGAAAAATGTTTGCATCTCAAATACAAAAGAAAATTTTAAATCGTTCTTGATTGATCTCTAAAGCCCAACTACTTACATGCTCATGATTTTCTTTTCTGTTTTGTTTTTACCAACTTGTTATATCTATTCATGGTGCCTGCAGCCATGAAATTAAAAGACGCTTACTCCTTGGAAGGAAAGTTATGACCAACCTAGACAGCATATTCAAAAGCAGAGACATTACTTTGCCAGCAAAGGTCCGTCTAGTGAAGGCTATGGTTTTTCCTGTGGTCATGTATGGATGTGAGAGTTGGACTGTGAAGAAAGCTGAGCGCCGAAGAATTGATGCTTTTGAACTATGGTGTTGGAGAAGACTCTTGAGAGTCCCTTGGATTGCAAGGAGATCCAACGATTCTGTCCTAAAGGAGATCAACCCTGGGATTTCTTTGGAGGGAATGATGCTGAAGCTGAAACTCCAGTACTTTGGCCACCTCATGCGAAGAGTTGACTCATTGGAAAAGATTCTGATGCTGGGAGGGATTGGGGGCAGGAGGAGAAGGGGACGACAGAGGATGAGATGACTGGATGGCATCACCGACTCCATGGATATGAGTCTGAGTGAACTCCGGGAGATGGTGATGGAGAGGGAGGCCTGGCGTGCCGCGATTCATGGGGTCGCAAAGAGTCGGACACGACTGAGCGACTGAACTGAGCTGAACTGAACTATATGCGTTCAACACGTGCATCTTGTGTACTTGCTAAATGTTTGTTTGCGCTTGCATTTTCTGTGTCAGGTTTACTTTGAGGCAGAGCTTCTTAAAAAGCTAACTGCATCTGTCCAGTGAAAAGTCTCATGTCTTTTGGAAAACCAGTGCTGCTACCCTGTCTCCAGATCTACCTCCAAAGCTGAACTGGGGTGTTGGCAGCTCTTGGAAAAGTTCAAATCCTGCACTGAAGTCATTCATTCTTCTTTGGTCCAATCACATAGGGTTATTAGAAAAAAGCCTTTCACTTTCAACACCCTGAAGAGAGATTTCACATATTGCTTCCTCTTCCCAATTGCATTGTCAGGATTAAAGCTTATGGGATCAGAAGTTCCTTTACCGATACAACTATAAAATCCAGACAACTTTGTGGAAGGATTCAAGAAGTATTCTCCCTTCAACTTAATGTTAGATAAACCTTGTTTCTCTGTAATGCTTCCAGAAAGCTGTACTGCAAAAGGAGAGTAATCAATTCCAACAATATCAGAGAAACCAAATTTTGCCAAGTTCAACCAGGAAAACACCGTTTGCAGCTCCAATATCAAGCACTGAAGCATCCAGTGGAATCTTGTGTTTCTGCATCCACCTCTCCATGCTCGCCTCTCCAAACCAGATTTCTCCTGCATCTCCATATTCTTGGAAAGTTTGCAGTTCTCTGTCACAGACATCTCTTAGCATCTCAGGGTTCTGGAGTTCCCAGCGCAGACAGGGCGAAGCCACACCCTCCGGGACTGCCCCCTGGAACCACGCCTCAGCGCCATCCGGCACCATCTTCTTCATCTGCTCCCGTTTATCGTGTGTTCTTGTTTTCCTTTTCTTGGGATTGATTGTTTTATTTTGTGACTTTCTTTTCCCCTGGAAGTTATATATATGCTGCTGCTTCTTTTTTTTTTTTTCTGTAGTGGGTTGTCCTTAACTTTTTAATAGACATATTTGAAACTATTCTTTCTGCTAATGCCTTGAGTTAAGCGATTGTTAGAGCATCTCTCTTGAACATGGGAAACAACTTAGCTGCTCTTTCTTTTCTCTCTCCTGGCCACCTCTCCGGTTTTTTAATTTAATTATTTAAATTTTATATACAGACTTTTGTTACTGTTGTGTTTATACTAAACCTACTTTGTTAGGCCTTGAATTTTAACATTTCTTTCCCAAAGTGTAATGAATTGTCAACAGTTATTTAGATTTAAATGTAAATTTACTTACGCCGTAATTTGTTGCACTTTTATATATTCCACAATTTTCTTGGACTGTGTTCTGTGATGCTGGAGTGTATCCTCAAGTAGCTCATTCAGATAAGGACCATACTTAGAAAACTGATTCCTTGAAATGTTATAATTTTCTAATTTATTGAAGTATTTTTTTTCTACTGAAATCTTTCTTTTTTTGATCAGTTGACACAGTTTTATAAATTTCTTTACAAATTTCTTAATGTTAACCCTCCGTGTTTTGGAATAAGTCCTTCTTGCTGATGATTATATTTTTTTCTGAGAAATTCAGCCAGCTGCTGTGTTTCTTCTTCCTATTGTGGCCCCTGCCTATCTAACAACTGACTCTTACCTTAATTTTTTTTGTGCTTTGTCCATTCTGGCCTTCCTACTGACTTTATACCATGTTTCATTTTATGAACTATTCAAAATATTCTTCTGTTTTTTGCTTGGAATGCTGTCCTGCTCTCAATTCATTTTCATTTTTTTTTTTTTCAGTGTTTCTTTCTATAAAAAGTCTTCCTTGACATCTAATACAGTGTAAGATTCCTGGTTTTATTTTAGGTTTGTTGTTTAGTTGCTAAGTTGTGTCCGACTCTGTGACCCCATGGACTATAGCCTGCCATGCTCTTCTGTGGAATTTCCCAGGCAAGAATACTGAAATAGGTTGCCATTTCCTTCTCCAGAGTGCCTTTCTGCCTCGGGGATCAAACTCATGTCTCTTGCATTGGGAGGCAGATTCTTTACTACTGAGCCACCTGGGAAACCTTTATATACTATTATTTTAATTTTTTCATTAGAATTTCAGGGTTCCAGTACGAATTCCCAGTAGGTCCAACCTTTGTGATCCTCTCAGCTGACTGCTCTGGGTCAGGACATACCCTCCCCCGGCTCTAATTGTCGATTAATTCCTTGACTTTCCGTTACTCCCCGTTTTTTGTCTGGGTAGTTGGTCAATACCTTTGCAGTTCTCCTGTTCCTCTGTTTTCTCTTTGTCAAAAAGGAAACAAAATTTCTAGCGGTATCTAGTGTGTGTAAAGTTTTTGTTGGAATAATTAAGGAATTTATATTTGTTTTTATAGGTTTTAAAATATTGTGTCCTGTTTAAGGAAAGATTAATAGCCTTTATGTAGTTAATTGTTAAAAATTAGAGATCAAATCTACATTTTACTTTTATCTGTTATACTTTATCATGAATTATCTGATGGCACATCTGCCTCATTTATAAATGTATCATTTTGATACACTTTTTGGTCAGTGGTATACTTTTTGTTTTGGCTCAGGAAGAACATATGTGTGGGTGGTATACTTTCTGGTCTCTTGTATATCTGAACATGGAAAATGTTTGTTTTTTTTTTAAATTCTTTCTGCATGAAAGATAGCTTGACTGGTTGTGAAGATTTTATTGCACACTGTTGTTTTGAAAATCATGGTGTGGAGGAGAAGTCTGATGCTAAGATGATTAAAAACTTACTAACTTTTGTTTCTGATTCTTATAAGATTTGTTCTTTATCTTTTACATTAATACATTTCAGAAGTAAATATACATCTAGTGTTCCGTTTTCATTAATATAGGTTGGTGCCAAGTCTTTTGATCAGTAGTGGAAGCCTTCAAAGTTATGTTATTAGTTACTAGTTTCTTCCTTAAATTACATTGGTGAGTATATTGTCCGTTTTTGGGTATACACTCAATATTTCTGTCATTTTTCTCATCATTTGTTCTTCCTAATTTTCAGAGAACTTTTAAGCTAAACTTCTAATTCACCTATTGTTTTCTGCTAGCCATTGTTAACTCCATTTGTTTTGCGAGATAGTTTCCTTATTTTTATAAACCCTGGTTCTTTATTATATAAACAAGATAGACACACTTTAAAAAATACTTTTGCAATTGTTTTATTCTTAAACCCTCTTTCCTTTTCATGGAATAGGTTGCCATTTCCTCCTCCAAGGATGTAGACGTGACACCCACTGCCCATTCCACGCCCCCCTCCCCTACGCTCAGCACATGGCCAGCTTCTCCCAGGCCAGGGACTGCCTCAGGATGGAAGCAGCTGGGCATGGGTCTTGCCCCTGAATCTCCTTTCCACTTGTTGTTTTATTTTGTTGGGAGAAGTCACCAGAGTTCTGTCCCAATCAGAGTTGGTCCCCAGAGTGTCCCTCAAGCAAGGTGGGTGCTAAGGCCACCCCCATTCCTGGCATGGTGTTTATTCTCTCAGCGGTGCCTTCTGCTACCCCCACTGTCCCGACCCCCATGTGTGCCTTCTACCCAAAAGCATCTGGCACCTACCCTAGCCTCTTCCCTCTGAATCCAGGGCTGGCTTCTCGTTGCCTCACTTCCCAAAGTGAGTTTAGAGAATTGAAGTCAGCATAGAATGCTGATCCCACTTCTTTATTTTGTTTCCAGGGGAATCAAAATGTCCTTGTGACTATGACAGAATTATCTCTGCTTCATTGTACATTTAAATGGAAACATACTCTTCCATTATAAAGGTAGACAGCATGCTTTGTTTTATTTTCATTTTTCTATTTCTGAGAGGAAAGAACAATAACAGTAGTTTGTGCTCAGTTCTCTGTTACCAGACTGAATGAATCTGCCCTTTTGCTCCCCCTTCTCCAATGAGATAAAAACCAGAATTATAAGAAATCATTTATGCAAAATTGATTTAGTTTTTATTGGCATATAATCAGCATGGAATTAATTTGGACACATTATATGAGGATCTAAATGCATCCTATTTCATGTTTATAACAAGTTGACATAACCCCATTTATTTACTAAACTTCTTTGCCCACTGATGGAGATGACTCCTACACTAGGTGTCAGAGCCCGTTTATGCTACCACATGCAAAAGAATGAAACTGGACCACATCTCACCCCACACACAAGAGTTAACTGACAGTAGATTAAAGGCTTGAAGGTAAGACCAGAAACCATAAAACTTCCAGATGAAAGCGTAGGTGTAACTTCGTCGACATTGCTCTTGGCATTGGTTTTTCTCTTGTTCTGTGGATCTGACTCCAAAGGTAAAGAAAGCAAAAATAAACACAAGGTACTATATCAGACTAAAAAGCTTTTGCACAGTGAATGGAAAACCATCAACAAAATGAAACAGCCTATGATTGGGAAAAAGTGTTTGCACATCATATATCTGATGTGTGTATGTGAGCACTCAGTCCTGTCTGACTCTGCGGCCCCATGGACTGTAGTCCCCCCAGGTTCCGCTGTCCGTGGGATTCTCCAGGCAAGAATACTGGAGTGGGTTGCCATTTCCCCCTCCAGGGGATCTTCCTGACCCAGGGATCGAACCCACGTCTCCTGTATCTTCTCCACTGCAGGTGGATTCTTCACTACTGAGCCATCAGGGAAGCCCCATAAGTTTGATAGGGGGCTAATATCTAAAATATAAAAATAACTCATACAATTCAATAACAAAAAACCACAATTTGATTGAAAAATGGACAGGGGATCTGAAAAGATTTTCCCAAAGAAGATATACTGATGGCCAACAGGCACGTAAAAAAGTGCTCAGGACCTCTAAATATCAGGGAAATGCAAATCAAAAAGAATGCATATTATCTATCAAAAAGACAAAAGATAGCAAGTGTTGGAGAGGCTGTGGAGAAAAGAGAAGTCTCATACACTGTTGGTGGGAATGTGAATTAGTGTAGTTACTATGGAAAGCATTATGAAGTTTCTTCAAAACAATTAAAAATAGAACTACTATGTGATCTAGGTATCCAGGTTCTGGGTATTTACTGCAAGAAAATGAAAACATTAATTCAGACAGACATATGCACCTCCATGATTGTTGCAACATTCTTTACAGGAAACAAAATATAGAAACAACCTGAATGTCCACTGATGGATGAATGGATAAAGAGCATGTGATCTGTGTGTGTGTGTGTGTGTGTGTGTGTGTGTGTGTGTGTAATGGAATATTATTCAGCCTTCAAAATGAATAAAATCCTGCCATTTGCAATAATGTGGATGGCCCTAGAGGATATTATGCTAACTGAAATAAGTCAGAGAACAAAGATAAATACCATATGATTCTACATATATGTGAGATCTAAAAAATTAGATAAAAAAATAAAAACCAAACTCATATATAACAGAGAGAGATTGGTAAATATCAGAGGGAAAGGGGGTTGGTGGGTAAGAAAGGTGAACAAGGGGTTGGTTGTATGATGGTGGTTAATAACTAGACTTAATTTGATGATCACTTTTTAGTGTGTTCAAATACCGAATTATACTGTTGTACACCTGAAACTAATGTTATATTTAGTTGAGCTAATTTTACTTTAAAAAAGGAGACCATTTTTGCTGGTACCTCCCCATAGTACGTAAGTGTACACTGCTGCTGCTGCTGCTGCTAAGTCGCTTCAGTCGTGCCCGGCTCTGTGCGACCCCATAGACGGCAGCCCACCAGGCTCCCCCATCCCTGGGATTCTCCAGGCAAGAACACTGGAGTGGGTTGCCATTTCCTTTTCCAATGCATAAAAGTGAAAAGTGAAAGTGAGGTCGCTCAGTTGTGTCCGACTCTTTGCGACCCCATGGACTGCAGCCTCCCAGGCTCCTCCATCCATGGGGTTTTCCAGGCAAGAGTACTGGAGTGGGGTGCCATTGAAGTTTTTAATCTCTATATTCTTTTCCATATATCTGTCTGTTCTTATTCCAGTAACATACCCTTTTATTCATTATAAATATTTCAGTATCGACAATGCTGGTCTGTTTTAATTACTCATAGTAAAAGATTTTATTTCCTTTTCTCCCATTGGGATAGGGATTGGGATTGCATCAGTCTTAAGTTTGGGGAGATTTTGGTCCTTGAATCTCTTTGGTCTTCCTCTCTGGAATAAAGCTCTTAGCCCCATTGTTGCAAATCTCTCTTCAAGTCTCTCAGAACAGTTTCGCAATTGTCTCTATATATGCATTGTGCTCAGTCCACTCAGCTGTGTCCGCCTCTGCGACTGTACGGACTGCAGCCCATCAGGCTCCTCTGTCCATGAAATTTTCCAGGCAAGAATGCTGGAGCAAGTTACCATTTCCTTTTCCAGGGGATCTTCTCCACCCAGGGATTGAACCTGCCTCTCCTGGGTCCCCTGCATTGGCAGGCAGGTTGTTTACCACTGAGCCACCTGGGAAGTCCTGCCTTTATACAGGTCGTGTGCATTTCTTACGGCTGTTTTTAAGTATTTTATAGCTTTTGAGGCCACCATGTATAAAATGTTTAAAATCACATTTTACACTATTAACGGTTATTGCTGGGATATAAAAAAGTGATTTTTACTTATTCATCTTATGCCTAGCCACTTTATTAAATGCTTGTCTTTCACATGACTCTTTTAAGCATGTTAAATCATTCCATATTTAAAAAGATATTTTTTTGTCTTGTTCTTTTCAATATTTATAGTGCTCATTGTGTTTTACATCTCTGATTTCCCCACTGCTTTTCCTGGGTACCCTATTTCATTTTCAATGCATCTCGTATTTTATACCTCCTCCTCTATTTTGTCTTTCCTCCTGGTTCTTAACAGCCTTTGACATACTATATATTTCCTTTAAAGAAAAACAACTTATTCATGATTTCCCTGTAGGATATACGCTCCCTAAGGATAGGGATTTTTATTCATCTTTACCACTGTATCTGTAGGAAGGGCACATGACTCCACAAATATTTGTTGTATGGATGAAGTTTCATTATTTTGGAACTCCAGATTGTAGCTAATTTGAGTTCAGAGATGTGAAACTTTTGAAGTGTCTTGGCTTCCCTTCTCTCTTTTACCTTTTCTTTGTTGGAGATGATGGAAACAAATTAGTTTTTGAATAGCTACAGTTGATTCTCATGATTGGTCACAATTGTTAGTCACAAGTTATGTTCTTTCTAAAGTCCCTGTGAACACAGGATTTGCCAGTATCCTTGGGCCCTCCATATCCATGGGTTCTGCATCCACAGATTCCAACTGTGAATGGAAAATATTGGTGGGGGTTGGGGGGGCAGGGGAAATTCCAGCAAGTTTCAGAAAGCAAAACTTGAGTTTGCCAGGTACCAGCAACTATTCATATAGGATTTACATCATATTTACAACTCTTTGCATTGCACTTACATTGTATTAGGTTTTAGAGGTAACCTAGAGATGACAAGGTACATAGGAGGATGTGCCTAGGTCACATGCAAATACTATGCCATTTTATATAAGGGAAACTTGAGCATCAGCAGATGTTATCCTCAGGGGTCATGGAACCCACTCCGCTCTGCAACCCAGGATATCAGGGGAGGTCTGTACTGAACCATTACCTTAGGGGAAACGTAGGGTTCAGCTTGTGAGGCTCTTGTCACATTTTTGTCAACTGATCAGCACATAACCTCGTTTTATGTGTTCTTCTGTTCAAAGGCACCTTATTTAATACATATTATTGATGCATTAATGTTGAACTGCACAGCTAGCAGCACTATAAACTCACTCTGGAAGGAAGCTCATGTAACATATGTATTTTCTGCACAAGGCCCTGCACAACCTTCTCAGTGTAGGGCCGCCAGGCAGCCTTCCAGCACTAAGCTTGGGGCTATTTTAAATAGCAAAATCACCAACAGAAAGCACGAAAATGCAAAAGTGTGGCACTAAATAGACCTGGAAAGGCACACTTGTTTGCACCATGGGAGCTGAAACAGAAAAGGCGAGTGTCCTCTTGTTCAGTCTCAGCTGGGGTCATACCAGTCAGATGACTCAGTGGACCCTGCTCCGTGCATGTTTGTGAATGGCCACAGAGTCTCTTGAAGATGGACTTCGGGGGTTGGAAATAAATTTTAGTGAGTAGAATTCGCAAATATGGGGTCAGTGAACAATGAGGATCCAGTGTAGTTTCATGTGGTGTGGCTTTAGCATCTTTTCTAAATGGTGGAACATCCCTCCTGAGTCGGGTTTCGGTCTGAATGAGGTGACCGTGGCCAGCAGTTCTGCAGTCATGAGCTCTGGGTCTTAGCATCACCCAGCATCTTGGACCGTAGCCACCTTCTACTCCTTCCGCCTTCGCTTCATGTCCCCGTGATGTCCAGGCTCTCCCTGAGGTCACATTTTTCCTTAGGTACTAAATTGTTTCTCTTTTCTGGGATCCTCTGCCCCTGCATACTCAGAATTTCACTCTGGGGACTCTTTTGAAGTTTATTTGAGCAGCCCTTCTTAGCATCCCTGGACCACAGATGTAGCCTTTGAAACTCAAAACGTTTTAAATCTACTTTCCTGAAGTTCTGAAATGGAGGCACACACCTACATAACCTGGAGGGGGGGGGGTGCTATAAACTCAGGTCCCCCCAGCCTTGCCCCAGACCCCCTGTGAGTCAGCAGTGGCAAAAGGTAGATGTTCCACAGGTGAGTCAGATTTGTGCAGGTGAGGAGCTCTGGTGAAGAAGACAACAACTAGGAATGATAACCGTCAAAACCACAACCATAAGCGCTGGGCTCCTTAATAAACTCTTTGTATTTTAATCTTACACCTCTTTGACATAGATGTATACTATGAAGAGGAGTTCCCTGGTGGCTCAGTGGTAAAGAATCTGCCTGTCAAGGCAGGAGTTGCAGGTTCAATTCCTGGGTCAGGAAGATCCCCTGGTGTAAGAAAGGACCACGCACTCTGTATTCTCTCTCTCTCTCTCTTTTCCCGCTTTTAATTTTGTACTGGGGTATAGCCAGTTAACACACAATGTTGTGATAGTTTCCGGTGAACAGCGAAGGGACTCAGCCATACATATGCATGTATCTATTCTCCCCTCCCATCCAAGCTGTCACAAAACATTCAGCAGCTCACTGCAGTATTCTTAACTGGGAAATCCCATAGACGGAGGAGCCTGACTCTTGGCAGCTCCATGGACTGCAGCACACCAGGCTGCACTGTCCTTTACCATCTCCTGGAGTTTGCTCAAAGTCCTCTCAGTTGAGTTGCTGATGCCATCCAACCATCTTATCCTCTGTCACCCTCTTCTCCAGAACATATTCTGTGCTGTGCTGTGCTTAGTTGCTCAGCCTTGTCCAACTCTTTGCGACCCCATGAACTGTAGCCTGCCAGGCTCCTTGGTCCATGGGGATTCTCCAGGCAAGAATACTGGAGTGGGTTGCCATGCCCTCCTCCAGGGCATCTTCCCAACCCAGGGATTGAACCCAGGTCTCCCGCTTTGCAAGCAGATTCTTTACCAGCTGAGCTACCAGGGAAGCCCAGAACATACATGTGATAAACCTCAAATATGAATGAGAAGACAGATGTTCACAGTGGTCAAGTGACTTCTCCAAAGTCTTAGCTCCTTGGCAAAGAATTGGAACTCAATAGAATCCCTGGGACACGGGAGCCTGGTAGGCTGCTGTCTATGGGTTGCACAGAGTCGGACACGACTGAAGCGACTTAGCAGCAGCAGCAGCAGCAGCAGCTACCTAATCAGGAGTGGTTCCACCTGGCTTTTGTGCAGGAATTGGCTGGAGGGGCTTGTTAAAGCAGATTACCAGCCCCACGCTCTGAATTCCTAATTCTGTAGATTTGGAGTGGGGCCTGGAGGGCCTGCATTTCTAACAAGCTCCATTGTGATGCTGATATCAATGATATCCTTCTTTTGTTGTTGTTGTTCAGTTGCTCAGTTGTGTTCCACTCTTTGCCACCCCATGGACTGCAGCTTGCCTGGCTTCCCTGTCCTTTACCATCTCCTGGTGACCCCATGGACTACAGAGTCCATGCGATTCTCCAGGCCAGAATACTGAAGCGGGTAGCCTTTCCCTTCTCCAGGGGATCTTCCCAACCCAGGGATCGAACCCAGGTCTCCCGTATTGCAGGTGGATTCTTTACTGTCTGAAGCACCAGGACAGCCCAAGAATACTGGAGTGGGTAGCCTATCCCTTCTCCAGCGGATCTTCCCAACCCAGGAATAGAAGCGAGGTCTCCTGCATTGCAGGCAGATTCTTTACCAACTGAGCTATCAGAGACACCATCATCACCCGGAGCTTGCTCAAACTCATGTCCATTGAGTCAGTAATGCTGTCCAACCATCTCATCCTCTGTTGTCCCCTTCTCCTCCTGCCTTCAATCTTTCCCAGCGCCGGGGTCTTTTCTGATGAGTTGGCTCTTCGCATCAGGTGGCCAAAGTATTGGAGCTTTAGCTTCAGGATCAGTCCTTCCAATAAATATTTGGGACTGATTTCCTTTAGGATGGACTGATTGGATCTCCTTGCAGTCCAAGAGACTCTCAAGAATCTTCTCCAACACCACAGTTCAAAAGCATCAATTCTTCGTTGCTCAGCCTTCTTTATGGTCCAACTCTCACATCCATACACAAGTACTGGAAAAACTGTAGCTTTGACTAGATGGACCTTTGTTGGCAAAGCAATGTCTCTGCTTTTTAATATGCTGTCTAGGTTTGTCATAGCTTTTTTTGCAAGGAGCAAGCACCTTTTAATTTCATGGCTTCAGTCACTATCTGCAATGATTTTGGAGCCCAAGAAAATAAAGTTTGTCACTGTTCCCATTGTTTTCCCATCTATTTGCCATGAAGTGATGGGACTGGATGCCATGATCTTCGTTTTCTGAATGTTGAGCTTTAAGCCAACTTTTCACCCTCCTCTTTCACCTTCGTCAAGAGGCTCTTTAGTTCCTCTTCACTTTCTGCCATAAGGGTGGTGTCATCTGCATATCTGAGGTTATTGATATTTCTCCCGGCAATCTTGATTCCAGCTTGTGCTTCTTCCAGCCCAGCGTTTCTCATGATGTACTCTGCATATAAGTTAAATAAGCAGGGTGACAATATACAGCTTTGACGTACTCCTTTCCCAGTTTTGAACCAGTCCATTGTTCTATGTCCTGTTCTAACTGTTGCTTCCTGACCTGCATACAGGTTTCTCAGGAGGCAGGTAAGGTGGTTTGGTATTCCCATCTTTTAAAGAATTTTCCACAGTTTGTTTTGATCCACATAGTCAAAGGCTTTAGCGTAGTCAGTAAAGCAGAAGTAGATGTTTTTCTGGAATTCCCTTGCTTTTTTGATGATCCAACGGATGTTGACAATTTGATCTCTGTTTCCTCTGCCTTTTCTAAATCCAGCTTGAACATCTGGGAGTTCTCTCTCTCTCTCTCTTTTTTTTTTTTTTGGACTGAGCCACCTCAATTTTACATGAGTTTGAACAAACTTTGGGAGATGGTGAAGGACAGGGAAGCCTGTTGTGCTGCAGTCCATGGGGTCACAAAGAGTCAGACATGACTGATTTTCTGTCTCAATTTTAAACAGTCTCAGTTTTAAAATCGATCAGGTGTGAAGTAAGCTACATTGATACTTTGTGCAATACTGGGGAATTAGCCAGTATTTTTACAATAACTATGAAGGGAGTATAACCTTTAATACGAGAGAGACAGATCCACATGGCATGGTCTGTCTGGTTCCCATTCCTTCCAACTGCCAAGTTAGTGTCCTTTGTCCCACTGTGCATTCAGTCCACAGAAGCACTTGTTCTCAGTGAGTCCTTTAACCCTTCGAGAGAGAACTTGTCATCGGATTGAGTCCAGCCCTTTGTTTCCATGCTTTTGAGAATATGGCTTTAGATAACTGGTCCCCTCTGAGTCTTCTTGCTCAGCTGTCATTCTTCCTGCATTTGTTAATTGTAGTTTGTGATCCATGCAGCTTGTAAGATTTTTATCCTTCCACCAGTAATGGAGCCTAGGTGAGAAGATGCTTGCAAGGAATACTACTATTTTAACACTTCTTCTTTTTTTTTTTTTCCCCAAACATACTAGAGGCAATACATTTCCTCTAAGAAAGCAGGCTGCTTTCTTAGGGGCGAATGCTATTAAGTTCTTGCCTCGCTGAGGTGTGTGCCTTGTCTGTACAATAGATGAACACATTCGCAGGTTGGATAATAACGTAATTGCACAAGGGCAGCCTGCTAGTTTTAAAGGAGCCCTGTAGCAAGCAGTCCTTGTAAAGTGAACAGTGACACCCGATTTATAATTCCAGATTTTCACCTTTTCTTTAACATGAAATATGCCTTCATGGTGGACCACTAAATCTCTAAACAGTCTTTGTGCCCCTACGGTCAACTTACCCGAAGACAGTAATTTCTAGTAATTCTAGTAACTCTAGTAATTTCCAAATCATCTGAGTCATTTCTCGTAGAATTTATGACACGACTTCAAAGGAAAAAAAAGTAGTTCAAGATTTTTCCACATGTTTCAGGGAATCTTAGAATTCCCCTGATAGTTTCCTGGGCTTAGGGAAACTTTTGCAAGTGTGGTTAGACTCGAAGTGGTTTGTGCAGTTCCTGAACTTGCTGTCATTTTAAATTTGTTTGTTTTTTTCCTCAGTGCAATTACTCTGGTGTGACTGCATCTTTCTGGTTATGCATTTGCTTCCGAGAACCCACACTCAGGTGTGTGGCCTGTTTTGCCACCTTCAAGAGGAGGGCAGGCTGTAGCGCTCTCTTCCTGTCCACCCAAGCAGCAAACACTGTCTAAAACCCAAATAGAGTGATTTGATTGCTGCGCTCATAACCATCATCACAGAAGCATGCCACTGTTTGTAATGGTTAATGATTTATTATTTTCTTCCTGGCCATCCTTTTAGCATGTTATTTTAAAATGAAGTTGTACTCAATCGGTATATGGATCATAACTCTAAACAATTAAAGACATTCAATTAATCTGTGAGTACACATTTGAGTCCAGTTCATATTGAAGGGCTTGAAAAATCACAGAAAATCACATTATTTAGGACTAAACTTGCTTTGCTTCCTTAGTGATTTTTAATATTTATTGTACTATTTAATTATATAATATATTTAATTATATATTAATTATATATTATGTTATTTATTTGTGATCAAATAGATAAAATTATTTATTTATACATAATTATATAATGTTTTTATTCTTGTATTTCAAAATTTTATTGACTACACTAGCCCAGTTATTTTACATATGAATTTACAGAATCAGTTTTCAAGTCAAATAAAATCTCAGTAGCTTGGATTGGAATGGTATTTAATTTGTTACTGAGCTTGGGAGGACTTTCTTATTTAGAGGCCAATTGGCTTATCTTTCTAACAGGTGCAGGTCTAATTTGTATCTTTCAGTAATTTCTTTTCTTCGTGTGAATCTTACATATTTCTCAGTACATTTTTCTCAGCTATGTTCTGTTCAGTTTTGTTTCTGTTATTGTTGAGAATACATCATTCTCTATTATATTTTTGTTGTTAATTTTATAGGGTAAAATGGTTGGTTATTGAATACGTATAACCTGCCCGTGCTTTTGACTCTCTATTAGTTATTATGGGCTCCTGCTTAATTCTCCTGGGCTTTTTGAGTTCGGTTTTATCTTAAGCCAGCAATGGTCAGTTTCTCTCCTTCCTGATAATAAAAGCTCTTACTTCTTTGACGTGCTTTGTTCCCCAGTGTTGAATGCTAGTTGTGATAGGAGCCTGATCCGTGGTTTTAATGGGAATGCCTGTGTTACCTCACTCTGTGTTTTATATTGGCTGGTTGTTTAAGACTAGGAAGGCTCTACTTTTGCTGTATTTTAAAAACAGGAAATGACGTATTAGATGAATTTTAAAAATTATTGAGATCATTTGATTTTTTTCCCACTAATTGATATGATTATATTAGTGCCTTTATATTTTTTGGGGGGACAGATTCTTGCTGGTAGAGGTATATTTTATTTTATTATATTTGTGAAGTTCGAAAATATTTTATTTAGAATTTTAAAATTATATTCTGAAGTAATACTGGCTGTAGTTTTAGTGTGTGTGTGTTAGATTTTTCTGCCAAGGTCATTAAATGTCATAAAAATGAGTGAGGAAATGTTCCGTCCCTATTGCACCTGGAGCATTTTATAGAGCTTCAGAGAGTATTCTTTAGGAACATTTTCAAAATCATCTGTAGCTTTTGCTTAATTTGATGTTCTTAATTCTTATTAAGTCAATTGTGTTCATCTTAATTTTTTCCAGACAACCTTCTATTTCCTTGAGAATTTTCAAATTTATTAAGGCAAATAATTTCTTGTCATTTTTGAAATGCTACCATGGTTTTACCCTGTTTCATTCTATATCGTGTCTGTTTTCATTTTCTCATCATTTTCTTCAATTAGACTGTATAGAGGTTTGTCTGTTGGTGGCAGTTTTTGTTTATAGTAGTGCTTTTTAGAGAACTAGCTCTTGAATTCTACTGCCTTTTAGTTGTTAATGAATTTATTTCTGCTTTTCATGTTATTAATGCCTTGATTCTATTTTTCTTCGGTTTTATTTTGTTGTTTTTTCCCCTAACTTCTTGTTAAATTTTATGCTTTCTTATTTAATAATACTTTTCTTATGATTATAGTTTTGGCCATGTCTTTTCTAGAGTAGTCTATGTAGTATTACCATCATTGCTATTTTGAACTAATTTGTAATTTTATTTCCTTACCCAATAATTATTTAAAAGTTTTTTTTCCTAAATGACTGAGATTTTTGTTTATATGTTTGTAATGTTATAACTCTGTGATGAATATTTTGTATTTCTCTGCATCTCAAATTATAGGATAGGTTTATAGAAGCAGGATTAGCAGGTCAAAAGTAAAGTTATTTTCTAGGCTTTTGATAGATATGGCCAGGTTCTTTTCTGGCCCTTTTGTCCACTGAGGGCAGCTCTGCCTCTTCTGGGTTGTTGGTATCAAAACTCGTCCTCCACAGATGCTGGCTCTCTGTAGACAATTAAGTGTAGTGTGTGGGCTCTGGTCCCCCAGTGACATCTTCTCTTCCTATGTGGGGGCTCTGGGTTGAGGGAACCAGGAAGCCCTTCCTGTCCATCCTCACACAGATCAGAGATGCCCAGACTCCTTGGTAGATTAAGGGGTGAGAATTCACAGTTCTGTCAATGTAAGGCCTCTCCACACATCCCAGCTAACACACAGAAGTGTACTGATGCTCTCTGAGCAACCAGGAAACGTCAGGCCTTTTATATTTTGCCATCTTAAAATACCTCTGTGCATTAAATAGAGTACAGGTGAGGGAACCAAGACTCTGAGTGGTGAGGGCAGAAGCCTGAGCCCCTTACGAACCCCTCCACTCACCAGAAATGCACGTTGTGTTGCTGGGCCACTGCCACGTTCAGGAGTCAAGTTCTGAGGATTTCTCTCTTGGGAAGTCACAGGGGCTTCTCACCTACCCAGCAGTGTACACCTTCCCATCTGAGGCCCTGTTCTGCCCTGCTGCAGGAGGGTCTTCTGGGGGCCTGTTGATTCCCCAGTTGATTAGCATTTGGGAGAAAGAGGGCCAAACCCTGTCACACTCCCAAATGAACTTTAAAATCTCACCAATGTAATTTATTGTGCTTGGTCTCCCTGCTGGAGGGCTCTTGTCCTCTCCGGTGTGCGGTAAGGGAAGTGAGTCTCAGTAGAAAGGCTGAGCGGCTTGCCCAGGAGCCATGTGGGCTGACGCTGGACTGCCCTCCTCTACAGTATTCTTCCTGGCCACGTGAGACCACCCTTTGTGGATCATGGTGGATGTGATGGCTCTCAGATTCTGGTGTACTTTGCAAACTACATTAAGTTCTCTGCAAAAAATTCTCTAATGGCAGCACCTCCTAACTTCTGATATTGGGATGGCCTTTGCTCCTGACTTAATCTCCATTGTTTCCCTGAATGGGGATGGCTGTTCACGCAGCCCTCAGAAAGTGATATCGTCTGTTTCGTGGTGAATCTGCCCACACATTGGTTGCAGCCCCTCCTGCTAGGGACTTCGTATACATCCACCTCCTGCTGGTGCTTCCCAGATTGGCAAAGATTAATTACAGTTTGTGTCTAGCGAAGCATCTCCATCCCCTTCACCATGCATGGGGGTGGCTCTTGGGAGCATGTTGGAGTCTAAGGTTGTGCTGAGCCTGTCAGATAGCGATTAAAAACTGCACCTGCCTCAAAGGATTACTGTGAAGATCAAATAAGATGTGGCATAAGGCATGCTTCCCTCATCAGCGTCCAGTTATAATTCAACCCGCCGTGTCTCCTGCATCTTTTCTTCCCAGAAACCTGGTTACATACCTCGGGTGTTGACAAAGCAGATTATTTTAGAAATAAACTCTTTGTCAGAAATATGTATGTATTCTACATGTCTTCTATGGCTTATCTTTTTATTTTCTTAATTGTGTCTTTTGATAAGTGCAAGTTCTATAATTTTAAGGAAGTCCAGTTTGGGCCTTAGTTTAAGAAACTTGGGGCTTCCCTGGTGGCTCAGACGGTAAAGCGTCTGCCTGCAATGCGGGAGACCTGGGTTCAATCCTGGGGCTAGAAGATCCCCTGGAGAAGGAAATGGCAACCCACTCCAGTACTCTTGCCTGGAAAATTCCAGGAATGGAGGAGCCTGGTGGGCTACACTCCATGGGGTCATAAAGAGTTGGACATGACTAAGTGACTTCACTTTCTTTTCTTTAAGAAACTTTCTGCTTGAAGGTCATGAAGATGTTCTCCTTTGTTATTTATAGAATATTCATTGTTTGACCTGTTGCATTTAGATGGGTGGTCTTCTGGAGTTGATTTTGTTATACATGGTGTGAGGTTCAGCATAGGGTATCAAGATTCTTTTTATTTTTAATTTAATTTATTTTCTTAAGTGTTGGAGGCTTTACTTCAAATATTCTACTAGTAGGGAAATATGTGAAGACATGAGTGATGGAAGAACAGTGTTTTGTTCTAATAGTAACTAAATAGTCAGTATCCCCAAAATAAATAGGTAAATAGTGGCAAGAGGCTTATAGAATAAAAATAAAGCATGCAAATGCTTTTTGGGAATAGATGACACTGTAATGTTACTATAGAGGATGTTCTAATAGGCATATCATACCACAGGTAGTGGGGCTTCCCTGGTAGCTTAGCTGGTAAAAAATCCACCTGCAATGCAGGAGACCCTGGTTCGGTTCCTGGTTTGGAAAGATCTGCTGGAGAAGGGATAGGCTACCCACTCCGCTATTCTTGGGCTTCCCTGGTGCCTCAGACAGTAGAGAATCCACCTGCAATGCAGGAGACCTGGGTTCGATCCCTGGGTTGGGAAGATCCTCTGGAGGAGGGCCTGGCAACCCACTTCAGTATTCTTGCCTGGAAAATCCCATGGACAGAGAAGCCTGGTGGACTGCAGTCCATGGGGTGGTAAGCACAGCACAGCATCACATGTAGTATTCAAGCTAATATTTTGAAATTAATATAAAAATGCTTTAAAATTTTCTAATTTAAATTAGGAACTTGTGGTTAATAGCTAGCTCTCTATATATAAAATATAGAGGATAATAACATCAACCTACTGTATAGCACAAGGAACTATATTCAGTATCTTGTAATATCCTATAATAGAAAATGTGATTTGGTTATATATGTGTTCTTTTTTAGATTCTTTTTATTTTTAAAGTTAGGAATCTTCTGTTTCTTGAAAGGACCATTTTTTTCCCTACGTCTGTGTTCCCTTTAAAATGTATTGATCACCCATATATGTGTGGTTCTCTTTTGCTTATTAAGTGAAAGTGACAGTGTTATTCACTTAGTCGTGTCCAGCTCTTTGTGACTCCGTGGCCTGCCAGGCTCCTCTGTCCATGGAATTCTCCAGGCAAGAGTACTGGAGTGGGTAGCCATTCCCTTCTCCAGGGGATCTTCCTGACCCTGGGACTGAACCTGTGTCTCTTGCACTGGCAGGCGGATTCTTTACCACTAAGCCACCAGGGAAGCTCTAAAAGTTTATATGTAAGGCTAATTTTCCCCACCTGAGCCCAGCTTCGGCTCAGTTTTATAAATTTTGGAATGCATTGGAGCTGTTACCGTTACTTGTAGCCCATGGTTTGTTTGGATTACCTTAGCCAAGACTTAATTATTGGGATGCTTCGAGGTTTTGTTTGTCTTTTAGCTATTGATTTTGCTTTGCATTATTTTACAGACAGAGAAAATAGCCCGTAAATTTCTGGCTACTGATATTTATTATTTCTAATAATACTTGATGAATTATTTCTAATAATACAAGACTAATACTCATTCAATTTTTTGTAAGTGTTTCAGGGACATTTTAAACGACTGTGTTTTGCTTTTGTTTTTTGTGAAAAAACTTAGACCACTGTGGGCAAAGCACTAATTTGCCTCATAAATTTTCAATAATTTATTTGCTTTTTCAGCATTTTTTAATGGATTACTCGCCTTAAGTAAAATACAGTGAAGCACTCAATAGAGTTTTAGTTTTTTAAATCAGAAGATAAAACGGGATTACTGGAGAAAATTTGGAAGATAAAAGTATACATAGTGAAAACCACAAGAGTCCCTCATAAACTGGATTTCAAGTGGAGTCTCTGTGTGTGTGTCTGCTCAGTCGCTCAGCCGTGCCTGACTCTTTGCCTCCCCGTGGACTGTAGCCCACCAGGCTCCTCTGTCCATGGGATTCTCCAGGCAAGAATACTACAGTGGGTTGCCATTTCCTCTTTGAGGGGATCTTCCTAATCCAGGATTGAACCCTCGCCTCTTGCGCCTCTTGCACTGCAGGCAGATTCTTTACCGTTGAGCCCCCGGGGAAGCCCTAAGTGAAGTCTACCCGTTTATAAAAAGCAGCTCCGTTTTTAAACGACGCTGAGCCAACAACAGTAGGACTGTGGGGAGAGCAGTCTCTCGGGGAGTGGTCTCTGTGCCGGGCTGGTCCCCTCACGCCCCGGGGGGACCCTGCTGACTCACACGGTGTAGCTCTTTCCTGGCCTGCCTGGTGGCCGAGGGAAGATTCCGGGTGAGCCAGGAATCCTTCTCAGTCTGTTCAGCACGCTCGACTTCCTGTGCCCTCCATTCTTCGGGTTACTTTTCCTGTCTTCAACACCGATTCAGAGCACTCAGAAGATTCCAGAACATTTGAGGGAATGCAAGGAAAATTGCTTAGAATCCACACTTCAAAAAACCCTGGCTGTAAGAAGAAGGCACGAGGTCATGATTGGAGTCATGGCCAAATGGAACATTTCGAGCACGTTTAAAGAAGCCCTTTTCTTCCTGTAGCACAATGCACTCATGAGCTCCTAGTGCTCAGGATTATAAAGTCAGCCCTCCCTGGTCCACGGGGTCGGCTCACCCCCTGTCTTTTTATTATGCACCCTGCCCATGCTTCGGCTCAGATAGACTGAGTGGAATTCAGCCTCTTGTCACTTGCGGGTCTTCATGGGGGTGGGGAATAATAGCCCCTAGCTTCACCCAGGGGCAGCCCAGTACCCTGCTACGGTACCGGTGGGAGGTGCTCACCAGAGACCAGGATGGAAGGTGGGTCTAGGTGTTAGGTCTGGTCTTGTGAGTTTCATTCCATTTCCACTTTACTCTTCCAATTTCAAGGAGCTGGTGCGGGTGATGCTGACAGGGCAGGTCAGCGGCAGGCGTGCTGATCAGCAGGAAGAAGGGGTGCGCTAACGACCACGGTGCAGCTGGATCAGGTGGTGGTGACGTGTAGCTTGTTCTGGGTGAGCGGTGATGTCATTGGTCCTCCCTGCCTTCTCCCATCCTCTGAGGCAGGGGGCGCAGAAGAAGGGAAGGTCAGGGTCGAGACCTTTCCAAGTGAATAAGGACACCCTACTGTTTGCTTAAAAACTCTGGTCTTGGGGTACACGTGTCTCTCAATTCCCATTTCCTCGGTGTGTATGCCCAGCAGTGGGATTTCTGGGTCATAAGGCAGTTCAATTTCCAGTTTTTTAAGGAATCTCCACACTGTTCTCCATTGTGGCAGTACCAGTCTGCATTCCCACCAACAGTGTAAGAGGGCTCCCTTTTCTCCACACCCTCTCCAGCATTTATTGCTTGTAGACTTTTGGATCGCAGCCATTCTGACCGGCATGAAATGGTACCTCATTGTGGTTTTGATTTGCATTTCTCTGATAATGAGTGATGTTGAGCATCTTTTCATGTGTTTGTTAGCCATCTGTATGTCTTCTTTGGAGAAATGTCTATTTAGTTCTTTGGCCCACTTTTTGATTGGGCCGTTTATTTTTCTGGAATTGAGCTGCAGGAGTTGCTTGTCTATTTTTGAGATTAGTTGTTTGTCACTTGCTTCATTTGCTATTATTTTCTCCCATTCTGAAGGCTGTCTTTTCACCTTGCTTATAGTTTCCTTTGTTGTGTAGTGCTATTTACAATAGCCAGGACATGGAAGCAACCTAGATGTCCATCAGCAGATGAATGGATAAGAAAGCTGTGGTACATAAACACAATGGAGTATTACTCAGCCATTAAAAAGAATACATTTGAATCAGTTCTAATGAGGTGGATGAAACTTGAGCCTATTATACAGAGTGAAGTAAGCCAGAAAGAAAAACACCAATATAGTATACTAATGCATATATATGGAATTTAGAATGATGGTAACAATAACCCTGTATGCGAGACAGCAAAAGAGACACAGATGTATAGAACAGTCTTTTGGACTCTGTGGGAAAGGGAGAGGGTGGGATGATTTGGGAGAATGGCATTGAAACATGTATATTATCATATGTGAAACAGATTGCCAGTACAGGTTCGATGCATAATACAGGATGCTTGGGGCTGGTACATTGGGATGACCCAGAGGGATGGTATGGGGAGGGAGGTGGGAGGGGGTTTCAGGATGGTGAACACATGTACGCCCATGGTGGATTCATGTCGATGTATGGCAAAACCAGTACAATATTGTAAAGTAATTAGCCTCCAACTAAAATAAATAAATTTGTATTAAAAAAAACCTCTGGTCTTGTTTAGGGTTGTTTTCAAATTCCCCATGGGCATCAGAGAGTGATGTTAACAGTTTTACTTCTCAAAGTCAAATCTAGGAGCAAAAGCATCTCATGTTACAAGCTGGAAACCTATACGTGGTCATCTCTTTGTAACAATAGTAATACTAATAATACTAATAATAGTAATTGCTAAAGTGTATTGACTTTTTGCATCCTTACAGTAGCAGGCATCATCTGAAGTGTTGTAGAGATATTAGCGCATATAATCTTCCTACTGACTCCTAGAGATAGGCACTGTTCTTCTGCCGATGAGAAACTTGAAGCACAGAGAGGTTAGGTGGCTTTCCTAAGGTCACCCGGCGAGTAAGTGGTCGGGCTGGGATTATGTAGCCCAGGTGCTCTTTATTCCATTCTGACTGCCTTTTGCCTTGGGCTGTTTGAGTAGCTGTGACAGGGTTTCATTTGGGCTTCTGGTTTCAGGGTCACTAATGTCCTGGGGAGTGGACATCTGGCTTTCCAGATGTTCAGTTCGTGCAAAAGAGGTTGACTGGTGTTGGGCACAGATCAGGGGAACTGGAATTAGAGAGTCTTGGTTAAAAATCCCAGACCCCATTCTAGCCACAGGACCCTTGGGCAGGTTGTTTGAACTTCTTACCTTGGTTGTTTCAATGAGCAGGATGCCTGTAATACCTGGCTCTTCGAGGTGCTTGTGCAGGAGAAGGAAACAAGTGTTGTGAATGTACTTCGTCCGCCAGAGGGTCTCCAGCAATGACATTTTTATTGCTCCATGCCTGTCACTCACCCTAGAGGATAGGGGTTTTGCATGTCTGTGGCACCCAAAGGCCTCTTGGGTGCAGAGCTTTCCGGAGAGCAGAAGAGGCAGGTGGCTCAGTGCTCCTGTATCCTCCGTGCTGAGCTTGTAACTCACAGCAGGAGGGGAGTGGTCCAAGACTGTTACCTCTCTGGTTATGTGTGAATGTGCTGCTTGTTGTCACAAGGGCAGAGTTACTGCTTTGCTACCCTGTCCACCAAGAAGGGAGCCTGCCGGAGCTCAGTTAACTAGAAGTCCCTTGGCTGTGTTGATGCATGCTGTCAAAGCTTAGTTTGCTCTAGATCCCCACGTGGACTTTGACTGTAGATCTTGGTGGCGCTAGTGGTAAAGAACCCGCCTGCCAGTGCAGGAGACACAAGAGACCTGGGTTTGATCCCTGGGTCAGGAAGATCCCCTGGAGGAAGAAAAGGCAACCCACTCCAGTATTCTTGCCTGGAGAATCCCATGGACGGAGGGGCCTGGCAGGCTACAGTCCGTGGGGTCACAAAAAGTCGGACATGACTGAGCGTGCACAGGTGTAAAACATCTATGCGACCCAGTCACCTGGGATGTACCCTTTTCATTTAGGGGCCAGCAGAGCCGTATCCATAGTGTGATCCACCACCACCCCAGCCACTTCCTCTGAGCCCGTAAGCATGTGGTAGGTTCCACTCCTGTGTTCAGAGACCTCATCTTTCTTTTGGTTTATCCTGTTTATCCTTCTCCCAGGTCTGTCGCCTTCTGTTGTCACTTGTTCAGTTCAGTTCAGTTCAGTCGCTCAGTCGTGTCCAACTCTTTGCGACCCCATGAATCGCAGCACGCCAGGCCTCCCTGTCCATCACCAACTCCCAGAGTTCACTCAGACTCACGTCCATTGAGTTGGTGATGCCATCCAGCCATCTCATCCTCGGTCGTCCCCTTCTCCTCTTGCCCCCAATCCCTCCCAGCATCAGTCTTTTCCAATGAGTCAACTCTTCGCATGAGGTGGCCAAAGTACTGGAGCTTCAGCTTTAGCATCATTCCTTCCAAAGAAATCCCAGGGCTGATCTCCTTCAGAATGGACTGGTTGGATCTCCTTGCAGTCCAAGGGACTCTCCAGAGTCTTCTCCAACACCACAGTTCAAAAGCATCAATCCTTCGGCGCTCAGCCTTCTTCACAGTCCAACTCTCACATCCATACATGACCACCAGAAAAACCATAGCCTTGACTAGACGGACCTTTGTTGGCAAAGTAATGTCTCTGCTTTTGAATATGCTATCTAGGTTGGTCATAACTTTTCTGCCAAGGATTAAGCGTCTTTTAATTTCATGGCTGCAGTCACCATCTGCAGTGATTTTGGAGCCCCCGAAATATAAAGTCTGACACTGTTTCCACTGTTTCCCCATTTATTTCCCATGAAGTGATGGGACCGGATGCCATGATCTTCGTTTTCTGAATGTTGAGCTTTAAGCCAACTTTTTCACTCTCTTCTTCATCCTTAATTGTACATGAAGAGGTTGAATGTTAAAAAAAATTGTTTTTAATTTCCAATGAATGTGTTTATTATAGGAAATAATCTTACTTGGCTAAAGATAATAACAAATAATGGAACACGAGGCTCAGGTGTCATGGTTCTGGGGCTCACTGCCAAGCCCTTCTCTCCGGATGGAGGTGAGACCCAGTCCCCGCGCAGCCGCGTGGGGAACGTCTCTCCCGACTTGCTCAGGCTCCTCTTCTCTCGTCCTCACTTCCACGGCGTCCTTGGTGGTCCTCTGTCCCAGATATCAGAGCGTACACTGGGTGCCGCCTCCTTCTGTCAGAGCTACTGTATCAGTGCAGACAGTTCTCAGGCCTGTTGTCTGTGGTTCTTGGAGACCCAGATCTTAATGAAAGACTTTCATAGTCTGCGAATTCTTTTTGACTTCTCTCTCTTTTAATGAAACGAAGAAGTTTTTAAGAACTTTGGGAAGAGAACATCTTCGGGTTTGGGGGCAGCCTCACACTCTCTTTGTCTCACCGCTTACTCCTGGGAGCAGAAGTCTTGTTTAATTGTGGCATGCCTGTTTTGGGGAGGGCTAAAATGGTCCCTGAAAAACTTGCCTGCCGTGAAGTTGACGTTCGATACATGTGAGCAGAAATAAAAACAAGCATAGCTTTCGAAACAGATGCTGTGTGACTTCAGCCATTCGTTCATTCGCCCGCCCGTCCGCCCACCCACCCCGCATCTCTCCATCCATCCATCCGTCTACCTGTTAATTCTGTCAGTGCATGTGCTGGAATGTGCTTCCCTCAGTCCCTGTCGCTGGACATTAGGTAATAGTCAGACTCCACTGTTGGCATCGATGTCCCGCGATGGCTTCTCGTCTGGGTCAAGGCAGCCGCACTTGCCTGGGTTTCAGTCCAGGCTCTATTAGACACTAGCTGTATGATGCTGAATGACTTCTTGGTCTCTCTGTGCATCAGTTTCCTCCTCTGTAAAAGTGGAGATCTTAGCAGAATCTAGATAGTACCTTCCTGAGGATTAAGTTACACAGCCCACTGAAAGCACAGAACTGTGTCTAGTAAGTAAGTACACATGGTGCCCAAAACATATGACGATGCTGAAACTGTGCTCATAGTTCTGGTTATTCCCTTAGGCTGTTTTCTGGAAGTGGAATTACTGATCAAAAGCTGTGACCATTTCACAAAGGTTTTTCATGCACATTGCCAAATGGCCCTCCAGGAATGTTGTAAATTAGCCAGCAGTGTGTAACAGTGCCCATTTACCTGAACACCTGCCAATGATGGTCAGTTGTTTTAACTCTTGCCAGTGTTGTGAAAAATGTCAGTTCATTGGTTTATTTTTCAAGCTTATGTTTCTGGTGACTTTAAATATCTTCTATTTATTTCCTGGTCATTTCACTTTTTTTTTTTCCTTCTACACCTTTTTCCCCTCACCTTTTCCATTGATGTGCTCATCTGTTTCTTACTGAATCATTTCGATAAAAATAATAATGATAAAATAATAAATGTTTATCTACCATTTATGTCAAGAGTCTTTCCCTCACACTGTTTTTTCAAATTTAGATTGTGACACTCTTTGATATAAGAATTTTTAAATGTTTATGTAATTAAAGCTTTAAAATTTTCCTGTAAACGTAGAAAGACCTTCTCTATCCCTAAATCACGTATGTGTGTGAAGTATTTATTTATACCTGTGACTGAATTAAACTGTATTCATGTTGGTTGTTTGGAGGTAGATATCTCATAATTTTTTCTTTGAACCAGTTATACAAACTCACTTTCTTTACTGAATTTAGAATCTAAAATGACATTTTTATTATATATAAAATTCTAAGAAATATGTATGTACACACACACACACACACACATACATATATATATACAGGTCCATTTTTGAGCTTTTTATGCAATTTCAATTTTTATGTCTGCTTACATCAGTTGCTTCTTTGTTATAACTTTGTGTTTTAATAAATGTTAGTATAAGTCCTGAATTCATTTTTCTTCTTGTTTCAAAAATTTCTGGGCTATTCCTGCTTCTTATTTACTTGAAATAAATTTGTCAGGTTTAAAAAATCCAGATGGGATTTTGATTGAAATTGCTTTAAATTTAAAGTTAATCTTGAGAAAATTGACATTTTTATAGTAATGTAACGTCCCATCTACAAATTTAGAAGTGTCTTCATTTGGTAAAATCATTTTTTTTGATGTATCACAGTTGTTTTGTGGATTTATTCATTTAATCCTGCACATTTTTACTAAGCTTATTTCTAGGCATTTTATATTTTTGCTGCCTCCATAAATATGGCATGGGCTTTTTTTTTTCTTACTATAGTTCCTAACCAGTTATTGCTAAATGTTAATTAGATCTTTATTTTGTAATCAGACATCTTTCTGAATTTTCTTATTCTGAATTCTTTCAATATATCTCTCTTGAACTACTTAGATGTATGATGATTTATGCAGATGGTTTTTTTTTAGGTTCTTTCCTATAGATTTCCTCTCTATTTTTGTTTCCTGCCTTATTGCATTGGCTGGAAGTTCTAAAACAATATTTAAAACAATGATTTTAGGAGTCAAGGCTTCATTTTGGATGGTGCAGACTTATGCATTACAAAGCTCCAAAGGGTGGGTGTTATAGTTGTGCCTCTGGGTCAGGCTTTCCAGATGCTTCTGCCCGTGCTTACATTTGGCTGCTTCTGCAGCCCTTCCTTCTGGCACCCAGCCTCTAACACTTTAGACTTAAAGGATGCATAGAAAAAGTATACCTGTAGGGTCTTGGGCCTTGGAAGGATGAGGGTTGCAGTAGGGAACATAAGTAGCAAGTTTCAGGCACCCTGGTTTTTGCTGTGTCTTCCCAGACTTGCTTATTCCACAGGCTGCACCAGGTTTGAGAAGGGACACTAAAGAGATGAACGTGTCATGTGGGTGCAACCCTGCCTAGTTTAGTCTCTCCCTTTTTGTTTTTCTGAGTTGGAGACCTATAAGAAACTCTCCTGTGTTGTATAATTTCTCCTTGGCCCTCATCCCTCCCCTCGAGATGCTCCTTCAGTCTGCCCTGATAATGCCTTAGCTCCCAGGTCTTTGGTCCTATGAGGTCTTCTCCAAATTTCTCCCCTCCTCCCCACAGTGTTCCTTGCTCCAGCTCTTATATCCCCCCATTTTTAATTTTTTTAAAGTTATGGTCACATACACATAACATAAAATTTATTGTCTTAGCCATTTTTAAGTGTACAGTTCTGTGGCATGGTTGTAGGACCATCACCACTCTCCCATCTCCAGAACTCTCTTCGTCTTGCAAGACTGAATTGTGTGAGTTGTCTCATTAAATCCTGACTTCCCAGCCCCGCTCCCCCCATCTGTTGATAACTACCTTCTACTTTCTGGCTCTGTGATTCAGACTCCTCTAAGCATCTTGTGTGTGTGTGTGTGTACCTCATTTTGCTTATCCGTTCATCCATTGATGGACGCTTGGGTTGCTTCCACCTTCTGCCTGGTGTGACTGATCCTCTGATTATAGCTGATAATAATGTGGGTCAACCTGAGTGCTTTTTACAGTGTTATCCTTCTGAATTTTCCAGTTATTTAAAGTTTGCCACTATTCTCATCTCCATTCTGCAGAGGAAGAAACAGAAGCTTGGTGAATGAAGCTCCTGATTTCCCCCGATTTGCTTTCTTTTAATACAACTTTATTTGGACTTCCCTGGTGGTCCAGTGTTTAAGAATCCACCTTCCAATGTGGGGGGACATGGATTCCATCTCTGTTTGGGGAGCTAAGACCTCACATGCCTTGGGGAATGCAAGCCCAAACACTCTAGAGACTGTGCTCTGTAAATAGAGAAAGCCCGAGCCCCACAGTGAAGACCCAGGGCAGCCGAAAAAGACAAAGAACAGCTTTACTGAGATATAATTCACCTACCTTGTGGCTCCCCCACTCAGAGATTCAAGTTAGCGGTTTTAGTGCATCATCACACTCTGTGCAACCATGACCACAGTCGATTTTAGAACATTTTTGTCAGCTCAGAAAGGCGACCGGTACCCACTAGCAGTCACTCTCACATCCCTTTTTCCCCCAGCCCCTGGCAACTGTGGATCCACTTTCCTTCTCTGTGGATGCGCCGGTTTTGGACGTTTCCTGCAGATGGAGTCATATAGTCTGGGCTTTTGGGGATGGGCTTCTTTCACGCGGCACAGTGGTTTCAAGGCTCACCCAGTTAAGGCATGAGTTAGCGCCTCAGGCCCACGGTAACTCGCTGTGTGTTCCCAGCTCCTCTCATCACAAGGTGGAGATTTAGCTTCAGGCTTCTGTTGTACACTGCTATGGTGGCACATGGTGAGTGCTTGGTAAATTCAAAATCAGCTATTTAAAAATAAGCGCTTAGTTTCCCGAATGCTATGTATTGGACAGTTTTGCACACTAAACTTACACAAGGGGTTATTCGTATTTTAGTGTTCTGTGTGGGACAGTTACACGTCATGTTTTGCCATTAGAAATGAGAACAGATGAATGAGACATATCCATTAAAGGGGCTCTGAAACAATGTGAATTATAAATGTACTGACGTTGGGGATGTGTCACCATTTGCAATTAGATTGAGGAGCTGATGAATGGCCTGCAAGATGGAGGTTTGCACATGCTGCCCTGGGCTTGTGGCCAGCTGTCACAGCTGGGTTTTCCACAGTCTCAAGGTCACTGGCTGGGTGTTCCACAGTCTCAAGGTCATCAGCCCATGCCTTAAAGGGCTGGTGACTGAGGGCAAGCTAGCTAGCTGACCCTTAGCCCAGAGGCTGGAGCTGACTGAGGTCGGGAGTGATTGTTGACCTGCTCGAGACCCCTGAGCCAGCAAGTGCTGATCCAGACCTTGGGTGATCCCAAAGTCCCTTCTCTCATGGACAGGCCATGTCTGAGGCTGGCAGACGACAAATGTCTGAAAGTCAGAGCTGATCAGAGCTCCTCAACTGACTTAAGATTCCTTTGGAGACAGTGCACATGAACGGTGTGGTCTGAAGGCAGCACCGTGGCCCATAGAGCGTTCTGCAGGGAGTCCAGTGATTAGTTCTAGGAGGGCCCTGAGAAAAATGTCCAGGAGCAAAATTTCCAGGTGCTCTTCTGGGCCTCTAGTTGGACTGTGGGGGGCAGTCCTCTGGGGGTCTGGCTGCCTCTGAGAACCCCCTTGGCACCTGGTCACATCAGGCCTGGTGATCACTGCCATTCAGTGAGTTCCTGTTCTGGGCAGGCACAGAGCTAAGTGCTGACAGGAGCTCGCGGGTTTCTTTCTGATCATGAGGTGGTCATTATCAGCCCCATTTTACGGATGAGAACACTGATGCACAGAAATGGGGAAACTTGCCAGAGCCTGTAAAGATGTGATCAGACTGTGCTTTCTTTAGAACTGCTCTAAGCAGCACCGCTTCCTCTCCTGTCTCTTTGTAATCTATGTATGGTTGTGGTTTAGTTGCTAAGTCGTGTCTGACTCTTGCGACCCCATGGACTGTAGCCCGCCAGGCTCCTCCGCCCATGGAATTTTCCAGGCAATAGCACTGGAGTGGATTGCCATTTCCTTCTCCAGGGGATTTTCCTGACCCAGGAATTGAACACAGGTCTTCTGCATTGCAGGCAGATTCTTTACTGACTGAGCTATGAGGGAAGACCAATCTATGTATAGACCCATTATAATACAGAAGAGTACAGTTAATATATACATCTTCTTTGTGGCTTATTGGCAAGTTCAGTAGCTTGAGCACCATTTGTCTTCCTGGCTGGCAGGTTCTAGCACGTCCCTTGCTTGTGAGGAACATCTCAGTCTGTTTACTTCACTGGGGCTCTTTTTCTTGCTCCTGATGGTGGAGAGCAGGTAAACCAGGTGCATGGCTGGAAGAACCAACCAAGTGCCAAGAAAGAGGGTTGAGCTGGGTGGTAAGTGCTCATTTTGTGGTGACTTGAGGCTGGCACACCTTGCCCCGTGGGCAAAGGGTACAGAGTAGACTTGGGGATCCCCGGGAAGGCTGTGAGTGGAGGGACATCAACAGTATCTCCAGAGCCTGGGAGTTCCAGTAACTGTCAGTAGTTAGAACACATTGTGGTGGGAGATCCTTCATCACCTCCGTCACCTTCAGTTGAAGGAATAATATTGCTGGGTTGCAAACTGAGGACAAGCTCTGTAGTGAATGTGCAGATGGCAGTGAGTCACTTAACACCTCCATTTCCCAGAATACATCCTTAAAGGGGTACATCTGTACCCCCAGGGCCCAACACCGTGTCTTTCACATAGTGAGTGCTGATGCGGTAAACCTCATCAAATGAGTAGGTCCAAACCCCGTGCTTCTAATTGCCAAATAGATGGACTTCTTACGAGAAGGCCTTCCTCTTTTCTCCTTCCCAAGCCTAATTTTCTTTTCTGAGTTTCTGTGCAGTTGCTTTCTATCTGAGTATCCTGCCGCAGTTCCTCTTGATCCACAGTGCCTCTGCCTTCTAACTGTTCCTTCACCCCTCACCCCTACCCAGGACACCTCCAGCATCCTCTTGTTTTCACGACCACATCCCAAGCATCTCAGCAGCATGCCCAGTTAGCATGCCCCTCTAAAGCTCCATGGTACAAACACATAAGGGGTCCCCAAAGTTCTCTTCTGCGTAGCCTGGTTCTTGTTGGTCTAACTTGAAAGCTTTTTTCCACCTCCAGTAGATTCAGCAAGATTTACACATTGGCCAAGTAAAGTCTCAAAGTTATACTCTTGAAATACCAAACTTTGAGTGATGGTGTTTCCTAATATAGTCTATGAGAACACAACTGTGTTAGCGGTATCACTCAGGTGTCTGTAAGAGGTATGGTGGCTTGCTAATAAGTTCATTGAGCCTAACCTTTTGTATATCCTAGTTTATCTGTTACTTTTATTCTTGATAATAAGAATAAAATGGACTTTCTTTCTTTCACCAACTTTTTACTAAAATGGACCATCTACTACAAACTTTTACGAACTTCAAGTTAGTAAAGCCAGTCTCCCTTTCTAATTTTGGGAACTTCGTATATCTGTTACCTTTAGGATGGGACTTAGTCCTATTGGGGAGCCATTCATATTTTTAAGATGGAGATAGGCAGTAAGGGGCTTCTCTGATGGCGCAAGTGGCAAAGAATCCGCCTGCAGTGCAGAAGACACAGGTTCCATCCTTGGGTCAGGAAGACCCCCTGGAGGAGGAAGTGGCAACCCACTCCAGTATTCTTGCCCAGAAAAATCCCATGGACAGAGGAGCCTTGTGGGCTACGGTCCATGAGGTTGCAAAGAGTCGGACGTGACTGAAGCACCTGAGCGTGCACACACACGCACACACAAGGCAGTAAGATTTATCTATTAGAAAGCTCAACTTGGTGTCTAAGTGGAGACTGGGGGAAGGAGTCTGAAGCAGAAATCAGTTAGGAGCCGCTGAACAGTTCTGATCCAAGGTGGTCGTTATGCAGATCTGTTATGTGATCTGTTATGCAGACGTCTAAAGTCCTTGACCCGCTCGTTGTTGCATCCCTGTATCCTCAGGGCTGTTTCCTTTGTAGTGAGGATGGCTTCACTTGGGCTTATTGACACTGCACCGGGGAAAAGGCACCTCCACGTTCCTCTGTTTGCTGTTGGACAGGCGCTTCTCCATCCTGGCATAGTGGTGATGTCCCCAGAGGGATGGGAGCTGAGACACTGCCATGTCCTACTGGCTGTGAAGCGAGGTCACAGATGCCTTCCAGGAAGCTGCAGTCAACCTGTCCAGGGAGGCTTGGAGAAGGTCCAGAATTTTCAACGTTTTCCGAATCTTGGAATAGGGTGAGGCCACTGCATAGCCAAGATGGCATTATGAAACTACTCACTGTGCTTCCAGCAGATAGAGAAGTGGGTTTCCTACCTGTTCCATCCCTGCCCATTCTCCAACTAGGATGCAGCGATGGCCCTTTTGAGGTTCTCAGGGTATCTTAAACAATATGCAGCAGATTCTAGAATACTTTTTTTATTGGATAACTGATTTTTATGAATCCTACTTCCTCAGTTTCCTTCTAGCTCCATACTCCTCCCAGTAAGCTACCTGTACCCCCAGACAAGAGGCCAGGTGCTTTGGGGGTGATTGTGGGAACGCAGAGATTTGGGATACATTGGTTTGGCTGCAGCCTTCACCCTTCCCTGCAGGTGCCTCTGAGTCTGTGTTGGTCACGTCTCTTCATAGGCTGAGTAGACCATGGTACCTTGATGCAGGCAACAGAATTAGGCTGTGCATGTGGGTGTGTTTCCCATTCCTCAAAGGTCCCAACTTGACTCTTGTTTAGGAAGGGCTATCACAGGTCCAAAGGAAGTGCACAGACCAAAACAAATGGAACCAAAGGAAGTCGTTATACCACTGTCTGGAAGTTCAGAGTCAGTTTCATCACCCCTAAGGCCTGGATTCTTAGACTTCTAAATATTTTTTAAATTTTTATTTATTTTTGGTTGCTCTGGGTCTTATATTTAAAGTGCAAAATTTTTGTACGTTTTGACATAGTAGGTACCAGTGAAACTATCACCTCAGTCCATCTAGTGAATATACCTATTCCTTCCAGATGCTTCCTGTTGCCTCCCTGTAAGTTCTCCTACCTCTTTCACTGTCTCCCCACCCCACTCAACTACTGATCTATTTTCCGTCACTACCGAGTATTTTCGTTTCCACAGTTTTATATAAATGGAATCATACCGTATGTACTCTCTTTTGTCTGGCTTCTTTCATTTCAAAATTATTTTGAGATTCATCCAAGTTCTTGAGTGTACTGATGGTTCACTCCCTTTATTTCTAAGTAATGTCCAATTGAATAGATACACTAGAGTTTATTCATCCATTCAGTTATTGCTGGACATGGGGACTGCTTTCAGGTTTTGGCTGTTGCAAATAAAGCTGCTATGAACATTCACGTACAAGACTTTTAAAGACGTACGCTTTTATTTCTTTTGGTTAAATGCGTAGGAGTGGAACAGAGGAATCATATAGAAGATGTATGTTTAAGTTCTTGAGAAACCGCCAAACTTTTTTCCAAAGTGGTTTTACCATTTTATATTCCCACCAGCGATGTATGAGAGTTCTAGTTTCTCCATGTCTAACATTTGATATGCTAAATATTTTAGCCAGTTTTGGATGTGTAATGGTGTTTCCCTTATGGCAGAAAGTGGAGAGGAGCTAAAGAGCCTCTTGATGAAAGTGAAAGAGGAGAGTGAAAAAGTTGGCTTAAAGCTCAACATTCAGAAAATGAAGATCATGGCATCTGGTCCATCATTTCATGGGAAATAGATGGGGAAACAGTGGAAACAGTGTCAGACTTTATTTTTGGGGGGGGGCTCCAAAATCACTGCAGATGGTGACTGCAGCCATGAAATTAAAAGACGCTTACTCCTTGGAAGGAAAGTTATGACCAACCTAGATAGCATATTCAAAAGCAGAGACATTACTTTGCCAACTAAGGTCCGTCTAGTCAAGGCTATGGTTTTTCCAGTAGTCATGCATGGATGTGAGAGTTGGACTGTGAAGAAAGCTGAGCGCCGAAGAATTGATGCTTTTGAACTGTGGTGTTGGAGAAGACTCTTGAGAGTCCCTTGGACTGCAAGGAAATCCAACCAGTCCATTCTAAAGGAGATAAGTCCTGGGTGTTCTTTGGAAGGACTGATGCTGAAGCTGAAACTCCAGTACTTTGGCCACCTCATGGACCTTGATGCTGGGAGGGATTGGGGGCAGGAGGAGAAGGGGATGACAGAGGATGAGATGGCTGGATGGCATCACCGACTCGATGGACATGAGTCTGAGTGAACTCAGGGAGTTGGTGATGGACAGGGAGACCTGGCGTGCTATGGTTCATGGGGTCGCAAAGAGTTGGACACGACTGAGCGACTGAACTGAACTGAATGCTATTTCATTATAGTTATAATTTGCATTTTCTTAATGACTAATGATGTTGAGTCTTATGTGCTTATTTGCCATCTACGTACTTTTTTTTTGATGACTCAAGTCTTTTACCCATTAAAAAAATTGGACTGTTTTGTTATTATTGATATTTATGAGTTCTTTATTCTAGACACAAATCCTTTATCAGATATACGTTTCAAAATATTTTTTCTCAGTCCATAACTTGTCTTTGCAATCTCTTAATGGTTTCTTTCAAAGAGCAGAAGTTTTAACTTTGATAAAGTCCAGTGTTTTCCTTTTTTTCCCTTTTATGGACTGTGCTTTTGGTGTTCTATTTAAGAACACCAAAATCTTTGTCTAATCTAAGGTCACAGAGATTTTTTCCTGTAAGTTTTATAGTTCTAGGTTTTACATTTAGGTCTGTGATCTATTTTGAGTTAATTTCTATATGTAGTGTGAAGTGTGATTTGAAGTTCATTTTTGGACTGATGGTGGTTTTGTTGCTAACTCATGTCCGACTCTTGGGACCCAATGGACTGTAGCTTGCCAGGCTCCTCTGTTCATACTGGAGCAGGTTGCCATTTCCTTCTCCAGGGGATCTTCCTGACTCAGGGACAGAAGCTGGGTCTCCTCTGTTGCAGGTGGATTCTTTTCTGATTGAGCCACCATGAGGTGCTTAGTCACTCGGTTGTGGCTGACTCTTTGTGACCCCATGGACTGTAGCCTGCCAGTCCATGAGGATTCTCTAGGCAAGAATACCAGAGTGGGTTGCCATGTCCTCCTCCAGGGGATCTTCCCAACCCAGGGATCTAACCCGGATTCTTTACCTTCTCAGCCACCAGGGAAGCCCAAGAAGACTGAAGTGGGTAGCCTGTCCCTTCTGCAGGGGATATTCCTGACCTAGGGATTGAACCAGGGTCTCCTACATTGCAGGCGAATTCTTTACCAGCTGAGCTACCAGGGAAGCTGTGAGCCATCATACGGCTCTCCAATTGTTTCAGTGCTATATGTTGAAAAGACTACATATATATGTGTGTGTGTGTGTGTGTATATATATATATATATATATATATATATATATATATGTATTTCTCTACTCAGTTGCTTATGCTGCTTTGTCAAAAGTCAGTTGTTGATATATGTGTGTGGGTCTATTTCTGGACTCTTAAGAAGACTAAAAGAGAGTCCTCTTAAATTTTTCTCTGTAATGCAGTTTCTAGTGTATAAGTCTAACAATCTTTTATCAGATTGATTCCTAAGTATTTCATATATTTTCATGCTGCTGTGAATGGTATTTTTCAAAAAGATTAAATTTCTGATTGTTTATTGCCAGCATATAGAAATATGATTGATGTTTGTATATTCATCTTATATCATGCAGCTTTGATAAATTCACTCATTCCAGTAGCTTTTTTGGATGACTCAATTCAGTTATCTCCTAGATAATCGTGTCTTCTGGGAATAAAACCAGTTTTGCTTCTTTGTTTCCCACCTGGATGACATTTTTTTTTTTTCTCTGAATAAAACTTCCAAAAAACGTTAAGTGGAAGTAGTGAGAGAAGACATCTTTGTCTTGCTTGTTCATGATGTAAGGGGGCAAGCATTTATTCTTTCACTATTAGGTGTAATGCTAGCTAAATGTAGGCTTTTTTTGTTTTTGTTTGTTTGTAGGTGCACTTCATCAAGTTGAAGAAACCTTCTGTCCTTAATATGCTGAAATTTAACATTCAAGAGTGGATATTAGACTTTTTCCAATGTTTTTTTCTGGATCATTGAATTGTTTGTATGTTTTTTGTTTGTTTTATTTGGAAATACGGCGAATTATGTTGATTTATTTGAATGCTAAATCAACTTATATCCTGAGGATAAAATTTCATTGGTCATGATATATAATTGATGGAATGATATTACTAAAATTGTTGAGCTTTTGTGTTTATGTGCATAGTGGAGGCTGATTTTAGTTTTTCTTTCTTGTACTATCTCTGTGTAGTTTTGGTGGCAGGATAGGGTTGCCCTGATAGAACAAGATGGGAATTATTCTGTCCGCTTCAGTTTCTGGAGAGTTTGTACTGAAGTACTGTTGCTAGTAGGAGTAAATGATTGGTAAAACTGGACTTTCTGTTCTGAAAAGATCTTAGGCTACAAAATCAATTTATTTAGTAGACATAGAGCTATTTGGGTTATGAGAAATGTAAGAGTTTTGTCTTTGCAGAATCTGTAGTATGTCACCTCCCTTGTTATGGATGTTGTGAATTTGTATCTCCTCTTTTTTTCCCCCTGATCAGTCTGGATAGAGGTTTATCAATTTTTTTTTTTCTCATTGAACCATCTTTTTGTTTCACTGATTTTTCTCTTATTTTTCTGTTTTCTTTCATTAATTTCACTTCTTCTTCTTTCCTTTATTTTGCTTCTTTTGGTTTAATTTTTTCTCTGTTTTAATTTTTAGAGAAAGAACATGAGGTTAACTTGAGACCTTATGTCTTTACCAATAGAGTTCTTAGCATCATACCACAAATTTGATATATTTTGTTTTAATTTTTATTTGCTTTAAAATGCTAATTTCCTTTGGATTTCTTCCTTGACCTATGTATTATATAGAAGTGTATTTCTTAATTTAAAAATATTTAGAGATTTTTCCAGAGATCCTTCTGTTATTAATTTATAATTTAATTCCACTTTGATTAGAGATCATTCTTTGTGTGACATTAGTGTTATTAACTTGAGACTTGTTTTATGGCCCAGTCTGTGGGCCATATTGGCAAGTGTTCCGTATACATTTGGAAAGAATGTTTATTATGGTGTTATAGGGCTGAGTGTACTAGTCAGGAGTCACAGGTAATGATGGAGTGCCAACTAGGTCAGATTGATTGATGGTAGTGTTCAGATTTTTCTAAATTTTGATTTTCTGTATGTAGTGATTTACTGTGTACTTGTTCCATTAACTTTTAAGAGAAGTCTGTTTAAGCTTTTAACAGTAATTGTGGATATGTGTCCTTCCACTTCTATCTGGTTTTTATTTTCTGTGTTTTGAAGTTTGAATGCCAAGTGTACGTGCTTTTGAAGAAGTGACCCTTTTTATCATTATGGGATGACTTTTCCCTGGTATGTCTCTATTAAAACTAAAATGTTCCACGTAGTCAGCATGTAATTAGTTCTTGTTTTTTTTTTTTTGAAATCCGATTTGATCGTCTCTTTTACCTGGGGTATTTAGATCACTTGTATGAAATGTTGTTACTGGTATGAGCAGGCTTACTTCTATCACCTTAATGCTTGTTTTCTGTTTGTTGTGTTTGTGCATGGTTCCTTTCTTCCACCTTCATTTGTATTAATTGTATAATTAAAAATCAAAATCTCTTTTATTGGAGTGTTAGCTATATATCTTATATATGTTTTCCTATTTCAGTTATTTATCTTTACAACATATATTTTCAGTTTCTGTTTGTCTTGGAATGTCCTTACTCTGCCTTTGATTTTTTTTATCTCTTCTAGATATCGGATTCTTGGTTGACAGTTTTTTCTTTTAGCACTTTGAGTACGTTACCCCACTGCCCTCTGGTCTCCATTGTTTCTGATGAGAAGTTTGCTGTTAATCTTTTTATAATTCCTTTGTGTGTGAGGAGTCATTTTTTCTTACTGCCTTAAAGACTTTCTCCTTGTCTTCAGCTTACAGTATTTGACTATAATGTATCAGGTGTGATATCTTTGTTCTTATTCTACTTGGAGTTTTTTTTAGCTTGTTGGATTTGTAGACTAGTGTTCTTCATCAAATTTGAGATATTTTCAGCTACTATTTATTTTAATAATATTTTCTCATCCTCTGCTTCTACTTCCATTATGCGTATATCTGTTTTTAATGGTATTTCATATTTCTCTAAAGTTCTGTTCTTTTTTTTCTTTCTGTTTTCAGTTGGCATGATCTCTACTGATTTATCTTGAAGTTTATGGACTCTTTCTTCTACTAACACAAATCTGTTTTTGAGCCTTGTTAATGACATCTTCATTTGGCTATTTTACTTTTCAACTTCAAGAATTCAATTTGGTTCTTGTTAAGAAATGATTTTCATCTCTTAATTGATATTTTCTGTTTGATGTGTTATAGTTATCAAACGTCCCTTAAAATAAACATGGTTTCCTTTACTTCTTTGAATACCATTGTAGCAGTTGTTTGAAAGTCTTTGTCTGCTATGTCCAAATCTGGGCCCCTTCAAAGACAGTTTCTGTTGTTTGCTTTTCCGCCCTGTTATTCATCACACTTTCACATTTCTTCACAAGCCTCGTAATTCTTTCTTGTTGTTGAAAACTAGGCATTTTAGATCATATATTGTAGCAAACCCAGATACTGATTCTCTCCTTCCACTCCCAACCACCTGTTGTTTGTATTTGGTCATATGTATTTAATGACCAGGCTGAACTCATTCTCTGCGGTTCATCTGTATAACACAGGATCCTATCTAGAATAACACATCGTGTTTAATTGTCTTGTCTTCTTGGCCTCCTCTGATCTGTGAGAGTTTCTCAGGTTCTTCTCATTTCTAATGCCCTTGATTGGTTTGAGGAATACCAGGTAGGTATTTTGTTGAATGTCCTTCAGTTTGGGTTTGTTTGATGTTTTTCTCATGATTAGTTTGGGTTATGGGTTTTTACCAGGAAGATCCTAGAGAGAAAGTACCGTTCTTTTGTCATCCTATCAAATATGCATGCCATCAATATGACTTACCACTGCTGATGCTGGCCTTGATCATGGGACTGAGGTTGCGTCTGGTCTTTCCACTGTAAAGGTACCCCTTCCTCTTGTTATCCTCTGTTCTTTGGAATTAAACCACTAAGCTCAGCCCACACCTAAGGGTGGGGAGTTAAGTGTCACTTTCTTGACGGGAGCATATCCACATGAATTATTTGGAGTTCTTCTGTGTGGTAGATTTGTCTCTTCTCCCTAATTTGTTTAATTACTTAAGTACTAATTTACATAATTGGACTTGTGAATATTTATTTTGTAATTTGGGATATAATCCACTACTGCTGCTGCTGCTGCTGCTGCTAAGTCGCTTCAGTCGTGTCCGACTCTGTGCGACCCCATAGACAGCAGCCCACCAGGCTCCCCCATCCCTGGGATTCTCTAGGCAAGAACACTGGAGTGGGTTGCCATTTCCTTCTCCAATGCGGGAAAGTGAAAAGTGAAAGTGAAGTCACTGAGTCGTGTCCAACTCTCAGTGACCCCATGGACTGCAGCCCACCAGGCTCCTCCGTCCATGGGATTTTCCAGGCAAGAGTACTGGAGTGGGGTGCCATTATTTACTCCAGTTGTTCCAGTTTCGGCCACTGGAAGCTCTTTCAGGTTGGCTTGTGATATGGCTTTGACATATCTCCATTTTTTTTTTTCATCACTACCTTACTTTCTGGCAGCACAAGATGCTCCAGGCTTATTTTGTGTATTTCCTGTCCTAACCCTAGTATCAGCTGTTTCTTCAAGGAGTCCTTGTACTTTTTATTGGAGATGATATTGGAACCAAGATCTGAACCCTAGTCATTCTTAATCCTTTTAGTGCTTACTCTAAAAATAGTTACTCTTTGAGAAAGATGCCTCAGCTGGTCTTTTATTGAGTAAATACATAATGAATGTCAAGTTCTGTACTTGTGGTCATGTTTTTAGTTATTTAAAACTTGCTTTAAATAGAATTTCACTTATTTTTACACATACTAATTGGAAATTCATTCATAATTTGTTGTTATTTTAGTAAAGGGTTATAATTAAATTGGAGATAGGGTCATAATATAATTATTGTTTGTTGTGCTAAAATCAGTCTATTTTACAAATGCCTTCATTCCATTGCCAGTTTTAAAACCACGTGTTTATTATTGGGAGCAAATATGTGGATGAATATTTACTTGAGTCTCTAAATGCTCATCAAATAATTTTTCAGTGTTCATGTGGAAAATTTCAAACACACACGATAATACAGAGAACAATATCCTAAACTTCCAAGGACCCATCAATCAGCTTCAATAATTGGAACTCATGGCCAATCTTAATTCATCTGAACTTGACTTTTTTTTTTTTTGGATTAGCACATAATTTTGAACTTGGAATAGATACCACTGCTTCTTTGTGACTCACAGATACATAACGGAAGAAGCTTGAGTATATGCTAAAGAACATTTCACAGTTGGCCTTTTAAGAGCCAATGAGTAACTACGTGTCATCCCACCTTAGAAGATAAAAGAGCTTAGGAGCCTGTGGGTAGAGTGACACCAAGAATGTTCAGGACAAGTGAGAATTTGAACAAATGAAGGCTCACTCATCTAGAACTCAGATCTCACTCTTCTTAAATAGCCGTGCACGTGCTTGTCACGAAAGCATGCCACTCACACTGGGGCTGGCAGGCTTCTGGGAACAAAATGTGCCAAGCATTTTGCAGTTCAGCCCGAGTTCAGGTTTCTCAGGTCAGGCCAGCACACCCGTTGCCAGAATTTCTTGTGGACTGCTGGAACTTCAGATCTAGGTTAGGCTCCAGTGACTGAGTGTAATTCCTAGAGATTTCAAATTCATGAGAATTAGAAGTTTGTGGGTTGAGATCTGTAGACTGTAGAAGGAGATTTGTTGACTCAGCCATTCAACAAATGTCTCCTGAGTGCCTGCTGTGGGCCAGAGGTTGTGCTGGGAACACAGTGGTGGGTGGGACATGCATAGACCCTGGTACATGGGCCTTGCCATCTTGGAGTATAAGGGCACAGTCACCATGAATCCTACAAGTCACCAGTGACGTTGTGATGTGTTGCGAAGGATGGAAAAGAATGTTAAGAGTACACATCCCTGATTTTGTCTGGGGTATCGGGGAAGATGTTCTGAGGAAGTCTTGTTAAGCTAGGTGAAGCAAGGCGTGTGTGTGTGTGTGTGTGTGTGTGTGTATGCGCACACGCATGCATGCGTGTTAAAGGTGAGCGTGTGGGGATTAAGAATGTTCAAGGTAAAACATTTACTGAATTAAGCCTAATTCAACCCCAGTATCCAAGGGGATAATACCCACAAAGAGACGCTGCGATGAAGAAAGAGCTGAAGCTGGCCAAGGACCCCATAGGAGGCAGTGAGACTGGAGGTGGGTACAGGAGAGGGGCAGGCTGGCCACAGACCCTGCTGGTCTATGGGCTGTGGTGAGAAGCCTGGATGTTATTCCTAAGGCAGTGGGAAACCACCTTAGGGTTTCAGAATGGGGCCTTTGAGAGCCGACCACCATGTGCAGAATGCACAGCGAGGGTGAGGACTGAAAGCAGGAGGAGCAGGTGTTTGCAGAGCAGGTCTGGGTGAGCAGGTTTTGTGACCTGGTGACGCAGAGAAGTGAGATCTGAGAGTGAATTCATAGACGTGTGTATGTATATACATGTGAACAAAAGCTTCATAAAACAACGTCTTTACTATAGCTAAGGCACACTGCAATATTTCATGGTGTGTGTGTGTGTGTTTGAAATAGGCAGAGAGAGGGTGTTCTGGGGCTCTATGGGCCATATTAATAAATCTGGATCTTCATCCAGTATGAAGTGGGATATCACCAAGGTTTGTTTGTTTGTTTGTTTTTTAATTCACCATAGTTTTAGAACAGATTCGTTCTTTGGGAGAAATAACCCTAATAATAATAGAAAATAACAATCAAGAAAAGAGTCTAATGACAGGAGCACATAAATAATTTCTTTAAGTTTCCTCCTCCTTTTCTTCTTTTTGTTTTGGTAGGAGTTGGAAAAAGGGCGAGAGGAAAAGTATTTTTGGCTTTTGGGGCCATTTTATCTCTGTCCATTACTCAGGTCAGCTCTCAAGACTGGCAAGTAGCCGCAGGAAGACAATATGTAAAAAATGGGTGTGGTGGTGTTATCAATAAAACTTTATTTATAAAAACAAATAGTGGGCCAGATTGGCAGGCTGTGGCTTGCTGACCCCTGTCCCGAGGAAGGGAGGTGAATGACTTGTGGGATTTGTGAGGAAGGAGGATTTGTTGAGATAAAGTCAGTGTGGGGGATGATACTTGTCCCACGTGGTCCTCCAGGGGGATCAGAGCAGCTGGAGCATGGTGGCCCTTCTGAGGAAGTTCTGCTGGGACCACAGTGCATTCTTACACTCAGGGTTTGCATGTGGGGAGTCTGGGTTGCAGAAGCAGTTGAAGTTAAGGTCTCATCTCCCAGCCTCAGAGTCAGCCACACACAGAATGCAAACTGTAAACTGGATGTTCGGCTTAGTTTCTTGGGGCTGTGAGACCAAAGCTGGACTTGACACCAGGCCAGGGATTAATTAATACAACCCTTCTGGGCAGAGTTCCCTGCTGTCTGGCCATGCGCAGGGAATGCAGCCTTTGTGTAGAGAGAAACAGCTCTTAAGAGGAGATGGCCTGAGATGGCTCTCCAGGCCACTTTTCCGCTCTCTAGGAATTCCTGGACCCATGCCACACACCTAAATGCGCTGAGGCAGACAGTAAGTTTAAGCAGGTGCCTGAAACGGGTACCATGATGCACAGGGCCAGAGAATGGATATTCAGTGCTCCTGCTGACCCTGGCTGGTCAGAGGTCCTCGCCTTGTGGCAGGATGGGGTCACGGCACCCTTGATTTTAATCCTGGTTGCAGAAACGATAGCATGAAAAATTGTGTGTGTTTTAGACTCAGTGAAATATAGTGGTTTGTATGTGCTTAGTTGCTCAGTCATGTCTGACTCTCTGTGACCTCATGGACCGTAGCCCGCCAGCCTCCTCTCTATGACCTCATGGACCGTAGCCCGCCAGCCTCCTCTGTCCATGAGATTCTCCAGGCAAGAATACTGGAGTGGGTTGCCGTGCCCTCCTCCAAGTGGGTTGTATGTTAGATGATAAACCTGCCTAGCAGAAGGGGGCCACAGATGCACAGGCTGAGTGTGAGCCTCATGGACAAGGAAGAGCTCACCGCTGTAGGAGCAGTGTGGCCAGTCCTCACCACCACCTAGCCCGGCAGCCCCGACAGAAGGACTCTCCTGCAGGGCAGCTTTTCTCCACTCAGACTTGCTCAGGGTCCTGGGAAGGAGCTCAGATAATTTTGGGTTCAAATCCAGGCTCCAGCAAGTGTTAGCTCTATGACTTTGGGCAGATGCCTTGATTTTCCTGGGCCTCAGTTTGCTCACCTGACAAATGGGAACAGCAAGGAGTTGATATGTTGTCACAAGTGCAGTGTTTCTCAGGGGCCTGGCAGGCACTTGGGACAGCCGGAGAACAGCAGCAATTGGTCGTCCGGGAGCTCTTATCCTGGGGGCTTCTTCTCGTGTTCATGTGCTGTCCCTCCTTGTCTTGGCCACGCGTGGGAGACACTGCGTGGGCTTTAGAGGAAGCCCCAGACCGCCTGGGAGGAGGTGACATTTCCTGGGGGTCTCTGCGGAAGTGTGCTCACCGTGTTTAGAGTCTCTTCAGGCTGAAGCATCATCTCTGTAGCCACTTCCCCGTAATGATGTGATGTGGGTTCTCTCTGGCTATTTTAGTCTATTCTTTTATTTAAGATAAGTTACCCCACCGGTGACTCTAAAGAAAGCCTTTAAGCAACCACATACACTCAATTTCTGAAGTGGTTGGGCCCTTGGGATTTAATTTTAAACCAGAAACCATATCACAAGTTGGATGCCCAGGCCAGCCCACCAAAGTCTGCCTCTAGCTAAAGCTGCAGGGTTACTCTACTCATCAGAGCAGCGTGTCGGCCTCCCACATTTGTATAATACATTGGTCCCGGAGGAAAATGCATCCTGAGTCTCAGGTAGAAACGCCAGAAGTGTGTTCCCCGCAGCAACAACTGTCTCAGAAGCCAGGTTGAAGGCTTGGGTAAAGAGTCAAGTCCCCACCAAGAAAAGTCCCTCAGAGTTTCAAGACCGCCAGCAGAGCATCGCGCTCCTTGCTTTGTCAGAAGAGTGCACACTCATTGCCAGGGTGCTTCCTGTTGTTGGGATCAGATAAAAATGACAAGGCTCACCGGGGGTGTTGTGCATGGGTAAATTTGCACTGCCTGGTCATTGGGCACTCAGTGGGGTCTTTCATAAACGTGGTGGGAATGGCATCACCTCTGCACGGGCAAGCCTTGTTCCTTGTTTCTGTCTCCTTGCTTCCTTTGGTCTCTGGCATTAAGAGTTCAGGTGACTGTCCATGGTTTACAGGGTCCAACATGGAATCCAGTATGTCCACAGGGAGGGGAAGTGGCAGGTGGAAGTGGAGGCTGGGGGAGATATTCCAGGGCGAATATCTCCTCAGTTGGTGGGAATATTGGATAGTTTCAGAGCCCTTGGGGAAAACCTGAATTCTCCTTTCTTTGCACCTTCATTCGTGACCTTCCTGTTTCTGCCTGTATGTTGTTTTGCTCTGTAATACCTTTAGAATGTCAGGGTGTGGGAAGCAGGGACATTGTTGGGAGATGACCCAGCACAGGGAATATCCATGATGCTCTTGAAACGCCTCCTGAATTCACGGGCTTCACCGCAGTGATGCCAGGGGAGGCAGGCTGGGGCCAGAAAGAGGTGGCCAGGGCAGACTCAGAGACTCCTCGGGTTCCCCTGGGCCAAGTCATCGTCTCTGCGTAGACAGACGCAAGCTGAGAGCAAGGTGCTTCCTGTCCCCGTGACCGCGCAGCGTGAAGCTGGCGGTGATGGCCTCCCTGGCTTCCTGTTGGTGTCTGGGCTCCTAGGGGAGACAGCAGCACGCAGGGGCTCAGAACTGGGGTCCCCAGGTGACCTTGTTTTCCTCCAGTGCAAATACTTGTTTGTCTCAATTTTGGGTTGTTGGCTGGTCCCCGTGTTGGAAAAGCGGGAACTCCCTGCAGAGCTAAAAACAATGTGGAGATTCTTGAAATTCAGTGCATGCCAGTGACAAATGGTCTTGTTCAAAGGAAGTCTCGCAGACTGTATTCCGAGATGGTGATGCCGAAGATGTCAGTGATGGTCCTGGTGATCCTGGCTTGTGTTAAATCCCTGCTGTATGCCGAGTATGTTTAATACAGCAACCCGTGAGCCAGGCTTATTCCCCAGTTACAATGGGCAACCTGAGGCTCTAAGAAGTTAGATGGCTTACTCAAGGCCACACAGGCTCCTGCTTCTAACCTCCTTCTGGGGCATGGCCAAGGAATCTACATTTTTTTAAACCAAAGACCCCAGAGGGTCTCCAGACTCTAGTTTGAGAAACACTGCCTAGACTTCAAGTTCATAGGAGGCAAGAGCTGTGTCTGTCTTGTTCAAGGCTCCATTTTTAGGGCCTGGCCTGGGCCAGAGACACATCACGTGCTCCATCAGTGCTTATCAGAAGGATGGATGAGTGTTGTTCTCTTCCAAGCAGCCCCTTGGGAGCCCCAGGGACTCCTGCCCAGCTCCCGGGGAGCATTGCAGCGTCAAGGCCAGAGCTCCGGCCCTAGAGCAGTGTGCTGGGCTGCTGCCTTCTGCCCTGGCCAGAGTCCTTCATCCTTCCCTGTTTGTCTAGGTCCCAGGCCTTCCGTGCCTCTGGTCAGTCCCTTTCTTAGGGACCAGGCTTCTGTCTCCCACCAAGGCCTGGCTGCTGGGACCCTCTAACCTGAGCAGGCTTTCCTGAGGCTCCTGCCAGTCCCCTGTTCTGGATTTTCCATCCTGTGACCACCTCCGGCACACACACACCTGCCACTGGAGCCTGGGGTGTCAGGTCTCGTTGGCCAGACTGGATGTCCAGCTCCTGCTGCTGCGTCCTTTCCCCATAGTGAACAGTCCTACTCCCGAGTCTGGCTACCATCCTGGCCAGCTTGCCTGGGAGCAGTAAGTCAGTGCTGGTCAAGATGGTCAGGTGATATTAGGCCCTGGAGAGGATAGATTCAAGTTCAACTCTCGACCCTTAAGCAAGCACTGTAACTCTGAAAGCCTCAGTTTCCACATCTGTAAATCAGGTATGATGGTTTCTCCCACGGGGTGATGTGAGGATTAAATGGAATCATGCGTATGAGGTGCTCAGTGTTGCGGTAGCCACAGGTTATCACTGTTGTATCGATTGTGCGAATTTACCATCTATCATTAAACAAGTTGTGAGTTTTCCTTGCAGGTCATATTAACAATGAGTGCTATATATTCACATTTTATTTTAAATTAGGTCCCTTAGTTTTATGCAACGACAAAGCAAAGCCCACTACTCACTCTCCACGTGGCCAGTAAAGCAGTGAGATTGACTTGGGGTGCATTCTTGTGTCAGCTTTGTGACCAACTCATCTCACCCCTCTGAGCCTCAGTTGCTGCATCTGTGAAGTGGAGATAATCGCCTGTTGTGGGTTTGTCTGAGTGGTTTAGCGGCAGAGGTGGGGAAAGCACCCAGCAGGCGCCAAACAGCAGACGCTTCTGTTTGTGCAGAGCCAGGTACCTTGTGCATCTCTATGGGTCCCACCCTGCACCGCTGGCCTTTCCAGTGAGAAGCTTATTAGGATTGGATCTGCGCAGCACAGGCCTCGTTTGTCTCCACAGATCACATGGAAGCACTGTTCCAAGAGCCGTGGTTTGCATGCCGGGGAATTTTGGGAATATGCTGTGCACCCCACCCCCACCGCCAAATATACTTGCACATCCTATTCTTTGCACACTTGCAATCATCAGTCATTTAGTTTAAATACTTACCTGCTGTCTGTCTTCTGTGTGTCCTGGCCCACCCTCCAGATCAAGGGCCTTGTCTGTGCACTTCACTACTCCCTGTCCCCAGCAGGTCTCTTGAATACTTGTCGCTTCCCTGACCATGGTGGATGCTCTGAGTGTTGGAATAGCTACTCCTCTTGTGTAGCTGCTTAGTTGGGATGTTAAGGGTGGTTGTGGTCTTCCCAAGTCAGGGGTCCCTGGTGATTGTGCAGAGGTCGTGATTTGGGGTCCCGCAAGGATTCCTGTGTTCTCAAGCCAGTGCCAAGATGCAGGGGTGCGGTGTGTGTGAGTCCCTCCTTCCTCAGGGCCTGGGTCAGACACAGCACCTCCTCTCTGCTGCCTGCTCTTTGCAACCACTGTGTCACATGGCGTGAACCAAGGTCCCGCTTGGGTCTGTGTGTTGTGCTTCAGTGACGCTCACTCTGGCCTCACCTCCGTTGGTCCTCCAGGTGAGTCAGATGTAATCACTCATTTGCGTGAGCTTAACCACCCACTCTGTGTCTGCTGATGTTTCTGTCTCAGGGTTTTGTCTCTGCTCCCAAGTGCCCTGAGGCCTGCTCTGAGCTTCTGGCTACCTCCTACCTGGTGGGATTGATTGACATGCCATATCCATGCCGCTCTGTGGACTCTGTCCACTGAAGGAACGTTACAAGTGCTCACCTTTCATCTCATCTCCGAAGTCGGAGCTTAGATGAAAGGCAGTGGTAACCTACTTTTGGCTAATTTACCTTTCCCTGGGCAACCCTGGGTGAGCCTCAGGGTTAGTTGATTGAATGTAGAAAGCGAGATGGTATTTCTTCTTGGGGTTCCCAGGTTGGAGTGTGTGTGAGGTATGCTGGGGTTTATGAAGCAGAACAGTGGGGTGAACAGAGAGAGCTGGGGTCAGAGATAGGGTAACAGGCTTTATTGGAGCAGCCAGAACCATGGCAGGTACAAGGAAGTCTGATCTGATGCATGAGCCACAGAACAGATGTGTACATGGTGGGTGACAAGCCAGATGGGCAGCAGTCTCTTGGCTTATTTAGTTTATTGATGATATGCAGTGAGATCCCTAAAAGTATCTAAGACAACAGGAGGAAAGGGCCCCCCTGCAGTTTAGGGGCTCACAGGATTGAGGTTCAGTGTCAAGGCTTGAGCTAAGTGGTCTGGGTTTGGGGATAGTATTTCAGTTCCAGTGTTTCAATTAACATGGCTGTAAAAGAAACCACCCCATAAATTCATGGTATAAAGCATTTAAAAAATGCTCATGGATTCTGCAGTCAGAAATTCAAACAGGGAAACTGGGAACAGCTTGTCTCCTCTCCACAGTGTCTGGGGCGTCCACTGGGAAGACCTGAGGGTGTGGGTGACTCGATGGCCAGGGGCTGGAATCCTCTGGAAGCATCCTTGCTTGCATGTCTGGTTGGCTGGGACCTGAGCTGTGTTGTCACCTGGAACACTCACGTGTGGTTGCTCCACATGGCCTCTCTCGGGCTTCCTCACAACGTGGCTGCTGAGTTCCAAGGATGCGTGTCCCAGGAGAGCACGGTGGAGATGAATGGCGCTCTTATGGTCTAGGCGTAGAAGGGTCACTTCCATAAATTTTACTGACAGAGGCAGGGTGGTGGAGCAAATGTCAAGGTCGTGGTCATCCTCCACTGACTGACTGAAGCTAATCAGAGGTTTAGAGGGATCTTTTGAGCTCTGGGTTAAACCTCACATCTTAAATAGTGACCCATGGCGACTGCCGCAGTGCGTCTGAATGGTCATTTGATTTAATTAAAAATGCTGCCCATCTCCTGTATGTTTCCAAGTGATGATCTGATTGAGTCACCCGAACAATTTCAGAATTTCCCCCCAGTGTGGTATACTCACAGCCCCTCCTGGCTTCTCTTAAAACCCTAGCCTGTCCCCGGTGGCTCAGCAGTAAAAGAATCTACCTGCCACGCAGGAGACGCAGGAGACTCGGGTTCAATCCTTGAGTCAGGAAGATCCTCTGGAGGAGGCCATGGCAACCCACTCCAGTATTCTTGCCTGAAAAAGCCCATGGACAGAGAAGTCTGGCGGGCCACAGTTCGTGGTGTTGCAAAGAGGCGAACACAACTGAAATGACTGAGCTCGGCCCGGCAGCTCTCCATCCACCCATATTTCCATCCACATTTCTGCCCACCCTTGCACCATCTCCCATCCTCCTAGCACTTATTAAGCATCTACTGTGTGCTGTGAATTGCATAGGGCATTACGAGCTGCAGGAGGAGAAGAAAAGAAGACAGACTCTAGCAGATCACTGGAAATTGCAAGGAACGGGCTGCCTGGAAGAGGTAGTCTTGCAGTAGTGAGTAGGGCTGCTGGGGGCAGTGGAGAGGTTCTAGCCTGTAGCTGAGCCCTTTATTAAGGCTGGCACACCCACTGGACCTCAGTGCCCTCGGCTTCCATATCCAGTGGCCTCCCGGGCTCGTCCCTCGGTTGGGTATTGGCAGAAAGTCGCCATTTTCTGCCGAGGGGCACTGGCTAGTGCCCCTGGGCTGGAAGTCACTGAGCTCGTGGCACCCGGTGGCTAGCAGACTGACAGAGCCAGCTGTGCATCCCACATAAATCAGATGAAGGGCGACAGATGTGTCTGCTAGCAACTGCATTTTCTTTTCACCGCCCGTTTCCCTTTGCTCCCAGAGCTGGGCACGGCGGCTCAGGGCTGCCTTACCATACGCACCTTTCAAGGAGGGTGTTACGCATTTCCACTCCAAGCACCTGCTCAGGCTTCAGGAGTCCTCCTCCCCCGCTCCTCCTGGCCGCCCATCTTCTCCCATGCGGTGGGGAGGAGACACAGCTGCCCCTGGACCACTGCTGCTTGGGATGGGATTATTTTCCCTGCATTCGTGTCCACGAGTATTCAGTTTCTTGCCGCCGTGGTGAGGCATTGGGACACATGAGGGGCTAGCTGACACGTGGAGGAGCCAGCAACCTGCATCGCTGTGATGCTGATGAATGAATCAGAGAGAATTTCAAGGGCAGACAGAGGACGCTAGGCAGCGATCGCTCACACCGGTGGTTTTGTGCACAGTCGCCAGGTGGCCAAGTGGTTATTTTGGAAGAACTTTGGGGGCATTATTTTAAAGCAGATGCAAACGTACTTGCATGCAGTTGAATCACAGTGGTTGGATATTTTCTTTCTTTCTTTTTTTTTTAAAGTGTGAAGAATAATTCTCTGCACTCAGTCTCCCCTTAACCTTACAGCCTCGTCATTCCCCACACGCTTGGCTTGGGTGATCGAGTGAGTGAAGCTGGTTGATCCAATCCGGCTTTGGTTGGATGAATGATAATTCAAGATCCTGTTGTGGTGCCCGTCTCTCGGTGCCATATTGAATATGGTCAGGGCATTTTGTTCTTTCTGGGGACATCAGGCGTGGGGTCAAGCTGAAGAGTAGAGGCAGTCTGAATGTCTCTTGAAATGTCAGGTTTCAGGCTTAGTGACTATTGGCTAAGCTCCTCTTAGGGCCAGCGTGCTGATGTGTGCTCAGCTGCTCAGTTTTGTCCAGCTCTTGTGACCCCGTGGACTCTAGCCCGCCAGGCTCCTCTGTCCATGGGATTCTCCAGGCAAGAGCACTGGAGTGGGTTGCCATTTCCTTCTCCATCTGCCGTTTCCTTCTTCCTGACCAAAGGGATCAAACACGAATCTCCTGCATTGTCAGGCGGATTCTTTACCACCAATCCACCTGGGAAGCCCTCTCAGAGCCAGGGGGTGTTGCTTTATAAAACGTTCAATCCTCAGAACAAACATCTGAGAGAGAAACTGTTATCCCTACATTTCTGAAGAGGAAAGGGAGGCTCAGAGAAGTCAAGCAGTTTGCTGAGGGTCACACAACGAGCAGATGGAATTAAACCCCAGAGCTCTTAGGATCCAAAGCTCGAGCGCTGTCTTCTACTCTGCATCCCAGGTGGTCAGAGGAGGAGCGAGCTTTTTGGTATGGGAGAGCCAACTCATGAAATGTTAATAAAAACGGAACTTTCTGTTAAACACGCAAAGTATTCCCATCTCTGCCCGTCCCAGGTATCCACACAGGTGTGTTGACCCGCCTCCCTCCACGTCGTCAGCGTCTGGTTCCCAGCATGAGACTTTTACTGATTCAGAGATTCTGACATGAATGGTTCAAGATACAGACTTTATAGTTTGCGGAACCCATTGAGTGGTTCCTTCTGTGCTAAACGTGAGAAGCCCTCACTTCCCGTTGTGCCATCTGCTGTGTCCAGAAAGTTGTCTTCTTGGTAATGGCCCTGCTTGATCAAACCCTCCCACCTCTTCTTCTCCCATTAACACAGTCGGCCTGAAAGCCTTATACAACCGGCCAGCCTTTCAACAAAACCTTTCCTTCCTGTTGGTATGCTTTGCCCTGAGTGTTTGCATGTTGCGAAGGGGCCATTGTTTCCGTATTTACATCAAGCAGCAGGCTGCAAATTAGCTTCAGTGACAGACTGAAGATAACCAGCTGTAGTTCAGGATTCAGACTGGAGCTCGTACAAAAATATGTGTTCACAAAACTAAAATTTCAAATTACTTCCTTCACGTCTTGAAATAAATAGGGTGCTGTGTATGTGATATGCAGTGAAGAACTATTTCTGATTTTTTTTAGCAGAACTGAAAATTAGCCTATTGAAAACCCTTCTTGGCGACTTAGCTTTTTAAAAATGTAAAACACAGCTCTGTGTTGCCTGTGTGTATACTTGTGTAAACAAATATTATTGTTTTCCCAGCCTTTGTTTTGATCCTGTTGATCAGTTTACATACATTTGTTTTCCTTTTTCATTTAACAAACAATATATTAAAGTCATTTTCTATTAATATTTGGTTACATACTGTCTGTAATTCTAATGTTCCAGGGCTTTGCATTCACACACGTGGGCACACACAGACATAGCACACACATACACACACGCTGCTTTCACAATGAACATCTTAAATGCATGCGTTTGTCTCTTACAGACATTAAATTATGCCTGTAATTCCTATTGAACGTGCTTAATGTTTCCTTGAGTGGGATTACCTGGTCAAAAGACATGGGCATAACGGTATATATTGCCAGATGACCACAAGAAGGGCTGGACCAGTTTATTAATAATAATGCTGCGTATCTCCTTTAAAAATTAAGTCAACCGTGGAAGAACATTTTTCCACGTACAGCAAGTTCTGTTAGAGTGTGACTTTGGTGTCCCTAAAAATCACTGTGCTATCCAGAATCCCACGATAAAAAACTCACAGGGTTTATAGAAGTGGGCACAAGACTTGAAAACTTTGTCAGTGACACCGTCCAAAAGAGAAGGCAGCACAGTTCTGCGCATGTGAAATGGTTAAGAAACACACGGTGCACGCGTGCATAGTCACTTAGTCACGTCCGACTCTGTGCGGCCCCGTGGACTGCAGCCCGCCAGGCTCCTCTGTCCATGGGATTCTCCAGGCAAGAGCACTGTAGCGGGCTGCCGTGCCCTCCTCCAGGGGATCTTCCCACCTCAGGGATCCAGCCCCTGTACCCTGCAGCTCCTGCAGTGGCAGACAGGTTCTTTACCACTGTGCCACCTGGAGGGCCCTAAGAAACTCGTACCTTCAACAGTGCCTGTGATTGGAAGTTGGCCTGCAGAAGTGGGTTTGAGAGGAAGAAGGCGATGGCACCCCACTCCAGTGCTCTTGCCTGGAAAATCCCATGGGTGGAGAAGCCTGGTAGGCTGCAGTCCATGGGGTTGCAAAGAGTCAGACACGACTGAGCGACTTCCCTTTCACTTTTCACTTTCATGCATTGGAGAAGGAAATGGCAACCCACTCCAGCATTCTTGCCTGGAGAATCCCAGGGACGGCGGAGCCTGGTGGGCTGCCGTCTATGGGGTCGCACAGAGTCGGACACGACTGAAGCAACTTAGCAGCAGCAGCAGCTGAAGAGGGGTTGTGAATTTGGAAGGTCATCTGAATGGAGGAAGCTTGAGGATCACTGTGGCTCATAACACACGTGGTGAGCCGAGGCTTCTGGTAGATGCATGAGGGGTGTGTGTGTGTGTGTGCACACGCATGCTCATGTCTACATATTTTACGTGGGATTCTGCATTCGTCTAGTGTGTTTCCAATGGGTAAAGATTGTGTACATGCGAACACAAAATTTGCATTCTGTTCAAATTGTACCTTCAAATTAGTCACATTGGAACAAATTTGTGTTTTCAAAACAAGTTATAAGCAGAACTCACTGTGCTTTTTTCTATTTGTATTTCCTGTTGTTGGGCTGGCGTCTTATGCTTCTGTTCAATTTGCAAACAGGCGCTGTGTTTCCTGAAGAGAGTTTTATCTTTGTATTTAAAAAATAGGAAAGTAGATAGGTAATTGCCTCATTTTGCTTTATAATAAATAAGGATTGCATCAATTTTATGTTATAATACAGACTCCATCGTTACTAGATTCTTCTCTACTCTGTCTTCATACTTTGGAGCTGGGAACAATTTAACTACAAAATGAGTGTCTTGTATTTTCCGTTTCTAAGTTTAGAAAAAAGGACCATGCCTCTTATTTTCTGTTCGTTTTTAAGAGATCTGACTACCAGCTAATATTTATTGATTGCCTCCTGGGTACAGTGATGCCCTTTGCATTCTCAAGGGACAGGTTGAGTTTTCTTCTTGATGCAGATCTTCTCTGAGCCTCATCCTCAAAATGGGATGGTGTTGGTGTCCTCATCAGGGAGTGATGAGGCTGTACCAAGATAGGAAATGTGTCTTTTCCATTTCCTATTGGGTGAAGGAGCGTTTCCCCCCATCCTTCCATCCCATGTTGGTTTTTCCGATGACCTAACATCCCCTACCACCTTCCTAAGGAACATGGCGAGGGAAAGGCTCCATCTTTGCCCCACCAATGAGGAATTTGGTCTTAGGAGCCCTTCTGCAGAAGAGGAACCACTGGCCTTGCTTTCTGGATAATCGCAAGGTGACCTCGACACTCTCAGCACCCTGACACTGTACTGGAATAGAAAACACTTGTGGCGAAAGAGACATCAGTGGTCTGTCACTGGAATTTCCCCAGGGAAGGGCAGTGAAACAACTGTGCCGTGCATGACAGCCCCCTTGAAGTACCAGCCCTTGACCTGTGCCAGGGTTCAGAGGAGCTGCGTCCCCTAGCTGAACAGGGCTATCTCTCTGGAGGGCTAGGTATGGCCGTTCTGTTGCAAATGGGTTATTTTGTACAAACACAAAAGCTGATAAAAACAAGGAAAAGATTATGACTTCAGTGTAGGTTTAGGCATTAGATTGACACCACTAAATTATCTGTAGTTTGGTGAAGCTAACCTGGGGAAACTGTTCTGGCCTCTATGAGACTACTTCTTTGATAGAGGATTTAAAATCATAGAACCAGGGGGACTTCCCTGGCGGTCCAGTGGTTAAGAATCCACCTCTTAATGCAGGGGTTGTGGGTTTGATCCCTGGTCAGGGAACTAAGGGGGCTTCCCTAGTGATTCAGATGGTAAAGAATCTACCTGCAGTGTGGGAGACCTGGGTTCCATCTCTGGGTCGGGAAGGTCCCCTGAGAAGGGAGTGGCTACCCACTCCAGTATTCTTGCCTGGAGAATTCCATGGACAGAGGCGCTTGGTGGCCTACAGTCCATGGGGCTGCAAAGAGTTGGACACGACTGAGCGTGTTTTCCTCCCTGCAGCCTCAGCCCTTGATTCCTCCTCGTCCTTTTTCCAGGTGGTCCCTGCCTACACTGTAGACCTCAGCCTCATTCTTCTCCATATTTTCTGTGACCCAAAGCTTTCTTGTCACCGTGCTAATTACTTGTGGAATGGGGAAGGTTTCCTATGGGGCTGTCCCATGCTCCCAGGTTGATAATTCAGTGACAGCTCATTGTTTTCTGGAAGCTAGGATCAGCAGTGACTTCTTTCCAAACATTTAGTGCACTTAACTGTGTGTTGACTAGTAGCTGTCTCCCACTAGACTGCAGGCTCAAGGGAAAGGACCACACTTGACTTTACTCACTGCTGAACCTCTGGTGTCTACCACAGTGCCTGGCATGGGATAGCAAAGGTCACTCAGTCCTGTCCAACTCTTTGTGACCCAATGGACTGTACAGTGCATGGAATTCTCCAGGCCAGAATACTGGAGCGGGTAGCCTTTGCCTTCTCCAGGGGATCTTCCCAACCCAGGGATCGAAGCCAGGTCTCCTGCATTGCAGGTGGATTCTTTACAAGTTGAGCCACAAGGGAAACCCAGGAATACTGAAGATGGTAGCCTATCCCTTCTGCAGTGGATCTTCCCAACCCAGGAATCGAACTGGGTTCTCTTGCATTGCAGCAGATTCTTGAGCTATAAGGGAAGGCGTGTGATAAGCACTCAATAAAGTGTTTGTTGAGTGAACAAGTTACATCTTTAGTATTATCTCTGAGAGAGTAGCTGTGGCTGCCTGGAGTGTTTCACTGAAATAATAATAATGGTAATTATTATATGGTTATTCTGTAAATGATGTGATAAAACAGGGTAACTAGAACAGTCCTTAGAGGACCCCACAAGAGGGCCCTTTGGCCTGAGCCAGGGCAGGGTGACCAGGAGACTTGCCATCTGGCAACTTGATCGGGTGGTCATTGACCCCTGGGCACCAGATCTGGTCCAGTGGACATTAGGAGTGATCTAGCTGCTACTGCTAAGTCACTTCAGTCGTGTCCGACTCTGTGCGACCCCATAGACGGCAGCCAACCCGGCTCTCCCGTCCCTGGGATTCTCCAGGCAAGAATACTGGAGTGGGTTGCCATTTCCTTCTCCCATGCATGAAAGTGAAAAGTGAAAGTGAAGTCGTGTCCGGCTCCTAGCGATCCCATGGACTGCAGCCTACCTGGCTCCTCCATCCATGGGACCTTCCTGGGAAGAGTACTGGAGTGGGGTGCCATTGCCTTCTCCGTCCAGTTGCCAACTCAGGAGCAAGACAATTTGGAACTGCACCGCAGTCCTGAATCAGGGAAGCCCTGGTGCTCCATGTTTTCGTGTTTCAAACATTTGTGGTTCACCTGCTCTGTGACAAGCCTTGGGGTTCACAGTTGAAAAACACAGTCTTTACTTAGCATCAAGGAGTTCACAATCTAGTCTGGGGAAATAAATGAATTTTTAAGACACAGTTCTATGTACATATGGTTTCCTGTGAATGAAAGGAAATTCATAAATATAAAGGGTATAAATTCAAATCCTGCTCCCTGGACGTAGCCTTAACAGCCTTTCTTCTTTTTGCCCAAGGGTATGTATTCTACATGTTCAGGTTTTCTCTTCCTATTAATATTTCCTTCTTGTCTTCTTGTCTAAGTTTCCGTGTGTCCTATGCTACATGATTGAGCTAATTCTCTAATACAATTTTATATCATGGTACATCAGCTACAGACTTAGTAGCTGAAAATGACAGCTGATTGTTTCTCATGATTCGGTGGGTGGGTTGGGTGGGTCTCTTGGTATCTTAGGCTCATTCACGCAGCTGAGATGCAAGGTCCAAGGTGGCTTCACCCACCTTTCTGGCACGTGGTGCTGGCAGCTGGCTGGGCACGTCTGGTCTTTTCACTCTCTGTGGGCTGGACCTGGTGGTCTCAGGGCAGTGGACCAAGGAGGTGAAATTAGATGCTCCAGTGTCTCTTAAGGCTTATTTAGAGTTTGGAGTTGAATGACATCGTTTCTATCACATTCTGATGGTTAAAGCAAGTTACAAGCCTATTCTGGATTCCAGGGCTGGAAAATACACTCCACCCTTTGGTAAGAAGAGGGGTGAAATCCCATTGCAAAGTGGGGTGGAAGCAGAAAGATGTTATTTATTAAGGGCCATAACTGGAACAATCTAGGATTCCCTGAAGCTATGAAAAATCTTTGTTTTCCATTTAATAGTTCATCACTTTCCCACATCATTGAAACCTATTTGTAGATGAAGTTTTTGTTTGTTTGTTTGTTTTAGAGAGTCCATGTTTCATTTTAACCTGCTTGTTAGAGATTTAGATTTTAGTCTGCTTCCGTGTATACATACTTCATGTATACGAACTTCATGTATACTTCCGAGTGTGATGCTTTGCCAGGTTTTTGGAGTCCTTGAAGAGGCATGGCTGTGTCAAAGAGTGTGGGTGCTTTAAGGCTCTTAATACATATTGTAAAAATCCCTTCTGAAAGTTGTAACACTTCACGACAGTCCATCCCCTTGTCAGCATTAAGCATTATTGATTTTCAGAAAAAAGCTTTAATCTGATGGATTAAAAACCAGAATCTCACTCTTGTTTTTGTTTACATTATTTGCTCATTCATTAAAGTGTTTTTACGTATTTAGTAGCCACTTGTATATACTATCCGTGAATAGTTTCTTCATGCCCTTGGCTTATTTATGTACCTTTCTTAATGATGTTCCTGAGATTTTCATGTGGTAATTATTTAAGCTTTCATCTGACATGTTTCTTGCATGTCTCTTGAGTTTTTTCCATTTCATTGTGTACCTTTTGATTTTTGTTCTAGTTTTATAAACAGCTTTTGTTTCAGAGTAAAAAATTATTCTTTTAAAATATACAGTGTCTTTCAACTAAAACTAAGATGGCTATCCACCTCCATTTTATTCTAGGTATGTGGTATGTGTGTGTGTGTGTGTTTTTCAGCTCTCTGGCTCTTGGAACCGCCTGGAATTAGTTTTTAAAGAAACACCAAACTCTGATTCCTCTGTTGTGAAGTGAGGATCTGTTCTCACCTCATTTCTGTTTAATTGTCCCACTTACCCAAGAATTCTTCGTTCCGGCACTCACTGTATTCCTGCGTCTGTCTGGCTGCAGTGGGTCTTCGTTGCAGCATGCAGAGTCTTCCGTCTTGGTGTGGCGCGCACGCTTAGTCGTGGCATGTGGGATCTAGTTCCTGGCCAGGGGTCCACCCTGAGCTTCTTGCATTGCGAGTGGAGAGTCTTAGCCACTGGACCACCGGGGGAAGTTCCTCTTTGGGCATTAATTTTTGATGCAACTTTTTCCCCCCTTCAGGTTCTATTTCCTAATATGCTAAGGATTGTTTCTGGGCTTACTCCCTTATTCACTTGATTTTTTTTTTTTTCTTGCCTGAATACTTGGCTCACAGTGATTGTGACTTTATATTGGGTTTTATTTTATAATTGTGGAAAGAACCTCCTCATTCTTCTTTTTCAAAATCTCTTGACTATTTTTGTTTAATTCTCCCAGAGATACTTGAGAATCCTTTAAACAGTTCTGTAAATGGGCCTATTGGGATTTAGATTGTAACTGCATTATTTTTATCGATCAGTTTGTCATGATCTGACATCTTTAATATATTAAGACTTTCCATCCAGAAACATTGTACATACAGCTCCATTCATTTGAGCCCTTTAAAATATCTCAGCAGAATTTTGTGGTTTTTCCTCTTAACGGCTTCTCAATATTTCTTGTAAAAGTTAACCTCTGCTATTTAATCTTTCTGGTTGCTTTTTGGAATGGGCTGTTTTCCCATTATATCTTCTAAGTGGTGATTTAGATTGTATAGGAAATGCATTAATTTAAAAATATTTTTATTGATTTAACAGTGGCATAGATACTATATAAATAGCGTGCGTCAAAAAAAGTTAAGCAGTGCAGAAAACTATTGAATAAAAGGGAAAGAACCCCTTACTGCCTCTTCCCTGATCCCACTCCCAGCCTGAGAGCCAAGCGTGTTAAGGATTAGGCAATAGTCAGAGACAATTAACAGTGAAATAGCCTAGCCCTGTCTTCATTTGCATATGCATATTTTGACATGAATGGAATCATACTATTAAATCAAAGCATACAGCTCTATTTTAATTTATTTGATCATTGTTGTATAGTCAGGATGGGTACCCAGAAGCCAAACTGCTGGGCCAAGGGTTTGTGCAGTTTTTATTCCCAGTGGTTTGATGCAATAAAGGGTTATTTCTCATTCATGCTTCAAGTGCAGGGCGGGTTGGTAGGGGGGGGATAGGCTCCACCCAGTCCCATGGGGGCCCAGGCTGATGATGGAGTCTTAACTATCCTAGCTGTACCAAAAACATTTGACACTTCCATGGTTACTAGCATGGAGTAGACAAAGCGGGAAATAATGTTTTTGTTCAGAGGGGACGCACAGTTCTGCTCATTGGCCTGAGCTAGTGGATATGACCCTAAATATAAATACTCTGTGTGCGTGCAGGTAATAAATTTTAAGATATCTGTGCATTTAAACTTTGTATAGGTATCTATTAAATTACTCTTAAGGGTATTACAAAAACTTCCCTGGTGGCTCAGTGGTAAAGAATCCACCTGCCAATTCAGGAGATGCAGGTTCAATTACTGGGTTGGGAAGATCCCCTGGAGAAGGAAATTGCTTGGGAAGTCCCATGGACAGAGGAGCCAGGTGGGCTACAGTCCCTGGGGTCGCGAAAGAGTCGAACACGACTTAGAAACTAACAACAAAGAGTGTTACACTCTGATAAAAGGCATACGTGGGTGTTCATTTCCCCACACTCTTGCTAATGAATATTATCAACCTTATTTCTGTCCGTTTTCTTCATTGTTCCATTGCTACTTTCCCTGATTAGCGATGAGACTGATCATGTTTTTGCATGCTATATCCATTTTTATTTCTTTGAATGTTTTATTCTGATTCTTTACCCATTTTTATTGTTTAAAATTTTTTTTTTGTTGGTTTCAAAGTTCTTAAAAAGGATTTGGACATTAACACGTTTGTCATAAGTGTCACTGTCTTGTCATTCTGTCTTTTGTCTTTTGTTTTAACTGATGGACCGACGTTGATGTATCACTGTCCCATTGTACACACTGTGGCGCTGTACATTCTTTGAGCTTGGAGACATGTATGATGACACATATCCATCGTCACACGCAGAGTTTCACTGCCCTGAGAGCTCTCTGTGTGCCACCTGTTCCGTTTTCCCTCCCCAACCCTTGGCAACCATGGATCATCATGAAAGTTGTGAAAGTGAGTGGCTCAGTCGTGTCCAACTCTTTGCAACCCCATGTACCCACCAGGCTCCTCTGTCCATGGACTTCTCCATGCAAGGATGCTGGAGTGGTGTGGTAGCCAGCCATTCCCTCCTCCAGGGTATCTTCCTGACCTAGGGATCGGACCTGGGACCTCCTGGATTGTCGGCAGATTCTTTACCATCTGAGCCCTGGGGGCAGTTCTAAATGTTTATCTGAGGGTCTCTGTATGTCCACTCTTTCATTCCTATTATAGGTTACTTGAGTTTTTGTGTTCTTTGCTGTTATGTCTGGCTTGAAGTTTATCAATTTTATCATTCTCTAAAAGAATCAGCTTTTGATTTTATTAATACTGTCTGTATTGTTACTGTTTTTAATTTCCTTTATTTCTATTCCTACCTTTATTATTATTTTTCCTTATGTTAGCTTTGAGTTTAATTTGTTCTTCTTTCTAGTTTCTTCAGGGGTAAGCTTAGGTTATTTATTTCAGATCTTTATTTTCTTCTTATGACAGCTTGCAATGGTATAAATTGCCTTTTGAACACGATTTTACCTGCTTCCCACAAATTTTGATATGTTGTATTAATTTCATGTTTATTTAATTTGCAATATTTTATAACTTCTCAAGGAGACTTATTTGACCCATGAAATAATTTAGAAGTGGGTGCTTTAATTTCCAAATATTAGGGGTGAGATTTTTCCAGATATATTTTAGTTAATTTGTGGTTTAATTTTGTTATGAGGACATAGTTTGCATGATTTCTATTCTTTTGAACTTTTTAAGATTTTCCTTATGGCCTAAAGTATGGTAAATGTTCCATGTGCCCTTGAAAGGAATGTATATTTTGTGTGAGTTTTTTTTTTTTTATAAATGTCAATTAAGTCAAAGTGATTCATAGTGTTTTTAAGGAATTTGGTATCCATATTGATTTCATCTTTTCTTGTTCTTTTAATTCCTGAGAGTAATATTGAAGTAATTGTGAATTTGTCTAATTCTTCTAGTTTTCTGTTTTTGCTTTGCATATCTGTAACTGTTGTTAAGTGTATAATTCTTTTGTATTGCTGTATATTCTTGGAGAATTGACTCTTATGTGATGTTCCATAAGAGTCCTGTTTGTTTCTAGTAATATTCTTTGTTTGGAACTCTACTTGTTTGATATTAATATAACTCTCAAGCCTTGTTAATTTTTTCATAATACATATTCTTATCATTTAACTTTTAACCTATGTTTTTGGACTGAAAATAGATTACTTAGAAACAACATATAGTGGAGTCTCATTTTTAAGATCACATTCAATATTGTCCTTTAATTTGATGTTTATGCCCTTTGCATTAATGTAATTACTTATATAATTGTATTAAAATATTGTTATTTTATGTTCACCTAATCCATTGTTTCACTTTTCTGCCTTATTTTGGGTTAAAATTTTCAAAAAAGTTTTAGCATTTCTCATTATTCTTTTTATCTCTGCAATTATTTATCAGTTCAGTTCAGTCGCTCAGTCGTGTCCGACTCTTTGTGACCCCATGGACTGCAGCACACCAGGCCTCCCTGTCCATCACCAACTCCTGGAGTTTATTCAAACTCATGTCCATTGAGTTGGGGATGCCATTTTAACCATCTCATCCTCTGTTGTCTGCTTCTTCTCCTGCCTTCAATCTTTCTCAGCATCAGGGTTTTTTCCAGTGAGTCAGTTCTTTGCATCAGGTGGCCAAATTATTGGAGTTTCAGCTTCAGCATCAGTCCTTCCAATGAATATTCAGGACTGATTTCCTTTAGGATGAATTGGTTGGATCTCCTTGCAGTCCAAGGGACTCTCAAGAGTCTTCTCCCACACCGCAGTTCAAAACCATCAGTTCTTTGGCAATTATTTGTAACTCTTGTTTATTTATAAAACTAACTGCACTAAAGCTTCCATTCCATGTCTTTATTCAGTTTACTTTTACATAACTTACACTGCTTCATTGCAGTTTAGTGACCTGACAATAAGATATTCTCATTTTCCTTCTACCTTCGTCCCATCGTTGTCATACGTATTACTCGTACACATGCCGTGAACACGCAATGCATTGCTGCTCTCTTTACTTGAGAGAGTCATTTACCTCTAGAGCAATTCAAGGTAAGGAATTTACTTTCATGTATCCTATTTCCAGGGCTCTGTATTTCTTTGTGTAGATCCAAGTTTCTGTCTAGTTATTATATTCCTTCTATCTGAGACATTCCTTTAACATTTTTTGTAGAATAGGTCTGCTGGAGATTCATTCCCTAGTTTTTTTTTCTGATAAATTCTTCCTTTTTCATCTTTGAAAGATACTTTGGCTGGGTATCAAGTTCTTGATTGACCATCTTTTTTTCCCATCACCTTTAAGATGTTATTTTACTGTGCTATCATGCATGGTTTTTGATAAGAAGTCTGAAATGGCTCAGATGGTAAAGAATTCGCCTGCAATGCAAGAGACCCAGGTTTGATCCTGAGTCGGGAAGATTTCCTGGAGAAGGAAATGCAACCTACTCCAATATTCTGGAAAGTCCCATGGACAAAGGAGCCTGGTGGGCTACAGTCCATGGGGTCACAAAGAGTCGGACATAACTGAGCAACTGCTGTTAAGTCGCTTCAGTCATGTCCGACTCTGTGTGACCCCATAGATGGCAGCCCACCAGGCTCCCTCGTCCCTGGGATTCTCCAGGCAAGAACACTGGAGTGGGTTGCCATTTCCTTCTCCAATGCATGAAAGTGAAAGTGAAAGTGAAGTCGCTCAGTCGTGTCCGACTCTTCAAGACCCCATGGACTGCAGCCTCCCAGGCTCCTCTGTCCGTGGGATTTTCCAGGCAAGAGTACTGGAGTGGGGTGCCATCACCTTCTCCGAACTGAGCAACTAACACTTTACTTTTTTCACTGTAATGCTTATTTTTGTTCCTTGGTATGAAATGTGTCTCTTTTGTACTGATTGCAAGATTTTCCGATTGCATTTTTTTTGCAGTTTCAATATGATACAAGTTGGTATATTGCCTCGTATTATATTGTTTTCTTTTGGGTATGGAGAGGGTAGTATTTATGTTGTTCAGTGTTTTCTGAACTGTTGGATTAGTGGTTTGACACTCTCGACAAGTTTGAAAAACATTGGCTATTCACTTTTCAAATATTTCTTCTGCCTATTTACCCTTTCTTTTCCTCTGAGATTCCACTGACGTGTGTGTCAGCCTATTTTGTATCATTCTATAGCCCTTAGGATGCCCTGGTTTTTTCCCCCTGCTTTTTTTCTTTGTGTTCCAATTTGGTTAATTTCTATTGACCTACCTTCAAGTTTTCTGATTTCCTCCCTCAGCTGTGTTAAATCTACTGATCAGTCTATCTGATCTCTCATTTTTTTGTTGATTTCTAGCACTTTTGCTTGATTATTTCTTGTAATTTCCTTCTCTCCACTGAGTTTTTCTCTCTGATTTTGCATTGTTCATCTTTTCCATTAGAGCTGGTGACTAGTGGCATCACTTGAGGTGTATCAAATTCAGTCTCCTTCTACAAACATCTGAGATTTGGGGCTAAGTTGTTTGCCCTCAGTGTCTATTCTGTGGTGAGTTCTAGGCAAGTTATGAACATGAGTTTGTCTGGATTTTTGTTGTTTTTCTTGTTGTAAAGCAGTGAGCTGGAATTTCCTTATGGAACTCCCATTATGTACGTATGTTGTTACTCTTGGTTATGTTCCACAGGTTTGTTGGGCCCTGTTTATTTTCCTTAATTTTTTTCATTTGTGCTTCTCAGACTGGACAGTTTAAATTGAATTATCTTCAAATTTGCCAACTATTTCTTCTGCTTGTGCCCATTCTCTACTGAAACTCTCTAATGAATTTTTCATTTATGTTGTGCTTTTTGTCTCCCAGATTTCTTAGGTTCTTTTTTATAATTTTTGTGTCTTTTTTATTTTTCTATTTGTTAAGCCATTGCTGTCCTAGCTTAGTTTAACTCTCTGTCCATAGGTTTCTCTACCTCTTTGAGCCTACTTAAGACTGTTGATGCAAAGCCTTTGTCTAGTGAGTCCAATATCTTTCCTTCCTTAGGGAAAATTTCTGTTAATTGATTTTGTGAATGGTCATATTTCTTGCTTCTTTGAATGTTTCACAATTTTTGTTGAAGAATAGACAGTTTGAATATTATAGTGTGGTAACTCTGGAAATTAGGCTTTCCTCACTTTAAGGATTTGTTTTGTTGCTCACTGTGGACTATTGCCACTTGTTTAGAGGCCTTTCTAAACAGGTTCTATAAAGTCTGTATTCTTCATCACGGGTGAGCTATGAAATCTCTGTGCCTTTAGCATGCGTTAAGCTAGTTGTGACAGATCTCCTTGCATGCCAGGAGAAGTTAATAAGGAGTAGAAATGAAAGAAGAGAGGAATTGAGGGAGGGAGGGAGGGAGGGAAGAAGGAAGAAGGGGAGCCTCAGATTGGCTCTGCACTGGGACATTCTTTCAGTACTCAGCCAGGCCATTCACAGCTCTGCCTTAGTCTTCACTTCCTGCATGCATGAACCCTGGAGATTAGCCACAGCTGAAAGTTTTAGGGCCATCCTTGGTCTTTTCTGAGCATGCATCCTGCCTTGGGAAGGTGTGTGGCCTTCTAAATTTCTTGGTACAGTCAGGGTTTTTTGAGTGCCTTGACTTCCCAAGAAAACTCTCCATCTTTTCTTCCCAGGATTTTGTACTTTGTTGTTTTTCTCAACTGTACTCTTTTGCCTCAGTTGGCAGCTGATTTTGCAATCTTACATTGTTCTGAAAGAATTAGTCTGCATAAATGTTTTACCAACCTGAATAAGTTTCAAGCAAAATAAAAACAAGTGCTTATGTCAGTTCTTCATGTAGCCCCTAGACAGGTTAGAACAAGCACAATTCTTTGAAGAAAAGGTTTGATCTGCTCCTTCCAGGACCAAGGACCATGGTTCTATATTGGGAATGTGGGCTGCTTTATTCAAGACTGCTGCTGAGCTGGGGAATGGGTGGGGCAAGGGTAAGTAAAAAAAATGACCAAAAAAAAAAAAACAACCTTTCCTACTATTTTTGAGTTGGGTTTTTCTTGATTCAGCGTTCAGTTTGGTTGTTACAAACCTTGTTTTCCAGAATTCTAAAAAGATCGACTCTGATGTTTGCTTGATTTTTCAGTGTTTCTGTGGAGAAACAAGCCCCCAGGGCTGCCTACTCTTCCATTTTTTGCTCTTTATTTCAAGAATCAGTTTCTGAATGTCAATGAGTGCAGCTTTTTTGCCTTTTCTGGTTTATTAATTTCTACTTTGATATGTATCCCGTTCTCTTTCTTCCCAGGAGAGTGTGCTTCTCTCACTGATTACTCAGGGCAGATGTCTAACTCCTTTCGTCTTTCCTTCTCCTGCCCAACTGTTGATTCTGTGTGTCCCCATTTTTTTTTATTTTTTAAAACATTGTTACTGTAGTTATTTTCTTAGCTTTTTATTTGATGGTTACTTAGGGCCAATATTTCATTTATAAGTGATTGGGACTAATTTTTTAAATGTGTTATCTAGTATATTAGCATTTTGTGTATTTAGAGATCATACTTCATAAAGTACCTTCTTTTTTGACGTTCATTAGTGAATCTGAGAGAACTCCGGGAGTTGGTGATGGACAGGGAGGCCTGGCGTGCTGAGATTCATGGAGTCGCAAAGAGTCGGACATGACTGAGTGACTGAACTGAACTGATGAACTGAGAGGATTTTTCCCTCTGATATTTTAGTATTTAATTGATTTTGATGTGTTCTATGGATGATTTTCCTGAAATTCTGTCAAGTTTATTTTGTTTATAAGTTATGCAGTTAAAAGTTTGTGTTCATTCAAATACATGCAATACTTACTTGATCAACTTACTTACTTACTTACTTGTATCATCATATGTATACATCAGATTCTTTACATCCCTGTTTTTCATCAGCTTGATCTATTTTAGCCTGAAAGTATTGAGTTTAAGTTTTTCAGTTCAGATTATTTCTACCAGTTTTCTGCTGAATTTTTAAAAGTTAGTTTTTAATCTGCTATTGACACAGAAAAATTCATGACTATTATGTATTTAGTATTTTTGAATTAGAAAAAACTCTTCCTTCCTATTTAATGTGTTTTTGCTCCTCACATTTTACTTTGATATTCTTTACAAAATTTGATCTTGCCTGATATATTTTTGTTATTTCTTTTAACTGTTACCAGTAAGTGAATAAGTGTATATAAGGAGTACTTGAAATTGTTAGGTTTTATGATTGTTGTTACCATTATTGGATGCTTTTTTAAGTTTTAGCGTGACCTGCAATTGTACTTAAAAACGGGCTTAAAATAATTATAGATTTTCACAAATCTATACTACAGAGTTTCCATATACCCCTTAACCAGTTTTCATAATTATTTACATCTTACACCATGTGCGTTTATAACAACTAAGAAATGAGCATTGGTGTTACACTGTAAACTAACCTTCAGACCGTCTTAGGATTTCACTAGTTTAGGGATAGGTTACCCACTCCAGTATTCTTGGGCTTCCCTGGTGGCTAAGATGGTAAAGAATCTACCTGCAAAGCGGGAGACCTGGGTTCAATTCCTGGGTTGAGAAGATCCCCGGAGGAGGGAATGGTTACCCACTCCAGTATTGTTTCATGGAGAATCCCCACGGACAGAAGAGCCAAGAGGGCTACAGTCCATGAGGTCGCAGAGTCGGAGACGACTGAGCAACTGAGCGCAGCACAGCCGTGTTTTCCATGAGTGTCTTTTTCTGTTTTAGGATCCAGTCCAGGATACCACGTTGCGCTTAGTTAGCACTCTTCCTCAGTCACCTCCGATCTAAGGCCATATTTTGGTCTTTTTATATTTTGTAACCTTGACACTTTTCTAGGATACTGGTCAAGTATGTTGTAGAGTTCCCTCAGGTTGGATTTGTCTGATGTTTAATCAATAGGTTATGGGTTTTAGGGGATTATTTCACAGAGAATGAGTGCTCTTCTCAGTGAATCAGATCAGACTATATGTGACATCAACACGATTTATCACAGGTGATGTACCCTTGATCACTGATGTGGGCCAGGTTTCTGCGCTGTATGGTTACTCTTTTTTCTTTGTGTACTTTCTTTGGGGGGTTTAATTGGAGGGCTGTTAAAACTGCTGTGGTAGTTGGGGGCGATATTTTCAGGCTATGCAGATATTCTGTTTCTCTTTAAAAATTTACCCACTAATTCTAGCATCCATCTGTGCATCTTGTTTGTAGCAATTATTACTGTGGTGCTCTAATGATGATTTTTCTATTATTTCCCCTATTCTTTTATATTTATTATTTCAAATTGTTCTATGAGGAATGTTTGTCCCTTATCCTCCACTTGTTTATTTCAGAATCAGCAAACATTTTGTGCAGTGGACCAGATAGCAATTATTTTAGTCTTTGTGGGCCACACAGTTTCTGTTATACAACTAAGTATTCTTAGAGCATGAAGCAGCCATAGTTAATACATAAATGAGTGGGTGTGGTGTGTTCTAATGAATCTTAATTCTTAAAAACAGACCCTGGACCAGATTTGGCCTGTGACCAATTCTGATAATTAATTCATTTATTTATATCAGGTGACCTCATGGGTATTTGTTTCATTCTTTTAGGTTATGAATGTAGTATTATCCCTATTTGCTTTTTTTAAATTGTTCCAGCCACTGGGCACCCTTTCAGTTTCAGATGGCTTCTTTGGCATTTCCTCATCAGCTGGGGTTTATTGATTGATTAAACCCTATCTTATTTTCTGGCATTACGAGATCCTTCAGACTCTTTTTTTAAAACACGGTTTATTGTTTATTTTGTGCCCTAACGAACAAAATGTCTTCCTCCTCCCTTCTCAGCTGATGGTCCACTTGACTGGTTTTAGACTTCTTAAGTTCACATTATTTATGCTTTCAACTTGTGTATTTTGGATGGAGGAAGGCTGGGGTGTGAGGTGGGGAGTTTAATTTTTTGAAACCAAGAAAGTTTGCAAAAATAGAAATTAAGTTGATGTATTCTCAACCTTTGCTTCCCCCCAAAGAGATCTTTTCTTGACGTGCAGACTCAAGATACAGAGACCTCTCTTGTTATTCCTTGTTAGTGTTCTTGTCTTACATTGATTTTTTTCTCTTTGCTAGGCTTACAGTTCTTGGATCTCTGTTAACCCTCCTATATGTCTACTCTCATTTCTTTAAAAGCCTCTGTGTCCTTTTCTTCTCCGTTCTTGGAGACTGTTGCAAGTACGTTGTCTACATCACTGATTTGATTTTCTGCTTGTTGCCTCTGTCCTTTCCTGGTTCCAGAGGGAATTTTATTTCTTTGCTGGCATTTTTTCCTTTAGCTTCCTTACATTTTTTCTTATGTAAATGAGTCTTCCTTTATTTCAATTCCCTTCTCAACCTATTGATTTCATCATCATCATTTATCTTTTTTCCTTTTTCCTCACTCTTTTTATAAAAGAGGTCGTATTTTCTATAGTCTCTGAAATCACAACACAAATGGTATCCAAAAATATACAGTAGTACTTCTAGTGTAGTGTGACTGAGAATTTTTAGTTATGATCATGTTCTGGTATGTTTTAGAAGTTTTTATAAATACATTACCAGCTTTTGTCTGTGTGCTCTCTATCAAAGAGGAGTCTCTGGTTTAGTGTTTTCCAACAGAGTGGGTGTGGGAATTGGTCTTGGTCCTCTCCTCACTTAGATGCTGTTGAGCCCCCCATTCTGACCCGCACCCAGAAGCCAGCTTGAATCGTATGGCTCTGAGCCGAATTTCTGCCTCTATTTCCTTAGTGTAGTTCATGTGTAGTCCAACAGGACATGCCGCCTGTTGGTACTGCCTGATTCTCTGATGAGATAATCTGAAGCAACCACAGTCTTCTAACCCGGACGCAGTCCATACCTAGTTGTCTGCAGAACTTACTCCATCTTAATTCTTCCCGAGGACTTCATGTGTGCTTGCCTGCTCAGTCACGTCCGTCATGACTGACTCTCTGTGACCCCGTGGACTGTAGCCCCCCAGGCTCCTCTGTCTGTGGGATTCTCCAGGCAAGAACACTGGAGTGGGCTGCCATGCCCTCCTCCAGGGGATCCTCCTGACCCAGGGATCGAACCCTGGTCTCCTGCATTGCAGGCAGATTCTTTACCACTGGTCCACCAGGGAAACCCAAGGACTTCATTCCCCATGTCAGATGATGGGAGCCTGTGCCATTCTACCTCCAAAGCAGTTGTCCCAGGATACTGAAAGGGTGCAGATAGAGAGGCCCTCATGGTTGTTGGGTCTGAGGTCCAGGATTCTGGAAATGTCCAGGGATGGCTGCTCTGGTGCAGGTGTGGGCAGAGAGCCCAAGTGGACATCACCTTCCTTTATTCCTTTTTGGCCTGGCTCTTTGCATTCAGAGGTTAAGATGTACTAGTAGCCCGTAGTTTCTCAATCCAACCCCCTCTGGTATGAGGGGCATTCTTTCAGGAGTCTGGACAATCTGAACCTGTACTTCTGAGCAGTTGTCATTTTACGTACTCTTTTGGTTTGGTGGGAAGCTGGGAGAGGGAAGATGACTGATAATTGTTCTGTTTCCCTTTGAGCTGACGGAGCATGGGAGCAGGAAGGGAGGGAGTTCCACATGGCGTGCTGGGGAGCCCAGGAGAGACAAACTCAGGAGGCCACTATTCTTTATTGAAGTACACTTGATCTACAATGTGTGAGTTCCCGGTGTGCAGCAAGGTGATTCACTTATATGTGTATGTTCTTTTTCAGATTCTTTTCCATTGTGGGTTATTATGAGATATTAAATATAGTCTTTCTGTGTTATATAGTAGGACCTGGTTGTTTATCTGTTTTATTTATAGCAGTGTGTATCTGCTAATTCCAAACTCTGAATTTATCCCTCCTCCCCACCTTTCCGCTTGCTGCTGCTGCTGCTAAGTCGCTTCAGTCGTGTCCGACCCTGTGCGACCCCAGAGACGGCAGCCCACCAGGCTCCCCCGTCCCTGGGATTCTCCAGGCAAGAACACTGGAGTGGGTTGCCATTTCCTTCTCCAGTGCAGGAAAGTGAAAAGTGAAAGTGAAGTCGCTCAGTCGTGTCTGACTGTTAGCGACCCCATGGACTGCAGCCTACTAGGCTCCTCCGTCCATGGGATTTTCCAGGCAAGAGTACTGGAGTGGGGTGCCATTGCCTTCTCCAACCTTTCCCCTTAGGTAACCATTAATTTGTTTTTTATGTCTGTGAGTCTGTTTTTGTTTTGTAAATAAATTAATTTGTATTAATTTTAGATTTCACATATAATTGATATTATATGATATTTGTCTTGGTATGACTTTCTTCTCTTAGGGTGATAATCTCGACGTCCATCCATGTTGCTGCAAATGACATTCTTTCTTTTTTATGGATGAGTAATATTCCATTGTGTGTGTGTGTGTGTGTGAGTGTCTCCATCTACTTTATCCATTAATCCCTTGATGGACATTTGTTTCCATGTCTTGGCTGTTGCCAACAGTGCAGCCATGAATACGTGGTGCTTATATCTTTTCGAATTAGAGTTCTCTTTAGAAGGCCACTTTTAAGCCATGTAAAGCTGCTGTAAGTTTTCTGGGACCTGGCAGGAGTTGGGGGAGCATCAGCAGCTGCAGATACACCATCAGCCTCAGTCAGGCTGGGCTCGCTGAGTAAGGGTGGGGAGTGGATATGGTGTCATCACTGGAAGCGCGGGGTCTGGAGCTCAGACACTCCTGACCGAGTCTTAGCTCTCCACTGCTTGACAGAGGTGGGGTCTTGGTCAAAGTCTTTAACCTCTGGGTGCCTCAGTTTTGCCTTCTGTAAGAAAGAGGATAAAGTTACCTACGTCATTTGGCTATTTTGAAGGTGAAATGAGTTAATATATACAGTGTTAATCTGCTATGCAGCGATCGCGTGCGCTTGGTCGATGCTGAGTGAGTGTAAGGTGGCACTGCTGTGATCTGGCCCACCTGCCCCGTGGGCAGCGACTGTCCTGCTGCCTGGAGAGGCCTCTCAGGGTCCAGCTTTTCTCCATCTCTGAAGGTCCCGTTCCTTCTCAGAGGAGCCTCCCTGCCCATCTGATTTGAAGTAGCCGTTCTTGTCACAGCCCCTTTCTCTCCACCGTCAGAGCACGTTTCGTGGTTATTCCCCCGACTCTGTGCCGCCTCGCTGAAGCACTCTGCTTCCCGCAGCCTGTGGGCACCATCCTGGTGGTCTGCGGGTTCGCCAGGGCCTGCGGTGCCTTGTGTGTGGACTCATTAGAGTGTTGGGTGAGCGACTTCATGAAGCCGCCTTCTTCCTCAGTGCCTGTCGCTTTGCTTTGCTGGTCCACGTGCTTGGCAACTTGCTTGCTTGGTTCCAGTGGCCTCTCGCCAGTGAGGTGTAGCCAGTGGCCAAGAACTCCTGCTGAGGAGTCAGATGAACTGTGGTTCCGTTCTTGGCTGACTGCCTGCTGACCGTGTGATGGAGGGAAAGTTATCTCCCTGTTCTGAGCCTCAACTTCCTCAGCTGTCAGTGGTGAGAATGCTCCTCAGGGGAAAGCTCGGGTGGGAAGGTGAAGTCTGACTCCTTGTAAGTTCTTAGTACAGCTCCCGGCATGCTCACTTAGCATGTACCACTGAAGGTGACTGGCATCATCCTGTTCCTAATGATGCAGCCGTCCACTTGTCATTGCAGCTCTGGTAATAACTGCCTCAAAATTTCCCTGCCCCCACCTGCAGTAGAATACCATCTGTATCAGCAGGGATCACAGAGGGGAAATGTTCATTAATGATTTGGTTGAACTCCAAGGAATTGTTCAGGGCCTCAGATTGTTTACCTTTGAAAAGAGAGGGTGGCAGGTGTGTGGGTACGCGCTTTTTCAATAGTGTTCATGCATTTATAGGTTGGGCTTCCTCTGTGGCTCAGCTGGTAAAGAATCTGACTGCAATGTGGGAGCCCTGGGTTCGATGCCTGGGTTGGGAAGATCCCCTGAGACGGGAAAGGCTACCCACTCCAGTATTCTGGCCTGGAGAATTCCATCGACTGTATAGTCCATGGGGGTCACAAAGAGTCGGACACGACTGAGTGACTTTAACATGCATTGGTCGGTAACTGCAGGTTAAGGGAATTGACAACTGTGTCCATTTAGAAGGTTTCAGCTACTGGAGGAGGGCTGGGCAGGTAGGGTGGGGATTCAGAAGCTGAGCTGCCAGCACCTGGGGGCCCAGGTCTCTGTTTTCAACAGGTGCAAGGAGTCAGGGACAGTGGAGGAGGCTGGGGGAGCTTCAGGGAAAGAGCTTTTCCAGAGAGAATGTTGCTGTCATTTAACACTCAAGTCCTAAATAATGTGGGCTTTTGTTATCCTCAGAACAGATTAGCTTTCTGGTTCTATGTGAGGCTTTCCTGAGAAGAAGAGGGAAAGAGGGTCAGAAAACCTGTACGGGGATGTAAAGAAGGAGATTAGGTCCCAGGAGATGGTGCATTCAAAGTCTCAGGGGGTGTCTGGGGGCTAGATTTCCTCTGAGCGCCTCGTGGGCATTTTGGTGTTTCAGAAAAAGCAGTTGCTTCTCTAAACCTTTTCTACAAAGTGCGTAAACTGTGGAAGAAAAAAATGTATTTAAAAGCACTCTTGTCACCTGCAGTTTTGTACTTCTCAGAGCAGTTCCACTCGTCTTGCAGTGCTTTGTGACTGATGTTCAGGACACTTTCCTTTCTCATCACACCTCATTCCTCTTAATTCTCCCAACAACCTTGCGGGAAGCTCTTATTATTATCATTACTATTTCTGTTTAACGGATGGGGACAGGGAGGCACAGAGAGGTTAGGCAACTTGCCCAGGGTCACGTATAGACAAAGTGGAAGAGCCAATAGTTTTTTTCCTGACTAGCATGTCAGGCTAGTAATGATCCTGCTAATACTGCTCATTGTTGGCATTGGGTTAACTTGAGTAGAAATGACTGTCAAGTCACCCAGTAGCTTTCTGGATAGGACCAGAGGTGGAAGCAGTGGCCTTTCTGTCCCCCATAAAGCCAACTGTGACTGAATCCTCCAGTAACCAGTAACCAGGAGGGAAGAAAACCAGCTGCTCTCCCAGTGTGGCCCCAAGTAGCCGTGTAGACACTGCACCCTTGCTGACTAAAGGCTTCTTGAGCCGCTCTCCCAGCATGGCATCTCCCCCACTCAGGACTTAGCTCAGCAGGTGGACTCTCCTAGGGAGGAGCTGACTACCCTCAGGACGTCTATTCTGCTGGGTGGGGACACATTGTCTTTAGCTACTACCCAGGTTTGCATTCACTGGAGGATATGCAAGGTGAAGTGACCTTTACCCTGGAATGCTAAACACCTTATTTGTATACTCTCTACGGTTGCCCTAGGTGGTAGGTGCTGTATTTCCCTCTTGCTAGGCAAGTCATCTGAGGCCCAAAGAGATGTAGTAACTTGATCAAGAACACACAACTCCTTAGAAGATTTAAGTCTTGCTCCATAGCCTTATTCTTAAATACTATACTAAGCTCGTTTGATGAGTGTGAGCCATCCACTCATCCACCCATTTACTCCTAAACTCACCTCTCTGCCTGCCTTTTTCACCCATCCCCCATCCATCTAGCAATTTGTCCATTTATATGTCTTTCCATCACCTGCCCATCTCACTATCCTCCCATCTGTTTATCTCTCCATCCATCCATCTATTCATCCATCCCACTATCCACCCATCTGTTCATTCATTCATTCAAGCATCCATTTTTCCATCCATCCATCCATCCATCCCATTATCCACCCATCTGTTCATTCATCCAATCAACCATCCATCCATCCACCCATCCACCTACCTACCAACGATTGTATTGGCTGTTTGTCTAGCATAGTTTTTCTGCTTCATCCTGGGGAAGAAGTTTCTCCATCCTGGAGGTCAAGCACATGCTTTCTGAAGCTGGAGACCTCCATGCCCACACATTTGTGGCCTTAACTCATAGCCCTTGGACATGTCTGGGCTTCCTCCTGACACTCCTAGGCTGGCCTTCTCCAAAATGCTGCTCTTTCCAGCAGTGGCATTCTGCTTGTGTGCTTTCCTCCCTCTGTAAACTTGCAGAGGGTTTCCCCTTCTAAGTCCTGCTGCTGCTGCTGCTGCTGCGTCGCGTCAGTTGTGTCCGACTGTGTGCAACCCCATAGACTGCAGCCCACCAGGCTCCCCCGTCCCTGGGATTCTCCAGGCAGGAACATTGGAGTGGGTTGCCATTTCCTTCTCCAATGCATGAAAGTGAAAAGTGAAAGTGAAGTCGCTCAGTCGTGTCCTACTCTTAGCGAACCCAAGGACTGCAGCCTACCAGGCTCCTCTGTCCATGGGATTTTCCAGGCAAGAGTACTGGAGTGGGGTGCCATCGCGTTCTCTGCTTCAAAATCCTACAAATGTGCAAAGCTGCAGGCTCCTCCACAAACACTCCAAACTTTCTGCAACATTATCACAAATGAATACCCAGCTACCCCATTCCTTGACTCAGAGATTGAAAGTTTGATTAGTTTGGCATGATTTTACGTTTTCAAGCTATTATAGAGTTTGTGTGATACTTCTAAAAATTATATAATCAATCCAAAACAGATGTTCAGAGCGCATTTTAGAAGGAAACAAATTTTAATAGAAATAGGCCAATTTGATTTGAGATGAATCAATTAAGGAAACAATTTAAATTGTCTATGAAGAAGCAGTATTATAAAAAGGCAATATGGTCTAGCTATTAAGATATTTATTAAGTGCAAAGCAATGAAAGTCATTTAATTATTTTGCATAGCTTCTGTTATACCCAGATATTGGGAGACAATTTCACTTTTCAGAAATTTTCACTTCTTATTATGGAAAAATTTAAACATAAAGATTTTAATATACAAACATAAACAGTTGAAAATGAACCCACGTTTACCTATTACCCATCTTTAACAGTTACCAGCTCTAAGTGTAACCACTTTTCCCTTCTCATATATTTTTTTTTTTTTTCTATGAGTTTCAAGAGCATATCCTTTACTTATTACTTTCATTGGGTCAAAGTTCCATCCTAGAAAATTACGTTGACACTGAAATGTAATAAACATTTGAATGTAATAGTTTACTTTTCCTTTGAAATTTAGCTCTTTTTTTTTTTTTGGTAGAGCAATGGAAATTTTCTTTCTTTTTTTTTTAGTTAAAAAATTTCAAACCTATAGTAAAGTTGAGAAAGTAATAAATAAACCCTTGTATACCCTTCACCTCATTCACCAGTTATTAGCCTTGGGACTGGCATTTTCTAAGTGTGCTTTCCCATGATAATACTTGAAGACAGAGATTCCCTTACCTTTGACGGTACGCAGATAGTAGTACATGACTTGAAAACCAGATCTCTGTTCGGATCTTACCTCCACCATCCCTAGCCCTGCATTGTAGGTCGGTTGCCTCATACTTAATTCCTCATTTATCAAATGGATAGTAAAAATGTACATTCTCGGGGGTTATGCAAGGTATATACCATCACCTTGCTTGGCAGTTGTACCTGTAACGTTGCAGCTAGGGGAGCCAACTAGGGGGACATTGGGCGTCACTGATTCCAAGCAGTTTTGGTCAATATGGAAGATTTTTATAGTTGAGAGATTTGGTATGGCCTAGTGAGTAAGAAGGCAATGGCACCCCACTCCCGTGCTCTTGCCTGGAAAATCCATGGACTGAGGAGCCTGGAAGGCTGCAGTCCATGGGGTCACTGAGGGTCGGACACGACTGAGCGACTTCCCTTTCACTTTTCACTTTCATGCATTGGAGAAGGAAATGGCAACCCACTCCAGTGTTCTTGCCTGGAGAATCCCAGGGACAGGGGAGTCTGGTGGGCTGCCGTCTATGGGGTCGCAGAGTCAGACACAACTGAAGTGACTTAGCAGCAGTAGCTGCAGTGAGTGAGAAAATAAATCTGGGCTGAGAGTGGTTCATATCCCAGTTCTGCTCTTACCAGTTTGGAACTTAGTTGACTGACTTAATCTCTCAGCCTCTTTTCCTCTCTGTAAAGTGGGGATAGGAGGAACACAGCATTGGGTTACTGTCCGGAGAAAATGAAGTGAAAGCATCCGTGCCCAGCAGTTAGTAGCATCTGCCTCCTCACACATGCCCAGAAAACATTACTAATCATTAGTATTATGATAAGTAAGGACACGTTAGCAGAGCGGGTGGAAAACCCACACCAAATTGGTCTTTAAAAGTCTGATTACACTTTTGTGCCACAGAAAGAATAAAGACCTTCCGCGAACGCTCACAATGCGATTTTGAGCTAGGGTAAGCCTTAGGGACTTCCTGGGTGGTCCAGTGGTCAAGACTTTGCTTTCCAATTCAGGGGGTGCCGGTTCGATCCCTGCCTGGGAGTTGAGATCTCACATGTCTCAGGGCCAAAAAAAATGAAAACATAAAACAGAAGCAATATTGCAACAAATTCAATGAAGATTTAAAAAATGGTCCACACCCAATCTTTAAAAAAGAAAAAGAGTAAGCCTGGGACCAACAGGTAGAGGCAACCAGCCAGGCGTGGCGTCATGCAGTTGTCATGGGAAACGACTGCGTGTGTGCCTTTGGTTCCCTTCAGCGATCTCCTGAAATAAACCAGCCTCGAAGGCTCCTGGGAGGGTCAGCCTCCTGGCCCCTGTAGCCAGGACAGACACCTCGGTCCTTGTGTTGTTCTTGTGACCTGGCAGTGATTTGATTTTTATTTTTTCCTTCTCTCTCTCTTTCCTGATTCTCCTCCCGCATCCCAGGTCGAAAGGATTGTAGACAAGAGGAAGAACAAGAAGGGAAAATGGGAGTACCTGATCCGGTGGAAAGGCTACGGGAGCACGGAGGACACTTGGGAGCCTGAGCACCACCTGCTGCACTGTGAGGAGTTCATCGATGAGTTCAACGGGCTGCACCTGGCTAAGGACAAGAGGCTCAAGTCGGGGAAGCAGCCCGGCGCCTCCAAGCTCCTGCGGGACGGCCGAGGACCCTCGGTCGAGAAGCTCCCCCACAGGCCCTCGGACGCCAGCAAGAGCAAAGGGACTTCCCACAAACGGAAGCGGGTCAACCCTTCCCTGTCCAAGCCCAAGAAAGGCTATTCGGCCAAGCCCCCCGCAGGCGGGGACCGGGCCGCCAAGACGGTGTCTTACAGGACTACCCCCAGTGGCCTGCAAATCATGCCGCTGAAAAAGGCGCAGAACGGCATGGAGAATGGGGACGCCGGCTCCGAGAAGGACGAGAGGCCCTTTGGAGACGGGTCCCACCAGCCCGACCTGGATCTGAACGACGTGGGCGAGCAGGACCTGGGCGACTGCGACGGGAGCCCTGCGGCGCTGGCGGAGAATGGGCTGGGTACGTGGCTGCTCTTCCTCTCGGATGGGGCTTTGCGGGCAGCCTGGGGAAACACAGGGCCCCTGCCCTGGCTCTCTCACCTGGGGCCCTGCGGGCTCAATCCCTTGCCCACACCGGTCCCGGACGCCTATGTAGGTGGGGGAGGCCAAGCCACTGACGCTCCGGCCAAGGCCGGTCCCAGGTCCACCATCCCCAGCTGCCCTCGGGGATACCCGAGGCCGTGGTAACCGCTCTGGAGGCCCTGCCCTGAGGGCAGCTCAGAGTCCCTAACCCCCAGGACCTGAGATTCGTGTCCCCGGGGGCCAGTGTCTCTCTGGGGCTCACACGCCTCCCAGGGCCCTTGCTTTCAATCTCGTGAACCCAGCACCATAGCCCAGAGAGGTGGAGTCTGGGCCGGGGGCTGCTCCTCCTTCTCAGACCCAGGTTGGACTTGGAATTCCCCAAGCTGGCCCTTCAGTTGGAGCTGCCTGCCCCCATCTCTCTCTAACACGCATGATCAGCCCCCGGTCTGCATTAGGTCCCAGAGGCTGCCTGCCCCCATCTCTCGCTAACATGCACGATCAGCCCCCCGGTCTGTATTAGGTCCCAGAGGCTGCCTGCCCCCATCTCTCGCTAACACGCACGATCAGCCCCCCGGTCTGTATTAGGTCCCAGAGGCTGCCTGCCCCCATCTCTCGCTAACACGCACGATCAGCCCCCCGGTCTGTATTAGGTCCCAGAGGCTGCCTGCCCCCATCTCTCGCTAACACGCACGATCAGCCCCCCGGTCTGTATTAGGTCCCAGAGGCTGCCTGCCCCCATCTCTCGCTAACACGCACGATCAGCCCCCCGGTCTGTATTAGGTCCCAGAGGCTGCCTGCCCCCATCTCTCGCTAACACGCACGATCAGCCCCCCAGTCTGTATTAGGTCCCAGAGGCTGCCTGCCCCCATCTCTCGCTAACACGCATGATCAGCCCCCGGTCTGTATTAGGTCCCAGAGGCTGCCTGGACACCTGCCCCCCAGGCTCCTTTGGCTTGGTGCCTTCTTGCCCGCTCTTGCAAGTCACCTAGCAAAGATACTGGAATCCCCCGTCCCTCTGACCAAGGCCCCACAGGCACAGCAGGGGAAAGAGGAGACAGTGACCCAGGTTTTTCGAGCTCTCGAGTCTGACTTTCCCTCCGTAGTCAGATGCTTTCCTGACTGAGTCCTCAGCGGCCACGTCTTCCAGGTGGGCAGTCTGCACCTGTTACCTGCCTTGCTTCATTTCTCAGATACCTGTGTGTCCACGCGGTGAATTTTTCTCTTTAGCCACCAGGACTCCAGGCCTTGGGACGTCAGGAAATCCTGCAATGGGTGTGGACAGCCTATGCCCAACACAGTAGGGCCTTCCGATGCCCCGGGTGGAACTGGAGTGTGTGTGGGCAGAGGGTGTCAAGAGGCAGGTGGGGCGGGCTGGGAGAGTTCCCAGGAGGATGGGGTGACAAGGCATGTTACGGGGATAGTGATGTCAGAGTTCAGGGCACTCAGGGTGTGCGTGGCTGGGAAGAGCGTCCTCAGGGACTCCCCCGTGGGGGGAATCCGAGCAATCCGCTTTTGAGGTCCCTGTTTCTCCAGAGAGAGGAATTTCACCCAAACGGGATTGATTTAGCAGTCTCTGCCCCAGATTGACTCACGTTTCCGTCTGGGGATCCCTGATGCTGACATGACTCTGCCTGCTAGCATATGGAAAAACTGTTTGTTTTAAAAAATCCATCTCTCAGGGAGGAGTGGGCTCGTGTGAATGAGGCCTGGCACAAACACCGGTGTTTGACGTTCCCGTGACAGTCACCAGCAGTGGAGGGATTCCCCGTCTGGGGCAGGGGAGCCTTGGCGGCTCCTATGCTGGAGGCCCAGGGGCTTGGCGGTGACTGCGGGCGCCCTGGCTGGTAGCAGCACCCCGCCCACCCGCCCTGCTCAGGAGGGGGCCGCCCTAAGAGCGGGTGGGGGGTCAGTGTCAGGGAGGGCCATATGCTGACTCCAGCCGCCAGACCACAGGGTGGAGGGACGCCAGGCCTGTGGAGGTTGTGATAAAGGCTTGCTTCTCCTTCAGCACCCCTTTCCAGAGGCGGCGTGGCTACCAGCTGTGTGCACTCCATCCCAGGTCTGGTCGATACCACCTGATTCAGGATGGGGCACGGTTCCCCGCCACCAGGGGAGACAGACGAGGACAAGCCTGCCGGCCCTGCTGGAGGCCTTGTTGACACTGAGTGCCTCTCTAGACCTTTCTTGTTTCTGATTTCTTCTTGGCCTTATTTATTCCCAGTGTTGAACATTCTGTACTCCACTCGGCCCGTGCCTGCGTAGAGAGGAGGAAGTGCCTTTCTCTTGTTTGGTTTTGAGTGTCCCCAAAAGGTCGTTTGGCTTAATCGCATCCTATAATATTGGTGTCCTTCAGGTTCTCGTAAGGCTAGGGCAGTGGTCCTCAAAGTCGCGTGTAAGATTCCCTGGCACTTTCTTAAAAGGCAGGTCCCATAGAGTCTGATTTCCTGAGTCTGGGGTGGAGCCCAGAAGGTGGGTTTTTAACAAGCACCTCCTGGTGGCTCTCCTGCATTTTGGGGACCTGCTCTGTGGTAAAATGGGGTGGCAGTTACTTTTTGCATCGGCTGTCCATTTACTTTTTTTCTGTTCTTCGCAAGAGTTGGTCACTATGCTAGGTGCTTGGAGGTAAGGCATAAAAGCATAGCTTAGGGCTGTGCCTTTTGAAACTTAGAGGCTGCTCTCCAGTGAGTTGAAACTGGGTGTCTCTAGGTCGTTGTTGAGAAGACTCCCGAGGCTGACACGCTGGTAGGAATAGCGTGCTTGTTAGAGATGGTGTGCCTTTCTGCACCTGGGTTGACGTCTTCTGTGGTCAGTGGGGCGATAAATGCCCAAGCCCTGGTCAGCCTTTAACACTCTCGTTAGAGATAGCATCATATCCAGGTCTTGGAGTAACTGGGAAGAGGAAAATACAGAATCCTCGCCAGAGAGAGAGAGAGAAAATGCGAGGTTTGGAGTTCTTGAAGAAGACCCGAGACAGGAGGTTGTGTGGTTCCAGAACTTTCCAGCCGGGGGTCAGAGGTATAGTCAAGCAACACACGATTCCACTTATGTTTTCAGCCGGAGGGAAGCCTTGGTACAGCCAGTGTCCATGCCCGCACGGACCCTGAATGTTCTTCTTCCCTCTTTTCCCCAGCCCCGCCTTCTCTGACCACATCCACCACTGACCCAGAACCCCAGGGGCACAAAGAGGAGGCAACAGGGTTTTCAGCACAGAGGGCCCTCATATTTGCCTGGCAGAAGATGGGGAGATCCTGGCCACGCTTTCCCAGCATTTGTTTTGGGGGAGGGCTGTTGCTTTTTATATGATTTCAACTTCTCTTTGGTGAATTAAGGTTCTGCATACAGAAAAGCAACTTATGTAACACGTTACTCATTTACTGCTGACTTCCCCGATCTGAGCTGTGGGAACAAGTGCTAAATTGGGGCTCTAGCGGGTGGTGCTTTGGTTTCAGACAGCAGTTTCTCCGGCAATGTTTGGAAGTGCATGCAGGGGCCCAGGATGGCTTTTGCTTCTGATTCTTTTCCCGTAATGACAAATGGCTCTGTGGTCCAGATACCATCTGCCTCAGTGTCCCTTTGGGAGCTTGTTAAAAATGGTCTCTACGCCCATCAATGAATCTCAGGGGGCGGAGTGTGGATTGTGTCTTTTAAACGCTGAATTTTCACAGCCATGGTGTATACAGCAGTTCTCATGGAAGCGTTTGGTTGTAGTGATGAATGGTTCATAGTCCACGTCCTTTGTTGGTAGATTCAGAATTACTCCTTGAATTTTAAGCTTGAATTTTAAGTAGGAATGTGATTTAGTTCTTTAAAGGTTTAAAACCTGAAATAATTTCTCCTTCTTGCTCATACACTCTCTACCAGGCATCTCTCTCTTTTTCGCTCTCTCTTTTTTTCTAAAACAAACCTGTTTCATCCATACGGAAGAGCTGTTGGATTAGTGAACTCCCCCTGTAGTCTGGTCCAGAATTGGTTAGCACAGTTTCATCAAAATACGCCAAAGCATCAATTGCGTCTGATTCTTTGAGACCCCATGGACTGTAGCCTACCAGGCTCCTCCTCGTTGCCAGGCTTTTCCAGGCAGGAACACTGGAGTGGGTAGCAATCCCCTTCTCCAGGGGATCTTCCTGACCCAGGGATTGAACCCCAGTCTCCTGCATTGCAGGCAGATTCTTTACCACCTAAGCCACCAGGGAAGCCCAAAGCATTAATACTTGACAGATTCAGATGAGCCTTTAACCTGTGGACACATCCCTGACTCAGAGCCAACTCTGAGCCCCAAACACAACACACAGGTGCCTGGTGTTCCCCCAGTTTCCGTGAAGCCGATGAGTTTTCGCTGTCGACGCTGACCCTGTGGCCCCGTGTTCACGTTTCTCTGAATTTTGGGCATCACCGTCCTCATGTCCTGATGACTGTCTTTTGGAGCACAGGCGCTGTGTCTCAGACGCCGCCTGATTCAGTGTTTTCAGAACTGTTCCCATCATTGAATGAGTCATCCCACACAAACGCACAACATTTGCCGTCTCTTCTCCATTGATCTTGTAAAATTATCTCAGCTTTCACTTCTATCGTGTTTGTTTATCTCTCCCTACTCACTCTGTCACCACGATTATCGTTTTTCCTTTTATTGATCCTCGTGGAGTAACTGTGCTTTAAAAGCACTTCAGAACTAAGCACGGACAGGGGAGGTGCCCGGTGACTTTCAAGAACCCTGGGCCCTCAGGTGTGGAGCTGGCATCAGGATCCACTGGAGGGCATGTTAAAACATGATTACGGCGCCTACCCCTACTGACTCAGCCGCTGTGGCAGAAAGCCTGAGACTCTGCATTTCTAGCAAGTTCACAGATGCTGTGGCTGGCTCACGGACCCTGCTTTCAGAACCACTGGTCTGGACGAGTAAGCACCGAGACGATTAGGAACGCCAGCTGGGGGTGCTGGGGAGCGGAAGCACTTTTGCTCTGGATCTTGAGTTTGCCTTTGTGAGAATTCACAAGGTAAAGGTTTGTGGAACAAAGTTGTTGAGTTGAACGTCTTACCATGTGGGGACTTCCCTGTCAGGCCTCGGAGTGTACGAAGTCCTTTCTGTGGTCCTTACAGCAGCCCTGAGTGGCAGCTGTGGTTAATCTACCCATTTTTCGTGGGAGGAGACTGAGGCTACAAGTGCTCAGGTTGGCACTAGGAGAGAAATCCAAGCAGGCCGACTCCAGAGCTAGTCCCTAGATCACCGCTCAACTGGCTCCCAGGCAGTGCAAGGCAGTTCCTGATCACTGATAAAAATACGCCCTGACTGGGGGGCCCTGGAATGTTGGTAGGGCAGAAGCCATTTGGACTCATCCTTGTTTATTGATGGATGGATATAATCCTTCTAAGCCTAAGAAACTGAGGTTAACTATGTGCCATTCAGTTTGAAGAGCTTCCCTGGTAGTTCAGTTGTGAAGAGTCCACCGGCCAATGCCTGAGACGTGGGTTTGATCGCTGAGTCGAGAAGATCCCCTGGAGAAGGAAATGGCAACCCACTCTAGTATTCTTGCCGGGGAAAGCCAGTGGACAGAGGAGCCTGATGGGCTACAGTGCATGGTGTCACATAGAATTGGACAAATTTAGCAACTAAATAGCAACAACATTCAATTACAAACCCAGGAGCAAGTGGTCAATTTCTTAAAACAGATACAACTTAAGCAAACAGAAAACCTGAATAAGGGCTGCTGCCGCCGCTGCTAAGTTGCATCAGTCGTGTCCAACTCTGTGCGACCCTATAGACGGCAGCCCACCAGGCTCTCCCGTCCCTGGGATTCTCCAGGCAAGAACACTGGAGTGGGTTTCCATTTCCTTCTCCAGTGCATGAAAGTGAAAAGTGAAAGTGAAGTCACTCAGTCGTGTCCAACTCTTAGCGACCCCATGGACTGCAGCCTACCAGGCCTGGCTTTTAAATTTATTAAATCAGTCGTTCCACATCCTTCACAAAAAGAGAGAAGGCACACAGACTCAGGTGGTTTTACAGGCAAGCCTATCCAGTATTCTAGAACAGAAGCATCTCTCCCATACCCAAATGGTTGCAGAGAAAACAGAAAAAGAGGAGACACCCCATCTCCTTTGATGAGGCCAGCATAACCTGGATTTCCAAACCAGACAAGGAAGGGAGGAACAAGGAAAATTAGAGGCCAGTTTCACTTAAGGATATAGTGATAAAAGTCCTGAATAACGCCCCCCACCCTGGGCTTGTTACGGTTCCCTGATACTTCCTCAAAACTGACTGTTCCAGAAAGTCCTCACTCCATGCTCTGAATTTGACCCCAGTTCATGACCTTTAGAATCACCACTACTTCTGGAGGTGCCCAGCTTGTCTCCGGAAGAGGTCCCGAGTGTCAGAGGCAGTGGCCCCGAGCCATCTCGGTGAATCACAGGAAATCTGAAGAGGGTGTCCACACGGGGCCTCTTGTGAAGGCAGGTATCCGTTTTCCTGGGCACAGCTGTTCCTTTAACACACTTCAGACACCCACTCCCAGGCCAGCAGACTTTGACCCGCCTTGTTGTTTTTACAAAAGTGGGTCATTTTCCAGACGTATAGCAGCCACCAGAGCCTAAGGGATTCTTACGTTTTGTCTTCCAAAGCATGGCAAGTGAGCGACTTGTGCGAATGAATGAACGTAAAACCCTTTTATGGGTAATGTGTGCAGACCCGTCCAACTTGGCCACTGCCTCTGAGTGGAAAGTGCCTGACTGTGGTGGAAAATCTGACTGTCGGCTTGACCCACGGCAGATCCAAGGGGGAAATCAACTCTCCTGGTTGGCTCCCCAATCCCGGGTTTGATTTTGGCATCCAGAGGAGACCGATGGAATCTTGACCACTGTCAAGACTTGGAAATTGACTAATCACTTTCACTGCCAGCTCAGATATTGTTTTCCTCTCTCAACCACCTCAAAAAAGCGTCCTTAGGAATTGTTTCCAAGACCTGTTTATCAGTGGTGAACTACAGAGGTGGGGTGGGGAGTGGAAGTCCCCCGCCACCCCGCCAGGCACAAGCTGTGAGGGGTACCTTGTCTACACGTGGTAAAATCTGGCTTGCAGACGTCGTTGAAAAGCTAGTCTCCCCCTCCCTGGGTAGACCCCCAGGGACCAGGGCTCCAGCTCCACCCACCCCCCCAGCTGGCCCTGCAAAGACCACCCTGATGATGCAGGCCTGGGCTCCACGGCAGTAGAAGCATTACCGTTTGTGTTTGATGAATGCCTGCCATTTAATCCCCTCACTGGCTCCCTGACTTAGCAACTGGACAACATAGCAACATAACAAGCTTAGCTATGATCAGCCTTGCTTATAGATGGGGAAACTGAGGCGTGGAGGGGTGGAGACATGGAGTGCCAATGGCAGGGCCTGGGTGGGGCCTTAGTACCAGGTCTGGCAATGCTGAAGCCCTCAGAGGTCTGTGACCCGTTTTTACCAAAAGGCATTACAGAGATTTAGGTTCAAACCAGCAGGCTTCCCCAGGGTCCTAGGGCAGTGTTCTGGCCAGCATCCCTGGGCCTTCCTATGAGACATCTTCAGTGGTTCCAAAGATGCTGGCTCAGCATTCCAGGGGGATGGAATTGTCAGTCCTGCACGAGGATTTTCCACTAGGCTTGATTTAAAAAAAAAAAAAATTTATTGGAGTATAGTTGATTTGCCGTGTTGTGTGAGTATCAGGTACACAGCAAAGTGATTCAGTTACACATATATTCATTCTTTTTCAGGCTCTTTTCCCATATAGGTTGTTACAGAATATTGAATGGAGTTCTCTGTGCTATACAGTAGGTCCTTGTTGGTTATCTGTTTTATTTATTTATTTATTTTGTGACTGGCTTATTTCTTTTATTTTTTAATACAAATTTATTTATTTTAATTGGAGGCTAGTTACTTTACAATATTGTATTGGTTTTGCCATACATCAACATGAATCTGCCTCAGGTGTACAGGTGTTCCCCATCCTGAACCCCTGCTTTATATATAGTAGTGTGTGTTTGTTAATCCCAGGCTCTTGATTTATTCCTTCCCTCCACATTTCCCCTTTGGTAACAGTAAGTTTGTCTTTGAACTCTATAAGTCTGTTTCTGTTTTGTAAATAAGTTCATTTATGTCTTTTTTTTTTTTTAAACCTCTATTCTTTATAGGAAAAGACACACGCATACATATTCGCAGCTCTTCTAGGGAATTCCCTCAATTATCAAAGTTCATTTCAGGGCCAGAAGAACTGGCAGAAAATGAAAGTTAACAGTGTCCATCAGCTGATGAAAGGGTAAACAGAACTTCTTATATTCAGACAATGAAATGTTATTTAGTCATAAAAGGGAATGAAGCGCTGACACAGGCTACAATGTAGATGACTCTTGAGAACACGACACTGAGTGAGAGAAGCCAGTCACAGAAGGCGACTTACGGTAGGACTCTCTTTTTGGTAGGCCCAGAACAGGCAGATCTATAGAGACAGAAAGCAAATCAGTGGCTGCCAGAGGCTGAGGGAATGGAAGGCAGGGGAAATGCCTGCTGATGGGTACAGGGCTTCTTTTGGGGGCAATCCACATGTTCTCAAATTTGATTGTAGTGATGGTTGTACAACTCAGCAAGTGAATTTAGGAATCACTAAATTGTATACTGTGGACGGGTGAATTTTATAGTATGTAAATGATGACTCAAAACGGCTAGTGCTGACCGCATGCCTGGGAGCCCTGAGTGCTGTCCGCAGAGACATGCCCCTCTGCTGCCCCAGGAAACTGGGGCTAAAGCACACTTCTCAGGCACGTCCAGGTGAGCTGCAGTGCAGCCACAGCGTGACTGCCAGAGCCCAGGTCCCACCTATGAAAGGCAGGTGCTCTTGGTGGAGCAGCAGCCCATCTGATTTTCCTGTGGCTGCTGTAACACACTGAGTGGTTTAAAGCAATGCACATTTACACTCTTGGAGTCCTGGACGTCCGAAGTCTACAGTGAACTGGCAGGGCTGTGCTCCTAGGGGACTCTCGAGGAGGACCGGTTTTCTTGTCTTCTTTGGTTTCCAGAGGTCGCCCGCTCTCCTTGGCCCCTGGCCCCGCATTCCCCTGCTTCCGCCGTCACGTCTCCTTCTCTGCCTCTCCCGCCTCTCTCTCATAAGGACCCTTGTGGTGATATCGGGTCTGTCCTGTGTGATCTAGGGCGGTCTCCTCTGACAAAGCTCCTTTTGCGACATCAGGTCACATATCCCGGGGTTCTGGGCGTGAGGATGGGGACATCTTTGGGGGGGTGCATTATCCAGCAGACCACTCGCACGTAGGAGAGTCTGGAGGGAAGACAGTCGAGACACATGGGTTTATATTCCTGCATGGGCAGAAGCCAGCTGGTAACAAGGAAGCATGACTTTTGTCCTCTGGGTTAGACAGTACGTGCAAATGGAATCATCTGCTTGGTGTGGACTTGTGAACAACTGGTGGGCATTGAACTCGGCTCAAGTTTCCTTGTTGATTTTAGAGATGGAAGGCCAGCTGAGGCTCCCACAGGATAGGAGGCACTTTCCAAACTCCACGTGGCACACCTCACATCCGCGTTTACTGGAGAGGAGCTGACCCAAGCCCTCCACAGGCTGCAGCCTTACTAGTGATAACGATACTAGTGATAACGATAACAGCAATGGCATCAGTAACAGACACTTAAGACATCCTTTCTGGAGTTGGGTGTGGCGCTAAGGACTGTAGGCAGTAGTTCAGCCAGTCCTGATAACTCTGTGGAATAGCTTGTCTTTTTCATCTCTAGTTTACAGGTGAGGAAACTGAGCCTTTAAGAAGTTAGGACTCCCCAGAGGGTAACATGCCAGAGTCAGAATTCTGACCCCCGCTTTCTGCGTTTTTTAAAAAACATTTATTTGGCTGCTTTGGATTTTAGCTGTGTTGCACGGAGTCTTTTAACTGTGGCCTGTGAACTCTTGGCTGCAGCATGTGGGATCTAGTTCCCTGATGGGGGACTGAGCTGGGGACCCCTGCCTTGGAGTGTGTGATCTTGGTCACTGGACTACCAGGGAAGTCCCCTGACTCAGCTTTTTACTTTTGAGATTTGGGGCTTTTGAAAACTTCTCTGTCACACTGTCTTGCTGTGTGATATCTGACTTTCTTCCCAGACCCTAATCACACAGTGGGAAAAAGCCTGTTCTGCTCGTGTGTGTGGGGGGCATTCAGGCACACACCCCTGTGTGTCTATGTTTGTGTCTGTGTGTCTGGAAGGCATTTTGTATGACAGCATTTGCGTCTTGATTTTTCTACTCAGCATAGCGTATACCTATTTCCATATTGGGCAGGTCTTCATTTATAATTGTAGTCATGCCATTTAATATATATGAGAAAATGTACATTTGACCTAGTCTTCTGTCGTTAGACACGGATTGGGTCTAAACGTCCATGGAATTGCAAAGAGTCAGACATGACTGAGCAACTGAACTGAAAACTTATTTGGTTTTCTCTTGCTTTATTTCTGAATTGTGTTCTTAGAATAAATTCCCAGAGGCACTTATTCTGGGGTTGTACTGGTGATTTTGCCCTTCTCCCCAGCAAACAAAGTAACCAGCGAGGTAGTTTTACTTTTGCCATGATCCAACCAGTCCATTCTAAAGGAGATCGGTCCTGGGTGTTCTTTGGAAGGAATGATGCTAAAGCTGAAACTCCAGTACTTTGGCCACCTCATGCAAAGAGTTGACTCACTGGAAAAGACTCTGATGCTGGGAGGGATTGGGGGCAGGAGGAGAAGGGGACGACAGAGGATGAGATGGCTGGATGGCATCACCAACTCAATGGACGTGAGTCTGAGTGAACTCCGGGAGTTGGTGATGGACAGGGAGGCCTGGCATGCTGCAATTCGTGGGGTCGCAGAGTCGGACACGACTGAGCGACTGAACTGAACTGTCAGCATTATTGTGGGAACCAAAAAGAGGAACTTCAGTGTCTCTCTGATTTGCATTTCTTAACTCATCACTGAGGCTGAGTCTTTTCTGCACATGCTCATTGAGCCTTTGGGCTTGTCTGCTCTTGTCTTTGAACCTGGGGAGAAGGTACAGAGGGGTGGTAGGCTGGGGAGGAGGTGGGCTTGTGTTGAGGGGAAGACTCAGGGAGACTTCTGAAGGCTGGCGGGGCCAGGGCAGGAGATGCCAGGATACTTGGGGACCCAACCCTAGTTATAGTTACAGGACCAGTTGCTTTGCGGGGGCAGTCATGAATGGATCCTACTTTCCTGATTTAGGGGTTCCTGATGACTTTCTGATCCTGTATTATGGATGAACTGTCAGAAAAGACCGAAATAGCAAAATCTCCTCCTGGCTTATATGTCAGCAGACCACCCTCCACTGGGGTCACGTGTCCACTTCTGGCTGCCCAGCCCAGCATCCTCCCCAGTGCACTTAGCCCAGATGCCCAGTCTCAGGTGGCCTCCTGCAGTTCTGACTTGGTTCTGGGCTCCCCCTACCTTCTGGTGTCCACGGCTGGGCAGGGCCACTCTCCATGGTCCTTGGCACCTGCCAGTCCTGAGCTGCAAAGGCTTTGTGGGAGGGGGGGCGGTGGCCCCCATCTCGGCCATCCCCTCTCAGGTACTTGGCGGAAACTTTAGGGCATGACCTTGGCCCTGCCTCGTCCGATTTCCCATCCACATGGTAGAAAGCAGTATCTACTCTTGTCCCTTCTTGCTCTTTTTCTTGTGGGTATTTATACCTTTCAGAAAATTGATTCCTTCACTGCTGTTTCAGGGTGGTTTTCACCCTGAATGGAGGCCTGGAATGGAGGCCTGTCTAACTGCCGTCCCCAAAATGTCCCCTCCCTTTCCCACCCCGAGACTTCTTTCCTTCCTCCCTCCTTCCCTCCCTTCCTTCTTAAAGTTAAAAAGTAACTTAGTTCAAAAAATTGAAACACTATGGAAAGTGTAAGCTTTTTAAACATTCAAGTTCCCTCCTTTTTTCCCCCTGAATTCTCTTTAGAGGTGACTGATGTTCACATTTCCCTATGGATCATTCTGGACTACTCTTTCAGCTTATGCAACTTGTATATATATTTATTTATATTTATTACACATTATATGTTGCGTGTGTAAAGACGTTCTGTTTGCTCAGAGATCTGTTGAAGGCATGATGAACGAGGATAGTCCCACCTCTGTGGGTGTGTGCACATGTAAGAAACCGGGGCCTCACTGAGAAGGTGGCATCTGGGTAGAGACTGGAGGTGGTGAGAACACTGTGTTTTAAATCTGAAACTCCATCTGTGTCAGGGGAGTGGATGCGCCTCCCCTTTCTGGCTGCCCGGGCTTTCACGGCTTGCAGGGACTTAGCTGGCCTCTCTGATGGGTGGCCAGGCGGCTTCCCGAGACACACACCCTCGCCAGCCCTGGCTGTTGCCAGTCTTCGTCACGCTTTTCCAAGCTCTGCGGTTCTGATTTTAGTCTACAAATGAGGGTGAGCATCTTCTCACGTTCCCAACACTTGTGCTTCCTCCCCTGGGAGGGGCCTGAGCCTCGTCATGCCAAGCAGAGCAGGGGATGATGCTCAGTAGGGTGGGTGGACCAGGCATTCGGCCACGTGGCTGCAGGCAAATCGCTCAGCTTCTCTGGGCCAGAGGCTTCATTCATAAAATGTAGATGTAATCATGCCTCATGGGGTTGTGTAAAGAATAAGGGAATTCATTCATAGAAAGCCTTGAGAATATTAGGTGGCACGTGGTAGACATTTGATAAATATTAGCTATGTTGTTTCAATCCTCTGCCCATTTCTCCTGCATGTGTGCATGCTAAATCGCTTCAGTCTGTCTGACTCTTTGCAACCCCATGGGCTGCAGTCCTCCGGGCTCCTCTGTCCGTGTGATTCTCCAGGCCAGAACACTGGAGTGGGTTGCCATGCCCTTCCTCCAGGGGATCTTCCCAACCCAGGGATCGCACCCAAGTCTCTTGCACTGCAGATGGATTCTTTACCCACTGAGCCACCTGGGAAGCTTTTATTGTTTTAGAGCATTTTTTATATTGTATACTCTAATCCCTCGTTATATTTGTTAACTCAACTGTACTCACTGAGTGACTGCTGTATACCAGGAACTGTCGAGTGGCAGTCCCTCATAGCCTGATGGAGACAGACGCAGAAGATATTGAGGGAGTTACAAGCAGGGGTGCCAAAGCCAGCCTGGGAAAGGAGTTAGGAGAAGGCTTCTTGGAGAAGGTGACACGCAAGCTGAGTCTGATAGAATGAGGTGGAATGAGCAAGGCAAAAGGGAGGGCTGGTGGGAGAAGATGACAGCACCTCCAGAAGCATAAAGCCCAGGATCAGCGTGTGGGTATACCACACCACATCACAGAGAAAATTCTGGACAACCCTGCAGGGAAGGCTGAAGCTCCAGGGCTGGCTTAAGAACCAGGTGGCTTGGAGCCTGCAGTGGGAGGGCATCTGGGAGACTTTCTGAAAGGAACTGAGGCATCCCTTTGTGCAGCCCACACTCCGCAGGCCTGCAAAGCCTCCCCAGTCAGGCCCACCTTGCCTCCTTCCCCACGCGGTCTCTGTGTGCCATGTATGCCTTGGCACCCTCCCTGCCAGCCCTCAGGTGGGCGTTTAACCCACCTGCTCATGCTTCGTGGCTCTGCTCAACAGCAGCCCTCGTGCAGAAGCTCCCCCTGACTCCCTGGGTAGGTGAGCTTCCCATCTGCTTGCACACCTAGACCCGCGTTTCCTCACGGATGGCACGGACCTCGGCTTGTCGCAGTCACAGCCCGAATTCTCAGATAGCCTCTGCCTCCCTCCCTGGGTTGTCGGCTCCAGAGAGCACCGATGGGCTCTGGCTTTGCTCCCACTCGTAGATCCAACACCTAGCACTGCTCAGCACCTAGGAGGCGCTTCAGAAAGGCCTGCCGAATGAGGGAGCGAGTGGACAAACGGAGCAGAGAGAAGCAGGGAGCCTCTTCTGCTTGGAGCCATGGGCCAAGCCCCTGTAGAATCCTCTGTCAGGCTCCCCCATCCCTCGTCTCAGCGGCACTTCCCATCCTGGGCCGTCTCCCGTTTCTCAACATCGCGCTCCCGCAGCGTGGCCCAGAGGACCGCTGATGTGGGCTCTCTTCATCAGCTGAAGGGTTCCCTTTCAGCATCTTGCCTGACAGTTGTTCACATCAGCACCCGCCAACAGCCCTACTGGCTGCACTTCTTTCTCCGCCCTTACTGTTCACACAGACGCGCAGCTCTTACTGAAGCCCCGGGGTTCAGACCCTGCCCGTCCTCCGTCAGGGGCTCGGCTCGGTCTCTCACGGCAGAGCGCGTTATTTGGGTCAGAGGTTCTGTGTTCAGTGTAAGTCCTTTGCTGTGGCAGAGAAAACGCAGGCAGACTTCTTAGTCGAAGTCCTGTTTCCAGAAAGGACGTTGGGATTTCTCCTTTAGACTTGCCGTGAATTCTGGAGGCAGCAGTGGTGAGGAAGAGACTAGAAAGAGTGAGCAGGGGCTTTGGAGGCACAGGGTCCATGAGTTCAAGCGCAAACTGCCTCTCGTTGAGCCAGTGACTCTAGGCCGGTGCTCGGAGCTTTGGAGCCTGATGGGGCCGCATGCTCAGCGCCGTGGGTGTTGATTTCTCTTCTGCCCTTTCCCAGACGGCACGGCCTCTGATGGGGTTTCTTCCTCTGCTCGGAGGCCCGCTTTCCTCCCTGCCGCCACGTGCCCTGCTGCTCGCCCACTGACGCTAGGATCTTCATGGCTCTTCCATTCATGTCAGCCGGCAGGCAAACTCAAGAGGCCCTACTTCTGAGAGAGGGATGACTGGCCCGCCCCTTGTGTCCTCAGAGTTGGTAGTCGGTAGTCAGCATCAGCCCTCCCGCCTGCCTCATGGTGACAGTGATCCCAGGCCCTTCCTTCTCTAGCACACTAGCGCTCTGCGGTTTCCCCGCCCTCTGCCTGCTTCTGCACGTGGGGGGAAAGTGGGTCCATGCTGAGCCCCCAGAGTCTAAGCAAGGCGTCTTACTACCGCCCTGGCTTCCCACCAGCAGCTCCTAGCATCACTTGGTGGCGAGACAGAAACATCTGACTGCAGGGGCAGCCGCGTGTGCCAGGTGTGGGATCAGGTGCCAAGGCCACGGCTGTGTGTGAGATGGTTGCTGTCTTCACCCAGCTCGCGTTCTCGTGGGAAGACCTAAGGAAGCAGCTCAGCAGCCAGCTCACAGGACAGGGGGGTGTTCTGAGTGAGTGAGGAGCCCGCCGGGGTTAGGAGACGAGAGGAGGGTCTTCCAGGTGGGAGAGCATGGAATCTGAGGCCTGAAGGACCTGTAGAGTGGAGTCAGGCAAAAGGGAGAAGGGCGAATGTTCTGGACAAGCAGGAGCTGCATTTTATTGAGAAGATTTCTAGGGGATAGGTAACAGTGACCTCCGACATCATCGGTCAACTTCATCTATGCTTTCTTCATCCAGCATTTAGTGACTGCCGAGAGCCCTCACGTGTACCGAGGAGCGGGTCACTCCGTGCCTTGTTCTCCATGTATATTGATGAGCAAGATGCTCACAGTTAAGGGAAGAAAGCAACCTGATGGGGAAAAGACAAATTGGCGGTTTCCGTTGTTGTTCAGTCGCTAAAGCGTGTCCGACTCTTTGCCACCCCTTGGACCGTAGCACGACAGGCTTTCCTGTCCTCCACTGTCTCCCAGAGTTTGCTCAGGTTCATGCCTATTGAGTCGATGATGCTATCTAACCTTCTCACCCTGTTCTCCTTTTGCCTCAGTCTTTCCTAGGTTCAGGGTCAGTTTCCATACCATGCCAAAAATACCTAATATTTATTTGTTGAACCCATGCCATGCACCATGCTCGGTTCTAAGCAGCATGATATGTGGCGACTGATTTAATCTGGGGTGGGGGGTGGTCTGTTTCTCTCCTCCTTTTACAGATTGGGCTTCCCTGGTGGCCCAGCTTGTAAAGAATCCTTTACAGATAAGGAAATTGAGGTATGTGGAGAAGTCACTGATCCGTCAGAAGGTGGCTGCCCCAAGATTCAGATCCAGTGGGTCAGGCTCCAGACCCGTGTTCTTTTTTTTATTTTTAATTTTTTAAGTTTAGTTTTTGTTGTTTTCTTTAAAAAACACTTTTTGTTATTTTGTGTTATTGTTTATTTTAAAAACTGTAAAATTTTATATTTTAGTTTTTCTTGTTAAGACCCACGTTCTTAACTTCGGCTCTTCAACTTCCTGAGGGGTGGGGTTGTCTGTGAGCACAGATAATACTTCTTTGTCGAAAAGCCATCCCCTTAGCCTTCCGATACCATCATTTTTTCTACAACCCAGTTAAAGGGACGTTTATTTTATGCCCACTGCGTGCTGGGAGCTGGGGATTAGAGATGACAAGCCTGGACTTCCAAAGAACTCATTAATTAAGGAATCAGATGCTCCCAAGTGGCCAGCCACAAAGCTGAGTGTGCCAAATGTTCAGGAAGGGCCTAGACAGGCCGCCATGGGGGCCCCCAGGGAGTGGCTGTTCTAGGAGGAAGTCAGCTGCCTGGGAGGGAAGCGTTTCAGGTGACTCCAGGTGTGAAGGTGGACGGAAGTGGCATTCGGGGCCAGGGGGACAGCTGAAGATGGCCCGGAAGCAGGAAACTTGACATCGTCCTGGAGGTTGGGGTGTTTGAGGGGCGGGGGTGGGAACTGAGGTTGGAAACTAGAGTGAGGCCAGAAGGTAGAGTCTGTGAGTGGAGGGGTGACAAGAACAGATGAGAAAGTGGCTTTCCAGTGGAGTCATTTTCTGCTTTGGAGACCATAGGGCTGAATTCGGTAGCAAATTCAGCTGTTGGGTATAGCCGAATAGGGTATCCTTCTCTGGTCAAATATTTGAGCATCACCATGGCCACAGGAGATGTGATTTCACCTCTAGAAACAATTTTGTTTTCATCAGGTTATTCTGCATTTTGAATTCATGCTCTGCTGTTAAAAACATTTAGAACTGACAACAGATATCGTAAGATATACACCCATCACTCTCAATGGTTTGAAGTAACTTGGGAGCCTTAAGCTTTCTTGAAATTCCTAGTGTATTTGTTTTATCAGGCATGATTATAACATGCCAGATGATGGCTAACGAGGCTAAAGAAGATTTTTTTAAAAATTTGGTTATTTGTTAATGCAATTTTAAATGTTACAGTCCATTTACAATTATTACAGAATATTGGCTATTTTCCCCGTGTTGTACCATACACCCTAGAGCCTGTCTTATATGCAATAATTTTTATACCTCTCTCACCCCCACCCCATACTGCCTCTGCCCTCTGCACTGGTAACCATTAATTTGCTCTTTATGTCTGTGTGTCTGCTGGGTTTTTTGTTGTTGTTGTCTGTTCTATTTTGTTGTTTTATTTTATTTTTTTAGTTTTCACAGGGTAAACAACATCATACAGTATCTATCTTTGACTTGTGTCACTTAGCATACTGCCTAAAGGAAGATTCTTTTTTTTGAACATACCTATAAACTTGAGCTTTGCTGTTGAATTCAGCCCTGAGATCAGGGATTCTGTCCATGGTGACAGTTAGGGGCTGGACGAGGACCAGCTGTGAAACGCTGTACAAGTATTGACTGCATGTTGGGCTCTTCAAACTCTTCGATATGAGAGGATGGGGTGATTGGAGGGTGTTTTCAACTTCAGCACCACCGCCAACTCCCATACCCCGCCCAGCTCCAAACACCTGACCCCCAGCCCCGCTTCTGCTGACAGAAGCTGCTGCCCCCACTGCGGAGTCTGTGGGCAGCAGCCCTTCCTCCCCGGCGGAGACAGGAGAGGACCGGGTGTGTCAGCTCTGCGTCCTGTACTTCCCCTCCCAGAGCACCCTCAGACCCGGCCACACTTTGGGGATCTTTGGTGCGTCAACCACAGACCAGGAAACGGTTCTCAAGTGTAAGAACGATCACTTTCTCTTCTAAGAACTGCAGCTGGAAAGCCCTCACCCCGCCGTCAACACAGGACGGTTTCCCTCAACTGTGGAACTGATGAGTCTTCTCTCTTGCCTATTTCAAGCCTCCCCTTCGCCCAGCCCGCTCCACAGCTTGCAGGCCACGGCGCTCTGGGGTGCAGCGCCCTCCGGCTGCTTGCACGCCTCCCTCGCCTCTGTGAGTGGAGTCTGCTTCCCGGGAGATGGTGATTGTGAGCGGGATGCTGGGAGGAAAGGAGCCAGGGGAAAGGCCTCACACTCGCGCCTGCATGGGGGTGGTGGTGTGGGAAGCCGGGGCAGGTCCCTCACCGTGTTCTCGTCCTGCTCTCCAGCCTCTAGCTCTCTCGGTTTGGGGCAGGAGACAGAAGCTTCTCTAGGCCCTCCGCTGTGTGTGGCACGTGCTCATTTATGCACTTTCATTGGTTCAGCATGACTGAGCCACTTCTGCCTGCCGGCTGCACTGGTTTTAAAGCTCAGTCATGTCCGACTCTTTATGACCCACCCCATGGACTGTAGCCCCGCCAGGCTCCTCTGTCCGTGGGATTTTCCAGGCAAGCATACTGGAGCAGGTTGCCATCTCCTCCTCCAGGGGATCTTCCTGACTCAGGGATCGAACCCTCACCTCTTGCATCTCCTTCACCGGCAGGCGGATTCTTCACCACTGTGGCCTAAAGACACAGGAACAGCTGACACAGCCCTTGCCTTTGGGAATCTGTGTATGGGTGAAGAGGGGGTCGGATGCGCCTGTGCTCTGTCAGGGTTTGCAAGGCACACAAGGTGATTCTCCTGCAGCGTGATTACCTATGCTATCCAACATGGCACTACCAGCCTCATGTGGCTAACATTAGATTTCAGTTCATTAAAATTAGACAGTTTTTTTTTTTTAAGTTTCAGTAGCCCTATGTGGCTGTGCCAGAGAAGGCAATGGCACCCCACTCCAGTACTCTTGCCTGGAGAATCCCATGGATGGAGGAGCCTGGTAGGCTGCAGTCCATGGGGTCGCGAAGAGTCGGACACAACTGAGCGACTTCACTTTCACTTTTCACTTTCACGTATTGGAGAAGGAAATGGCAACCCACTCCAATGTTCCTGCCTGGAGAATCGCAGAGATGGCAGAACCTGGTGGGCTGCCGTCTCTGGGGTCACCCAGAGTCAAACACGACTAAAGCAACTTAGCAGCAGCGGCAGTGCGTGACTGTGCAGATAGCAAGCATTTCCAGCATTGCAGGGGGTTCTTCTGGACAGCGTTGAGTCGGACTGTGAGTTCGTATTTAACGTGTATTTATTTATCTGGCTATGCCTCGTCATGAGGGATCTGTAGTTGCACCATGAAGACTCTTAGTTGTGCCATGTGGGATCTAGTTCCCTGACCAGTGCTCGAACCAGGCCCCCCACACTGGGAGCGCAAAGTCTTATCCACTAGGCCACCAGGGAAGTCCCCAGACTGTAAGTTCCTGAGCGCAGGCTCCATCTCTGTTTCTGCCCATCAGTGTACCCCAGGAGCCAGGTTTGTCCTGAACATTCCTTAATTGCATGCTGATTGAATGAAGGGAAGGGCAGTAAAGAATGTTAGAAAAAAACAGAAAGGAAAAGGATGTGCCAGCAGCCTCTAGACGAGGGATGAACTGCTCTGGAAGAATTAGAGAGCAGGTCCCAGAAGAGCCACGTTGAGAAGGGTGAGACCTTTACCAGGAGGGCACAGGGGGAAGGGCGTTCTAGGAAACAGTGTCTCTGGTCTGGAGACACCTTCCTGCTGCGTCCTGATGGCTTGCACCCCAAGAAGGTGCTACTATTTTCTTTGCAAGGGGAGGAAACTTCATAGCACTCACACCGTATTCTTTTGCTCGGGCATCTCAGAGAGGTGAGGTCTCGCCCGGCTGCCGTGAAGCAGAGGGGCCAAGTGTGATGTGAGTACAAGTTAGCCATCGAGGTGTGACAGCAGCCTGGATTCAGGAAACCATTGTTTTTTTCCATGCATGAGACTCATACCAAGGTTCGGAAGTATGACCGGCGTGTCGAGAAATGAATGTGGAGCATGTCTCAAAACTGAGAGCATTGAACACGAGGTTGGCACGTGGTGCAAGGAGGCTGCTCTGGTTAGTTTCCGTGGTTTATTTTTCACTCCTCCGTTTGCTTGATGACCACGGCTGCCTTCCAGGCACCATGCCTCATCCTGCGGACACAGAGCAAGGGAGTGGCTCTCTGGCTTGTCCCTGGAGAGCCTGCTGGCAGGTGGAGGCATCAGGTGGGTGCAGAGACGATGAGGACGCAGCGAGATGAGCTCAGCTTGGAAACAGCTCCATGGGACACTGGAGCCAGGTGCAGCACCCAGGTTTTCCTTCTGATGTTGTGCAGTGGTCTCTCAGGGGGAAACAGATGCAGAAGGTCCCTGAGAGCCAGCCACCAGCAGGAGGGCCCAGGACCAGTCTTAGGCTTCCGAGTCTTATTGCTTGAGTCAAGCATCATGTTTGATGTCAGAATGTTCCAAATTTGAACTGTATTCTGGCCCTTCCCAGGGGCACGACCTTGGGATTTTCTTTTCTCCCCTGTGAAATGTGGATGAAATGATGCCTTACAGGATCAAGCAACATAAGCTCTGTGGATCACATAATAAGCATTCAACAAAATAGGATGATTGTGTTCAGTTCAGTTCAGTCGTGTCCGACTCTTTGCGACCCCATGAATCGCAGCACGCCAGGCCTCCCTGTCCATCACCAACTCCCGGAGTTCACTCAAACTCACGTCCATCGAGTCAGTGATGCCATCCAGCCATCTCATCCTCTGTCGTCCCCTTCTTCTCCTGCCCCCAATCCCACCCAGCATCAGAGTCTTTTCCAATGAGTCAACTCTTCGCATGAGGTGGCCAAAGTACTGGAGCTTCAGCTTTAGCATCATTCCTTCCAAAGAAATCCCAGGGCTGATCTCCTTCAGAATGGACTCGTTGGATCTCCTTGCAGTCCAAGGGACTCTCAAGAGTCTTCTCCAGCACCACACTTCAAAAGCATCAATTCTTCAGCGCTCAGCCTTCTTCACAGTCCAACTCTCACATCCATACATGACTACTGGAAAAACCATAGCCTTGACTAGACGGACCTTAGTCGGCAAAGTAATGTCTGTGCTTTTGAATATGCTATCTAGGTTGGTCATAACTTTTCTTCCAAGGAGTAAGCGTCTTTTAATTTCATGGCTGCAGTCACCATCTACAGTGATTTTGGAGCCCAAAAAAGTAAAGTCTCACACTGTTTCCACTGTTTCTCCATCTATTTCCCATGGAGTGATGGGACCAGATGCCATGATCTTCATTTTCTGAATGTTGAGCTTTAAGCCAACTTTTTCACTCTCCTCTTTTACTTTCATCAAGAGGCTTTTTAGTTCCTCTTCACTTCTGCCATAAGGGTGGTGTGATCTGCATATCTGAGGTTATTGAGATTTCTCCCGGCAATCTTGATTCCAGCTTGTTTCCTCCAGCCCAGCGTTTCTCATGATGTACTCTGCATAGAAGTTAAATAAGCAGGGTGACAATATACAGCCTTGATGTACACCTTTTCCTATTTGGAACCAGTCTGTTTTTCCATGTCCAGTTCTAACTGTTGCTTCCTGGCCTGCATACAGATTTCTCAAGAGGCAGGTTAGGTGGTGTGGTATTCCCGTCTCTTTCAGAATTTTCCACAGTTTATTGTGATCCACACAGTCAAAGGCTTTGGCATAGTCAGTAAAGCAGAAATAGATGTTTTTCAGGAACTCTCTTTTTTCTTCCAAGGAGTAAACGTCTTTTTAATTTCATGGCTGCAATCACCACCTGCAGTGATTTTGGAGCCCAAAAAAGTAAAGTCTGACACTGTTTCCACTGTTTCTCCATCTATTTCCCATGAAGTGATGGGACTGGATGCCATGATCTTCGTTTTCTGAATGTTGAGCTTTCGGCCAACTTTTTCACTCTCCACTTTCACTTTCATCAACAGGCTTTTTAGTTCCTCTTCACTTGATTGTGTTAATGGTGGGCAATTGAGAGAAAGGACTTTGAGGATGATGCTGGACTGATGGTGGAAGGAGCCTTCTCAGACTGTTCCGGGCAGATGTAGGTGGCTCTGAGCCCAGTTGCCCATGATAATCAAAGGACCGCCCTTATTGTTGCTGTTCAGTCACCAAGTCGTGTCTGACTCTGTGATCCCTGGACTACAGGGAGGGATGTGACTTCCCTGTCCTTTTCTGTCTCTCAGAGTTTGCTCAAACTCATGTCCATTGAGTTGGATGCCATTCGACCATCTTGTCCTCTGTCATCCCCTTCTCTTCCTACCTTCAGTCTTTCCCAGCATCAGGGTCTTTTCCAGTGAGTCGACTCTTCGCATCAGGTGGGCCAGTATTGGAGCTTCAGCTTCAGCATCAGTCCTTCCAATGAATATTCAGGGTTGATCTTCTTTAGGATTGACAGGTTTGATCTTCTTGCTGTCAAGGGACTCTCTAGAGCTGCCCTAGACCCTAAGTAAGAGATAAGTGTGAAGCCAGCACAGAAGACGCACCCCTCACCTGGGGATGGCATCCTCTGGTGTCCTATCTGAGCTCCTTCCCTTCTTGCTCTCTGGAGGGAGCTTGGTGCTCTCCAGGGCTGGGGTTTGCCATGTTCCTGGTGGAGAACGTGGACATGGATGCCGAGCCCTGCCCAGAGTGGCTGATGCTGCACACAGTCATGTCCTGCGGTCTGTCCTCATCCATTCAGTCCTCTGTGGCTTCCCCTAGACCTTTACCCTCCGTCCTCCCTGAAAACTTACCCCTCACTCGTCCCAGGGCTGCTGTTCCCTTACCTTTCACACGCCAGCTTTCCATTTGCCTTTGTGTATCTTACAAGTGGCAGTGCATTTCCTGACACATCTCTTCCTGCCGCACAGTGACAACTATGCACCATTTCTTGACACTTTTTGAGTATCTCCACTATTTCTCAGTTGACTGGACAGGTTTCCTTCTCCCACTAGCTGAGTTAAGATGCTTTTTTTCTGTCTTTAAGAGTCTGTCCTTAGGGAGTCTTCCTCACATCTGGATTTTGGATTCTTTTCTCCAGTCAGATCATCTCTGTCTTCTAATATATGAGCCTAACCTGCTCACAAATTAATGTGACTATTAACATCATTTGTCTCTTTTCTTCTAATTTATTTGGCATTTTCACTTTGTAACTCTGTCTCTCTGCTCCCTCTCTCATCACCATCCACGGCCCCTTTTGTACTTTCTAATTGAGCTGATACATTGTATGCATTTCCTCTCTGGGCTGATTTGGATGCTAGCCGTAGGCCATACTTGTGCTCTTAAATTTTAGCATGCATATTCAACTACACATTTTTTCTAACAGATGTGCTGTCTTCCTATTGTGCAGCAAGGAGGACCTTACTTGGTCTTGACTTCTCAAGGAGCCTCATGTTTTTGTTTTGTTCACTCACTTGGTGTTGTTAAACAGCAAAAATTGCTTTTGTTATTTTTGCAGCCAGGAATTACATTTACTAAATTAAAACCCAGCAGCTGTGTTTCTCGTGTCTCTTGTCTTCCTACAAATTAACTTTTTGATTTGCTGAAGTTTCTATTTATAATTATTTTAGAGTCTGTGATAAACTCTTTTAGTTTTGGGATATCTAAAAATGCCCATTTAACTGGTCCTTTAAATGCGGTTTTAGCTGGGTATAAAATTCTTGGCTGAGAGTTATTCTCTGTCAGCATTTTGATGGAACTTTTTTTTTTCAGGCCTCTGTTACTGCTTCTGCTATCAATCGGATATTCCTTTTTGAGAATGTGTTTTTTTCTCTCCATGCTATATTTTAAGATTTGTTCTTTGAGACATTCTGCAGTTTCATTATTATTTGTCTGTTTGGAAAAGACTTTGATGCTGGGAAGGATTGAGGGCAGGAGAAGAAGGGGACAACTGAGGATGAGATGGCTGGATGGCATCACTGACTCGATGGACGCAAGTCTGAGTGAACTCCGGGAGTTGGTGATGGACAGGGAGGCCTGGCATGCTGTGATTCATGGGATCGCAAAGAGTCGGACACGACTGAGCGACTGAACTGAACTGAACTGAACTATCCTATTTCATACTCAGAGTGCTCTTTCAAACTAAGAATTTGCCTTTTTTCTCAAGTTCTTAAAAACATTCAACCATTTTTTCTTTAAATATTTCTTCCCTAGAGGTATTCCTTGTATGGAATTTTAATTTGATTCTTATTTTCAGAATGTATATATGTGTGTGTGTGTGTGTATATATATACACACACACATAGCTATATATATATATACACACACACACACACGCATATATATATATATATTTAGCATATATAACTTTTAGTTTTCAATGGACATGGGTTTGGGTGAACTCTGGGAGTTGGTGATGGACAGGGAGTCCTGGCGTGCTGCAGTTCATGGGGTTGCAAAGGGTCGGACACGACTGAGCAACTGAACTGAACTGAACATTTTACCATGCTTGCTCTCTCTTTGTGTATATATCTGTGTGTATGTACATGTATAGGTAATTACATAGACTGACACATATATACACACTTAGAACTTATGTACAAATGATTATACGGATTATATACTAATTATTTTTCTTTTTCTGAACCATTTAAGTGTAGATTGCATGCCTCTTTACCCAGTAATATTTTCTGTGGGTTTTGTTTGTTTTTAATGAAGTATAGTTAATTTACAATGTTGTCTTAGGTTTAGGTGTGCAGCAAAGTGATTCAGGTATTTGACTATACTCCTTCTCCATCCCTTCTGCTCTGTTCTCTTTGCCAGCCATTGTGGGCAACCAGTTTAATCATTTTCTGATTTTCCCTTCCTCTGTCTCTTCTTGCAAAATAAGCAAGTTTATCTATTTCCCCCTTTTTCTTACACTAGAGGTAAAATACTTTCATACCTTGCCTGTCTTCACTTTGGAAATCACTCATTAGTTCCTAGAAATAGTTTTCATTCTTTTCACAGTTGCGTTAGTATCCCATTGTGTGGATGCACCAGAGTTCAATCTCCCCAGTCTGTGCTTGGATGTTTGGATAGCTGTGGTGTTTTGCAATCGTGAATAATGCTATAAGGAATCATCTTATACATACATGTATATGTATGTTTATAGGTGTATATTTTATGTTATATTTCCAGAAGTGGGATTGCTGTGTTGAGAGTAAGTGCATGAACAGTTTTCTCACAGATTGCCAAATTCTCTTCCAAAGCACTTCTACTGTTTGCATTCCACCCACCAATAAGGAGTGCCTGACTCCCCACATCTTCTCTGCTGCTGCTGCTGCTGCTAAGTCGCTTCAGTCATGTCTGACTCTGTGCGACCCCGTAGACTGAAGCCTGGAGCCCACCAGGCTCCCCCATCCCTGTGATTCTCCAGGCAAGAACACTGGAGTGGGTTGCCATTTCCTTCTCCGATGTGTGAAAGTGAAAAGTGAAAGGGAAGTCGCTCAATCGTGTCCGACTCATAGCGACCCCATGGACTGCAGCCCACCAGGCTCCTCCATCCATGGGATTTTCCAGGCAAGAATACTGGAGTGGGTTGCCATTTCCTTCTCCAATGTGTGAAAGTGAAAAGTGAAAGGGAAGTCGCTCAATCGTGTCCGACTCTTAGCAACCCCATGGACTGCAGCCCACCAGGCTCTTCTGCCCATGGGATTTTCCAGGCAAGAACACTGGAGTGGGGTGCCATCGCCTTCTCCACACATATTCTCTAGAAGAGTATATTGTCAAGATTCTAAACTTTTGCCGAGTGAATGGGTAAGAAATGGTTTCTCAGTGTAGTTTCAATGTTCATTTCTTTCATTCTGAATTTTAGTTTCTATTATTCTTTTAAATGAAGTTGAATTCTCTTCTTACACATAAGAGCTGTGTTTATGTGATATTTGTGGATTATCTGTCCATATCTTCAGTCTGTTTTTCTCCCCCTGGAGGAATTTTGGTCTTTTCGTCCTCAGTGTTTAAATTTTTCTTTAGTCTGGGGATCTTTTATCCATGGCATGCAATTTTTTTTCCTTTTTGTCATTTGCTTTTTAATTAGTTCTTTACCTTACCCCTGTGCTCTTTTCCTTTCTGTCTGCTTTTGTCTGAGAATTTATTTATTTTAAATGACTGTTTCCCTCACATCTATTGCTTGGAGCATTCTAAGCATTCCTATTTTAAAGTCCATGTCATACTGTCTCATAATATTTATTTGATTTGATTTGGAGCCATCCATGTCACCAGCGTTGATTTTATCAGCTAGAATCCTAAGCATTAGATATCTTCCTGTTTTGGAATTTTGGCGGACAGGCTCATTTCAAGAGGGAAGTTGCCTTTGTCTTTCTATGCTTCCTCTCTCTCCCTCTAGCCGGCCCAGAGGTCCCAGTAACGCCTTGGCGGTGGGCAGCATGTGGCTTTGTTGTCGCTGTCCTGTCTTGGTGGAGGACATCACGCCGTCCCCTGGTTTCCACCCCCGGCCCCGCCCTCCCACCTCACGTGGGAGATGTGCGTCCGGCTGCCCCCACGCCCCCTTCCTGCCCCCGCTCCCGGTGCCCACCCCCACGGCGAGCTTTGTGTTGCTGCTCTGCCTGTGTCACACAGAGATGCGTATCTTGTCTGTGAGCCTGGCGTTGTGTCCTTCACTTCTGCATGTCTGGAGCAGAGGGGCTGTGTGAGAGTGAGAGTCTGTGGGGCCTTCTTAGTGGGAAGTACTCCTTTGTACTTGGAAGGAAGAAACATGAGAAGGCTTGAAGGGAGTGGAAGGAAAGAAACCAGCCTGATCATCCTGGGAGGCAGGGATGGCATCTCCCATTCCATGTGTGGAAAGTGGGGGTGCAGAGAGAGTAGGGAGCCCCCAGCCTGAGAGGAGGGGTGTGGGCTTTGAAGGCTGGTCCGTCCCTGGGTTTCACTCTGGCCTTCTGCCTCATCAGGCGGTCAGTTCTTCTTCCCCTGGAGCACCCCATCTCCCCTGGACCCGTGTCCTGGGCTTGGAGCAAGAGAGCTGGGGCTACACAGACTTACCAACTGATTCCTCAGCTTTGGAGTGACCTGGTGTCCTTCAGCTAACATTTCTGAAAGTGCCTAGAACGAGCCACGCCCTTGCTAATCCCATGTCGGTTCCTTAATTCAATTAACATGGAACAACCCTCAAAAACACATACCACGGACCCCAGCTTGTAACGAAGGAGATGCTGCTGGAGAGCTCGTGGGCTTCCAGCTTCTCCCGATGAGCTGACATAGTGCTGGGATTCGCATGCTGTCTGGCCATGAAGCCCTGAACTTCCCTGCTTCCGGCGTATTCTGTTCCCCATGGTGCCTTCCCCACCAGCCTCCCCTGTCTCTCTGGAGGCATGGTGCCCCAGAAGGGTAGCAGCTTTGAGAGCAGCTCTGTGGGAGAGCGGAGTGGGGCTCAAGGTGACTTAACGCTACTGTATGTGAGTGAATCCAGGCCCTCACGGGGGCTTCCTGCCTTCCTTGGCCCAGAGATGGCGTGTCCTCCAAGTGAGCACTCATGACGTGAGCCCTGTGTCCTGGTAAATAATAGGCATACGGATTACTTGGTCAGATGGTCCCTTAGGGACCGCTTCCTCTTATGCTTTAACAGAAGGACCACGGGCTCCTTCACCGAGAATCCCTAGTATTCTTCATCACGTCACCCTATCTTTTCCCATTTATCATTATTTTAATGATTAGTTTATTTGTTTTCTTTCTGTCTCCCACCCTCTGAGAGGGCATGAAGCAAGCTCCAGGAGGGCATGGGCCTTATTTCTCTGATTTTTGTTGGACCTCCAACATCTAGTGTGATGGCTGACCCAGAGGAGGTGATAACTCATTAGATTTTGAATGAATGAAGAGGAGGGGCAGTTGCCTTTAATCCTGCCTCTGCCATTTAAAACCTTTCTGGCTCCCCGCAAGTGCCTCACTTTTCCTATCTGTAAAATGGACCAAGAAGGGCAGTTTTGTAGGACTGTTGAGCAATTTACAGGCAGCTTACAGAGCTGCTCAGAAAAGGTAACCCTCAGGTCCTCCTTCTTGATGTAAAAGTAAACCAGCACCTTGACTTGGTTGCAGGGCAGGAGAGGTGAAGTCAGACCTCTCCCAGCCCCAGGGAAAACACTGCTGTTCTGGAGCCCTGAGCTTTTGACTTCTCACGGGTGAGCCGGGTGGCCGCCGCTGAGAGCAGCTCCCGTGATGAGCTAACCTCTGCCAGGAGGTCCCCAGCATGCATCTGCTGGCTCCAATTAGGAAGGCTTTCTCAGGAGCTGGAGGTTTTGAGCTTGACCCTGAAGAAATAGCTCCCTTTCCATGAGCCTTTTAATTAAATGCTCATGCTTGCTTTCCGGAGTTCATTGAATCGTTTACCTGCATTGTGGTGTTTGACAAAGCCCTGTCGCTTTGGGTAATGGAAAGGGACAAAATGAGGAGGCTTCTTAGAGGCTGTCTGATGACACAGAGGCTGGTGTTTCTGTGCCCTTTTGGGGCTGGGCGCTTATCTTGGTGGGGTAGGAGAGGGCTCCAGAGCAGCATTTCTGGTCTCTACCTTTGGCTTGCTTCTTGCGATTCCAAGGCCCACCCCCACCCCCATGCTCATTAAGAATCTGAGTCACCTTGACAGTTGTCCTGAGCCTGGTTCTCACAGTCCGGTCCCTGGAGCAGGGGCAACAGCCTGGGGTGCACCCAGCTGGCTGGTTGAACCTTCTCCAGGTGATCTAGGTGTCTGCTCAAGTGTAAGAACCACTGGTCTAGGGACTCAAACCCTCGTGCATGTCAGAATCAATTGGGGTGTAGTTTTCTTTTTTTCAAAGTTAACTTTATTTTCTAAATAGTTTTAGAGTTCCAGGGTTTGGAAAGAAAATACAGAGAGTTCCTGTGTGTACCCTGTAGTCAGCCTCTCCTGTTTTTATGACATCTTAAACTAGCAGGGTCCATGTGTTGCAATCAATGAACTGCTAATCCATACAGTACTATCACTAAAGTCCATACCTTATCCTACCATCTATCCTACGATCTTATCCAGGATCCCACACCAGATTTCGTTGTCATGTCTCCTTAGGATCCTCTGCCCTGAGACAATTTCTCTGATTTTCCTGTGTTTTGATGACCTTGACATTCTTGCAGTACAGTGATTAGGTATTTTGTAGAATGCCCCTCAACTGGGATTTGTCTGTGTGTTTCTCATGATTAGACTTGGCTTGTAGGTTTCTGAGAGGAAGACCCCAGAGGTCCAGCGCCTTCTCCCTCACACTGTATCAGGAGAGCACACCACGCCATGACTCATCCCTGTCGGTGGTGGTCTTGATCACGGGGCTTTGGCTTCTCCATCTGCCCCAGTCAGGTTTCTCCACTGTTCCTCTTCCCCCACTAAGCCCCCTCCCCCACTTTCTACACCGTTTGGAGGGTATGAAGCACACCCTTAAAGAAGCTATGTTCTACCTCTTTGAGAACAGAGCGTCTACATGAACTGTTTGGGATTCTTGTCCACGGAAGCTTTGTCTCTTGTTGTTGAGTCACTAAGTCATGTCCGACTCTTTGCGACCTCATGGTCTGCAGCACGGCAGGCTTCCCTGTCCTTCACTATCTCCTGGCGTTTGCTCAGATTCGTGTCTCTTATCTCCCGATTGTCCAGTCATTTGATGATATCAGTCTAGACTCACGGATATCTATTTTTTACTTTCAATTATAACACAGTATGTACTTTTAATACTTTACTTGCTCAAATTCTCGCGTCTTTGGCCGTTGAGCGCTCTTTCAGCCGCCGCCTGTGTCCTTTGACATGTGCTGTCATTGTGAAGGTTGTTATTTGTTTTGGCTTTGGTTTCGCTACTCCCTCCCTTTCAGTCTCTACAAGCTTATCTCGCCTGTTTCCTGCCCCAGGCCTGGAATCACCTATTTCTCCAGAGAGCCCCTGTTCCTTTTGTTGAGAATGGTTATCAGAAAACAAGACCTGGTCTCTTGGGGTGCCCACTGCTATTGGGATGCCAGACTCTGGGCCTTCTCAGCCGACAGAGCGAGGAAATGCACTGTGTATATGAACCTGCATAGACACGCTTATCTAGAAATATTTCTGTATGTAACCATCTGTACCTGTGTTAAGTTCATACTGATGTCTTCAGTGTTCATCCATCAACACGTGGATCCTTCTAGCTCCCTCCCTTTATTTCTCTATAAACTCCCACTCAAACAGAGAAACCTTCCGCTCCCACTTGCTATATATTTACATAATTGTTCAACTCCAGCATTCATGTATGATGTCAGAATTCTTAACTCCTGCTTACCTCCACTTACCTCCATGGGCTGAAATTCTTAACTCCTACTTACCTCCACTTACTTCCAAGGTGAAAGTGAAAGTGGGTCAGTTGTGTCCAGCTTTTTGCTACCCCATGGACTGTAGTCCACCAGGCTCCTCTGTCCATGGGATTCTTCAGGCTAGAATACTGGAGTGGATTGCCATTCCCTTCTCAGGGGATCTTCCCAACTCAGGGGTCAAACCCAGGTCTCCTCCATTGCAGGCAGATTCTTTACCATCTGAGCCACCAGGGACGCCCAGGTGGGTTAGTGGTAAAGAATCTGCCTGCGGTGCAGAAGGTTGCGGGTTCGATCCCTGGGTCAGGAAGATCCCCTGGAGAAGGCAGTGACAACCCAGTCCAGTATTCTTGCCTGGGAAGTTCTGTGGACAGAGGAGGCTGTGGGCTACAGGCCATGGGGTGGCAAAGAGTCAGCCGTGACCTAGTGCCTAAACAACAGCTTACCCCTGTAGGAGTCAACTTTATCAGCTGGACTCCAGCGCTTCCATGCAGGTTATTTTCAGTTTTACAGACTCCGCTCATTCCTAAAGTTGCTTCAGTCAGGACCTTTCCCCGTCCTCCTTCAGGGAGATGGTTTCATATGCTTGTCATACAGTTAGATTCTTTTTATCACATTCTGCGTTCCATCCTTGGGTGGACACGAATCTGAGCAAACTCCGGGAGATAGTGAAGGACAGGGAAGCCTGGCATGCTGCAGTTCACGGGGTTGCAAAGAGTCAGACATGACTTAACGACCGAACGACGGCAACAAAGGCATCCACGCTGTAAAGTTCCTCAGGTTTCGGCAAATGTTCAGTGTCTCGTATTCGCCATCGTGATATCTTGCAGGGTAGCTTCACGGCCCTAGAAAAGTCCCCTACATTTCACCAGTTCTGCCCTCCTCTTACTTCACCTGAACCCCTGGCCACCAATGATCTCTTTACTTTTCCTGCACTTTCGCCTTTCCTGAGATGTCGTATGATTGGAATCACGCGGTATGTGTTGCTTTTTCAGACGGGCTTCTTTCACTTGGTGATATGCATTGAAGAGTCATTCTGTGTTCTTGTGGCTTGATAGTGGACTCCTTTTTATGCAAAATAATATTCTACTGTGTGCATTAACCAGAGTTGAAAATGAAAGTCGCTCAGTTGTGTCCGACCTTTTGTGACCCCATATATAGTCCATGGAATTCTCCAGGCCAGAATACTGGAGTGGGTAGCCTTTTCCTTCTCCAGGGGATCTTCCCAACCCAGGGATCAAAAGGTCTCCTGCATTGCGGGCAGATTCTTTACCAGCTGAGCCGCAGGAAAGCCCAAGGGCATATTGGCTGCTTCCAATTTTTGATTATGAGTAGAGCTGCAGTGTTTTTGGTTTGCGGTTTATTTAGGGACCGTTCCTGGATCCGTCGTTGCTGAAGGCATCCAAGCAGAACCTGGGCGCTCACGGGTGGATGTGTGGGAGAGGGAATCAAGGATCGTGCGGGGTCCTTCACAGAGAGTCCTATCTGTGCTCTTCCATGTTTGGAGATGTAGCCTTTCACCACCCAGCACAGAGGCTGCCCGGAGGTCCCAGCCACACCCGACCCTTCCCACGACAATCTGAGTGTTCTCCCGCCGCGCTCCTGTGTGGCTGTTCTGCAGTCAGCTTCTCACTCTGTGTTCTGATTTTGGAAGGCTCTGCTCTGACCAACGGGGGCCTCAACCTGCACAGCCCGGTGAAGAGGAAGCTGGAAGCTGAGAAGGACTACGTCTTCGACAAAAGGCTCAGGTACAGCGTCCGCCAGAATGAAAGCAACTGTCGGTTTCGGGACATTGTCGTGCGGAAGGAAGAGGGCTTCACGCACATCCTGCTGTCCAGCCAGACCTCGGACAACAACGCGCTGACCCCCGAGGTGAGAGGGACGGGACAGCGGGTGGGTGCTGGCTCTCTGAGCCCTCTGGAGTCGGTGGAGACCACCCACACCCAGGCAGACTTGACCTGGGGACCCAATTTGCTGATCTCACTACATCCGTCATCTGTCTGATCTTTATGATCCATGACTACAGTATCCCATTTTGAAAATGAAGACCCTGGGAAACAGATTCAATAAGCTGATCGTGGTCACAGAATTAGTCAGTATTAACCCCAGAAACCAAACATGACATCTTGGGCTTCTCCAGCAAAACTGAATGGTAGTTAGCATGTCTAATAGAGATGGAATCATATTCACTCAGCTCACTTACAGTTTTATTGATTGAGATATAGTTCACATACCATAAACTTTATCCTTTTAAAATGTACAGTTCGGTGGTATTTAGTGTATTCACAAAGCTGTGCGACCATCAGCGTTAATCCTGGGACATTTCCATCACCCCCAAAGGAAACCCTGTGCCCGTTAGCAGTCACCCCCATTCTCCCTCCCCACGTCCCTGGCAACCACGAACGGCCTTCCTGTCTCTACGGATTTGCCTCTTCTGGGCATCTCATAGATGCAGAACCGTGCAATGCGTGGCCTTCCGTGGCTGGCAGTGTTTGAGGGGTCTGTCCACGTGGCAGCGCGGTCAGTGCCTCGCCCCTCCTCCGTGTGTGGGTGGGCCACACTTTGCCTGTTAGCTCTCCACTGAGGGACGTTTGGGTTGGCTCCTCTTTTGGTGCAGACTTCCCTGGTGGCTCACATGGTAAAGAATCCGCCTGCAATGGAGGAGACCTGGGTTCAATCCCTGGGTCGGGAAGATCCTCTGGAGCAGGAAATGGCAACCCACTCCAGTATTCTTGGCTGGAGGATCCCATGGATGGAGGAGCCTGGGGGGCTACACCCCACAGGGTCGCAAAGAGTTGGGCACAACTGATCGACTAACACTTTCACTTTCCACTTTTGACTATCTTGCATGATACTGCTATGAACATTTGTGTATGTGTTTTTGTGTGAACATAAGGTTTTCTTGGTTATATTCCTAATTATGGAATTGCTGGGTCATAAAGAGCCAACTCATTGGAACAGACCCTCTTACTGGGAAAGATTGAAGGCAGGAGGAGAAGGGGATGGCAGAGGGTGAGATGGTTGGATGGCATCACCGACTCAATGGACATGAGTTTGAGGAAATTCTGGGAGACAGTGAAGGACAGGGGAGCCTGGTGTGCTGCAGGCCATGGGGTTGCAAAGAGTCAGACAGCTGAGCGGCTGAGCGACAGTAACAATGGTAACTGCATATTTGACCTTATGAGGAAGTGCCAAACTATTTTCCCCGGTGGTTGCTCCATTTTGCATCCCCAACTGTGGTGTATGATGGTCCCCATTTTTCTGTTTCCTCGCCAGCACTTGTTATTGTCTGTCTTTTTTTATTACAGCCGTTTTAGTGGCTGTGAGGCGCTATCTCATTGTGGTTCTGGTTTGCATTTTCCTAATGATGGATGATGTTGGGCGTCTCCTCTGGTGCCTGTTGGCCATTTGTCTGTCTTCTTCAGAGAGATGTCTGTCCAAATCCTTTGCCTAATTTTAAAATTGGGATTTTTTTATAGTTGAGTTTTAAGCATTCTCTGTGTGTTCTGAATATCACATCCTTGTCAGAGCTATGATTTGAAAATACTGCCATTCTGAGTTGTCTTTTTCCTTTCTAGATAGCATTCTTTGACATTCAATTCAAATGTTTTTGACTTCCAGTTTGTCTTTTTTCTCTCTGACTTTCTTTTTTCTTTTCGACTGTGGCTCATGGTGGCTTGCGGGATCCTAGTTCCCCAAGCAGGGACTGAGCCTGAGGGCCCATCAGTGAGAGTACCAAGCCCTCAGCCCTGGACCGCCAGGGGATTCCATCTCTATCACTTTTTAAAATGCTAATTCTGCTTATGTCTAGATGAGCAGAACAGGGAAGCAGTGAACACATAATGCATTTACATAGACAACACCATTCAAAAGAGGGGGTGCTTAGCAGATGGCAGCGAAGAGATTGTTGGTAGTGCCAGTGTGAGAAGACTTGCATCCGAGCAGTCTTCTCCTGCTGGACCAACCCGGGCAGGGCATAGAGTGGTAAGTGACCAAGACGAGCATGGTGCAGCTCGCAGGGCTCTGCACACTACATCCTTCTTACCCCATTTCATCCCACCTTCTGGTGTAGGGTTATTACAGTTCACGTCTTCCAGATGAGACAGCGTGGGCCTAGAGAGTGGAATAGGGCTGGGGTCCCTCAGCTTCAGAGGGCAGGGCGCTCAGCCCAGCGCCTGGCCAGTGCAGACAGTTCAGTGCAGACCCCCGTTCCCTTTCCCGTGGTACTGCACTCCGGGTCCACAGCAGCAGTGCAGACCTGGAGGGTGAACCCCGGGATGGGTTTGGGGTGGGGGACACAGTCAGGGGGCGGCTCACTGGTGACCCACCCAGCGGGGGCGGTGCAGATGGCCTGGCACTGCCGGTGTGTCCAGTGCGACTCGGGGGGCCCGGAAGTGGGTGGGATGGGCAGTGCTGCGTCCTTGAGCTTATTATAATCACCAGCATTCCCTCAATGCTCTGGGTCCCGGATCCTTGTCAGAGCTGTCATTTGAAGATGCTGCCATTCTGTGGGTTGTCTTTTTCTGTTCTAGATAGCCCTCTTTGATATTCAATTCAAAATTCTTTGAAGTCCAATTTATCTTTTTTTCTCTATTGCCTTTTTTCCCTTGTCACTATGATTTACATAGACTGTGGTTCTTTTTGGGGACTGTGTGGGTAACGGGCAGGAATGTTTGTCAGCCTGTGAGGGAAGAGGGTGGCCAGGGCTGTGGACGTGGGGCCTGCTGGTGACTCATCGCCCCTCTTCTAAGTGCAGGTGTTGGGGTCACTCCCTCCTCCACCTTCAGCGGAACCACCTCTAGGTTCTCTGCTGTGTAGACCTCTGCATGGATCTCAGAGCCCAGGGCCTGTGGTTTATCCCAAAGGCCACCATTCACATGTTGATACACCTGGAAACCTTGTTATTTTAAGCTCCTCACAAAACATTCCCAAGAGACCAATTCTTCTCAGATTTTTTTCTACTTCACTACTTTTAAAAAGCGTGCTTGAAAAAGGCACGGTATTTTCCTTTGATAAACCGAATAGATGTGGAGCCTGCCAGTTCCTCCTCTCTCTTTGCAGCAGCTTTGTGTGTTAACTCTTGCCTTGTCATCACAGAAGCGTGTGGCATCTGACTAATTTCAGGCGCCCGGGTTCTCACCTCCTGAGACTCAGGTTTGGTTGGTTAGCAAGGTTTACTCCTAATTGGTGTCTGTCAGTAACAGAACAGGAGGAAGACGGAAAAACAATTATTGATCTGGTGTCTTCAGCTCTTGCAGCAACCAGAGGGGGTTGACGCCGTGGATAAATTGGCTAACTGGGAAGAGTAGCTGTGACAGTATGTGACGTGATGTTAGTGAAGGAATACAGCTCCCCAGGCGGCGCTAGTGGTGGGGAACCCACCTGCCAGCGTAGGAAACGGAAGACCCGTGTGCTCGATTCCTGGGTTGGGAAGGTGCCCTGAGGAGGGCATGGCAACCCCCTCCAGCATTCTTGCCTGGAGAATCCCATGGTTAGAGGAGCCTGGTGAGCTACGGCCCCTGGGGTCACAGTGAGTCAGACACAGCTGAGCAACTTAGCATGCACAGAGTTAGCAGGGGAGCCCTGCCCCTCCCGGCCGAACTGGGATCAGATCCCGCCTCCAGCACTTTTCCTCTTCTGCTACCTTGGGATTACCTTGCCTCTCTGAGTGTTCTCATTTATAGGAATCATACAGTGTATTCCCTGTGGGGTTAGAGATAATGTCTGCAAAAGAGGCTCTCAGAGCCCCTGACACCTAGGAAGTATTCAGTGACTGTTCCTATTGTTGTTAAGATGAAACAGAGGTGTCACAGTGGCTGCTAGCAGGCCCAGCCCTGCTCGTTCAGGGAGAGGCTGGAAGGAGGCCGCTTTCAGGATCACAGCTGAATTCTTTTTCTAGCTGTGTATGTGACGTTGGCGGGATCGGCCCCATGGGCAGAAATTCATACATTACTGGGCGTATTAACCGGATTCTGAGGCTAGCACAAGTGTTGCCATATTTCTCCTTGTCTGGAATCTAGCAAAGAGCCAGGGAAATAATGGAAATGCCCCTGCAGGAAAGAGTCAGCAAAATAGATGGTCCAAAGTCTTGGGGATTAAAAACTCATCCACTTTCTCCTTAGGAGAGGACCTCAGGCCCTCACTGTGTTTCTGGGGTTTTCTTTGTAGCCCCCAGCCTCAGTCCACAGACCACCACCTTCCATGGGGGCCCCCAGGCCCGCTGGAGGCATCTTCACACCCTCTGGGGTGCATCTGCCGTGTCCACACCGTCCTCAAGCCAGTCATGTTTCTTTCTATTTCCATCATAACTCTGGGAGGCCACACTGCTAGCTGTTTTGTCTGCACGATTGTATCAGCCATAGCCCACCAACAAGTCTGCCCACATTCATGTTTCCTGCCCCGTTAGCTGTTCGTCAGAAGCAGAGTGATCTGCTGGAAAAGCAAATATGATCAGGCCACTCCTCACACACCCTTACATACTTCAGACACATCAGTGGCTCCTCCAGTCTTACCTGAGACTCGGTTGGGGAAGCTGCACTTCCACGCTCCTTCTAGTGACTGTTGGCAGGTCCTAGGTCTCTGGTGGCCAAAGGCATCCGTTTCTTGCCATTGGCTTCCCACCGTGGACTATGGCATAGCGTCTCCATAGGGCTGCTTACGGTGTGGCAGCTTGCTTCCCCCAGACTGAGAGCTCCAAGGAAGAGAGAGAGAGCGAAAGAGGACGACTGAGGGGATTTCCTGGCTTAGGGACTTGATGCTTTCACTACCAGGGCGCAGGTTCGATCCCTGGTTGGGGAACTAAGATACTGAAAGCCTTGGATTGTGGCCGGGAAAAGCTGAGACAAGTTTAGTCATCCTGTGTCTTAATCACCTCTCGAAAGGAACATCCCATGACTTTACCATATTTTCTTAGAAGTGCAGTCACTAGACTGCACGCAGGTGTGAATACCAGCTACCTTAGAGGCTGCCTGTCCCAGGGATTTAATTTAGGGAGAGGGCAGGATAAAGTAAGGACCCACACGTTCTGCCAGGGAGTTGGTAGAAGTGTCATAGGAGGGGATAGAAGCTCTTGGGGTGTCAGGAGAAGAAGGAGGTGGCATTTCATGGGGAATATTTGAGAAGGCCTTCATGAGGGTGATCTCAGTGGATATGGGCCCCGGGTGACTGGATTCAGCAAGTAGAGATGAAGGAGAGAGAGGGACCCTGGTCTGCTCCCTTTTAATACCCACTTTTAATGGATTTGGTTATCTGGTTCCAGCCCTTGGCAGCTCAGAAGGTAGAAGCAGCAGCGGAGGGGTGTGTTTTTTCCAGCAGACATTCACACAGGAGCAGGCGGTGGCCACCAAGTGCAGAGCAGGGCAGTGGCATCAAGAAGGGACTCAGGGTTTCCACATGCACAGTGGTCCGGCTCCGTTTGTTAGCAGAGGTGCGCCCGGGAGCCTCTGAGGGGACTGCTCCATCACAGGCTAGCACGTGACACGGAGAGGCAGTGACAGGCGCAGTGCTCTGTTTTAGAAGACACAGGAGTGTGTAGGAATTTTAGAACCGCACTTCAGTTACAGTGTATGACCGGTAGGGGGTCCTTCAAGAAGCAGGAACCTCAGCCTTCCATCCAAGTTGGATTATCAACACGAGAAAGGCCAAGGAAAAGTACACTAACTAGATACATACATTTTCATTAATTTTTTTGGCCACGCCTCAAGGCAGGTGGGAGCTTAGTTTCCCTGGGATCAAACCCGCACCCCTGCATTGAAAGTGCAGAGTCTTAACCAGTAGACCACCAGGGAAGTCCCCAAGATATGTACACTTTAAAAATTAAAACTGGTTTGTTCTTTCATCACATGAACAAAACACGAACCTGCTTTCCATTTAACTCACAGAGTGGGTGGCCGTTCTGCTCGTTGACAAGCGCGCAGGCCCTCAGGTGGGGAGTCACGTGAAGAATTACAACTCACGTCCCCGGCGCAGGCTTTTCTTTCCTTTGCCTCTCGGAGAAGCAGAGCTCATGTATAGGTGAGAGCCTGTCTATTTTTGGAGGCAGATGGGTTAAAGGACCCACATGATAGTGACCTGTTAGCTTTTCTGATGTTTTAAATGAATGTCTGTGGCTTATCCCTGCTAGAATGGAAAGCACTTCTCCCGCCCTTCTCATGAAGCTCAAGCCCCGAGAGTTCTGATTCAGACTGATGTCTCAGCATGCGTGTGTGGTTTTTATTTTTCTCCACAAAGACTCACCCATTTGTTTAAGTCACCCTCCAGTGTGCGGTAGTGGGCAGAGAAGAGAGGTGAGGTTTGTATCCTGGTTCTGCCTCTTGCTGGTGACCTTGGCTTTGTTTTTCTGAGTCTTCCTTGCTTCATCTGCAAGATTGAGATACCACACCCTCCCTCACTGAAGTTTCGTTTCAGGTCAAATATTATGTGGAAATTCATGGATGCAATCCTGGCACCTCTGTGCTTAATAAAAGGGCATGGTCACTTAAAGTACAATCTAAAAAACAGTGGTCTCGTAAAGTGTCTCCACTGTACCCTACAATTCTGCCTTTTGAATGTTTAATAACAATCATTCAAAAGCCTGTTCCTTTGCTGGCTCCCCTATTGGACTCTCGGCTCCACTCAGGCAAGCACACGCCTCGTTTTCTCTTTTCATGCCCTTTCTGCACTTACTTTTCCTGCTTCCCTGACTTCTGTTGGATTGGGTGAGCTTCTTTTATTTTACACCCTCCCCCACCCATGCTTTGTAACTCATGTACTTTTGAGACGTTTTCCTTAAGTTGTATCCACATGAAAGGGAAAAAGTTAAAGTGTTAGTTGCTCAGTGATATCTGACTCTTTGTGACCCCGCCAGGCTCCTTTATCCATGGAATTCTCCAGGCAAGAACCCTAGAGTGGGTAGCCATTCCCTTCTCCAGGAGATCTTCCCAACCCAGGGATTGAACCTGGGTCTCTTATATTGCAGGCAGATTCTTTACCATCTGAGCTATCAGGGAAGCCCGTTATGTACACGTCAGTTCAGTGCAGTTCAGTCGCTCAGTCGTGTCCGACTCTTTGCAACCCCATGAATCGCAGCACGCCAGGCCTCCCTGTCCATCACCAACTCCAGGAGTTCACTCAAACTCATGTCCATCAAGTTGGTGATGCCATCCAGCCATCTCATCCTCTGCCATCCCCTTCTCCTCCTGCCCCCAATCCCTCCCAGCATCAGGGTCTTTTCAAATGTGTCAACTCTTCGCATGAGGTGGACAAAGTATTGAAGTTTCAGCTTCAGCATCAGTCCTTCCAATGAACACCCAGGACTGATCTCCTTTAGGGTGGACTGGTTGCATCTCCTTGCAGTCCAAGGGACTCTGAAGAGTCTTCTCCAACACCACAGCTCAAAAGCATCAGCCTAAATGTGACAGTGACCTCTGCACCATTTCCAGAGCCGCGGCATGCCCCAGCTCTGGCCTTCCCACCCAGTATTATTGCCTAAAGCTATGGTTCTACCTTGTGCAAACTCCAGCCTTCAGTTGGCCTCTATCAGTTTGATGATGATTTTATAGTCAATTCTTACATTGATTTACTGACACATTTTCTCTGTTCTGTGCTGGCTGCTTTTCCTTGCAAGTCAGTTTTTCTTTGTGAATAGAGTTTTCTTTTTCTTGAAGTGCATCCCTTTTTAGTTCTTCCAGTGAGGGCCTAAGGGTAGTAAGCAATCTTTTACTGAAAATTCTTAATCTTTTTTTTTTTTTTAACCTTTTTAGTTTATATTGGAGCATAGCTAATTAACAATGTTGTGATAGTTTCAGGTAAACAGTGAAGGGACTCAGCCATACATATACACGTATCCATTCTCCCCCAGACCCCTCTCCCACCCAGGCTCCCACATAACATTGAGCAGAGTCCCCCGTGGTATACAGTAGTAGGTCCTTGTTCGTTATCCATTTTAAATACAGCAGTGTGTACATGTCCATCCCAAACTCCCTAACCATCCTTTCTCCCCATCCTTCCCTGCTTGAAAATGCCTGATCTTTACCCTTGCCTCTGAATGATGGTTTAGCTGGATATAGAACTTGTGTTTAATGGTTATTTTCCTTGGCACCTGGAAAATGTTACAGGTCAGCCTGGTGCCAAAGCCCAGTTCCCACTTGACCTCTGAGCCATGTGAGCATCTTAGTGGAATTAAGGATAAACAAGATAGCATTGTTGTTACTGGATATATGGAACTGCTCAATTCAATACATATTAAACTGGAAAAGAGAACTGTGATGGACAGGATTGCATCTTGGGACCAAAAGATGCAACCTGATCCTAGGTAGCAATGTTTACATAAATGCGTGTGGGTTTGGGGTATATGCTATGGTATTAGCACTTTGTATCCTCAGCAGCACTGATATGTATTTTTTTGAAATTTGAATTTGAAAGTCGCTCAGTCGTGTCTGACTCTTTGCTACCCCACGGACTATATATTCCAGGCCAGAATACTGGAGTGGGTAGCCTTTACCTTCTCCAGGGGATCTTCCCAACCCAGGGATCAAACCTAGGTCTCCCACATTGCAGGCAGATTCTTTACCAGTTGAGCCAGAAGGGAAGCCCAATATATGTATATACTCAAATAAATGACTGCTGCTATGGAAAAAGAAAAAAAAGGATAAGCAGGAGCATAGTTAAACTGGGACTTCTGGCAACAGCTGACATACCTTGCCTGCGCTGTGCACAGGAATATTTTCCCACACCTTGGAAAGGGCCAAATAAGCAATGCGGGCGGAGGACGTGCTGAGATTTAGCAGGCTTAGACAGCTCCACACCCGGCTTCCGAGCCTGCAGCCGCTGACCCCACTGGCACCTCCTTGGTGCTCTGTGCTGCTTCGGAGACGGGACAGGGAGTTGGGTTTGGGTTTCTTTCTTTGGTCTGGGTGTGGCGTGTCTGCAGGGGAGGCTCCCTGCATGGGCAGAGCAGGTTCACTCTCCTCTACGCCCGGGGCTCTGCACAGGCCTGGAGGCGCCCTGCTTTTAGAGGGACCACTCGGCATTCCTGCAAACCCATCTCTGCCCGCAGATCATGAAGGAAGTGCGGCGCGCGCTCTGCAACGCAGCCACGGACGACAGCAAACTGCTTCTCCTCAGCGCTGTGGGCAGCGTGTTCTGCAGCGGCCTGGATTACTCCTACCTGATTGGCAGGTTGTCCAGCGACCGGAGGAAGGAGAGCACCCGGATCGCAGAGGCCATCAGGTGAGTCTGCACACGCCGGGGGGCGTGCCTAGGTTTAGCATGTGAAAATACAGGCTGCTTAGTTAAATTTGAATTTCAAACAAGGAAATATTTTTTAAAGCATGAGTATATCCCATCCTATGCAGCACTTGGGATACACTTATACTAAAAAATTGTTCAGTTGCTCAGTCGTGTCCAATTCTTTGCGACCCCATGGACTACACCACGCCAGCCTCCTCTGTCCTCCTCTATCTCCTGGAGTTTGCTCAAGCTCATGTCCACTGAGTCAGTGATGCCTTCCAACTGTCTCATCCTCTGCCACCCTCTTCTCCTTTTGTCTTCAATCTTTCCCAGCATCAAGGTCTTTTCCACTGAGTCAGCTCTTCACATCAGGTGGCCAGAGTATTGGAGCTTCCACTTCAACATCAGTGCTTCCAATGAATATTCAGAATTGATCTCCTTTAGGATTGACTGGCTCGATCTCCTAGCAGTACAAAGGGTGTCTTAAGAGTCTTCTCCAGCACCACAAGTCAAAAGCATCAGTTCTTTGGTGCTCAGCCTTCTCTATGGTCCAATTCTCATATCTGTACATGACTATTGGAAAATTGTTTTATGTTTATCTGAAATTCAGAGTTTAATTGGACATCCGATATTTTCCTGCCAAAATTAGAGATGCTTTTACACTCTAGGTTATATCCCGCTTTATGTATTTATTTTTATCAAAAAGAGATATTATCTCCTCACGTTAAAGCCAGCCTCTGGTAATGCCCAAGAATTATACACACTAATCCCACCGTCTGCCTGGTGGTGAAATCTTTGCTTTTCTGGGCATCCCAGCCTCATGGAGCTGACACGGCTCAGCCATGAGGAGGAGGAGGGACGTGGGCAGCTCTGTGTATGCAGACCCTTGGGTGGGGAGCATTTCCCCCTCTTGCGTTGTCTTTGGGGCAAAAGCTGGGATCCTGGGGAGGACATCCACTCCCATAGATCAGTGTCTCCTTTGGGAAAGCAACATGTGGTTACAACCTCATTCTTTACAGATTTGTCAGAAGCAAGTGAGTGTGACTTCCAGCAAGGCTGCCCTTCAGGGCGCCTCCACCCTGGGAAGGGCACACACCCGTGGCTACACCTTACGTGGCCTAAGCGCTCCTTCTCCAGGGACCAGGCCACACCACCGAACCATGACTTGTCTGGGGACCACGCGTCCCCTGGACCACTGGTTCTCAGCCCAGGGAGCTTTTCCAAAACCCAGCGGCTTGGCAGCATCTCTAGGAGCTTTGGGCTTAATGAGTGAGGGGAGTGCTGGGGCAGCATGTCTTGGGTTTCAAAATTTCTTTGGTGATTCTAATATGAAAGCAAGATCAGGAACCCCTGCCGCGTGCCAACCAAGAGGCTTCTCCACATTGACTGAGTGCACCAGCAATCGGGAAGATCCCCTGGACGAGGGCATGGCAACGCACTCCATTATTCTTGCCTGGAGAATCCCATGGACAGAGGAGCCTGGTGGCCTATAAATCCATAGGGTCACAAAGAGTCAGACATGACTGAAAGCGACTTAACACACAGGCACCAGAAGTTCTAGAACCTGTGTTCTAGACAAGCATTTCCCGGAAAACTTTCTGCAGCTTTCCAGAGAAGCATCGTGAATGAGGGACCCTGCTGATAAATGAGGTCTGTCCCCTCTTCTGCGGCTTTTCCAGGCATGTTAAGAAATTTATAGTCTGAGAGGTCTCTTGTAAAAGAACTTCATTCAGAATCTACCAAGGCCGATACGTATTTTGGCCACAGAACCTCGTAAGCTGCTGGCGTCCCTTGTAGTTCTTACGCACGATGTCGGCCGGGCTAAGCCCAGGATCCGGGCCAGACACCCGGCCGTGGTACCCCAGCCATGGTCCCTCCCCATCCTGATAGTTTCCTAAAGAAAACGCGCCTGCACCTGGCCCGGGAAGCTGCCCGCCCTCTGCAGATGTTCGCTGAATGAACTAGCAGATGTGGGAAGAGCTCGGATGACTCACTCCTCAGAAGCCTCTATCCAGGACCCAAACAAAGCTGTGTGCTCCATCCCGGCAGAGAGGCCGGCCTCACCTGAACCCCTCACAGGGCAGACCATGGCCTGCTGGCTGGATGCTGGGACGAGAAGGAGTCAGATTACCTGTATGCAGTACTCGGTCCATTCCTGGCCCATAATGAGTACTTAGGACTGGTGTAAAGTTTTCACTGTTCTTCCCGTTACCTCCAGCCATGAGGTCTAGCTAAAAGCCTGGATCTGACGATGGAGCGGGCTTCTGGTGGGGGGCCCAGGGTGCCTGTCACTGTGTGTGTGCCTGGTGCCCACAGGCCCCGTCTTGGCCGACCTGGCTCTGCAGGTTGGCAGTGGGGGGCTGCACCCCACAGCTCCCATTATAGGGAACGGGCAGCAGGGTCACAGTTGCCAAGTGCTCCGGGTGGACTCTGGACACCCCTGATGCAGGAGTTCGCTCTGAGTCTTCTGTGGGCCAGGAGAGGAGCTCATGGACCACTGGGAAAAGCGTGAAAGCTGTGTCCACCCTCCCCGGCCGATGTGCTGACTGCGATGACAGAGATGCATGTGCCAGGCTCTGAGCTGGTGCTGGGTGGACCCTCACGTTGAAGTCTCTGGCTTTCCCGTTTTATGAGAAGCCAAATGAGGCTCCAGAGACTAGGCGACTTGTCCCAGGTCTCCCCACTCGTTAGGGGCAGTGTTGAAGCTGGAGGCCAAGTCCTCCAGCCCCCGAAGTTCCTGATCCTCCTGCCACATCAGCCCAGCCTGCAGCTCCCGGCGTGGGCTCAGGTTGAGTGGAGGCTGGTGTGAGCCCGAGGGACTCTGACATGGGGGAACACACCAGCCATCTCCCCAGTGCTGCCCTGCCAGCCAGGCCAGCATCAGATATCTGAGCGGTAGCGTCTGTAATGCAATATCCTGCATGCTGTCTGGCTTCCACGTCCAGCAGGCCCTCGCGATAGAGATCTCCTGCTCGAGGTGAGAAGAAAAGGAAGGGGAGTGTGGTCTGCTCACCATGTTTTATATCAAGGAAATGAATTTGCAAGTCTGCTGGATTGAATGGAGACGGGAATGGCAACCCATTTCAGAACTCTTGCCTAGAAAGTCCCATGGACAGAGGAGCCTGGCGGACTGTAGTCCGTGGGTTTGCAAAGAGTCAGACACAACCGAAGCAACAGGACTTAGCATGCTGGACTGAAATGGGAGGGTGGGTCGAAGGGTCAGAGGGTCAGAGCTGAGCATGCTTGGGCCCCTCTGCCCTCCTCGGGGGTCCTTGGTGCCTGTGCACAGAGCTCAGGTTGGAAAAAACAGCATGAAAGTTTCTGGGGTCTGGAAGAGGAAGCTCCTGGAGAGTTGTGAGTGCCCAAGTGACTTTCTGGAAGGACTGTCGTGTGGATGGTGAAGCAGAGGGAATAGGTGTATCAGAGGGGCTGCAGCAGGGGGGGTGTCCCGATAGGGGTGGGCCCCCTTTACTGAGAGTGTGCAGCAGAGGCTGTGATGCATCCTCAGGAGGTGATTCTATGCCAAGTGGAAGATCTGGTTCCCTGCCTCTCTCTTAACGTCCTTCCCAACTGTGAGATCCAAGATCCTGGAGTTGTACCAGGGGGTTTAGGAACGGGACATCTGTTGAAAATCCCAAACCCAAACCCTGTGGTTCCAAGGACCCTGCAAAGAAGCCCCACTCCCCCCCCCTGCAGATTCCAAATTGCATTTGGCAAAAAGTTCCTGTTAAAACCAGTGACTGGGGCCATGAAGTTAGGAAGTCAAGCTAGGAAACAGGCCACTGGAGACCCAGGACTCAGAAGGCCATAGGGCCACATCTCCCTCTGTGCAGCAGTGTCCTTCTGGGGTCAGCTGCGCTGGGCAACAGTGGCTGAGGTGCGTCCCAAAGAGTCTACTCACAGAGTCGCACAGAAGTCAGGAAATCCAACGGCTCAAGCCTGGGTGCATGTTTTGTGACAACATGTAGGTCCCAAGATAACCCCCACGTCAGGAGTGTTAAGCTGTCTCCTCACGGTTCAGTCTAATCCTGGCATATCACTGTGATACCCAGATTTTTTGAGATGAATTTGAGGGAATAGTATCAGCTGAGAAGAGATAAATCAGCTTGATGTTTGTATAAGTTAAGTATTCGCTGCTGTAACAAATGAACCCCCAACACACATGATGGCTCAGCTGTGAAAGAAATTTACTTCTTGCGTGTGTGAACTCAGAGCAGATATTACTGATCAACCTGTGGCTGTCCCCCAAGGGCTGAGTCAGGAACCCGAACACCTGCCATTTTGTGATTCAACAAATGTGTTCCAAGATTGCTGAGCCTGTCAAGCTGGGAGGGCTGTGTGGGGGGAGATTTTCTTGTACCAGGCCCAGAGTGTGTATCTGGTTTCTGCTCATGTCGGCCGGCACCTGGTTACTTGGGCATAGCCAGCTGCCAGGGAGACCATGTTCCAACAGTAACCCCAGGAAGAGGAAGGAAGGGAAAGCAGGTCTGATGACCAGCCAGTGTCTTCCTACCACACATCTACCGGCCTTGCTCTCTTTCTGGGAGATGATTTACCAAGTGTTCATCCCGATGTGCTTGGAGACCAAGCAGGGCATGAGGCAGACCTGTGAGTTTCCTTAAGGAACTGGAAGAGGAGGAATGTTCAAGCAAGCAGCAGATAATTGGGATAATTGCAAATCCCGATCACGGAGTTTTCCAAGAACTCTCAGAAGGCCCAGGCCGCCCCTGCACAGTGAGCAGAGGTGAGAGAGACAGGAGATGAGTCTGGAGAGGGAAGCAGAGGCAGACCAAGGTCACAGTTTGGAGTCTGGATTTTATTCTTGCAAGTTCCTGTTAGTTTCCAATCTTCTACCTGAAAATAATGAGGGTTGCAGGCTTTACTAGACATCCTGGGTTTTTCCTCCATGTCCAGATGAACATTAATGTTTTATGGACCTTATGAAGCAGCTAGGGGAAAGGTGAAGAGTGTCCTAAGGCAGAGGACTGAAGGTCGTTGTAGGTGCCCCTACAGGTGCCCTGTAGGTGTTTAATATTCAAGATGCATGTTGTAAGCTTGCTCGGTGCAGGACAGGGAGGCGACATTGCCTGATCCATAGCCACGGAGACCAATGCCTCATGCCCCCAGGGGAGCCCAGCATCTTTCCCCAATTTTGGCCAAAGCCACTCAAACATACAGACCTTCATCAACATTTTAGAACCACATTCAGTGAGTCTGGTATGCCTGTAGGTAATTCAGAATCAGATAGTCTTGATACTGAAAGAGCTCTTTAGAGGTCATCAGTCCCCACCTGTGCCCATGGTCTAAAGCTCACTCAGGGTGATCATCAGGCCAGACTTGGGGTACCTCCAGGAACAAGAGGTTCATGCCGCCAAAGGCGCCCACTCCAACCTCACCCCTGCCCTTAGAACATTCCTTCTCTCCTTGAGTTCAAATACCCCTCCTTATAAGACCCTCTTAGCTCCGTTCTGAACGCTAACATTCAGGCTGTCTTCCTTAAGGACGTTTGCTCTTCATTCCCGTCTTGGAGGTGGGAGGGCAGGGTAGCCAGGTGCAGTGCTGGGACCATGGGCTCGACCTGGGATCTTCTGGGCAAACCGTGGTCACCCCGTGAGTTTTCCCCTGAAAATCTGATGCCAAGCACTGTGCCATGCCTGTGCCTGTGGCTCCAGGGCTCGCCATCTGGGAGGTCCCCTGATGACCCGTGGGTGCTTCCCAGCACCTGGGGAGGCTTATTCCCACCTCGACAGAATCAAGCTTGTCTGTGGGTCTTGGCGAATCCATTCACCTGCTAAAGAGGGTCCTCTCTTTTCCCCAGGGACTTTGTGAAGGCCTTTATCCAGTTCAAGAAGCCCATCGTCGTGGCGATCAACGGGCCTGCTCTGGGCCTGGGCGCCTCCATTCTGCCCCTCTGTGACATCGTGTGGGCCAGCGAGAAGGCCTGGTTCCAGACCCCGTACGCCACCATCCGCCTCACGCCCGCCGGCTGCTCCTCCTACACCTTCCCCCAGATCCTGGGCGTCGCCCTGGTAAGCCTCCTCGTCTCTGTGGCACATTTGGGGCGCCAGAGCACCCCTCCTCTGTCCTGGTGTTGAGGATGCAGCCCTTTACGTGGGCAGAGGCCCAGGGCTGCTCCCGCCCGTGCAGTCTGCAGGCTGTCTCAGCTTCTTCTGCCTCCCTGGGGTTGCCGCCCGCTGGTGTCCACACAGCCTGCCCAGCAGGGGGATTGCAAGGTGGTTTGGACTCAGGAGCTGGGGCCACTTTCTTGCGGCTCGCAGCCTCAGCAGTGGCGGGCAGATGAGGCAGGCACATCCCCTGTGATCTCAGTCTCCGTGCTCTGCCCCATTCCTCCCGGCCTTGGTGGTCACAAACATATTAACATTGCAGAGCCTTGTCTCTTTCATTTCAATCATTTCTGAAACTCCAAGAGTGTTCCCAATTGAGACCTGTTTTTGCCAACTGACTGTGTCCCATTTGGCTTCTTCCGCTGGGTTTCTTCCTCGCATTTCTCCTTCCTGAGATGGTGTCTCTTGTCTCTAAATACATACAGCGTGTGTTTGTCTTCAAATCTCCAACCAGATGCATCCATTAGCCTGTTACTGACCTGACAAATTTCGCTCCTTGGGCATGAAAGATTGCCCTTTGGGTCATCATGACCCCCCCAGAGGGGAAGTGGGCGCACAAATCCAGAGGCTGGGAGAGCTTGGCATTTTAACATCTGCCTAAGAGCAGCTAAGCATGACAGGAAGGGGACTGGAGGGGAGGCTGGTCGACAGCAGTCAGGGAGGGGCTTGCATGGTCCGCTGTGGGAAGGAGGCAGGGACTCGTCCTGAAGGAGGGAGGGGCTATGGCCGTTTTGCCCTGATTGTCAGTGGGAGAGCCACTCGTGGGTGTCAGTGATGGTTGCACTGTGCCCCGCCTTTGCTTAGGACCTTATCCGTGTAGCTCCTCCCAGAACACGAATAACAGCTGAGAGAAGTTCTTTGGGGAGCAGAGTGCAGAGGACTCTGCGGAAGGCAGGAGGGGTTTCTGCCCTTGGCTGCTGGGCAGCGCCTGCAGCCAGCCCTGGGCCCCTGGAAAGGATGCATTCTGTGTCGGGATCATGTTGTTACTCAGGACCTTTTGGGCAGTCGGTGAGGGAGACCCCTGAGGTGGCTTAAAGGATGGTGTGGGGGGACAGAGAGTTTACCGGTCCCCATAACTGGCAGGCCCAGCAGCAGAGTCCCTGTTGGGGGTGCCAGGCCCCAGCATCCCAGAACCAGCAGGGCTCTTGTTCTCCATCCGTCCTGTCTTTGCAGCTCCTCGTCTCCACGGAGCAGGGACAGACACAACAGTGGGTGGCCCTGGGCTGAGTGGCTTAAGCCATCAGAGAAGGAGAAAGATTCTTCCCCATCCTCTCCAGCTTGGGGACCTCACAGAGAGCTTTAATGCCTGGGGTGGCTCTTCTGTTTATTCCCATATCAGCCATGAAGGACGGGGTGTCAACTCTGAACTGTCCCAAGTCCCTCCTGGGGGTCTGCCACCAGACATGGGGAGGGGTATTGGGCAGACGAAGCTCCTATAGGTACATGACTTCTTTGGGGAATTTAACGGAAGCTGGGGGCCCTCTGCTCAGAAAGATGCATACAGACACAAGCGTTGGCAAATAGGTCCCACCACATCTTTGGTCCCCAGTTAAGGATGCCGCCTCTGAGAGCTGGGACCATCATCCACAGCATGCTGACTTGTTAACAGGCTCACAGGCATACCGGCTCTCAGCTTTCTCCTGCCTTTGCTTTTTCAGGCCAACGAGATGCTCTTCTGTGGGCGGAAGCTCACCGCCCAGGAGGCATGCAGCAGAGGCCTGGTGTCCCAGGTCTTCTGGCCGACCACGTTCAGCCAGGAGGTCATGCTGCGGGTCAAGGAGATGGCCTCCTGTAGCGCGGTGGTGAGTTCTGCGTCTCTGCGCGCTATTCTCGAAGGTGGGGGCAGCGAGACCGGAAGGGAGTATCCGACTTGCCAGAGGTCACATAGGGAGTACATGGGAGGCCCTGTGTGATTTCACAGAGACCGAGTCTCGGTGCTGAGAGCTTAAATCCAGAGGGAGACGGTCAGCACCATTAGGTGTTCCCATGTCAGGTGCAGTGCGAAAACCTCAGAAGAGATTTATAGCCTGGGGCAGAAGTGGTGCCTTAAAGCTCCCAAACTTGCACAGACACACAAATCATCTACGGTTTTCAAAGAAGGGGAAGCAAGAGCGAATAAGGGCAGGGTACGAGCCAGCTGAGAGATGAGAAACAACAGTTCCTGCCGCCCCGGAACCTCAGTTCTCCTGCCCGCCCAGCGCGCGGCGCATTTAAAGTCTACAGTTCAACTCTGAAGACTCCTTGAAAACTGGATAAGTGAATAACACCTCCGTGGAGGCACCGGGTTTTAACTGTCGGTTTTGTCTCATGAAAGTCGCTCTGAGCGCTGTGTGGGAATACCCCAGGGATGGGGGGAAAAGGGCAGGGCAGGAGAAAGGGCGCTCTCAGAGCAGAAGGTCCGGACGCTCTCTGTGCTCTAGCGTCACGGGGAGCTGGGCTGGACTGTGGGGGCCGAGCGGTCACCTCCCCCTTCTCCCCATCTGCCCTGAGTCCCCACCCACAGTCACTTACCTCCTGATTGCCCCCGCCAGCCTTTACAGACACCCACTGTGTCAGCGCTGCCTGCAGGAAGCCTGTGGTCCCAGGGATGGTGGCAGGGTGGGGACAGCCCTGCCATCTTGGTGGTCGTTTGTCATGGGCCAAGCCCTTTGCTCAGCTCTTTATGTGGATTCTCTTTCAATCTTCCTGTTGACTCTGGCGGCCAGCTCTTTGCCCAGAACTCTCTCCTGTGGTTTTAGCCCCAGAGATCTCAAGTCCCAGGAAACTGCATGAGCCCAGGCAGACAGGGGTGGTTGGTGCCATAGGGGCTGCTGCCTGCAGGGGTGGGGAGATGCTCTCAGTGGGGTAAGCGGTGTGAGTGAGGGCACGGGGGGTTCAGGCAGTGGCTGCTGGTGGTGTGAGCTGGTGCACAGCATTTTGGGCGGCCATGAGGCTGAAAAGGCAGGAGGACAAAGACCCCAAAGCTCCCCTGAGAAGTCTGACCTCTGGGGGTGCTCAGACAAAACTGGCTTTTGAAGAATTCCTGCCAGGAAGACTCTCCTGTCCACAGACAGGAGTTCAGGAGCTTCGGGGTGATTCGCCTGAGATAGGAATCTCCCCCATGCCCCCGGAGATGGTGGTCTTTGGAGAAATTTGGGGGAGGGAAGAGGTGTCCTTCATCAGCCGGCCCCTCCTTACCACCCATGAGCCTCCAGCCCAAGCTGAAGGATAGGGTCACTGCCCACTTCCAGCCTGCTTGAGCAAGGGAGCTCTTGTCTTGCTGTTTTCTGTTTGAAAGCACTTGGGGAGACTGAGAACTGAAGTCCCCACGTCCGCAGAGAATGGGGAGGCGAGTAGAAGGGTGCTCGGACTCTTTGCTGCCGGCCGTGCCTCTGCCAGACTGAGGCAGCCGTGGGGACTACAGAATCAGCCAGGGGTTTGCAGGGCATGTCCACCAGGCAGCCATGGGCACGTCCACTTCCCTGAGCTCGGGTCCTTCATCTGTCGTGTGGAGATAAACATACTGCCTGTCTGTGGAGTGAACTTGAGGTGGGAATGAATGACTGCGTGGAGAGTGCCTGTCACAGAGCCGACAGCTTTGCAGTCCTGTGATCGCTGCGACGGTTCTTACTCACGATCATGATTATTATCGCTAGTTTTTCCACGCTGGCTACTGTGTTACTAATATTCAAATCATTAATACTGCTGCAGTATAATACTATTGTATTACTGTCCCTGGCGATACTATGATTGCTACTGTAATACTATAGTTCTGTTACTACTGTTACCGTTATTACCACCACTAACATTACGGTTATCACAACTATGATACTACAGTATTACTGTTGTCACTATTATTGCTCGTCGCTGCCATTTATTGCCATTGTTATTACTTGCTGTTGCAAGGATCGCTACTTTGATTACCACTGCTGTTACTGCTAAGCCTGAACAAGGGACATTGCTGTCGAGGTGGGTCCTGTGGGTACTCTGGCAACCCGTTAGTTCATTTCCTTATCTTACTCTGTGATCCCAGCCATTCTTGAGTTAGGTAGCACGCGGAGGTTAAAGCAGTATTTCCCCAAGTTTTTTCCTGACATCCATAGAAAGTGATACTGAGTATCTGTCACCCGTGGGTGAAAGACCAAGTCCTTGCAGTCGGGGTTAACACAGGTCCCACTCATCCATCCCAGGGACTGAGGGCTTGACATCTGGGCACATGTGCAACCTGTTCCTGGTGTTGCCAAGGGGCGGCGGCCTGGGAAGCCTGGGACCACGGGAGGCGCCTCCTCTGGCTGTGGACATCAGAAGGTTACCCAGGCCAAGTACGTCCCTTGGGAGCAGAGTCCCTGGCGCCTGGCTGATGAGGCTCGTGCATTTCCCTGCAGGTGCTGGAGGAGTCAAAATGCCTCGTGCGGAGCTTCCTGAGGTCGGTGCTTGAAGACGTGAATGAGAAAGAATGCATCATGCTCAAGCAACTCTGGAGCTCCTCCAAAGGCCTGGATTCCCTCTTCAGCTACCTGCAGGACAAAATTTATGAAGTCTGAGGGCCCAGCACTGCAGGGCCCCTGACTTCCAGCTCCGCCCCTGTGTTTCAGAGATCGGAGCCCAGTGTATGCTCGGCCGAGGAGTCTGTCCAGGTGTCTCTCTGTCCCTAGGGTTGTGTCCATTTCCTTGTGTCCTTTGGTTGCTCCTCATTGGTTTGGTTTTGTGTAATGATGGGAAACGCAGTGTGCTTGGCCTCCTGCCCCGTGTCCACACCTCAAACCCCAACTGGCTGGGGGGCCATCGAGGGCTATCTCTTCCCAGGCCTTTGCCAGGCGCCCTTGTCCTGCCCCACTTGCTGAGATGCACCATCCTTGTCCAGGAAGGAAGACCAGTCCCCTCACCCCACCGGTCCCTCTGACTCAGGCTGTGTCTGGCACAGTGCCTCTGACGTGGAGACTCAGCTGCCGTGGCTCTCTGTGGCTAAGGGCAGATCCAGTGACCGGGGGACGGCCAGTCTTAGGGGATTTTCCAGAGCAATGAGCAGAACGCTTGTGTGGAGCCGGCCTCAGTCTCCTCTCTGATGCATGTCTGTGTGACTTTTAGGGCTTGGTCTTAACAACCCAACCAAGTGATTTACAAAACCCAGATATTGTACATTTAGGAGCGTTTTGTTAAATATATATTTTTTAAAACAATGTAAGTGGAAATTCTGATAATTTATGTATATTATATGTAAAGCTAGTTTTGCAAAACACACAAACTACTAGGAAAGTGGGTTTTTTTCCCTTTAATCAGACTTATTTAATTTATTTATTTTTGTTTATACGTTACGGTATCTGTTGTTCACACAGATACTATTTTCATACTGCCCTAGACCAAATCCCATACAGGGTTCGAGCTGTTTGGTGCATTCTAGCCATGAACCACGGAGATGTAAAATTCAGAGAGATAGAAATGGGATTGCTAGGATTAGAAGGAACGGCTCTGCATCAGACTCTCTGCATATGAAACAGCTCTGTGGTCACTGAACACTTGTTCTAGGAGAAATCATGGAAGGGTCTTCTCTTTGCCCCGCTGCCCTTAAGGAGATAAAAGGGCCTCCCGCCTGAATGGTCCTGAGACACAGCCAGTCCCTAATCCCTGGATGTCGGGAACAGGTGGGGCTGGGCCCCCTGGGGGTTGCATACTACTGAGGGGCACTTCTTCCTTGGGGGCTTGACTTTCAGAGCCCCTTTCTCATGGGCAGTGGTATCTGGTTGGGGCCTCCCAGAGAGGTGGGGGAGAGTCCCCGCCCTGGAGCATGTCAGCAGCAGGGCTAAGTCTTTCTGCCTCCAGAAGTCCTGTTTTCAGGCTCTTTCCTCCCATGAGGGAGCAGTAGCAGGGATTAAGCCTCTGCCCGTGGGCCACAGAGGGGCCCCAGCGTTTGTGTTCAGGCTGGCAGCCCGAAGTCCCCAGACTGGCCATAGGGGAGGAGAGGTTTTGGTTTGGGGCCTTGGTTTTGGTTGCAGAGGAGAAGGTCAGCATCAGGGTTCAAGCAGAGAGGTTACAGGGCCATGTTCTTCTGCGTGGGGGTCACACCAGAGGAAGTTTGGTTCTTAGAGTGGCAGGATCTTTCCATTTCCACCCCAGCCCCCGAGTGTTCTCAAGGACCGCCGCTTGCCCCTCTCCTCTGCCCTCTGTCAGTCCCCAGCCCCTCCTGGCCCCTGCTTGGAGAGTGGAGGGGAGCGGCGAGAGCTGGGCTCAGCTGAGGGAGGGGAGCGCGGCTGAGGGAGGGCCATTGCTGTAGCTCCCTCCCTCTCCGGTCCTCTTCCCTCCTCTGGAGGCAGGTGGACACCCTGGGCTGGGCAGGTGGAGAGGACTCATGGTGCTGAGCTTTGTGTTTCAGAGGACAGGTGGAGTCTCTGCACTTGAACCTGGGTTCTCTTGGCTCCCTCTGCAGAAAGCCCCACTCCTTTTCCTGTGACCTCAAGAGAGTCAGGGAAGAGCACACGTCTCACTTGCTTCTTCCTTCGGCAGGGAGACAGCTGCCTTGGCTGAATCCATCCACAGGAAGATGGGTTGAAGTCCTGTGTACACCAGCCCCACCCCCTGCCCACCACCGTGGTCCACGTGGGATCCTGTAGGAACTGTTACTATAGGGAAGCACCTCCCTTTGCCCAGATGCCTGTGGTCACAGCTCCATTTGGGTTTGTCTCCTCCCTTGAGAAAGCTAACGTGTGCTCTGCCAAAGCCCCTGGACTTGGCAGGTAATCTCTCTCCCGTCACTAAGCTGTCTAAAGAAAGAGCACCGTGCTTTCTGTTCACCTTCTAGGGACAACCACTTCATCGTCTCTAGAAGCAGAGTTAGGATTCCTGTTGGATGGAGATGGAAGACAATGTTTGGAAATTTCTTGGGCTCAGTGCCTATCTTTGTCCCCTGCCAGAAAAAACCAGAAGTGTTTTAGCTTTGGACTAAAACATAGCTTTGGATCATCAAATCCAAACTTCTAAATACCTCCAGTATCTCTGATGATAAGGTAGGAACGTGAAACCATCACTCAGGTGGAATGCCTGGGCAGGTTCCACGTATAAGAGGAGATGTTTTACCCGACAGTCTGTGTTTCGGCTGTTTCTGTATAGTCAGTTCAAGAAGGATGTTCCACAAATTGGACAAAAGCCAGTTTAATCTGTTGGCTACAGGGTAGACCAAACCACTGAGTTTTTCACTTTCTGAATAGTCACGTTGATAATGCAGAGATGAGATCCAGGTAACTTACGGCCAACGGACATGGGTTGTCGACTTACGGCCGATATGGGTTGAATTTCGCCAAACCTGTGTCCGTCACAGTTTGTCCTCCATAGCCTTCTTGAGATGGGGCCCAGGTTTTCCTTTCCTATCTTCTACTCCAGAACCTTCTCTCCATCCATACGATTCTTTCTCCCCTCTCTCTACTCTGTCTCACCCGCTCCCCACCCAGTCAGTCATGACCCAGAGCCTGGGCAGCTCTTAGAGGAATTGTACTTGGTCTTGGCAGCCCCGTCCTGGGGTTGCCTTTGCGGAAGATGAGGGTACTTCTTTAGTCAAGCAGTCTTCTGGACAGTACACCCTGTGCCATCCTGTAAGGCATGCATAAGGACTCCCCTCTCCTCCAGGCCCTGGTGATTAGCATCCAGGGCCTTGCCGTGGAAACATCTGAGTTAACAGCGTGGTTCAGGAGGGCTTTTTGGAGAGCTTTGCAAAGATGGTCAGAGCTCCTCACCATTTGGAATGGCTCAGCCTAAGGCGGATATACCCATATATCCCTTCCTGCTCTGAAATAATGTCTGTGGGTGAAAACCATAGAAAATGACCCTCTAGGAAATGAAATTGGATAACTCTAAGAAGCTAGTAGAGAATTGATTTAAAATATTACTCTTGTTTGGTATAAAGTAAACTGGGAAGTGTTCTCTCTGAAGCATGAAAATATGTTTTTCCCATGTGGAGTTTAGTATAAGGATGGAAAAATGATAATCACACTAGACTTTGACCAATGCAACTCTATTTCCAGATATCCATGTTGAAAAATAGCCTTCACTGGATGCTGAATTGCATTTCCCATGATTAACTGTTGGTTTAAAAAATTTTGTACACTTTTTTAATTTGAAATTTAGTCACATTCATATAATTTTTCAAGCCAGTTTCTGTGGAAATTTTTTTAACAAAGAAAAATATAGAAACACCTTCAGATCTTCCTAAGTGAATATTTAAAATGCAGAATTGCTTCTCTTCTGTGTTTCTGTATTCAGATACTGAGATCTGTTGTATATATTAGTTTAGACATCCTCACTAATATACACAGTATTTAAGACTCTAAATGAGATTTCTTAAGTATTTTATTTTATTCTCTGTAAATGGTTTTGTATGATCTTTAACAATCTACACTTTGCTTTTGTAGATATTTAAGGGAAACCATTTGGGGGTTGTCTTGCATGTATATTTTTGTTGTAGATAAGTGTTGCTTAGTTATTTCTGCAAATTTTGGTTGAAATGCTTACAGACTTTAATACAGTATATATATTTTCAGAATATAAACTTTTATATTTCTGTGGTAAGTTAGGATCTGCGTTTTAGGCAATCTTTTCCATTAATATCACTTGTTCTTTCAAGAAATAGCATTCTGGTTTGGTGCCAATGGTTTTCTATTTTTTTTTTTTTTTCCGTTAGAATCGAGTGCTCCTAAATTGTTAGAGAGCCGGTTAATTTTCTTTTTTTTTCAAAGTAATTGAGTTTGAAAAAATGTATTGAATTTGTGAATAAGCCTTACCATTAGGATCAGTAAAAATTTCCAACCTTTGCAACTATGTATGTAGTTGAGGATCTCCCTATAAATTCTCACTGTGTGGCAGTTGATGGAGTTTGTGAACAGAGCCTTAAGCTTGTTGCAAAAAAAAAAAAAAAAAGGTAATACGGGTTGTTTTTTTTAAGCAGCGTAAGCCATGTGGATGGACTCTGTGCAGTCTGTACAGCATGGCTAATATGGAGAGTGCAGTTGAGCCAGCGGCAGCAGGGACCAGTTAGATGCCGTGGTGATTGTCTTTGGCCATACGAAGGGGCCCTGGACAGGCGTTCTGGAGCCCCCTGTGTGCTGTTCACGCGGTGTAGACACGGCCACAGGGAGGGCCGCTGGTCCATCGCTTGCTCTGAACCAATGTCATTTCCTGCTGCTGAACTTGGTGGTTGACCCCAGGTTCCTTGCAGGTGACCTGGGAACGTCCAGTCTGGCTGCAGTCAGCACTCCTTGAGAGATGTTAACAAAGTTTACATGTGAGTCTTACTGTGTAGACAATCTGAAGTCGATTTCAGTTATATCATCTGCATTCCCACATGAGCTGAATGTCTTGTCAGTGAAGTAGGTGTGTTAAGCCATACTGAACCTGAGTGTAGCAGGGCAGAGGCAACCTAGGTGTGCAACGTACGCGTCAGCTGAGCTGGTCTCAGCCCACTCTGGGCTGTTTGAACGGTGCATAAGTTGTGGAGCTCACTGGACGGGCAGAGTCTGATAAAACCAAGTGAACTCTGAAAATTAAACTTAAAAAAGTGATTCTTTCTCATTGGCCCTGCTTCTGTAGTTACCTCCTGGTTCTCCTTATCAAGGTTTAAAGATGATATTGAGACCAGGGCCATAGAATGGCTAAGGTCAAGTTATTTGGTTCATCTCAAAATATGTGTGCATAAAGCCAACCTGTCTCGCACTAGGATGGAGACTGGCTTCAGATATTTGCAGTGTGTGTGTGTCAACCAGAAAAGCTGACATCTAGTTTTTAGCCTCTGCTCTGACCTCTCTGTGGGTTGACCCTCCCTCATTGGCCCAACACCTGGCCTCGCTCTGGAGCTCATTAAGGTGACTGGGCAGTTTGGAGGGTGTGGAATTGTCCATATAGTATTTAATGTGTCCCTGTGCCATTAGTCCCAGCCTGAAGTCATTTGCGGATGCCCATGTTGACAGGATTGTGAAAATATTGCCTTTCATAAAACCAAGGACCAAAGAATTCCATTATTCCAGCAAAGCACGAGTTGCATAGATTGTGGGCACATTTAGGCAGAGGTGTGCATGCTTCATGGCGCAGAGAAGCTGCTCCCGTCCACCAGCCTCATGCTCCCCCTGGCTGGCCCTACAGAGGGATTTGTTGTCCCCTTGCGAAGGCTCTGAAAGATGAGTTTCTCAGATTGAAACGCGCTGTCCCAGGCGGGTGTTTCTGCTGTGCGGTCCCAGCCTTTGTCCATGTCAGTACCGTAGAGAGTGGAGGTCTGGCCTTCTGCAGGGTCCCTGACCAGTACAGGATTTGTCCATCTGTGTAGACGCCTCCAGCGCGTGTTCTTCAGACGTGTCTACACTGAGCAGCCAGATCCTACAGTTGCCAAATTTCCACCTCCTTTTTGTTCTCCATCAACCCATTCCGCTTCCTGTTTAGCCCTGGAAGAAATCTCTTCACTTCTCATACTAGGTAGATGCTCCACGCTCATCCTCAATGAACCCATTCATCCGTCAGCCGGCTGAGAAATGATCTGATACTGAAGCAGTGGGATTCTAGTGGTAAGGCTTATTACCAAACCTCTGATAATGAAGCAGGCTACCAAAAAATGTCTCCGGCCCACCCTGGGAGTGTTCAGATTTGATCTTGGATCTAGCACACACACCGAAATCCAAGGAGACCTTTGCAAATTAGGCTACTCGTTTTCTTTCGCCAGGTGATCATGGGAAAGTCTTTAACTAGTTCTGAATATCTGTAAGTATGAGTACTTCATAGACTTATAAAGCAGGTACACCGCCCCTTTCTCACCATGCTGTAAATATTACCTGAGACTGGGTGCAGTACTGAGGGATAATAATCTTCTGATTTATCAAATGCTGACTGTCTAGAGCAAATTGTACACTCTCTTTGTGAATGGTCCTGTAACGTGTATGAACACATTTCTGGGTGCCTTAGAAGTTGTATTTTTCATGTGTGCTAATATGCAGTATTTATACATCGTGAGAAGCTGCTTTGAATAAAAAGGTTGAAACTTGGTCTGCGTTCACTCGTGTCCTCCCTTTGGCAGCCTGGCAGGTGAAGTTCACAGATGAGTTCTGTGGTTTCCAAACAGAGACGTTTCTGAGGTCTCCAGGGGGTTGCAACATCTGAAGCTTCTAGGTTGTGTCTGGGTTCCTAGGGAGCAAAAGTACCTCCCACCCACATTTACCTCCAGCTTCAGTAATTCAGGCTGGTGGATCGCTGGGGGGGCAATGGGTTGGTAACAGAGGACCTGGAAATGGGGAGGGGTGCAGGTAGGATTTGTCAGAAATTGGTAGGAGCATCCACCCCTTCCCTGGCCCACCCAGCATGTTTCTTTGCATAGCAATCCCTCCTCACTGGAGATGAACCCCTGCAGAGCTTGGTTTTACACAGTCCCAGCTGCACACGTGGCTCACGAGCATGTTTGTTGCTATGGAATTACACGAAGTCTGTCCTCTTCGCATTGGTCGTCACGTAGTGGCTCCCAGGAGGAGCATGCTGCTGAGGACCCCTGGCTCTGGAGACGACATGGAGGCCCCAGAAAAGAGGAATAAGAAGTCTGTCAGGGGCTCGAGGCAGCAGGGAACTCTGTGGAAGGGACTACCTGTGCGTCCATCCAGCGGCGGTGTTGAGCCCCCAGCTCTGCCTCGAGGCCACACCAGTGCCGACAGGCAAAGATTACTCAGACCGTCCCTGTCATGCAGAATCTTGGGGTCCAGGAGTATGAGAAAGACATGTCATCCTGCCTTAATTCCCAGACTGTGCACAATGTGGTACTGGAAAGAAGAGCTTACATAACCTCCAACACCCTCAGAGCCTAGAGGATGGTGCGGTGGTGGTAGTTTTCCGTTGAACCTGCATCCAGCAGCGTGGGCCAGCCAGCATGGCTGGGAGCCCAGGGTTGTCCCACTGATGGTCCCCTTCCCTCTCTCTTGTTCTTGGTGGCATCAGCGTTGTCTTGTGTGCCTCTCTGCCCTTTCTCTGTAGTCCTGACTCCATCCTGAGCAGTCAAGGTCAAACCTGGAAACTCCTTTGCTCCTGACTGTGTCTGGTCCTTCCAGAAGACTGGACGAAGCCTTTCAGATGTTTCAGGGCGAAGTGTCTGTAAGACTAACCCTTCTTCTTTTGACTGTCTCTCCGAGGCTACCTTTGATGTGATGTGATACTGAAAGAAGGCCTCACCCAGCAGTGAGAACTGAGCTGAGGGTCTCACGTGGTGAGACTCATCAACAATTAAATGGACCGCCAGTATGTTGAATGAACAGTGATGGGGTGTAATCCCCAAATTTTGTCTCTCACTGTTTCTTTAAGTTGGGTTAACCGGATAATCATCTCCTAGATGAAAACACAGGCTGTCAGTTCAGTCACTCAGTTGTGTCTGACTCCGTGCAGCCCCATGGACTGCAGCACGGCAGGCTTCCCTGCCCATCACCAACTCCCAGAGCTTGCTCAAACTCAGTGTCCATCGAGTCAGTGATGCCATCCAGCCATCTCATCCTCTGTCATCTCCTCCTCCTGCCTTCAGTCTTTCAGTAAATAATACAATGTCACAAACAATGTCAGTTCAGTTGTCAAAGATGGTTATGTTCCATTTAAGCATCAGTGCTTCCAATTTCATCCAATGTCAAGACTTCACTCATTCTTACTGACTCTCATTTCCTTTCCTGGTTGGATTACGGAGCGCTCGAAAGATTTTATAAGGACCAAGCAGTGCTGTTGTCACATGCGGGCTTCCTTCTCTGGGCCCCATAAATGTTTATGCTGACTGTCTTTCAGGGAACCCATCTGGGTTTCTGGTGATTTCTTCAGCTGATGCTGGCCAGTCTCTTAGTGTTGCCGGTGAACTCTGTGTCGTCAGCACATCACTCCCTCCTCGGTCCCTAGGAGTCGGCGGTCCACTGCCAGCTTCTTCAGTGCAGGTCTGTTTGTCCCTGTAGAATAAGATGATCCCACATGCCTAGACTCCATCTGGCTCAGGGGAGCATTCATGCAACCTCTGTTCATACAGGTCGAGGACTGCAGGCTGAATCCCAAACAGCAGCAACTGCCTCCCTGGTGGGCTAACTAGTCAGCTAGTTGGCCTCTCGTTCACTGAATTTCTCAGGCACGAGTCAGACGCCGATCTACTGTGTTACCTAAGTTTTAGGGGATACATATAAATTGATAAAGCCTCATTTCCTTTGACTTCAGATGAAAGGCCTTCTCGCTCACTCCGGGGTGTGTATACGTGTGTGTGTGTGTGAAGGGGTGGTAGGTAGCCTAGTTCTCACCAAAGACATTCTTACAAACCCTCCGTAGTAGACGTTAGATTCATGCATTACATCCCCAAACGATTCAGGCTCTTGCGAGGGGTGGTTTCAACATGCTGGCAGGTCTTCGTATGGGAGACACATGCTGTACAGCCTCGTGGGTTGGGCTGAGGATTCGAGTTTCCACTCTAAGGGAGGTGGGAGGGCTTAGGAAGGAGGAGCCAGGACTGACTTGTGCTTTTAGCAGATTTGCTGTGGTTTTGGGCAAAAGGGAGCTGAGGGCAAGGGGACCCAAAGGAGACTCTGGTAGTTGTCTGCCCTCGATGAAAGCTTGAATTGGGGATGGGGCACTTGAGGTAACAGGAAGGAGTGACATCCTGAGTGTATTTTGAAGGCAGACTTAGAACAAGTCAAGTTTGGTCCTGGGATTTGGGGTTGCCCCTAAGTGAGGCAGGGACAGCTCTGGGGTTTAGGGCGGGCAGATCTGAGTTGGGGTGCTTGGAGCTCAGCGGAGTCCTGGTATCACATGCACAGGGTGTTTGAGCTTGCTTAGCCTTTGGGGAATACAACTGTGCTCGCCTTCTAGGGAGTTTTTAAATGATTAAATGAGATTTATAAAAACATAGTATATATGTGAATGTATGAATATGTGAGAGTTTATATATGTGAGATTTATTTAAATATACAAGGGACACTAATATATAAAATTAGATTAGGTATATTTATAAGAGTTGGCATGAAATCTTTTTTAATGATTAAATGAGATTTGCATAATTATATAGAGTCTCTAGAACAGTTGCTAACATAGTCCGTATTTAATGGTTAAGTGAGATTTTCTTATATATGCAAAATTTATATAAATGAGATTTATATATACGTATCATATATAAATTTTAGAGATTATATATAATTATCATTACATGTGGGCTCAGATAGTAAAGAATCCACCTGCAATGCGGGAGACCTGTGTTTGATCCCTGGTGGCTGCTGCTGCTGCTTCTGCTAAGTCGCTTCAGTCGTGTCCGTCCCTGGTTGGGAAGATCCAAATGGCAACCCACTCCAGTATTCTTGCCTGGAGGATCCCAGGGACAGAGCAGCCTGGAGGGCTACAGTCCGTGGAGTCGCAAAGAGTCAGACACGACTGAGTGGCTAGCATACGCACACACATACATACATATGTAAATGAGGTTTTATCTATGTGCAAAATGTTTGGAACAGCTGTTGGCACATAGTCACTTTTTACAATTGAAATGTAGTTGAATTACAGTGTTGTGTTAATTAATGCTGTACAGCAAAGTGACTCCGTTGCACATAGACAGCCTTTTGTAATATTCTTTTCCATTATCACAGGACAGTGAATGTAGTTCCCTGTGCTCAGTCGCGTGGAGAAGGCAATGGCACCCACTCCAGTACTCTTGCCTGGAAAATCCCATGGATGGAGGAGCCTGGTGGGCTGCAGTCCATGGGGTCGCTAAGAGTCAGACACGACTGAGCGACTTCACTTTCACTTTCCACTTTCATGCATTGGAGAAGGCGACGGCACCCCCACTCCAGTGTTCTTGCCTGGAGAATCCCAGGGATGGCGGAGCCTGGTGGGCTGCCGTCTATGGGGTTGCACAGAGTCAGACACGACTGAAGCGACTCAGCAGCAGCGGCAGCAGCACTCTACAGTAGGACTCTATTGTTTACGCGTTCCATGTATACTGGTCTGCATCCGCTAGTCCCAGATTCCCAGTCTGTCCCTCCCCCATCGCCCCTCCTCCCTGAATCACCAGTCTGTTCTCCATGTCCATGAGTCTGTTTATGTTTCATAGGTAAGTTCCTTTTTGTCATATCTTAGATTCCACCTATAAGTGACCTCATATGGTATTTGTCTTTTTCTTTCTGACTTACTTCATTTAGGATGATAATCTGTAGTTGCATCCATGTTTTTGCACAGGGCCTTATTTTGTCTTTTTTTGGCTGAGTAATATTCCTTCTTCTATATCCATTCATCTAGTGATGGATATTTTGTTTCCATGTCTTGTCTATGTGCATGGCCACTCTTTAGTGATGAAATGAACCTTACATATATGCATGAGTTTATATATATATATATATATATATATATATATATATATATGATCTATTCAAAGTGTGAGATTAAGCAGGTCCTTACCTACATACATATACAAACACACTCTCATCTTGAGGACCATTGTTGGCAAAGCATTGCTACTGAATCAAGAGTAGCCTTATCAGTACTTATGCTGGTGAAGGCCGGGGCGAGAGACTGGGTTACATCAGTCGGGGACTCGGGTATGTCTGTTAGATGTGGGAAAACACAGGTCTGGGCTCAGGCAGAAGTTGGGTAGGAGATGTAATGTTCCTCTGCTCTCCCAGGTGAGAACTAGTCTCTGCTGGTGGCTGGATGGCCACTTCCCCAGAGGAGGCCCCTGGCCGTGACGCCGTGGCACAGCCTTTTCCTCACTGGCCCCCGAGCCCTCCTGCATGTGGGGCTCATGCTGCTGCCTCTCTTAAGGTTATTGGGAGGATTCGATGGGAACGTGTGCGAGGCCTGATGCCCTTTTCCTTGGGGATTCCCTAAGGCGGCCCCGTCAGAAGCTCTTGGCTTCTGAGGTTTCCAGTGAGGTCTGTACTTCTCCATCCTCCAAACCCCTTCCTGGAAATGCGGATGCAGAGGCCTGGGCCCAAGGATGGTCCAGGAGCCTTCCTAAGCTGGGGGTGAGGACAAGAGCCCTTTGGGCACCAAGGCAAGTTGAGAAATCAACGTCCAGGAGCCGACAGGCTTCATGGGGGCACCAGTCTGGAGCGACTGGGAGGTTCAGGGCAGAGAGTGGGAGGGGGACACTTTATAGGGCAGCTGCCGTTTTGTGCAGGGATCAGGAGGAGACTGTCCAGGGCACCAGGCAGGCAGGAAGCACCAATATGTGTATGTAAATCAGTGAAAATTCCTCCTCCAAGGCTGTCAGTTTGTGAGAAATGTGGCGAGATCTTGCTGAGAAGTGACTGGAGAGATCAATGGCAACGATGTCACTGGAAAGAGCATGATGTATGTGATTGTCCTACGGGCAGAAAATCTTGCATTGAAGTCTCTGATCTGACTTCACTGAATGGCATCTTCATTTCCTAATCTGTGCAGTGGGCACAGTAGCTCTCACTACAGGGCATTGTGAGGCTTAGGCAAGCTGAAGGCAGAACGTGCCTGCAGTAGAGCTGGCACATAGTAGCTGTCCTATACATGTTGATTGCCTGACACCTACCTCCTCCCCTTCCCCGTCTTTAAAGCAGTGGAGACCTGTCTGGAGCACAGGGGAGGAGCGGACGACGCAGACTGGGAGGCAGCAAGGGTCTCCGCAAATCAGTCATCAGGGACTGACATTCAAGCTGGTGTCATTCAGGAGGTGCCAGGAGACCCCACCCACGTGGGACCCCCAGCCAGATGGTGACTTGTGGGGTGTAACTTAACCGCCTGGATTAAGGGCCTTAACAATGGTTTGTGGCTGTAGGACAGTTGGGGTCCACAGGCTTAGCCCCCACGTGCAGAACACACACACACGCTAAGAGAACACTTGTGGACTCGCCTGGGGGGGAAGGGTGGGGGACACGTGTCCTTGGGATTTTCCATCTATTGTCAAACATGGAGCCCTGGGCTCTGCCAGGACAGATGGCAAATGAGCTGTCTCGCGGTGCCAGGGGGCCCGATGGGTTCTAGCTTCGGGCCACACTCGGTGTCCCAAGACGCCTCCTTGTCTCACGCAGACACACTTGTTTACACTTTCACTTCCAAACAGGGGCCCGCAGGCTGCTCTCACAGCCATTTGGATGGTAACAAGCAGTTACTGACAAAAGAAGAGAAAACTCAGACGTTGTGGGCCAGTTCCTGGCAGAGGAGATCTGTGGTTGACAATTTTTTTTTTTTTAAGAAGTCTTGTGGTTGTGTCTTTAAGATTGTATCTCCTCTTGGCCACATTTCCTGTTTGATTGCGGAGTCTTTTCCTCCCCCTTCTCCTCCTCCCCGTGTCTTGCATTGGTCGTAGTACTATCATCAGAGCAATGGCCAGGAGGAAGCCGGGAGAGCCTGGCGTTTGGCGTCAAATGGAGCTGAGTTCACATTCTCCCTCCATCACGGTGTGATGTCATGTGTGATGACTCAGCTCCTTTCGCCTTCGGCACCTCTTCTAGGTTTTGTTTGTTTGTTTTAAGAATTAAGAAATATTGTGGGCAGACGCTTTACCATCTGAGCCACCCGGGAAATCCATATGCAGACATACAACTGAAAAACGTGTACTCATTTTGTACCCAACTTCTTTGCCTGCCTCAGTCTGATAGGAGAGAAAAACTGGGGCTCAGAGAGGTGAGATTACTTGCCCAAGGGCACACAGTAGTGAGCAGTGAGTGGGAATTCCAGAGTGTCTTTCTGTCCTCTCATTCTAAAACAATTTGACTTACAAGAAAGTTGCAAAATTGTACACCCCCCAATTACACATACCCTTCACCCAGATCCCCCAAATGATAACGTGATGGTCCTTCTTCTGGTCCTGAATCCAATCCGAGGTGATGCGTCGAATTTCGCTCTCCCGATCCCTCTTTAACCTGGAGCAGTTCCTTCACCTTTCTGAGGTTCTCTTGACCTTGACAGTTGAAAGAATGTATAAGAAGCTAGTCACGTTTTGCAGTTTGGGGTTTGTCTCCTCTTCCCCCGTTATTTAATTCAGGTTATGCATTTTGGAGGGAGGATCACAGAAGCCACGTCATGTCTGTCTGAATGCATCGCTTCAGGGGCCTTTGTTCCCTCACTGACGATGTCAACTTGATCATTTGGGTTTAGATTCCAAGGCTTCTTTTCTTTTGACTGCACCATGCTACCAACAATCTGATTTCTACACACTGTACTCAAGCTGTCAGAACCGATCCTGGCGTTAAAGCAGTTGAAAATAATATTAAATGATACCGCAACTCGAGATGTTGCTTTTATACTGTGAGTTTCCTTGAGGGCAAAAACCAATTTTGAATCTTTGGCGCTTTTGTGCCTTGCACAGAGAGAAAGCCAAGAAGCTGTTTGTTGAGTGAAAATAAATAAAATCATGAACATATGAGTGGATGGGATTCTCAGTTCAGGTGGAGGGCAGGAATATATACCTTCTATATCCCTTTACTTTCTATATTGCCTACAAACAGTGGGTACTCAATTGAATATGAATGAATGAAACTAACACTTCCAAGTGGACATTTCCGGACTTACAAGAAGAAGGGGAAAATATCTATTTTGTATTTTAAAAAATGAAAAATATTTATTTTTTCACAGCTCTTTTATTTTTATTAAACAAAGGTATTTCTGCTTTAATTCTGGGTGTGTAAAAATAATTTTCTTGTCTTTGGTTGTTTGTGGTGTTTCCACAGATGGAGACCGTAACTGTTTAGTTTAAGAAAGCTGGTTAATGATTCAGGCCTGTGGTAGGCAGAATACTGAGATGGCTTCAAGATTGCCACCCGATATAATCCCCTGTTCTTGAGTGAGGCTGCTCTAACCAGTTGAACCATCAGGAGACTAGAGGTCAGAGATGGAGTATTCAGAGGTTCAGACTTGAAAGGCCAAAGGGAGAGAGTCACATGGTAGGGAATGGCAGGAGGGTTCTAGGAGCTGAGATCAGCCACCAGTCAGTGGCTTGTAGCAAGAAAACAGGGACCTCAGTCCACAAACACAAGGCACTGAATTCTACCAACACCCTGAGTGAGACTGGAAGGGGACCTGGGCCTCAGACAGGACCCACACCCACTGACACCTTAGTTTTGCCTCATGAGACCTTGAGCAAAGAACTCAGCTACACTGTGCCCCAACTCCCAGACCCATGGAAACTGAGATGATACATTTGTGTTGTAAGTGGCTAAGTTTGTGATACATTCCACAGCAAGCTAGAATCAAGATTGCCGGGAGAAATATCAATAACCTCAGATATGCAGATGACACCACCCTTATGGCAGAAAGTGAAGAGGAACTAAAAAGCCTCTTGATGAAAGTGAAAGTGGAGAGTAAAAAAGTTGGCTTAAAGCTCAACATTCAGAAAATGAAGATCACAAGCATCCGGTCCCATCACTTCATGGGAAATAGATGGGGAAACAATGGAAACAGTGTCAGACTTTATTTTTTTGGGCTCCAAAATCACTGCAGATGGTGACTGCAGCCATGAAATTAAAAGACGCTTACTCCTTGGAAGAAAAGTTATGACCAACCTAGATAGTATATTCAAAAGCAGAGACATTACTTTGCCGACTAAGGTCTGTCTAGTCAAGGCTATGGCTTTTCCAGTGGTCATGTATGGATGTGAGAGTTGGACTGTGAAGAAAGCTGAGCGCCGAAGAATAGATGCTTTTGAACTGTGGTGTTGGAGAAGACTCTTGAGTCCCTTGGACTGCAAGGAGATCCAACCAGTCCATTCTGAAGGAGATCAACCCTGGGTGTTCTTTGTAAGGAATGATGCTAAAGCTGAAACTCCAGTACTTTGACCATCTCATGCGAAGAGTTGACTCACTGGAAAAGACTCTGATGCTGGGAGGGATTGGGGGCAGGAGGAGAAGCGGACGACAGAGGATGAGATAGATGGTTGGATGGCATCACTGACTTGATGGACGTGAGTCTGAGTGAATTTTGGGAGTCGGTGATGGACAGGGAGGCCTGGCGTGCTGCGATTCATGGGGTCGCAAAGAGTCAGACACGACTGAGCAACTGAACTGGACTGAACTGAACACAGCAATAGTTTGGCCTTTTCTGAATGTCACATAGTTGGAGTTGCGCAGTATGTAGCTTTTTCAAATGGGCTAATTTCACTTAAGTTTCCTCCATGGCTTCTTTGTGACTTGACAGCTGATTTTTTTTTTTTTTAACTGCTGAATCAACTTGAGGCTCTAAGAATCACATGGCCAGGAAATGGCAGAATCATACTTTGAACCTAGCTCTAGTTGAATCATGAAAATGAAAGTGGAAGTGAAGTAGCTCAGTTGTGTCTGACACTTCGCAATCCCATGGACTGTAGCCTACCAGGCCCCTCCCTCCATGGGATTCTCCAGGCAAGAGTACTGGAGTGGGTTGCCATTTCTTTCTCCAGGGGATCTTCCCGACCCAGGGATCGAACCCAGGTCTCCTGCATTCCAGGCAGACGCTTTAACCTCTGCGTCATAAACCCACATTATTTCTTCTGGAGGTCACAGCATGGGGTGGTTCCTGCACCTCGGAAGAGGTGAGGGTGGTTTCTTCTCTCTTCAGTCTGCCATTTTCCTTGGGTCTCACTCAGAATGGTTTTCCCTATCAGCTTGTAGATTAGGTTATCAAGGGAGCGGGATAATTATTGATTACTTTCCATACACCAGGTACCATACATAGCCTTAAAATTTTTTTTAAATACAATTTTAAATGTTACTTTCCATTTACAAAATATTTTCCCCATGTTGTACAGTAGATCCTTACACCCAGCAGTTTGTACCCCCTCCTTTTTACCCTCTCCCTCCACTGATGGCCACTAGTTTAGTCTCTGTATCTGAGAGTCTGCTTCCTGCTTGTTCTATGCACTAGTTTGTCATATTTTTTTAGGTTCCACACATTAGTCATATCACCCAGTATTTGTCTTTCTCTGTCTGACTCCCTTCTCTTAACATAATTCCCCCAAGTCCGTCCGTGCTGCTGCAGATGGCAACAGTTCATCCTTGTTTGGGAGTAGCATTCCATTGTGTATATGTATACCACATCTTTATGCACTTGTCTGTCCATGGATGGGTAGGCTGCCACATCTGGACTGCAGGTAAGTAATGCTGCTCTGAGCATTGGGGTGCATGTATCTTTTCAAGTGAGGAGTTTGGGGTTGTTCTGGATGTATACCCAGGAGTGAGTATGACTATTGCTGAGTCATATAGCTGCTCCAGTTTTAGGGTCTTGAGGAAACTCCATACAGTTTCCCACTGGCTGCACACATTTACATTTCCACCAACAGTGTGTAAGGGTTCTGTCTTCTCCACATCCTTGCAAACATGTGCTATTTGTGTTCTTTTTTGATAGTAGACATTCTGCCAGGTATGAGGTGACATCTCACTGTGGTTTTGATCAGCATTTCCCTAACGGTTAGTGATGTTGACATCTTTTCATGTGCCTATTGATCACATGCATTTCCATTTTTGAAAAAGTGTCTGTTCACTTCTTCTGCCCGTTCTTAAGTAGAGTTGTTCGTTTTTCTGATGTTTGTATGAGTTGCTTACTTATGTTGGCTTTTAACTCCTTATCAGTCATATCATGTGCAAATAAATATTTTCTCCCATTCAGTCTTTTCATTTTGTCAGTGGTTGCCTTTGCTGTGCAAAACCTTGTAAGTTTAATTAGCCCCTTTTGTTTATTTTTGCCTTTATTTAGTTTAGGAGATGGATCCGAAAACATTGCTGTGATTTATGTCAAAGAGTGTTTTGTCTATGTTTTCTCCTAGGCATTTTATAATATATAATCTTACATTTAAGTGTTTAATCCATTTTCAATTTATTTTTGTATATGGTGGTATAGAATATAATTTTATTCTTTTCCACGTAGTTCCCCAGTTTTCCCAGCACTGCTTATTGAAGAGACTATCTTTTCTCTATTGTATACTCTTGCCTCCCATGTGATGGATTAATTGACCGTAAGTGCGTGGGCTTAATTCTGGGCTCCCTGTCTTGTTCCACTGATTTCTGTTTCTATTTTTGGCCAGTACCATACTGTTTTCATTATCGTCACTTTGTAGTTTAGTCTGAGCTCAGGGCATGTGTTTCCTCAACTTCTCATGCACTGCCGTTTATATCTGCTGTTTAACCCTTACAACAAACCAGTTGGTTGGGTAATATTATGATTTTCTTTTTTTACAGATGAAGGAAATGAGCCTCAAAGTCATTGAGTCACTTTTCCAAGTCACAATTAGTCCCAACTAGTAATGGCAACTGCTGGGTTTGGAATGTGGAGTGGTCTTGTTTTAAGTTTGTGACCTTTACTCTCTGCTGATGGCCCTCATTCTTCTTGGTCTTAGGCACCTCTCTTTCTCTTAAAAGAGATTGGGCTGCAGCCCCTCCTGAGTTATTACATTTAGGTCATTAATGACTGCCATTCCTAGTAATTTCACCAAAAGGGAGTCAACTGGACATTATTTTTCTCCTCAAGGAAAGACATAATACCACCTATCTCTAAACTGGGCTTGCAATGTCCAGGAACTACATGCGAGAGAATATGTTAAGCAAACTCTATCAATGCAATTAGTCAAATCTTGAATGCAGAAAAAAAACTATTTCAGCATTTGATTCCTTTACCAGATGACTTTCAAAGGAGAAAATATCAATGGGAGAAGGGAACCTAGGAGAGACATATGTACCAAACATCATATGTAGATTATGTCAGATCTTGATTTGAACAAAAACACTGTATGCCTGTGTATGTGTGAATAATATTAAGGAATTGCTGGTAGTTTTTTTTTTTTATAGGATACTGACTGTAGTTAGCCTTTTTAAAAATGTTCTTCTGGACTTCCTTGATGGTTCAGTGGTAAAGAATCCACCTGCCAATGCAGGTTCGATCCCTGATCCAGGAAGATCCCACATGCTGTGGAGCAGCTAAACCTGTGCAGCACAGCTGTGGAGCCTAAGCTCCAGAGCTCGGGAGTCACAAGTGCTGAGCCCAGGAGCTGCGAGTACTGAAGCCCGTGTCCCCTAGAGCTTGTGCTCCGCAACAGCAGAAGCCACCACGATGAGAAGCCCTGGCCCTGCAACTCCAGAGTGGCCCCAGCTCGCTGCAGCTGGAGAAGAGCCCTCATAAAGCCCACCGAGCACAGCCAGCATCAAGAATAAATCAATCAAATTATTTTAAAAATGTTCTTCCATTTAAAACATGTGCAATTAACTTCTAAGTACTTTACTTTTCTCACTTCCTCCTTTTTTTTTTTAGACAAAGTTAGAGGAACCCCTGGAAGCCCTTTGTCAGCTTCACACCTGGGACATGGCAGAGCTGGGCCTGAAGGCAGGGGACGCAGGCAAGTCTGTCTGGGCGCAGCTTGTTGCCGCGCCTTTACAGTCTGGTCAACCTTTCTTGGTGTGGACACACGTTGAACCGTGTGACAAATGAGCAGTCGAGGAATCTCAGGCTGCGGCTCTCGTGGGATGCAGTTTAGGGGTTTTTTTGTGGAAGTCCCTAGGAACAAATTTGAAAAATACCCAGAATCAGCTCCATGGCAGGAAAGGTATTTGCCAAAAGCAGCCTGATTGAGACCGAAACTCCAGATGTCATCAACTTTGCAGACACACGCAGTTCCGTGGTGAGCGGCGAGCGGCAGTGGAGGCTGCTGACTCACAGGCTGGGAGCCATGGGGCCGGGGCTGTTTCTTCAAGGACGTTTTATAAGCCAGCTGCCATCTTGGCACTACCACGTGGGCTGGGCTGTCCTCAGAGTTGACGGTGGTCCTTCCACATTTGGGGGTGCTTCTTCATTCCAAACATGCACGGAGTTCAGCGAGCGCATCTTGCTTTGGAATTTCCGGTTGACAGCTCAGAACCTCATCTTTCTTACGATTAGCCCATGGGGTCGGGACGTGGACTTGAAGGGGTGAAGTGATGAGTCTGACCTCCCATGAACCCTTTACCTTCCTGATGAGATGAGTGCAAGGAGACAGGAAGGAGGTTGGGCCCGAATCACTGAGCGCTCACCACGAACTGAGAAGCACTCGTGCTGCCAAGCAGCTATCTCTGCAATGCACAGGGTTTCTCACAAGAGCAGAGGGGAACTGCGGGTGAGTCGGGACAAAGCCAGCCCAGGACCGAGAAGACAACCGAAAGGCAGGGCTGTTCAGCAGCTCGGTCCTGGCCGGAGAGCACCAACTCTCGTGTTCACTCGGGAGGCAGCCAAGCCCAGCAAGTCTAAGCAATGATGGGGTGGCCTCGTGGGGTTATTCGCCCAAGGCTTCCGGAAAGAAACGTTCTGAGGGAAGAAATGTTCCTGGCTTCTGACCAGGAACAGGGGCATGTGAGGACCTGCCATAAAGCCTGAGCATAAAATCAGAAGCCTGTTATCTATCCAAACTTGGGAAGGCGTCGAGAGCCCACGGCTGCGGTGCTCTGTAACCAGGGAAACAGGATGTAGCACAAATGGGGATGGGTACTCTCACAGTTGGCGTGGCTATTGGAGCACAGAATAAGGTCATGCTGGAGGGTCTCATGCTGGGCAGTGACCCTCCCGTAGAGAGATGGAGCCGGAGCTGGCTGGGAGGGCCACAGGACAGACAGGTTACAGAGGGTATCCAAGAGAGGCATGTCCTTGGGTTTATGCATGGCACCCCTTGTGTACTCAAGCAGGGAGCTGAGGTAATGTGACGTGTCATAGGGTAAACATGAGAATTAAGTGAGAGAATAAGAAAAGCATTGGTGTTGTTATTGCTGTTTCATAATTTTAATTGTTATGTCAAATAAACCTCGGTTCTGAGATATATATCTATAGACAGAAGAACCTGGTGGGCTCCAGTCCATGGAGTCACAAGAGTCAGACATGCCTGAGCGACTAACACACACACACACACACACACACACACACACACACACACACACACACACACATATACACGCACGCATGTGGGCTCAGTCGTGTCCAACACTTTGTGACCCCGTGAACTGTAGCCTGCCAGACTCCTTTTGTCCATGGAATTTTCCAGGCAAGAATACTGGAGTGAGTTGCCATTTCCTGCTCCAGGGGAATCTTCCCGACTCAGGGATCGAATCTGCAACTCTTGAGTCTTCCTCATTGGCAGGTGGATTCTTTACCACTGGGCCACCTGGGAAGACCCCAGAGCTGGGCCATAGAGAAGGCTGAGCACCAAAGAATTGATGCTTTTGGACTGTGGTGCTGGAGAAGGCTCTTGAGAGTTCCTGGACAGCAAGGAGATCCAACCAGTCCATCCTAAAGGAAATCAACCCTGAATATTCATTGGAAGGACTGATGCTGAAGCTGAAGCTCCAATACTATGGCCACCTGATGCGAAGAGCTAACTCATTGGAAAAGACCCTGATGCTTGGAAAGACTGAGGGCAGGAGAAAAAGGGAATGACAGAGGATGAGATGGTTGGATGGCATCACTGACTCCACGGACATGAGTTTGAGCAAAGTCAGGAAGATGGTGAAGGACAGGGAAGGCTGGCGTGCTGCAGTCCATGGGGTCACAAAGAGTCAGATACAACTTAGTGACTGAACAACAATGTACTATTAATAACTTAATTAAATTATATGAATTACCAATGTCTGTACGTAGTAAGTGCTACGTACAGCTGCTAGTTGCTTCTGTTATTTTTATGATGATGATTATCAATGGAGATGATGGTACTAGAATAGCAGGAGGACTTTAAAGATGGAGAAATATATTTTGATTATAATTACTGTCATGCCTGTTTTTGATCCCTGGACTAAAAATGGAGCCTGGAACTCATGGGTAATATTGAAATAAATGTGTTGAACTCAGTCAAAGAGAAGGAGAGAGAGAGACTCAGAACAGGGACTTTCAGGCTCCAGTTTCCATCTTGGTTCAGCCGCAGAGGTGGGATGCCCACGCTACGCTGCCGGGTTAGGTTTGCTCGTGGTCCAGATGAGTTTGAGACTGTCGGAGTAGACAGTAGGAGGCTGGAGATGCTTGTCTAAGATCTCCAACTGGTTGGCGTCAGCAGCCAGCGCAAACACAGGAACTCCCACCTCCGACTTCAGATCCCTTCCTCTGGCACTGCTGTCTCAGGTATGAGAGGCCCCCGGGGTCCTGGCTGGCTGTTCTCATGGGGATGAACATGAAGACAAAGCGGGTTGGGATCCAGGCTCCCATCCGTGTGGCTGGCTCTCAGAAGAACGCCTTGGTCCAGCCTGGAGGAGAGGTGCGGGGTAAGCCGGAGAACTGGTTTGGCTGAATGTTCTAAATTTAGAAGGGGACTTGGATGCGCCCTCTGTGGCTTTTGACTGGTGCCCAAGCTCAGAGCGTGTTGGTGTTTTTCCTCTTTGGGTTCCCCATCGGGGTGGGGAAGCTGCCGCCCTCTCAGGTTCCTGAGGGCTCAGGCACAGGCGCCAGGTTTATAAATACCCTCTCTCTTCCCTGGCCGATTGTCAGTGATTCCAGGGTTTCTCATGGAGCCTCTGCGCTTCAGTTCACTGGGATGAGGATCCAGGGTGGCGGGTCGCCCCCAGCCCTGGGGAGGGTCTGCGGCAGAGGCTCCAGTGGATGCGTCCCGGTGCTGCCTCCCTCCTCCCTGTGCCTTGCGAGGCAGTCAAAAGCCTTGTGGGGAAATAACACTTTCCTTTGTCCCATTCAGATAAAACCATTTGGAGGTTTGTGCTGTGTCATTATAGGGGTGGGGGCGTGAAGACAAGGTTGGGCCTGGGGCATTTGTAGACTGTGTGCCAGGCTTATGCCCGGGGATTTAATGCTGGTTGAAAACGTGAGCTGATAATGAGTGTTCTATGTGTGAAAGCTCCATGCAGCTGTTTTTATGCGGACTGTCTTATTTATTCACCCATGTGATCCTTTAACGTCTGTGGAGTGTTTCATGGCTGAGGCACCTGAGGATCTGAGGAGTGATGGGACTGACCCAAGTCGCACTTCACTTTCTTTCTTTCCACAAGCGCCATGTTGAGAACCCCTATCATCTAATTTGTATTTAATAGCATCCTGGGCAGTTAAAACATTTTGAAGACGTAGTGTAGTGCGTGTGTGTGTGTGTGTGTGTGCATGCTCTGTCGTGTCTGACTCTTTGCGACCCCATGGACTGCAGCCCGCCAGGCTCCTCTGTCCATGGGATTCTCCAGACAAGAACACTGGAGTGGGTTGCCATTTCCTCCTCCGGGGATCGTCCTGGTCTAGGGATTGAACTCCCATCTCCTGCATTGCAGGCAGATTCTTTACCACTGCACCATCTGGGAAGCCCAAAGACATGTAGACCGGGGCTCAAATCACAGCCCTGCCACTTGCTCTAAGAATCCTCAAATCCTTTAAACTTATCTGAGCCTCAGTTATCTTACCTGTCAAATGGGAAGGAGAGCAGAGTCAGTGTGAGGCCCAACTGAGACTGTGTCAAACCACTTGGGAAATAGTGTGCCCTGAATCAGTGATAATGAATAATTGTAATAATAATAAAATGTTAATTCAGTTTGTCCTCCCTATGTGTTAGGCTATTCTGTGCACATTATATTTTTTATTTAATGCTCTCAACCATCTTAGGAAGACATACTTTATTAACCTCAGGTTTCAAAAGATCTGAGGGTTAAAGAGTGACCTGCCCGTGGTCTCATAGCTAGTAAATGGATGAACGTGGGTTTGAATCCAGAGAGACTCCGAGCCCATATTCTTACCTCGTGTGTACTGCCTTTGTCATCATTGGCATCATCGTTTATCACCTCCGTCGTTGTCATTCACCATCACCATCATTCTCCATCACTGTTATCACCATCAGTATTCTCTCCACCCTCATCACCATCACACTGCTCACTGCCATCAACATGGCACCACCCTCATCACCATCACCACTGCCGTCATCACCATCCTCATCAGCATCTCTATGATGACAGTCAGCATCGTTATTCCTGACTGTGTCTGTCAGCTCTGGAGCTGCTCTCGGATGGGGATGGTGCCCATACGAGCAGTAGGATCTCAGCATGTCTGTGGATTGGAAGCATGAATGAGATGACCCTTCATGAGCTCAGCTCATCTGAGAGGTTTCTCACCCATGTGCCCAGAGCAGTCGAGGGCTGCTGTTGCTGCTGCTGCTAAGTCGCTTCATTCGTATCCGACTCTGCGCGACCCCATAGATGGCAGCCCACCAGGCTCCGCCGTCCCTGGGATTCTCCAGGCAAGAACACTGGAGTGGGCTGCCGTTTCCTTCTCCAATGCATGAAAGTGAAAAGTGAAAGTGAAGTCACTCAGTTGTGTCCGACTCTTAGCGACCTCATGGACTGCAGCCCACCAGGCTCTTCCATCCATGGGATTTTCCAGGCAAGAGTACTGGAGTGGGGTGCCATTGCCTTCTCCAGCAGTTGAGGGCTAGTGGATCTTAAACCTGAAATTCCCGTGGAAGGGTGCTCTGAGAAGCACAGTGTTGGCAAAAATGCTCAGAAGCTGAGGATTCTGTTTCTCCTGCACTGTCCAACCAATATGGAAGCCACTAGTGACTAAATTTTAAAAGTCACATTATTTAAAATAAAATAAAATAAAATGTTAAATTGAGTTCCATAGTTATGGTAGTCCCCTCCCATCACTTGTGGCTGGTGGCTACCATATTGGATATGCAGCCATTGACCACTGAGTGTCTCATTGCTAAAAGTTCTCTTGGTGCTGTCCTAGAAGGTCCTGATTCTCAGTCCCCATGTGGCCTCTGAGTACATTAATCTTTCCAGATAAGGAGGCTGGTCTTGGGCTTGGAGCCCGTGGTCACTGTGGCCAGCACGCACCAGTGGGATGGGGAGACGAGCCAGAGAGAGGCTCCTGGCGGACTCCTCAGTCTTGCCGCCATCCTGCCTAAGCTCAATGGGCTCAAGATAAGGTGGTTGAAGTCACCAGCACTGGAGTCAGGGCTCAGATCTCCAGTTTTCAGCTGTGCAACTTTGAGAAAATTAATAAGCCTCCCTGGGCCTCAGTTTCCCCAACTGTGAAATGTGTACGCCACAACTTCATAGGGACTTGTGGGAAAACCGGAAGAGCCGTGTCAAAAGCACCTGCGCACAGCAGGTTATGAAGCGCCAGTTCTCTTCCCCTCCATCAGAGAGAAGGCCAGGGTGGGTGAGGTTCAAAGCCAGGTGCCTTTACAAACTGCAGGGAAGTTCCCCTGCCCTCACCTCAGCCTGCTTCTCTGGACCTGCTTAGTCCTGCTTGGAATGTTATATGTTTGGGCATTTGGTGAGACAGAGAATTGTTATATTTTGCTACCATCACCAGTAAACAAAATAAGAGGCTTTCCCCAAAGGAAGCCATGCACAGGGGACTTAGTAAAGAGTTCTGGCAGCCCCAGGAATCAACTCCCTTCACCCACTCAATGCCCATCCCCTTCCCTCCATACTCGCCCCGCAAGGCCCCATTTCCCTGCAAAAAATCAGCACCTCTGTGGCTCTGAATTTCAAATTCACTAGTAGCAATCACACTCATAGCTACTGTTTGTTGAGGTCCTCGATGTGCTGGGCATGGTTCAAAGGTGTTTACACACAGTATCATGGCCCTCTGATGGGCCGTATCAGCCCATTTCACAGATGATGAAACTGTGCTGGTTTGACTAGCACACCCATAACCTGTTGCGTGGCAGGTAAAAAATGGCAGAGCAGGACATTGAATTCAGGTCCACAGGAAGCTGAAGTCCCAGCTATTCCCATCATTTCACATTTCCCATGGGGTCAAGAAGATGCTTATGTAAGAGTGACCGGCATAGAGTTTTATAACCATGATGGTCCAGCTTGGAGGGGAAAGCCCAGGCTTTGTGGCCCCAGTTCAGCTTTGAGATCTGGCTCTCTGTTGACTGCCAGGGCAGTCGTGGGCAAGCTGCCCCCTTTTATTAATAAAAACCACTTTAAGTTTCAGTTTCCCTAACTGTAAAATGAGGATGGTGATTAAACCTCATAGTGATGTTTTGAGGATTCAGGGGTCGCGAGCTATGTTTGACAAAGTGTTTGACCTGCAGTGGGTGTTTGGAGCGCATTAGAAGCTTCTGCCCTTGCAGGCTTCTCCCCACCCTGGACGAGAGTTTCTCAGTCTCAGTCCTCCTGACCCTCTGAGCTGACAATTCTTTGGTGTGGAGGCCGTCCATGTTACAGGATGTTTAACAGCATCCTTTGCCTCTACCCACTAAGTGCCAGTTGGAACAACCAAAAAGGCTTTGCTAAAACTGTCCCTGGAGGGGCAGAATTCCCGCTCACACCCTCGGGGACACCTGCTGGAGCACCATCTCCCAGTGCCATGCCAGACAGGAGGCTGTGATCAGCCTGGGGTGGCCGGTGCTGGCGCCTTTTGAGAATTGGCACCAGGCTCACTTTTTCAGCTGGCAATTATCTGAACAGAAGTATTCTAATTGCCTGAAGATCAGGTTTCCTCTGGGGGTCATTTCTTTGAAGGCTCCTGCTGCTGTTTATTTATACTCATCCCCATAAAAAACATGTGCTCAGCTGCAAGGGGTATTAATGATGGGAGGGTCACTCCAGACGGTGCCCAGGGAGGCGCCTGAAGATCCCTCCTCCAGAGGTTTCTCATTTGCTGGATCTGCCTGGCAGGGCCCTGGTGGGAGTGAGGTGGGGAGTGTGTGTGTGTGTGTGTGTGTGTGTGTGTGTGTGTGTCTGTGCACCAAGAGTGGGCATTTGTTGCCTCTCTGAGTTAGCACTTATAATAACACAAATACATCCCCCAAGGAAGCTTCTGCCCTCACATCTGGCCACCAGACTGGGCCTCTGCCAGTCTGGACTTCCTGCACCCATCACAGGCTTCCAGTTTGACTTCTGGGGGTGACGCTGAGCCCCAAAGCTAACTCAGCTGGTTATCCCCCTGGAGGGAAACTAATAAAGTAGTAAGGATGCCATACATATGAGGGCTCCGTTATTAGCAACAAGCTTTCTCACGGTGATCGTCAGAATGAGGATATTAAATAAACAGCCTTTTCTGAGCACTGACTGTGTACCAACCACTGCACTGTCCGCTCCCTCATTCACTCACGCACTCATTCATTCACACAGACATTGAAACAGACATGCTTTGAGTACCACTAACCCCAGGCATCATTATAATGCCAGAGCGTCGAAAGCCAATCAGATAATTAGCTCCCATGGAGCTGACAATTCGGGGAAGGTGGAGGGGAGACAGAAGCTCCTCCTCCCCTGCAATTATAATGTTGTGAGCAAAAAAATAAATGAACAGGATTATTTCAGTTACTGATAACTGCGCAAAAGGAGGTGAAACGGAGGAAGAGGGCAGAAATTTGTTAAGGCGAGAGGGGCCTCTTGAACAGGACACAGCCATCAGAGGAGACCTCAGGCCAGGCCCTTGATGACAAATGGCGGGAGTGTTCTTGGAAGAGAAACAGCGGGACGAATGCCTTGAGGTGGCAACAAGCTGGAATTACTCGTGGAGCAGAAAGGTGTCCCAGGAGGCTAGAGCCAGGAGAGGGAGGAGGTGGTTGGCGAGACTGGCAGGGGCCAGAAGTCGAGGAATGTCTTCCGCAGCAAAATTCGAGTCTAAGCATTGAGTTGGCCAAAACCTTCATTCTTACTTTGGACTGATTATTCCATTTCTGCCCCACAAACAGCCCGATGAGGGCATCTTATTGTCTCCATTTTACAGTTAGGAAAACAGGCTGAGAAGTGGGGCCACCTGACCAAGACTCCACGGGTGGAAGGTGGGTCAGGGACCCAGGTCTGCATGACTCCAAAGCCACTGCTCCTAATACCTCCCCACCCAACCCTGGCAGCATGTTGCATGGCAGTGAGGCTTTAGTCGGGTGGGTTATGTATTTGACCTCTTCCCTTCCATACCACAAGCCGTTGGGAGACCGGGGGCTGTCATCTTGTTGAGGCCTTTTCCCATTGACCCCCTAGCTGGGGGCCTGGATGTGTCCCTGGGGGCCAGTCCTCTTACCCTGACGCCCCTGCAGGCTCGGGGTGCTGTCACGCAGACAGGAAGGGGCTTGGATAGGAGTCAGTGCAGCTGCGCTCCATTGTGTGAGGTCAGAGGGAGACGGAGGCAAAATCCCATCTTCTCCTCCAGCTAAGCAGAACTCATCCCCACCCCACCCCAGCCGTGGGGGCACCTTCTCAGCTTTGGGGGTGGCTGCAGGGCCAGTGGACGCACCCCCATGAACTGGGACCCTGAGAACCCAGGTCCCTGTGCCTCCAGGCCCTTAGCGTCTTCCAAGGGCTGGAACCGAGTAGGGCAAAACCATCGATTCTTTGTGCTGGAAGGTGCATCCTCCTTAAAAAGGCTGCTTGCCCTCCCTTGCCTTCCTTCCTTCCCTCCTTCACCCCACCCTCCCTCCCTTCCTCCTCTTTCTCCTTCATCTCCCCTCCTTCCCTCCCTTAGGCCCTGGGGCAAACAGTGGGGCAGGAAGCTGACCTCATCGCTGCCATCCTGAGGCTGAGGGCCCGGCCCAGTGATTCTCCTTCCCCTTGGGAAGCCACAATCTCGGAGGAACAGAATTGGAATAGGTGGGAGGTGGGGGTCACAGTCGAGTGGCGGGCAGTCAGCCTTCTGCTGTTTTGGAAATGTCTCTAGTTGACCCTAACTCCCGGGGGGACACTGAGAAGTCCTGGTCTGGAAGTCTCCTGGATTAACCCAGTGACTCTCTAAGTAATACAGAGCTGCAGCCCTGAAGTGCTATGGGGCTGAGGAGTGTGGTCCAGAGGGGTTATTTGGGAGGTTGGACTTGGCTCAGGAAGTCGAGGAAGGCTTCCTCGATGAAGTGACTTTGGGTTGAGTTCTGAAGGGCAGATGGTAGGAGTGAACGAGGTAAAGAGGCGAGGGGAGAGGGTGTGCAAAGTCCCTGTGCAAGCAGGAGTGTGGTAAGGACACTGACCAGGCACTCGGAAGAACGGGTGGGTCTGGAGTTGTGAGGAGGGGGAGGAGGGGAGGAGGAAGGGGGAAGAGACTTCAGGTGGGGGGTGGGCTCAAGGTGAGGAGGGGTGGGTCAGGGGGGCAGGGGTCGCACCACTCTGGCTTCCTGAGCCCATCAGCCCGGGGCAGAAGCTGTCTTCATCCAGAGATCAAAGGGAAAGTGTGGAGGTGTTGAGCAAGGGCTGGCACGCCCACACTCACAAATTTGCCATGGGCTGTGCCCGGAATGTGCAAAGAGGGGGTTCCAGGGTGCATCTTGGGGAGACCAGTCAGCAAGTCGCGCCCCAGTCTGGAACGGAGGCCAGGGACAACGAATCACGGTATTAGCAGTTAGGAAAAGTGGCCAGGTGCCAGACGCTAAGTCACTTGGCTGGGTTCTGCAGCCAGCTGGTTCAAACCCAGTTCAACTGCACAGCGCCCGAGTGGCAAGTCTTTCGGAGCACAGGTGTCCCCTCATGGATGTGTGACATCATTTTTGTGGGTCACAACCAGCATTTGCAAAAATACTTGTGTGTGTGTGTGTGTGTGTGTGTGTGTGTGTGTGTGTGTGTGTGTGTGAAAGGAAAAGGAAAGGAATGGAATGAAGTCTAGCACAGAGCGCTGCAGGTGGTTAAGTGTGAGGATTACTTTGTGCAGATGCGTTCTGTTTTGTATTCGGATCTACCAGGGTGTGATGTGGCCAGTCGTGGCCAAACAGGTTTGGAGAACGCTGCTCAGGGAGGTTTGAGGGTTCCCCCTCCAGCCCCTTTCTCCCGCTGAGACTGGATTCTAGTAAACGAGTCAGAGGAGAGACCGTCCCCCAGTCTCTGAGCACCTTGCGCTTTCTCATAATGCAGTGCTGTGAACTGGGAGCCAGAGGGGCCAGATGTATGCCCTAAGCCTCCGTGGCAGGGATGTCCAGGGCTGAGGGGAAGGCCGCATGAATCCCCACGACTCAGGGTCCAGCTCAGTCCAGACCCCCGCTGGCCGAGAGCCGGGGGCACCCCACCCCTCCTTCCCCATCTGATCTGCCGCAGCCCCTGCCGATGAGTCCGAGTCCCCGTGGCCCCAGCATCAGCCCCCCGTCCCTGGCTGCGAGGCAGGAGCAGGGCTGCAGAGCTGAGAGGCCTTTAATTTGTTTGATGTAAGGCTTGGTCTGCAGACGGTCTACATCACCAGGAAGGCCTGGCTTAGCCTGGCCCCTGAGAACGCTCCCCCACACATCCTACAGGCCCGATCCTAGAGGGCAGGAGGGTGAGGGGCATGCCCTGCCACCCTCTTCTCAGGCCCCGAGAATCCCACCAGCCGGGCCCAGGGAGGGAACAGAGGGTGCTGGTCTTCCAAGTCTCCTCCGGTGGGTTCTGAGTCCCAGCTGTGGACCTTCAGATAGCTTAACTCTCGCGTGGTTTGCATGTGGCTGGCCAGCTTTCCCAACACCGCTTGCTAATAAGAGGCGCCTGGATGCCTCTCTGAGACTTCTGTTTTCATTGAGATACAGGACTTCTCAGGTGGCTCAGTGGTAAAGAACCCGCCTGGCAACGCAGGAGACAGAAGAGACTCCGGTTCCTTCCCCGGGTCGGGAAGATCCCCTGGAGGAGGAAATGGCAGTCCACCCCAGTATTCTTGTCTGGGAAATCCCACAAACAGAGGAGCCTGGTAGGCTACAGTCCGTGGGGTTGCAAAGAGTCAGACACGACTAAAGTGACTGAACACGCACTTATGCTTAGCTCACATGCACATACACGGCACCCTCTCAAAGTACATAATTCAGCTGTGCAGGTATCACCACTAGCTCCAGAGCACTGTCCTCACTTCAAAAACGAAACCCCGCACCCTTGAGTACCTTCATGTTCCCCCTCCCCGTCCTGTGGCAATCCCTAATCTACTTTCTGCCGTCTCTGTCTTACCTTTGCTCCTGGATAAGCAGGTCTAATCTTCCCTTAGAGCCATGTTTCATTATTTGCTCAACATTTGAACCTCCTTCCCATATGTGTGGAATTCCATAGTGTATGGCTTATTGTCGGAGGCCTTCTACCTTTTTTTAGATTTATTTATTTGGCTGCACTGGGTCTTCACTGCTGTTCGTGGACTTTCTCTGCTTTCAGCAAGTAGGGGCTGCTCTCTGTTGCAGTGCATGGACTTCTCACTGTGGTGGTTTTCTTATTGCAGAGAAGAGGCTTTAGGTGCTTGGGCTCTAGAGCTCTGGCTCAGTAGTTGTGGCACACAGGTTTAGTTGCTCTATGACATATGGGATCTTCTTGGACCAGGGATTGAACCCGTGTCCCTTATATTCAGTTCAGTCGCTCAGTCGTGTCCAACTCTTTGCAACCCCGTGGACTGCAGCATGCTAGGCCTCCCTGTCCATCCCCAACTCCTGGAGCTTGCTCAAACTCATGGCCATCGAGTTGGTGATGCCATCCAACTGTCTCATCATCTGTCATCCCCTTCTCCCACCTTCAATCTTGTCCAGCATCAGGGTCTTTTCCAGTGAGTCAATTCTTGGCATCAGGTGGCCAAAGTATTGGAGCTTCAGCTTCAGCATGAGTCCTTCCAATGAGTATTCGGGACTGATTTCCTTTAGGATTGACTGGTTTGATCTCCTTGCAGTCCAAGAGACTCTCAAGAGTCTTCTCCAGCATCACAGTTTGAAAGTGTCAATTCTTTGGCGCTCAGCTTTCATTATAGTCCAACTCTCATATCCATTCATGAGCACTGGAAAAACCATCACTTTGACTGGATGGACCTTTGTTGGCAAAGTAATGTCTCTGCTTTTGAATATGCTGTCTAGGTTGGTCATAACTTTCCTTCCAAGGAGTAAGCGTCTTTTAAATTTTATGCTGCAATCACCATCTACAGTGATTTTGGAGCCCCCAAAATAAAGTCTGTCACTGTTTCCATTGTTTCCCCATCTATTTGCCATGGAGTGATGGGACCGGATGCCATGATCTTAGTTTTTTGAATGTTGAGTTTTAAGCCAAATTTTTCACTCTCCTCTTTCTTTCAAGAGGCTCTTTAGGTCCCTTTACATTGGCAGGCAGATTCTCAACCACTGGATACCAGGAAAGCCTAGCCCTGTCTCTATTAAAGCTTTAAAAAAAGCTGAATACATGCTTTCCCAGACTCCCTTGCCGCTGGATCCCTGGTGTGGGAGGCTTAGCCAGTGATTTTAGCCAATCATTAACTGATGATTTAGTGATCAACCAGTTAATCTTAACCAGTCTAGAGTTAGTGGCCCCGAAGTCAGGGGCAGTGGGGAATCTTCTGGGAGGTGTGTGGCCTCAGCGATCGTGTCCAAGCCTATGGGCAGCTATGGCAACGGGGCCAGGGCCATGCTCAGTGGCCCTGGTGTCCCCACTGGGCTGGTTGGGGTTCTGACTGTGGTTCTGGCTGTCAGACTCCCGCATTCCTGGCCATTGTTTCAGCTGGGTCCTGCAGCCTTCCTGGTTCCTGTGTGAACAAGACCCTCTCTTTAAAATAGATTGCCTTCAGCTAAAACCATCTCGAGTTTGTTTCCATGCATGCAACTGAGAACCATATCTCAGTTTAATGAGACATGTTTTAAAATACTAAAGTCTTAACAAAACAGCTTTGTGGAGGTTGTCCCCCAGAACACTGCATTTGGAGGGTGCCACATTTTGAAGACTGGCCTGCCCTCCTTCCGTGTTCTTTCTTATTCCTGCTGCGGTGCAGTGGTGAGCAGGCTTCTTCCTCTGGGAACATCCCCAAAGTAGCAAGGGAGCAGAGAGGGAGACGGAGACTCAAGATCAAAGGTGCTCACCTGGGGGTCCCTCAGTCGGGGAGGAGGCTGGGTCTCTCCTCATCCTCTCTGAGTCTCATTTAGAAATTTAGAGTTTCTGGTTCTGGCTGCTTGTCCTCTGTTACAGGTTGGACTGAGTTTTCCCACAAGATATGTGGAAGTACTAACCCCACAGTATAAGAATGGGACCTTATTGTATAATGGGCTTCCCTGGTGGCTCAGACAGTAAAGAAGCCACCTGCAATGCAGGAGACTCGGGTTTGATCCCTGGGTTGGGAAGATCCCGTGGAGAAGGGCATGGCAACCAACTCCAGTACTCTTGCCTGGAGAATCCCAAGGACAGAGGAGCCTGGCAGGTTGCAGTCCATAGCGTTGCAAAGAGTCAGACACGACTTAGTGACTGAACATCAACAGGAAGTTAAACCACAGTTTGAACCCAAATCCCTGGCAAAAGCTCTGCTTGAGAATCTAGCCTTAGAGACAGGCAGAACAGGGCGTGGGGCTTAACTCATCACTACCAGACATGTGGGGAGTCTCCATTTCCTCACCTGTGAATCAAAGATGAATGGACCTCTTTCAAAGACTGTTAAACACTGGGACTTCTGTGGTGGTCCAGTCTTCCAGTGCAGGGGCATGGGTTCAATCCCTGGTTGGGGAATTAAAGATTCTGCATGCCAAAAAAAAAAAAAAAAAGACTGTTAAACATTGGACATAGTGCCTGGCACATAAGTGGCAACTATTGATGTTAACCAAGTGCTCCTTGTCGTTCTGAGGCCCCCATGATCTCTTCCTGTTTGGGGAAAGACGTCAAAACCTGCTCTTCGAATACAGATCAATGCCACGAATTATTCACAGACAATGAATTTTCTTTTCAAAAGAGAGGATAACTCCATGCATGCAGTGTGTCCCCCAGCCTGCACCGTCTTTTTAATATTTTTTCGTGCTTCTGAGCTTATGTTGCAGGAAGACCCCCTTCTTAGGAACGGTGGGTGCTAACAAGCAGGGGAGGCCCCATGGCCCAAGGACAGAGCCCTCCTCCCCACCAGCCGGGCAGGGTCGAGAGGTGCAAAGCGTCTCGGAATGGCTGGTGGGGAATCTGGCCTCCAATCTGGGGAAGCTGGGAGCGGCAGGTGGCTTTAATATCCGCTCTCCACGGCTTCATCTCCACTTGAGATGGCTGCTGATTGTGGCGCAATAAAGCTGGAGTGATGGTGGGGGTGGCTCGGCCGTCCGCGGTTATTTCACTCAAAGGCTACTGTAATCCCCTTCAGGGAGGGGTGGACGTGATTTAAGGTGTTTCAGGAGCTCAGGGCTCTAGGACGTGGACAGTTCCCTCTAGCCTGGGGGCTCTCATGATTTGAGGCTTGCGGCCCCGCAGGAGGGCCATCCTGACTGCAGACATGGGAACAAATTTAACAGGTGCGTGGGTGGCTTATACAACAATTATCCACAGCCCTTGTCTGAGGGCAGTTTCCTTAGAAGTGGGCCCTGCCCGCAGAGTCCTGTGCATGGGACTAGTTCAGGAGCAGGGCAGGGCAGAGAAAGGAGGCCCTGTGATTCCAGGCTGAGACCCGTGGAAGGGAGCTGTAGGCTGCTCCTGCAGGGGCCTCTGAGTGGTACCCTGCGCCTCTCCTGGGTTTAGGGGAAGCTGATTCTACACCCACTGGCTGAGGGCCCCTGTGGGCTGGCACTGCCAGAAACCTGTTTGCACCGGGTGCTGTGGAATCCTCGATTCTCTAGTGCAAGAATCATCTGAGTATAGAATGGAGTCTGGACCCAGGAAAGGTCCCTGTGTATAAAAATTGAAAGATGGGCTTCCCAAGGAGCCCAGGCAAAAGGAGGAGGGGGGCGTTTCCTTCCTCGCGGGCGGCAGTTGTGCCCAGCATGGGAAGGGATAGTGGTCACAGATGAGGGATTGGTGCCCAGAGGCTATCCGTGATGTTTGGAGCCCTGTGGCTCTAGTAGAAGCGCCAAGAGGGTTGGAGCAGTGAAGGCAAAGGTCACGAAGATGCCGCTTTAAAACTGCTGGCCTGACACATGGGCGGCTGAGGTGCCCCAGGGACCCCCTAGTGCCTGTGTGTGAAACCTGGCTGGGCAATCAGCTTTGCCTGGATTTTCCAGGTCATCTCCTCCCTCTTTTTTTCTTTTTTTTGGGTCAGGATGGGGGCATAAGTTGTCTGCTGTATGGCATCCTTTTCCTGTCTCTCTAGCTCTTACTCTTAGCCCAGGCTTTGGATGGCCTGGGCTTGGCAGTGGAGGGAGATTTCAAGAGAACAAGGGTGGGCTGGCGGTGTTCATAAACTCCCATCCTAACCCCTCTCCAGGGGACACTTGTGGGTGAAAACATAGGTTTCCTCATCCAACTTCAGTGGGAAGAACGCAGGTCTCTGGGAGTCTTTCTAAACCCAGAAGCTGATTCAGCAGGTCTGGGGTGGGGTCCCTGAAGGACCATTGTGTTTAAGTGTGGTGGGGGGGCAGGGACGAAGAGCAGGGGAGGACAGAATGGAAGCGCACCGCGCCCCCCCCCCCAACTTCGTAGAGAGCAAGCAGCTTTAGTCATCACTGCGTGAACGACGGTCTATTCCTAAAGCAAGACAGAAAGACCACTGACCTAGAATGTGCCTCACTTTACACACCCTTAGCCCAGGTTGCTCTTTATCTCCCCCTAACTTTGTGAACTCTTGTCCGGCCTTCGGCCTCCAGCTCAGGGATATTTGCTTGCAAGCTGCTTTCCTTAAACACCAAGCCCTGGTCAGTCCTTTATCTGCGTGGTGTTGGCACCGGCCCTCACACCTACTGCTTTGGTTGGCATCCTCTCACTGTGTCGAAAGTGCATTCTTTGCACGCCTCTCCCCTTTCTATGCCCAGAGCTCCTTGAGGGCGGGGATGACGTCACTCATATCCCCTCCTGGGCAGACTGTTCCGATTTCTATGCTGAACGGGGCCCACCTGGTTCATGCTTCCCTGACTAAGAAGCACACCTCCTTTCAGTTCTCAGATGGAGCCAGTGTTTTTTATTCATTTGTAATTTCATAAATGGTTATTCATCTCCACCTGCATCTCCCGGAAATTACCTGGCTTGGGCAAGAGCAGGTAAACACGTTCAGATAACAGCCTCTTTCCCGTCCTCCTGACATCACAGACGGTGTTGTGTGTGCTTTTTTTTTTTTTCCTTTCCTAGAGACACTAGATGTTCACGTTTCCCCTCTGTCCCTGAGATATGATCAAATACCCAGCCGAAAGGTTCAGGATTTGTGAACAACTTAAAGTTCATGTCGGATAAAGGATCTGGCTGACAGCACCGTTTGGGGCATTGTAATCTGATGAGGCTGGCGCCAGCCCATTCCTGGGAGGTCTGGGACTTGCTGACACAGGCCTCCCATCCACACTTCACAGAGGGTACAGCTGTGAATACTGGACCTCTGCTGAGAAGCTGGGCCTTCTGCTCTCCTGGCATTGACGGGGAGGCCCCAGTATTTCCTGGGAGCCATTCAGGAAGCAGGAAGCTGTGCAGGAGCAGGTGCAGAAGGAGGCCCGTGGCACTCAGTGAGCTGCTTTAATTCATTCTACGATCTGAATCGAGACATTCTAAAGCTTCTAATTGGCACTAGTGGTAAAGAACCTGCCTGCCAATGCAGGAGCTGTAAGAGACGTGGGTTCAATCCCTGGGTTGGGAAGATGCCCTGGAGGAGGGCATGGCAACCCACTCCAGTATTCTTGCCTGGAGAATCCCCAAGGACAGAGGAGTCCCCGGGCTACCAGTCCATAGGGTCACAAAGAGTCAGACATGACTGAAGTGACTTAGCATGCAAGTGCAAGCCTTCTAATTGGTCAGAATCTTGTCTCGAGTATTCTTGGAGGATGTGCACTTCAGAGGTGCCCAATAACTTGGTGAGCCCCTTTTCAGCCAAGTCCCGTAATCCAATGAACAGTGTTTCTAAGATAGGGCCCGGGTGGGAATAGAGATCTTGACTATCGCCCTAAGGACTGAGCACCATCCTGTGCCAGAGTTTCAGCCAGGTGCTGGGGTAGGGGAAGGACAAGGCAGAGTCTGCATCCTTAAGCCTCGCAGACTGCCAAATGCACAGTGTCTCTTGATTGGACTGTTGAAGCGATGCAACCAGTTAATACGGATCAGAAAATCGGTCTGATGGATTGAACTGATCCATCAATCCAGACTGAATAAGAAAGCTGGTGATGTGTGTACACAGGGTAAGGAGAGGGAAGGAAAGAAGAGTTCAAACAGGCTACAAATGTGGATGGTATGGGAGGGGGATTAAACATAGTACAAATTAGCTTTATTGTAGACATCCTGGGAGGGGTAAAACACGGGCTTGGTCAGCATATTAAACAGTAGATGCCTTCTTTTTTTTCTTTAGTTTTGACTGGAGGATAATTGCTTTATAACATTGTGTTGGCTTCTGCCGTACGACATCATGGATCAGCCACAAGCACACCCGTGTCCCCCGCCTCCTGAGGCTCCCCCACCCCTCTAGGTGTCACAGAGCACCAGGCGGAGGTCCCTGCACCCCTGCAGCTGCTCCCCACTCGCTGCGTATTTCCCACATGGGAGTGTACGTACGTCAGCGCTACTCTCTCAGTTCGCCGCACCTTCCCTTTCCCCTGCTGTGTCCAAAGTCTGTTCTGTATGTCTGCATCTCTATTCCTGCCCTGCAAATAGGTCCATCAGTACCATTTTTCTAGATTCCACCTGTATGTGTTAATATACAAAATTTGTTCTTCTCTTTCCGACTTACTTCACTCTGTATAACAGGCTCTCGGTTCCTCCACCTCACTAGAACTGACTCAAATGCATTTCTCGATGGGGAGGTTGGTCCTAAGAGCAGTCCCTGACACAGTGACATTGCATGGATGGAGTGGTGGTTTGACATCCTGGAGACCCAGATGGATGGTTGATTGCTGGAGTTTGATGAAAGGATTAGCAGTAATTGTTCTACATGACGAGCCCCACAGAATACTGTCAAATGTCAGCACTGTGACACTGATCATATCTCTAATGATGATACAATTGCTGTGATGGTCATCTCCCGGCACTTGCTGCTTCTCTTGAGAGTGCTGATGATCATAGCAACTCCTCTTTGTTGAACATCTCCTCAGTATCAAGGGCTTTATGTAATTTCTTCTTGCCTCCCAACAACCTACATTGTAGGAATTATGGTCTATGTATATTTTCAGGTAAGGGTGCTAAGGCTCGGCCTCCCCTGGTGGCTCATGCAGTAAAGAGTCTGCCTGCAATGCAGGAGACCACTCCAGTGCAGGAGACCCAGGTTCGATCCCTGGGTTGGAAAGATCCCCTGGAGGAGGGCCTGGCAGCCAACTCCAGTATTCTTGCCTGGAGAGTCCCATGGACAGAGGAGCCTGACAGACTACAGTCCATGGGGTCACAAAGAATCGGACACGACTTAGAGTCTAAACAACATCAAGCTGAAGGTCAGAGAAGTTGTGGATCCTGCTAATAAGTGAGTAGTAGAGTCAGACTGTCGGTCTCATGGTGTTTCAACTGCCTCATATGTATATCTCATGGGGTTTAATGGACAGAGAAAGAGATTTTGAAAATCATTTCTGCCTATAGCAGGAATGTTCGTGGTTGAGGGCATCAAGAGAGGCAGCCCTGAGGTCATGTATGGTGAGGGGAAGAAGGAGGGGAGGTTTCCCAAAGTCAGAACCCAGGAGGAAGTCTTTTTTTTCTGGGTCCAAGACGTGGCTGAGCACATGGCCAACCCAACCTCTTGGTTAAATCTCACCTAAGAAATATGAAGCAAAGTGTTATTAGTACTCACCTAAAATATTCAAGATCCTAAAAGTAATCCAGCCTTCCCTGGGGATGCCAGAGTGTCCATTATTAGAGACGGTTTCGTATTAGGGGGGCAGTCCAGACCCATGATTCCCCGGATTTGAAATACTGGTTTGTCTTTTGTAAGACTCCTGATTGGAGGTGTTACCATCACTCTGAAAGGTCTGCTGTGGCCCAAAACATGATCTACTTTTTTCTTAAAACTGGAACTGTAAGACCAAATATTGGTTGATTGACTACCTATGGCTGTATTATTCAAGGGCATGTATTATGACACATTTTCTAAATGCAGAAGAATAAGGGTATTTCCCCCCATGTCAAAGACATATTGGGGACTGTGATTTATTGAAGGCCAAGAAAGGAGTGGGGCAGAATCCAAGTCTTGATCTATGGCAATTTTTGGTTTTGAAGAGGTGAAAAAAAAAAGTGAAAACTGTTAGTTGCTCAGTCATTTTGACTCTTTGTGAACCCATGGACTGTATAGCCCGCCAGGCTCCTCTGTCTGTGGGATTCTCCGGGCAGGAATATTGGAGCCGGTTGCCATGCCCTTCTCTAGGGGATCTTTCCGACCCAGGGATCGAACCTGGGTCTCCTACACTGCAGGCAGATTCTTTATCACCTGAGCCACCAGACCTACCCCTTTGAAGAGGTGATCTAGCTCAAAAGCAGGACATACACAGGGAACGTGGCTTTGAGAGGCAGGTACTCTCTGGACCTTTGGGCAGTTTCCTGACCAACCTCTTCTGAAATGGGCTGGCTGTTCAGTGATGAAAATTTGGGAGCTCATCATGCTAATGATGTGTAAATGCATTTTATCTATTTTATTAAGCTGGTCTTTCCAGGTTCATTCTCATTAATATTGATGGTTGGGATATGTTCCTCCAGAGAGTCTGTGAATAGCTCTCCTATTGTTCAGATAAAATTTATAGCAAGTTGGACTACAGGGAGGCCCCAGTGAGTCCAGGCTTGTACTTCTCACAGGAAATGAAAACTCTATCCGTGGTTTTGTATGAATGTGGACCTTGAGTCTATAGATACAGACATCTTGTGATATCTTTTTAAATGAGCTAATTTACTCTGCTGTTAGGAATCCAAGGGGAATGTGGGTTTCTCTCTGCTGAGGCAGAGAGACGTGGCACAGATTTCCTAATATCACATCCTCCTCCACTGCCACTGGGTTTGGCAAATTCTCTGCCACAGTCTCTGCCTCCAGCAAAGGGTTACAGGTTCCCTTGGGTGCGAAAGTGCAGGCAGGACGGCAGCCGAGTTCCCTGCCCCGTGGAATGGAGGGAGGTTCTTGCTCAGAAGAGCCACACAGAGTCCTGGCACGTGGAGCGGTGGCACCTGCGCCTGCCAGAGCTCTCCCACTGCTACATCTCCAGTGGGGCTTGACATTTCTGGCCTGGCCCGGAGGGAGGAAGTGGCTCTTCCACTCAGCCGTGCATCTGCTGTTGAGCTCTGGGTGGGCTGCGAAACGATGGGGAGAGGACAGATTTGGGGATTGCAATCAAACGTTGCCTCTGGTACATTGTATAACAGTGAGATAATCTCTACCTCCTCAAAACAATTTTTTCTGGAGGGTATGGAGGGGGTCTCACAAGCACATGAGCCCTCTGATGAGATCATGAGCCCCAATTCCAAAAAAGAGAAAAGTGAAGTGAAAGTGTTCGCTGCTTAGTTGTGTCCGACTCTTTGTGGCCCCATGGACTGTAGTCCACTAGGCTCCTCTGTTCATGGGATTCTCCAGGCAGGATTACTGGAGTGGGTAGCCATTCCCTTCTCCAGATCTTCCCGACCCAGGGATCGAAACTGTCTCTCACACTGCAGGCAGATTCTTTACCGTCTGAGCCACCAGGGAAGCCCATAGCATGACCAGTTCAGTACAAACTCACATATTCGATTCCTGAAGGACACTGCACACCTGGCTCAGGTGAAACCTTCACCTGTAACACCAGGGACTCAGATAGATGATGTCAACGATCCTCTCCGTCAATAGTGCATTTCCTTGCTGCTCGGCTTCTCATGAGATGTTCTTCATGTTGGAGATGGTCAGCACATGTAGAAGTGTCCCCTGGACCACTGGGTATTGTTATGGTACCCAGACCTCTTTGGGTTGAAGGGTGAGGTTGGGTCCATGGTAGTATGTCTGGTCTCTGAGTCATGACAGAAGGAAGGGGAAGCAGTCACGAGTGATGAAGACCAGCTCTAGGGCTGAGTTTCCTCTACTCTTACAGGCAGCCCCTGGGTCCAATCAGGAGGGGCTCAAGGGGGATGGGGAGCAGATGGCACGGGGGACTCAAGGGAGAACAAGCACAAATTTGATACCACCTTGAAGTGGAGAATAGAAAACAGGGGTTCTGAAAACAGCTGAAAAGCTGGAGACATGACCACACAATGTAACATGCTACCCTTGATAGAAAGCAGGATTAAAACTTAGCTATAAAGGACATGCGGAGAAGGCAATGGCACCCCACTCCAGTACTCTTGCCTGGAAAATCCCATGGATGGAGGAACCTGGTGGGCTGCAGTCCATGGGGTCGCGAAGAGTTGGACACAACTCAGTGACTCCACTTTCACTTTTCACTTTCATGCATTGGAGAAGGAAATGGCAACCCACTCCAATGTTCTTGCCTGTTTCTTGCCTGGAGAATCCCAGGGACGGGGGAGCCTGGTGGGCTGCCGTCTATGGGGTCGCACAGAGTCGGACGCGACTGTAGTGACTTAGCAGCAGCAGCAGCATAAAGGACATGAGGGGACCACTGGGGAAATTTGAATATGACTATATATTAGCTAATAGTATTATATCAATTAATACATTTCTTAAGTGTGATATTGAGGCTATAAGTATATAATATAGCCGTATAGTCTATATATGGACTATATGGAGAGAGGTATGAAGAAATGTAAAATACTGAGTCGGTAAATGTGATGAAACTTATGTGGGTGTTGATTCTTCTGCAATGCTGAAATTTTTTAAAATAAAAAGTGTGGGGGAAATGCTTGAAAGTCGAATATGTGCTATAGTATACAGGTTCTCTATTCTGCAGTCTGTCCCTTCTGTTTATTCATCCCCCTTTTAGGAAGAACTCACTTCTGCTGTAATTGAAGCTCATTTCCTCATTTGTTCCGTTCTCTCCAGAGACAGAGTCAGCAACCTCTTTGTAAATCTAGGGCTCAGCTGGCTGGACGATGTGGGAGAACCGCAGGGCTGTTCCCAGGCTGGAACTGGTATATTTATCTGTTGCCTTGGGCTCCTCTCCTCGCCACCCCAGTAAGACCCATTGTTGAGTAACAGCAGCGGCTCTCAGCCTGGAGCCATACTGCGAATATCTGGAGAGCATTTTCAGAGCATATGCATGTTGGTCTTGCTTTCCAGGGGCGCTGCGATCTGCAGTGGGGCGCAGACTTCTGCTGTGCGGATAGACTTAGCTGTTTGGCTTCAGCGGCCATGGTCTCTCTCAGCCTTGACCTGCCTCCTCTCCCCTCATCACGTGCTGATCAAACCCCTTTCATCTGAGGGCTTTGCCTCGGCCCTTGCTTGCTGCTCAGATTACACTACGGTCTGCCTGAGTGGAGGCTTCCCTCGTAGCTCAGATGGTAAGGAATCTGCCTGGAGTGTAGGAGACCCAGGTTTGACCCCTGGGTCGGGAAGATCCCCTGGAGAAGGAAATGGCAGCCCACTCCAGTGTTCTTGCCTGGGAAATCCCACGGACAGAGGAGCCTGGTAGGATGCAGTCCATGGGGCTGCAAAGAGTCGGGCACAACTGAGCGACTAACACACTGCCTGAGTGGGGCCATGGTAGCCCCTCAGGATGCCAGCTGGCGCTGCGGCAGTGTGGAACTAAACTTGTCCTGCGCTGTCCCTCACTCCTGGCGTGCCTTGGAGGAGTTGTGGGGAAGTGCCTGCGGACCCCTGTGCAAGGTAACTTGGGCATCTGACAAGAATCCTGGGGGTGGGCTTCCCTGGTGGTTCTGTGGTTACGAATTTGCCTGCCAATGCAGGGGAGACAGGCTCAATCGCTGCTCTGGGAAGATTTCACATGCACAGGGGCAACTAAGCCCATGCACCACACCTACTGAACCCTCTCTCAACAGAAGGCACCAGTGAGAAGCCCACAGGCCTCGGTGGAGAGCAGCCCCCACTCACAGCTAGGGCAAGCCCGGCCAGCCGCAGCCAGGCCAGTGTAGCCGAGACAAGTCATTCGAGACATCTTAAAACAGACAGACAGACAGAAAAGCAATCAGCTGGGAAAGGAGAGGGCCGAGGCCTTGAGGGGCAGACAGGCTGCAGTTGTACCCATAATGTTTCTTAATCTAAAAAATTTTAACACTTAATACTTTTTAGGGATTCAGATCAGTACACTTATTATTTAAAAGAAGAAGAAACATGCCAGCAAGGAATACAATCCTATTTAAAGCAATTCCTTTCTCCCCATAAAATTATATATACATTGTGTTGGTTTTTTTTAAATTTTAATTTTTACTTTATTTTACTTTACAATACTGTATTTGTTTTGCCATACATTGACATGAATCCACCACGGGTGTACATGTGTTCCCAAACATGAACCCCCTCCCATCTCCCTCCCCATAACATCTCTCTGGGTCATCACCGTGCACCAGCCCCAAGCATGCTGTATCCTGCATCGGACATAGACTGGCGATTCGATTCTTACATGATAGTATACAAAATTATATATACATTGTGTTTTTTAATCTTTTTAATTCAAGTGAATAATCGGAAATTTTTCTTATTTTTTGGATGAATCTCAACAAAACTATGCTGAGTGAAAAAAAGTCAATCCCAAGAGGCTATGTCCTGTGTGATTCCATCTATTGAACAACCTTCTGGATGTGACAGAATTATGGAAATGGAGGACAGATTGCTGGGTGCCAGAGGTTTGGGGGCTTGCTGCAAAAGGGTACCATGAGGCACTCTGGTGTTTATGGAAATGCTCCATGGCTGGGCTGAATTGGGGTCTACTTCCTGGTTATGATGTTGCACTATAGTTTTTTTTTTTTTTTTTTTTACTTGACAGTATTGTATTGGTTTTGCCACACATCAACATGAATCCGCCGCGAGTGTACACATGTTCCCAATTCTGAACCCCCCTCCCACTTCCTCCCCTACACCATCCCTCCGGGTCATCCCAGTACACCAGCCCCAAGCATCCTGCACCCTGCATCAAACCTAGACTGGTGATTCGTTTCTTATATGATATTATACGTTTCAATGCCATTCTCCCAAATCATCCCACCCTCGCCCTCTCCCACAGAGTCCAAAAGACTGTTTTATACATCTGTGTCTCTTTTGCTGTCTCGCATACAGGGTTATCGTTACCATTTTTCTAAATTCCATATATATGTGTTAGTATACTGTATTGGTGTTTTTCTTTCTGGCTTACTTCACTCTGTATAATCGGCTCCAGTTTCATCCACCTCATTAGAACTGATTCAAATGTATTCTTTGTAATGGCTGAGTAATACTCCACTGTGTATATGTACCACAGCTTTCTTATCCATTCATCTGCTGATGGACATCTAGCTTGCTTCCATGTCCTGGCTATTCTAAACAGTGATGTTGCACTATAGTTTTGAAAGATGCTGCCATGGTGGAAACTGGGTAGACTACACAGGATCTATGTTATTTCTTACGATTTCATGTGACTCTTTAGTGATCTCAAAATAAAACAATTATTAGGAAAAAATGGATATAAGGCAAATATGACAGAAGTTGGCATCTATGCTCTGTGGGTCGTGGAAAATCTGTGGTATTTGTTCTATCATCATTATCGTTTGCAGAGTGTTTGAAATACTTAGTAGAAATAAAGCTTCCTGGGACTTCCCTGGTGGCCCAGTGGTTAAGACTTCGCCTCCCAGTGGAGGGGGTGCAGGTTTGATCCCTGGCTGAGGAGCTAAGATCCAACATGCCTCAGGGCCACAAAACAAAACCATAAAACAGAAGCAACATTGTGACAAATTCAACACTTTAAAAATTATATATATATTAAAAAAAAGACATATACCCTTCCAGAATTATGTAGGCAGCCTTAGACATGTGTGTCCTTGCTCAGAACCAGCTCCTGGTTTGCTCAGGCTAGTGCGATGGAGGGACAAGCCTGAGGAGTTTTGCAGGTGGTGGTGCTGATCCAACTGAGAACCATGCTCCTGACTTCCTACTGTCCTTGTTTAACCTGGGAAGGCACTTAACCCTCCTTGAGGGCTGGGACACCCTGCTTTGCCTGCACCCCACAGGACTCTGCTGAATCTCCTGGGCATGTGAGCGAAATGGGCAAAATCACACTTCTGATTCTTGGTGGCTGTTCAGTTCAGTTCAGTCGCTCAGTCGTGTCTGACTCCTTGTGACTCCATGGACTACAGCACACCAGGCCTCCCTGTCCATCACCAGCTCCTGGAGTTTACCCAAACTCATGTCCGTTGAGTCAGTGATGCCATCCAGCCATCTCACCCTCTGTCGTCCCCTTCTCCACCCACCCTCAATCTTTCCCGGCATCAGGGGCTTCTCAAATGAGTCAGTTCTTCACATCAGGTGGCCATAGTATTAGAGTTTCAGCTCTAACATCAGTCCTTCCAAAGAATATTCAGGAGGCTGAATATTTACTTCTAGACTAAAAGAACTGTCACAAGGAAGTCTGCCTTGACAGCAGAATGCTTCAGTTTTGGGTATGGCCAGAAAGTTCATTCGGTTTTTCCATGACATCTTACGGAAAACCCTGAACAAACATTTTGGCCAATTCAATAAAAGAAAAAAAAAAAAAGAGGTGACATAACTACCAGAACTGATTTATTATACAGTTAAATCACAAATTTATGATACATTCATAAGGGACTAAATGAGATATGTAAAGAGTTTAAATGCAAAAATAGAAAGGACTGTCCAAAAGATCACTTTGATTGGATTATAATCTCAGGAATCTTTAGAGAGTGAAGTGTTTTCAGCCCGGCATCACAAGACAGAATTTGGCTGTTGCAGGTCTATTCACATGGATTCTGAATGACGATCAGAAGACATTCCTTATCTGCAGAGAGAGATGGATAAAGTTTTAGTTCAGTTCAGTTCAGTCGCTCAGTCATGTCCGACTCTTTGCGACCCCATGAAGCGCAGCACGCCAGGCCTCCCTGGCCATCACCAACTCCCAGAGTTCACTCAGACTCACGTCCATCGAGTCAGTGATGCCATCCAGCCATCTCATCCTCTGTCGTCCCCTTCTCCTCCTGCCCCCAATCCCTCCCAGCATCAGAGTCTTTTCCAATGAGTCAGCTCTTCGCATGAGGTGGCCAAAGTACTGGAGTTTCAGCTTTAGCATCAGTCCTTCCAAAGAAATCCCAGGGCTGCTCTCCTTCAGAATGGACTGGTTGGATCTCCTTGCAGTCCAAGGGACTCTCCAGAGTCTTCTCCAACACCACAGTTCAAAAGCATCAATTCTTCAGCGCTCAGTCTTCTTCACAGTCCAACTCTCACATCCATACATGACCACAGGAAAAACCATAGCCTTGACTAGACGGACAAAGTTTAATCCACCCTAAAATTTTGTTGTTGTTTAGTCACATAGTCGTGTTTGACTCTCTGCGACCCCATGGGCTGTCCCCCACCAGGCTCCTCTGTCCCTGGGTTTTCTCAGTAAGAATACTGGAGTGGGTTGCCGTTTCCTACTCCAAGGGATCTTCCTGGCCCAGGGATCAACCTGCATCTCCTGCTTTGGCGGGCAGATTCTTTACCACTGAGCCACCAGGGGAGCCGCTTTATGTGTTAGGCTACCCTAAAAATCAAATAAATGAGTGCTTCAGCTCATCTGCTTGTCTCTTCAGCACATCGCTTGGACCTTGTGTAGACCAGTGGTTTGCCAGCCTGGCTGCACATCAGAATCACCTGCTGAGCTTTCAAAAAAAAAAAAACAAAAAAAAAAACAAACCCATTACCTGGGCCCAGCCCCAGAGATTCTGACTTTATTGGTCTGGGGTGGAGTTTCAGGTATCAGTAAAATTTTATCTATTTTTTAATTAAATGATAATTGCTTTACAGAATTTTGTTGTTTTCTGTCAAACCTCAACATGAATCAGCCGTAGGTATACATATATTTCCTCCCTTTTGTACCTCCCTCCCATCTCCCGCCCCATCCCACCCCTCTAGGTTGATACAGAGCCCCTGTTTGAATTTCCTGAGCCATACAGCAAATTCCCATTGGCTATCTATTTTGCATATGGTAACGTAAGTTTCCATGTTGCTCTTTCCATACATCTCACCCTCTCCTCCCTCTCCCCATGTACATTAGTCTATGTCTGTTTCTCCACTGCTGCCCTGTAAATAAACTCTTCAGTACCATTTTTCTGGATTCCATATATATGTGTTAGAATACGATATTTATATTTCTCTTTCTGACTTACTTCACTCTGGATAATAGATTCTAGGTTCATCCACCTCATCGGAACTGTCTCAAATAAATTCCTTTTTATGGCTGAGTAATATTCCATTGTGTATATGTATCACAACTCCTTTATCCGTTCATCTGATGATGGACATCTAGGTTGCTTCCATGTTCTAGCTATTGTAAATAGTGCTGCAGTGAACAATGGGATACATGTGTATTTTTCAATTTTGGGTTCCTCAGGGTATGTGCCCAGGAGTGGGATTTCTGGGTCATATGGTGGTTTTATTCCCAGTTTTTTAAGGAATCTCCATACCGTCTGCCATAGTGGCTGTGCCAATGTGCATTCCCACCAACAGTGCAAGAGTGCTCCCTTTGCTCCACACTCTCTCCAGCATTTATTGTTTGTAGACTTCTTGGTGATGGCCATTCTGACCAGTGTGAGGTGCTATCTCGTTGTAGCTTTGATTGCATTTCTCTAGTAATGAGCTATGCTGAGCATCTTTTCATGTGTTTATTAGCCATCTGTATGTCTTCTTTGGAGAAATAACTGTTTAGGTCTTTCCCCCACTTTTTGATTGGGTTGTTTGTTTTCCCACTGTTGAGTTGTATGAGCTGCTTGTATATTTTGGAAATTAATCCTTGGTCAGTTGTTTCATTTGCTATTATTTTCTCCCATTCTGAGGGTTGTCTTTTCACCTTGCTTATAGTTTCCTTTGCTGTGCAAAAGCTTTTCAAGTTTAATCAGGTCCCACTTATTTACTTTTGTTTTTATTTCCATTACTCTAGGAGGTGGGTCATAGAGGATCTTGCTTTGATTTATGTCATCGAGTGTTTTTTTTTAAATTTAATTTAATTTAATTTTTTTAATTTTAAAATCTTTAATTCTTACATGCATTCCCAAACATGACCCCCCCTCCCACCTCCCTCCCCACAACATCTCTCTGGGTCATCCCCATGCACCAGCCCCAAGCATGCTGCACCCTACGTCAGACATGGACTGGCGATTCAATTCTTACATGATAGTATACATGTTAGAATTCCCATTCTCCCAAATCATCCCACCCTCTCCCTCTCCCTCTGAGTCCAAAAGTCCGTTATACACATCTGTGTCTTTTTTCCTGTCTTGCATACAGGGTCGTCATTGCCATCTTCCTAAATTCCATATATATGTGTTAGTATACTGTATTGGTGTTTTTCTTTCTGGCTTACTTCACTCTGTATAATTGGCTCCAGTTTCATCCATCTCATCAGAACTGATTCAATTGAATTCTTTTTAACGGCTGAGTAATACTCCATTGTGTATATGTACCACAGCTTTCTTATCCATTCATCTGCTGATGGACATCTAGGTTGTTTCCATGTCCTGGCTATTATAAACAGTGCTGCGATGAACATTGGGGTACATGTGTCTCTTTCAATTCTGGTTTCCTCGGTGTGTATGCCCAGAGGTGGGATTGCTGGGTCATAAGGTTCTGCCTATGTTTTCATCTAAGAGTTTTATAGTTTCTGGTTTTACATTTAGGTATTTAATCCATTTTGAGTGTATCTTGGTGTATGGTGTTAGGAAGTGTTCTAATTTCATTCTTTTACATGTAGCTGTCCAATTTTCCCAGCACCATTTATTGAAGAGGCTGTCTTTGCCCCTATTGTATATTCTTGCCTCCTTTGTCAAAAATAAGGTACCCATAGGTGCATGGATTTATTTCTGGGCTTCTACCTTGTTCCATTGGTCTATAATTCTATTTTTGTGCCAGTACCATACTGTCTTGATGACTGTAGCTTTGTAGTATAATCTGAAGTCAGGAAGGTTGATTCCTTCAGCTCCATTCTTCTTTCTCAAGACTGCTTTTGCTATTTGGGGTCTTTTGCATTCCCATATGAATTGTGAATTTTTTTGTTCTAGTTCTGTGAAAAATGTCATTGGTAATTTGATAGGGATCACACTGAATCTGTAGATTGCATTTGGTAGTATAGTCATTTCCACAGAATTGATTCTTCCTACCCAGGAACTTTTATTTCTTTTTCTTCTCTGATTGCCATAGCTGCTGCTGCTGCTGCTAAGTCACTTCAGTCGTGTCCGACTCTGTGCGACCCCATAGATGGCAGCCCACCAGGCTCCCCATCCCTGGGATTCTCCAGGCAAGAACACTGGAGTGGGTTGCCATTTCCTTCTCCAATGCATGAAAGTGAAAAGTGAAAGTGAAGTTGCTCACAGCGAGCCCATGGACTGCAGCCTACCAGGCTCCTCCGTCCATGGGATTTTCCAGGCAAGAGTACTGGAATGGGTGATTGCCATAGCTAGGACTTCCAAAACTATGTTGAATAACAGTGGTGAAAGTGGACACCCTTGTCTTGTTCCCAATCTTAGGGGGAATACTTTCAGTTTCTCACCATTGAGAATAATGTTTGCTGTAGGTTTATCATATATGGCCTTTACTATGTTGAGGTAGATTCCTTCTACGCCTATTTTTTAAAGAGTTTTAATCATAAATGGGTGCTGAATTTTGTCAAAGTCTCTTTCTGCATCTATTGAGATTACCATATGGTTTTTATCTTTCAATCTGTTAATATGGTATATCATATTGATTGATTTGCACATATTGAAGAATCCTTGCATCCCTGGAATAAACCCAATTAGATCATGGTGTCTGAGCTTTCTGACGTGTTGCTGAATTCTGTTTGCTAAACTTTTGTTGTGGAGTTTTGCATCTATGCTCATCAGTGATACTTGCCTGTAGTTTTCCTTTCTGTGTATTGTCTTTGACTGGTTTTGGTATCAGGGTGATGGTGGCCTTGTAGAATGAGTTTGGAAGTGTTCCTTCCTCTGAAATTTTTTGAAAGAGTTTCAGAAGGATTGGCATTAGCTCTTCTCTAAACATTTGATAGAATTCTCCTATGAAACCATCTGGTCCTGGGCTTTTGTCTTTTGGGAGATTTTTGATCACAGCTTCAATTTCAGTGCTTGTAACTGGATTCATAATTTCTATTTCTTCCGGGTTCAGTCTTGGAATATTGAACTGTCCATTTCTTCCATTTCTGTCTGTTTCTTCCAGGTTACCATTGTATTGCCATATGGTTGTTCATAATAGTCTCTTATAATCCTTTGTATTTCTGCATTGTCTGTTGTAACCTCTCCTTTTTCATTTCTAATTTTATTTGATTCTTTCTCTTTTTTTGTTGATGAGTCTGGCTAAAGGTTTGTCTATTTTGTTTATCTTCTCAAAGAACCAGCTTTTAGTTTTATTAATCTTTACTACTGTTTCTTTAAGAAACTTATTTATTATATAGTTAAATCACAAATTTACAATACATTTAAAAGGGACTAAATGAGACATGTAAAGAGTTTAAATGTGAAAATAGAAAGGACTGTCCAAAAGATCACCTAGATTGGATTATAACCTCAGGAATCTTTAGAGAGAGAAGTGTTTTCAGCCCGGCATCACAGGACTTGGCTGCTGCAGGTCTATTCACATGGATTCTGAATGACAATCAGAAGATATTCCTTATCTGCGGAGAGAGATGGACAAAGTTAATCCACCCTTAAAATTTGTTGTTGTTTAGTCACTAAGTCATGTCTGACTCTCTGCGACCCCATGGGCTGTCCCCCACCAGGCTCCTCTGTCCCTGGGTTTTCTCAGTAAGAATACTGGAGTGGGTTGCCGTTTCCTACTCCAAGGGATCTTCCTGGCCCAGGGATCAGACCTGCATCTCCTGCTTTGGCGGGCAGATTCTTTACCACTGAGCCACCAGGGGAGCCACTTTATGTGTTAGGCTACCCTAAAAATCAAATAAATGAATGCTTCAGCTCATCTGCTTGTCTCTTCAGCACATCGCTTGGACCTTATGTAGACCAGTGGTTTGCCAGCCTGGCTGCACATCAGAGCTTTCAAAAAAAAAAAAAATTACCTGGGCCCAGCCCCAGATTCTATTGGTCTGGGGTGGTGTTCCAGGTATCAGTAAAATTTTTAAAAAACCTCTCCAAGCAATTCTAATGTGCACCTTGTGTGAGAACACAGGTGCAGGTAAAGCTTTATTTAGTTTGTGGGTGACTCTGATTTTATAGCTGCATTATAGAGAAGTTTGATCTCGACTAGATTTAGGAACATGAGTCCTGTTTTACACTGACATCCACTAACGTAGTGAATGCACCTGCTTCAAGGAAAGAAGTATTTCTGTGGCGGCTGGCTTTTGGTGGCCCCAGTGAACGGGCTCCGCCCCAGGGAAGGTTTGAGACCCAACAGACCTTTGACCCACCCTCTGCTTTATCCCCTGGATAGGAGACATTTCTCCCACTCTTCAGGAGGTCTGTGTGCTAAGTTCACGTACCAGGAAACCTATACCTCCTAAACATTTTACTAACAACAGGTACAAACGGGCAAAATCCAACTTCTTGACTAATTTCAAGGAATTTTCAGATTCAAACTTCTTCATTTTATAACTGAGGAACGTGATGTGTCATAGTGCATGTTAAAACCCACAATCCCCATCCTTTGAGACACAAAGCCTTTATCCAGTAAAGTAGAAAGATGCCTGAAATGTGAAATGAAATGGGCCAGATTACCTGGGGCTACCATGATTTCATGCTTCTTGGATCTGATCCTAAGAAAAGTTAGGTCGTTCTGGGGGTCAATGTCACGGACGGTGCTCTTGGCCTTCATGGTCAGCTGATGCAGGAGACCGGCGTACTGAACTGTTGTTGAGTTGTCCAAGGTCGTTCGGATGGGAATGCCTAGTACAAGATTTAATTATGGGTTAAACATTTTTCTTTTCTTTTTATAAAAGTAATAGGTGCATCATAGAAATACTGGAAAATACTGGTAATTTTAAAAAGGAAGAGAAAGTGATGACTCATATTACTCACTGGAACAATTTTACTTTATTTCCTTCCAATCTTTCTGCCTCCACATGGATTTTAAAATTTAGTTGGATCAAATTAGAAAAGTAGATTTGACTGTTGCTTTTTTCTTCATTCAAACGGCAGCATACAAGTTTCCCTTGTTGACAGTGCCATCGACATGGTTTTTAGTGGCTGTAGACTTTACTATTCTTTGGATACAGCATAATATAATCAACCCCCTACTATTGGATTGTTAGGTTGTGTGTTTTTGTTTTCATACCTAATGGTGATGACCACTTTTGTACACAAATCTTTTGGAAGTTGTTAATTGATTATTTCAGTAGTAACTTCACACGTTTCTATATGAAATGCATTCCCCTAAGCATCCTGTCTGGAGAAAGCAATGGCAACCCACTCCAGTACTCTTGCCTGGAAAATCCCATGGACGGAGGAACCTGGTGGGCTGCAGTCCATGGAGTCGCTAAGGGTCAGACACGGCTGAGCGACTTCCCTTTTGCTTTTCACTTTTATGCATTGGAGAAGGAAATGGCAACCCACTCCAGTGTTCTTGCCTGGAGAATCCCAGGGACAGCGGAGCCTGGTGGGCTGCCATCTATAGGGTTGCACAGAGTTGGATGCAACTGAAGCAACAGCAGCAGCAGCAAGCATCCTGTCTATAGTGAGTTCACCAAGAGAAGCTGTGAAAAGTCCACTTGTGACATGGTGCTAGTTTCCTGAGACCACAGATAGAAGGGTGTATCTGCACATGCTAGAGAGTATACCAAAAGGGGTTTTCAGAATTTCTTCGTAACTTCTTCATACAGTATTTTGCAAACGTTAACTTTTATGCTAGAAAACACAGCCACAAAGATGCTGTGGTTTGGCTGGGCATTCCCTGGTTTGCACTCATTCTTGGTTTAAGCGTGATTAAATTTGGCTACTTGTGTGCTCTATTGTTTCATTATGAGTGTAAAACAGAAGCTACTAATTTAGCTGAAAAAACCTAGCCAGACAGATATGCGAGTATAATTTCATTCATTCAAATCCATCCAGCCTCTCTTCAGCTCACTCCATGCTTATTGTGGAACAGGTGCTGTGCTAGGTATTTACATATATTGTATCTAGTCAGAGCTGACCTTCATATTATTTTGAAAACTACCTAATAAGCCAGGGAGTTCCAAGGATTTGATTTGCAAATGTGCCTTGAGTTTTGGGGGACATATGAAGGTGAATCTGGGATCGCTGTCAAGTTCCTCAGGAACCCAAATGAAGGCCCATCATTAAAAAAGGCTAAGGTGGCTCTCTTGGTTTTTCCCCTCAGAGAATGTAGCTCCAGAAACTGGTATGAGTGCTTCTAACTTGGGACTTTGTTTTTCATGAAAATCTTTGAAAGCCTCGACTCTGACTTTGAAACAGACTACTTTCCTTCCCCTTTAAGATATCCATTCTCTCCAGGTTAGGTCTTGCCAAACAAGATGAGGAGGACAATATTTATAAGGAAAACCTTTTCAGTAAATAAGGTTTCATAGAAAACTTGTTAATTTCTGTATTATTGTTTGCTGGCCACTTTCTCTCCAGAAGTCAGTTCTGTCTTTCACACCTCGCGAACCATCACAGCGTGTGTGTCTTTACCAAGCAGGAGACTGGAAGTGGAGCAAGCGCTCCACCTTTTAAGAGTGCTTTTTGACCAAACAGTTTTATTTTGCATCATGAAGAGTGACTACCTACGAAGTCTGCATTGCTCAGTGTCAAAAAAGAAATACAAGCAGAATAAATTATTTAAAGTGCAGATGACAAGATTATGAATCAGATGCTCGGGCTTACTTAGTCAGTCTATTCATGATCCAAGTTAATAAATAATAGACCTAGCCTTCCTGAATAATAAGTGTGTACCGTGGAAACTCTTGGAGTTCTTCATATTGCTGTGGACCCTTGGGGGGAAAAAATCAATCAACAAATATTTATTGAGTTCTTGCTTGGGACCATGTGAAGTAATTAAAAAATAATTTATTAGGAAGTAATTTTAGCACATGGTAGAAAATGCACCCACTTCTCCTTCTGAGAGGTAACCACTGCTCTCAGTTTCTTTGGTGTCCTTGCAGAGATATTCTAAGTCTGTTTAAATATGTTCATGTTTGTATTCTTTACCTGTATCATTCTCTATTCTGTACCTTAACTTCTCCCATTTGATACACTTGGGAAGTTGTTGCCTTCAGTCCACATAAGGCGAGGGCATTCCTCTTAATCGCTGTATAATGCGACTGTTGAATGGATGCTTTGTAATGCACGTAACTAATATATCTTCCCGACGAGCATCTGGGCTGTTCCCAGTCTTTGCCTTTTATAAACAAGGTGACAGAATATGACTGTGTGGATGCCATTGTACATTTGTATACACATGTGTGTAGGATAAATTCCTAAAATGAAACTTCTAGAACAACGAGTATAAATTCAATATTCCTGAATTTATGACACTGCTTTAAAAATATGACTCTTTATGATCCCACTAAGGTGGTTACTCTTCAACTGTGCACTTGTATTTTGGTTGCTAGATTATATTTCAAAAATAAAAGGAAATGGCTGGATGGTTGGATAAAATCTAATGAAATTCAAATGATGGATTGTTAGAAATGTCAAGAATATTTAAAATTAAGAGCCTGCAGAAATCAGGCTTATATACATAAGAATATACAACGGATATGACTGTCTGGGAAACGAATATGCATGTTCACAAGTATCTAGTTCAATGATCAGGACTGTAATATTGTAAACAATGAATTATTTTATAAATGGGAAACCAATGTTAACAAAGAATCTAACAAAAACCTACACCCCTCAGCACTGGGTTAAACTGATAAGCTCACTTCATTGTCATGGATAAGTCTATGTTTCAAATAGTGAAACCAAAGGACTCTGTTGAGCATGGCAGAGGATGAGATTTAATGTAGAAACATGGTATAAGCCTTACCTCACCACAGTTAGAAACCTAAAAAACTGTTAAAATGATTTGCCTGGAATTAATCAACTAAAACCATTGGAAGAAAACAAGAACACACAAACAGCAGCTTAGTTAAATATTTACAGTGTTAAATTTCATGGGACTTCTGAATGCTGCAAAGCTACATTGTAATAAATGGCATGTTCATTTAAACTTGAGTAGGCTGTTGAGATGGAGTATTTCATTTCATTCGAGTCACACAACTTATACCATATGCTATTAATAAACATCCTTGTCATACACTCTGGTTGTTAATAATCTGACCATAAAAATAAGCCCCTCATTTATATTTTTTGGGAAAAGGTTAATTTGGCTTTCAGAAAAGTGCCCCAAACCTTAACACAACCTTTTCCTAGTAGAGGTTAATTAGAAGTTAATGAGTATGAAAAATAATATTGTGTTACCCTTGGATGAGAAAAGTGTTAATTGAGAGACCTCAGGAAAATAAAAGTCATCTTTAATTCAATTGCTCAAGAGATAATCACTGTTAACACATCCCTGCCTTTTTTCCAGATTTCAGTGTGTATGTGTGCCTGGCTGTATTTAGGATTTAAAAATACTGGTTACTGCTTTGTTTCCTGCTTTTTTTTTTCATCTGATATTGTGAGTAGTTTTTCATGACTCTAAATATTCTTCAGCATTTTAAATAGAGTAATGGTTCATTGAGTAAATATTACATAATTAATTCAAAAATTTCCCTACTGCTGGGAGAGATTTATTTACTTATTTGTCTGTGTATTTATTGCGAGAGAACTGGGTTCGGTCCCTGGGTTGGGAAGATCTGCTGGAGAAGGGAAAGGGAACCCACTCCAGTATCCTGGCCTGGAGAACTCCACGGATTGTAGAGTCCATGGGGTTGCAAAGAGTCGGGCAAGACTGAGTGACTTTCACTTTATTGCTGTTATATGTGATGCCTCTGTGAGATCCTTTGCACCTAAATCTTTTCTTCATTACTCCTTAAATAAATTCCCAGGAGTGGAATTACAGATCAAAAGGTATGGATATTTTTCCGACATTTAAAGCATATTGCCAGGATTATGAACTTTAGACTAAGTCTGCCATTAGATACCTTGTCCTCGGTGTCAGGATTGGTGAATGAATGTACCTGAGTTAGTCGCTAAGTTGTATCTGACTCTTTGTATCTGACCCCATAGACTGTAACCCACTAGGCTCCTCTGTCAGTGGAATTCTCCAGGCAAGAATACTGGAGTAGGTGGCCATTCCCTTCTTCAGGGGATTTTCCTGAATCAGGGATCGAACCCAGGTCCTCTGCATCGCAGGCAGATTCTTTACTGTCTGAGCCACCAGATGGGTTGAATAGAGTACCCTCCAAAATTCAAGCCTTCCCTAAACCTCAGAATGTGATCTTATATGGAAACAGGGTCTTTGAAGATGTGAGGTCATACTAGATCAGTGTGGGACCTAACCCAATGACTGAGGTCCTTATAAGAAGAGGAGAGAGTACAAAGAGGAAAACGCACATGATGATGGAGGCAGAGGTGGGAGCGATGCGTTTACAAGCAAGCATACAGCAAGGACTGCTGGAACTCACCAGAAGCCGGGAGAGAGGCAAGGAAGGATGCTTCTTTGAAGAAAGCCTGGACCACTGACACCTGGATTTCAACTTCTAGCCTTCCAGAACTGAGAGAGAATAAACTCTAATCTTTTTAAGCCACCAAGTATGTAGTGCTTTGTTATGGCAGCCAAAGAAAACAAATACAGCCTCTCTGTGAAGCCCTTCAAATCTTAGTGGGTGTGATAGAGCTTATGCAAACCCTGGAACTAAAATCAGTTCAACCAGAACAATGGACTCAGACTGGACTGCCTCCTGGAAATATTGGGCATAGCTCTTGATTTACCTGCAGGCTGACGTTAAAACCTCTCCCTCCTGATCACTCAAGCTGGGTGAATTTATTACTTGACATTGTCTTGACATTGAGCATTTTAAAATTTTATTATTTTATAAAATACATCAGATATTTTATCTGTACAAATAAATTAAAAATTTCCACATTCACAGAACTACTTCATTACAATTCTGTTAAGTATTGGGTATTGTGCCAGGCCCTTGACAATTATTATTTCACTTATTTGTCACAATCATCAGTAAAGTAGGTTATTTTCCATTTTTAATAATAAGGGATTGAAGTTCAGAGTTTAAACAGACTTTCAGTGGGTAGTTGCTCAATAAATATTTATTGATGGATTTGCTCCATAATAATGATTAGCTGTGAGAGTCCGTTGCCAAGCACTGAGTTGGCAGTGTGCCAATTCCATGGTTATACCGTGAATTATGTGAAGTAGCTACTCTTGTTTCAACTAACATTCTGGGATCTGTGGCACCTCTCCCCCTTACAGATGCCTGAATTAGCAATGAAGCCAGCAGAAGCCTTTAAGAGGCTGCCACCATAGCTGAGCATGGAACAATGTGCCAGAGAGAAGGCTCTGTGGACAATAGGCAAGTTTCTGGTATAAGTCTACAGATTTCATAGGTGGAAATGTATTGGCCCTCCTTAAACTATAACCATGAAGACTATACTATAAATTACATTAAAATCAATTCTCAAAGATTTCATTAGCTATGGTGAAGGGACAATTTCTTTTCAAATGAAGATTGAAACACTGTATGCTTTACAATTTCAAAATGAAAGCAAACTGCCAACGATGGTATTCTTATCTTCATTGTAACAGTTTTATAGCTCCTCCTGAAATGTTAGAAGAGTGTTTACCAAAGCTTTAAAAATTAGACAATGTACAGCACTTCTTAGGAATATATATACATTAAAAATTTTATTCCCCTACCTCTTAGCAGAGTGCTTGGCATGTAATTAATAGACACTCAATAGATGTTTGATAAGTAAATGATACAGCTAAAATACGTAAAATATACTTTTGATTTAAAATTCCAAGATGTTTGCCTAAGACTTCAAAGAATACAAAGGCTCTTGGTCTGCTTCTGCGTGTCAAGAAGGCAGCCTGTGATGTATTTACCTTCTGCATTTACAACCATCGTTCCTATAACCCCTTTATGGCTCTGGATCCTCTTTAGGGTTTCCTCCACCTCTGCCTGGAAGAGATCAGGAAAAAAATTAACCAGAGTCTTCATGGTGGTCCCAGTCCTAAAGAGAGTAATGTTTAGAAAGATCCCTACTCCTCTGTCTCCTTAAACTAAGGTATTGGATGCTAAATCTCAGCTTTTGGAAGAGAGCTTTCAAAGTGTCAACACCCATATGCAAACTTATATAAGATTCTCTACATATAACCCTGAAAAACATCTTGCCCCGAACTTTTGTTGAGACAGAAATCTTGCCTCACAAGAGCTCACTTCATTTTTATCTGTCTCTATTCACTGGAAAAATGTCCTTTATGTTGAACAGAAATCTGCTCCTGGTCATCTTTCATTCATTGATCTTTCTGTATTCATACAAAAAATCCCATTTCTACATTATAGACTTAAAAAAATACTTATAGAGCTATATTACTACCTCCTTCCTTCTAAAAGCATCACTTAGTAAGAAATCATATTCTCAGTTGTAAATGTCGTCTAATTGGGAGTTCAGATGATTAAATTAAAAATAGTCTGTGAAAACAATGTACCCCAGGATTCTATTGGTAACTACAGCCTGGATCTCAGGACAAGCTGAATGTTCAACCATAAATGTTATAATCCCATTACTGGGTTTTAAATGTAGCTTTCTGAATCTTATGCATAGACTATATTGTACCAGTTTCTTTCCTTCTACAAATGCTAAAATCAGGAATAATTTTTCCAGCCTGCATATTTTTCATAACAGTAATCACTGGATATTCTGAATTCAAACAGTATTCTGCAGAGTCTTTTGATGAGAGTTTATAAACTAATTTTGTTTCCAACACTGTATGGGTGAGCGTTGTTACTTTTGTCAAAAGACAGTTTTCTTTTGACTCAGTTTTCTTTTGACCCTAATGTGGGTGGGAGCACTTATTTCCTCTTTCCACCACTATAGCAGGTGTTTTCTAAATTTCAGGCATTCGTGTAACAGGTTTTCAATTTCTGCCATTATAAATAACATCTATATTATTGACCCAGCACATTTTTAGAATTATCTCACTGCTAAAAGTTTAAATGAATGCATTTTAAAAGGAAACTATACATCACTACCACAAATGCAAACCCTGTATCATTTGTCACAGGCAGAAATAACCATAAAAAAGAGAGAACATATTAATAAATTCTACTCCAATGAAAATTATGAGCCTGAGGTTTGCACTTCAGGTGAAAAATAAAAACTACTTGATGATAGATGATAGTGGCATTCAGTTCAGTTCAGTCGCTCAGTCGTGTCTGACTCTTTGCGACTCCATGAATCGCAGCTTGCCAGGCCTCCTTGTCCATCACCAACTCCCGGAGTTCACTCAGATTCCCGTCCACCGAGTCGGTGATGCCATCCAGCCATCTCATCCTCTGTCGTCCCCTTCTCCTCCTGCCCCCAATCCCTCCCAGCATCAGAGTCTTTTCCAATGAGTCAACTCTTCACACGAGGTGGCCAAAGTATTAAAAGGACCTAAAAGTGCCAGAAAGTCTCTCCTGGATATAGTCTAGAGGCTGAAAAAAACGAAGGAGGAATAACTTTCTACGATGTGATACACTCTGGTTTTTGGTGTTTCTGAGCCATCTTAAAGTAGCAACTCACGTTTGCATCTCGCTTTGGGAAACACTGCGCTAAAGCATAATACCTGAACAGGGGTTTAAATAACTACTTTTTTTTGTGCCATCTATAGGACAATGTCCACAGCTCCTTACAAGATCCGCTGACCTCTTTATCTTTTTCTGTTTTACTTCTCTCTCCCTGCTCGACCCAGCCTGTCCCTCTATTTTCCCAGGTGTTTTTTCCTTTCGTGATTTCTGAGCCCTCCTTATATAGTCTAGTCTCTTAATTCCCATTGTCAATACCTTTTTCAGTCCTTTAAAAACAAAAAACACCCAAAACACTTTCGGTTTGTTCTTTTTCGATCTCTCCTCTTTCTCCATTTTCCTTTTCTTCGCCTCCCTTCTCCCATCCCTACTTCCTCTTTTCTCTTTATTTTTCTTTCTTCTCTCTCAATAGCTCCTCCTTCTCGCCCCTCTCCTCCATTCCCTTGCGCTTCTGTCCCATGTCTTTCTTTCCTCTCAGGGTGATTTTTCTCTCCTCCACGGTGCCTCTTCCCCTTTCAAACTTCCCTCGCTGTCGAGGAGATAACTCAGTCCCCTCAGGATCTTTCATCCCTTCCGTATCTCTTTCTCGATATTCTTCCTCCTCAAGTATTACTCCCAGAAGACACCCCTAGATATCTATTCCCCAAGAAAGCTTCCCCCCATCTACACATCTTCCCTTCCTCCACGGTCGCCCCCTTTGGTCCCTCTAGCGTCTCCGTGTCGCCCCTCCAAGAAGCTTCTGGAGCTCCCAACCTTCCCTACGGCCCCGAGAACTGGGCAGCGAAGGGACCCTGCCTGTCGGCACCCTTGGCGGGCGGCTTGTTGACAGAGATCCCGGATTTACCATCTTATGGGCGGCGAGACTCTGGGCTCAGACCTGCGCCACTGCGGCCTGGGATGTCAACAACGCTTCCAGCCGTTGCTAGGAGACAGTGGAGGAAGTGATCTCCCGGAAGCGTGGGTACCCGCGCCTGCGTGCGCGCGGGGCGGGTCCTGCGGAGCTTGCACTTCCGCCCGGAACTGGCTTGACCTTCCCGGCCGCCGTAGCCCGGGACCATTGCCCCGAGCACTCACCTGAGCTGAGGAGAACTGAGGTGCTTAGGCGAGGCTTCGAGTCGTTCGTTCGAAGTTTCACTCAGTCATTCCTTGAGGTACGCGTTCGGTAACCGCCAATTCCCCGTTCAAGAACGATTTATTGACCACTTTCCGTGTCCCGTTCTCTGGGCCTGTGGTACATTCTAGAACGGGAGACAGAAAATGCGCGACAAACGAAGCAGTACTGTCCAAGTGTGATACGTGTTCTGGAGCAAATAAACCGGGGTGGTTCCGTCTGACCCGGGGTGATATGAGGTATAGACTCAGCTGCCCTGTGACCCGCGGAGTTCCTGAGGCGCTGCCTTGTGCAGGGCTGCCACATTTGTTCCCCCGCCCACCAAGCACATTTCTTTATAATTGAAGACATATATATACACAGTAGGTATGTATATATCGCTGCTGCTGCTGCTAAGTCGCTTCAGTCGTGTCCGACTCTATGCGACCCCATAGATGGCAGCACACCAAGCTCCGCCGTCCCTGTGGTTCTCCAGGCAAGAACGCTGGAGTGGGTTGCCATTTCCTTCTCCAATGCAGGAAAGTGAAAAGTGAGAGTGAAGTCGCAGTACATAGTAAATATATATTTATTAAATTAATCTCCCCGCCCCCAACACCGTAGGTGAAGTGTCATCATGACGCCTTAGGTTCTCCTGTGGTTGTAACACCCCCAGGCTGCTCTTCGCTCACTTGTAGAGCTGCTGCTTCCCAGTACTTCTATTTAACCCACTAGGACTTGATTTTATTTTTTACAAAGCCAGTTGCCCACATTTCTGAGTTGCTGAAAAGGGGCAGGTTAGTGCTGAGGTTCTGCAAATCTCCGTAGAAGAGCAGTCCACTGGGTATTTGAGGAACTGAGGGAGGAAACAAGTTAAAGGTCAGCTAGGGATGGTTACAAGTCTCTTGGTCTTCCGAGGAGCATTGATATGTCTTAGTAGTCTGGGAGGAAGAGACAGAGTGTACATGAGGCACAGTGGGAAAATTTTGTGGTTGGGTTGGCATCCCCTCCTGGGGTTTGAAGAGAACTTGAATGACTGAACTCTAGACAGGTCTTCCCCGGTGGCTCAGTGGTAAAGAATCCGCCTGCCAAGCAGGAGACACAGGTTCCATCCCTGGATGGGGAAGATGCCCTGGAGAAGGAATTGGCAACCCACTCCATTATTCTTGCCTAGAAAACCCCATGGGCAGAGGAGCCTAGTCCATGAGATCAAACGAGAGTTGGATATGACTTAGCAACTGAGCATGCATGCACTAAATAAGTGGTCAAGTTGGGACTGCATCTCCATAGGGACCCCGCTATAGCGGCTCCCTGTAATATTGACTCAGTTTGTGCTTTTGTTTCCAATAAGTGAGTTACACCAAACAAGGCATGGATATTGCTAGGGAAGTCATCTAGAATCTGAATAGGTCCTTGTCTTCCTGGTCAGGGATGCCCTGGAAAAATTTTGAACTTGGCTTGGGACTAGAGGATCCATTTCAACTTGGAGTCTTACCCTTTTCTGATACTATGTTATGTACAGAAACACTTGCTGAAGCTCTAGTTCTGCTTCAGTTTTTTTTTTTTCCTTTGAGAAACTTACTGCTTCTCAAAAAGCCAAGTCACAATGGCTAACTCATGCCCCCTTGTCACTCCACACTTGACACTCCAGCCAAGGTCGTTTGGAATGGGCAACTGAGATTCTGGGGGAGGAGCTGGTGTGTGTGTTTGCAGATCTAGCTCTGCACTGAAAACTTGTATGCTTTTCAGTGATTAAAGTGTAGGCATACAGTGCAATACTGGATGAATTGTATAAACGCTGATTCTTGGGCTCTCTCGGTGTTTTAGATCTAGGAGATTCCTACTTGGTTGTGCAGCCATTTGTTTTGCTTCTAAAAATCAGTGGCAGTGCACCATGTTATCACTGATGTCAGTCAACTTTAATGAAGGAACTGACTGTGTATGCGTGGTCTGTGAATCCTCTCCTTTCTGAAGTCAGGGTGTCAAACTCATTCAATAGCTGACAGCTGTGATTAGAGTAAAGAGAGACTCTGGAATGAAAGGCACTGGCAGGAGTATCCAACTGCTGAAAAAAGTAATAAGAAGTAGCCAAACTGACTTCCAACCAACAGTCAAGTTTGACTCACTGTGCACAGAAAATCAATGAGGAGAATATGAGCCATTTTCTCTGTATTGATTCTCACTTCTAATTATTCCTTGGAGGTAGCATGGTTTAATTTTTATGCTTTTTGAGGGACTATAATGAATATCCAGAGCTGTGCTGTATAAAGTATCTTGGCAGCATCTATCACGTTCCCTATACCCATGCTCAGTATATGGGAACCCCTGTTTCTCTTTTTCTCTTCTGTTCATCCCCTCACCACTTCTTTTGACCCACAGTAAATTCTAACTATAGTTCAGTAACTTAGAACTAAAGTGAAAGACTTAATGAATAATACTTTTTGCAAGTACTCTTGAAGTGACCACCAAAGTTGTGGTACATGCAAGGATAAAGTCTACTGTTCTTCACATATAATTGTGTCAAAGTGAGATGACTTTTTGCTGGAGTCTCTCTCTCTAATAATTTGTTTCCACTCTCTGTTTAATCTGAAGAAATCCAGGTAACTTCATGAGCTCGAGTTTTATCTTGGAATTTTCAGTACCATCCCATATAGGTAGGAACTAGCATTCCTACCAGTTGGCAAATACTAAGTAATGAGCCAGGGAGTATACTTTGTGCCCATTTTCTCATAAGATAAGGCATTATTTGTCAGTTTAAACACAACTTCTCCTAGTACGCTAGTGATTTTGCTCAAAAAAGTGTACACTAGATTCTTTGACTTCCCTGATGGCTCTGTGGTAAAGAATCTGTCTGCCAGTGCAGGAAACTCGAGTTCACTCCCTGGATTGGGAAGATCCCCTGGAGAAGGAAATGGCAACACACTCTGGTATTCTTACCTAGGAAATCCCATGGACAGAGGAGCCTGGCCTGCTACAATCCATGGGGTTGTAAAAGAGTTGGACATGACTTATGACTAAACAGCAACAGCAACAACAGTTTGCTTGAAAATTGCCCTTAATACTGAAGCAGAATTAGGGGATGTCAGTGACATCAGTAAGTATTATAACTGACCCAGTACCATTTTAGAATGACAGATTTAGAGTTTCAGAAAATCAGCCATTTTCTACTTTATATTCGGACAAAGGCAACCTCTAGGGTAATTCTTTTCAGGACTCAAGTGTAACGTAAGCATTTACTTCCTGTAAGGGAATCTTTTCTGTTGTAATTAAATGGTTTCCTAGAGCACAGAATTTGGAGTTACGTGCAGCTAGGGTTGATGTTTCTAAGTGTGTTTCTGTGAGTAAGTTATAAGAGCTTCTGTTTCCTCACTTATAAAATAGGAAAGACAATATCTCACAGAGTTTATGTGAGGTGTCAAAGATATTATGTGGGTAAACTACTTGGCTTGTGTCAAGTGTCCACTGTGGGTCATTTAGCCACATTACTTTCTGTGTCATTTCCTTTCCTTAGTGTCCTTCCTTATTTCCTCCATTCCTTTACTCCCTTCTTTCCCTCTTTCTCAGCTTTCTCTTTCTCTAGCCTTTCCCTCCTTACTTCCCTCCCCTGTTTCTGTCCTCTCTCCCTTCTTGACTACTTTCTCTTCAACCTCCTTTTCCTTCATGCCCTCCCTATGAAAAAAATCTAGAATTTGTGTGACTTTCTCACTAAAGAACATCTTTCCCTTTGTTCTCTTATTCCTCTTCTCCAGTTATTCACTTAAAATGTCCATCTAATGTAATTTATCTACCTCTCATCTCATTTTTTCACAATTCCCATTTTTAAACTTCTCACTCCAGCAAGCAGTTTCCATTGTTGTGCACTGCGCTCAGTAGATAGTCTCAGTATCTTAGGGGTGAGGGAAAATTGTTACTATTTCCTGGTCTATTAATTTTGTTCGAAGAAGAAAGGGCTGAAAGGAGCAATAAGAGAACCATGTCCTTTATATACCCCCCCTTTTTTTTTTCCTGATAATACAGTCGAAAGGTCTCTAGTCTATTTAGTTCAGAATTACTTTCATTGTTAGGTATAACACACAAAACAGTTTGGTGCACAAAAGTTGATTGGTGAGTTACTAACACAGGCCACGTGCCTAAAAGAAAATATACAATCAGTAAGTTACCACAAAGTGAACTCCTATGTAACCCCCAACCAGGTCAGAAAATAGAACACTGCCCACATTCCAGAAGCTTCCACATGGTCATTTCCAATCATTACCTTCACATTGTATGGCCTGAAAAGCCTAAAATATTTACTGTCTGGATCTTCGCTGAAAAACTTGGTGACCTCTGTAATAGACATTTTTTCCCCCTCTCTTGAGTCTTCTAAATATGTCTGATGGTTGAAAACAAAGCATTGTTAAAAGTATGTAAATGCAATGTATAAAATAATCACAGCACAGAGTAGGGAGGCTAAAGGGATGTATCCTGACATTCTACCTGACCTGTGTTCAAGTATTATTCTAAGTAGACTCTGAAGTGAGGTGTGTAATCCACAGAGGAACCAATAAAAATTTATACAAATACAATGAAGTGAAGTCGCTCTGTCGTTTCCGACTCTTTGCAACCCCGTTGACTGTAGCCTACCAGGCTCCTCCGTCCATAGGATTCTCCAGGCAAGAATACTGGAGTGGGTCGCCATTTCCTTCTTCAGGGGATCTTCCTGACCTAGGGATCAAACCCGGGTCTCCTGCATTGGAGGCAGATGCTTTAACCTCTGATCCACCAGAGAAACCCCAAAACTCCATTCAGTTCAGTTCAGTTCAGTTGCTCAGTCATGTCCAGCTCTTTGCGACCCCATGAATTGCAGCACACCAGGCCTCCATAGCATAATAGATAAACTGGAGTACTAAAAATTGTTCAAATAACCTAAAAGAGAAAGACAGACAGTGGGATGGAAAACAAATGGAACAATCAGAAAAAAAGATATAATTGTAGAATTAAATTCTGATTTATCAACAGTTACATTGAATGGATACAGACTAAGCACACCAGTTGAAGAAGAGATTGTCAGAATTCTTCAAAAAATGACCAGTGATTTCTGTTTTTGGAAAGATGGAGTATATGTATGTTTCCCTATTCTTCCCATGGAATATAACTAAAAGTCCTGTAAATTATATGTAGAAAACCCAAGAAGACTTTGACAGATGGAGTAAATCAGGCAGATTGCCTAGGGACCTTGGGACCCAAGGAATGACATGATTGTAAGTTACTTGGGTTCCTTTTTTGCCTCCTATATCCCAGACTAGGAACTGAAGAGGCTGGTAATGCAGAAATGCCGATAGGCACAGAAATGAAAGACGAAAAACCCAAAAGCCTACTCTTGAGTCCAAGGATCAGGAAGGGCCAGTCAACAAGATGGAAACACTTTGAAAATAACCACTGTACTCTAGCCAACTACTAGCAACCAGCCACCTTCATGTGGACAGGCAAACCCTGTGGAGAGACACCTCCAGCTGTGTTTATTAGCTCTCTAGTCATTTTCACTAAGGAGCCAGAAATATCATGTAAACATTAATCAAAATAAGCAAGAATGTTAATACCAGCTAAGTAGACTTCACAGCAAAGAAAATTACCACATATAAAAGGAAAATTATTTAAGGATAAAATGATCACAGAGAAGATAGAGCAAATCTAAAAAGGTACGCATCAAACAACAGAGCTGCAAATGATAGAGAGTGACAGAATTAAAAGAAATAGACACATCTTCAGTAACAATTGAAGACTTCAAGACCCCTTTCTCAACGATTGGTAGAAGAATAACAGAAAAACTACCAGTGATAAAGAACGTGGCATTATCAACCAACAGAATCTACTTGACATTTATAGAATACTCTAACCAACACCAGCAGAATATGTTCTTTTCATGTATCCACAGAGCATATACCATCCTGGGCAATAAGACAAACCTCAACAAATTTAAATGAACTAAAATCAAACAGAGTATGTTTCCAGTGGCAGTGGAGTCAGGTTAGAAATCAATAACAGGTAATATTAAAATCTCCAAACACTTGGACAATAAACAACACATTTCTGAATAATGCATGAATCACAGAGATCTTAAGAGAATAGAAATACAGTGAACTGAATGGAAATGAAAATACAACATATCAAAATTGTGGGATATAACTAAAGCAATGATGAGAGGGAAATTTATAGCCATTAAATTATTACATTAGAAAAGGTAAAACATTTTAAAGTGAGCTCCCATATAGAGAACCTACAAAAAAACGAAGCAGAAGAGTGTAAATCATAAACATAAGAGCAGAAATCAAACGTTTAAAACCAGAAGACAATAGAGAAGATCAGAGTTGGTACTTGGAAATTATCAATAAAATTTGCAAACTTCTAGAAAGATGGACAAAGACAAAAAAAGCCCACATAAGCAGTATCAGAATGAAACATGGAATGCCACTGCATACTTTGCAGAGATTTAAAAAGTTGGGGAATAGTATGCACAACTTTGCATGCATGCAGTTTACAATTTAGATGAAGTGGACCAATTCCTTAAAATCACCTGCCACAAAACCCCAGTTTGAAATAGATAATTTAAATAGCTGTGTGCCTGGTAGGCTGCAGTCCATGGGGTCGCTAAGAGTTGGGCACGACTGAGCGACTTCACTTTTGCTTTTCACTTTCATGCATTGGAGAAGGAAATGACAACCCACTCCTGTGTCCTTGCCTGGAGAATCCCAGAGACGGAGGAGCCTGGTGGGCTGCCGTCTATGGGGTCGCACAGAATCAGACACGACTGAAGCGACTTAGCAGCAGCAGCAGTATCAATTTAAGACATTGAATTTATAACTTGAAAATTCCCCAAAAGAAATTTCCACTGGAGACTCACCAAAGAAATCTGCAAAATGTTTAAAGACTAATTGATATCATTTATACACAATCATTCCAAAAGTAGAAGAGGGAAGACATCCCAATTCATTTTATGAAGTTAGCATTATCTTGTTATAAAAACCAAAGACAGTATTAAAAAGGAAGAGAAGGAAACTATAGACCAGTATCTTTCATGAGTGTACATGTAAAACACTTAACAAGATATTGGCTAGAAATAGAAATAGAAATAGCAATTATAAAGAATTATAAGCCATTACCAACTGGAGTTTATCCCAGGGAATGCAAGGTTGGTTCATCATTCAAAAGTCAGTCAGTAGTCAATACACTACGTTAACAGACTAAGGAAGAAAAAATATCACATGATTAATAATTGATGCAAAAAGAGGAATTTGACAGAATTCAATACCAATTCATGATTTTTTTAAAAAAAAAAACCACTCAGCAAACTTGGAATAAAAGGGAATTTCTATAACTTTCTAAAGTGTTAGTCACTCAGTCATATCCGACTCTTTGCAACCCCATGGACTGTAGCTTTATAAAGAGTGTCTGTAAAAAGCTACAGTTAATGCACTTCATGCTGAAAGACAAATGCTTTTCTCCAAAAATTGGGAAAAAGAGAGGATGTCCTCTGTTGCTACTCTTTAACACAGTGATGGACCAGTTAGCCAGTGCAGTAAAGCAAGAAAAGGACCCAAAAGGCAAACAATTCTCAAAACAGTGAAAATCAAGAAATAAAACTGTCCCTATTTGGAGATTATTGAATATGTAGAAAATGCCATGGAATCTATGAAAACAACTTATAGAAATGAAATCTTCAGATGTAAATATAATAAAACTTGCATAGGATTTGTATGCCTAATACTATGAACAGTTGATTGAAGAAAATGAAGATCAAAGTAAATGAAGGGATGCCAGTTCTCTCCAAACTGATGTACAGGATCAATTCCTGCCAAAATCCCAGCAAAATTTTTTGAAGATACAGAGAAGATTATTCTAATATTTTTATTGAAAAACAAAATATAAGAGCAAAGACAATTCTGAAAAGGAAGAATAAAGTTGGAGAAACCACTGTACTGAATTTCAAGATATGTAGCTACAATAATCAAGACTAGGTTATGTTGGTGGAGGGTTAAATATGTAGATCAGTGCAACAGAACAGAGAACCTCGAAATAATCCCACACAAATATTCCCAACTGATTTTTGTCAAAGGTGAAGAAGCATTCGGTGAAGGAAACATGGCTTTTTCAGTAAATGGTGCTGGAGAAATTGAACATCCATAAACAAAAGAAACAAACTAAATTAAAGCAAAACAAACAATGCTAGGCATTTGTTGTGCCTCTTGAAACCGTGGCTTGATATCTTTGTTTATTTCAGGAAATTCTTACTCTGTTTTTCCAGTTTTCAGTAATTATGATAAAAACATTTTTTATGAATGAATAGAAACTATAGCTTTGTCTAAGGTGACTGAGTGAAAAATGTGTACTCATCATATTCTGCATGTGTATTTCCATCCATATAATTACAAATATGGAAACAAAATGGCACAACTATATATGGTGTCTCCCCTTTTTTGTACCCTATATGATCTCTGCCTGGTTCTTACTCTCAGAATCTACTGATTATCATTTAGGATATACATGGCTAATTTTTCTATAAGTTTTCTTTCTTAATTAAACCCATGTGAGGATGTAAGCAGTGAAATATTCTCTCCAGACCCTTAAAAATGAAATATAATTGGTATTGGGGAAGTATGTGGTCCTTCTGTTAAAAATTTCTTCTCTCTCATTTTTTGTTAGCTGGGCATAGTTTTCCAAGCACTTAGATATACCCTGCCTCAGCGTATGATATGCCCTCACAGCGACTCCTTGAGCCTGTCAAGCTTGTAGATACAGTCTCGGAGGCAAAAAAGCCAGTTGACAGAATGAGAGTCCGGAGTGATAAATCCCATTTCATATCACTCTGAAATTTCCCAGGATGGCTCTGAGTGCCTGTTTTACACTCTTGCGTTTACCTAGTTCCAAAATGTCATAGTCCTCCCATGGATACAGTAAGTGGTCCGATCAGAAACAAAGATATCTTCCTTGTCTTCTTTTTATGCTGTGATGCGTTTGAACTGTGGTGTTGGAGAAGACTCTTGAGAGTTCCTTGGAGTGCAAGGAGATCCAACCAGTCCATTCTGAAGGAGATCAACCCTGGGATTTCTTTGGAAGGAATGATGCTAAAGCTGAAGCTCCAGTACTTTGGCCACCTCATGCGAAGAAAAGACTCATTGGAAAAGACTCTGATGCTGGGAGGGATTGGGGGCAGGAGGAGAAGGGGACGACCGAGGATGAGATGGCTGGATGGCATCACTGACTCGATGGACATGAGTCTGAGTGAACTCCGGGAGATGGTGATGGACAGGGAGGCCTGGCGTGCTGCGATTCATGGGGTCGCAAAGAGTCGGACACGACTGTGACTGAACTGAACTGAACTGAGGCCAACTGCATACGAGAGAGAAGACTTTGTTATCTACTTGTAAAGAGGGAGGGTTCTCATCTTCCTCCCAGTTGACTGCTGCTTCCTAAGAGAACAGCAGACATCTGAGAAAGAGCTGTCCTGCAAATATAACATTTTGATTTTCACTTCTCTTGCAGTGACTCAGTAGCTGAGATGGGTAGTGTGCAGATCCTAGAATCAGTCTGGAGATTGTGACCAGGCTGCCAAGTGGAATTGCTGTAAGTCTTGAGTAGGAAAAAGCAGCTTACATTATGGAATCTTGGGTTTTTCTTCTGACCGCTGTAGGGATTAAGAGGACAAGGTAAGCAAGGAAGCATAACTGAGGCACATGTTTGGAAGGCAAAGTGATGGAGATAATGTATGAAGCCGCGGAGTCCTTCTTGAGGTGAATCATACTTACATAGGGGAATTGTTCCTTCAAAAATATTGATGGAATGTTTGTACAAGAACCATGGGAATACATGGGAATGCAGTAAATAGAATAGGAATAGCCCTGCTTTTGTAGCACTTGGGGCTTCCCTGATAGCTCAGTTGGTAAAGAATACACCTGCAATGCGGGAGACCTGGGTTTGATCCCTGGGTTGGAAAGATCCCCTGGAGAGGGGAAAGGCTACCCACTCCAGTATTCTGGTCTGGAGAATTCCGTGGACTGTATAGTCCATGGGGTCACAAAGAGTCAGACACGACTGAGCAACTTTCACATAGCACAGGGTGAGTCATAAAGAATCAGACACTCGTTAGGTAAACAGATGTGAAGGTTGAATAGAAGGGAAAGAGTGGGCAATAAAATGGAAGATGTTTCAGAGAACTAAGATTATTGCGGTTTGGTGTGACTTTAGCTGTGGCTTTTCCTTACAGAACGGGAGAAGAGTTCTCTAGGTAAAACCTAGTCTTTGAAAAACTAGGTCGAAGTGCTTAACTTTAAATGAGAATCATCATGACTGTTCCCCCACTGGCTCCCTACTGTTTACTAGTGTGTTTAGGTAGGAACACTGACTTCCTATACACAGGCAGGAAGGTATGGCTGACTCAGATTTCTGCATTTTGTCTTGCGTGGCAAGTTGTGAATCTGTCCGTTCTGAGGCAGACAGCACCCTCAAGTGGCAGTGAAGATGAGCACTCCACCTGCCTTACCGAAGGTGCATTTCTGCCATTCCCCTCTGAGGTTGCAGTCCGCTGAGAGAAGAGTCGGCTGAAATTCTGAAACCAAATAATACAAGGAGAGTGCTAGTTTTTAGGAAGAACTCACTTATTATCCAAACATTAATCCTTTCAATTTGCCTCCAAGGCAGTTACCTGGTTGAGAAAAATTACAAAAAAAAAAAAAAGAGAGAATGAGGACTATACAAAATGGGAAATGTTCTGTCTTTTCCTTTTCAGCTCCACCGCCAGAACGCTGGGCAGCAGGAGGAGTTAGTGAGTGGATCTGCTGGTGTAAACAATAGAAAGTTAACTTCTCAACTCTTCTAAATAAATGTTGGAATAAGACTTTGACCTGTTACCAAGTAGCCGGTCTGCATTAAGTGCTCACCTGTCTGGGATTTAGGACGGAATAAGGAGGGTTTGTCCCCAGGGAGGGGGACTGCTGTGGTTCACGTCATAATGTCCCAGGACACACCCAATTCCCCTTCTTCTAGGGGGAAAATTGGGATCCTCTGCACAAATGTGTTGTGATTTTCTGCATATTCAATTTTATTTAGCTATTCTATAGAAATCTAAAGATTTATGAAGGTGCCAAATAGATGGACAGAATTGCTTTAAATGACAGAAGACCCAGAATGCAGTAGCTACTTTTCTTTCTGCCTAAATAGGAAGAATGGCTGAGTCTGGGGAAATGACCCTGTGGTGTTTTTACATATCCTCTAGGTGGCGCTGTTGCAATACATATGGGCTAGAAAAATTTTTCGCACTTAACTATCAAACCAAAACTTACTGAACGTCTTATATTCATGGTAATTGCTAATATGATCCTACTGATAATTTATACCATCGCATTTACATCTTGTTCTCCTAAGAGTGAGCCTATACACATAAATTCCACAACAAAGTAATTTCAAGAGTTGAAATACATGCACTTCTCTGGTTATTATTGCATAAAATAATGGACTTCCTGTGTGGCTGAATTCTTCCACACCTGTTAAAACTGGCTGCAGGATTAGCTTTTTCAACCTAAACTTGTGTTGAATGGTGTAGGACAGTGCCTTGTACAAAGTGGGTGCTAAATTAACATTTATCAAAGAAATTGATTCTGTTTTGTTTTTCCCTTTTCACTACTGATTGGAAATGACATGACTGCCTGGATTAAGGTTTTGCAGTGCTGGTCAGACACTGTGTCTTATCTTTGCTAATGCTAATAAAAAGACTGGGGGGCCATTTTTTCTTTATTTCTGAAAATAGCCTGAGATATATATATATATATATATATATATATATATATATATATATATAAATCAGTTCTTTATTTAAAAGCAAATTAGTTTTTAGGTTGGTTTCATTGAAATGCAGGAATGGCATGAAAAATCATGTTTGATAATTGCTTGAATATTAATCAAGATTTTATTAAAATCAATATTTGATATGCTGCTCAATTTAATTAAACTAAACCATAGAGAAATGGCTAATAAATGAGCTTGAAAATCAATCACAGGATAAGCTATGTTTCTTTTAATTAGTTTAACCTATGAAATGTTGGGTTAAGCAATTGCTGACCACGAAAGGAACAACAACAAAAATCACCACTTTTATTTCTACAGTATGGACAGCTAATAGGAATGCACACATACTCCATGCCAGGCACTGTGCTAACCCTTGTATATTTAGTTTCTCCATTTATTTTGAAACACAATCTTATAAGGTCTGTCTCCTCAGTTGAGCCAGCTGAGGAGTGTCCCAGGTCATTCAGCCAGTAAATGGCAGAGGTAGGTTTTAGCACAATGATCTAGCACTTCCCACTCCGTTAAATTGCTCACAACAAGGAAGAAAGAGAATAATTTAATTGTGGCTAATTTTAGAAAAGTTCATTGGTGATCATTTTCTTCCTAAGAGAAGTGTTCCATTTAAGACGACTGATAGAGGAGAGGAGAGGGGGAAACCCAAATCAAAAGGCCTGAGTGTTGACTTAGCAACTCAGAGTCTCATGAACTGGGGGAAAAAAAAAAGAGGTTCTTATTTTTTTGGACAGATACAGAATATGATTATTTACTATATAATTTATGCTTATTGAGAGTGGCAGAGATTTATGGCTTTAGTAAAAAAATGTTCTAATTGGGATTAGCTAATGAAAAAGTGGTTGCGCTGGAGAAGGAGAAAGTTGGAAAATGTGATTTCAGTGGAGGTGTTTCTTCTCTCCTGGGAGGCCAACAGAAGGGCTAGTGTGACGCACTAGGGCAAGAATCATCCTTTTAATTAGGCCTTCAGCGTTCGGCCTGCGCTCTTGGTTCTAAGTGTTAGCCATCCAAAGAATCGGCTCTAGGATACTAAAGATATTCTTGTTAAATACCATCGACAAAGAAAACTGAACTGCAGCTTCAGTTCAGTTCTGTAATAAGTACCTCCCTCATTTTTATTTAGTGCTCATTCAGTAGGATGAAAATGAAAAGCCAACAATAGTTACAACTACATGACTGTGTGACTTCTCAGCTCTGGATAATTCTCAGCTTCTCAGACAGGATAATTTTTCTTTCAACTCTCAGCTTCCCAAACAACAGTCAGTCATGTATCACATGCACAGTTTTGGACATCTCCCTGTACCTCTCGTGTGACTTAGTATTTTCACTGAAAATGGTTCATTTTTAAAAACTGAAATCACCTACATCTATTTTAGAAGGAAACTTTATGTCACAACCACAAATGGAAGCTAAAGTTACTTGCACTAAGACGGATATGAGTGAAAAGAAATATAGTTAAGTCAAAACACTGTTATCAAATTTTAACTCCAGGAGAGTACCCAGAGGCCATAAAGACATACTTGTACCAAACTGAGACTTCCTCTTTTATTGTATCGAAGGAATAAAAAAGATTTGAAAAGGGAATGATTTTTTTCATTACGTGAATCAATTTTGTCCAGCAAAGTGTCTATATACCACTTAAAATCATCTTCCCCACAAGAGGTGCATCCTCCAGTCTTTATGATTAACAGCCCATGAAGCTTTGTCTGCTGGCCACACAAGCCTTTACCACTTCCCCCTACCCCCTACCCTGCCCTTTCTTTACTTCCCGGCTTCCTCCCAATGGTATTTGAACCTTGCTCTCCACCCATCCAATTCCACTGACCTTATTTCTAAACATTTAGAGAATGCTGTTAAGCAGACAGACTTGGGATGGGAAGCAGATTACAAAATGAATGGTTTCTATTATTGGTTAACACTTCTGTTCTCCATACATGATGTTTGAGATAATTTTCCTTTAACCAGGTGTGGCAAGCTTCTAATAATAGTAAAGTAAACATTATGAACATGATGTCTGTTTACCACTCCTGACTTCATATACCCAGTTCTTGCCTCCAGAGGCAACCGCTGTTATCACTTTTTCTGTATTCTTCCAGAGGTAGTCTGTGTAAGTGCAAGTTTACTTGAACCCGTATTCCTCTACTTAAATGTCACACAAATGGAAGCACATTCTACATGTAAATGGATAGAATGCTACATTTTGTTTATTTTAATCCAACAAAGTGTTTTGGATGTAGTTTCATATTAGTATCTATAACCCTAGCATATTCTTTTGAATACTCCGTAGATAGACTCTTTCCATGTAACTAATCCCCTTTCTATGGGCACTTGGGTCATTACTTTTCCTTCTGTAAACAATGCTGTATGCAGTATCCTTGCATAATTCTCTTTGGGCCCATGGTGACCATTAAGAAATGAATCTGATGCTGGACAGTACTCACTCAAATGGATGGAGTTCTGATTATAATAATTAGAGTGGGCAAACATAGTCATAATTCTTTCAGGAAGATTGGCTTTCTCTTCTTGTTCCTTACACGTAATATAAATTTGTCTTTGCCGTGGTGTCCTGCACAGTGTGAAAAGCATCTTGATGTGCATGTGTAGTTGTGGGTTCTAAGTTGTGTTTGGTTCATTTGTCTAATACTATTTTTTCCTTGTCATGATCACGTTTGAAATTAGCCCTATAGTTTTGTGCACAATGCTTGTCTCTTTCAGTGGATGACAAACTCCATGAAGCCAGGGAGGGACCTGGGGTTGGGGAAAAGTCCTAAACTTCTTTGACCTTAGGGAAAATAATTGTCATATAATTTTAGTAACAAATAGACACACATTCCTAGTGCAGCCTGAATGGGAAGTATGAAGGGAAAAAAACAGAATGGGAAAACAGTCCATGAGAGTTAGGGTTGCTATTTCTGACCAAGCTGGAATTGGGAAATACCAGGAGTCTCATAGGAGATCTTATCTCTCTGGAAGACCATCCTGTCCTCTTGGCTGAAGAACTGGCATGTGTTTCTTTGTATATAATACTTTCAGACCCAGACAGAGGGCTGGTCTACCTTCTGACTTAGCCTGCCATTTATTATCATTCACAAGGTGGTGTTAGATGCTCAGCTTTTAAAAGAACTGGCTTTTCAGCAGTATTTTTACCCTTGAGAGTGTATAGAGAGAGCTCTGTGTTGTATATTAATCAGAGATTTCACGACTTGCTTTGAATGGTATTCGAAGTGTGTCTGGGAGTGTGGTGAAATGAAATATGCCCAAAGTGTGCTCTATTATTTATTACTCAGGAGTCTTTCCATCTGAGACATAGGCTGAAATTAAAGGAACCAAATACCTACCTTTAATAACTCAACATTCTTCACAGCTTCTGCTCCATATATACCCCTCGCCCCCAAAGGGGTGATACCTCCCCTTGATACCTCCTAAGAGTCAGTTTGTATCTAAAGTTGTACTAAAATTTGTATTTTTAAATTCCCCAGTCTTTCTGTAGATGTGTAGACCTCAGAGCACACAGTGCTATGCAAACATTTAACACACATGCCTGAGAGCTTTTCCTTCTAGAACCACTTCCCTTCCTTTCCCAGACGGCAAATCTTACTCATCCTGCAAAACCTGGTTCAAATGTCACTTCCTCCTCTCTCCTCCCTGATGGTCCCAGGCAGTGAGTCACTGCTTTCTCTGCTCTCCCAGCATCTTTTTTATATACCTTAATCACATGTCTTCTCAGTTGGGCCAATATTGTCCCCAAGGGAGCAAAAATTCATTCTTGGGGGACAAAATATATTCTTTTAATGTATAAAACATAGATATACATATAATACATAAAATATACTGTATATAAAATTTCATGGTGGGAGGAAATTAGGAAAACAGTATCCAAAAATGCTTGATTTGGGACTTCCTTGGTGGCTTAGTGGTTAGACTCTTGAGTTTCCATGCATGTGCGTGCGTGCGTGTGTGTGTATGTGTGTGTGTAGGAGGGTAGGGAGAGGTGTGCACGGGTCAATCCCTGTTCTGGGAACTAAGATACTGTGAGGCATAGCCGCCCCCCCCCCAAAAAAAAAGCTTGACTTTAGGTTGGAGAGATCATGGAAAAAGGTTGAGAAACTGCTTTGTTATAACACTTGCTTCTTCTGTGACGGTCATTACTTTGTATTATACTGTGTATCTCTTAGGAGTTAGAAAACCCTGGCTCTGAAACCCAGCCTCTAGCATAGTACTCATGTTTACTGGTATTCACCATTTCTTCACCTGAAGAAATAGATGATGATTGAGATGTTTGCTTCTAAGTGTAACTGTTCCACATCAGAAACTCCTGTAAAAATCATTCTTAATACCAGTTTCCAGGATCTACCTCCAGGTATGGAGTAGGACCTGGGAACATGCATTTTAAAATGCTCTTGAGTGACTGAATTTGTGAACTATCACTCCAGCCCTAGAATCACTATCCTTTTCTTTTACAAAGGTCTCCATTTATAAAAACAAAACCCAGAATAGATGTGGGTATGAATTTTAGATTGCAGGATCCTGTGAATGTGGCGTACAGTGTGGTCTGGCTCAACACCAGGGGAGCCCCGGGCAGAGTTTCTTTTGCTAGCATCTGGAAACGATGGACAGATATGAAAAGTTAGGTGGTTTGGGTACTGAGTGAAGGTTTAGGGTGCTGGTTGATGGAAGTGTTGGTGATTTTTAGTGGCATGACCTGAACTCTTTCTTTAGTTCTGTCCTGGGAAAAGTTGTTTCCTGGAAAAAATGTTTCAGCAGTTTGAATAGCACAATGGGAGACACACTTACCAGATCTATTGATGACACAACTAAAGAGGAATAACAATTGCATAGAACAACGATTCTTTAACAACCACCCAGCAGGTTGGAACCGAGATTCTCGGTCCTCTCAGGCCCAGTGCTTTCTCTGTAGAAAATATTTTGGTATCCCACTTTTGTTATTGTGAGAGGAATGTCAGAGATGACATAATCTGCCTATTCATTATATGTGTAATTCCCAAATATCACTGTAATGTCATGAATGTAATAACGAGAAATAAAAGGGGAGCAATTTCACAGTAAAATGATGCTAGGAGACGTATGTAGTACATTCAGTTCTGCCATCATACTTGTTTTGGAAACATGAATTTGTTTCAGTGTGACTGCAACATGAGGAGATGGTTTGAGCACTTGTGTTTGCTTATGCACAGTTTTATCCACACGAAGGGAATGCAGAAAACCACACCCACGTGAATTCAGCCCGTAGAATGCACAAAACAAGCGTGTGCACCACCCAGACACCGGCCAGCCGCCTCAGTTCACCTCGAGCTGGAAGCCGTGCGTGCCTGTGTAGTCGCTTTAGTTGTGTCTGACTTTGCGACACTATGGACTGTAGCCTGCCAGGCTCCTCTGTCCATGGGATTCTCCAGGCAAGAATACTGGGTTGGGTTGCCGGGCTATCCTCCAGGGGCTCTTCCCCACCCAAGGATTGAACCTGGGTCTCCTGTGTCTTCTGCATCGCCAGACCACTGGGAAGCCCCAAGTTGGAAGCCACATTGACCCAAATATGGTGTTACAGCTTGCCTTGCCATCCAGTCAGCCCAGCCTCCTCCACAATAACACAAGCTGCAGCCCTTCCACTGCTCAGACTTATACAAGCAAACCTCAGATCTCTTCCAACATGACATGCCTATAGTTACATATGTATTCCTTGGCCATTTAACACGTGTAAAACTGCGCTGCCATTTTTATCAGGTTCTTTTTTTTTTTTAATGTGTTGCTATCGAAATTTCTGAGCATTGCGGCCCTCGTTCCACTCTCCCTGAGGCCCTGTGATTTTATCAGGTGGTTTGCTGTGGAGAGGTGACTTTTTAGGAATGCATACATTGTATTTTGTCAGAACTAACCAGATTCTTGCCTCTGGTACAGTTAATTAGTTTGGATTTAATAAATGTGAGACAATCTTCAATTGAATAGTATCAATAGTTTTTCTGTTGGACATTTTGAAATCAGGATGAAATAAATATATTAGGACGTATGCATAGAATTGTCTTACTATAGCAGCTCAAATGCTGTTGAACTATGCTGGTGACTCAGATACCAGTGGTGCCATTGTTACAAATGATGTGATTTTTCTAAAATGATGAGTAAATTCTAAAGTTCTGACCAAACAAAGCATATCTCTCCCTTGATTTCACAGTAGCTGCATTCCTAGAAAAGTAGCTTACATTAAGTGAAGTCACTCAGTCGTGTCCAACTCTTTGTGACCCCGTGGACTGTAGCCTACCAAGCTCCTCTGTCCATGGGATTCTCCAGGCAAGAATACTGGAGTGGGTTGCCATTTCCTTCTCCAGGGGATCTTCCCGACCCAGGGATTGAACCTGGGTTTCCTGCATTGGAGGCAGACACTTTAACCTCTGAGCTACCAGGGAAGCTTACATTAAACTCATGAAAAAACAACAACCACCAAAAAAAAACCCCTAAATAACCGTATTTATAATTGAAAGGGAATTTTATTCTGTCCAGGTATGTATAAGCATATTTTTTCATCTATAGGAATGACATGGGGGAAGTGTCTTCTCTTATCCTCTATGAGACATGCAAGGCCCTGCCCACTAAATAACAGTAGTGCCCCTCCTCATCATGTGACAACCCAAATTGCCTCCCCACTCAAATCTCCAACATGCCCTTTGGGCTATTTCAGTGGACTTAGGATAATTAGAATCAATGTAAGTTCTTCAGTTAGGCTGAGAAAAATTACTGTATGGAAAACAGAATGGAGAAAAAAGACTTTCCCAAAGAAGGGGTAAGAAAAGTGCAAAAATGTTTGTTGACAGAAAGTGAAATATGAGTAAATAGTTCCATGTGACCTGATGGCCTTAGGCTGCTTGAGAGAGCACAATAACTAGACCAATGCTGTTTGGTAGAAATATAACATGAGTACATATATAGTCTCAAGTTTTGCTCTGCGACAAGAAAAGCCATTGCAATGAGAAGCCTGTGCTCCACAGCGAAGAGTAGCCTCCGCTCGCTGCAACTAGAGAAAACCCTCATGCATCTGTGAAGACCTGGTGCAGGCAAAAATAAGCACAATTTTGAAAAATTTCTAGTAGCCACATTAAAAGAAAAAGGTAAAAAGAAACAGATGAAATTAACTTTATGAATATATTTTATTTAACCCAGCATATTCCAAAACATTTTTTCAAGGTGTGATCAGTATGAAAACTATACTGAGGTATTTTTTATACCTCTAATACTAAGTCTTATTTTAAATTCTGTGAGTATTTTACAGTTAGAGCCTGTCTCACGTTCCACGTGTTTGAAGATTGTGTACCACTACCAGCTAAGTCTTACTTGGTTATCACAGAGCTTAAATGTTACAACTTGAATTCTGTATTTTCTAAGATGCTGTTGAGGGCAAGTTGAAAATCCCCAATGCAAACTGCCTTAAACAATGAGAACATTTATTCTCTTACTTAAGTTGAGTGTGCCCTGGGATTGGTCAGTTTGGCAGTTTGTGGTGTCATCCAGGCCATGGGTTCTTTCCATCTTCCTGTCCTGACTTCCTCTGGCGGGCACTCCTCTCAAGGTTGTAAGACGGCATCCAGGAGCAAGATGATGGCTCACACTTCCTTGTTTGTGTTCAAAAGGAGGGATGAAGACACTTCTCCCCCAGATTTGGAATATTCATTCTTTCTTTCAGTTTTATTGGGCCAAATGCCATGTCCCAATTGGCTTGCATAAATCATCTGGGTCAGACTATTGGATATTCTTGTGTCAGATGCAAGAATGCCTTTGGGCATTCCCTCTTCATTTATTCACCATTAGAGACACCATTTGTTATTGTCTTGTACTTGATTTCTTCGTTCATTTACTGTATTCCATCGTCTCTGGAAGTGGCTGAGTTTGTGACCTCTTCATAAAACCTGGGCTCCAATAATTTTTGGCCAAGCCACACATGCAACGTTGTATATAATTTTGCTTTAAGGGGATATTAAAAAATGGAGTAGGTTTAAAGGAGAGACCTAAGGTGACAAAGAGAATTGAAATCATATTATATGAGGAATGTTGGAGGGAAAGGCGGTGTAAACCCATGAGGAATAGAGGGCTGGTGGGCAGGAGTAGAGTGTCTTACATGTCTCAGGGATGATGGTAGGTCTATTTGTAACAGTTCTCTGCTCCCATCAATTTAGCTGACTTTAATTTGTTCTGGAACTGGAAGCCAGATAATTAAGCCTGTTAGAATAACATGTACTATGAGAACAAATAGGCTGTGATTGAGAGACTGAGGTGCTTGGCTAAGAATAAAGTATTTAAGCATCAATCCTTGAACTTGGTTACCCATCGTCTACCTCTCTCATCTCATTCCCTTTTGATATCCTTGATGCCTGAGCTTAGTTCTGAGTAGGTAATATGATTTTACCATTTTCTAGCATATGCTAATAAATTTATGAATTATCACTAGTAAATAATACTATATTGTGTGTGTGTGCTCAGTCTCTCAGTCGTGTCTCACTCTGTGATGCCGTGGACTAGCCCACCAATCTCCTCTGTCCATGAAATTGTCCAGACAAGAGTACTGGAATGTGTTGCCATGTCCTACTTGAGGGGATCTTGCTGACTCAGGGATTGAACCCATGTCTCTTGCATCTCCTCAGTTGGCAGGCAGATTCTTTACAACTGCGTGCCCATGGCATCACAAAGAACTGGACATGACTGAGTGAGCTGCTTCTCTCGGAACTGTGCAGAATTGTTTTACCAGGGAGGAAATTTTCAGTTAATTTTGCAGTTCACACCTGTATCCACTCTTGCTTGACTCCACCTGTTTGAGGACTGTATATCCCTCACCTGGATGTTGTAGAGATTGGTTCATATTTAGGACCTCAGACTTTATCTGTGGGCAGTGGGATGCCATTAATACATCTTTGAGAGTGGGAACACTGAGATCAGCCTTATAGTTTATTAGGATTCCTCTTACTTCTTTTGGGGAGATGGGATCAAAGTCAGAAGCCAAAGGAGTTCAAGAGCCCCTCTTTCCCAGGGAATATTTCCCCATCATCTCCAAGTGTCAGCCCAGCTCCACACAGCACTATAGTCACCTCCATCAAATGTCAGGGGGATGGAGGGAATGTGTTCAGAAAGGCGGCATTAATCAACCAGCCAGCACATTTCCCTAGGGTCCTCCCGACCTCTTGTGTCTGTGCATAAGCCCCAAAGGAACCAGACTCTAACCTCTTTTTGGGCCATTCATGACCAAATGAATACCTGAATCATATTAGGAGAAATTAGGGAGAAACTAGGGAGAAATTAGAAATCCTCCTAGGACAAAGGGAGTATAAGCCATTGCCATTTTCTGAGAGGAAACTGAGAATTGAGGGCTGAAATATTCCTTAATTGCAGAGCGGTTCTAACAGCAGACTTTGACCATACCCTTAATATGGGCCACGCATTGTACAGAGTATGTTACATGAATTATTATACTTTATTCCCATCAGAAACATCTGAGGGAGTATTCTTATTCGCATTCAGCAGATGAGAACATTGAGGCCTCAAGGAGTTTGACTGACAGTCTCAAGGTCACATGATAGTAAATGATGGAGTCAGTTTTAAACCCAAGCTGTCTGACTCCAGAGCCAGCACTCGACACCCTAATGACTTTGGTTTCTCTGATGTTTAATTCAAGAAAGCTGAGACTGTCCCCTTCCACAAAACGATTGATGCCATACAGTGAAACATAGCAAGGCTGAGTTCTGCTGCTCTGCAGCACTGCCCGAGTATCACACGATCCTCATCACATGCAGCTTAGACACACCTGTAAGTATATAGTCTCCACATTCCAGCGTGAGGTGGACCATCAGGCAGAATGCAATCAGTTGTCAAGCATATGGCCCCAGCAACTGAGAACTAAACCATCTCTACAAGGTATAAATAAATAACAACATGGAAAGAACGAAGTTTGCTATATGCAAGATGCCAGCTGTAATTTCAAGAAAATGTTGATTGCATGCTTCAGGAACTATTTCACAAAGCCTTGCTCCAATACAGATTTTCCTTGTAAGGTAGCATGAAAAAAAAGAGAGAGATTTTTATTTTTACTTGGTGTTTATTGTTTCTTCGTCAGCAGCTGTGCCAACGTGGTGTTGATTATGCAGAGAAGAATTATTTTGATTATTGACAGTTGGCATTCTTCTCATAATTTGGAGTTCTTCATCTCAGAATTGTTTCCTCACCTCCTCTCCTGTCTGCACATGAATAAAAATCTAAAAGCACTTGCCAGGATTCTTCCCCAAAGCAGCTGTTAGGAGGAATGTAGTTGAAAGTTCAGATGCAATTTGATTTTAAACTCTCCCTGCCGTTTATTCCTTTCTTTGAGCATCGCTTCAGAGCAGTGGAGCTTGTGGGGTTCATCACAAGTGTCTGAAAGGCCTCTCGAAAGGGCGCCACCCGCTTTTGTGGATTGCCTTTCCCATTCACCTTTGTTGGCGGGATGTCCTGTCTTTCCTTGCCATTCCATTCAGAACTGTACGCCTGCAGATTACCAGTTAGAGTTGGCTAAAATGAATAGTCTGTGCTACTTTCCATAATTTTTTTTCTCAGAAAAAGACTGCTTAAAAAGCAAAAATGATCTGAAGGTCCCCCTTTTGGGTAATTTTCCCTTGGTGTTTATAACAGATTCCTTTGGTGTCTCATGTCAAATCTCTTTACCTATCTGTTTAAGCCTGATTTAAGACAAACCACCCCTAGCACTCTTTCCCTGGAGGGAGTTAATACCCCTAAGGACAGCCTTCCATTTAGGGGGTCAGAAACCAGTGGAAAATGACCTAGCTCTTCCTCCTGTGGGTGGGAAGTTCTGAGAGGCATTTTATCTACTTCTCAGAAATCCTGGAAGATTCAAGCATATTGTCCACATCAATGACCCCAAAATACTTCCTTATGTGGGCTTTTTCTCTTCCTTAGCACATACCTCTTAACCAGGGACATGCACCCAAATCCTTGTCTCAGGCTCTGCTTTTGGGGAAACACAAAATAAAACATTCTGTGTAAAAAAATTTTTTCCCCACTGCATTTCTCTATTACCCTCTTGCTGTTCTTATCCATTTCTTTCGTGTTGGAGTAAATAATAAGAGTCTATTCTTAAAAAAAAATGTAGAGGTTATATAGATATATTAAAATATTCTTTCTCTTCTTATATATATGTTTTAAAGTATATGTACAAATGTGTATGTGTATCTTTAATTTTTGCATCTCTTTGTGGATTAAGTACATTGTAGGCAGAACTGTCTTGGGTCAGACACCTGGGGTTGAATTGCAGCCCTGTAGGCTTCAAGTCTTCTGAACTTGGGATAGTTATTTACTCTTCCTCAGCCTTAGTTCCTGCTCCCCAAAACTAAAGTGAGCATATTTATAGGGTTGTTAGGCATATTAATTGGCATTGTGTGGGTGTAATACATTAGCATGGTTCCAAGAATTTAGCAGAATTGATGCTTTTGAACTGTGGTGTTGGAGAAGACTCTTGAGAGTCCCTTGGACTGCAAGGAGATCCAACCAGTCCATTCTGAAGGAGATCAGCCTTGGGATTTCTTTGGAAGGAATGATGCTAAAGCTGAAACTCCAGTACTTTGGCCACCTCATGGGAAGAGTTGACTCATTGGAAAAGACTTTGATGCTGGGAGGGATTGGGGGCAGGAGAAGAAGGGGACAACAGAGGATGAGATGGCTGGATGGCATCACTGACTCGATGGATGCGAGTCTGAGTGAACTCCGGGAGATGGTGATGGCCAGGGAGGCCTGGCGTGCTGCGACTCATGGGGTCACAAAGAGTCGGACACGACTGAGCGACTGAACTGAACTGAAGCATTTAGCAAGCACTTAGCATATCTTCTCTGGTAGCTCAGCTGGTAAAGAATCTTCCTGCAATGTAGGAGACCCTGGTTCAATTCCTGAGTCAGGAAGATCCACTGGAGAAGGGATAGGCTACTCACTCCAGTAGTCTTGGTCTTCCCTGGTGACTCAGATGGTAAAGAATCCGAGAGATTTGGGTTCTATCCCTGCACTGGGAAGATCTCCTGGAGAAGGGAATAGCTACCCATGCCAGTGTTCTGGTCTGGGAAATTCTATGGACTGTATAGGGGTCACAAAGAATCAGACACCACTGAATGACTTTCACTCACTAGCATATCTTAGTGATTATTATAAAAAACAAAACAAAGCAAATTTCTCTATCACACTGTACATTCTTCCCCTACTTTCTGGGGAGGGATGGGATGGGTGCAGGAAGGAAACCATTGTGTCTGCTGTGTATCTTTCCAAAACTTTTTCTGTGTTTGCACAAACTTGAAAAATGTCTATGTATATGTATTTTTATATATTTACTTTCTCTTTTATGCATGTGGGACCATATACTATGTCACACAGAGTCGGACATAGTATACATACTCTTCTGCAATTTAACATCAGATCATGGACATTCTTGTATGTTGGAATACGTACATCTGTTGCATTAAAAAATGTCTGTCTGATATTGTTTTGCATGAATGAACCCATTTGGGAAGCTAATTTTATGTGTCAACTTGACAGGGCCATGGGATGCTTAGATATTTGGTCCAACATTATTTTGGGTGTTTCTGTAAGGGTGTTTTTGGAGTTTAACATTTAAATAATTAGAGTAAAGCAGATTGCCCTCCCTTATGTGGGGTGGGCCTCATCTAATCCATTGAAGGCCTGAATAGAACAAAGGGTTGATCCTCTCCTGGGAAGGGAGAATTTCCTCCAGTCTGATTGCCTTCAGTATGAGACATCAATATTTATTCCTGCCTCTGAACTCAAACTAAAACCCTCTTCCTGAGTCTTGAGCCTGCCCGCATTTGGACTGGAGCTGTACTATCAGCTCTCTTGGGTCTCCAACTTGCTAACTGTACATCTTGGGACTTGTGAGCCTTCATAATTGCATGAGCCAATTCATTTTAATAAAAGAGCAGAGACATCACTTTGCCAGCCAAGGTCCATATAGTCAAAGCTATGGTTTTTCCAGTAGTTGTGTATGGATGTGAGAGTAGGACCATCAGGAGGACTGATGCCGAAGAATTGATGCTTTCAAATTGTGGTGCTGGAGAAGACTCTTTAGAGTCTCTTGGACTGCAGGGAGATCAAACTAGTCAATCCCAAAGGAAATCAACCTGAATAGTCATTGCAAGGACTGTTGCTGAAGTTGAAGCTCCAATACTTTGGGCACCCGATGTGAAGAGTTGACTCACTGGAAAAGACCCTGATGCTGGGAAAGATTGAAGGCAGGAGGAGAAGGGGTGACAGAAGATGAGATGGTTGGATGGCATCACCGACTCAATGGGTATGAATTTAAGCAAACTCCAGGAGACAGTGGGGGACAGAGGAGCTTGGCATGCTGCAGTTCATGGGGTTGCAAAGAGTCAGACACAACTTAGCGACTGAACAACAACAATAACATATATCTATATCAGTACTGTGTATGTTCTACTGTGCTTAGTTGCTCAGTTGTGTCTGACTCTTTGCGACCTCATGGAGAAATGCCCACCAGGCTCCTCTATCCATGGGGATTCTCCAGGCAAGAATACTGGAGTGGGTTGCCATGCCCTCTTCCAGGGGATCTTCCTAACCCAGGGATTGAACCCAGGTTTCCTGCATTACAGGCAGATTCTTTTCCATCTGAGCCAACAGGGAAGCCCGAATCTATACATGTATGTAAATTAATAGGGGAAACATTCATACATTACATTATTAATGGGAGAAAGGGCAAAACAATGGTGTATTAGCAAGGCTTCTCCAGAGAAACAGAACCAGTATGTACATACATGTTTGAGGGAAGCTGGTAAGATGACTGTGGTCTTGTCACAGAGACTCTTTGACTTTTTAAATTCACCAGAGACTTCCCCATTCCCACCAGTGCCTTTAAATAGATCAGCTTTCTTGAACTCAAGTCTTCCTTCTTGATTTCCAGGCTCACAGCCTACTGTTTAAGGATACAGTCCCCAAGGATGTCGTGATGATGCAGGATAAAGTCACTCTCAGGAGGATAACAGTCCTGGCTCCAAAGCTGACCCAAGGGGGCTGTTAGAACAGTGCTCTCTGGAAGTTCCTGTGCCTTCTCTGAAGATATGAGACATCTAAGAGTCAGATGGGTTTTCATAACCTCTTAGCAGTATCCAGATCCTTCAATGTAGTGTTTCTGAAGGCTGTAGGCAGACTACCCAGACCCAGAACTCTTTATCTGTGATTTTACTTCAAAAGCACTTTGTTCTGGACATATTTTTATGTCCAGCATCAGCAGCAGCCCTGAGCATGGAGCTTTCCAGCTCCAAGGAAGGCAAAGCTTTAAAGGGGACCATGTGCAGTTTAGGATTTCCCAGCTTCTCTCCTACCTGGAAGTAAAAGGAGATTCCTGGTGTTGGATGCTCTGAACTGAGGGTCTCTTTGATGGAGTGGACTCTTCTCTGTTGAGTGGCCCTAATTTGATCTACAAAGCCCAGCATGAGCTGCTATGGCTCTTAGGAACCAGCTATTCACACAAGTTCTGCCTCTTGGAGACCACAAGTATAAAGAAAGAAGAATACTGGAACAAGTCAGATGTCATGCAGCTGTTCTATTCCGTTCTTCTCTCTTCTGTTCTCTTCCACTCCATTCCATGCTGTTACATTTATTTTTTCTTTCTTTTTTTAAAATTTTTTTATTTTTTTACTCTTACTTTATTTTGCTTTACAATACTGTATCATGCTGTTATATTTAATTACTAGACATTCTAGTCTGTGCGGTCCCATTCCATTTGAACTTGGGACTTTTTATTCTGTTATTCTGGTTCATTCTATTCCATCTCATCTCTTTGCACTCCATCGCATTCCATTCCACTTTACAGCTGTGTAGAATGAGTGTGTGTGTGTGTGTATGTAAGAAACACACGTGTTTTGAAGAGTAGTTTTCAGGATATCATTATAGTAGACAAAAATTCCATATTTCTTGCACCTGTCTCTAAGAATGTTCAAGAGGCAGTCTTAAGTGAATTTGATATGTTACAAAGTAAAGATTTACCTGGGCTTCCCATGCGGTGCAGTGGTAAAGAATATGCCTGCCAATGCAGGAGACACAAGTCCATCCCTGGGTCTGGAAGATCCCTGGAGAAGGCAATGGCGACCAGGTCCAGTATTCTTGCTTAAAGAATCCCATGAACAGAGGAGCCTGGTGGGCTACAGTCCATGGAGTTTCAGAGTCAGACATGACTGAGCAACTGAGCATGCACGCACAAAGTTTACCGAGAGAGCACTGGTACGTGCAGTGAGTTAAGGAGAATTCAAGGCTTTAAGTCCCTTATGTTTCTTTTCTCGTGATCTGTTAGAGACCATGTTTACTAGCAATGCAAATCCTACGGTAAATGAAGATGCATTTCAGTCTATATTCAAAAGTTTACAAGGTGGAAGACACCAAATTACAAACAGAACCGTAAGCTATATGTGTGTGTGTGAGGGGTGGGGCGGGAGTGTGCTCAGTCGTGTCTGCTCTTTGTAACTCCAGGGCTGTAGCCTACCCGGCTCTTCTGTCCCTAGGATTTCCCTGCATACATAGTGGAGTGGGTTGCCATTTCCTCCTTCAGGTGGTCGTTCCAACCTAGGGGTCAAGCTTGTGTTTCCCGAGTCTCCTCCACTGGCAGCAGATTCTTTACCGCTGAGCCATCTGGAAATCCTGTAAGGTGAATAGAGAAGGTATATACTTTCAAATGTATTTCTCAACTCTCCTTCTTCAGTATTGGCTACAATGTGGACATTGACATCTTTTTGTTTTTTTCTTGGAAATTCAGTTATTCTGGGAATAAAATATGTCCTCAAGAGGTAGTCTAGTGTCATTGTTAATAAGATCATCGGCTTTTCTAAAGAACTGAGTTAGAAGGTCAGTTCTACTAATTCTAGCCACATGAACTAGGGCGTGTTCCTTAAGCACTTGGATAATAGTCTCTTTCATGGTGTTCTTGAAAAAAGTTAGATAATGCATATGGAGTGCTTAGGGTCATATTACCAATATTAAGTGGTCAATAAATGTCAGTTATTAGTTGAGAAATAGGGACAGTATAATGCTTTTAGGGATTTTTTTGAGGATAAACTGAGATGCTTTTAAAGCATTTAGGTCACATGATAAGCCCTCAACTAGATGTTCAAATCATTGACACCATTGTTTTTGTTATTACATCTTATCTGTACAATATGGATAATATAATTAACTTAGTATACTTGTAAAGATGAATTGAGATAATGTGTGTGAAGTATATTTAGTGCTGTGCCTGGCACAGAGTGAGAACCAAATAAATCTTAAACTGCTGAGGGACAGGAGTTGTGTTACTTACACTGAGCACCCCAGCCTCATGCTTGACATATAGAAGGTATCCAATAAGTATTCTGTAAATAAATGTATGAATCACTGTATTATAAATTAGGTTCTAATCTACCACAAATGTAAAAGGAGATCTTGGAAAAATGTTCTGGTCTCCTTTAGAATCTGATGACCCCTGAAAAATGAGGAATAAAATAAGCCCGAGGAGACAGGATGTTCCCAAACTCTGAGATCATCGTCCTAATCCCCTACATTAGAAAGGTCTTTATGGTTCACAAAGAATGTTCACATCCATTATGTCATCCAATATAAAAAAATTAAAGTAAAACAAGCAAGAAATGTCCTTAGGGTCCGCCTGGACAAGGAACTCAATCTCTTACAAATGGTTTAAAGCCCCCTCTGTCTTCCTACAGATATTGCTTATAGAAAACTTCAGGCACAGAAATGCTACCCAGCTTGATTTAGCTTAAAGAAACCTTTTGTGACCTTATAAACAAACACAGCCCAGTGGGAACTCAAGTGGAATTTCAGAATTTTGAAGATGAGCTGAGAGAATTTGCTCAGAAATGGGGCATATTAAAACAATCTCTACCAAAGGAGTGAAACAATAAAGAGATTGACTCAGAAGAGAACAAAAAGGCTAGTCCTGCTTATTGGTGAGCAGTGAGCTCCTGACTCATTAGAACTGTTGACTGTAGCAATAATGTTTGGGAACATTGCAGTCTCATGAGCGAGCTTATAATGATGTTCATCTCGTGTGGATGGACGGCCTTACATAAACTCTGACTGCTCGTGGAAAGAGCTTCTTATCCTTAAAGTATGCTATGAGAATGAGGCTGGGCAAGGCTGATTAAAAGACATTTTTATGAATGTAAATGTCAACTTTGAAATGCCTGTCCTCTGATACAGTGCTGTGTGTTCACGCATGCACTGGGTAAATGTATTTCGACCTTTTGTCCTGAGTGAGTGGGTTAGGCCAGTTGGTTAATTGAGTCATTGAAAGAGAGACAAGTGCTGTGTTGGTCGAGGTCCCAGCAAGAAACAGATGGTCCAAATGGAGTTTCAAATGGAAGGACTTTATTGACCAAGGTATGAGCAGGGCTGCTCAAGTCGAATGAATAGACAAAAGGACTGAAGTGAGAGCAGGGTTACAAAGTAGGGACGAGGGGTTGTGAGTGAGGTCCTAGACACTAGCCATGAGAAACCTGTGAACCCCTCAGGTGTATCTAGCATTAGGGCAACCCAAAATCTCACAGGAGCTGTGATCCTGGAAAAGCACAGATACCGTCATAGATGCGGGGAAGCAGGGAAGAGGCTGTGGCCTCTCTCCCGTCTCTCATTCTGGTTCCCTGCAGGTATTTCCCAGTGGTCAAATCCATCCGGGTGCTAGCAGGTGAGGGAACCCGGGAAGCAGTCTTCTGGGGCTCCCAGGGACAGAACAGGACAGAAAAAGATGGGTCTCGGGGTGGGTCATACCATCTTTGTCACAGCTACTCTTTCTGCCGTTGTAGGGTAAAAGCTGGCATAGATAATAAGGGAATGAATGTGTATAGCTGTGTGTCAATAAAACTTTATTTACAAAACAGTGGGCCAAATCTCCAGTTACAGTTCACTGACCCTTGGTCTTAACCTCAGACTTATAAGAGAATGGTTTATACGTTGAGTCCAGCATAAGCACAGTTACTGAGTTCCTGGGTAGCAGCAGACAACAGCAGCAATGTCCTCATTAACTCTTTCTGGCTGGGACCTATCTCCACTTGGTTTCTGCCTTGGGTATCATATAAGTTGAAGCAATTGCCCCACACAGGGTTAATGCACACCAGAGAAGACTTTGGTGGAAGCCTTCAGCACACTTGAAATGAGGACGTAAATAATTCGAGTGAATCCATGAATGATTCAAGCTTATTCCAGTAGTGTGTGCGTGGACACAAGTGTGTGTGTTGTGTTCTGTGTCATGAGCAAAAGGGCAACATTGAGGCTCACATATGGGTGAGTGGGCACAGCTCAAAGGCACATAATCTATCTCCTCGTTAAGCCAGTGGACTTTGGGGAGATGAGAGCAGAAGTAAACAAGGACTACCCCAGGAAGAACAAACAGAAGCCTTTTATTAGAAAGCCTGTTATAGCAGGAGAGTCAACCACCATCACTGGTGTTTGGCAAAGACTCACAGGCAGGCAGGGGAGAGGGAAAGTTGTATAGTGAGAAAAGGGAAGGCTTCAGTGTGTTCTAATTGAAGGCTGTCCTCCTGGGGAGGCTGGGGGCAGGCCAGCTAGGAGCGGGACATCCTAGGGGCTTGGTTTGGGAACATATTTGGCTTTCTTTCGTTGGTCCTGAGTTGGAAGAGAAGGCAAAAATAAGAGAAGCTGGCATCATTGACCAAGTCCTGCCTGGTTTGGATTGATTGCTACCAGGTTTGTGGTTTGACCTCCTAGGCTGGATGTTCAAGTGGTATAGCTGGTCTGGCCATTGGCCGTTTATATATTCAGTCTCTCAGTGCTGACTGTCTGTCCTGGCTCTGTCTCCACTTGGATGTTGTTAAGACAGGAAGAGCATCTCAGCAACCAGCTTCTCTGCTCTGTACCAACTCACGTGGGCCTCCGTGGCCATGAACATTTTCCTTACTGCGACTCACAGTGGATCTCCAGTTGCCCAATTATCACAACACTGACTTAGTGTTACCAGGAGAAGCTATGGCCTGATTCTCAGAATTCCCCTATAAAACTCAGTCTTCTGTCAATCCTTTTATATAAATCTCACATCCTTCCCTTAATGACCTTATCCTTGCCAGCATAATCTCCTTGTTCCTCCCCAGGTCTCCCCATGAGGTGCACCCAACTAGGTCATGTACGCATGCTTCTCCAGTCATTCCTTGCCTCATTTGCATGTAGTTTGCTCGTAATTTTATCACCCCGAGCCATTCTTGATCCAGGATGGCCCGGTGTGGAGTGTACCTAGTGAAATCTCCAGTCAGGCCTGAACAGCTGTGGTCAGGTTCCTTCTGCGTTCAGGTTTCTCTTGTGTAGTGTGGGTAAAAGATTGCACATCCGTTTACAGGTCTGTGCATTTTCTCTTCTTGCCTTCGTTCTCCCTTCCTACAAGGTTTATCTCTCTCTCCTCTGCATTTGGTTGGATTGAACAGTTTGTCATGAATTTACTGAACTACTGGATGCCTTCCCTTTCTTCTAAAATAAAATGTATAGGTCCCCAAATTTAGTTTCTGATCATTTCTCTCTCAACAGCCACTACCCTCTCTGCTCTGAATCAGACAAGCCCTGTAGGTAGTTTCTTTGTGTGTGTGTGTGTGTGTGTGTGTGTGTGTGTGCATTTGTTCACCTGAGTCAAATGGCAACATTCTTTTTCATAGACTTGCAAACCCTTGGAGCTGAAAGGGATCTCAGAAGTCAGGGAGGTTAATAATCTTCAGATGGGATGCATAGTGCTGGATGGGTGTACATGGTGATGTTGGCTAAGCATTTCATGTAATTTTAGTTGTTGTGAATTTATTTTAATCTATTAGAAAATTTTATGTAATTGTTGCATCAAACTATGTGAGTTCATAAACATTACTGTCAAGGATTAGGCTGAGTCATATGGTATCTTAAAAACTTATTGTTCTCCATGTATATGAACTGCAGGTACTACGGGTAGTACCTAGATATGACTAAGATCATGAAAGTAGAATTTTTGGAAGCACCAATCTGCTCCAACCTCCAAAGGCTATACAAGAGGAAGCCGAGTCTTTGAAAAGAGACGAGTTTCATGCAGGGCCCCTCAGCTTGGTAGAAGCAGAGCTAGAGTTAGATCAGGTCCAGATTCCCAGTGTGTTTTCACTCAGTTCCCAAAGACTCCTCCTTGGAAACTCTGAGTTCAGCTACAGAATGAAGACCATGATCTGTAACGGCTCCTGGGGGATGGATTTGCAAAAGCACAAGAAGCTGGACAAAAGCCTATTCTAACTACATGGCGAATTACCTGAACAAGTCCAAGAGCCTCATTTTCAGAGATAGAAACTGCTCGTTTATTGGATCTAGAACAACTGAAACTTTGCTGGATAACAAGGTAAATGAATGCATTGCACCATTCACCGCCGTGGAGGCCCACAAGCTGCTGGCTGCTCTGCGTAATGGGAGATTCAGAATGCAGTTAATGGGTTAGTGTAGTTTTTATTGTAAAGGCAAACTAAATTAAACTGATAGTTTTAATTAAATTTGAATTGGCTGTGATTTTACTCAGTTTTAAAGGCCACTTGAGACACTAGCATTTGCACTTAAAATCTAGTGTTGTAATTAGTGACATCTACATTTATTATAATGGTTACTGCACTTTATTGAATTTATTCAGGGGTAAACAAAAACTCAGCATCTAAAGAGCGTGGATTCCAAGCTAGGTTGGCTTTGGGAGCCTGTTTTGTTTCTGTTAGAATGTTAGGTGATGATGCTGATCTTAGAAAGGGAGGTCTGGGGTTTAGCCCTCCATCCTCAAGCTTAACATCATGGGCTACCTCAAACCAGAACTGTCCCCAAATGCTATACTTTTTACTGTATTGTTTTTTGTCTGGAAAATCCAAATTAGGTGTCTGTTTGAGCATCTCTCAATCCTCCAGTTCTTCTAGAGTTCAAGGTCCACTAATCTAGATTTGGAGACACCATCAAGCAACTATTAATTTGATCTGGAATTCATAGAAGCTTCGTGGCAGCTCCAGGAAATGTTAGCGTGGGAAGGTGCTGGCTTCTGGAGGAGGGCAGTGCCTGGGCGGCTCGGTATCATCTATTGTCCCAGACAGAACTGGGCCCTAAAAGGGGGTTCTCATAACTTGGGTGTGTGGAGGATCACCTGAGAGGCTTGTTGTAATGCAGTGTTGGGGCTTCATCTGTAGAAGTTCTGGTTTAGTAAATGCCCGGGGAAAGCTTCATTTTGAGAAAGTCTGCTCTAAAGTGTTAATTCAGTTTAGTGAAATCCTCAAAAAGAGCCCTGATTAACAGAAGTGGGGGTGTCTTCTCGGAGGGGCACTGTGTTGCACACTCTGCCGTGAGGCCTGTGTGGTAATGGCCACTTAGAATTGTTTGGTAAGAGTGAGACTAAAGCAAGGATTATATTTTTAATTAAAAACTAGTAAATGCTTATAATTCAGAAGTGTGTAACATAAAAGCTAAATTACTGTTAGTCAGTCCTCCTCCCCAGGGGCAAATAGCTCACTATCTGGTATATTACTTCTGGAGAGATATTTGCCTCCTTCTTTATAAGCATAAATATAAGTAGATGCTTCCCTACTAGACTGCCCTACTTGTTACTTTGTTCTGTGTTCCAAGGGATTTCTTCTGCTTTGTCTTTTTATGTTATTTGTTTATTCCTTTTATGTACTATCCTATTCTTGTTTAATGGATATATAAACTTTCTCAAGGTTTTTGAAGATAACAGGTTTTTTTTTTTTTTTGGATATACTATCTCAAATTTCTCTGTTACCACATTTCTCATTTTTTTTAAAAATCTTTTTCTGGCAAGCAGTAGGCATAGTGGTTCTGTTTCAGATATGAGAATGGAAGCAAAAGGGAACTCTGGATTTAGAGGGGACTGCTTGACTATCAGATTTCTCTTCTGGTACAACAGTCAAGAATCTGAACTCTTTGCTTTGGGACTCCTAATGCCAACCCATGGAGTGCTGTCCACATTCAAACTCACTCTAGCTCCCTTGTTTTTCTCTTGTTTATTCAATTTATTTTAGAGGAAGAGTTCTTGCTATTGTTATTGCAGTTTTTTTTTAATTGCAGGTAAACATCTGCCTTTAGGACATTCTGAATATCCCATGTGTAGAACTTTAATTAATCTCACTTTCTTCCTTCCTGTTCTCATTGATGTTCATGAATTCCAAACCTCACTGGAACTCTCTTTTTTAGACAGAGTGGGCAAAACTCAGAGTTTTTCAGGAGCATGACACATATGCTTACTAACCAGTCTAAAATTTGAACAAACCAGTACTAGTAAACAAACCTGGGTATTTTAGTAGGGACCAATACTTGGGCTCCTCCACATTATTCAGATGAATTTTAGGTTTGAATCTGTAGGAACTGTGTCTGTAAAGAGCAGTGAACTTTGATCAAAGATGAAACAAATCTGAATCATTTGTGTCTGATTCCTTCACCCCAAACTCATTGACTTGGAATCTATAGGACATGAGTCTATGTAATGGCAATCAATCAAACAATTTAAAAAACAAAGAAAAATCCCAAATTCAGTGAACATGAATACAACAGGGAAAATTTTGTGATTTCTTTTTAATCAATATAAATTCAATTACTTGTATTCCTGTTTTCAGTGTCATCTTCTGGAGCACTGAACACCAGTTTCAGAATTCCAGAGTTTGTTCACAAGAGCTATAATAGTCAAAATATTTTAGACCTTGATAGGGCCTTAATGTATTGGTAAAAAATGAAGGAATCCATATTGGGAAGAAATTAAAAATTTAGGCTTTGAATTTAGGTAGGTCTGGGTTCTCATCTGCCTTGACTTAAAGGTGATACTGTTGCTTCTCACTTTCTGCTAATGTCAGAACAAATCACATGACTCTATCCTCTGTTATATAACTGCAGGAGAATTTGAGAAATATGGGACCACACAGACTATTTGGGGAGCTCTCTTTGACAGGTTCAATCATTGCCAGTATCAAATCCAAAGAGATGAAGTACCTTTTGTTTTGTCTATAGAACCAGTCCAGTTATAGGTAGGGTTATGTTTTGAACCAAGATAAGGAGTTTTGAGCCATAGTTGAGGACTCTATCTTTTATTCTATGTTACAGTTAAACTTAGGTTCCCAGAAGTTGAGCAATCTTCTCAAGATGCGGGATGAATTAGGAATAGAGCTGAATTTTATTCTTTCCACCTAACCACCCTGCCTGTCTTCTCCTGGAGATTTCTGTAGTATCTTTTTGTAATTATTTCTGTGACGTTTTTCCTTCAAATTACCAAATTGTTTATTATCACCTAGAAAGAATAAGTCTTTCAGTGAAATGTATGAGCGTGTAAATTTTATGATAATGAGAAACACTTCCTCCTAAAACTAGGATAGAGCATCTGGAAACATAAAATTCATATTAAAATGACTGAAGAGACGCCCCTCCTCCCAATCAAAGTAATTAAAGCTAGGTTGCAAGGATTTGTATTAAGATTAGGAAATTCTTCTTTAGGTTATGTTGTGGTGAAATCTTGTTACAATAACAAAACAGTCTTCTAACATGTGGATGACCTCAGGGCTTCAATGTTGAAGAGCATTCTTCCTAGCACTATGAGTCTGAATATTACGTGCCAATAAAAATGTGTGAAGTTAGTGGGGGCTATCTACTTACTAGGTTGGCCTTCCATTTTGGTGGATGAAAAATGGCCACAGATTCTATTACACACTTCCCAGGGGAAGTGGGTTTCCCCTGAGAGAACAGCTTTGTGGCTGCTTAGACCAATAGGCTGAAAGAATATGGTGGAAGGGACAGTTTCCAGTGTAAGTGTACAGGCCCAGGCTAAAGCAGTTTCCATTTCATATCTCTTAAGATACGCATTCTGGAATCCTTAACCTTCATGTGGACAGACAAACCCTGGGAGAGAGAGGGCTCCAGCTGTGCTCAGCTCTCTAGTCACTCCTGCTAAGGCACCAGACATGGGGAAAAGAAGCCATCTTGGACATAGACCCCTCAGCCCCAATTACTGTACATAAAGCTGTGTGGATCAGAGACAAAGGACCTGGCTGAACTTTTTCTGAATTCTTGGCCAATAAAACTGTGAGCAAATAAAATGGTTGTTTAAGCTATCAACTTTTTCTTTTTATAATTTTATTTCCCATTATGGTTTATATTTTTGTTGTTTCTTAGTTGGTTAGTCATGTCTGACTCTTGGCAACCCCACGGTTCCTCTGCCCATGAGATTTCCCAGCAAGAATACTGGCGTGGGTTGTCACTTCCTTGTCCAGGGATCTTTCCAGCCCAGGGACTGAACCTGCGTCTCCTGCATTGCAGGTGAATTATTTACCACTAAGCCTCCTGGGAACCCATATCGTTTATCATAGGATATTGACCTGATGTGAAGAGCTGACTCATTTGAGAAGACCCTGATGCTGGGAAAGATTGAGGGCAGGAGGAGAAGGGGACGACAAAGAATGAGATGGCTGGATGGCATCATCGACTCAATGGACATGGGTTTGGGTGGATTCCGGGAGTTGGTGATGGACAGGGAGGCCTGGCATGCTGCGGTTCATGGGGTCGCAAAGAATCGGACACGACTGAGCAACTGAACTGAGCTGAACTGATTGAATATAGTTCACTGTGCTGTACAGCAGGACCTTGTTTATCCATTCTGTGAATAACGGTTTGCATCTGCTAACCCCGGATTCCCAGCTCATCCCACCTCCAGCCCCCTTGGCAACCACAAGTCTGTTCTCTATGTCTGTGAGTCTCTTTCTGTTTCATAAAAGTTCATTTGTGTCATGGTTTTGATTCCATATATAAATGATATCGTATGGGATTTGTCTTTCTCTTTTTGATTTACTTAGTATAATAATCTCTAGTTCCATCCATGATGCTGCAAATGGCATTATTTCATTATTTTTTTATGACTGAGTAGTAGTTCATTGTATATATGCACCATATCTTTTTAATTTATTTATCTGTTGATAGACATTTAGGTTATTTCCATCTCTTGGCTATTGTGAATAGTCAAGCCATCAACTTTGGGTTGCTTTATTACATAGAAATTGGTGACTGGTACGTCTCTCACCTATGATTCATACCTAGTTTTGAGTTTAAGCTCTGGAACTAGCCTTCTTGGGTTTAAATCTGATCACCAAGTCTTAGTAGCCATGTGATCTCAAGCAAATTATTTTAATTCTCTCTGCTTCAGATTTTTCATCTATAAACTTAAAATACTGAAATTCATCTCATAAGGTAGTTGTGACTAAATATGTTAAATATGGTACTTAAAGCAATGCCCAATAAATACTTATTCAGCAATACACTGAGAACCTACTAAGTGGCAAATAATGTTCTTGGTCAGTTCAGTTCAGTTGCTCAGTCGTGTTCAACTCTTTGCAGCCCTGCGGACTGCAGCACGTCAGGCTTCCCTGCCCATTACCACCAACTCCCAGAATTTACTCATGTCAACTCATGTCCATTGAATCAGTGATGCCATCCGACCCTCTCATCCTCTGTCATCCCCTTCTCCTCCCGCCTTCAATCTTTCCCAGCATCAGGGTTTTTTTTTTCAGTGAGTCAGCTCTTTGCATCAGGTGGCCAAAGTACTGAAGTTTTAGCTTCAACATTAGTCCTTCCAATGAACACTCAGGACTGATCTCCTTTAGGATGGACTGATCTCCTTTAGGATCCAACTCCTTTAGGTTGGATCTCCTTGCAGTCCAAGGGACTCTCAAGAGTCTTCTCCAGCACCACAGTTCAAAAGCATCAATTCTTCAGTACTCAGCTTTCTCTATAGTTCAACTCTCACGTCTCTACATGACTACTGGAAGAATCATAGCCTTGACTAGACGGACTTTTGTTGGCAAAGTAATGTCTCTGCTTTTTAATGTGCTGTCTAGCTTGGTCATAGCTTTTCTCCCAAGAAGTAAGCATCTTTTAATTTCATGGCTGCAGTCACCATCTGCAGTGATTTTGGAGCCTAAATAAATAAAGTCTGACACTTTCCACTGTTTCTCCATCTATTTGCCATGAAGTGATGGGACCAAATGGCATGATCTTAGTTTTCTGAATGTTGAGCTTTAAGCCAACTTTTCCATTCTCCTCTTTCTCTTTCATCAAGAGGCTCTTTAGTTCCTCTTCACTTTCTGCCATAAGGGTGGTGTCATCTGCATATCTGAGGTTATTGCTATTTCTCCCAGCAGTTTTGATTCCAGCTTGTGCTTCTTCCAGCCCAGCGTTTCTCATGATGTAGTCTGCATATAAGTTAAATAAGCAGCGTGACAATATACAGCCTTGACGTACTCCTTTTCCTATTTGGAACCAGTCTATCATTCCATGCCCAGTTTTAACTGTTGCTTCCTGACCTGCTGTTCTAGGCTTGGGGCATATGAGTGAAAAAATAGGCAAAAAGTCCTGGCTTTTTATAACATTTATCTTTTTTTTTAAGATTAAAAAAATGTGGACCATTTAAAAAATCTTCATTGAATTTGTTACAGTATTGCTTCTGTCGTGTGTCTTGGTTTTTCATCCCGAAGGCATGTAGCATCTTAACTTCCTGACCAGGGATCGAACCCACACTTCCTGCATTGAAAGGTGAAATCTTAACCACTGGACCACCAGGGAAGTTTGCCATATACATCTTAAATGAATAGGTGAACAAAACCCAGAACTCATGGAATCAAGGGCCTTCTTAGACTCAGGATGTATCAGTTAAATTGTGCTCCTTTGTCACATTTCTGCACAGCTCTGGCTTCTTATGTTGATAATCTTTGACTATGGTGATGGTTAAGTCACTCTAATAGAGATTATGATGACTTATAGGGATGATCAAGAGCAGCCTTCAAAAGGAAAGCAGCTGTGTAACTATGGACAACTGAACTCTCTGAGTCAGTTTCATTATCTGTAAAATGGACCAATTATCCTGAAAGCAGTTTAAGGTCTCCCCTACCTCTGATGACTTGTGTGTGACAGGAGGCCACCAAGAAGGGTATGTGGGGAGGGAAGTAAGAGCACTTTCTCTGTTGGCAAAGGTGAGGGAGTTAGAGTCATTTGGATGGTTTTTGCCAAACTTGGAGTTTGCGTCCATGGTCTGATAGTGTTAAGTACAGTTTCAGGGACAATAGAAAAGCATATTTAAAGAGTGATTTGAGAAAGGTAAGGCACACGACTGCCATGCTGCAGAGTCATTTGCATGTAGGTGGCCATGAAGAGGACACTTGCACCAGCAAGAGGCTCCTTCATTCTCATGCGCAGACATTCAGCACACAGCCCTCTCTTTCCATCTCTTTCTCACATTCACATGCCTTTTACAGCAGGGCAATCACTCTGATTTACTGAAGTTACCAGTACCTCTGCTTGGAGCCTCACGAGTTGGCATTTTCATTCATTCACGCGTTTGTTCTAGGACCGCGTGTAGTGCAGTCGTTTAGTGCTGGATATACACAGGTGACGGTAGCGTTTTGTGTTAATTGCACCAACTGAGGTTTGCCCAGGGTTCCATCCGAGCTGGGGAAAGAGGCTTTGGCCAGGCTGGGAGGCTCAGGACAGGAGTCAAGGTCATCTGTTGTTTTGTCTTTCCAGCACCCCTTCCCTTCTTTGCAGGCAACGGGCCTCTTTCTAGTGAAGGATAAATCCTACATGTTCTAAGTGGGACTGACTCAGCAACCCCTGGCATGTGACCCAGACACATAAATGTCTCCCCTAGGAATTTTACGACACAGGCATTGGCAGAGGCTCATTTTGTTAGGGTTGCTGATCTGAAGGGGTATAAATTTGGGATGGCTACCGGTCATCTTTCCAATCATTTGAAGTAAGTCCAATTATGAATGGAACATACATTAAAACAGCTGCAGAGACACTTCCCTAATCAATGGAAAGTAATTGAAATTTGGCTGCAAAGATTTATATGAAAATCAGAAAACACACCTTTTAAATTTTAGGCTGCTGCTTTCCTATTACAGTGATGACACTGTCTTGACTGGAGGGAAAGATGAAGTCCTAATAAATAGCATTCAAGTGCCTGGATCCAACCATGCCTGAAGCTAGACGTTTAGTTCTGTACTTGTTATATGATCCAGTGAGTTGCTCCCCCAACTTTTTCCCCCAAGTTAGTTCAAGGTAGATTTGCATTATCTGCAAGTACAAAGTTTTGCTGGAGTATATAATGACTTAGCTGAGTTTAAATGGATGAATAGGAATTCATCAGGTGAGTTGAGGATGAGTTAAGATTTTCCAGGAGATAGATCATATAAACAAAGGCTTGGGCAGAAAATTTCTAAGGAAAGTATCTATACAAAATAACACAGTGGGAATTGTCCTTGGTCCAGGCTCTTCACTTGGAAAAAATACTGCTATAGAGTGGCCAAAATTAATTTGGAAACAGTACCCACAAGAGCATGGCCTTCTGAGTAAAATCCACAAAGCAGTAATGAGTTGGAAAAATACTAGCTCATAAGAGTCACTTAAAAGACTTCTGGGATGAAGTTACAACTGTGGTAGATACATAAGAAGAGACAGAAATATTACCTTTAATAAGAAGTTCCATTTAATCTATTCGGACATGCTCAGAAACATTGGGGGAAATCAATCACATTCATCTGATGCTCTTATTTATTTAGAATGGCTGAAAAGTAAGGTGTTTTATAATTGCTGTGACTAAAAAACCATTTTCACCTGAGATCTGCCAATTTTCAAACTCCACATACTAACTTTAATCCAGCTAATGATGAAAATGAATCTTCTATGTCTTTCATAACCAAAAGTATTTTCAGCACATCAGTCTTCTTGCTTGAAATGAGTCCTGTTTCCTATTCTCCTTTGCCATCTGGATTTACCCATCCTTTAATTCCCACTTCAAATTCTGTTCTTTCAAAAAGTTGCTTCTGAATGCTATAGCAGAATCGAGGCGACCTTCTTCTCAATACGTGTCTGAGTTTACCTCCTGGCCTAGACCGTACTTTTGTCTTTATGAAGTTAACTTTGAATTACAACTTAACTTTGGATTAGAGGACTACTTGGATGTAACATCTGGGGCTGAGGGGGCTTTAGTATCTGATCTTGTAGCTGCAGAGTAGATTCTATATATTACTTTCCAGGAGTCCCACCAATATTCCCCTTCCCTGGATGAAAGATGTAGCCAGGAATTATAGTTTCATGGGGTACTGATAAGCCTTATGAAAAAAATGGACCTGTAATGAACATGTTTCATGTATTAGATGAAATAGTGTAAATTCAGTAGGTCTTTAAAGTGAAGGACTTATTAGAGCCTTCAGTTGATTTTTAAACAACACAAGTTTGGACTGTGTGGGTTCACTTATACATGGATATTTTTCAACAAATATGTGCTACCACACCACATGATCCTGGTTGATTGAATCCACAGATACAGAACTGTATATGTGGAAAGTGAAAGTGAAAGTGAAGTCGCTCAGTCATGTCTGACTCTTTGCAAACCCCGTAGACTATAGCCTACCAGGCTTCTCCATCCATGGGATTCTCCAGGCAAGAATACTGGAGTAGGTTACCATTTCCTTCTCCAGGGGATCTTCCCGACTCAGGGATTGAACCTGGGTCTCCCACATTGGAGGCAGATGCTTTAACCTCTGAGCCACCAGGGAAGCCCCATACATGTGGAGGAACCACATATATGTAGGGCCAACTGTAAGTTATATGCATATTTTCAAATGTACAGAGGGTCAGTACACCTAACCACATTGTTCAAGGGTCAGTGGTTTATATTTTCATATATTATCTTGGTTGACCTGTTTTCCATATAATTTATTCAACACTAGACTCAGTTTTCTAGAGGTTGCTCAATCAATGGCTTCTAAAAACATCTCTCCTCAGATACCTGTTTCACTTGGGAGGCAAAATATTGTAGGCTTGTCATTTTACAATAGGAAACACTCTTGACCCAAGAGATTATGCAGTATTTGCTGGACTTTCAGTTCTTTCTCCTTCTTTAGGATAAGCCAGAAGTGGAGACTGAAGGAGTTTATTTTACTAAATGCAGAATTCTATAACCTTCATTGTCTAGCAGAAAGATACTCTCCTTTGTGAAAACTTAGTTCATAAAGTGGCCAACTGGTTTTTCCTGCTGAACTCTTTCAATCATATTTGAATGTAAGAACTGTTTTAAACATAGTAATTCACCACATTTACCTTGACTTTTATTTATATGTAGGAATTATACTTATTTTAAGTGGATTTTATGAACAATGATTTCTGTGCCTATATTTGGCAATGCCTAGAAAGACTGTTTATTTCTTCCTTTTACGTATGGAATTGGTGATTCTGGGAGTCAGGATGTAGAAAAAGTATGGGCTGTGGTGCAAACCCAACTTGGATACGTGTTCTATTTCTTGCTAACTTCATGGATCTGGGCAAGGATTTCACCTTTCTGAACCTGTTTCCTCACAAAATTAGAACCCACTCACCTCGTTGGGAAGTTGTGATGTTCTTCTCTCGCCCTCCCTTGTCTTTGCAAGCTGAAATGTGAGCTGATGCAAAGCCTCATTATTGCCCTGTGTCCATCTATTGCTCACCTTGTTTGAAACTGCGTTTCCCTCTGTTGTGACACTTCTTTCTTTTCACACTGGCCTGCGCTTACCATCCACGCCTATTCAGCACTCTGCCCTTTTCTGCCTGTCTGATTGCCAGTTTTCTGCACATGTGACATCCACGAGCAGTAGGTATCATGGGATTATTTCAGAATGTATGTGGTCAATTATGTCTTGAGATTAAATTCTGGATTATTTTGTTCAAATAAGATTGCCCAGTATTGGGCCTTATATGCCTTCTGTTCTTTTCTGAAATACCTTGGAACAAACTTAACTATAAGAGAAATCAACCTAAATGTGTCCCCTAATATTTATGCAAAGCATAACAGTGTATGAGCCTCTTTTTTTGTACTGAGGAATTTGTTTTAACTTTCACTATGAAAAATTTCAGGCATACAAAATAGAGATAATAACAGATAATAGTATGATGAAATCTCATGTACCTGGCACAAAGCTTTAACAATGACCTGTTTATGGAAAATTTTGTTTCAACTTTATCTTCCACTTTCTCCTTACCACTGAATTATTGGGGGACAAATCCAGTATATCTTTGCATTTCATTTGTGAATGTATCAATATGTGTATTTTGAAATGATAAAGGCAAGCTTCTAAGACTCTAACAGTAATACAGTTATCACACCAAAAAATGTAGAAGTATGTAAAAAATTTTATGTCAATCATTTTGAGTGGCGATGGTAGGGGAGATATAAAATGCCTAGTAGTTGAGGTTTACTACAGAGCCATGCAGATTGAGAAAGCAATCTGTGCAGAGCCTGAGCACCTTGTGACCTTGACCTTCACCCTGGTTTGCAGATCAGAAGAATCTGGCAAATTCTAAAATCATGAAAAAGAAGGAAGGGAGGTCTCTGGAATGACCACTTAGTATTCCTGCTCCTACCCAGCAAAGATCACAGGAAGCCAGAAGTTTCTGGAGATTTGTAGATACGTGTACTGGGCTACAAGTTTTGAGGCTCTCACTGATGTCAGTAATTGCTGTGTCGTTGACAGAGGTGGTCCCTTCTGTTTTGGAGCTGATGGCGTCTGCTGCAGCATGGATTTTGTTCCCAAATGGGAGAATCAGTACACTGATGATACCATCATTCCTCTCAGAAACTAACAACGAGGAAAAAGGGAAAAAACCCACCAAAATAAGTCCTAAAGGTGCTACTGAGGACCAGTTAGTATCCCGAAGTGGTAACATTTCTTATCAAAATGTGACAGAAGTTCTTTTCTTAGAAAGGTGCCAAGTTAATTAGCACCTTATAGGGCCTTGTTATAGTGCAGAACAACTTTCCATCTGCTGAAAATTTAATTGTTATACTCGTGACACAAGGAAATCGAGCTTCACATTCCATTACACAGTATAAATCGAGTCACTGAATGCTGCTCAATAGCTTGATGTCATTAATAAGGTTGTTTCTTAAACTCATAGCAAATATGAAGTTGTTTCCTCAGTAGGTTAAAAAAATAGAGCCAATCCATGTGGCAGTTTTGAGAGGTGAACCAGCTGGGCACATCTGCCAGGCTTCTGGAAGTCATGGGCTGCTGATGGAAGAAGATCATGTGGGCACTGAGCTTGTTTGAGGTCAAGAAGGTTCTAGAAGGACATCCTGTAGGGAGGGCAGGGTGAAGGACCCTACAAGCCGCCGCTCTCCCAGGTTGTCTTTAGCACTGGGCTAGGGGTGAGGGATGGGTGCTGGTCCCACTCTGGAGGCTTGAGCCTGGCTGGCGTGGAGGTGCAGAGAGGCAGCGCCACACTGGGACAAGGGAAGGAGAGCTTTGTGAGCAGGTGGTCCCTTCTTATGCTCCACAGCCTTTCAGCACTGGGTCCAGAACGTTCTCTGATAGCATTCTGGGAAGCCCTGTGGTCTGGTGCCCCAGCAGAGCAGCCCAGGGAGTCAGCGTATGCCTGGGGGACAGCATGAGCCACGTCCCTGCTCTGGCCCTCATCCCAGGGCCAGCCTGCATGACGGCTCTGTGCTGCCTGGAGAGGGGGCCCTCCCCTGCTTGTCCCCTGAGTGCCGTCCTAGTCCTCAGCGTGGCTGGAGTCGCTGGCCTCGCTCCATCCATGACTTTGTTACGTGCTCCCTCTCAAATGTCCCGTTGTAGGTCAACAAGGAAATGCTTCCCGCCTCTTTCAGGTGGAGTGGGATTGTGTTCAAAGTTAAGACACAAAACCAAAGCAAACAGACAAAAACAAAACCAAGTCAACAATGGAAACAGAGGAGGCAGGAGCTTTGGGCTGGCTGCAAGGATCGTAACTGTAGAAAGATTGGGTTGGGTGGAACAGAAAGACTGAAGATATCCTTAGATTGCTCAGGGTGTGGGCTGAGGGTTGACAGGAGTGGGCGTGACTGTCAGCAGCCTGGGAGGGTCCTGGGCACTGGGCACCAGTGAAGCAAATATGTCTGCGGCCTGGTGGGTAAAGTGCAGAGAATTAAGTCAAACTGGAGGCAGTGCAAGATGTGGTGGCTATTTAGCCAAACTACTAAGCTCCCAAACTACGTGAAATAGACTCCAAATCCAGCTTACTCTGCGTTCTTGGAATAACAGACTGCCTAGCTTGAAACCTGTGTCTGTCTTCTTTTTGGTAATAAATTCATGGTGATTTCAGAAAAATCATGAAATTTAAATAGTAAAAATAAAGACAAGCAAAACACCTCCCAAATATTCTATTATGTAGAAATAAATCAGTCATAAATTTGATGGATTTTCTCCTTTCTTCCTTTCCTTCTTCTTAATCTCCTCTCATGTATTTGTGTGAGTGTATAAATATATCACAAATATATATATATGTAGTATTCTACCTTATATCATACTTTTCCTCCTTAATATTGAAGACACATTTTCCTGTGTCTGTAATGTTACTATTGATCACTGAATAGCATTCCACAGTATGAGTTATTCAATCTCACTGCTTAACTATTGACATGATGGTCTCTCTAGTATTTTCTTTTGGGAGATTATATTTCCTGACCTGCACCTCTAATAATGAGCCCCTACAGTTTGCTGGGAAGAAATGAGGAATGCTTATAGCATCACAGACACTCAGGATGGGAAGAGAACTTGGTTGCGGTTTTGGAAAACTCCGACCTCATTTTTTTTTGTTTTTTTTTTTGGTGCCATATATAGCCATCTCACCTCTTGGGTGGTCCAGCCTGAATTGACAGTGACTGGGAAATCACTATGTGAGAAAGTCAGCAATGAGCTTATTAAATACACATCAGAAAATGTTTTTTTTTTTTTTTTTTTCCCATGGAATGATCCAGAATCTGCTTTAGGACATGGGGATCTGGGGCCAGATATACTGAATCTGGTGTCCTGGTTCCTTTGCCTGCCAGCTCTATGGTCTTGGACAAAAGGCTTAAAGCTCTCTAACCCTTAGTTTCCTCCTATGGAAAGCAGGTATGATAAAAGAGGAGGTGCCTCAGATGGTTGGTAGGAATATTAAATGCGATGAGGCATGTGGAATGCATAGTAAGCGCACTAAAAGTCAGCTGTGATACACTAAAATCTGCACATTATTGTAACACAGAACATACTCGGTCACTGCCACCCGACAGACCCACGGCAATTCAAAGGTGCTGCTGTGTCCTGCCCCTTACCCCAGTCTCCTTTTCTTTCGAGAGAGATTTCATAGGACAGCAATTCTTATTCCTTCATCCCATCCCACTCTCTCTCTCCTGACTATATTCCACGTCTGCCCACTTCTTCCTTCTCTTCCCACCCACCTCCACACTTCCCCGGACAAAACCTAAAGCCTCAGGGTGCTTGCACCTTCCAACTGGCTCCCCTGCCTCTCAGTACTTTGATTAGTGAACACAGGAGAAAAAATTCTTCTGTGGAGACTTTTCATGCATCAGTATTTTTAAGAAAAATGAAATACACAGTAGAGTTTTGGTTGGCAGAATTCCTAACCTTGACACAATGGGTAACTCTTTTGGTGCTGGTGACTCAAACTGTTTTGACAACTCATGTGACTAGAGCTGTCTGCTAAAAACCATTATGTGACCAACAAGGTTGAGTGATTTTCCAGGTCTTTCCACTCTGACCAGACATTTTGTCCAGCCTAGTGTCTTTCTCCCACTGGAATAGATCAGAGAAAATGGTGTCTTGCCTCTAATTAAATTCTCATCTTTGCCCAACTGTTTGAAAGGGCAACTGTCTTAAACCTTTGAACTTTATTTGTAATACAAAACTTCAATTAGATAAAGGACAATAATTAGCAGATCTTTTATCTTTGGGCATAATTAAATCTTTAAGAAGGGACGTTTTAATCAATGAGTTGTAATGACAAGTTCATAAATTAATTAATCCCACCAATGGAGGCTTGGCAGTAATCAATGGATCTTTAAAGAGGTTCAGGGTGAGGGGACACGGCTCTGGGAACACAGATGCTCACTCAGTTCAGTTTGGTGTAAAGATTCTAATTTATTAAGGATTAGCTGGTTCAAAAGATTACCTATTTATTCAAGGGAAAATCATTTAAAATATTAACTTTTAATGGGAGGGAAAACCTTCTTCTTGCAAGTTTCTGCTTTTGAATTTTCTTCTTAGAGCACTCAACTCAGACAACTGCTGCTGACATCTGTTTGTACCCTCGTTCTGGGGCTGTTTTCCAATTTACTGGCTTGACAGGTAGCTTGAATTAGAGAAACCAAAACTGAGAATGACCACCCTTAGATGTTTAAAGATGCTTCTTCTAAAGCCTCTAAAACCTGAAGGAGTCAGCAAACTCCAGCCCACTTGCCAAGTCTGGTCCCCTGCCTGTTTTTGTGAATAAAGTTTTATTGGAACACAGACATGTCCAGTTGCTTCTGTATTGTCCATGATCATTTCACACTACAAAGGCAGAGTTGATTAGTTATTCCAGGGACTGTCTGACCTCAAAGTGGAAGATATGTACCATCTGACTATTTGTTTTATAGGAAAAGATGTTTGTCAGCCTCTGTTTTAAAACATTGTGTCCTTTTTTTTACCAAACCTTGAGAACTGTGGTGAAGTTTAAACTCAATACAGCACTACATAGATGGTGTTTACTGTAAGAATGTAAATTAAATATTTGAAACATGAGGCTCTTTGGCTTTAATATCCTCTAAACCGGATTCCGGGGGGAAAAAAGCAAGGGAAGAGAGGAGCTAAGGGAAGAGTGTTGTTGCTGTTGATGGTGGTGAGAGGACAGCCATGTAAAAGCAGGAGCCTGGTGTGTCCCACAAACAGGAAAAACGCGAGGGTCGTGAGTGGTGTAGCAGGAGCCTGGGGGATGGGGGCTGTGAGGCAAAACTGGAGGCTGGAGCTGTTATCAGGGGCCAGACAAGAAGGCTGGAGTTTATTCAAATGGTGAATGGAAGCCATGGGAAAATTCTAAGTAGGGGGCACTTGCTTCCTGGTAGTGGTGGTGGTGGGGGGTGTCACACAAAATACACAAACTTCATGGCTTCAAACAATGGGAATTTGTTTCCTCAGAGTTCTGAAGTTCAGAAGTCCTAAATTAAGGGGTCAGCAGGACCCTGTTCTCCTGGAAGGCTCTAGGGGATGAGCCTTCCTTTTCTATCCCAGCTTCTGGGGGCTCCAGGCATTCCTTGGCCTGCGGCCATGTTGCTCCAGTCTCTTCCTCTGTCTCACGTGGCCTCTCCTCTGGGTCTGGGTATCAAGTCTCCTTTCTCTTATAGGAACACTAGTCATTGGATGGAGGGTCCATCCTAAATCCAGGATGACCTCCTTTCAAGGTCCTTAAGTACATCTGCAAAGACCGTTATTCTAAATAAGGTCCAACTCATAAGCACTGGCACCGACTCAGTGGACATGGTTTTGAACAAACTTCAGAAGACAGTGAAAGACAGGGAAGCTTGGTGTGCTGCAGTCCATGGGGTTACAGGGTCAGACATGACTTATCGATTGAACAACATAGGTACTGGGGGTTTGGAAATAGATGTATCCTTTGGGGGGACACAATTCAACCCATCATCCGGGGGCTAACACGATCAATCAGCTTTTGAATTTAGGACCACAGTGCCTGCTTTCCTGGGGCAGGAGATGGGATTGAAGTGGCACAAGCATGGAACCAGGGGGCCAGCTCAGAGGCTGCTGTGAGCTTTCACCACTCCCAAATGTGGTGGCTTTGTGGTGGGCAGGGGATGGAGAGGTGCCCAGAGCAGGACCTGTTTCTCCGGAAAGCTGTCTGTGACTTGGGGGGGGGGGGATCTTTTACAAAGTTAGTTGATTTTTTCCTGCTTTCCTCGGAGTGAGTGTTCAAAGAGAAGGACTCAGAAGATCAGGGAGACGTGAGTTCTTGGAAGGGTCTAACCCAGCACAAAGAAGATGCTCAAACACTCAACATATGCTGGTAGAATAGATGCAAGCAGAGGATTATTCCAGAAGCTTCCTTCTCTGAGTGTGTGTTGGCTTTGGGCAAAGATGCAGGTCTCCCCTTCACAAACTGTTTTAAAAAATAAACTCTTTTAAACAGGGCTTAGAATTCTTTGGCAGGAAGACATTGGACGCTTGGAAATATTACTATTATTTCTGGAGCCAAATTTAGCAAGGACGGCTCTGTCTTTAATTACTGGTTGATGCTGAGTTGTACAGGCAAATGATTACATGCACAATTAGTTGTTCCCACAAGTAGCCAATTATGGGAACGATTATTTAAGAAAATTGTGGCTCCTGCTAAAGGGACTTTACATTGTAGCCTCAAAGTACATTTCTGTATAAAATTTCCTTTTATTGCATGTATTATTATTTTTTCCCTTCTCCCAGGCTGCTGGAGAAAGTGGCCCTTGTGGTCTCATTTGTGGGGAGAGAGTCGTGGAAACCCAGAACTTTGGGACAAGCCTCGGGCAGGAGTGGGGTTGACAGCTGGGGTTGACAGCTCTTCCAGGGCCCCGTTTGCTCTGGAGACTGTGTCTTAACCCCTAAGGGGGAATGACTGGAGGATGACTTAGGTCTCTGAGTGGGGACAAGGGACCATCTGGAGGCACATGGAGCCCTGTGGCACAGCCACGTGTTACTGTTGACTCAGTCTTGGCCTTTTCCTGCTTCCGCATGACTGTGCTTCTTACCTAGGCCACTGCTCTCCCGGAGCATCACAGATCCCGCCACGCACCCAAACTGTCCTAAAACCATAACCTCTCAGAATCAGAGGGACAGAGATGATAAAACTGAGGCCAGAGAGGAGAAAGAATCACCCAGTGTTCATAAGCCCAGCTGAAACGTGGCGCCGGCTTGCCCAATTCCAAAGCCTTGGCTCTTTCCATTGTGCTGTGCCAGCTTCTGGGGGCAGCAGCCACGGGGCAGCGCTGCCACCAGCATGTTGTGGCCGTTACAGTTGAGGGGCTGACTGATGGCTCCCTCCAGGCCTGACACACTGGGAACCATGACAAGCACAGGGAAGGGAATCCAGAGAACCTTCTAGTTCCTCTCATTATGTACCCGAGTGGAATTGGAAAACATGTTTACCTGAGATGCCCTTCTCCCTTTGAATATTTCTCATGATACAGACCTTGATACCTGCATGAGCAACCCTGACCTCACTCATATAGGAGAAACCACAAATCCAAATGCCAGTGTTTGGCATTTGGTCCATAAAACCCTGTTCCGTCCCCCCCAGATGTTCAGCTGTGTTTCTGTGTTAACGGCTGTGGATAAATAGTCTTTCCTCGCCTTGTTTTCATAGCGACACCTACTCTTCTATCCTAATGTGGCTGTACTACGTGACTGGGCCCAACTCTTCTGATCTCTGCACTAGTATTTTTCTGTCATACCCCTGCCACAGCCTCATGGTGGGTGAAATGTACTCCCGTTTTTGAATTTGGATTTGGCCATGTGATTTGCTTTGGCTAAAGAGTTGCTAATATATGTGGTGTGAGCAGAGCTTTGGGACATGCCCGCGCATCTGGCCTGCCCTTTGTGAAGGACTGTATCCTCAGTCACCCCGCTTCTGGGCCACCCTTCAAATGTCTGGAAAGAAGGAATGAATGGGCAAGGCACCACTGTACTGTGACCGCAGATGTCTCTCCGTGCAAGCAAAGGGTTCCTTTGTGTCATATTGGGAGAGAGACAGCAATGTAATGGGTGAGTTTTACATGTAGTTGTCATTTTTTCTCTCCTCGACGAAAGAAATGGCTTACAGCATTTTATAGCTCTCAGCTGGCTGTCTGATAAAGTCACCCGGCAAGACCTAACAGCATTTTGTGTATCTTCCAAAGACCACTGGTGACCTTTGCTCAGTAAGCTGGAAGTAACACCCAGATCTGCTAACCACAAATTTCTCTCCATGGCCACTCAGGGTTCTTTGCCTTTTGTGGAATCAGGATCCGGCCAGGAAAGATGCTCTCTGCACCTCATGAGAAAGCAAATCTGATTTGTTCACTGGGGGGACCATGGCACAAACTTCCCTTCTTCCAAAACCAAAGCCTTTCATGGCCTTCCATGACCTTGGCACATTTGAAGAGCACTAACCAGTTATTTTGTAGAGTGCCCTTCAGTTCGGGTTTCTCTGATGTTTGCTCACGATTAAGCTGAGGTTGTTGGCAGGAAATCACAGAAGGGATGTGGGGCCCTTAGGTCTCATTGCTGTGAGGTTAGTCTTGATTACTTGGTTAAAGTAGCGTCTGCCAGGTCTCTCCTCTTTAAAATTACTCTTTTCTCCTTTGTAATTAATAATTATCTTGAGGGAAGATTCTTTGAGGTTATGCAAATACCCTGTTTCTGCATAACACTATCAGCCCACTAATTTCAACATCTGTGGTTGGGGTTGGTTCTCCACCTGCCTTTTAAATTGGGAATTCTTTAGGCCTTGGTCCTAGGCCCTCTCATCACCTTCCTATCTTTCCTAGGCAATCTCATTCCCCACCCCCCACAGCTTCACTCCTGCTAGAAAGCTGGGAGTTTCCTTTGATAAACTTTTTATTGATTAATCACCAATACTTGTTGATTCTGTCTCCTTAATATTTCCAGTTGTTTCCATGTCCACAGCCAGTACTACAAAACAAAACCACCGTCATCGTCTCTACCCAGGACTATTGCTTTGCCCTTAAAGCTGGTCCCTGGTGCTTTGCACAGAGCACCCAAATGCAAGGCTATTCATGTCTCTTTCCTGTTATGTAGGAAATGTTGTGTAAATCTCCGAGACCCACACTTTGAGATACTGTGTAGCCATTGCTAACAGTGAGCTGATTATGAACTAGGGGACTGGAGCATATTGAATAAATGAATGAATACATGAGTGACAGAGAAAAGGTAACAACTTTCTCTCTCCTTATGGTGCCAGTAGCACCTTCCCAGGGCTAAGATTAGAGGCAGACAAAGGAGGCGTCCACCTCAGGGTAAAACATAAATGGGGAAGAGATGCCAAAAACATTCTGTAGGGAAGATAATATTTTCAATTGAATATTTTAAAAAATTAAAGCAAAAATCTAAAATGAACCGAAAATCAAAATTTAATTTTTCTTGAAGATTGTTACTCAACTGACCCCAACCCTGGTCTTCCTATTGCTAATGGGAGAACTGAGCCCTGTAGATTGTAATCATGTAGAATAGGAGTTCTTAAGAAGAGTGGGGAATGACTTTACCCGCTGGGGCGATAGTTGGTGCGAGGAGAAGTTCTGGGGTGTCACACTGGGGTGTGTTGGGTGGGGGCAGGGATGCTACTAAACATCTCACAATGCGCAGGGTGGCCCCCACAACAAATCATTATCTGGTCCCATATGTCAATAGTGCTGAGAGTGATAAACCCTGTCTTAGAGGTCCTTAAAAAATACTGTGTCCTTGTCTTTAAAAGCTCTACATAACTAGAATATATCCAGGAGAGTGTGGCAGGGTAGTAAACAGCCTCAGTAATAGGGATATGCTTTTCTCCCCTCCTCTGTTGAAAAAAAAAAAAAAAAAAGAGTGATTTATCTGAAAAGAAATACTGTGTCGTCTCAACTTCCCAGCCACGGAGTTCTCTGCTTCGCAGAGTGGGCTGGGCTAGAGGAAGGCCAGGTAGCCAGGGGTCTCGCTGAGCAGTTCCTGTATCTGTCGTTGGTCCCTGGACAGTGAGCTCCCAGCGCCCACACCCGGGGTGACTGGGGTTGAGAGACAGGCCCCTTCAGGGGGGCCCCTCCCAGGCCACTGGTTGGTGACCTGGGGAAGCATGTGGGGGTGTTTGAGGCCATAGGTGTTTCTCCAGGGCCTCCGTGGGCCTTGTTTGCTGCCTGTTGGTTGACTTCGTGCTGCTCTCCTTAGCCTGTAGCACCGCTCCTCCTCCTCTGCCCTTGCTTGGTCTTCGGAGTGGTCCAGTTTTGCCCTATTGCTGATCCGGAGGGCAGCCCCCACTTTGCTTGTTCCCTCGTCCCTGTCTGCATCCCGTGAGCCGCCTTTTCACTGTTATCCGAGCTATGTGGGTTGATGTCCTTGCTGCTAGTACCCTGTCAGCTCTTCTCATTTCAGTCCTTGGTGACCTCAAGTTTTTCGGCTAGTTTGTCTTCCACCTTCCAGCTGGACTGAGTTCTCCGTGTAATTAGTGAGGTGACTGTGGGCAGGGCTCTGTGATTCCAGCAGCCTTGGCTTTCTCATCTGTTAAACTGAGATCATAATTATCTGGTCTCTGGACCTCACAGGGCAATTTCAGCCATCTAAAGAAATCACGTTTGCCAGTGAGCTTTGTGAATTACAAAGCACGACACAAAATGAAGCTGCTATTACTGTTCTCATTTCTCCACCATCACACCATGTTATCACATCTGCTTTCAAAAGCCTCCCCCATGAATCCTTAGTGATGTAGGAAGGATGCCTGTTCTTTTTAGGTTTCAGACAAAACAGACTCCAGTAAGCTTCACACGGAGGTTGGCAATGGGGCTAAACCATGGAAACTGTACACGAGAGCCCTCAGCGCATCTCTTCGGAGGTGCAGAGCAGTGGAGTATCCTGGTCATTGGTTAATTTAGCAGGCATCTCCGGAGTGTCTTGCATGAACTGGTACAGTGATGTATAGCCCAGTGTCTTAGCTTAGGCTGGCATAACAAAATACCATAGAGTGAGTGCCTTATTTACTCACTGTTTTTCAGGGTGGAAGCCGCAAATCGAGGTGCTGACAGGGAGGGTTCTCAGTTCTTGGTGAGGGCCCTCTTCCTGGCCTGCATACAGCTGCCTTCTTGCTGCGTCCTTTCATGGCAGGAGAGGAAGCTCTAGTTTCTCTTCCTTTTCTTATAAGGGCACTAATCCTATCAGGGGTCCCCATCCTCATGACCTCATCTAATCCTAACTATCCTGAAGACCCCAGCTGTAAATACCATCACTTTGGGCATCAGGGCTATAACATGTGAATTTTAAGGGGGATACAGTTCAGTCCATACCACTTAGTAGTATCTGGTTTTTCTATCACCTGGAAAGCTTGTTATTATGTCAGTTCTGACTCTGCAGAAAGTCAGTATGTCTGGGATGTGGTTAAAGAGTCTGTGTTTTAATATGCACCTTAGGTGCCTCCAGAGCAAGGGGTCTCTGTGCCGCTGTGTGGGAACATCAGGGGCAATGGTCCAGAGCATGAGACAGTGGATATTCTCTGCCCCTTGCTGCCTGGACGGCCCAGCCTCGAGGAGTCTCCGTTTCTGGCTCTGAGCGATGGGGTTTGTTCATGCATAAAATGGAGCTCATCACAGCCCCCCACTCCCATGGGCTTTCTGTGGGGGTTAGTTAATGTTATTGTCTAATCATTCATTATTGTTAAGTATTAGTTCTTTATTACTAAATATTCATTATCACTTGCAGAGTGCCTGGCAGACCTTAAATGCTTTAGATACACAACCATCATCACCAACACCGTGAGGTTTATTTTCTCTGCCTGCACATGATATTGTGACATCCGCTTGCCCCTTTTTGGTGTCTAAAAGGGTCTTAGGAGCTTGGATCAAGAGCAGACCCTCAGAATGCCGAGTGGGGAGTGCTCAGCTGCCCCCAGGGTCACCCACGTTTGGTGGGTCTCTCTCCATCCATGGACACTTCTTACCACTCCCACCATTTCTCTCCCTGCAGCCACAGATCAGACAGGCTGGCCCCGGGCCAGGTTGCCTCCTGTGCTGCTGGTGAAGGCATGGCTGACCTTTGTTCTCCAAATGCCTTCCCTGAGCTTCTTGCAGCCTGAGACAATGGGTAGGGCTGCAGCTTCTCTCCAGTGGAGCCACCAGATGGCGATGTCTCCCTTGTCATCGCTGGAGGCCCCGCATCCTCCATTTCAGTGCCCAGCCTCCTGCTCCAGGTGCCAGGCCTCCCTGCTGACCCTCACCGGGTCCCCAGGGGCCATCGCTGGGATGTGGGGAGTGCAACTCCGGCTTCTCTCGGCAGAAATTTCATATCTTTGTAGGCACACAGCATATGTGGTGTTGGCCCAAGAAAAGCAACTTTCCCCATTTCTAGATGACCAAGCTATTTTTTGCTGACAGCTTTGGTTTGTTTTTGGAGAACTATGCCCAGAAACTCACAGGGGTCAAGCAATTGATTCTATGGATTCAGTTGACTTTTCTTCTTCTCTTCTTTCTCTGAATGCTCCCATTTGTGGCTTTCTGATAAATATCCCAATAACTATCCTCCATACATGACTGCAAAACCATTTCCCACACTATTTGAAAAGCAGAGAGTCCCCTGTTACCATGAATTGCCTGAGAACAGAAACAGACTGCAGGCAAAACCCTCTGCCTTGACACTGAGAAAGGACGTCAGCTAAGCATGCGGCCTTAGCCGCCTCAGAGTAATTTTCCTGCAGCTTATCTAATGCTGCCATTGGCTGCAGCACTCCTTGTAAACTACTCGTTTCTCCAAGCTGTCCACCTCCACCTCTGCTGGGAATCTATAGACTTGACTTCTGTTTAGATTCCCCGCATGGGACCTTTTACTTCTTCTCTATTGTATTGACCACCTAGTGTACCCTGCAGGTGCCCCCAGGTAATTCACACTAGCAGGCATCACAGAAATTAATATGACATCAGCCATCAGCCTTGTGGGTTTGAGTCCTGACATAATTATTTATTTCTTTTGTGTTCTGGGTAAATGATTTAAACTCAGATCCCAAGATGCCTTACCTGTAAAATGGAAAGAGTAGCGATACATACATGTCAGGTTGCTGTACAATGTAAATGAGGTTATGTTTGTGAGACGCTTGGGACAATGTCTGGCATACTTGCTTAACTAACTTTCCTTTGGGACAATGTCTGGCATACTCGCAGAAGGCTTTATTACCTGATTTAACCCTGTCAGAAGATACACAGAAGGAAGGGACTCAAGGCAGGGATGGAAGAGGAAGAGACCAGAGTTCTGAGTGGCGCCCAGAGTAGCGGAAGTAGACACCATCTGGAGTGGTGGTGGGGTAAAGCGGCGATGGTGAGCTTCATGCGGCTGGAGCTGCCAGGCCGTCAGTCTCATCTTACACAACCGATGAGCCTTAGACTTTGAGCCCGTGATGGAAAGTCTTCACTAACTGAAGATGTGTGTGTGTGTGTTTTCTCCTTCCCATCCTTCATTCTCTGTTCACAGTTCCTGCCTTTCCCCCTCCGCCCTCTCCCCTCACAGGGAAAGCTGCACTGGCTCTGCAAACATCACTCTGTCCTGGTGGTGCCCCAGCCCCCAGCCCTCACCGCCCTGCCCCCTGCCCCCTCCTCTATAACTGGGAGTGAGGGCCTCCAACTGTGTGCCCTCGGCTCCTGACTCATTTCACCCTAGCCCTGGCCGTGTTATACTTAGAGCACTTACAAATTAAATTATATGGTAATAGAAATAATTACTTTCTATGGGATCCCCGGGTGGCTCAGCTGTAAAAGTATCCATGTGCAGTGCAGGAGACGCAGGAGACCAGGGTTCCATCCCCAGTTGTGAGGATCCCCTGGAGAAGGAAATGGCTACCCACCTCAGTATTCTCGCCTGGAAAATTCCACGGACAGAGGAGCCTAGCGGGTTACAGTCCACCGGGTTGCCAAGAGTCAGACATGACTTAGCAACTGAACCATCATTACCGCCAATAGAAATAATATCACTAAATATGTTCTTTAAAAAATCGAACATTAATTATAAAGCTCAGATTGTCTTTGACAGCCTTCCTCACCTGATCGTGATCCCCTGTATCTGTCTGGAATGATGTGGGGGGGCATCTACTGTTACTTATTTTGAAACGTGTCCCTCTAGACGTTTTTTGGTCTGTTAAATTTGATACGCTTGTTTGCTTCACTCTAATGCTATTTATGTTTCCCGATAACTGTATTTATTGCATTATGTTGAATGTTTTGTTTCTGTGTCTGTCTCACCCAAGAGGCTACAAGCTATGACACAGACTGTGTCCTATTTATCTTTCTCTCACCAGGACCCAGCACTGAGGCAGACACACAAAGGCTGTGTTTCTGTAGGGAGGCCGGTGAGTGTGTGCTCACTGGTGTGAGGTGGGGAGAAGGGCCAGGCAGAGCGTGCAGCGGGGAATGACAAGAGGCAGAGAGGAAAGTTTAATTGGAGTGTAACCTCCCCACATGGGCTAACAGTCCTGGAAGATGTCTCAGATCTTTACAGGAGCCACGAGAAAGGGCAAAGTGGGAGCGAGCAGCTGAGCAGAACATTGAGTTAAGTGCGGGCGCTGATCCCTGAAGGGCCTGGCTCAGCGAGGGAGAGCAGGGGACCCAGGGTGCAGGACACGTGTCCCGGGGGCAGACCTTTCCAGCCCTGTGGCAGCGTGTTATGCTTCACCCGTCATTAAGATGCAGCGGGAGAAGCAGAGACTCGGTCTTGAAGAAGCCAACTGAGAATAGACTGTACAGGCTCAGATCTGGACTGTAGAAGGACTCATGAATTATGTCTCAAAACCTGTGGGAGAAAGTGGTGTGAAGCGGCTTTTGTTATGAGAAGTGTATTTTATTACCATGGTCGGGAAGGCTGTTTGCAGACGGGAAAGCTTTCCCTGGGATCCTCCCCACAGGTGGAGAAGGTTTTCTGTATTTGCAGCCTGTCTCCTTGCCTATAAATCATTCTGATTCTCTCCCCCTGTGCACATGTCACGGGCCTCTCTATTTGAAGACTTTATCGGTATTTATCTTGTAGCTTTTAATAAATCATTTGTTGATGGCATGTGATCCAGGGTATTTTACATGACTGGAACACCACCCTAACCCCACTCAACTACATTTCTTTGACACGTCTGAGTAACTTCTGTTCTGGCTCTCTCTCTCTCTGAAATGGGAGTGGGAAAATGGGTGAAGTTGGCTATGTCAGAATGCTTGTTTGGGAAGAAAGCGGGATTTCACTTGATCTAATTATCTGCAGTCATTGTTTTAGTCAGAGGGTGCACGTTGAAGCAGAAGCCTTTGTTAGAATAGTTATGCCACTGAAACGGAGGTTTGCCTTTCAGTGGGGGGGTGCACTTTAATCTCCCACCCTCCTGAGGTTTTCCCGTTTCTCCTAGGTTCTAATCCAGTGGAGGGCAAATTACTGGCCTCAGGCCGAGTCTGATTCACCTCCTGGTTTGTCAATAAAGCTTCATTGGCACAGGCCCACACCTGTTTGTTTTACTGTGTTCTAGGCTGCTTTTCATACTGCAACAGCAGAGATGAGTTGCTGTGGCAGGTACCTTCTGGCCCACAAAACCTGAAACATTTACTCTCTGACTTTTTACAGAACAAGTTTGCTGGCCTCTGTTAATTATTTCAGGGATGTCAGTGGGTGGTGGTGCCAGATCTCTGCCTAGGGGGTCCTCTACCGTTGCTACAAGTCTGAAGACAGATCTGTCAGGGAATGCCGCACATATGCCCCTGTGAATGTGTATGTGTGTTTGGGATGCACAAGTGTGTGCATGGGTGGAGGGACGGTCCTATAGGCTGTACTCCAGGCCTGTGTTCCTTTTCTCTTATGTGTGTATATTTTTAATCTTTCTGCAGCTGCAAGGAGGCCTACATGATACATGAGCCCATGGTTGCAGCTCCCCTGACACCTGGAGAAGGAGCAATTGGAATTATCACTGGCATTAAAACAGTAAAGTATGTGTATTCGTATTTAGATATATAGTTCAGTTCAGTTCAGTCGCTCAGTCGTGTCCGACTCTTTGCGACCCCATGAATCGCAGCACGCCAGGCCTCCCTGTCCATCACTATCTCCCGGAGTTCACTCAGACTCACATCCATCGAGTCAGTGATGCCATCCAGCCATCTCATCCTCGGTTGTTCCCTTCTCCTCCTGCCCCCAATCCCTCCCAGCATCAAAGTCTTTTCCAATGAGTCAGCTCTTCGCATGAGGTGGCCAAAGTATTGGAGCTTCAGCTTTAGCATCATTCCTTCCAAAGAAATCCCAGGGCTGATCTCCTTCAGAATGGACTGGTTGGATCTCCTTGCAGTCCAAGGGACTCTCAAGAGTCTTCTCCAACACAGCAGTTCAAAAGCATCAATTCTTCAGTGCTCAGCTTTCATCACAGTCCAACTCTCACATCCATACATGACTACAGGAAAAGCCATAGCCTTGACAAGACGGACCTTAGTCGGCAAAGTAACGTCTCTGCTTTTGAATATACTATCTAGATTGGTCATCACTTTCCTTCCAAGGAGTAAGCATCTTTTAATTTCATGGTACATGCATGTAATTATTTTTCTCCCTTCCTCTTTTCTGTGCACCCTTTCTTTTCTCTTTATGTATCATCATCATCATCATCATTATTTTGTTCAGAGTAATGAGTATAGAACATTTTGAGCAAACCAAACAGTGTCTTTTTAGATAGATTAGTTCATTTACTAATGGATTCCATAGTTTTGAGCACCTTCTTTTTGACAGCTGTTGTGCCACGAGGGACCTTTATCCCTGGCCACATCCTAAACCTCCCCCCCTCGTACCCGCAGGGTCCTGCAGATTAACTCTCTTCGCTTATGTTCTGTCACCTCATCTCTTTTTCTCCCCTTGGGGCTGCCATCTCCGTCTTCTCCAGGAACATTTCTAGTTGTCATTCGAAACCAAATTTTAGATTTTAACCTCTTCCTGGAATCTGCCCAAAAGCCCCCTAGAGTGGAGTAGCTGCCTCCTGCCACAGTGAGCTCTCCTCCTGGAATAGGACTGTCTGCAGAGTCGTGATTCTCTGAGGGAGGGACGGTGTCTGGTTCTGTGCCTGGAGAGGGAGGAAGAGGAGCGCAGATCACGCTGGCCCTGTGTGAGCATCTTCATGCGCTCTGTCTCAATAGAAGGAGCCTGTGCCGAGGTCCTTCTCGCTGTGTGACAGACGGGGAGAGTCACAGAGACGTGAAACCATTTGGTCCAGAGCTGTCAATGGCGGGCCGAGGCTGGAACCAGCTCTGACTTCCTTCAGATTTCGAAGTTCAGGGTTTTCCTATCGTGTTGTCTTCTGCCTGGTGTTCCATAGAGAGAGGGAGGGAACAGGGAGGCTGGAGGGGCTAGAGAAGGGGAGGAAACAGGCCCGTGAAGATGTGGCAGTGCAGTGTGGTCATGGGGGCAGCATTTAGCTGCCCACCGGGCATGAGGCGGGTGGTGCAGAGATGGGCTCCTTGGATGGGGTAATAATGCAAACGCAAAGGAATTGAAAATGAAAAAGCAGTTTTCTTTTTTTTAACCTGGAAACTTACTGAAGAGGAAAACAGCCTTGGTGCCCTCCGACTCAGTTTCCGGGCAGGGCCATGCTCCCTCGTGGCAGCAGCAGGGACACTGGCAGACCCACATCCCGCCCTGCACCCCGAAGTCTGATGAAGATCTGCCCTCTGCTCTTCTGCTGTTTGCCGATTGAAAACACGCTTCGTACTGACAGGTTTTGGCACGGCCCGTCTTCACCAGGTTCAAGTCATCCCACCGGAAATGGAAGAGTCAACGTCCCATTGGCAAGAGGTGGACTCAGCTTCTTTGGAAAGAGCCCTGGCCTTGTCCTCCCCCGCCTCTCCCGTGGGACTCAGGCCTCTGCACTGATACAGTCCTCTCTTTATTACTCCTGGGCACTCTTGAGGCCCTGTGTGGGATTCTGGAATGAAGTCCTCATTGGAAGCAGCGGCTTCCTCCCCTCGCCTCCCATCCAGGAACTTGCGGAATGTGATTTTCCGTTCTCGAATCTGCGCCTTTGGACAGAGTGGTTCTCTTTACTGGCGACTGTGTTTGGTCTGGTCTCCATTCAACTTTTTTAAGAAAGCCCGTTGCGGCTGTTGTTTTGGCCGCGTGGCCGGGCAAATGGAGCCGAGAGCTGAGCCAGTCATCTGGAAGAAGCAGGCTCCCAAGATTTCAGCTCCGTGTGTCTAGAAAACTGAGCCAGTGATGAAATGTTTGAGGTGGCTCTTTGTGTCCCTTGTTTAGCCATGCTCTCTTGTTACGGGAGGGGACCCTAAGGCCTGAAAGGGGGCAGGCACTTGGCCAGCTCTCACAGGACGATGCTGGCAGATCCTACGTTGGAATCCCTGCCTCTGTCTCCAGATCCATCCCCACCCCATCCCCTCTCCATGTGTCCCTCTCAGGTCTAAACCCAGTGGGTGGAACTGCAGGGTACAAATATTCTGATATTTTGTCCTTTTTTCGCTAATTTTTGTGATAGGGATTTGCACAGAATGCAAGAAACCAGGCCAATTCTTGATGTTCACAAGATGCTGGGTGAGGGGCATAGACTTTGGAGCCTGAGCCCACTTGGGTGTGAGCATCAACCCAGCCACAGGGGACTGCGGGGCTGGGGCAGGGTCAAATCGGTTTCCTTTCCCGACATCCGGTTTCCTCCTTGCTGTGTTGAGCATGATGGCACCTTCCTCATAGGCGTCAGGTGTAAATGAGAGACCATGGGGAATGCTGGCATCCCTGTCAGCTCACCACAATGTGCCTCCCTTCTTCCTCCTGTCTTCCTTAGGTGCATCATGTCACCTGATCATGTTCACTTTTGAGACCCCCAAACCCTTGGGTGTGTAGTAAGGCCGGAAAAGAGGGGGAAGGGAATATTTGTTGAGCAACTACTTTGTGCCAGGCCATATGCTTCTGGAGCCATCTTGTAATTAACCCTGGGGTGTTCTTCACAGGAGAAGTAAAATCTTTCTCTGAAAGCTCTTAGGTTTGGCCACTCATGTTCACATGTTTAGTCCACAAGAATGTTAAAGCAGGCCTTGAACTTAGTCCACATCTTGTATCCCAACTCCAACCACATCCAAGATGGTGGAGATACAAGAGTGGCTTCATCTCATTCCTCTGCCTGAGAGGGGACACGGTTTGGATTCCCCCACTTGCTGTACTTTCCATGAGAGAGATGATTACCCAGTTCATGGATAGGGAAGGTGAGGCTCAGAGTGCTTATACAACTTGCCCAAGGTCACTCAGTGAATGGAGCTGGGTTTTGAACATCGGCCTTTCTAATTTCTAAGCCTGCATTTCTCTTTTGACCCAATCTTAGCTTTGGATTTTCCACAGACCTGTGTGTGAATGTCACAAGGTAATTTTGAATAAACTGAGATCATATTGAAAAATCAAGTCTAGAGAGAAGGCCTGTGTTCTTTAGATCTTTGTATTAACCAGCTCAGACTGCCATTACAAAATACCATGGATTGGGTGACTAAAATGACAGACATTTATTTTTTCACAGCTCTGCAGGCTGAAAAATCCAAGGTCAAGGTTCTGGCTGGGTTTGGTTTCTGGTAAAAGCTATCTTCCTGGCTTGTAGACTCTTGCTGTGTGCTCACATGGAGGAGAGAGGGTTCAGGCTTCTCTTTCTCTTTTCCAAAGGGCACCAGTTTTATGGAATTAGGGCCTCATCCTTATGACCTCATTTAACCTTACTCACCTCTCAAAGGCTCCATCTCCTATATAGTTACAGAATGGTTTAGAGCTTCACATATGAATTTTGGAGACATAAATATGCAGTCCATAACAATCTTTGTGTTGGGGATTCACAGAGTTGGACATGAGTTTAAATGATGGATTCTGATCGACTGAGTGACTGAACTGAACTGAACTGATCACAGTCTTCTTAACAGTAACAAGGCCCAGCTACAAAAGGGGAGCATGTTAGAGAGTTGAAGAAAGTATTTAGAAAAAGCTGGTCTTGTCTGAAGGACTATCCCGATTTTGTGTAACAATAGGGAACCCCAGACCACATATCTTGCCCTATTCATTTCTAACTCTGTTTTTATCTTCTTGACTTGGTTTTCCCAACTTGTAGCAAAAGTAGGTAACGTTGTGTTGTTGTTGTTTAGTCGCCAAGTTGTCCACTCTTTTGGGCCCCATGGACTGTAGCCTACCTGGCTCTTCTGTCCATGGGATTTCCCAGGCAAGAATACTGGAGTGAGTTGCCATTCCTTTTCCTAGGGGATCTTCCAGACCCAGGCGTTAAATCCACATCTCTTGCATTGGCAGGCAGATTCTTTACCACTGAGCCACCTGGGAAGCCCTAGCACTGTGTTAGATTATGCCAAATGTGTGTGAATGTTTGAGAAGGGCATGGCAACCCACTCCAGTACTCTTGCCTGGAGAATCCCATGGACGGAGGAGCCTGGAGGGCTACAGTCCACGGGGCCGCAGAGTTGGACACGACTGAGCAACTTGCTATGGTAGTTATTAGTGCAATTAACAAACTATTTCTGGATGCCCTTGCCCCATTCCTAGCATTTCTAGGACCCCTGAGCTGCATGTAGTTGTATAACTTGCTCTGGCCAATGAAATGGGAATGGAGGTGGTGGGATCACTTCGGGTGAAAGCTTTAAGGTCTAGCGCCTGATTCAGCCACTCCAGTTTTCCCTCTGCCACTCTAACCAGCAGAGCTCTGTTTAAGGGCTCCTTCATTAGACTGGGTCCTGGAGGGACAACAGTGTCGAACAGAGCTCCCAGCTGATCAGCCATGGACGAGAAGTATGAGCAAGAAATAAACCATACTGTTTTAAGTCCCCAGATTCTGGGGAAATTCGTATTGTGGCATAATTTAGCTTTATCCTGACTGTTTCCTCCTTTGGACCCAACACTCCGCACTGTCTACACCGTCAGCTCTTGATTTATTCAGCCCCTGGGGGTTCTGGGCTACCATCCAAGTTTGCAAAAGGGGACACCAAGACTCATAGTGATGAAAGCATATTATAACTGGAGACACAACTAGGAAGTAAGTTTGGTTTTGAACCCAGATTCTTCCAACTTGGGAGCTCATGAGATTGCCACACTATGGTTATACTCTTCTCATTTCTTCTCAGGAGTCTGCTGGCATTTCGACCTCTGAGTCAGGGTCTGAGCTGTCAACTAATCAAAGACTATCAGCCATTAGGTTCAGGGGTCTGCAAACTATGGCCCCTGGGTCATATCTGTGCTGTTATTTGCATTTATAAATAAAGTTTTATTGGAACTTGATTATGTGCTGCTTTCTCACTCCAGCAATGCAGTTGAATAGTTGTAACAGAGACCAACTATTTGGCCCACAAAGCCGAAAGTATTTGCTGACTCTTCAGAAGAGGTTTCGTGACCTTTAATCTAAGCAGACTATATTTCATTTGAAAAGTTAGGAAACTGAGACCAGAGCAGTGGAATATGCATTAAAATGGAAAATTATTTTCATGCAAAGCTGTGCATAACAAACCATTAGGCATAAGAAAATAATCTTCGGGGTCTATGTGCATAACTGTTCTAAAATTATATAATTCTGACATACCTTTCATTTCTCTCTGCATTAAACACTGGCTATGTTTTTGCTTTTCTTAAAGAAAACTAATAAACTGATTTTTGATAACCCTAACCAAACAGAGATTAAATGAGAGAAAAAAATCCATTTTTGAATTGGTTTGAAATTAAATGTTATGTTCGTTCCTACAATATGTCATAGATGGCGTTGTCCCTGTTTTAGTTCATGTGACCTTATATCATGAGCATTTCCCACGTCATTAACATTTTACATGAATGTAATTACTGATGGTTGCACAATGTTCTGCTCTATAGAAATGTTATAATTTATATAATCATTATAATGTTTTTGTTTTTTTAGAAAGTTTTCCATTATACTGCATCTTTTTGCATAAATCTCTGCCCACATTCCTGATTTTTTCTTGGCACAGATTCCTAGAAGTAGAATTCCTGGCCCAAGCATATGAATGTTTTAATGGTTTTGATTCATTCTATAAATTTCTTTTTTGAAAGAATTTCCAGTTTATATTATACCTTGAGCTTTAGGTTGTTTGTCTTACTACAGTCCTTGAATCATTGTATATTGTTATTTTTATGTCTTTCCGATGATGATATATACATATAGTATTTTATTTTCATTTCGTTCAGCATGTTTTAATCACCATTCAAGGTGGATTGTTTTCATGTGATACTAGCTGTTTATGTTTTATGTTCTGAAAATTCTCAGTTCTCATTATTTGACTTTTTATTAAGAACTCAAAATACTTTTTAGAACTTTCCTTGATCTATTTATTAAATCAGTTTTATTGATTACTTCTACTATCTTCATTTTTAATGGTTTTCTTCCTTGGTTGGACATGGCCCTTCCTGACCATAGCCCTGGCCCCTAACCCTCTCTGTCCCTTCACTCCCCTCTGAGTGTGATATATGCCGTCCTCACAACCTGCATTTCCTCATCTCTGCCCTATTCTCCTGGGCTACCAACTTCCTTTGCCAATTGCAAAGAGTCTATAAATGTCAATGTTGTGATTGCTCAACCACGACCCCATGTGTAGTCCATTCAGCGTCACTTTTGACAGCCTTATTGCCTTGGCCTCCCATTGCTTCCATCTTCCAAATTCTCAATAAATCCATCTCATGTTTAATAAGTGGGAGAACTTCTAGAGAGAGTCTCAAAAGTGGAATCATTCAATGCATTTACTCGACACATATTCATTGTGCACCTACTGTGTTTCAGGCACTGTTGTAAATGTTTGGAACACGTCCATAAACAAAGACCACTACGCTCAGAGAGCTTTCAGTCTATGGTGAAGGCACACAGTGGTCAGTAAGTTAAATGTGTCCACCAGTCACCAGTGTTGCAGAAAGGGAAACAGTGGACAAGAGAAAAGGAGCTCGTAGGCTGGCGGGCGCTTGTGATTATAGATGACTGGTCAGGTTAGCCTTCACTAAAAAGGTGAGATTTGAGTGAAGACAAACCAGGGAGGGGAATAGATGTGCAGTAGAAGAGCAACCCAAGCAATCCAAAGCCCTCAGGTGGCCCTAAGGAGAGAGCATACGTGGGCGTTCAATGAACAGCAAGGAGGGTGGGGGCTGGAGCAGAGCACTAACAAGGAGACAGTAGGAGATGACCCGAGCCCCGACCCCAGCCCTAAGCAGACAGGATAAGCCAGAGAGGCCAGGAAAGAGTGCTGGCCGTGTCAGGCCATTCCAGGGAGCGTGGATGCTCCTCTGAGATGGGGAGCCGGCCACACCCACAGCGTTGAGCAGAGGGGTGGCTTGTCTGATGCAGTCTGAAAGGCCTCTTCAGGTTGCTACAAGAAGCCTCGACGGAGGGGCAAAGGCAGAAGCCGTGCACTGCGCTGCATTGCTGCAGTGAGGCTTCAGCTTGGTGCTGGGTGGCAGCGGTGGTGGTGGCGGCAGGTGCTGTGCTTAGTCGCTCTATTGTGTCCGACTCTTTGCAACCCCATGGACTGTAGCCTGCCAGGCTGTGGAGGTGGGGAGGGCTGATCAAATTCTAGACTTACTTTGACGTTACGGCCAACTGGATTGACTGCTGGACTAGATTTGAGGTCCTGGAGAAGAGGAGAGAGAAAAAAAGGCTGACTGCAAGGTTTTGGCATTGAGCAGTTGGTAGGATGGGGTGCCATTATCAGAGAGGGGAGCGTTAGGGGAGGAGTAGGTTTGGGAGTTGAAGACTGGGGATTGCTTTTGGGCATGCAGCATGGGCGATGCCTAATTAGAATTCCAGGTGGAGATGCTGAACAGGTGACAGGACAGCAGGTTACAGGAGCGGGGTCTGAGCTAGAAATACGAAGTTGGGAGTTGCTAGAGATGGTATTTAAAGCCATCGCGTGCATGAGATCCCAAGGGAGTTATTGCAGCTACAGGATGACCAGCTCCTCTGCAAATTACTGTGCCCTGGTGCCAGCTGGGCTCTGAGTGGAGTGCAGGCTGCTCATTCTTCTTTCCCCTCAACTCACCAGCTCTGCGCTTTTCAATCTCAGTGGTGACTCCTGCCAGGAGTCACATGAAGGTTATATGGCATCACATGCTCTGTATCTTCCTTGACTTTATGATGCAAGAATCTCAGAAACATGTTTATCTTATACTTATGTTTTATTGAATAGCATACAAGTGATTTTGTTTTTTAAAAGAGAAACCACCATCTTTAACAAACAAACAAACAAAAAAAACAAAACTCATGCTTTTTCTGTGTTTTGTCTCATCTATCTAATTTGATCAAAGCCAGACGTATGTGTTCCCCAGGTTAGGTATACTATGGTAGAAAATGAGGGAAGTAACCTCATGAGTTAAGAAGAAAGAAAGTCCAGAGAAGAAAGTCCAGAGTTAAAACACCTTCATTCATTTTTTGATTGGGATATAGTTTCTTTACAATGTTGTAGTAGTTCTTGCTGTACAATGAAGTACATTAGCTATATGTATACATATATCCCCTCCCTCTTGGACCTTCATCTCACCTGGCTTTAGAACTTTTGACAATTTTTCAGGTCAGATCTTTCTCCCTTTGTGAAAGTTTCTAAAGCATGCAATATAGAATCTGAATGAATATTCCAAGTAAAGGATAAATGTGGTTTGGGCCATGGCAGCATTTTTATAATAAATATGTGGCCTCCTATGGTAATGATTTTGTATTCAGCCCTCCTAAGATGTGTGATTTTTTGATCCATTTGTTAAAAATATAATTTTAGGTCTTTACATTTCATATAACTTGGTTTGTCTTCACAGTTTTCACAGTTGAACATGTATTAAAATTTTAGTCTCTCACACAGGATACACATGAGTGAAGCAGTGGGGAATCTGAAGGGCCCAGGAAACAATGGATCCAACTTAGAAGAGTGATGAAGGGAAGTCCTGGGTGTATTAAGCTATGTTCCTACTGCTGCTGCTGCTGCTAAGTTGCTTCAGTCGTGTCCGACTCTGTGTGACCCCATAGACGGCAGCGCCCCAGGCTCCCCCGTCCCTGGGATTCTCCAGGCAAGAACACTGGAGTGGGTTGACATTTCCTTCTCCAATGCATGAAAGGGAAAAGTGAAAGTGAAGTCGCTCTGTCGTGTTTGACTCTTAGCGACCCCATGGACTGCAGCCTACCAGCCTCCTCCGCCCATGGGATTTTCCAGGCAAGAGTACCCCATTCATTTAGACTGAAACAGGAGTGTCAGTCTTCAGAAAAGAGATTTTTGGGGAGAAAGACTTTGATGCTTTCTTGAGACACTAGAAATACTTAAAGATTTGATAAGGATGAATAGTTGGAGAATAGAAAGGCAACTTGAAATGCCACAAAAAACAAAAAGCTGTACAAACAGAGCAGTGTTATCATTGCACTTTACTTAGCTTGATTAATCCCCTCTAAGGGGAAACCTGGACTGTTTTTAACCAAAGGGTCAAGGCTGTGGTTTTTCCAGCGGTCATGTGTGGATGTGAGAGTTGGACTGTGAAGAAAGCTGAGCGCCGAAGAATTGATGCTTTTGAACTGTAGTGTTGGAGAGGACTCTTGAGAGTCCCTTGGACTGCAAGGAGATCCAACCAGTCCATTCTGAAGGAGATCAACCCTGGGATTTCTTTGGAAGGAATGATGCTGAAGCTGAAACTCCAGTACTTTGGCCACCTCAAGAGAAGAGTTGACTCATTGGAAAAGACTCTGATGCTGGGAGGGATTGGGGGCAGGAGGAGAAGGGGACGACAGAGGATGAGATGGCTGGATGGCATCACTGACTCGATGGACGTGAGTCTGAGTGAACTCTGGGAGTTGGTGGTGGACAGGGAGGCCTGGCGTGCTGCGATTCATGGGGTCGCAAAGAGTTGGACACGACTGAGTGACTGAACTGAACTGAACTGAAGACCCTTTTAAAAATTCTTGGGACTTCCCTGGTGGCTCAGATGGTAAGAATCTGCCTACAGTCCAGGAGACCCAGGTTCAATCCCTGGGTCAGAAAGATCTAGAGAATAGAATGGCAACCCATTCCCATATTCTTGCCTGGAGACTCCCATGAACAAAGGAGCCTGCTGGACTACATACACTTAAGAGTTCTTAAGCTAGTGGTTCTCAATCCGGGGCAGTGTTGCTCCAAAGAGACATTTGGCAGTAAGTGGGGAGTGCTCTTGGCTTGCAGTGGAGACCAGGTATGCTGCTAAACATCTTACAAAGCACAAGATAGACCCTGCCTCGACCTGAACAAGGAATTACCCAGCCCAGAATATCAGCGGTACTGAGGTTGGGAAGCCCCACCCTAAATGAAGAGCAAATGCAGAGAAAGGCAACAAATACTATTTGATTAGTATGTTTTTACTCCAAAAGACAATTGAGATTTTTGGGTGACTATTTACTTTCTGACAGGATTTAGCAGTGTTTTGATATAAAGGTAAAACTATCCATTTATAGTAATCTGGATAAAGCAACTACCCGCTGATATCCTGTCAAGGTTCAAGTGTTTATAAAGCATATTGGTCAATATAGTGTATATCCTCTGTGTGAGGTAGGTTGTGAGTACATGCTGGCTGTTGGGGTCTGCATGTGTGTGTGGGTGTGTGTGTACATGTATGTATGCACTTGCTGGTTTTGATGGGAAGTATAAATTGGGTTTTGGAAAAAGATGCCCCAAACTACCTCCAACTGTAAGCCTTGACTTCTTCCTATTAAGATTTCCCTTGCAACTTGGCCTCTTTTAAACTCCTATCTGGTGCATTCTGTCTTCTAATCTAATGCCTCTGCGTACATATCTAAACATGATCAGTGACAGTTTTCGCTGCGGGGTGAGGCTTTCTCTGACAAGGCCAGTGAGCGCTGATTTGAGCCCAGCCGTTGTGAGTGACTTCAGCTGTCTCTTCAAGTGACATCCAGCTACTTGAGAAAGGAGTGATGACGAAAGTTCTTTGGGCAGAAAACTTTCACTGACAAGAAGGTGACAGGTCCTTGCACAGCTGGTCTCTGATATGCCTCGGAAGGGGCCCATGGAGTGATTAATTTGAGCTGTGCAGTCGCTGGGAGGAAGTGTGGGGCCCATGCCCTCTTAGGGCTCCTAGAAATCTGTAAGACACAGTGGCAGTGGGTGCGGACTGGAGGGACCCCTTGTTGTGTGGGCAGCAGGCCAGGGAGCCCCGTCTGTTTAGAACACGAGAAGACTGGAAGTTTTCATGGTGAGTGGACGTCTGTGGTCTTTGCCTGCCCAGAATCTGTTCTTCCTCCTCCGATCACAGCACCTTATTTTCCCTTCAGCAAGTCACCCCATCTCTACTTTCATTTGGTTGGAACCAACCTTGGTTTCCTGGCTCCAGGGATTAGCGATTGACAGACCCGACCCTTTCCTCACAGTGGTTGGTTCAGGGAAGGCTCAGTGACTCAAGGCGATCCCAAGAGACTCAGTTCTGGGCCTTTGCCACAGCAGTTGGAAGGAGGTGTTCTTCCTCCCTGAGGTGACCACACTGTGAATGGAAGCTTGGAACTTCTAGGAATCACGATGTGGAGCAAGTAACCTAGAGCATGAACCAACTCAGAGAATAGAAAAGCTGAGAAATGGAGAGAAAGAGACATTCCAGAATCAGCGAAATTATTTGACCCCCTCATCAGCTGTGTCTGAAAGGCCCTGTATCCTAGACTTTTCTCATTGTACGAACAATGAGTTCTTGTTTTCCCCTTAGTGCAACTTAAACGTTTGTTTCTCAACAGAAAGATTCCTGATTGCTATAAACAGCGACCATTTTTGAGTGCCTGCTCTGTTCCAGGTGGTGTATGTCCAGGAGGTTGTTTATCCTCACAATGACCTGTAGGGTTGACACTGCTGATGTCCCCATGCTGGAGAGGAGATGAGCACAAACTTGGTGGCAGGAGTGTAGGGTCTCACAGTTGTGGAGGCCAGAAGTCTAGAATCAAGGTGTCAGCAAGGCCGCACTCTCTCAAGTTCCCAGGGAAGAGTCCTCTGTCTCTTCCAGCTTCTGGTGACATCAGGTGCTGCTTGGCCCTGGAGACACATCACTCCAGTCTCTGCCTCTTCCTCACGTGGCCTTCTCCCTGTGTGTCTGTGCGTCTTGAATCTTCTTCCACTTCTCTTATGAAGACAACTGGTCCTGGGTTTAGGGCCCATCCTAAGTCCAGGATGATCCCATCCTTAATTTAATCACAACTGCAACAACTTTTTTTTCCTAAATAAGGTCCCATTCATAGGTGCCGGGGGTTAGGACTTGGACGTGTTTTGGGAGCTACTAGTCAATCTACCACGACAGGTGTTTAGAGTCTGAATAAAGATAGACTAGTGGGGATGGAGATGAGAAAATCTGTATTTGAACAATATCTAGAAGAGAATTGAGATTAATGCGTAGAATGATACAATGTCCAAGATTTTCTTTGCAAAAATCCAAAAGTGGAAGGAAGAGAGTGGGTTATAAATTAAATAAAATTTCCCCAAGTCAATAAATCACTGAAGTTGGGTGGGTATATGGAGATTATTATACTACCCTCTTTACTTTTGTATATATTTGAAAGTTACAAAATAAAAACATTTCAAAAGAAGATAATCAAGAATATTGCATTTATTTATGTTAATTACTCATTAGTTAAATTCCGGTTTTGGTTAAGCCCTCACTATATACCTGGCACTTGCTGAGCCCCTTGTTGATGGGTCATGGAGCAGTTACAGATGTGTTTGTTTTTCCAGTGATACGACACGCTTGCATCACCTGACAAATAGGCCTAAAGATTTACTTTATGTGGAGACAAGCGCATGTGTGGAAAGATTTTTGTCTTAGGATAAATAAAGCTTTCATCACAGGTGAGCAGGAGATTCATGTTACCTTGTCCAAACCGAGTCAAAACCTACGACTAGCCAGCGTCCTGCTGCAAGGAAGTAGCTTGTTTTCCTTAAACATCCCAGTGTCGCCTTAAAAGTAGGAATGAGCGACGGTGACCCCGACTCTGTAAACCAACTGTCACAAGGAAAGGTGAGCCTATGTAGCCGCCAAAAACACCACGGTATTTTAATTGTCTTGTCTCCATAGCAGACGTTAGTTATCAGAGTGGAGTAAGGGGAGAACGCAATGAACTGTTAAATGCAAACTAGACTCTGGGTGAATGCGATCCTGTAGTTTAATCCATGTGCTTTTTTCAGATCCTTCCTCGTTTCTTTGCAAAGCATGGTATAAAAATGATGTCAGAAGAATGGTTCGCTGAGTTGTTTAAAAGCCTGCAAACATCATTTACAAGGTGTGTTGTTGACAGTTAAAAATGACGTATCTATTATTCATGGTGTCCCCCCTGACAGAGAAGATGTTGCTTGAACTTGGCGACTGTAAATGAACAAGGAGGGAAGTAATGGAATCTGTGATGTGACCTGTGCTCAGTTGCTTCTGGGGACTGTTTTGGAAGCTCAATATTGAAATTTTCCTCGGAGGGGCAACCAGCTTGGGGATATCTGAGTCTGATAGGAGCACTGCTTTAATGGAGTTTCCTTGTACCTCCAATTGTTTATCTCAGTTTCTGTGCTCTAATCGTCGTCGTTTGTTCTGCTGCCTTCAGGCTGCAGGGTTTAGGAGCGCCCACTTTGTGCTCAGCTGGTAAAGAATCCACCTGCAGTGTGGGAGACTTGGGTTCAATCCCTGGTTTGGAAAGATCCCCTGGAGAAGGGAAAGGCTGCCCACTCCAGTATTCTGGCCTGGAGAATCCCATGAGCTGTACAGTCCATGGAGTTGCAAATAGTTGGACACAACTGAGCAACTTTCACTTTCACCCTGCACTCTGGGAGACAGTGAAGGACAGGGGAGCCTGGCGTTTACAGTCCAAGGGGTCCCAAAGAGTTGGACATGACTTAACGCCTGAATGACAGCAACCCTGCACTGAAGTCCCAGCTCTGTCAATGGCTAATCTGGAAGCCTGAATCTAGCAGCTCAGCCCATCTAAGGAGCAGTTTCCCCTTTTTTTGAAGTGACCATGTTTCATAAAGCTGTTGAGAGAATTCAGTGGTGTAATGCCTGGGATACACTGAGCACAGTGTTTGCCTATGTGAATCACTCAGTGAATGTTAGGTGTTACAGAGGGAAGAAAATCAAATCCAGGTGCTTAAGTGTGCTTTGCAGGCCCGTGGCAGGATCACCACTAGGGAGCTTGTGAGAAATACACTCTTGGGCCCCACCCTGGACCCGCTGAATGAGTGTCTGCACTCTGCTTGGACCCCCGGGTGATTCATATGTGCATTAAAGACACGAAGCTCTGAACACACTCCTATTACAGGACACGGCGACGGAGGCTTTCCCTGTTGCCCTGGGGCTGGAAACACAGGTGCTGAGGAGCCCCTCTGTCAGAGAGCCGTGGACGCTGGCCTCACCCAGCTCGCTGAGGGTCTGTGTGGCTGACTCTCCCGCCGTCTGGCGGTCGGTGGAGGGTTATCAGTCAGGAGTGTCTGGCTGAGAGCACAGCAGACTCAAACATTTCTCATTTTGCTTCCCCCAAAGCCAGGTAAGGTGTTACCCGCAGGCACATCACTCTCCAAGGCTGGGGATACTCTCAAGAGGCAGGAGGAGGTGTGTCATACCCACTGGGTGGTGTCAGGGTTCAGGCCAGCCTGGTGGGGTCATCTGACCAGCATGGAGTGTGGGGAGAGTTTGGCAGGTGCCTGCTGCCTCTGGAAGTGTGTCTGGACATAGGGAGTAGAAGCTGATGCTTCTTTTGGAGGTTTCTGAGGGCAGGAAGGGCCTGAGAAGAGAGCTGAGGACACTGCCATCACGGCGCCCAGGAGGGGATTGGTGCTTCCTCGGTTCCACATGAAAGGGTGTGGGGTTAGAGGAGGAGTGGGCCCTGTGGTGCTGCTGCTCTGGGGTAGGCGAGCCCAGGTTGGCAGCGTTAGTGCGGCTGAACAGGAGCAGACGCTGCCTGTCAGTGGAGGGTCCTTGAAGATGGGTTAGGGCCAGGATGACGTTTTCCCCTGCCCACAGCACTGTGGTACCTCTCTGCGGAGACTGCTGAGTCGACAAGGCGCTTGCCAGTGGACAGGACCCTCAGCCAACGTCAAAATGGCTGTACTCCTTCCCCACCATCAGAGAAGCAACTGTTTCCCCCTTGTCCTAGGTTCTGGGGAGGGGTTACCTCAGAATCAGCCTTGGGGTTTCATCCCTCAAGTGCTGGGAAGAGGGGTGAAAAGGAAAGCCTCCAAGTTCCCGGGGCTCAAGCCCAGCTGGGCATGAGGAAGGAGAGGGGTTTCAAAGTGGGTGTGAATCCACAGTTTCCAGGGCTGGACTTAGCATAGCTTTTAATAAGTGAATGTGACCATGGCGTCTGGGAATCTACCCAAAATTTACCCAAGCAGATAGAGAGTCACACCGCAGTCCGAGGCAGTGGCTGGAGAAAAGGCTGCAATACTTCTGAATTACATTTCTCTGTGTTGTCCCACTCTGAGCTCCAGACATAGGTTCCTTAGTCTTTGGGGTGTTTAACATCCACAGTTTTCGCCATCTGTCAGCAATCTTTGCTTTCATGATTTCCAGTAGTTTTCAGTTTTGCTCAAGGCTGGATTTGAAGCCCTTGATTGCCGCTGAAACCAGGGCGTGGGCATGGCCCACTCAGCAGCCTGCCCTCCTTAACCCTGCTTGGGCAGAGTCTGCTTGTTTTCATGTTCGTGCTTTGCTGTGTTGTTTGCTTGGAAATGGTACTGAGTCTCTTCAGTCATGTCTGACCCTTTGAGACCCCACGGAATGTAGCCCTCTGTCCATGGGGTTCACCAGGCAAGAATTCTGGAGTGGGTTGCCAATTCCTTCTCCAGGAGAGCTTCCTGACCCAGGGATCGAACCCACGTCTCTTAAGTCTCCTGCATTGGCAAGTGGGTTCTTTACCACTAGCGCCACCTGGGAAGCTCTTGCTTGTAAATACTGACACTGAAGAGGAGACAGCTGACCACTGAGGTAGCAGCGGGCTACTGGAGACATCCAAGAAAGGCATGTTTCAGAGCTGGGGAGAATACGGAGAGAGGGGTGTCCGCGCTGGCGACATCTTCAGCTGACGCTGAGTACATTTTGGTTGGAAGCTCTGGGTCGAGATGAAGGGGCGGGTTGAACAGTTTGTGCCTCTTCTTCTCAGGGCTGAGTGTACCTTTCGCACACCAGACTCTGCTTGTGGTTTAGTCACTGCCTCAGAGAGCTGAAAGACTGTGGCCTTGACTGTATCCCAGGATACGGGCTCAAACCAATGGAAGGGAACATTTGGGCTTTGGAAATTCACTGGAGCAGTAGGCTGCCTTACAAAGGCATGGAGTTCCTGTCGCGTGAATCAGGAAGTTTCGGTGTTTTGAGAGCTGTCAGGACCTGTGTTGTGGTCTACATCTCCTTATCCAGTGTTTCTGATGCTACGCCTGTAGGTGATAAACCCAGGACACTGTCAATAGTGTTGAGATAGAAGGGTGAGCCCTGCTAGAGGGTTAAAGTCAACGTGTAATGGACCAGAAGAGAAAGCTGCGAAGTCACTGTTACCTTGAAGAAGTGAAGTGAAGTTGCTCAGTCGTGTCCGACTCTTTGCGATCCCATGGACTGTTCCCTGCCAGGGTCCTCCATCCATGGGATTTTCCAGGCAAGAGTACTGGAGTGGGGTGCCACTTCCTTCTCCAGGGGATCTTCCCTACCCAGGGATCGAACCCAGGTCTCCTGCATTGTAGACAGACGCGTTCCCATCTGAGCCACCAGGGAAGTCCCTTAATCACAATAAAATAATGGCTAAAATGACTGATTACTTGCTATATGCCAGGCACTTTGCTGATCCACTCATCTGTTCTTCCGCCCATTCCCCCACCCACCCATCCATCCCTTCATGGGTCTACCCATCTACTCCTCATCTTCTTAAATCCCCTGTGGGGTTGGTGTCCCCATCTGGGTTTTATGGCTACGGTGTGATTCCCAAGTCCGCAGGTTTGATCTGTAACCTGACTGAGAATATTCAATGTCCAAAGATAAAATGCGCTTCTAGGGCTGGAGCTAGTCAGTCCTGAGAGTGTGGAAAAGGAGAGACAAAGAAGCAAAATCCGGAGGGCAAGGCCTGCCCAGTCTCAGATTTATTCAGAGGGAGAGGATTCTTGCCCAAGTGTCCTCCAACTTCATGATGCCCTGGTCACGCTGACCCTTTCACAGGGGAGGTCATCTACTTCAGGAACTCCTCTTTGCTGTCGCTTCTGTGGACGTCAATTTGGGACGGGAAATAGGTGTTATTTGTATCTTAACGAAACCTCGTTAGGAAAGTATAGTCTGTAATGTGTGCATAAGAGGGATCATGAGTGCGTGTGTGCCTGTGTAAAATAGACCACGGGTGATATAGTTGATTATGCCTGGCACAGACCTACGAATATAGAATGTGTGTCTGTCATGTTTCACGTCTTCCTCTCTCCTGACTTTTGTACACACAGGCCCGCACTCATCGTTTGGGATCACCTGAGGCGCTGGAGCGGGTGCAGGGCCAAGGCTTTCTGTCTGTGCTGGGGACCAATATCTGTCGTGTCCCTGCTTTGCACCAGTTCCCTCTGGTGTGTGGTAGAGCCAGCATTTGGACCCAACTCTGGCCACTTTCTGGAGAAGGCAGTGGCACCCCACTCCAGTACTCTTGCCTGGAAAATCCCATGGGCAGAGGAGCCTGGTAGGCTGCAGTCCATGGGATCGTGAGGAGGTGGACACGACTGAGCGATTTCACTTTGACTTTTCACTTTCATGCATTGGAGAAGAAAATGGCAACGCACTCCAGTGTTTTTGCCTGGAGAATCCCAGGGACGGGGGAGCCTGGTGGGCTGCCATCTATGGGGTGGCACAGAGTTGGACACGACTGAAGCGACTTAGCACCTGGCCACTTCCAAATTCAGGGCTCCTCCAGGTGAGAGCGGGAGGAGCTGTATTTCCTGCTCTTTCTTTGGAATACCCGGCAGTCGAGCAATCTTGTCTGTAGCTGAGCATCAAGCAGACATTCGCTCTGTTTAACTTACGCGCAACCCAGAGAAGCAGCGGGGATCAGCGGCATGGGGGCCAGGAGCCCCGTCCCGGGTCTGGGCCCTTCCTCACGGTCCAGTCACTGAAGACCAGCCCCCTCGGCCCCGCGCCTCATGGCTCTGAGCTGGATGTGGAGTGATGCGAGCCGAGGTATCTGCAGTCCTGAGATATAAATAAGTCCACAGAGGTCAGTCTCAGCTGTGGAGGTGCGATTCCACTTCACTCTGTGCTCCTCAGGGGCTCCAAGCAGCGGCAATCGGAGCCTTTGCCCAGGAAGGCAGTCTGAGTCCATCTCACTGAGCTGGGTTTCCGGGGGACCAGCTGGAGATGCGGCTGAGCCAGGCTGGACCTCAGGTTGGGAGTGTGGGCTCATGTCCTGACTTTGGCCAAGGGCAAAGTTTCAGAGGTAAGAAGAGATTCTTTTAGGAAATGCTATCAAGTATGTTTTTTTGTTTGTTTGTTTGTTTGTTTTTTCCCGTCTGTCTTGGTTTTTGTTATTGTGAAAGTCTTTTTCAAAACCTGCAACCATGTCTTCAGAGTAGGTGATTAGGCCATTACAGTGATTAATTTTGTTTCTCCAGCAGCAGATTCACATGCCCATGTAGTTTCTTCTTTCCTTGCAAACCCCTCCTCCCTTAGAATGCACCCACAGTGGCGAGCAGCGGTTCCCCAGGGGGTTGAACACTGCCCCCCACCCCCAGGGCGATGACAGTGGAGCCGAGGTTGCCTCTGAGTTCACCTTGCATGTGTTTAAAGTCGAACTACTTAGAAAAATGGAGCATTCATTTTGCCAGTCCAGGAATGCTTCTTGCTTTGGGTGGGAATTCTCTTTTCCTTCGTGCACAAGGGCTTCATCCATCACTGCGCTTCCTTGTCCGATTTCATTAACCTGAGCTTGTGTTCATCTTGTGGCGGCTTAATAACCTTTATTTGTGGAATCCTTCAAAGAAAGCCTTGGTTATAAATCCCACGTCACAGAAATGAAGGCATAAATGCCAATCTGTGTCACTGCATAATATTTATTATTTTAATTAAAGAAAATGGATAGTGACATTTATTAGGTCACAAGTTACTTGTTAATGGCAACAAATGACAAAAAAATTACTGATTTTATGAGCAAATCTTGGAATGTTCCTCAATGATTATTCTGTTACGCTCTCAACGTGAGTGGTGCTAACAATGCATTGGGCACATTTTTGGAAGCTCATGCTGATTTTTGGTGAGACACACCTCCTGTAGGGGTAGGTATTGGCTTAACTGAGAAGCGAAGTCAGAACTGACTGTGAACTCAGTTCCCCGCCTCCTAACCCCCAGGTCTTTTAGCATATACTTTGACTTCCTGAGATAATTGTGTGTGTGTGTGTAGGTTACTTCCAAAGCAGAATAGCATAGTTGTGAGAAACAAGGATGTTTATCACAGTGTTGTTCGGTGTTGGGTATCACAGAATACCTAGGGGCCCCTTACTAAAGCACCCATTCAGACCAGAGACAAGTGAAAAAGAGTGATATGCAATAAAGCGGTCCAAAGGCTGGGGACTTACAGGGCCTTTAGACATGTATTATTTCACTTAATGTTCACCCTCCTGCCATGAGAAACGTACTCGCCTGTCTCCATCCGTCAGCATACCTCATCGGGATTAGTTACTTTAGGGCAGAGTTTATGGATGAGAAAACAAACTCGGTTGTTCAGTAACTTGCACGTGGCGCCACAGCCTGGACCTGGCAAAGCTGGCACGTGAACCTTTCATTTGTGTGGCTGCAAAACCTGTGATTTTATTGATATCCTGCTCTGTGCCCGAAGCAGTGTCCTCTGACCACAGGGATTTTGGCCGCGACAGTGGAGCAACTGAAGCTGGGTGGCTCTGAGGAGCTCACCGTGGCCGAAGTTAATTTTAGTTGGTCGGGGCATCTGTAAGGTTATGTTTCGCAGGGCTTACTCTCCTTTGACTATTGTCTGACTCGTCTCCTGAGTGAACAGGCTAAGGAACACCGCTGGAAGTTTAAGAAACTGATCTCTTTCACAAAGGTTGTTAGCTTGTTTACAGTCATAACTGGTTGTGGTCTTTGTTTTGATGTATATCTTGTTTTCACCCTACTGATGACTAAACATTAAAATAAAAAGATTGTGATGTTTTCACTTTAGTATGCTGGTAGATTTTTATCCCTTGAGTCCGATGACAGCAAGAATAATTTTGTTCTAAAGACAGAGTCCACATTTACAAGGTGGGCTTAAAGATAAAGCCACATGAGGAAAGAGAGAGAAACGGGTATTTGTTGAATACATACTTTGTGTTAGCCTTTATCCTAAACACTTTCCACATGTTCTAGCATTTAATCTTTTAAGATATACTCTATTATTTTCCCACTTTATAAGTGAGATAACCAAGGCTGAGAATCTTCCCGCTATACAACCCAATTGCAATGGTTGATGTGTATTCCCATGAAGCCTCTGATCCTAGGGCACTCACTGCCTGACCTTTGAGAAAAATTTTGAGGAATAATTTACATACATCAACGTGTATCTTAAGTGTGTGGTTCAACAAGTTGTGACAAGTACATACACCCATATAGCTGACACCTCAATCAAAATATGACATTTTTTAATGTCACTGCAGAAAGTTCCCTCATGCCCCCTTCTAGCCAAACCCACCACCCACAGGCATCCACTTTCTGGATTTCTTCACTATAGCTTCTTTTTCCTTTCTCTAGGACTTCATATGCATGGAATTGTATAGTGCACTATTTCAGTTTTGGCTTCTTTGATTCAGCATGTTTTTTAAAGACTCATCCATGCTGTGTGTATCAATGGTTCATTCATATTTTATCACTGATAGTGTCACATTACATGGAATGCTGCTGTTTATCAATTTTCCTGTTAATGGGTATTTGAATCCTTTCCAGTTTGGGGAGATTGTGAGTAAAGTTGCTATCAACATTTTTTCATAGGTCCTTGTGCAAATGTGTGTTTTCATTTCTCTTGGGTGAAGAGCTAGGGTTGAGATCACTTGGTCATAGGTTAGGGAGATGTTTAATGTTATAAAAAACTGTCAAACTGGTTACCAAAGTGACTGTACCATTTTATGCTCTCACTAGAAGTATGTGAGAGTTCTGGTTGCTCCATATTTGCCAAATTTTGCATGTCAGGTTTTAAAATTCGGATCATTCTAGTGGTTTGTTGATGCCTCATTTTTTTTGCTTAATTTGTGTTGCCATGATAATTAGTGAGGTTGGGCACTTTTCCTGTGGGCTTGCATTTGAATATCTTCTTTTTAGGAGCTCCTACTCAAATCTTTTTGCCAGTTTTCAAGTTTTAAAAAATTTGATTGATCATGTAAATATTATTGATTTGTAAGGGTTGTTTACAATTTGAGGGAACATTGATATCTTAACAATGATGATTTTTCAAGCCCATGAACAGAATATATCTCCCCAGTTGTTAGGAGCTTCGTTAGTTTCTCTTAGCAACATTCTGTATTTTTCAGGGTCTGAATCTTGCATACATGTTAAATTTGTTGTTGTTGTTTAGTTGCAAAATCATGTCCGACTCTTTTGTGACTCCATGGACTGTAGCCCACCAGGCTCCTCATCCATGGGATTTCCCAGGCGAGAATGCTGGAGTGGGTTCCTTTTCTAGGGGATCTTCCCGACCTAGCGATCAAACCAACATTTCCTGCACTGGCAAGTGGGTTCTTTACCACTGAGCCATCAGCAAAGCCCCATGTTGAATTTATCCTCGTATATTTTTGGTGCTATTGTAAATGGTATAATTTAAAATTTTTATTTTGTAATTGTTCATTACTGGTATGTTGGAATGGATTTTTGTGTATTTACGTTGTGTCCTATGATCTTGCTAGTTCACTTATTAATTCTAGAACTTATTTTACAGATTCCTTAAGATTTTCTATTATAAATAATTATGTCATCAGAAAGTAAAGACATTCTTACTTCTTTTAAATCTGTATACCTTTTATTTCTTATTTCTGCCTTATTGCTCTGGCTAGGACTTCCTGTTAAATATTAAGTAAAAGTAGTGAAAGCAGAAATCCTTGTCTTATTTCTCATCTTAGGGGAAAATTTAATTTTCTCTTAACAATGATTTTAATTGCAGCTTTTAAAAAATTAATGCTTTTTATTAGATTAAGAGATTTTTTTTGTTCCTAGTTTACTGAGAGTGTTTTTAAAAAATTATGAATGGGAATTGAATTTTGAACTTTGTTACAAGTTTTTCTGAATCCATTGAGATAACTGATTATAGCATATTTTTCTTTTTACTGTTGATGTGATCAATTACATTGATTTATTTTCTAATATTGGACCAATCTTGCATATTATTGATAAAAAGTATTTTTGTTGTGATATATTATCTTTTAATAAATTGCTGAATTTGATTGCAAGTATTCTGTCTAGGATTTTTATGTCTACTTCAGTGACATACCTTGGGTTGGTCTGAAATTTCCTTCCTTCCTTTCTTTCTTCCCTCCCACCCTTCTTTTTTTCCTTCCTTCCTTTTTTCCTTTTTGTATCTGGGTTATATTACCTTCATAAAATGAGTTGTCAAGTATCCCCTCCTCCTCTATTTCCCGAGTTTGTGTAAGATTGATAATATTTATTCCTTAAACAGATGATAGAATTTATCACCTAGACCACCTAGGCCTAGGCCTGGAATATTCTTTGTGGAAAATTCTGCAAAGAAACTTTTAAATTATGAATGCATTTTTAAACAGATGTAGCACTATTTAAGTTTTCCATTACTTCTTGTGAAATTCTGGTGATTTATGTCTTTCAAGGAATCTGTCTACTTCATCCATGATAAATTTATTGTGATACATTTTTCATAACAGTCTGTTATTATCATTTTAATGTCTGTAATGATATAGTCTCTTTCATTATTGATATTGATAATTTATGTTTTTCCTTTTTCTTGTCAGGTTTGCTAATAATGCTAAACTTTAAAGCTATTTTTAAAGAGCCTACTTTTGGTAGGTTTTGTTGAATTTTCACTATAGCTTGATTTTTTTATTTCATTGATTTCTCCTCTTATTATCATCTCTTAATTTATTATATATCTTTTATATATCATCTCTTTTTAGTTACTTGATTTAAACTTGTTCCTTTTTTCCAGCCTCTTCCTAGTATTAGATCATTGATTTTACACTATATGATTTTCTAATATGAATTTTTGAAGCTGTAAATTTCTAAGCACTACCCACATTTTGTGCCTTACTCACATTTTGATACATTTTTTTCCCCATTGTTGTTCAGGTAAAACTATTTTCTTATTTCTCTAGTATTTTTTTTTTCTTCGAACCATGGATTGTTTAGAATCATGTTGTATATTAAAAAAAATACTTGGAGTATTTTATAGATTTTTTCCTTATCGATTTCTTATTCAATCCCGTTGTTTCATGTTGACTTCTGTGTTTTTTTCATAATATCTAAATTATCTTAGTCCTTTAAGTCCTTACAAAAGGTTGATGTAGTAAATAATGCTGCAGTAAATATCTTTATGTGTGCATGTGACTCTCTTTGTCTTCACTATTTGCTTAAGACATGTTATCAGAAGTAAAATTATGTACTTACAGGGTATGCAATTTTTAAAATGGTCTTTTCTTTTTAAAATTTTTGCCAAGTTGTCTTTCATGTAGCTGCTACTCTTGCCCCATCTCTGTGAACAGGATTTCTATTTTCCTGGTGTTTTCCTGCAGAGATTCCTGTCTGCATGGAATACAAAGCACCAATGCCTCCTGAAGTTGTATAGTATGGCTGCTTTGAGGAACAACCCAAGTTTTAAAAACCTAGATTCCACAAGAGGTAAACAGCCTCTCCCATTTCTTGTCTCCAAAATACACTTTTATTTTCAAATTTTGTTGTTGCTCAGTCACTGAGTTGTGCCCGGCTCCTTGTGACCCCATGGCCTGTAGCCTACCAGGTTCCCCTGTCCATGGGACTCTCCAGGCAAGAACGCTAGAGTGGGTTGCCATTCCCTTCTCAAACTTTAGAGCTGTGGGAATAATTGCTACTCAAAAATTCTGGCCACATTCTAGCATCTATCCCACTTTTTTTTTTTAAATGAAGAATTTCAGTCTTTAAGAAATTTCATATTTCCATAGAAGGGCCCTAAAAATCACTTTCTTGGTGCACCTGATTTCTTGGTATCTTCCTAGGGTTTTTGAGCAATCAGGAGGCTCAGAAGAGACTCACAGATTGTATAACATTTCCTTTGTTTCCAAACATCTTGCTGAGAATGCTAAATCCACCCAGGGTCCTGAAATCTGGCTATAGGGTTTATTTACTATCAACTTCTTCACAGCTTAGTGGAATCCCCAGACCTCTGAGAACCCATATCCTCCCCCAAGTTCCAATTGTCTCTAATAGAGTCATTACATTTATAGTAAACATATCATCTCACTCCTATTCTAGGGCTAATAATTAGTCTACGGTGCAGATATACGTAGTGCTGGGATTTATAGTGATGACAAAGAAGTCTCTAAGATGTACGCCTATTTCACAGGGGCTTATGCAGCTTGTGGGTGTAAACAAGAGTTCATTAACCCTAAAAAACTTCTCATTGTAATTGCCTCTATATTCAAGCGTACTCGGCTTTTGAGTCCATGTGACTAACTTGTACTGATTGGTCTTGGTGAGTCTCACTGCTCTTTCTGCCAGATGCAGCTGAACCTGCTGCCTCTAAGGCCAGTCCAGGTTTAAAAAGAGAATTAGACACTCCCTCTCAGTGGGTGGAGTAGTAAATACTACCATGTTTAATTTTCCACAAAATGAAAACAAAACAAGAAAACTATTGAATCAGCCTGGGATTAGTCAGGAAAACAGAGCCTCCACATATATTACGGGAAAAAGAAGTTTGTTGTACAAACCTGTCTTTCACGAGTGTGGAAGAAGTCTAGGTGTGATGGTTTGGAAGCCAGATGACCAGAGATGCAGTCACTGGTGACTGAGGCTTGACACTCAGTCACACGGAGGAGTCGCAGGCCCTGGGGAAAGGCGGGGAGCCAGGTACATAGTGGCGTCCTGCGCCCGGGAGCTCACAGAGGGGTCTGTGGAGCTGCCACAGCTGGCTGTCGGAGCCCCCGGCAGTGGTTTCTGCCTCATTGCCCCCTTCCCGATTTCACATGAGTTCCTGTCATGGGAAAACCCTCACCTGCACCCATATGAGCAAGGAGTTCCCAGATGCTCTTCCTTTGAACGCTTGGCACTGCCCAGGGGCTCTGTGAGGACTGCTATGCGTCCTGTGTCAACACTTACTGGTGCTCTCTGGAGACCTTGCACTATGCTGTGACAGGAAACTATGAAATCAGAGAAACTGTAGGAAAAAAAAACAAAACAGAATGACCTGTCTAGTCCTCAGCCCAGAGACACGCAGGCCCTAGGACAGACAGAGTCTGTGTGTGATCTGGCCTGCTGGCAAGATGCTTCTGTGCTGAATATTATCCCTCTGTGGAGCCCAAGAGTGGGTTAGTCATGTGGCTTTCCATTCTAGGTGGAGAGATTCAGTTGCTTTAACATATATCCTTTTAAAACGCAAATACCCTTGAAACCATGACATGGTCTCTGACTTTAGTGTAAACTCATCTTATTGACATTGCTTGCTGACATAAACGTCCTCCTGTAAGCAGAGTTAGTGTTAGCCAGGGTGTGATGGATCTACAGCAAGACTCACTGAGCATTCTGTGAAGGGGTTGTAATGTATGTACTGGGGCCTCTGACCAGAAGAAGCATCAGATCACTAGGGGCATCAGACCTGGGCCCATGGGCAGTGAAAGGGCGGTGCTCAGGCACCCCCTGGGGCCTAGAGGCAGTGGGAGAAAGCTCTCAGAGAAGGAGGGAAGAAGATGCGCACGCCACTAATGAATGACACTGTTCTTCAAGTTTGCCCCAGATTACCCATGCATATTCAGAAAGAGCCTAAACATAGGAGAAAGAAGGCCACATTCATAGGTCCATTTGGCATCTTGAATTGAGCTGAGGTGGCAGCCAAATTGTTACATGGCATGAATTTTTGGTGATCCATTGACAGATTGTAGAATTAGGTAGAGCGGTATCCAATGGAGATACTGTGCTGTGCTAAGTCACTTCGGTCGTGTCCGACTCTTTGCCACGCTATGGACTGTAGCCCGCCAGGCTCCTCTGTCTGTGGGATTCCCCAGGCAAGAACACTGGAGTCGGTTGCCATGCTCTCTTCCAGAGGATCTTCCTGACCCAGGGATGGAACCCGTGTCTCTTAGGTCTCCTGCATTGGCAGGTGGGTTCTTTACCAGTAGCATAGCTGGGAAGCCCCGACTCAGATGCTACCTGACTGGCAATGCCATCTACGATCCCCTCCACCCTGGTTAACACGAAAGTCAACTCCAAGCCCACTGGAAGGGGTGCGAGAGTCCAGCACAGTTTCTGTCTCCTCTTCTCTATAGATGACCCGAATGCTGTGAGTTTGCCTTGCACAGCAGAAGCCAAATAGCTATGATGTCTAAGCAGCCTGTGGCAGCCTGTCGTGTGACGGACAGCTACCAGGGAAACTTCCCTCTCCCTGAGGATATCACCAGACAGCTAGCCTCATTTATCTTTTCTCTCCATCACTTTGATCAAAGCCTCTCATTGTGCGTTGATTTAGCATTTTAAGTCTTACCTTGTATACTCGAGTTCCCTTTTATTTACTTGCGCCTGTCTAAACAAGTAATGGCAGAGTTCCTTCTTGTGTTTCTTAGCCGATGAGAAACCTTGGCAGTCATCAGCATAACCTTAATAGCCATTTTCACCATCACGATGCTAATATCTATTGAGAATTATGCCCAAGGACCTTCTACGTGCTTAACATGTTTTATCTAATTCTCAAAAGAGTTCTAAACTTTGTAGCTGTTATTATGGGTTAGCTTACTTGATCAGAGTCACACCTCAGAAGCAAATTCTTAGTTGGAATTCCGAACTGAAGACTGACTAAGTCTTGTTTTGTTGCCTGATAACTTGCTAAACTTCTCAGAAACTAAGTAATTTCAGTAACCATGGGAGAGAAGTTAACAATTTCCTTATTTTTCTATTGCTTTTGAAGAATCTATAGGTACTAACTTTGTTCTTTTGACTTATATTTCATTTTTAATTCTTAAAAGAAAAATATGCAAATTTTTCTTTATCATTACATATTTCAATATTTCTTTGATTTTACTATAACTTTGTTTTTAACAATATAGATCCTTCTATGTATGCATGCTTCTGAGAGTGATACTATAAATCATTCTTATTAAATTTAAGTACATCTTCATACCCAGCTCTAAAATCTTCAATAGAAATCTGGTTTTCGTAATCTAGCCTAGACTAGATTGGAGACATGTTTCACAGATCTGTAACTCTTTACACGGGATCTTAGACTAAAAAGGGCAGGTTGGGGATGAAAAGAGAAAAGATAGTTAAGGTGGACAGCAGAGCTGTGGAGAAAAGCTTTGTGAAAAAGCCCTAGGGACAAAGGGAAGCAGAGGTCAAACTTAAGTACTCTGGGTTTTCAGTGGTGTTTCCACCTCTGAAAATGGTGACGGCTTCAGACTTGAGTTGAGGGGTGTGATAGAACCTGGAATATAAGACTGGGAGAAGGCTAAGTTTGTATGATTAATTTAGGTCTTAAGAAATATGTTCTTGGGAATATGAGGAGAGACTCATTGATAATTTTCCCATTTAAAGCGTCCGTAGGCCCTCAGTGGGACAGACTGAAGAAACGTTCCTTGTCTTTCCTCAGCTCAGGTCTCTGTCCATCCTGGAAAACCAGCTTTCAGCGCCAGCACATGCATTGCTTTGCGTTTTGGTTCCAACTGTTTGCAGCTCAATCTTTTTGTAATAAAAGAAACAGAAGTTCAGGGTCAGCTCATCTAGCTGGTTTAGAGAAAGGCTGTCTCCTGAGACACAGTGCTGAAGATTCTATTAGCATTTTCACATTTTCATGCATTGTGGACCATTTTAAAATAATTTTCGTTTTTAAAAAATTGAAGTACAGTTGATTTACAATGTTTCAGGTGTGCAACAAAGTGATGCAATCATATATTTATATTAGTGGTTGTTTGTGCATTCATTTTCAGAGTCTTTTCCATTATAGGTTATTATTAACATAACATATTGAATATAGTTCCCTGTGCTTTACAAGTAGGACCTTGTTGTTTATCTTTTTTATATATAATAGTATGTATCTGTTAATCTTCAAATTCTTAATTTATCTCTCCTCCCCTTTCCCCTTTGGTAACCATAAGTTTGTTTCCTATGTCTGTGAATCTATTTCTGCTTTGTAAATAAGTTCATTTTTATCATATTTTTAAGATTCTACATAGAAGTGATATCATATGATATTTGTCTTTCTCTGACTGATTTAGTGTGGTGATCTCTAGGTCCATTTATGTTGTCACAAATGGCATTATTTCATTTTTTTAAATGACTGAGTAATAGTCTACTGTGTATTGATGGACCTTTAAGTTGCTTCCAAGTTTGTAAATGGTGTTGTTATGAACATTGGGGTATATGGATCTTTTTGAATTAGAGTTTTCATCTTTTCTGGGTATATGCCCAGGAATGGGATTGCTGGATCATATGGTAGCTCTATTTTTACTTTAAGCAACCTCCATATTGTTTTCCATAGTGGTTGTACCAATTTACATTCCCACCAACAGTGTAGAAAGGTTCATTTTCTCATTGTAGACCATTTTTTCCTGGTAATTTCCCCCTTTTTAGTCTCTTTGTTTTCAAATTGTCTTCTTATAAGGAATTCTGAAAGAGATGGGAATACCAGACCACCTAACCTGTCTCTTGAGAAACCTATATGCAGGTCAGGAAGCAACAGTTAGAACTGGACATGGAGCAACAGACTGGTTCCAAATAGGAAAAGGAGTACGTCAAGGCTGTATATTGTCACCCTGCTTATTTAACTTCTATGCAGAGTACATCATGAGAAACGCTGGGCTGGAAGAAGCACAAGCTGGAATCAAGATTGCCGGGAGAAATATCAATAACCTCAGATATGCAGATGACACCACCCTGATGGCAGAAAGTGAAGAGGAGCTAAAGAGCCTCTTGATGAAAGTGAAAGAGGAGAGTGAAAAAGTTGGCTTAAAGCTCAACATTCAGAAAACGAAGATCATGGCATCCGGTCCCATCACTTCATGGGAAATAGATGGGAAACAGTAGAAACAGTGTCAGACTTTATTTTTTTGGGCTCCAAAATCACTGCAGATGGTGACTGCAGCCATGAAATTAAAAGATGCTAACTCCTTGGAAGAAAAGTTGTGACCAATCTAAACAGCATATTAAAAAGCAGAGACATTACTTTGCCAACAAAGGTCCATCTAGTCAAGGCTATGGTTTTTCCAGTGGTCAAGTATGGATGGGAGAGTTGGACTATGAAGGCTGAGTGCTGAAGAATTGATGCTTTTGAACTGTGGTGTTGTTGAAGACTCTTGAGAGTCCCTTGGACTGCAAGGAGATCCAACCAGTCCATCCTAAAGCAGATCAGTCCTGGGTGTTCTTTGAAAGGACTGATGCTGAAGCTGAAACTCCAGTACTTTGGCCACCTCATGCGAAGAGTTGACTCATCAGAAAAGACCCTGATGCTGGGAGGGATTGGGAGGCAGGAGGAGAAGGGGACGACAGAGGATGAGATGGCTGGATGGCATCACCGATTCAATGGACATTAGTTTGAGTGAACTCTGGGAGTTGGTGATGGACAGGGAGGCCTGGTGTGCTGCGATTCATGGGGTTGCAGAGTTGGACATAACAGAGTGACTGAATTGAACTGAACTGAAGGAATAGTTTGTGACTAAGTCATTTACATTATGCTGTGGACTGAATGTCTGTGTTTTCTTAACATTCATATGTTGGCTCTCTAACCTCTCTTGGACTTCCAAGCCTCAGAACTGTGAGAAATAAATATCTGTTATCTGAGCATCTGGGCTTCCCGGGTGGCTCAGACAGTAAAGAATCTGCCTGCAATGTGGGAGACCTGGGTTCGATCCCTAGGTTGGGAAGATCCCTGGAGAAGGGAATGGCTACCCATTCCAATACTCCTGCCAGAAAATCCAAAGGACAGAGGAACCTGGCAGGCTATAGTCCATGGGGTTGCAAAGAGTCAGACACGACAGAGCAACTGACACTTTCTTATACTATCTGAGCATCCAGTTAATAACAGTTTATTATAACAGCCCAAACAGGCTGATATACATTGTTGTAACTGAGAGTTGTGAAATCCTTGGGGGAACTAAAACCCTTTCAAATCAGTAAGAATCCATTGAGAATAGCATAATATGGAAACAATACAAGCTTTGAAGTCAAGCAGAGTTGTAATTGTATCCTTGAGTATCAGTTTCCTAATCAGAAGGATAGAGATAATTTTTTCTAAATATTCATACATATAAGATAAGTGTACTTTTTAAACACTAGCCTTGGTACATGATAAAACCTCAGTTCAGTTCAGTTCAGTTGCTCAGTCGTGTCTGACTCTTTGTGACCCCATGAATCGCAGCACGCCAGGCCTTCCTGTCCATCACCAACTCCTGGAGTTCACTCAGACTCATGTCCATCCAGTCAGTGATGCCATCCAGCCATCTCATCCTCTGTTGTCCCCTTCTCCTCCTGCCCCCAATCCCTCCCAGCATCAAAGTCTTTTCCAATGAGTCAACCCTTCGGATGAGGTGGCCAAAGTACTGGAGCTTCAGCTTTAGCATCATTCCTTCCAAAGAAATCCCAGGGCTGATCTCCTTCAGAATGGACTGATTGGATCTCCTTGCAGTCCAAGGGACTCTCAAGAGTCTTCTCCAACACCACAGTTCAAAAGCATCAATTCTTTGGTGCTCAGCCTTCTTCACAGTCCAATTCTCACATCCATACATGACCCCTGGAAAAACCATAGCCTTGACTAGACGGACCTTAGTTGGCAAAGTAATGTCTCTGCTTTTGAATATACTGTCTAGCTTGGTCACAACTTTTCTTCCAAGGAGTAAGCGTCTTTTAATTTCATGGCTGCAGTCACCATCTGCAGTGATTTTGGAGCCCCAAAAAATAAAGTCTGACACTGTTTCCACTGTTTCTCCATCTATTTCCCATGAAGTGATGGGACCGGATGCCATGATCTTCGTTTTCTGAATGTTGAGCTTTAAGCCAACTTTTTCACTCTCCTCTTTCATTTTCATCAAGAGGCTCTTTAGCTCCTCTTCACTTTCTGCCATCAGGGTGGTGTCATCTGCATATCTGAGGTTATTGATATTTCTCCCGGCAATCTTGATTCCAGCTTGTGCTTCTTCCAGCCCAGCGTTTCTCATGATGTACTCTGCATAGAAGTTAAATAAGCAGGGTGACAATATACAGCCTTGACGTACTCCTTTTCCTATTTGGAACCAGTCTGTTGTTCCATGTCCAGTTCTAACTGTTGCTTCCTGACCTGCATATAGGTTTCTCAAGAGACAGGTTAGGTGGTCTGGTATTCCCATCTCTTTCAGAATTTTCCACAGTTTGTGGTGATCCACACAGTCAAAGGCTTTGGCATAGTCAATAAAGCAGAAATAGATGTTTTTCTGGAACTCTCTTGCTTTTGCCATGATCCAGCAGATGTTGGCAATTTGATCTCTAGTTCCTCTGCCTTTTCTAAAACCAGCTTGAAAACAGTTATTTGTACCCACAGTAATGATCAATGTTTTGCTTGACAACACCAGCTGCTGGGGAGGATATGGAGCAACTGGAATGCTCATGCATGGCTGATGAGAATGTAAGTCGGTACACCACTTTGGAAGACTTTGCCACAGTACATGCTAGGGTGGAACAAAACAGAGCCTATAACCAGTAATTCTACCTCAGGTATGCACCTGACCGAAGCACATACCCGTGAGACCCAAAGCTCACGCACAATGAAGGATCAGTTTAGTGCGGCTCAGTTCAGTCGCTCAGTCATGTCTGACTCTTTGCGACCCCATGAACTGCAGCACGCCAGGCCTTCCTGTCCATCACCAATTCCTGGAGTCCACCCAAACCCATGTCCATCGAGTCGATGATGCCATCCAACCACCTCATCCTCTGTCATCCCCTTCTCCTCCTGCCCTCAATCTTTCTTTTCAAATGAGTCAGCTCTTCCCATCAGGTGGCCAAAGTATTGGAGTTTCAGCTTCAGCATCAGTCCTTCCAAAGAACACCCAGGACTGATCTCCTTTCGGATGGATTGGTTGGATCTCCTTGCAGTCCAAGGGGCTCTCAAGAGTCTTCTCCAACACCACAGTTCAAAAGCATTGATTCTTTGGCACTCAGCTTTCTTTATTGTCCAGCTCTCCCATCCATACATGACCACTGGAAAAACCATAGCCTTGACTAGACGGACCTTTGTTGGCAAAGTAATGTCTCTGCTTTTTAATATGCTGTTTAGATTGGTCATAACTTTCACAGAAGCACAATTCACATTAGTCAAAACCCCCAAATAACTCAAAAAACTGTCAATGGTAGATCCAGCAATGAGAAAGATGAACTGTTGCTGCAGACAAGCATTTGGATGAATCTCAGAAGAATAACATTGATGAAAGAAACCAGAAATAAAGGAGTATATAAGGTATGATCCCATTTATGTAAAATTCAAGGCACGCAAACCTAACCTATGTGGTAGAAATCAGGAGAGTGATTACCTTTGAGGAGTAAGTGCCTGGTGACTAGGGGTAACGGTCCAGGGACCGGTCACATTTTGCATGTTCTTAGTCATTTCTTGATCTGGTTACAAAAAGCCAGGCAGTTATTAAAAATTCTTTGAGACTCATTTATGATTTTTGCACTTTCCTGTGTATTGTTGTTTTAGATCTGTTTAAATGTGGACCATTTTAAAAGCCTTTATTGAATTTGTTATAACATTGCTTCTGTTCAGTGTTTCGGTTTTTCGGCCATGAAGTGTGTGAGATCTTAGATCCCCGACCAGGGATAAAACCCACGCCCCCTGCATTTGGAAGGCGAAGTCTTAACCACTGGACCGCCAGGGAAGTCCCTGTATTTTTATAGTTAACAAAAAGTGTCTGAAACCGAAGCTGTTATTTCTCCGTATCATTTGTTAGCTGTCTCCAGGGGGGTGTTGCTTTCATTCTCTTGTTTTGCAGCCTCTGCTCCATCCAGAGCCTCTCGCCATGAAGGCAAGCCCCAGCTCTAGAGTCCTCCACTGTCAGCTGTATGCCACCCTCCTGGATCATCTCACAGACAGCAGTGTAAAATCAGACTTGACTCTCCTATACAGCGACTCTTCTCTGCACAGGAAGGAGACGGCAGCCCTGGCCCTCAGGCGTGATGCCCTGCCAGCCCCTCAGAGCTCTTGGTTGATTGAACGCTACATCTTGCCGAGTTTGCAAAGTCCTGGATCCTGTTTAGATCTAAGCCCCTGGAGGGAGGGAGGCCCTGATGGAAATGCTCGTATTCTGAACTCAGAGAATAAAAGGGGTTTTAACTGTGTTCTTGGGCACAAGTTTATTCATGGATCCTGCTATAAACTATACTAATGGCTAAGAGAGAGGTCTTGTTCTTAAAAAGGAGATGGATTATCTTCAAAGAAAAGAAAGTCATTTGAAGCCCTAATCTAAGTTGGTGGCAACTTCTCTCACCTTGATCTCCTCTGTTTCCTTCCCATATGAAGACCTGTGTCTTTAATCAAGCACCTGGTATGTACCAGACCTGGCATGATGCTTATACAAATGTCATTTCACATTTGATCTTCAAGGAAGTTCAGCAATACAGATATCCTTAGTTCATCTGTCCATATGTGGAAATTGAATTGCATAGAGCTTAATGTCCACCTGTGGACATAGGACTATTAAATGAGAAGCGGCTGATTTTTAGGTGTACCTAAAAATGTGAGGGCCGCAGCATAGTCATACCCAAAGAGCAAGCTAAACACCATGAATTTCATGTCTTAAGAGCCGATGAGCCTCGATGCCAGGATTGTTTTGGCAGAAGGTCAGGAATAAATCTGTAGGTGAGTGGAGCTCAGCAAGCAGGAGTTGAACAAACCAAGAGAAGGCACCTTGGCATCTATACCATCTCTTCTCTTCTTTTCTTTTAGCAAGTTTCATTATTCTGTCATTGCGATTTCTTGGTGCAGGTGCTTGCCTTGGGTTCCTGGCCAGGATGCAGGCTTCCAGAGCGAGCACACACTCTTACATGCCTCATGTTTTGCAAGGTGTCTAGGCGAGGGCTGTGCGCATAATGACCCTGATGAGCATCTCACAGTCAGCTCTGGTCATTAGCGCATCTTAATGGCCATGGGAAAATGCCAGGTCCTTGGCTCTTGGCCTCTCTCTGGGACTTCTGATTCATGCAGTAAAAGGAAACCTTTAGGACATGGTGGGTTTTCTCTTGTCAAGCTGATGGGTAACTGCCACTCTGTCCTTTCGTTGCCTCAGTCACTGCTCATCGGTTAACTCATTCCTTAAAAGTCTGTTGATTAAAGATCTCCCATGATAGTGGCCCAAGTGACTAGAGTTACCACGCCACATCTCAGGGCTCCTTGCCAATTCCCTGGGCAGTTCCGCCTGCCCAATTAAGCACCTCACTTCACCCTGACTGCATCTGCCGATCCTCCTCTCTCCCTTCACCTGTTATGGAGCATTAAAGGCAAACTCAATTTTATGCAGATAAATAGAGTTTAGTGGTAGTGTGCCACATGACCTTTGAAGTGACAAGATGACATTAATTTTTAGGGATTCTACCGTCTCGGGCTGTCACTGTTGAGCATGTAACTTGATGAGAAGTGGAGGTCTCTGCATTTTGAGGACGCATCTACAGTTTAACATGCTGTTTCAAATGTAAGGAGGCTCTCTCTTTAATTTTTTTTCACCAGCTTGACAGTTTTTCAAACATATTCACTGTCAGCCCTAACAACCTGTCAACAAATGCCATTATGTGAAAATTGCCAAGACTCACTTGAAGACTGTGAATAGTGACAGACATGCCACACGGATAAGTTTCTCAAAAACCCAGGGCTGAAACTTTTGAAAGACACTCTGGCCCTTCCAAGGAAAAAATGAACAGTCAGATCTCCAGGAAAAAAAAAAAAAAACCATACACTTGTCATATCAGATATCTGTTTCTTTCCCAGGCAAATTAAGGTGTATGTGAAGGAATAAAACATACAGAGGACAATAGCTGCCAAGATCCGAGGCTGTGCCGTGTCTCCACTCTTATCAGTGAATCCAGGAAAGGGACAGAAAACCATTTTTTTTTTTCTCCCACTAGAGAATTTAAGGAGAGGTCGCCTTCATTTTTAGGTTGAATGTTTCTGGGAATAGGAACCAGGAAGCAACAGAAACCGAGATAAAGCAAAGTGAATCCCATCATGATGTGAAAATGAGGACTTGTCCTAGTATCAGAACAGGACGTATCTTGGCGGTAAAATATGGGATGGGGTGGTGGTGGGGATGCAGTGATGTAGTACAAAAAGCCTTGGATATGAAATTAGGAGATCTGGTTTTGAAGCTCAGCTCAGTTGTTTAAGCGATGTCTGGCCTTGAGCTCTTTCGTTTAACTCTTGTCTGTCTCAGATTCCTCACCCATGCGCTGGAAATGGTAATATCCACACTAGAGTGTTATGCAGAGGATGAAATGAGTTAATGTGTGAATGGGAATTTGCTCAAGACATGGAGTTGAGATCGAAGACTCAAAACTGATGTGGCAAGAGAATGTCTCATCCCCAAGGGTCCAAGATCTCATTTTGGACGTAATTTGGCTCTTCATTTGTAATTGTTTACCCAGATTCAACCCCAGTGAACTGCTGTGTATCTTGGGTGATGTTTCAAACCAAAGGCAACCCATCCATGAAGAATGGTGGTGCGAGAGGGTGGCTGGTGGCAGAGGAGAGAGGAAAGCCTCTGGACTGCAAGTGTCTAGCCCCCCTGTCCAAATGGTGTCTGTCATTCGGTCTCTCCACGGCCCTGGGGCTGCTAGGTTGTGCTCTTGCCGTTGTTTGGACATTCTTATTCTTCCTGTTTCAAACTGCAGGGCTTTACTATCTGTCTCCCTCTTACAGCTGGCGTCCCAGAGCTGAGGAATTCTCCCCTAAAGAGGAACCCACATGGGAGAGCCACGAAGGGACCAAGGGAACACCTGTCCATGGCATTCTAGAAGGGCAGGGAGGGTCTACCCTCAAGTCTTGAGTGTTTTGTTCTAAGGAAGCATAGAAAGGGGATATTTAAACAGAATTAGAGGGAAGCTTCCTAGGGACCCTGCCTAATAAGTAGAATCTGAGGTCAGAGCACATTTCTGTGCTGCAGATACCTGTGACTTTTCCTGCTTCTCCATACCTCATTTGCAAAGTCACCTTCCCATTTTCAGATATATCTGGGTGCTCTTAATCCTAGAATATCTTACATTTTCCTGCTGTGATGGAGGGGGCATCTTTTAAAAGAGATCCCTTTTTTCTTCCCTGTGGTTTTTCTTTGGACCACAAAGAAATGTTGATGCTGAATTTGTGATTCAGAGGAACGTCTTTGGGGCTACTCAGGAAATGTTGATCCAGCTGGAGGTCTCAAATGATGATTGGCTGATGCCTGTTAAGGGCCCTCAGTATCCCATGTAAAAGCCCCAGGGACAAATGCCTTCTGAACTGACTGGGTGTAAAATCCACATTTGTAGGATCATGACCCAAATTTATCATCTACACTGTGATTGAATGTGTGGATTATGGTGATGGTGCAGGGACGAATGCGAAAGTGCCAGGAAGACGGGAATATGTGGCCGTTGATCCAGCTTGGGTAACAGTTTGTGAAAATCTTGACCCTGACTCTTGTTTAGTAGATTAGATAAATAATGTCTTTCTTAACACAGCTCACCTTCTCTGAGCCTGTGTTTCTACCAACTGTGAAATGGGAATGATGTCTACGTTTCTGAGCATTTGGGGAGATGAATTGAGACTGTGTGTAAGAGGATGGAATACTTACTCTGTGACTACTTGCGGGGTCTGATCTAGGCGGGTGCTATTGCACTTCCAGCAGTTTGCTCTTGGAAACTATTTGACTTGAGGAAAAAAGTGTCTAAGACGTTCTCTGTTCTGCAAAAGTGATCATGTTGCTAATTGTGATGATGATGCTAATGGAATAATAATGACGACAGCCCTAGATCACTTATAGAATATTGACTTTGTACAGTGCATTCCCCATTGGGGAAACAGTGGAAACAGTGGCTGGCTTTATTTTTCTGGGCTCCAAAATCACTGCAGATGGTGATTGCAGCAGTGAAATTAAAAGATGCTTATTCCTTGGAAGGAAAGTTATGACCAACCTAGACAGCATATTAAAAAGCAAAGACATTACTTTGCTGACATAGGTCCATCTAGTCAAGGCTATGGTTTTTCCAGTGGTCATGTATGGATGTGAGAGTTGGACTGTGAAGAAGGCTGAGCGCTGAAGAATTGATGCTTTTGAACTGTGGTGTTGGAGAAGACTCTTGAGAGTCCCTTGGACTGAAAGAAGATCCAACCAGTCCATCCTAAAGGAGACCAGTCCTAAGTGTTCAAGGACTGATGCTGAAGCTAAAACTCCAGTACTTTGGCCACCGGATGCAAAGAGCTGACTCATTTGAAAAGACCCTGATGCTGGGAGAGATTGAGGGCAGGAGAAGGGGACGACAGAGGATGAGATGGTTGGATGGCATCACCGACTCGATGGACATGGGTTTGGGTGGACTCCAGGAGTTGGTGATGGACAGGGAGGCCTGGCGTGCTGCGGTTTATGGGGTCACAAAGAGTTGGACATGACTGAGTGACTGAACTGAACTGAACAATGCATTCTGTATGTATAATATCATTCAGCCTCCCATCACAACCAGCTTAGTTGTAATAAGTTATAAACTTCTGTTGCACTCCTTCTAAAGATGAATAAACTGAGGTTTAATGGAAGTTAATCACCTTCTCAAGGTTACACAGCTAATAAATGGAAGAGCGAGTCCCACTTTTGTCTCAGTCCAAGTCTAGAGACTAGATCTCAAAGATACATGATTTTCGCAAAGTCTAGAACTCGATTCCTAGAGTCCTTTATGCAGCTTCTGAGTTTTTCCAATTTAAACTTCCCCAGTTCTTCTTTTTGCCTTTTTGCCCTTGGGAGCAAGCCGTCACCTTGATTTTGGTTGTAATTCCCATTAACTCTAATGGTTGTCTAGCACGTCTTCCCAGCATGTTGAGATGGATATTATTTCCCATCCAATTGTTTTAATGTTGTGGGTGTTGAATGAGTCTACAAACATTTAACCTTTGGTTTCATTATAAGGCTCAGAGCAGACAGGGTGTGGGGAGAAGATAAACCAGGACAAAGATGCTGGGAAAAGATGTATTGAAGATGATTTTACGAGAGCACAGCATATGGAATAATAGAAAAATAATTACAAGTACATTTGACAAGTGGATGGATCTTTCTATTTCAACTTGGAGCATTAGATAAATATTGCCAGAATACAGAATGGAAGATGCTAGAAGGAAGAAAAACAGCCCACGTTATATAAAATTGTGATATAATAGCTCTGTTTATTTTTCCATAATTTAAAAAAGTAATAATATTCCTGAGTTTTTAGAATGGATCAGGGTTTTGTACAGATGACTTTAAATTTTTATTTATTTTCTGGTCCTCATGATAATCTTGCATGGTTTGAAGGTCTTTGGATGCCCTTGCTTTGAGTCCCACTAACAACCGCTTGTAGGTTTGCAACCTAGAGAAAGATAATTAATGCTTCTGATAATAAGGACACATTCGTACTTCATGGAGTTATTGTATGAAATATACATTATGTGAAAGTAGTTATATGTGTGTGTGTATGCATGTCTTGGACCTGATTAGGTGCTCATTAGATGCTGTTGTAATAAAACTATTATTTCATTTATTCCACATGCTTCATTAATTCCATGAGTAAGCAAAGGCTCAGAGAGAAGGCTTAAGTCTCCATGGTCACACAGCTCATTCGTGGCTGGGAGGGGGGCATGCGGTAGGGTTTCCTGATTCCCTCAGTGTCCATTTTTATTGGTTTTATAGGGCATAAACAGTTGGGAAAATGTGGTTTTCTGATTCCACTGATAAAGTCTTCAGAAAGCCATTCCCAAACCTTTCTCAGCTGGATCAAGCGGTTTCTGAGAACATTTCCATCCACAGCCTCACCTGACATCCCTCTCTTCCAGCTCACGGGGGCAGCTGCCCTCCCAGTCCCTGTGTATCCCTAACCTTGTGCCTGTTTTGCTTTCAGTGGGAATCAGGCCCCTGAGGTACCTTCGGTTACTAAGGCTTCGGGTTGGTGTGCTGAGCTACCTTAGTGCTTTTGACTAACCAGATCCCTTTTTGTAACCCCCATCCCTCTCCCCAGAGTCTCAGTATGGGACCTCGAGTAATTGCACATTGCCACAAGCCGCAGTTTTTCTCAGCCTATTGTCATCTCTGATGTCTTTCTGGAAGTTCTGTTTGGACATTGGACCTCATGAACTGGTCCTCCAATTTTCTTCATTTTTCTCCACTATATTCCATTTTTCTTGTTGTTTCTTTCTGAGAGATTTCCTATACTGTATCTTCCAGTCCTTCTATTGCGCCTACCCACCCCCACCCCCCTGCCCCATTTCTGCTACCAAGCTATCCAAGAGTTTTTCTTTTACTGTTTGAATGTTCCCTTTGTAAAGCGTGTTTCCTCTGCAGAACTCGCTGTCTTTGCTTCAGGGTTACTCTATCTTCTCTTGCTTATCTGGGTATAATGATGATTTTGACAATGTTTTCTTTCTCTGTATAGTCTTAAACTTCTTGAAGTTGCATTTTTCTCTTTTTGTTTGCATTTTTCCTCAGATAATCCAAGTAAATCCTTGATTAAGAAGCGATGGGTCTGAAAAGCTGATTGGAAACTAAGCATGTGTAAAGCTTGTCTCCTTTCAGTTTCACTGTGGAGTGGCCTGAGTGGACTCTGAGTAATCCGAGTGATCTGAGTAAACTCTTGATATTAGTATCTGTATGTTTTTCCCCCTGAGTTGGTCAGGTATCCCTGAGAAGAGTCTTGATCTGATTAAATGGGTAAAGGTCTGGCTGCTGGTGTTTTGGGAGCCAGAACTCAGTGGAGGAAGGGGTTGGGGAGTGTCTGCTTTTGGCGCGCTTCTGTCCATTTGCTCCTCTCCTCTCTTAATGAGACCCAGGCAACCTCCTAGTCCAGGTAGATGCTTTTACTCTCTGCCAGGAATGAACGTTTAGTCTCCTGGAGAGGGAGGGGAGCAGTCACTCAGCGGCATAGAGTCGGGGAGTGGATCTAAGTATCTGATTGCTTCTCCATTATCTTTCACCCAATTCTGCCTAGTTTATCTCCTTCCCTCTCTTGGCGTTAGTTCCTGCTGTGACTGGTGGTGTCTGCTACCTAACCTTTTGACCATTCTGCTGTGTAAATCAGGATGTTTCTTCACAGATACCTAGAGTTGAGAGTAGTCTCTGATTGTTCACAGTTATTACGCATCCATCCATTGTCCAGTTATCAACATTCTGCTCTTTTTCGTACTCTTCTCCCTGCCTTCATGAGTTGTCTTTTCTATTTTCCTCTTAAATTCCTTTATTGTGTGTTATTTTTGCTTTTGTTTAACTGTCCTCACCTGGAACTCACTGATTAAAGTTTTCCATTAAAATTTGTTTAAGGATAACCCTCTGAAAGAATTGGAATAGAATGTGTAACTGCAAATCACTGGGGATAAGGGTGTTGAATAATATGTGGTCATTCAACTAGAAGCTAGGAAAGGAGAAAAAAGAAGCAAAGAAATTACTCAGAATTAGAAATTAGAATTAGGAATTAGAAAACAAAATAAGATGATAGAAAGTAACTTAAATATCTCCATAAACCAATACCTTAATTTCAGATTAAGCTTGCCGGTTAAAGGAGAATAAAACCTTAAAAAGGTTAACTAAATGCTTTTTATTAGTAGATGCATTTGAAATCTGGCTTCCCTGGTGGTTTAGCTGTGAAGAATCCATCTCCCAATGCAGGAGGCATGGGTTCAATTCCTGGGTTAGGAATGTCCCTGCCCTGAGAAGGGAGTGGCTACCCACCCCAGGATTCTCGCCTAAGAAATCCTGTGAGCAGAGGAGCCTGGCAGGGTACAGTCCCTGAGGTCACAAAGAGCCAGACATGACTTAGCAACTAAACAACAACAAAATATACATTTCTAAAATTCTTCGGTGACTCACTGCCACCACGAAGCACTACTGAGCTTTTGACATGTACACAGAGATGAGCAGAGGTCACTTCTCTTGAGTCTAAATTTTTCAAAACTGAGGGTAAAGTAGAAGGAATCTGAGGAAGCTATTAGGAGAGTGAAGGGTCATAAGATCGATTTTCCTTGTATCTGGAATCTAATACAGAAATGAGAACATGTTCAATCATTCTTATCCACTCCAAGTTTGTCTGCTTTCAGGGCATTTGGTTCTTCTTTCCAGTTTAGGGTACATGTAATGGGGTCAGCCTCATTATGGGTTTAGGCTGGATATTAGATGCTGTCTGCTGGTTGTTAATCAGGCTTAATTTGGAAACTGGCAGCCTCTGGAAGGATCATGGTATTACTTGTAAAACCTGCAGAGCTGGTGTCTGAGCCTGTTATAAAGAGGTTTACCTGTCATGTGTTCAGATGGATGTGTGAGTGTTCTTATTAACGATTTTGCTCAGGGAGGGCGTGTTTCTGAGTAGCAGTTTAACTTTATCAGACAGAGATTAAACCCTTACCATTGTGCACCTCATTGTCCCTCTTTTCTCAGCGTAGGTGAAAACCATTATGACCTCTAATATTTGGGACTTCTGTTCCTGAGACAGTAAACTGAGATGAATGTTTCCTGGTTCTGATGAGTTCAGAAAACATTTGCTACAGTGTGCATCTGATCACGCTAGTTACTGTTTCAAAGGTTTCAGTGTTGTCACCCTGCCCATGAGCTAAAGACCATCATCATTAACAAAGTTAGCAAGCCCTGATCAGACACCCACGGTCCTTAGAATCCCCTCTGTGCGTTTCCTCTAGTTCTTCTCCATATTTCCAGGCATCTGTTTTAAGGGAACACAGGGTTTGCTTTAATCAGATTAGGTAAGACTTACAGACATGGAAATGACTGCCTTGAGGGGAGAAGTCTAGCAATGCTGGATGAGTAAAAAAGATAGGAAGGTAAATTTGAAGGAGGTCTAGACTTTTTCTTTTCTAAGTTGATATTCAGAAACTAGGGACTTTCTTAGTGCAGCGTCACCTGAGACTGGTGAACTGACTTCAGCGGTGTTAAGAAGAAGTCTGCAGATTCTTTGTGTTTCGTAAAACCGTGTAGACTCGCACCACAAATTTAATAATTCAGCTGGGTGTTTATTTACTATTTAACCTGGATATCTTCAAGGACAGCACACTTTTCTCTTTTGAGATTGATATTCCCCCAATTCAGATTTGAAGAACATTTCTTGAACGGTTACACTTTCCAATTACTCTTTCACATTTCTTTGGTGAGGGTTGTGTTCATTCTTTACATATGGAAACAAAAATTCAAAGAGGATAACTGACTTGCTCGAGGTCACACAGCCAGAATCAAATCTACGTCTGCTGTTTCTGCATTCTGATCCTCGTCGCCATTTAGCCAAATATGGCTACATAGTCTGTCTTATTATTGACCTTTCTTTCATTCTGGTTTGGGCAGCTGGGTGACTCTTCCAATCAAAAAAAAAAAAATAATCTTGGAAGTTATTTGGAACCTGTAGTATTTCTTATGCAGACTAGGACTTGGGTAGAGAGGCACACAACCATCCCTGTTGGCTAAGCACCTACTGAATCTCCCACGAGAAAAAGGCTGCATGGCCTCTTCTTGAGGAGCTAATATTCTGTGCAGGGGCACATGATAAGGAAGTAAACAAATGAAGAAGCAGGTAACTGTGATCCTATGCTAAGGGCTGTGAATGCAGTAGGAAGCTGAGAAATGATTTCTTTGTGGCCGAGAACTCTGTTAAATGGGGTGGACAGAGAGGAGTGACGTTTAAGCCAAGACCTGGAGGATGAATGATTACTAGTTATGGGCCCATGTGGGGAAAAGCATGCCAGCTACAGGGAAGAGCACTGGAAAGGCACACAGGTCAGGGCTTTCATCTCGGGCAGTTTTGTTCTGTTAGCGAGACGTGACAGAGGGGTCCAGGGAGACAGTGTGTGCAGCACACCGCCTGAGAGGGTCCACTGGGCAGCCAGTCGCCTAGTGGCCAGCAAGCGTTCTACAAGGGCAGCTAATTGCGAACCACAAGATTGGTGCTCCTAGAGGGTTGATGAGACTGGCAAGTGCCAAGAATGTCGCCTGTGTCTGGAAGCACTGAGAGCCGAGGTCAGCCCTGCAGCACAGAAGCCTGTCCCCACCTGCCTGGGATGGTGGCAGGCAGCACGCATCCATTGTTTCCACCGCGGTGCCGGCAGTGAATCGCAGCTGGTTGTTGCTGAATTCTGGGACTTGCTTCTTGGAGAAAAATAATTAACACTGGCAGGACTTTGATTGTGTTAATTCACAAAAAGAAACACCCAAATGATAAATCCATAGTGGGAGAAACTGCCCATATGTTACAGATTGGCTTAACATGGTCGAGGCATTAAATAAAAGAAGTCTGGGAAACAAAAACCTTTATCAGCTTTATTAACATTGGACTCTGTGGCTTCCACTGGGGCTGACACACTTAATTAAAGATGCTCTGGTCTAATTAGGTTGCACATCAAATATATAAATACAAGCTTTTAAAAAGCCCAGTGCCTGGAGTTTGGATCCCCTCTGCTGTGCATATTTACTTCATGACAACACCAGGACCTTCTCTGGTGAGATATGGACACGGTGAGGCAGTTCCACCCTGTTTGGAAGGAGTAGGTATGTGCTTCTTTGTGCTGAACTTCTTTGCATCCAGACGAAGCTGAAGAAAGCAGACTTTGATTTTCTTTATTTTTCTTAAGAAGAAGGATGCATTTTGAAAAATTCATCCAGAAAGCCCTTTTGGCCACAGTTTTGGTACAGCATTTGTTGGCTTATTTATTTTAATCAGCCATTGTTATCCTCTTCCTCATCCATGTCACAATCATTACCTGTTTCTGAGGGTTTAATTCATATTGGTTGTTACTTTATATTAGTCAGTTTACTTACACTATTGTGGCTTTGGGAAAGTTACTTAATGTTAAGTAACTTTTTAAGTCTTAGCTATCTATTGCTGCATAACAAATTACCCCCACATTTAGTGACTAAAAGAACAAACAATTAATTATTTCATAGTTTTTGCAGGTCAGGAATCCGATCACAGCTTAGCTGGGTTCCCTGTGTCAGCTGTTGCCAGACCCGTGATCTCATCTGAAGGCTCGACTAGGGGAAGATTCACTTCCAGGTTCACTTTGTGGTTGTTGGAAGGATTTGTTTCCTCACAGGCTGTGGGCATGAGCATCTCAGTTCCTCACTGGTGGTAATGGTAGTGCTTACCTCACTTATTTCTTGTCCCTCACAAGGTTTAAAGTCTTGTGACGATTGTTCTTCAGTGCCTGAAACCAGCCATTTCATATATCCTGTCTCGTTTTCTAGGTGTGCACGCTCTATGGAAAGTCCTATGCTGCCTATATCAACATGTTCAAAGTGCACATTGAAAAATCAGAGATAGCTATACACTTTGTATAGTAATCTACATTGTTAAAAAGTGAGACTGTTCAAGTAAACCTGGGGTGTATCCACTGAGGAGACCAGAAAAGGTTGACATTTGGGGTTTCTTACCAGTCTCATCAGTCAGATTTACTTGAGCCAGTGACCACCTGTATCCTCCAATACTTGCTTTCTAGTTCTAAAACAGAACATGATGAAACCTAGTTGTGAGGCCTAGCCAGCTCTGAAGAAGGGAGACCTGCAGAGGGCTTCTATGTAAGCCTCCCATCTTGGGGTAGAGAACAAAGTTTTTCTGAAATTAATCTTGTTTTTTTTTTTCCTGGGAGAGTGTTTCTTAGCGCTTCAATAATCCATGGACTCCAGTAAGAACACTACTGTTTCAATCGATCTGTAAGTTCTGTGAGTCCCTACCTATCTTCAGTTTACCTGTTGCCTCTGATGACATCATCTGTCTGATGTCCTGGACAAATCTGGTAGTGAATATATTTACCTAATGCACCAGGACAGAATGGAAGCCAAGACTGGGTGAGCAGGCCTGTGCTCCGCCATAGTTACCTTGGAGGGGCTCTTTCCCTTGCCCAAGAATCACCTGAGTGTGATGTGAGGAATGGATGGGTCAACAACCACCACCTCGTGTCCCAGGTTCCAGTGCAAATTCCCGGCCAGACTGGCACCCAGGAATGTCTCTGTCTCTTTCCTGATTCATCCTCTTTTCAACAACCTCCTGCAGCAGTATTATCTCATTAAGTCCCATGAACCTCAGCAGCCAAGGAATCCCATGAGATGCTTAACCCACCTGTCCTTTCAGGCTCGTCTGGAGAATCAGCTGACCTCCCCATCCCCAACCCACATCCAAAATAGAGCTGTCCACTGCTTCCTTCTCTTGGGGTCTTGAGAGCCGACAACCATTAATAAGTGATTTTCTATTTGCTTGTTTATGTCTGCATCCTCTATTAGTATGTAAGCTCCATGAATATGTGGGATGCTGTTTGTCACTGTTGCCTCACCGCCCAGCATAGGAGTTAGTATATAATGGGCAGCCAGGAACCATCTCTACTGTAGTTTGAATAAAGGCATGGAAGGTTATACTCAGCTATACTTCAGTATTAAGACCTAATTTGGTCTTGGAAGGCCTGAGATAAAATCCCAGCTCATTAGCTTGGAGATTTTGAAAGTGTCTTTCCTTCTTAGGAGCCAAAATCGCCACTTCACTAGCTCTTGAGGAGCTCACTGTTGCTATGAGTTTTGAAATGAGAATATTTCTCATGGAGGGCTGGAATTTGGTTCATGTTTGGTAGAACCTGAAGAAATTTTCAGTCTGACATGCCCGTGTCATTCCCTCAAAAAAATTAGCCATTGATGTGGTGTACTCAAAAGTGCCCTAAGTCAAAATCTAGGTTCGTATTCTGGCTCAGTCACTTACCATTTTGGTGTCTTCGTTAGTCACTTAACTTCTTTGAGCTTTGCTTCCCTCGTTTGTAAAAGGGGGCTAATATTATCTCCCACCTCCTGGAGTTGCATGGAGGTGAGTTAGTAAAGAATCCATAGAGAATTCACAGCACTGTGGTGTGTAGTCGGCTCACCATACTGGACAATCTCAGATGCATTAACCCATATAGAGAGCCACATGGTTATTCAGCCTTAGAGGTGGTGATGTTAAAATGGTTTAGAATGCAGGCAGACTTTAGAGTACAGACTTCTTACTGTGGCTGAATTCTTGGAGCATAATAGTAGCTGCCTCTAGATTTGTGTTGAGAGGGATTCTGAAGTTGCCTGCAAACTCAGAGAAAAGGATGCCATGATGGATTAGCAATCCCTGCCCTGGTAATAGTGGCAGTTCATACACTAATCTCATCTCATCACATCTCATACACTGATCATCTCTAAGTCTTCTTAGTGAAGCCGTTCTGGTGGTCCAGTGTGGGGTGAAGGATGAGAAGGATGAGAGATTTGGGCATGGAATGGGGAAAGAATAAGAAGGGAGGTTTGGGCAGCTCTCCTCAGGGAGATGCTGTGTCCCAGACCTCCTGAGTGTACCTCCCCCTGGTGGCTCACCGGTGTTACCAGGCTCCTTCAGAGTGGGGAGAGGCCACATCCAGACTCTGTGTTTAATGAGCCCCTCTTTGTTGCTCTGTTTGCGTCTGCTGTGGACTCTGAATTTGTTTGCTCAAAGTTTCAAGGCTCATTAAGCAGGCCAAGTTGGGCTTTCCTTAAAGAGCAACTAGTTGCTTTTTGGATGATCATTGGCAACCTTTTCCTCTGATTTCTTTGATACTCCTCATCCTGGCTCCAGGCATCACTCTTCACTGGTTCTTAAGCTAATTGGAGGATTTTCATTTTCTTGAAGGTGGTTGACTTTTATGCCAGCCCTGCTGATGACCTGCAATTATTAACCAGTGTAACAGAATGGGGACGGGGAACGTGAACAAGTAACTGGACACATTTGTGGAAAGAACTCCAAAGCAGAACACTTTCCAGAGGCTTGTCTCAGTGAGGTGAAATAAGAATGCATGCAGAAATGCTTGGGAAATTTAAAATTACCTTAGAAACGTGCACCATTTTGTTGTTTTTCATACAGGATCTTATTTTTTTTTTAAAACATGACTTTTCCTCCTGGTGCTTTGCCTCACAAGCTTCTTACCTTTCACATCTTATCATAAGCGTCACCACTTCAGCGATGCCTTTTCTGACACCCTCCACTGCTTGGGCTTCCTTTGTAGCTCAGTTGGTAAAGGATCTGCCTGCAATGCAGAAGACTCGGGTCGATTCCTGGGGTGGGAGGATCCCCTGGAGAAGGAAATGGCAACCCACTCCTGTATTCTTGCCTGGAGAATCCCATGGTCCGAAGAGCCTGGTGGACTACATACAGTCCATGGGGTCGCAAAGTGTCAGACACGACTTAGCGACCATACCACCACCACCACCACCACCTCCACTGCTTGCTGTTGCTCTAAGAGATTATCGACTGCTGAAACAACTGGTTATGAATGTGTTTAGCAATTCCTTGCCTATTTATTTCGTTTCTTCCACTTTAAGATTCATGAAGGAGGTCGGGTCAGTGTAGTTAACCAGTTTATCCCCAGTATCTAGTATATACTTGGCACATAAGAAGTGTTTAATAAATGTCTGTTGAATGAAAATGAAAGAGGAGAGTGAAAAAGTTGGCTTAAAACTCAATATTCAGAAAACGAAGATCATGGCATCCGGTCCCATCACTTCATGGCAAATAGATGGGGAAACAGTGGAAATAGTGAGAGACTTTATTTTCTTGGGCTCCAAAATTACTGCAGATGGTGACTGCAGCCATGAAATTAAAAGACGCTTGCTCCTTGGAAGAAGAGCTATGACCAACCTAGACAGCATATTAAAAAGCAGAGACATCACTTTGCCAACAAAGGTCTGCCTAGTCAAAGCTATGGTTTTTCCAGTGGTCATGTATGGATGTGAGAGTTGGCCCGTAAAGCTGAGAGCCAAAGGATTGATGCTTTTGAATCGTGGTGTTGGAAAAGACTCTTGAGAGTTCTTTGGACTGCAAGGAGATCCAACCAGTCCCTCCTAAAGGAAATCAGTCCTGAATATTCATTGGAAGGACTGATACTGAAGCTGAAACTGCAATACTTTGTCCACCTGATGAGAAGAACTGACTCATTGGAAAAGACCCTGATAATGGGCAAGACTGAAGGTAGGAGGAGAAGAGGACGACAGAGGGTGAGATGGTTGTCACTGACTCAATGGACATGAGTTTGAGTAAGCTCCAGGAGTTGGTGATGGACAGGGAAGCCTGGCGTGCTGCATGCAGTCCATGGGGTCACAAAGAGTCAGACACGACTGAGCAACTGAATTGACTGACTGACTGAATAAATATTTGAGACAAAACATGATATAGCAATGGGCTTAGTGCAGGACTGAAATAAATGGAATGATGGGTCACGTCCTGGTTTCATCTCTCATTAGCTGTGTGATGTTAGAGAATTTACCTTACTTCTCATTAATAAAGAGATAAAAATCAGAAGGAAGTGATGAATATAAGCCAGTGTGCACAGTAACAACCTAAGGTAAAGTCCTTTATAAATATTAGCTATTATTATTATTAAAATGATTGGATATTATTTCCTTATTCATTCAACAAAAATTCACAGAGCACTTATTTGTTATGTTCTGGACACTGCCAGGAAGGTTTCCTTCAGAGAGGACCGAGCAGCTCAGGTGTGATAGCCTTCATTCCTCCCCTTGCTACTCTTGTTTCCCCCATGTAACTGTTGACACGTTCCTCTTCCTCTCTCCATACATCCGAATGACTCCCGAGCCCTACAAATTCAGCCTCCTAGATGTCTCTCGAGTTGGTTCACTTCTCTCCATCCTCACCTGCAGTCTCCAAGGTCAGGCTCCCATCGCCTCCATGACCACATCACCTTCTAAATCCCATCTCCCTTCACTTTCATTGGCCCTCCGCACAACATCAGAGTGATTGCTCTGAAACTTAGTTTGGGAATTAGGTCCAATCTTGAACTTCTGTTAAGTATTTGAAATGAACTTGCTCCCTCTGTCTGAAAGATGAATGTGCCATCAGATGAGTCAGACATTCAACTCAGGTTCTCATCTGGCCTTCCTCACTGTTAAAGGACCCTCCTAGCTTGGGATCTGTTTGCACCCTAGGGATCCTCTTCTCTCTTTCCTCCCTGGCCACCATAGATATGAATAATTCATACTGGAGCCCAGTACCTAATAAGCTCTTCCTGAATACTCTCTTGAGAGAGGCAGCTTTCTATCTGGTCTCTGCCTCTTTGATGTGGCAGAAAGAAATTGGAGATCAAGGGTAACAGGAGCCTCTTCCTCAGGCCCTAGATTCAGACAACCAGGAGAATGTTCTTTAGAAGAAACATACCATTAAAAATATTTATTTTCTAGCAAAAATGCATGGTGAAGATGCCTTTTCCTTTTCCAGGGCCACTGTTCCCTGCCAAAGCACACATCTGAGGGGGACTAACCTCCTGCCTTAGAATAAAGAGAAACAAATAGCTTAGAAACACAGCTCCAATTACATGACAAATTTCTAGAAGACCACTGATACTCTTCTGGGCAACTGATGAATTCTCACACCACCTAGAATAAATTCTTACCAATTTCATGCTCTCCCTTGTAGATACCACTCCACCCCCCAATCCTTTGAGATTTTTACTATTTACCCCATTTTAAAAATGATGAACTTGAGGTAAAGAAGATTAAGAAATGTTCAAACTTATTTCCCTGTGTCAGAGCCAAGATTTAAACCTAGGTCTATGTCTACGACACAGTTTCTTTCTGTTCTGATTCTAAAACAAAGAAAATAAAACATTTAGTTAATCATATAAAACAACTTTTAATCATGACCTTTAAATAACTTTCCTAATCTCTTCACTATGGGAATATTTACAAAGAGCATTTTCAGCTTTTTGGGAGGAATTCTGAGACTGGGTAGGAGACATTGACCCCATTCATCCACCAACACAATATGCCGAATCTGTTTTGAGGGTAGGGGAAAAAAGAGAACAAGAGAAGAATCCAGAGGAGGGGCAGCCACTGAAAGAACTTAATTTTGTAAAGTTATAAAACAATACATATGCTCATAATACACATTCTAGATAACAGAAAAGTACAAGAAACAACGAACACCATATTTAATCCCATGCTAAGATGTGGTAGGCAGCTGTTACTTGTCTGCTTAGCCCCTCATCCTTGCTTCCCCCATTGCCTTCAGAAACTTAGTCTTTTTTTTTCCTGGTAATTTCTTTTCCTACTCCTACTTTAAGGTTCCCTAGAAACTTCCATTTTCTCCCATGATTCTTATACTCCTCCCACGGCCCCCTAGTAGCCATGGGTGATTGGTTTGGGAAGAGAACCTGACTCAAAATGGGCTAGTCACAGCCCTTCCCTTGGATTTTAAACCTTGGGCCAGAAAGAGCATCTGTTTTTCTCCACTAGTGGAAGGTATGAGATGGAAAAAAAAATTATTTTAGATATTCAGTACTTATATTTCTACAAGGTGGTGGAAATCAGTTTGTAGTGATCAGTAGTAAGTATCCTGCCTAGTCTAGGTTCAGTTCCTTACTGTACTCTTTGCCGGCTGCGTGACACAGGCAAGCCGTTCCACCTTTCTGTGCCTCGGCTTCTTCACCCGTAGAAAGGTGCTGTGCTGAGGATTCGGTCAGTTAGTAAACGTGAAGTGCTTGGGCCACTGGCGTGCACTCAGCAGGAGCGACATAGATGCTCACTGCTGCTGGCAGCGGCAGTGCACGGAGCAGCTGCAGTGGTCGTGGTGGTGGTATGTGAAGACAGAGGCCAGAGTGGGTGAGGGAATCCTGGGGGCGCTGCTGTTCCTTGGTTCAAGTTTGCTTCTAAAATCTCCTGCAAATTTGTCCTTCCCAGGGCTCAGTCTTTCAAACTGTCCTGGGACTCTGTGAGTCAAAATATTCCATTTTTATCTAATCTGGTTGACTACAGTTTCTTACACTTGCAACAAGAGTGTAAAACTAAATTTATTGGCACTTGGCGTGTTTAATATAAATGAGTTAATTATAAAAGTAATATAACAATTACTGCCATCCATTAATTAGAAATAAAGTTTAATATTTTGACTTTGTGTTTCATATTTTTATTTTTATAATTATTACATAAAATGTGACAGATATTGTTGATGCCTCCTTCCCCCCCGCCAGAGAAAACTAGTATCTTGGGGAGTATGCTTCACTTCTACAGTTTCATACATATATTACGTGAGTGTGTATCAGCAGATGATACCTGGTATTGAAATGCATTAGTGGTGCATTACACAGTGCTTATCTTTCTGAAATTTGCTTTTAAAATTCAACATACTTACAAATCAAGTTCTTCCATTTTAGGTGTTGAATTTTTCATTCTTTGAATATAACATAATTTGTCTCTTTCTTTCCTCGTGAACACTTAGCTGCTTTTCTCTTATCTATTTATATATTTACTAATTTTGCTCTCACAAATCATTAGCATGTTTGCTAATTTCTTCTTATCTATGTGTGTGAGCATTGCTTTGAAGTACATACCTAAGAAAAGCGGGATTAATGGCTGACAAGGGTTGAGTGGTTTTTTTTTTTTTTTAACATTACTAGGTGTTGTCAAATTGCCAAAGTATACATTTACCAGTAGCACGTACATGATCCCTCCAACATTTGATATTATTATTTTTAAAAATATGCCAATCTTTAGGGTGAAAATGAACTCCTGTATCTCTTGTCCTTTTTTCTATAGTATTGTTGGGTTTTCTTTCTCTATTTATAGAAACTTCAAATATACCTGAGCTGTTCACTTTATTGTGATATGGATTGCAAATATTTCCCCCTGTTTGTCATTTGCTTTTTACTTTGCTTTTTGTTCTCCACATGTTAAAAACGAGTTTGCTATTTTTTCTTTGAACTGTTCCCCTCATCATTCATTCCCCTATTCCACCCTTTTGACCTCAACAATCACTGGCAAAGAGATAAATTTAAAATGCTGAGTTCTCGAAAAGGCAGAGACAAGGCCATTCTTCCAGGAAGCTATGATCACCTTAAGGAAAGGGGCTTTCTGTGACCAGGGACTGCAGGTTTAGGAAGAAACCTACTTTCTCATGAGGACTCAGGAAGGAGCTCTGGAGAATCCACATTGCTGGAATTACCTGAGTTGTGGAAAGAAGAGTGAGCTGATGCTAGAAGCTGGGGTTTGATTTCACTTTTGTGACTTACTGACTCTGTGACTTGGGTCAAGCCAACCCACCATCACTGAGCCTCATGTCACCTCCCTCATGAGATGGTGTTGTCACTGAGTGCTCAAGGATGTTATGGCGCCTTGCATTTACTTAGCCCTGGCTGTTGGTGAGTTGAGAGTGAAAAGATGCCCCTTTTCCATGACATGGATGGAAGAATTTTAACTTATTTCTTTCCTGGTTATCATTTTGCTACTCATCAAGGGCAGCTGATTAATTTCTCCTTCCTCTATGTCTGTGGTTCTTTCCAGCAAGCAAGCAAGTTTCCTTTTTTGAAGTCCTTTGCTTCCCGTCAGTTCACAGACCTCCCATGGAATACCTCCCACCAGCTTCCAGGCCTTGATATTTCACAGCTGAGATACAAGCGCCTTAGGTAGTCAGGAATGCCTGCATGCCTTCTTCTCAGCCACTGCTGGGAGATCTCATGGTTTTATCGCCTATTTACTCCACATCTTAGACATTGTGCCTGAAATTATATCATTGCCCATTTTGCCTTCAGTTTAAATATGAAACTAACATGAAAATAATACAAATTGTGAAAGAGAAAGCAAATATTCTTGGGGTTATTTTACAACATGTGTCCGGGCCCACTCGTCTTGTGTGTATTTAGTTGGTCCTGTTGGTTCTGCATCCAAAGTGTCTGTTCCATCCAACCAGTTCTCCCATTGCCACAGCCGCCTCCTTGGCCCAAGCCACCAATGCATCTTGCCCGTATTACTGCAAAAGTTTCCTAGCTGTATTCACCTCTTATTCACTTGCAACCCAGTTCCTTCCAGAAGCTGACATGAATGTATCACTACCTGGCTGGAAACAATTCAGTGTCTTTCCGATATGCTTAGAGAAGTCCAGCGCCTTGTCCCATCTGCAGGCTATGTATGCTCTGATCTACGTCTCTGACCCCCACTTTGTTTGGTGTCCCCATCAGTCAAGCCAGCCAAGTTCCTTCCTGCTTCAGAGCCTCGGGGCTGCAGCTTGCTCTGCCTGGGATGTTCTTTAGGAGTGCACTCTTGTTGCCGAGTCTGCCTTATTCCTGATTTTGCTCCAATGTCAAGATCTCGAAGAGAACTCTCCTGACCATTGTATCAAAAGCAACTCCCTGACTCCACTCACTCTTCCAGATGGCTCGGTTTTATGTTCTTCGTAGTTTTTACAACTTGCATCTTATTGAAATGTGACAGCTGACTCACAGCCATATCCCCACTACCTAGAACTCTGCGGAGTATACATATTAATAGTCCACCCATGACGTGGACACACCTGGACATCCAGCATCCAAAGAGGCCCAGTAACACGTGACATCTTTGCTGAGTGGAAATCCCACGCGCTGGGCTGTGGCCCATTCAGTTCACCTAGCTTTCATGGAGCTGCCGAGGCCTCTCATGTGGGGTTCCGTTTTGCAGATGAGGACACCTTGCTAGACTGTTTGCTAAACGTTGCATTGTGGCTGAGGCAGGCCAGGAGTTGCTGCTCCCGACTTCCAGTGCAGTGTTTCTGTGAGTACCTTTCCTCCTGCTCTGGACTGCAGGCAGAGAAAGGGAAGCTGAAATAAAAATGGGTCGTTTCTGCAGGGCATATGACCCGAAAAGTAAGTTTTCCAGAGGCTTAAAATAAAATTAAATGCCCAAATTGAGATTGGAACAGAAAAGTAAGCAAACGTTCATTTCAAAGAAAGAAAAAATATTTATTTATTTGTAATGCCTCAGTCAGAAGAAGGAGGGAGATGGGCTGCCAAGCTCCGGCATAACAGTGTTTCACACGCTGCCTGCTGGAGCTGTTTCCTTGACTTCAGCGGCTCGTTTTTTATGTGGCAGCTGGGGATGGGGTTGCAGTGGCGTCGGCTCTTGGTTTTCTTGGTCGGTTAAAGTTAAATTTAGGAAGGGTCAGGGCTTTTAAAGGTCTGTTTTTGCTTCTCCCCTTCAGCCCTGACAAGGCTGCTCGTGGGAAACATTTCACCGATTTTTAAGGAAGGTGAGCGAGGTGCTGGCGTCTCAGGAGTGTGGACGCCTGTTGACCTTTCCTCAAACCCCTGTTCTCAAGCCCTGTCTCCTCCTGGCCATTTCTCACTGGCTTCATCACAGCTGAACCACAGAGAAAACAAAACAGACTTGAAATCTGCATCCTCCAGACTCATACACAATAAATACTTAGGAACAAAAGTGGTAGACTTTAGTCAGACCGGCAGGTGAGCATGTATCCTTGACATTGCCGGTTAACTAACGTCTCCTCTAAGAAATCTGCTTTTGCCTCCACAGACTATCGTGCTGCAGAAACCATTTTATGAGCACTTTATCATTTTATGGCGTTCTTTTTAAAATGTTTATCTCAATAGGCTTTGGAACTGGAAACAAAATCACTGATTCCTTCTCTCCCCACACCCCACACCCTCCACCCCAGGAGATAGCTTCAGCTTTCTGATTTATTTTACTTTTAATAAAATATTGAATGTCATTTTCTCTAATTATTTCTTATTGAATGTACTCCTTAAGTCCCCCCTTTTTCAAATAAAAAGAATAAAACCGACCATGTAATAGGACAATGGTTCTATCACTACTGATAATTATACATGTTGTTCTCCTTGTAATTGCCCTGGTTTGAACTGTGCTTATTTTAGCAGAAAGCGTTCATTATTTTATCAACAACTGGCAGACCCCGCTGGTATTTACTGACTTTTCTTTAACCAAAACAAGGATTATAGCTCCTATCCATGGCTCAGCTGCTAAATCTTTGCTAAGAAATTTGGGAACCCCTTTTGAATGAAACACTGTACAAAGCTTTAAGCACTCTTTGCAACTGAGTTGTATTAAATGATAGACAAAAAAAGCCCTCTGAAGAATTGGTGCTTAATTACAACTTAATTAGCATAATTATGCATGCTAATAGCATCTCAAATGAATAGCAGTTGTCAGGAGGTTGGGACCATCTGTAAGAATGTCGGATTAATACATCATTTTTTATTTCTAACAACGCTGTAACTCTTTCCCTGAAAGTGATTTTCATTAATCAAGTTCATTTTTATTATATAGAAAATTTGGCATTTTTCATTATGGGCCATTATCTGTTTCCCCATGCAGCCCTAATACAATACTAATGAGCCCCTGTGTGGCCGGTCCACACTGACAATGGTGGTACAGGTGTATTATTATAATTGTTACAAACAGCACATTGTACCTCTGGAGTAGCGGAGTTCTAATCTCCCAGCACCCGCGTTTCCACTTGGTACCTCCCCGGGGCCTAGTACAATTTTCAGAGCTTTATGAAAAACATACATGTTTGTGGTTACAAAGAAGCTATTTAAAGAGAAAGAGGCCCATGATTACCTGCAGCCAGGATGCTGTTTTGCTGAGAATCCCTTTTGTGGAAGCAGAAAGCTTTGGGGGCAGAAGGAGGTCTGTGCCTGGGCCAGCCGCACTCTGGGGAGGAGGAAGGCAGCGGCTGGGAGGCCCGGGCATTTGCTGCAGAATTGCTCCGTTCCGTGCAGCATCACTCATTGCTAAACATGGCCATAAAGCCGCAGGGGGGACATGTGTCTTCATGGTTCCTAGCCCCAAGAAGCACCCCAAATGGCAATCTCAAAGTTCACATCTGGAGCCACACACACATGTTACAGCAGGCTCTGTAAATATCTGGAGTCTGTCTCGTCTCGGAGCTGCCTTTTACTCTCAGCCTGGGCTTTTGATCGTTTGGAGGGTTTATCCATGCTCCACCTCCGCCCTCAAGGAAACCCCCTGGCCTTCTCCCCGGACACACATCCACCCAGGCTCTTTCTACTCTGTTCCTTTCCGAGGAGCCTCATCTATTCTTGCACCCACACCCCAGCCTGAAACCCAGGGTTGATGCCAGGGTCCTTCAGTGCTCTTCACCCATTACCAAGCTCAAGGGGAGCATTAGCCTCATCCACTTCATACAAATGCAAAACAAAATGGCTACAGCTTTATTCTAAACCTCAGTTCCAGGGAGTAGGAATAAGCTACTTGCCGTGTAGCTAAGCCCCATGGTCCAGAGGTGAATAAAGACCCCTTCCTTAGGCATTGCAAGCTCCATGGGGGCCGGGGGGGAGCTCTCTATGGGGCCAGTGAGGCATGTTTATACTTTGCACCCGCAGATGGGAAATAGGAGTGCTGGAGAGAGAGGCTCATGGCCTTGGTGGGGTCAGAGAGTACGGGGAAGGCTGCGGGCACCTCCCTCACTCAGGATCCAAGTGAAGGTGAATCTGCCAGACCCTGCTCTGGCCATATGTCCCAGGAAGCACACTGTTTGTGGAACATGCAGTCTGTGGAGCAGGGATACTGCCTAGGACATTCTTATGCTAAAACAGTTACTTGTCATCTATGTGGTTTTATAATTTCCTAAGTCTGGAAACACTGCTCCAGAACCAGATTGCCTGACCTTGAATCCTGGCCTTGCCCTTACAAGCTGTGTGACTCTGAGCCCCTTTCTGAACCTCTCTGTGCCTTGTCTCCCCTGTAGAATGAAGATGGTGCTAGTGGCTTTGAAAGGTTGTTGGGAGGATTAAAAGATTCTTAAAAGGTCAAGCATCTAGCGTAATATTTGGCAAGAAGCCCTCATGGAGTGGTAACTATTAATGTTGTCTCCCGAGAACTGCTTTCTTGGGTCCCGAGATCAGGGGTAAGATGCCACTAGCAGTCTCAGTGGAAAACAGGAGGGCAGCTGTTGCAGGTGGGGCCAGTGGGGTCAGAAGCGGTGCAGAACGACAGTTCTGAGCACAGGCTTTGGAGCTCAAGGGGTCTGGGTTCCCAAGGCCCCCAGTTCCTAACAGCAGGCTCTTCCACAGACTCTTTGAGGTGACCTCCTGTGTCCTTATTGACAAAGGGAGTTATACATGGCCCCTGCCTCCCAGGGCTGCTGGGAGGACCACCCAAGATATGTGTAGATTGCTCAGAACAGTGCCTGAGGTGTAGACAGGACCTCTCCCCTGGAACCCCAGCCTAGTGGGCCAAGATTCTTGTTCCATGCCTGCCACATATTGTGTAAGCACTGTGACTCTAAGCAAGTTCCTCGACCTCCATGCCTCATCTTCCTCCTCTGTAAATGTGTACCATAGTATGACTGACGCCCCTGGGTGATGATCAGATGAGCCTAGCACTTGATTAGTTGCTAGGATAAGATGCTGGGGTTTCAGCAGCTGTGATTCCTTTTCTCCTGCAGACTCTCCCCTGTTGGCCCTGGTTTCTCACCAGAGTGGATTCTCAGGCAGGGTGTCTGCGGGCTTACAGCGAGCTGCCACTGGGAGATGCACTGTGTCCATGACAGCTCCAATCAGCTCGGAACAAAAGAGCGCCTGGCAGTCCTGCCGACCGCCTTTTCTCGGGGGAGTAGGGTTCTCCCGAAGGTCATGGGTGCTATGCTTTTGTTTCTTGTTGCTTATGGAACAACTGGCTTTGTGCTCAGGTTTGCGCGTGCATACACAGATACGCCCTGTGGTCACTGTCCTGCGTGGGCCCAGGTCTGCTGTTTGCTCCTCTGCACCCACGGGGTCACCCTGAAGAACACAGGTGTGACCTAAAGGAAGACATCTCCCTCCACACTCGAGAGGGGAGAGACCTTGTTATATTCCTGATAAAAAAACTGGTAGTAAAACCTATTGAAATAACTGTGAGACCCTTCTTAAGCGCTCGCTATTCACTCCACCACCCATTCAGGTACCCGTGGATTATTTTAGCAAATCTTTAATGAATCACTTTTCCCTGCAAAGGGAGGAAGGGTCATCCTGTGGGACTCTGTGGGGAATGGGTTTTTTTGTTCTCCATGGAGCTTTTGACCTAGTTGAGGATGGTACATGAGTGCTATGGGGGCAGGGGGTAGATTCAAGGGGGCTGGAGGGAGCTGGAAAAAGAAGCCAGGCTTATGGGGAGACCAGCCTGGGGGCTTCTACTGATTCTGTTTGGAGGCTCCCTTAAAACCCATCTCTAGTTAAAAAATGTCTATCATGTACAAGCTGGCGTATCCACTACTAAGGGTTTATCCTCCAGACCTGTGTGTGAGACTGTTCATTCAACATAGATTTGAGAAACAAAAGACTGGAAATAACCAGGATGTTCATTAATAAGAGAATGGTAAATAAATGATTGTCGCTTAAACAATGGGATATTATGAACTTGTGAAAAAAGAATAAAGTGGATCTCTATACGGTGACATGGAAGGAACTCAAAGCTCTTTTGTTGAGTGAAAAATACTGAAGGCGATATAATGAGTTTGGAATGTTCCCCTTGGTGGAAAGAAACTGGAGATATACACAGATGCAGGGAAAAAAAAATATGGTGAGCAATACTTGCGTCTGAAGGCAGGGCCTGGATCTGGGAGCTTGACGGAGACTTAGTTTCTTTGTATGTCATTGTTATGTTTTCGTTTTTTGCGGTGTGTGTACATTAATCTTTTAGTTGAAGAAACAGAGCAGAAAAAGAAAACCTCCACCTGCATGAGGCACAGAGAAGGCTGTTCAGGAGAGCAGGGTGCGGGCAGGGGGCTGGGGCCAGGGAACCCTTTACAGCCCTCCCGCCTAAAAGAGTCCCTCCAAACCCCTTCTCAAAGATTCTGTGACTTGTCAAATCCTATTGCTGGTAGAACCACCTTGTTGCTAATTTCCCAATATCATTTTGCCCCACGGGGAATGTCAACAGAACTTCATCTGAGTGCACCTTATACCTGTCTGTCTTATTCCTGGAGCTGAAGTGGTTTAGGGTAGAAGAAAGTGGATTTCCTAGAAGGGGTGGATCAGTTAGAACCAAGAAGCACCTCTTCTTGAGACCCCGTCATCAGAAGGAATTAGCAATTCACTGGGCAGTGGCGTAAATGGTAACAAGCCCTTGTTGTGCTGCTGTTCTTGTGAGACAGGAACATGGGTTCACTCTTCCGAACTGCTAGAAGAAGGCTGAACTAAAGTCAGGAGCCCTGGGCCCCGCTGGGGTGCCGGTTGGGGTACCGTTCCCTTTCAGCCTCAGTCACCTCAACTGTGAACGGGGCAGTCACTGCTCCTCCCTGCTGGGGCCCTTCAGTTCTGAGAGCCCATGGTTTTATCGAGCTTAATGAAACAACGGAGGCCAAGTGGCAGGAGAAATTTTTTCTGCCCCGTGAATACCAAGATGGCATTGCTGACCCTTGCTGGCTGTATCTGCCTAAACCATTCTGGCTTCAGTATTAGGATAATGTGGAAACAACAGTAACGCAGAGTTCAGACAGCTACTTTAGGTCTTCTGCCTCCTCACCGCTCTTTTGGAACTCTCCCTTGCCTCCAACCTCCAGTGTTCATGACCCACATGGGTATACTTGCTCCAGAGACCCTGCCCCTAGCCCCCTGCCATGTTGGAGCTGATACCGGCCCTGGGTCCCGCAGACCAGCTTTAACCTCCTTTGGGATCCACACGCTCATTCTGCTTTCCCTCAGCGCTCTCTGCCCCCTTCACCAGGCCTCCCGAGGGTTAGGATCCTCCAATTCCAAAGCCAAAATGTTTTCTAGCTTGTGTTTCTTAACTGTATATAATGTTCCTTTAAAACGGTGAGAAGGCAAGAAAGAAAGGAGGGAAGGAAGGAAGAAAGAAAGAAGCTTAAAATGCTTCATGAAGTCAGGGTGAGAGGGGGAGCAGCATGTACTATTCACTAGAATTCCTAAAGAGTAATCAAGTCTTTTCATTCCAGAGGGTGTTACTGCCTGGTAATTAATATTAGATCTGATTTTGAAATAAGCCTAATGATGATGACTTTGGGGGTATATATATATTTTTTGCTGTGTTTGCATAAAGCCTCTTTCTCAGCTTTGCATATGGAAGTTAAAAAAATGTGAGCTTTGCCTATAAGATTCTTGGCATACTGTGTGGCAGAAAAGGTGATTGTCGGCAGGGACCACAAGTAGGAAAGTGAACTTAATGTTGTTTAGCGTGCCGCTGTTGAAAGTACATGGCCTTCCTTGGGCTGGTCGGTACTGGGAGGCTCGGAAGCACTGGGGATCTGGAGCCCCCGCGTCTTTCCTGGGGGCTGACACTGGGCGTGGCGGGACGGTCAGCTTGGCACATGCGCCTTTCCCACAGACCTTTGTCGCTTTGTTGTCCTCTGCGCTACGGCAAACTCCTCTGTAGCTTCTGCATCCCCATCGTGACTCACAGGGTGCAGTTAGCAGTGCACAGACAAGGTGGAGTCTCATCCTGTATTCCTTACTTACTGCTTTGCAACAAATTACCCTAGGATGTAATGACTTAAAGTAGCAAGCATTGATTATCTCAGTTTCTGTAGGTCAGGAATTTGGGAGTGACATTCCTAGGTGCTTCTGGCTCGGGAACTCATTTTCCTCTCTTATCTGCACACACCTTTCTCTCTGCTTACAGTGCTAAGCCTTGGCCTTGCTCTGTCAAGAGGCAAACTCCTTTCTTACAAAACCCTGATTAAATAACCCAGCCTCTTATTTCTTCCTGTGCTCTCCCCCTAAATTGGCTTCTACCTTTCGGCTCCCATGACATTTGGACATACTTCTGTTAAAATGAGAGCCTCTGACTTAAAACAATTTTTGTTTTTTGGCCACGCTGTGTGGCATGCAGGATCTTAGATCCTCATCCAGAGATTTAAACTGTGCACCCTGCATTGGCAGCAGAGTCTTAACCACTGGGCGACCGGGGAAGTCCCAGGAACCTCGGACTTTTCAATGTGTGTGTATGTGATGTCCTTCCCTTGGGGCTCAGCTGGTAAAGAATCCACCTGCAATGAGGGAGACCTGGGTTTGATCCCTGGGTTGGGGAGATCCCCTGGAGAAGAGAAAGGCTACCCACTCCAGAAGTCTGGCCTGGAGAACTCCACGGACCATATAGTCCATGGGGTTGCAAAGAGTCGGACACGACTGAGTAACTTCCACTCACTCACTCACATGATGTCCAGACCTGAGGTGTCCAATATGGTAGTCATATGTGACTCTTTAAGTAAAATATTAAATTCAGTTTCTCAGCCACACAAGCCACTTTCAAGTGATGGCTAGTCACACATAGATGGTATCTACTGTTCTGGACAGTGTGGATAGAGAGCCTCACCACCATCATAGAAAGTTCTACTGGACAGCATTACTCTAGAGTATTAGCTTTTCAACCATGGAGTCCTATCCTCTTCATCCAAAAAGCAACATTTTCTGGTCTAAAGCAGCAATTATTTTGTCTGTTCACCTCTGTGTTGCCTGGGTCTGACATAATGTCTGGTTGAATAAATAAATTTACAGAGTGGTTTCTGGGGGGCCTCAGAGACTCATTTGACATATGTTGAGCTCCCATTCTATGTCAGAGACTGAATGTCTGGTCCCTAGGACTGACAGAATGCGAAAGGGGTAGTCTGGCAGTCAGTGTTAATTGACTGGCCCAGTCTCTGTTTGCAACGCCTTTCAGCCAGGGGTGGCAGCATGACACACTAGACCCCTGGGTGATGTGGGTATAAGGCTGCTAAGGAGCCCCACAGTGTTCTTTTGCTTTCCACATACTGGTGTTGTCACAGTGACCTTTTTAGATCTAGCAGGTGAGAAGTTGTTAGCCGTCTTCATTCGCACTGAAGTGCTGATATGACAGGGAGGGGTCACAGCAGCTGTTTTGTGGCCATGAGGTGGTGAGTGAGCACACTGAAATGATATGAAATGATAGAGAAAGTGAGGCGTCATGTTGTGGAGTCTCTACGCCAGCTCTGGACCACATTTCTCTAGGTTTCTTATTGTGTGAGGAAAAGGTAGATATCTGTTTTTGAAGATACAAGTATATTAATTACTTGCAGCCAAATGCAATTCTAACTAACACAGATGGAATGAATAGAAATTCCAACTGCTCCTAATTAAGAATTCAAAACTTAGTGTTTAGGACCTTCTGCCACAGGGAACATAGCAGCTGAAGGTAACATTTCTGACCAGATTATCAGATGAGGAACTGGAGACTGGGCTCCCTGGAGACCCTAGAACTTAGTCCTCCCCAGGTTTGACTGGCCTGGTCCTCTACCTGGTTGCTCTACTCTCAAAGCCTTCCATGACCTTTCAGGTTGGTGTCACTGGGACTGTTACCTAAAGGACACCCCAGAGCACCTGTACCCCCACTGACTGATAGGACCTGGGAAACACACCACCAACCGAGGTCCAGGAGCTCTGACACCAGACAGTCCTCTCTAGTCCCAACCTGCTGCAGAGCACGGAGGGGATAAGAAAAGATTATGGACTGACTTTGGAGCCCTTCCTTTTGTACCCTTCTTCTATTGTGCTTTTGATTTAAAGCAGGCCCGAGAAACTACTTGATTCTGGCTAAACTCAGAGAAATTTGTCAGTGAATGAGAATTTCAAACATAACGTTGCTTTGATCTCAGTCAGATCTCCCCTGCATCCCATTTTAATGTGTCAATTAAGTATTTTAGTATGTTGACAGAGGGCCGTATGGTGTGCTTATCATCTGGGGGAATAAAAACACTTGCTGATGCTGAATGAACAGGGCAAACTTTGCTGTCACTGTCGAACCCCATCCTGAGCAATGCACTCTTGCTCGGCCCTGGTTTGCAAGACTTCGAACCATTAATTGGCCCATAACAGCAGAGTGACAGCAAGCAAGGTTTCAATCAACATACTCATGATTTGCCAGTATTTTGAGAAATAAATTGCTAGCTAATAAATTTCCCATAGCTTCCTTTGTAAATGCCAGCTAAAGGCCTAAACATTCCGTGTAGATTTAATTACACATTTAGTGTTCCTGTAATTTTGAATTAATTACATGCCAAACAGATTTATGTTCTATGTACTTAATAAACCTTGGTAAGTGCCCTTTTAGCAATCAATTGGTATTTAGGACCTGGTTTGTTTTTTAAAAATAATGGTTCACATCGCTGGGTCTTGTTGTTCCTTCCATATGTTTGGGTGTTGATAGAATTAGAGGCACCAGATGTTGATACTAAAATGAAAACAGAGTCACTGGTGGATAGCAGGGCTCGGGGGTGTGGGGCGAGGAAGGGGGATGAGCTCATGCTTGGACGTCAGGGAGCCGAATCATCAGCTTCATCAGCAGGTTTGGGTCCTGCCGTTTGTCTCAGCCCGTTGTGTGGTAAGGAGCCCAGGCTGACCTTCGGAGGAGAGATGGGCTGCCGGAGATGGCCAGTCAGTCTCCTCGCCGTCTCCAGGTGCTTGGGACTCTGATGGCCACTAAGATGTTGTTTATTCATCTATTTTGCTTAAGGTGCTGCTTCTTATTGTATTCTTTGTCAGGACAGACTTGTTTTCCAGCTCCTTGGGAATCTCAGCTGTGTTTATTGAGGGTTTACTCAGTGCTCAAGGGCTTTCCTGGTGGCTCAGAGGTTAAAGCGTCTGCCTCCAATGCGGGAGACCGGGGTTCGATCCCTGGGTAGGGAAGATCCCCTGGAGAAGGAAATGGCAACCCACTCCAGTACTCTTGCCTGGAGAATCCCATGGACGGAGGAGCCTGCTAGGCTATAGTCCATGGGATCACAAAGAGTCGGACACGACTGAGTGACTTCACTTTACTCAGTGCTCAAGACTGTGTTAGGTGTGTTTGAGTCCTGTTTCCTGATTTCTGATGACAACCGTCTGGGGTGGGGGAATAGCAGAGGCAGGGGAACCCATTTGTGCTTCACAGATGAGGAAACTGAGGTCCAGAGAAATGAAGACGCCTGCCAAGGTATCAGTGAGCAAGTGATGGAGTGGTCCTTCAGCCTGGGGCAGAACACACAGATGTCCATTACTCCAACTGCACTTTGAACTTAAGGTTTTTTTTTTTGTTTGTTTGTTTGTTTTAAATATTCTGTCTTAGTCTGCTCAGGCTGCTCTAACAAATTACTACTGACTGGGTGGCTCAGACAACAGACATTTGTTTCTCATAGTTCTGGAGGCTGCAAGTCCGAGATCGGGGTGTAGCATGGCTGAGCTCTAGTTAGAGCTCTCCTCCCTACTTGTGAACGGCTTGCCTCTGTGTGCTCACATGGTTGCCAGGCAGGGCCAGGGAGAGCAAGCTCTCTAGAGAGTCTTCTTACGGGCACCAGTCCCATCACGGGGGGCCCCACCCTCATGGCCTCCTCTAAATCCAATCACCTCCCAAAGGCTTCACTTCCAAATACCCTCCCACTGGGGATTATGGCTCCAAGAAACCCGTTTTGGGGACACATAGCCCTGTGCATAGCACCTTTGAAATGCCTGATGATAACTCAGATTGGGAAGAGAAACCAAGAACCAGTGACCTCTGGGATCTCTCAGGTGTGCATGACATTCCTACTTCAGAAGCAAGCTGGAGCTGCAGAGCCGCCTCTCGTCACAGAAGCAGCCACCACATCTCAGAAGAGCCTTCAAGAGAAATCCTGCCCAGAGCAGAACTGGAAGAGGCAGGCAATGCCCTCCTTCCGTGAAGATAAAAGTCAATTGGCTGGGGAGTGCAGAGGCAGGTCAGGGTGATGAGGAGAGGGCAGCAGTGAAATGGAAAAGCAGCTCCTGGGGGTGGGATTGGAATTCCACACGAAAGAGTCACGTAAGTTACCCCTCGGCAGGGCCAGCGTCTGATTTCCCTTGTCGTCAGAGGTCGGGGAGGCCGGTTTACAAGCGCTGGCTGAGGGACGCTGCACGGTCACCAAAGATGTTCCTCTCTGCTTCCTGCGAAGGCAGTTCTGGCAGAGTGTGCCCACCTGCAGGAAAACGCCCGCCGCAGCAGCAGCAGCTCCTCTCTCTGACCGCCTCCCATCCCTCTGAAGGCAAGTTCCAAATTGAGCTCTGTTAGACACAGGGAGGAATGTGCCGTTTTTGCCTGTGTCCTCTCTTTATCTGGAAACGTCCCCAGGCCTGTGAAATTAAGCAGTAACATAGCAGGCGGCCATCATTATTGCTGGATAATTGACTGGGTATCCCGAGTGAAACAAAGGTGGTTACAGAATGGTAAAGGCAATTATCAGTTATTAATGGTGGTTATAGAGCATAACAGAGCAATTTACAAATTGAATTTCTAAGTTGAACAGCTTTCCATTTATATTTTTAAAGGCAGGAGGCAGATATATGGAATAAAGCATGTGACCTTTGCTGGTGACACCGTATGGCTTCAGGAGATTCTTTTTAAATAAATTCTTCATTAGGCCACTTTTATGATGGACCTTGTTGTTTTGGACAAAAACTGCTAAAGGAGCTAATTCTCTCCAATCTGATTTGGATGAATGTGTACAGTCACTATTAGTGTCTGTATGTGAGTCATTCTGTGTCCATACACATATGTGTGTCTTTACCCGTCAGAAGAGGCCATGCAGAAATAACATGGAAAAGCCTGGAGGAAGGCCTAAGAAGTGTCCACGAACCTCATGACACTTTTTCATCAGGAAGTGTGCCATTTTAAGCAGCCCTGAAATGGAGAGAGCGCGAGGTGCCTAAGAAGCCAGGGAAAAGATCACTGCTATCAGAGCTGGGTTTTATCAGACGATGGGTTAGGCTTTACCACCTCTTAAAGATAATGTTGTCTCTCGAGGCGACTCACTTTTGGCCTCGTGGGCCTTGTTGCTGTGTGCGGCTCTTCTCCAGTTGCAGTGAGCGCGGCTGCTCTCCCGTCGCCGAGCTCGGCCTCTCACCATCGTGGCGCCCCTTGTTGTGAGCGCAGGCTGTAGGGCACGCAGGCCTCAGTGGTTATCGCTCCATGGCCTGTGGGATCTTCCCGGACCAGGGATCGAACCCATGTGCCCCGCACTGGCGGGCAGATTCCTATCTGTTCTGTGATCAGGGAAGTCCAAGCCTTTGCTGCCTTGTGAGTGCGTTTTTACCTTTAATAAAAGGAAGTTTTTAACTTGACACTACTGATGAGCTACAATAAAAATTTATGGCAGGCTGAGTGAGTTTCTACAATTTGGAGGGGGTTGAAAAGCTCCTTTCTAATGCTTCAAATGAATAAGTGGACTGGGGAGGTGCCATCTGTGAGTTTAAAAACATTTTGGCTCTTTCCACTTGTGCCGTTGGCACACACCTCAGCAGTGATGGGAGATCTTGTTTCTTCCATGATTTCATAACTCACAAGACTCATTAATTTACATTCCAAGCCACACTTTCACCTGCACGTCACCTCACGAACTGAGCCAGAAGTAAAGGTGACCTCCGGGGGCTTTGTCCCACGTCCTCGCTTTGCTTGCGCAATTTTGTTTTTAACTATCACGTGACTAAGCTAGTTCTCCTTAAACCTGCCACGCTCGACAGAGCTGCTTGAAAGATGCAAAGCTGGATGTCAGTGTCTCTCCTCCCCCCATGTGAGGAGTTATTCACCGCGATTCGTAGGCAGCACAAACCATTTTGCTATTTCACCCCCTTCCCCAAACACCCTTTCTTTACCGTAATGTTTGGGGCCCAGGAGTGTTCCTGGCTCTCTACAGATGTTGCCTCATGCATGATAAACACAATGGGCAGTTGCACAGCTGGAGTTCCCCCAGACCCTCTGTTCAGCGAAGATTCCCTCCTGTCAGCTCCTCCTCTCCGCTGTGAAATCAGCCACGAGCCCTACCCTCTCTGTGTTTCCATTAATTTCTCCTTCAGCACATCTGATTTCGATTGCAGGGTCTCTGGGTAGAACCCTGATTAGCTTTTCTTTTGGAGTTGGTCCTCACATTGCTTACAAAAATGAGCGCAAATCATGAAAATGACTCTAAACAAAATCCACTGGCTGGAAATAGTGTGGGGAAAGAATATTGCGGCGGGGGTGATGCGTATTTCAAAACTCGCTGAGTTGGAAGCCGTTTGCCAGAGATTCTGCATAAACAGTGGTGATTGTTGGGACTTATCTTTCTTGCAGTGTTTCTGCTGAGAACTGTTGGGCAGGCCATATCTGGAAAATTCTCTCTTTCTCTCCTAAAAAAGGTGGTGGTGGGGGTAGGGGGCAGAACACTCATCACCCTCCTAGGCAGCCCACTTCTAACTTCCCAGCCCACTCAGCACTGACTTGGAATTTTTGGCCCCAATCAAAGCTTTTGTGCCTTTTTACATAACGACTGGGCCCCTCTGCGGAGGGATGGGTTGAGTGACAATTTTCTGCATTGTGTCTGTGTTCCGTGACTGGGTCAATAGTCCATCCCTTACAACAGGAAAAATAGCTTATGGGTGAAAACAAAACCATCATTTAAAATCCCCACACAGTCGCCCCCTCTGCCGAGGACCGGGCTGACATTTGGGAGCGCTGGTCTCTTGAAGAAGCACAGTGCTGAAAACGCAGTCTGCCAGCATCTCCAGTCAAAGGCAAACGGATCCACCTCCCTCCCCCGCTCTTCTCCATTCCAACCGAACTTCCTGCACCGGTTATAAATATTTAAAGCTACAGTCAACAAAGTTTAAAGACCGGGAAGTGAGGAAACCCAATCCCGCCTGCAATGCCTTCTGTGTCCTGTGGCCTGCCTCTTCTGGCCTTTGTTGTAAGGTGAAGGACACGAGGCTCAGAAGGAGCAGGTGCCCGCCTCACGCTCAGGAAAGCCGTCAGCACCAGTGAGTGGCACAGACTTTTCATTTTATGGTCCTGACTCTGCAGAGTGTCCGATGTGACCAATTTGCTGGAAATAAAGTTCCTGAAGCAGCTTGCTATTTTAGACCCCTGCTCTGGATACCTTTAGTGCAAGAAGCCTAGTAGGAGCACTCAGGCTTTGCCTGGCATGGTGCCTGCCAGGTGTGGCGCATGCAGAATCCAAAAGCTGCAAACCCTCCCCTGCAATAATCTGTAGTACAAGGTGGTACATCATGGGCCATCAGGAGGATTATCAAGAGTTATACAAAGTGCTGTGGGGGCTCAAAAGACTGATTCATTCATTCAACCAACACCTACCTATACGCCCCTACTATGTGCTAGGCAGTGGGTGAACCTCTGAAGGGTCAAAGATGAAGCAGGGATGAGAGTGGGGCGTAGAAAACGAATGAGATAATAAGGCTTCACCTATGGGACTACTTTTGTTGGATCTTGGAGGATGAGTAGGAGGTTTCCAGGTAAAATAGTGAATAAGGACCAGGGAGAAGATATATCTGGAAGACAGAAGTCAAGGGCAAAGTTGTGCAAGAGGCAAGCATGACTAAAGGGTGGGCAGAAAACCCACAGGAGTTTCTCCGGCACATGGGTCCGTCACAGGCAGGGACACCACACACCAAGGAAAACATGCTGGGTCTCATCCAAGCTGGAGATTCTGGTCCAGGGCTGTGTCACTCAGAGAGTGAGGTATGTTTCTCAAAACTGCTCCACCCAGAGGTAATCCCTTCCCCAATTCTGACAAGCACACTGTCTGTCATCCCCTGTCTTGTGAAAACAGCTCTCCCAGAAAGCAGAACTCCTTGCTGGGTGGGAGAGAAGGAATTGCCTCCTGTCCCACCCTTGCTTAGGAGCTGACTGCACTCGGCTGACTCTCCAGACAAGCAGGGCGAGGATCGAGGATCGTTCTGGCAGAGGGGATGCTGTCTGCAGCCTGCAGAGCAGGACCAGGGCTGAGGGCTGCCAGGTCCTGCCCTGGACGCAGTTGCAACTTAGTGAGTTGTAGATGTCCTCTTGTTGGATAATACAGGCTGGGGGGCAATGACCCCCAGCCTTAATTTTAAAGGAGTCTTTAAATCAACTGCAGCAAAACTTTAGTTGAATAATGTGAAACATGTTTTTACAAATGACATGTGAAGTGCATTTGAAAATAAATTTTGTTTTCTTCCCTGGGTGAAAATCTCCAATTCTTTACTTGGCCTGAGCACATTATGGTTTACAAAGCATTGTCGTATGTTTACTCTTCCCAAGAACTTCCTGAAAACTGGGGCAGAGACTGGGGAGAAGACAAGATCAGAGACTCGTGGTGCATGGGCCGGCGTCTGCGTCTGTGTCAGCTCAGGTGCCCCACAGGGTCTGTAAGGGGCTCTTTAGGATGTGGGAACCCTGACCCCACATCCTACTGCAAAGGTCAACTGGATGTCCTGCCCGAGGGCTTTGGGGCCAAAAGGGCTTCATTCTGCTGCTGAGGAGCTGTGGCTTTAAGGGACACCTTTGTCTGTGGAGGCAAGTGCGTATCTTGGGGTCCAGAAGGTCTGAGACGGCCCTGTGATTGCTCCTGCGATAAGACATGTCTTCTGTCCTGCAGATGATGGCAGCATGGCGCTGGGGGAAGGTTCAGAGCCCTGGGGGAAGGTTCAGAGCCCTGGCTTTGCGATGGTCCTGTGGCAGTGAGGGACTCACACAGGCTTGGGCTCTCAAAAGCAACCAGCTGGGGACCCTGCCCTTCTGAGGTCCTCAGATGGCAGAGCTGAGTTCGCAGTTGTGATTCAGCTGTTTAAAGTCACCTGTAGTGACTCCAAACGGCCTGAAAGAGGCCCCTTAAGACTTTGGAAGTTGGCTTTTCTGATTGCTGGGCAGTGGAGTATTCCTCTCAAGCATCGGTGCCTTCCTTCGCCCTCACAGGGAGAAGCTGGGAACAGTTCCTCCTCTCCTGAGCCGCGCTGGCCGTGGCTCACCTTGGAGGCTTGCTGGCACGCTGTCTTATCTTTCGCCCCCACTCTGTGTTTACTGTTCTCCATTTGCTGTTTTGCAATGCTGTGCCCTGGCGCATGCTCTGAACTGGGGAGCTCAGCTGTATTTGGAAACCCAAGAAGGCCAGGCGACCACAGTTGCAGTTGGTCCTGGGGCTTTGTGACATCCAGGGGTGAGTCAGTACACTCCTTCATACCACCTGCCACAAACCTGTCACTTTTGTGCCTGTGTTTATCATGTACCTGGGCATTAATTCCTTTCTGGGGCAGTGCTGAGAGTCACTGTTTAGGAGGCCTCCATCAGTCCTGAATCAGCCTTTCTCTCTCTGCCTCCTCTCACCTCTATCCACACAGTTACAGGTGCTTGTATGATTCAAACTTCTGGAAGAGGTTGCAGAGTTAGGTCACCCGTGGATTCTCACGACCAGTTTGACTCTAACTGGTGATGGTTTTAGTAGATGGTGAGGAGACCTTAACCTACTCAGCGGCACATTTCTGTGGGGAAGTAGCTCCAAAGGAAAATCATTTCTCTTGGTGCAGGAATCACGAATCTCAGCCTTTCCTGGGCCTGTTCCTCCAGGATGGGAATTGCTCCCTGACCCTCTGCAAGGCAAAGCCTCCTGGGGGTGGGAGGACGAGGTGGGCTGAGGAGTCCGTGCCTTTAGAACGGTTTTATGAAAAACAGTATGTGGTTCCCGAGATGAGAGCCCCTCAACAGTGATCAGCTTATTTATACAGTTAAATGAGCAATTCTGCACCAGAGTGTGTGGATGGAGCTCGTGTTCTGTGATTGAGGCCTGTTTATGAGACAATGTGCTTCATGGGCAACAGTCACTGCTAAACAGAAAACTCAGTGCCTGGGGGAACACATGCAGACTGGCTTTAGAGTTGTCTTTTATTTCTTTAAATACAGATCACCCAAGTTATGGGCCAGTTAGGAAGATAGTATAGCTCAGTGAACTCTGGTGTGAGAGTGACTGGGTTGAAATCCTGATTTGACCTGTACTAGTTGTGACCCAGAGAAGGCAATGGCACCCCACTCCAGTACTCTTGCCTGGAAAATCCCATGGACGGAGGAGCCTGGTGGGCTGCAGTCCATGGGGTCACTAGGAGTTGGACACAACTGAGCAACTTCCCTTTCACTTTTCACTTTCATGCATTGGAGAAGGAAATGGCAACGCACTCCAGTGTTCTTGCCTGGAGGATCCTGAGGATGGGGGAGCCTGGTGAGCTGCCGTCTATGGGGTCACACAGAGTCGGACATGACTGAAGTGACTTAGCAGCTGCATGACCTTGGACATGTGAGTTAATCTGTCTTACCTCAGTTTCCTCTTTTTGCACAGTTGGAAGAGAAACACCACCTTATTTTAGGCTGAAAATTGCCTCCCCCCCTCACAGATATCCATACTCAGATTATCCTGGATAATGTGGGTGGGATTTTAATGCTGTTATGAGGGTCCTTATAAGAACCGGGCAGAGGGAAATTTCACAGACACTTTGCAGAGGAGAAGGGAATGTCAAGATAGACGTGAAATAGGAGAAACTTGAGTATACTGGCCCCGGAGACTGCAGTGATGTAGCCATCACCAGGGAATGCCAGTAGCCACCAAATGCTGAAACCGGCGAAGGATGGATTCTTCCCTGGAGCCTCCAGAAGGAACCAGATCTGCTGACTCCTAGATTTTAGTCAGTGAGATGTATTTTGGACTTCCGGCTTCCAGAGCTGTCAGAGAATACATTTCTATTGTTGAAAGAAATCTGAGATGATTTGTTACAGCAGCCACATGAAACTAACACACACCTTCATGGTGTAATCAAGAGGATTAACTATGCTAGTGCTCACAAAACATTTGGTGCAGTCCTGGTGTTACATAGTAAACTCTCACCAGTAAGGCTTTGGTTATTGTTTCATCTTGAAGCTGGGAGAAAGGTTTGCCGAGGGCAAGGAGGACTGGCTGAGGGGGTCACAAGGGGTGGGTGTCAGGTCCTGGCTGGGTCACTGTCACTTGCAGGCCCAGCTTCTGTTTTTCTCCTTTGGCAAAAGGAGGCCACCAAGTCCTCCCCCGAGTTACGAGGATCAAATGAGTTAATGAACGTGAAACTGCTTTGCACGTCACCCACGTAAATCGTTAAGCCGTGGTCACAAAGAGCGGGACCAAACTGAAGCAGCGTGGCAGAGGGCTGCGGAGAGCTTTGTCTCTCTGGCTCTGTGAGGTGAGGTCATCTCTTTCAGCTTTTGTTCCTGCCTCTCTGAGCTCATTTGCTGGTTTTCCCCCTAATCCGGGCCCCTTTGGCCCCGAATGGAGCTTCAGATGACAAAGCTCCAACAGTCCCAGCCAGCCGTGAGCCACCCCTGGGGCATATTTCTTCTCGTTACTGTTTTTAAGAGGCACAAACAAAAATAAAAATAAAAAACCCCAAATACACTCATCTTCAAAGTGATTTGCAATGCCCGCCATGGAGATTAGGTCAATGGATTCCAGTTCCACTTAGCTGAAGTTTGAGATGTTTTCAGTCTATTTTTCAGGCCAGAGACCCATGAGACCCAGCATCGGGTGTCAGCTTAGATGGGAACAAGTCAACCTTTGTCAAATGCTTGAAAGCGGTGAATTCATCTGTAAAGATACCCAGCCTCCCAGGAAATGTGCTGTTTTAGCCTGAGTAGGCAAAGGACAACACACAGGATGAAAGCAAGCCATTCCTGCCCTTGATTTGCTTGTCTTTTACTGGTCTGTCCAGTAAAATCTTCACACTCCCTAAGACGGTCAAAGGTGTGTGTTGTAATGACAGCTCTTTGCTGAAGGACTTGGCAGATTCCTCCAGTTCACTGATTCAAATCTACTCACCTGCGACGGGAAAAGAAAGGACCCCATTCATATGCATTTATCTTTAACAAATAGATCATGAAAACCCGCAACGTTCCAGGCAGTGAGGGGACGCTACTGACCACAATGCACGGGTTATCTGGAGTTTGGAGCTGACTGGGGATGACATTAGCCAAAAAGTGACATGACATGGACAAACTGCAACGGTGGTACGGCAGGAGCACCTAGTACTTACAGGGTCTCCAGTGGACGTTTCTCCCGGCAGAGAGATCCCGAGTTCCAATTCAGGAGGCAGCCAGGGATCAGCTGAACCAAAAGTAAGGGGAACATGCTAAATGTGGAGAGGATGGTGTGTGCAGAGCCCCCAGAGTAGAAAAAAAAAAAAAAAAAGACAACCAAAACCTTGACATGTAGGAGGAATCAAGTAGAAGCTTGCGTGGTGGAAAGCAGAGGAAAGAGTTTGGGGTGAGGCTGAAGGAGTATGAGGGACCGAAATGGGGTCCTGTTGGCTCTGTAGGGTGTACAATATTTGGGGAAGAAAGATTCACCTCCTGGGTCCCACTCCCCCAGAGATGCATCTGTGTGGCTTTCACTCTGGGGCCCCCAGGTCTGACCAGGTCTATGCTGAACCTGGCAGAGCCAGGGCCTAAGACAGAAGCTGAGAGGCGGGTACCCTGTGGCTCTGCCATTTCCTTGCAAGTTTACGTCTCTGCTCTGAACTCAGCAAGACTTACTCTAGCCTTGCTCCGCCCCCCGCCCCCAGTTTGTTCATTCACTCAACAAATATTTATTGAGTATTTGTGATGTGCCAGGTCCCGGGCTAGGCCCTGGGAGGCAGAGTTGAGTGAAAGAAGGCCCACTTCCTGCTCTAGAGAGGCTTCAAGTTCGGTGTGGGGGGAAGGGTAATAGCTTGGACCCCCACAGTCAAACATCAACTTGTCTTCTGCCCATTGTCTGAACTTCCCCTGTCACCATTTATGGATTGCCAGCCAGCCACTTTTCCTTGTCACAGGGGCTTAGGCCAGACTCTCAGTCATTATGAGTGGACTGCACTGATCCTCCCTAATATGGACCAGGGTTCGGCCCCAGTCCAGTCCTGGATCCATCCCCCTGCATCTTGGCTGCGTAGCCCCAGGTGCAGACAACAAAACCATCTTGCTGAGACCCACCTCCCGTGCTGTGTCTCCAGGTGCCCAGAAAGGCCGTCTTCCTTGTTATTTCCCCGTGGGCACAAATCTTCTGAAAGCAGCATAAGTTCCCTCCAACAGCAGCATATTCCCACTTGCCAGCAGTTAATGAACTGTTGTTGGGGGTGGTTAATGCCCTGTGAAATCAGTCATTAATTGTAGAAACAACTGATCTCAGAGAGATCGTGGCAATTATGAGCCATTTATGATAGCAGAGGCATAACAAAACACACTGCCATGCTGCCTGTCCGTCACGAGGGGAAGAGTCTGCAACTTGGTTTTGAAGCTGTCTTCTAATGGGAGTGGTCACACACTGCCCAAGCTCCCTGCAAACCTCACTCTTAAAGCCCTGGCTGCAAAAAACCCAGAGCTAGTAACTGTGCTTGGGAAACAAAAAGATACACCTGCAGAGGGCCGGCTGAAGGAGGCAGCATCGGATAATAGATAAAGCGCTGTGGCCTTTCCTGGCCTGGTGGCTTCTGAACTGTGGTCCCAGAGCTGAAGGAGCAGAGAAGGTTTTCCTGGTGGCCTCTGGGCTGGCCTCTGAGGGTGGTGATTCTGAGACATGTTCTTCATCAGTTCTCTTTCAGGGGAGCATTTAAGATAAGCAGACCCCTTTGTTGGTGGTGTATCTGAAACATGCTCATCGTTTGTTCTTTTCATGATGAATGTTCCCCTCCTGGCAGTCAGAAACCGGTCACATTAACAGGAATGTTCACAGTCTTTCTGACCCTGGTAACACTGCCAAGATTTTCAGTTTTCTGCCTTCAAGTCTCCCAGCCGTTTCTGGAGCCCCAGACAATGTCTGTGTAAACTCCTGAACAGGTTTTTAGAGGCCTCTGCCCCTCTGGGAAGCTGGTACCTGGGGATGTCTGTCCCTTAGTCACTGGCTCTGCTTTCACAGGCACTGGGCCTGCATCAGATATTGGCCCCTATAATATCCAGGAGGAAAGGCATCCCTAAAAGGTTTCCACAGCAGTATAGCAGGACCATTCATCTATTTTACAAAGTCCAGCTGGATCAAGTTTGGGTAAGGATGTTGGTATGTTCTCATAGCCAGGAGGCTTATGATACTGAAATATTGGGACTGCCCTGAATGATCAACAGCATAACCTTAGCAAAATGCATTTGGTATTCCAATAGGGTAGAATCCTATGCAGCATTTAATATGATTATTAAAATCTGTGCTTATTGACATGAGAAAAATGCCCATGGTCTATTACTGAGTAGAAAAAAGCAGGCAAGCAGATTCACTCGATCCTGTTTTACAGACAGTGGGCACACATGTGGGAACGTGGGCCTGTGACAATGACGGTCTTTCTTGATGCCCCGCAACACGCTGCAGTGCTTCTTCTGAGAGACTGAAGCTGACTTAGAAATCCCTCCTTGTGCTTTTGGAGAGTATCTGAATTTATTGTGACAAGTGTGTCTTGAACTTATAAGAAAAGTAATCTATATATTTTTACATTTATTGAAACCTGCTCTCTTTTATCTGTTGTAATAAAATTATGTCTTATCAGGATTTTCTAAAGCTTTTTACATTATGTGTCCTTATTGGCCAAACTAAGACACAATGTTATTAGAAAAATTTGGAAAATAAAATCTCCAAGGAATTTGAAAGATGAAGTTGCAAAAGCTGAAAAATAAATGGTTTGCCTAATATCAGCCGGGCAGCATCAGAGAAATAGACTTGGCTGGGAGCAGGGGGAGGGGGAGATGGGGGCAATGGGCAAAGACACAGGAGAGTTTGGTGGCAAATGGGCAAACAGAAGCGATGGTTTTCCAATGTCGGGGTGGTAGTATGGTGGTTGTAGATGACCTGTAGGGGTCTGTTGTGACCATAGAAGGGATTCTTGGGCAAACAAACTTGTAAATATGTGATGTGACTGAAATTTTCACTCTGCCTTTAAATTTAGATTTTTCTTGAATTCGTGTATAATTCCATATTCAGTCACGCTTTTTCCTATAATCTTCTGTCCTGTCTCTAAATGTTGGGCTTCTGCTTGGCCCCCAAGCTAAGAAGTGGCCTTGCACATAGCCAAGGAAATGGTTGTGACCCCTTGCCTTTTTAGACGTGGTCTTTTTCTTGTTAAACATCGTTGCCTGGAAACTTCATTTTAAGAAATTGCAGCACAGTTGGAATTTCAGCCAGTGGTGCTTTTGAATTCCAAAACAAGAAGTGATTTCTTTAATGACATTTGATGCAAAGCGAGAAACCTGAAATATAAAATCAATGTCGTGAATCCAGGTTTTAGCTAGCTTATCAGGTGGCTGGAAGGAGGAATTGTTTTCAGACAAATTAAACAAACTTATTTTAAAAATTATCTTTGGGGCTTTATATAAACAACAACAACAAACATGCATTTGGGAGTGGCTTTGTAATCATGGTCAGTGAAGAATTTCTTAGGAAATTCCACAGCATCATAAGCATCAATCTCATTTTATTAATGGTGGAACAAAAACAATATTTATTCCACAGATCCTATTTTCTCCCACTTAAAAAAAAATCCTGCGACTTGTCCGAAGTTCTCTAGCTTTGGGAAGATAATTCATAAATAAAGCAAAAACACGAAATCAATGCAAGACATATTCTGACTGGAAGTGGAGCTAATAAAAATGTAAGATGCAGGTCAAAAATAAAAAGCCAGTGAGTTCTCCAAATTCTCTCTTTGCAGTGTAGTCCCAGTGATGAAGAAGACAATCTGTTCTTTATCATCTACACTAATACAGCTTTAAAATAACTTCCTTCATTGTTTCATGGATCTATATAATTTGTCTCTCTAGCAAGATTTTGGGCCATTGAGGGCAAGGGACCGTTTGCTCTGTTTGTCTGATATTCCCTACTCCTGAGTTTTCAGGAGAGTTGGGAACATGTGAAGTGCTTCACAGTCATTTATGCGCTGGGAAAGAAAGAACTGGAATCAGAAAATAATGGGTTTCATTTTTTCACATGGCTTGCCAACTCCAGTTGATTGCTAAGAGCCTCTTGGAGTCCCACGTTGAGAGAGAGTCTGAGGGTCAGCTGGCGCCATGTAGAGTATTGTTGCTAGAGGTAAAGTCTGTCGGGGCTGTGAGAGCAGCATGAGCTCAGTGCTCAGCCGTGTTGGACTCTTCTGCAATCCCATGGACCGCAGTCTGCCACGCTTTCCTGCCCATGAGATTTTCCAGGCGAGAAAGGTGGAGCAGGTTGCCATTTCCTCCTCCAGGGGATCTTTTGGACCCAAGGATCGAACCTGCATCTCCTCTGTGTCCTGCATTGGCAGACAGGTTCTTTACCACTGGGCCACCTGGGAAACCCCAGCAAGAGCAGTGGTACCTATGATATGTTCAGTCCCTGTCTCTGAATTAACCAACCCCAGACCCACCACGCCTTCACGCTTTTGGGTGAGAAAAACACATCTTATTATTTAGGCTACTTTGAATCAATTTCTCTTACACATTGCTGAAAGCATCCCGTATGATACCGTCTCCTATTTCCCGAACCCAAAGCTTCAGCAGAAACTTCTTTGACTCATGAATTATGATTTTTCCCCCCACTAAGGAATTAATGTGTTTTATTGAAACCCCACATGAGATACAGGGCTGCAAAAGTTCTCACATATTGATTCTCTTACTAGTCGAGCGACTTCTGCTTAGGTTTTCTTAAAGCTCTAAGTCTCTGTTTTCTAATCTGGAAAAATGGGACAATGTATATCTCACAGAATTATCATGAAAATTAAATAAGACAATTGAAGTATGTGAGCCCAGGAAACACGTAGCGGCGTGCCACTCAGCGGGATTTCTTTCTCTCCTGGCCTCCCTGAGGAAGTTGAAGCTCAACTGCTCTGTAAAAACACCTGCTTTACTTCACTGCTGGAGTTCAGTCCCAGGTCTCTCCACAGTGAGCTCTGGCAGCTCTGGTGGGAGGCAGCGGAGGGCTTTCCCTTCGGGATGGTGGATTTCTTCACAGAACCGTCTGCCGGTTCTGGCCTCACGTCCCCCAGCTCTGGTGCAGCTGAAAGGCAATCTAATCAGGAAAAGAAATTCAATGCGAACTAATATACAATTTGGAAACCTTGTGAGAGTAGGTGTATTTTTTTTTTAACGCATTGGAAGATTTTGCTCTTATTTTATTACTGGGCCTCCTGATAAATTAAAGAGAGATGAGCTATTCCTCAGCCAAAGAAACCCTTACATTGAAATTAAAGTTTAAACCTTTCCTCTGTTTGCTCTGTCAGACCCATAGGATGGTGTCAGAAGGGGCTAGAACTATGTGACACTGTTTTATAGTTTTTTTGTTATTTTTTGGGGGGGGAAGGTCCTGTTGACCTTTTCTGTGATTCCGTAGTCTGGCATTAAAATGTTGTTCTCGAATAAAGAGGAAGTGGCTGAAGCTGTAAGGAGAATGACTTAACGTTTAAGAATTGATTCAACAACTAGTGCATTTCCTAATAGTTAAGAGAATGGGTTTAAAGTCCAGACAGATTTGGTGTTTGCTCATCCTGCTTAACAGCCGTATGACCTTGAACGGTTAGTTGACCTCCTCAAGCCTGTTTCCAGATCTGTAAAGTGGATACGACGCTTGCACTGTTTAACCACTGCTGTATAAACGCCTGCCGGCCACAATCATCTTTTATTTCTCTGGCATGTGTGTCTCATGAACTCATCTGCTCTTGGTTGGGTGGCTCCGCTCCTCTAGGCTGGACTCACCCACATGCCGGTGGGTGGCAGGGGGTCAGCTGGGGCGACTCTGCTCCACGAGACCCTCACCCTGCTTCGAACAGCAGGGCTGCTGAAGCTGTCTTCTCGCGGTCGTGGTGGGGGCTGGAGAGGTGAGACTTTTTTTTAAGCCTTCATCAGCCTGCTGCCATCTCATTGGCTGAAGCAGGCTCCACAGCCCCGCACCGAGTCAAGGGGTTGCGCTCCTTCCGCGCCTTCCTCCTCCTTCCCACCTGCTCTCTTCCCGCCCTGCTCCTCCTCTCTCCTCCTTCCTTCTCTCATCTCCTCCTCTGCCTTCTTCCACCTCTCATCTCCTCCTCTCCCTTCTCCCCCTTCTCCTCTTCCTCCTGCTGCTCTTCCTTTTTTGCTTCCTCTTCTCTTTCTGGGCAAGTTGAAGCGGGGAAAAAGCCATGTTGCATTAACTTCTCTCCACCTGACACTGTGTAGGTACCTGATTCATGTTGACAACAGAAACCATAAGGCAGTTTGTACCTGGCTCATGGAGCTGTGTTCATGCAAACATATGTGTGCCTGTGTGTGCGCTCATGGGCTTTCGTGCGTGCACACACACACACACACACACACACGGTTGAAGATGTTGGACTATCTTCGCTTATGAATAATAAAAAAATGACCTCAGTCTTGTCAAATGCTTCAGGAGAGAAAAAAAATTTTTCCCTCTATTATGCCATCATTTGCTCAAAGGCAGATCCAAAGCGTTCATTCAAATGTTCCTTCTCCCCTGATTATCTTGTACAAAGCTCTCCATTTGGGAATACTTGCAGGTTTCCTTGTCATGCTCCAGCTCTGGTTTATATAAAAATGGATCATTTGTTGAGGCAAACTTCAAAGCCAGAGAGCGCCCTAAGTTATAAATGGTTCCGTCTTTTAATTCAGGCATAATCCTATTAGAGACACAGCTCTCAGGCCTGGGGAATCCTTTTAGGACTCTTTGATCAAGGGAGCACTTTTGAGTTCCGTAGCTTCAGCCTTCCAAGCCCTAAAAGTAACAGGGAACCCATTTAATATCTGGAAATGTCCATTTCTCTCATTTCTGGTGAAAGAAGTATATTCTCAAGTGCAGCAGGACCCGGTTTTGAAATCGGGAAAATGTGGGAAGCTGGAATAGCGTTGTGCTGTGTGTCCACGGTGTGCGGGACTAACCTTCGCTGATGCGCCAGACGACTTTAGGTGGCATTATATCCGAAGGCGTTTGACATCCTGCTCATTCGTTGCCCGTCTTCAAAGGATCTTTCTGATTACATGAGATAGAAGTTTCAGTTTGGGCTTTGTCTTTAGCTTCTTGAAATCTTGTTGACACTTCTGTTTCAGAGATCGTCAGCGAGTCTTGACCTGAGACTTCAAGGCTTCACACATCCTCCCATCTGCTTCCGCGCCCCATCACTCCCCTGTCAGCACGGCGTTTCTCATCCGGCCTTGCTCACGCTGCTCCCGTCGTGGGGTTGACCTCTTTGCTGTGTGTTAACGCACCAAACACGTTCATTCCCACCTCGGAAACATAGCACCCTTCCTTCCTTCTGTTCCGGCATCTCGTCCCCTGTTAATCCATGTGACTCAGTCCCTCACCTCTGGTCTGTAATCCGATGCTGCCTGGCAAGTAGAAGATGCTCAGTGAAGTGTTTGTTGACTGTATGCATGGGAGAACTGAGTTTTGACACTGGTGAGTGATATTGTCCAGTTAGAGTTCAGTCACATTGCTGCTTGCATTGTAGGTATTTTTACCTGCACTTTCTGTTTAAGGCAAGTGATACCAGCATCTGGGCCCACAATTCCTAGCCCAGAATTCCTTTAAAATTCCACCTTCTGATGCCTCAATCATCCATAAAGGCTCTGAGTTTGTGGCAATAAACACACTCCTGGGATCACTTACAGTGCAGATGAAATATGTATCTCATTGGGTTCTGAAATGAATATTTTGAGTCCCTATATCAATTTATGTTTTTGTTTTTTTTCTGAGTTTCTCATATACAGACCACATTTTTCAAGATCCTAGAGAATGAAATTTATTGACAAGAAGTCTGTGTGCTTTTTAAAGGGGGGCGGATCTTTCCTCAAATGCAACTGAAGAATTTACCAGTGGAATTTAGATTTGAACTGCACCCCAAGTGCCATGTTTGAAGTAGCACAAGGGGCTTGTCTGAGATCAAGCATATGAGACATGTCCAGAAACACAGGGGATTTAGTCTAATGAAACAGTCTCATCAGAGAAATGAAAAATGGTGGAAAAACGTCTTTAGGGAGGCAAAAAATTCGAGGTCTGAGCTAGATGGTGATTTGGGGGCAGAAATCTGTGACTCTGAACCAATTCAGGTGGATCTGAACACTCCATCCTCAACTGAGTGCAGTGACCCAATTAATTCATTATGTAACAAATTTTTCGAGTTTCTACTGTGTTCCAAGCACTGTCTAAGAGCTGGCCGCCCAATGATGAGTAAACGGATAAGACCCTTTGATCATGGAGCTTAACATCTAGCAGATGAGATGACACACAAGCCAACACACCCAGATATTAGTTTGGTTACAACAGCGGGTCGGAGGCCCTGACTTAGGTTGGGGGTGCGGGGACCAAGGATGCCAGCCGAAGGTCTGACGAGGCCCCCTTGTGATGCCTAACCTCTGCCCTCTCCTTTCTTCACCTGGAAGTCTTTCCTGCCCTTCTCTTCCTCATTTTTTTTACTCCGAGGCTACTCGTCATTAAGCTGGTGATTGCCATCTCTTAAGGGGATGACAAATGTACGACCCTGGGGACTTCACAAACAAAGGGGCTGAGTCTCCAGGGATGGGTCCAGGGAATCTGCATTTGGAAAATATGCCTGGAGATTCTGTGGCTGGCTCAGGCTTGGGAGCTCTGTGTAATCATGCAGGGGAGCTTCTGAGGTCCCCCTACTTCTCCCACCAGATTACTCCCTGAAACAGTTTGGTTTAAATGCCAGCCTCTGCCTTCTCTCCCTCATTTTTACCATCATTGTTCTGGAGCCCAGCCATAGTGGACGATGTGATTGACTCACCTGTCCAGAGGCTGTATAGACTTTTCCTGAAACCCAAAAGTGACCAGAGCCCTCTTCTCTTGCATCTTGTCACAGGTAAATAAGATACAGTTGTCATTCACGTAACACTCCTGCATGCCAGACCCTGCACAGCTAATATACCTGCCCAGGTAATATACCACTTAGTTCTTAGGGGCACCTCTGTTGAATGCTCAGCCCACCTACACTGATAGGCAAGCTTTGGTCACGTCAAAGTCACTTGAAGACCCTCGCAAATGTGCAGAGGCCCAGTTGCTGCCATGCTTCAGGGCCCCTGGCCATTGTTCTTCAGCGGCTTTCCAGGTGGCTCTGAAGCACATGTCTGGGCTCCCCTGCGCCACGGCAGTGGTCCTCACACTTCAGAAAGAATACCTCAGAATTGCCTGGGCGAGCTTTCCAGTGCCAAGCGAGCTGGTGCTCGTGTGCCCATAGGGCTCAGGATCGCATCTTGGGCTTCATTCTCGCCTGCAGTCTGGGAGGGCAGTAAACTGGTCGCTTCTCCTGAGTCTTAGGCATCCCAGCTTTCCCTTTGTCTTCTGCGGGAAGTCTGGGGTGCCTGACATCCCGTGAGCAGAACCCTGGGAAGGAGTCCTCGGCCTTTTATTTCGAACACCGTGCTTTTTCTCAAGGTAACTTTTGGACTGGGCTGTGTTTTGAATCCCAGATGAACGTGATTTACTAAACTTTGTAAAGCCCAATGCTCGGGTTTTATCCACGTGGGTTAAGTTTAAGGTAGATTCTGTCTCTGGTGAAGCCTGTTACTCTGTTGCAGTCTCCTAAACCTGTTCACACCCAGCCTCTCTTTCAATAAATTCAACAAGATTTGAGGGGTTGATTTTACAAAAGGGGAGACTGAAGCACAGGAGAGATGACGCGACCTGCTTAGTGGCTCCCGGTGAATGGATCACGTGGCTGAGGCCGTAACCGAGGACCTGTGGCTCCCAAGCGGTGCTTGAATAGGCGGTCCTGGTCCCTGCACGCTGGCTCCCACCACATCAGTGGTCCCTGATGCCTGGAGCTGAAGGTGTGGGTTGGGGTAAATCTCCAAAAATGACTCTTAACAAGGCATTCACAAAGCTTCAGCTTTTACCACAAGCCACAGTGACACTAGCTAGACTTAGGGCTCTAGTGATAAATTGGTAGTAATGAAATCTCAATATCTATTCACGAAGAGAAAAACAAAAAATCCATAATGGGCCCTGATGGGCCATTAGGTGTTAATGGGAATAATACAAATACCCAACAGAGTACATTACTAAACTGAGCAAGCGTCGCCCAGCCCATCACAATCTGTAATGTCTCAATATTTTAACTCTATACATATATATGTGGGATTGAGAACAACAATAGCTGAGATTAGGGAGTCTGGGCAGTAAGAGTTAAGATAGCGCATCTTCACTGTAACTGAAGGACCCGGTTTTGCAACTGTCTAAGCTTCTGCTTCTATCTGTAAAATGGGTACAATCACTCTCTCTTACAGGGTTGCTGGGAGGACGAAAAGTGGTCACAAGAACTTGCATCTCCCTGATTTCTGGATGAATTGAGCACCTTTTCCTGTGCGGCTTTCAGAAGTTGTTTTGTGAATTGCCTGTTTATCTGCTTAGCTCAGTCTTCTTTTGAGTTGTTGACGTGTATGTTTCGATATTAATCTTTCTGTCAGATGTGTTGCAAGTATTGCCTTCCCATCTCTTTGTTTTAAACAGCTGTGTTGAGATGTAATTTATATACTAAATTGAGTCATTACAAGGGTACAATTCAAGGACTTTTTGTAAATTTATAGAGCTGTGCAACCATCACCACAGTCCATTTTAAGACCTTTCCTACCAACCCAGAAGCTTCCCTGTGCCCATTTCAGTTACCCATGCTCCCGCTCTCCAGCCCGAGGCGGCCACCAGTCTGCTTTCTGCGTCAATGCGTTTCCCTTTTCTGCATGTTTCATCGCAGCGACTGATGCAGTGCGAGGCTTTCGGGTCAGGTCTCTTTCACTGGGCACCATGGTGTTTAGGTTCGCCTATTCTGTAGTGTGTGCCAGGACTTCATTCCTTTTTGTTGTTGAGTAGTACTCCTGCCTGGAAAATCCCATGGACGGAGGAGCCTGGTGGGCTGCAGTCCATGGGGTCGCTAAGAGTCGGACACAACTGTGCGAATTCACTTTCACGCATTGGAGAAGGAAATGGCAACCCACTCCAGTGTTCTTGCCTGGAGAATCCCAGGGACGGGGGAGCCTGGTGGGCTGCTGTCTATGGGGTCGCACAGAGTCGGACACGACTGAAGCGACTCAGCAGCAGCAGCAGCCGTGTTCCACTGGAGGGATATATCAAGTTTGTGTCCTCCCAGTCCCTGCTCTGCGTGTGTGTGTGTATACACAAACCCAGGAATATAGCGTCTCACATCACGACCACAGCTCAGACAACTAGAGCCGTTGGCCCTCCCTGCCTCCAGGACCATCGCCTCTGCTGATAATACCCTTGGGCTTGTGCGTTCCCCTGGCAGGTGTGTGACGCTGCCGCTCCTCACCCTTCCCTCCCCTGGCAGAACCTCTCCCGACCTCGCTGGTGATGATGGTGGTATGATGGTGGGAGGGTGATGGTCATAGTGATGGTGGTGGTGGGAATGATGGCAATGCTGGTGGGGACAGAGGTGGTGGGGGCTGGGGGCTGTACTCCCAAGACAGAATACCGCAGAGCCCCGCTGCTCTTACCTTAAAGTCCAGCAGTTTCATAAGCATGAGCCCTTTTCAGATTGTTGTTTAATTTTGGTGATTTCCAGGGTATTAAAATGGTAATTTCTGTCCATTTTTTCCGGCTTTAGAGTTACTTTGGGGGAGCTGACTGGCCAGTCTTCTTAGCTGGCCACAGCTGGAAGGCTCACCTTGCTTCACAGTCTCTTCGTTGCCTTTTAACTGAGCTGTGAGTTCTATTGCCATATAATGATTTCAGGTGTTTTTAAAACTAATATAGTTGTCCCCCATGTATCCTCCCCTCTATCTCAACAGTTATCATTACACTGTCTTTTTTGTTTCTACTCGCCCCTTCTCTTTTTTTCTTTCTCAATTCATTTATCTTTAATTGAGGGATAATCACAATATTGTGTTGGTTTCTGCCACACATCAACACGGCTCGACCATGGGACGACATGGAGCCTCCTCTGGAGCCTCCCTCCCGCCTCCCAGCCCATCCCTCCCCCTAGGTAGTCACCGAGCCCGGTTCGGCTCCCGAGTCACAGCGCGTTCCCACTGGCTCTGTCCCACGTGGCAGTGTGCGTGCTTCCGCGCTGCGCGCTCCACCCGACCCGCGCTCGCCCTCCTGCTCCCCTGCATGGCCACGAGTCTGTCCTCCAGTCTGCGCCTCCGTCACTGCCCTGCAGATAGCTACGTCAGTACCATCGGTCTGAATTCCATATGTATGTGTTAATACACGATGCTGGTTTTCCTCTTTCTAATTCACTCTGTATAATGGGCTATGGGTTCACCCCCTCGTTAGCACTGACTCAGATGCGTTCCTTTTTGTGGCTGAGTGGTACTCCGCTGTGTGCATGTGGCAGCTTCTTTTCCCATTCATCTGGCAGTGGACATCTAGGCTCCTTCCGTGTCCTAGCCATTGTAAATAGTGCTGCGACGGACATGGAGAGACACGTCTTCTTCAGTTATGGTTTTCTCAGAGTATGTGCCCAGTAGTGGGATTGTTGGGTCATATGGTTGTTTTATTCCTAGTTTTTTCGGGAGTCTCCATACTGTCTTCCATACGGCTGTATCAATTTACATTCCCACCAACAGTGCAAGAGGGTTCCCCTTTCCTAGCACCCTCTCCAGCGTTTCCTGTCTGTACGCTTTTGATGGTGGCCCTTTTGGCCAGTGTGAGGTGATGTCGCATTCAGTTTTCGTGTGTGTCAGTATTTCTGTTTTGGCGTCTGTGTGTTTTGGTTTGTTTAGGAGACTGTCTCCATCCTGAGATCATTAACAAATTCTCTTATCCTTTCCTGTAATATTTCTGCAGCTCTGTGACTCACATTTAAAGGCTCTCGATTCATGTGAGCTTGCTCTCTGTAAGAATTGTACCCATGTATATTTACGCCAGAAAAGTATCAGCATTTTTAAAAACCATATCTTAGCTAGCGTTAAAATTTGTGTATATTCTCTCACCATTAAAGTTTATTGTTTCTTCATTAGTTGTTCATCTTGTTTTATGAGTTTATCTTATTTTCCAAATATTTCTTATGAAGTGTTTATATAAAGAAGATATTGAGCCCTTGGCTATCATACTGCTGTGAACATTCACCAATATGCTATTTAACTATGAATTAGTTAAATTTTTTTTTTTATAATATCAAACCTTATCCCTGGTGGCTCAGATGGTTAAGTGTCTGTCTACAATGCGGGAGACCTGGGTTTGATCCCTGGTTCGGGAAGATTCCCTGGAGAAGGAAATGGCAACCCACTCCACTATTCTTGCCGGGAAAATCCCATGGATGGAGTCCCATTAGTTAATTAACTAATTAACTAGTAATTAGTTAATGTTTTATAATATCAATGCAAAATCATTTTAGAAAAATGAGAAAATAAGCATGGCTTCATTAGGACCTTATAGTATTTACTCTTTTCCTGGTTGATGTATGTTTAACCACGTGTTTACCCAAAAAGGTCACGTGGCATGTAGTGCTTTCTCAATTATTGTATCATAAACTTTCCTCATGGGCACTTCATCCTCAGCATAATTTTAATGTTGAGGTTTTTAAAATTTATTTTTTATTGAGGGATAACTGCTTTACAGAATTTTATTGTTTTCTGTCAAACCTCAACATGAATCAGCCATAGGTATACATATATCCCTCCCTTTTGTATCCTTAGTGTAATTTTAATGATTGAAAAGTATTCTATTATATGGGTATACGGAAATTCAATTCATTTCCTTCAGTTAGTCATTCAGATTCTTTGCATTGTTTGTCTCTTTCATATAACACTCTGAAGAACAAAAGTAGCTAAATTGTTGTGAGTATCCAGGTGGCTTTGTCAGAGAACAGACCAATTTCTGAAGTTTCTGATACCTATTAACAAATTGGCTTCTAGAAAAGTAATTTCAGTTTACATTCTCACTGGTGATATATGGGTAGCTTTATTCCTAGGACAGCAAGAATTAGCATTTTAAGAAAATCTCTGCAAATTTGGTAGGTAAAATTTTATCCTTTCAATGTATTTAGAATACAGTCATAAATTTATATATTTTGTAATAAGTGAATGTGTAAATATGTATTTTTATGTACATATTTATATGCGTATATATGTTTGATTGCAGGTATTTAGTTACAAAAAGGTTAGACGTTTCTCAGTTTAACAATCACATTTCTTTTGTGAGTGGCCTCATCATGTCACTTATCCAGTTTTTTAAATGAGTATCGATCTTTTTCTTAATTACTTACGATCTTTACATATAATTTCATTTTACAATAGGAGACTACAGTATTTTGTAGGGTGCCATTCTTAGACTATGTAGTTACTATAATTCCATATCAATAGCATAGTTTAAGTAGATTGGTCCCATTTTACCTTCTCTCATTATTCTCTCCCCAGCTGCGGTAGATTGATTTCACAAATCAATCAGAAAGTCCCCAGTTCTCTAGCCTTTCTGCTGTCTGTGCCCTTTGCAATCTGACTTTGCAGCTCCTCCAAAGATGGAGCTTTGAGTCCATGATGCCTGGAAGACCCGCTTTGGCCAACAGCGTGGGGTGAAGGTGACGAAGCCCACCGAGCGAGGTTTCGCTTGCTCGTACGCTCTCTCCTGCAACTCTGCCGCCTTCTCGGGAGCAAGCTAGCCTGCTGGCTTGTGGGAGACACGTGGCTGTGTCATTCCATGGCCTTGGCAGGCAGCAGACCAGCCGCCAGACTGGTCAATGGCGCTCTCCCTGAGCACTGGCCCCACCGTGCTGGGCTGTGCTAGTCGCTCCGGCGGCTCTGCCTCTCTGCGACCCCTTGGACTGTAGCCCGCCAGGCTCCTCTGTCCATGGAATTCTCCAGGCAAGGATACTGGAGTGGGTTGCCACGCCCTCCTCCAGGGCATCTTTCTGACCCCAGGGATCAAACCGAGGTCTCCCGCACTGCAGGTGAATACTTTGCCAGCTGAGCTACCAGGGAAGGCCCCAGACCCTGCGAGCTGATCACAGATGCATGAGAGAGTCAGGCTGGGATCACTTAGGCAGTCCAGATCAACAGAACCATCCGGCCGTCCCCGAATGTGTCAGCAGTAACACACAGTGGTGGTTTTCAACCACTAAGTGTTGGGGTCATTTGTTGTATAGGAACGGGTATATTTCTTTTTAAGAAAATGAGATGGTGCAAAATATGGAATTTCTTTTATTCTGCAGATGATTGTTATTTCTATGTATTATATCTTTCAATGGCTAGTTAATTTTATTTTATTTGTACTCTGTAAGGATATGGAGGTTCTCAGTGTTAGCTGCCAATCATTTTATACAACATGCTAACATCTGAGTTCTTCATTTTGATCTATCTCTTGTTCTATTGTTCTGCACACTGGTGAGTCAAGATACAGTACTTGACTTAAAATGTTTCTATTATAGTCACCATTTATTCTTGAAAGAAAAAGTAGCTTTTCATGAAATTTAGTCTTGAAAAAGTCACCATTTATTCTTACTTATTCACAATTTGTACCAGGTAGGAGAAGGATATTTTCTGTTGGTTTCTTTCATGGCTCCATGATGATATGAACTGTTTTTATGTTGCTTAAAATACTTACGACAACTTTGGTGCAGTCATGACTGTTCAGTTTGATGAGTAAACTAAAACAAAAAAACACAAAGAGCAAATAGAAATTCACTGTTGTGAAAAATTAACTGTCTAGAATTTTAATATTATATAACAACAAACAGCCGACGTTTAAGTAGAATTGTACATCAGTGCTTCAAATAAAAAATCTCGCTCAGTTTTTTAATGATAGAAACATACTTCTAACAAAAAGGGACTTTTACCCTGCACTGGCTAATATTCATATTCTTGATATTTTAAGGCATCTGATTTTTCTCCAGCTTTTACCTTCATCTGTATTTTAGGGTGTAATTGTTTGTACAGTACATCATATTCTCACAGATTTGTATCAATAATCAAAATTTATAATCTCTCAAGGTTCTCTGTCACCTGTCTTAAATTTGATTTTAATTAAGGCTGAATTAAAAATATGAAGTTGTAGTTTCACTTTTTCCTAATATTTTAGGAATCCCCCCCAAAATTGTAAGTAAATGTTAAAATTTATGTATTTTTATTTATCTAATGATATCATTTAATTATCTTCATATGCCCCTGTTTGGCTGGGTATAATATTCTCAAAACACTGTTAGGATGGACATTTTTTGGGTTTCTTCCCGCATGGAGTGTTGGAAGGCCATGTGATTTCTCTCCCCGGGACCTCTTAATAATCTTCTGCCCTTAAATTTAAAAGACAAAACAAACAAAGGCCAACAAAACAGTTTGGTGTAGGTGCTGGTTCCTCCATGTCGATTTTACCTGCCTTTTCACTTACAGAGGAAGTTATTCAGCTTTATTGTGGCTTTGCATGTTACTTTCGTTTCCTTTGTTTCGGTTTCCTGCAACCTGGATTATCCATCTGTTGGAGCTGGAGCGTTGCCATTTATTTGTTTTGTTTACCTGTTACCTTCCCTCTTAACTTCTATTCAGTCTTTTACTTGCTCTTCTGTGAAAAGTACACCAAGCTTGTTCTGCACATTTTTTTTTCCAATGTAAATTTAGTCTTCGTGATTATTAATGCTATTTTCTTTTAAACTCAGTTGTGGGGTTGTTTTGTTTTTCTTTACGCATGTCAGGAACCATTGTGTCTCTCTCTATTGTCTTATCTACATGTCTTATTTCAGTTCCCCACCCCAGAAGCAGATCCAATGACTAGAGAAGCCGGTGAGCAATGAGATGTGACTGGCTGACACACTGGGTAACTGAAACTAAATCCCAGGTGGAAACACCTGGAAATACTCCAAATGATCCCATCCGAAGTGTGAGAAATCTGGAGTGTTTATACTCCATACCTGTCAGGGCCATCTGCAATTCCTAGCATCAATTCAGGGTCAATTTCCTAGGAACTACCGTCTCACCACGTCCTTGGCATGTAGGGTTTCTGCAACCTGAAGAGATTACTCCAAAAAACATTCAGGTGTTGGCCCTTCTAAAAGAAGCTAGTATGCAGAGAAATTGTAGGATGGTTTGAGGGACTAGGGAAAGAGTGTAATTTTTGTCTACATCAGGTGAAAAGTCCACAAAACTAGATGCTGCCCTGAAAAAGCTTTGATGATCAGAATGTGTTCTCCCCTTGGGGCTTACCTGGTAAAGAATCCGCCTGCAATGCTGGAGACCTGGGTTTGATCCCTGGGTTGGGAAGATCCCCTGGAGAAGAGATCAGCTACCCACTCCAGTGTTATGGCCTGGGGGATTCCGTGGACTCTATAGTTTCTGGGGTTGCAAGGAGTCAGACACGACTGCACAACTTCCCCTCAGTCACTTGCACTGTGAAGCCTGGATTTAAATTCAGTTCACTTCGGCTGCTTCTTGGCTGTGTTGAACACCTCTAAGACTTCCATTTCCCTGTGTGTAAAGTATGTATTGTCACAGGGTAGCTTTGAGGATCAAACGCTTCAGTGCCAGGTCTCTTAACTAAGCACTTACCGTATATGTTTTAATTTAAAAATTCAGCCTGGACTTTACCTTTGAGTGCAGTTTTGATCATATCTCTTAGTTTTGTGATGTGATTAGTATTCTTCTGTGTGTGATGTTCTAACTAATGTGTGTTGTGTGTGTGCATGCTCCTTATCCAGCTTAAGGCCATTTTAAAGAGCTGCCCAGTTGCCAGATTCAAAACATACAAACAAAAAGCTGAAACAACCAGTTGTTGTTGTTTAGTCGCTCCGTCGTGTCTGGCTCTTTTGTGACTCCATGGACTGTACCCCACCAGGCTCCTCTGTCCATGGGATTTCCCAGGCAAAGATACTGGAGTGGGTATCTTTGTGCCATTTCCTCCGCCAAGAGATCTTCCTGACTCAGGAACTGAACCCATGTCTCCTACATTGGCAGGCAAATTCTTTACCGTTGAGTCACCAAGGAGGCCTGAGACAACCAGGCTTTGCACCTATTTTGTGTTCTGATATTTGAAGTGCTTTCTTCTGAAATGTAAATCTTTTCCTGTCCCAGAGTAGTCCTGTGAGTTTCCATGTATGAAGATTTGTGCTCAAAGAGGTTAGGCAATTTATCCAAGGTCACACAGGAGTAAGCGACCAGAATCAGAACGGGCACCGAGCTTCCACTGACTTCTACTCCAGCGATTTTCCAGTAGCCTCACACTCCTTTTGTGTGGTGGACTGATCATGGCCTCCGAAGATGCCCACTTCCTAATCCCCTGAATGTCTGATGGTTATTTTGTATGGCAAAAGGGACTTCGCAGATTGAAAAAGACTCTTGGGTGCAGGGGCTCTCCTGGATTATATGTGTGGGCCCAGTGGAATCCTAAGAGTTGTCATGAGGAGGGGTGAAGAGTCAGAGGAGGAAGGGTGATGAGGGAGGCAGGTGCGGGGTGCTGAGTGGGAGGTTGGGGCAGGCCTGGGTGGACGGAGAGCGAGAAGGGGACTGAGAAACAGAAGGGAGCTGGGCCTCTGGCTTCGAAATGGTCAGGAAGTCCTGAGCCAAGGGTGGCAGGCAGTCTCTAGAACCTGGAAAGGAAGGAAAACACTTCTTGGAATCTGCGAAGGAACACAGCTCTGTCGCCACTTGGCTTCAGCCCTATCAGACCCCTTCTGGACTTTTGACCTCCAGAATTGTAAGATAATACATTTGTGCTGTTTTACGTCATTAAGTTTGTAGTAATTTGTTACAACAGCCACAGGTAACTGATACTTTGTAACGGTAACAGGTTTGCACACCTCTATGTGTGCTGTAGGCATTTAGAAATTGTTTATTCATTTTTCATGCAAGGAATGGTACTAGAAAGGCCGGGCAGAGATGAAGGCCGGCTCCTGCTGGCAAGGACCTCAGACCTGGGGCAGCAACATGGGCGGTTGGAAGCCCCTGCTAGTGGGTTACACTAGAGGCGGACTTGGGGCACCACCGGGTGGCGAGCGCAGAGTCCAGGGCGTCTTGATGAAAGTGAAAGAGGAGAGTGAAAGAGCCGCTTTAAAGCTCAACCTTCAGAAAACTAGGGTCACCGCAGCTGGCCCCATCACTCCATGGCAAATAGACGGGAAACAGTGGAAACAGTGTCACACTTTATTTTCTTGGGCTCCAAAATTACTGCAGATGGTGACTGCAGCCATGAAATTAAAAGATGCTTACTCCATGGAAGGAAAGCTATAACCAACCTAGACAGCATATTAAAAAGCAGAGACATTACTTTGCCGACTAAGGTCCATCTAGTCAAAGTTTGTCCAGTGGTCATGTATGGATGTGAGAGCTGAACCATAAAGAAAGCTGAGTGCCGAAGAATTGATGCTTTTGAACTGTGGTGTTGGAGAAGACTCTTGAGAGTCCCTTGGACTGCAAGGTGATCCAACCAGTCAATCCTAAAGGAAATCAGTCCTGAATATTCATTGGAAGGACTGATGCTGAAGCTCCAATACCTTGTCCACCTGATACGAAGAACTGACTCATTGGAAAAGACCCTGATGCTGGGCAAGACTGAAGGCAGGAGAAGGGGATGACAGAGGATGAGATGGCTGGATGGCATTACCGACTCCATGGACGTGAGTTTGAGTAAGCTCCGGGAGTTGGTGATGGACAGGGAGGCCTGGCGTGCTGCGGTCCTTGGGGTCGCAAAGAGTCGGACAGGACCGAGCGACTGAACTGAGCTGAGAGTGGAGAGTGAGGGCTCAGGAGAGGTAGGGTGCAGTTGGAGCAGTCTGAGGAAGGCTCCTGTGCTCTCTACCCTGGGAAGCAGGGACAGCGTGGCAGAGCCACGGAAGTTAGGGGGTGCACGTGAGTCAGAGGGAGCACAGGCAGCAGCCGGAGCCCTGCTCCGTCCATGCAGGAGAGGGTAGCACATACCTGGCTGCCTCCCCCGCCTCCTAACCACCCCTTTGCTTCCTGCGACGGGCTGGCATCTGTGCCTTCCAGCCAGGTCCTTGTGGGCTTGCCTTGGGGCTCCGGCTTGGGATCTGGGTCCTTCCTCCTCGCTAGAATAGCAGGTCAGCATCCACCAGCAGTCCTTTGGCCACAGAGGCGCCCTCAGACTGCTGATTCATAAATGGAGAGTGTCAATAGAAACAATCAAAGGAAACCGGCAGCCCATAAATAATATCGACTCCAAAACAAGTAAGATGCAAGGGGCTGGAGAATACTGGAGCGACGCGCGCTTGAGTACTTGGATGAAGTTCCACGGTATAATGTGTTTTCTGTATCAGTAACCCGTGCTGTTCAAAAGATCGAAACAGCAGTGGTTTGGTTTTCTGTGTGGAGGGGAGGACCATGTTCTTGCCCCCTTTCTGTGCGTCTTCTCTTGGAGACGCATCTTCCCAGGAGAGTTGGGCCCTGCACATTTGCAGGTTTCCCAGCTGCGCTCTGGGCGCTGCACCTGGAGGCCCCCCCCCCCCCCCCCCAGTACCAGGTCTCAGGTTTGGTTGAGCTCACAGACTCCATCCTGTGAGTGTTTTACACCGGAATTCAGATTCCTTTCTACCCTGCCCATGGCCATACGATTCGCATAGCAAACACATGGATATCCAGCTCACGTGAAAGATCCGGACTAGTTTGTTTTGAAGTGTATCGTGGAGCAGACTGCTCTCAATATTGGGAAAAGGTGACAAAGATTAGATACTAACGGCCTGCTTGGCGTGTCCTTTAGCCTCCCTTGCCTGGTTTAAGCAACCGAGTTAACTAGCAGTGGCTTCCGTTTTTCCCCTTGACCTTGTGCTGTGTGGACAGAGCCTGTCACCCCAAGGCTGGATGAACCGGGTGATCTGTGCTTAATCTCCCCTCCGTGTTATTTCACTCCATTATTTGTATTTTGTTTATACAGCATGTCCTATGTGCCGGACCTTCTGTTAAGCACTTAACAGATAATAATTTATTGATCTTTGTTATCATCCTATACGGCAAGGACTGTTGTTATCCTGAGTTTGATGAAAAAACTGAGGCACAGAGAGGGTAGTGAATTTCCTCCCCAGGGTCCCAGGGCTCGTAAGTGGCAGGGTAGGATTCAGCCCAGACAGTTTGGTTGAGTTGTCATGCTGCCCCCGTGGGAATGAGAGATTTGGTCCCTCTGGTGTCTTCCTGCTTGCCCGCCTCTGCCCTGGGTCAAAAGCCACATTCTCATCACTCGGGTCTTCTGGCCTCTGCTATAGCAGCCGCATGCCCTTCTGAAGCAGTGGACTCTGTCTGTGTGCCTGGTCTTGGCCTTGGCAGCATCCTGAGCCCAGGAGTGAGGAGCGGAACATGCCACCCTCTTCCCTCCTTTGTCAGGAGCCACCAGGCCCTGAGCCAGCCACCCCGAGGGAGGAGCTTGAACACCCTGGGCCTGCCACCACCCACGGACGTGTCCTTTCCCAGAAACAGAACCAGGTCCTTTCTTGGAAACTGACAAGGGGATGCCAACAGACAAAAAGCTTAAAGGTCCTGCTACATCCACCCTGGTTGCCACCTGTACCCACCAAAGTCCCAGAGTTTGGGACAGAAATACCCATGTTCTTTTATCTGCTCCTCTGAAGTCTGTACTTTTTCTGTAGGGCTTACAGGATGTAGCAATCTCTTTGGGTCAGTCTCTGAACCCTGCAGACAAGGTAGCTGGAACAAAGGTCTGCAGGGTAGGCGTCTTTTGTTAAGGGCATAGCCCTTGCGTCGGCTTTGTGCCCTGTACACAGAGTGATCTTATTTTCTGAGTTCAGGATGGCGCTTGAGCAGTTCCCTTCTGCTGCTTGTTCATTCAGTCAATGGATGTAGACAAGCCAGGCCCCGTGCAAAGCACACAGAAACCAGAAAGAAAGCAGCCCCAGTTCTTGCCTCATTGAGCTCACAGTCTCCTGGGGGAAAACAAATAAACGAGCAATTGCACCTGAATAGAGAAGTGCTTTGATAGTAGCAAACAAAGTGGGAGAGACAGGTAGCCTACTCAAGGGTGGCCTGTCAGGGGCTGATGCCTGCCCTGGGTCCTGGGATGGATTACCTGCACAGAGGAGAAATGGAGAAACTGTCCAAGCGTAAGGAATAGCATAGGCAAAGGCACGAACAGGGAGAAAACACTTCTGAGTGATGCATAATGTGACAGTTGAGCATAGGATGAAAACTTATCAATCAAGTAGATGCTCTTAAAGTGAGCAGGTGATGTTTGGCACCACAGCAGCCACCTTGTGATCATGAGGCTTGAGGCTTAGTGCCAACTCCTTTGGGATGTTTTGTAAAGTATTAAATACCCTTCGGATCTAAGCAACTTTTGTTGTTGTTGTTACTTTCACCTTAAAGGATATTATCTGATGTAGCTATGGTAAGGAGTTGGCCTTTGCCTTATGACAATGTGAAGACATAAAATGGTAAGCAGTCTGCCTTTACAGACGTGTTACATCTGGGATGGCTGTGTGTGTGTTCCCCAGCATTGCACACTCCATTTGTGTCCCTGCTTTATCAGTCTAACCAAGTAGCAGTTTAAATATGGTGATAGAGGCAGTCACATTTCTGTCCCATACCACCTCCCAGAACAGAAAGCCTTGCGAACAGTCACTCCTCTAACAAGCCACTCTCAGGCAGATGCTCACAAGGAGGACACCAACTCTTTTCACACCCGCCCCTTGCTTCTGAAAAACTTTTCAAATTCATCATTATTTATAAAGTTAATACTCATAATGCAAAGGTTTCTCTTTGATGTGGGAGTGTTTTCGAAGCCTTGGTGACCTATATTGCCGACATACTCTGTGCGAGGTGAGGCAGGGACTGGCTGGGGAATTACCCGTGTTTAATGAACACTAAAATTAGAATTTGACTGAAATCCACAGAAATGGCTCGACAGCAAGTTCGAGATGCCCCTGGGGAGCTGTGGGCAGCTCAAATTTACCCACAGGCGTTTTTGAAAATGTTTCTTTCTTTTTTTTTTTTTGAATCAGCATAGTTGGCTCTTTTGAGCCGAGAATGCTGCTTGCTCTCAAAGCTTCTCCCAGCCCCTCCCCAGCCCCTGACACTGATGCTTCGGGGACAGCTAAGCGCCTCCACGGGCCTCTGTCTTAGTGGTCAGGCCCCAGGGACCACGCTGCACGGGGCGGGGCAGTGGCCTGTCTGCCCTGTTGCCGGGGGTCACACCCCTCGTGGAAAGTTCTAAGAAAAATCGCAGCATCAAAAGCAAGTGTAAAAGAACCCTGGATATCCTCCTGTTCCGTGGACCCTTCGAACGGGGACTTGGGGTCGATTCTGATATCCTAAAAGAGTAAATAGAAATTCTCCTTGGAATGAGAACAAAAGCCCTGAGTGCATACACGAGCTTAGTTCGGTGACCATCACTCCAAACCCAGGAGTAATAAAGACGACAAACCACTAGGAATGAAGTCCTGGCTGGCGCCTGGGCGAGAGCTTGAGGTGCGGTTTCAGTGCAGCAGCCTCATCTCCCAGGAGAGGGAGCGTCTAGGAGGTGGGGGCAGAACCAGAGTTTGGAACTCAGACATCTCGGTTCTGAAGCCAGCGTGCTCCGTCTGGGGTTCCTCAGCCCACGGTGCACTCCGATGCTGTGTACAAAGTGCATGAGAATTCTGGGGGAGTGCTTTTATATACTCGTGTAATTCTAAAACTTTATTTTCTAAGTTATAAGAGCATTTATAAAAATGCTTGCTTGGACACGTTTTAAAATAGAAAAAGTTAATAATGACTTCTAGTTCTCCTCCAGTCTCTCCTCACTAGGAAACTGATGGTAACATTCAGTCCTTGATAGCTGATAGTTTTTGGTAGGTCTTTGATAGTTTTTTATATTCTTAGATATAAGTACAAATATATAAACTATAGGCATATATGTCTGCATGTTTGTGATAGGACATTCTATTCAGCATTTTGCTTTTTTACTTATAAAGTATCAAAAGAAAGATGACAATTAAAAAAACAACCCATCAGAAGTATCTTTCCTCATATAGCATCTAATTCTCCTGACTACTATAAAATGAATTTATCAAAATTTATTCACCATCCCTTAATGATCCTTTCATTTACTTGTCCAGAATATAAATTTGCGTATCTTCCTCTCCTGTCATGAGCACCATGGGTACTCAACTTGAGAGCAAATAAGAATCACGTGGTGATCTGATTAAACCCGATTCTGGAGTCCCACTTCAACAATTTTGAGTCACCAGGTGTAGATGGGCCTGGGAATTTGCATTTCTAAAGCTGCCAGGTGTGGTTTGATGCTGCTAACTGAAGACTAGGTTTCAAGTGGCTCTGCCTTTCTTCAAAATCCTCAATCAGCTCAGGGGTGTTGGGGAATTTGTCTCTTTACCAAAGCAGCTCCTGAAATTTCATCTTCCTTTCAGCCTCAGAAACACCTCCCTGTTAGCAGAGGTCCTTGGGCCAATGTCACACGCTCTGTGGTGCCCTCTTCCTGTACCAAGGGTAGCTCCTGATGGCTGCAGGCCTCACACTGGAATTGAATTATCATCATATCCCACATTACATCAGTCATCCACACTCGAACCTCAGACAGTCTGCTCAAATAATGCTAACCTGGGGCCTGTATCCTATTATTTTAAAAAAGAAAAATTTTATGGCATTACACATCAACCCTAAGGTTTCCAGTTTCTTGCATCTTAAGGCTCAGTGAAACACCGGTATATGTAACAAGCTATCAGTCAGAGGGCAAAATGTTTCAACCTTCGGTTCTGAACCCCAACCACCAGATGACCTGGATTGTTATCACTCAGCTGCCTGTCTGCAGTGAGGCTGTGGTGCCTTCTCATCACCAGCTTCTTCTGACATACGTGTCCCTTTTACTGACCCTCAGGAAAATATATTTTTAAAAAGCTAGCTCTTGAAAATATCTACATAGCATTCTGACATTCTTCGGATTTTATTTGCAAGGTCGCTCAATTCTTTGTTTTTACATTGTTTTAAAATATGCGTTGCATGGCCTATAGGGGATCTAAATATATGTTTCCCAGGATATTTGCAGAAGAGTGTGATGTTGAGAAATAGTTGCCTTCTATGAAGTTCAAATATTAAAAACACAGATATTCTGCTGCTAGAAAAATGTTAACGGAGGAGATGTTATCTTTGCAGGGGGGTGGTGCAGGAAAAATGCATTTTCCGCTAATCCCAGCCAATCAATAGCACCACCTGGAGAACTTTCTTCTTCAGGTGATTCACCGGCTCCTCCCCCAGAGATTCAGACTCGCTAGGTCTGGGGATCTGGGGATTGGGTCCTGAAATAACTGAAATGAGCAGGTTTAAAGATAGCTGGTTTCCGTTTCTGTCTTTGTCAACTCGATCATGAGTCTTTGGACAACAGGCGCTCCTGGGTGTCTTTCTGCCCGGGTGCCTGGCGTGGAGTGGTGTGCTAACTGATTAGCACTGATGCTGTGCGCACGGCGGGCCTGCCTCACTGCTTTTCTAGAAGCGTTTGTGCGCAGCCAGGCAGGCGTTCTGGACTGTCCTAGCGCTGCTGCTGTAGGACCACGAGTGTAAGTAATCATGTGAGAGTCTTGCTTGTGATAGATCTGTGAGAACATTCTGTGCAAAACATTCCCTCCCCCTCCCCTACAGACTCAAGCAGGTTTTGTTGTTCTGCAAAAGTCAGACTTTCCTGAAGCATCTGTGAGCATGGAGTGAAGCCTGATCCTGGTTATAATCCCTATTGTCATCTCGTTCTTGTATCCTTCTGTCTACCCTGGGGCCAGGTCAGACTGCCCACCTTCCTACGCTTTCACCTCCAACCAAACTTCCTGCCCTTGACCTTGGGGTCCATCAGCTTGCCCTTCGCTTTGCTTCTCCAGCAGATTCAGGGTTGCCTCTGGGGCTCTCACCTTTCATTTTATTTTCACTAACTCCTCTGGGGCTGCTATTTTTATCCTTATGTTTGAGGTGTCGAGACTGTTTAAGATGAGGCCTGTGCTGTGGGCACAGCGCTCCTCCGCAGGCTGGGGGCTGCTGTCCCATGCGGCCAGCTTGCAGCGTTTACCTGGACACCGTGGGTGGCTCCCTTCCCCATTCCTCCTCCCCTTCACTCCACACAGCTGGAACGCAGGTGGAAAATGTTGGTTTGCGAATTTCTGAAGTCACCTGCTTTTCCTGCACCGGTCACTTCTCTTATCCATAACTCCTCTGCTTCTGACTAGTATCCGTGATTCGCTTTTTTTCCTGTAACATCCTGTCCCTGCAGTAAGACTCTTAAACTCTTTGAGATTGGGAGTTCATCTCACCCGTCTCTTTCTAACACCCAGGGGGCCCAGGAGAACTAAAAGACGGCTTGTTGAGTGAAATGTTAGGGCCCAGATTTCTGAAGACATAGCTGTTGATGCACAGCAAATTAAAATGATCATAAATGAAATTCTAATGGTTTAGTTTTGAAAGTGTGAAAAATGTAAGTTTAGTTTATGAAAGCATTTACGAAAATGTTTATTTTATAATATTTATTTTAATAAGTAAAAAAGAAAACATAACTAATTTCTCCCCACCTTTCTCCAGTCTCTACATGCTAGGGTGCTGATGTGAATGTTTTGATATGTGGCATTCTATATAGCTTTTCCTGCTCTTATGTAAACAGTCAAGTATGTAACTATATAGGCATGTGTTATGGTTTTAATGGGATTTTTCACATGTTACTTGTTTACAATTAGACATAAACACCCCAAAGCAGCACCCTGTGACAGCTGGCTAATTGTCTACCTCAGTGATTGCCAAGGAGATTCTCAGGCACTGTTGACTCCTGTTGATATTACACAGCAGAGAGCAAATATGTTTTGGTGTATTTATTGGATGGACGGGTGAATGAATGAATGAGTGAATTTGGATGACTCCAAAGGAGGCTCAGATGCTAGTTTCCCCCTGACTCTGCGAGATGCCCCTCTCTGCCCATCACGCTGGAAGCCAAACCCGACAGGCCCGTCTCCCGGTGGAGAACCACGCGGTCATCGTGTCTCTTTCCCTTTGTTCTCCACCCTTGTCTGTCCCTGGGAAGGCTGGGCAGGGGCGCTGAGCAGCCAACACCAGACAACCCCTTTTATTCCTTTTGACGGCCTCAGGGAAGTTTGATGGGGATATTTCCATAATCGATGAGGGAGCCCTGTCACCCCAAACATGGAGTCTTTAAAGAGAAAAGGTTTATGCAAATTAGATATTGATGGAGTAATGATTAATTGGCTCTGAGCCTTTGTTAATATGCAATTGTAGTAACAGAGATACATTTATAATTATTTCAGTTAATTGTTCAAACAAGCACTCAGGACTTAATTGCACAGAGTAATTGAAGAGCCTTGGTATCAGGATTATTTCTTTCCAGAGAAAAATCAGAGTTCTTTAACTAGTTGGATTCCTGTGCCGAGGGGCTTAGGTGCATCTTTGAGGTCCTGGTATCGGCAGAGGAGAGGGGACAGCCACATATTCATGGGTCTTCCTGTGTCTGCAGACGGTTGGGGATGTGGGCTTTGAATTCGGTCAGATAAAGGTTCAGAGTTCCAACTCCACCTGTTTAGTAGCTCTGTGGCTTTGGGCAAGTTATTTAGTTGCTCTGAGCTACAGTGGCCAAATCTGTGAAGTGAGAGGGATAACTCTTCTCTTTAGTAATAGTGGGAAAAATATATGAGGTGGTCCATGTGAAACCCTCTGCTCCTTGGTGCCTTGTCCCCAGTGAGCAGGCCCAATGGGAACCGGCACGGCCGTATTTACCAGCAGAGCCACCGGCGGAGGCGAGAGAACGGCGGTGAGTACAGGCTGCCCATCACCTGTGAGCCCACGAAGGCATTGAAGTGCCGGAGGTAGGAGGGGCACCAAAGGCCTGACTTGGAGCATTTTTAAAAGCACAGAGGTGGGAAGAGATGGGAGGAACATGTGTCTGCTCCGGACTGGTCTGTGAAAGTAATGCCAAGGAGCTGGCTTGGCTGCCCACCTCCTGATCAGTGCTGTTGACAGATTCCAACTTTTCTCACAGTTACCTTTGTTCAAAGTCTCTCTCTCTCACTCTCTCTCTCTCTCTCTCTCTCTCACACACACACACACCTACTGCAAATCTTGTGGTGGGGAGAAAGAACTTGATGTTGCTTGCAAATGGGCAGGCCTTCCCACAGTCCTTGTTTCTCTCTCCCTCCTCTTGAAAGTGGCCACTCCCAGCCATGCAGGGCCAGAGGCTGCAGGATGAGCTAGCTGGAATGGAGGGAGTATGCAGTGGTGTTCAGAGCACAGGCTCTAGAGCTCAACCAGTGTCCTTGCCAGTCCAGGCTTTGCACTTCAAGGCTGTGACCTTGGACAGGCTTTGGAAGCTCTCTCTGGCTCATTTTCCCATCCACAGTTTGGACCTCATCGGACTGAAGGGAGGCATAAATGGGATGGTACATGTAGGGTACTTATTTAGCACAGAGCCTGGCCACTGTAAGCGTCTGACAGCTGTGTGGTGATGAGGATGAAGATCAAGATCCTGGGGAGCTCAGGCAGCACTTCAGGTACCACCCGAAGGGGGTCACACTCTCCCACATCACCCCATCAACTGCAACCCCCATAGAGACACCCAGAAAGGCTGTCCCCCAGTCTTCCTCATCCCTGGGAATTTAGGAGCCTTTTTAGCCTATGGCTCAAGTCATCCCTGTTTATTTCACTTTTTTCCCACCTGAGGTTGAAACGAGGAAGCAAAGAGCTGCTTTCTGTGGCGGGTACCATCCAAGAGTTTCAATCACAGCAGCAGCTCTTCTCCCACCCAGATTGTGCTCTTCTCACTGTCTCTGGAAAGATTCTTTGTTTCCAGGTCGGCTTTGTACACTGTATCTGCATCTGACACTTTCTGTCCTGCTTTTTGCATCTGTTTACTTTCAGCCTTTGTGTGTCTTCATGTTAAGACACATCTCTCATAGGCAATAAGAGTTGGGTTTTGATTTTTTTTTTTTTTTACCCATTTTGACAATTTCTCTCTTTTGAATTGAGTGTTTATTCTATTAGTATTGAATGTCATTATTGATGTGACTGGATTTAGGCCTGGTTTACTATTTGCTTTCTATTTGTCCCTCCTTTTATTTTATTTTTGTTCTTCTGTTCCTGCTTTTCCTACTTTCTTTCCGGTGTTAAAATATATATATATATATATATATATATATATATAAAATTATAAAACACATTAGAGTTCCGTATTAATCTATTGGCTTTTTAGATAAACTTGTTGGCTTTTTTTACTTGAATATATATCCTGAACCATGCACAGTTTACTGAAGGTCAGTATTGTCTCACTTCTAGTAGCATGTGGAAAACCTCCAACCATATGGGTCCATTCGCTCCCACTGACCCTCTATGTTACAGTTATATGGAAGTATTATATCTATGTAGATTATAAGCCTCACCTCACAATACAACTTTATATTTGTCTTAAATGAAAAATTATAGAGATTGGCAAACTCTGACTTGCAAGTCAAAAATTGACCCAAAACTTGCTTTTGTAAATAAAGTTTTATTGGAACACAGCTGGGCTTGCAGGTTTACGTAGTGTTTGCGGTTATGAGTAGTTGTGACAGAGACCGTATAGCTGCCAAACCTAAAATATTTACTATCTTCTGGCTTTTTTTCAGAAAATATCTGCAGACCCCTGCTTTAACCAAATCATGTGTATTTTAAAGAAACTAAAGGTGGGGGGGGGGTGGTTTAATGCCTTTCACCATTTCCCAGGCAGTCACCGCATTTGAAGCCCTTCTTCTTTATCTTAGTTGAAATATAGCCCCCTCTGCTTCCCTGGGGGCTCAGTGGTCAAGAATCCACGTGCCGATACAGAAGACGTGGGTTTGATCCCTGGGTTGGGAAGCTCCCTTGGAGAAGGAAATGGCAACCCACTCTAGTATTCTTGTCTGGAGAATGCCATGGACGGAGAGGCCTGGCAGGATACAGTCCATGGAGTTGTTAAGAGTCAGACACAACTTAGCAACTAAACAACGACAACGATCTCCTGCTGTAACAAGGAGTGATACCAAGGAATTTTGACTATCAGATTACAGAGCTGACTGTAAAAGGGGGCGGGCTGCACTCAATACTGTGGGTTTTCTGATATTGTATGAATATTTGAACATGGCTTAGGCAAGGAAATCCTATTGTGAGTTTCATAAATGTGGCTAGCGTTGTTTTTATGGGATGACTAGGTGCCAGTCACTGGGGTAAATGCTTGCAGTGGATTGTCTCTTTGCATCTTGACGGAAGCCCTCTGACGTGGTTATGGTTAATGTTCTAGTTCACCTGAAGGTCCAAGGGATGAGCCTTATACTCAAGGTCAAGCACCCTCAGGGAGCCAACAATCAAACCCAAGGCGTGTGATGGTAGGACTCATGCTCTTGACCAGCGCTATGCTCGGCCTCGTTACCCTTTGTGGTGTGTCTGTCTGGGCGGACTGTCAGCTCCCAGCATGCATAAGCTAGGGCTCTCTCTCCGGGGGCAATATCCATAGGCCCACAGCGTTGCCCGGCCCCTGGTGTGTGCTCATGGGTGTTGAGAGGCATGTGAACTGTCTGGTGTAGGGCAGATACCAGAAATGGAAAATGAGTGGAGTGTTAGAGAATCAGCAGACGTTGGGGTCGGGTGGGGCTAATGCCAAACCTGAAAGCAGGACCTGGGGAGGAGGCGTGGGCAGGGTTCCTGGCAGGGCAATACTAGAGACTTAATAAGGAAAAACAAATTCATCTGAAAGAGGCACCGCTTGATGGAAGACACACATCCATGCCCCAAAGAGGGAAGGGATACATTTCAGGACTAGGTGGAGAATCAGGCTACCTAGAGAAATCCCTGGATGATGTTAACTTGCTTTTGGAGAGTTCAGAACCTGCCAGCCCTTCCCCAGCTGAATGTAAGAGAATACACCTCTCTCTCTCTTTCTCTCTAAGTTTCAGCTCCTGGAGTCTGGCCCCTAATATCAGGTGCACAATAAATCCTTGCTGAATTAAATTAAAATGTTTAAGGAGCCATTTTCTGAGCCAGGCCTCTCTCTGCTGTCAAGGAAGAATTTATTTAACAAGTCCTACACTTTGGCACATGGATTCTACTTCTCTTGGCTGGTCTGTAGCCATGATTTAAGATGCTGAGGTTGCTGCCCATTGTTGGGAAATAGATTCTTGGTTGGGGAAGGGGTGTGGCTTAAAGGTTTGGGAAGAAGATAATTTAAAAGAGTTCTGAAAAAGATTGTTAGTTTATACGCTGGTCCCCGTAGAGGTCTCTGGCTCCTTGAATTGTGTACTTGGTCTTCAGAAGTCGTAATTCCCTGAAGGCAGTTGGGTTTTGCATCAGCATGGACAACTTCAGGTCATCTGTCTGCAAGAGGCAGGGAATATGGTCTGGTGTAAGTTTTCCCCACCCTCCTCTTCCCGCCATGGATGTTGTCCGTTGTGAGCATCATCTTAAATAGGATGAATATCTGCAGTGTCTGGGAGCAGTGATCAGCACTTAGAAGACGTGGCCCCTGGTTATAACTCCGTGGTGTGTCTTTCCTCCTATTTCATGACCAGCAGCAAAATCTTTCCTCCCCTGAACTTCCCTGAGCTTGGAAAGGCGATATCCTTTTCGAGACACCCAGAGCTAAGATGGAGTGTCCGTGCCAGGACTTAACGATCACCTGTTTCTCAAGAAGACAGCTCCAGCAGCTCAAATGAGCCCTGTGATTCAGTGAGTTAAGAAGGAAAGGAGACGTTTTAATTTTAGTGGACGAGTGCCGTGTGGCTTCTGGGAATCCCAGCACTCAATCTCCGCTTCCATGGGATATGAGAGCTAGACCCTCCTTGCCAGGGAGGCATCTGCAAACTAGCTTTTGCTTCTTCAGCAGGCACCAGGGAGGCAGAGCAACAGAGAAACCCCTTAGGTACTGGTCTGGGCCCATGCATCTCTTGGCAGAATGCTCAGGACGCCATTACATTCTTCCAGACCTAGTACTTGGGCTCAGCACACAAGTTGTAACCTTCTTTATTGGTCTCTTGAGCTGGACCTTCAGATCCTTCCAGGTATAATTATCTGAGAAGTAGACTCTGTCTGCTTAATGATGTAGGATTCTCTCCTAAGCCTAAACAGTTCCTTTTGCAGAGGTGATGTGAAAGATGGAACAGTATTTCACAGACCCCAAACACTTGGGCAAAAGGGAGAGTTGGTTTTACCTTCTGTTAGTGAGTGCTGAAGTTATCCATGAAGTTAGATGGCTCCGTTTAATTTATCTTGAATGGCTCAGTGTGGAGTGAAGGCAGTCTTATTCTGAGCAGAATTGTCTGCTTCTGTTCAGTTTTACTTTGAAGCCCCTTTCAGCAGGTGTTTTTCTTCTTCTGATGCTTCTCCCAAATACTACTCCTGAATATTTTGCACAAATGAACAACACAAAAATACTAGTGACCTTAAAGATGGGAAACCCGTGACCCCACTCTAACTCCTCATGATTTCATTTTTATCTCCATATTCCTATTTAATTTACACAGATAAGATAATACTTAACCTACTCTTTAGTGTTTTATTGGTACCTCATCACTTTCCTCTGTGGTGCTGCAAAGTCAGTTTAATGGTTGCTTAGTATTCCGTCCTATTGTTTAGCAAATACTAAAATTGTCCCCAAATAATGAGCATTTATGTGGTTTTAAGGACTAACTTTTAGAGAAAATCTGCATTAGATATCTGTGTGCATATTATCTTATTTTCTTGTGTTTCTCTTGAATCGTATCATTGGGTAAAATTCACAGAAGCAGGACAGTTACGTTCAGGGCTGTTTTCGTGAATCTTGTTCCTTCTTATAACACTTTCCAACATGGCTGCGCCAGTTTACATGGAATGGGTGATTGAGTGTAGGGCACACTGAAAACTCACCAGGAGTGGATGTTACGGTTTGTAAATTTTAGGTTTGAGAGATTATGTCACTTTTGCTTAATTTTCATGTATTTGATTTCTCTCCAAGCTTTTGATCTTCTTTCTAGCAAGAGAGACCTGGCTGTTCCCAAACTAATCAAAGGCAGTGTTTACTTGGCTTTAAAGCATATGTAGTCATTTTTAAGTGCTGAGAACTCCTGTAGCTTCTTCTTCTAAGAGCCACACACAAAAGAGAGGGGAATGAGTTATTTAGCAACATGATAACCTGGAGTTACCTTTCCCCAAACAGGAGAAAAAAAAAAAAAGTTCTGCTTAATTATTTGTTTCTCACATTGAAGACCTCAGTTCTGTTATTTGTCATTAATCCAGTGGAAAATTTCCAGTCTTCATCCTGCTTGAACCTCCAGGGTGCTTGTCCTGGACCATTCTCTCCTTGAAATAATTCCTCGTTTGACCTTGTTTTCCCCTGTTTCCTCTCACTTCAGCTGCTCTTTGGGATCCTGTATGGCCTCTGTCTCCTCCCACCTGGCCTTTGAGTGTGGGATGTTCTGGGACTTAGCCTTAGACCTTCTCCTCTCCTGTGCTCCCTGGACAATCTCATCCCCACAGAGTCTGCCATTATCACTTCTCTGCCATCTTTGTCTCCCACTGGAGTTCCAGATTTGGAGATGTGAGCATCGCCTTAGGACCCCAGTGGCTGCTCTGAGTATAGCGTGGTCTGCTCTACCTCCTTTGGAGTCCTCCACCCTGGTCTAGGCACGTCTGCTCATTGGCGGACCAGAAAACAGCAGTGTCCCTGATGCCTTTTGCCCCTCTTGCCCCTCATCTCTGCCCGTGTCAGACCTCATTAACTTCACCTCTAAAACCTCTCTTGACTCCATTCAATTCTCACCGTCTCCCGGGCTGCCTGCCACCTGCATACACGTGGACTGGTCTTCCTACCTCGGCTCAACCTTGCCTCTCTGCATTCTACTCAATTCTGTTCTTTTTGCTGAAGCAAATTGCTTCTTTTGCCTAAAAAAAATCTCTGTGGCTTCACATTACTCTTCGAATGAGGGCTAAAACCCTACCATGGTCCAGCTGGCCCCATTGACCTCGTCCTTCCTGCTCTCCAGCTTCGTCTCATTACACACTCGTGCCTGCTCGCCACACCCCAGCCCTGCGTGGGCCTTCTCTCCATGGCCCACACGCTCCAGGCTCTCTGCTGCCACAGGGCCTTTGCACGTGTTGTCCCCACTGTTGGGTGTATCTCCTTCCTCCTTTGTCTCTGGTTCCTTTTAGGGATGTTGGGGTTAGTGTGGGGGGCACTGCTCACTGTTTCCACTCAGCTCACAGGACTATTGTCAGCTGATAGCTGAGTCTTTCCCCAGGGTTTGTCCTCAACTGAAAGGAGCTGCCTTGCCCAGAGAGTTATGACCGGTTGACGGGGGTACAAAGCCTAAGACTCTGATAAGAATCAGGCTCTTGGCCAGGTCCTCTGTTGCCACTTTTCCCTCTGCCCCGTGCAGCCTCCCTCACTCCCTTGCAGGCGATGTTTCTGAGAGCACCCCACCATAGACCCTTTGCACTCAGATCTGCATATCAGAGTCTCTTTTCTGGGGGCCTTCCTCTTCATCCTTTAGATCCTGGTCCACACATCACGTCGTCAGGACATCTTCCCCAACTCACCCCAGTCTCTGTATTCATTAGTGTTATTCTTAATGCGTGACTAGATTTTAAGCTTCCAGAAAGCAGGGAGTTCACCAAGTCTCCCACTCCAGACTGTCCCTGCGCTATCTCCCCAGGTGATGTTGAGTTATCTGCCAGACATGGAAATGAGACCACCGTATCCAGCCCAGATGAGTTGGCCCAGAACAGAAGACCTACTGGTCAACCCACAGAACCATGAGAAATTAAAAAAAAAATGTGTGGGAACAAATTGCTTTAACCTATTGAGTTTGGGATGCTCATTCTCTGTGTCTTCCTGCCAATTAAAAATGTGAACACCTGAAATGACTATAAAGGGTTAAAGTTTCCTGAGTGAGTACATTGGATTTTGTCAATAGTTAAATGTTCTAAGCTTATCCAACTTTACGGCTCAGCTAGTAAGGAACCTGCCTGCCGTGCGGGAGACCTGGGTTTGATCCCTGGGTAGGGAAGATCCCCTGGAGAAGAGAAAGGCTACCCACTCCAGTATTCTGGCCTGGAGAGTTCCATGGACTGGAGAGTCCATGGGGTCGCAAAGAGTTGGACACGACTGAGCCACTTTCATTCATTCATATCCAACCAAGGATTTCTAACTTGGTAATTGCTGTCCTGACCGACTCTACTTCTGACTAAAGATAAGAGAGTGAAGCCAGGTGGATGTGGAGGGAGGGGATGTGCTATCCTGGGGAGCATAAAGGTACCCAGCTACAGAATTGTTGTTGTTTTGCTCGAAGGTCTTAAATGAACTTATCAGTCTCTGTGAAGTACTGAGCCCAGCTCGGTGGTGAGCCATAGAGTGATGCTTCTTCCGTGTTTCACAGCATTTAGCTCATCTGTAGACGGACAGGTGTCTTTCAAGGCAGGCTCCTGCAGACACGTTCACCTTTAACATGTACAGCTTTCATGTTGAGATTCCTTCATACCTGTTTCAACATACTTTCAAAATCCCCCCAAATCACTTATCTCAGACAGCGGTACATCTTTGGGAAAAAGAAATATTTGCATAAAAAATCAGAATACCAGTATTTCTCAATAAAACTGGGGAAAAAATTCAGACTAGCAATTAAAAGGCATAGAGGTCTCTGCAGGTGAGTGTAAATTGAATTGGGAATAGGATGTACAACAAACTTTTCAAAAAAAAAAAAGACTAATCATTCAGTAACACAGCTATTTTTTAAAGCTTATCCTTTCAACGGCTTCCACTTTAATTTTTTTAAATGCTTCAGTGACTAAAAATGGCAAAAACATTTTATTTATGTAAAAAGAAATCACTTGTATGCAGGGTTGCAGCTGCTTCTTATAGGTATACAAGTGGATAAAAGCCTGGGAACATGCAGTTTTTCTTTTTTTTATGGAAATCTTGATTTGCTCTTTAGTGTTGAGTTGAGAATCCTTCATTCAGTGGTATCTTGGAGTTTGAACTGGATTGACAGCAAAAAATGAAATACTAGAGAGACATTTGTATCCTGGTTATATCTCATTAGATGCAGTTGTGCTTTTGAGAACTATAACTTTCTGGGTTAGAACAGAAGATAAAAAGTGATGATGGTGATGACTAATAATTTGTAAAATGTCTGAAATTTCTAATTATTTAATATTCCTTGGTCTGCTTTCCCCATCCTCCACACCCCTGTTCTAAAAATAAAGAATGTTTAAAATAGAATAATAACAGGAAAATCATTCAGAGAAAGTACCCCCAGAATGTGTACTCAATTAGCTTGTTTTTGATGACTTGGAAGAAAAAAGACATTCACTGTATATATTGCAGATAGGAATGATGCTTTTGTAAAGAAAAGCAAATAATCCCTTATCTTTTGGAGCACGATTCAGGCTTGTTTATTTATTTTATCCTATTTTTTTGAAGCCAGTCAGGTCAACTTCTGAAGGCAAAGGGGGTGGGTAGGGTTTAAAGGACGTGACCTGGGCTGGACTGAGATGGAGTCATGGTCAGACCTTATGTCTGGGCTCCTGTCCTTTGGAGGAATGTCTGGGCAGAGTGGATTCAGGAGAAGCTGACCTTGAACTTCCTCGGAAAAGCTGTTGATCCTCTGCTCTGACCCATGGTCTAGCAGCAACTCTTAACCAGGGGCGACTCCGTCCCCCAGGTAGCAATGACAAAGTCTGGAGATGTTGTTGGTCATCACATTTAGAGAGGAGGTTGCTCCTGGCGTCCAGTGGGTGGAGGCCAGGGTGCTGTTGACCACCCTGTGATGCACAGGACAGCTTCCACCGCAGAGAATTAGGGTCTAGATGTTATTGTGCCCAGGTGGGAAACCCTAGTGCAGTGGGACTGTTTGGAATTGCTTCAGAGGCTCTCACTCAGAAACCATTGGATGCTTTGGGGGTTTTTCGTGACGAGGAGTGTGGGTGATTGGTACCCTCCCTCCCAGGGTGTTTTGTCAATGAGAAAGCAGAGTCACAAGGATAGTCAGCAGAACCCAAGCAAGACCTCAGGTCCTCAAGTATGAGCAGGTTTAAATGTTCATTTCCTGCATGTGACTCCCACTGTGACGGACTCTGCTGCAGGCCTGGCAACAGCAAGGTCTTTGCTTCCACTTCTGACCGTTCTCATCACCAGCCATCCCCAGCCCAGGCCTTAGCCATCAGTAAATTCCCTCTTGTTCCAGCATTTTAAACCTCTCTCACCAAATCTGTACCTCCGTACTCAGCCATGTGTGAGTCAATTCCATCCCCCAAAGAAATGAGAAACAAGCCGTCAAGAGAGCTTCTCTTGCTCTGCCTCACGGTCTCCCACATGCCCGTCTAGAGCACGACTTCCTCTGTCCCCACTGACTCCCCCCCTTCACTCCGCAGCCACTTCCCCCTTATTTCCTTACTTAGCGCTGGTCTCCTCATACTAGAACATGAGCTCCTGTGGTAGGGTGCTTTTCCCCTGCTGCCCTGTCTGCCCTGCGTAGAACAGGGCAGGCAGCGTAGGTTCTTACCAACTGTGTTTGGAATGAGCACATGATGAGTGATGTTCAGTTAAATCTCTGACATCATGGTCTTCCCTGGGATGAGGAAAGTGACATTTCTAGAACCCTGGGAAGTTGTATTTTTCAGCTCCCAGAACAGCCCCGCGTTTTGCCTTTCCCTTTTTAAAACCACCTATGCGTGATTGGTGACATACACCGATTACATACCTGTGCGTGTATGTCATGCTTGGTATTGTCCATGCTCTTAGGCCAATCAGTGCTACTCGAAAACTGTCAGGAAACAGCATCTTTTTCTTTTTCTGGTCTCAGCTTTGCTTCCACTTAGTCTCACTCTGGTGGAGGTCAGTTGTGAATGATAAACTCACAGTGCTGCGGGTTGGATCCTGTTCCTCCCAAAGGTGCGTGCAAGTCCTAAGCCGCAGCCCCTGTGAATGCGACCATATTTTATTTGGAAATAGGGTCTTTGTAGATGTAATCAGGTTGAGGCCCTAAGTCCAGTGATTGGTGTCCTTTTGAGAAGAGGCCTTTGGGACATACATGAAGACATCCGGGGGGAGACCATGTGATAACAGGCAAAGACTGGAGTGATGTGTCTGCAGGCCAAGGGGTGTCAGAGATGGCTGGCAGCCTCCAGAAGCTGGGAGAATGGCCTGGGGCAGATTCTCCCCAAGAGGCTTTGCCAGGAACACGGCCCTGCTGACAGCTTGATCTCAGACTTCCAGCACCCAGGCTCAGGAAACACACTTTTATAGTTTTAAGCCCTCAGTTTGTGGGAATTTGTTGTAGCAGCCCCCAGAAACCCACATGCAAGGCTAACAGTCTCCAAATGTGCAGGTCCCTTCAGCCAGCCCTTGCAGCTGAGGAAAGTTGTGTTGGAAATAAGCCCCAGGCTCTAACTGGCCGGCTCAGCACTGTTGGACAAAGGGTGTCCGTGTGGTGAGGCAGCGAATTCTCTCCACAGATGAGGGAGGTGACAGGAGGTGGCTCTGGGATCCCTGGGCCTGAGCCCTGTGGGTCTTGCACGAGCTCTCATGATCTGGGGCTGCTGGGGATCCCTGGGTCCCAGAAAAGTAGAAGTGGGGACCCGAGCCAGGCTCCAGTTTAGAGGAAGTCATCTGAGATCATGGACCAACTCGGGAGATGACTTGAGGGAACCAGAGCATCAAGGCTCTCTGCTTCGGGGACATCTATGACATGAGAGCCGTCATTCTGACCCCTTGGGTAGATTCTTGCAGCTTCTGTGTGTGCCCTTTGAAAGGGGAACCTACTTGTATTTACTTACCAGATACTCATCTCGAATGGTAAGCTCTCAAGCTTTACGAGGGGAAGGACCATTTCTGTCTGTTTACTACTCTTACCCCAGCACATCACCCAGTACCTGATACACCGTAAGCCTCACAATGTATATGTGATGGGATTGAATTGATGGGAGGTGTTCACGTGCAATCGTATATCCTTAGGTAATTAACAAATGAGTTCAGTTATTGTTTTAAACGTGGTTGCTTTAGTACTTTAAAGAAAATTTTAAGGAATCCTTAGGTGCTAAAATGTATAGGGAAAAAATGATCTAAATCAAAGCACCTCACAACCCACAGACCTGTACAACACAAACTGTGAACCCTAAAACAGGCTGTGGACTTGAGTTAATAATGTGTGTTGTATTTGCTTATCGGTTGTGACAAATACACCACACTAATGCAGGATACTAGTAATAGGGCAAACTGGGTGGAGGAGAGAAAGAGCAGAAGGTATGTGGGGACTCACTGTGTTTTCTGCTCAGTCTTTCTACAGACCTGAAAGTACTCTAAAAAATAAAGTCTGTTAATTAAAAACTCTAAACACAAGGAAAAATCTAACCTCCTTGTATTTTGAAGACTCGCACTTACTTTGCAGGATTACTATCAAGACTGCACACACACACACACACACACACACACACACACACACACACACAGGCACACATACACACACACAGAGTTAAATAGTTGCTATGAAGTTGGCTGTAGAGAGGAGACTGAGGAATGGCTTTGCTCTCTTCACTCCGTACACTACTATTGGGAACCCCCGTGGCAAGAGTTTTTACACAGATTAACTCCATAGATTAATTTTTATGTGCAGAAGCTCAGAAAAGTATCAGAGTGAAATTGATAACAAATTACAGAGTTAATGCTCCGAATCTCGTATCATCATTTCTGCCACATATATTCTCTGATGCTGGAAGCTCCGCCTCTTATATGATTCTAAGATCTCCTTGGCACAGCCTCTCACGCAATTTTTATCCAGCTACTCTAAACTCTGTTTCAGCTGGAAGGCAGGGTTCTGGCCAGCACCATGATCTGTATTTTGATCTTTATTTCCTTCTGACTTTTGGAGAAAATCCAGAAACTTCATTTGACAAGTACAATGTGACAGGTATGATATTAGTGACGTGAGAGTGTTCAGAGGCCTCCCTCCTCCAAAGGCCATCAAAGAGGAAGCGGCCAGAAGTGGTCAGTAAGCTGGTCTCAGCTAGAGCCTCTGCCAAGGCTGTTTCTAGAATTTCAAGATGCAGAACCAGGTAGTGAGTGGAACGTAGAAGACCAGAGAGTCTAGTTGTGACGAACCTAGTGAGAAAATCAAACAGCTACTCAAAAGCATAATGAATGGGTGGGGGAAAGAAAGTAAGACCTGAGCAGGGTAGGGAGGTGAGGGCGGGTTGAGGGCAAGTTTATTACGTGAAAAGTGCTAAAGAACCCAGGAAGTGAGATCTAGGAGCAGAGAGAAGGGATTCAGGACAAGTTTCTGGTCTGACCAAGAAGTTCTCTGGGGGTAACCAGTAAAGGGGAGGATTCGTCCAAGTCACTTATTGGCTCTTTAATTGTCGGCGTTTTTGTTTTTTTTTAACGCGATACTGCTCTCTCTGATGTGGAAATGCATATCCTGTCTTCAGGACCCTTTGGGAACAATTCTTTTTGGGGCCCTTGTCTACAGGTAATTTCATTGTAAAATTTATTCACCTTACGAGCAATGGTGATTTACTGATGAAACTGTAGGACAGTGGGCAGAGAACATGAGTTTTTCATTGTCCAGTCTCCACATACCAAGGCACCATTGCTTCAGGTCCAGAGACCGCTTCTTTGCGCTTCTCGTGGTCAGTAAGGCATTCCTGGCTGATTTCACATCTTCCATCATAAGCAAACAGTAGCACCCCATTATTATTCATAATGCCGTGGCTTTTCATGACCAGTTTATACTGAAAACAACACAGATATTCTTGCCTCTGCAGCTCCCAATACCGTTGATTTAGCTCTGGTCCCAATATTGTGCATGACGCAGCGTCATCCTTCACTCTACCTGTGAATGCCGGCTCCCACTGATTCAGAGGTTGTGCTTTGTTGATGTTGACCAGAATACAACCTTAGCAAGAGTGTGCGGGAAAAGAGGCGCGATGACTCACTTTCTGGGCACGTTAAACCTACCATTTGGAATTTTTTCTGTACTGACATGAAATGTAGAACACTCCATCCTCCGGTGGTGTCTTCTTTGGAGCTGTCGAGGGCCTAACCACTGCGTGCCTCGCGTGTGATCTCTTTCACTGCTGGTGACACCCTGCCACCCACAGAGCGGGACGCACAGGAGACGCCAGGCAAGAGGCCTGTGGGTAGAGAAGGGAGAGCAGTCCACTTGGCAAGAAGCGTCTCTTTCTCACCCAGCCTGACCTGCCAGGCCATGTTCCTGGAGCCAGGGTCCGGCCATGGGGCCTCAGGATGACCTCATAGTATGAATCCTGGAGCTCTGGGGGCACTGACTCCACGTCCGGGGTGAGGGACCCACGAGTGCTCCAGAAGGGAGGAGTGAAGACAGGTCTGTTTCAAGGGAGGGACTCCCAAGTATGGGGGTCAGTGAAGTCTGGGCCTGGAGGGCACACTGCCTGTGCACAGTGAGATTATAAACCGCATGTCTTCACATGGGGTCGCTGCTCCCTGGTTTCCTGGCGCACTTCCCTTTGACCCCCATTCAGGTCCTGTGTTCCGCCAGCTCTTTGCTCCTTCAATGCAGTTCTCTGTGCCAGGCCTCTGGTAAGCAGGTATTACAAGTGAGTTTCTGTCTCCAAGAAAACCTTTTCCTTCTTCTTCTTCTGATGAGTACTTTTTATTCTTCAGCTCCAGCTTACTTATTCCCTCCTTCATCAAACCTTCCAGAAGCTTCCCAACTGCCTCATCGGAACATCCATTCTTTCCTTCATCCAGCCAGTGAGAACTTTTTAGTGAGCAGCTACTCCTCTCTGCCAAGCCCTGTTTCAGGCACTGGAGCAACAACAGTGACTAAATAGGCCAACCATCATACAGGCTCCCTCTGGACTCTGTGTATCTGTTTCCACTTAACTTGTGTTGAAATTGTCTCTGGTGGTGGTTTAGTCACCGAGTCAAGTGCAACTCTTTTGACCTCATGGACTGTAGCCCACCAGGCTCCTCTGTCCATGGAAGTTCCCGGGCAAGAATACTGGAGTGGGTTGCCGTTCCCTCCTCCAGGGAAATTATCTGTATTTGTCAGCAAATGTTTTCTGTAAAGGGTCAGATAGTAAGTGGACTTTGTGGGATGTATGGGCTCTGTTAAAATTGCTCAGTCCCACCACTGCTGCAGCACAGAAGCAGCGAGAGTTAGTAGGCAAATAAGTGGGTGTGGCTGAGTGCCAGTTAGACTTTATTTACAAAACAGGTCAGGGGCCTTGTTCTGCCCACCACGTGTAGTTTGCTGCAATAGAAGATAAGCTCCATTAGAATAGATCCTTGTTTCTTTACTCTTTCTATTTTATTGTTTTTACTGTTACCTTAGTGCTGAGAACTCGGTGCTGAGCACATTGCACACGCAAGGTATTTGACATAAATTAAGCAAGAGAAGTAAAGGAATGTCATCCGTTACACTGGGAAGTTTTTGAAAGACAGGGTCCATCTACACAGTGATCAACATGAATAGGTGTTGAACAGATGAGTGAGCTGCAGGAACACCTTCCTCCTGAGACTTCCTCCTGGTCGGTGCCTCTGGTGGGTGGGCAGGAACCGGGCAGGTCCAGGCCAGCCTTGTTATCCTGTCGTATTGCAACCGCCTCCTCGGCAGGCTGAGTCGAGCATGAGGAACCAAAAAGAGAATTCCAGGCAGGCCTCCTGACTGGCGCAGGCCCTATGGCCAGCTCGGTGACAGCCTGCTGCAATCTTGCAGAGCAGCAGTCCAGTCCAGGGAACTCGGCAGCGGAAATGGCCATTAAAGTGAAACACGCCTGCCTGTCAGAGAGAAGCAGCAACCACAGGAGCCCGATCGCCACCGTCAAAGCGCCTGTCAGCACCAGCCCGCTTGTTAAGTTTCTGGGGCCCACCTTCCTGAGCAAGGGTCAGCCAACTGGCTCTGACAAGCAGGGCCCTGGCGTTTGGCGGGGCCTGTCAGCTGAGACCCAGAGGTGAAGTGGGTGCTGCTTTGGAAACGGGGGCCTGACAAGTGCCTCCAGATCAAGACAAGACGAAGGAGAGAGGGTGGGGGTGCTGAGCTGGGGGGCTCCAGGCAGCGGGGCCTCCCCCAGAAGGAAGCGGCTTTGCTTCTGTGTTGTGTCAACTTTGCTGTTGCTGGACAGTCGGCGAGGTTTCAGACAGATCACCGCCCCTTTGGGAAGCGCAAATGCCTTGGCAGACAATTTCAGGCCTTGATTTGATTGATAAATCCTTTGTGACGGGAGGGGATGAAACAGGCCCCCAGTTTGGTACATACGAATAGGAAATTAGCTGGCAAAGTTGTCAAAGATAATTAACTTTCCTATTCTGCGGGTCTATTCAGGTTGACATGCTGAAATTATTTAGAAATGCACATGTCAACGCTCTGACAGAATCTGCGGCTGATCAGATAAACAGATTTGGAGATGTTTGATTGTAAAATGATGTAAGCGCTTAGCCGGTGTTTTATCACTGCGAGTTTCCGTTTGCCGCTGTGGGTGATGTTCAGGGAGAGGGTTTGGTGGCTAGGGGTGGGTGGGGGCCAGGGGTGTAGGGGTGGAGAGATTGAATAGGATGCACCAAGTACAACAGACTTGCCTTCTCAGTTTACTCTCAATGAGTCGAGAAATTTCTAACCTTCAATTCAAACACAGTTAACCTTGGACTCAACCCAAGGGCTCCTCTCCAGCCCTCAACCCCCAGTATGAAGGAGAGTTTTCCAAAGGATTTGGCAGCAGGCACGTGGTTCCTCTGTCAAACCCAGTCTTGGCCCAACAAGTACAGGGTGCGAAATCCCCTAGAGTCACTGCTGTTTCTTATTCACCATGAGTCTGGGTAGATCACTGGGTTGTCATTGTTGCCGTTAGTCCCTCAGCCACGTCCAGCTCTTTGTGACACCATGGACTGTAGCCTGCCAGGCCCCTCTGGCAGGGGATTTTCCAGACAAGAATATTGGAGCAGGTTGCCATTTCCTTCTCCAGGAGATCTTCCCAACCCAGGGATTGAACTCACATCTGCTGCATTGCAGGCAGATTCTTTAGCACTGAGTCAGTCACCAGGGAAGCCCAGATCACTGGGTCTCACAGAGAATACCTTTTCAGCATTTCCATCTTGTTACTGCAAATTGCTTCTTTAAAAGACCAGTTCAGAGCCAAATTCTTTCAATGAAGAAATTCCTCCCTCCGAGTGGATGAAGATGAGTGAGAACTAACATTTACTGAGCACCTACTCTGTGGCAGAGGTCAAGGTGGACACGGTACTGTGTCGTTTGCTTATTGTAGTGTTTCTAATTTCCATAGTAGACAAGTCTTTATCGTTTGCCTGCTGAGAAAATAGATACTCAGAGGGGTTAGCTCAGCTACTGAGGTGAGCCAGCTGTCTAAGAAGTGGCATTTGGACTCGAGCCTGGTTTGGCTGCTTCTGCTCTTCCCTCACCACGATTTTCGGGTCAGTAGAATTGTAGACTCTCAGACGGATGCCTGCCAGTGCAGCAGATGTGGGCAATGTGTGCTCTAGCCCTGGGTTGGGAGGATCCCCTGCAGTAGGAAATGGCAACCCACTCCAGTATTCTTGTCTAGAAAACTGCCTGGACAGAGAAGTCTGACCCCATGGGGTCGCAAAGAGTAGGACATGACTGAGCAAATGAGAAGGCACACATGCAGACTCTCAAACAGAAAGGATTCTGAAGGTCAGGGAAGTCAGCGTTCAGCAACCCAGAATCCATGGGCCAAACCCAGCACTTGTTTTTGAAAGGCCTACAAGCTAAGAATGGTTTTTTTTTTTTTTTTTTTGCATTTTTAAATGGTTGGGGAAGAAATAAAAATAATGTTTCATGACATGAAAACTACATGAAGTTAAAATTTGAACGTCCATAAAGTTTTTTGAACGTAGGCTCACTCATTCATGCATGCATGTCTATGACTGCTTCTGTGCTACATTTGCAGAACTCCATAGTTGTAACAGAGACCATATTGCCTTCAAAGCTGAGAATACTTACTGCTTGAGCCTTGACAGAATACATTTGCTGACCCCTGGTTCACTGGTTGTCTCAGTGAGAGCTTATTGGGCTGGCAAAATTATTTGCACTGGCAAAACTCTCAGCAGGTATAATCTAATTTATCTTAACTCCTCAAGGTGGGTGCGCATAGGTGAAGAAATGATAGCTTCAGAGAGGTTCAAGAAGCTGGTCAGGCTAACTCAGCAGAGCCAGGATTCATGGCCTGAGTTCACTCTCAAAGCAGTGCACTCAGTTTCCTTATTTTATTGCCATTTCACTGTAATTCACGTTACCTGGACGTAGCTTGAGACACGATGGTGATTACCACTGAGGTGGGCAGAGTAATGGCCCCCAAAGATGTCCTCATCCTAATTCCCAAAACTGAATACTTTCCATGGCACAAGTGACTTTGCTGGTGTTATTGGGGGTCTTGAAATGAGAAGGTGGTTCTGGATTATCCAGATGGGTTTAAGGACAAAAGGGAGGCAAGAAGTCGAAGAAAATGAAAGAGACAGGATGATGGAAGCAGAGGTTGGAGTATTGTGAGGCCACGAGCCAAGGGATACAGGCTATCCTAGAAGCTGAAAAACACCGTGGAGGTATATTCCCCTCTGACCTGAACGGCGAGAGGATACGTTTGTGTTGCTCTAAGATGCTAAGTCTGTGTTCATTTGTTACAGCAGCCACAGGAAGCTAATATACACTTCCCGCATCCTTGGCTTCAAGCTGCTCAATGTGGTAAAGGACCCCACCCATCAACAGAAGTAGATTTCAAAGAAAAATCTGTACTGCAAGTGTTAAAAATAAATAACTTCTTGGGGGGTGGAATCAGTCTAGAGGCCTTCCTAAGAAGGGGGTTAGAGGGCTTGCAATCCTGCAGAGCTGTGTCTTCAAGGAGGTCCTTTCTTTATTCCAGTTTCTGCGGCTGGATGCTGGCATCTCCCAGGATCAGCCGCATGATGTAAGGAAACAGAGAAGAATCAGAGGCAGAAGGACAGACATCTGTCGTGCTTTTGTCTCAGCAACTCACACCACACTTCTGAGGCTAAATTCGGGCTTTCTGGCATGTGACCTAACCTGAAGCCGTGCTCCTTGGTGAGTTTTCTCCTCCTGTTTACGGAGGAGCTGAGCTTCTGCAAAAGGGAAATCAGAATCTCGCCTGCATTTTATTAGTATTGTGACCATTTGCAAATTAATTGGGAAGGCAATATAATTTACCTCTTGTATAGAATTCAGTTTTGATTACTGCCATGTCACTGCATTTCCTGCTTTCACGAAAGCTCTTATTATGAGAAATTAAGATGCCTTCCTCCTTCATCCAAATAAAATAAACATATGGCTGTGGGATGCTACTGAATTAAAAAATATCATTTAATCCAGGGAAGATAATTATTTGAAAGAAACTGGAGAGGAGAGACTCAATCTAGGGTTTGAATGTTGACATGAAATTGTGAAGGCTATTTTCACTCATCACTGACTTTTAATAGCACTTTGTACAGAGTAATTTCCAGCATAAACCTTGTTAATGTGATATTGGTTATTTCAGAATCATGTCAGGGAGTCGGAGCCATTCCCCAGACCACTGTTGGGGTGTCCCGGTATGTGGGCCTAGGTATTCAAGAAGTGGTACTTAATGACACATTTTGCCTTGCCTGTCAGTTGACTTTATTTTCTGTAGTCATGCTTTGTTCAAAATGGCATTTGGGAAGACAGCAGAAAAGTTAGCTGCTGTAGACATACTGTGTATATACCATGCTGTGTATCATATGAAGGCTGTGTGTGTCTGGGGCACGGATTACAGATTTGAGAGACTGGTCTTGACTTTCCATGCTGGCCCGTGTGCCCTGAGTTTTGTTTCCACTGTTAGAGTCCCTGTCATACACGTCCTTGGAACTTAGCACTTGGAAACATACCCTGCCTGACTTCCAGCCGCCAGGTGAGTGCTCTGTCTGGCCTCAGGAGCCCGCTCTGTCCATTTTGAAGCAAGCTGGAAATGCTTAGGAGCATTAGTCCTCAGTCAACAGCTCACATGAACTGGTGGGGAGAGAGAGTGAATGCCTCTCCTGGGATGAGGGTGGGAAGCGTGGACATCTTACGGCTCTTCTGCTGCCCTCCCTGTGTTACCCAGAGAAAGCCTGGTTGCCCTCAGTGGCAATGAGCATGAACCTCCATGCTTTGCGGCTTCTGTCCCTTTCTCGTCCCTGTCTCTTACTCCTTGGCTGGTTTTTTCCTGTAATTGCCTCCAAAACAAACCACTTGCACCCAAATCCTTGTCTTGTTGTCCTTTGGTGGGGAAACTAGTTCAAAACAATCATTATTCCAATGAGTTCATTCGCTTATTTATTAAACCCTGGCTGGGAGCCTGTTCAGAGCAGGCAGCTGAGAACCACGTTAAGACCCCTGCCTGGAGGAACACAAACCCCATCGAGCAGACAGATGTTAAACAAGCAAACAGACACAGAAAGGATAGATTTTTCAGGTTGTACCTACGTGTCCTGCTGGAAATAAACAGGGCCGTGGGGGCGAGTGATTGATGGGAGAAGATTTTCATAGAGTGGTCAGGACAGTGACTGAGGCCTGGAGGATGGGAAGGAGCCAGACGTGCCACAGTGAGGGCAGTGCTGGAGAGTTCAAGGAGCGCAAAGGAGGAGGGTGGGCGCGGCGTGCTGAGGACAAGCGAGAAATGGGGTCTGACCAGAGGGGTGACCTTGATAGACTCTCCAGGTCCCCGTGGGCTGTGTTAAGACCTTATACTTCAAGGAGAACGATGACTCAAGTTGCTGAAAAGACCATTAGGATAGACGGTCACTGTTGCTGATAAAGAGTGACGGAGGGCTCAACAGTCATGATGAGGGTGAACGGCAAGCAAGTAGCACTTGCTGCGAACTTGAGGCTCCATACCTTAAGATCTCACTTTAATACTTTGAGCAAAGCATTAAGTTGGGGGTGTTTGTCATCCCTGTTTACTTGATGAGAAAATGTCAGACAAAGGAGTTTGGCTAGCTTACCTACATCTGAGAAGGTTACGTGGGATTAAGTTGAGATTTGAACCTGGATCTCTCTGGCTCCTGAACTAATGCTCTTCCCATTGTTAAACCACACTGCCATCTTTGCTTTATTAAAAACACTGCTTAAAATCATTAATAAGCAGTAAGTTACCAATAAGACTCTTTGCAACCCCATGGACTGTAGCCCACCAGGCTCTTCTGTCCATGGGATTCTCTAGGCAAGAATATTGGAGTGCGTTGCCATTTCCTTCTTCAGGAGATCTTAAAGAATTGGACATAACTGAAGGGACTTTGCTCACATGCACACACCAATAAAAAAATTAGCCTGAGATCTTTTGATTCAGTAAAGAAAATCAGAATCAGGTTGTGAACTTAATTGCTCTATAATTTACATGTTTCCTGTTCAATGAAAGTATTAACATAGTTTGATCATTCTGCGTCAAGCTTTGTGTCAAGCTTCTTCTCTGCTCTGGTTCTATTTGTTGTGCTTAAAAGTCCCGATGCCTGGGAGGCAGGTGGGGCGGTGTGGGTTGAGTATCCTGCAGATGCAGTGGTCAACTGCCATTGGGATGTTCACACACAGAAATAAAAGAAAAAAGAAGAAAAAGAAAGGAAAATGCTTGTCTCTGTTCTGGGTGCCTACCATTAGAGCTTCATTACAAATGAACCTCTCCCCTCCTCTGACTTGTATCTGTAGGATTTGGTCAATTAGAGAAAAGCTTTGCTCATCAACTGTAGATGGTTAAAGTGGTTCAGTAATTTCCTAACAACCCTTATCATTTGCCAATAGAAAGAGAAGGAAGAGGTGTGAATATAAACAGAGGAATATGTTTATTACTCTCTAAACTCCTCCACCTACTATTGATAAGCAGTTTAGCTCCTTCTTAGCTTGTTTAGCTGGAGAAATGGTCACCGGCTCCCAGGGAAAGCCTTCGACTGGGACGATGGGATGTAGAGTGGAATCCTGGGGATGTCAGGGAGTCTATTAAAGTCTGGAATACTTGCCAGATTAATATTAGCAATTCTGTTTGGATACACTTTGAATTTTATATTAACAATATTGACTTCAGTAGCTAAGTCAAATCAATCAAGTTGATTTTGTTATTTTGATCGACAGGACCTCTTAACTCATTTAAAAAATAATTATTGAGGACCTACTATATACTGAACACAGATGATGTAACCATGAGCACAACACAGAAGGTTCCTACTGCTGTGGAGCTTCGGTGCAACAGGGGTTTCACACAAATACATAAATCCCCAAACATCAGGTGTACACATGAGTTATGATGCTAACACACAGTGAAGTAAAGAGACTGGGGGCAGGGGGGGCATCCGTAGAGAGCGGTCAGGAAAGGTATCCTGAAGAGCTCACAGTCAGCTGAAATATGAGTGTCCGGCGTGTCACCATGTAAACATGTGGGAGAAGAGCTTTGCAGAGATAGGAAAGTGCAGACAGTATCAGGATGGGAATGATCTTAGTGTTTTTAAAGGTCAGAAATGAAGCCATGTGACATGAGCTGAGGAACCAAGGGGGAGGGAGGTAGGAGATGTTGGCCAGTAGACAGGGTGAGGATTGTATACCAAACTGTATATGGTTTTGGAAACCATTAGATGCTTTTTGTCAGACTCATAAGATGATCTGATAGTCTACTTAAAAAAGACCATTCCCGTTACTTTAAGAGAGCAAGACCAGAACCAAGAGGACCAGCCAAGGAGCTATATGGAGGGACCAGTGAGCGGGTTTGGAAAAGGTTTTGGTGTCATGCAATAGAAAATCTCTCTATAGTGGTTTAAACACAAAAGGCTTATTCTCACAAGTAGGAGAATTGGAGCTAGACAATCCAAGGCTGGTATGGCAGCATTATGAAATCACCAAGGGACACTGGCTCCTTCTGCCTGGAAGCTCTGCTCTTTTTAGCCTGCTGCCCCATGGTCCAAAACAGCTACAGAAGCTCCAGCCATTAGACATATATTCCAGGCCACAGGAAAGTAGAAGGCCAGACCCCTTCTTCTTAAAGGTCATTTTTGGAAGTAGGCACCTACACATCTGGTTCCAATTCATTGTCATATGTCTATACCTAGCTTCAAGGGAGGCTGGGAAAGTAGTCTATTTGTAGAATGACATTTGCTGAGAAGCAGACAGTGGATATTAGCAATGATCTAGCAGTCGCTTCAGTCGTGTCCAACTCTTGGTGACCCCATGGACTGTAGCCCACCAGGATCCTCTGTCCATGAGATTCTCCAGGCAAGAGTACTAGAGTGGGTGGCCATGCCCTTTTCCAGGGGACCTTCCTGACCCAGGGATTGAACCTGAGTCTCCTGTAGCTCCTGCACTGCAGGCAGATTCTTTGCCACTGGGCCACAGGGGAAGCCCTAATGATCCAGCAATCTTGCCTTAAACCTAGCACTAACCTAGTTTACTTGCCCAAGACCACGTAACTTAAAACAGGTGGGAGGGGCTGAGACCTAAATTTTACTATTATTTGTTCTCTTATTTTCTGCCTTTCCTATACTCAGCTTTTCTATTTTCTTCACAGTTGAGAAAATGACTAGTTTTTTTCTCAAACACCCTTTCAGAGCTATTTATTTTCCCATTTTTAGCACCAGGACCATTCTCTGAGTTCTGCAGTGTTATGGGGAACAGAAGAAAGGGAGAGCACTGATTTCAACCTTGCAATGCAATCACTCCCTGCTTCCATAAATCAGCAGGTTTTTAGGAGGCGGCAAGGAGAGTGCCATCTGATTTTTACACACCTGATTCACAATAAAATCTGCACAGGGGCTTCTGGGGGTGCCTATTTTCCCAAAAGGCTGAGGTAGCAGAAACCCATCTATTATATAAGGGGAGAAGGATTCACCCATTTAGAAGTAACTGCTAAATGCTGGTATAGAGCTTTTTAACTTACAGTATCCATTTTTACTACAACTCGGTGGAGTGTATCTCTGCACATGTCCTAAAACTCCCAGAGAGGATCCTTAATGACTTTTCTGCTATAAACCAAAGCTTTGTTTAAAAAATAAGAATAACAGTGAATACCTGGATCTCAGATCGCTTTCACCAACGTGAATGTGTGGCTTCATGAAGTCCAGTAGTGGCAACTCCTCTTGCTCTTACAAGAACCATCCTCTCTCCTCCTTGGGTAAATTCACACCCGCTGGATGGCATGACGCGGCATTAGCGTGTGCATGACTCTGGGGCCACACATAAGCATAAAGGCAAAGCATGGCTCACCTGGGAACAGAAGCTGCAGTTAGCCCCATCACGTTTTGGGTCTCAGTTTCCCTCACCACTCAAAGGAGGTTGGTTTAGACCGTTTGGGATTTCCATGCTCCTGGACAGGGCATGGTGGTGAGAACTGGGATTGGAAATCTAAGCATGCAGCCCCATGACTGGGGTTCTCAGCGGGCATCCGTTAAGGGAGCTCCTTTGATGAAACGTCCCTGCTTGTGCCCTGCAGAGCAGGGGCTGCCTCGCCTGCAAGTTCTCACGAAGCGCTCTTGGTGGTTTGATGCCATAGCTGCCGTCATCCGCACTTTACAGTAGAGGACGCTGAGACTGAGGAGAGCTCAGTAGCTCATTCTCACTCTTTATTCTCCAGTGGGACCCAGATCGGAGCTCAGACTATGACACCAGCGTATGGGCTTTCTTTCAGGAAAGCCAATTCACTACATGTATATTCAAAATACATTAAGTTTTAAAACTTAGCAGCACCAAACATAAATAGATTGAACCATTTGGAACTGCCAAAACTTGATAGTGTTTGTGCTAAAAAAAAAATTGTCAATCCCATGTGGTTCAATGGGTAGATAAAGTAACCCTTTGCAAAGTCATTGTACTGAATTTGGGGTTTGGCAAATACAATTACTGAAGGACTTCTGATGTATGTAATTCTAATCCAGATGGGTATAGTGCCCTTATCTAAATCCAACAAGCAATGGCATTATCAAAAGACTTGGTCATTACTCCTTGCTAAATATCTATTATCTGCTTTCCTCTGTAAGGCAAGGGCTTAGAGAAGAAAGCCCTGTACCAGCCCCTACTCTAGGATCTAGTAATGCTGTCTCATCAGAGATCAGAGTAGTACTTCCTAAGTGATGGGTCTCTTTATGTAATTTCTGTGGTTGCATCTCAGAAAAAAATTTTTTTTTGTTGCTACAATGATTAAATTACAAAAGATAAAAAGAGTGAAGCCAAAGAAGTTTATTGCAAGAAGAGTCAAAATATGTATGTGATATCAACCAATATGGAAAAATAGGACTGGAGAATATACGGGGGTTGCGTTAGTGACTGTGGAATGGAGCTGAGTTGTGTTTTATTTCCTCCCTGCTTCTTTACATCGTCACATACTTTCTAATTTTCCTGTCTTATATTGCTCCATATGAGAGGAAAATCAAGTCAAATCCTCAAAAATGAAAGAAAACTCTTCAAAAATAGCATTTAAATATGGCAGGACAAAAACATTAATGTGAAAAGAAAGTCTAATTCTGCCTTTTGAAGGAGGAAAATGTTGATTTGCTGAGAGAGGAGCTGAGCAGATCTACACAGGGAATGTGGGGAGCCAGGGAAAAGAAAGAAAATGGAAAGGATGGAACAGTGTGACCGTGAGCTGGGAGGACGTGAGAAGAAAAGGAAAGCCAGGGCTGCCCAATGCAGATCCTCCCTCCAATGCCGCAGCCTCCGGGAGGGCTCCCTGAGCCCCTGCCTCCCCACCCCCACTATAGGGTGACCCTCTAAACTCATCGTGTGTGACCAGGGCCTCCTGGTTTTAACGCTGAAAGTCCCAGTTCCTGGGAACCCGCTGGGGGAGGCTGGTCAGCACCCCTCCTCTCCCCTTCTCTGTACAGTTGTAGCACAGTGTTACAGTCGTAACAAGTCAGCACTGTTGTTACAAGATGCGCCATTTCCTCATCTCTTCAGTTTCCTTGTATCTGTCTTCTCCCATCTGGCAGTAAATTTCAGGATGACAAAAACCATCCCAGTGACTTGCAGTTGTGGGTGTCGGTGGATTTATTGAATGAGGAGATGCGCTGGCCAGGCACGAGGGGTCCCGGCTGAGCATGTGTAAAGATGGAGCGGGGGCAGAGAGTCTGGTGTGTCGGGAGCTGAGCGTCTTCTCGCTTAGCCGCTGAGAGGTGTGTAGGCTAGAGCGAGGCCATGCTAGAGCGTTAGCATTTGGGGACTATCACACCCTTTCACTGTCTGCTGAAAGCGCTGGACCTGCTGCCCATGGAAATGCCCAAAAATTGCACATCATTTTGCATATAGATTCAGAATTTTGGGCAAGAGTGGCATGACTACAGCCAGTGGTATGTTTCTTGTAAATGAAGTTTTATTGGCACATAGCCACAGCCATTCACCTACATATTGCCTATGGCTGCTTTCTTATTCAAGCACAGGATTGAGCGGTTGTAACATGCAATGTGATGAACTTGTGAAGTCTCAAATACACCTTCCAGCCCCTTACAGAGAAAGTTTGCCAGTTCCTAATTTGGGAGCAGTTGAGAGCCTGGGGGTGGGTGGTGCCTAGACCCGGGTTAAACCCTTGCTGTAGAAGTGAGAGGGCTACTGAAGGAAGTTAAAGGTGACAGCAAAGTGGTTCGTCCCGCTTTGGCTGGTTTGGATGGTGTGGAAGGCAGGAGACTGGGAGCAGGGAAACCTCCATGGTGACAGCCCAGAGGAGAGCTGGTAAAGTCTGAACGAGGGCAGGGGGGTGGAGTGGCCAGCAGAGATTTCCAGATGCCTACCTCACCAGCTCTGCTTTGCTTCCCTACACCCTCAACTCGGCCCCAGACGCCCACACCCCTGGCATTTCTAGTCTGCACTTGACCACGAGCTGCTGCTGGGTTCCATACAGATACTGTCAAATCAGCCCTCTAAGGCTCATTGCTGGCAACGCGCAGAGGTCTAAGCAGGGAGTTCACTTGTCCACTTCTGCTTTGTGGAGTGCTGGCTTTAAAAAGATCTAAACCCAAAGCTTGGTGAAAAAAAGATCTAAACCCCCCTGGGGTTCACCCAGCAAGTCAAACAGCAAGCGTTTACTGTTGGCATTCAAAACAGCCGCTGCCTCTGAAGTGAGAGGTCTTGAAGGGTGTGCATTGGGACAAAATGAGGATGTGATGAGCTCTCACTGGTCACCACCTCATCGTCCACAATGCTGGGAGGTGACAAGGAGCAGAGGGAGGATAGCATCGTGTACCCTCAAAACTGCTCCCCCCACCCCCCAAGGACCACCCGCTCTTCCGGCTCACAATGTCAGGGTTCAGGGGCCATGTGTGGAGGTGGGGTCCTGGGTGTGAGTGCTCATTCCTCCACTGGCCCTCACTTTTCTCCCCCCTCCACCTGGAAGAACTTGTGCTATTACTGCCATAAGCAGTGTTCTCCAGGAGCATCTCAGCTAGTGCCAGGCAGCTGTGGGGCCCAGGAGCGTTCCCGAGGACGACAAGGTGAGCAAAGAGCTGCGAGGGGGAAATGCACCAAGTCGTGCCTCATGCGGATGCACCTCCAAGACATTCTGCCAAGTGAAAAAAAGAAGAAAAAAACCAGTCACCAAAGAGCACAGATTGTATGATTGCATTTATGTGAAATGTCCAGAATGGGCAAATCTGTAGAGACAGGAAGCAGATGAGTGCCTGCCAGCAGCTGGGAGGAGCGAGCAGGGAGTGAGCACTTAATTGGTCTGGGGTTTTCCTTTGGAGTTGATGGAGACATTTTGAAACTAGACGGAGGAGATGAACAGCATTGTGAATATACCCATTGCCACAAAACCATTCGCTTTAAAGTGGCTGCTGTTATGTTGTGTGAATTTCCCTTCAGCAAGTCATTTCAGGAAGGAAGAGGAGCAGGGGGAGGAGGAGGGGGCGGCAGGGTGTGGGCCTGGAAGGCCTACACTGCTCCTTGGAGGACTCTGTCCTGCAGCCGAGCAGCCATCTCTGTGTTGATGGCCGTGCTACCCATCCTCCCATCGCTGTTTTCTCTCTGCGCCCTGCCACCACGTGCCATTGGCTGGTCTCCAGAGTTCTCAGATCTACCTGCTTTTTTCCTGTCTCACTGTCACCCCCTTTCTCTAGGACCTTCATCCCCTAGCCCAGGAAATGCCCTTTCTCCCTGCCTCCAGTCTCCTCACCTCCACCCTGCACCCCTCCAGCCACCCCTGGCCATAACGTTCCTCCTACGGCACATCTTGGGGCTGGGCCCCATGTCTTTTCTGGCTCCCTCCCTTTGGTAGGAAGGAGCCTGGCGTGCCAAACTGAAGAAGACCATGGACTTGGCTTCGGATGCTCCAGAGCACCCTGGTTCCGACCCTGACTAGTGTGGCCTCTTGGCAAACCCGTGAGGGTGTCTGTTAACACAGGTTCTATCTCGTTTCTCCCTTTGGTTGCACGGTGGTAATGACAGTCTATCGTGGGGCTTGGTGAGGACCAAATGAGATTGCATGTGGCCCAGAGTTACTGAGCACTGGCCCAGGCCCAACCCTGGACTAAGGACATTGTTTGAGTTTTCTCAAATAATAGAAGACTGTGTTCAGTCTGCAACTGTGTGTATATTTGATCCATCCAAGGAGCCTGATAGGCTGCAGTCCATGGGGTCACTAAGAGTCAGACACGACTGAGCAACTTCACTTTCACTTTTCACTTTCATGCATTGAAGAAGGAAATGGCAACCCATGCCAGTGTTCTTGCCTGGAGAATCCCAGGGATGGGGGAGCCTGGTGGGCTGCTGTCTGTGGGGTCGCACAGAGTCAGACACGATTGAAGCTACTTAGCAGCAGCAGCAGCAGTAGCAGCAGCAGCAGCAGCAGCAGCAGCAGCGTTGTCATCATCACTTTTAAAGTCGCCTTCAGTGTCTTCCAGTGCTTTGCCTTCATGCTTTTATTCTGTGCATGATAGGTCCGTTTACCACCCGTACCTGTGTGAGCGTGATGGCTTCACACCATTGTCTGGACAGTCCCTTCTGCGGGGAGCTCCCACTCTCCCCTCAGAGTTAGGCCACTTGCACTATCTCTAGATAGCGTAGTTTTCCTCCAGGAAGGTCTGAGAGGACTGAGGCTGTTTTCCCAAAGATTCCTCAGACTCAAGCTGCATCTTCAAAAGTTGAGTAGCCATGGGGAGTTGAGAGAGACAGAGACGCCCAGAACTTTTAGCCCTGGGTGCTGAGCCTGCAGCAGAAATTTACCCCACACTTGCAGCCACGTGTCCCAGAGTTGTTGTCCTGGTTGGCCAAATTCTAATCATGCAAACCTTTTGCATTCACGTATTTTACAAAGACCTTAACGTGCCGGCCGTGGGTGGGGCATTTCTCGTAAAGGCCCATGAATCTTCTGAGGGTGTCCGTATGATCAGTGTGGCTGATCCCGGCTCTTGACTCCCTGCCCTGGAACGGACCCTCTTCTCTCATGTGGTCCAGAAGCTTGGCTGCTGCTGGACAGCTTCTCCTTTTCCTCTGATGACTCAGGTTGTGTCCAGGAGGCCTCATGGTGTGGGAGGTCTGTGAGGAGGCAGGAAACTGGCGATTGTTTTCTGATCGCTTGACAAAGAATATGACTTTCCGAATACCCAAAGAAGAACAGATTTCTTCCCTCCCTTCATCCGTCTCTTGATTCTAATCCCAGTCGTGGAACTGGCTGACAGGGAGCATAGAGGCCCCAGGTCTTGGCTGAGATGTTATGAACAGTCCTCGGTTTACCGATTCCTTGCATAAATGTTTATTCAGCACGTACTCTGTGTCAGGAATTTTGCCAGGTGTTGGAATATGAGGTGAAACACATGGACGTGGTCACAGCCCTCTCAAGGTCTGTCACATAATAGGAATGACAAGTATGGGATTACCAGCAGCCAGTGTTGATCCCAGCAGCAGAAACAGGAACGTGAAACAGAGGCATCTCCCTGTGGCAGTCCCGGTGGGAGCTGAGGCCTGAAGAATGGAGAAGCGTGAATATGGGGGAGTGTTGCCAGCCACCAGACAAGATGCAGAGAGGCTCAGAGAAAGAGGCCGCTCGGCACATCCCAGGAAGTGACAAGGCGTCATTGTGGTTGGAGGGGATGGAGAGCTCTCCTGGGTTTCAGAGGATGACGGGGAGGAGAAAAATGAGAAATGAGGCTAGAGAATGTTGCTGGGTCTGACATCCAAGTGCCTCCCTGGCCCCAGGGCGCCCAGAGAGTCTCTTCTGCACAGGGTTATGGTACGGCTGGAATCACAGGCCCCCCCTGAATTCTATCTCCCCAGCATTTAAGAACAAGTTATTGCTACTAGATTGCTACTAGTTATTGCTAGTGTCTGCATCTACAAAGGGACACAGTTGACCTGGTCATGCATGGAGATAGGAGGATTGGAGGTGGACACATTTAGTTACCGTGAGTTCAAGGCTTTCCTGGAGATGCTGATGCTGTGGTTGCTGCTCAGACCTGGCCCCCACCCCCTATCTGGCCTCAACCAGCAGGCACAGAGCCTGAAAGGCTGACCAGCAGGCAGGCAGCTCATCCGCAGGCAGAATGCCTGTCATTTGTTTCTGACTTGGAGGAGAGGACATGGGCACCAGACAGATGCAGACTAGGCTGTTGGTGGGGTCATCTGTTCATTCTGTTCATCCAGCCACTCTCTCCAGCATAACTTCTCCGCACCAGGGAAGCACTTGTCATGGTGAGCTGGACAGGCACTGACCCTTGCCACCCTCAGAGACTTTACCATCTGATCAGGAAGAGAGACATTAAACAGAGAAGTACAAAAACAATCACGATTGTTAGAGGAGCTAGAAAGGACTAGTAGAGCATTACCCAGTGCTCTTTACTTGTATGAAAGTTTATGGTTTGAATCTGGGATCTACTGCCTGTCTGATGGGAAGGTGCCTTCTGTGCCTTGGTTTCTTCATCTGCAAAGCGTGAGGAGTGGTGCTAAACCATGTGAGCCTCGGTGGTTTTAAACTTTGCTGTATCTGAATCACCTGGTGAGATGTTAAACATCCCAGTGCCCAGACTATACCACACCAACTCACTCAGGATCCCTGGGGGTGGGGCCCAGACATTTAAGTTTCCTTAGAGGTTCCTAGGTGATTGGAATGCGCAGCCAAGTTTGGGAACCAGCACTCTAGCCCAGCCCTTCTCACACGTCCAAGTGCCTATGAATCAACTAGAGTCTTGGAAAAGACTTCTGGTTTATTAGCTCTGGGATGGGACTGGAGTGTTTACATTTCAAACGGGGCCTGGCGTGTCCTCTGCTGGGGTGATTTTACCTCCAGAGGACCTGAGGCAATGTCTGGAGATGCTTTCAGTTGCCAGAACTTGGGGTGAAGGAAGGTGGTGTTAGCAGCCAGTGAGTGCAGGTCAAGGATACTGCTAAACATCCCGCAGTGCACAGGACAGCTCCCACAACAGAGAGATTTCTGGCCCCAAACGTCCCCAGTGCCAAGGGCTGAGAATCCCTTTGCCAGGGTGAAGCTGATGCTGCTGTTCCCGCTGACCATGCTCTGAGGAGCAGCCAAGTCCCCTCCTCCAGCTCGGCCACGACTCTGGGCTAAGCTGTCCAAGAGTGACCGAGAATTCCTCACAAAGCAAGCAGACCCAGTGAGCCAAGACTGAATTTTGTCTTTGGTTGGGGTTTTGGTGAAAGGCAGAGAGGATGTCTCCAGCTCCAAATCACTGGCGTTAGAGAAGCGGCCGTTTGAATGTGTGTAAGGATGTAGCACTGAGAAATCAAAAGGAAGCTCCCGCGTTTCTACCGGGTTTAAGCAGCAAAGACAAAAGAACTGAAGAAGGCAAGCACATGAATTATTAACAGGCCCGGGTGTGAAAGTGTGGTGCAAGCCTTTTTAACACTGTTTGAGATCAGGATGAGGAAAAATGGGCAGAGACTTAATTGTTTCATTGACTTTTGCAGAGGAAACCCAGAGTCATCAAATACACACAGGGAGGGCAGAGGAAGAATTCATGCACAACACTCTCCTCCCTCACTTTTCTGTTGAGATTAATTTGTAATTTATGGCTCTAATGACCTGCCTGGTGATGGGGTTCAGATCTGGACGCAGGATTCATGGCACGGCTACCCTCGCCCAGCTCTCGAAAGCCTTCCCTCCACCCTACTCCCCCCGCCCTCTTCAAGACCCCCGACATTTCTCATCCAGATGAGCCCCACATTTCTCATCCCACATGGCTTTCCTGCATTTGCTCTGCCAGCCTTCCCTTCGAAGTGTCTCCACATGGTGGCCGAAGGGACGTGACCACTGCTGCCCAGGGGAAACTGTTTAATGGCACCTCAGGCTGTGGTCAGTTACGTTTCCTAGGGTTCCCCTGTTCTCTAGATCTGTGTTCCTCTAAGCATGGTCTGTGGACCCTACTGGGTCCCCAGGAGTCTTTCAGGGGGTCTGCAAGGTCTAAACTATTTTCATAATATTAAGACATTACTTGTCTTTATCGCCGTCTTGACAGTTTCCCTGACGGCACAAAAGCCACAGTGGATGACAGTGCTGGTGCCTTAGCAGGAATCTAAGCAGCAGCTTCCAACTGTACAAACTGTCATTGTGCCCTGCATGACCGTGCTCTCTCGATGACACAGAAGACAAGCAAATAAGTACACAAAGCATTTTTCCCTTAAGAATGTCCTAGATAAAGCAATACTAATGATTAATGTAATTAAATCTCAACTCTTGAATACACAACTTTTCATGTTTTGTGTGATGCCTCAGAAAGCATGCAGAAAGCACTTCCACTTCTGCTGCCTGGCAAAGCACAATGGTGGCCTCCGGGCAAAGCACTTGTGTGTTTGAGTTGTGAGCTCAACTAGCCACTTTTTGCATGCAACACCATTTCACTTGGAAGAGCAACTGACAGACAAATTATAATTATTCAGACTGAGGTATTTGGCAGACATTTTCTCAAAAAAAAAAAAAAAAAAAAAGAGATAGGCCTGTCACTTCAAGGAAAACAGCTGATAGTATTTTTTGCCACTGTTGAAATGCAACCTTTCAAGGGAAATTTAGCATTTCGTACAACTTGTGTCTGCAACTGTGAGCTTGACAGCATCCCCATACTTGAATACTTCTGTGATGAGACTGATGGTATTAATATTGCGTGTGTTCTCAGTCATGTCCGACTGTGTGTGGCCCCACCAGGTTCCTCTGTCTGTGGAATTTTCCAGGAAAGAACACTGGAGTGGGTGGCCATTTCCTTCTCCAGGGGATCTTCCAGAACCAGGGATCACACCTGCATCTCTTTTGTCTCCTGCATTGGCAGGTGGGTTCTTTTATCATGAGTGCCAGTAAATGTGAGTTTTTTAAAAATGTGGTACAAGCAAAATATGAAAATATTTTAAAATCTGCATAACTCAGAGAATCTATATTTTCCAAGTGAATTATTATGAATGGGTTCAAGAACCATTCAAAGTACAAGATGGAACCCTGGATTTTAACTGGGCAGAGTACAAAATAAATTATTGATAAGGTCTCAGATTCTACTATGCAACTAACCTTTAAGAAATACCTCTTGTTGAGTTTTGGTGTAGTATCAAACAAGACTAGCCATAGTCACTTGGAAAAAACTATTCTGATATTCTTCTCTATTTTCATTACATGTCTATGTGAGTCTGGCTTTGCTTCATATTCTTTAACAAAAATTAAATTATAACAGATTGAACGCAGGAGTCTATGTGAGAACCTAGCTGTCTTCTAAGCCAGACATTAAAGGGATTTGCAAACACTGTTCAGCAATGCCACTCTTCTCACTAAATTGTTTTCTTAAATTGAAAACGATATTATTATTAAACAAAGCTGTGTTCTTTACGCTGACATGTAATGGATTTAGTATTATTATTGCAAATAAGTAGATAAACATTAAAATTTCATCCGTTTGAATTTGTAAAGGGTAAATACTGATAGACATAACTCACATAAACAAAAGCTGTTTGGGAACCTCAATAGAGTGTAAGTGTGTAAATGGGTCCTCAAGACCAAAAGTTTGAGATCTGCCATCCTGGACCTTCTCCCATGTCACCTCTGATCTCTGTGCTCAGGACAATGTGCGACTCTTGTGTTTAACCTGCTATGTGCACCACCCTAGAGAGCCTTGCATTTCAGAGAGTAATCACATTACATTAGCAGCTGAAGTTTCGCAGGGCTAAGGAATTTGGGAGTTTGGGAGACTTAATGACTTGCAGCATGGAAAGCCATGCTGTGAAAAATAATACCAAACAGCTGGTGGGAACTGAGTGCCCACCGAGAGCTGCCCTTGGGTGCGTCTGTCTTTCACCCTGAACTCACAGAACCTGTAACTACCAACCTTCCTGTGCAGCAGGAGCTGGGCTAGGCCACGTGTGGATTGCTTCTCAGTCTTCCTCCTACAAAGGGCGCTTGCAAAGGATGGGTTGGATTCCCTATGTTGCCTTCTCAAAGCGACATCCTTTTTCTCCTTTCTCAGAGCTGACCTGAAAGTCACCATCAAGACCCGAATAGGCTGGTTTCCCATGAGAATGCTGCCCCTTCCACAAGCCCACCTCCTCAGAGCTGCAGGCATTTTCAGGCCTCATTAAGCCTCTTCATGGAGTAAGTTGTCTTGGCCTGGACCAGATGGACTCCCTGAGGAGATTTGGCTAAAACATCTTCTCCTGAACGTCTGAAGCTCCCATGCTCACAGGCACCCATCTGTTCCTCTTGTAATGCATCTCAGCCGTTGCGTTTGGGATGATCTGGAATTTTCACTGCAAATGAAATAACCCTGCCCCGTTTCCTCTGACACCCAATTCCCACTTTCACAAGCGTTTGGTTTCCTGGGCAGACAGACTTCAGAGTGATGCTGGCACTTTGGATCTTTGTGTCACATTGTAGCACCAAAATCCTGCCATTCACCCTCCTGTTCTCCAGTCTCCTGAGTCAAGGTTGCTATATGAATAAGGGCAAAGACTAAATGGGAAATGCAGAAAGGCTTAGATGGAAATCCATTTCTCTTAGAATGCTATATAGTCCCCCTCTGTGGGTTCTTTCTGTTTTGGATAACTTTGAACCAGTGGATTCGTGATATATGGCTTTTTTGTGACTGGCTTATTTCACTCAGTATAAAGTTTTCAAGACTGATTGTGTTGTAGCATATGTCAGGTCCTCGTTTGTTTTCATTGTCAAATAATAGTCCTTGGTGCTATAACACATTTTATTTATTCATTCATGAGTCAGTTTGCCAGTTTGCGGCTCTAATGATGCTATGTGCATTCATGTAAAGGTTTCTGTGTGAACCTCGACTCTCGGCTCTCTTGGATGTGTGTCTAGGAGTGGAATTGGTAGATGTATGGTGACTGTATGTTTAGCATTTCAGAGAGCTGCCAAGCTGTTTTTCACAGTAGCTGTGCCATGTTATAACTCCACCAACAATGTATGAGGGTTCTAGTTTTTTTATATCCTCACCAAGACTTATCATTGTTGGTCTTTTTGATTGATTGATTGATTGATTCATTTATTTATTGAACAATTAGGGAATTTCCTGGTGGTCCAGTGGCTAAGACTCCATGCTTCCAACACAGGGGGCCCAGGTTCTGTCCCTGGTCAGGGGACTAAGCCTGACGTGTCACGTCTAAGAGTTTGCATGCTGCAAGGAAAGGATCTCGCATGTGGCAACGAAGATCGAAGATTCCACATACTGCAACTAAGACCTGGTGCCGCCAAATAAACAAACGTTAATATTAAAACCCAGCTAGTCACTGAGTGCCTGTGTGTGCTGGAGCCTAGAGAATAAGAGTTAGGAAATCACGTAAGGAGCGTATGATATTTGGCAGAGACCGACAGACCAAATGAAAATGCAAATAAAAGTAAAAATGCAATTATAAGGGAAATTACAGAGGGGTGGTTGTACGTGATGTTATGTGACTATACACCAGGGAGGGTTTCCCTCAGGAGGCAATGACTGAGCTGAGATGTACAAGCTGAATAAGAGCTTAGTAGATCTTTGATTATAAACAAGAGTGTTAATGGATCTCATGGAGAGTTTGCCAGATCCACATAACAGAGTGGTTTGGGGAACTCAATGAAAGTTATTGTTAGGGAAGGATTAGATCCCTCAATTAGTGATTCTCTGGTTTCCTTTTGTAATCCCCTACCCTCCCTCACTCTCCAGAAGGAAGGGGCTCTAGACAAATGATAGTATTGATGGTGATGGTGGTGGTGATGATCTTGAGGTAGGCTCTGATTTGATAGGTGCCTTCTATGTGTCGAGCACTATGCTAAGTAATTTAAAACATCTTATTCATTTCTTATAATGACATTGCAATAGAAGGAGGTCAGCATGAGATCAGAATGAAGAAGAAAAGGAAAGGGGAGTGTGGGAGACAGGCACTGAGTTTAGGTATGAAGGAACTGGACTTGTAGTTGAAGTGACTCTTGAGAGAAATGTTTCTAAGTCTGTGTTCACAGAGCACCTGAAATAGACATTTGGTTTCAGAAAATATACATTCATGCAATTTCATTCTGTTTATACTTAGAAGGGTATTTTACTTCTTGAATATGGAATGCAGTTTCTTTTACTTTAAATTAATTCTCTGGTATTAAACTAAATAGTTTAGCTTAATCACATATAACACACCTCCCAGTATAAGGGCCTGGATCCCAAATCTCGCTACAAATTAGTTTCCAGCCCAGGCAATAAATGCATACCTGGAGCAAATTCAAGAAGGGAAACCACTTTAATTAGGTTTGAAAGTGTCTCCAATCAGTTCCAGAATAGCTGTCACTGGATTTATGATGTACCTTCCAAATTGTAACTCTTTTCATATTCAACTGAAGTGAGAAGGCCACAGAGAAATTGAACTTGATTTCTTGAAACCTAAACATTTATCTCCCCAAACAAGTGCCTCTAGAAAAGATGGGCAAGATTGATGGAAGGCAGGCCGGTTCACCTGTCTGTCAGCCTCTATGGTAGTTTCCACTTAATTGAGAGTGTTCTAGAAGGATTAATCCAATCAAACCTTCCTTGGAACATTTCCATAAGTATAGTCTGACCCCGCTAATCTGTCACGCAACAATTGCACTCACTTTTACATTTGTGCCCGAATGACAGTAACACACAGCTTTCCTGGAGGAGGAGCTGGTGCTGAGACTCAGAGGCTAGATGGCTTGCAGAGTATCACCGACTTCTAAGTGTCAGAACCAGGATTCAAGCCCAGATTACTCTAATTCCAGTATTTTGAGCCCAAGGGACATATTCAGAATAAAATATCAGCAATAAAAATGATGATTAGTCACCTTATCTATGTGATTTCCAGCTGTTTTGAAACCGAGTCGCCTGTTAATTTTTGTTGGATTCTTTTAGCCTTGTTTTCGCAGCCATAGTATGTGAATGTGGCAGAACTCAAGAAAGTGGACACCGGGGCATGGCAGAAAGACGTGATGCCAGGGTGGGAAGAGTGGGAGCAGAGCCTGGCTTTCCACTTCGCACCGATGCGACTTCGGGCTCAGCCACTCTGACAGGAGTCTGAGCAAGCTCCGGGAGTTGGTGATGGACAGGGAGGCCTGGCGTGCTGCAGTCCACGGGGTCGCAAAGAGTCAGACACGACTGAGCGACTGAACTGACTCTGACGCTTTGTCTCCTCCTCTGGGTAGAGGGAATTAACACCTCTGGGTAGAGAGCTGTGATGAAGTTGAAGGGAGAAAATGCCTTGTGAACTCTAAATTGCCTTCACATTGCTTACTACTTTCATCTAAAAGAATGCCATGAAGTCTGACAGGAGTGGTATGCAAGGTCTGCTCTGAGAGGTAACTGGAGATGTCCTACTTTGTCAGAAAGTCACCATGACTCTGAGCCTTGATCACTCACCAATCAGCTCTTTAATTCTTATGTAAATGGCATAGTAATTGTGAAGAAGATAGGGTATCTGGGTTAGAATTCCTGCTGTCTCCACAGTGTGCTGGCCACTGTAGCAATACTTTATGAATATTATCTTGTTAAATAAATCTATGTGATTGGCAGGAGCATTATAATCCTCACTTCACAGACAGAAAGTGAGCACATGTTGGCTCGATTTACTGTAGTCCAGCTAAACGGCAGTTCCCTTTGGTTCCCAACCTTTTCTCCCTTCCATTTTACTTGTTATTATCAAAGCAGTTTGCCAATGGAGATTATTTAACTCCTTCTCCTAGATGACTGTCATTTACCTTTGACTGTAAGATGATGTGGTAGGCAGGGGACTTACCTGGTGGCCCAGTATCTAAGACTGCGCTCCCAATGCAGGGGGCCTGGGTTCAGCTCCTGGTCAGGGAACTGGATTCCCACATGCTGCAGCTAAACGTTTGCATGCCACAGTGAAGACTGAAGACCTTCTGCAACCAAGACCTGGCAGCCAAATTAAAGCAATGAGCCAACAAATAAATAAATATTGTTTTAAAAGATGATGTAATGGGGAGAATAAGCCTCCCCCCCATTGGCTGCCCACCTCCCCAAGAAAAAAGATGTCCACCTTGTAATTTCAGGACCTGTGAATGTGTTACCTTACATGGCAGAAGGGACTTTGCGGATACAATTAAAGTAAGGCTCTCGAGATCGGGAGATTACTTTAGATTATGTGGATAGGCCCAATATCACCAGAAGTTTCCAGGATAATTAATACAAATGCCAGAGACAGAGATATGAGGACAAAGCAAAGGCTGGAGTGATGAATTTTGAAGATGGAACAAGAGGAAGGAGTCAAGGAATGCATGCAGCCTATAGAAGCTGTTGGGGAAGGAAATGGCAACCCACTTCAGTATTCTTGCCTGGAGAACCCCATGGACAGAGGAGCCTGGCGGGCTACAGATATTCTTGCCTGGAGAATCCCATGGACAGAGGAGCCTGGCAGGCTACAGATATTCTTGCCTGGAGAATCCCATGGACAGACGAGCCTGGTGGGCTACAGTTCAGGGGGTTGCAAGAGCTGGACACGACTTAGCCACTGAACCTCCACAGAAGCTGTAAAGGATGAGGAAATGGATTCTCTGTTCGAGCCTCTGGGAGGAACCCAGTTCTGCTGGCACTGCAGTTTTAGTCCAATAAGGCAGACCTGCTTTGGACTTCAGACCTCGAGAATATTGGGTTTTAAGCTACTAAGCTTGTGTTAAGTTTGTGGTAATTTGTCGTAGCAGCAATGGGAAACTAATACAGAGGGTCAGACCGAATGAGTGTTCTTGGCAGTCAAGACACGATCATAAACATTCAAGTGTGTACAGCTGTACTGTGGGCTATAACATTCTCAGCAGCAGTGGACTGTGAAGCCAGCCAGTGAGGTCAAGCCCACACAGCCGGGGAGGGCAGCTCCTGGAATCCAAGTTCAAGTCTTTCCAACCATGTCACCCTCCTTGTTCATAAATGTGGTCTGTGTGGCGACTCCCTCCAGGGCCCACAGCTGGTTGCCAGCAGAGCTGGGCTGAAATGTGGTCCTCACCCTCCAAATACACTTCTTCAAAAGCAGGGATGTGGACCACAGACTCCTCACAGAACGGGGATGTCTGACCTGCTCCTCTGCCTCTCCCGCTTGGCTATTTCCGAAAGTGCCTGAGTGTGGTGCTCATCCTTCGCTTGGGACTAGCCTGTCCTCACTCATGGTCTCGTGTGATGACTTGACGGGCGGACGATGGTGAAGTAATCACCAGTGAAGCGGTTAATGTTTGCTGAATGTCCCAAGACTGCACTTTGACTCCTTGTCACCACCACCCATTATTGAGGGAGAGTCCTGATAGGGGAATCTCTCGGCATAAACAAGGGCTGGGGTTACTCATGGTTCAGGGTGTACCCTATAGAATGCTGTGTCCTCCCCAGTGCTGAGCTTAGGATGCAGCTAGATGACAAAGTGTTAGTCGCTCTGCTGTCAGAGACTCTTTTGTGACCCCAAGGACAGTAGCCCACCAGGCTCCTCTGTTCATGGCATTCTCCAGGCAAGAATATAGAGTGGGTAGCCGTTCCCTTCTCCAGGGGATCTTCCCAACTCAGGGATCAAACCTGGTCTTCTGCATTGCAGGCAGATTCTTTACCTTCTGAGCCCCCAGGGAAGCCCAAAGTTGTGTTTCTGAGGGAAGGAAGGAAAGTGAAAGTGGATGGGCACCCGTTTTGTACACAGAATTACACCCAGTGAATTCAGATGGCTTTGTCTCACAGCGGCATTATGAAGGATTATGGTTCCTCTTTCTAAATGTGGAAACTGAGGCACACATCCAGTGGGTACAGGACTAGAAATAGTGCTGGAGAGTTTAGAAGTGTGGGATTAGTGAGGGGAAAAGCCAGAGTTACAGTTCATACCTTTGGGTAACAAAAGGCATTCAGTGTCCTCTGTGTCCGCCTGTGAACAGGAGAGTTCACACTGCATCACTGACCCGCACATATAGTTTATTTTGACCTGCTAATGTCCTGAACAGAGTTGATCCAAAACTACTTGTGTGGGGTGCTGGGTTGGTGCAAACTACACCAAGGTAGGTTTCAAAAACTTGAATTGTATTATTTTATCTTAGACAGATTAAAAATTTTGAAAGAGGCTTTCCCCTGGACGTTCTTACCTATTGAGGTAGCATAATATAGAGAATATCTTAGGTTTTGAAGACAGGAAAACTGGGTTAAAATCCTGGTTCAGTTATGCATGAACTGCGGCCTTATGCTCCTTAACCTCTCTTGCCCTCAAGCTCATCATCAGGAAAATAATGGTAATTATATGGAGCTCGTTGGGCTGTTTCATCACTGCAGTAATAAATAACAAGCACCCAGAAGGCCCACTGGTGCCTGGTTTCCCAGTGGTAGCTCTCCAGTGAGGGACGTTCGTCTAAGTCACCTCTGGACCTCCTGCACGTCTCTCATTTTCATTTCTTAAAACCTTTGACTACTGTTTATGGGGAACTTATTACACAGTAGGCTATAGGCCAAGGACTATACTTGCATTATCTCAATAAAGCTTCATCACAGTTTTAGCAGGTATCAGAATCCTTGTAGATAGGGAGAAGATAAATAAGTTGTCCCTGTAACTAAAAATACCAATAGACTCAAGATCTGAATCTAAATATGACCATTTCCAGAACTCCCACTCTTAAAATTAAGCTCATATTCATAACATATATGTCTACACACATTATCACTTTTGCAGAAAAACCTGGACACCAATTCTCCCCCCTCCCCCCAATGCAAGTTGACAACCCTGTGAATTACTGAGTCCTTGCGAGTCCCTAGGTGGCACTGGGATGAGAAAAACCCAGTATGAACCACACCAATGCTTTCTACCAAAAGTTGTAACTGAGACTGATTGTCAAAGGTGTGAGGAAAGTGAGATTCAGATATTTGACTGCCCATGTTCTCAAGGAGTGGAAGAGTTGCTGCTCAAAGCTGATGGGAACTTGCCTCTCTGAGAACCAATCAGGAGAAGTTTGGGTTCTCATCCTAGTTTTTTCTCTCTCCCTTCATGCTGATTTCTCAACCATTCTATAGGCTAAGCCATAGGTTGGGAAAGAAGATGACTGAATTCTGTAACTTCATCCAGCTCACTTCCCCAAAAATTCACATTTAGCGAGCTTCTGTAATCTGCCAGGTAAGTTCTAGCAACAAGAAAACTGGACTTCCCTGGTGGTCCAGCGGCTAAGACTCTATGCTCCAAAGGCAGGGGGCTGAGTCCAACCCCTGGCCAGGGAACTGGATCCCACATGCTGCAACTGAGGGGCCCACATGCCGCCCCAAAGACTGAAGACTCCGTGCTGCAAATAAGACCCAGGACAGCCAAATAAATACTTTTTATAAAAAGAGTGCCAGAAAGAGAAGGTCCTTATCCTCAAACAAGACTTTAAAAAGCCTTGATTTGCAGCATCTGCCAGCATCTGCCAGTGGTGTAAATACTCCCACCAAGGCCTGTTTTAAGCTTTGTATGTGATGTTACTGAATGTGGAGTTGGGAAGAGCTCCCTACTGGCTCTGGTAAACCTGTACTATCTGGCTCCAGCCTTCCCCCTGTCTTCTTAAATTTCCTCTTTGCTGGAAAACATGCCCCTCCTTTGCCTAGTTAGCACCCTCTTATGCTTCAGATCCTCACACAGTTGTCACTTCGGCAGAAGTTTCAACTGGACCCTTGTCCCAGATGGAAAGCCTTCTGAGAGCTCGAGAGGTCTTTCTAGTCATGGCCCTCTTGCGTGAAATATAAGAAAGCACTTCCGGAGAGATTTTGACTATGACTACACATGAGAAGGGCTTCCCCAGTGACTCAGCAGTAAAACAATCTCTCTGCAATGCAGCAGAGGCACAGAAGATCTGAGTTTGATCCCTGGGTTGGGAGATCTCCTGGAGAAGGAAATGGCAACCCACTCCATTATGCTTGCCTGGGAAATCCCATGGACAGAGGAGCCTGGTGGGCTACAGTCCACGGGGTCATAAAAGTGTTGGACACGACTTAGTGACTAAACAACAAGAACACACAAGAACCTCTGAAAAGGGCCTAGAGATGAGTGTGATGTCAACACAACCTTGAAGCAGTCTTATGAGAGGAAACTTTTCTGTTGAAATGACTTTTGGAGTGAGTCCTGGATCCCAAGGAAACTTCCACTACAAAGCAAACCCAATTTTCCCACAAAACAACTGAAAAGGGTTAGGCCAGCTGACATAGGCATCACATAATCCACGTGTTCATTATTGAGTCCTGGGCTCTTATTTTAAGCCATGTGAGGCTCTAACTTCCAGTGGCATTTTAGGCGCCTCAGGGCAGCGTCAAGACATTTAGTCGAGGGCTTTGGAAGTACTGCAGCAGTGCCATCGTCTTCTCTCTAGAGGCTGCTGGGCTGATTTGGATAAAATAAGAAGTGGCTTGACCCCTTAGCCTCAGACAAAATCAGGACAAAATCAAATGTTTGAACTTTCCCGGAGTTCATCCCACTTCTGCCCTATTGGTCTCACTTGCCTCTGCCTTCCCTTCCCAGTGGCCACTCACAGACAGCTCTGAGGATGTCCTGCCTGGAGTCAGCTCTTCCCAGGGTATTTCTGGCCTCACCCAAGATAGAAAGAATCCGAGGTCTCCAGAGGTCACCCATCTGAGTTTGCAGTCAGGCAAGAGAGGAGCATCTGCAAGATAGGGTCAGTGGCTGAACGCGCACCTGCTGATCAAACTAAAGCCGCCGACTCTGCAAAGGTCACCTTTACCATTCGTCACATTGCCTGCGAAGTCGATTCGCATGAGGGGAAAACCCCTCATGACCTGCTCTGACACCAAAGAGCTTTCTGGCGCCTCCTCCTGGGTCCAGGCCGCCTTCATCCGAAAAGGCCGGACCAGGGACACGTCCAGTGAGCTCCTGTGCGGGTGAAGCACGGCCATCCCTGTCTTCACTTTGCCACCATCACTGCCAGCATCCCAGAGCTCCAGGGGACCCTCTGTCCATGGGCCTTCCCAGGCAGGAACACCGAGGTGGGCTGCCATTTCCCACTCCAGGGGACCCTCTGTCCGTGGGCCTTCCCAGGCAGGAACACCGAGGTGGGCTGCCATTTCCTACTCCAGGGGACCCTCTGTCCGTGGGCCTTCCCAGGCAGGAACACCGAGGTGGGCTGCCATTTCCTACTCCAGGGGACCCTCCTGAAGCAGGGATTGAACCTGCATTGCTTACATCTCCTGCATGAGCCGAGGGGTTCTTCACCACTGGTGCCACGTGGGAAGCCCACCTCTGATGGTAACTTTGGCTTAATAGCTCTCTGATGCCTGTGCTGAGCTTTTCTCACATTGAAAGGTGGTCTAGGATCCTTGCTCTGCACATATTGTGCCTGTTGTTGCTCCAGTGTATTCCCCCTGAACTCCTGTATATCTGTTTATGACTTTCCTGTTGTTGCTCTAAGAAATTGTCACAAATTTAGTGGCTTAAAAATACACAAATGTATTCTCTTCCACTTCTGGAGGTCAGGAGCCCAAAATGGGTCTCACTGGACTAGAATCAAAGTATCGCTGGGCTGCATTCCTTATGGAGGCTCCAGTGAAGAATCTACTTCCTTGTCTTTTTCCAGTTGCTGGAAGCCACCTGCATTTCTTGGCCCATGGCCCTTTCTTCCATCTTCAAAGCTGGCAGTGTAGCATCTTCAAATCTCTCTGCCTCTGACCTTTCTTTCCCCCTTTTATAAGGACCCATTTGATTATGTTGAGTCAGTCTGGATAATCTCACTTACTCTTCCCATCTCAGTATCCTTAATCACATCTGCAAATCAGGGTAAACATATTCACAGGTTCTAGGCATTAGGAGGTGAGTGTCTTTGGGGACCATTATTCTGTCTACCATAATCTCTTGATGCCTAATTCAGGAATTGGCTATTCTAAGAAGCCTTCTCTTACTCCTAAATCAAAAGCAACTACTCATCCCTATGAAACACATAATTTTAATTTTATCATATATTATAATATTGTATTATTTAATAAATCACACAGCACTGCCCTTATTTTCTTATTTACTTCCCTTAAACTAGATGGTGAGAACCACGGGGTATTGGGTCTTGTCTTACTCAACCCTGTAGCCCCTAAACTGAGCAGTCTGCCTCAGTTTAGGTTTCAGTAAATGCTTATTACAGGGGACTGAAATGCAAAAGTAGGAAGTCAAGAAACACCTGGAGTAACAGGCAAATTTGGCCCTGGAACACAGAATGAAGCAGGACAAAGGCTAATAGAATTTTGCCAAGAGAATGCACTGGTCATAGCAAACACCCTCTTCCAACAACACAAGAGAAGACTCTACACATGGATATCACCAAATGGTCAACACCAAAATCAGATTGATTCTATTCTTTGCAGCCAAAGATGGAGAAGCTCTATACAGTCAACGAAGACAAGACTGGGAGCTGACTGTGGCTCTGATCATGAGCTCCTTATTGCCAAATTCAGATTTAAATTGAAGGAAGTAGGGAAAACCACTAGACCATTCAGGTATGACCTAAATCAAATCCCTTATGATTATACAGTGGAAGTGAGAAATAGATTTAAGGGACTAGATCTGATAGATAGAGTGCCTGGTGAACTATGGACTGAGGGTCATGACACTGTACAGGAGACAGGGATCAAGACTATCGCAATGGAAAAGATATGCAAAAAAGCAAAATGGCTGTCTGGGGAGGCCTTATAAATACCTGTGAAAAGAAGAGAAGTGAAAGACAAAGGAGAAAAGGAAAGATATAAGCATCTGAATGCAGAGTTCCAAAGAATAGCAAGAAGAGATAAGAAAGCCTTCCTCAGTGATCAGTGCGAAGAAATAGAGGCAAACAACAGAATGAAAAAGACTAGAGATCTCTTCAAGAAAATTAGAGATACCAAGGGAACATTTCATGCAAAGATGGGCTCGATAAAGGACAGAAATGGTAAGGACCTAACAGAAGCAGAAGATATTAAGAAGAGGGGGCAAGAATACACAGAAGAACTGTACAAAAAAAGATCTTCATGACCAAGATAATCACGATGGAATGATAACTCACCTAGAACCAGACATCCTGGAATGTGAAGTCAAGTGGGCCTTAGAAAGCATCACTACAAACAAAGCTAGGGAGGTGATGGAATTACAGTTGAGCTATTTCAAATTCTGAAAGATGATGCTGTGAAAGTGCTGTATTCAATATGCCAGCAAATTTGGAAAACTCAGCAGTGGCCACAGGAGTGGAAAAGGTCAGTTTTCATTCCAATCCCAAAGAAAGGCAATGCCAAAGAATGCTCAAACTACCGCACAATTGCACTCATCTCACATGCTAGTAAAGTAATGCTCAAAATTCTCCAAGCCAGGCTTTAGCAATACATGAACCATGAACTTCTAGATGTTCAAGCTGGTTTTAGAAAAGGCAGAGGAACCAGAGATCAAATTGCCAACATCTGCTGGATCATCGAAAAAGCAAGAGAGTTCCAGAAAAACATCTATTTCTGCTTTATTGACTATGCCAAAGCCTTTGACTGCTTGGATCACAATAAACTGTGGAAAATTCTGAAAGAGATGCAAATACCCAACCATCTGACCTGCCTCTTGAGAAACCTATATGCAGGTCAGGAAGCAACAGTTAGAGCTGGACATGGAACAACAGACTGGTTCCAAATAGGAAAAGGAGTTCTTCAAGGCTGTATATTGTTACCCTGCTTATGTAACTTCTATGCAGAGTACATCATGAGAAACGCTGGGCTGGAAGAAGCACAAGCTGGAATCAAGATTGCCAGGAGAAATATCAATAACCTCAGATATGACACCACCCTTATGGCAGAAAGGGAAAAGGAACTAAAAAGCCTCTTGATGAAAGTGAAAGAGGAGAGTGAAAAAGTTGGCTTAAAGCTCAACATTCAGAAAACGAAGATCATGACATCTGGTCCCATCACTACATGGGAAATAGATGGGGAAACAGTGGAAAGAGTGTCAGACTTTATTTTGGGGGGCTCCAAAATCACTGCAGATGGTGACTGCAGCCATGAAATTAAAAGATGCTTACTCCTTTGAAGGAAAGTTATGACCAACCTAGATAGCCTATTGAAAAGCAGAGACATTATTTTGCCCACAAAGGTCCATCTAGTCAAGGCTCTGGTTTTTCCAGTGGTCATGTGTAGATGTGAGAGTTGGACTGTGAAGAAAGCTGAGCACTGAAGAATTGATGCTTTTGAACTGTGGTGTTAGAGAAGGCTCTTGAGAGTCCCTTGGACTGCAAGGAGATCCAACCAGTCCATTCTGAAGGAGATCAGCCCTGGGATTTCTTTGGAAGGAATGATGCTAAAGCTGAAGCTCCAGTACTTTGGCCACCTCATGCGAAGAGTTGACTCATTGGAAAAGACTCTGATGCTGAGAGGGATTGGGGGCAGGAGGAGAAGGGGATGACAGAGGATGAGATGGCTGGATGGCATCACCGATTCGATGGATGTGAGTTTGAGTGAACTCTGGGAGATGGTGATGGACAGGGAGGCGTGGTGTGCTGCGATTCATGAGGTCGCAAAGAGTTGGACACGACTGAGCGACTGAACTGAACTGAAATACTCAGCTGAACTGAAGCGTGCACTTTGTGACATGAAGATTGCATTTTGACGGGGACAATCCATAACATCATTTGTAGAGTGTCCAATATGTAAGACCAACTAGACAGACGGTCCATAAAACAGGTAGAAATTTGGGGAGCTATCACAGTCCAGCCTAAGTTAAAAGGTTGAGTGGAAGCACCAAGGCTGGGAGTGTGATCCAACGCAGTGTCTTGGGAAAGTAAGATCTCTTGGAGTTGCTGGAATGTAAAATTCAAGTAGGAGCAGAGCCTGAAGATGAGGCTAGAGGGAAGAAATGGAAATTCAGGCCAGACTGTGTACATTTTACTAAGGAGTTGGGGCTTTGTTCTGCAGGTAATTGGGCTTCCCTGATAGCTCAATTAGTAAAGTATCCGCCTGCAATGCAGCAGACCCCAGTTCTATTTCTGGGTCAGCAAGATCTGCTGGAGAAGGGATGGATTACCCACTCCACAATTCTGGCCTGGAGAATTGCATGGACTGTATAGGCCATGGGGTCGCAAAGAGTCGGACACGACTGAGCCACTTTCCCTTTCTGTAGGCGATAGAGAGCCAGCATGTATTTCTTAGTTGAGTAATATGATGGAATTGTTATCTCCTGAGAGTGGAGGGTGAGGGAGGGGATGGCAGACTAAAGGCAGGGCGATTGGGATGGTTCATAGGAGGAAGACGTTCGCTCTGAGTCAAGTCTGTTTGAGACGGGACAGAGGAGCAGGCCTCCTGGTTAAACACCGAGTTCAGTGAGGCGGTGACTGTGCCCGTTTCGACTCATCATTTGTCCCAGGCCCCACAGAGTTTCAGTGGATGCTCAATGCACAGGTATTTGCCAAGTAAGTGACAAGAGTGATTTGAGTGAGGTAAAAAAAAAAAAAAAAAAAAAAAAGGAGGATTGATGCAACTGGAGATTGGGGAACTACAAATAAAGATGTTAGATTAGTTGGCGAGCGTAGCGCAGGAGTGTGCTAGGAGGGCAGTTCTAACTGGCTTCCTTCGGCTATCAGATGACTGACTCGGAGTGTGTCCGCTGTCCTCTTGAACGTGTGCTGGAGGTGGGCTGGGGAGGGTAGCGGCCCCTCCCTCTTGGTTTCCATACACTGGATCTTCCGTGTGCCTCCTGCCCCTTGACCGTCAAGGCGCCCCTCCCCGGCCCCTCCCTGCCTGGGCACACTGCTCTGGGCTATTTCTCAGCTACTCAGTTCCTAGTCTAGCTTGCCCCAGAGGGCATCCTGCATGGCATTCCTTCCCCAGCCCACTTGGGGATTCTTAAGTTTAGCCTCATTTACATACTCCCAGCATTTGCCAGCAAGCAAATTCATTTGGATTCATTTTGAGTAAGCTCCTGGGTGCTTGGCTCAGACCTTAAGTATTTCACTTGATTTGTGTTTGAGAGGGGAGGGGAACCCACAAACAACAAAAAATGATGGCTCTATATAAAATGACAAATATTTATTGAACTTTTCAAAATGCATGCAATACTTTTAAAGGCCTCTGGGAAAATATTAAATTAAAAACTGTGCATTAAACAATGTGAAATCAACTGCTCTTGGTACATAAAGGTCTGTTTCTCCCATTGGTGTGTATGGGCTTAGACCATTTGGCCAGCACTGTCTTTATAAACAGAAAGTGGTGATGAAACATTGCATTTCAGTGATTTGTAGGCTAATTAAAAAAAAAATACACCCTCACCAACAAAATTCTTTCTTCCCTCTTGCTTCAGTATGTGATTTCAGTTCAGTTCAGTCACTCAGTTGTGTCCTACTCTTTGCGACCCCTGAACTGCAGCGTGCCAGGCACCCTTGCCCATCACCAACACCCGGAGTTTACCCAAACCCATGTTCATTGAGTCGGTGATGCCATCCAACCATCTCATCCTCTGTCATCCCCTTCTCCTCCCACCCTCAATCTTTCCCAGCATCAGGGTCTTTTCAAATGAGTCAGCTTTTCACATCAGGTAGCCAAAGTATTGGAGTTTCAGTCTCAGAATCAGCCCTACCAATGAACACCCAGGACTGATCTCCTTTAGGATGGACTGGTTGGATCTCCTTGCCATCCAAGGGACTCTCAAGAGTCTTCTCCAACACCACAGTTCAAAAGCATCAATACTTCGGTGCTCAGCTTTCTTCACAGTCCAACTCTTACATCCATACATGACCACTGGAAAAACTATAACCCTGACTAGATGGACCTTTGTTGACAAAGTAATGTCTCTGCTTTTTAATATGCTATCTAGGTTGGTCATCACTTTCCTTCCAAGGAGTAAGTGTCTTTTAATTTCATGGCTGCAATGACTATCTACAGTGGTTTTGGAGCCCAGGAAAATAAAGTCATCCACTGTTTCCACTGTTTCCCCATCTATTTGCCATGAAGTGATGGGACCAGATGCCTCGATCTTAGTTTTCTGAATGTTGAGCTTTAAGCCAACTTTTTCACTCTCCTCTTTTACTTTCATCAAGAGGTTCTTTAGTTCGTCTTCACTTTCTGCCATAAGGGTGGTGTCATCTGCATATCTGAGGTTATTGATATTTCTCCCGGCAATCTTGATTCCAGCTTGTGTTTCTTCCAGCCCAGCGTTTCTCATGATGTGCTCTGCATATAAGTTAAATAAGCAGGGTGACAATATACAACCTTGACGAACTCCTTTTCCTATTTGGAACCAGTCTGTTGTTCCATGTCCAGTTCTAACTGTTGCTTCCTGACCTGCATACAGATTTCTCAAGAGGCAGGTCAAGTGGTCTGGTATTCCCATCTCTTTCAGAATTTTCCACAGTTTACTGTGATCCAAGCAGTCAAAGGCTTTGGCATAGTCAATAAAGCAGAAATAGATGTTTTCTGGAACTCTCTTGCTTTTTCAATGATCGTTTTTTCAGGTCGTGAAGATGTTTTTTGTACAGTTCTTCTGTGTATTCTTGCCACCTCTTCTTAATATCTTCTGCTTTTGTTAGGTCCCTACCATTTCTGTCCTTTATTGAGCCCATCTTTGCATGAAATGTTCCCTCGGTATCTCTAATTATCTTGAAGCAATCTCTAGTCTTTCCCATTCTATTGTTTTCCTCTATTTCTTTGCATTGATCTCTGAGGAAGGCTTTCTTATCTCTTCTTGCTATTCTTGGAACTCTGCATTCAGATGCTTATATCTTTCCTTTCCTCCTTTGCTTTTTGCTTCTCTTCTTTTCACAGCTGTTTGTAAGGCCTCCTAAGACAGCCATTTTGCTTTTTTGCATTTCTTTTTCTTGGGATGTTCTCGATTCCTGTCTCCTGTACAATGTCACAAACCTCCATCTGTAGTTCATCAGTCACTCTGTCCATCAGATCTATTCCCTTAAATCTATTTCTCACTTCCACTGTATAATCATAAGGGATTTGATTTAGGTCATACCTGAATGGTCTAGTGGTTTTCTCCACTTTCTTCAATTTCAGTCTGAATTTGGCAATAAGAAGTTCATGATCAGAGCCACAGTCAGCTCCTGGTCTTGTTTTTGCTGATTGTATAGAGCTTCTCCATCTGTACCTGCAAATAATATAATCAATCACCAAAATCACTGATTTTGGTGTTGACCATCTGGTGATGTCCATGTGTAGAGTTTTCTCTTGTGTTGTTGGAAGAGGGTGTTTGCTATGACCAGTGTGTTTTCTTGGCAGAACTCTAATAGCCTTTGCCCTGCTTCATTCCATACTCCAAGGCCAAATTTGCCTGTTACCCTAGGTGTTTCTTGACTTCCTATTTTTGCATTCCAGTCCCCTGTAATGAAAAGGACATCTTTCTTGGGTGTTAGTTCTAGAAGGTCTTGTAGGTCTTCATAGAACTGTTCAACTTCAGCTTCTTCAGCATTATTGGTCGGGGCATAGACTTGGAGTACCGTGATACTGAATGGTTTGCCTTGGAAACGAACAGAGATCATTCTGTCATTTTTGAGATTGCATCCAAGTACTGCATTTCGGACTCTTTTGTTAATCATGATGACTACTCCATTTCTTCAAAGGGATTCCTGCCCATAGTAGTAGATATAATGGTCATCTCAGTTAAATTCACCCATTCCAGTCCATTTTAGTTCACTGATTCCTAGAATGTTGATGTTCACTCTTGCCATCTCCTGTTTGACCACTTCCAATTTGCCTTGATTCATGGACCTAACATTCCAGGTATGTGATTTAACTGTCTGTAATTCAATTGACTTAGAGAAATTGATCCATGAGGGGACTTTTAAATCTATAGTTTTACCACGGTTGGGAGGCTATGAATAACATAATTGACCAAATATAACTCTCATCTCTAAGGCTCACCCCTGATATGTCAATATTTCAGAAAGGAAAGAAACCAGCAATTATTGAGTACCTACTATGTGCCAGGTTTTGAGCTAAGTGTCTTTTTGATCCATTCTTATTTTAGCTTCATCTTTGCTGTAGCAAAATATATATGTATATGATCTCTGTCTTATAGATTAGAGAAAGACAGCTCAGGAAAGCTAAGTGCCTTGTGCAGAGTGACCCAAGAAGTGGGCAAAGCAGGATTCAAGAATTCAAGCAGATGTCCGTAACCTGCAGAAGGAATGGTCACAGGAATGAACGCAGGGACAGTTGTCAGACACCTCACTGGTGATTTTCTTCTTCTGTCCTGGTTTGCAAAGCATCAGCTCAGGCACTGCACATGCCAGTTCAATGGATTCAGAGGTCTCTGTGTGCAAGAGAGGAGCCTACTCCAGCAGGCCACACTCTCAACTATAGTGATTCCTTGGGAGTTACTTACTGTCTTGTTGCTGAAATTAGAGGGATGTCCTTGTTCTAAGAGGTGATGTTGGCTTTGGGTTAAGATGGTATATTTGTTTCCTAGGATGGTCTTAGGCTTCCCTGGTGGCTGAGATGGTAAAGAATCTGCCAGCAATGTGGGAGACCTGGGTTCCATCCCTGGGTTGGGAAGATCCCCTGGAGAAGGGCATGGCACCCCACTCCAGTACTCTTGCCTGGAAAATCCCATGGACGGAGGAGCCTGGTGGGCTGCAGTCCATGGGGTTGCGAAGAGTTGGACACGACTGAGCGACTTCCCTTTCCCTTCCCTTACAACCCCATGGACTGTAGCCCACCAGGCTCCTCTGTCCATGGGATTTCTTGGGCAAGAATACTGGAGTAGGTAGACATTTCCTTCTCCAGGGGATCTTCCCAACCCAGGAATTGAACCCAGGTCTCCTGCATTGTGGGCCGATTCTTTACTGACTAAGCTACAAGGTCTGCCTGAATTAATTTTCACTCACGTGTGATTGTTTACTGTGCACTTCCACCCCATCCTGGAGGTAGATGAGAGGCGTCTTCCACTCATATTTCTCTGAAGCCTCTGTGTGTGTGTGTGTTTGTGTGTTGTACAGGTGTATAGCAGGCATTACAAATGAGTGGAAGATGGTGAAAATTAATGTCAGGGAGATGAGATAGAATAACATGCATTAAAGAGTAATAGCCACAGTCTCATCTTGAACAGACAAAGGAATTGTCTGAATTTCATGTAATAGATGTGCAACTCAATGGGGAAAAAACAGTAGATTCAATATATATCAACTCAAAATAATGAGAAACAGAAGTAGAAATTGACAGAAAGTGTGGGAGACCTGAACCCTCATGCCCAGTGTCTGAAGCTTTCTAACGAAGGAAAGAAACGGGGGCAAGACAAAGCTCAGTGCTGGTGTCCGTGTTTTACAGGATGGACTGTTCATTTCCTGCTAGGGACTTTCTGATGCAGCTGTTAGTGAGACAAGGTGATCCCAACAAGTGCTCTTTTGAAAGCTGGGTTCTTAGGTCCTGGGTTCTGTGGATCTGCATTCTGGTGCTTTGGGGTGTGTACAACCTAAACAAAAACTATTATCAAGACAAGCTCATAGTGCTTTGGTAACATCTGTGTGAAAGATGAGTCTGGGGGCCATTGATAATTTCCTTGGAACCCATGGTGCTTTGGAAAACATTTTGAGAAGAAGTAAATAATAAGTTCTGCCACCTCACCCCTTATTATCCATCCGTTAAGGTTTTGTCGAGCAGCTAACGTGGCTACCTGAGGAGTGTGAAACAGACGTGAGTCATACACTGTCCCATGGGATGGAAACCCTGTCCCTCTGGAGGATGAAACCAATAAAGCTATGGTTGCAGGTCACCCATTTCCAAGAACCACAGCCTCAGAGGGGAGACAGATTCGAGGTGGGTTCCCACAGTCCTCTCTCATCTTGGAGAAGACAGTGGGAGAAACGATTTTTGTGATGAGGAATTGCTGGTGAGAAAAGTGATGTGACAGAAAGTGTCATAGCCTTGGGCTAAGAGAAAATCAGCAATTAGCCAGAGAGAGACGTGCCCCGCCCCAGAAAAGTCCTTAGTGTTTATATATGTGTTAAGGAAAGGGGTTGCTGTGGGGAGCAGCCTCCTTTGCCCTGGGTACAAATAAGTCTACAGTCCATCGACAGGTCCTGGCAGACTGAATCGAGAGCACTGAGAAAGTCCTGAGGTTACATTTTTCTTTTTGAAGAGTACTGCCAAATTGCTAATTTGGACTCACGTTCTTTTTCTGCAACATAGCTTTCTCTGACCTCGAAGGAGCGAGGGTGTAGGCTGCTGAGTGTCTTAATGTTTGAGAATTGCCAGCTCTGCTTCTCCTCCCTTAACTCTCGGGTGGATTGGTCCATAGAGTTAAATGGCTCATTGCAATTCAGCAAAGTGGCTTTTATGTGCAATTAATGTTTGTTAATTTGGTTAAATGTCAAAGTATACACTTTTTTGGGGGGCAGCTGGAAAGTTCCTGCAATACAGCCTCCACCCCCCAAACCTTTTAAGTATCAAGGGGTGAGATGTTATTCTCAAACAAATGGGAAAGTGATCATACTCAGCATCTGTTTTAAATTGAATGGACAATACCTTAGTTAAATGTCCCTCTTGGGAGACAAGACAGTAAGATGTCAGCACAACTGAGTTTGGAAGCAAAATTAAGGGAATAGTTGAGAAAACCCAATGAAAAAATATTGCCTTTGCCACCTGGCCCCCAAAGAAAGAAGAAGGGCTTTGAGTTAGCTGTTTGGCCCACTTGTTCCAATTCCTCATCTTTTTGTTTCCCCGAAATTTTAATATTCTTCCACTTCTGTTTGCATATTTTACACTATGGGTGATTTTTTGTTATTCTTGGATGCATTCATATCTATATACTGTGTTCTGTTTCTGTTGCTCTGAGTGCTAAAGACTCGGCCACAGCTACAGGATTCTCATTATAGTGACCATTTTTATTAAAGTCTACTGTGCCTTTATTAAAAATACAGTAAAAATATAGACTAATGTACTTAATTCTTTAGCCCTGGAATGTATTTATCACTAAAGTAGAAAAACGGTTGTCTTTTTCTAAGTTTACAGGGTAAAAATAGACTTAAGGGTCTCAGTCTTAGAATTTCTCTCCTACTTCTTTCCCCCTAAGAATTGGATCCTTGCTATACCTCCATGCTGGTTAAATTGTGCTGCAGACATCCGTGGGTAGAATTTAGGTGTGACTTGTGGATGTCCTAGATATTTTTAATTTCTCGTCTTGTCCTCTTTTTGAAAATCACTCTTTCGCCCTGTTCATCTCTGCATTTCTGTGGTGCAGTGCAGTGATGGAGCTCTGTCTGCTCCGCTCACTGGCCGCTCACCCTGCTGGATGTGGGAGTTCAGGCCAGTTCCTTCTAAGCCTCAGTGTGACAGTCCATCTTCCTTTTGTTGCAGGAACTGCCTTATGGTCATCACTCCTTTCTTCCTCATAACGTCAGAAAGGAAGACCTCTGGGACCAAAATGTGGGATCTATGGAGACCTGTAGTTTGCTCCTTAGGTGAGGGCAAGAGTCATCCCAGTGGCTCTTCCACATTAGGCAGGGTCACCAAAGCCAGCAGAGCATAAAGAACTACATGTTCTTGGTATGTTCATTGTTTGCATCATTTTCAGAAACCCATGACCATAGCTCCTTCTTGGCAGGGCCAGCTGCGCAGGGCTCGGTGCTCAGAAGGCACCGGCACCTGGTTTAATGCCCTACTGTTGCCCTCTTCAAAGTTTTTAACCATTTTTGAATAAGAGGTCCTCCACTTTGATTTGCACTGGGCCCCAAGAATGGGAGTTCCCGTCTGCCTCACAGAGTCAGGGAGACCTATGTATGTGCCTCTGTGGGCCAGGAGAACATGTTAGTGTCCCCAGGGTTCACAGGAGAGAGCTGAGCTCAGTGAGGCCTCAGCTTAACACGCCAAAGCGTCTACAGTTACACTGGGTGGCGAGCTCATTCGCTGATAGCCACGTTTTTATGAATGGAAGGGAGCAATGTCCAAGGTACTTTTCGATTCTGTGGAAATCAGTCCTTCTTATCTGGGAAGCTCTCTGAAATTTGTGGCCCCCTAATCCTTGAAGGTTTCATTACTTTAGAGTTGATACAGAGTCCTATATCCTACCATAGTTACGCTTTGGTTGTTCTTTCTCTGAGAGTCCTCCATAATTTTGTAGACACGGCCTGTGAATTTCACCCAAAGAATGTACCATTGCTTCATGGGACAGGCTATGTCCAGGAGCTAGACTATGGTAAGCCAACAGAAACATGTTTGACTTTCTCCCAGACCTTGGCTGGATCTCCATTGCCTACTGGAAACAAAGGGGAAAAAAACCCTCCTCAGCCAAGCATTCAACACACATTTTGATATATTTATCAATATGTTTTTTCAGAGAAGTCCCTAACTTCAGGGGCTGGGAAGGACATTTTTGTGGGATCAGACAAGGTAAATGACACATTCTCAGAGAAACGTGCCCGCCTTCGTGAGGGGGTGACATCCCAGGACTGACGCGTGAGAACGGGCAGACAGGTTGGTGGAGGGAAACAGCTGAACGCATGCTGCACAGTCTCTTTCTCCGACTCTGCCTTTTATTTCCTTTTGTGTGTGAGATGAGATTTTAGTTGGGTTCATGAAGGAAAGACAGGACATTCTGACAGAATGCTCCATCGTAGAATTCCTACTCAGTGGCTAGGATTCTGGGCAGGATTCTGTTGATTTCTTTGGTTTTCACCCAGTTCTTGACTTGGTGGAAAAGCGAATCCCTGGTCTAGATTCACTGTCTATTCTGCCCAGGGCCTCTCTTCCCAGGAAATGGAACTGTGGTGGGGAAAGAGTCTTGGAAATGGAACAGGGAAGTTGGTTTGCAAGTCCCGGTTGTGTGAGTAGCCATCAAACCTTCTGAGTCTCATATTTCTCATGCTTGGGGAGGGATGGGGTGAAGTTTAGGCATTGCAGAGTGACTGTGATGGTTACTGGCTACAGCCTGTGAAAGCACCCTAACCTAGCATGTCGTACATAGGAGCGATTCACATTTTATTTAGTTGAACCAGAGCAGAGGAGTAACTCTGTATGTGTTGAATTTATTGTTATTAAATGTCCTTTTGGCAGGAAACCAGAGTTGACTGTATTTTGCTTTGTTTGCCTACAGACTCCCTCTGTATTTTCATATATATATATATATATATATATATATATATATATGTATGTATAACGATTATGACGAAGAAACCCCAAATCACAATAACTGGTATTTCTGCCCCAACTTCTGTGCCAGGAAATGTGAGGGGAGCAGACAGAAATCCATTTTACTAACATCGTTAGGCTTTACCATGGTTTGGGCCAAAGTAACACATCCGCTAATCCTGGAAGAATGTCAGCAGAGCAAGAAAGAAATCCACTTGCTCTAGCCTGCAGCTGAGCAGAGATCCTGGGTCTGGTTGACAAGAGAGCAAGAAAGGGCAAGCTGGCCAGCAGTCAGCCTCCAGACGGGAGTTCGCCTGTCCCCACAAGGGCAGAAGGAGAGAGAAAAGGACAACTGAGTAAGGACAGGAGAGGCACAGGCGTGTGACGGGGCGCCGGGTGCACAGACCCTGGCCACAAGCGAGCAGAGCCACACGCTGGCTCAGGCGCTGGCAAACGGGCAGCAGGCCTTCCTCCCGGGGCAAAGGCTTTCCCCGAGAGGAGAATTAGAAGGGCTGCACCCCCACCCTAATGGCCCTTCAGAGGCCACTCCTTGCAGATTTGATTTCATATCTCCCAGGGGAAACATTTTTGTCTTCATGGGAGAATTGTACAACAGATTATCCTCACTGGGGTCTTACTTTTCCTACCAGGATAGAAGAGGGGCACACTTTAGGCCTTCATGGAATTCCAAATTCACATTCCAAAGAACAAAATTGCATTTGTTCATGTTATAAATAATAATGCATTTGGACCTGGCAACCACTAGGCATGGCTGCAGAAGATATATAATACAATTAGCCCTCGCTGGGAGTTGCCAGCTAACAATGCTGGCAAGATTTATGTGTTTGCTTTTTCTATAAGTAGAGTTTTATTTGATAAGTGCAGTCCAAAGATATAAAGAATTAATCCAGGGTCTGCATTGTGGGATATTTCCTCTATAATATTAAATATTGCACTTCTATCCAATTACATAAAATTATGTTAATATTATCTTCTTTGTTGTTGTTGTTGTCTGCCTGTTTCATCTTTGTAGCCAAAGAATTTATTAAAAGCAGTGACTGCCTTCCTTTCAGTAAAAGGTAGATTTTTTTTTTTTATCAGCTTAGAAGATTACAATTATTTCCTCCTGAAAGAAACACTGCCGACTCTGGTAGAGGGTCTGGTTTTCATATCCTTTGCTCTGGACTCCTCCAACTTATAGCTCTTTCCTTATGGCCAACCTGAACTTCTAGGAATAGCAAAGTCACACATGTTGAATGCATGTAAGCAGTTGGTAGTGCAGAGAATTGCGAGTGGGCATTTGATCATTTCAAAGGATTTGATACCTATCAGATATAGGGATGGGCTTCCCAGGTGGCTCAGTGGTAAAGAATCCCCGCTTGCTAACGCAGGAGATGCAAGAGACTCGGGCTCAACCCCTGGGTCGTGAAGATCCCCTGGAGTAGGAAACAGCACTGGTCTCCAGTATTCTTGCCTGGAGAACCCCATGGACAGGGGAGCTGGGCGGGGTACAGTCCATGGTGTCAGGGTTGCAGAGTCAGACACGACTGAGCACATAGCCCTGGGTGTTGTGCAGATCCTTGGGGCAGGAGAGAAATATAAAGACCCAGTAGGAGGGTGTACAGGTCAAGATTTGGGGATGAATCATTTTCTCCAATGCCCACGTGATACCCAGACATTCAGTGTGTTTACTGGTGGCCACTTAATAAAAAATTTATCTCAGCCTGGTGATGGTGTGTCTAGTCTCTGTCAAGGGTCTTAGAACCTGGGAGAGAAAGCAAGAGGTGACATAAAAATTAAAGTGTCGCATTCTCAGGTGAGAGAAGGAAGATCCACTCTTTCACACAGATGTATATCTTAGAACTAAGATACACACAGACAGAACACAGATACACACTTGCCAACTGCTGCTTTCCATCACACTTTACCAAAAGTGTGGTCTGTGGCCCAGTGCTGATTAGTTACTGTCAGTGGTGAAAAAAAAACACAGAAATTGAGAGTTTGCCTTTAGAAAGCTTTATAGCAATTTAACACTCTCATCTTATGTTTGAGGAATCCAAGAGTTTAAAAAAAAACAAACTTGACCTTATAGTTTGTGTAACATTGTTCAATTCTACTGTTTGCTGGCAATGAATTTTTATTAACTAGAAATAAATGCATTAGAAGAAGGAAAATTGGGTTTTTCACTGGATGATTTGAGAAAGTGTAGGTCTTAACAGATAGTACTTTTTCTATCCACAGAGTCCATTACAAGAATTAAAAGACAGCAGAGACTTAATAAATGTTAACCTGATTTGAGCTTTGAACGTGACTCAAATAGCTGCGCTAACCCACGACTTCTGCTATCACGAAGGGGAATAATGAGGAGAAACCAGGATTTAAGGCAGTATCCTGTGTCCCAAACATGTGTATACTGAGGATTCACAAAAATTCCCAGAGGAAGCATAGTTAGAACCACTGTACAGGGAGGAAGACAAAGGACACACAGTTACACAGCTTAGAAGGGGCAGAGCCAGGCTTCAACCCCCAAAAGCAGATTGTTTCTTTTTTCTCGACTTGCCTTGGCTTAGGGGAGACTTCCAGGGAGTGGGCATTGCGTCCCCTCTGTGTCCAGGCCCAGTGGGAAGCCCCTGGCTGCGTTCTCTCAGTAATTCCCTGAGAAGCCCTCTGAATTTATCTAGCTCTTTACAGATGAGGGATCTGAGTCGTGAGAGGTTACCTGATGGAAGAAAGACCAGAGCAGGCAGTGTCTGACATCAGTTCTGTTCAGCAAGAGGCAGACATGGTCCAGCAGTTTAGTCAGACTGTTTTCATACCTGAGACGGATAAGGGGGCTCGGTACCGCTGTGTAGGCTGTGCACTGCACGACAGCAAGGGTTCTCAATCACACCATCACCCGTGTAATGGAGCCCCTTGGAGCTGTGCAGTACACAACCCCCGTGGCTCAATCAATGGGCCTGGCTGAGAAAGGCAGCAGAGTCTGAAACCTGCTGTTCAAAATAGTCCCAGATGCACTTTTCAGAAAGCATGCCAAGCTCCGCCCTACGCTCCTCAGAGAGAATGCCTCTCCACACGACCTGATGCCCCTATTGTCCTGCCCCCGGCGCAGGTCACCGGTCAGAAACAAAGCAAGATGAGCTTGTGATACACCCTTTGTTGGTCCTTTAATCTCTGGCTCGCTGTGCTTTTATGAAATGTGAAAGTAGATTATGGGCTGTGAAACACTATAGAACTGCGTTAGGTAATGATTGGGATGTAGCAAACGCTGCCAGTGATAATAATGGAAGAATGAGGTCATAGGAAAACCCACTCACGTTTCAGCTATTCGCTGTTTCGGAAGATCCAGATTCCCCAAGAAGAACAAAACAAGCATTTGTTCTTATTGATATCTCTGTTGCCCTCTCTTAGTAAGGCTTGGCATGGAGTAGGCATTCAATAAATGCTGACACATGAAGACGGCGACAGAGAAATGAAGGGAAGGTTAAGTGACTGAATAAACAGAGTTGCAAGAGTGGCCGAAAGTGGGAGCTTGCTGCCTGGCGCTGATCTTTTTTTGGAGAGGTAAACTGGTGTAGATTATATGGTGGTACTTCTTTGGGTGTAAATTACCAGTCATGGGAGCCAGTGTTCAATGAGTCCCACCTTGTACATCAGTCACTGTGTGGGGGACTTCTCCACATGCCAGTCCATTCAATCCCTCATCAGCCTCAGAATGGGATCACTGTGGTCTCCATCTCACAGGTTAAGTAGCTGGTCTAGGTCCACATTTGTAGGTGACAAACGTAGGATTTAGACGATGTCCCACATCATTCTGGAACATGCACTTTTCTGTCCTATTTGTTAAGCCAAGCAAAACTGCCCCAAACTGACTTAGAGATAAATCTCCTGTTTGAAATCATGGGCTTTTCAAGGTGTTGGGTTTGTTACGCCCTTGTGTCTGTTGTTAGGTTCTTGACTTTCCTCGGACAGCCTTTCTTCTTCTGGTACCTAGAGAGAGCCTGGAGTCCAGGAGGAGGATGCAGGGCAGAACCATAGATTCTTGTTCCAGCAGCCAAGTGCTGCTGCTGCCTGGAAGGGCCAGACTCTTAGGTACTGAGACGGGCTCTTGATAAATCAACTTTCACAGGTCACAAGATCCTGAGACCTTTCAAAGGAAAGAGAAAGAATAAGAAAGAATAAGAAAGAAAGAGAAACAGAGAAAGAATAAGATGGTAAGAGGAAACCATCCTGGGTAGATCATTGTGTTACTGGATTCATCTTTTCCACTGGTGCTTAGTGGTAAATACGCTGGGGACCATTAGGATTCAGGGTAATGAAAAAAAGAATCACTTCCTTCTCCTGTCGTTTGATGCCATTGGATCCGGAGATGAGGCTGCAAACTGCCGTCTGTGTCTTGTGGATGTTGTTAGTTTTACTTCAAAGCCCTGGAATTCTGAGTAACGGGCCTGGTGAGGGATGTGTTTGCAAGGAGGAGGGGGGTAGGGCCCGTAGGTCAAGGGGGAAGAGGAGACTCGCCAAGTGTCAACATCGTTCAGTCTTTCAACCTGTCAGCTTGGTGCCACTGCTTCTGCCAAGACCCGGAGGTTTCCCCGTGGCCTTCATGTCACCTCGAATCTGACTTTATGTTTCCAGGGCATGGCTTATGAGCGTCCTCCTCGCTCCCGCTTATGTGCTGACCCAGCATCCCTTCCTTTCGCCGCCCGGGTGGTGGGTGAGGGCAGACCCCTGGGCTCTAGGCCTCCAGCATCGAGGGCCCCGTGCCAAGTCTACACCCAGGGTCGCTCAATGCTCCCAGGATGCTCCTCCCTCCTGTACTGCTCAGAGGAGGCAAAGCCCTGGGTATGGGGTTTTCAGTGGTGTGTGTCTATGCTGTCAGGATTTGAGGACAATCAACCAAAACTTCCCAAGCATGGTGAGGTGGGCCTCTTAGCCGCTGACGCTGCAGGGGCCTAAGACCCCAGGTGTCTTACTTTGCCAGGTTCAGCGCTGGTAGGGGGTTTGAACATGTCCTTATTCCCTCAGGCTGCATTTGTAATGATTTGTAATGCTGAGCCACAGGGAAACATCTTCTGGTGTTTTCCTGTGCCCTCTTAGCCCTAAGTCCTTCTTAAGTATTCCAGAGCAGGAGGTCAGTGTGCTCTGTATCCATGGCCCATATTATTGTCAGAATCTTCTAGTTTAGCTGCCTGCTAATGGCTCCTGCAAACCCATCCCTGTCCCCTGCTGGCTGGGTGGATGTTGGGCAGGTTGCCATCAGAATCATCCCTTTTTTCTCCATCCAAAGATTTGGGGCAAAAGAGAGAAAACACTGTGATTGTTTGGGGGTGAAATTCTGCCTCCAAATAATCAGGATGTCTGGGCTTTCTTATCTGTGGGGTTTAATTCCCCAGAAACTTTCTAAATAAATCTTCCAGCTATTTTTTGTGTCATTGCTAAAGTAGCTAAGTGTTTATCTGCAGATTAGAAGCTTTGAAACTCACGTACAGCCTGGTTCGTAGGACTTTAGGGTCATGTTTCTTGCTCCTTTGATTTGGTGTGCTTTTTCCTAAGCACCCTTTGGTGTCTTGGTGAGGTCAGTTAAAGGAGACTGTAATTTTGGTCTTCCTCCCATGTAGAGGCAGGCTCTTATTCCCTCCCTTTGAATCTGAGTGGCCTTGGTGACCTGCGTAACTGGTAGGTGACAGAGGTGACGGTCAGAGACATCCACAGCTGGGTCACACAGTCTTGCAGCTTCATCCTGAACCTCTTATAACATTTGCCCTAGGGATGCTCCCTCTGGGAACCCAGGTGTAAGGCCCAAGGAGAGACCACACGTAGGCGGTGTGTGGACTGGCCCCAGATAAACTCCATGGTCAGCCTTCCCAGCCTAGGCTCCTGGCTTGTGAGTGAAGATGGCACCTTGGAAGTGACCCTGCAGCCCTGGTTGCATGACAGGTTAATCATTCCAGATAACAGATGAACCAGCCAGCCGAACCCATCCTGAATTTCTGATCTGAAAAAATAAGATGGGTTTTTATTGTGGAGGGAGTGAGATAGCATGAAATTGCTGTGCATACACGAGGTGCCTCATATGTCTTGGCTGTGGATAACTAACACTCATCTCAACCTCTTAATAACAGCTCCCTTGGGGTCCATGACATTAATAATCAAAATTTAGAGAATTATTTGGGGCTTTCCTGGTAGCTCAGCTGGCAAAGAATCCACCTGCAGTGAAGGAGACCCCAGTTCAATTCCTAGGTTGGGAAGGTGGAGGGCATGACAACCTACTCCAGTATTCTTGCCTGGAGAACCCCCATGAACAGAGGAGCCTGGCAGACTACAGTCCATAGGGTCACAAAGAGTTGGACATGACTGAGCATCTAAGCACAACACGACTCATAGAATTATTTGGAAACGTAAAGTTATCTTACAGATCACTTCACATTTTCAGATATTATATGATTATTTTTATTAATACAATCGTTGTTAGTACCATCATTACACTAATTTGACAAGTAGGAAAATATGTTTTTCTCTCCCATTTTAGAAATGCAAACAGACCCAAGGAGGCTGAATGTCTCATCACTGGTTATAGTTTTCATGACTTCAGGCCCTGGTACAGGATTGTCTCACAGTTCAACCTCAGCAGTAGCACAAAGGGTTATAATCAAGGACATGACAGAGACAGACTGCTAGCCAGGACTTGTCATTGAAGGCAAGGGTCTGTGGGGTTTGGCATGCTCTTTCCATCTTGCTTTCCTGTTGTAAAATGACGTGCAGAAAACCCAAGTGTCTTCAGATGTACTCTGTCTCCGCTCTAATTTCAGGATTTGATGGCAATGGCTTCTCATTTGTACCAGTTGTAGAACTACCCCTGGCTGACTGTGAAGAAATGCCTATCAAAGTTCAAAACTGTTATCTTGAAGAGGTCAGTGAGAAGGAAAACAACATCTTATCAGCTGGGACCCAAGTTAATGTTTCTCCATTTATTTTAACCCTTAGATGGGGTGTCAGAGGGATTAAGGGGTGCCTGAGTCATAAGACCTTGGTATACAGCACATGACACATCCCAGAGGAGCTTGGACTCTGGGAGCTAAAGGGGCCTCTGCTTGGGAATAATTTCAAGGGAAGTATCAGTTATGGGGCTCTGTACAGGGTATGTGAAGAGCCTGAACATGTCACAGTCATCACCAGATAAAATGTGGACTCCTACATGAGCCTGCTGTGGGCTGGGCATGGGTCAGGTGCTTTGCGTACACAATATGACTTAATCCTTCCACAAAGCTATGAGGGAAGGAAAGGAAACCAACTGTAAACCAACATCTATATAGATATAGACATACAGATATAGATAGGTATATCTATTTACACATATATATATTCTTAAGATGGGCTCTGTAGTCAGCCTGATTTAGGGTTCAATCTTGACTCCACGATCAGTACGTGATTGAGGCCGAGCAGACTGTCTCTAAGCCGCGGTTTCCTTGCCTGAGATTCAGCATGATGTAAGTGGAGTGAGTGCTTGGCCTGAAGCCTGCTGTGTGCTCCAAGCTCATGCTTGGTCTTCACCACCATCCCTGCCATCGCTGGCATCGCCATGATCACGCAGGCCTTGATTATCCCCGTTTTCTAGAAGGCTCAGTGATCCGAGGCTCAGTGCCCTTTGGTTTGGGAAGTGTTTCTAAGTTGTGCTAACATCCTGCTTTATAGAACTGTTTCTCCTAAAGAGGAAGGTACTCCTTTCTCAACTGCTTTTCGGTCCTAATTATCTGAAGGAGAATGTCATCATTTAATGCTAATAAGAAATTAAAAGCAGGCCTTAGGATCAGAACTCTAGATAGGAAATGTTATATGACCAGAATGTAAGAGTCTGGCTTTTACTATAATTTCTTCACATTTCCATTCTATTTATGTTGGTTATTTATTTATTTATGCTGTTGTTCAGTCGTCGGGTTGTGTCCTACTCTTCACGACCCCCTGGACTGAAGCACACCAGGTCTCCCTTTTTCATTTATTTATTTTATTTATGGGAAATAGTAATTAATAGTGGTACACTTGAAGTGGCAATTAAAGTTTCTTATGCCATACGATTAAGGGAAAGGGTAAAGCAGTAGATTAAAGGTAAGTAGCAAGTAGTAAAGAATGCACACAGATATGACAGAAACGGTGATGGCAGGTGAGTGAGTGTACACTGCAGTGTTGCCGCCACAAACATTAATCTTGGCTCTAGGCTCAGAATTGTAGTGTTTCTCTATTTGTGTTCTTCCTAAAAAGCCTACTGTGGTGTCAGAACCACCCATGAGAACCTAATAAACATGCAGATTCCTGGCCCTGGCCCAGTGGGGTCTTGGAACCAGTTCTCACCAGCTCACAAGAGCTGCACATCTCTTCCCAACTCTGTGTTAGCTGGTAGCACATTGGCAGCTGAAACTGGCCATGGTGAGAACACTTACACCAGAAAATCAGCAAACGCCGCAAATCTTTCATCTTTTTCTTCAAGAGAGAGCTGGTTGCAAACTTGCCCCTGCCCCAAACCTACTGAATCAGGAGCTCTGGGGAGAAGGGCCCCAAGCACCCGTGCTTATTAAGTTGCCGCCCAGGTGATTCTGCTGCTCTGCGAATGTTTTGTAACCACCACCGCCTCAGAAACTCTCTGGACCTGCAAGCAAGCCTTGCTTCCTCTAAGCCACTCTCCCTGCTCCACCCGCAGTCCCCCCAGCCTCCCTGCCCACGGACGATTCTGCTACCAGCTGGGAAAATGCTGTGGCGGCTTCCCTACCTGATGAAGCAGAAACTCCGGGTAGGGCTGGAGAGAGCGCTCATTTAAACACGGATAGCTGAAATAATTGCCGAGTGAATCTGCAAAGTGACTGGCAGAGTAAATTGCCTTTTTGTGTGTCACGTTTCTTTCGGTCTGCCCCCGGTGCTGGGGGTGGAGAGCGGTGGGGAAGGGACTCCTAGAGAAGCTCAGGCTGGCAGGGTGAGCCCCTGGCTGCACCTCCACTTCCTACTGCAGCGCCCGCCCAGCCGAGCTCTCCCGGAGGCTCTGAAGGCTGGGAGGGATTACCCCCAGACCCTGAGATGTCAGTCTGGAGCTGCGGCCCTGTCAGCTTCCCCCAGTCCTGGAATTCAGATCAACACGCACGCAGCCCGTGAAATGGTGGGCTGATTTCCCTGTAAATAAAAGGCTACCTACCCATTCCCGAGCATCTAATATGTGGTGTTCCACGCACTACACTGGTTTTATTTAGAGCAAAGTCATAGTGACCACATAGGAAGAGCATATGAGGCACTGTTTTAAGCCCCTTTTTGTCCATTAACTCATGAAAGATGTACAGCAATGCCATGTGGTGGGTATTCTTCTTCTCCACTGAGGAGCAGAGTGAAGGCACCTGCCCAAAGCCACGGAGCGAGGATCCCCGTGGGGCCCACGTGTCCCCCACCGACCCCCGCCAGCTGAACTCTCGCCCACACAGGCTGAGCTGCCTCTCACCCTAGGCATCCCTCATCGCCTCTGGAAAACCCTGCGCAGCGGCCGATGATGATGATCGTGCTGCCGAGGACAGGACAGCTCCAAGGAGCAAAGAGACTAGTCCCAGATCCCACAGGGAGTGAAGGAAAGAGCCCCAGGAAATAAAGGGCTGCACCAGATAAGCCCGCAACCATTCTGCATGAGGAGCCGCCATGCTCACACCTTCACAAGGTGGCAATACCTGCTTCAGGACCATAAAGCTTGAGACCAGGAGCGAGAGCTTGGTGTCGTGGCTGAAGCAGCTTCCCTGGGGGTCAAGTTCTACCTCCGCAGCCCAGGGGAGTCCTTTAGCCTAGGAGTTTCTCTCCCCTTTTGCAGAGTGGTCTTGTTGTGCTGTACACCTGAAACTATCAACATCGTGAATCAGCTACACTGTAACAAGTGAAAAAAGAGGAACTCAGAAGATATTAGCTCAAGAGAGCATCCTGAACATTTAATAAACTAGCATGGACAGCCCTCTTAGCAAAATCCCTGACGAAGCAGGGGGGAGAAAAGAGTAGTGTTATTGTTAACTGTTGCCACTCAAACCTGGATGCTACTGTAAGTTTGCTATCACGGTTGACCTACAGGAGCATACCTCGAAGCCTGGAGCCTGCCGTCCCTAAGGTTAGTCCTGCAATTAAGCCCTAAATGCAGTCAGGGCTTTCTTCCTGGCTGGCTTCCCACAAACATTAACCTGAGAGGGGGAGGGGGTGATTGACACAAGGTCCAGACGTCCAGCCCTCCTGAGACGCTGGGCTGGGGGAAGAGAAATGTTGCCCTGGTTTTCTCTCCCCAGAGGAACTCACTCATTTGTCACCACCTGGTCTGACCTTGGGGTTGACCCCCTTGCCCCCACACAGTGGCAGTCTCAACATGGAGCCAGCTGGGGATCCATTTGATCTCAGAGTGGTCCTCTCAGACCAAGAGTAAACTCCCCGTCTGTCGGTTGCAATGAAGGCTGCCTTGTCTCCCGCCGGACAAAGTAGACATATTGGTTTCAATGTTTGATCCTAGAATGTCAGCAGTGGCCCAGATGTAATGCAAGAAGCTGCCCAGGGCTTCTTTTCATTCTTATTTATGTTTTAAATACTTCAGAATATTCTAAGTGCAGTACTTGGTGATTGAAGACAGTTTAGAAAATATAAGTGAAAGTAAGGAAAAAAAAATTTAAACCACGAATCCTACCTCTCATAAGCATAAGATATAGCTCGATAGTCTTTATCCAACTCCAGTTCTCTTATAAAGTAATGGAATCACTGCTTATAAAGTAAGGGAATAAATAATAAATATGAAGTGCTAAGTGGTTTAAACAGTCTCAATTTGTTGCTTAAAAAATTCATATGGTTGTACTAGTTTGCATTCCCACCAACAGTGTAGGAGGGCTCCCTTTTCTCCACACCCTCTCCAGCATTTATTGTTTGCAGATTTTTGGATCGCAGACATTCTGACTGGTGTGAAGTGGTACCTCATTGTGGTTTTGATTTGCATTTCTCTTAATAATGAGTGATGTTGAGCATCTTTTCATGTGTTTGTTAGCCATCCGTATGTCTTCTTTGGAGAAATGTCTATTTAGTTCTTTGGCCCATTTTTTGATTGGGTCGTTTATTTTTCTGGAGTTGAGCTGCATAAGTTGCTTGTATATTTTTGAGATTAGTTGTTTGTCAGTTGTTTCATTTGCTATTATTTTCTCCCATTCAGAAGGCTGTCTTTTCACTTTGCTTATATTTTCCTTTGTTGTGCAGAAGCTTTTAATTTTAATTAGATCCCATTTGTTTATTTTTGCTTTTATTTCCAGAATTCTGGGAGGTGGATCATAGAGGATCCTGCTGTGATTTATGTTGGAGAGTGTTTTGCCTATGTTCTCCTCTAGGAGTTTTATAGTTTCTGGTCTTACATTTAGATCTTTAATCCATTTTGAGTTTATTTTTGTGTGTGGTGTTAGAAAGTGATCTAGTTTCATTCTTTTACAAGTGGTTGACCAGTTTTCCCAGCACCACTTGTTAAAGAGATTGTCTTTACTCCATTGTTTATTCTTACCTCCTTTGTCAAAGATAAGGTGTCCATATGTGTGTGGATTTATCTCTGGGCTTTCTATTTTGTTCCATTGATCTATATTTCTGTCTTTGTGCCAGTACCATACTGTCTTGATGACTGTGGCTTTGTAGTAGAGCCTGAAGTCAGGCAAGTTGATTCCTCCAGTTCCATTCTTCTTTCTCAAGATTGCTTTGGCTATTCGAGGTTTTTTGTATTTTCATACAAATCTTGAAATTATTTGTTCTAGTTCTGTGAAAAATATCGCTGGTAGCTTGATAGGGATTGCATTGAATTTATAAATTGCTTTGGGTAGTATACTCATTTTCACTATATTGATTCTTCTGATCCATGAACATGGTATATTTCTCCATCTATTAGTGTCCTCTTTGATTTCTTTCATCAGTGTTTTATAGTTTTCTATATATAGGTCTTTAGTTTCTTTGGTAGATATATTCCTAAGTATTTTATTCTTTTCATTGCAATGGTGAATGGAATTGTTTCCTTAATTTCTTTTTTACTTTCTCATTATTAGTGTATAGGAATGCAAGGGATTTCTGTGTGTTGATTTTATATTCTGCAACTTTACTATATTCATTGATTAGCTCTAGTAATTTTCTGGTGGACTATGGAAAACAGTGTGGAGATTCCTTAAAAAATTGCAAATAGAACTGCCATATGACCCAGCAATCCCACTGCTGGGCATACACACCGAGGAAACCAGAATTGAAAGAGACACTTGTACCCCAATGTTCATCGCAGCACTGTTTATAATAGCCAGGACATGGAAACAACCTAGATGTCCATCAGCAGATGAATGGATAAGAAAGCTGTGGTACATATACACAATGGAGTATTACTCAGCCGTTAAAAAGAATACATTTGAATCAGTTCTGTTGAGATGGATGAAACTGGAGCCGATTATACAGAGTGAAGTAAGCCAGAAAGAAAAACACCAATACCGTATACTAACACATATATATGAAATTTAGAAAGATGGCAATGATGACCCTGTATGCAAGAGAGCAAAAAAGACACAGATGTGTATAGCGGACTTTTGGACTCAGAGGGAGAGGGTGGGATGATTTGGGAGAATGGCATTGAAACATGTATACTATCATGTAAGAATAGAATCACCAGTCAATATCCGATGCAGGATACAGCATGCTTGGGGTTGGTGCACGGGGATGACCCAGAGGGATGTTGTGGGGAGGGAGGAGGGAGGGGGGTTCATGTTTGGGATTGCATGTACACCCGTGGTGGATTCATGTCAATGTATGACAAAACCAATACAGTATTGTAAAGTAAAATAAAGTAAAAATAAAAATTAAAAAAAATTCACATGGATAAACATTTTGGACCTTTGCCTTGAATTTTGAAAAGGAAAGGGCTGTTCCAACCTCTCCTGGATGAAGGTGTCAGGAAGACATAGGATATGTGTGGTCTTTGCCCCACTCTGGTACCTGCGGGGATGTCATATTCTAGAGCCTGAGAGGAAAGAATTAGGAGTGTTTAGAAGCCTGTTTCAGGCGGAGTGCCTTCTTGGAAATTAACACTGAGAACAAAGGTAGACTTGGGTTCGCTGGGCACAGAAAAAGGCTCTTTCCTACTCACAAAGCCATTCCACGAGCTTCTTGGTGTGCACAGGAAGAGGATGAAGAGACGGAACAGGAGAGCCAGAGCTCCTTCATGTTCGCAAGGCTGGCGAGGGGAGGAGAACCTGCCCTTTTACCCCTGTTGGCTGCACCTTTGTAGCTTCATCGTGATTCAAGGCCTAGTCCTCCTCTCTGCAAGCCCAGAATGACCCTGCCTTGCAGATGGAAGGGGTGTGTTGTTGGTTCAGCTGGCCCAGTTTCTAGCCCCTGAATGGTTGCAGGGGAAGCCAAATTGCAATCAGAAGATTGCTTGGTGAAAATGCACCATAAGAACAGAGCGAGTGGGTGATGGAAGCGGTCTGTGCCTTCAGACTTGACCTCCCATCTCCAACCAGGAGGAAAGGGTGGCCAGGGAGTCTGGACCCGGAGGCAGCCTGGGGTTGGACGTTCTCTATCCTGTCTTTTCTGTTTAGAGTGGTGCAGGGTTTGGAGTCAGTGGGCCTAAGTGAGTCACTTAGGTTTCCCTTGCCTCAGTTCTGTCATCTGTTGGTTGGGAATGACGTAGTGTCTACCTATGTGATCCATGTAAAACACCTGGCATGCTGCATTGCCGTTACGAACTGTGCTGTTTATTTCCTTCGTGTTTTGGTTTGTTTTATATAGTAATGTAGCTGCTGAAAGTGAACGTGTTACTTGCTCAGTTGTGTCTGACTCTTTGGGACCCCATGGACTGTAGCCACTCAGGCTCCTCTGTCCATGGAATTCTCTAGGCAAGAATACTGAGGTGGGTAGCCATTCCACACTTCTTGCTTAGATCAGGAGCCATTCTGTCCCATTAAATATAAAATGCTCCCTGGCCTTCAACTAAGAGCAGTTGCTGACAACCTGTGTCCATGACTCCCCTTCTGACTCCTGCTCTTAAGAGGTCCCTCAGGCTTCCCAGATCTACTGCTAAGTCACTTCACTAGTGTCCGACTCTGTGCGACCCCATAGATGGCAGCCCACCAGGTTCCCCCGTCCCTGGGATTCTCCAGGCAAGAACACTGGAGTGGGTTGCCATTTCCTTCTCCAATGCATGAAAAGTGAAAGTGAAGTCACTCAGTCGTGTCCAACTCTTTGCAACCCCATGGACTGCAGCCTACTAGGCTCCTCCGCCCATGGGATTTTCCAGGCAAGAGTACTGGAGTGTGGTGCCATTGCCTTCTCTATCTGCAACATCTCCTCTCCTGGATTATCCCGTCATTCAGCCTCACCTGTAGATCTCCAGATCTCCAGTTCAGTCATTCAGTCGTGTCCGACTCTTTGCGACCCCACGGACTGCAGCACATCAGGCTTCCATGTCCTTCACTATCTCTCAGAGTTCGCTCAAACCCATATCCAGTGAGTCGGTGAGGCCATCCAACCATCTCATCCTCTGTTGTCCCCTTCTCCTCCTGGCATCAATCTTTCCCAGCATCAGGGCCTTTTCTAATGAGTCAGTTCTTCACATCAGATGGCCAAAGTATTGGAGCTAAGCGTCAGTCTCAGTCCTTCCAGTGAATACTGAGGTTTGAGTTCCTTTAGGATGGACTGGCTTGATCTCCTTGCAGTCCAAGGGACTCTCAAGAGTCTTCTCCAGCACCACAGGAGAGGAGATAAAGAGTTTCAAACTTGGATACAGTCTCTAGGAAGAGTTGACCGACATTCTTAGTATGCAGAGGTTCGATACACCTTGCAATCTTCACTCCTGCCATCCAGTCTAGTAGACGCCGTGCTTTCCTCCAGTCCCGGTTTTTTGGGGGAAACACACACAAATGAAGAGAAACTCTTAAGTGCCTGATTGGGAAAGGACCTTCACTCAGACCTAACAATATATGATACAGAACAGAACCTAATCCAGATCTCATTTCATTTATAAGAAAGTGTTTATTAGCAAGCATTAAGATTATAAGGAATTAATTTTAACCCAGAAAGGAGTACATTTTTCAGGCAAGCAGAAAAACTTTAGAATTTTTTACGAACCTCAGTTGACATCTAGGGATTTGATAGTTTCCTTAAAAAAAAAAGCTGGTTTGAAAGCCCAGCCATTTGTACATAAACTTTCTCTATTAGTTGGGCTAATTGCTTGAGGACTTGCCTACTAATCTGGCGTTTTCTTCTTGCCTGAAGCCCCCTATATGGTCCCCACAGGGATTTAGACTCTCCTCTGGTGTGCAACGGAGAAGGCAATGGCACCACACTCCAGTACTCTTGCCTGGAAAATCCCATGGATGGAGGAGCCTGGGAGGCTGCAGTCCATGGGGTCACAAAGAGTCAAACATGACTGAGCGACTTCACTTTCACTTTTCACTTTCATGCATTGGAGAAGGAAATGGCAACCCACTCCAGTGTTCTTGCCTGGAGAATCCCAGGGACGAGGGAGCCTGGTGGGCTGCCGTCTATGGGGTCGCACAGAGTCGGACACGACTGCAGTGACTTAGCAGCAGCAGCAGTTGGTGTGCGAAATTTAGATCAATTGATAACTTCAAGAGCATAGATGCCAATCTTGACTACAAAGAGTCCAAGATGGCCTGAAAAACCTCTTCTCATTCTGTTTTTCCATCCATGTTTTAAGGCAGCATTTTATAGAATGAGGGACCTTTAGTCCTAGAGAGACTCTTTCCATTTTGGTACTTTGGGTAACCTGATGCTTTCGATAATACCAGAAGGCATCATAAGAGTTGTTTGCTTTTCATTTCTCTTTCAATATTTCTGAAGGTGTCTAGGAGGAAAGGTCAGTGTGATGCTGGTATAAATTGTCAGTCTCTTTCTGGGGTTGCCAAATTTAGCACATAAAAACATAATACATCCAATTAACTTTGAGTTTCTGATAAGCAAATTACATTTTCAGAGTAAGTACACCTCCAATAGTGCATGGGGTCATAATTATACTAAAAAAAGTACCTGTTGTTTATCTGGAATTCAAATTTACGGAGATTCCTGTATTTTATCAGATACTTTCACCCCTTTCTTATTTCTACTAATCCCCTCTTTTAATGAAGATTAAGCAGACTTCAGGCTCAGACCCTATAGTTGGCAATGATATCTAGTTAAAATTTAATAGCAGAATTACATTTTCACATCTTATTTTTACATGTCACTTTTAACTTAGGGCAAATAATACCAGTTTTGCATTTACAGTGGTTCTTTTAGAAATAAACTTAATTTTAACTAAATTTAAGTAAAAACTAAGAATTGGATGGATTAAAACCAAAGGTTAGCATAGAGTGAACCTGAATGTGGGCCAGAATTACTGAGGATGGGACACATTACCTTCCATGTGCTTTAATTAGATGTATCTTGCATATCCACCTGGGATCAGACGTAATACTTGAAGAGAAGTTTGAGGTTAGTTATAGGAATCCAAGTTCTCGCCATAAATTTTTATAACTTAAGAGGGAGGAAAATCCAGATTGCCTGTTTTGAGGAGTGGGGGGAGAGTGATGGGTTATTTTAGGACCCAGGGAGGCTAACTTCTGAGTGGGGAAGAGTTTTCATTGGGAATTTCTTTTTTACTCTTTATACTTTCTTCCCAAGTTTTCTTAGTTCCTGGGTTCCCAAAGTGTGGGCCAGAAGCATGTAATGAGCTGGCTGGGAGCCTCTTAGAAAGGCAGACACCCAGGCCCCACCTCAGACCAGCTGTATCTATTTCGACAAACCCTTCAAGTGATTCTGATGAAACAAAGTTTGAGATTTACGGTCATAATTCATACATTAAGGAATAGCTACAAAGCAACATCCCCTGTGTGGCTTCCCCTGCTTCTCTTAGCTGGAAATGTTCTCTTCCTTATCTGAATGGCCATAACATTTCATTTGAATTCCTTTAGAGAACTTTATTGTGCTTCCTGGGCACCACAGTTATTTGCACGCAGTATCTGCTGTCCTGTTTGCCATGAGCTCTCTGACAAGAGGGACGTTAATTATGTATATAGAAAACTTAGCAAAGAAATATCAGATCTCCTTATCTGACTAAGAATTTTAAAAATTAGTTCATGAGGTGTTCTACATAGGAATGATTAAGGGAAAATACCCCCACTAAACTCTGAATAGCAGTATCTTGGACTAAAGAATACCAACCAGACAAGACACAGAAGAAGAAATGCAAATTCCTAAATATGCAAAAATATTCAGTTTCCTTGGAAAGTAAGTTAAAGCAAATTAGGATATGAATAAAGAAGCATTTTAGCTATAAAATTAACAGAGATTAAAAAATGGTAATATTCAAGTTTGGCTAGAATACAGAAAAATAAGCATTCATATAAAGTGCCTGAGGGAGTTTAAGTTATACAATTGATATGGAAAGTAATTTGGCAGAATATATGGACCGCCTAAGAAAGTTCATGCCCTTTGACACCATCATTTTTCTTCTTGGGGCAAAGTCAAAAATTCATATGAATATTTATGCACAAATATGCTCATTGCAACATTATTTATAAATAGCAAAAATGTGGGAATGAAATGCATGCCAAAATGGTTAAATAAATTATGTTAAATAGAAATGAGAGAACATATGCAGCCATAAAAAATGTTTTCAAAAGATATTTAATGACATGAAAAATGTGCCTCTTCTAATGTTAAGTTAAAAAAAGAGAGCAAGATAAACATTTATATATACACCATCATAAGAATTATGTTAAAAATGTGTGTGTGTTTGTCCAAAGGAAAATAGCCTAAAACATTGCCAGTATTAGCTCTGAAAAGCAGAAAGTTCTACTCCTATGAGATGCTACATCTCTTTATTTTCTTCTAGACTTTAGACAGCTGGATCCCTGAAATAAAATGATGTGCAGAAATAGATTCACATACACTGTATTCGATCAGTTTGCTTTTGTGGAACATCTGTATAAGCACAGGGGGGGAATAAAAAAAAGTCTTGACCCCTACCTCACTCCGTAGACAAAAATTAATCTGAGATGAATCGTATAGGGAAACATAAAATCTCTTAACTTTCTGTAATAAAACATAGCCATCTGTCTTCAGGACTTTGAGGTCGGCAAAAACTCTTTTGGGGGCAGAGGTGGAGAGTTAGGAGGTGTACCATGAAGATAAATATATATGTTTCAAGTTATTTCAGAAGTTCACAAGACTGTCTTGATAATTAAGCAAAATAATGTCTATGCAGTGGCCAAGACATAGTATGGTATCTGGTATGTGATACGTGCTTGAGTTTTGTTCCCTTTCCTCATCTCCTTTATCCAGGCGTGAATGTTACCATCTCCACACTGGTGTCAAACAATGGGAAGCAGTGGGCCATGCGTAAGTTCTGGAATTAGACCTTTCAGATTGAAGTCACATGAGCACCCCCTGAGTAACTTGGAACGCATTCCATTTAATTTCTCTGTGTGTCAGTTTCTTCATACGTAAAATACTGAATTAACCCATACAGTCTTTGGGATTCCCCAGATGATCCATATAAAGTGCCAGCACAGAGTGGAGGTAAGTGCTCGAGAGAACTCAGCTAGCTACAGTTACCATGGAGTGACCTTCTTCTGATGTTAAGTAGCACCCACTCCAGTTGTGGGGCAGAGGAAGTAAGTGCGTAGGACCTTGGAGAGCTGTCTGAGTCAAGGAGTTGCCTCAGCTTTTCAAGGCCATGCTTTCCGTGTTTCGAGTGTCAGTTAGACACTGAAATACATCCTGCATGGAACCCAGAACAACACAGAGATCATTCTACTTAGACTAATGACTGCCAAATTAGGAACATGTCCTCAGCTCTGGGTTAGGATAAATTATACCCTATCTTCCCTTATTATCTTCATGGGGTCTGTGACACGGTCTCCTTGAAATTAGGTGTTGAAACACTAAGACAAGTAGTGTCACAACATCTGTGATGAAGGCCCAATTATCAAACAAGAAGCTAAGGGTTCTCACTGCTTTCTTGGCCATGTTTGGGGGAAGAACCATTTGTAGAGTATCCCTTGTTTGTAACTAAGTATGAGGATTTTGCTGGCTGACTCAATAATGAGCCAAAAATCAAAGCAAAATTTAGTTACACCTCCCTCCATGCAGAGGGATATAAAGAAGAGGGTTCCTAGTCCATCAATTAACAAGAGTTACCGCCCCAGCCCTACAGGCAGAGGAATGAAGAAGGTGCTGGGGATGGTGGGGTGTGTTGCATCTTGGCAGCCTTAGGGTCCCCAAGAATTGCTGGTTTCTGCTTGTCTGGTCTAGGGAGAGTCATCAGGTCAGCCAGCAGTGTCCAGCAGGCACAGCTAAAATAGCATGGGCCAGAGAAGCAGTGGAGGGTGAGGGGTTGGGGGGTGCATTCTTTGATGGTCTGAACTTCTGTAGTCGTATCTTTTACTGAGAGGTACTGGGCGTTCACAAGTTAGTCCACAAAGCACAAGTAACCCACTTATGCTTTCCAATTATCCCTCATAAAGATGGTCAAACATATGACTGAGACCTGTATTTAGTACGATTCCTGCATATAGTAGTTTCCCAATAACTGAGCTGGCCCTTTAACTTTGCCCGCAGAACATAATACTGCCCCAGAGGACATGCTTTCTACTGTTTCTCCCATTTCACTGATGGTTAGTTTGGGAGGCCTCAGGGAAGGAGCTGGGATAAAGAAGATTACGTAGATCTCAGGGGCCCTGTAGAAAAAGTTAGACTCTGGGATCTTCTTAATTGGGAGTCTTTTGGTTCAAAGCAACTCAAACCAGCTCTAACTAGAAGAACTGGGGAAAGGGACGTTTATATAAGTCTGTGGGTTATATCACCATTTTCACGGGCAGGGAAGGATCCAACATTGGGCTTGTATTTGAACGTAAAATTTCTTTGTGCCTCTCTATCTAGTCCATCCCTCTTTGTTGCTGAAGTCTACCCTCCCCCCCCACCCCGTCCCTGCCCAGTTCACATGACTAAAAATGTTCACCTACGTGTCTTCTCTGGAAACCAGGCAGACTGAAGCTGGAGTCTTATTTGTTTTTCTATATTACTAGAGAAGAGACTTTAGCCTTCTTTGGGTCTGATACCACCTATGATTTAATTTTTCTCAGTCAGGAGCCCATGCTGTTGCCAGATAGACAACGCATGTGAGTCAGGACAGCTCCCAGCAGAGACACTAAGCGTGTAGCCCAATTTGTGTCTATTCTGTCAGTGATGCTGGTCCTCTAAGATGGCCCTCCCCTTTCCTGGGAATATGAGAAAGGATTGAGAAAGAACCCGTACATTCCAACCAAGCATTCAGGGTACATTTCCTTAATAGGCTAATGAAAGATGTTACTAAGATAGTGGACCTAGAGCTTAGCCTTGCGGCTAAGACACTTCATGCAGGGTGTCAGAACAGCCCATTAACTAGTCCCCTGGGCTAGGCCTCCCTGACCGTCTTCGTGATTGTCGCCTTCTTTCGGTAGTGCCTGCTACGCAACGGCCCGCTGTTTGGCCTGCCGCGTGGACTCCGTGTTCTCACTCTGTCCACGTCCTGCAGTGCTGTCAGAGATGGGGATTCCTAGAATTCAAACCCGGCCACATCAGCTTCACTCTTTGGAATGAATGTTGCTGGTTCCAGTAGCCCTAAGTCCACGTGCTCTGCTCTGCTCTGCAAGATGCCAACCAGCGGCTTTGTCCTCACTTCCTCATCGTGCATGCCGATCCAAAGGTATATCATAGGTTTGTCCAGCTGAGCTCACGGGAAAGGCGATGGAGTCAGGCCCTAGATTCAAGCCTCCTCTCGCTAATCGGCTCTGTGACAATGGGCAGGATACTCACCCTCTCAGGCTTTTAGTCTCCTCCCTTGTAAAATAAAAATTAAAATAGGACCCGCACACAAATCTATGGGAGGAACTAAACAAAATAGCCCATGTGAAGTGCTTCAGACGATGCCCGTGCATGTGCGCGTGTGTGCCCAGTTGCTCAGTTGTGTCCGACTCTGTGCAACTCCACGGACTGTAGCTCGCCAGGCTCCTTTGTCCATGGGAATTCTCCAGGCAAGAACCCTGGAGTGGGTTGCCATGCCCTCCTCCAGGGGGCCTTCCCAACCCAGGGACTAAACTCAGGTCTCCCGCATTGCAGGCGAATTCTTTACCATCCCAGCCACCAGGTGGTAAGTACGCAGTAAGCAGTACCTACGATCAGCAGCAGCAGTTTCATCAATAAAATGAACACGGTGATCAAACAAATGAGCCACCGTTTTGATTCCTCAGCCTCCAACTCTGCAAACTGTGCTAACTACCCATTTCTCTGAAGCCAAGTTGAATATGTTCCTTTAGTAAATGGCCAAAAGGAGGATGGGAACTCTGCAAATAATGAATAAAATGCTGCCTCATTAATGAGCCCTTAACCATACCTCCCTCAGAGGCAGCTAAAAGATAGGAATAAATATTTCTTAGAAATAATGTCTTTTTCTCCTAAGCAGAATACCAATCCTTGACCTTGGACTGCCCACGGGAATCTAAGGGCAGATGCCACCTGGCCTTCGGGACATAGGGTCTGAGCTGTGGCACCTAGCTGGGCTCCCCTGTCACAGGGACATGGCAAGCCTGTAATTCATTACCAGTGGAAATAGAACATCATTGAAGAGATAAGGGCAACAATGGCTTTCTATCCAGTGATAAATGACTAACAGTTGCATTATTTTCCCTTATTTATATATGGCTCTCTTTATTGAATTTAGGGAGAGATAAATAAACGATCTGCCAAGCGTCTGGTTAATATTACTTCTCGGGGACTTGTTTTAGGCCCAACTAGACTCCTACTGATACTATCTGTAAGCTTTTCAGGAGGGGAGAGACATAACATTTGTTTCTGACAAGAACCCTCTGTTCGCCTTATCTATTTCATTTGAGAGGCCATCGACCCCTAGCTTCTTTGGTTAAAATGAACTCTTTCCAGCCACGGGGGAGTTCTTGAACTTGCCTCTCAGCACACGGCGTGACTGGGCGTCTCCGCTGCAAATCTGAGGACCCCTGTCACAGAGAGTCAGACTCAGTGCTTCCTGCTGCCCGCCAGGAGACAGTGAGGGGCATGGTGCTGAGCCTCTCCCCGCACACATTAAGATAATTCCTTCCTGGTCTGGATAGAGAGAGATGCCTTTTCTCTTAATCACACCGTTTTTAAAATTTAAGCATTTATTGATGCACACTGGTTTAGGAACACAGAGCTGGTGTGTGGCAATGGAAATCAACCCTAAGCCAATAAATAAACCCTAAGCTAATAAATAAATAGCCCTGAGCTTTTACCAACATGGTGCAATGTACGCTTGGAGACTTTATTTTTGAGATAAAGAGACAAAGGCGTCCTTCTAACGCCCTTTCTCTATGTACCGTATTGGAGGCATGGTTCTATATGTGCTTGAGGAATTCATACTCCTTTGCAAATGATTTCATGTACAGCCTCTGAAAACCTTGCTCTGATCCTAGATCTGCATCTCCAAATGGCTAACCGCTCTGCCAGGGTCTCACACTGCTGGCCCCCTCATGCTACATGGCTGTGTCTACAAGGCTCCTTCTTGCTCTAGACAGCAAGTTCTTGGAGGACGCATATTGCAGTCTCTCTGTATCTTCAGGATTCAGTAGAGGGTTCGGCACAGAGTGGGTGTTTAGTAAATATCTCTAGATCTAATGGGTCAGCGTTTCTCTCCCTTGAGTGCTGGTCTTGTTCTTTCTTGATATTATTTGTTATTTGAGACATCTCTCTCTCGCCAGACTGTAATTTCCTTGAGAGCAGAAATTGTGTCTGTATGTATACAGAGTTCCCCTCAGTGTCTAGTAGAGTGCCTGACAGTTGGCATCTGATGCGTGATTACCAAAGGGATAAGCAAGAGATTGAAAGACATGGGGTCTTGGGATTCAAGGGCTGTGCATGTGGGCAGACGTCAGAGTACTGCACACGACCATGCACCTGAGTCCAGTCTGGCTCAGATTCCAGTGAGAGGCCTGCTTTATCATCTGTAAAATGCTACCAAAATCTCAGAGATAGTAGTAAGGATGAAGAACCAATGACTGTGGAAGCTCCTGCTTCACTTTGAGCTGCCATTTGGAAGTTAACAACTGTCTTTGACTGACATCCTAGCCCTGACCACCTCCTTGAACCGTAGTCAATACGCAGGGAAATGGATCCATGAGGTGGGTCTCAGGATGAAGATCTGGACCTGGGTGATCCTCAGGTTGCGTGAGCCGTGGTACCTAAATGAGAGGGTCAACAGGAAAAAAGAAGCTGTGCTGCCATTGTGATAAGATCTGTCCTTGGTCCCTTCAGCTCTGTGAGTTCCTCGAAGGTGGTCTTGAATGGGCTTCCCTTGTTTTGACCGTCAGTGGGTCTTCTTCCCTGAACCCTCCTTACCTCATCCCACATCAGCTGTTTTTTCTTTCGCTTCCCCTCTGACCTTTCCTGCCCCTTCTTTACCCTCTAACTGAGCTAGGCACCAGGTGGGGCTGAGCAGCACCAGGAAGCCTTTCACATCAACGGAGCACGAGGAGGAATTTGGGAGTCTGGCGACTAGTTACTCAGCGGCAGGCGCTACATCACTCCACCCAGTCAGTGTGCTGAGTGTTGTCGAAACCTTCCTCCGTGTCCTGTGTGCAGTGCGCCCTCCCTGAACCGCTGCCACCCAGCTTCACGCAAGCTTACTGCCTTGCTTTGAAATCACTGAAGGCACTCTGGCTAATGAGCTAACTTCTGGCTAAATCCTTCACATTGCTAACAACATTATTCTTTTAAAACCAAATTGGAAGCATTATACTCCCTTTATCCCATCCCTTGAATGAGTTTCTAATTCTCCAAGTTAAATTTCACATGCCTCATCCTGAGACTGAATGCTGTGGATGTAATGTGCCTTTAACTCAGCTTTCTAGCCTCATTTCCCTCTGAATCTTAGTAATCACTAGCCCCCCAATAGCTCCAGACCCCGTTATGGGAGGCAGGGAACCTGGAACGCTTCCTGTAGCGCCATCCTTGTTAATCTGTATCTGTACCATTTTGTGTGCACCTTCCTTGGAATTCTACATTCATGATCATCATTTAATATCTACTCAATTATTCCCTTCTCTAGGACATTTTCCCAGAGTCCATCTGTTGGAGTAAACTGCAGGAGCTCCGCTCCTAGAGCAGTTTCGCTGTTGCTCTGTTCAGCCCATCACAGCCTGTGTGGTCTCCAGAACTATAGGTACAGCAGTGCCTTAGTTCAGGCTGCTCCAACAGAATACCGTAGACAGAGTGGCTTAAACAGCGGACACTTATTCCTCGCAGTTCGGGAGGCTGGGGAATCCACGATCAAGGTGCCAGCAGATCTGATGTCTGATGAGAGCGCTCTTCCGGGTTTGCAGATGAAGGGAGAGAGAAACCATCTTTCTTGAGTCTTTTCTTGTAAGGACACTGATCCCATTCAGGAAGGCTTCACCCTCATGACCCAGCTACCTCCCAGAGACTCCACTTCCAAGTACTATCACATCGGGAGTTTAGATTTCAACACAAAAGCTGTCGGGGATGGGGTGGGGAGTGGTGGCAAGCGTTCAGCCCTTAGGGAAGATCTGCCTCTTCAGCCGAAGGGTGAGCTTCTTGCAGAACAGTGTCTTCTTTCCACTCTGTGCTCCTTAGCTCAAAGTCTAGGACACAGTGAGTGCTGATGTATCTATGGGAAATTAATTTTAGCAGTTTTTCCATAAGTACCCTTTCCCCCTATGTTGTCAGTTCCTTTTAAAGGACTAGTTATTAAGGAAAATTTCAAAGTACACACAAAAAAGTTGAGAGAATAGTTTGGGAAACCATGTATTCATCATCCAGTTAAAAAAAAAAACAAAACACAAAAACAAACCTTGCCCATGCTTTTAAAAGCAAAACTCTTCTGCAGACAGAGCCTTTGGTGTTGAGGAGTATAGTTCTGTAGTGTCCAATTAATTCAAATCAAGTTTGAGCTGAGTTTCTTCCCCCAGAATAACATCAATAGGACTCCCAGTGAAAGGATGTCTTCCTAAGGCAATTCTGAAGACAAAAATGCAATATAAGAACACACTTCCCAATAATGTGAAGATCTATGGCTCTACTAAATAAAAATGTTCCCTTAATGTACTGTAAAAAAAATAAAGATGTTTGGCTAGATTTATCAACCTGCTTCAGGAGCAGAATTAAGTTTCCACGCTACATTTTTTCTGCTTATTTAAAAACACCTGAGTTGTTACATAGCTAGTCAGACAACTGCTTCATTATATAAATACAATACATGTCTGCTCTGAAGATATATGGCTTAAGAAAAGACCTCTGTGTCCTCAGACCTGTTGGGTAACTTGCAACCAATGATTTCTAAGGACACAGAAGTGGATGCAGTTAGCTACATGTTACAGTTTTAATAGATTAATAAGACTATGCTTCCCCGGTGGCTCAGCTGGTAAAAAATTCACCTGCAAGGCAGGAGACCTGGGTTTGGTCCCTGGGTTGGGAAGATCCCTTGGAGATAGGAGCCGCTACCCACTCCAGTATTCTGGCCTGGAGAATTCCATGGACTGTATAGTCCATGGGGTCAACAAAGAGTTGGACACAACTGAGCGACTTTCACTTTCTTTCAGAGATACGTAATGTACTAGAGGTATGTTCCCACAAAATGAAATTAAAGCCAGCTCTTACAGTTTTGAAGTGATGCTGCCTGAAAGTTGAATAGCAAGCCAAGCAGGAGGCAGAACTCTTCATTCTGAGCAGAATGGATCACCCCAGATGATCTACAGGGATAACAAGCATGTGTGCCTATTGACACGTCACTGCATCACATGCCCGTTTTAGAATCGCACAAAGTTCATGGCCTAGAGTTCCAACAAACAGCACGTGAAGAAGGGTTTTTGCCATGTCTTTGCTCTTTATATAAGCTATTCACCAGTGTTGCCTGCAGCTTCTAATCCAGGCAACTCACAGGCCATGAGATGATGGAAACAGTCAAACGTGGAGTGTTAAAACAGTGACCCAGTGGCTGCCGATCTCCCCTGGGGAGGAAGGGAACCAGCAGCGGGGAAGGCTGGAGGAGCCCAGTGAGAAGCTACAATAATGTGAGGGTGAAAATCAGAATGGGTGGGGTTTCACCACTCCTTAGAACCAACCGTAAACTCCATCTATGATGGAGCCAGGAGACTTGGAATAAACCAAGCAACTAGACACTAGCTCCTTCCCCCACAGCTCCCACAAACCTGGGTTGGTGGAGTATAAGAAAGTTGGCTTTTTTATTTCATCTTTTCTCTCAGTGTGAGCCCAGGAGAGATTTGGAATATCACATTTCACTGGGACAAACTCTCCAAACTCACCTTAGCAGCCCCACCTCAAGCAGTAATCCTGCGTGAGCCTGGCGCAGTGTAGATTCCTCAGGAGCCTGCATCAGCCACTAACTGATCAACTCAAGCCCAAGCTACGGGTGCTCAGGCTCTCCTGGGCCTCTCTCTGACTCTCAGTCTCACCAGATCAGGACCGACACGTCAATGTAGTGAGCAGCGTCCACTCTTTTCTCTCCCAGCCATAGAAAACACCACTGCTTCCAACTAAACTCGGTGTGGTTTATGGGAACCAGCCAGCTCACCTGCATTAATTCTTCCCTCTCCTGGCCAAGCCATCCTATTCAGTTTCCTCCTTAAAATCTAGTGCTCCATACTCTGAAATGCCATGGGTTGTTCTGGAGTAAGAAAGTTGAAAAGAGAGTGGGCTAAAGGGAATCTGAAAACAGTAACAGCTACCTTCTGCTTTCTAGACAGGACCATGTTCCAAAAAATGCACCAGGTACTTCAGTAAGAAGCTTCCTCATTATCTCACTGCATCCTCTGGGTCCGTATAGTCCACCCTTGACAGAAGGGGAAACTGAGAGCTGGAGAGAGCCCGTGACCTTCCTAAGGTCACATAGCAAGTGGCAGAGTTGAGACAAGAAAAGTGCCTGAGACGGATGAGAGTTTCTCAGGATTTCCAGTCTTGCTCCCGGCATCTCCACCATCTCCATCCTTCTAGAGTCCTGTAAAAGGACTGTTGGAGTTTGTAAAGCCTGTTCTGGAATTTCAAAACCAGAAATAATTTATGCATTTACTAATGAAATAGTTTCACGGTGAAAAAAACTGTTCATTTTGTTTGGGCTGGGATTTCACTAACCCGGCATAGTAATCCCAGTTATCCATGTTGATCAGGACTAGGAAGAAAAGGAAGTCTTTGAGCTCTTCCCTAAAGGGTGACTGACTAACTGGGGCGTGGCCAGGTGGGAAAGGAAAAAATGAAAAACGGGAAACCTGTCATCCTGAGATTCCACAGTGGATGTGGAGGGTACGGGGGTTCAACTCTGTCTTCTAGTCATTTAATGACGAAACCTATTCTCCACTGAGTGGATGGAGGCTATGGAGGACGTATCTTGTGACTGAATAAACTAAGCTTCTTGAAGTCAGGAACTCTGTCTGCTACGTTTGCTTCTCCAGGAGAGTGGCTAGTGTATACTAGCTGCTCAGTAAGTTCTTTAAAAATGTCTTGAGGCGTCCCTGGTGGCTCAGTGGTAAAGAATTCACCTGCCAGGGCAGAAGACACGCATTTGCTCTCCAGTTTGGGAGGATCCCGCATACCTCGCAGCAGCCAAGCCGGTGCACCACAACTATTGAGCTTGTGCTCTAGAGCCCGCAGGCCTCGACTACGGAAGCCCACCCGCCCGAGAGCTGCGCCCCGCCTCCACAGCACGAGAAGCCCACGCGCCACTCGAGAGCAGCCCCCACTCACCACAACTAGAGCAAAGCCCACGCAGCAACGAAAACCCGGCGCAGCCCCAGAGAGGCAAGGGAACTGAAGAAAGTCTCGCATGGGCCCTTACGTCCAGAACATGTGGTACAGAGAATGGTATTCGGGTTTTTTGAAATGAACTGATAATTCAAGACCTAGAGGACAGTGGCGTCACAGAACTGATGGCATTTTTGGAAAATAGGGCAGGGTAGGCGGTGGCGATAAGTGTTGTCCTGGCCACAAGAATGTATGTTGGGGCTACAGTTTGGTTTTCAAAGAGCAGGGCACAAGAGTCAGTTACGGGTTAAGGTCCTGTTAAAAGAAACTCAAGAATCAGAGAATAAGACCTAGACTTAGCTGGCATGGTCTGTGCAAAGACCCCAGAGGGTAAAACTGCAGGTAACTATTCTTTCACCTGGCAGCCATTCTGCAAAAACCAGCTGTGACTTAATGGCATTTTACTGCCTGTTTCCCATATAAATTGGTCTCTTCATCTTATCTTCCCAGAGAAGTTTCTCACTAAGCATCACATTCAGTAAAACCCGAACCACAGGAGCTCTTGGTGGCTTCTCTCGTCCAACATGCATTCTTCTGGAAGTTATGCAAAGCTATGAAAGGAGGAGACACAGGAGACATGGGTTCAGTCCCTGGGTTGGGAAGATCCCCTGGAGGAAGAAATTGCGTCCCATGCCAGTATTCTTGCCTGGAATATTTCATGGACAGAGGAGTTGCAAAGACTTGGTCACAACTGAGCGCATGGCACACTTGCTGTGTTCTGTGCAGCGCCTAGAACGAAAAATAGAACAAACATGATCTGAGCAATTCCCATGTGTACTCTGTCATGAAATCACAAGCATAGTTTTTCTAAATACAGACAGGTCTTTGGGAAATTAGGAAACACTGAAATGATTAGTAGCCAGGGGGCAACTTTTCCTTTCCCCAGTGTTGGCTGGAGCATCACTTTGAGATGATGATGGGGCGCATCCTTAGGTTTTGCTTCATTAAAATGACTAATGTTCAAGTGAAGGTGCAAAGGTTAATTGCACCATCTCAGAGAACCACGCAGATACATCAACAATCAAGGGAGTATCAACCACCAGCAAAACACCACTAGGACGTCTGAGGAGTCATAAATTTCTGGCTTCAAATCTTGGGCCTTCCTAGAATTTTCCAGAGCCCACTCTGTTAGCAACTTGAAGACTAAAACTTGATTATTGGCAGGTTTCATAGTTAAGTTTTCTTAATCACCTGAAGACCATCTCAACTTGGGATCTTCTCTCATGATATTTTCCCTCCCTAATCATCTAGCGCCTCAAATCCTAGGGATTCCATAAGTCTCACGTCCACGTGGAAGCCTTCCATCATGCATCCCCTGACTTCCTTTAGCACTCAGAAGCCAGCTGCGAATGGAAACTGTCCTCTCTCTCATTCCTTCATGTCTGTGCAACCTGTGCCCTCAGATGGACTCCAAGCCCCCGGTCGCCAAAGACACGTCTTTCCATCATCTGTATCTTCCATCATCTACCATCCCAGAGCTGAACATGGAACAGGCCCTCGACAGGGACCCATGGTGATCCTGTCCCACATATGATGGAAAATGTCACTGGGAAGCAAGCATCTATCAAACCCTTACTAAGTTCAGCCTTGGGTCAGGTTCTTTTACATGCATGATAATTTTTATTTATTCAGCAACCCTGAAAGATAGTATCATATTTTAGAGATTGAGAAAACGGAGTCAGAGACTGCTACTACATGGAAAAAACAGGAACCAAAGGCAGCTTAGCCCGACACCAGGGCTTCACCTCCTTCCTCTATCCTGTGCCATCTTCCTCCCAATTCTGGCTAATGCACCTCAAAGAGAGTGACTTTAAGGGATAAAATGTTAAACAAGTCTGTCTCCCTGCTTGACACTTGTTCCCCTCCTAGCACCGCATGTGAGTGCTATTGATATGAGGCCTAGGAAGCGAAGCTGGTAGCGATAAATTATATGGCTTATTATAGAAGGGACAGTCGATAATTATTATGGGGCCCATTTTAAGTGAGATCCACGCTCTCAGAGCCACTTTACCCATGGCCACTTCTTCCAATTAAATACGATCAATGAAGAGAAAGAACCAGAGGAGAGGAGATATGGCCTCAGAAGGATTTGGTTTTTGTATGCTCAGTGACAGACTCCTGGGGTTTTAATTGGCTTTTTGTTGCCAGAACATTCTGAAGAAATACTTTTTTTTTTTTCATTTTATGACTCCTGAGAGGTCTGGCACTCATCGCTGTTTTACACGTGGGTTTGAATATTCAAACACTCACTCAAACGTGAGCTGGGAGAGACTGGCCTTTGCCTGTGATCCTGACACACACACTGGGTCCTGCTTCCCCACCTCCTCCCACGCCGGGCCTCCTGCCTGTGATGCTTGCCCTTCCAGCCTTTCTTGCCAAGTGGCGACATCCTTCCTTCAAAACATTGCTAAAATGTCACCTTCTTTGTGGAAACTTCCCCGAGCCCTCCCATACCCCTCTCCAGCAAATACAAATCTTTCCGCCTCTGAGATCCCAACTTTGAGAAGATCTCAGCATCTGTCTGCTGCACTGTAATCTTTATTGAAGCATGGACCTCCGCGCAGGATGTCTAATTATTTGAGGAGGCAGTACCACCTGGTGGTTAAGGCTCTCCCTCTTCTTGTCCAGACTCAGCTTCCACATCGATGCTCTTGTTCAGTCACTCAGTCGTGTCCGACTCTTTGTGACCCCATGGACTACAGCATGCCAGGTGTCCCTGTCCCTCACTATCTTCCAGAGCTTGCTTAAATTCACGTCCTTTTGAATTGGTGATGCCATCCAACCTCTCATCCTCTGTCAACCCCTGCTCCTCCTGCCTTCAATCTTTCCCAGCATCAGGGTCTTTTCCAATGAGGCAGCTCTTTGCATCAGGTGGCCAAAGTATTGGAGCTTCAACTTCATCATCAGTCCTTCCAATGAATATTGAGGGTTGACTTCCTTTAGGATTGAGTGATTTGATCTCCTTATTGTCCAAGGGACTCTCAAGAATCTTCTCCAGGACCACAATTTAAATGCATCAATTCTTCGGCACTCAGCCTTTTTTATGGTCCAACACTCACATCCGTAGATGACTGCTGGAAAAACCATAGCTTTAACTATATGGACCTTTGTCAGCAGAGCGATGTCTCTGCTTTTTAATATGCTGTCTAGGTTTGTCATAGCTTTTCTTCCTCATCAATAGTAGTGCCTTAATATCCACCCCTTAGGTTTAGGGAGAGTTAAATGAGATAGGCGATCCTGGCAAAATGCTTAGCACCTGCTCTCAACTAGCATTAACTCTTTGTACTGCTGTCCTTTCGGTCATCCCTTGTGACCACCTACTCTGTGCACACAGCTGAGCACAGTGGGTTGAGACGTGGAGCTTGCAGTCCACTGCCCAAGGAGATTGGCCTCTGTCCTCTTGCATGCCCTGCTCTGTGCTGGGCAAACACCGTTTGTTGTGCTTGACGTGCCTTCCCCAGCCTCTCAGTGGCATTCTGACCCTCACTGCCAAGGATGACCCAAGTTGTACCTCTTCCAAAGACCCTGCCTGACCCACCCAACCCCAGGTGATTCCAGGGACTCAGTTCCCATAGCGTTTATCTGGGGTCACTAATTGTCAAATTCTATCCTTTCTCACCAGTTTGCTTCTCAAGCATGTATAGTTAATCTTGGATTCATAGCGAGAAACTTGAAGGCAGAGGCTGTGTCGGATTCTCCTTTGTGCTCTCAAGAGCCTGGATCAGGGTCATTCCACAGAATCCTAGGGACTCAGTCATCACCAGTTCCAGCTCAGTCTTTCAGGGAATGCTGTTTGCTGGCATCTTCCACTGTGTAGGCCCTGAAGTCCATCTGGGAACAGGACAGCCAGGACCCCTCCACTCCCTTGGGATTCGCCCTAGCCTAAGGTATGGTCACATAGGCAAGTCAACACGTAAAGGCAGGCGATAGCTGGAGACACTGTCAAATCCTAGAGAAAATACGGCCGGGTGAAGCGTTAGAGAAGGATGGGGGTGGCAGCCTACGCTCAGCCTCCTCATTCCATTGCTCAGCAGCCGAGCACACTATTTCCTAAGGAGTGCTCTGTTGAGCAGCCACTGGGCCAGATGCTCCACCAAGGCAAGACGAGGGGCGCTATCGTCAAAAACAGTTGGAAAATACATCCTGCGTGTTTACCCCCCATTGGAGCTGCACAATTTATATTAGTACATTAAAGGCATTGATACTGCAGTAAAGGCATTTTTATTTTGCTTCTGCAAGCGTTTCCCCCATTATTTTTTTCTTCGTAGAACTTTTTTATCTGTCTATCTTTTAATATTTGGCACTCATTAACAGTCCATGAAACTCAGGTCTGCAGAATAAACTTTGAGATATATTGATTTATTGAATGATATTTATTCTCAGCAAAATTCTTATCTACGTAACCCCTCCAGGGAAGCTGGCCTACATGTCACTGCTAAGCCATAAAACTGAGACAAAGCAGAAACAGCTTCACTGAGTGAGCCAGTCATGAGCATGATGACATTCTTAATTCAAATCCCCTAGAAATTATTAAATATCTCCTGTGTTCTAGTCAATGTTCTAGGAGCTGGGACTAGAGGAGAGAGCAAAACACAGTCCTTTCCGCCATGGGGCCATCTGTCAGGCCTGCGGGGTGGTACCGGTGGCTTCCTCCCAGGTCTTCCCTACAGAGCAGAGGGCCACAGTGAGCCCATAAAAGCCCAGGCAGATCGCCCCCCTGCCTCATTCAGTGTCCCCAATGGCTCTTCACCTCATGCAGAGCAAAAGCCAGAATCACTTACAGTGGCCTGTAGCTGAGCTGTCGCCAACTCCAGCTGCTTGCCTCATGTGGGCTTTTTAAATTAAAATTATTTGCTATTAAATAAAATTGAAACTTGCTAGTGCAGATCCCTCAGTTGGACTAGCCACCCTTCTGGCCCATAGGCATGCGTGGTCAGAGGCTACCACTGTGGGCAGCATTGACGTAGAACCTTCCCATCCTTGCAGGAAGTTCTGCTGGTTGGATGATGCCCTGTGACATCTGATCACTATTGCCCTTCCTATCTCCTGCTCGCCCGCCTTGCCCTCCTCCCTCGTCCGCTCCCAGCCCACTGCCCCCGTGTGGTTCGCACACTCTCAAGGCACAGTCCTGCCTGTTTGCCCTTCTTCTTTCCGCCGGGCATGCTCTTCTCTGCGTGGCCACCTGGTTCGTCTCTGCTTCTTGCCATTCTTTTCCCGTATGTCACCTTCCCAGTGACGCTCTCGTGGTGCCCCAGTTACAGCTGCGGCGACTGCTTCTTACCTCACCATGCCCTCTTCCCCTCTTTACTGTTTTTCCCTTTAGTGCTTAGCACCATGCGGGGTACACACCCTTTACACATTTGCTCACTTTTCGTATATTCCACGAGAGTAGAGATTTTTGATGACTTTGCTCACTGCCGCATCCCAGTACCTGGAACGTGGTAGGCGCTTGAGAAACATTTTCAGATGAACAAAGGCACTTTATGGAGAAGGACGTCACAGCGATAGCACAGTGAAAGCAACATACACAGATACAGACTCATTGTAAGGTCAGGTGGTGACAAGCACCTTAGAGGAAAAAAATCAAGCCACGTTAACTGGAAAGTGTTTCGTCTCCATTTTTAATAGGGAAACTATTGAGGAAAGTTAAATAAGTTTCCCATGACCGTCATCACGATGGGCCAGCCAGGATTTGAACCTCCCTCCCGTGTGGTGCTGGTTAATGTTTAACAGCCGGCCCTCCGAACAAAAGATACAGCACCGACTTGCAGTTTGCCTGCCTGCATGATACGAATACTCCCACCACGGCTGATTTCAAGCTGCCAACCTGATGCCGTTGACCATGGAGTTGGGAAGACACGGGCACAGTCTGCTCCCCTGAGCGGTGCGAGTTCCCGTGCACCACCGCTGACCTTGACGTCCAAGCTCATCCTGTTGCTCCAGGCAGGCCACCCTGTAGAGAAGCAAGCAGACCCCTCTAAGGAATCCCCCTTCCCAGAAACCATGTGACCACTGTCCTCTAGCATCCTTGCCTTGTGTTGCAACCTCCCTCTGCCCAAACCATTTGGGTTTGCATTTGACCTGTTGGCATCATGGCATTTTTCTCCTAAGAGGGTCATGCTTATTTGACTTGACAGAAGAGGTTGCTCTCAGAGGGGTCTTCTCACCACGTTAGCCTTTGAAATGACTGCCTGGACAGCACAGGTAATCCTACTGGACCTTTGGGGCCTGGGCAAACTATGCTTTTAATTGATAATTCCACATTTCTATAACAAGTGGCTTCCTTAATAATAGCCTGCCACGTCACTTGCGATGATTGCTAATTTAGGTTTTCAGGCTTCCTGGATGTAATGAGCTCTAATAAGCCCAAGACTTGTCACAGGCTCAGAAAAGCCCATTTCCCCCCTCGAAGCAACGATTTCCCTTCCATCCCTGGACACAATCGGGCACACTCTTAAAAATATTAATAAGTGTGACTGGGATGTTCACCCCTTTCCAAATAAAACATAAAGTCCTGGTTTCATTAAGCCAAGCTATTAAATTAAGAAAGCGTTTTTAATTATCTGAGCATTTCAGGGAGCTCATAAAACATTTAAGGACCTCACGGGCTGGTGCTGAAGCCCTTTCAGAGTGAATTAAAGCCTTGACTCCTGGAGTTGGATGGGAAGGGCTGGGGCCCAGAGCTGCAGGTTCCCCAGGGCCCAGGGCATCGCCCTGCCAGACAGGAAGGAGCTGCCGATCTGGCTGCAGGGGGTGGTGGTGGGGTGCACCCATGTCCCAGGAGACAGGCTGCAGGAGAAAGCAGATCCACTTCTCACAGCAAAACGAAACATCTCACAGAACCCAACAAGCCTTTCCCTTAAGTCTTGCTCTGCTGGAGGCTGAGGCTTGAAATGATTCTGCTACTTACTGAGGAGTCTCTTATGTGCTCAGTGCTCTAGAACTTACCAGATCTCAGCCCATTCTTATGAAGGTGAGGCCAGTTACATGTTATCCCCAACTGATAGGTGAGGAAACTGAGACAATTACCCACGTGGGGCAGCTAGCGAAGCCAGTCCCCAGGAAGACACCCTGTCCTGTCTGACCCACGGCCCTCGGGCCTTATACTGTTGAATGAGCTGTAGCTCACACCCTATGTGCCATAAAGTAATGATGACCGTCGTCATTGCGAGGGATAGTAAATACCTCTTAGGGTGCCAGGCTCAGTGCTCTGCACCCTGCGTAGCTTATCTCATTTAGTCCTGCTAATGACCCTGCGGGGTTATCATTATCTCCATATGACAGGTGAAGAGGCTGAGTCCCAGAGAGAGGTCGAGTAACTTCCGCGGGACTCTACATCTAGCACTAGAGGTGGGGTTTGTGCCAGGACTATTGAGTCCCAAGTCCATGGTCTTAGTCACTTTGACCTTCCAACGCCCCATCTGAGCCCATCTCATCAGCTACTCAGTTTGTTAAAGCAGCTGAGTATTAGGCTGTACTCACACCGTGTGGGAGAGGCATTTTTCTTTATAATTCAGACCTAAGTGTCCTTCCCAGTCTTCTCTCTTTTTTTAATCTCCCATGTTACCTTGTCACTGGAGTTAATTCACCTGTACCCAAACATACCTTTGGATGGATGACTCATTAACAATTGATAAAAATGGGTCATTTTTTCCCCTCAAATTCCTAGCTAGTACTCTGCACAGGTTGCTGAGACACTGATGCCCAAGGCCTCTGGGTATCTGGATCCAGTTGTTTCTGGATGTGAGCAACCTCACTTATGTCCCTAGTGTGCTGCTCAGATATCATTAGCACAAGCATCACACTGGCTAGTTATTAGGTCTTTCATTTGAAAATACCTAGTAGAATCCATATTTCACCTCCCAGAGTGACAAAAAAAGAGTAATATTTTGGCTTGTGGAGAACAGACTCTGGTGGGTGAGAGTGTCACTTGAAATGCCCAAGGAGGGCAACTTAGCAACATCGATTCCAATTTCAATTATTCAATCATTTAGACCCAGCTTTCCTTCTACTAGGATTATATCCTTTAGCTACACTTGTTCCCAGCACCTCATATACATTATTATTTGCTACAATATTGTTCAAAATAGGAAAAAATGAAAGAGAGGGAGAGAGAAAGGAAGGAAGGGGAAAAAGTTAAAGAAAGATCGATTATATGGCTTTGTGAATGGTTTATATAAATTATGGCACAGCCATAGAATGGAATACTATGCAGCTATAAAAAAAAAGGGAGGCATTAGTTTGTGGCCCTAAATGGAATGATCGTGTATTACTTTTGCAAACATCGTATGACATAAATTGCAGCTGGAGGATTCAATGGGAGTGAGAGCATGGAGGCTAGTTCTATATGCAGGGGGTACCAAGAGCAAACGAGAGCCTGGCATTTTCAGGGGCTGAGGGAGAGCTGGTATCCAGAGCAGAGAGGAGAGGAGAGTCCAGAGCACGCAGAGCAGGACTCTGGGAAGGTTTCTGCGTCATTGTTCCGTCGTAATTGAAGGGCTCTGAGCAGGCAGGGATGCCTTGATCAGATTTGCGTCTCACTCAGAAGGATCATCCTAACTACATGGGGAGACCAGTGAGGAGCTGCTGCCTCTGTCTGGGTGACAGCCGCCTGAAAGGCTGTGGCATCAGAGTAGGGGGGCGACCACAACAAAGAGGTGACGGGATGCACTGGAGGCTTGGCTAGGAGTGTCTTGATGGGCTGTGAGGGGGATCCACACAGGTGGGACCGCTTCCTGAGAGAGGGTGGGACCAGGTGTGGTGAGGCAGGGGACTTGAGTGTGATTTTAGGACACTGAGTCCAAGCCACTTTGAAACATCACAGAGGAGACAGTGAAAACATGGTCAGAGGTAGACTTCTGGAATTCAGACACGTCTGACCACAGCAGGGAGACGTGTACACAGAAACTGAGGGTGTGCACGGAACAGCATTTTCCAGGACGAGACTGATAACCAGGCCTTCCTCCCAGAGGTGCGAGCAGAGGCCGGACATTCGTACCCCAGCACCGTCCACATAATCGGTGCTTCCCGGGTGTCTTCTGATCAGTCACAGAGGAGCCGTGGATGGCAATTAGGGGGTTACCTGCTCTTTCCCCGCCGCACCCGCTCCAGGCTGGGGGTCCTCTCCTCTGACCTCAGAGTCTTTCTGCAGACCGCCCACATGGTCCCTCTCCCTGGCGGTGTCACTCCTGCAGCTTAGAGGTGAGTGGGGCATCCCGCCCTCTCTCTGAGCACCTCCCCGCCCAGCAAGCGGCAGTGCTCTCCGGGAATAATTGATATTACAGAAAACACAGGGCCGGGTGCCAGCTTCACATTCTCCAAGCATTTAATGATTCAACCTTTTCAGTTTCATCAAAGCCAAGCGTGGAAACTCCCCGATGGCCCACTGCTAACAAATAGCAGGGTGCCTGCCTTAGCACTGCTGCTCCTCAGGTGTCCGGGCGTGGAGGAGACCTTTGGCCCGCTGACAGCTGCCCGGGGCCCCCTTCCGGGCCTTTGTGCCCGCACAGAGGCCTCAGGTTTGGCAAGCTGGGTGAAGCCTTACTCTTGCAGGGGATCAGCCGGCAATGCTGGCTTGAGCATCCAGGGGTTGGCACGAGCTCCCTTTTAAAATCTGTTTGTTTAAGCTGTCAAGACAGGACACAGCTGTTTGTGACAGGGAAAAGGAAGCACAGGACAGCCCTGCTGGTGTGGTAGAAGCAAGCTGGGGGGGTGCGGGATCTATCACAGGAGTGTCAAGACCACTAGGAAGTGCAGGTGAGAGAAGGGGAGGAGGGGGGGCCTGGGCAGGGGACCTGGGAAGATGGGGCAGAACAGGAAGCCAGGAGATGATGGATGAAAGACAGACAGCTTCATAGAGGGACCAGGGAGAGGCAGTGAGGGACATAGAGACACAGAGAGGGAGGCAGAGACAAAGGAAGTCAGAAATCAGAGCTATGCACTTTCACACAAAATGAATTCTGGAGGACACAGCTAGGTTCTCTGACTTAAGGCCCCTCAGCTGGGTTCAAGGGCATTGAAAGAGACTCTTGGCATTCAGTTTCTTTGGTTATTGTCCATGTGAGCCCCACATGATACGTAATTATTAATTCTAACAGCTAGTAACAGCAAGAGTGGGATGGTAGCAGCAGTCACAGCAGAATTAGAACTGGCTTCTCTATAGAGCCTTCCAGATTCCTTGCAGCAACTACCCCCCAAGGTAGACTCTGTAATCTCTGCTAAGACTTGAATAGCTGAGAAAACAGTTGCTCTGAAAAGTCATATAAATTTTAGCAAGTCACCCAGCTGGTCAGGAAGAGAGCTGTGTAAGACACCCAGAACTCCTACCTGGGAGACCAGTCCTTCCCCAGTCCATGTGGCTCAGGGAGGGCTGACCTTGCTGATTGGCCCCATGACCAGGCCTGGCCAATCAGAGCACACCACCTACCTGTGCTTTGTGATTTGTTTAGTCGTGGTTGGGCCAAGTCAGGCCAATCAGAGGCCTCCCTTGACGTTTGTGAACCAGAACTGTTAGGAGAAACTACTCTTTCTCAGGGCCTCCAAGTTATATGCATGAGAGGAGCCAGGCCCGCTTGTGGCATCTCCCTCATATGCTTGAAGGAGATGTGTGCTGATTGGAAACATGGGAACAGACAGCACAGGAGCCCTGGGATCCATGTATCCCAACAGCCTTCTGAGAAAGATTTCTTCATCTGGGGTCCTACACGGGCCTTATTTTGGGCTTGTTTTGAGTCTGACTTCCATCCTTTACAACTAGAAAGAGTCCTGATATCAAATGCATCTTTAATTCTTACTTTTAATTATTTAAATAAGTATAATTTTTTTTTCTACTCCTCATATCCACCCCAGACTTTAATTCACACAGTTATCTTCCATTGATAGTAAGAAACAAGACTGACTCTAAAAATGTTCCTGGAGATCATTTCTTGACTCAGTGTAGCTGGCTGCTAAGTGACTTTCCAGGTGTCCCCAAAATGTGACTGTGCTTGAAGACAGCGTCTGTTTCAATAGGTTGTTGGTTTTTGTTTGTTTTTTTTTTTTTCCTGAACCATACCTAAAGCCCACTAGGCATGAGCAGGGGATTCAAACGCAAAGATGATTTATGTGTGAAAGGAATTAAATGTTCTCTGAGTGGAAACTGCTTCTGCTCGGTGCCTTATAGAAACTGGCCATTGCTGTGTAATGGAGAACTGAAAACCCAGTAATTCAAAGGGATGCACGTGTGCTGAGCTCTGAATTTGCAGATGGGTAGGTGGTTCTAGTGGGTTGAGCCGAGCTTGGTAGAGTTCACCTATCTCTGAGGTCCGCTGTGGTTTTGCTGATCTTGACTTGATTCTCCATGTTCTGGACTTTGCTTCTCAAGCTAAAGATGCAGCAATGAGAGAGGACAGATGGAAGTGGCCCTTTAAGCTTCTGCTTATTTTGAGTTTACCTCTATCTGCAGAGGTAAGCCCAGAGTTAGTGTGGAAAAGCATTGCTGAAGGGCAGAGATACCCAAGTATCATCTGTTGTCTTTAGTGAACATTCAGAAAGTCTTAGTAGAGAACCAACTCCAGTCACTGGACTGGCAAATACTAACTGCTGATGTGAGGCCCTGAGAATCTGCTTTATTTGGGGGTGGATGGGCAGCTGAGGCGTAGGGGGTGGACCTTTCAATTCATACCCAGGAAGGAATTTAGAACTCCATGATTTATTCTTCTGCTGAAAATATTTCACGTGGAAAATTGTTTTGTCAGTCTCTTACCACTGCCTCTAATGCTTTACTTCTTGCCAGAACCCTTTAAAAAAATCTTTTCAGCAAAGAGGATCCTCAAAGAACTTACAGTCTAGAATGGGAGGCAGACCCAGAAACAGAAAATTTCAAGATCAAAAATAATGGCGGAGGCAGAACTAAGCCCAGGGTGCTGTGCAAGTCAAGGGGCGGGGCATTTAGCCTGAGCAGGCAAACCATTTAGAGAAATCTATTTTAAATTGATTGTTTTATTTGCTGGATTTTGTATTGACATGTTTTGCTTTGTTCTCAATGTGTTCTGGGACTGCAGCCTATTCATTTATTATTAAGAGAATGGTAATTATTTCCAGGAGCTCTTGAGAATACGCTTTGCTTCCCCTTTGCCTGATCTCTGCTGATTCTGGTGTAACCTTCATATCTCTGAGGACATCTGTAGCAGGAAGTGACAAACCCTGTGTGCCCCGTGGAATCACCAAAGACCCCACTCTGGAAGGAAGGCTTGCCGACCACCACTTTGCAGATTTTAATGAGCACGTGGGTCCCTTGGGATCTTGCCAAAATGATTCAGGAGGTCCAGGGTGAGGCTTGGGATCCTGCTTTTCTAATAAGCCCCCAGAAGGTGCTGATGCTGCTGTCTGAACCACATTTTGAGTAGGAAGATTCTAGAAGACCAGCAGCACTTTCTCCACTGGTGAATATTTCAGCAGAGCTGAGCAGAGGATGACCTATATCTCATCTGTCTTGCCAAAATGCCTGGCCTATAAACTCGGTGAAGACAGGCCCTCTTTCTTGCCCATAACTCTATCTGCAGTGCCAGGAACATAGACAAATCTCGATGAGTATTTGTCAAACCAGTGCCTCCTGTTCCCACCACCCCCCCCCCCACACCCCCCTTTCTCATGGATGTGCTTACATGAAAATTTACCTGATAGTCTTCCAGGTTCATGATGTGAGTGGAGCCTGGACTTGCACCCATCCCATGGGCTGTAGTCTTGACCCCAAACCGAATTCAAGACAGCTTGGATATCCAGGGCTGGACCATGTGACCTGAAGCTCTCTCCTACATTTGAATAGATCTCATCCTGATGAAGAAAACCTTAGGAAACAGGGTAAAATTCAAGATGATTCAGACTGCTTAGAAAATATCAACATTAGACTGAAACCAATTCTAGACAAGTGCTGGCACTATTTTCATGGATGACCTATGGGTCCCTGTATCCTGCCCATGGGCAGACTGGCTAGATCTTGATTCTAGCTGAATGTTACACTGCTGCTGCTGCTAAGTCGCTTCAGTCGTGTCCGACCCTGTGTGACCCCACAGAAGGCAGCCCACCAGGCTCCCCCGTCCCTGGGATTCTCCAGGCAAGAACACTGGAGTGGGTTGCCATTTCCTTCTCCAGTGCATGAAAGTGAAAAGTGAAAGTGAAGTCGCTCAGTTGTGTCCGACTCAGCGACCCCCATGGACTGCAGCCTACCAGGCTCCTCTGTCCATGGGATTTTCCAGGCAAGAGTACTGGAGTGGGGTGCCATCGCCTTCTCTGGAATGTTACACTGGAGTTCCTTAAATCCTCTTGGACTCAATGATTGACACTGTTAGCTTCTTCCTATTACAGCTCTTCTGGCTTAGTTCTCCTCGAATCTTTCAACACCTTCCTGCTTCCTTACTTGAAAATCCCAGCAAAGCTGCACGATTGGAGCTGGAGCTAGGCCAGTGATGACACGAAGGACTAACATTGAAATTTAAGATCATTACTGGTCCCTTAGCTTGAGTTCCCACCCAGAAACTTGGCACCTTCCTTAGAATGCATTTTTAAAAAGCCAAAAGCAATTAGCCATTATGCAAACTATCTGCTTCTCAGTTTCCTCAACTGCAAAATGCAAAGAGCTGCACCCTCCTTGTGGGGTTTTAGTTAAGATTAAGATTGTGTTATAATAGTTATAAACTGCTTAGCTCAAGACCTGACACATGCAAAGGGCCCCATAAAGGAGAGTTCTTTTTATTTTTACATCTACAGTGTAAGTCCTAAAGTCCAGGATCCCCTAGGGGGAAGGACTCCAGGGAATCTACACCCACAACTCCAACAGCTCATTATGGAAGAGAGCAGGTTGGGTCTAGCAAAGGTCAAAGTATTAATAGCTAAAATAGAGAACACACTCAAGTTTCAGATCTCAGTCAAGCCCCTGTGATGCCAGTAAGTGGATGCTGGCAGTAGAGGTCCCATGCTGGATGTCAGGCATTTAGCCAACAGGGTAGCTGTTGGGTGTCTCTACTCTGAGAATTCCCGTGGGCCCCTCCCTCTTCTGTGACACCTTTCCAGACTCCTTGCTCTGGGTGTGGCCCTTCCCTGTGTATGCCACCCAGCCCTTGTCCAAAACTGACTTCATTCCAATGTTTACATTTTCTGAGCAGTTGGATCACCTTGAATTTTATTCCTGTTTCCTAAGATATTTTCATCGTCATAGAATATGAATATCCTATGAAGGATCATAGAATGCATTCAGCTAGTCAACAAATACTTAGTGAACATTTCCTATATACCAGACACTGTCCTAGGACAGGATACCTCCGAGGACACGTTGCTGAAAGAGGGAGAGAAAGGTCCTGTCCTTATGAAGCTTGAATGTATTTTGCAAGAGCAATGTACAGTTTTTAGAGTCAGGAGTCAAGATGATGACTAGGACGAGTGCCAGCCTGACAGAGATTCCAGGAGAGGTCCCAGTAGGCCGGTGTGCACAGTAATGCTTGCTTGCATCCTGAACTGAATCCATGAACATGTAATCATGAGGAACAAAAAGAGAAGATGGAAGAGAAGAGAGATGAGGTGGATGGATGCACCAGGAGCCATTCCGGTTCTTGCTGGGAGTCAGTCACTCACTCAGTTATGGAATGCCCAGGAATATGTATCCCATAGTCAACAAAAAGAGACTGAGCCTTGACCATGGGCTAGCTATCATAATCAGAAAGATGCACATTGCAGTAAGTGAGAAAAACAAGTCCTCCTTTGTGAAACATACTGTGTCACTAAGCATTTTATTGGTTCTCTCTGTGTCTTGATGAGATCAGAATCTCTAACCACATATGTCATCTTGGATACTGGATGGTACATTCTGATCACAAGTTTTATTGAACATGTTTTTGTGTATAAGAACATTTTAGGTATCTTTCTAGATCAACATGGCACACAATGACAAGTCGACTTTTCAAAGGTTTGAAATCCTGAATCTTAAAATTCATTTTTCAGCTAAAACTGATAAATGAACAACCAATATTACACAATCCATTTAACTTCAGCTGAAATAATATCACCCAGTCCATCTTGGACTATATTTATTTATGTTAAATCAGGGTTTCTCAGCCTTGGCCCTGTTGACATTTGGGGCCAGATGACTCTTTGTTTTTAGAGGCTGTTATGTGTATTGTAGGATGTCTAGCACCATCCCTGGCTTCCACCTGCTAGATACCAGTAGCATTCTCCACAACTGTGACAACCAAAAGTGTCTCCTGGAGTTCTAAATTTCCCCTAGAAGACACATGTTCCCATTGTTGAGAAACACCGCATTACGTGTATCCGTGCTTTCAAAGAATGGCACTGTGTTTTGAGGTATGCCTGATCTGGTGTTGAGTGTTGGTTCTGTTGTGAACAAGCTATGTGATGTTGGGTGGGCATGACCCAAGAGTCAGCTTCCGCGTCTGGGCAAAGGGGTGGTGAGTCCATCACCCGACACTGTGGTGAGGTTTCAGAGCTGGCATGTATGAGGGGCCTGGTCACATCTTAATCTTTGGCTAGGAGAGTTGGCCATTGCGAGAAGCTCTGGGTGCTAGGAATATGTGTGTGTGCGTGTGTGTGTGCATGTGTGCGCGTGTGTGCGTGTGCGTGTGCGTGCGTGTGCGTGTGTGTGCACACGTGTGCGTGTGCGTGTGTGCGTGTGTGCGCGTGTGCATGTGTGTGTGCGTGTGTGTGCGCACACGTGTGCACATGCATGTGTGCTACAGGCCAGGGCTTTGCTGCTCAGAAAGAACTAACCCCCATGTGGCTCATGAGCTCCCTGGTGGAACACGAGGGGTACAGAGCAACAGGTAAAGGCGCAGCTTTGGGGTGGGACCGGCCTGCAGTCCACTCTGAGTTCCACCATCTGCCAGTTTTGTGCTGATTTCTATCCAGCTCTGTGACCTCTCTGCCTCAGTTTAATCTGACACACAAAGGTAGTAACGGTACCCATCTCACGGAGTAACTGTGTTGTGAGGATTACATGAGATTGTGCGTGTGAAACAGCACCGTGCCTGTGGCCAAGGCAAGTTTGCTCAGTAACTATTAATTGCTGTTCCTGTTATTATTGGTGTTATTTCACCCTTGGGTGCATCCCTAGGGGTAACTTCAAAGCAGAGAGTGGCCTCTTTACAGGGGGTTCCAATCTTGCCAGAGAAGCTCAGTCAACAACTTCCCTAATGAGCTCAAGGCTCCATCGGGGGGACCCTTTGTTTGCCTAGTAACTCTCTGTCAACGTGGTTTCTGTTCCTGCCTCAACGTTATATACCAATTGCATATTCACTTGCCTGCCTGGGACTCAAAACTATCAGTTGCTACAATAGTGTAAATGATACTCATTGTTAAAATAGGGTAAATGCCTATTTCCTTTGCACAATGGAAGAAACCGTTGTAGGCTATTAAGTAAATAACTATAAATAACACACTATAAAATGCTTTACATATGCCTTGCTGCCCTGAACTGCAACACTACGAAGTAGCTGTTATGGCTGGGTAAATTATACGTGTTTTTAAACACTGTCCAAAATACATATTTACACGTACTTAAAATCCTACGCTAAACAGTCTCTATAGCAACCAGAAAAACACAAAAGCCTTATTAAGCATTCTTTGTAGTATTTTTAGGAGTTTAGTCATTAGGAGAAAGCTCATAGGCCATGTAGACACCAGGGAACACAAAGAAAGAAAGTCTTTATAGGAACAAAAGAATGAGGCTGGCTTTGAACCTGGTGGGAGGGGATTTTATTTTTTTAAGCTAATAATCACCAAGGGCCTTCTCTTTGTGAAGTCGATGCTATGTTTGGGGTACATCAGACACAGTTTTGGAATTACAATCTGGTTTCTCAACAGAGAAGAGAGAATCTTCAGTTTACAATTACCATATTCCAGCAAAAGATCACTTTCAATGCTTGCTCTTTAGTCTCAGCAAGAAAATATTTCCTTGCCATTCAAAAATGAAGTCACATGTGCTGTCTCTGTGGAGTCTGAGTCGTATAACTAACACTTTAAAGGGGCATTCTAATGGTTCCACCGGGGTGACGCCCACATCCCATCAGTTGAGTACTGGGTTTATCTGTCTATGACGAGTGACGACAACAATGTACAACAATGTACCCCGTGACTGGTTGGCGGAGTTTCTGCCCCATGCTGTCACTTGGGGACTCTGGGAACTCTATCCTTGTGTGATACCACCTCTCAACCGCTTGCTTCTGTAGCAGAGGAAGAGGGCTGGAAAGTGGCTTGACGGCCCAGGAGCAGCACACCCCATTTCCATTCACACCCCACTGGCCAGTACTCACATCACAGAGTTCCAACCAACCTGCAACAAAGGCCGGAAGAATAGCACCTGAATTATTCACTGAACACTCAACATCTTTGGGAAGAATATCACGTAAAATGTCCGATCTATACCAGATAGTTTATAGTGCTTGATCTTATCATTAAAACAACTCTGCAATGTAAAAATTCCCCATTCACTACTGGAGAAACAGGCTCAGAAATCTTAAATGACTTGCGTTAAGTTCACTCAACCAGAAACTGGAAAAGTGAATTTTAGTATGAAGTGAAGTGAAAAGTCTCTCAGTCATGTCCGACTCTGTGTGACCCTACAGATTGTAGCCTCCCAGTCTCCTCAGTCCATGAAATTCTCTAGTCCAGAACAGAGGAGTGGGTAGCCATTCCCTTCTCCAATGGATCTTCCCGACCCAGGAATCAACCCAGGGTCTCCAGCATTGCAGGCAGATTCTTTACCAGCTGAGCTACCAGGGAAGCCCAGTCTAAAGCAAAATATGAGATACTCTGTGACCAGCAGGTCCATTCCTAATTACTTTTCCAGAAATGCTGCATACATATGCTCACCAAAAGACACATTCATAGAGGCACGTTCAAAAGACACATTCACAGTAACAGCCCCAAACTGGAAACAACCCAATATCTATCCAATGATGGGATAGATAAATCAGTTGTGGTATATTAACACAATGGAATTTTACACAGTACTGAGAATTAATGGTAGCTGCATATAAGCAGGGATAGAGTTCACAAATATTACCTTGAATAAAAGAAGTCATGTGGAAAAGAGATTGTACTGTATGGTTCCACACTGTATTATTCAAAGGCAAGCAAAATTAATAGAAGTCAGGATAATCACTGCCTTGGAGTTTGGTAGTGATTAAGAGGATGTGAAAGAGAGCTTCTGTGTTTTGTAATGTTCGTTTATCTGGGTGCTAGTTATAGGGGGTGTTCAGTCTGTGTAACTGCATCTAGTTGTACAGTAATAATTTTGCATATTGCTCTGTATATATTATATTTCAATTAAAAGTCTACTTGGGAAAAACTTGCAAAAGTATAAATTATAGGTTCAAATCAAACTGATTCCAAAGCCCTGTCTTCCATCATGTCATATCCATTTCTCTCTCAACCACATTAAAGTAAAGCTTATCGCCACCCTTAAGAGTTCAACTTGATTCCTACCCGAGTCACACAGCCCATCCATTAAGATGGTTCCTGAGAATTATGGCTTAGCTAGAAACTTGCAGCAAATTTGAGAGAACTGTCAAAGCCACCTCCAATTCACTCTACTACTGACTTTGGTAATGTAGTTTTCTGCCTTGAAATCGAATGCAAACCTGGAATCTCCAGAGGCTGGAGGGAAAGACAGTGGAATCTGCCTGCTCTTCAGGCTAGAGGGACGCATGCAGTCAAGTGTAGAGGAGAGGATGAAACCTGTGTTACAACAAACCCCAAACCAAGACAATACAACCATATAGACTGGGGCTGGGGATGTTCACACCCATTTTATTTGGAGCCATCATAAGACTCAAAAACCATTGTGCCGACCCAGCTAAGGTGAACTCCCAGCTGAAGAGTGATCCCATTAGTTTTCTCTGCCCCTTCCCTATCCCCTCAACACGCCCAGCACCAAAACAGCAATTTGGTGGAGCCCTGCCTGCCAAAAGACAGTGCTGTCTTAGGGAAGATATTAGTGGTAAATCCTCAAGCTGTTTTATAAGCACCTCCTAGGTTGGCAGCAGAAGGCTAAACACAAAATTGCAAGATGAGCTTGAATTTAATTTTGCAGCTTTCATCTGTCATCACGTTATGACAGTATGGTGTTCTGGGCTTTACAGAAGGTGCAGGGCAGGGGTAGAATACTCCTACTGGGAAGGGCTTCTCTCCCATCTGTTTCTGTTTTAGAAGAAATGCTTGTGGGATCATGGTTTCCAAAGATCTAGTGCGAGTCACCAGAGGCACTCCTAAGATCTGTCAGGTGCTTAATCAGTGGCAGCCTTTCTCTCCATCCTTTTTTCTTTCATTTATTTATTCTGCACCTATTTCGTTTCAGGTGCTATGCAGGACCCATCATCCAAGAAAACGTACCTCCTGCCCATGAGAAGCTTGTGATCAAGAGAGAGAATAGACGACACGAGTAAGTGAGAAATTTGAAAGAAATTTTGCCGTTTAGGCAAAAAGAAGGATGGCCCACCAAGCCTTGAGGATGGAGATCACTTCTGGTGGTAATGACTTCCAGGCTGAAACATGAAAAGTCCAGTGTGGCTGTGCTGGATACACCCCAATACCCATGACTGTGCTGTGCCCTGGAACTGTAAGGGTGGACAGAGCCTGGTCTGAAAAATGGGGTAGAGTGTGGTCTGACAAGGGATAAAGGAAATCAGTGGACTATTTCAGGAGGCTGGTGAAGTTCAGTAGGGTGTTTGGGGACCAGCTTGGTGGAGGTGGTGTCTGAGGAGTTCATTCTGGACACATGAGTAGCTGTTAGGGGGAAGAAGCATGGCCATTGGCGGGGCTTGCAGCGGGTACAGTGGAATCTGGGAAGCGCTCAAGGTGGGAGTTAAGGCGCGCACTGGTGATCTTGGTGACTCACCAGACGGTGGTAGGGGCGGTTGATCACACGGTGCTTGAGAAGGATCACCCTAAGACCTGTCTGGTGAGAAGGTGAAACTGGAAATCCACCTTAGTGTGACCAATATCCCAGCGGGACCCACAAGCCTGATGCTTTCCTCTCCCCCTCAGTCTTCTGGGCTGCTAGAGACAAAATCGAAACCCAGAGAATGCACATCGGAAGCAGGACAACCTGCGACGGTGTTTCCTCTGTGGACACATGGCGTTGGTGTGGATTTATCCAACTGCATTTAGGACTGATGATAGAATCATTGCTTTTTTTTTTTTTTATCCCCTCCATGACACAAACCAAGGAAAAAAAATCATAATAAAATTTTACAAGTTAGCTGCCACCGAGAATAAACAAGAGAGCACTATAAGAAATGAATCAGAGGCTCTAACTGAATCTCCTCTCAGGACAATAACTCTAATGTAAAGCCAGGGTCTGAGGAGGTCACAGTGGAAAACTCTCCTGGGGCATTTCCGAGGAGAAAGGAGATACTCTCCTCCTGTCATTTCCACTTCATATCCTAATATGTCTGTGGATGTGCAGGGAAACATAATCTGCAGCCTCTGCTCTGAGTCAAGGTTTGGATAACCAGGGCCATTACGGCATCCCCAAGGATCACAGAATTAACCCTCTATGAACCCAGGGACGCCACTGCCACTGCCACACCAGGAGAAAGTTGCTTGATTCTAATCACAGCTGAGCCAAAGTGTCACTTGCCATTAGGTTCGATTGGCATTTTCCCCCCTTTTTAAATTACGAGATTACCTTTAAATTGTGTACAGGAACTCATAACTGCTGTCCATTGGAGGTAATCGAGAGTGATTTCATTTTGCCCATGGACAGGCTGCCTCTTCCCGAGTCTTTGTTCATTAAGCCCCTGTCTATCTCAGGTTCCATTCAGGTATCAACAAGGAATAAATTCTGTAGCACAGAGCACATTGTGTGTTTGCTTTCAGAGTTGCCTGCTTTGTTGACTGATGATTCTTTAGGGCAAGCTAGATTCTCCTAGAGCCTGTCATGTATTTGTGGCAGATATGTTTTCTCTATGTCGCCTGGGTGGTCTTCTTGACAGAGACTGCTGTGTTGGGCTGACCCCACGAACTCTCTGCAAAAACATCACTTGGAAAGACAGGTCCAAATCGCTATAGTCATTCTTTGTTGCCTTCAGTTGAAGCAGCGTTGGTATAATTGATTATAGACCAAGTCCTAGCATTATTCATCCCTTTTGTATACTTATACTTTCATTCATTCATCCATTCATTTGATATAATTGTGCTTAGTCGCTCAGTCATGTCCAACTCTGAGACCCCCTAGACTGTAGCCCGCCAGGCTCCTCTGTCCATAGGGATTCTCCAGGCAAGAATACTGGAGTGAATTGCCATTCCCTCCTCCAGGGGATCTTCCCAACCCAGGGACTGAACCCAGGTCTCCTGCACTGAAGGCAGATTCTTTATTGTCTGATCCACCAGGGAAGCTCAAGAATACTGGAGTGGGTAGCCTATCCCTTCTCCAGGAGATCTTCCCAACCCAGGAATTAAGCCAGGGTCTCATGCACTGCAGATAGATTCTTTATTTTTTGGTAGAGCTACTGTGCATGTATTACATGTAAGACATTGAGCCTGACACTGGGTACACCGCTAAGCTGGTAAATGGACACAGTTAAATAGGCTCTTCCATTACAGTGTGACAAGGGTTGTGAGATGGAGAGAACAGGAGGCCCAAACTAGATGCGTTTATTCCAGGGTTGGGGACACGGGCGGGGCTACTCAGAGAGAGTTCCTTCTGAGCGGGGATGAGAAGGTGGAAAAGTTTCACTGGCTGCAGGAATAGCTCGTGCAGGGGTCTGGAGGTGAGAGGGCAGTTCAGAGGGGGTGGGAATGGAGAGCCGTGTGTGCGTGTGAAGCTGGTAGAGCAGCACATCGGGGTGTTGAGGGAGGATGCAGGGACCGTGTCACAAGGAGGGCTGTAAACCAGTCCATGAGCGTGTACTTTGTTGTCAGGACAAACATGTGCGTAGACATGTGTTGTAGAAACATCACTGTAGTCCTCGCATGCACAGTGGGTGACTAGTCCTACGGGGGTCTGAGGCATTTGCAGTGGGGGTCTGACTAGTTCTATGGGGATCCGAGGTGTCTGAGGTCTCTGATGAGGGTATCCTTTTCCCCAGACACAACATCTAATGCATTCTTTGATTTTTATCTTTTCCTCCAAGAATGCCCTCTGTGCTCCATTTATTTCATTTCTGCATGTAATGAAATAGAATTTCAGTAAGAGCCCATCTAAACATGCTCACAGCCAAGACTTAAGGGCATAACAAGAGTGTTGATACCCAAGGCCTAAGACTGTGGACGATAGTAAGCAAAGGAAACGTTAAGATTTGCCTTGGCAGAGTGATTTAAGCGGCTGTATTGTCAGGTCCTGCCACTTTACCAGTAGAAAATATTAAAATCCTGGCTTGTGAGCTGTAAGCCAGCACACGTTGGGAGAGGACACTGGAGTCAGAGACTTAAGATCCAAGTTGAAGTTCATTGTTGTTGTTGTTGTTGTTCAGTTGCTCAGTCCTGTCCGACTCTTTGTGACCCCATAGACTGCAGCACCCCAGGCTTCCCTGCCCATCACCATCTCCTGGAGTTTGATCAAACTCATGTCCATTGAGTTGTTGATGCTCCAACCATCTTGTCCTCTGTCGTCCCCTTCTCCTCCACCTTCAATCTTTCCCAGCATCAGGGTCTTTTCCAATGAGTCAGTTCTTCACATCAGATGGCCAAAGTATTGGAGCTTCAGCTTCAGCATCAGTCCTTCCAATGAATATTCAGGATTGATTTCCTTTAGAATTGATTGGTTTGATATCTTTGCAGTCCAAGGGACTCTCAGGAATCTTCTCCAATACACAGTTCAAAAGCATCAATTCTTCAGCTCTCAGCTTTCTTTATGGTCCAACTCTCACATCCATACATAACTCCTGGAAAAACTATAGCTTTGACTATACAGACCTTTATCGGCAAAGTAATGTCTCTACTTTTAATATGCTATCTAGGTTGGTCATAGCTTTTCTTCCAAGGAGCAGGCATCTTTTAATGAAGTTCATCCTGCCACTTAATAGCTTAGATGGCTTAGAAGTCATCCCATTTTTCCATCTCAAAACTTTGTGTTACTCTTACAACCCAACATGTGGTGGGGGCTCACTGACAAATGCATAGCATTCTGCAGATATTTATTGGATGAATGGAAATGGGTAATATTGGAGAAGCTCTGGACTCTCTAGGCTATAGTCTCCTCATCTGTAAAATGAGGAGGTTGGGGTAGATGTTTCTGAGCCCTTTCTACCTCACATAATCTACAATTCCTTGATGCTTGCCTATTTCGGAAGTTCATACTGGCCAACTGTGCTAAAGACAGGAAAAAATGGTTTGCTATCTAATAAAGCCAAAGGACAAGGAATAAAAGATTTCTGAGAGAAGAAACCCTAGTGATTCTCTGGCCTGACTCAAGTTGCTCTCATCGCCAAAGCCAGGTGATGAGAAGAGTGCTTGCTTGCTGCTGTCTCTGGCTTCACTTGACTTCTGTAGTGAAGACTGGTCTCAGAGGATGCAGCTGGCAGCAGCTCTCCTGTAAGACCACTTTGCACTATGGAAAAGAGCTGCTTTATCCTTTTATGTTATCTCAGGAACACTGTTGCTGCACTGTTCATGCAAAAAAACCTTCATGTTTCTTCTCGAATAAGGACTCAAAGAGAGGCGATTCTGAGCACAGAAAATCTGATATCCGATATTGAATAAAGGTTCCCTCTGGCTTTCTGAAAGGTGACTTGACTTGGAATTTAAAAACCACTGGGAATTATCCCCCTCTCTGCAGCACTTCTGATGTATATACATTCTATCCTTGCTGTATTTAAAGACTTTGTTCTTTCTTATCATGTAGAGATTGGCATTACTCAGTATTTAATGACTCAGCTGATTGGCCTTTACTATAGTGAGGTAGCTAAAAATAGCCACAGGGGGAACAGTTCCAAAGAGAGGAGAATGGAATGACTTGAATATGCCCTGATCACAGCTGAAATATCTCTTGAGCACACTGAGTATCTCCTATCCTGTTGGGACCTGAGACCTGAGGTTTTCTGTATTATTCATAGACTCTTTTTTGGTGCTTCAGAGAGGGCCAACTGTGATGTTGATCACATAGGACCATCCAGATTCCTGTCCTAGAGCACAACCCTCAAACCTTAGGAGATAAAGCTACTTAGGAGTCAGCTGCTCGAGATGGCGTGAAATGATCAGAGAACCCAGTTTCAGCATCTTTGTCTCTGGGAGTCTGGGATGACCTCTCAGGAGGTCGCTTCTACAGCATGCAGCCACCTGTTACAGACTTTCCTTTGTTGTCTGTCTCTTAGCTTGGGCTTCACATTCCCAGGGAATAGAAAACTATTTCCTCACTTCCATTGTATGCTGTCTACCACATAGTAAGTACACAAAATAATTTCCCATGAAGGGTAGAGATCTTTTAATAATTACATTTTAATTGCTATCTGCTTGATTTGATTGCAAATTCCATGAAAGAAAGACTTCATTAAAAAAACAAAAACACTGTATTAGGAGAATGCTGGCTGCTAGTCAGCGCTTAATACTTATTTACTGAATGACTGAGTGAAGGAGTGAGTCAGTGAATGAATGAATATACATTAACCAAATAACCCCCTCAAAAAACAAAAACCCCAGCTTTAAAGGGAAGAAGGTAACCAGATTGGTTACCTAATAATTTAACACTCAAAATCCACCGCCCAGAACAAATAAATTTTGCTAAAAAGCACTGTTAAATTAGTCCATCTACTTCTTTATTCTGAATCATTAATCCATTTGGTATGCATGAGTATATTTTAAGAATTCTGGCACTAAAACCATTCCAGCATCTATACTTGAAAGAAAAACGGGCCTCCTGAGGTATAGTTGACATATAATCAACTGCACATTTTAAAAAGGTATAATTTGATGTTTTGATATATGTAGACACTAGGGAAACCATTACACAAGATAACAAACATATTCATTCACTCCCGAAAGTTTCCTTGTGTCCCATTGTAGTCGCTCCTTCCCCTTCGGCTCCCACAGATCTGCCTTCTATCACTCTACGTTAGCTTCCGTTTCCTAGAATTTTATATAAATGGAGTTATACAGTATGTTCTCATTTCTGTTTGGCTTCCTTCAGTCACACAATTATTTTTAGACTAATCCAGGTTGCAGTACGTAAAAAGAGTTTATTCTTGCTTTGCTTAGAAATATCCCATTGTATGATTATACCTCTGTTGAATGATTCAGCTGCTGTGGGATATTTGGGGAGCTTCCAGTTTGGGGCTATAACAAATTAGGCTTCTATAGACATTCATGTGAAAGCCTTTGCATGCACAAGGGTTTTCATTGCTCTTAGAAAATACCAGGGATGGAATTGTTGGGTGATTTGACAGGTGGGTGTTTAACATTTTAAGAGAGTTCCAAGTTATGGTAGCATTTTGCATTCCCACCAGCAGTGTGTGAGAGTTCTGGCCTTTCACATCCTTTCCAAGACTTGGTGTGATGGGTCATTTTAATCTTAGTCATTCTGATAGGTATGTAGTGGTATCTGTTGTAGTTTTCCTTTTGTTTTCCCTAAGGACTGATGATATTGGACAACTTTTCATGTGCTTATATATCATCCATATAATCTTTTTATTTATTTATAAGTAATCTATTTATTTATTTATTGTTTGCTTTCTATTAGTGACTTTCAAGAGATTTTTGTATATTTTGGATACCAATTCTTTACCAAGTGTAAGACTTGCAAACTGTTTCTCATAGTTTGTGGCTTGTCCTTTCAACAGTGTCTTTTGAAGAGTAGACATTTTGAATTTTTAATTAAGTCCAGCATATCACTCTGTTCCTTTATGGACTGTGCTTTTGATGTCACACTGGAGAAATCATTGTCTAACCCAATGTCAGGAAGGCTTTCTCCTATGTCTTCTTGAAGTTTCATAGTTTTAGGCTTTATATTTAGGTCTGTGATCCATTTTGAATTAATATTATGTATTGTTCAAGGCATGGATCAAAGTTATCCATTTTATATGGATATTCAATGGTTCCATACCGTTGGTGGTAAAGACTACCCTTCATCCACTGAATTGCCTTCGTAACATGTAGAAAATCATTTGTCTGTACATTATTACTATAGCCTAACTATAAGTTTTGACATTTGGCAGTGTAAGTGGTACAGCTTTATTCTTTTTAAAAGTTATTTTGGCTGCATTAGTTCTTTTGCATTTCCATATGACTTTTAGAATATAATCAATTTCTATTATAAGAAGCCTGCTGAGAGATTAGGGAGAATTGACATCTTAACCATAATGAGGCTTCTGACCAGTGGACACAGTATATCTTTCTATTTATTTAGGTCTTTAATTTTTCCAGCAGTGTTTTATAGATCTCAGAGTATGGGACTTTCACATCTTTTGTCAGATTTATGCCTAAGTATTTCAAGTATCGTATTTTTTATAATATTGTAAATGGTATTTAAAATTTGGTATTTCTAGTTATTTATTAACAGAAATATGACTGATTTCTATATATTGATTTTGGATGTTTGCAATCTTGTTAAACTCATTTATTCATTTTAGTATAATTTTGGGGGATTCAGTCAGACTTTCTGAATAGAAGATCGTGTCATATATGAATAAGAACAGTTTCAATTATTTATTTCCGACTGAGATCACTGTTATTTTCTCTTTGTCTTTTGGCTAGAACAAAAAGCCTAGTGGTGAGAATGGACATTCTTTATTTTTTTCTGCTTATGGAGAGAAGATAGTCAGTCTTCAAGTTTGAACTCGAAACATTTGCAGACAAATACCAATTGTGCTCTGCAGTTCAAGGAGAGCCCCAAACATATACATTTGTCCATTTCTGATGAAGATTTCTATGGAATGTGGAATATCATTATACAAAAATTAGAGTCAGCAGCTGACACTAAACCAGATAATGAGAAACAGAATTTAAGCAGGATAATACTCCCCTCAAAAACAGGGGCTAGGAGCCTAATAAGAAAGGATCACAGATTAATATCAGATTCGCACTTTCAACTATACATAACTTGATAATGTTGGGGTGATTTTCAGTAAAAACTCTATAGGGCTTCACAGGTTGTTACCGTCCTATTGGTCCGCTGCCTGCGCTGCGCTGGTGGGGAAGGAGGTTGAAAGCAGCTCTGGCTTTGCCTTCGTGCGGTGGTGCCCTGGGGCTGGCTCCCCCAGGCTCTCCAGGCCCATTGTGCTCATCTCGTCCCAACTCGCATTCAGTGATGTCACCTTGTCAGCTGGACACCAACCACGGTGGGAAACTTTACACTAGGGAAACTTGGCAAATGCTACAAATCAGAGAGCTGGTTCTTAGACATTTGTCAGCATACTACTGTCTAGCTGGCATTTATCAGCACACCACTGTGTAATCAGTACCCTGAATATAATTGGTACTGATATACGAATATATTCACATAAAGTACAATTCCTTGAATCTAAGAGTAGGACACCACATGATTTCATGTATATCTAAGAAAGATAAGAAAGAAAGATAAAATGCTATCATTGTAATTTTGAGATTCCATTGGTAGAGTGGAAAAAAATCTCATCCTATTTTCAGCTAGGCTAAAATGTAAGAAACCCTGAACTATTGCAGTGAAGAGATACAGCACTACTAAAATTCATCACAGAGGAAACACTATATAGTTTGTTTTATTTTATGCATTAGCCATTCACATAAAGTGCTTGGCTCTCATTATAAAGTGCTGCTAAAAACAAAAGAATACAATAATGTTTTTGGAGTTTAACTAAAGCATTAGAACTTGATAAGCATATAGCTGCTTCACTTCATTGTACAGCAGAAACTAAACACACTATTGTAAAGCCATTATGTTCCAATAAAAAATACAATAAAATAAGGGAAAAAAAGATTTTGAAGCCTTGTGTAGGCAAAGAACCAAATATGCGGCCCTCTTTAACCTATGCTTACAAAGCGCTTGCTGCTTTTTATTGATACAGTTTGTTTATGCCTTCATTTATCTGTCTCAACTAGATGATGTTATGCTTCAGAGCAGAACTTTGTGTGTCTTACTACCCTTTACATTCTCAATATTGAAGTAGTTGTTGAGCTCATTCAAGGGATGAAGAAATGTCAACTGAAAAGCAAAACAAAACAACAACGCTGTCTGTCTATCCTGATTCCTAAAGGAGGCATACTCATGTTTGGGAGTAGTTCACACACAGAGATGCCGAATGAAGGTTTATTTTAACAGATGTTTCGTTATGACTTATAAATCAGATATATTGTTGAGTAACCTCTCTTCTTCTGACCATCTCACCAAAGAGGCTAGCCCCTAGTTGGATATTTCTGAGAGTGAAATTGAGCATGAAGATGGTTAATGCCTGATCATATCAAATGGGCCACTGGCCTGGGGTGGCTTTCAAGCATTGTAACATAGATAGACTTGCCTTTTCTCGCTCTTCCTTTAAGGACTGAATACAGGTCAGAATCTCGTTAGCCTCTGTGTGCCTAGGTGCTTAACAGGCTATGAGGAAGCAAGTCTTCAGGGGTCTTCTCAGGCAGCCTGGTTCAGTATGTGAGAAGCTGACCATTCCTGCGAGGTACCAGCCAAGCACATCACTCAATAGCTCCATTTGGACACGGTGGCTTCTTTCCTTTTCTTTTTCCAGAAGCTGAAAATATTCCCTGATAGCTCAACAGAGAAGAATAAATTGTCCCCATGTATTTACACAGAGGAAAAAGATTTTCCTCATTGTATTTGCAATTCCGTCTCATGCGATGACCTCCATTCTCATAATCCTTCATGGAGTATCGTGATGTAAAAAGCTTTCTCTCCCTGCTGTTTCTGTTAAAAGGTTTTCTGGTGCGGTTCTTGGAAAGTCAAATTCTGCATTTAAATGTTGTATTTTCGCAATATAATATAAAAGAGGCCATACTTCTGGCATGTTTTTCTTCCTGGGAGAGTAGAAGGTAATTCCACCCTTCTGCATATATTGTTAACCAAGCCATGAGAGTGTACAGCAGCTTTAATAGCAAAGCAATTGTGATTACATCTTGCTCGTAATTACATTTATTTGCTCACATATGTTGAAAAGGCAAGCATTAGCCCGACCGGATGGGTATGTGTTTGTGCAAGGAAAATCATCCAGCAGATTGGCAGTGAGGAAAACCGCTTTCAGCCACTTAGGTCTCTCCTGTCACGGACACTTGCAAAAACTGTCAGGGTTTACTTAGTTTTTGCTTTGATGCTTCTAAAATTGATTGCATTTGGAAAGCAGGTGAATTTATTATGGGTGATGGATTTGCATCAAAGTAATCAAAATATTAGGGGTTGCCTGTAACAAGATACACGTCTGTGGTCCAAAAGAGAAGGAAGTTGAGAAGTGCCATGGTTCAAAACAGCTTTAGAAATGGTCCCTGTCCCTTCTGGGGAAAGGCGGTATGCAGCTCCTCAGGGAACTTAGAGGGCTGTAGGAGGGCTGTGTGTGTGAAAGAATTTTAGGTCTGCAGCACTGAACTGTCCCTTTCCAATGGTGGACATGGCACTGGATTTTTGTGAGACGGATGAGCTTGGCCAGGCCACCTATAACTCAAAGACTTTGAGGAAGCTAGTTTATTCCTCTTTGCCTTCATTTGTCTGTCTCTAGAATGCGTATAGCGATACTGAGCTTATTGGGCTGTTTTCTTATTTTTATACTCACTGAACTATAAATTAGTTCCTCACTGTTTGGGCCATTGCTGTACCCTCAGAAGTTGGCACAATTCCTGGAACATCATGCTTACCCAGTAAACTTTTGTTTTTTAAATAAATGAATGTAAATTACTCAATACAGGCACAACTCAACAAACAGAGTCATATTTACTGTTGCTGGAATAAACTGCCAAACTTTACTATCTCATAGTCCTGGAGGTCGGAAATGCTAAAGTTCAAGGTGTCTGAGGGCTGTGGTCCTTCTAGGGACTTGAGGGGAGAATCCATTCCTTGCCTTTTCCAGCTTCTGGAAGCTGCCTGCATTCCTTGGCCCAGGGTCCCTTCCTCTGACTTCAGAGCCAGGCTGTATGGTGTCATCCACTCTCTCCCTGGCGTTGACATCCCACGTCTCTCTTATAAGTATCCTGCGATGGCACTGGGTCCACTGCATGATGCAAGGTGGTCTCCCCCCCTCAGGGTCCTGAACCCAATCACATTTGCAAAGTCCCCGTCTGTGATCTGAGGGAGCATCCTCACAGATTCTGGGGTGAGGATATGGGCAGCCGTGGGGCAGTCTTGATTCTGTCTACCGCATCTCTGTTATGGAATAAAGCCCTCCCTATTCAGTATCACCATATCTTTTCATTACCTGTTTGAAAGCTCCTCTTGAAGACTTTCAAACAAGTCATAGTCATAGTTCTGGATTCTTCTTGCCTCCTTGATGATGGTCCAAGGATTCTAGACACCAGCAATGTCCCTTTAGGCCTCACTGGGTGGTGACTTATCTCTCTTGCTTTTGGAGTTAGAAGAGCATGTGTTTGGTTAAGTAAGTCTCTCTCAGCAACTAGCAGAGGGTCTGGCACTTAAATAAACGATCATGGAATGAATAGCTCAGTGTTGAAACAGTAACAGTCTACCTTCTAGGATCACTTCTTAAGAGGAGGGATGGCTTATAGAAAATTCTTTGTAACCAGCAGAAAAGCAGCACTTAGCTGAGCTGATGCACTGAACATATATCTCCCAGACTCACTTATCAATAAAGTGTTGTTGAGATTCAGGTGCCTCTTTTCCCTTGGGCTGAGAAATTTTCAAATACAGGGATAGAGACTTCAAGGCCTGAAACTTGTTTGGTTTTGCCAAAAACTGTGACATAGAATTGAACTGTGTGAATAATCAAATAATTCATGGAGAAGCCAAGATCTCATACATGTTTTGGGCTGAGAGAGGGTTAAAGGGTCCTCCAGTTTAACCTTTTATCCACTATGTAGAGTTCTTTGGACCATGTGGTCTATAAATAAGCCAGTGAAATCCTTTTATGACATCAGATTAGATGAGTTTTCTACCTTTGGCACATGTGGTGGGAAGTTCTCTCTTACACTGAGAGAGTTCTCAAAATGATCTCCCTACGGGGGCTGCCCATTCTCACGTCCTCTGTGTCATACGTCGCCTCCTCTTCAGCGCCTTCCATAGATTTCTCACCCCAGACTCATGCCTGCCTCCTTTTCTCTCTTCTCCTATCTATTCCTTGTGATTCCTGTGGTTTCCGTAGTGCCATATTGCAAGGGGTTATTCGGTGTCTCTTCTAACAGACTCCACATTTCTTAAAAGCAGGTTTGTTGTATCTCTGAGTCACAGAGCTTAGCAGAGTGCAAGATTTATAGCATCAAGAGAGTCAAGTTTTGTTGAATTAAGGCTACAGGTAATTGAGCCTAATGGACCGAGCCCAGGACACCCAGTAAAGAGAATCAGGGTTGGAGTCTGCCCCGGCTGCTTTTGAACCATGTGGACTGGGCAAGGCAATTCTCCTCTCCAAGTCACAGATTCCTGTGTCTTAATGGCAACCACTTGGGGCTGTTTTGAGGATAAAATGTGTGAATTATGGGAGTGTATTATGCAAATACAGAGGGTTGTCTCAGTGCCCTTGAAGCCACATAGAGCAGACCTCATCCTCTTCTGCTTGGCAGCCCTTCAAATATTCAAGGGAAGAGATCTCACACTCCATATCCCAAGCTGACAATGTATATAATAACTAACTGGGAGATGTCCAAAATTAAAGCTCTGGGCTTCAGCTATCTCTCTGCTGCTTATTAGCTGTGCGACCTTGAGAAATTAACTTCTCTATGCCTCAGTTTCTCCATCTGTGAAAAGAGGGTAAAGACAGAACTCGATTCTCAAGGTTGATGAAGTATTGGGTAAGACATTGCTCATCAAAGCTTCAGTCAGTACCTGGCACGTAGTTGTCAATCAGCCAATTATTACTGCGTGACTCTCATTGTTTCCCTGCAACCTTAATGTCCTTAGTTCCTTCCACAATATGAACTGTCTTCCCCCACAGGCATTATTCTCTGAGAATGGCAAATAAATTCTGTCTATTCTTTCAGCTGCAGTTGGTTCATAATGACTGGCTTGAACTTTATGTTAAGGAGGATTCTGAGGCCCTGTGGTGTGGGCTCAGTAGGAAAGAATGTGAAAATAACCTACTTGTCCTTTCCGACAATGGAGAAATGCTAACATCCATGCCCTAAATATGCCGATGTTGCATCTCTTTACAATCCTAGGTAAATTGAGTCTAAATTCCTTGTTTTATCGCATATGTCAGACCATATGTCAAGTCAGGTTCCCCAAAGGTCAGTCTGGAAAATATAAAAGGTAAGAAGTACCAGCTGAACTCCTGCCAAGTGCCAGGCACTCTTTTAGGTATTGTTTATACAGAAGTGAACACATTTTGCTTGTTAATGGTGTTTACCTTCTCATGAGGCAACAGAGAATCAACTAAGGAAATAAATTTGAAGGTGATTTCAAATAGTTATAGGTACTGAGTGAAAATCAAAGCTAGCTCTTTTGATAGTAACTGGGGAACAGGGGAGTGGTGTGTCATTTAAACGGAACAGTTAGGAGGGATTTCTCAAGTGGTGACATCTGAGTTCGGATGTGAGTGGAGAGGATCTAGTTGTTCGCTGCTGTTAAAACAAATTACCACAAACTCGATGGCTTAAAACTACACAGATCGATGTATCTTACTGTCCCGTAGGGCACTGATCTGCACTAATCTCTCTGGGCCCAAGTCAAGGTGTCAGCAGGACTGTGTTCCCTGTGGACGCTCTGGTGGAGAATCTATTTCCTTGCCTCTCCTGGCTTCTAGAGGTGTCCCACATCCTGTGGTTTGTGGCCCCTTCCCCATCTTTAAAGCTAGCAGTGGTGGGTCTAGTCCATCTTGAGTCTATGTCCCTGCCTTTTCTGCCTCTCTCTTCCACTTTTAAGGACTCTTGTGGTTACACTGAACCCTTTTGAATAATCCAGGATAATCTCCTTCTCGAGGTCTTTCACTTATTCACACTTGCAAAGTCCCTTTGGTCATGAAAAGTAGCATGTTCACAGATTCCAGCACCCAGGAATGAGGATGCAGACCTCTACCACAGACCTCTACACACAGTATTTGTGGTAGAGGTCGCCAGGCTGTGGTACCAGAGAGAAGAAGGGCTCCCAGGTGGGAAATATGTGGCATGTTTAGAGGAAGAGAGAAACCCAGTATGCCTGTGGTCTTCTGAGCACAGAGAGGGCAGAAGATAAAAGTCATGCTTGTTTCTATTTATTGAGGAACTGCTATGTGTCTGTAACTTGGTGAACACTTTCTATATATTATTTCATAGATTCTCATGATCACCTGATGAGAAAGGTGTTATTATTCAGTTCCTTTGAACTGTTCAGAAATTGGTAGCTCAGCAGTTAAGATATACAGCTAAGACCATAGAACGAACACACGATGACGGCAAAGTATGATAGCAAGCCATCTATGTATGAGTCTCTGTTCTTGACCATCATGCTTTTCTGCTTCCAACACCCATGAAGCAACTGCTTGGGAGCAGATCCAAGTGTAAGCTCAGAGAGGGTGGTCCATGACCACCCTCTGGTGAGCCTGGCTAACCTTGACTGCTGCTTCTTAAATTTTCTTTGAAACCATCCTTACTAACTTGGAGCTCCAGGGATATTTTCCTGAGAAACAACAATCAGTTGAGAAGAGAATAGTGGCTAATAGTGGGAGCTGACCTGACGTTAAGAGCCAGACCTTTGTAATTCTGAGAGCTGGCCTGGCACTCACAGCGAGGCCATGGCATTTTCCCACTGCATGTGAACAATTCTATGGGACACCAACATCAGACAAGGCTACTTTGTGCCCATGATAGAATAAGGCAAAAACGAGATCACCCTGCAATTATGCCTAGAAACAGACAAAACATGAACACTGTCCACCCACAAAATGCCAACCATCTTGCTTTCCCAGCCAGTAGGCGTGACTGCAGCTTCCTTACCAATCATAGCTCTAGCGTTACTCTTGTCTGTCCCCCAAGATGATAAGATTTATTGATATACAATCAGGGAATAACCACAGCTTTCTCACAGTGCCCAACCTAGACCAAATCCCTGTCTTTTTGGATCTACTTCATAAGCACATAAAACAAGCCCAACCGAATCTTAGAAGTTGTTCTAGCACTTTCTGTTAAGATCATACATGGCTTCCTATGGTGTGGGTTCTCCCTTGTTCCAACAAGCCAATAAACCAATCTTGGTGTCACAGGTGTGTCCTGGGTGATTCTAGCTGATAGGCATTGTCCATAGAGAAACACACAGGCATACAGCTGTCCATACATGCCTAATCTTCTGCTCTGGACTGCTGGGGTCTGAGAAAGATTAGGTGCGGTCTTATCATGAAAGAGACAGCTTGATGATAAACTCTAAAGAACAAGGTACGCAGAGTACTCAGAGACAGGGATAAATAGAAGGGACATACTACTCAGGGTTCAGTTCCTGACCTGCCTGTGTAAGTGAGTGTAAAATATAGAAACATGGAAATCAAGTGAAATAGTCCGGGGAAAGAACATAGCATAAGAGGGGCCACGTAATAAATATAAGATAAATGTTGACTACTTATTATATTGTTTCCAAATAAAAAAGAGATTTGCTGGAGATGATATTAATATAACAAGGGGTACCATTCTGGAGGAGGGGGACTTAAAAGGGACACTGGTGATGGAAATGTTCTGTCTTGTTAGGCGTGGTGGTTATACAGGGATATGCACTTATACAAACTCCACTCTGCATGTAAGATCTGTCAGTTTCACTGTATGTAAGTTATAACTTAGTGAAGTAGTTCACACTTAACAAAGAGCCTTGAAGGCAAGGTGAGACTAGGCAAGTCAATACAGATCAGTACAGATGGAGGAGGCACGGCAGGCTTCCAGAATGGCGTTAGAAGTTCTCAGTGACCAGCAGAAACAGGCAAGCATGTCCCTAAGTCTTCCAGCCAGGCTCCTGAGCCCCTCGCCAGGTCCGCGAGCCCCTCGCCGGTTCCGCGAGCCCCTCGCCGGTTCCACAAGCCCCTCGCCAGTTCTGAGAGCCCCTTGCCAGTTCTGCGAGCCCCTCGCCGGTTCCGCGAGCATGGCAAATTCTACAGGCTGTGGCCCTCATATCAGGTGATTACCATTCAGCAAGTGGGTCTTCAGAAAAAGCAAAAGTCCTATTTTTTGCTGAAATTATTTAGTGAAAGCACATCAAAAGCACAAATATAGTTTTGGACTGAGACTGCCTGGATTCGCATCTTTGCTTCTCTGGTTTTGTTACCTTGGGGAGTTCTCTTCACATTCTGCAACTTCCTGTATCCCCTGCCATAAAGGATGAATACAGTGCCTTTTAGCACTGCTGTATTATTGAAGGAGAGAACGGGTGTATAGTGTTTAGCATATTGGGCATATGAGAGCACTATTTTAAGTCACTTGCAGTGACAGTGGTTGTGATGGAGGAGGCGGAGGTGGTGGTGAGGAGGGGGCATTGGTGGAGGTGACGCTGGTGCTGGTGGTGATGGAGGCGGTGATGACGGTGGTGGTGATGGTTGGAAAGGTGGAGGAAGCAATGAAACTTAAATAGCAATATGTGCACTGACCCTTCGTCCCCAAATATAAATCAAACCACATTTTCACTCAGCTGAAAACTGAGAAGTTTCTCTCTCCAAGCTGACTACCCTTCAAGCTTTGTCTTCTGTTGCTCTGGTCCCCTGTGTTGCCCGCATATAGCATAGATTGAGGTGGCAACAAAGAAAGGAAGGGTGTTCACAGTGAAGAGAGGGAGGGCAAAGCCTGGGGCTTCAGCCCGCTTCTTGTGAACACCATTGATATCTGCACCTTCTGGCCCTGCCTAAGCTCAGGCGTGGTTTCTTACCCTCTTGGGGGTGCCCTATTCCTTCTGAGTGCAAGGAACTCTGGACAGAGCCCATACTTGCACCACCAGAAATAGCAACATCAGTGTCAGCTCGAGCTGAATGAGGATTTGCAGCAAATGGTGATGCTGCTGTGCGGTAGACCCCAACTTTATTCACACAGTGCAGAAGCAAGCCACATCCTGTGATCGGTCCTCTATATTTTCTTCCTCTAGAATATAATAAATTAAACATAGAATGAAATGCAAAAAGGTTACATTGAGACATATACTATTTGAGGGTTTAATTCATTTTTCTAGTGTATAAGACACAAGGCTATTAAATTTTTAAAGCAGTGATCTCCTAAACTCTCTACTTTATGAGGGCTTTCTTCATAAAGATAAATGGTTTCCTTGCCAAATCAAATGCAGATTTGAAACAAATTAAGTTAATGTTCAATGATACAAGGTAGAATGAATGGGGGAGCTGTTTTATTTTGCATTGTAATAACCGTACACACCTAAATCAATAGCTGTGGAAAAAAGGCAATAATATCACGTAACTGCAGGAAATGAAATATAGTGGCCAAGCGGGGGGGAACAGGCTGCAAAAAGAAAGGGTTTGTATTGGAATAATGACATTTCATTAAACAGGGAAGGAGGACTATTGAAGAGAAGTCCATAGCAGTAAATTCTGTTTCTTATAATAACACTTGAGCCGAGTTGAAGTTGGCTGGGTATTGTGATAAAGGATAATGCTGTCGTCCTTCTGTGCATGGGGCTATAATTTTAGGTTTAAAGAAAACCTAGATATTAAAGAACCAGTGCATGTTTTCAGAGGGCGTCCTCATTCTTCTCATCTTTTGCTTAATTTAGTACAAGGTCCAATAATCTGTCTGAAAGATTGCAAGAGGAAGGTAGCCTGAGGGTTTTTTTTTTTTTTTCTGGTAATTGCTCTTGAATGAAAGTCAACAGGTTTTTTTCTTCTCTCCTTCCTTCTTTCTTTTCTTCCTCCCTCCCTCCCTTTCTTTAGTTCATAGTAGGCAGAGCAGGGACAGAGGGATTTGCTATTAATGAAAGCTGCTTTTCAACCGTTATTAGAGAAGGAGAAAGAGAGAGGGGAGAGAGAGAGAGACATGCTCCATGCTGATATTTTTGATCATATACCTCTCTACCCATAGTCTCTAGAGTAGCTGCCAAGGAACTATCCTAGATGACCTAAACACCCTTGCAGAGGCGGAGGCCTGACTCAGGGATATCATGGTCTGAAACCATTTTGAGTAAACCTTATCACCTCAGTCTTGCCCCGAGAGAGATGGTACAAGGCCCCCTCAGCTGCAGCCACGAGTGGTGTGTTCTTGGATTGCCCCCGTACTTTGAAATCAGCCTTTGTTGCTATTGTCTAGTTGCTAAATCATGTCCGACTCTTTGCAACCCCATGGACTGTAGCCAGGCTGCCCTGTCCATGGAATCTTCAGGCAAGAAGACTGGAGTGGCTGCCACTTAAAACTGGGGAGGAGCTTTTTTTGTTTCTCCTTGGATATCTTTCTGCCCTCTTCACTGAAGGAGACAGATGCACCTTTTCTATCTGGTACCTGTGTGCCCACCTCGAACTGGGCCTATAGAGACGCTGGCAGGAAAAGCATCTCATTAGAGGGGCTGCCTTCTCCAGAAAGGCTTCCTTGTCCTCCCCAGCTGGATGAACTTGTGGCCTCTGTTGACAGTGCAGCTTTGGCATGGGAAGATAGTACACTGTGCATTTTACTGTGTTATCCCCAGAAATTCTGCCTGTGTAATGGAAGGTACAATTGTACTCATCTCACACGCTACCAAAGTAATGCTCAAAATTCTCCAAGCCAGTCTTCAACAGTACGTGAACCGTGAACTTCCAGATGTTCAAGCTGGATTTAGAAAAGGCAGAGGAACCAGAGATCAAATTGCCAACATCTGTTGGATCATTGAAAAAGCAAGAGAGTTCCAGAAAAACATCTACTTCTGCTTTATTGACTATGTCAAAGCCTTTGACTGTGTGGATCACAACAAACTGTGGAAAATTCTTAGAGATGGGAATAGCAGACCACCTCACCTGCTTCCTGAGAAATCTGTAGGCAGGTCAGGAAGCAACAGTTAGAACTGGACATGGAACAACAGACTGGTTCCAAATTGGGAAAGGAGTACATCAAGGCTGTATATTGTCACCCTGCTTATTTAACTTATATGCAGAGTACATCATGCGAAATGCCAGGCTGGATGAAACTCAAGCTGGAATCAAGATTGCTGGGAGAAATATCAATAACTTCAGATACACAGATAACACCACCCTTATAGAAGAAAGCAAAGAATAACTAAAGAGCCTCTTGATGAAATGAAAGAGGAGAGTGAAAAAATTGGCTTAAAATTCAACATTCAAAAATCTAATATCATGGCATCCGGTCCCATCATTTCATGGCAAATAGATGGGGAAACAGTGGAAACAGTGACAGACTTTATATTTTTGGTCTCCAAAATCACTGCAGATGGTGGCTGCAGCCATGAAATTAAAAGACGCTTACTCCTTGGAAGAAAAGCCATGACCAACCTGGACAGCATATTCAAAAGCAGAGACATTACTTTGCTGTCAAAGGTCCGTCTAGTCAAGGCTATGGTTTTCCAGTGGTCATGTATGTATGTGAGAGTTGGACCATAAAGAAAGCTGAGTACTGAAGAACTGATGCTTTTGAACTGTGGTATTGAAGAAGACTCTTGAGAGTCCCTTGGACTGCAAGGAGATCCAACCAGTCAATCCTAAAGGAAATCAGTCCTGAATATTCATTGGAAGGCTGATGCTGAAGCTGAAACTCGAATACTTTGGCCACCTGATGTGAAGAGCTGACTCATTGGAAAAGACCCTGATGCTGGGAAAGACTGAAGGCAGGAGGAGAAGGGGACGACAGAGGATGAGATGGTTGGATGGAATCACTGACTCAATTAGACATGAGTTTGAGTAAACTCCGGTAGCTGATGATGGACAGGGAAGCCTGACATGCTGCAGTCATGGGGTCGCAAAGAGTCGGACGTGACTGAGCAACTGAACTAAACACACAGGTTCTGGAAGATAAACCACCCAAGTACAAACAGGATCTGTGATCCTAGTAGCACTGCAGTCTTGAGGAGTTCCCTTAAACTCTCTCTCCCTCAGCCTCCTCATCTGTAAAACGGTACCCAGCCCTCAGGGATGTTGTCAGGATGAGGTGAGAGGTTACACACGCAGCAGTTAGCAATCCGGCATGCAGAATGTCCGATAACCAAGGACGTAAACAGAGCATATTTAATTAACCACTGCGCCGGGCTCCTGGAATTCAGTTGCACAGTCCTGCTCCTGTATACCCAGATACTCCCCGCAGTGCCAGTCCTGAGAACCGCCTGAAGCCCCCGGCCCTGAAAGGACTGGCAGGGGCCGGACTGGCAGGGGAACATGCAGCAGGAGCCTGGCCCCAACAAGAGTAGACGAGGCTGTTCAGCCCAGTGCCCAGGGCGAGGCAGGGCATAGGACCCAGAGCAAGCGCAACACGAGGAAGCCTGAGGGCAGATTCAGTTTCCGGGCACAAGTCTATGGGGCCACCTCGGAGAAAGTGTCCTTGCAAACTCTGCAGTGGCCTGCAGCTAGGGAGGGTGTATGCACGACATGTTGCCCCAGGTGCCGTTTACCCTTGCCTCCCTGCTGCCCCAACGGGTGGAGAAGTCTTTTCCATTCCGTGTTGGTATGGCATTGCTTGGGTCTGTGCTGGGCGGGGTGGTTCTCTAACTCCCCCAGTCTTCTCACCTGCCCACCCAAAGTCTTAGCTCCTCAGCACATTTGTGTCTGACGCAACATGTATTGATCTAGCTCAGCATGCGACACGAAGCCCCTACCTGCTTTCTATCAAAAATCTACCACCTCCTAGCTGTGCGGCCACAGGAAAATAAACTGGCCTCTCTGAACCTCTGTTTTCTTATGAATTAAGTGAAAATCAACATACTGAGGATCTGAGGATTAAGTTAGGCGATACATGCAGAAGATCTAATGCAGTACCTGGCAACTAACACATTGTTAACAAGTGCTGTGCGTGCGTGCTAAGTTGGGTCTGACTCTTTGTGACCCTATGGCCCGTAGTCCGCCAGGCTCCTCTGTCCATGGGATTCTCCAGGCAAGAATACTGGAGTGGGTTGTTGCACCCTCCTCCAGAGGATCTTCCCAACCCAGGGATCGAATTCGCATCTCTCATGTCTCCTGCACTGGCGGGCAGGTTCTTAACCACGCATCAGGTAAGCGAGAGGCCAGAATCCACCCTACTCGGGAGAGGATATCTCGTCCTCATTGTCCTTAACATGCTGTGTGTTCGACAGAAGGGCCTCTGCTCCTCACTTGATGGGCACACAGCTTAGGGCCTGGGATGTGAGCTCTGGAGCCAGACACATCCTGAGTGTGAGTATCAGTGCTGTCCCCTCGGTCTGTGGCACCTTGGGTGCCTCGCTCTCATCATCTGTAAAATAAGAAGGCAGTCTTCCTCACAGGGTCGGTGTGAGGGTGAAATGGACTAATGTGAGTGAAGGCCTTGACCAGAGCTTGACACTTAGGAAAGCGTTCAGAGCCCAACCATGAAAACAAGTACTGTTATTCAATACTTAGAACCACCACGTGAGAGTGATAAGAATAAGGATCGTCATTTTGGAGAGAAAGACCCCGATGCTCGGAAATGAAGCAAGGTGTCCCCCTCCACCACCAGGTCACACACTAAGACAGGGGCAGTTTTGGGTAAAACAAATGCACAGCCACGTTAACCCTCCATGGCCTCTCATCAGTGAGCCGCCTCTGCTCGCCCCGCTTTGCCATCCACTCCAGCTCTGAGTTCACGTGTTTTCCAGCGTCCGGGGTGTGTGCTGTCCTCCACATCTTCTGATGTGTCCCCTAGGCCTCAGCCTGTCGTTCCTTCCAGAAGTCTGCCCATGTCTCTGCCCCACCCTGGTCTGGATGGGGGCTCTCGCCTCACAACAGTGTCCGGGACTCCTGCGACCATGTTCCCCCTGCTCTACAAGCCCCTTCCTTTCAGAGACCATCCTGCTAACCATTCACTCTCTGATGGCTTGGCTGCTGAGCACCTGATAAACACTGCTGCTGCTGCTGCTGCTGCTGCTAAGTCGCTTCAGTCGTGTCCAACTCTGTGTGACCCCATAGACAGCAAGCCCATCAGGCTCCCCGTCCCTGGGATTCTCTAGGCAAGAACACTGGAGTGGGTTGCCATTTCCTTCTCCAATGCATGAAAGTGAAAAGTGAAAGTGAAGTCACTCAGTCATGTCTGACTCTTAGCAACCCCATGGACTGCAGCCCGCCAGGCTCCTCCGTAGTTAGAGGAAAGAAGCAAAGGAGGGAGAATTGAAGAAAGTAAGGGTGTTCTCTTTGGTTGATAGTATTTAGAGTAATGTTGCTTTCCTTTTTTTTCCCTAAAAAGTTTAATGGGACTGTCACCGCCATATGAAAAGCAGTTAATAACGGCATGTGAGACCAGGGCCTATTCTCAAGCTCTTCAGGCAATGGAAAGATCAGGAGCTCTGAGCCAGGAGACCCTGGCTTTGAATCTTGGCTCAGCGAATCACTCGTGTCATTGTACTCAGTAGTAGGTAGGCATTCACATTGCCTACCACGCAAGGCTGTTGTGAGAAATTAGAAAGAATATGATGGGGATGGTGTGGCCTGTGTGCGCACTGTCTGCTGTGTTGCAGTGACGGCCTCATCATGGTGGGCATCTCTGCTGCTGTGACTTCTGTGGTTTTCATTAAGAGCAGAGCTCTTTCCATCTCAGAAGATTGCATTCTTCAAGGAACACACAGTTCTAACAAATTAGCAGCTCAGCCCTTCTCTCCAATCAGCAAAATTTCTTAAATATGTACTGGGCCCTGCCCTGAGCAGAATTTGATACTCATTTCTGTGCTTGCGTGGAGAGGTTCATAATCCTAAATTCGGGAACTGGAAATCACACTGAGTACGTTGGCTAAAGAGCCAGGCTGAACTCATCATACAGAGTCCTTGTTCCAAGGAAACAGAAGACGGATGCTCCCAGGGGATGTGCATGGTCTGGCCTGGGCACTCCGTTTCTTCTTGCTGCTGTAACAAATCACCACAAACCTGGTGGCTTAAAACCATGCAGATTTATTATGTGATAGTTCTGGAGGTCAGAAGTCTGAGACAGATCTCACTGCACTAAAATCCAAGTGTCAGCTGGGCTGTGTTCCTCCTGGAGGCTCCAGGCAAGAACCAGTTTCTTGGTCTTTTCCAGCTTCTCGAGGTTTCCTGCATGCCTTGACGTCTGGCTTGTCTTCCATCTGCAGAGCCAGCAAGGGCAGCTTTCTCATGCTGTGTCCCTCTGGCTCCAACTCTCCTGTCTCCTTTCGTTTCTGGGGACCCATGTGACAACATTGGAATAACTCATCTCCCCATCTCAAGATCCTTCAGATCACATCAGCAAAGTCCTCTCCTCCATGTAAGGCCATGCATTCACTGGTTCTGGAGTTCTTCACGTGGACATCTGCGGGGTCCAGTCTTCTGTCCACCACTGATTCCTGGGGACAGACAAGGTCTCCCAACAAGGGGCTTTGAGTGGAGATTTGCTGACCTGCAGAGTGATCCACCAAAGGCTTTGACAAGTGTGGTTTATTTATAGGGAAACAAGAGGGAAATGTATCCATTTGAGTTTATTATCACACTTTCCATAAAAGGGCATTTTAATTTTAAATAGGAGGTGAGAATTATGACACTAATTGTACATTGTGCAAAGCGCCTGACCACTTGCACTTATTTAGTCTCTATAATAACCCAGCAAAGCATTATCTTCATTCACTTTAAAGACCGGTACCTGTTGTATTGGACATCTGGAATATGAACCCAAATCTGTCGAGCTTGAAAGCCCAGTTCTTTCCAATTGGGCACACAAATTCCTGGAAAAGAATTCCTCACTTTTTCCAAGGACTGGGGCTACTGGTCAGCAGTCTCGTTTCCCAGCCAGATGTGGACAGATGCAAACAAGGGGGTAGTCATGCCTTTTTTTTTTTTTTTTCTGGAACACCAGCTGGGTGAGGAGGTCTGGGCTGGCAAGAACTCAGAGTCATCTGCTCTTTTCTGACTGCCCTTCCAGAAGCAAGCTGATGAAGGGGAAAGGATTTCCCCTCCAGCCTGACATCAAAGGTTCCGGTCAGGGGCTCCCCAGGCCAGGATGGTGTTAGCAAGGGATATTAACCAAACACACTTCACCCCTGTGTTTGTCAGGGGTGGTTGTGTCTTTGACGCAGCCTCATTCCTTGGACTTAATTAAAACCCAGTTCCCTCTTTTATTCAGTTTATGAGGCCTAGCCAGCAGGATTAAGCGATTACAGACAAAAAGCCCCATTTGTGAAACACTCCTAAACTCAAGCTGTTACGCTGCTTACTTGTACTCCATTAAATTAATAAGGAATGAATGGGCTGATCCATTATGAATAAAGCAGTGGGGAGTCTCTGCCCTGGCTCATACTTCCTGCTCCCTCCTTGGAGAACATTTGTGTAAAATGATTATGTTCATATTCATTCAATTGGAATTCTCTAAAAGTGGAATGCATAAATTACTCTAAAGACACAGAGTTTATCTTAAACATTAACTGCGAAGGGTGAATTAATACGACTATTATAAAACCATTAGCATTCAGCGTATTTACCTACAGCTGCAGTATACCTAAACCAAATTCAGCCCACGATTGCCATTTGTGTTGGGTGATCAGGCGAGTTTATTTTAGCCCTCAGTTCATTTAAACTCATAACACACCCTTGAATATCCAATGTTTCCATTAGCTCCTTTCTTCAGGGGTTAACTTGGTTGGAAATTGACTTTTGTTGTTTCCCGATTTAACCACAAACCTCTACCCAGCTGTTATGACACCGCAGTGTTTCCAAATATCTGTCATTTAACTCAACAAGATAGGAACAAAGAGGCTAACTTTGTTCACTTTGAGGTCCAGACAATTACCTGAGGCGTGCAGGAGACACAGCTGAGGAGATGGGACCCCCAAGGGTCTTTCACTGACCACTTACCCAGACTGTAGAGTGTGCGTATCCTGGCTGCATGTGTAACAGGCTGCATGTGTAACAGGGCCACATGTGTAACAGGCTGCATGTGTAACAGGGCCACGTGTGTAACAGGGCTGCATGTGTAACAGGCTGCATGTGTAACAGGCTGCCTGTGTAAAAGGCTGCACATGTAACAGGCTGCCTGTGTAAAAGGCTGCATGTGTAACAGGCTGCATGTGTAAAAGGCTGCATGTGTAACAGGCTGCATGTGTAACAGGCTGCATGTGTAACAGGCTGCATGTGTAATAGGGCTGCATGTGTAACAGGGCTGCATGTGTAAAAGGCTGCATGTGTAACAGGCTGCCTGTGTAAAAGGCTGCATGTGTAACAGGCTGCGTGTGTAATAAGGCTGCGTGTGTAACGGGCTGCCTGTGTAAAAGGCTGCATGTGTAACAGGCTGCGTGTGTAATAAGGCTGCGTGTGTAACAGGCTGCGTGTGTAATAAGGCTGCATGTGTAACAGGCTGCCTGTGTAACAGGCTGCCTGTGTAAAAGGCTGCATGTGTAACAGGCTGCATGTGTAACAGGCTGCGTGTGTAATAAGGCTGCGTGTGTAACAGGCTGCCTGTGTAAAAGGCTGCATGTGTAACAGGCTGCGTGTGTAATAAGGCTGCGTGTGTAACATGGCTGCCTGTGTAACAGGCTGCCTGTGTAACAGGCTGCCTGTGTAAAAGGCTGCCTGTGTAACAGGCTGCATGTGTAACAGGCTGCGTGTGTAATAAGGCTGCATGTGTAACAGGCTGCCTGTGTAAAAGGCTGCATGTGTAACAGGCTGCGTGTGTAACAAGGCTGCGTATGTAACATGGCTGCATGTGTAACAGGCTGCCTGTGTAAAAGGCTGCCTGTGTAAAAGGCTGCATGTGTAACAGGCTGCGTGTGTAATAAGGCTGCGTGTGTAACATGGCTGCATGTGTAACAGGCTGCCTGTGTAAAAGGCTGCATGTGTAATAGGCTGCGTGTGTAATAAGGCTGCGTGTGTAACATGGCTGCATGTGTAACAGGCTGCCTGTGTAAAAGGCTGCATGTGTAATAGGCTGCGTGTGTAATAAGGCTGCGTGTGTAACATGGCTGCATGTGTAACAGGCTGCCTGTGTAACAGGCTGCATGTGTAATAGGGCTGCATGTGTAACAGGGCCATGTGTGTAACAGGCTGCATGTATAACAGGGCTGCATGTGTAACACGGCCACACATGTAACATGCCTGCATGTGTAACAGGTTGCATGTGTAACAGGCTGCATGTGTAACAGGCCACATGTGTAACAGGCTGCATGTGTAACATATCTCCATAGAAGCTGAATCTTGCTATGATCCAGGATCTTCCTCCCTGTTAACTCTGGACATGTGGGGCTGAATGATTCCCTTTTGAAGGCTATCCTGTAGGATATTAAGCAGCATCTGTGGTCCTATTCACCAGGTACCAGTAACCATACCTGCCTCCCTCTCCAACAATTGTGATACCCAAAAATGTTTCCAAATGTTGCATAGCCCCTAGTTGAAAACCACAGCCTGAATTTTCTTACCAGGAGTCACTCTGCCTCTTTCAAACTTCTTTTTCTGACTCTAAACTGAAAGAAGGTAGCCTCTGAAGGACTTTTATAACCCTCCCAGCACCAACCGTTGTGGAATATAAACCTGCTCGTCAGCAGTTGCTTCCCTGTCCTTCCTCTGGTGGGGACATAGATCCCCACAGATCTTGGGAAGATGAACCACGCCTCACCCGAAAGCCACTCTCCTCTCTTTACCCCTGTCCTTTCCCTGCTCACAAATGGATTTCCCATTTCAGCCTTGAGTGGGAAAACAGAAGCGGTCAAAGGAGAATTCCCACAGGCTTTCCATCTGCCCTGCCACCTCCATTTGCCCCTACAGGCCCCGCCTTCCTCCTACGAGTGTATCTAGGAAGTCCACCTGCTCCTAAACTCGTCGTTGCCACCCAGTGAGCACTGTCACTTGCTCAGGGCATGCCTCCATCCAAGAGCAGAGGCGTTGCCTTTTCCCTGCTTGAGTAACTCCAACATACACGCACATGCACACACATTCCCCCAGAACTGCACCTGAGAGATGCCTGCTTGCGAGGTCCCCCAGCTGTCAGGAGGGAACTCAGATGCCCTAAAATCCAGGCTGTCTTTTCAGCACGGGGATACCAAGTTCTCTTCCTTTTGTGACAACAAAATCCATACCGCCTGCGCAATTGCTATCCCAGCTCCCTTGCCCTTTCCCTGAGGGCCTCCCAAGTCAGACCTAGTGGTTCCGAGCCAGACTCACAGGAGGAAAGGGGAGTGCCTGGTGCAGGCGCGGGTGGGAACGCAGACTCAAGGCGGGTGGAAGCTCTCACCCAACAGCTTCTGTTTTCCTGGGGCTGGACTGTGGATCCCATCTGTTAACTGGGGGTGCGATCCTTGTTGGTGGAATGCCTGACGGAAATGTACATGAGGTAAAACGTGCTCACTGACACTCACCCAGTGAGGAAGGGCAGGAGGTACAACCCCAAGTGCCTGGGACCCAGTCTGTTGACTCTGACTCAGCACACTGCTCTCTCATTACCTTTGAATTACTACAGCCAGGTTGTAACCCATCGAAAACCAGCTCTTCGTGGCCAGGGCTGAACCCTAAGTAACTGAATGCATTGAGACAGCTTCTTTATACCCAGAGTTTTGAACTCCCGCCTTGCCGTATTTGTGTTCTCTCTTTCAGATGGTGTCCTGAGCAGTTTTACCATCGGCAGGCTTTTGTCTTCCACCTCATTTGCCCCTTGCACCTCGCGGAGACAGCTGCTGTCATGCTTTGCATCTCATCAGGCTTTTAAGAAGGAGAGAGTGAACCAGGTGGGTGGATGATCAGTAGCGTGGCTTGTTGGCACGGTACTTGCATCATTTGGTACCGAAGGAACGGGCCGTGTCAGCTGCAGGTCCGTGCACCAGGGGCTTTGCGGTCAGATAGCACAGGGTCAGGCCCCAGCGGACATCGTATTAGCTTCACATACTTGGGCAAGTTACTTAAATTGTGAGTCTCAGTTTTCTCATCTATTGAAAAAACTCACATTCTGTGAAAGTCTCTGTTAAGTGGTCCTGGCCCACCCTCTAAACACAAAACTGAGGCTGTGAAGGCCGCCTCCTCCACAAGGTCCCTCACCTCATCCCCAGCCTGGTGGGAAGGATTAATGCATTCTTTCTTGAAAGGACTTACATGTACATATGGAATTGGCAAAAGTCTGGCTTTTTGGCCCAACTCCAAGTAAAACTAATCATCAGAAACTTCATGCAGATTTACGATTACTCTTTCTCTAACAGGGTGAGGCCCGAGCTGCTGAGACAGAATTAAAAAGGAGCTGCTGCAAGCAGAGAGGGCGCAGGGCTTCACAAAGAGGCATTTTCAGACGGGGCCCCTGGTGTGGAGCTCTGACTCCAGGTTGGCTGTAAATTAATATCAAACACTAAAACGGCCTCACTCCCCTCTCCTACGATTGTGGTGATGGGCCCTCACGACTGGGCTACCAGCTTTCATATAATGCTAATAAAGAGAGACACATAGGATCTTCCTAATCTAGTGTGCTTAATCCAAGACATCATTTAATTTTATGATGGCTGGTTTGTCTCAGTTAAGCCAGATGTGTGCACTGAAGTCTGTCTCCTCGTGGATCCAGTGGAAATGGCACTGAGTGCTGAACCCGCTCCAGAGCATCTTGCCAGGTGCTAATTATGAGATCTGTAACAAGCGTCTCCTTTCTCTGCAGCCCTGTTCCCCTTTTATAAAATGGCTGATTAGGGTCAGGACGGAGGATGCCAACTGCAAGCAGCCCACAGAAACAGTTTGCTACACACACTGAAGAAACGTTACTAAAAAATTGGCAGAGTCTACATGCAAAACTTGATTTTTGGCTTCTCTCAGATAACTGGGGGACTGGGCCACGAGATCCACATTCCAAGAAGGTGGCAGCTGGGTGGCACTGATCATCGGGCCCTGCGTCTCACGGATCAAATGCTGGCTTTCTGCTCTGCCGCCCCCTCCAGCACCCCCGCTCCCTGTTATGACATCTGGCCCTGCTATTCAGCCATCCATTCTCTGGTTCCTGTGTTCTAGTTTGAAACCCCCATGCTGCCCAAAGCTTTTCTAGTTGAATTTAGGATTTTGAGGATCAGTGTGATCTGGAATAGTCCAGTTGAAAATACTCTTGCTGGGTCAATACTTTATTGAGACCAATATGTTATAATTCTACTAACAAACCTAAAATGCCTCTGATTCAATTTACTCTCTCTCTCAAGTTTGAAAGCCTGCTATATAAAAAGAATGTGCTGGCATATACTGGAGATATAAGGATGGATATACATTTGGTAGAAGAGAAGACAGAAAATAAACAAGGAACTGGCCAAGTGAATGTTAATGAAATTAACATCTGAGGGAATCTCAGTGTCACAGAGAAACAGAATTTTATGGAAAAGAACCATTTAGATGGCAACTCCTTTGGCTGAGGAGTTGACATTTAAGCAGACAATAAGGGCTAGAGAAGAAGCCAGACAAAGGTCAGTGGGGCTGGATACTAGAGGGTGGAAGCAAGGGGTGTGGCGAGGAAGTTGATGAGTCAGGCAGGGGCTAGACCAACTGGGCACTGGAGGATCTAACCGAGGGCCAAGCTTGATTTTTCAAGGTCTTGGGTAATGCAGACAAAACCGTTATTGGATGCCAAACTGACATGGATCATAGTCTCAACTCAGGGAACCCACAGAAATCGAAACAAAAACATCCTTGTCACTCCCCCCCATCCAACTTTGTGACCTTCCTTCTGTGCCCTTTCTCCAAATTATCTGTCCCTCCAGTGAGTAAATCTCATTAAAGACATAATTTGCACATGGAGGTTTCTTCTCTTGCAGAGGTTTATGATTGAATCATTTCAGAAAAGAAAACTAGCCCTTATTGAAAACGTTCTATATACCAGATGCTGTTCCATTAATTAAAAAAAAAAAAAAACACTTTGTATTGAAGTATCAACTTGTACTGCAGTTCAGAGCATCAGCGTACAGGTTGATGAATCTCACAAACTGAACTCATTGTGATCAACACCCAGATCAAGAAACGGAACACGTGCAGCATTCGAGGTACCTTCCTGTACCTGCTTCTGACCACCATCCCTACCCCTGCCAAGAGTAGCCGCTGACCCGGATTCTCACCCGGCAGATCAGCTTTTGCCTGTTTCTGAGCTTTATATAATGGAACGTACAGTATGCACTGGCTTCTTTGTCTCAGCATTCTGTTTTGTGAGATGTGTTTCTGTTGTCTGCAATCGTGCTTGCTTCACTGTCCTGACTCTCGCGTCACTCTACTGTGACATGTAGCACAGTCTGTCATTTTCGCTGTCGATGGACTTTTTGGTTGTTTGGAGCTATTATGAAGGGTTCTGCAATGGACAGTCCCGAAAACGTCTCTTCACATATGTATGCATGCTTTTCTGTTGGGTATCTACCCCATGAGTCGTGTTCTGCTTCATTCAGTTCAGTTCAGTTCAGTCGCTCAGTCGGGTCAGACTCTTTGTGACCCCATGAATCGCGGCACGCCAGGCCTGCCTGCCCACCACCAACTCCCGGAGTTCACTCAGACTCACATCCATTGAGTCCGTGATGCCATCCAGCCATCTCATCCTCTGTCGTCCCCTTCTCCTCCTGCCCCCAATCCCTCCCAGCATCAGAGTCTTTTCCAATGAGTCAACTCTTCGCATGAGGTGGCCAAAGTACTGGAGCTTCAGCTTTAGCATCATTCCTTCCAAAGAAATCCCAGGGCTGATCTCCTTCAGAATGGACTGGTTGGATCTCCTTGCCGTCCAAGGGATTCTCAAGAGTCTTCTGCAACACCACAGTTCAAAAGCATCAATTCTTCAGCGTTCAGCCTTCTTCACAGTCCAACTCTCACATCCATATGTGACCACAGGAAAAACCATAGCCTTGACTAGACGGACCTTAGTCGGCAAAGTAATGTCTCTGCTTTTCAATATGCTATCTAGGTTGGTCATAACTTTTCTTCCAAGGAGTAAGCGTCTTTTAATTTCATGGCTGCAATCACCATCTGCAGTGATTTTGCAGCCCCAAAAAATAAAGTCTGACACTGTTTCCACTGTTTCCCCATCTATTTCCCATGGAGTGATGGGACCGGATGCCATGATCTTCGTTTTCTGAATGTTGAGCTTTAAGCCAACTTTTTCAGTCTCCTCTTTCAATTTCATCAAGAGGCTCTTTAGTTCCTCTTCACTTTCTGCCATAAGGGTGGTGTCATCTGCATATCTGAGGTTATTGATATTTCTCCCAGCAATCTTGATTCCAGCTTGTGTTTCTTCTAGTCCAGCATTTCTCATGATGTACTCTGCATATAAGTTAAATAAACAGGGTGATAATATACAGCCTTGACACACTCCTTTTCCTATTTGGAACTAGTCGTTTGTTCCATGTCCAGTTCTAACTGTTGCTTCCTGACCTGCATACAGATTTCTCAAGAGGCAGGTCAGGTGGTCTGTATTCCCATCTCTTTCAGAATTTTCCACAGTTTATTATGATCCACACAGTTAAAGGCTTCAGCATAGTCAGAAAAGCAAGAGAGTTCCAGAAAACATCTATTTCTGCTTTATTAGGTCCTGCCAAATGGTTTTCTGTCTTTATACCTTTCCCATACATTTATTCTTTTTGAGTTCTCATGTCCACCCTTTGTTGAAGGCATCTCATCCCCTTAGGACAGATGAGAAAACAAGGGCTCAGACAAAGCTCTGTCAGTTCCTGCAGGCCACAGAGCCAGTGAGCAGCAGAGCAAGGGCACGAGCTTGGATCTGTCCGGCTCCTCTGTCCGTGTGCCCACCATCACATGGTGAGCTCCATGGTACCTCTCAATTGCTGTTTCTCCATCACCCCTTTCCTGGCCCAGTCTGGAGAAGTTAACGGTGCTACTCTGCTTCCCGGGCACCTTCTATGGGGTCCCTGCGGCCACCATCATGGATGGTGTTGCAGGGGGTGGAAAGGGCAGCTTCCCAGTCAGACAGACCTGGTTTCAGTGTCAGCTCTGCCACTCAGGTCACACGGGCTTGAAGCAAGTTGTGTTCACTTATGGGAACATGGAGGATAGTAAATATGGAGACCTACCAGGCGCAGGTGGTCTGGTATTCCCATCTCTTTCAGAATTTTCCAGAGTTTATTGTGATCCACACAGTCAAAGGATTTGGCATAGTCAATAAAGCAGAAGTAGATGTTTTTCTGGAACTCTCTTGCTTTTCCATGATCCAGCGGATATTGGCAATTTGATCTCTGGTTCCTCTGCCTTTTCTAAAACCAGCTTGAACATCAGGGAGTTCACGGTTCACGTATTGCTGAAGCCTGGCTTGGAGAATTTTGAGCATTACTTTACTAGCATGTGAGATGAGTGCAATTGTAATTTTTTGGCATTGCCTTTCTTTGGGATTGGAATGAAAACTGACCTTTTTCAGTCCTGTGGCCACTGCTGAGTTTTCTAAATTCGTTGGCATATTGAGTGCAACACTTTCACAGCATCATCTTTCAGGATTTGAAATAGCACCACTGGAATGCCATCACCTCCACTAGCTTTGTTTGTAGTGATACTTTCTAGGGCCCACTTGACTTCACATTCCAGGATGTCTGGCTCTAGATGAGTGATCACACCATGGTGATTATCTGGGTCATGAAGATCTTTTTTGTACAGTTTTTCTGTGTATTCTTGATCTGCCTCTTGAGAAATCTGTATGCAGGTCAGGAAGCAACAGTTAGAACTGGACATGGAACAACAGACTGGTTCCAAATAGGAAAAGGAATGCGTCAAGGCTGTATATTGTCACCCTGCTTATTTAACTAATATGCAGAGTACATCATGAGAAATGCTGGACTGGAAGAAACACAAGCTGGAATCAAGATTGTCGGGAGAAATATCAATAACCTCAGATATGCAGATGACACCACCCTTATGGCAGAAAGTGAAGAGGAACTAAAGAGCCTCTTGATGAAATTGAAAGAGGAGACTGAAAAAGTTGGCTTAAAGCTCAACATTCAGAAAACGAAGATCATGGCATCCAGTCCCATCACTCCATGGGAAATAGATGGGGAAACAGTGGAAACAGTGTCAGACTTTATTTTGGGGGGGCTGCAAAATCACTGCAGATGGTGATTGCAGCCATGAAATTAAAAGACGCTTACTCCTTGGAAGAAAAGTTATGACCAACCTAGATAGCATATTGAAAAGCAGAGACATTACTTTGCCGACTAAGGTCCGTCTAGTCAAGGCTATGGTTTTTCCTGTGGTCACATATGGATGTGAGAGTTGGACTGTGAAGAAGGCTGAACGCTGAAGAATTGATGCTTTTGAACTGTGGTGTTGGAGAAGACTCTTGAGAGTCCCTTGGACTGCAAGGAGTTCCAACCAGTCCATTCTGAAGGAGATCAGCCCTGGGATTTCTCTGGAAGGAATGATGCTAAAGCTGAAGCTCCAGTACTTTGGCCACCTCATGTGAAGAGTTGACTCATTGGAAAAGGCTTTGATGCTGGGAGGGATTGGGGGCAGGAGGAGAAGGGGACGACAGAGGATGAGATGGCTGGATGGCATCACTCACTCGATGGACGTGAGTCTGAGTGAACTCCGGGAGTTGGTGATGGACAGGGAGGCCTGGTGTGCTGCGATTCATGGGGTCACAAAGAGTTGGACACGACTGAGTGACTGAACTGAACTGAACTGAACCAGGCGCAGAGAGGATTCAGTGACGTGAAGTACAGCACCTGTGTGGGATCTGGATCAGAGAACAGGCCCTCAGCAATATCAGCAGATGGATGGACACGCAGAGGGCTAAACAGAGAGGGGCGAGGTGTTCCCAGCAACCGCGGTTAATCCCGGTGTTGGGTACACGCGTGGGTGTTTATGTGTGTGTCTGTGCCTCACATGTGTGTGGCTATATCTGCCTGTCTCCGTCATTTATTGCCATCTACCTGATAGGTCTTGAATAACCTTCCTCCTTTTAGGGATCTGGCTCTCCTCCTCCATCTCTGAGGAGGTGAGAGCAGATTCAGATTCGACAAGCTCTGTTGATCAACTACTCTCTGCCAGGGACTTTTAGAACCTCCGTTCCCATTCACTCCATCATTTACATCAAGTAAACCTTAAGGATTTCATGTCCAAATTCCAATAGGGAAAGTGAGGCTCAGAGACGTCAAGTATCTAACCAGCTTATGAAGCAGAGACAAGACTCATCATTGGGTCTCGTTTCCAGAGCAGAATGTTTCTCTTATTTTCGGCATCACAGTGTTTCCCTGTCGAGTCTTTGGTCCTCTGTGATCCTTCTAGAGTTCTCTTTGTTCTTGGCTAAAGAGAGTCTTGCAGAGGCATCGTCTGTACTTGCAAGAAGTGGTTTGGAGCCAGCCTGCAATAAAGAAAAAATAGATGTCAAAGGGACCCCAGTGGAAAATCTGTGTAGTCAGCTGTGAGCAAGTGTAGAATCACAGGCCACGTGTCCCTTTGGCTTTGCCCTCAAAGAGCCCCAGCTCAGCTCCCGTTCCCCTTACTTACAGCGCTTGGTTGACTCAAATTGATGTCCACCTCAAATTGATGTCCACCCAGAACCTCAGAATGTGACCTTACTTGCAAAGAGAGTCTTCGCAGATGTCGGTGGTTAAGCATCTTGAGATGAAATCACCCTGGGTAGGCTCTCTATCCAAAGACAGGTGTCCTTACAGGTAGAGAACAGGACACAGAATCCAGAGGGCAGAGGAGGCAGAGAGCGTGGTGCTGCAGGGAGAAGCCGTGGACTGCTGAGTCTTGCCAGGGGCCACCAGTGGTGAGGGGGGAGGCAGAAGGCAGGCTTTCCTCCAGAGTGTTCAGGAGCAACCCCTCGGGCCAGCGCCTTGATTTAGGACGTTTGGCCTCCAAAGTTGTGAGCCTAAGTTTCTGTTGCCTAGGCCATTCAGTCTGCAGTCATTTGTCATAGAACCCTAGGGAGCTCATGCCCTTATGGACTGTGTCCTCCTGGGAGACCACTAACCCCTGAGCCTTGGTTTTGCACACATAGAAAGTGGGTCTGTTGAGTGGGAACCGCCTTATAGAGGTTTGAATTTATATATCTGTTGTGTAAGGAACCTAGAACCTACACACACTGGGCAGGTGTTCCTTCTGTGATGTGACACCAGGGAGCAGCTGGGGAAAACCTCCAAGCCAAAGTGTCCCTCCTGAGAGGACTCTGCCTGGGCCTGGCCTCTTCTGGGCCTGAAGCCAGTCCTCTCAGCCGCCCTCTCAAGGGCAACAACGCCCATCAACCCAAGCTCTGTGTTCTTAGGGATTTTGCAGTGGCTCCTGGAATCAGCAGGCCCTATTGCTTTCAGTTGCAAGCACGTATCGCCAAAGACGCGTATCCCCCTTAGAACCATAAACGCTCTAATAGCAGTAACGGGGCGGCCTCGATCATGACCAAACGTGATTACATTCCACATAAAAATATAAAAGCTCATTTGAGCCAGGGCTCCCCCTGGGCCCATTGCCTGCACTTTTATTGAAGACCCCGCATTCCTGACTCTGTGAGTGCTGACGTCAGGGCCCAGTGAGGCTAAATCTCAAGGATCCTTGTAAAGCCCCACGGCAGCTCGCGGGCTGGACTCAACTGAAAATCCCTGATGTTTCCCAGTGTTCTGCGGCTGAGGGCCCCTCACCCTCTATTGTCTGGGAGCCCCTGTCTGCTTCGAGAGCCTCACCCTGCTGGCCCAGCCACAGCCTCACGCTCTGCTCTCCTGCTGGAATACAAAGGGCAGCTCTGCCCTGTTCCCGGTGTGTCCTGCAGCCCAGCCCTGGAATAAGCAGCCTTGGAGGGCTCCTCTGCCTCCCCTCTGCCTGGCCTCTCAGGGTCCTGCTTCACCCACCCCTGCTGGGCCCTCGAGTCTCACGGCTCAGTCGCCCCCACAGCCCGAGGCCCAGGCTGGCCTCTGAGGGCTCCCCGCGTGCCACTGCTTGCCTCCTGGCTTCGCCTCATGCTTGTCCTTCTGCTGGGACTCTCGTCAGTTACTCATCACTGACTTCCCAACATTACTTAGGTTTTGGCTTTGACGTCACTTTTTCCTCCGAGATGTCTTTCTTTCTTCATCTTTTTAAAGAAAATTGAACTATGGTTGACTTACAATGTTGTGTCGGCTTCAGATACACAGCAAAATGATTCAGTTGTATATTGCTTTTCAGATTTTTTCCATTATAGTTTATTACAAAACATTGAATGTAATTCTGCATGCCATACATCTATTCTATCTATGGTAGTGTGTATGTGTAATGTTAATGTCGGCCTCCTAGTTTATCTCTCCCCTCTCCTTTCTTCTTTGATCACTGTAAGTTTGTTTTCTATGTTTGTGAGTGTTTCTGTTTATTAATGTAAGCTTGTATCACTTTTTTGACTCCACATGTAAGTGGCTGAGTGATATCCCACTGTATGCATGCCCCACACCTTTATCCTTTCCTCTGTTGATGGGCACTTAGGTCATTTCCATCTCTTGGCTATTGTAAATAGTGCTGCAGTAAACACTGAGGTGCATGTGTCTTTTCGGGTTCGAGTTTTCTCTGGATATATGCCCAGGAGTGGGATTGCTGGGTCATATGGTAGCTCTGTTTCTGGTTCTCTAAGGAATCCCCATACTGTTCCCTCTAGTGGCTGCCCCAGTTTGCATTAACAACAGTGTAGGAGGGATCCCTTTTCTCCACACCTTCTGCAGGATATCTCTCCTGTGCCAAAGCCTGGCATGGCTCCCTTCTCTGGTCGCCTGTGCCCCCAAGTCACCCTGGCCGGTCAGCCACTCTGTCCCCTCTGTGGACATGTCTCTGCACCCCAGGCACCGTGAGGTCCTGGGCAGTGTCTTCCCACCCTTCTCCTTCAGGGCCTGGGGGGTGTCTGACTCATGGGCATGTTGATAAGGGCTGGTTGAATGAGCTGACAAAGTGTTGAGAGAAGAACACATCTTCGTAGAAGCAGACGCGAAAGGGAGGGAAGAGGCAAGGAGGGAGGGGGACTGCTGAGTCAGTGTGATAGCCAAAGCCACGGAGGGTGGCGTCTCGAGTCCTGTCCGCTTTGATCCCTACAGCAGTCGTGGGAGAGAGCTGGTACCCTCCCCCTCTTCCCTGACTTCTACTCAACGAAGAGCAAGTGGTCAGAGACATTGACTTGGCCTCTGTTGCGTTCGCAGCAAGTATGTAGGGCCAGGGTTTTCATCCAGCTTTATTCCACTCTAAATCCGAATTCTCAGCCAGGTCAGGATATAAGAATCCTGGGAAACAAAATCCTGAGAAATGTTTCTAGAGTGGGTGATTGCTCGAAGCACTGAACTAGGAGTCAAGTCATCCATTCTGCCATCCACACCTTGACAGGCCTGGGACAAGCCAGTTCCCTGCTCTGGACCTCAGTTTCTTTACCTGAAACAAGATATTTGGGCATTGGATTAGGTGATTTCAAACAATGCCTGTCCAGCTCAAAAGTATTCTGAAAGTATGCAGTTTATGGGGGAAAAAAGCATACATTTTGGAAATTCAGTGATTGAGGCAACAGCTGTCAGCATATTTTTGCTCTGTCTTTTAAAAATAGATTATACAGAAGTGTGTGTGTGTGTGTGTGTGTGTGTGTGTGTGTGCGCACGTGCTCACATGCATATGAACCCATGAACTGAACAGTGGCAGTGGCAGCATACCTTTTAATGAATGCTGTTCCCACTCAGAATCCTCAGGGACAAAATAAATAAGTTGTTGATAGTGCTGATCTGGAATCAGACCAAACACTGTGGGTGCTGTCAACGTATTTGTCTTGATTTACCTAGGTTTCTGTTCAAGTGGCATCTCTTCTCTAATTCAAGGAGACAATCAGTTCAGCACGAAAAGCTATGGGCTATGAGGGACAGGAGGTGAAGGTGATCAAGCCTGGTGGAACGGCACAAGGAGGCAGGTATTGTTGGCAGTACCTGATGAGAAGGCAGGCTTGTTGCTATCTGTAGTTTGTACTTGGTTTAACATGAGGGGCAATTGTAGTTTCCAAAAATGCTTAAGTTAAATGGATGCTTAATAAGCTGTTATGGATTTTCCTGCAAGGTGGTTTCTTTCTGATAGAGGAATTCTATCATTTGTTCATTCATTCACACACATACACACACACACACACTCTCTCTCTCTCTCTGTCTCCAACAACGGGCCAGATACTGTACTTGGCAATGAGGAGAGGTCCCTGCTGACACAGTTTATGAACTAGCTGGGGAGTGCAACAGGCAGACTAGTGGACACCTGATGATGTCCATGTCCCGATCCCTGGAACCGGGGGTTATGTGGCAAAAGGGACTTGAGGGATGTGAAGGATCTGCATATTCATCCTGAGTCACCGAGGTGGGCCCAGGGTAGTCACAAGCATCCTCAACATGGAGGAGAGGGAAGAAGAGTCAGGAGGTTTCGAAGATGCAAGAGCCCGGGAGTGCAGGTGTCTTCCAGAAGCTGGAGGAGGCAAAGGAATGGATTCCCTCCTGGCGCCTCCAGAAGGAACACAGCTCTGCTGATGCCTGACTTTATCCCAGGGAAGGGGATCTTGGATTTCTGACCTCTGGAACTATCAGCAAATAAATGTGTGTGGTTCTAAGCCACTAAGTTTATGATGCCTTGTTAAACAGCACAAGGAAACTAACACTTTAATCAGGAAATCGGAAGGCTACATGTATCAGTGCACAAAGTGAGGAGTGATGGGAAGGAGGAAAACTGACTGTTGTAAAAAGGTCCAGTCGAGGTCCCAAATGCTGTTGCTTGGGGAAGGTGCCTCTGGGATTCCCTGGGGAGAAGGACGTTGGTGCCTTGGGGCCGTGCGGGTGGGGAGGAGATTCCACATGGAGCGTGTTCTCTGTGGGAGGGCCCCAACCAGGGAAGGAAGAGGGCACAGGTCAGGGAGTAAAGGGAGGCCAGGGGGCCTGGGTCACAGTGTGAGGAGGACACAATGCAAACTCCGCCTGGAAATGCGCTGCTGGATCAGGCGGAGTCTCTGTAAACCAGCTGAGGGATTTGGGTTCTTATGAAATGAGCATATTCTCAATAGTGTTAACTCACAGGGAAATAGGTCAGCTTTATACTTTTGATCTGTATTTTCCAATGCAGTAGCCATCATGTGTAGCTATGTAAATTTAAATCGATAAAAATTAGTTTAGAAAATTCAGCTTCTGAGTGACAGTAGCCCATATTTTAAATGCTCAGTAGCCCCATGCACCTAGTCACTACAAAACTCAGACAGAACAGATAGAGAACACGTTTAGCACTGGGGAAGTTCTGCTGGACTGTGCTTCTGTAGAGGAAACATCCCTTCTGCGAGGGGAGTGTGAGCTGGGGCGGGAGATAGGAATAGATGTGGGAGAGCAGGGGAGGACTCTCCCCAGTACCCCCGGTGGAATCTGATGCTACGCCAGCCTGATGTGGCGGTAGAGGTAGACCTGAGCGGGTAGGTTTGAAATCTGTGCAGGAGGGAATCGTGGGTTTAGAGGCGTTTCTGCCTCACTTTGACTCTTCATTAGCAGTGCTGCTTAAGTTCATGGGGCCTCAAATGCCTCATCTGTGAATGGGAGTAAAGCCTCCTTTAAAGTGGATATTGCAGGGGGAAAGCCCTGGCATAACGGGTGTCCAATAAAGTGCACGGTTCATACTCTTCATAAGTCTCCATCTCGAAATAGTCAATCGGATATCAAGATCCAGGTGGGTCACCTTGGAGTTATTAATAAAAGCACCTATGACCAGATGAGCTCTCTGTCTCATGAGCAGAGCCTGATCAGAGGATCTCCCACCCTGCTGCTGCTGCTGCTGCTGCTGCTGCTGCTGCTGCTAAGTCACCTCAGTTGTGTCTGACTCTATGCGACCCCATAGACGGCAGCCCAGCTGGACAAGCCCTAAGTCTAGAACTGCGCTTGGGCGTGAAGGTCACAGGGGAAGGTACAAAGGGAAAGAGCCATATGCGGAAAATGAGCAATTCTGTTCCCACCATGACGGCGGGGTGCCCAAATGGAGCTATTTTACAGTGAGAACACCACGTAGGACCACACTAGGAGAGCGAGCTTGAGGGAGGCAAGGAGAAGAGCGTGCCATCCGTGTAGAGAAGATAATTGAATCCATGGGAGGTCGACTGGGGCTCATTTCACACAGAACCGCACAACAGCGCATGGCTCGCTCAAAGACAATACAGGCCTTCAAAGGGAACCGCTAAGGGGAGTGCATTTCGCCATTAAGGGCACAACATACTCTAAGTGAGACACATTGTTATGCCTCTTCTTCCCAGCCACAGCCTGGAAATAGCCATAAAAGAAATGGAGTATATTTGCCTTGTTAACACAGTTTGTATTACATATTCATAAACCATTTTGTGAAACTGCAAGGGAAAGATTCAATTGTCTTGGAAGCTGATAATGGCCAAACTGCCATAGAGAAAGCAGGCAGCATGTTATGGAATTAGCTGCACAATGAATGAAATGCAACGCCTATAATAAACCCATTCAGATATAAATTATGGCCGAGTAGATGCAATGTTTGTTAAGCAATAAAACTTGCCACCCTGCATGGGAAATTGAATGAGATTTATCATAAAATATGGCGGAGGATGTGCTAAGAATCTGACGCCCCAGACTGGGTTTAATCAAAACAATCTAGAAAGAAGGCTTCCAGGAACAGGAAACCAAAAGAGAATGACAGCAGCTAGTCCAAAGGGCATTATGACTTGAAATACTCTTGGTCTCAGCAGTTCCACCAAGAATACTTGAATTTTAGAAAAAAGCCAGATCTGTTTTGATTTTTCCTTCGGGAATTGTCAAAATGCCTGAAGCTCTGGGAATACAAAATGTGACCAATATTTGACTTCCTGGTTGGCCAGGGCAGTAAATGAATTCAGCGGCAGGGAACTTGTCCAAGGGACACAGGGCTCTTGGTTTCCCTTGGAAATGGTTGAGACCGAAGATCCCTAGGGAGCCAGGTGGCTTTTCGACCACACTGTCAGATGTTTCACTGGGTCCCTGAAGGGCGTGCGGCTCATCTTCTCAGAAGACCTCCCATGACTCTTCCACACACGGTGCTAAATGAATATGAGGGCTTGTTGTGTGACGCCTCCTGGAGCTGGAGCTCGCGTTTATCTCAGACTCCACTTTCTGGGAAAAATAAAATGAAACCAAATAAAATAAAACAAGTATTAACCCAGCATGATGCAGTCTTTCTGGTACTGTTACTTGAAAATGACTGCAAATATTTTATGGCTTTACAAGTTGGAGTCAATGATTTCAGTGTATTGAGAACAATGAAAAATACCTTAGGAATGTAATATAGTCCCAGAGTTGGATTAAGAGCGTTCGGAAGCCAAAAGGAATTTTCTGCCTGCTAATAACATTACCCTGAAATCTAATGAAATAATCTCCCCAAAGTCAGGTTTATTTTCCCATTTACTGTTTAAAATAAAACAAGCAGATGTCTTCCTTGGTCAGCTCATCACTCAGTCCATATACCATCACATTATGCTTCAGAGAGCAGAACTGTATGGCTTACGTGGGCCGATTACGAGGTTTCAGAAATACAAATTATTTCCAGCCTTCAGTAAAGTAGGCAGAAAAGGTGACTCTGACAACAGTCTTCAACACACTCCCAAAGACGCTTAAAAAAGCACACACTTTGGAGATTTTACTAGTGACTTCAGCCACACCATACTCACTGTGTGTGTGCGTGTGTGTAAATGTAAATATATACAAATACATACATATGTATATAAACGTGTATACATTTTACACACAAGTATATATGCACAATGATGTATATAACAACAAGAAAAGAGAAGTATTAACAAAAAAGATTGGAAAAATCAGAAGTTGTATCAGATTCTAATAAACTGATAATAAATCTTTTCTTCCCTCTTCTCATCAACCCCCATTCTCCACACTCCTCCCCCAACTAAGATGAAACAAGTGCTAAGTATTTGGAAAGGCAATCGGACAATAGGATACTGAAATAAAACATAAAGATGACGATGGCTCTCAGTACCTTACCTAAAAGGATAATGCCAACAGCTGCATTCCTATTGGCTAGTAACTTTCCTTCCTATCATCTCATTCACTTCTCACAGAAATCACTACAGGGAAGGCACCGCCATTGCCATTTTCTGGGTTAGGGAATCAAAGAAGCTCTGCTGCTGCTGCTGAGTCGCTTCAGTCGTGTCCAACTCTGTGCAAACCCATAGACGGCATCATTAAAAAATCCCTTCAGGTACAAGAAGTAAGACCTCTGGATGTGAAGTGATGAAGGGCTAATTCGTCCTATGTAACAGGAAGTCTGGTGGTTAGCCTTTCAGAGCAGAATGTGCCAAAAGATATCTAAACCTTTTCTCTCTTTCCTCACCATCACCCTCTAGACTTTCCGGAATGAAGAAAGGTGAAGGGTCACACCCCCAGAATAGGTCCCTTTTTACCGCCAAAATCAAAGGTTTCCCAGTGGCCCTATTCTGCAGATTTCTTCACTTTCATTTCCCTGATCAGAACTTTTCCTTGGCCACCCCTCACTGGGAAGTGGCCAGAGAGAAAGGGGGTGTGGATGTAAGATTGTGAGTGAATGTTGATCTGCGTTTGCCCGATTGGCACTTTTGTATACTAGCATTTACATGAACTTGAGATGGATGGGACAGACCCACACAACAGAAGATTTTTAAGCTCTGGTTTATGATTCTGACTTAGTTTGACCAATAAGGGTAATTTAGTGTAGTTTCTGAACCATTTGGCTTTCATGGGAAGGCTAGGTGAGGCAGCCATTAGGACTGATTTTTTAAAGCCGTGTGAGCACGAGGGCCTCTACTTCCAGTTGAAAACTCTAACGAGCGTGACGGTCCTCAGTGAAGTGAGCACTCTGTAGCCCTCACTCTAATGTGCATTACGGATCAGTTAACCAGGGTCACGGTGATTGTGTACCGAGGGCACCAGCTGAGAGCTTCAGAATCCAAGATAAAGAGAGAAAGAGTATGCTTTCCCTTTAGAAAAACTTCTTCATCATCTTGGTTGGTCCAGCCAACCACCATCTTGATTCTGGGAACAACCAGTTTGGTGCAGATGCCATTCAGTATCCATGGTTCAGTGTGGCCACTCCTACAGCATGAATGCTTCCACGCACCACGCAGATATGAGGGAAGAAGAGGAAAGAGCCGAGAAGTACACTAGAGACCCCGCTTGCCTTTAAGGCAGCCCTCAGTGAAATGTGAGAGCTGATGTCACAGCCTCCAGTTACATCAGCTGTACTTAGTTCAAGGCACAGAGTCTCTGCTCACAGGCTTTGGCTGAGGTAGAAATTCTCCAAGTTTCAGTTACCTGTTATTGTGCAGTGAACCATCCTAAAATAGAGTGGCTTAAGACAGCACCATGCATTGGCTCACAGCACTGCGATTTCAGCAAGGATTGGGGGGAGTGGCTTGTCTCTGTACCAGCTGATGTTGCTGTCACTTGACTCATTCCCCTGGGGGTCATACAGGAGTCCAGGCTGACCTTTTATACGCGGCAGATGGATCCCAAGAAAGTGACGGTGGACACTTCCAGGCCTCTTCGGTGCTAGATTCCAGACTGTAACACACCTCTGTGCCACATTGCATTGGACATAGCAAGACACTGGCCAGCCCAGATTGAAGGGGAGGGAAATTACAGTGCAGCCCTTGGTGCAAACAGCAGCGTGTGCTCAGGTGGGTGGGAAGGATTCTTGGCGGCCACCTTTGCAGGCAGGCTACACACCCAGGATCGACTCCTTCTGAAGACCTTACAGGTTCCCACAAGCAATCTTTGCCCTCCCAGGAACCTATCCATCCCTCAGTGGAGCACAACGTAGACAGCTTCAGAGCAAGGGATTTAAAGTTGGGTTTCTGGATGCTAAGCCTATCTGTCTCGCTGGCTCACTGTCAGATCTTGATCAAGTTATTTACTGTGTTTGGGCTTCAGTGTTCTCAGTAAAATGAAGATAATAGCAGTGCTCTCCTCAAAGGCTATTCACAGTATTTTCCAGGGTTAATCCACCTAAACCATTTAGGACAGTGCCTAATACATGGTCGGGGTTCAATAATATTGATTCACAGCTGCCTCCCAGTCTTCTGTGAATTTCTGAGGGGAGGCATGGTGGTGTCATCCCTGGTAAAGATTTTAATGTGTGTAGGTGGGTGCTCAGGTCCTATGTGATAAGTGAACACTGAACCAGGCTATCTTTTTCTTTCATTATGCCCATCTGAAGGCAAATATTTAATTTCAAAAAACTACAAATTGGGGTAGCATATATCATGTGTGCCAGGGAAATGAACACTTTTTCATTCATTCAGCAGATATTATGAACACCAGTTATGACCTGGGGAGTCCATTATGTACGGAAGTACCATGGTGTATAAGCCAGGGGTTTCCACCCTTGTGGTAGTTTTATTTTAGTGAGAGGAGAAAACAAATAACCTCAAGATAGTAGATAGTGATACACCATTTGAAGATTACAGCTATATGATAGTGTTTGGTCGAACCAGGAATGGGGTGAGATGCAGTTTTGGGCTGGTGATGCAACTTTGGGTTGGTGGAACTCCCAACTTTTCCTAAAAGTTAAGATTTCAGGAGAAACCTCGAGGAGAAAAAGTCAGTCATTTGGAGATGTGTGGGTAGAGTCTTCCAGAAAGAGAGAGGAGCAAGAACAGAGACATTTTGTGGAAATGAGCATAGAGTTTAAAGACATCAGGAAGTCCCGTATGCCTGGATCTGGACGACCCAAGGGGAGAAAAGGTAGATGGGCTAAATGAGGTGGTACTTCTGATTCCCGATTCCCTCTAAGTGCAGTGGATACCATTAGACATGGACGGGAAGTAACCTCCCTTCCTTGTGTTCCATTTTTGGGTTATTTTATTGCTGGCAGCCACCCAGCACAGACATGACTGACCCTATCCACACAGAACTCAGGAAATCCTGATCTTCTGAGCTACGCATGTGTGGGAGTAGGTAGTGGTGGTGGTAGTTTAGGGCTGGTGGAGAGGGCCCTCTTCCGACAACGCTGGAAGTACACTGAGTTCCCCAAGCAAATCCAGATGGTCCAGGTTCTTTCTGTACCAAGAATCAAATGACGATGGTCATTCGGTGACAGCAGCAGCCGCTGGTTTCATTTTAACTATATGCCGGGCACCATTAAGTGCCTCACAGACATCATGTTTGATTCTCACACACGCCCAAGAGCTCACTGCTGTTGGCATCAGGGTTTCACAGATAAACATGCTGAGATCTGTGAGGTGAAGTGCCTAGCCCGGAGGTTAACCCTCGGGATTTGAGTCCAAAGCTTGAGGACATTTTATTTCCAGCACATTTCAAAGCAGCTCATCTGCATCTCCTCCCATGAAGTCTCCCCAGACAGTGCAGATAGATGGGGACTGAAACTCCATGATCAGTTACAAGATGTTCTCTAGAACTTGCGGAAATCATAGGGTGGGTGAGCTGGTTTTGCAACAATGGTCCTAATGAGCCATTTAGTGACGAGCGTGCACATGTGTGGGAGAGTCGGCAGCACAGCCCGCCCTTGGCACACATTTGTGTCATTGTTTGGTGTCTGTACACAACTTGAGATTTCCAAAATGTTCCCCGAGGAAGTTGATGAATGGCCTTTCTCAGATTTTATAGATTTGGGGGTGAGGCCAGCTAAACGTCGGCCTCAAGTCACATGGCAAAAGAATGGACTTTTCCAAGTCTTAAATGAAGAAGCCATGCTCCGTGTCCTTCTGTCTAAAGGTTGCATTTTGACCTTCAGCTGAGGTCAGTATATCCAAGAGAGGTTGGCTGTATCATAGCCTATCAATGACTTCTTTAGTTTGTCTATCAAACATTCAGTGCCTCTGAGGTCTTGGGCACTCTGCTCAGTGTGGGAGTGCAGGGTGAATAAGACTTGGCCCTGCCCTTGAAAAGTTGTCAAATTTTACCACCCAGACGTCTGTCCTCGTTCAACTTCAGTGTTCCCCAGCCCAGTCTAGTGGTGATAGGGATGTAGGCACTGATGGAAGACCACCTGCGTTCAAATCCAGGCTCTGTGTGACTAGGGCTACCGCTTTAACTTTTCTGCCCCTTGGTGTTCTCACTTGTAAAGCTGTACTCTTAGTAGTAAGTAAGTAAAATAACTTGTGTAAGTAACATGATACAGTATAGCTTTTGTTTTCCAGTTCCTTAATGATAAGTATCACCTGGAATGATTGTTAAAAATACAGTTTCTCAGGCCCCTCTTGTGGAACTTCTGAGGCAGTGGCTTTGGGATTCAAGACCTTGGTTTTCTTTGTTTGTTTGTTTTATTTTAAACAAATATTCCAGGTGACAGTTGTAAACCAGATAATCTGGGAGACCTTGATAGAATGCATGACAAGCGGCTGGTCTCAACTTTGGTTGCGTATTGCGGTTGCTTGGGGAGCTTTGAAAACACAGATGCCTGGGTCCTGTTTTCATAGGTGGCAGTGCCCGCTGGGATGTCTAAAGGCTCCTCAATAATTTCTCATGTGCAGCCAAGATAAAGCATTTAGCTGTAAAGAATTTAGCACAGTGTCTGGTGCAAAGTGACTGGCAACAAACACCTTGTCGTCTCTGTCATTATCTTCATCTTCCCCAAAGAAATGGGAAACCACAGCTAAGGAGAAAAGAATGCCAACTAGTGTGTAAGAAGAGTAGAGAGAGCCATTCCGAACCCTGTGACACTGACTATTTCATTGTGGCATTTAGATTCTCTCCTGGACTCCAAACTTAAACATTTTTGCCTTTCTCCTTCTTGACTGTAAAGCTCTATCAGGAGCAAAATAATGTGTTTCATTTTAATGTTTTAACATCCCCCCCCCCCACACACACACTGTATCCAACCCTTGTATAGCTGGAAATGGTAACCAAATGTTTATCAAATTAATAAGATCAATGTATTAGTAGAGGAACTGCAGAGACAAACTGTTACAGAAAAGAGTGAGGAAAGGCGATTCCAGACCATTGGAGAGTGTGCAAGTTATCACTCGAAGACCGGCTTCAGTGTTATGAACTGGAGCAGAGGAGGGCATTTTTGGTGGGAGAAACAGTTTGTAGGAATTTGAGGGAGAGGAAATATCATACGGCTGTAAAAGGAGAAAAGAATACTCAGGTTGAGATGGGCTGAAATATCCCAGGCAGACGTAAGCTAAAAGGACAAGTGGGAGAAGATGCTAGAGGGACCACAGCGTTAACTCCGAGAGTTGGGTCAGCTTCCCGAGGCACGCCAGGGTGGATCTGGATCGGAAGCTTGGCTGGGGCAGCTCGCGTACACACTCCCAGCTGCTGCACCCCTCTAGCTCCCAGTGTCTTGAACAGCAGGGGGATAATGAAGACTTTCTCCGCAGAAGCATGATAGCCTCAGACAGATTCTGTAGAACAATCATCTTGGCAGCTGTGAGGAGGGGCAGGACTGGAGATCAGGAGAGCAGTTCTTTCCCAAGTCTCTTCTTCTCAAATAGGGTGAGTGACACGTGTGCTCCCGAAAAACAAACAGACGAGAAAAGCCGGCACCGAGGTCAGCACACAGAGTGCATAAATGCACGCCATGCGTTCCGGCCTCCTGAACAGAGGCAGGCGCGAACTCGGATCGGCGTGTGCGGCAGCCAGTGTGATTCACGGAGGTGATGAAGGCAGACACGGTGGCCACTCAGGAGATGCCCAGCCCTTGCTTTTACTGACACCCGAGAACACATCCCCCCACGGACCTCAAAGTGAAGGAAGACCCCGTGCCAAACGCTCCACATTGCACTCAACCCTGAAACCAGCCCGGAGTGCACGGTGCTGCTTTGAGAATGGTCCTTAACAAAGGCAGTCTCACCGGTGGGTAAGGCTCTGTCTTAACCCTGCAGGATTTCCGTTTAGCTTTTGGACACTTCAACTTAAGATTCTCATAGCATTTTTGTTTATTAAAATATACCACTCCTGTGCCTCCTCCTAAAAGTAATGGTTGCCTTTTGTTGTTGTTGTTGTTAAGTCAGCTAAATGATTGATCAGATCCTATTATATCCCACTTTATCTCCAGTGCTGAAAATGTAAGGCTAGGCTTTTAAATATGTATATTGTAATTTCTTGATGTCGTATCTAAAGCGTTTATAATGAAATGTCAATAGCAGTGGTGGTATATTACTATAAATCTTCTAATGACATATTTATTAAACAGAACAGAAGCATCTCAGCCTTTCTCCCTTGATCCCTTTATACTGTTTTTAAAACTCTTCATGCCCTGTTTGCATAGAAACATAGATTCTCATGTTTAAAGTTGCCTGAAGCTTACGCAGCCATGGATTCTTTTCTATTCCAGCCACGGACTCTTTTCCCCTTCTAACCACTTCTGGTCACAAGGTATGGCAAAATCAGATTGAATAGGCTCTTCACACTCCAAATATTTCCCCCACCATGCCTCCAGGAGAGCAGCTTTGGAGGGGAAAGAAGAGGAGAGAAGGCTGTAAGTAAAGTCGCTCAGTCGTGTCCGACTCTTTGAGACCCCATGGACAGTAGCCTACCAGGCTCCTCTATCCATGAGATTTTCCAGGTAAGAGTACTGGAGTGGGTTGCCATTTTCTTCTCCAGGGAATCTTCCCGACCCAGGGATCAAAGCCGGGTCTTCCGCATTGCAGGCATATGCTTTACGGTCTGAGCTACCAGGGCTATAAATGGATAGAAATGAAGCACCTGGTCTATGTCAGGCACTTAGCACATTACCTTCTGGAACTGGACATCAGTGACATGCATTGACTTCCCACTTAACAAGGAGGGGAAGTGAGACTCAAGAGAAGCCAACGAGCATGTCTGTTTACACAGCTAGTGTCAGAGAAAACTTCTTTCTCAATCTGATGTCCCTGCCCAAATTCTGTCCATGGTAATATACACCTCCAAGGATAAACCTGGAAACACAGGCGGCAAGGGTTTCAGTTCCAGGATGGACACACATTCCTCCAGCCTGTCTCTTCCACTGAAAGAAGCCATAGAAGCTCAGTAGAATGCATGGGGAAGCTATGCCTGGAGAAGCAAACGGAAGACTCTGAAAGTAGCAGTAGCAGGCAAATTGGGGGAAAAGAGCTGAATTCAGAGTCTCTGAAACTTTGGTGAGTTTATCAGCTTTTTATCTTCCTCTAACCCACAGCCTGAACTTAACACAGCTCAAAACACAAAGTGGTCATTCACGCAGACAAAACTCCAAAAGAAGCCCTCCAGCCCTGGCTTGAGGGGCAGGAAGAGGGACGCTCAGGGGGAGCAGGAAATTCATCTCTTTTGAAATAAATCTCTACTGTCTTGAGCCCCAGTACCTAAGTAATCACTGAACGGCAGTAGCAGTGCAGTGTTAGCGAAGGAACCAGGGCTCTTCAGACCACTGATACTCGGAGGGAGACGAGGCTTCCTCCCTAACTGGTCCCAAGAGGGTGTGGAGAACTCCCATCGCTCTTTGCCTCCCCTGTCTCCCCACCACTTGGTTTGTGGATGAGGATGCTCTTGTGGGAAAGAGCAGGGAAACAAAGCCCTAGAAGCTTTCTGGTGGGAGCACTAAAATAGCAAGCCTCAGGAAAGTGGGGTGAAGCAGGGACAGTAAGGAGAGAGAGGAGCTTGGCAAAATCAACCCAAGTTGTGTATAAACTCCTGGAATCGCTCCCACACTGAGCATGGATGTTTCTGACCCCAAATAACACACCAAACCTGAATTGAGAAGCCCCACTCAGGTCCCAGACAGCCCACTGCTAGGATACACGCAAGATGAATTCAAAGAGCACTACAAAGGCTTTGAAAAGGGGACTGAAAATTAAAACCACAACCCACAAAAGTCTGGGGAGAATTTGCAGCTTCATCCAACAGAGTCAGTTTCCTGGTAAACCGAAAGGGTCAACATTGCCCATGGGATTTAAACACCATCCAGTGACTCCTAACCTAACATTCAAAATGTCAAGCATACAATCCAACATTACCTGACAAGTACAGAACCAGGAAAAGATCAACGTGCCTGGGAAAAGGTAATGCATAGGGTTGTTGTTGTCCAGTTGCTGAGTCATGTGCTCTCTTTGTGGCCTCATGGACTGGGGCACACCAGGCTCCTCTGTCCTCCACTGTTTCCTGGAGTTTGCTCAGAATCACGTCCGCTGAGTTGGAGACGCTATCCAATCCCCAATAGAATAACAAGGCCAAAATGACACAGATATTAGGATTACCTGATAAAGACTTTGGAGAAGGCAATGGCAACAGCTATTATTAAAATGACCCAAGGAGTAAGAGCCTACGCTTTTGAAAAGAATGGAATGATAGAATGCTTCACAAAATAAATGGAAGATATATAAAAATGAAAATTTTAGAATAACCTAAATTTAAAAAAAAAAAACCACCTCATTGAATGTACTTTATAACAGAGTAGAGATTAAAAGAGGAGAATCACTAGATGGACCTGATTGATGAAAATTACCCAACCTCAGCAATGATAGAAAAAGAGTAAAAATTTGAAAAGACCCTCAGGGATCTTGGTTCAATGGCAAAGGTTTAATATTTGTGTTACAGGAGTCCCAGAGGAGAGGATAAACAGTATAGGAAAAACACACAATAAAAAATTTGAAGAAATAATAGCTGAAAACTTCCTAAATTTGAGGGAAAGATATAAATTTACAGATTCATGAATTCCAAACAGAATAAACCAAATGAAACACCCTCTGATAGATTATCATCAAATTATTTAAACAGATAAAGAAAAAAAAATCTTGAAAACACCTGGAGGGAAACAGCCCATGACTTGTAAGGGATGACAATTTGAATGGCTATGTTTCTTCTCAGAAATCATGGAGGCCGGAGGCTGTAGAGTGACACTTTTAAAGGGTTGGAAGAAAAGAACCGTCACCTCACAATTTTACAACCAATGAAAATATGGATATATTCAATCAGTGAATAAAGGTAGACACTAAGGGGAAACCAGCTGTCCCAATTTGGTTCCCCAAGACGGAGGGGTTTCCCTGGGTACAGGACTTTTAATGCTACAACTAGGCAAACAAGGTCAGTTGTTCTCAGGTGAAAGAAAACTAAGAGAATTTGTTGCCATTAGTCCTGCCCAATGGCAACCCACTCCAGTGTTCTTGCCTGGAGAATCCCGGGGCGGTGGAGCCTGGTGGGCTGCCGTCTATGGGGTCGCACAGAGTCGGACATGACTGAAGCGACTTAGCAGCAGCAGCAGCAGCAGCAGCAGCAGCAGCAGCAGCAGCAGTCCTGCTCCAAAGAATTGCTGAAGTGCTTTAGACAGAAAATGATAACAGGTGGAGACTTGAAGCATCAGAAATGAAGAAAAATGGAAATGACAAATATCTTAATAAATAAAATGGTGATTTCTTCTCCCTTTGAGGTTTTAAAATGTGCTTGATGGTTGAAAGCAAAAATGTAACACGGTCTGATGAGGGTTTCAAGTGTACACATGTGCTATTAGCATCCCACTTAATGGTGGAAGACTGCAGACTCTCTCCCTTCAGTGGGATAAGATCGGAATAAGGAATGCAGATCTGGCCTCAGCACTCCCATTCAGCACTTTTGTGGAAGCTCTAGCAAGTATAACAATCAGAGGAGATAAAATTCATACGGATTATAAAGGAAGAAATAAAACTCCCTCCATCTCTCAGAAGACAGGATTGGATTTGTAGAAAATTTCAATTAGTTTACAAACAATAGCAACAACACTATAAACTCTTAGTACCAGTGTGTTAATTTAGGAAAATTACCGGAACCAAATTACAGGTAAAAATCCATTGTATTTATACATACTAGCAAGAAAGACCTGAAACCAAAATTTGAAAAACAAGCCAAAAAATATTACCATCTACAGTAGCTCCACAGGTGAAATTCTTAGCTATAAACCTTAAAGTCACATTTAGGACCTATGTACTGAAGACTACAAACTGCTGATAAAAAGAAAGAAAAGAAGAAATAAATCAATGGGGAGACATCTCTTGATCGTGGATTGGATTGGGAGACTCAATACAGTAAAATGTCAATTCTCCCCAAATTAATCTATAGGTTCAATGTACTTTCTAATCAATATCCTAGTATTTGGTTTGTTTCTTTTTTATAGACAAACTTATCCTAAAAATCTATGGAAAGGCAAAGGAGCTGAAATAATCAAAACAAATTTGTAAAAGAAAAATGAAGTTGGAGAAATCCTTCTACCCAATTTTGAGACTTACTGTAAATCTATAGCAACTGAGGCATGAGGTATTATTTAAGGGAAAACCACATAGACCAAATGGAGCAAAATAGAGAGTTCAGAAATAGACCCACACAAATATGGTAAACTGATTTTTGAAAAAAATAAAGAAGGTAGTTCAGTGGAGAAAGGATATTTTTATAATGAATGGTGCCAGAAAATAAATGTGTGTGTGTGTGTGTGTGTGTGTATGTATATATATATATATATATATATATATATATATATAAAACCTCAACCTAAATTTCACATCCTATTTCAAATCCTAAAAGATGATGCTGTTAAAGAGCTGCACTCAATATGCCAGCAAATTTGGGAAAACTCAGCAGTGGCCACAAGACTGGAAAATATCAGTTTTCATTCCAATCCCAAAGAAAAGCAATGCCAAAGAATGTTCAAACTACCACACGATTGCACTCACCTCACACACTAGCAAAGTAATGCTCAAAATTCTCCAAGCCAGGCTTCAGCAGTAAGTGAACTATGAACTTGCAGGTGTTTAAGCTGGATTTAGAAAAGGCAGAGGAACCAGAGATCAAATTGCCAACATCTGCTGAATCATTGAAAAAGCGAGAGTTCCAGAAAAAACATCTACTTCTGCTTTATTGACTATGCCAAGCCTTTGACTGTGTAGACCACAACAAACTGGAAAATTGTTAGAGAGATGGGAATACCAGGTCACCTGACCTGCCTCTTGAGAAATCTGTATGCAGGTCAGGAAGCAACAGTTAGAACTGGACATGGAACAACAGACTGGTTCCAAATCGGGAAAGGAGTACATCAAGGCTATATATTGTCACCCTGTTTATTTAACTTCTATGCAGAGTACATCATGAGAAATGCTGGGCTGGATGAAGCACAAGCTGGAATCAAGATTGCCAGAAGAGATATCAATAACCTCAGATATGCAGATGACACCACCCTTATGGCAGAAAGCAAAGAAGAACTAAAGAGCCTTTTGAGGAAAGTGAAAGAGGAGAGTGAAAAAAAGTTGGCTTAAAATTCAATGTTCAGAAAACTAAGATCATGGCATCCAGTCCCATCATTACATGGCAAATAGATGGAGAAACAATGGAAACAGTGAGAGCCTATTTTTTGGGGCTCCAAAATCACTGCAGATGATGACTGAAGCCATGAAATTAAAAGATGCTCCTTGGAAGAAAAGCTATGACCAACCTAGACAGCATGTTAAAAAGCAGAGACATTACTTTGTCAATAAAGGTCTATATAATCAAAGCTATGGTTTTTCCAGTGGTCATGTATGGATGTGAGAGTTGGACTATAAAGAAAGCTGAGTGCCGAGGAATTGATGCCTTTGAACTATGGTGTTGGAGAAGACTCTTGAGAGTCCCTTGGACTGCAAGGAGATCCAACCAGTCCATCCTAAAGGAAATCAGTTCTGAATATTCATTGGAAGGACTGATGCTGAAGCTGAAACTCCAATACCTTGGTCACTTGATGCAAGAATAGACTCATTGGAAAAGACCCTGATGCTGGGGAAGGTTGAAGGCGGGAGGAGAAGGGGTCGACAGAGGATGAGATGGTTGGATGGCATCACTGATTCAATGGACATGGGTTTGAGTAAACTCCAGTAGTTGGTGATGGACACGGAGACCTGGAATGCTGCAGTTCATGGGGTCACAAAGAGTTGAACATGACTGAGTGACTGAATTGAACCGAACTGATACAAAAATTAACTCAAAAATTGCTGTGTGGGCACAGGAGGGCCTAGAGGAGCTATTCCATGTTCAAGGTCAGGAGGGGCGGCGGTGAGGAGATACCCCTTGTCCAAGGTAAGGAGCAGTGGCTGCGCTTTGCTGGAGCAGCCGTGAAGAGACACCCCACATCCAAGGTAAGAGAAACCCAAGTAAGATGGTAGGTGTTGCAAGAGGGCATCAGAGGGCAGACACACTGAAACCATACTCACAGAAAACTAGTCAATCTAATCACACTTGGACCACAGCCTTGTCTAACTCAATGAAACTAAGCCATGCCCATAGGGCCACGCAAGGCGGGCGGGTCATGGTGGAGAGGTCTGACAGAACGTGGTCCACTGGAGAAGGGAATGGCAAGCCACTTCAGTATTCTTGCCTTGAGAACCCCATGAACAGTATGAAAGGCAAAATGATAGGATACTGAAAGAAGAACTCCCCAGGTCAATAGGTACCCAATATGCTACTGGAGATCAGTGGAGAAATAACTCCAGAAAGAATGAAGGGATGGAGCCAAAGAAAAACAATACCCAGTTGTGGATGTGACTGGTGATAGAAGCAAGGTCTGATGCTGTAAAGAGCAATATTGCATAGGAACCTGGAATGTCAGGTCCATGAATCAAGGCAAATTGGAAGTGATCAAACAAGAGATGGCAAGAGTGAACATCACATTCTAGGAATCAGCGAACTAAAATGGACTGGAATGTGTGAATTTAACTCAGATGACCATTATATGTACTACTGCAGGCAGGACTCCCTTAGAAGAAATGGAGTAGCCATCACGGTCAACAAAAGAGTCCGAAATGCAGTACTTGGATGCAATCTCAAAAACAACAGAATGATCTCTGTTCATTTCCAAGGCAAACCATTCAATATCACAGTAATCCAAGTCTATGTCCCAACCAGTAACGCTGAAGCAGCTGAAGTTGAACGGTTCTATGAAGACCTACAAGACCTTTTAGAACTAACACCCCCAAAAGATGTCCTTTTCATTATAGGGGACTGGAATGCAAAAGTAGGAAGTCAAGAAACACCTGGAGTAATGGGCAAATTTGGCCGTGGAATACAGAATGAAGCAGGGCAAAGACTAATAGAATTTTGCCAAGAAAATGTGCTGGTCATAGCAAACACCATCTTCCAACAACACAAGAGAAGACTCTACACATGGACATCACCAGATGGTTAACACCGAAATCAGATTGATTATAGTCTTTGCAGCCAAAGATGGGGAAGCTCTACACAGTCAACAAAAACAAGACCAGGAGCTGACTGTGGCTCAGATCATGAACTCCTTATTGCCAAATTCAGACTTAAATTGAAGAAAGTAGGGAAAACTGCTAGACCATTCAAGTATGACCTAAATCAAACCCCTTATGATTATACAGTGGAAGTGAGAAATAGATTTAAGGGCCTAGATCTGATAGATAGAGTGCCTGATGAACTATGGACGGAGGTTCGTGACATTGTACAGGAGACAGGGATCAAGACCATCCCCATGGAAAATAAATGCAAAAAGCAAAATGGCTCTCTGGAGAGGCCTTACAAATAGCTGTGAAAAGAAGAGAAGCGAAAAGCAAAGGAGAAAAGGAAAGATATAAGCATCTGAATGCAGAGTTCAAAAGAATAGCAAGGAGAGATAAGAAAGCCTTCCTCAGTGATCAGTGCAAAGAAATAGAGGCAAACAACAGAATGGGAAAGACTAGAGATCTCTTCAAGAAAATTAGAGATACTAAGGGAATATTTCATGCAAAGATGGGCTCAATAAAGGACAAAAATGGTATGGACTTAACAGAGGCAGAAGATATTAAGAAGAGGTGGCAAGAATACACAGAACTGTACAAAAAAGACCTTCACAACCAAGATAATCAAGATGGTGTGATCACTCATCTAGAGCCAGACATCCTGGAATGTGAAGTCAAGTGAGCCTTAGGAAGCATCACTACGAACAAAGCTAGTGAGGGGATGGAATTCCAGTTGAGCTGTTTCAAATCCTGAAAGATGATGCTGTGAAAGTGCTGCATTCAATATGCCAGCAAATTAGGAAAACTCAGCAGTGGCCACAGGACTGGAAAACGTCAGTTTTCATTCCAATCCCAAAGAAAGGCAATGCCAAAGAATGCTCAAACTACCTCACAATTGCACTCATCTCATACGCTAGTAAAGTAATGTTTAAAATTCTCCAGGCCAGGCTTCAGCAATACATGAACCGTGAACTTACAGATGTTCAAGCTGGTCTTAGAAAAGGCAGAGGAACCAGAGATCAAATTGCCAACATCCTCTGGATCATCAAAAAAGCAAGAGAGTTCCAGAAAAACAACTATTTCTGCTTTCTTGACTATGCCAAAGCCTTTGACTGTGCGGATCATAATAAACTGTGGAAAATTCTGAAAGAGATGGGAATACAGGCCACCTGACCTGCCTCTTGAAAACCTATATGCAGGTCAGGAAGCAACAGTTAGAACTGGACATGGAACAAAAGACTAGTTCCAAATAGGAAAAGGAGTGTGTCAAGGCTGTATATTGTCACCCTGCTTATTTAACTTCTATGCAGAGTACATCATGAGAAACGCTGGACTGGAAGAAGCACAAGCTGGAATCAAGATTGTCGGGAGAAATATCAATAACCTCAGATATGCAGATGACACCACCCTTATGGCAGAAAGTGAAGAGGAACTAAAAAGCCTCTTGATGAAAGTGAAAGTGGAGAGTGAAAAAGTTGGCTTAAAGCTCAATATTCAGAAAATGAAGATCATGGCATCTGGTCCCATCACTTCATGGGAAATAGATGGGGAAACAGTGGAAACAGTGTCAGACTTTATTTTTGGGGGGCTCCAAAATCACTGCAGATGGTGACTGCAGCCATGAAATTAAAATACGCTTACTCCTTGGAAGGAAAGTTATGACCAACCTAGACAGCATATTCAAAAGCGAGAGACATTACTTTGCTGACTAAGGTCTGTCTAGCCAAGGCTATGGTTTTTCCTGTGGTCATGTATGGATGTGAGAGCTGGACTGTGAAGAAGGCTGAGTGCTGAAGAATTGATGCTTTTGAACTGTGGTGTTGGAGAAGACACTTGAGAGTCCCTTGGACTGCAAGGAGATCCAACCAGTCCATTCTAAAGGAGATCAACTCTGGGATTTCTTTGGAAGGAATATGCTAAAGCTGAAACTCCAGCACTTTTAACACCTCATGCGAAGAGTTGAGTCATTGGAAAAGACCCTGATGCTGGGAGGGATTGGGGGCAGGAGGAGAAGGGGACGACAGAGGATGAGATGGCTGGATGGCATCACTGACTCGATGGACGTGAGTCTGAGTGAACTCTGGGAGATGGTGATGAACAGGGAGGCCTGGCGTGCTGCCATTCATGGGGTCTCACAGAGTCAGACACGACTGAGCGACTGAACTGAACTGAAAAGTAAAACGCAGAACAATAATACTTTCAGAAGAAAACATAGGAGAAAATATTTGTCACCTGGGGTTAGGAAAAGAGTTCTTGGTATAACCAATATGATAATTAAGGAAAAAAAATAATTCGACTTAACATTAAAGATGTTTGCTCCATGAAAGATGCTGTTAAAAGAATGAAAAGATAAGCTGTGCTGTGTGTGTGTGTGCTCAGACATGTCCAACTCCTTGTCACCCCATGGACTGTAGCCCGCCAGGCTCCTCTGTCCATGGGATTTTCCACGTGAGAAATCCTGGAGCGGGTTGCCATTTCCTCCTGTAGGGGATCTGCCCAACCCAGTGATCTCACCCACATCTGCTACGTTGGCAGGTGGGCTTTTCACCACTGAGCCACCTAGAAAGCCCAAGAAGATAAACTACAGACTAGGAAAAATATTTGCAAATCACATGTCAACAAAGGACTTACATCTGGACTATATAAAGAACTCTCAAAATTCAATAGTTAGAATGAAATAATCTGATTTTCTTAAAAAGGGCAAAAGACTTGAATAAATATTTCATCAAAGGGAAGGCAAATTAGCACATGAAAAGACATTCAATCAATAGAAACAAATTGAATGAAAATTAAACCCATAATGAGATACCACTGCAATTTATTAGAGTGGACAAAAAAAAAAAAAAAAAAAAGAACCTGACAATACCAAGTGATGGCTACGGGAGGTTGTCATTGAGAAGATGTGGGTTGACCCATGAGCCGGACCCAGGGAGCTGAAGGCTCCTCCCCATCCTTGGAATGTATGTTCTGACTACTGTCCCTGCTCTGGGACTGTTTCAAGGACAGAGCCTTGAAAGAGTTAGTTGTGGTTGAGGCCATCTGGATACTATAGTGATGGGACCCCATTGAAGCCTCTGTGTAAAATTTTATGATTCTGACCATTGGGCACAGAGATTTATCTACTCGTTTTGTGTCCGTCCAAGAAAAGCTCTGGAAGTAAGTTATCCTACCAATCTATAATGGTCTACCTCTTTCTTCCAACTCTCTTTGCCCCTCCATGTACAGGAGCCAGTCTGAGATTTCATCTGAGAAAGTCCCACAGTTGTAAACCCAACAGCAGTGAGAGTGTGGAGCAGTAGGAACTCTAATCCACTGTTGGTGGAATTTTAAAATGGTACAGTCTCTCTGGAGAACAATTTGATAGTTTCCTCATAGTTGAATATCAGTCCTGGGTGTTCACTGGGAGGACTGATGCTAAAGCTGAAACTCCAATACTTTGGCCACCTTGTGCGAAGAGTTGACTCATTGGAAAAGACCCTGATGCTGGGAGGGATTGGGGGCAGGAGGAGAAGAGGACGACAGAGGATGAGATGGCTGGATGGCATCACTGACTCTAGGGATGTGAGTCTGAGTGAACTCCGGGAGTTGGCGATGGACAGGGAGGCCTGGCGTGCTGCGATTCATGAGGTCGCAAAGAGTCAGACACGACTGAGCGACTGAACTGAGCTGATCCTGTGACAGCAGTCCTGCTCCTGGGTGTTTATCCTAGAGAAATGAAAACTTGTGTTCACAGAAGAATCTGTGCATGAATATTTGCAAGAGCTCTACTTACAAGTGCTAAAGTTGGGAAACAAACCCAATGTCCTTCAGTGGATGAGTAGATGAGCAGAATGTGGTTCATGCATCTGATGGGATACTCTCAGGAATTAAAAAGGAGTGGACTCTTGGTACATATGACTCTGATGGATCTCAGTGCACTATATGGAATAAAAGAAGCCACTTGAAATATTCCATTCACATGAAATTCTTGAAAAGAAAACAACTGTGGTGCATGACAAAGACCAGATCAGTTGCTGCCAGGTGTTAGAGATGTGGGCGGGGAGGCTACAACGGCAAGGGGGTATTGTGGGGCCGCTTCTGTATTCTGATTGTTATGTGAACCTATGAACATAGAATTTATAGAACCACAGGTATAAAAGAAGAGGCAATTTTAGCTAAAGAGCTGAAAAATAGTAAGTACAGTCACTATTCTTCTTGTATTTATTTTTAATTACAAATATATTTCCAAAATACATTCTCGTTGCAAAAACAATAGTTTGCTGTCTACATCCGTGTCTCCATTTCTGCTTTGCAAATAAGTTCATCTGCACTGTGAGGTGGGATGAACTGGCAGGCTGGGGTTCACATATGTACACTATTGACTGTTCTCGTTGTTTCGGCGCTCAGCAGTGTCCAACTCTTTTATGACCCCATGGACTGTGGCCCAACAGGCTCCTTCTGTCCGTGGGATCTCCCGGGCAAGAATATTGGAGAGGGTTGCCATTTCCTTCTCCAGGGGAATCTTCTTGATGCAGGGATCAAACCCACGTCTTGTGCCTTGGCAAGCAGATTCTGGGCCACCGAGCCACCAGGGAAGCCCAGGCTACTGATGCTATGTACAAAGTCGATGACTAATGAGAACCCATCACAGGGCGCTGGGAACTCTACTCAATGCTCTGCGGTGACCTAAGTGGGAAGGTCATCGTAAGCGGGGGGCATATTTATATACACGTGTAACAGAGTCACTTTGTTACACAGCAGAACTAACCCAACCTTTGTTCTCAAAAGAAAAAAGACAGCAATAAAAATGCAGCTGAGGCTCCTACACCACCTTGACAAAACCCGCCAATTTCCCTCCCTCCCCAGGGTAACCTCTCTTACCAGTTCATCTCTTTCTTTCTTTCTTTCTTTTTTTGGAATTTTATTTCAAAAATTTATTTATCAACTCTTAGTGAGATTAAACAAGGAAGAGCCTCTCAGTCGTTTAAATACGTGGAAAAATCGGTACAAAGTAGGTGACGATGCCATTTTATGACACTGTGGGGCACACACGTGTGTATCTATGTTCACTGAGTTTATTTTAAAAATTATTTTCTGTTCCCAGCCACCACCCTCACTCACACTTCAACTCTGTTCGTCTCATGCTATTCATTTTCTGTGACTTATTTCATGCCTTTTAAGCCTTCCCGTCTCAAATCTCCCTCATCAATCAGGAACTATCACAAAATCAGTCTTAGGGCAGATGTTATGAACAGACCCTCAACGGATGCAGGACTACAGCCGAAGCAAATCTCTCCTTTTTGGTCTGCTGGTCCCACTCGTGTCTTGGATATTCCCCGTGCCATCTTTCACCTTTCTCCGTCAGTGTCTCTGACGAAATGCACGGATTTCTCATGTTTCTGGTTCTAAGTGTGGGTTCCGTTCCCAAGTTCTGACCACCTCTCCTGTTTCAGTGTGGGGGGTCCTTCCAGGCCGAGCTGGCTGTGGCGCCTGTTTGGTCACCCTGGGGACCTCCCTTGTTGATCAGGCCCCGTGGACAAGCTCTGCTAACGTAAAGCGAAGCATGGCCTAGACTCAAGCCACAGGCATAGCCCGTCTTTCCTCCTGTCTTGCCTGTCCACATTTTGGATTGTTTTTCCTCTTTGCTCAGTCATAGATGGTATCTCTGTGCTGCCACTAACTCAACCATATTTTAATCACATTAGTTAGTCCAATTGTCAAGTGGCAAAAAATAGATTAGCAGCTTGAATAGTTGAGCTGATATGGTTATTTCATCATCAGTGGCTGTAATGGTTCAGTGATTATAATGGGATCAGATTGAATATTTAGCACCCAATCCATTGAATAGAAATTGACCTAAAACAGTCAGTTTGGCCTCTCAGTTAGAGCCAGCCTCTGTCCTTATTTTTAAGCATCACCTCTCTCAGTAAGATCACAAGGCTGCTTTCCACGACCACGTGTTATGATTTGTGTCCTGATTTACATGAATTTTCTTTGGTAAACAGTGTCATGTAACAGCCATATTCACAGATGGTAATAATGAGCTATGTGATTATAAGGGATGTTTTTCTAGTTCCTCAAATTCCTATGATATTTATTATATTTATTTTATAATAAAGCAACAACCCAAAGAGAGACCACCTTTATGAATAGACCTATGAAGAGAGAAGCTTCCTCCATATTTAAATCCACCAAAGGAGATGCCTTCTTTACTCTCCGACTATTTTTCCTAGCGCCCAGAACAAGAACTGCGTATATTAACGGCAGGCATTCCCACTGGAGAAGGACACAAACCACACACGGCCCCAAATATGTGTGGGATGCCATGCAGTGTGCTGTGCCCTTTTTGTGTGTGAGATTTAGGAAAATCCTGCAGTGATTGTGTAAAACTCACACAGGGGTTTCACACAATTATTTTATCCTTATTTTAGAAGTAGGGAAATAGGCTCACTGTCAGGGACACCACAAGTTTATACAGTGTCTTTGTGCAAGTGAAACTTCTAGGAACATAGTTCTGTGACTTGGCTAGTGGGGCACAGTCTCCACTTGTTGAAAAAATGTTTTGCAGTTAGCAACCTGTACAACTGTACATGGTGGTCCTACTCTGAATAGTCAAGAAACTTACCCTGGGTCACAAATTAGAAACTAAAGTTTAACTGAATCTGAAGTTCATGTTCTTGGTGTTTACACAAACTGCTTACTGATAAATGAATAAAATTCATGCTGTCCTTATACTGAGAATATTCAGTGATCCAGACTCTAATAAAAGATTGGATGTAACAAAATACATGTAGATGGTTTCTCCAAATTCAGCTCATATTGCCTCTGAGAACTTCTTTATTTTCGCATGTTGTGGTTGACTTTAAATTCAACTCAATCAAACTCCAAAACCACCTCCCCGCCCCTACCACCACCTCCCAACCTCCTAACCCCAGGGGCCACGTTCAACAATACGCTTGCTTTATTTCCTAGACAGGGCCCTGAAATAATGGCAGTGGCATCAGTAAAAACCACAATAGCATTAAGAGAATTCAAAGAAACCGATTTTCTTTTAGTAGCTCATACATCCAACACTTCCCAAAAATATCCACAGCTTTGTCTAATGCAGATTTATAACTTGACTCCTAATAAAGCTTTATTTCTCCCAAGCTGTGGTATTTAAAATTCACATGATGTAATGCTATTAACTAATGTTGCAATTTATTTCTATTTAAGGCATTATGCAAGGGAAACATGGAAGAATAGCTTAATGGGAGTGATTCAGAATGATATTAAGTGTTAATTAAAGCACAATAAAGTAATAATGAGCTTGATTTTCAGACCTGGCTTACAGGTAAAATTTCCCTGAATTTTGACCACCTCTTCATTATTTACAGTGCTGTGCCCCTCTGAACATCCCCTCTTCTGCCTCGGTGTGATTTGGGTCCATGATTCACTATTTGCGCCTTTAAGAGTTTTCTTTAGGGGGATGTATAGCCAGATAGAGTTTCCCTGGTGGCTCAGTGGTAAAGAATCTGCCTGCAATGCAGAAGCTGCAGGAGACACGGGTGTGAACCCTAGAGGGCATGGCAATCCACTCCAGTATTCTTGCCTGGAGAAGCCCATGAACAGAGAAGCCTGGCAGGCTACGGTCCATAGGGTCACAAAGAGTTGGACACGACTGAAGCGACTTAGCACACACGAACGCATAGCCGGATAAGGCACCATGTATCTGTCTTATTAACAAATGGGCAAATGTCTGGCATAGCCAAGCAAACTTTCTGGCATAAAACACATCTAAAGAACATGTGCCCAGTAGAATGCATACTCATGTCCGCTGAGAGACACACAGCACGGTGCTCACTGGGGCACCGTTTGCGGCAGCCCGGACGAGGAAACCACCTAAGTGCCGCCAGCAGCGGAACGCACACCGGTGGGCTCCCCGTGCAGCCGGCGCCCCGTGCGCCATGCCTCTCTCTTGCCTCTCCTCCGTGACGTCTGCTGAGTTTAGCTGATTCCAAAATGAGTACCAGGTCCTCTCAGAGTGAATGCATCCCTGCGGTGCTCATGGATGCTCCTTGCCCCCACCCAGCTGGCCTGTGAAAATCAAGAAGCATGCTGCCTCTGAGCCCTTGGTCACCCATTTCACTGGGTGAAGTGCAGAAACCAACTCTGGTTGCAGATGAAGTATCAGAGACTGCTTTTTCCACCCTAAGCCCTGGGGGAGTTAAAGGAAGGGGGAACACTATATCCTGCTCTGGGCCTACTGTATTAAATGAGGCCATACAAAGCCCTTGGAACCAGGTAACCACTTGATACTTATTGGTAACTACTTTGCCCATACTTTGACTATTTTACATGTTGGTAAACTACTTTTACTTTGTAAAAGGGAGGAGCAGCATGTAATGAAAACACCTTACTTCTTGATATTTCCTCAAAAGTTCAAGGTAAAAAAAAGAATCTATTCCCGTCCTGTCTTCAGTGGCTCTCTAACAGAATAAGCGATTTAAAAGTCATTTAAACCCAAACCCCTCCCCACCCCAGTAAGTCGTTTAAGCCCAAACCCCTCCCCACCCCACCCCACCCCACCCATCAGACGCTGCAGACCGTGGCCTAGGGGTCAAATCTGGCCCACCACCTGACTTTTGTAAACAAGAGTTTTATTGGAACGCAGCTGTGTCCGTTTGTTCACACATTTTCTGCGGCTGCTTTTGTGCCTTAAGAGCAACGGTGTAGTCATGACTGAGGCAGTACGGCCAACAGCCCCTTGAGTCCTTTGGTCCTCCGCAAAAAGTGTTCGCTCACCCCTTTTTAGCCCCATCTTCCCTCCAGGTCTCACCCCAGAGAGGCTGCCCTCCTAGACCAGCGATTTCTCTCCTGCCCCCAGCTCACGTGGCTCCTTCTACCCAGAGTCACCTTTCAGCTGCGCCTTTCTTTCACAAGCTTATTCATTTCCCCCCACCCCCAGACTTTCTGAGATATAATTGACATATGACATTGTATAAGTTTAAGATGCACTCGTGACAATTTGATACCTTTGTATATTGCAAAGTGATAACCACAACAAGGTTAGTTAACATATCCATCACCTCACATAACTATATATATATATATATATATAATTTTGGGGGGTGTGGTAATAACATCTAAGTCTCTTAGCAACTTTTAAGTATACAGTGCAGTGTTGTTAGCTATAGTCACTGTGCTTTATGTTAGATCCCCACAACTTACTCATAACTGGAAAATTTATACCCTTTTACCTATGTCTTCTCATTTCTTCTACTGCCCAACTCCTGGCAACCACCATGTAGTTTCTGCTTCTCTAAGTTTAGCATTTTTAGCTTCCGTATATAAGTGATATCAAGGAAATGGCAGCCGACTCCAGTATTCTTTCCTGGAGAATCCCATGGCGCGAGGAACCTGGCAGGCTATAGTCCATGGGGTTGCAAGAGTTGGACACGACTTAGCGGCTAAACCATAATCCATGATGTCAAGTGATATCATACTTCCGTGGCATCACTTGCATATAAGTAAAGAATTTGTCTTTATTTCACTTAGCATAATGCCCTCAAGTTCTGATTATGTTGTTACAAATGTCAGGATTTTCTTTCTTCTGTCTGAATGATATTCCGCAGTGTGTGTGTGTGTGTGTGTGTGTGTGTGTGTGTGTGTATCTCATTGTCTCTGTTCCTTCTTGCATTGTTCGTCACTTAGGTTGTTTGCATGTATACTTTGGTTGGTATTAGTCAAGCTGCAGTGAATGGGTGTAGATGTTGAGATACTGACTTCATGTCCTTTGGATGTATTCCCAGACATGGGATTGCTAAGTTATATTCTAGTCATTCTTTGATTTGTTGAGAAACTTGCCTACTGGTTTCCGCCATGGCTGTATCAGCTTCTATCCAGACCAACAGTGCACAACAGTGTCCTCTTGTCCACCTTCTCATCAACACTTGTTATCTCTTTTCTTTTTGGTAATAGCCATTCTAACAGGTATGAAGTGCTATATCTTTGTGGTTTTGATTTGAATTTCCATGAAGATTAGTAATTTTGAGCATTTTTCATCTACAGGGTGGACATTTGTGTGTCTTCTTTGGAAAAAGGCCTATTCATATTTTCTGATCATTTAAAATCAGATTATTTGTTTTATCCTCAGATATGCAGATGACACCACCCTTATGGCAGAAAGTGAAGAAGAACTAAAGAGCCTTTTGATGAAAGTGAAAGAGGAGAGTGAAAAAGTTGGCTTAAAACTCAACATTCAGAAAACTAAGATCATGGCATCCGGCCCCATCACTTCATGGCAAATAGATGGGGAATCAGTGGAAACAGTGTCAGACTTTATTTCTGTGGGCTCCAAAATCACTGCAGATGGTGACATCAGCCATTAAATTGAAAGACACTTGCTCCTTGGAAGAAAAGCTGTGACCAACCTAGACAGCATATTAAAAGCAGAGACATTGCTTTGCCGACAAAGGTCCATCTAGTCAAAGCTGTGATTTTTTCAGTAGTTGTGTATGGATGTGAGAGTTGGACTATAAAGAGAGCTGAAGTGAAGTGAAGTCACTCAGTCATGTCCGACTGTTTGTGGCCCCATGGACTGTAGCCTACCAGGCTCCTCAGTCCGTGGAATTTTCCAGGCAAGAGTACTGGAGTGGGTTGCCATTTCCTTCTCCAGATAAAGTAAGCTGAGTGCCAAAGAAGTGATGCCTTTGAACTATGGTGTTGGAGGAGACTCTTGAGAGTCCCTTGGACTGCAAGGAGATCCAACCAGTCCATACTAAAGGAAATCAGTCCTGAATATTCATTGGAAGGACTGATGCTGAGGCTGAAACTCCAATACTTTGGCCACCTGATGTGAAAAACTGACTCATTGGAAAAGACCCTGATGCTGGGAAAGATTGAAGGCAGGAGGAGAAGGGGATGACAGAGGATGAGATGGTTGGATGGTATCAATGACTTGATGAACATGAGTATCAGCAAGCTCCGGGAGTTGGTGATGAACAGGGAGGCCTGGTGCGCAAAGAGTTGGACATGACTGATTGAACTGACTGGCTGAGTTGATTTATATGAATCCCTTATGTATTTCGGCCTAACCCCTTATCTGACACATGGCATGTGTGTGTCTTGTCCCGCTCCATAGGCTGCCTCTCCGTTTCCTCGATCATTTCTTCTCCTGTGCAGAAGCTAATAAGTCTGCTGGAGCCCCACTAGTTTATTTCTGCTTCTCCTGTGCAGAAGCTTATGAGTCTGCTGGAGCCCCACCAGTTTATTTTTGCTTCTATTGCTTGAGCTTTCAGTGTCGTATCAACAGAAAATCATTTTCAAGACCAGTGTCAAGGAGGTTTCCCCCTATGCTTTCTTTTAAAAGGTTTACAGTTTCGGGCCTTTCATTTTAGTCTTGAATCCACTTCAAGTCAATTTTCGTGCCAGGTGTAAGATATGTTACAATTTTCTTCTTTCATGTGTGAATACCCAGTTTTCTCAAGACCAGTTGTTGAAAAGACTGTACTATCCCCGCTGTATAGTCTTCTCTCTCTGGTTGAATATGAGCTGACTGTCTGTGCATGGGTTTATTTCCAGGCTCTCGGTTCTGTGTTGTCAGTCTCTGAGTCTGTTTTTTATGCCAGTACCATGCCGTTTAGTGACTACAGCTTCGTAATATAGTTTGCAATCAGTGAATGTGATGCCTTTGCCTTTGTTCTCCCTTCTCCAGATTGCTTTGGCTATTCTGTGTCTTTGTGGTTCCATACACATTTTAGGATTTTGTTGTTGTTGTTGTTTAGTCACCAAGTCAAATACGACTCATTGTGACCCCATGGACTTCAGCATGCCTGGCTTCCCTGTCCTTCACTATCTCCTGGAGTTTGCTCAGATTTATGCCCGTTGATTTGGAAATGCTATCTAACCATCTCATCCTCTGCCACCCTCTTCTCCATTTGCTTTCAGTCTTTCCCAGCATCAGGGTCTTTTCCAGTGAGTCAGCTCTTCGCATCAGGTGGCCAAAGTATTGGAGCTTCAGCTTCAGTATCAATCATTCCAAAGAATATTCAGGGTTGATTTCCTTTAGGATTGACTGGTTTGATTTCCTGTCAGTCTAACCGTTATTATTTTTATTCTGTTACATTTGGGTTTAGCTTGTCCTTGTTTTTCTAGTTCCTTGAGGTATAACATTAAGTTGTTTATTTGAGATCTTTCTTTTCTCTTAATGTAAGCATTTATCACTGTAAACTTTTTTCTTAAGAACTGTTCTTGCCACATCCCGTAAGTTTCTGTATGTTGTGTTTTCATTTTCACTTGTCTCAAGATACTTTCTGATTCCTCTTTTGATTCTTCTTTGACCCAGTGATTTTCAGGACTGTGTTGCTTAATGTATTTGTGGATTTGATCATTTCCCTCCTGTTCTTTACTTTTAGTTTCATCCATTATAGTCAGAAAAGATTTCAGTTTTCTTAATTTCCTGGGGGGCATTCCATGCATGCTTGAGAAGAACGTGAATTTTGGTGTTGAATCTCGGTTTTCTTTAATGCAGTCAGTCACTTCTTTTGAAGAATTTAGTCTACTTATGCTTAAAGTACTTATTGATAGGTAAAGCCATTTAGTTCATTGTTTCATGACTCTTTCTTCCCCACTTCTTTTCTGCGTCTGTGATTTATTTTTTTGTAGTTGTATATTTTAATTCCCTTTTCTTTGTATTTTTGTATCTACTAAAGGTTTTTTCTTTGTGGTTACTATGAGGCTTACATAAAACATCTTATTGATACAATGGTCTATTTTAAGCTGATAACAACTTCAGTTGTATACAAAAACTATACACTTTTACTTCTCCTCACACTTTATGCTATTATTGTCACACTTTACATCTTTTTATGTTACATATCCATTAAAAAATTATAGCACTAGTTGTTTTCAGTATCATTGCTTTTTTAACTTTTATCTCAGAAATAAAACCAGTACTATATTTGGGTATTCTGAATTTGACTGTATATTTAACTTTGCCAGTGAGTTTTATGGAGAAGGCAATGGCACCCCACTCCAGTACTCTTGCCTGGAAAACCCCATGGATGGAGGAACCTGGTGGGCTGCAGTCCATGGGGTCGCGAAGAGTCAGACACGACTGAGCGACTTCACTTTCACTTTCCACTTTCATGCACTGGAGAAGGAAATGGCAAGCCACTCCAGTGTTCTTGCCTGGAGAATCCCAGGGACGGCAGAGCCTGGTGGGCTGCCGTCTGTGGGGTCGCAAGGAGTTGGACACGACTGAAGCGACTTGGCAGCAGCAGCAGCAGCAGCAGTGAGTTTTATACGCTCGTATGTTTTCATGTTACTTAGTATCCTTTAGTTTCAACCTGAAGAGCTCCCTTCAGCGTTTCTTATAAGATAGGCCTAGTGGAGACGAACCCCCTTAATTTTTGTTGGCCAGAGAATGTCTTTTATCTCTCCATCATTTCTGAAGGACAGTTTTGCCAGGTATAGTATTACTTGGCCATGGATTTTAAATGAGTGCCCAATTGAAGGACAAAGGCCCTGGGAAGCTTGGTCAGAATAGACCCTCCATTTACATAGGTGCAGTAAAGGGATGAAAACACATGGGACTCAACCAGCTTGTGAAGGTCCAGCCCCCAAATCCAGGCCTCGGATATCAGGAGGCTTTCAGAGACCATCCCCAGATTGATGGCTCCAGCCCCAAAATCCAGGCCTCGGATCTCAGGAGGCTTTCAGAGGCCATCCCCAGAAGGCTTTCAGAGGCCATCCCCAGATTGATGGCTCCAGCCCCAAAATCCAGGCCTCGGATCTCAGGAGGCTTTCAGAGACCATCCCCAGACTGATGGCTCCAGCCCCCAAATCCAGGCCTCAGATCTCAGGAGGCTTTCAGAGACCATCCCCAAACTGATGGCTCCAGCCCCAAAATCCAGGCCTCGGATCTCAGGAGGCTTTCAGAGACCATCCCCAGACTGATGGCTCCAGCCCCCAAATCCAGGCCTTGGATCTCAGGAGGCTTTCAGAGGCCATCCCCAGACTGATGGCTCCAGCCCCGAAATCCAGGCCCCGGATCTCAGGAGGCTTTCAGAGGCCATCCCCAGACTGATGGCTCCAGCCCCGAAATCCAGGCCCCGGATCTCAGGAGGCTTTCAGAGACCATCCCCAGACTGATGGCTCCTTTACTAGCATAAAGTCAGTGGCTTCTGACTCACTCCCTAAGGCAACAGGAGTGACAGGATTGGTAGAGAGTAGATTTTCACTGGGGGTTGTAAAAGCCACACTCCCTAATGAGAAACAACTAGGGACTAGATCCAGAAAACCAGCCCAGTTGGTAACACCCTTGTAAAAGAGACTGATAAATAAATAAGCAAGCCATCCAGCTTTTCTTCTCCTCAGCAAATGAGATGGAACAGCTGGCCTTGGAAAGAGGCCCTGTGCTTTGTTAACTGGAAACAGATTAGCAAACTCAATCGGCTGGCCGGTTTTTTTCAGGCTCGCGGCCTTGCAACTTTTGAAAAAGGGAATTTTTTGTTAAAACTTTCTCTAGCGAGGGCCAGGCAACAAATGCCACTAGCCTGGCCTGAATGTTTCATGCCAGTGGGTAGAAATACTTTGGAGGGGTGGGGGGATTCTCATCTTTAACTTTCCTGTGGGTCTTTGACAAAAACCTCAGGGAATTCTATGGAGTGCATGTTGTCAGTATTTTAATCAGCTTCAGCTGTCAAAACTCTTGTAACCCGCCTCTTCTATTTAAAATGTGTCTTCTAGGCATAAAATAATTAAAGGTGCAGGGCCATACAGCAGGCTCAGGGCCATCGCAATGTGACAGAACCCTATGGATGAAAGGTATTATTTCAGGAAGTTTTAAATATAAATTTTGTTTTGTCAGAAGGCTGCAGGGCACACATTTTCTATACTGTCAAGCTTGATAGTAACAATATTTATATTTCAAATAAAAAGATTAAATTGCAGTTTTATGTGTTTCTGCTTTTCATCAAAAATTTTTTTTCACTAGTTCATAGTGCTGTGTTCTTGGTATGTCATCATCATACCTTTTTTTTTTTTTTGCTGACAATACTTTTATTTTATTGAAATATTTTGTCTTTCACTGTCAATCTCAGGATTGAAATAATGAAGGCAGACAGCTGCGCCACTCGGGTTTGGTTGTTTTACAAACGTCTTGTTTTACACCTTGTCAAAGGTCTGATGAAGGAAATGCAAAACAACACAACCAAACCAAATAACAGACGGGCTCAGACCAACATGTTTAGCGCGCGTGATGGAGAGAGCTCAGGGTTCTTCACCTGGAGTCAGGTGTGCGCCCTTTCATCCCAGGCGTTTGGAAAGCGGAGCAAACAGACAAGGCCAGCGAGCCCTAGGAGGGAGCGCCTGCCGGGCACACGGCGCAGGCTGCTTTGCGTCAAGGCTTGTTAGCTGCTGCGGCTCAGGGTCTCCGAGGGGTCAAGGCAGCCCATGGAGCCTTCCGAGCCGCGGGGGCTGATGAGTTTCTGGTCGGGCTCGGTGTCAGCCCGTCACTATTGCACTTGACGGAGCTGCTTGGGGGCGATGTGCTCAACGCACGTCTGTTGCCCCTGTTGGACCCAGGGCTTGACTGCAGCCAGGGGTTCTGGGCTTGTTTGTGTTGAAATGAAGGGAGAATCCTTGCTTTCTTTCGGATGGTGGCTGCGTCTTTCAGAATGGCCATGCCTTCTTCTCACGTAGTGCTCTTTGCTCTGCTGAGGGAGAGTCAGCTGGTTGACCAGCACTCTTCTCCCCAACCCTCACCCCCAGCCCATGGAGTCTGACCTTTCTCAAGTTGACTAGGTCCAAGGGTAGCACATTCATCTCTGTGATCACAAATCACAGAGGAGCAGTAATTTCTCCTTGCCCAAGGCAGACATCACTAATCAATGTCAGCACTTTAACATTCAACCAGCTGTCTCTCAGGTTCCCTTGCAGCCCAGCTCTCTAGTCAGTCACAGCCAATCATCTTGGCCCCACCGGTTCCTTCTGCAGGACCCAGGGGGACCAGTCCAGGACATGTATGTCTCAAGCCACCTCAAGACTCAGGCAGCCCTGCCGCTTTAATGTTGCAGATCACAGCCTCAACCCAATCACATTTTAACAGTATTTCAGTTCACAAAGTCCTTTCATATCCTGATCCTACATGGCAGCTTAGAGTTTTCAAAAACTCCAAGTGAAAGCTGCTAAGCAGACAGTCACTCCTACCGCATTCTGTTGGTGAAAGGGAGGGACAAGAGTGGCCCAGATTCCACATGGGAGGCGACTAGAATCTCAGCACACACACGCACTGGTAGGGAAGGAGCGTTGGAGGCTGTCTTTGGAATCTGGCTGTTACAAGACCACTCACCAATCTGGATTATGACACTTGACTCGTATGGAAGCATTTCCTATTAGATCAGTTCAAAAGTGACCTTTTAGCCTTTGTGTTGAAACCCAGACTCTTTAGCATTACTATCAAAACGTCTCCCTGTCTAGCCTCCATTTGCCCAGTGTCAAGCCGTGCTCTTTCAACATATGAAAGTATGTCTTTGAAGCACTTAGTTTCCTCCAGTTCCTAATCTTCACCCACCGCATGTGGTCACCTACTTATTCTTTAAGAGCCAGTTCTGATAACTCTTACTTTCTGCCCCTACCAGAGGCAGAATGACTTATTCCCTCCCTTGGGCTCTTATGGGACCCTGGAAGGGAAGAGAAGAGAAAAGGGGGACAGAGGGAGTTATTTGCATGAACTGTGGGCAAGGGGGAAGGCCCTATAATTTAATGATTGGATGAACATAAAGATTCTGAAAACTTTTCTTTTCCAGTGTGTACACACGCACACACACACAACACACACAGACACTGAAGTTCAAAGGAAGCTGAATCAGACCTTATTCTGGAAGGAAGTTTTTTTCATGTGTATAAACTACACAGATCTGGAAACCTATTGATAATATCACCCCATTTAAATTTATGCCAGCATTTCCCAGACTACAAAACCCTGTATGTCACATGCGTGTCACATGTCACCTTGTGCATGGAAAGGAAGCTAAAGTATTGGTTACATCTAAGTCAGTCATTGTACCAGGCAAGTTTGACATCTGTCTCATTTTATCTTTACATCTTACAGTCTTCAGTGGCAAAGAATAGCTTAAGCAAAAGTAAAAGTGTGATAAGAAGAAAGATACAAAGAAAGATACAAAGATACAAAGACAGAAGCCGAGGAGAGGAAGGGTAAGCAAGCCTCACTGGGCAGAGCTAGGACCAGAATATTGTCATGGAAGCAAGAAGTCCCCTCTCCCAGGGTTGTATCAGCTTCTGTGCCTAATTCCATACAGATGTCTCCCCTCTTTCTCTCTCCCTCTCTGCCTTCCATTTGTTGCAAACCAGGTTTCTTCAGCTCACTGCATGTGGTCCAAACATGGCTTACGCCATGGAAAACTTAATATTCTCCAGTGCCTCAACTTAAGACTCAGGGTTTCTATGTTTGTTTGTTTTTTTCATAAATATATATTCATGCGTTCAGTGAATGTATGTATGTGACTGCATGTTAGTGCAGATGGCTTTTTAAAACCTGAACTTGATTTACCAGGCTGTGTTAGTTTCAGGTATACAGCAGAGCAATTCAGTTACACATACAAATACATCTATTTTTTTCAGGTTCTTTTCCCTTAGAGGTTATTACGAAATATCTATCTTTATTTCATATTCCCAAACAGGAGAGCCTGACTGGTCCAGCTGGCCACACAACTTTTTCCCAGGACAAATGGCCACGTTTGGTCCAAGGGGATATGCCCACAGTGACAGGTCCTGGGGCCCTCACTTGCCACCGAGTGGTTCTAGAGCCTCCTTCGTGTATTAGTGTGCCACGAGAGAGGACGTTTTCAGATGAAGGGTCATGGGATGGCTGGGAGGAGGTCTGAGGATGCTTACCTGTCATTCTTAATTTATAGACAGGAAACCGGCATTTCAGAGACTTTGCTTTTGAAGAAACACTCCTTGTCAGACTTTACTTCAGCCCAACGTCTGCACGATCTAGTCACTATTCACAGATACCAGGCTTTTGTTCTTTCTTTTTGTTGACTCACAGAGTGGACCATCATTATGACACAGAGCATTTACGTTTGGGTCGACGAATCAGCAGCATGCCCAGTATACAACATAAAAGACACTCCTTAAAACTCCTGGAGGGGACGTCATGAACCTGCGCTTTCACAATCAGGAATTCATAAGGGTAGAAGTCACTAGAAAAAAATGATACTTTTTCAAATAGGTGATTAATAGACTGAAATTACTGGCAAAGGAGGGTTATCAAGAGCCGAAGGAGTCATTCTTAAGCTTAAGTAATCATGTGTCACAGGGCGGTTTTCCGAGTTTTACTCCATTTAGAGAAGTCTGACAGAGCCCATTCTAGTTCACCTCCATCTGTCAAATACCTTTTAAGGCTTCATTGAGAAACTTAAGTAGTCTCTGTTGTAAAGAAGAAAAAAAATGAAAAAAAAAAACACAAAGCAAAATCAATATTCTAACATCGTCAAACCATGGAGTGGGGATTTGTAGGGATTTACCATGTGGCTCTAACTCATTTTCCCAAGAAATATGTAAGAGGACTCACCCAAACACAGAGAAGACGGAACTCTTTGGAAAGCTGTAACCAAGCTGTTTAAAAGGGACAGGAAAATAAAGGTACTATTGCTTCTAGAGGGCTTCCCAGATGGTGCTAGTGGTAAAGAAACTGCCTCTCAATGCAGCAGACCTAGGAGACACACGGGTTCGATCCCTGGGTCGGGAAGAACCCCTGGAGGAGGAAATGGCAACCCGCGCCAGGATCCCTGCCTGGAGAACCCCGTGGATGAAGGAGCCTGGAGGGCTGCAGTGCGCAGGGCCGCAGAGAGTCGGACACGACTGAAGTGACTTAGCACGCATGCATTGCTTCCAGGAAGCAAGTTAATGTAGGTGATTGCTCATCAACTACCTATAGAAAGCCTTGTCAGAATATTTATCTAATTCCACATTATCCCTAAGTCAGCTTCTCAGTACCTGCCAAGAAGGGCGGACATTCTGAGTTAGATGCTTCCTGAGTTAAAAAAAAAAAAAAAAAAAATTAAACGGCACAAGCTCAAGAAAAGAGGCAGTGTTCCATCTAGCACTAGTGCCATGTTTCAAGGAGGAATTTATTTGCTAGAGGTTCTTAGCAATAGGATGTGGGGAATTTTCATAGAAAGTGGAGGTTTGGGGGGGAGAAGAGAAGCAACAGGGAAGAAAGAGGAGGGGAGAAATGGGCTTCTACGCAGCTCTGCCATGGAGCGTTATTGACAATACCAGCAAATGAATCAGGAAGCTCACAGCTTTGATGATAAGGAAGCTGTCACTTTCCCTGCTGAGACTGACGTGCCTCATGCCATCAGGATAACTGATGTCTGTTCAATAATACCCAGATCTGTCCCAGAAGCTGTGCGGGGACATCTGACGGTTCTATCTGACTTCAGAGTGAGATGCTGAGGGGGAGAGTGTCCAGATGGACACAGATGTTCTCAGACAAAATAAGATTTTTATAAGAAATTATTCAAAGCTGTTTAACAGATGTCGCATTCAACAAAGGATCGGTTCAGAGTTCGCATGCTGGTTCTGAAGAAAGGGCTGGGCTGGGCTAGGCAGGGCAGGGCACCGGGGCCGTAAGAGTCACTTGCCCAAGGCCTGGCTTAAGTCTGTGGGCGGCCAACATGGCTCCCTCCAGGGGAAGCCTACCTCGCCCCCTGAACCATCGGAGAATGCTTGCTCAGCACGAGGTTCGGTCTCCTTTTAGCTTCAGTCATCAAGTCACCTCGGAGGAGACTGAACACCCAAAGGACCAGATCTTTGCCCGGTCTGAAGTTTCTCCGTTCCTGATTTCTGACCTTAAAGATGAATGCAGCAGGTGAGAAGCATACTGGGTGGCCCAGAAAACAGTATAGCAAGAGATTCTCCTGTGGATGCTTGACGAAGGCTGTGGAGTTGCTGGTGAGGGCCCTGACGATGGCCCAGCCATGGAGGGACCAGCAGAGTAAGGCCCGTGGGCCACAGTTGCCTGCCACCTGTTCTGGAAATGAATTTATATACAGCCTTCAGTCTGCAACAGCATGGATGAACCTAGAGGACATCTAAGGGAATTAAGCTGGATGCAGAAAGACAAGTATTGTATGACCTCACTTATCTGTGGAATCTAAAAAAGTCACACCCATAGCATCAGAGAGCAGAAGGGTGGGCGCCTTGGGCCGCAGGATGGGAGAAAACAGGGGCATCATGTTGGTCAAAGAGCTCAGGCCTTTGGTCATAAGATGGGTAAGTTCTGGGGATCTCATGTACAGCATGGTGACTATACTATTATACTTTATTAGTGTGTTGTCTTTTCATACTGTAAAAAGAGCGCCGAAGAACTGATGCTTTTGAACTGTGGTGTTAAGAAGACTCTTGAGAGTCCCTTGGACTGCAAGGAGATCCAACCAGTCCATCCTAAAGGAAATCAGTCCTGAATATTCATTGGAAGGATTGATGCTGAAGCTAAAGCTCCAATATTTTGGCCACCTGATGTGAAGAACTGACTTACTGGAAAAGACCCTGATGCTAAGAAAGATTGAAGGCAGGAGGAGAAGGGGACGACAAAGGATGAGATGGTTAGATGGCATCACCGACTCGATGGACATGAGTTTGAATAAACTCCGGGAGTTGGTGATGGACAGGGAGGCCTGGCGTGCTGCAGTACATGGGGTCGCAAAGAGTTGGACATGACTGAGCGACTGAACTGAACTAACTGAAGTGTGTTGTCTACTTGGAATTTGCCAATAGAATAAGTCTTAAGTGTTCTCATCATAAATAGGAAATGGTAACTATGGGAGGCGAGGTGATAGGTGTATTAATTAGCTTGACTGTGGTAACCATTCCACAGTGTGTGATACAGAGAGTCATCACTTGGTATACCTTGAATATGTTGAACAACACGGGTTTGTGCACGCCCTCTTAGGCTATTTTCAATAAATACATATGGTACTGCATGATCTTAGTATAATCACTGGTACCCGGTATTATCGTGACCTCGTGCTCAGACTCCTGACACATTTTGGCCTTCCTCATCCCCAAAAGAAATCATTTGAGCTTCCGTTCTTGTTCCTTCAGATGCTAAGGGCACAGAAGTGGCTTCCACAGCGGATAAGGTTTATTTGACAAAGCAGTCTTCTCCCCCAGAAGGCCCAGTCAGCCCCATGAGGCCAAAGCCCTCAAGGTGAATCGATCCCTGTGGAGTGGATGGCAGGGTCTGTTACATCAACATCAGCTTTCTTGGATCCACAGAGGGGAAATCCACCCCTCCCACACTCTCTGAGGGCTCTCCTTTCAGAGGAAAGGGCTTTGAATCCAGGCCAGAATGGGCTCTCAAGCCAGGGGCCAGGGAAGCTCCCCAGCAGGGGAGGCAGGGTGCTGTGGATGTTGTCCGTGGGTGTGTGTGCAATGCACCCCCTCCTAAGAGAAAGCTCATTTCATCGGGTTTTCTAGTTGTCATCATATTTCCATCGTCTTGAAGTAGTGCGCACACCTCAGGGGAAAGGCACTCCATTCGCAGCATCAAAGGTAAGCTGGGTTCATCTAAGGAAATTGCCCCTCCCACCAGTGGTCATTCCACGAAGAGCAGAGTAACCCCCTGAGCCAATGGGGTACATTGAGCAGTGTTCTGGGGGCGTCCTCACTCTTCTGGGGGGACTTTCTTGACCCGTGCTGTACAAGAATATGGTCTAACCACATGTGGCCGCTGAGTACTTGACGTGGGGTGAGTCCAAATAGACCTCAGATCTCAAAGACTTAGTGCGAAAAAAGAAGGCAGACACTTTCATTAATACTTTTTACCATTGATTTCATGTTAAAGTCCCAGTCTTTTGCATACATTGGGTTAAGAAAATCTATTTTAGTAAATTTGATTACACCTGCTTCTTTTCACTTTTTAAAATGTGAGCACTAAACAATGGAACATTAGTATTAATACAATGAAACATTAGTATTAATAACGAGAGGACCACCCATTAGCGAGGTGTTGTCTGGCTCCAGTACGTGGTTTGCATTCTCCTGAGCAGAGCTGTTTGAAAGTCGGAATGTGGTTGTGTGCAGATAGAGGCCGGGAGCTGCTGCAGCCTCCCGGAAAAGCCGACCGGGAGAGAGGGGCAGAGTGAGGGGCCGGGGCCAGGGTATGACGTTCAAAGGACCTCTGCATTTCCAGTCACGCCATCCAGCGGGCACCGGTTCGGTTCATGAGACTTTGAGTTAGGGCTTACCCTCCCTTGCTGTGGAAGGTTTTTCAACTGCACATGGCCAAAGCAAAGCCTGGGATCTTCCAAGTCCTGTGGCCAGCGTCTGAAGGACCTGGTCTGGCAGCATGGATTGAGCCTCTCAAAGTTGGGATTCCAGAAGGCTGAACTATCCATGATGCTTTACAGCTGGGAGCCCACCTGTGAAATAAGGTCCTGAACGGAGACCGTGGGGGGCAACACAGAGCCTGGGCCTTCTGGCCTGCCGACAGCAACGACGACGGACACCTCTGCACCAGTGCCGGAAGGAGAGGATGGAGCTCCCTCAACCCGAGCAGCAGGCTGACCGTGCTGGGAGTGGCCTTGTGCCCCTCCAGGGGGCTCTCCACTCTCCTATCCCCGGCCCCCTGCCCTGGGGAGCAGGATTTACGACAAAATCCTTCACTGTCTGTCTCAGTAGGGTTTACGCCGTGGGGAGCACCAGCAAGAGAGGAGAAGACGGAGGTGCGCGTGTTCGGGGTCTTTGCTCTCCTGACCCCCTCCCTGAAGGTTGTCGTGAGCTGGCGGCACCCCTCAGCTGCAGACCCCAGCTCCTGGTCCTCTTGTTCCAGGTGCCACATCCCTCCCCTCCTCCCTCGTCCTGTCGGGTCTAGCGGTCGTCACGGTGCCCTCTTGCTACTAGCCCCGAGCTCCTAAACCCCAGTGCTTGCCTGTAGCCTGCCCACACCTTCGAGTCTCTTCCAGTGCTTGCCTGTAGCCTGCCCACGCCTTCGAGTCTCTTCCAGTGACGTGCATTCACTGTTATCTCTTTCTCTTTAACGACTCTGATACAATGGTGCCTCCAACTCTCCTGTGCTGTTCCTTTGGCCAGGGTGTGGGACAAGGTTACCAAGGTCACCGGCGTGCATATTTCAATGTGGAGGCTGTCCTGTGGTCGGAGTGGGGATGGTACAGGTGCATTAGGACCGGAAGCTGAAGGCAGCGGGCGCAGGAATGGCCCACATGTGGGGGTGAGGGTGACGGGCCCTCCCAGGGGATGGTGACTTGGTGTCAGAAGGTCGGCATGGAAAGCTAGGGAGTGCAAGGCGGCATGTCCTGGTCTTCACTCTTAACTTGTGACCTACAAAGCTGCAAATCACACCCTTGTTTGGGATTTTCACGGTGCTGCAAAGAGTATCTGGAGCCCTGCTCCAAAGACCGCGCATGTGTGGGGACTTCATACTGAAGGGCATTCCTGGCAACGCCACAAAGACTGGGTCTATGGAGTTATGGAGCATGTACTATCTGTGACTTGGGTGGGCGGCCAAGTAACGTGTTCTAGCTCTACCCCGAGCAAAACCGGAAGGCTAAAGAGATCTGATTTAGCCATTCCTACCTCTCGCCCCATCAACTCCGCTATTTTTCTTCCTTCTTCCTCTTGTTAAGTTTCCTGATCCTTGGGGTCCGTTGGCTCAATATTTTTTAAAAAAATCAGTCATTCCTTTACAAAGTATTCAAAGACTTTTGCCAAATTATTATAACCAATATTGATTTATTTAAAATGCCCTAAACTGATTTGACTCACTTTTTTTAACTTTGCCTTGTCTAAGTATTGGTATGTGTGAAACCACATATTTGGTAGCTGAGTTATAGTATTCCTTTTACATACACATACGGATACGTAATACTAGTAATACGAAAATTCATGTGCCAACTAAGCCATCAGGCACCACTTGATCTACGGGCGCCCCAGTACAAGAAAAGTGAAATTGTCAGACAGATTCTGAAATAGCGCTCTCTAGCAGAACCCTGCACAGTGATGGGAATGTCTGTGTCTGCCCTGTCCTGTACACAGCTGCTAGCCATGTGTCGCTGTTGAGTACCTGAGACACGGCAAGTTCAACTGCGAAACCAAATATTTACTTTAATGTAAATATTATTTAATTTAGTTTAATGTAAATATTCCTTGGACTGCAAGGAGATCCAACCAGTCCATCCTAAAGGAAATCAGTCCTGAATATTCCTTGGAAGGACTGATGTTGAAGCTGAACCTCTAATACTTTGGCGACCTGATGCAAAGAGCTGACTCATTTGAAAAGACCCTGATGCTTGGAAAGATTGAAGGTGGGAGGAGAAGGGGATGACAGAGGATGAGATGGTTGGATGGCATCACCAACTCAACGGGCATGAGTTTGAGTAAACTCCGGGAGTTGGTGATGGACAGGGAGGCCTGGCATGCTGCAGTCCATGGGGTCACAAAGAGTTGGACACGACTGAGTGACTGAACTGAACTGAATTTTAATTAATGTTAAGTTTAAATTTGAAGAGCCACATGTGGTCCTTGGCTTCCATACTGGACAGCACAGCTCTGGGGTATCTACAGTTAAAAATAACTCATAGCAGAAGGGAAGAACCTTGTGCCAGATACTGTAGAAGCTATTTACATCTCTTCATCCTTATGTATTCTGAAGGACCCTGTGAGGGATGTACTGCCTCATTCTGGTGGTAGACACAGGTCAAAGATGGGAGGATTTTCTGTTGCACCCTTAAATGTACAATGGACCCATCCTCTGTTATTTACAGAGAGGGAGAGAGAGACTGTCAGTGAGCAAATTGTCATCCAGTCCCACCACATTCAAGATTTAAAAGGTTGACATTTCCTTTTTTCCTTCTCTCCCTTTTTTTTAAACACCCAACCCTCCTCGTTAACCAGATATCTTTATTCTCTAAATATTTACCACCCAAATGAAATTTACAGTTTAATTTGCTGTATAAAATCATTTATTGACTGATAAACCTCATTACTAAGCTCCAGCACAGCCCCTGGTACTCCCGACAGTTTTAATTCTTGTAGCAGCAGGCTACTGCGAGAGAAAAACAATCCTGTCAAATTAACGGCAGGGGTCTAAATTATTCAAATACACTAAATCCATGCAGAACCGTTCCCCTGCTCATAATTTTTCTTTCAGAGCCAACAATTAACCGGCAATATTCTAACTTAAACACTGACAGCCATTCTAAAAGAATTCTGGGAACAGGGAGCATTCCACCTCCCCACGTGTCCTTCAGCTCCTGGGGGCACCAGGGGAGTGACCTCTGCAGGGATTCCCGCAGAAAGGGAAGGTTTTCCTCCTCCTCCCAAACAGCTCACCTGTTTGGATCATCACTCGCTGTGTGTCTCTCTCACACCCCCAGGTCAGAGATGGAGTTTTGGATGTCAAGGTGCGTGTGTTTCTAGCAGTTATACCAAATGAGCATCAGCCTGCAATTAGTTAATTGCACATGTTCCTTTCTGCCTGTGGGGGGAAAAGAGCCTGCAGTTTTCTACCTGCAAATGCAACCAAACTAATTATTGAGCTGCTGATTCAGAAGGCAGACCCATCTAATTGAGCCTATAAAACAGGGGGGAAAAAAAAAGAAAAAAGACCTAAAAATGGTATTAGCTTCAGAACAACAAATAGCAAGAATGTCTCTCATATTTGAGAAGGAAAATCATTCCCACTACATTGGACCTCAGTCTGGATCTGCAGAATGAATGGCCTTGGGTGTTAGTAGTCTTTGAAAAAAAAAAAATTCTTATAGCTTGGGTCCCCTAAGAGTGATGGATCCCTGGGCATGACACCCAATGTCAAAGTTCTTAAACAGAAAAAAAATTAAATGTTGGTCATGACAGTTCATGCATGCATGCATTTGTTCTTTTATCAAATATTTATCGAGTGTCAACTATGTGCCAAGCTCGTGGTACCTGGGAAGCATCGTGGTGCTTGATGTGGAATGAGAAGCCAAAGAAGGACATTTAGTTGAAAATGATGCCTAGCCCCTGCCCTTTACTTCAGGGCTGATCAGAATGTATGAATCAGAAAAATCTCAGAGGCTTGTTAAACATGCAGATTAATTGGCCTCACCTGACACAGAATAAATCAGAATCCCTGAAGTAAAGCCTGGGAATCTGCATTCGAATGCACTTTCCCTGGCGATTCTTAAACACATTGAAGTCTGAGAGTGTTGGCTTTGAGCTTGCCGGATGGAAGACTTAACTCGAGAGCATCAGGCAACAGTGGGTAACCATAAAAGAATACCAGGATCAATATACAAATAAGTAACCCAGGAAATGCTGCTGGGAACATACCCAGGGTCCAGCATAAAGAAGTGGGGAAGGTTCAGCCTGAAGAGGCAGTTTTCACAAGTCCAAGGTCACCTCTGTTATTTTAAACAGCGGCTGTCCTACCCATGGTGCTCATAGGTTTGTGTTTTCTGTGTGTGTGTTTGTTTTATGTGGTAGCTTTGTTTACCTTATTAAACTTTTTAAATTTTAGGGTTGCAAGTTACAGAAAAATCACAAGGATAGTGGAGTATCCATGTGCCTCATACCCACTTCCCCCATCGTTAGCATCTGATGTTAGCGCGGGTCGTCTGTCACCGTTCGTGAATGAGAACTGACGCGCTATTATTCACTGCTCTCCATACTTTAATTTCCTTTTGAGCCTAACATGCTTTTCTCATCTAGGATGCCATGGTACCTCCAATCCTCATGTCTCCTTAGGCTCCTCTTGGCTGTGACAGTCTCTCAGACTCCTTGTTTTCAATGACCTTGGCTGTTTTGAGTTGTACTGCTCAGGTATTTTGTGGTATGACCTTCAGTTGGCACTTGGTTGATTATTTCCCCTCATAATTAGAGAGGGGTTATGGGTTTGGGGGGAGGATGAGCCGAGAGGTAAGGTGCAATTTTCATCACATCACATCACAAGTATTTGCGATCAACATGACTTGGAAGGAGTGATGCTAAAGCTGAAACTCCAGTACTTTGGCCACCTCCTGCTAAGAGTTGACTCATTGGAAAAGACTCTGATGTTGGGAGGGATTAGGGGCAGGAGGAAAAGGGGAGGACAGAGGGTGAGAGGGCTGGATGGCATCGCCAACTCGATGGACATGAGTCTGAGTGAACTCCGGGAGTTGGTGATGGACAGGGAGGCCTGGCGTGCTGCGATTCATGGGGTCGCAAAGAGTCGGACACGACTGAGCGACTGAACTGAACTGAAACTGAACTGACTTATTACAGTTGATGTTGACCTTAATCATCTGGCCGAGTATGTCACACTCCCCCACTGTACAATTACTGTTCCTTTCCCTCCTGGTACTGTACTCCTTAAAAGGAACTTCCTAGGTGCAGCCCAAACTTAAGTGGGGGAAAATATATCCCACCTCCTTGGGCATGGAGTGAATTATTTGGAACCCTTCTCTATGGGAGATTTGGGTGTTCTCCTCTGTTTATTTACCCAGCACTGTGTTAAATCAGTATTAGCTTAATGGACATTGATGTGATACTTTGTATTTTAGCACAATGGTTTGTTCTTAATTTTTCTTGCTGAGAATTGTTCCAGCTGTAGTCACTGGGAGCTCTTTCACTTGACTCCTGTCTTCCTCTGACGTGCTCACACAGTTTTGTTTTTTTGAGAACTTCTTAATTCCTGGCACTAGAAGATCACCCTGATCTAGCCCTAGAATCAGCCATTTCTTCACGGAGCCTTGGTTTCTTTTATTGGAGAATGGTATTTAGAAGCCAAAATCTGGGTGTTGCATGTGCTTATTTTTACTGGGATGTTGTTGCTTCTAAACGCTCCCAGAACAAGGACAGAACTAAGAAATAAATGTGTGTATTAACATATATCTGTACATACATTATATCTCTATGTAACATCTGTGGGTATCCAGCGTTCATTCGTTTATCCGTTTATATCTATATTAAACTATCCATGAGGTCATGCTAACGTCTCTAACTCTAATCCATGACCACCTTGGTCATTCCAGCCCCTTCTCTTGTTTCTCTACAACCACCCGCAGCAACAGTGAGAAGCCCGGCTTTCATCATCTGCCACCCACTTATGTGTTCAGCCTCAGCAACCTGCCTTTTTCTGTAATGTCCCTTTACAACCAAAGCCCTGTCTGTTGACTGCAACACACTTTGAGAGACTCTGGCTTGAAGGTATCTTGTCACTAACCTAGAGACACAGGGAGTGCCCTGAGCCACTTCTCCTTGTTGTGGCTTATCCTTCCGGGTCATGGCTCAGCTTCCACTGGCCACACCACCCCAAAGTTTGCCCAAGGTCTGTAATAGCTGCCACTGCCTTTCTGGGCCCTAGTGGTTATCGGCATGCATTCAAGGAGCATTTGCCGAGAACACATACGCCGTGCCTAGATCTGTAAAGATGCTCAATTTAAGGGTGTGGATATTAATATAACAGAGTCCTGTCTCCAGTAGCTTTGTTTTCACCTGAGGATGGACCCTTGTTGCTGTCTTGCTCTTGTCAGTTTACTTATCTAAGTGCCACCATACAAGGAAGCATGGAATGCCACAGGGCCTCTAGGGGAAAGCACCTCCACATAGTCCGGAACATTCAGGAAAGCTTCTCAGAGGAGGTAACTCTTTAGCTGAGTCCTCAAGAACTGATGATTGCTTTCAATATGTATCTGCTGAGCACCCTAATATAGGCTGGGTGTTGAGAGTACAGTGGAGGGGGAAAACCCAGATAAGGTCGCTGGTCTCATGGAGACCCCAGTTAAGCAGGGCTTCAGGCACTTAGTACCATAAGTGGTCATTAACCAGGCGGGGCTGGGGTGTTGCAGTCCTGAGATTTCACCTGCAAAATGTTTCTCTGTCCTCACATCTCTTTATCCATCGAGTCCCAGTGGGAGGAAGCTCTACAAAGATTCGAAAGCCCCTGCTTACAGGGGAACCGTGTACTAATTCCTGTGCACGAGGGAGAGGGGAGGGAAGCTGGGTGCCAAGTGGGACAACATCCATTTGATCCTTTTTATATGTAAATGTGACTTTAAATAATATTTTGTAATGACCTGCATTTCTGTTAGGAAATATCTCTTGATGATTTATTTTTTTTCCCTGCAATTATGACAATCTAGTGATCTTGTTAATTAATGCCAAAGAAGGCTTTTCAGCACCTCATTAGAGGTTTTCCCTTTCAGGACACTGAGTTCTCATGCACAGCCGGGGCAGAGAGTCATTTTCTTGTGGGTGGAAATGCGTCTTTTGATCCCCACATCTTCCTTTTCTTCTCCTTTGCTTTCTTATTACAATTCATTTATTTTCATTCTATGCCCTTTCTTCTTCTTTTTCTTCACTATAATCCCAAAACACGGTCACTTCTTGCTGCTCTGAAACATTGTTTTAAATGGTTCAGCTGTCATCAGTGTGTTCCCTTAGAGGCCCTCTTTCTCCGGGAAGAATTGTTTTGTTTGCTATTTAATTCAATGCTTCCTATTCAGTGACTTCTGGCTGAGAGTTTTCTGGGTTCCCTGTTTCCTTGTAGATATCAGGGAAATAGCTGTGAACCAGAGAGTGTCCTGACTGCAAGACACTTAGTTTTGTTCCATAAAAAATAGCTAACATATGAGTGGATGAATGAATGAAGGGTTCTGTGGTCCAATAAATTTTATTAATCCTACTCCAGGGGTTGGAACATTATGGCCTGCCCTTTGCTTGTTTTTATAAATAAAGTTTTATTGGAACACAGCCACACCCATTGCATATTGTCCATGGATTTGCAGCAGCTTTGCTGCCACAACAGCAAAATTAATTTGTTGTAGTGGAGACAACTTGACCCACAGGGCCTAAAATATTTACCATCTGGCCCTTGACAGAAAAAAAGTTTGCTGACCCCTGCTCTGTCCCATAATTGGAGAGTCTGAATGCCTGTGAAAAATTTAAAAGTCTGAACAATTCTGCAGTCAGAAAATGTATTAATTTTCTTCAACCCATTTTTCCCCAAACATATTTGATCACAGAACCCTCTTCCAACCCACCCCTTCTCTACAAGTTGATTTAGAGATATTCCCCTGGATGAAATGCTTGTCCTGAAGGTTGTCTTTTTCTGTCTGCCTGATTTCAGTTTGATCAGCACCCTGGTCTTCTGTGTTCTGGCAGCACCGTCGCCTAGACTGTCTGAATCCAGCTGTCTCTCAACCTCTGTGAAAGTGTCCTCCACTCAGGCGTGGAGGGTGGGGAGCCTGCTTGGCTCCATTGAGACACTGTTTCTGTCTCCAGGAGCAATGGTGTGTGAAACCCAAGTCACCGCAGATGGCAAAACAGGTTAGACTGGTTTCCTATCCTGGGGGTTTTCACTCTTGCCTCATCTAAGGTGTCTCCAAGAAAACTCTGATTTGTGGTTCATTTTTCTGAGGCATTGTTGAAGCTCAGATTAGACTGGGATGCCTTGAAGATCAACCAGACCTGAAGGAAAAAGGTCATGGTGGTGTTGAGAAGTCCCAGCAAGTAAAATTTCCCCCTAAGGTCCAGAGAGAACCTGGAAATGATATGGTAAGGGAGACATCCTTCCTTTCCCTGGGACACAGGGAGGTGGTTTTTGGAAGAAAAGACTCAGGTGATTACATCTTGACCTTTGGACAGTGCCCTGAAAGTAGAAACGGGCATCTGTGTTACCTTTCCAGTTCCACTAGCTCTTTCTCTCTCATAAAGGAGGCCTGAAGAAGGGAACAGAATGTCAGGAACCACAGGGAGGGTGTCTGGGCAGGTATCTCTTCAGGGGGTTGGGTCCCGGGGGCGTGGAGTCAGTAGGTAGATGCCGGAGCTATAAGGAAAGGCCTGCGACGGACTGAATTCTGCCAACAACTTGAATGAACCTGGAAGCATTTTCTTCTCCAGAGCCTTCAGATAAGATTTCCGCCTGGCTGACACTTTGATTCCAGTCTGTGAGATCACATCTTGGGTAGAGAGCTAGTCACACCAGGCTGGACTTCTGATCTGTAGAGCAGTGAGCTACTCGGTATATTTTGTTGACACTCCTAAGTTTGTGATCACTTGTTACACAGCAATAGGAAACTAACATAAGTGAAGTATCCAAATGGCTAAGAGTTTAATGAGGAGTCTTACAGGCACATAAGACGGTGTTTAATGCACCGTCCATCCCTTTGGTATGCTAGCACTTCCCCTTTCCTAAGAATCCTGGCTCGACTATACGGTTCCTTGAAATTTTACTTTATGCCCCTACTCAACCCCAGGAGTGGATGCCAGACTCAGGCCCTGCTCACGATGGGCATCCTACCTCCTGGCCACACTGGTAGGATCAGGGGTAAGTCTGTAACACAAGGAAGGCAGCCGTGAAGCACTGTAAAGACAGTCTTTTTGAGCTCTTGAGCCGTAAAGAGTATGTGAGCCTCTTTCCTGGTAGCTCGAGGAAGCTGGCCTATTTTTGTTGTCGTCCAGTGACTAAGTTGTGTCCGACTCTTTGTGACCCCATGGACTGCAGTGTGCCAGGCTTCCCTGCCCTTCACTATCTCTCAGAGTTTGCTCAGATTCATGCCAATTCGGTCGGTAATACTATCTACTCATCTCATCTTCTGCCACCCTCTTCTCCTTTTGCCTTTAATCTTTCTCAGCATCAGGGTCTTTTCTAATGAGTCAGCTCTTCGCATCAGGTGGCCAAAGTATTGGAGCTTCACCATCAGTCCTTCCAGCGAATATTCATGGTTGATTTCCTTTAGGACTGACTGGTTTGATCTCCTTGTTGTCCAAGGGACTCTCCAGAGTCTTCTCCAGTGCCACAGTTCAAAAGCATCAATTCTGCAGTGCTCAGCCTTCTTTATAGTCCAACTCTGACATCTGTACATGACTGCTGGAAAAACCATAGCTTTGACTATATGCGCCTTTGTCAGCATAGTGATGTCTCTGCCTGGGAAGGAAGCAAACACAGAGTAAAGAAGTTCAGAAACATTCACTCGGTTATAGGCAGTTCTGAGTGACTTTTATGGGACCCACAAGGGCAGATCCAGCAGGAATCTTACTCTAGGGGGAGAGAGGGAGGAGCTAAGTCAAATGCAGTTTTCTTCCCAGCTTCAGCCATCCAATGAGTCACTTCCCCTCTTAGGGCACTGTGAGTAAAGGGCAGAAAGAGGAGAAAGTGAGCCACTAACCAAATTCATTCCAACTGGAAGGAAATAGCAGGAGTTGAGAGAAGCATTTCTTTCTAATATAATCCTCGCACAAGGCTTGCGTCTTTCCCTGGATCACCAGCCATGAGAGAGCCTCATCCCTTTGTACCATGATGCGCCATCTGTCCATCCATTCCTCCTTGTCCCCAGCAGTGTCCACAGATCCTTCTGGAGTAGAGATGAAACCTGTGCATGCTCTGACCACTTTCCCTTCCCTTTTACTTCTTTGCTGCCTGTAATTAACAAGATATATCTGGAGAGGGGGCAATATCCTTCCAACATGGAAAGTAACTCCTGCTCTTGGGCTTACAAGTGTCTTTAATCTGTGTACCACAGGCAGAAACACTTAAATAGCCAGTTTCAGGTTTTATAAAGATAGTCAAAATAAACCAGCCAGGGCAAGATGTCTGCAATGCTACATCCCAAATCCTCATGAGGTGCTAACGGGAAGGACAAGCGCTCAGAGCAGAAGTCCCCTGAAGCCCTACAACTCAAAGTGTGGTCTGTGGACCAGCAGCACCCATCACCAGGAAGCTTGTTAGAAGTCTCCCCCTGACTTACCCAGAGTCAGATACAAAGCTCGAAGCAGGGGAGTACATGAAGCAATTAAGGAACTCAATGTGGATAGTCCAATTTGAACATTTTCTGAACCTGACCTCACCCTGGGGTAAGACCACCTCCCGGGTCATCCCCAAGCTAAACTGTTAATGGGGGCTTTTGCACACAAGCATTTTTTTGAACCAAAACCTTCCACACATAGGAAGAAGGTGCTCATCCATTGTTTTGCCAGGCTTAAAATAAAATAAAAACAATAAAACAGACATTCCTGGTACTAACCACCTGCTGAACTCAGGTTCTGCCTATGAGGGAGACTATTCTTGACTATTCTTGCCTATGTTTGTCAGTGAAGAGAATATAGTAGAAATAATATTGGGATCATTACAGTTAAACCACATTTATCAATGACATATTGACTGATCTCAGTCATATTTAAGCAGAATAATGATGACAAAAAGAGGAAGGTGTCATTTATTTGTTTTTTCTGTTAAGTCCAATTAGATAAGCTTGAAAGTAGAGAAAATAAAGCTGCTAAATTTACTCAAGTTGTCAAGGAGAACTAGCAATTAATTTAAACAACAAATTGAGCCGTGGCTTCCTCTTTGGTGCTGTTTGTTTAACTTTCGTTCTCATGTAATACATCGAATTTTTCTTAGGACGAAACCACTCTGCTCCTGGACTGAGGCACTGTCCTAAGACTTGTACTAGCTAATTATTTGGGGAAGGTTCTGCATAGCATTCTCATTTGAAGTAAAACTTAAGACTAGAGTCTCATTTATTGCAATGATTCCTTTATAGCAGGAATGAACATGGGATTTAAATACAGTTCTCTTCTAAAAGCCATGCTACTTGCTCACACCCAGAAATGTTCCCTGAATTTACTGAAATGTCAAAAACAAGACTTTTATGAAATCCTGTAGCTGTGTTTGACATGCCTTGGAAAATTCTCCAATAGAGAAGACAGAGGGCTCCAAGGCTACAATTTAACTCTTTTCCCCAAAGTTTAATTTCCATGACTTGATTTCATAAAAAGCGATTTCACCATGGTTTTTAGGTGGTCTTAATTGAAAGGAGAAATTCTCCCCCTGAGAGAGTCTCCCTCAATAGCTGTTTCTGACACTGATACATCTTGCTCTTGGCCAGAAGCCACAGAAGAGGGTCCCCCTCATGTTAGATCATTAATTTGTTCTTCTACAGACACACACACACACACACACACACACACACACACACACACACACAGGTCTGAACACACTCAGCTGAGAGCCAAGGCGATTATGCACTGAAGTCAAGCAAAAAGCGATGCTTGTGCTCCAGTGAGCCACAGTTTCAGCTGAGAGTGGCGTTGACTTGACTTGTCCAGATAATTGCTTCAAGTCCTCCATGTCCCTCCTACAGAATGTGCAGTTCCTTAAGAGAAGGTGTATTTGAGGGGGAGAGTGCCACCACCTTCTTAGAAAGAGACGGGGGATGAATACTGATGTCCTTTGTCCAAGTCAAATACAACTATGTTAGTTTGGGATCCCCCAGAAGCTGACCCTTTGACAAAAACCCAAATGAAATGGTTTATTCTGGAAGTGATTCCAGGAAACATTGGTAGAGGGATGGGAAAGTAAGACCGCAAAGTAAGAGTAAGCAAATAATGAGCTCAGTCTTACGAGGGAGACCTGGGAACCAGCGCAGAGCTTTGCTTAGACACCCACCTGAGGGGCCATACTGACTCCCAATGGTCACTGTAGAGGGTCTACACTGAGGGCCTTAATTCCTTGGCACTTGGGACAGAATTGTCTCTGTCCTGCAGGGACAGCCCTAAGGCAGAGGTCCCCAACCTTTGGGATCTAATGCCTGATGATCTGAGGTAGAGTTGATAATTACTATTATTATTTTTATTTCTAATAATAGAAATAAAGTGCGTGATAATGCACTTGAATCATCCTGAAACCATTCCGCCCCTGCCCACCCCCCCACCCCGCCTCCAGATCCATGGAAAAATTGTCTTCCAATGGTCTTCTTGATGCCAGAAAGTTTGGGGATTGCTCTAAGGCAAAGAAAGTAAATGCTGGCCTGGGAGGTCTGGCTGGCAGGGGCTGTCGAGATGAATCCCAGAGGGAATGGATGGGGCACCAACTCTACCTCCAGACTTCTTCAAGCCAAAAGACCTCAATTTTTGTCATTCCAGATCTGAATCCACCTTACTTCCATTCTCTGCTCTCAGAAAAAAATCTGCACGTTTGGACATGAACTTGACAGTGATCATCCTAGAGACAGCATGTCACTGGCTCTATATGTAAGTTTTTAGCATATTTGAAAGCTGAAATGTTAGCTGTTTTTACTCTTGAATACCCCTTTTTCTTAAAAAAAAAAACAAAAAAACTTTGAAATGGAAAGACCCCACTGTACCTGATCTTTGCTACAATCTGAATTGTGTACGTTTCTGCAGTCTTTGCCGCGAGGTCGTATAAATCTGCCCAGACTGTTTCCTTTGGTACACTGCAAACATAGCCAGGGTGAGCCAAATCAACAAGTATTTGTTTAACAGTTAATATGTATTATGATTTCCTAAGGTAAATACTTCTAAACCACATACTGTGTCACTTGCTCTAAATCAGCTTTTCTTCTTTTCCTGTGGTATTATTTGCAAATACAGGCAGTAAAGAGACAGAAAGAGAGCTAACAATGGGTCTGTGGGATGAAAAGCTAATTTCTTTCTCAGAATTTTGGCTCAAGTAACATTCTTTGAAACCCTGAGTACATGGAACTCAGGAATTGTCACTATAATTGTTTACATAAAGAATTATGAAATTCTTCATTCTCTCAATTGCAACCTCCTTTAAGACTACTTAATAATATTAGACTTATCCCAATGTGATGTGATTCAGGGTAATCCTTTGGCTGTATCAACTGAAGTCCACATGTGCAGAAGAATTTTAAGGGGAGTAGCCCTTGTGTATCATTCTTATTAACCAGGACATCATTTATGGCAACGTTGAACCCCTCCTATAATACCTTCTGTTTGGAGAAACTTCACTAACCCCTCCGCATAGACTGAGTTGTTTTTCTAATTCCCTTCTGCCACCTTGCATAGTGAATTTATCAGAGCAGTAATAGTTTCATTTATTTTTAAATTCTCTCTTTCCTGGAATAGTGACTAGGACTATGGATGATCAGAAAAGGCTAGCTGAGTTGGCTTGAGGGAGAACCTTCCTTATTCTGAAGAATATCTACCAAAAAAATCTATATCAAATATTATAACTAGTGGTGACGTATTTAAAGCTTTCCCTTGTGATGGGGGCCCAAACAAGCATGCCCACTATTATCACTTCTGTTTAATGTCACATTGTATGCCCCAGCCAGTTCAGCAAGGGAAGGAAAAAAAAAAAAGGTTTTAAATATTAAAATGAGACAGAAAGAAATATAGCTATCATTAGGAGATAATATCATTGGAAAATAGAAATCATAAAGAGTTTGTAAATAAACTGTAAGAATTAATAAGTGAATTTATCAAGGTTGCTTAATTTAAAGTCAATATGCAAAATCAGTTTTATTTCTACGTATGTGCAACAAATAATTAGAAAATAAAGTGAGGGTAATTAGGATGCAATAGCAATAGTGTCCTGTACATTATATACTTAGGAAAAAACCTAATGAAAGACGTGCAAGGCTTCTATCCAGAAAACTGTAAACCATCACTGAAATAAGTAAGGCTGTGGCCATGTCCTTTCCATGTTTGCCAAAGTACCGATCTTGTCCTAGGACTAAAACACATGGCTAACTGCATATATGGCTGTGACCCTATGGAAGTCAAGTCCCCAGCATAATCTAGAAGGTCATCACATGTTAGGCTCCTTTCGATTTCTGTGTGGCCACACCCAGCTGCCAGAGCTGAGCAAACCTAGGAGCTGCGGGCAGATTTGTCTCCATGCCTCAGCAGTTTTGTACACATAGGCATTTACTTGTGCCAGGGAAGGGAGCGGAAGAGACCAGGTTCTCAGGCCAGGTCACCGGCTTCCTAGGTGAAGACCAGACTTCCCAAGAGAGCGAATACTGGAATGTGTCTTGACTCTATGGAAAAGGAAGTTCTTCCCTTCTTGGTTTCCTAACACTTACACAGAGGCAGAAAAGTCTTTGGATGAGGTGAGTAAAGGGGGACAGTGCACCCGTTTTCTCTGCTGACACTGGAGAAAAGGCAAGGGAGAAAAACAGATCACGCGATGAGAGAAGAGAGAGGCACTGGAGACGGAATTTCTAGGGGAAGACTCACCAACTTGGATGAAATATTCTTTAGACTGCTCTTAAAGGACAGTATGGCACCATAGGAAATAATGGTCTTAGCAGTCAGAGACTGTTCATGGGGTTCTCATTACTGGTCCCATCACTTCATGGCAGATAGATAGGGAAACAGCGGAAACAGTGACAGACTTTATTTTGGGGGGCTCCAAAATCACTGCAGATGGTGACTGCAGCCATGAAATTAAAAGACATTTGCTCCTTGGAAGAAAAGTTATGACCAACCTAGACAGGATATTCAAAAGCAGAGATATTACTTTGCCAACAAAGGTCTGTCTAGTCAAAGCTATGGTTTTTCCAGTGGTCATGTATGGATGTGAGAGTTGGACTATAAAGGAAGCTGAGTGCTGAAGAATTGATGCTTTTGAACTGTGGTGTTAAAGAAGACTCTTGAGAGCTCCTTGGACTGCAAAGAGATCCAACCAGTCCATCCTAAAGAAAATCAGTCCTGAATATTCACTGGAAGGACTGTTGCTGAAGCTGAAACTCCAATACTTTGGCCACTTGATGTGAAGAGCTGACTCATTGGAAAAGACCCTGATGCTGGGAAAGATTGAAGGCAGGAGGAGAAGGGGACAACAGAGGATGAGATGGCTGGATGGCATCACCGACTGCACACCAACTGCATGGACATGAGTTTGAGTAAACTCCGGGAGTTGGTGATGGACAGGGAGGCCTGGGGTGCTGTGGTCCATGGGGTCACAAAGAGTCAGACACGACTGAGCAACTGAGCTTAACTGAGTCCAGAAGCCCTGGATTTGATTCCTACTTCCATGACTCATTGGTTATGTGGCTGTAGATATGTAATAGAAATGTATCTCATTAAAAAATTAAAAATTAATAATAGCCACCAAGAACGTTTTGAGGATTAAATGAAATAATATTTGCAATACCCCTAGAACAGTTACAGTTATAAACACTCAGTAAAGTACCTTCTTCTCTGTAAATTGCCTATATTCATCCTTTCATTTCCATTCCATGGCCTTGCATAGCTAAAATCTTATAGTTTTGGTCAGTATTTTGGTAATTTTGTTTAGAAATGGGTCATAAAATCCACAAAAGAAGACTCACTGAAGTTCTAACATTGTGTGTGTGTGTGTGTGTGTGTGTGTAATAAAACAAACTTGGGAGGTATTTTTGAGTTATTTAGTAATTATGAGCCTAGTAGGGCAGGGGATAGTAGAATGAAGGGAAATGAACTGAATATTTTTTTTGAATTGTAGTGATTGTAAACACTCTTAAAAACCAAAGAAAAACGTAAGGGGAATGAGAATGGGATTACACACAAAGCCAAACACACATACATTTTGATGGATCCCTGATGAAGTGGAAAGGAGGGACTACTTTAACCTGCTGGTGCTCAATGCCTAAGTACGCTGTCTAGGTGAGTGTGGTGACTGTACTGCCGCTGTCGAGAAGCACCTGTCACACGTCTCCGTGCAGGTGAGGCACGGTTGAGAGCAGGTTCTTGTTGTTGCCCTCTCGTCGGTCGTATTCTAGGTGGACGGCAGTCGCAGATGTAGACTTATACAGTGAGCTCAGTGACGTGCCAGAGTCAGCTTGTACCAGCTCATCAGAGCAGATCGATCAATTTCTTTTTAACTCCAGGTTCATTGGCATCACTTTAGTAGCTTGAAGTCTTGAGCCCTGCTGGGAGTGTTTACATCACGGAAATTGGCAGGAGCCGCAGGTCGTACTCGGAGAAGGCAATGGCACCCCACTCCAGTGCTCTTGCCTGGAAAATCACATGGACGGAGGAGCCTGGTGGACTACAGTCCATGGGGTCACTAGAGTCGGGCACGACTGAGCGACTTCACTTTCACTTTTCACCTCCATGCATTGGAGAAGGAAATGGCAACCCACTCCAGTGTTCTTGCCTGGAGAATCCCAGGGACGGCGGAGCCTGGTGGGCTGCCGTCTCTGGGGTGGCACAGAGTCGGACACGACTGAAGTGACTTAGCAGCAGCAGCAGCAGCAGCAGGTCGTACTTACTCCTCCCCAACCAAGGGTGGTCACTAAACATTTACTAACATACCACTGGACAGACAGATAGATAATGAAATGAAACAATGTTCTAACAGCTTCATTAAAAGGCTAAGAAACTCTTTATATTACATAGTAAAAGTTTTGTTTTTGTTTTAAATTGGGAAACATGTACTTGAAGTTAGAGAAAAAAAAAAATCTCAGTTTAGAACTTACATGCTGAGTTCCAAAGGAGTGGAATGACCACCATCCAATTTAATTAAAAAAAGGAATTTCATTGCTCTTTGGATTCAGTGAAAGGGGGATTTTTTTAAAAATTGATTTTTGTTTTAAAGTTCAATAAAATTTTATTAATTTAATTAGTTCCTATCAATTTTTAAATAAGCAGTAGCTTAGATTAAATTTGCTCTCTCTTTCTCTTTCCTTATTTAACCCAAAATCCTCCAAGAGTATTATTGGGTCTGGTCTATCATTTTGCAGCTAGAGTGGTATTGGTGATTGTAAATCAAGTGAATATTTTGGATCAGGATCTTGAGATGTTGTTTCTATGAGGATTTTGACGTGTTTCCATTAGGGTGTATATTATGGAAAAACAGCATACGCATGAGGGGAAAAAATTTCTCTGGAAGCAGGAAAGGGCTTCTGTTGATGGTGGCCTAACCCTAAGACAATTGCACTGACTGTCATGTTCAGAAAGGTGGTTTAAGAGTGGGCGTGGTATCAGTCAGCATCTGCAGGATGGTCTGGGCTCCCCTTCTAAGTGCCTGGGGGTCCGGGGGGAGCTGGAGGAGGAAGGGAGCTTTGCAGAGTGATCAGGAAAGGACCAGGCTAGGAGAGGCGGGGCCCACGCCTTGCTGTTCTTCTGAGGGAGCCTTGATAACTTCCGATCAGGATCGAAACCACAATCCAGAGGAGCTAGGAAAGGAAATAAATAGGCAACGAGACTGGAGTTAACTTCTGAGGCTTGAGGGTCCGAGTGTGAGAAAGCCTTTTCCCAAGTGTTTTCCTCCGTCCTCTCGTTCCACATGATAATTTCCAAAAACAAGGGTCTGCAGTCAAATAATTTAGCAACTTAACGGCCGCGTGGAAATGCACAGTGGGTGCGGTCTGTTTAAAGCTTTGACAGGTCTTGTAGTTAATAAAGGCATTTAGGACTGCTTCGCCAAGCACAGAACACATTTTAGCATCTTGACGTCCACTTTCTGAAGAACCATGTCCCATAGAAAATCAGTTTAAGATGTAGTATGGCAAAAAGGGCATGGACTCTGGCCAGATATTCTCAGACCCAAATTCTGGAGACAGGCTCGGTCGAGAGACGGAGGGAGCCCCAGACGCCTCGCAGACCCTCTCGCGGCGGGGCTGAACTCTCCAGTGGGGAGGCAGGGTGGTTCTGAAAGCGGGGCTGACCTCACAGGGGAGTCAGCTGGGTTACTTGCTCTCTGCAAAGTTACCCGTCTGCACTGAGGGAGTGAGAAGATGGAGACAAGTTTTCAGAGTCCATCAACCTGGCCTTGACTTCTGACTCTCCTACTTTCTTGGGCACAAACTCGAGTTGACCATTTCATCATTTTGTGGCCCATCTTCCTCAAGAAGAACTTAACTTTGTCACTGACAGGAGTTCAGGGGCTCATAAAATCAAATATGTGGTAGATAACGAAAGTGTACACAGGGTCAGCCTCCTGCCTCTGTTGAAGACCATATCCATCACTGAGCATCTTTCCTTTCAGGCAGTCTGTAAGGAGAATGTTGTGTCTTCTGGAGGCTCCCAGATCCAGTGCCAGAGGATAAAATGAAACATTGTTTGTGCAAACCTTGGTGCAAACAGTAGGGCTCTGGGGGCCGGGGACACTTTGCCTTGTGATGGTATTTAGGACCTCTTGGTTGGTTTTCTTGGTGTTTCTCCAGAGGTGCAGGTTCCCCCCACATTGTGTGTGTGTGGCGGGGGTACCATGGGATTTGCATCGAGGCTGTCTTTTCACAGCTCTCTGATCATTTTGAACACAACTCAGCATTGGATGAGATTCCTATATTCACTCCTGGAACATTTGCTGCCCCAGGCCCTGTGCTAGCTGTTGGGATCGCTAAGATGAAAACGGGGCAACCCCCTCCCAGAAATCACTCATGGGCTGGTCCAGGGGAGCAAACGTACATACCAGCTGATCATTAAGCCACAAAGCAGTGAGTGAGACTCTAGGAAACGTGCTTTAGAATACTGTCTGAGCCCATGATAAGGGCTCAATACATCTTGATTACTGTTGTGATCAATGTAATTATTATTATTAAACAGGCAGGTTACAGGGAACATCAAGGAGTGGAAGGCTGGGGCCCAGGAGGCAGGGGTGCCTCATGTTGCCTGGGAGCTCAGAGAAACCTCACCGAGAGAGAAGGAAACAGTTGAATCATGAAAGGTGAGAATGTGGCCAAGTTCAGGAGAGGGACGGTGTATCCCTCTGGTGAAAGAGACACATGCATAAGCCCTGACCTGTAGACATGTATATCCAGGCCTGTTGCGATAACAGCAAGTATTCCAGCACGGCTCAGACAAGAGGCATGTGTGTGTACGTGTGTGTGTCTGCGTGTCAGCGTAGCAAGAGACACAATGGGAGGGTGAATGGATAAAAGTCAGCTTGAGAAAGTGCTCACTTTTCCTGTTGTCCAGTTTGGGATTAAGCCTGCTTGTAATAGGAACATGACTCTCTCTCTCTCTCTCTCTCTCTCTTTTTTTTAAGAAATGTAAATTAAAATAATTTTTTTAAAAAAACCTCTTTGGCCCCCAATTTAGGAAGTCTATCCTCATGAAAAAGATTTGTCTATGTCAAAACAATACAAGAAATGTGAGCAAAGAGGAACTGTGGAATACATTTGAATATGTCCCTATGATTCCATCAGGTCACTAGTGTTACTAAAGAACAGTATTAAATAGCTTGGGGAAATGCAGTGTAGCTTCAAGAGAAAAAGTCTACAAATAAAACTGACTGCAAAGAGAGAATGTTAACCCTATTCCCAATGTGCTTAGCTAGAAGACAAGGAGGCAGTGTCCTGAAAGGTTAAAGTCGTTATCTGTGGATGGCAGGGTCATGGGAGAACTTTCTTTCCTTTTAGTTTAAAGTATTTGTTCCAATCAAGGGGAAAACGGGGATGGTGTCTTGTGCCCCAGTGGAGAACCTGGGTAATCCCTCTGCAGGTTAGCACCTCTCCAAAGCTGCTGGGTTGGTAACATGCCTTTGAGTCTCCAGGGCACTGTTCTGGTCTTCTGAGCTGACAGCAGAGCTCAAAGACAAGGCTTGGTGAGCAAGTGAGCCAGGTGCCACCCCTCACAGCTGCGTGGTGGTGACAATAAAGCCAAGTCATCTCCAACAGAGGCTACCCGAATGCTCAAGGGGAGAGAGCAGGGTGGCCCTAGGGAAAGGGGAGGCGTCTTAAGGGGTAAGGCGGCTTAGATGAGTAGAAGGCAGGAAACTTGACCCAAAGTCTCTAGCCCTTTCTAGCTCTTTAATGAGAAGCTTAACCCCCACTCTTGAAGATCTGACCCCAGCTGGTGCCCTATCTAGGATGGCTTTCGGTAAGAAGTGTGCTAAACGGAGCTGATGACTGGTTGGATCCAGGCTCGTCACCGTGGAAGTGGTCACCCTGGCGACCGGCTGCTGAACGCCCGCGATATGCTCTCCCTGCCTGGCTTCTTTATTAATAACGCACAGACGTGCTGCTAAAAATTGCTGTTTGTACAGATTGGAAAACTGAGGCTTTGAAGGATCCCCCAGAACAGTGCATAAGTGCTGGAGGTATAAATGCAGTCCAGGCTAAACCCTCTGAGGGGAAGCAGTGGAGGGTCTCCGTTGCATGAGTTTTCCTTTTGGAACTATCTTCCTTGCCCTTACACACTCACTATCTCATCTGTCCTCATCACACCTGGTGGGAGACTCAGGACCCATGACGTTCAGGATGCGTTGTCTGGCTGAGAGCAGCGAGGTACTGGATCCGTTCATTCAGTCAGCAAGCTGGTAAAGAATCCGCCTGCAGGTTCGATCCTTGGGTTGGGAAGATCCCCTGGAGAAGAGAATGGCTACCCACTTGAATATACTGGCCTGGAGAATTCCATGGACAGAGGAGCCTGACAGGCTACAGTCCATGGGGTCTCAAAGAGTCAGACACCCTTCCACTTGAAATAAATACGGTGTGCACAATGCTGAGTGGGGTGAGGTGACGCCAACACCCTTGGGAGCTCTTAGAGCGGACCTAATTACAAAGCCCCACGCCCTGGGGCCTGTGAGGGGAGACCGATGCCTTGCTCCTGAAGCCCTGCGTTAGCTGTCACTGTTAGCGCAGGAGCCTTGTCTTACAGGGGAGCGACCTCGGTGCAGGCTGTGTGACCGCAGACAAACCGCCGCCCGTCTCTGCGCCTCCTTCCCTCCTGAAGAAAGGACGGGAATGGAGTCATCGATCTCCAGAGTCGGGACCTCTGGGTGGGTTCAGCTCCTTTCTCTGTTGGAGCAGCCCACCCCGGTTCTCAGCAGTTCTCACGTATGAGCCCGCACCCCACCTCAGAAAGGCACAGCTCCTCCTAGCACAGGGGCGGGTGAGCCACGCAAACGACACATGGGACGAGAGAAGCGTGGCCGCGGGCACGGCTTACTCTGCGCACAGGCCAGCACAGGCCGGGCTCACCTGCGGAGCTGTTACACAGTCAGGACACCGGGCACCCTGGGAGGGACCCGCGATGGGAGAGGCGGGGGTGCTTCCAGGAGAGCGGGTTCTGTGATGCCTTGTGTTACACAGTCAGGACACCGGGCACCCTGGGAGGGACCCGCGATGGGAGAGGCGGGGGTGCTTCCAGGAGAGCGGGTTCTGTGATGCCTTGTCAACCTGTCCACTCAGGAATCTCGGCTCCTTATGGTTTTAAAGAAAAACTTCAGTTAAAAAAAAATGCACGCAGCATCTAAAGAGAGTGCTGAGGGGGAAGTGTTCCTGATGGGCGTCAGGGGGCAGGCAGGGGTTCCGGGCTGGCTTTGTGACGAGCGCAGGTCCCTGCTGAGTAGCAGGGGTCACTGGGGACCACGGCGTCCCTTGACCACCGGGTGATGCTGCAGGCGCAGCCTCGCTCCCCGAAGCTGCCCGCCCTGAGCCCAGAGCCCTTGCAGCGAGCACGCTCTCGCCGGCCCTCAACAGGTGGCAGTCTTCCCTCAGCCTTGGCAGGCACTGAGGGTGCCAGCGGGGGGCTGCGTCTACCCTGCCGCAGGGTTAACCAAGATGCTCATCTCCGGGGCGGGGCAGGGCGGTCTCTCCATTCCCCGGAGCGGGGGTCTTGTGCCAGGCTCCCCACTCAAATACTCAGCTCCTGCCCCATCTCCTGGGGCCCCCGGTTTCCCTGGGAGGAGCCCAAGACCGGTGCCCCAGTCCCCTCCTGTTTGGAGGAGCGCTCCCACAGCCCCTCTGCTGGCCTCAGCTGGGGGGGGGGGTCCCAGGCCTCACTCTGGGGGGATCCTCTTCCTGTGGAGCAGGCTTCGAAAACAAGAGAGAATTTCTGAGAACCAGGGTGGACTGCTCCAACAGAGAAAGGAGTATGAATATTTCATTAAGGTGGTTCAAGTTATCAAACAACATTACAAAACCAAGTGTGTTGGCAGGAATCTGAGAAGCACATTAACATGGGTAAAAATAGTGGGAAAGCAGGCCAGAGAGGGGGCACTTTGGGGAGAGTGCCTCGGGGACCCCAAGCCGGGGGCCAGCCCTTCAGGTTGAAGGGGCCTCCACCACATCTGTACCCCCTCCAAACACGTCCCAAAAGGGGGGCTCAGAGATGGTGGGCGGGGGCTCTTCTTCCTCGAGGACTCTGGTGTCCAGGTGTTTCTGGAGGGTGGGGGACGACTCTCAGTCACCACTTTCCTGGTCCAAGGGGCCCACGGAGCTGGAAGAGGCTTAGAACCCAGACTCACCCCAAGAGGCTCCCCTAAAGTCCCAGCTATCTGAGCTGGGGGAAGTCAAGGCTGGACAGCTGGGGAGAGCTGTTTGTCACAGTGAGGGTGGCTTCTGGCGAGGGTCCTCTCACACTGCTGGACCACATCCCAGCCTCCCAGGGTGTCTCCCAGGTGGCCCTCTGGCTAAAGGACAAGAACACACAAAGGCCCCTTTGTTTGGCCTCCACCACAAGCTTTGAGACATCTTTCCTCTGCGTCTTGTGTGTCTCCCTTCCTGAAGCTCGAAGCTACTTCTGTAGGGACTGCTTCTGTGTTATTTCTGTATAAAATTATAACATAGCAACATTTCCTGAACTTAGCACTTTGCCTATTTAACTTATCATAAAGCTGTGAGATAGATACTGTTATCCCCATTTTACAGCCTAGGACACTGAGGTTGAGAGGGGTTAGGAAATTACCCAGAATCATACTGCTAGGAGATATAACAGAGGAATTTAAGGGTAGGCTCGTTTGAATCCAGAGTCCCACTTAAGCCATCTTGGTTGGAGAATGTGTCAGAAGTCGCTGGTTCTCCAAGTCCCTGACGAGCCCTGAGAGAGGCGTGGAGGAGGGGAACTCATGAAGTCCTAGAATGAGGGCAGGGGAGCCGGAGAAAGCCAGGTCACTGGTGAAGTCGGCCGTCGTTCAAGGCACTTCAGCTCCGCTGCCTTGAACCTCCATTTTCCCTGGTTGCTGGGAAAACAAACCAGAGGAAAATCTGTGACCTGCCAAGCCTGGTGTCTGGCAAGAACTGTTGCTCAGCAAGTGGTGGAGCCCTGTTTAAGTCCGTGCCGCTCCCTCTGTCTGCCCAGCTGCATGTGGCGCCCTCAGAGCCAGTCCTCCTGGGACGCATCTCTGCAGATGGGCTGTGGCAAGGCGGCTCCGAATCCCAGTTACGCATCAGCTGAATGTCCCCTCCCTGCACCTTGAACTCCTCCTATCTCAGTACTTATCACACTGTCCTGTAGACTGTTTAATTATCCACATGCCATCCTCAACTGAGGACTTAACGTGGCAGGAAATGTGTCTACCTGGTTCAATGAGGAAAATCAAGGTACTGCCCAAGAACCTAAAATGTTAGTGTGCTCAGAAGATGTCTGTTGATGTATGGATGGATGCGTGACGGGTGGATGGATGGAAAGACGGACTGACGGGTAGGTGGGTGAATGGATGGATGGACGGAAGGAAGATGTGGGTGGATGGATGTTAGGTGTGAGGTGGACGGACCAATGGGTGAGTCGGATGAACCACTTGATGGACAGTCAGCTTGAGTATCTTCATTCATAGCATTCTGTCTCGTGTGTGTGCACTGCTACTTTCAGGAACATTGTCCTGTTTGCTATTAACTTTTTGGCTTTTACAATCCTGAGATAGATAAAAGCAATACCTAAGGCTGGCCCTGCCCAAGTAGATAAGGGCTGGTGTCCAGCCCAACACTCACAAACAAACAAAAGCATTTCCTAAGCCTTCTCCTTCTTCACAAGCTCCGGGAAAAAAAAAAAAAAATTATTTCTATTTGGCAAGAGTAGGTGCCAAACACTATCACTCATTGCCACAGCCTGTCCTCCACTCAGGAAAAGGGGCTGCTTATGATTTCTGGAACATTAACCCCCCCTTTTCTGGTGTTGATAGGAAGAAGGGGACTGATAACCACCGATAACCAGGCTGCTAATTGATCCGCTTATCAGAAGATGGCCTTTCCTTGCTGTGTGTGTATGTGTGCGTGTGTGTGCACGCGCGCGCAGGGTGTGTGGTTCAAAAGGCAAAGCAATGTTGGAGGCTGCGGCTTGGCAGTGACGGGGTCCCGGCGGAGAGATCAGGGTTCAGAGAGAAGTGAGGGAGAGCAGGGTCAGGGGAACAGTCTCAGCATAATCTCCTGTTCTTATCAACGGCGCGTTCCCCCAACACACACACTCAATGTACCTGAACTTATAACCTCGGGGGGCAGAAGAGCAGCTTCAGTCTGTTGAGCCCCCAGAGGAGCAGATTCTGGTTCTGATTCTGGAGAAGGCCTGACCGGAGATCCATCCTGGGGTGGGTCTTAGAGACCAGGCTATCTCCTTCCCGTGTCTCTTTACTCCTCCATGGCACTCGTCCTTCATCCTCGGAGACATCATTTGAGGGTTCTCTTCATGCCCCCCACACCCCTCCTAAACAGCTTCTCACAGTAGAATCAGGTCCACGTAGACCCATGGAGGCGTCAAGGACTAAGAAAGCTCTCAGCTCTAGCAATGGTGGGGATTACACCGTCTCCAGTTGGTATAGTCTGAAGCTCCCATTTGCATTTGACTAAAGAAATGAAGTTCATGTCAAAGAATAATAGACTCCCCAATAAAAGAAGGTATGGAGGTGAACTGTCAAGAAATACTGCCATTCTCCCCGGAGGAGGGAGAAACAGGATAAAAGTGTGGATGGAAGGGAAGAGGAGCCAGGGAGAAAGGAAAAGAAGGGTATCTGAAAGGATGGGTGAGAAGCAGGGGCAGAATGGTGCAGAATGTTTATGGAGCATCTGGTTCAGTCAGGGACTGAGCCACACGGATGTCTTCACTAATATCCGCAGCAAAGGTGGGACATCTGGCCGGGAACATTTGTTGCCTTAGAGTTAACAGATGAGGAAGCTGAGGCCCAGCAAAGTTCAGTAACGTGCATAAGGCCACACAGCACCTGGAACTGCAACCTGGAAATCGGACTCTCACAGACTGCCTTCTGTCTTCCCTCCTGCTACGATCAGGTGGGTCAAGCCGGCCCAGTGAGGTTCACCTGGATTGCAGGGCCACCCCTTACTGTTAAGGGGTGACCAGAGCCTCCTTCCTGGGCCAACTCCTCCTTCTCCAACTCAGGAGCTGGAACTGTCCGATCTTAGAACCCACTGCCTGGAGACGGAGGCCCAGGCAGAAGGGAACCCACGGGACTTGGAGGCAGGAGCTGGGACTACATCTTTAGTCTCCTGAGTCCCAGCGTGGTTGTTTTGGGTCCACTCCAAAGTCCCTGTGCGTTGATATTCCATTATTTATATAAAGTCACAGCTGAGAGCAGAAGTAACGTAGGAAAATGAGATGGGGGTATGAGGCTGTAAATCTCCTGGCATCTGCCTTCACATGGCTTATCTATGTAATGGGGTTACTATGGGATGGTGTGTCCAGGACCGTCTTGGTTACCTCGTCCTTTTAGTGTCTGTTAGTGGAGACTTTGAAGATATTGCTGGAAAGCATTGTGAAGATACCAACACTATGCAGTGGCCTGTTGCTCCAGGAGCAAGTTCACAGGCGTGGTACTTTGCACTCTCTTTATTGAGGTTGGTCAACGGGCCTGATAGAGACTGCCGGAGTGGAGGATGATAAGGCGAAGGGAAAAGACACCTGGAGTCAGAACGCTTGGCTTGTGCTCAAGCGTTGACTAAACTTCCTGGTGTCAATCTCTTCATTTTTAGAAACAGATGGAAATGATATGAACAAGCTTTCCTCTAGCCTTATTTCACCCAGGGCTCATAGCAGCAGCTCTGAGCAAGTCTCTTGTCCCTCAGGACCTTCGGGTGGGCCTCGTCATTCTGGTGATAAAGCCCCGGACTTCAGAGTGGCCCGTGGGGCCTCTCCTGGGAAATCTCATCTCCCCACTGCTGCTGCTGCTGCTGTCCTCGGGGCCCTGTTTGTCCCGGGGCCGCCATCCCTGGGGTGCCACCCAAGCCCACTTTTCCTGCCAGGCCCTTCTCTCCCCTGATCTCGTCCCTGCAGTCCTTTCCTGGGGACAGCACTTAGTGGCCTTCACGGGCCTGTCCCCTTCTGGGCCTGTCTTCTTCACCACACCACTCTTACAGACACACTTCTGTGTTTATTTGTGAATTAGCCTTTAAAAAAGACGAATGATGAGCTCCATGAGGTCTAGGATCATGTTGGGTTGTGCTGGTCATTTTATTCCTAAACTGAGAGCGTGTGATAAAGGCAAACACTTGGATGAAGGAAGGGACTGATGAAGGGAGGGATTGAGAGAGAGGTGGAGGGAGGGGGCGTGACGATCCGGGACGAAGCTGACTTTTCTCTGAAAAGACATCTGTAGTCAGTGACTAGTTGGCGGGCGGGTCAGGTGTGAGCTCAAGGAAAAGACATCTGTAGTCAGTGACTAGTTGGCGGGCGGGTCAGGTGTGAGCTCGAGGCGGTGTGAGCTCGAGGCACTGTGGCTCCTCCAGTTCCCCAAGGCCGAATCCTCATGGAAGCCCCATTCTGGTCCTCGAATCCTAAAAGAAGATCCCATACTTCCCGAGCTCTGGCCACCAGACCATGTACGCTATTTATTGCTTAGGACTGGGGGCTTGTTCAGCGCCCACCCCCGACTCTTTTATGACATGCTTTCTTGATCAAACTGTAAACCAGCAGAGAATGCTTAGCAATCATTAACAGCTGTTCTTGGAAAAGGCCTAGCTCACATAATTGTACCTTTTACAACATGAACCCTGATCACTGTTCCACCTCCGTGGCCATGCGTGTCCTCTGGAGCTGGAAGCGTCACAAACAAGTCAGGAGCAAGAAGGCGGGGAGGAAGACCCAGAAAGCAATTGACTCATTATGAAGTTGCTGAGAAGCTTAGGGCTGCGGCATTTCGGTTGGCTGCTAAGTGAATATGTAACTACTTTATATATTTCAACAAAATTAAACTTAAACCTACAGAATTAGGTTTATTAATTTCTGTCAGGGCTCAATGGGGGAATAAGAATGGCCATTCATTATGGACACACAATTACTGGAGACAAAAATGAAGCCCAGCACTATTAAGTATAATAAAAATGTTGAACACTGAGGAAATTTTCATTAAATATAATCTATTCTTTATATTACTACACTTAATCCTTGCTGTCTGCCTCTCTGTTTTTCTCCAACCTATTTAATTTTATTACTTAACTTTTTATAAATGTTTCTTAATATAATTATGATTAAATATTTGGGAGGAGAATGTTAGTCTCTTAAAAAAGAGAAAGAAAGAAGTCTCCTTCCATGTCCTCTTCTCTTCACTCCTATGGTGAAAAATGATGTTTTTTTGGAAAAAGCAAGTGCTAAGTGGGATTTTATTGTTGGGGCAAGGCCGGAGCATGAGAGAAGGGAAGGCAATAAATAAGAAAGACGCTCTGATCAGCAGTTGTAGGAGAGCTCTTTATATTACACATTTAAATAAAAGTCCATTGCCTTACTAAAAATGTCTGTGAATATTTGCATGGCCAAACCATGTAATTAAAAGATGGGCCCAGCTAATGTTATTGCTTGCACTACAAGAAAACATTTGTGATCCTAGCATTTATTTATTTTTTAAGTCACGATATGTTCTTGTGTGAATTGCTCTCTTTTATTAGGTGCTGGGGGTGGAATGTGGGAAGCGAAATGGGGAGTTTCATTTTCTTTGCCAAAATATGGCTGTGTCACCATGTCTCCAAGCTTCTTCTTGGAGCTATCATGATCTTACGTATTTTTCTTAGCACAGCTCAAGCAAGAAGCAGCCGTCAGTACAAGCCTGGGAAATAGGGGTTATTGAAATAAAACCAGGACTCGACCTTTATCCACTTACAACTGCTTTAATGACTGTGTTCAGAACAGAAGGGTCTTGGTTCCACGGCCATGTCGTTTGGGGAGCTCAGTTCTGGGCACCAAATGTTTGGTTTTAAGACTAGTCCATTTTCTGTTTTCTTCCAGTTAAGTAAGATGAGAATCGAGTTTTCATTCATAGCAACCACACAACCCTGCCTGACTTCCAGGGCTACTACATATATTCTTATTTCCCAGACCCACCCTCCCAATAAGCTTCCGTGTAGCTTTGCTCAGCCAGATATCTGACATTTACGGGGTAATGACTGTGCACACTCGTCTCAGAGCTGGGGCCTGATTGCAGTATGCTGCCTTTTCCATTCAGGGCTTTGTTTCTTTGGAAGCTGACGATGCTCGTCATCATTGTTGGTGCTGCTATTATTAGTTTGCACAGTTGATGACATAATTAGTCTTCCCCCATCCTTCTCACCACTGGTGTAAATCCTCTCAACCCAGGATATTCTATGGATATCATTTTCTTGAAAAATGCTCTCTAAGCTTTCTGACCTGGTCCAGCCTGGGTTGGTGGCTCACGTGGCGGCTCCCAGCTGTGTTCTTGGGGTCTCCTTTCTCTGCTGTTCTAGGCATCCTTTCTGCCTTTCACTCTGTGTCTCTGTTTCCTAGGCCTGTGCCCTCTTCCTGATTGCTCCCCAAGTTTTATAGAGCAGGTGTGCCTGAGTGCTAAGTCCCTTCAGTCCTATCTGACTCTTTGTGACCTTGTGAACTGTAGTCTGCCAGACTTCTCTGTCCGTGGGATTCTCCTGGCAAGAATACTGGAATGGGTTGCCGTGCCCTCCTCCAGGGGCTCTTCCCAACCCAGGAATAGAACCTGCATCATTGCGGGCGGATTCTTTAGCGCTAAGCCCCCAGGGAAGCCCTGTTTTCTAGAACATATCTTCTTGTAACTTTCGAAGATGGAAAGCATGGGAATTAAACTCCGGGAACTTGCCTGTTAGAGAAGTCTTCTCTCCCAGCACTACCCGTGTCTCTCTCTAGAACCTCAGATTATCTTAGTGCTTTGCATAGCCTTTATGTGAACCAACAGCCTTCATTCTCACTCACTGGCTTACATTAGTTTTTGGCATCCCCCGTAAAAAAGTAAGGTCATGAGTAGTGGGACTTCATCTGTTTTGCTCACTGCTGAGTCTCAGTGCCAAGAACAATAACAGATCTATTAGACACTCAATAAATGTTCATTGGATAAAGGAATTGATGAATTTATTAGCTTGCTTAAACATACGAATCTACAGAAAACAGGAGGTGCTGGAAAAGGCTAGCCCTCACTTGACATAGCTCATCGTTAGGCAGAGGGCTGAAGTGATTCTGTGTGAACAAGAACATACGTCAGCCTTTAGAAACGAAGTCTCCATCGGAGCCTTCCGCGGGGCCTCCTGCTGCTGGCACCTCGGGTGGCTCCCCTTTGAGCAATGACACAGAAATCCTGGACTTCAGGCACTTGCTGGAGGGGTTTGCCATTGTCTTCCTGCCAAGAGTGCAGCCAGCCAAACTCTGGAGAGGCAGGCGAAGGGGTGTGCTCCCCAAGGAATCAGTATTCCAGACGAGAGTCCTTGGGCTCTTCTGAATGTGTATGTGTGTGTGCACAGATGTGTGGGCATGGCATACATACATGCATACTGATTTTTAAAGTATTTTTTGTTTTTTAGAGTATTGTAGTAATATGGTATGGGACTTCCCAGGTGGCAAAGTGGTAGAGAACTTGCCTGCGATGCAGGCATCACAGGAGACGCGGGTTCGATCCCTGGGTGGGGAAGATCCCCTGGAATAGGAAATTGGCAACCCACTCCAGTGTTCTTGCTTGGGGAAGTCCGTGGACAGAGGAGCCTGGCGGTCTACGGTCCACGGGGTCCTGAAGAGCTGGACACGACTGAGTGACTGAGCACACAGGCACACTAATATATTGTGGCCGGGATACAATGTGTGAAAAACTGATTTTAAACATAGAATAAATAAAAATAATTTTGAGGACAGAAACTTTAATGTTGCTTTTTTTTTTTTTTTTTTTTTGTATCCTCTATTGGGCCACTTTCTTTTCAGAGACCCTAACGTGGATCAGTATTTGCCAGACTTCAGTGTGCTGAGAAGCCATCTGGATGGCTTCTTAGAAATGTAGATTGCCAGGCTCCTATCACAGGTGACTCACTGGGACGTGTGAGTCTCCCCCAAGCACTGCAGTTGCTCTGCAGTTGTCCATCCCCCTAAACACACAGGGCCCCGCTTCCTTATTTGGGCAGATTCAAGCAAAGCCACGCATTGGAATCATACTAGCTTAGCTTCAGTTGAAGTGCCTTCACAGACACACAAAGCACTAGGGAGGGGCCGTCAACTAATAACATTAAAAGGACCATTACCTTCCATCTCTGCATCTCTCATTAAATGACATCAGTGCCTTGCACGGTGGCTATTGATGTCCTTTAAGTTATAAATTCTTCAAATTCGGCGTTAAGTACCGCTACTATGGTTGGCGTTTTTTAATTTTAAAATGGTGCAGTAGTACTGACAGCTCTCTAGTTTGGATCCTGTTTTTTGCACCTCATTCAGTGCCAATCACTTCTCCACTCTTTAGTGCTCATAAGAAAGAGCATTACGAGGTAAGTAACATTATCTCCATTTTATAGATGTAGAAACTGAGGCCTGGAGGCATACTGACTAAGCAAATGAAAATGTAAACCAAAGCCTCTTGACTGTAGGCGTGCAAAGCAATATATTAAAACTTAGAGAAGCCAGAGTAAGTAAGTGGCAGGTGGGTTGGGAATCGAGGCCTCCTGACTCTTTCCCTAAGACAGAAGCTGCTTCACTTCCTGACTGGTTACCTGCCGGCAGGTACATGACAGAGCTCTTTAATCCCTTGCTCTGTTTTCCTTCTGCTCAGCTTCCCATGATAGCCTTTGATGGGCAGTGGGCTACACACAAGACAATTTGAATATCATCACAAGTGATAGTGTCCACCAATGAATGGGACCCAGTGCTCTGCTGCAGTGACTCAGCAGTACCCCCATTTTGCTAGGAAACCCTCCACGTTCTGAGCCTCAGGGATGACTTCCTGCTCAGCCAGCAGCCGCACACCCATAGCTCCATCCGTGTGCTTGGCACCAGTTAAGCAAAGCAGGCGGATGCCAAGCAGCTTTCTCTCTTTTCATCCGATGTTTTGGCACTGTGTGCACATGGCCTCTGGGGGCATTTTGATGGATGCTTTTCTCCCCTCCATCACAGTAATATTAACCTCGTTTAATAATCCATTAACAAAGAGGATAAAGGTCTTATTAACATTTACATGCTTTCCTTGCCTCTAAAGTAACACTGTCTTTTTGTGTATTCTGAAGGCTGATTTTTATTTTTTCAGTGACAGAGGGTTGATGGATGTGGTGGAAAGGGCACTGGTAGAAAGACGGTAGGTCACCTGATTCAGACCCCAGTCTGCCACTTACTCCGTGTGTGACCCTGGTGAGGTCACTTAGCCACTCTGAGCCTCCATTTCCTCATTTGTTAAAGGGGGACATTTGAATCTGTAGCCACTGTTACTCTGAAGGTTCGAGAGTGCTTATAACTTGGGTTACAGAAGTCACTAATCAATACGAATATTATTACCATTTCCAATGTCATTCACCTCAATTTGTGATTAAGGGGAGCAGGAGGCTCCTTCCGTCTGGGCTGCTACAGAAGCAGACGTCCCTTCTCCCAGCCCTGCACGCCTCATTGTCATAACCAATGGCCATCACTTTCTAGTCGCCTCCTCCAGCACGCCCGGGAACCCAGGACATTTAGCTTCAGCTACAAATGTCACTTGTCGTGTCTGGGATGCCAACCATGTTAATAAACTATTTTTTCCCCCCTCTTTGGAGAATTTTATTAAAGTGTCTTGTGGATGGGGGGAAAAAAAAAACCAAAAAACATTTATCTACTTCCCTTTCATTCCCATGTTGTGTCATGGAACAGCAGAAACACCTGAACTTTCAGGTCCCCGGGGCAGGCAGATCTGTCTGTCCTCCAAGGCTCTTTCACAATCCTAGGGAGGTTTTCGTTTAACCTGATACCTTGACCCTTTCAGCCAAAGCCTCCTATGCACTCGGGGCTGCGGTAAGTTCTCGGAAGAAGGAGCCAGCTCGGCAGAAAGTGCAGGGCCCCGTGGCGCCAAGAGGGGCGGGCTGGGCTCAAAGGTGTGGGGAGGAGAGCACGTGGCCAAGGGGGGCGGGGGCTGTGGACGTGACCCGGCGGCAGGTGTTTTTCCTGCAGGGGCTGCAGTTTCCAGCTCATGCGGTGCATGCGTCCATGGTTCCAGTCCAGCCGGTCCCCAGAACCCAGAGCTTTTCCCAATGGCAGCAGAGTCGTGGGGAGAAGGATAGGGGCTCCAGATGAGACAGAACCAGGATTGAGTCCTGGCTCTGTCCTCAAGCCCCTTGTTTCAGACCAGCCTCTGGGTCTCAGCCTCCAGTAGAGAGGAGCAAGGTCCTGAGGATGCTGTTAATACCTTGGTGAGAAGGATGCCACACTGTTGCCTCTTGTCACTGCTGAGGGGTGACCCTCAGGATGCGTGAGACCTGTCATCACTGGCATGGAGCTCTGGAGCCGGTTCTGGATGCCCCTGCTGGGTCAGGCCTTAACCCTTTAGTTGCTGGAGTGTAGCGAAAGTTAGGATAGCCGTGTTGAGGGGTGGTGGGGGATGCTTAGCCCTCGGAGAAGTATTCCAGTGCTCCAACAACTGAACTTAGCTGCATTAGTCCAAACACCTTGGCACTGCAGGTGCTCATGGAGCTTCCTGCTAGCCCTCTGCACAGGCTGGGCAAAATGAGCCCACAGAGGGGGTTGTAAACCCAGGGGCTCATGATGCAGAGCTCCTGTGTGCTGAGCATCTTCTGTGTACAAAGCACCTGGTTAAACAGCAAGTGACAGAGGCAGACCGGAATGCCTTCATCCTTAGGGAACACGTGGACAAATGAAAGAGACCTGTGTGTAAACAGATAACCGCAAGAACATTCAAATAACTCAAAAGCATGCAGACATAACATTCAAATAATTCAAAAGCACACAGACACCAGAAGAACAGATTCTGCCAGAGAAACTGGGAAAGCTTCAAAAACATTTGGGCTTTTAGGAAAATTATTAAATTTTAGTTGTTCAGATAATGCATGGATCACCTGTAAGATATCACCTGTAGAACACCAAAAGTTCAGAGATAGCTTTCAGGACAAGTGCCCCTCCATCCCTAAGCTCACATTAGTTAGGTGTGAATCTCTGGTCTGTTGCTCTGGGAGGTGGTGACAGTGTGTCTGTACGTTTGCGTGTCAGTGGGTGTTTACATGCCTTACGTCAGGCCGTACATATCAAAGTTCTACTCGCATTTCATTTCTCACCAATACGCCCAGAGGGCTCTCCAGTGAGTGCTCGGAGAGCCAGCTGACCTTCTGACATTGACAGCGTGTTCATAACTGGTAGCGTTGTTCTCCTGTTGACGGGTATTTGTATAACTTTTGATTTTTCATATTGTAACCAGTATTACACTAAATGTCCTGCTCCAGTCTTCTTGTTAATAACTATGAATGTTTGATGGGAAAGATATAGAAATATACATTTGTTAAGTCATTAACTATATAGCAATTGTCCCCCCACCACCCACAGCCCAAGTGGCTATCCACACACAAGTATCTCCCCACCAGTTGGCTATAGAAATACCAGCTTTATCCACCTCTGCCATCTGTATGATGCTATCAATCTTTTCCCCTGCCGTTATCTTAAGGATGAAAATATCAAACATTTTCCAACAGGATGTATGGGTATCACATTTGAGTTGATCTTCCCCTAAGCATTGTTTTCAAAGTACACCAGCCATTTGTGTTTCTTTGGGTTTGGATTTGGAAGATGATTAAGGCTCTACCGGACAAGTATGTTTACCCTGGAAGAGAAAGCAGTCAGGCCACAGGTGGCAAGCATTATCAGAGGACTGCAGGTTGGGGGCTGTGCTGTGGGTGACATATTAGGCGCCAAGGCCGGCAGTGTGGATGCGGCTGGTCGGTATCCTGGCACTGGAGGTGTGGGGTTCCGGACCGCACTAAGGGATCTGCCTCTCCTCCTGTTGCCAGGGAATATGTATCCAGCAGGGCCTAAGGAAAGGTCCTAAAGTTCAAGGTAAAGTTCGCATTTCAACAGGATGCTTTTGGCCACCTTGCAGAAGAAAGGCTGGACACAAAGTGGTACAAGAATAAATGGAGAGACTCAGGACCTATTTCAGAGGTAATATTGACAGGGCTTGCAGCCCCAAAGAGGTTGTTTTTTTTTTTTTTTTTTTCTGTAGCCTCCCAGCTGGGTGCAGATGAACATGTAGAAAGGTTCTGCTCAAAGTATGGTCCAGGGACCGGCAGCATCAGCATCGCCTGGGACCTCGTCCAAAACGCAGATTCCAGGTCTCAGCCCAGACCTGCTGAGTCACAATCTCTGGCGGTGGGTCACCCTCCGAGAGAGGATTTCATACACTAAAATCTGAGAGGCACTGATGTCCAAGATTCCATCCAAGTTTCCAGATGTGAGGAATTGGGACCCCTGGTTACTATTTGGAGGCGCACCACTCAGGAGAGCCAGCTCACCAGGATCACTTGGACCGGAACTTATGCAAGGGAAAACGGAACACTTCCCTGGCAAGGCCAGTGAGATCATTGCTGTTTGTTACAGCACGTAGCCTGGTCTTCAGTGACCGATACACGGCACATTTAAATGAGGGTCGAGACTTCTACTCAGGGCCTCTCCTAGCAGACATCTGCAACCCCGGCTTTGAGCGACGTCTGTTTTCACGATCAGCGCTCAGGTTTGCAGCTTCCAGGTGGCTTGGACAGTGTCACAGTCTTCCTATGTGTGTGTGTGTGGGGGGGGCAGGGGTTCAGGACCAGCATGGGTCAGTAGTCATCTTGGTCACTGATGAAACACTTTTAAAGACCAATTTCTTCCTTCATTGTTCCAGCCTGACCTTCTTCAGGTTGAGAAGGGACCTTCTTCATTGGGAAGAAGGCCTGGAGAACAATAAATGGGGCAAAAAAAAAAAAATCTCTCTTCTCACATTCTCGTCTCCCATTCACCACCCAAGACCCCTCTTAGCCATAGCTGTGCCAAAGACCAACCACTGGCGTCAGAGCTAGCCAGGTGCCATCAGCCAAGGATCCCGTGTTCTTCTGTCTAGAAAAAGGAGGTGGGGAGAAAAGGAAAGAAATGATTTGATGGCAGTCTGGTTTCACCGTGTGAGATTGCATTACTGTCTGCCTAGGTCACTGGGCTGCGAAAGACTCGGGCTTTGCTGGAACAGCAGGAGACGGCGCGAGTCAGTGCATCAGCCTGCTAATCGCTCCTCATTGCTGCCTGTCACCAGCTCTGCCCTGGTTCAGGCCCTGCTTGGCATTTCTGCCAGCCTCCTCCTCACACTCCATGCACTTTCTGCTCTGTCTGCAGAGTGAAAATGCCCTCAGGGGTCGTGGCATCCTCTCCGGGGCGCCTTCAGGATTCCAGCCAGGAGCCCCTGTTTTCTGTGGAAATTCTGCCTTGGTCTCTCAGAGGGCGGGTATCTTGGGAAGAAGGTACAAGAGAGAAGCGACACCTACCAGCTCCTGGGCGCCACAGACAGCAGCTGTGGTTCCACGGAGCATCCTGGGGTTTGGGTACATCCGAGGCCATTCGCCCTAGTGTCCTCTGTACCAGGAGTCAGCAAACGATAGCCCGTGTAGCCTGTGGGCCAGGCCTGGCATGACATCTACTTTTGTGCAGCTTACAAGCTGAGAATGGGTTTCATATTTTTAAGTGAAAAAAGGAAAATCAAAAGAAGGAAATTCAGTGACGCGTAAAAATGTTGCATGACACATAGTGAAAAGTTACCTGAAATTCAAATTTCGTTGTCCATACATGAGTTTTTCTGGGACTCGGCCCCGCACACTTGTTCACATGTCCTCTGTGGTTGCTTTTGCACCACCGTGGCGGGGCTGACTGCTCTGAGATGGAGGCCCCTGTGACCCACAAAGTTTGCCATCTGGGCGTTCCCGGAAAACGTTAGCCGATCCTGGTCTGTACAGCTGGGGAGCTGGAGGCTTGTAGTAACTTTTTCCCACGCTGTCACGTGGATTTCCTGGACAGACAGGGCCTCCGATGATTGGGAGGCATGGGGTAGTCGAGAGGGTTTTCCAATTTGAAAATTAGGTTTCGGGCAAGGCGTGGAGTCAGGTGACATCTTGCCTGAAGCTCCTGGGGACCCAAACGGGTATGAAACAGCCTGCCTGGTTGGCGGTGGCTTTCACTGCAGGGAGAGAGGGCAAAGCTTTCATGGTGAAGCCTTTGCTTTCACAGCTGCCGTTCTTTTTAATTAGGGTGTGGGCCGGTGAGGCCAGCTCCACCCCAGAGGCATCATGGGAAGGGGGTGGGCTCCATCAGATAGCAGACCAAAGTGGCTTTGAGTGAGAGCTTCTCACCGCTGGCACCATACATAACCGTGGGGCTCATCGCTCCCAGTGGGAGCTCAGGAAATCAAGATGTGGTTCAAGACGGCGTTTCCCACCTCCCCCGGAAATGAGGGGAAATCAGTTTTATTTATTAATTCCATCTTGCCGGCTCCCGATTTGGTGCGAACAGTTATGTTTTGCAGCCCATTTCCACCTTGCAACTAGCAGAGTTAATTTAATGAAATGAGTAGTCTTGTGATGACCTGAAGGGGAAAAACACATTAATCTGGAAACTATCAAAGCCGTCTGACATGTATTATTGTAGGACTCAGAAAAAATAAACAGTTTATGGAGAAGATTAAGTGGCAGTGTGGATTTGTTTTTGACATATCTTGTCTCCAAATCTAAGTTGGGGATTTATTATCGTGCTATCATGTCACAGCTATCTCATTTATATGATAACACATCTGTAATGTTTTACAAGTGCAGCACTACTTGTTCGAAATGGGGCTTTTTTAAGTCCTAAATTATAGTACCTGGAGAAGCATGCATAATTATAGTGCGTGTTAGCAAATGAGAGGGTGCATTTTCCACCCTCACTCAGCATTAATCGTCAGCACAGTGGGTGCAATAAAATCATAATTGCTTCTTCCAAACTTCTCAGCTGAGCTGTACAGGTTGAAGTCGGTGGTTTGGTGGAGAGATGCCTACCGCCATGCCTACCCTCCTCTTCTCCGGGAGCCCCTGAATTGTATGGCTGGAGCCGGCTGTGTTCAGACAGAGAGCTAGACCCTGTGGGGGCTACACAGGGAGGTCCCTTGATCTCAATTATACTCTCAAATCAGTACATCAGTATATGTTCCAGAATGGTATAATTATGGGCCCAGGTGTTTGGAGCTGGCTTTGGATTCTAGCTCTGCTTTTCAATTTTGGACAAATTGTCTTGCCTCTCTGAACAATTGCTTCCTCATCTACAAATAAAATGGGAGTCCTTAACTCAAAGTGTTCTTAAGGAAATTAACAATGTTTATAAAGCACCAAATAGCCCACCGGAGCGATAAAGTTAGATGTTGTTACAATTCTCTCCTAAAGATCGTTGCCTGGTCATTGCTATCCAATATGGCAGTCACTGGCCATGTGTGACTATGGAGCTCTTGAAACATGCCTGGCCCAAGTGAGAAGTGCTGTAAATACAAATTACACTCCGATTTTTGACTACTAATTATGGGAAAGGATATAAGATATATCAATAATGGCTTATATTGATTATATTTTTGAAGTGATAATATTTTGGCTACATGGGCTTATATTAACATAAGTTCCACCTTTTTTTTTCACTTTTTTTCATTGTGACTAGAACATTTAAAACTTTACAAAAGGCTCACATTATAATTTTATTGGACTGCACTGGTCTAAACAGATGAATGCTAATCAAAATGTTATGTATGTGTTTTGAGTTGCAACTCATGGTTCCTGGTATTAATATTATTCTTATCATTGATTTATACTTAGCATACTTTGGAAAAATATTTTAAATGGTTTGCTGGATAAAATATTTACAAAATATTTTAAATGGTTTGCTGGAGATGAGTTAGTGATTGCTGTGGACCACCTCATTTAACTCCAAGCTCCCTGGTAGTAAGGGCAAGAAAAGAAAAAAAGAGTACAGATTTGGATCCTATTTTGTTGTCGTGGAAGTTAAAGTGTTAGTTGCTCAGTTGCGTCCAACTCTTTGTGACCCCATGGACTATAGCCCACCATGGAATTCTCCTGGCAAGAATATAGGAGCCATTCCCTTCTCCAGGGGATCTTCCCAACCCAGGGATCAAACCCAGGTCTCCTGCACTGCAGGCAGATTCTTGACATCTGAGCCACCGTTGTTTAGTCGCTAAGTCAAGCCCAACTCTTTGCCACCCCACGGACTGCAGCATGCCAGGCTCCTCCGTCCTCCACTGTCTCCCAGAGTTCACTCAAATTCACGTTCATGGAGTCGGTGATGTGATCCAGCCATCTCGTCCTCTGCTGCCCCCTTTTCCTCTTGCCTTCAATCTTTCCCAGCATCAGGGTCTTTTCCAGTGTGGATCAGCTCTGTGGGTCTTTTTAAACGGTCAAGGATTCACCTAAGTTCTTTTGAAAAGAAAGGCTTTCTCCAGGCAGGGGATTCTCCAAGGACCATTCCCGGTGCAGCCCTGAAGCTGTGGACAGGCCTGCACCTCTCTGTCCTCCCTAGCCAAGGCTTTTGTGCACTTAGAATGCTGTGAGTCATACCAACGCAAGGACGATAATTACACCTCCCTTCGTTTATGTAAATGGTCTGATTTGATCCTCGTAGCAGCCCTGCAGGATGGGCCGTGCAGGAACCATTGTTCTTTTCTTATGGGTCAGGAACCTGAGGATCAGGTAGGGTTCCAGGAACTTGTTCAAGTTTTCATAATGAGTACACGGCGAGGCCCAGGCTGGAGCCCTCAGTGACCAAGGGAAACGCCCTCTGCTTTTGGCAGTCATGTACTCTCTAGCATGAAATAAAACTCAGAGGAGGGACTGATGGGAGAAAGCAGAGCTCGTCCTGCCAAGAAAGGGGACACCCATGCAGCTGGGAGGTCGATTGCTCCAAAGACACACTTTGCTTTAGCCAGAGAGAAGAAATCCATGTTTATACACATGCGTTCCATTATCTTGCGAACCGCGGCACACCCCTCTCAAGACCGCCTATGCTGGGGCCTCAAGGGACAACTGACAGAAGATCCTGTTAGCTTGCTTCCTCTGAGATCAGCTCTCCTGGGACCTTCGCACACACACCTATCATTTAGGACCCTGTCACCGCGCAGATTTCATTCAGAGGCCTGGAGGAGGGGGCTGGACACCTGCTTTCCTCCCGAGCTCCTAGGTGATGCGGGGCTGTCGGTCTGGAGGTTGAGTAGCAAGCTCTAACATGCTTGTCTTCTGCTTTTCCCCCAAACTGCCTCAACCATAGGGCTTTACACAAGGAACAGAGGACTGGTTGTCAACCTGGGCTGTGAACGAAAACCTCACTGGGGGCTTTTGGGCAAAACCCATGCCCGAGATGTGCTCTACATTAATTTAAGCAGTTCCTGCGAGTGGGGCTCCAGGTTTGGCGAGCTTCACTTTTCCCCATGTGTCCTGAACTGAACTTCTATTAGGAGACTGCATTTGTGAACCATGGGAGCATGTAGCTTAGATATTTTCTCCCACCTTGGAATTGCCTCAATACCCCAAATCTGAACACTGGCTTCCCAGAGGTTGTTTTTTTTTTTTTTTTCTTTACCCTTTCGCTACCTAAATGAAGGTGTATTAAATCACCTCATCCTTTAGTCTTGAATTCATCTATTGTGGACCAACAGCCAGCAAAGCACAGACCTCGCCATGGGTGCAACCTGGAGGCAGCAGGCAAGGTCCCAGCCTTCTCCAGATTTACGTTCAACTAGGTTAAATTGCTGATGCAGGTATGACCAAGAATAGTGACAGAGCGTTTCAGGAGGTGATAAGGGCCATGAGAGAAATAAAATCGGGGGGAGGCTGTTGGAGAGACACTGATGGAGCATGATGGCGAGGGGTCTCCAGGGTGACCTCAGTTTAGCAAAAAGTTGAATGGAAAAGACTGTGGAAAGGAAGACCAGGCTCTCTGGCAAGGGGGTGGCTTTCCTTTACCCTGTCCTATCAGATGCCCTTCCTTGGTTCTGAGACCAAAAAGCTACTGTCAGCAGCAGCTGACGTCCATGGTGTGGCCAAGGAAGTCACTGAGGGGAGCTGGGAGGCCAGCTGAGGGCCAGCCCCAGGAGAAGCAGAGGAAGGGGCACTGTTCTGCTGGCTACCAGGAGGCCCATGTGGGGACCTCAGATGTTTTCACCCCAGGGCAGGTTTTAGAAACATTGGCAGAGAATTTTTAAAAATCTGGATTTCTAGGTCCGCCTCCAATCTGGTTCACCAACGCAGGGTGAGGTGTGGATGTTAGATGTAGATGTTAGAAGCAACTCAGATGACTCTGAGGCAAACCCCAGATTGAGCCTCAATCTAGGCTTTGAAGAACACTGACATTAACCAAAAATAAAAGGTATGTCTTCAAACCTTCTCTCCACGAGACAAAGAGCTCGCATATCTTCTTGCAAGTATAGGCACAGAAGTCAAAGCTGCCTGCAGAATCCCCAGATCACTCCCTTTCTTTTCCTTTTGAATAAACAGCTGGCGAACGTGACATCAATTTAACTGTAATGACTGCTTTTAATTTTCATTTTAAATCTATACCATGACTATATATTGGGATCCTGGCTGGTGCCAACTGCTCCGGCCACACGTCTGGTTTTCATTTCGTTTCTGAGCTCCTTTTGGGTAGTCGTGTTCAGAGGCCTGGTTTAATGCATAACCCTAATTGCAATGTGGAATTAAGTTGGTGCTGACTGTAGCATTTTTAGTCTTAGAATCAAGGAAAGTATCTAATAGGAGGGGGGAAGAAAAACCTCTCCAGAGTTGCCCTGCTTGCCAGTGCCTTATCTTTATAAATTTTTTACATTCAACATTTTTTTTAATTGAGTGCATAATATGGCTATAAAACAGCAGTTTAGATAATGTGGTCAGCCTGCTGGTTTATATGGGTCTCTTCTCAGTTTCAAAATGTCCCCTTCTCTTCTTCTTAGTCTGACACTGGCCTCATTTCTCATTAAAAAATGCTGGCAGCTTGGAACTCGGGCTAGAAATGCAGGCTGAGATCCTTCTCCCAAGTTCTGTGCAACCCTGAGTCCCTCCTGGAACCCTCAAAGCTTTTGAGGGAAGCTAGGTTGCCAGTTGATAGTCGTTTCCAACAATTGTTGGCCTGAGATCTCCTATGTCAAGGATTAAATGTAATATTTTTACATCCAATGTATAAGGAAAAAAAAAAAAAAGATTTTCTCTGTGAAGTCCAGCACCTCTTGATAAATTAGGATTTGGCCACTGTGGCAAAAATTTACCCAAGTGTTTAGTCCATGGGAAAACGTGGATAAAAGGAGATACTGCACGGAGCTTGAGAAGCGAATGAAAAGGAAGCTGAGTTGGTCAGGCTGTACTGGGGAGGGACGGGACGGCTACACCAGAAGCAGTAACAGTGCCCAGTCCTGTGCTCATGCATAATCCTCACCACAAGTACTTGCTGAATGAAAGCTAGTCATTAACGTAGATCGGCTCATTCTCCTCCAGCACAGTCCCGCGCGTTGGTTTCTCTCTTCTTTTTGTTTCTTCATGCACTCAGTCAGCATGCTATTTACTGAGTAATTGCTGGAGTAGGTGTTGGGGGCCATGGGAAGCCCTGGAGAGAGCACATGAGGAGGAAGGCCATGTCCCTGCCCTCCCGGACCTTCTGGTCTAGTGATAAATGGGGATGAAAATATGCAATAAGAAATGTGTCCCAGGTGGTTTTGTAAGGGGCAGGGAGTCGTGCTGTTGAGCACCAGCAAATGGCGCAGGGTGCCCAAAGCATCAGAAAACCGGCATTCTTACAGCGCTGTCCGGGGAGACGCCTGAGGCCCAAAGTGGAGGCCAATGTAAGATGATGGCTTGAGAACTTTGCATTGACCACAGTGATATTGTTAAAGATACTGAGTCTTTCACAGCTTATTTTTAGGTGGGTCCACAGCAGAGATTTCTCTTTGGCCTACACATCGGAAAATTCTGTACTTTTTTTAGTTTGGTTGTATCTTTGGACAGTGCAAACATTGTCCCTGAATATGTGGGTTTCCCTTGAGAACTGAATAACTATGGTCACACTTGCACTTTACCCTTTTGGAAATCACCCTGCTTATTTAACTCATATGCAGAGTATATCATGTGAAATGCCAGACTGGATGAAGCACAAACTGGAATCAAGACTGCAGGGAGAAATATCAATAACCTCGGATAGGCAGATGACACCATCCTTATGGCAGAAAGTGAAGAAGAACTAAAGAGCCTCTTGATGAAAGTGAAAGAGAGTGAAAAAGTTGGCTTAAAACTCAATGTTCAGAAAACTAAAATCATGGCATATGGTCCCATCACTTCATGGCAAATAGATGGGAAAACAATGGAAATGGTGAAAGACTATTTTGAAAGTGAAGTCACTCAGTCGTGTCCAACTCTTTGCGACCCTGTGGACTGTAACCCACCAGACGCCTCCGTCCATGGGATTTTCCAGGCAAGATACTGGAGTGGGTTGCCATTTCCTTCTCCAGGAGATCTTCCCAACCCAGGGATTGAACCCGGGTCTCCCGCATTGTAGGCAGACACTTTACTGTCTGAGCCACCAGGGAAGAAGGAAATGGTAACCCACTCCAGTACTCTTTCCTGGAGAATCCCATGGAGGAGCCTGGTAGGCTACAGTCCATGGGGTCGCAAAGAGTCGGACACGCCGAGCGTCTATTTTGGGCTCCAAATTCACTGTAGATGGTGACTGCAGCCATGAACTTAACAGTCATTTGCTCCTTGGAAGAAAAGCTGTTACCAACCTAGACAGCATATTAAAAAGCAGAGACATTATTTTGCCAGCAAAGGTCCATCTAGTCAAGGGTATTGTTTTTCCAGTAGTCATGTATGGATGTGAGAGTTGGACTATAAAGAAAGCTAAGTGCTGAAGAATTGGTGCTTTTGAACTGTGGTGTTGGAGAAGACTCTTGAGAGTCCATTGGACTGCAAGGAGATCCAACCAGTCCATCCTAAAGGAAATCAGTCCTGAATACTCATTGAAAGGACTGATGCTGAAGCTAAAGCTCTAATACTTTGGCCACCTGATGCAAAGAACTGACTCACTGGAAAAGACCCTGATGCTGGCAGAAAGATTGAAGGCAGAAAGATAAGGGGATGAGAGAGGATGAGATGGTTGGATGGCATCACCAACACAATGGACATGAGTTTGAGCAAGCTCTGGGAGTTGGTGATGGACAGGGAGGCCTGGTGTGCTGCAGTCCATGGGGTCACAAAGAGTCAGACACGAGTGAGTGACTGGACAGGATCATAAAGTGAGCTCTTTATAAGTTATTATCACCAATCTTTGTATTTCTCTACATTTATTTTCTCATTTTACCCCATTCCTTTATTCATTTTATTATTTTGGGTTTCATCCACTTTTTGGAAACCACCTCAAATCCTCCGCCAGGAACAAGGAAAACAAGGGAGGGATGGCAGAACTTTGGTCTCTGTTAAGACCTTCCAAGCTGGTCTAGGAGCACATTTGGTGTCAGTGAAATCATTTGAGAAAATAAGCAACTCACAGTGGGCCGATGTAATCAGAGCAGAGAGGAGAAATGGGACGTGGGGTGGGGCTTGGAAAAGTCAAGTCTGAATTGCGAGGTGATTCAAGATAATTAAGTTAAAAAAACAAAAAGGAAAACAAGACCAAATCCTTCTAGTTTCTCTGAATCCTGGACATTTGACACCCAGCCAATGTCAATATTAACTAAAGAGGTTTGGCCCCTGTTCAGTCTGATCAAAAATAAATTAGGAGGATGCTTATAAACAGGATTGAAAGGAGGGATACACACACACACACACACACACACACACACGCGCGCGCGCACGCGCACATACACCCCACATATCCCCTGTAAGGATAATAATTACAGGCTTTTAATAAATGCTAATTTAGTGATAACAACTTTAGAGAGAGTTGTTTATGCCAAGATCTGACATTAGCTGATTTGGGATTTTAGCCATTGACCTAGAAGCCAGCTAGCTGGTGTGTTCACTCCACGTCCCCTGCCTCCCCTGGCCTCTGCCTCCTCCTCCCCCACCTCACCTCTGACCTGCTGCGTGCTTGCTTCTCATCAGCTTGATCCAGGCTTAGCTCAGGTGCCTCCCATGGTGGGGCCTGACGTGCGCTGCTGCACCTTGACCCCCTCAGTATTCACTGGACCGAGTTTCTTCAGTCGTTTGTGAAGGAAACGTTGAATACCTGGCATGAAGTTCTGGTCCTTAGGGTCCAGATTCTCTTTCCTCCTTTGATTTCTTTCTGGTCGACCTTGGGTGTGGATACTTCCAGACCACAAAAGAGAAAGAACATTGTTGTTTTTTTTTTTTTTAACTCTGCAAAAGATGCACTGTGAGTAGCAGGGAAGGGAGAACTGAGATCCCAGCCTGCGGTTCTGGCAGGCGACCGAGCATGTGGAAGGAAGCTGCACGCTAGGCACTCACTTGGTCCCACCCAAGCCGGGACGGTCTTTGTACAGTGACTTCTTATCAAAAGCATGCCTTTTAGTTCAATGGATCTGTGTCTGAACTTGGGTCCCCTATTTGCTAATTATGTCACGTGAAGCCCACCTCAATCTCCTGAATTGTTTCCTCATTTGTAAAAGAACAGGAATTTAACCACTTTACGATATTATTCTGAAGATCCAAGGTGGTGGTGAATAGAGTTCAAGTTCTGCGGGAGTGCCTCCTATATCATAGATATCAGTTAATCGCAGCTAACGCTTCTCTCGAGGAGAAGGCAATGGCACCCCACTCCAGTATTCTTGCCTGGAAAGTCCCATCTACAGAGGAGCCTGGTGGACTGCAGTCTGTGAGGTCGCTAAGAGTCGGGCATGACTGAGCGACTTCACTTTCGCTTCACTTTCGACTGAGCGACTTCACTTTCGGAGAAGGAAATGGCAACCCACTCCAGTGTTCTTGCCTGGAGAATCCCAGGGACGGGGGAGCCTGGTGGGCTGCCGTCTCTGGGGTTGCACAGTCGGACACGACTGAAGTGACTCAGCAGCAGCAGCAGCAGCAGCAGCAGCAGCAGCAGCATTTCTCTTGGGTGATTGATTATGTGCCAGGAACTGTACTCAACAATTTGTGTGTAGCTTTTATTATTACCTCTATTATAATCTTGCCCTGTGCAAGCTCCAAGAGAAGTTTTCGGAGGGCATAGTAGATAATATATTCTTGTTAAATGAGAGACCGGTTCCAGTTAATCCTCCGAAGAACCCCAGTTCAGTTAGTACTGTAGGTATCCCCCATTTGTCAGATGGGGAAACGGAGGCACGGGCAGATTAAATAACAAATGCAAAGCTGTGCTTGGCTAACAAACACCAGAGTGAGCATGTAAAAGCAGGAACCTCGATTCGCAGCGACATGGCTGGACCTTGAGCTTATCATACTAAGCCAGGTCAGTGTGACAGGGAAAGACAAACGCGCTATGATATCGCTCATATGTGGAATCCCCCAAGAATGAGACAAACGAGCTTCTTTACAAAACGGAAATAGACTCATGGATACACACACACACATACACACTTTGTTGTGTGCTGGAAACTATACAACATTGCAAATCAACTAGCTTTCAGTAAAAAAATTTTATAAATAAATAAATAGATGCAGGCACCCCTAGATACCCACCACACTAGACCAGCTCTGTAAGTATTTTATGGTGGAGTGAGGAGTTCCCATGGTCTTCTCGAAGCCTCCTCCCGGCTCTGCCAAATGGTGGTGTGCGCACCAGCCCTGGGGGATGTCCTGCTCCGGGTCTTGCTGTCAGTAAGGTTGTACCTGGATTCAGAGCCTGTGGGTGGGAGCAGGGGACACGAACAGCACATGCTCCATGAAGCCCCAGGAATGACTCCACGGACACCAACGCCACACAGACCAGGAAGCCCCGAGCCTCTTGGCGGACCTAAGCTTGCCGCCTGTGAGTTGTTTGTGAACCTCCATCCACAGCGTGTTCACGGAGGCTCCACGCCAAGGCTCTGTTAGGAAGGGAAACCTCCCCCTGAGACTGTGGCTTGGGTCCTCGGGGCTCTGGGGTGATGGCTGGATGGGAGGGAGGTGACAGTGGGGCAGGAGGCCGGGGTGAAGCCCAGAAGGACTTCCTGCTGGAGGGGGCGGATTTTTCTGCTGCCCCCGCCGCGGCTTTCTCTGTCCCCTCCGGTCCTCAGCAAGCTACTCTTTGTACTTTCTCCCTCTCTTTCTTCCCTTCTTTCTCCAATTTCTTCCTTTCTTGGCTGTTTCTCTGTAACTTCTGCCTCCATCGACATTTGTTTCTCACCTTCATTTCCTTTCTCTCTTTAAAAATTATTTTCTTCTGCTTCTCTGTTTCTGCGTTTCTTTCTCTCCATCTTCATCTCTCTGCATCCATATCTTCTTCCTCTCCACCCCTCTGTCTCCTTCTGATGTCTCTCTCTCTCTCTCTCTCCATCTCTGTCTCTCAGCTCATTTCTCCCCATCCCTCCTTCCCTTTCTTTTTTCTCAGAGTCCTTGAAGTCAAGGGGGAGAGTTAGAGAAATCAACAGCTAACTGTCAGAGACTGACACCCCCCAAGACAGTACAGAGTTGAGAAAGAAGCAGCTATTTGGTGGCCCTGTCCTACAGCTGATTTATATCAGGGGGGAAATACTCTAAGGTTTGAGTTACAGAGAAAGACCTCCAGCAGCTTTGATGGATTGATTGATTGATTAGAAGTGATATTGAGGCTGGGAGAGGAGTGAGTGGGAGCAGACTGCTGGTATCTGGGGCGGGGGAGTGTCTTTCTAGACTGAATGAAGCCAGTCCTGATGTTCAAGGTTCACTTAGGAAGACACTGTTTGGACGTTGGCTGTCACTCATGGAGCCCGAGTAGCATTGGGGACAGCGGTGGTCTGCCTTAGGATCTAGAGCCCAGTTGCACGTTTATCTTCCCATCACTCGTTTGCTGAACACAGAACACGATGACAAACATCACTGTAGCCACCTGCCTTGGGCTCACAGTCTGGTCTGGCCCATCAAGGGGGTTTCTCCATTGCAGGACTCATGGGAACAAGTAACACTCAAGAGGCTTGAGTTAAACGCAAAGAAGAGCTGGATTATGGCTTGAATTTGGGCTATGGATCAAAGCTATCTCCAAGCAAGGCAGGAAAAATGACTATTTCTCATGAACCTTCTGTGAGTCAAGTACTGAGCTAGGCACCTTATTTACAGCATCTCATTTAACACTGTTGCTGTTGTTTATTCACTAAGTCATGTCTGGTTCTCCTTTAGTTGCTGAGTCGTGTCTGACTCTTTGCGACCCCATGGGCTGCAGCCCGCCAGGCTCCTCTGTCCATGGGATTCTCCAGGCAAGAACACTGGAGTGGGTGGCCATTCCTTCTCTAGGGCCCTGACCCAGGGACCCAAGGACCAAACCCACGTCTCCTGCACTAGCAGGCAGATTCTTCACCACCGAGCCTCTAGGAATGTAGCGGCAGCGCTGTCACACAGAAGACACTTAGGCCAGCACTGTGGATTAGTTAACTGCTGTTATCCCCGTGTTACAGATGAGGAAACTAAAAGAGCGCCGTGAAAGAGGTACAGAAAATTGGGGAACTTTGGCATGGGCTGTGTGGAGTGACTTTCAAAGAGCGGAGGATGGGCAGAGGGGTGGCGGAGAGCCAGGCGACCCAGGGCCATATCGACAGTGATGTCCTGTTGACAGCCGGCATTCTTGACGTCACATGATGAAAATGGCACTTCACCCCTGTGGTCGTCTTCCCCCGCACCCATAATCCCAGGATAATCACGCAGGAATAAAAAGGCAGAGAAATCCCAGCTGAGGGACGTTCTGTGAAGCACCACGGCCAGACTCCGTTGGTGGGTTCCAGGGTACTCTCTCAGCAGCCAGACTGGATCAAGCCTTATGTTCCTTAAGATGACTCAGTAGGCACAGTCGAGGAGAGGACCAAGAGCTGGTACCAAAACAGATACCCATTGTCTGTCCAGGGGTTCACCAAGAGGTGACACAGGAAGTCAAGAGCCAAGGATTCCGGTAACAGGTCAGGAAATGGAGTAACTGTTGGTTCAGGACCAAGCCCTCAAACAAAAAATAATAATGTTTTCCCTTAGGTTCTTATTGGTTGCTGGGTCTCATCGTGGGAAAGTTCATTTGGGGAAAAGGCAGAGGACTAGGGTGATGCCAGCCTGGGAAACAGGCGTCTCTGATCGCCCGGTGTCATGAGAAGGGCAGGGTTTCCACCACCATTCACTTTCCCGTCCAGGCTGCCTCGTGATGTCTTTTCTGTGGGTCTTTCAGGAGCAACCTGTTTGTTCATTGAAAACATCGGCCATCCTTAAGGGCTGTTTAGAAAGAGGATTGAACATCACTGAGTGCTTTGTCCATTACCCTATTCTAATGAAATGTGTTCTCTGAAAGAATTATTTAAGTCTCTGAAAATTGGTCAATGTGAGAAGAAGTGATTGGAGTGGGGGCCAGCAGAGTTGAGCTGGGTGATAAAAATAGGGAGTTTTGTCTCCCTTGGGACTGATTTTGAAAAGGTTTTTAACCATTGCAACTGAATCCTTTTCAGAACCCTCCTTTTTCTTTCTTTCCTTCTTTTTTTTTTAACCCGAGTTACTATGAGAACATGAATCATCTCTTTAGCACAATGACAGCAAGTGTCGCATTTAGGAGCGGACCCTGATTTTTCACTGTTTGTTCTTTGCTCTCAACAAGATAAGCTGTTGTTATTTCTTTCTTCTTGAACAAGCACACCATGATTGCTGAAGTGGGAAGAATAATTGGACCAAATAGTCATGCGATTAATGCAAACAGAGAGAACTCATCTGTTTCAAGTACAGTAAATGCGCTTCTGAAGACACGCGGAGAGCTTGCTTTCTCTGTTTATTCTTGGGCTGGGGAACAAATGTTGCTGAGTTCACTGCCATAGATTCCTGTGTTTCTTCCGTGGGGCGGAGACCTTAAATGAACCGAGCGCGGAGGAATCCGCTCTATCTGGGAAGTGGCTGGGCTTGGGGAGGGGGGCACGGTGGCACCCCTCGGGGTGAACAGTAAACACAAGGAAGGCTGCCCCGCCCCAGCTTGACACTCCCCCGACTCCATCGTGGGGTTGTGCGGGGAGGCGGTGTAAGGTGACTTCTGCTTTCTTAACGATACATTTTAGTTACAAGATGAAGTGACCCATTGGCACAGAAGGCGAATTATCATCGCTAATGAGAGCCTTCACAGAGCCCTAGCTCTGAGCTCAGCACTTCTGTCATTCGGATGCTTTAGGCATGAGGACGGTTCCCTTATCACCACCGGACAGATAAGGAAACTGAGATCCAGACTCACAAACACGGTGTGATGGAGCTCCGGGTTTGAACTGGGGTCTTCTGGCTAGCTGTGGTGAAGGCAGGGCTCAGGTGAGGAGGGGGAGTTTGGGGGGGTGGGGGGAGCAGTCAGACTGCCCGCTTCTGAAATTTGATTCCACCACATCATAACTGGATGTTATGAGGGGCTTCACCACTCAAGACCTCAGTTTTCGCGGACAGTGGAAAAACTGGGAATGATCATGCTGTTTACTGTTTTCGGGCGAAATGGGTTCTAACAGGAGCAGAACATAGAATTGTGCCCAGCAGGGGGAAGGTCCCTAGGTGCCCCTAGCCACTCTGATGACTCAATGCCCAGGTGCTTTCTACCACAGAGGGTGACTCTCAGAGCACATGGGTGGGTCACTGCAGTGGCACTCGAGCTCCTCTCATTCAGGCTCCATTCAGTCACCTGGCACACCCTAGCCAGGCGAACAGTCTAAAATCCCATTTCTCAGGCCCGTTGAGAGCTGTGGCAGCTGCCCATTGCCCACAGGGACGAAGCTTGCAGATTCACCCCTTGACCGGCTGTGCTCTGTCTTCCCCACTGCAGTCTCCCCAACTCTGGAAGTACACCTCCCACACACTGCTCAACTCGCACCCCTGGCTCTCAGCTCACTCCCCACTCCCGCTTCGGTCACCAGCGGTTCCACATCCTGGGCACTTCTCACATTCCCCACCCAACATTTCCTCTCTGGGAAATGCCCCCTGCAACATGGACTCACCGACACCTCAGCCCCTCTCAGGTCCCCAGAGCCCATCCTTATGGGGGGGCCCTCAGCCTGTGCCTGTTATTCACAGTGCCACCCCCATGAACCCCTGTTTCTCTTAAAGACAGATGTGAAGGAGGGGAGCAGGGTGGTCACAGAGCGCATTGGCTGTTGGTTTCTCTTCTCCAGTGATATGAGAGGGAAGTGTGGCTCTGGATGCCTAGGAGACTAGAAAGGTCCCTACAGGAGGAGAAGTCGGAGTCTTGAAGGACCAGGTGAAGTCTGGCGCATAGGAGAGTAGACAAGGAATCCTGGGGAGAGGGGAGAATTGTGCAGAAGTTAAGGAGGCAGGGAGTCTGTGCAGATGCAGACGTCTGAGCTTTCCCCGGTGATGGAGAGGCTGCATAGTGAGGCCGAGAGTTCTCAGTGACTGCGGGGACAGAGGTGCTTCTTCTCGGCTGGCTCCCACCTTTGCCCTTCACTGCTCCTCCAGAATCTGTTTCAGCCCTGAGCTTGGTTCTTTCAGTTTGATAAACAGTTCCTCCCTTTTGCTTAATTGTTTCCTTCCAGTATTCACTAAGCAGAATGAAGATTAAATCCAATTAAATAAATAAAGCACCCTGCACCGGTTTTGGAAAGCCTCATCCATTTGTGTTTGTTTGAAGTGTTAAGACTACACTGGGTGCTCATTTGCCATAGGTGGGCGCCCTGTCCTGGGCTGGAGAACGTGGGGGGCACCTGGCCTCCTCCTGGGCCCCTTCTCTTGGCCAGCACACCTCTGTATCTTTCAGGGGATCTGATTTCTCCCCTGCCCTCAGCACACATCTTTAGTTCCAGGAAGGGTTTCTGGCTGTGGTTCTGGCCAGTTAGCTCATGACATCCTCCAGTCACTGTGACTGGTTTGGTGATGAGAACCGGATCGAGATCACAGACAGCAAGGCCCTTGCCAGGTGTCCTGGGAAACAGAAGTGAGCCTGGAGAGGAGCAAACCTTCCCCTCTGTGCAACAAAGCAGAGGAAGAGACGTAAGGAAACTGGCAAAGAAGGATTGAGTCTGGGAGTCACTGTGTGGTCGCCTTGGTTAAGCCAGGGCTGAAACTAGGCATAGTCCAGGAATTTTCATTTAAAGGAGCCCTAATATTCCATTTTTGTTTAAACAAGTTTGGATTGGGCTTTCTATCTTCCTGCAAACCAGAATTATCTAACTAATTTATGGAAGATCCCCTGGAGAAGGAAATGGCAACACACTCCAGTATTCTTGCCCGAAGAATTCCAGAAGGACAGTGGAGCCTGGCAGGCTACAGTCCATGGGGTCCCAAAGAGTCAGACACGACTGGAGCGACTAATACTTTCACTTCTCAATTTATGGGTTTAAGGATTTCACTGAGAGCGCATACCATATTATACCCATGCTGCGGCTGCTAAGTCACTTCAGTTGTGTCCGACTCTTAGCGACCCCATGGACTGCAGTGCACCAGGCTCCTCCATCCGTGGGATTTTCCAGGCAAGAGTACTGGAGTGGGTGCCATTGCCTTCTCCGTATTATACCCATATTGAGCCTTATAAAGGACCAGACTTCTCTTTGACTCAGCAAATAGGAAAAACGGGCTCCCAAAATGAGTGAGTAGAGTTGGTAACTTTCTTAGCATCCTTCGTGTCGCCCCACCCCCAAATCCTACCCTTCCCTGCCCATAACTGGGCATCTTCCATGCTCCAAATAGAGAGAAAACTGACTCAAATGGCATTTTCTATCTTAAGCAGTAGGCATTTATTATGACCATAAAATAATTTCCTAGAGACTTCAGCCAGGCATGAGGCCTTTGTGTTCTGAATTTACCAATCAGTGGCAATTTGCTAAAATAATCATCTTCACATTTGCTGTTAATAATCTTGCTTCAGGCTGTTACAACCGAATGGTTGGTCACTTCCAGTAATGGCCAATTTTTCAGGGATTATTGCTAAAGTGATTAGGTGCTTGTGATTTCCCAGGGCACATGCTTTGGAGTTGATCCATTAACAAATAAAAAGGCTTCGGGGCCGATCTGGAAAGTGGGGAGTGCTTATCTGAAAAGGTAAATATATGTCCTCATGTCTGGTTTTTTTCCTTAGCCGACTCCTGGCTGCTCCTTTCCCCCCTGCCCATTATCGGTTCATTATTTAGTCCCTAGGCAGTATGCTCCTTTGCTCGTTCTCAGCCCTTCATTGGAGCTGATGGGCCTGGCAAACCTTCTACAGCAAACGAGATGAACCAATTAATCCCCTTTCAGGAAGCATCTTGAAGTCTTGGATGAGCCAGGCACTGGCCTAGACGCTTCTCACCGTGTATACGTGGGTCTGTTACTGAGCTCTCCGCTATGTGTCGCTGATTCATCTGTTCATCTTGTACCAGTAACTACGCTGCTTTAACCATCATACATTTAGGATAAGTCTTGATATCTTGTAGAGTAAGTCCTCCAACTTTGTTTTTCCTCAGGACTGGCCTGGCTATTTGTGGTCTTTTGCATTTCCAAATTTATTTTAGAGTCAGCTTGTCGATCTCAGCAAACGATCTGTTGGGATTTTGATTGGAAATACGTTGCATTTATAGATCAGTTTGGGGAGAACTAATATCTTATCAATATTGTTTTCATCCTTTTGCTTTCAATGTTTAATGACTCTTTGTATTGCAAATACGTCTCTTCTAAGTAACACAAACTATTTTTCAGGTCATCAATCTTTGAATTTTAATTTAGATGCTTCAGTATCTACTCCATTTATATTGAATTCAATTTGTTGTTGTTCAGTCACCAAGTCATGTCTGACTCTTTGCGACCCCATGGACTGCAGCACGCCAGCCCTCCCTGTCCCTCACTGTCCCCTAGAGTTTGCCCAAGTTCATCTCCATTGCATCAGTGATGCCATCCAACCATCTCACGCTCCATCGCCCTCTTCTCCTCCTTCCCTCAATCTCTCCAAGCATCAGGGTCTTTTCCAATGAGGCAGCTCTTCGTATCAGGTGGCCAAAGTATTAGAGGTTCAGCTTCAGCATCAGTCCTTCCAGTGAGTATTCAGGGCTGATTTCCTTCGAGAGTGGCTGGTTTGATCTCCTTGCTGTCCGCTGGAATTACTGGCGTGTAATTTCATTGCGTGTATATTTGCGTTTTAATCTGCCATCCTGCTAGTGATATTCTGTCCTTCCCACCTGTTTATGCTCTTCACCTCCCCCCTTTCTTCGCTTATTTTGGGTTAATCAAGCATTTCTAATTTATTTATTTTTGCCTGTACTTGGTCTCTGCTGCTGCTGGGCAGGCTTTCTCTAGCTGCAATGAGTGGGGTGCACAGACTCTAAATGCACAGGTTTCAGTCCCTGCAGTGCACGGGCTCTGTGGCTGTGGCGTGTGGGCTTAGATGCTGCACAGCATGTGGAAGTTTCCAGACCAGGGATCAAACCACGTCCCCTGCGTTGGCAGACAGATCCTTACCCACTGCAACCCCAGGGAGGTCCTCAAGCACTTCTCAATTGTTCATTCCCATAAGCTTTTAGGTATATATTACTCTTTTTAAAAATTGTTTACTTTACTGGACACAGAAGAGACCAAACCAAATATCACTGACTGATTGGAGTCTAATATAAATAAGTACCTTTACCAATTCTCAGAAAACGTGACTAAGTTGCTGCTGCTGCTAAGTTGCTTCAGTCGTGTCCGACTCTGTGCAACCCCAGAGACGGCAGCCCACCAGGCTCCCCTGTCCCTGGGATTCTCCAGGCAAGAGCACTGGAGTGGGTTGCCATTTCCTTCTCCAATGCGTGAAAGTGAAAAGTGAAAATGAAGTCGCTCAGTCATGTCTGACTCTTAACAACCCCATGGACTGCAACCTACCAGGCTCCTCCATCCATGGGATTTTCCAGGCAAGAATACTGGAGTGGGGTGCCATTGCCTTCTCCAATGATTAAGTTAGGGCACTTTAACTCCATTTATTCCCTCACATCTGATGTATCAGGGTTTTCATGTATGTTAATCGACCCACACCACTATTGTCATTTTATACAGTTAATATTATTTTAGAATTATCCATATACTTACCCTTTCCACTGTTTTTCATTCCCTCATGCATTTCTGATTTTACATCTAGGATCATACTTCCACCTAAAGCACTCCTTAGAATGATTATTTTAGTGTGGTTCTGTGGGGGTGATTTTCTTAGTTTATTTTTTTTCTGGAAATGTCTATTTTTCCCCTTCATTTTAAAGGGATATTCTTGCTTGGGATAGAATTCCAGTTTGGCCATTATTTTCTTGCTGCTTTTTAATGGTGCTGTTACAGAACCTTTTGGACTCCACCTTTTCAGTGGAGAAGTCAGCTGTCATACGTACTGTTGTTGCTCTCTGGTGGGAATGAGCCTTTTTTGCTCTTCAGGCTTTTAAGATTTTCTCTTTATCTTTGATGATGTTGTGAATGGAATTGTTTCCTTAATTTCGTCAGCTTGTTCACTGGTAGTGTTTAAGAGCACAATGACTTTTTAATATTGATTTTATATCCTGCATCTTTTCTGAAATTGTTAGCTCTAATAATTGTGTGTGTGTTTTCTCTAGGATTTTCTGTATATAAGATAATATTATCTGCAAGTACAGATAGTTTTACGTCTTCCTTTCCAATTTGGATGCCTTTTTTTCTTGCCTATTTTTGCCACCAGAAGTGGTGAGAGCAGAGCTCCTTGTCTTGTTTCTGATTTCAGGGGAAAAGCTTTCAGTCTTTTTTTAAGTATGATGTTAGCTGTGAGTTTGTCATAGATGCCTTTTATCAGGTTGAAGAAATTTATGTCCATTCTTGGTTTGCTGAGTGTTTTCATAATGAATGGGTGTTGGATTTTGTCAAATGCTTTTTCTCTATCAGCTGAGATGATAATCAATTTTTTCTTCATTTTATTAATATACTGTGTTACATGGATTGATTTTCATTGCTGAAACACCTTGTATTCTTGAGATAAATCCCACTTGGTCATGATAGAGTATCCTTTTAATATATTGCTGGATTTAGTTTGGTAGTCTTTTATTGAGGTATTGTTATAGTAGCTTTAATATGATACCCCTAATTGTGTTTTTCTTTGTCCTTCTCTTCCTTGAAGTTTTGATGGTTTTTGTATTCCCTTGAAGTGTTTCATCACTTTTGAAAATTCTTAGCAATTGTCTCTTCGTGTATTTTCCTTGAGGCCCTTTCTTGGTGAAGCCTCAAGCACAGCCACAGTAAACCTGTGACTCTTTCCTCCTTCCCTGGACCCACCTGCCCATCCAGCCTGGCCCTCCATTCTTATTTTTCGCTCCAAAGCTCCTGCCTCACATTCTTGTTCTTTCTTCCCAGAGCATTTTCTGTAAGACTCTTGCAATCTGGTCGGGCTTCCCAGGTGGCTCAGTGCTGAAGAATCCACCTGGCAATGCAAAGAGACACAGGAGCTGGGGGTTCAGTCCCTGGGTTGGGAAAATCCCCTGGAGGAGGAAACGGCAACTCGCTCCAGTGTTCTTGCCTGAGAAGTCCCATGGACAGAGGAGCCTGGTGGGCTACAGTCCATAGGGTCACAGAGAGTCGGACACACGGAGGGAATGAGCGTGCTTACAGTCTAGTTAAGGGAACGCTTGCGTTCAGTGAAGCTGTCTTATATTCAAAAGGCTGAATCAGGATAATGGTGACAGAGAGGTTTGGTCCTCCTGCCTAACAGTGAAGAATCTGCCTCCCCTTTAATCCAGCTATTGTATTTCAGAGCTGGACATTCTTATGGAAGTTACTTGGCTACTTTGTGCATCATTTTCCTCATTTACAAAATAAAATAACTATTATGTGCCAGAGATGTTTGGAATATTAAATGACTTGCATGCACGTGTCTTAAGAAGTTGTCCGGCACAGAGTAAGAGTTGGGTAAGCGACCGTGGAAAGAGTTCCTTTTCCGATATATAAAGGTTGGCGAGAGCATGGAGGAGTGACATTGGACTGGAAGATGCAGTGACCAGCTCTTAGGATTTGCATGAGAACAGTCTTGGGGCAAGGATGGGGTAAACAAAGATCCCTTGTCTGTTTCCTGAGCCTCTTCTCACTTTCTCCCCAGCATGCCTGCTGGGCGGGAAATGCAGGGAACAGCTCACCTTCCTCGGAATACTGAACCTCTATAGCTCATGAAAGCATCTCTTCTGGCTTGTCTTACCTGGGCTTCCTCACGCCATGTTTTGGGGTGTTTGCCCTGACACATGGCTGGAATCACCCCTTCTTTTTTCTGCCTTGCTTCAGAACTAGTCCTTCTATTTCAGCTCTCATCATGTTCTGTTATAATTATGTCTGTATGTGGTGGGTTTCATCTCTGGGTTGAACTGATTTTCTCTTTATTTGCCATGGAGACGTGCCCATCTTTGTTTTCTCAGTGCTTGAGTCGTGGTGAGGGGTCAGTGGCTGTTGGCTGGATGTGTAAATGCACGAAGAATAGGGAAACACATGAAGGGACAAGTGAATAAAACGTTTCCAACTAAATAATAGCCCAAGGCTCAGGGAAGATACTATATCACAGAGCATGTTACTCAGAACGTGCTCCAGGGACCAGTTGCATCTGCCTTTCCTGGACCCTTGTTAGAAATGGAGAATCCCAGGCGCGGCCTTGGACCTGCTGAATCGGAATCCGCATTTTAGCAAGACTCCTGGGTGATTCACGTGTACTCAACAGGTCAAGATGACTGGTCTAGCGGTTAAGAGAGAAAGCCCTGGAGACTGAGTTCCGATTCTAGATTTGCCTCTTATCCAGCTTTGTGGATGCGATCAAACCTCTGACTCCCACAGGGCCTTAGTTTCCACATCCGTCAAATGGACTTAACGGTATAGCCACTCCATAGTCTTTCTGTGAGGATTAAATGTGGTAACAGCTGTCGAGAGCCTTGTGCAACGCCCGCAAACATTACGGGCTCAAAATGTCAGTGAATACGGTTATTTTTATTATCCACGTTCTTCTGACTGCCCATGAGCAGTGAGGGAGGATTAAAACTCACTGAAAATCTAAGTCACTGCGCCCTTGTGTTTCCTCTCCACACTGGGCACAGGGTGGTGGAGGCCGTGGTCCCTTCCTGTGTGGGGCTCCCTCCGAGGGGCACTGCTGACGTGCGTGGCGTGGCCTTGGCCTTCCTCTCGGCAGCCACACCACAAGCCCGCAGCTTCCTGGAGCTGAGGACACCAGCCAGACAGGGAGAACCACCCTTCCCCGGCGCTGAGTCACGCTCTCTATTCAGACGGGGATCAGGACAGGTGGGGAGCTCCAGGGGCCTGGCGGAGGTGCCCGGGGCGCGGGATTGGATGACTCACACTGTCATGAGTCATTCTTCTTACATAAGGGCAGATCAAGCGCATTCAAATGCCGCACAAGCCCAAATCTGTCCCCGTAGACTGGGAGGGGAGGGGGTGTCGGGGGAGACTTGCCCAGAGACATGTCTTGGAATCTCCGAACCAAGTTGGCCCCACTCATCATGGCTGTCTTCTCACACATGTGCCCAAGGACAATGCCATCATCACTGATGTGGTTATTATTTGAAACAGATGGGAATATTACCTCTCAGGACAAGGGGAGAGCTGTAGATAACTTATTTTAACTTAAACAGGTAGAGATTAATTAGGGCCCAAAGACTGGGGATGTGGGGAAAGCATTAACTTTTTCTTAAAAGCTTTCTAAAGAAAAAAAAAATGTAGAGTCAGATTAAAAAGCAGCTCCACGGGGGGAAATACATTTATTAAGCAAATGAAGGAATAAAGATTTATACCATTTAATTTATGAAAATTTAGATGTTGTGAATGTTGGGAGAAATGGATGCCTATACTCTTATCTACATCCTATCACAGGGTGATAGGAAATCAGTGGATTATTTCTAGCACCAAATTTGCCTTAGAAAAGAGACCCCCTAGGTTCACGCTAAGGAAGCAGTCTGAAACAAAAAGATATCTGTAAAGAGGGGAACGGCAAACCACTTCAGCATTTTTGCCTGGAGAATCCCATGGACAGAGGAGCCTGGCGGGCTACAGTCCAGGCATCCACAGATATTAAAACCACCACCGTGCGGCTATCAGAAATGCCTTTGAAGAGTCTTCTACACTACAGAATATGCTATCGCTCAAATACTAGGCAAAGTAAAAATTCAGAAAGCATGATTGTTTTTAAGGTTGAGAATCAAAGTTGTATTAATGACAAAGTTTGCCCTACTTTGAAAAAAATCAAAATGTGACAATCTAAAATGAAACATTAAAAACTGACTAATTGTTATCAAGATCCACTAAACATTTTGTCCACCTTGGGTAAATTTTCAAAAATTAACATTTTTGTAATTTAAATATGTATATATGTAATTTAATATATATGTTTCATATAACACATATGCATATATAATATAGCGGCTGTGTATAGCGTCTATAACAAATATGATAGAGAATATGCAGTAAGCTATAAAATTAAACTTGAAGGAGAGAGTATCTATGAAAAGTGAAAGTGTAGTCACTCGGTCAGTCCAACTCTGCAATCCTATGGACTGTCTGTAGCCCGCCAGGCTCCTCTGACCACGGGATTTTCCAGGCAAGAATACTGGAGTGGGTTGCCATTTCCTTCTCCAGCTTCTCAACCCAGGGACTGAACCTGGGTCTCCCACATTGCAGGCAGATGCTTTACCCTCTGAGCCACCAGGGAAGCTATTAATCCCTGTGGATTAGCCATTTCTGGACAGGGAACTCCGGATTGGTTTCCTGGTGGCTGGCGCACCAGTTCCCAGCTTTGACTTGTGGCAGTAACAGGTCTTCCAACTTCACTGTAGGCAAACCAGATGGCACCTGAGTGGTACCTATTCTCTTTCAGCCTCTCCCTTACTCCTTCAATAAATGATAACCTGGGTTTTCCTGGGCCATCGGTATCAGTGTCATGGCCAAGGGGCAAGTTCACGGGCATCCCCCACGCAAACACAGTTGTGGAAACTCCAGGACTCCCTGCAGATAAACGGGCTCTGGCCCTACACCCCAAAATGTGAGAGAGAGAGTCTCCCACCCTATGTGCAACCTCCAGAAATCCATTTTATGAGAAGAATATTAGCTGAACCAGAGATCTCCCTCCTGGAAGCAGAGGGACTTCTAAACACACTTGCTGCTAGCTGTGAGGCATAAAGCTCTTTCCAAGCCCTGATCCACTGTGCAAACAGTTGGCATATCCACTTTACAAGGGCTGTCCCCTAACCAGAGCTCTCACACTGCAGCCTGGGGTCCAGAGCCAGCCAGCTGCCTGGGCTTTGTTGTGCTTTATAGCCCTTGAGCTAAGAGTGACTTTTATTTTTAGTACAATGGTCTTAAATTCTTACATAAATGGGTACCTATTAAGTCTGGCTTTTGCCCTCAATTTTACCTAAAATATTTACTCTCTGGGTCATTAAGGAAGCATTTCCTGAAGGTTTCCTTTGCTGCCACCCAGCTCAAGCTATTGTTTCCTGTTGGAGTTACTGCAGTGGTCCTTAGAGGTATCTCTGTCCACTTAGGTTCCCCCCAACCCCTCCACTGCTCATTTCTTTCTGCAGACAGCAGCCAGAACGCAAACCAGAGTACAATCTTTCCTTGCGTAGAGTCTTCCAACAGCTTGTCTGTTGTTCTTAAATAAAATCCAAACTCCCTTCCCTCTTCCCCAAGCCTGGGGCCCCTGCCTACTTCCTCTCTCCTCACCAGCCACCCATTCTCTCACCGGGTTCCAGTCACCTTAACCTTCCCGGTCTTTCTCACGTCAAGCCTTTGAATATAAGCTTCGTGTAGGTATGGACCTGGTCTTGCTGACATCGTCCTCTCCAGAATGCTAGCTGGCACAAAATCAGTACTCAATAAATATTTATTGACCAAATAAAGACCTTTAAATCTTCAAAGCATCCCTGTAAAGCAGGATTTTATATTTTAAATCTCCGTTTGTCAGATGAATAGAAAGAGGTTCAGGAAGGAGGGAAAATTGAGTAGATAGTAGAACTGGGATTAAGGACTTTGTGACTCCCTTCCCCACTCTGTTAGGTTCCCTTCATTCCTGCATGTGGATGCCTGAACGAAACTGAACTGAACGATGGCCTCTGTGAACACATGACCTTCTCCTAAAGGAATTGTCTTTCCCCTTAGATCAGAGTCGTCTGCTCAACATGCCCTGGTCCTGGCTGCTTCGTGGTACTAAACAATTCAAATTGAAGCTTGCCTGTAATCCCCTAAAGCCAGTGTCTGGCTTTGAGCTGCGGAGCCTTGTTTTTATGCTGGGATGTTCCCATGTAACTACTGCCTAGTAAAGAACTTAAAATACTGCCTGTCCACCTTCTCCTCTCACGACCAGGAAACATGAGCCAACCCTCTGATCAGAAGTCTGGGCTCCTGCGGTTTTTGCTGATGCTCAGATAACTCTTTATCTATAGTTAGAGTGGGGATTTGCTGGGGGTTGGGGAGTGGTGTCTGATACATCATTGCAACCTTGCTATCTTTGCAGACTGTGGGCCTTTTGTTGGCTCTCTATCATCAATTCAGTTCAGTTCAGTCCCTCAGTCATGTCTGACTCTGCCGCCCCATGGACTGCAGCACGCCAGGCCTCCCTGTCCATCACCGACTCCTGGACCTTGCTCAAACTCATGTCCATGGAGTCAGTGATGCTAGCTAACCATCCCATCCTCTGTTGTCCCCTTTTTCTCCTGCCTTCAATCTTTCCCAGCATCAGGGGCTTTTCCAATGAGTCAGCTCTCCGCATCAGGTGGCCAAAGTATTGGAGTTTCAGCCTCAGTATCAGTCCTTCCCATGAATATTCAGGACTGCTCATCATCATCAACCATAGTCTTTCCCAAACTTTGGTCATGCTGTTGCTACTTTCCTGATTTGTGCTCTACTTTCCTAATTTAAAAAAAAATTTGTTATTTTGAAATAGTTACCAAAGAGTTGTGGGAATTCACATACATATTTCATGTAGATTCTCTGAATGATAACATGTTATTGAATTTGCTTTATTATTCTTTTTCATATATAAATGAAAGAAAAAATTACATATGTATAAATTTTCTGCATTTTTATCTTCATATATATGCAAAAACACGTATGTGTGTAGATAAATGTATGCGTGGACTTCCCTGGTGTCTCAGCTGGTAAAGAATCTGCCTATAATGCGGGAGACCCCAGTTTGATTCCTGGGTCAGGAAAATCCCCTGGAGAAGATATAGGCTACCCACTCTAGTATTCTTGGGCTTCCGTGGTGGCTCAGATGGTAAGGAATCCTTGAGCAATACTGGGGACCTGGCCTCGATTCCTGGGTTGGGAAGATCCCCTGGAGGAGGGCATGGCAACCCACTCCAGTATTCTTGCCTGGAGAATCCCATGGACAGAGGAGCCTAGTGGGCTACAGTCCACGGGGTCACAAAGAGTTGGACATGACTAAGCGACTAAACGCAGCACAGTATATAATGTGTGCACACGCATAATTTATACATAAATATTATAGATATAATTTCTGAACTGTAGGGGAACGTGTTATGGATATGAGTATGCGCTTCTTATAATGAAGGACATTCTCACATAACCAGAATACAATAATCAAAATTAGGATGAACTCTTCTAGGCTAATATTAGACTTTCCCAGTCCCTGCTCTGGGAGCATTCATTTCTCCAAGGAGCCCTGGATTCTTTGAGATGATGACATTTAGAAACTGGTTTCTAGGCTTAGGCCCTCTCATTTAACAGAGCTACAAAATACATGTATGATACATGAGTGTATGTATATGTCCACATACACACCCTTACACATCTTCATCTCATTGTGTCTTTACCTATCTATCCATGTTATAAATCAAATATCCATTGAATTCCAATCCAGAACACAGGATTCATGCTGATCTGGCCCTTTTCCACATTTATTTCTTCTTCCTTTGACTGTTAAGTGAGCATGCGTGCGTGCTAAGTCACTTCAATCATGTTGACTCTTTGTGACCCTATGGATTGTAGCCCACGAAGCTCTTCTGTCCATGGGATTCTCCAGGCAAGAATATTGGAGTGGGTTGCCATGTCCTCCTCCAGGGGATCTTCCTGACCCAGGGAACGAACCCATGTCCCTTATGTCTCTGCATTGGCATGAGTTCTTTACCACTGAGCCATCAGAGGAAAAACCACAGTTCCACTCTCCACAATGTATTTATCTATTTCATCAACCCTAGAATACACACAGAGTGGTTTTAGAGTTGTTAATCCACATATCAATGAAGAACAAACCTACTAACTAGATTTCAATATTTGCATAGTTATCTTTTTCTGTATTGTGAGGAGTATCAACCAGATCCTGTGCTTAGGTTATTTGGGTTCATTTTTATTCTTTCAGTTTTGTCACATGATTCATTTGAAACAGAGTTAGCTCATTTATCACTGTTTGTATCGCATTTCAGGGTTTGTCCCTGACTCTTGATTTTTTTAAAAAAATATGAAATATGGACATCCTTCCAAGTGTCACAAAAAGTTGTCCTCCGAGAAGAACTCCTCCCAGACCCCACACCCACCTCTCTAGCCTTTTCAGTTCTTTTTGGTCCTTTTCTACTCATCCCTGGAAATAAACAAGCTCATTCGTTTCTGATTTATCCCACCTGTATTTCTTTTTGCATAAATTAGGAGATGCAAGTACATCTTCTCATTTACCTTTCCTCCGTACACAAGAAGCAACACATTATAGATATTCTCTGTACTTTGATTTTTCTCACTTAGCAGTAATCCCTGGAAGTCACTCCTATCAGTTAACAGAATTGAAAGTGAAAGTGAACGTTGCTCCGTCGTGTTCAACTCTTTGCGACCCCATGGACTAAACAGTCCATGGAATTCTCCAGGCCAAAATACTGGAGTGGGTAGCTGTTCCCTTCTCCAGTGGATCTCCCCAACCCAGGGATCAAACCCAGGTCTCCCGCATTGCAGGTGGATTCTTGACTGTCTGAGCCACCAGGGAAGCCCGAGTTTGTAGAACCCATTCTCATATTCTCCGCCACGACATTGTTCTCTACTGTGTGTGGTTGTCCCAGAGCTGATTCACTATCCTCTGTGTATGGGCATTTAAGGTGCTTCCAGTGTTTTCAATTGCAAACAACGCTAGATGAATAAACTTATACACACTTTAAGGTGGGAGCTATATCTCCAGGGTAAATTCCTACAGGTGGAACTGTTGGGTCAAAAACTAAAGGCATGCTAATTTGCTGCGGTCAAATTCTCCACCACAAGTCTTGCACAGCCGTTTCTACCAGCAATGTATGAGAGTGCCTCAGGCAGTTCACTTTTTGAAACCTTACGCAGACTTTGAAAATAACATGATTGATACTCAATCACTGTTCAGAAAAAGACGATAATCTGGGAAATAAATGCTGTGTCAACAAAAGATGAAATATATTATAGCACTGTCGGTGGACTGACTGCCAACGCCCCGTGCCTGGGGTCCTATAACTATATGCAGAAAGGAAAACGTTGATGATCAACCAGGGTCAAGGTGAGACTTCTTAGTAACATAACCAGAAGGTTTAAGTGCGGGTTGAAAGGGCAGAAATACTGTCTCTGGGATCCAGGGTTGGTTAGTGCTTGGTCAGCAGACCTTACTGTAGAATCTGACACGCCCTACTCCCTTCAGATCTGGGATAGTGCAGTCTGTGAACACCAGGCCAGACTCCCAGGAGGTTCTTCACTGTGTGCTTGGTCCACATCTTAGCCACATCTCTCTCTGTTCCCCGCACCTCGCTAGATTTTCTTGTAACTGGAATCTTACCACAGCTGCTGACTGAAGCTTTGCCCAAGCGCTTAGCTCCTCCCAGGCTCCTGTGCGCCTCATTTAGTTAATCCTTCCAACAAGACAACCACTTGCCAAGATCTCACAGAGACAAAGCAGGGCAGAGCATGGGTGGGAATCCTGGTGTTGTGCCTGTATTTACTTTTTTCCAAGTCCAAAGCAATGACTTTTCTCTCTCAGCCAGGGTCCTTCAGACACAAGCCCAAGAATGAGCAGGAATTTGACAATTTTGCTCCTTTTTTAAAACTATCCTAAGGCTGGGACCTGGAGGGGACCACTTTCAAGTTTGATACCTGTATCATGGAGTGCAGGTCTCAAGCTTTGTTGTGTTGGCCAGGAAAAAAAAAAAAAAAAAAAAATATATATATATATATATATATATATGTATATAAAGATGTTTTCATGAAGAGATAAAGAAGCAGGCATACACAGGTCTACTTCCAAGTCAGCAACAAAGAAAGGGTCTCGTTTATTTATTTTTTAACCTGGTGCAAACTCTTATTTACTCAGAAAAAAGCATTTACTTTGCTTCTTTTATTTCCCCATTGAGACAGGTTCCCAAGGCCAGGAAATGAAAGGGGCTGCAAGACGTAAGCCATCGGTAAGCCGGCCTGCCATTCAGTATCTTTTCTTATACAGCAGTTATTTGTAAACTAATCAATAAACTTTTCTTATTCTGCGCGCTCCTTTGGCACTCTTAGCAGCCGCCTGCTGAACCATGAAGAAACTTCGAATAGCGGTGATCTCCCTTCCACGCTGTTTCTTTGCCCCCATAGAACCCACAAGCCAATCTGTGGTGTTTATACTCAAGGCCCTATGAAGCTAATCTGTATGGAAATAAAGGATAGAAATATTCAGATTGAGTTTTACTAAGTGAACCTGAGGTTTTCTGTTCAGCAAAATAGGCCAGGTAAATGCATTTCTGATACAGAATAAATCACTCGTATGAAGACCTATATTTCCCTTTCTGCCATTTTGCTTAGAAGCAAAGAATTCACAGCCTTCGGCATGGACTGTGAAAAGCCCAAGTCCCTCCCTGCAAGGCAGCTCCCCGAGCTGGACTCATTTTCCTCTTAGGGTCTGAGGGTCCCACTCCCCTGCCTTGAGCTGCCAAGGCCCCTCACAAGTCACCAAGAAGAGAGAGGAAAAGATGAGAGTCAGGGGCACACTTATAGAGCACCTTACAAGCCAGAGCCCAGGTCCTCCACTGGGGAATCTTGAGTGAGAAAAGGACAGTCTCTGGCTGTGACTAATAGGATATTGTGTAAAGGTGTGGAGGTATCATAGGGGAACAGAGGAGAGCATGCCCAGCAGAGAGGCCCGTGGCCAAGACAAGCTTTCTGAAGCTCTTGATTCTAAACTAGGTCTTTTCATTCTTTCCTTTCTTTAGTCGTTATTCAACCAATGCCTATTGAATGCAGTTAGCTTTTTAGGAAGATGGCAACGGACAAGACAGACAAGGTCCTTTCTGTCACCTAGCAGCTTAGTGTGTCTTAAAGTGTAGCTCCAGAAGTGGGAAAGAAGACAGTGGAGGAGAAGAAAGGCATTTCAGGCAGAGGGAAAGCGGGAACCGCAGGAGCAAGCTCATGCAGTCAAGAAGCAGCCCAGAGCCTTTGCCACTTCCCTGACACCTGAGGCTGGAATAACCAGCTGGAATAACCCGGAAATGACCATGGCGAGGGCCATATCATGAGTTCATCTGCTAGGCAGTGTGGAAAAGCTAGAATCTCCTCTGTTATACATTTCCCGTGGGCTTCTTCTATAACTTAGGCAGGGAAGAACATAAATCGGATTTTATTTTAGGGCAAATCTTCAGGCAGATCTTTCAGAGACGGCTCTTTGGCTCTGTATGGCTGACATACTTCAGTCTGTCTGGGAGCATAATTAATGCCACAGGGCAGAGGTTCTGACTTGGTCTTGAGGGAAGACCATTGGCCAAGGCCACCTACCTATGGCAAAGTGGTTATAAACTCGGGGCCAGAGCTTATATAGACGTGACTAAGCCTGCTTAGTCCATTTTGAGAAGCCAGTTGAAGGGGAAGTGTCCGAAGGTGCTCTGGTGTATGAATTCTGAGCCATGAATAGCCCTTCGTGAGTTATTAGAATCCTGCCAGGAGTGAAATCAGCTCTTAGTAACAGACATTTGTAAGTTAACTACATGAAATTGTCAAAAGAGCAAGAACGGCAACTTCCTATGGTTTAATAGTATGTTGCGGGAATAGTATGGGACTCTGGATATTTATCGCCTCCCCAGATCTCACATCCCTCATTTGTGGCATATACTCTGTTGATCCCCATTCCGTAGCTGAAGGAACTGTGGCTTAGAAAAGTGACATAAATTCCCCAGAGTCACACAGCCAGAGGAACATAGACACGGACTTCAGTCTGGTTGACGTCAAAGTCTGACCCTGACTGAGGTGCAGGAGGTCTGTTCTCTACTTGTGGGAACCTCAGGGGCCATGGGTGGGCCCAGTGGGGCCTTTCCACCCTGCAAATCAACCTCTGCATGCCATGCTCGGAGGCCAGCCTAAGGGTGGCTGTCCTGGTTCCCTGCTTGGTTGGAACCACAAGGAGCCGGAGGACAAAGACACAGACGTTCTGCTTGAAACTGGCTTCTGATGACAGGGAAAGGCCAGTCAGGATTCTGGAAGTGTTTCAGAGATGACTCAGGCTCTACCGAGGTTTCTCGTAATGACTGTCTCAGCACCTGTTTCTCCCGCCTCACCGCAGACCCTGTTTTGTCAAGACAGCTCCATGACTGAATTATTAATATGAAAGCTGACAGAGCTGACAGCCCTTCCCCAGACCCTGAGTCCTCCGAGGGTGAGAGCAGTCAGGGTGGGCAAGAGCAAGCTGGGGACCCCGACATCCTGCAACTCTCAGCGTCTTGACATAGAGCTTCTCGCCGGCTCTCTCTCTGTCTGTCTCTTTCATGCTGCATCTCCAGCAAGGGCCAGCTGGGAGTCACACAGGTCCCGGCTGAAGGAGGCTTCCTTTCAGCATGTGCTGCCTCCATTCTTTTGGTGTAGGGTGGGAACGTATCCAGTGGTGCCCTAGCTCTCACAGCTTCCACAAAGAGCACAGGGGGCTTCTATCACCTATGCTCACATTGCCCGGGCCAAACCAAGTCACTCGTCATACCTATCCTAGAAGGGGCTGGGGAAATGCAATCTGACTATGTGTCTGTGGGTCACAACCCCAGACGTGTTTGTTGAGGGTGTCAATGACTTCTGCAAGCTGCTCAGCATAGTGAAGAGGCAAAGGGGCTCATCCTTTGGCCTTTAGATATGGCTTTGCTAGACACAAAGGCTCAGGAGAGCTAGTTCAGTAGGACAAGAAGCTGAGCCAAACAAACTCTAACAACCACAGGCATCATGAGGGTGCCTCTGAGTGCAATCCCATCACTGAGTGTGGCTGTTGTGATAGGAAGCTAGCATCCAATGAGTGTGGAGTGTTTGCTTTCCGGCATGTCTCCATCTTGCTAAGGCATCTCTTTTCCCTCAGTCTCCTACCCCTAGTAAGCCTAGGCCCGGAAAGTAGCCCTACTTGAATAAGCGATAATAAAACTTAGACATTGCATCCAAATAATCCTTCTAGACAAAGTCAATGGTAATTTTGTGGCGGACTATGCCAAAATACCATTCCAGGATCCCTGTCTGAGTGAGTCAAGACAGACAAACATTCTGAGAGCTTGCTTTAGACAGATGTCAGTCACTGGGATGAATTGCACACTGTAAATTGATGATATTTAATGTTCACATCAAATAAATTAAACCTGTTTATACATAGTCTATGTCTTTATGTAATAGAAGATACTGATGAGTTCTTACAAATTCTGACCTGTCTGATGTGAGGGCAGAGAGCTTATAGACACTACTAGGAGAAAAGTGAAGAGGAACTAAAGAGCCTCTTGATGAGGGTAAAAGAGAAGAGTGAAAAGCTGGCTTAAAACCCAACACGAAAATAACTAAGATTGTGGCATCTGGTCCCATCACTTCATGGCAAATAGAAGGGGGAATAGTGGAAGCAGTGACAAATTTTATTTTCTTGGGCTCCAAAATAATGGCAGACAGTGACGGCAGCCATTGAATTAAAAGACACGTGCTCCGTGGAAGGAAAGCTATAACAAACCTAGACAGCATATTAAAAAGCAGAGACGTCACTTTGCTGACAAAGGTCCGTCTAGTCAAAGCTATGGTTTTCCCAGTAGTCATGTACAGATGTGAGAGCTGGACCACAAAGAAGGCTGAATGCTGAAGAACTGATGCTCTTGAATTGTGGTGCTGGAGAAGACTCTTGAGAGTCCCCTGGACTATAAGGAGGTCAAACCAGTCAGTCCTAAAGGAAGTCAACCACAAATATTCATTGGAAGGACTGATGCTGAAGCTCCAATACTATGGCCACTTGAATTGAAGAGCCAACTTGTTAGAAAAGATTCTGATGCTGGGAAAGATTGAAGGCAGGAGGAGGAGGGGGAGACGGTAGATGAGATGGTTGCATGGCATCGCTGACTCAATGAACATGAATTTGAGCAAATTCTAGGACTCAGTGGAGGACAGAGGAGCCTGGCATGCTGCAGTCCATGGGGTGAAAAAGAGTCAGACGTGACTTAGCAACTGAACAACAACAAGGAGAAAAGAAGAAGACAAAGCCACTGATTTACTAAACATCAGGACATTACATGGGTCCACTTCATTTCCTTAAACTCCGTCTAAATCTGGAGGAGATGGAGCTGGTGGGTAGAGATTTACATAAAATGTTTATACCAACACAAGCTGTCTTTTCTTGCTTCTTTTCTTATGTAAGCCAAACGATCACGCCTAATGTGAATGCAAAAATGTGGCAATGCTAAGAGCGTGTCACAATTGTTACTATCTCTACCACTAACATCATTTATTAAAGAAGTGTTTCTTTAGTGTCCACCATGTGCTGTACGTGGAATGCTGAATGAGGTGCATAAAGTCCTTGATCTCATGGAAATTATATTCTGGCAGAGACATGGACAGTGATTGAGGAAACAAATACTTATATAATGGAATTTCAGGTAATAGGACTCTTTTAAAGAAAAACAATACAAGGAATGAGGTTGATGAATGGCATGCTGGCTTTAGGGAGGTAGTCAGAGATACTTCTCTGAAGAGGTAATATTGGGCCAAGAAATGAATGAAATGAGTGATGAGTCATTGAAAAGTTTGGGAGAAGAGTTGCAGGTGGAGGGAACCACAGATACAAGGGCTCTGACATGGGAATGAATCTAGCGTGTCTGTAGGTACCAGGGTCGATGCAGTGGAACAGAGACAGTGAGGCAGAGTGTGGGGGGTGAGTCTAGAGGGATGGGTAGAGGTAAGATCGTAACAGCCACGGCAGAGAGTCTGGATTGCACTTACTGTGTGATACAGAATCAGTGGAGTTTTATGAAAAAACAAGCGACATGATCCAATTCATGTGTACTTTGACCAAGCTCACTCTGGCTGCTGTGTGACGAATCGACTGTGGGGACAAGATGAGAAGAAAGGGGATCTGTTAGTGTGTTCCACAGGTCCAGCGTAGAAATCTTGGTGGCCCTACAGGTGGTCAGAAGAGTCAAATTTTGATATATCTTAAAGGAATAGCCAATAGGACTTCCTGAGGGGTTGGATGTAAGGACGATGGAAAGAAAGCAAGGACAGCTGCTTAGATTTTTTTTTTTTTAATTGAGCAGCTAAGTATGAAGCAGTACCTTTTACCAAAAGGGTAAGGAATGAGTCTGAGGAGGGAAATCATGGATTCTAGTTTGCATCTCTAATGTGTGAGATGTTTATTCATCATCCATGTGGATATGTCAGCTATGGAGATGAACACGAGTCTGGATTTGCAGGGAGACATCAGAACTAGATATAAATTTAGAAGTCACCAGCAAAGAGTTGGTATTTAAAGCCAAGAGGCCATATGAGGTCATCTTGATAATGAGTTGTGGATATGGGAAAGAAGAACACTAAAGTCAAAATCCTTGAATGAACCAACATTAAAGATTGGGAAAAGATAAAAAAATTGGATGGGCCAATGATGCTGGAGGAAAACCAAGGAAGTGTAGTGACTGAATAGCTAAGATTTAAAAAAAAAAATGCTTTAAGAAGAAATACCCTGACCAAATAAACCAAATGGCATTGAGCATTCAAAGACAATGCACTCTAAGATACGGAGGAGTATCATCTTGAAGGATATGAAAACCATATGGGGTTTCATAAGAGCTGTTTCAGTGGAGCAGTAGTGGGGTAAGCTTTGAAGTTTGCTGAAAGGGTGGCAAAGAAATGGGTTGAGTTAGAAAGAAATAAAAAGTTGTGAGGTCAAGAGAAACTTTCTTCGTTTGTCAGAAGGACATCTTTGGGCATGTTCAAATGCCGATGGGAATGATTCACTCAATTGATGACACAGGCGATGGAAAAGTAACTTTGTGAACAAAGTCCTTGGATGGATAAGGGTGGGTAGGTTGAGAGAGCAATGGAGATGTCTGAGTCATCATAACAGTGGAGAAGAAAAGACTGAGTCTATATGTAGAAATGCAGGTAGAAGAGAGAAAATGCTCTTCTGATTGATAAAGTAAGACTCAAGGTCCCCTACTGACAATGAGTGTTGGCTGCCTTAGGAGTCAGAAGACATGCCAGTGGTCATCTGGATAAATGGAAGGAGGTTTTGACTAGGGAATTGTGTTTAGCTTTCCAGATGGTGCTTAAGATCCACTTGTGATATGTGGTCGTACATCTAAAGTGAGGCCAGTAAGCATGCGCATTTCCCTCCAGCCACATTCTGCTTCAGGCACGGAGGTCCTGGCATGGAGCAAGAAGAGAGATGAGTTCCAACAGGGGTGAGGTTTACCACCGCAGCAACAGATGGATGGGGCAGAAGCTGAGAGGGAAAGAGTGTTATCGTAGGGATGGACCGTGGAATCCACGCTGGAGAAAGATGGGTGATAGTGTGTGATGCTAGGATTGGGGTCTTTGTGGGGGTAGGCGCTGTTTGTTGGGGAGTATAGATTAGAAGAAGTCATTTCTTCATGGCTGAAATGTCTGATGGTTATCACCTAGATATAGAAAATACTGTGGCTGTTAACAACATACAGATTTGAGGTGTAACTCTGGAAGAGGATGGCTGATGTGTGCTAGAGAAAAATTACTAGAAGAGCACCATCCAGAGAGAAGACAATATAACAAGAAAATATTGATATGTTATGTTTAGGCTGCAGCTACTGAAAAGAAAAAAGGTGGGGTGGGAATGGATTCCTAACTCGAAAAAATTATTTTGACTAGTGATTCCTACCCAAATGCATTGTCTCTTTTCTTAGCAGTTTTGAGGTCTGTTCACACAATTTGTTGCTAATAATGAAGTGTTAGCAGTGAGATAAATGACATTTTTTTAAAAGGAAGATAAGACACAGCTAATCTTAATAATAATCTGACAGCATATGACTCACGTTGACCATTTTTTCTTGAATGTGAGAGAAGAGACGAATTTAGAACAGGGTGGGAAACGCTATGGATTCCACAGCCTCTCTTGGCAATAATGCAAACTGCAGGGAGCGACCTTGAACTGATGTGCCATTAATAGTTGTGGTGATGGCGAATGTTTGTGGTATTGTGTAATTCCCATGTAATCCGTGGGGTTCACAAACATCTGGATACCCCACGGGGGCATGTTAGTCATGTGAATGATATTCAGTGTGCGAGTCTTTGTGGAGACGTGAGGAGGGGGTGTTGCATGCTAAGCTGTGGGCAGACAATGTAGCCTCTTGTGGAACTGGCCCCAGTGAACCCCGCTCGCCGTGCACACACTCCCTCGTGATGGGCCTTCACTCCTCTTTCCACCTAGAAATAAAGCTCATTTCCCGTGATTGGTTCTGAGTTGACCTGTGGCTTGTTTTGACTAACAAAGCGTGGTCAAAAGGACATGGTGTGACTTCTGAGCACAGGCCTCAAGAGACCATGCAACTTCAGCTCTTGTGTTTCTGGAATGTGGATGCCTCCACATAGAAGTCCAGGCTAAGGCTTCAAAGGGTGAGAGGCCCTACAGACAGCCAGCCCTGACAGCTGGATTTGTAAAGGAGGCTGCCCCTGTTAAGTCACTGACTGACTGCTGCCATATCCATGCCCCACACCAAGGCCAGTAGAACAGCCACCCTGCTGAGCTCAGCCCATCTGGCAACCCCTGGAGCTATGAGCTGGGGAGTGGACTATTGTTTTACGCCACTAAGTCCTCTGGTTGTTACACAACAATAGATGGTTGATGTAACCCAGAAGAGTTACTAACAACAGAAGCAAAGGGAGGGGGAGACATGAGATTTATTGGGTACCTACATGGCTGTTAAGTAACTCCTGAGAATATTATCTTGATTTTTGCCTGACAACACCTCTGTAAGGAGGGATCACAGTTTTCCCCAGGGAGGATACTTAGTAATTGGTCCAAAGTTGCATGTCTAATGAGTAATAGAGCTTAGATAAAACATGCCCAAATCTCACTCTTGAAATATATCAGTTTTACAACTTCAACTCATAAAACATCTTCATAAATTTTGGCATATGTTTATACTACCTAAAGTACTATTTATTTAAGGGTGTATTTTTTAATTGGCTCACATGAATAAGTAAACAAATAAATATATTTAAAGCAGAAACACTTTGTTGCTAGGACAAATGGCCATGGCTAATATTAATTGCATGCTTTCCCCAGGTAAGCTCCCTCCTGATTACTTTGTATGAATTAATTGCCTTCATCCTCAAAGCAACTCATTGAGGTTGGAGCTACTGCCTTCAGCATCCCCTTTCTCCAGGTGAGGAAAATGAGGCACGGGATTAGAGCTGCTCTCTGCCACCAAAGAAGTAAGTGGCAAAGGCTCGTTTTGTGCCCCTGTCATCTGGTAGGTGGAGACCAGGGATGCCATGCTAAACACCCAGTGATGCACAGCACAGCCTCCCCACCCCCAGAAAAAAGTTATCCAGCCTGAGTGTCAACAACGCCAAGGTTAACAAACCCTGTTTCTGTCTTTCTAAATGGTCCACAGAAGCAAGTCACTTGCAGTGACTAGAAACTCTGCAAAAACCAAACAGGACTGAAGATTCTCTTTAGAAGCTGCTGCTTGCCACGGCTAAGAGTCTTGGGATCTCTCTTTTTGTTGAAAAAGTGATTAGCAAACTGTTAGAGGGAAGGTAAAGGCTAGCACCCTACAGAGACTTTCTCCTTGATATAATCAGAGAATTATAAGAAACTTAAATTGGGATGGAACCTCCTCATGTGTTTCTAAGTTATTTGTACCACGTCTGTGTACCTATCAAATCATGCCACAATCCCCTGGCACATAGGCTGTCTTGGGAAATGTGATGCTAGTGGGCAAACTGTGCTTCTCCAGCTCATCACCTGTTTTGTAGGTGAAGTTTTATTGGGGTATAGTCACATTCATTCGGAGAAGGCAATGGCACCCCACTCCAGTCCTCTTGCCTGGAAAATCCCATGGATGGAGGAGCCTGGTAGGCTGCAGTCCGTGGGGTCACTAAGAGTTGGACACAACTGAGCGTCTTTACTTTCACTTTTCACTTTCATGCATTGGAGAAGGAAATGGCAACCTACTCCAGTGTTCTTGCCTGGAGAATCCCGGGGACGGGGGAGCCTGGTGGGCTGCCGTCTCTGGCGTTAAACAGAGTCAGACAGGACTGAAGCGACTTAGCAGCAGCAGCAGCAGTCACAGTCATTCATTTATGTATTGTGTATGGCTGCTTTTGTGCTACAAAAAAGGGTGGCTTAATGGCTGGGGAGGCATTTGGCCTTCAAAGCCTAAAATATTTCCTCTCGGACCATTGATAGGAAAACCTTGCGGCCCCGCCTAGAACTATGCTTGATTCATAGTAGGCACTCAGTAAATACTTGCCTCATCAGTCAAGCCCAGGGAGACACCATCTGGGGCTAAAATCCTCTTTCTCCATTTCTCTTTCCTCCCTTTCCAACAGCATTTCCCTTCATTATCTGTTAGTTTGTTTGTTTCTTTTTGCATTTCCATGTTACTCATCACAAACGACAGCTCCATTCTTTAGAACAAACACTTTGTAGCTGAAACCGCGAGCTGCTCCATTGTAGGGCTCAGAGATATAAATGGGTCTTCCTCGGAGGCGATGGTGATGGATCACCGCTTCTAGGAGTCTGAGCCCTTCCATTCTCCTTGTAGCTGTTGGCATTCACCGCACTCTCTCAGCTCCAGCGCTAAGGGATATATAATAGACACGGGAAGACCTATAAAAGTAACATCTGAAACTGCCGCAGAGCTGAGTATTGATTTATTCATTACTATAAATTTTTTGTCATTACTATGCAATTGCTCTATCTCGGGAAGAATTGATAGATGTGGTTGGAAGCTGCAACCCACTGTGCAAAAACTTTTCCCCCCTTCTATAATTTCCCGTAACTCTTCTAAAGAATCATTATTCCTTATTACATGGCTCTGGCATGCCACCTATTTAGATAAATGTGTGAACAAGTGTGCAGTAAATATTCATAGTGGGCCATGTGTCAACGATATATGTCACTAATTAGATAATTTAGTGGTTCAAATAAATAAATAAGAAAATAGAAGCACACCCAGGAAAATAGTGAAATAAAACACAGACTCCTTGTAGGAATCTGGGGAAAAAGGACAGCTTTTGGGGCTATAGTACCATCTTCTGTGCTGGAGGCCAGTCAAAAGGCCCCAGAAGGATTGAATGAGGCTCTTTACACATGGGAGCAAGCCGGACCCACAAGGGCATAATCTGGTTGGGTCTTGTCAGCAAGTCACATACTCGTTACCTAGACTTGTCCACCCTGGAAGGTCTCAGGGGGTTCAGTGGCCCTTTGTCTCTTCCATCCTGTTTGTTCTGTTGAGTCTGCTACTAATGATTCCATTAATACAAAGAGAACTAGTCTCAGAGTCTGAGGATGATGAGTTCAAGTCTGACTCTAATGGGAAGTGGGTAAGTTCCTTATTCAACTCAGGCCTCAGTGTTCTTATCTGTAGAATGGGGATACTTATAATTTTGATGATAATAACAATGATGGTGATGCACAAATGAGGTAATGGATGTGAAAGCCCTTTGCAGAGTTCAGAGTTTCAAACAGACCTCAAAACAGGTTTTATTTTAAGTAAATTATCTCAAAGAAAGTGGAGCAGGCAGGACGAGCAGCTATTCAGGGACTCAGGAAAAAAGCTACTGCTTATTGGGGCCTCTTTGTATCAGGCATTGAGCTAGACTCCTTCTATGGGTTATCAACTAAAATCCAATTCTGTAAAGTAATGGATGTTTTTCACATTTCACAGATGGGGAGACTGAGGATGAGGGACATTCCACGTACTTTGCCCAGGACCACAGACCTGGTAAGCGATACCTGACCCAAGTCTGTATCTCTCCGGCTTTCTCCCCACGTCCTCTCCATTACTACTGATGACATGCTGAAGACCTACAAGACCTCTTAGAACTAACACCCCAAAAAGATGTCCTTTTCATTATAGGGGACTGGAATGCAAAAGCAGGAAGTCAAGAAACCCCTGGAGTAACAGGCAAATTTGGCCTTGGAATACGGAATGAAGCAGGGCAAAGACTAATAGAGTTTTGCCAAGCAAATGCACTGGTCATAGCAAACACCCTCTTCCAGCAACACAAGAGAAGGCTCTACACCTGGACATCACCAGATGGTCAACACCGAAATCAGACTGATTATATTCTTTGCAGCCAAATATGGAGAAGCTCTATACAGTCAACAAAAACAAAACCAGGAGCCGACTGTGGCTCATATCATGAACACTTTATTGCCAAATTCAGACTTAAATTGAAGACAGTAGGGAAAACCACTAGACCATTTAGGTATAACCTAAAACAAATCCCTTAGGATTGTACAGTGGAAATGAGAAATAGATTTAGGGACTATATCTGAAAGAATGCCTGATGAACTATGGACGGAGGTTCATGACATTGTACAGGAGACAGGGATCAAGACCATCCCCATGAAAAAGAAATGCAAAAAAGCAAAATGGCTGTCTGAGGAGGCCTTACAAATAGAGGCGAAAAGCAATGGAGAAAAGGAAAGATATTATCATCTGAATGCAGAGTTCCAAAGAATAGCAAGAAGAGATAAGAAAGCCTTCCTCAGTGATCAGTGCGAAGAAATAGAGGCAAACAACAGAATGGGAAAGACTAGAGATCTCTTCAAGAAAATTAGAGATACCAAGGGAATATTTCGTGCAAAGATGGGCTCGATAAAGGACAGAAATGGTATGGACCTAACAGAAGCAGAAGATATTAAGAAGAGGTGGCAAGAATACACAGAAGAACTATACAAAAAACATCTTCATGACCTGGATAATCACGATGGTGTGATCACTCATCTAGAGCCAGACATCCTGGAATGTGAAGTCAAGTAGGCCTTAGAAAGCATCAATACGAGCAAAGCTAGTGGAGGTGATGGAATTCCAGTTGAGCTATTTCAAATTCTGAAAGATGATGCTGTGAAAGGGCTGCACTCAATATGCCAGAAAATTTGGAAAACTCAGCCGTGGCCACAGGACTGGAAAAGGTCAGTTTCATTCCAATCCCAAAGAAAGGCAATGCCAAAGAATGCTCAAACTACCGCACAATTGCACTCATCTCACACGCTAGTAAAGTAATGCTCAAAATTCTCCAAGCCAGGCTTCAGCAATACGTGAACCATGAACTCCCAGATGTTCAAGCTGGTTTTAGAAAAAGGAGAGGAACCAGAGATCAAATTGCCAACATCCGCTGGATCATCGAAAAAGCAAGAGAGTTCCAGAAAAACATCTATTTCTGCTTTATTGACTATGCCAAAGCCTTTGACTGTGTGGATCACAATAAACTGTGGAAAATTCTGAAAGAGATGGGAATACAGACCACCTGACCTGCCTCTTGAGAAACCTATATGCAGGTCAGGAAGCAACAGTTAAAACTGGACATGGAACAACAGACTGGTTCCAAATAGGAAAAGAAGTACATCAAGGCTGTATATTGTTACCCTGCTTATGTAACTTCTATGCAGAGTACATCATGAGAAACGCTGGACTGGAAGAAGCACAAGCTGAATTCAAGATTGCTGGAAGAAATATCAATAACCTCAGATATGCAGATGACACCACCCTTATGGCAGAAAGTGAAGAGGAACTAAAAAGCCTCTTGATGAAAGTGAAAGTGGAGAGTGAAAAAGCTGGCTTAAAGCTCAACATTCATAAAAACGAAGATCATGGCATCTGGTCCTATCACTTCATAGGAAATAGATGGGGAAAGAGTGGAAACAGTGTCAGACTTTATTTTGGGGGGCTCCAAAATCATTGCAGATGGTGACTGCAGCCATGAAAATTAAAAGACGCTTACTCCTTGGAAGAAAAGTTATGACCAACCTAGAGAGCATATTCAAAAGCAGAGACATTACGTTGCCAACAAAGGTCCGTCTAATCAGGGCTCTGGTTTTCCCAGTGATCATGTATGGATGTGAGAGTTGGACTCTGAAGAAAGCTGAGCACCAAAGAATTGATGCTTTTGAACTGTGGTGTTGGAGAAGACTCTTGAGAGTCCCTTGGACTGCAAGGAGATCCAACCAGTCCATTCTGAAGGAGATCAGCCCTGGGATTTCTTTGGAGGGAATGAAGCTGAAGCTGAAACTCCAGTACTTTGGCCACCTCATGCGAAGAGTTGACTCATTGGAAAAGACTCTGATGCTGGGAGGGATTGGGGGCAGGAAGGAAAGGGGGCGACAGAGGATGAGATGGCTGGATGGCATCACTGACTCGATGGACGTGAGTCTGAGTGAACTCCGGGAGTTGGTGATGGACAGGGAGGCCTGGCGTGCTGTGATTCATGGGATCGCAAAGAGTCGGACATGACTGAGCGACTGAACTGAACTGAATGACATGCTGTGTTGCCTCCAGATTCAAATTTAAATGACTTATTTTTTTCAGAAATCAAAGACAAGGATCTAATCTATGTTGTTCAGATAGCATGACTGTCTTGACCAAACTCAAAGAGTGATCTTCCCCAGCTGAACATTTGTGTACTGCTATACAAATGCAGTTACCCCAAACAGTCAGTTTGATTAAGGGCTTCTATGGAGACCTCATGAGGTGGTGTTAAACAAAAGTGATTGCATCTACTGAATTCTGCAGGATGGCTGACTAGCTTCTAATCCATGAATCCAGCCTCAGCCCTTTCTAGTGGGGTGTTAGAATCTGAGGGAGACAGAGTCACTCCATGAAACAGCTATAGCCAAGTCTTGCAGACATGTCTGAACTAGTCATGGCCTTGTCTGGGCATAGTAATTACTTAAATGTAGATAGGATGAATCTTGCACACTGCCATTAAGCAATCACACAGAAAGTGAACGTACTCATCTCAGCCCTAGGGCTGGCCAGATTATCTGATCAAGGGGCCACCTTTTTGGTTTGGGTTTTTCTAGTCATAACTGAGAACACTCATTCATTTAGCAAATATTTAATTTGCACTTGCTGTGTGTTAGCAGCTATGGAAGAGGCTGGGAATGCAAGGATGAATTTAACTTATGTGATTATACCTACTCATGAAACGCTGGTTAAGAGCCCCTGCTGTAATTGTTGAACAATAAAAATGTAGGCGAATGGATGGGTAAGTGGAAGTGTCTTAATCAGCTTGGCATTTTAAAGCTTCCTTCTGACCCTCAAGAAGGTTCTGAACCATTCATTAATATGACTATGACTGACTTTAGTACCAGAAGCGGTCTCCAATTCCAGACTCTTGTCTCTTGCTGACTTTCTGTCTTGGAGCCAAGTCCTTCCTAACTGTTAATTTGGTTGCATTGTATGCATGGAATAGAATCAGGGTTCATCTCTACTTGACTTTTTGAACCTCCTTGGGATCCACCCAAGGGCGCCCACAGGGATGGAATTCTACAAGTTGGATAAATGAATAAATGGGAGACTGGTGAGTGGACAGGGGAACAGGAATCATATTGCTCATCCTTGTTCTTCCAACATCAAAATCATACTTGATATATAATAGGTTATTACAGGTTTAAAATATTATAGGTTTATAATGAGAAGGGGGCTTCCCTGCTGACTCAGAGGGTAAAGTGTTTGCCTGCAATATGAGAAACCTGGGTTCTATCCCCAGGTCGGGAAGATGCCCTGGAGAAGGAAATGAGAGGGTGGTTAGGTGATTGAATAAACAAGCACTTGAGTGACCGAGGACGTGATGCATGGAGGGAGGCACCTATGCCTGGATAAATGGTTACCTTACTGGATTGGTTATTGGGTCAATGGGTGCATAAATGGAGGAACTGATACATAGCTGAGTGATTAAAACAGGGAATATGGGTGGATGCCTGCATCAGTAAATGAGTGGGCGAGGGATGAAGAGCTGAATGGATGAGTGACTATATGGATGTATAGTTGCCTGGATGCAACTTGGGAGGATCAAGGAGTAAGTGTGAATAAAAACATGGATGGTGGGATGAATGCCTGGATTATAGCGTTAAAGCCTGTTGGGTGCTGAGAGAGGACAGGCTGATACGTAAACTCTGTCCTGATTATGGCCAAAGTAAACAATCCTCCTGGTTTAGGGGAATGAGGATGCTGGCTTTGGGAGGATTAAGGGCATCACACACAAGGGCATGGAAAGTCTGACTGGCTGGGCAGAAGAGTGATAATGACTCGTGGTTTCCAAGCACTGTTTATAAAACAACCAAAGAGGCAATGAGTGTGTTTCTTGGGTTCCTTGAGGCCACAGTGAGGAGGGAGGTAACCTCAGCAGGGACAGCCTCATGGGAAAGGCTGGCCAGCACAGAGGGCATGACCGCCAGCCTGGAGGCTGCAGGCCCGCCGTGGCCACATGGCCTCCTTGTTACCTGCCTGCCTTTTTCCTTCTCACTTCCTTTCTCTTTCTCCTTCCTCTTTCTCCCTCCCTCCCTCCTTCTTTCCTTTCTTCCTTTCCTGTTTCTTTGCTTTCTCATTACCAGACATGGATGACGAAGGGCCAGGAAGAACCTTTTGGAAACTGCCCCATGCTTTGCCTTGAAGTGTGGAACTTCACCCAGGAGGCCCATCTAGACTTCTGGTTGAGTCAGCTGTACGCTTTCCCTGCTCAGGGTGATTTACCTCATTTGTGTTCAGATTGACTGAGAGGAACTGTGCTGCAGGAGGGTGAGGAAAGAGCTTGGAGCCAAACAGAAATTATTGTCTAGTGACCTTGGAGAGGTTTCTAAACTCTCTGACTCTGTTTTATCTGATAAACACAATGGAGAAAGAGTGTAAAACTAAAAACACTTGCCTCATATGATTATTATATAAAAGAGATAATATGAAAAAACAGTACTTGATTGACACATTCTAGGTTAGGGTTATGAAAGTTATCAATTCTTTTTTGTTGTTAATTGCTTGATCTCTCTTCTATAGTTAGGGCACACCTGCCCTCTATGGGACCTGGGTATAGGTGGGCTCACTCATCTGATCTCTTGAAGACTTACAGAAAACAGTTTGGCAGCTTCTCAAAAAGTTAAACATGGAATTACCATATGATTCAGCAATTCACGCTTAGGTATATCCCCCAAAAGAGCTGGAAGCCAGGACTCAAGCAGAAACTTTTACACCAGCGTTTTATAGCAGTGTTGTTCACACTAGCAAAGAGGTGGAAATAGCACAAATGTCCGTGAACGGATGAATGAATAAACAAAACATGGTCTATCCAGATGATGGAATATTACTCAGCCTTAAAAAGTCGCAGGATTCTGGGTGAGCTCCCTGTGTCCCACAGCAAATTCCCACTGGCTCTCTATTTTACCTGGCAGGATCCTGCCCTTGATAGGCTTGGTGGTCCGAGGGACAGCTAATAATTAATTATCTCACTGAAGCCAGTGAGATGAAAGATAAGACAGCAGTGCCTATAGGAACATGAGAGAAAGGACCACTAATGCTGGTCACCCCTGCCTACCAGGGCACGCTGCCCTCTCCTTCCCACACTGTGTGCCCAGGTCTGTTCCCTAAGAGGGAGGCGACTTGAATACGTGAGGCTGATTGATGCTAAGGTATGTCAGAAACCAGCACAATATTATAAAGCAATTATCCTCCAATGAAATTTTTTTCAAGTAGTGAAATTCTGATAACACTATACAACATAGATGAACCTTGGAAACAGTAGCCTAAATGAAGTCAGCCAGGCGCCAAAGGATGATTACTGGTGATGCACTTACATGCGGTGAACTCGTAGACAGAAAGTAGACTAGAGGTTCCCCAGGACTAGAGGCTCCCCGGGGAGGGAGGAGTTACCGTCAGGGGTGCCCAAGCTCTGTCTGGGATCATGAAACGTTTCGGCAATGGATAATGGTGTGGGCGGCACACATCGTGAGCGCAAGTATACGATTGTATACTTAAATATCATGAAAATGGCCGATTCCGTGGTGCATATTTTAATCTAATTAAAAATCACCCCCCACCCCCACCCAAGAAAATCCTAAAAAACAGAAAGCAACAACCATACCTGTGCCCGTGAGCTACAAAGGTGAAGACTCTGGTGCACCTCCATTCATGGGTCAGAGACCCAGCTAAGGTGGTTAATCTCAAAATATAGTTAAGCTGTTCTAGCACAGGTTGGCTTTCCAGGATGGTAGGCAGGGGTGACCAGCATTAGTGGTCCTTTCTCTCATGTTCCTATAGGCACTGCTGTCTTATCTTTCATCTCACTGGCTTCAGTGAGATAATTAATTATTAGCTGTCCCTCGGACCACCAAGCCTATCAAGGGCAGGGTCCTGCCAGGTCCCAAGATGAGTTGGTTCTTGAGACGTGTTCTAGTTATGCTCCAAGCTTTGCCTCACACAGCACTTGCGTGCTATGTAGTAATTGCTTGTGCAGTGTCTCTCCTCCCCCGTAGACATCACCGTCTCTAAGGAAAGTTGGCGTGTCGACTCGGTCACTGTTGGATGCCAGTAGCACACACATAGGAGAGACTCCAGATAAAATGTTTAAGAAAATGAATGCTAAACTTGGTCTTATTTTAAAAGAAAGTCCAGAGAGAGGTTTTGTTCACCATTCAATCCCCAGCTGCTAACATGATCTCTGGAAGGAGAGGATTTAGTTGGGGTTCTTTGATTGTAAGCAACGGAAGCCAACTCTGATGATCTGAAGCATAAAATGGGAGATGTGTTGAAAGACACTGGGCTGGTCACAGATTACAGGGAAGAGATGGACCACCAAGACTTGGAAAGGCCAGTGGCCTCGAATTTATAACCAGGCTCTTTAGCACAGACACTGGAAATGATTTAGCTGCCTTTGCTTTTGGGCTGAGTGAGTGTGCTCAAGGCTTTCATTTCTGAAAGTGAAAGAATGGCTTCACTAAGGTCTTAGCAGAAGGAGGAGAATGGGCTCTGGACAGACACAGTGGAAGGCCCAACCCGTGGTCAGGAGACTGCCAAGGAAAGAAAATGCAAAAACCAAACTGGGAAATGTCCCGTCCAGTGACGACGGAAGGGATCATGTTAGGACTGTCCTCACCCCCGCCCCCCGCCATCATCTCTGAGAAGCCTTGAAGACCGCCCTACCCCATCACCCTTCCTGTTCCCAGATACTCAGGAGCTTTGAAAAAGTGCCTGCGTCAGGCTGAGGAGGCCACAGTTGAACGAAGCAAGACTTTTCTGGCCCAAACATAGAATGGCATACGTGGAAACCCGAGCCCTGCTGGAATCCTGTTGCAATATGCGAAGAGCCAGAGCCTCAATTACGGGTACTCTGAGGGCAGAATTTCAGACTTTGCTCTGGCTTTTGTCAGCTTAAGACTCTTAAGGTAGTTTACACAGAGATTTGTATGTCTGAATTTTTCCCTGGCAGGTTCTCATTATAACCTAGATAACACAAACCCCAAATATTTGTGGTTGGCAACAACAAGGAATGTTCAAGTTGTCTGACATCTTCTAACCATGCAGATCACCTCCCAGGATCAGCAGTCAGCCCTGAGACAAAGAGGCAGAAGGATGGCGGGAAATTTTTCCAGGGTTTGTGCAGCGTCTGAGTTTAAACTCCTCTAACACCTTTGATCTCTCTCTCTCTGTCTCATCTAAGCCACACACACACACACACACACACACACACCCCATACACCCCAAACCTTTTTGCCCTCCAAGGGGTTCTCTCAGAGCTAAGAAAGGACAATGTTGCTGTGCAATCACCTAACCTTGCGTTGCTAACTAATGGCTTCCAACACTACCGAAGAGGGACGGGCCATTTCAGTTTGCTTTTTGCATTTTCTTTCCTTGGCAGTCTCCAGGCCATGGGTTATACCCTTTGCTTCCACAGCAAGCTGGTTTCAGATCTTCCTGAGTCGAGCAGAGCCACCAGACCACGTTGGTAAACAGAAGACTGTTTACATAAAAAATATAGATTTCCTTTAAGCACTTGGCTTAAGCCTTTAGTCAGTCGTATTTATGTTATTATTGTTTATGTTCCCAGAAGTCAGCAGGAGGATGGCCTTGCTGCAGTTTATGCGGTTTCATGATTCACGCTTGATGAGGCAGCTATCTTGCAGGGCGGGGATGAGGCGGGGGTTGGGGCAGAGTCAGGGAAGCACAGAGAAGATCAGAACAAGCTCACTTGTGGGATCCATGGCCCTAACGTGATGGTCCAGCCAAGGGCCCGGGGATTTCTGAGTCAGTCTTTCAAATTCCCAGACGTGTTTATCAGTGTTGAGTTTCAAAACGGGCCCACCCAGAATACAGCTCTGTTTGCACCTGATGTTTCCTCTTGGCTGCATTTCGGGGGATTCTCCCTGATTTCCAAGCTCCTTCCTCAGCTGTCAGCCCGACCATGTGCTCGGCTCCTCCACTGTCTCCTGGGTCCTGTAAGCACCCGGCAGTGACCTGCGGGGCCAGCCTGCAGGTGGCCGCTGGCTGAGCACCTTCTCCGCACAAGAACTGCCCGTCCTGCCGTGTCTCTGGACTTCGGTGGGGGCGGGTGTTGGAGAAGGGGCGCCTGATCCCCAGGGCCATAGGTATGCCAGCATGGAAACTTGGTGGGTCATCCCCACGAGCTTTCACCCATGGCATGTCTAGCTCAGGGCCGCATTAACGAGTTCAGAGCCAGATTTCCGAGACGGGTGAGCCCTAGTAAGAAAGAGGGCACACTTTCTTTTACGAGCTTTGAACCGAGTGGACAAGAACCTGCATTTTGGAGACATTCAGATCTTTTTTGTTTGCTTGATTCTTTGTTGTTTCGTTTGTTTTTAAGACCTCACTCTGCTTCTTGTTAGCCCTGTGGCTTTGGGGAAATTTCTTAACCTCTTTGTGCCTTGATTTCCTCGTCTGTAATTGAGAGGGACTCCGTACCTCATAGGCTTCTGAGAGGATTAGATGCGATGATGAGTGGAAAGCACTTGGCATAGCTAGTGGTGAATTGTAAACTCATAATGTCTAGTAGCAAGACAGAAAAAGTATTTTTATTACTTAAGGCAGCTAGCAGGAAAAGAGAGAGAACAGAGAGGCTTCTGAATCAGGAGGAGAATAAGCCAGGAGGAATTTCCTGGGCCATGTTGCCCATGGAGGCGTGTGTGTGTGTGTGTGTGTGTGTGTGTGTGTGTGTGTGTGTGTGTGTGTGTTGTGTGTTGTTTATTACTTTCGTGCGAGATGCTGGGAATATTTCAAGGAACTTCAAATTGCCGACTCTCCTAGGAGCGGTTTGAGAACCAGAATGCTTAGGGTATATGTCCAATTATGGATGCCTTGTCCTCTCAGAACCATCCTTTAATCAGTTCTTCTGGGTCTCACATGCCCTAGACTCTTGATATTTTGACTTGGAAGCTTCCTCTGATTAAATCTCTGGTCAGATGTGGCCACTAGATTTGAGTTAGTGTTTGGGGGCAACGTCTATTATCAAAGTTGGCTAACTATAACTGCCAGATCTCTCCTCTGAAGCTAAACCATTTGTCCCATGATTCCTTTATCACAAATATTTGTTGAGTACCTACTAAGCACGAGGCTTCACACTTAGTGCTGAGGATGTTACGGTGAGTAAAACACACAAAACTTTATCATAGATTCTAGTAAGGGAGACAATTATAAATGATCATAAAAAGAAATACAGAGTCTAGCTTGTTGTCAGCGCTATGAGGAAAAGTATTAGTTTCTATGAGAACATGTGGGAAGGCACCTCAGCATCTGGGGTGAGGGTTGTCAGGAAGGTTTCTCTGTGGGAAGAATGTTTGAGTTGGAAAATGAGAAGGAATTAGCAAGGCTAAATGGGCCGGAGGGAGACTGAGAAGAGCCCAAGGGTGTTCCGGCTGCCTCCTGCTGTGTGAGAAATCACCCCGAGATGGCAGTGGCTTCTCACAGCACGTCACGGTCGCCTCCCGCAGTGCTGTGGTTGGCTGGGCTCAGCTGGGCGGAAGTTTGCTCTGGTCGCACCCGGTGTTGACTGGGACTGGACTGGACATCCAAGGTGGCCGCTCAGGTAAGTGGCAACTGATGGTGGCTGTGGGTTAGAAGCTCACCTGGGCTTGTTGACTAGAGTATCTCCATGCGGTCTCTGGGCTTCCCAGAGCATGGTGTCTGGGATCAGAGGGGGAGCATCCCGTAAGAGGTATCTGAGGGGTCTAGGTAGAGCCTGCAAGACTCTGTATGACCTGGCCTCAGTAATTCCAGAATGCTATTCCTCTATCATTCTGAGGCAGTTCAAGAGAGTTGCCAAAGCCAGTCCAAACCCAAGGACAAAAGGGGATCAGACTATACTTCCTGGTGGCAGGAAGGCATCAACATCCAGGGAGGAAGGAACTCACTGGAGCCATCTTGGGAACAAGCTATCACATGTGGCTTTTGCCCTTGCTGTTTGCTCTCTCTGAAACGATCCTTCCCAAATATTCGCATGATCAGCCTTGTCTATATCTCAGTTCAAAATATCTCCTCATTTGAAAATAGCTCCTTTTGAAAAAGGGCTTCACTGACCTTTGTATCCAGTCACTCTCTCTACCATGACCCTGTTTAATTATTTTCATAGTACTTATACGGCAAAATTATACCTTCGTTGGGTCATTTGCTTCAGTCTTCTCACAGTGAGCCTTATCCTCATATACCCATGAAGCATAAGCTCCATGAGGTCACAGTCACCAGAGTGTCCCCAGCCAAAGTGCCTGACACTTTGCTCTATTAAGTGAAGGATGAGGACCCAAAGCAAAAAGAAACGACCCATTCAGAGATTCTGAGGCAGAAAGGAAGCACGTGATCCAAGGCAACGGATAAAGCCACACAGGAGCGAACAAGCTGCCACTTGCCAAGGGGCTCAGAGCAGGTCTTGCTTGTCCACATCCAAACTGATTCAGTCCTAACCCTGGCCATGATTTCTGAAATGCAAAAAAGTGTACTTACTGTCTGATATGTCAGCACTCCCGTGTGAATGTATCTGTGTGGCCAAAATTATTTATTCCATGGATACTTGGAACCCACTGAATTTGGGCTGTTTCTTACTCTTTCCAGATATAACCAAAAGAACAAAACAAAAACCAGACAACTGAGTGACGGCCTGCCTATGTTTTGAAAAGTTTTGTCCTTTTCCAGGTAGATACCAGGACTTTGTTTCGGTTATTTCTTACAACATGTCTATGAGGCTCATGTTTTAAACCCCTTATTTTAATGCAAAAGATGACCCTAAGAACCCAGGAAAGTTGCTCGAGGTGCTCCTGCCTGATCCTGGTAGAAGCTGGGTTCAAACAGAGGTCTGCTTTACGTCAGAGCCCTGCAAAGTTTTGGGTAATGGCCCAAGATGGAAGGAGAAAGAAATCAGGGAGATGAATGTCTAAACCAAACCCCAGAATGATATATTTCCCTGTGGCATTGAATTAACTTGCTGAGCCCCGTGATGAGTGGCCAGCTCTGATTATAAGGCAAGGACCTGATCCCTGCCTCAGTTATGACTGAAAGACCACTAGTTAGGAATCATGGAAAGGTCCAAATGAAGGCCTGGGATGAGGAGAAGGCTGCTGGCTGCCAGAGATGGAGGCAGAGGCCATTAGAAGTCACGGCACTTCAGTCAAACCCAAACCAAAGCCACCAGAACATCATGTACATAACCAGGGCGAGGGGAGGGGAAGTGTGCTTGGGAAGCATGTTGGCAATCCATCTGCCGTTCACAGGCATCCCTCTTGGTGAACAGAAGTGGACGTGTAAGTCACACTGGAGGGCTTCCAGCTGGTTGTTGCTTACTCTCCAGCTCCAGGGCCCTCCCTACTAAACCTGTCGGAACCATGGTCATTTCCGTAATCTTGTGTGCTTGAATAGCCTCTCACTTGATATCTCAGTCCATTCTTGAGCTATTTTTCTCTTTATTTTTGCTCCATATAGGGAAAACTTAAATACATTTTTAAAAAAGGAGACGGCTATAAAAACTTTCCTTAAGCCAGACCATCTGTGTTGGTGGAAACTTTAGCCTTTTGTCTGGGAAAGGAAATTTCTTTTTCTTCTTTTCTCCTGTTCTTTGGGAAATCCATGGAATGGAAAAAAAAATACCTGCAAAGGAGAAAACAAATTTCAAAGGACATCTGGAAATAAGAGAAATTAAGATACCTAATGAACATTTCAACCCAAATATAAAGGGGGATACATTGAAGAATTCATATTGGGCTTGGAGACTCACTTCTCACCTAGGTCGTGTGTGGCTAAAGCCAAGATCAACTTCTCAGAATAAATTATAGGTAAGTTTGGAAATTGAGAAGAAAAGAGAAAAGTGATGAGTGGGATGAGAGGGGGAATGGATTCAGCTAATGCTGCCCGTCATCGAAACTGGTCTTCTTGGCCTCCGTCTTTTACTGTGACGCCCTTCGAGGTAACTGTGACCTCAGCTGAACCCCCACCTGACAGATGATACTCAGAGCCTTTAACCCCAATTCTTGCCGGCCCCAGATCCTCCTCCGGCTCTTTCTTGTTCCCATCTTTGGCACTAAGGCTCACTCTGAATGAATCTACTAGGAATGGACTGCTGAGGTAACAAGAACCTCCCCACGCATGGGCCCGACGAGTCAACAGCTGACCGAAGTCCAGGGGCTGCTCTCAGCGGTGACACTTTTGAACTCAGGCATGGATGGGGATTGAAGTGTCTCATTTTCTCACATCTGTTTAAAGCAAGCTATGGGTGGGCTTCTCAGGTACGCTAGTGGTGAGGAACCCGCCTTCGAATGCAGAAGACTTAAGAGGCACAGGTTCAATCCCCAGGTCAGGAAGATCCCCTGGCGGAGGGCATGGCAACACACTCCAGTATTCTTTCCTGGAGAACCCCATGGACAGAGGAGCCTGGCGGGTTATGGCCCACAGGGTCACAAAAAGTGGGAAATGACTGAAGCAACTTGGCATGTGACTTGGCACGCACGCATGGGCAAGGTGCAGTGATATGATGCCTGTTTTATAGAAGAGAAAATTGAGACTCAGGACTATTAATGTGTCTAAGGCCACCCGGTTCTTAAGTGGAAATGTGATTCTAGTCAAGGCCTCTCTGACTTCAGGGACTGAGTCCGTCAGTCACTTAAAATTGACCATAATGAGCATCTAGCTGGAGGGAAGATATAACTTTATTCATTCATTCATCCATTCACTGTGTACTTATTCGAGAATTGCCCATGAGGCTCACCAGCTGACTTCCAGGCCCCAGGCTGCAGAAATAATAGAATAATAACAGAAAATAAAAATAATAAAAAATAACAAATAATAACCTGTACCCTCGTGGAACTCGTGGTCCACCTGAGTCTTTGCCACTCAAACAGTGGTCCACAGATCTTCATCCCTGAGTGCTTTTTAGAAATGTGAGGTCTCAGGCCTCACCCCAGAGTCCATAATTAGAATGTTCTTTTTTAAGCCTGTCTGCAGGCCATCTGAGAATTCTAAAATTTGAGAAGATGAATAAAACCTAAGAGCAAGGCAGCTGGGGCGGTAGAAAATGGAAAGTGGCCATCCAGGCAGTGGGAAGGCTGTGCGCAAAGCATGAGCCGCCTGAACACGGTCAGGAAAAGTGGGTGATAAACCAGAGCAGGACAAGAGGAGCAGGGGGAGAAGTATCTGAATCTGGCCCAGACAGCTTGGGTATGTGGGTATATCTGCCTCTCACTGGCTGCCAGACCTCATCCAGCCTCAGTTTCCTCAACTGTAAAATGGGGATAATAATCTGTTTCACAAAGTTGTAGCAAAGAATGAGCCAGTCTCTGTAAAGTGTGTCGTGGAGAACTTGGCATATGGAAAGTCCTAGGTGTATTGCTTATTGTTGTCATTATTATTCCTGTAAACTGGCTGCTCTGAGGATTTCCTAGGTGGGGCACCCTGCCCCCTCGAGGACCCTGCAGCCGAGTGAAAGATGAAACAAGCACGTTAGCTGTACTGTTGAGACTGAAGGCAAACACCCAGGATACTTTCTAAACTGTGCTCAGAAAGGAGCCCAAGCATTACCTCCTCTTAAAACATTCCATGTATTTATTCTTACATTTTTATTAGTGTTAACAACGTCACATCTAATTACATAATGAACTATAGATAATGTCTATAGTTAATGTATAGATAATGTTCCAGTGTCTGCCTGGAATGCGGGAGACCCGGGTTCAATCCCTGGGTCAAGAAGATCCCCTGGAGAAGGCAATGGCACCCCACTCCAATATCTTGCCTGGAGAATCCCATGGAGGGAGGAGCCTGGTAGGCTACAGTCCATGGGGTCGTAAAGAGTCGGACACGACTGAGCGACTTCACTTCACTTCACTTCGATGTCAGGAAAGAAAATAGCCGGTGTTTACCGCACGTCTGTTACCTGCACACGTGTACTGCGTAAAGCCCTTTGCAAGAACTGCATGCTGTGTGCTCAGTCATGTCTGACTCTTTGAGACCCCATGGACTGTTACCACTCAGGCTCCTCTGTCCATGGAGTTCTCCAGGCAAGAATCCTGGAATGGGTTGCTATTTCCTACTTCAGGGGATCTTCCAACCCAGGGATCAAATCTTCATCTCTTGCACTTCCTGCATTGGCAGGCAGGTTCTTTAGCACTAGCATCACCTGGAAAGCCCACCTCAATTTAATTCTCTCAAATCCCTATGAATAATCTTACCTCCAACTTCACAAATGGGGAAATTGAGGCTTGGCAGAGAGACAGGAAATCCGTCTGTTGATGTTGCCGTATGGTGGAGGCACAGGCAGGGTGCTACAGGGGCAAACATAGGAGAGGGCTGTCAAGAGCACAGCCCCTCCCCAGCTTCTCCCCACCCACATCTCAGTCACCCGTCACCTCCTGTGCACAGCTTTATCTCTGTAGTAAACCAGGTTCTAAAGATGCCCCCCGCAAAAGATTCTCACCCCAGATCACTTACTAAAATGCTAATGTAGGAACTGCTGTGAAGAGGTTTTGCAGATATAATTAGAGTCCCAAGTCACCTTAACATAGGGAGATTATCCGCTTGGGCCTGACCCCATCAGATGAGCCCTTTGAAAGCAGAGGGTTTTCTCTGGCTATCGGCAGAAGGGGAACCAAAAAGTTTTAAAGCACCAGGAGGACTTGGCATGCCGTAACAGGCTTTGAAGATGAAAGAGGTCACGTGATGAAGATCCCGAGAGGCTTCCAGAAGCTGAGAGTGGTCCTTCTAACGGCCAGGAAGGAAGCTACCCCTTAGTCCTGCCACAGAGAAGAACTGGATTCCGCCAATAAACTGAGTGACTTTGGAAGGAGACTCCTCCCCTAAACCTCAGCGCCCCACTGGCTGACTCTCGCCTTGTGCGACCCTAAGCAGGAACCCCATGAGCCCACCTGGACGTCTCGCCAGTGGACACTGCCAGGTGCTAAGGTGTCTTTCTAAGTGGCTGAATTTGGGGGCGCCTGTAACAGCCACCGCAGATGAGCGCAGCCCCCACCCATGAGCACAACTCAGAAGACCACACCGTTGGGTTTCCACTCCACAGCCCTGTCGGCTGCGAAGTCAGAGGCCATCGTCCCACTTTCCTCTCAAACAAGTAGACGTAAGAGTGATCGAAGCATGTTTCTTGAAGGAAAGACTGGGTGTAGGTATAGGGTTTTCTTCTTTTGACATCATGCTTCCCTGGCTCAAAGTTCAAATTCTTCCCTTAGTAGTTGTCTGACCTTGAGTTTTTTGATCAGTCTCTCCAGGTCTCACTGTTTCATCCATAGCACTGGGACACTCATAGGGTTGTTAGGAGGATTAAGTGATATAATGCTCATAAAGCGTTTGATTCATTGCCTAGCACACAGTGATCACTGGATAAGTGTTATCTGTACATGGGATCTTTACCTGGGTGGGTTAATGAATGAATACATCCACGAAGAAGGAGATAAGGCCATTAACATCATCACCATTAACACAGCTCTCAAGTTTTGCAATCCAGGCCATGTTTGGTACTAGGTCAGATCGACACATATTCCCGGATCTGTAAACCTGATGGATGAGTCTCACAACAGATCCTAGAATACAGAACCAGATCCTAAAAGAAAGATGGACAGCCCAATTGGAGACCCGGAGAGCCACAGGGCTCGTCTGGGATGCCTCTGCAGGCCCTGGAACCACTAACACTTCAGTCATCCAAACTGCTACCCCTGGGAGTAGGCTACCCACAAAGGGTCCACTGAATCACAAGACTGTCCCATTCCTTCAAACTGGTTGAGCCAGCAACTCCAGGTGGACAAAGCCAGATATAACTCCAGCCTCGTTCCCGGCATCTATTCATTTCAAGCCTCTCCAAGGAGCCAAAGGTAGAAATCTACAAACATGTTTCTGTTTTAACCGTGTATCACCCCATCTTTTTAAATTTTCTAAAGGACAGGTAATCTGGACCAACGTTGGTATGGCCTGTCGTGTTGTTTTAAAATCTACTGTGCTTTGTCAAAGAAACATGCATCGTAAGAGAAAGCAGTTTGTTACCGGAAGAAAAAACAAACATTTCAGGTCAACCCCCAGCCCAGCGTACAACGGTAACTGGATTTTGTTAGAGCTGGGTATAAGCTGACATCCTAAAATAAGCCACATAGGGAAAGAGGGAGGGTTTCCTCCACACCCAGACAATGACTAGCATCTCTCTTGCAGTTTCCCCCCAACCAGCTCTTATTTGCAGAGGCCCTCATGCAGGTACTGTTGTAGCCACGCGTTCCGGGAAACAAACTCACTCAGAAGGACGATGCAGATAGTGAAGTGCAGTTTATTACACTGGCGGGCCCAAGGCAGAGTTCTCTTAGCCAAGGACCTCGGCCAGTTTTTGTGAAAACTTTATATACCCTAAGTGTACGTGCCCAAACCCACCTCCCCAAATTCTCTGAAACTAGTCTGAACAAAGGAAAAGAAAGATACAATCAAAGTTAACCCGTGACTCATATGCCTTAAACCCATGCTTCGTATGCTTTAAGCCTAGCTAAGTTAACAGTGGGCAATTATCAACAGGCCTGTGGTCATACCCCAATAAGCAGAATAGAGTTTATGATTCTATTTGGTTACACAGATAATTAGTGTATTCTTTAGGTGATGGAAAGTCTAGATACGAGCCCTGGAGCTCTTCCATCCGGGGGTGGGGTGGGGTGGGGGTCCTGCTTTTCCAGTTGGTATGTCGTTTCCATAGATACGGGGCATAGAGCTCAAAGTCCACAGTCTGGCCCAAGATGGAGTCCTGCTTTCAGGATGGAGCCTGTTCTGTCTGTCTCCTCCTTCAGTACCTCTTTCTACCATTCTTCCCCTCTGTCCCTATTCTCTAGTCTTGGCAAGTTAGGAAAGATCGTGGCACGCTGTGGAGGAGGAAGCTGGAATACTTGTAAATAACCGGCGGATGCAAAGATCCAATTCAGCTGAAGGGAAAAGGAAGAATGCAGGCTGCGCGTGGTCCCTGCATGGGTGTGCATTCAGGGTCTGGAGCACAGAGGAGGGCACAAAAGCAAAGAGGGCTGGTCAGAACAATGGGCTGTCACAAATGCCACGTTATGTAACTGGGCTATTTGAATTCACAATTGTGAAGGGCACAATTGTAGGAGAAGGCCTGTCCCCCTGGCCCCATGGCGGGAGGGGAGCAGGCTCCTGTGCCTCCACCCAGGTGCCTCGGGAGCCAGCTCTGACCCTGCCTGTTAGGCCAGCGGCCACCACTCAGGACAGAAGGGCAGGGCTACTCCTGACAGCTCAGAGGTGCCCGGTCACTGTGAAGTAGTGCCTTTGGATGTTGGCAACAGAAAAAGGCAATGAGCCCATCATACACCTTTCCCCAGGCGGCAGTGGGCCATTTTGAATGACCTGATTCTTTCCACTCAGTGTACGCTCCTTGAGCTCAAACGGTGTTCTCTAGAGAGTGCCGTTCCACAGCAGGGTCAAGGTGTATGGACATGGCTTTGCAGAAGTTCATGGCATCGCAGGGAGGCCACGGAAGCTTCTTGGGAGAGCTGAGCTTTGAACACAGCTTGGCTGTGGCCAAGGTAAAGACATCCAGGGTCACTTTGAAGGCTGCTTTCTATTTTGGTGATTCGTGTGTAGCACCTGATGAAATGGGCAGGAGTCATGTAAAGACTCCCAGGTTCTCGGCCAGTGACCTTGTCTGCAAGCCCTGCGCTGCGGTGGTGCCCAAGAATGCCAGGGGCACCTTTCCCCAGCCTCGTTCCTGACTGTCCAGCTCCTCCAGCCCTCAGACCCCGCTGGTTTACAGGCTGTCTTTCCTGGGCTTTCGTAACTCCGTGTGTTTAGTTCCTGTAAGCTCTTCCCTCACCCCACCCGCCTGGTCAGCGTGCAGCCCTGCCTTCTTCACTGGAGTGCGCCCTGCATGAGGGCTGAGGCCGGGTCCTTCCACTTCTTTCTCTCTCATGTTCAGCTCCAAGGTGGCTTTATAAGAGGTTTTCGTTTTTTTCCTGGATGCTGAGTGGCTGTAAAGAGCTTTAGACTCAGTAAGCGCACTTGCAGATACAGGATGAGCCCTTTCTTCTTTGCAATCGTGGCTGTGTTGCTGCTGTGCACGTGAGCTGGGCGTGCAGAGTGCTGGTTCTGACTCTTCAGCAATTCTACCTGTCCGGGCAGTTTGTCAGTCTGGTAGAGCTGATTCTTGGTTCTTACTGGAGAGCTTTCCAGGCAGGAAGGGGGAACAATAACTCAGAGATCCGCTCACTCCCTGGGGTCTTCAGATGGAAACGGGGATGGTGCTGATGGTGCTGATGATGTTGGTGACGATGTCGATCACTTGGATGGGTGTTTCTGGGTGCTTAAGACCTGTCCATTTCTTTTCTTGCTCACATCACAAAAGATAAACAGAGGATGGGTATGATTATTCTTTTTTCCTTCTTTGAAAAAAACACTATTGAGGTATGATTCACGTGTAAAAAACTGTATGTATTTAACATGTACAACTCAGCGTGTTTGGGGAAGAGTGGGCTTCCCTGGAGGCCCAGTGGGTAAAGCGTCTGCCTGCTATGTGGGAGACCTGGATTTGATCCCCGGGTTGGGAAGTTCCCCTGGAGAAAGAAATGGCAACCCACTCCAGTACTCTTGCCTGGAAAATTCCGTGGATGGAGGAGCCTGGTAAGCTACAGTCCATGGGATTGCAAACAGTGTACCCGTGGACCCATTACCACCATCAAGGCCAAAGACATACCCATCACTTCCCAAAATTCCCTTCCACTTTCTTCATTAGAGTTACTGGTATGTTATTATTATTATTGTATGAATTCCTAACATATTCTACCCTCCGCGAAAATGTTGACTGCAGTTGAGTATTGCCAGCTACAAGCATTATGCCGTATAGCAGATCTCCAGAAATCATTGATCTTGCATAAAACTTACATAATGCCCCTCCCTCAAGCTCCTGGCAACACCCTTCTACTCTCTGCTTCTACAAGTCTGACTGCCAAAGTCACACACCTGAGGGACGCAGACACTGGCATGGAGCAGCCCCATTCCAAGGGTCCACACACTTCTCATCACTGCTGCAACGAGTCTGTGAGCACACGCACCCTTCTGTTCATGTGCAAACGTGTGCAGCTACTTGCTGAACTGGGTGTGTTACGTATGCTTGAGTGCACGTGGGTAGGCATGTTCCAGGGTGCATGTGATTTGGTCTGTTCACAATGGCAGGTCTGTCTACATGTGCAACATGGGTGTATGTGTCTCTCTCAACTTGGAAAAAGCATCAGAGTCCAAATAGGGCCATTATTAACACAATGAAAGTCTCCCCTGGTGTGGGTGCCCCACTCCTGGTTCCCCATCCTTGTCCACTCTGAATCAAGGAGACATTAGGCAGAGTCTGCCTTGGGGAGGGTGTTCATCCTCACCTCACCCCAAGCAGTGCTGCAGAGAGAGTTATAGATTTGGAGGAGGTAAACTTCCACCAGTGAAGACTCGCTTTTCAATGGGAAATTTACATTTCAATGCACCCTGTCATTTTTAATCTCAGGCACTTGGCACCATCACTTCCCAGGAGCAGACTATTTGTAGGGCTTACTTCCAGCCCTGCAACACGCAGGCTGCAGGAGCCCATGGCGGACTCCAGGGCCCAGAGGCATGTATGGGTGTGGATGGAGCAGCCTGGGGATGTATGCAAATTTCACTGTCAGGGGTGACTCAAATGCAGGCCGAGGATAGTGCCAAGGGGCATTTTGTGTTGCCAGGCCATAGGCGGTGTCCCCGGAGACAGGAATCCTCCTGGTAGGAGGTCGGAGTGCTGAGTGCCTTGTTCAGTTCCATTAAAGGTGAGAATGCATTGAAGGCAGCTGACAAGGTGAAGTTGCTGTTTGTCTCATAAAGACAAACAGTTGACAGTTCAAAGAGAGAAGCGGGCTTCCTCGAATTTGCCATCGCTGCTCCCAATTCAGGGCACAGAAACCTGGCTGGGCTTATTTTTCCTTCATTGTCAGAAAGTGAGCTGCTCACTCCCAGGGTTTATTTTATTTCATATTATTTTATTTTGCTCGGATTTTCAAGTTAGCAATTGCTGGCCACACCCTCATGGAGCCTAGTAAATAGGTACACGTTAGATCTTTGTTTCTGCCCCCTGTAACTGCTCATCTTGTTTGAGTCTGCATAAAATCTTCCTTCATTTTCAAAAGTCCCTATGTGAATTAAAAGCTCACAGCCTTTCTTACAGCATCAAGCAATCTGAAAGGAGTTTTCTAACGTTTGCTGTGGGTCTAGAGTGTGAAAAGCCTTTTTGTTTTACACAGAAAGACACTGAACTCAAGGTCTGGCAACATGCCCGAGGCCACTCAGTAAGTAGCCTTAGGAGAGCCAAGAACCTCAAAGTGACAGGCAGAAATATCCAGTAAAAGTTTCAACTTGTAAACTTTGGCAGACCACTGGGTGATGTGAAATGAACCATCCATCATGGAAGATCATTTCAGAGAGTAGAGAGTCAGGAACAAGACTTGAGTCTTTATAAGTCTATTGGGTAAATGTCAGGTACGGAAAATAGTAAAAGCATAGAACAGTTGCTGATTTCTGAAATTCCGAAATAGCGCTTTTTCATTATATATTTAAATCTGGAGGCATGGTGGCCAGAAGGTGTGAAGAAGGGATTAAAAAAAAATTATACTTACATCACACAGATGTAACCCAGATTTCCTTCTAGTCTTTTTTCTGCTTGTGTGAGAATAGCGATACTGGAGTTGGAGGAGGGCTGAGGCCTCAGTGGTCTGTGGGACAGTGGAATGTGTTTCGGTTTGAAGCCACCCAGTTGGTGGTACCTTGTTACAGTAGCCCAGGAAACTTAATGCAGTAGGATTCTTGTTTCTGACCCTGTGTGAGCACTAGACACCATTTTTGTTGGCTGTTTTTTTGGAAAAGGCAATGGCACCCCACTGCAGTACTCTTGCCTGGAAAATCCCATGGACAGAGGAGCCTGGTGGGCTGCAGTCCATGGGGTCTCGAAGAGTCAGACACGACTGAGCGACCTCCCTTTCCCTCATTTGCCTTGACTCTTGATAGAAAGACCGCAGGTCATAAGATGCAAACATTTGGAACCTGTGAGATGAGAGAATTCCTAGGGCTCAACAAAGTGCACAAAGAGCTCCTAGAACAGAGACTCTTGCAGGAGCTAACCTGCTCCTCTTCCTGGCTAAGGTGATGACAACATCTTGGGAGAAGCCTTCAAAGTCTCTGTCGCAATTTCTCTTTCTCCACTGCCGTGACCTTGGAGGCAACTGCTCTATGCGCACAGAGACAAGATGGAGCAGAGCGGTCCACTCCCCGCCAGACTTGGTGTGCCTGAGAAAGAAATTTTATTTGTGTCCTGCTGGATTTGGGGCTTTATTTGTAACTTAGAAAAAGGTTGAAAGAGGAGTCAATATTCAGGGAGGTGAGACTACAGCATGGTTGGTCCTGGTGGCACAGACTTTTAAAAGAAGCCCACACTCTGAGACCCATCTCCTCCCAACTGTAATCTTGCAGCTTGAAGAAAATGTCTTTAAACGAAGTGCAGTAATTATGGGCTTGGGCTCCAGAGTAAGAAATCCTGGATGGGAATGTACACTAGCTATATGACCCTGGGCAAGGCCCCTATGTCTCAGAACCTCAGTTTGCTTGTGTGTGTCATAAGATGGTTGCAAGCATCTCTTGTTGAGAGGTTTCAAGCAAATGAGCTGTGTGCAAATGAGCTCTGTGATGCTGACTGATAGCCTCCATCCACTGATAAATCATTAAGCATGGTGCCTGGCACTGCATCAGTTTGACTGTGTGTGTGTGCACACTCAGACATGTCCGACTCTTAGCCACCTCATAGACTGTAGCCCACCAGGCTCCTCTGTCCATGGCATTCTCCAGGCAAGAATACTGGAGTGGGTTGCCATTTTCTACTCCAGAGGATCTTCCCGACCCAGGGATTAAACTGGTGTCTTTTAGCCTCCTGCATTGGCAGGTGGGTTCTTTACCACTAACACCACCCAGGAAGGCCATCGTTTGATTAGCGTGCTTTTATTTTATCAGGAAGGCTGCTGTCTTTGGTGATCAGGATGAGTTCTCTCGCTGGGGGTTCATAAATTTGTGTATCTGAGCACAAGTGTATATGTGCAGACCTATGAACTTCCTTCACAGTTAGGTCTCTCTCTCTCTCTTAAATTTTTATTTTATATTGAAGTATAGTTGATTAGGGCTTCCCAAGTGGCATAGTGGTGAAGAATCTGCCTGCCAATGCAGGAGACACAAGAAACACAGGTTCTATCCTGGGTCAGGAGGATCCCCTAGAAAATGTGAGGATCCCCTCACATTTTGTCCTGAAAATCTGATGCAGAGTCCAGCCTGTTAACTGCATGGAATCACAGATTAGAGGTGGGTAAGAGAGAAGGTGTCTCTTTGGGTGGGGATTTTAAAAGACCAACTTCCTGAGTCACAGTCTCTGCAACAAAGGAACCTCCTCATGCAGCCAAATGGACCCTCTCACATTTCTAAATGTGCTACGATGCCCCAGCCTTTAAAAATGCCATCTCCTCGTGGACCCTTTCCCCCCAGAACAACTCCTACTTTTCTTTCAGGAGTTTCATAGTCTTTGTTTGTTTTGCGTTCATGGCTAACAAGCCTCTCTGGAATGGTTCTTTTCAGAGGGTAATCTGAAGGTCGGTAGACCCGGCATCTCCTGCACTGGAGGGTGTGACCCCATAGGGCTGGTACCAATACATCACATTCGTCTCGGTACCCTGGGGTCTAGATTCAGGAACACTGTCTGGCCCGTAGCAGGCACACGACTTTAAGAAATGAACAAATGGTGAATCAATAGGGAGTTTGGTCCTTCTGAGTTAAGCCTAGGGATTTCACGAACCGAGGAATCCCTGTGCCAGCCCTCCAACTGTGTTACAAATAAAAACACCAGTGTGATGCGTCCAGCCATTTGCTGTCACCCCTGGTTCAGTGCGTCATGGGAGAGTCACTTCAGCTTGGCGCCTGAGCCCCGGCTGACAGAGGCATGTCATCGTTTGCTCCATTAAGAGGATCCCCCCTCCCCCAGTAATTACAGGGTAAATGACTGGTTAAATCCGAAGCCCTCACAGTATATCTCCCGACATGTACTTCATATTCCTTGGGCGGGTTATCGCGCTTTGGAGTGGTACATGTTTTATAGAGAATGGAGAGCTCTCCAATTAATAGTAATTGTGATCGAAGCGGTGATGCTCGTCTCCAGCCTCATTCCGCAAGAGGAGACTGGAAGGCCCACCTTAATTGCCACAAAGAGCTATGTCTATCCGTGGCAGTATATAAATAATAAATTAGAGGAAGGGAAAGCGCTGCAATTCTTATGGTCTTCGAGGAGGTACGGATATTTATGTAGTGCTGATTGCTAAAAAATCCTCTCCAAGTAATTATTAGTAAAAGCAGAATGTCTACATTTGTAAGGGAATTTTAATTAAGGGGAAGGTGACTCTCATTATGGAGAAGAAGTAGCATGTGGGGATTAAAATGCAGGTCCTGGACGGCAGCTGCTGGGCTCTGATTGGCCCTCCCTGCTGCCACTTGGACAAAGGTAGGAAACTCAGCTCCCCTGGGTTTAATTCCCCTAGTTTTTAAATCAAGGGAAATAAAGCAGTTATAAGTGCCCGAGTTCCACTGGATAAAAAGTCCCACGGTTGAAGGCTTCTGATCTCTCGGCAGGGATGGGGCATGCAGCCTCTCTTCTGAGCCTCCGTTTCTTCCTCTGTGACATGCGAATACCACCATTCGCACAGTGACTTTAGATGGAACACATGAGACCCAGTACCGGGAGGACATGGGGCCATTTCCTGTATAACATAGGCGTTAAGCAACATTGTAAGAACAGCTTCTATTGGCTCAATTGCCTAAAAGAAATGCAATGTAAATATTTTGGCTCTCATGATTCAAAAATAAGGAGGGCATTTCATGGTTCTTGACCCCCCAAGCTGCTCACCATCTACAATAGAATGAAGTTCTCCCAATTCCTGGTCATTCTTCATTTCCCCAGTGAGTATAGTGGTTCTTAAACTTTATTTGTTTTTGGTAGGAGCTAACATAGGCCATGCCTATAGTACAGGCCATTTTTCCTCTATAAAAAATTGCACATATTTTGCAGAATTCCAGATATCTCATGAAGCCCTGTGTTGGCCATCCATGTACCTTCAGGTGAGGACCCTTGGCCCACAGGGCTGGGCACTGGAGATTTACAGAGCTGAGTGCAGGAAATGAGAAGCAAATGACCCCGGGGGAGGAGCGGGTCCCTCTTGCCCTGCAGGAGAATAGGTTAATTTCAGACTTAGTCCAGCCCCTTCTGCACACACCAAAGAGGAAGCACTTATGTTCTAGACAGGCATCCTTCGACAGATAGGCGAGGATTCTCATTCAGCCTGTGGGAAACTCCGTTTAGCTTTGTCTCCCAACCGTCTCAACTTCATGTGGACACAGACGGTCAAGAAATAAAAACATTTAAAGGGTCTGACCCTTAAAAGGGAGGAACAAATTCAAACGGAAGAGGTAATGTACAAGGAAATAGACCTAACAGGAAATAGACAAGTTTAAATTTATCTAATATCTCTTGACTGATTCAGAGGGACAACATAATATTAATACAAAGACAACTCTGTTGTTAAAGATTTGAGTTCCCTGAAATACAATTTGCAGTTAGTTAAAGGACTGACTGGCAGAAACTGTACGTTTCAGGCCAGATAAATACACTAGAACAGGGGTTGGAAAACTTCCTCTTAAAGGACTGGAAAGTAAGTATATACTGTTCTTTGGGCCACAAAATCCCCATCACAACGATTCAGTTTTGCCATCATATTTTGAAAGCAGCCACAGGCAACAGATGAATGAAGGAGTGTGGCTGTTTTCCAACAAAATTTCACTTGTGAACACTGAAAGTAGAGTTTCATGTAATTTTCGTGTCACAAAATATTCTTCTTTTTATTTTTTATAACCACTTAAGAACCTTAAAGCCATTATTAGCTCATGAGTTGTACAAAAATGTGTGATGGGCTGGTTGCCTGAAGGCCATAGCCTGTTGACCTCCAACACAGAAAACGAGGTTGAGTGATTTTTTAAAATCAATTGGAAATGGACAGCGGGGCAGAAATTAGGAGCAAGAAAAGAAAAGCAGAAGATAAATTCAGCTAACTTTTTTTTTGCACTGAAGTTAAAAATGTGTACCACTCTATTTTAAAAATTCATTCATTTCTTTATTCATTCACACTACCCTGAATACCTGGAAAATGAAGAGAGAAATTAACATTTGATCAATCAGTGTTAACATGTTCATAAACATGTTATTTGTGTGCTGGACCTTCCTGCAGGGTGAGCGTGATCTCAGCTTTCAAGGTGAGGCATCTGGTATGGAACAGGGAAAGCTGGTCCAGTGAGCAGGGCTGCCTGCTGAGTCCAGGGGTGTCCGCTTCCAAAGCCCATTCACCTGCTACTTTACCATGTGAGGGTTTTAATGATTCTTGACCTGCTTTTGGGCCCAATACTTCATATTCTGAATGCCATTTATTATCTCATTATAGTTGCGAAAGTCAGCAGTTAAGAGGGAATTTCAATCCTGTCGAGCTGGTATATGGCAGAACCAGGAGGCATCATTAAGAACCTAAACTTACCCACCAACAAACCCACCAACCTTAGAAAGTTGGTACCTTAATGACACAGATGGTTTTTCCTTGCATAGAATGTAAGTTGCCAGGCTGTACAGAGGTGAGGGGCCCTTCTGTGAAAGTGGCGGCAGCTTGCAGGCTTGGGCAGCTCCTGTTTGCCAGCAACTGTGATGAGAGCATTGTGTGCGCATGGCGGCAAACACTACTTCAGTCCCAGTTTTGCAGAAAGGAGACCAAGGCACAGAGAGCCTGAGTAACTTGGGCTCTGGAATTACTTGTAGGTGCCCATGACCTTGTTCATCATCACATCTCTCCTTTAGAATGTACTGTTCACACAGGAAGCGTTTTCCTCTGACTTGCAGTTATATTCCTAGAATTTCGAACAGTGCTGCATGTATTGATGCTTCAAAAATATTTGTGAAATAACGGAATGAGGAAAGAAATGAATGAGTGAGTAGATGAGTGAGTGAATTTACCCGCTGCGCCACAGGGAATAGGCCCCAAAGCAGCGGTGGATGAATGTCCATATCTCATTAACAACCTTCAGCTCCTGCGAAGAAACGTCAACAGGCGTGTGAAGAATTCCTGACCATCAGAAATGAAGAGGATGGTGGTCATCTCTGGATTTATAATAAGCTCTGCGAAAATAGTATGATTTATGAAAACCCAGTATCCACCTTCATGGCCATATCTGAGCTGCAAAGCCAAGTATTGTGCCCACGATTAGACAGAGCAGTGGTGTTTTCTAAACCACATCATGTTTTCTTAATGCGTTCTAAGCAAAGCGACTCATCTAGGAAGCACTTCATAAATATTTGCTGTTAGGATTAGTACAGGGTGCGAGAGGTGGTTTGTTGGTATGGCCAGGCGGGAAGACTTAGGGAAAGTGGCTGCAGACGGTGGTGTCTGAGCTGGGCATTCAGAAAGGAGCGCAGGGAGGAAACAGGAAGGCAGGAGCGGGGCAGTGGGGAAGCGCTGGTGCTTCGAGCTGGTGGGCGGGTATACCAACAAGCACATGGAAGCAGCCAGGGAGTGTTCTAGTTTCTGAGACTTCGTCAGTCTATTCTTGTTGACAATGGGGTGTACCTACAGCATTTCTGTTGAACTTGTGCTGGAGCCAGAGGGGCCTGGAGACCTACAGAGCAGGCTGATGAAGTGCTCCTGGGAGTTGGCCTGGTGGTCACACAGGAAAGGTCAGTGATTCGGAAGCACTGAGATCGGAGGCCCCGGTGGGCACCGAAGCACCACTGCAGCGGAGATCCGCTGGGAGCCCCTGGGGTCCTGCCAGGCGCGGGGCTTCCTGCGGGCCGTCCACCCGCTCACGCTGTGGCTCACAGGCTGTGGTATGTGGAGGGGGCCTGGGGCCTGGCGGCTTTGGGCTGGTGTCTCCTCTAGGGGGGTTTCACCACCTCAATTAGCCTCTTGGACAGTGGTGTGCACACACACACACACACACACATACACACACACCCATACAGTTGCTCTACACACTTTCGCATGCTCCTGCCTACTCACACACGCGTACACACTCACATACACGACAGGCCCCAGAACACTCTTATGCACGTTCATATACTCACACACACACAGACTCAAGTAAACATAGCCACACAGGCACACACCACAAACAAAAAACTCAGAGAGACACTAACACTCAGTATACACACTCTCACATGTCACTCTTCCTTGCCCACACACCCTCATGCACATACACATTCACACATATACACTTTCACATGTGCACAAGCTCACAATCCACACACACATGACGCTCACCATGACATATACACACACGCACACACACACAACGTGCCCACACACTCATACGCAGGAATACGCACATGTGCACCTGCTCACACGCACAGACAGACGTGCACAATCACACATGCACTCACCCGTGTACATGCTCACCCAGATGCACTCACACACGCTTGGACACACGTTCTCCTGAACACAGCGTCAGTCTCAAGCCTCAGAATTCACTGTACAGTCCCAGAGGGGACTTGTAAGCCGTGCGCCATGAACACGACCCACGTGTCTCAGGAAGATGCCTGCTCGCGCGACTCCGCCAGGCTACCTGCCAGGTTCAGGTTGCCTCCCCTGCTAGAAAATTCTCGAAGAACCAGATTAGACAAATTCAGGGCAAAGCTAGCTAGGGCCAGGGGGAAGGGCCCTCTCTCCGCTCAATAACGTGGCCATTTGTGCAGCCGCCATTATTCCCCCGCCTTTGCATTATTCAGAAATCCATACGTTGTGTTTGCCTTTTGTGTCCTGTGTCCAACAAGCCTTGCTTTGTCACCATCACAAAGGCCAATCAACTCTGTGTGGCAAATAAGTTTCAGGGACTTCTGGGCATGATGACTAATTGTAACGCAGTCTATATCCTCGAGACCATAGCTGATATGAGAAGACAATGGCAGAGAGGGAGCCCATTGAGATGAGAGAGTCCCCTGGCTCCCCCCGCCCAGGGGCCGAGATGGGCAACAAGGCGGCTATTGATGACGGCCACCCCAGCTCAGACCCTTGCCGAGGGGGCGTGGGTGGCATGACCACATCGCTCGGCTCAAATGCTGCTTTTGTTTGCCCGGCAGTGAAAACTGGCACGTTAGAATTAGTTCTGTTTAGATTGCTCAGAAACTCAGTGAAGAAAATTTCTGAAAAAGAGAGAGAGAGGCCTTCCCAGCCCCCTCCCTGGCCCCAGGCGTGAACTCCGGCGGCTCCTCGGCCACAGGACCACGAAGTTGAGCTCAGCTATGATGGATGTTAGATATGGAGGAGGAAGCTGAGGGGTGCCCATCTACCTTCCTGTCACTGAAACTATCCCTTCCACCTGGCTCCCCTCCGCCCTGTCACTGGGGCACTTGCCCTCCTGTGATGACGGCGGCATCGTCTCTGCCCAAGTCTCTGATGCTTAGTTCCTGGAGGAGAGTGGTCCTTCCTCCAGAGGCAAATCGCACTTGTTTACTCATTTGACAGGTGTTTCCACATGCCTTCTGAATGCCAGGTACCCTAGGAAGAGGGCTGGGAGAGGCTGGCACAATCCTCACCCATATTCTCACTCTCTCTTTTTTTGAAAAATAATAGCCTTGATTTATTATTTTCTGATTTAAAAATGATTTCCATTTTGAAAAAAAAAAATTGAGTAGCCATTAAAATGGCTTTTTCTTTCTGTCACAAAATGTCACTGAACAACTAACTTTGGCATACAGTGTTCAGCCAGACGTGAACAGGAACAACCTGGGCCACCAGAAATTCTGAAAGCAAATCAATATGTTGGATTTTATTCATTCTGATGCTACTTCTGATTAAAGTGGGCCCCTGACGAAATAACTATTAGGACACTGCATATAATTTGCTGTTTTAGTTTTCTGTCCATTGTTACTCATTAGATTCCCTCCTCTCATTCATGGCGTGGAGGCTGGAATAGACCTCAGCTTCTTATCCTAGCCTACTTTCCGGCTGAAGGTCACGAAAGTTTTTATAAAAGGCAGTGGCTGCTGCATCTATAACTTACTTACAGGAAAAGCAAGTTTGTAACGGAGAAGTCTCCCCAACAAAACACCAAGACATTATCAAAACTCTACGTTTACATCCATTTTAAACAAACACCTTTAACAGCATTACTAATTGTTAAGCTGTGATTTTTTTTTTCTTTTTTACATTTTTAAGATCAGCCTAAATTGTCCCTCCTAAAGGACGTAATTTCCCTGCCCTGTTGGAGTGGACGTCCGGTTAGAAGAGGAAGAAGGCCCCTGCGGACAGAGGGCGACAGGTGTTGAGAGAGAGAGAGCGGGCGTGGGGACCAGGTGGGAGGAAGGACAGGGATGGGCGGTCCTCACAGAGCCCCGAAGGCCGCCTAGTAGACGTGACTATGAACTGGACCCCATGGCTGAGAAGCAGTCTGTGCAGAGAAGTCTCTGGGGGGCACGTTAGGAGGTGAGGAGGCTCTAGGCCTGGCTGTGCAAGGCTGCGGAGGAGGTGGCCCGGGCTGCAGCCTGCTGGTCTGGGGGCGGGGGGAGGAGCTGAGCTGAGGGGGAGTGGCCAACTCCGGGGAGGGGCAGACTCCCCCTCCGCAGGCTGACGGCTGATCCATAGCAGTCCCTAGGTCGGAATCCCACTTCCCTCATCCCCTACTTCCCATCTGCGCGCCCTGTGGACGAGTCGCTTAAACTCCCCGAGCTTTATTTCACTTGTTTCTAAAACGGGTAAGCAATGGTTCCCTTCGGACAGCGTTGATGACATCGTCCATAGACTAGCGCAGTGGCTGGCTTCTGTTCAGCATGAAGCCCAGACAGTGTCATCTGACGGTCGGAACTACGAATATTATTGTTAACAGTAAATGTGGTGATGATGTCGTCTGGATCAAATACTCCTCTCAAGCCAGGCAAAATACAGTCTAGAGTAGAAATCCACCGGGTTGGGGAGGCCTCTCTAAGTCCTCAGTGTTTACCAACCTCAGTCTCTAGCGCAGGGTATAAGGAGACGTCAAAAGATTAAGGGAGGTCACAGACTAACAAGACAAGTAGGTTACAATGTCCAAAAAAATTCAATAAAACGTGTTACCGGATGCTGGGGAACGCTGAGGGACGCACCGAGCCAGTCGGAAAGGGAACAGACTTGCTCGGGTGAGAGGCTTGGTTGGCATCACTGACTCAATGGGTGTGAGTCTGTGCAAGCTCCGGGAGATGGTGACAGGGAAGCCTGGTGTGCTGCAGTGCAGGCGATCGCAAGGACACGACTGAGCGGCTGAACAACGGCAGTGCTCACTGGGGCAGGTGACAGTTGCCAGCGCAGGCATGTCTAGTGGGAACGAATCTGGCCGAGAAGAGGGGAAACCAGGTGGGCTCCAGGCCCTGCCCGTCCAAAGGGAGGAAGACTCGGGTGCCCTTGGCGTTCCCATGAACTCCCTGGCAGAATGGTCAGCTAGAATATAAAGCGTGGAGATAGAGGAGATGAGGGCATGAGGCGGGCATGGGGGTAACCGGGAAGCCCCTCTGCAAAGCCAGAAGGCAGAGGAGAGAGGCTCTGAAGGCAGTGTCAGTCGCCCTCATCCAGCCCAGAGTTTGGTTATAACCTAATAAACTTCCCTCTTTGCTTAAGCTGTTGTAGCCCACCAGGCTCCTCCGTCCATGGGATTCTCCAGCAAGAGTACTGGAGTGGGTTGCCATGCCCTTCTCCAGAGGATCTTCCCAATCCAGGGATCAAACCTTGGTCTCCCACATTGCAGGCAGATTCTTTACGGTCTGAGCCACCAGGGAAGTTGTGGTATTAAGAGTCTGAAACTGGATTTTTCTCATTCCCACCTACGTGATCCTTACACAATGGCGGGATAAGTGGAAGGCTTTTCAGAGCAGAGCAACAGGCGCTGTCAACTCCGCTGTGACCCACTCAGGGCCACAGAGCCCTTGACTAGTGCTCCGAGGAGTCATCAGCCACCAGGTAAATCCAATTTTCAAAAATTAATTACACAGAATAACCTGTCAAATCGACGGGCATGGTGTTTGATTCTCTCTCTCTCTGGCATTTAAAAATTAGATCACGTAACTCTCTCCCAGCTTACTGCAATTTGTAACTGGCCTCCAGGGTCTCAAATCTTGCCCACTTAGCAACCTCCCCATGCCCTCTGCATCCCCCATTTGGCCAAATGAATTGAATCATGTGCAGAGCAAACCAGGCCCCTCTCCCTCTCCCGAGTGAGCTCAGGAGAAGGTGCAAATGGCTTCTTGTGGATTATGAGGCTCTCGATAATCTATGCCTTCCTTCTCTCCAGTCTCATCTTCATAAGGCTCTCCAGCCTCCATTCCCCAGGCCCACTCAGTCACTGAAATCACTTCCAGTTTCTAGAATGTGCTCTGCTGTCCTATCCAGACCCTTGAACGCTGTTAACCATGATGGAGCTTCAGCTGCAAAGCATGTCCTTCCCGCATCCTTTCTTTACCTCTGCCTGCCTCCAAGGTTTCTCCTTGGATGGCCCTTTCTCTAGGGCATTAGAATCAGGAAACTTTCCTCGGATGCTTCAAAAACCGTATCCTTCCCGTGCTATGTGGCAAAGATGCCAGATGACTTGTGTTCTCTTCTTGGGGTCACAGCTAGTCTAAATACCCCAGCTTCCTTAGCAGTTTGGTGGGTTGTGTGATGGACTTCTAGCCAGTGAAGGAAGTGGTCAGCATCAGTAACAAGCAGTAGACGGAATGTAGACCCTGTCATTGTCATCATCTGTTCCAGTAAGGCAGGATAGTCAACAAATAGGAAGTCAAAGAAAATCTCAGCTAACAACCTGTGCTGTAATGGGGGTTCCCCACCGACTCAGTGGGTCAAGAGGCCGCTTGCAGTGCAGGAGACACAGGAGACGTGTGTTTGATTCCTGAGTCAAGAAGATCCCCTGGAGGAGGAAGTGGCAACCCACTTCAGTATTCTCGCCTAGGAAATCCCATGGACAGAGGAGCCTGAGAGGCTACAGTCCAAAGGGTCGTAAAGAGTCGGACACAATTGAGCAACTAAGCACACAAAGGGAACGCAGCGTAGTGGATTCCATGTCAGGAGGTGTCAGAGATCAGGGGAAGCCTGTAGCTGGGGTGGCCGGAGAAACCTCAGCAAGACTACAAGAGAAGGAAGCGTGATGGGAGATCAGTGCCAGTCAGGGGGGAGCAAAGCACATTCACAGTAGGGCGAGTGAAGAACCCTGAGTTTTATTTTGATTGCAGCTGGACATCACTGCAGTAGTGTCTTGGGAAATCGGACCTGATTTAAACTTTTCAGATACTCTGGAAACAGTAGGGAGGGGTTGATAGAAGAAGCTATTGTGGGAGGGACTTGAGAGAGGATGGGAGCTTAAACCAGAATAAGAAGGGCAAGACGTTAAAAAAAAATTGGATTCCAGATGTGTTCTGGACATAGAACCATCACGGGGCGGGGGGGGGGGGGGGGGGGTAAAAAGAAAAATAGGAATTAAGAGTGACTTTTATGATTTGGGGTCTGGCCACAGAGTGGACATAGAAAAAATTGCCAGAAAAATGATTTGGAGTTGGGGAATTAAGAGTTCTGTTTTGGACACATCCTGTTAGAAATTCTTAGTAAATCTCCAAGTGAAGAAGTCAGGGTCACCCTGGTTGACTCCTGTGGGACTCAAAGTAGAAGACTGAGCTGGAGATATAAGTGAGAGAAGTGTCAGTGTTTATAGATGGTATTTGAAAGCTGCAGTGTTTTCAGAAGTGACAGGTCAGCTGTGTCAAATGCAGTTGAGTCATTGAGTAAAAGGAATTCAGATAACTGACCAAAGACCCTACCAAGATAGTACCTGAATAATGTCTGCTTAGGTGCATATGGAAAGAGTGGAGGGTGAGGAAGTGGATATGAGATGGATGTGAGATGGCTCTGGAGGAGTTTTAAACTTAAAAGGGATGAAGAAATTAGACTTCAGCTGAAGCGCACTGTGTAAGGTCTTTTTTTTTTTTTTCAATTGTATTTAAGATGGGCCATACATGAACGGATGAATAGGTCAGTTTTGATGCTTAGGAGAAGCCCAGAGCCAATTGCTTGGTGCTGCGTACACTCTGCAAACAGTACTCTGGCCTCGTGGGCGCCACACAGTGCATTGTTTGGCATTGGCTTATCAAAGACACAGTTCGTTTCTCAAAAGCCTTCATGGAAAAACAGCCATAAATTTTCCTTTCAGGACTGGGGCTATTTCCAGGTGTTTCCTGGATGATCCAGGTGGGTCTGTGAAAGTACTTCCCAGGGAGGCCTGGTACTTTCCTTGCCCAGCAGGCTAGGTTCTGAGAAATCCTGTTGCAGTTATCAGACATACAATTTGTATTGTCTCTGCAAATAGGTAGGAGTCCACAGAGAGAGCTTTCAGTAGAAAAACCAGACTTAATGTCAGTATTCTTCCCAACAGCCTGCCTTAATTTTTTCCCCATAATTTTTTTTCTCCTTCCTTAAAAAAGAAAAAAAAAAAAAAAAGAGGAAAAGAAATTTGAGGAAGAAAAACGTGCAAATGAAAAAAGCCTCTGTTTTTCAAATTAGCCCAAAGCAAGCAACATCAAATCAAGACCCCTCTACTGCAATCTATTATTTCGGTGCGCGTTTCACTCCCCGGCACCTGAATAATGTTCTTTGAAGGCTGCTTCATCAATAAAGCACTCTGGTGAAGTTTTGCAGGCCTAGAATAATGAATAACAATTAGAGGCATTTAAAAAGTAATATTTTTTCCTGCAATTTGGAAATTGATTTATGAATTTGGGGATCCTCCAACTTCATCAAATAAATGGTTTCTTCAATCGAGTTCTTTTGCCAGCTGAGAAAAGCCCCCTGAAGGCTGGCAAGCTTGTGGAACTTTCTTGCCAGTTTATTGATTTTGATAGAAAAGAAACTTGTGACATTTAACAAAATTTGACTATGTCCATGAAGAAAAACCAGAGTCATTTTCACCTAGGTAATTACTACATGGAAACCATTACTCAAGCAGTTTGGATTTCTCATCGCTTGATCCCAGTTTTCTCAAGAGGATTTGTCTAAGGAGCTTCAGAATGTTTTATAAATATGTCTCAAAAATTTGTGAAGGAAGATAGAGTCTATTCTGTCATCACTAGAAAGCAGTTGATGACTGACAAGTAGGTAATACATGATAGGTAGGTAGGTGTATCAATAGATAATAGATGGATAGGTGATACCACATTGAGAGAAAGCACCACGCCTCTAGACCTGTGACTCTTGCTTTCTGGCTGCGCTGAGCCTTTGCTCCTGTGGGCGGGCTCTCTCGAGCTGCGGTGCGTGGGCTCGTTGTGGGGCTTCCGTTGTTGCAGAGCACACGCTCTGGGCGTGCAGAGCCTAGTGGCTGCACGCGGCCTCAGCAGTTGTGGCGCCATTGTCCTGTGGCACGTGGCATCTTCCCAGACCAGGGGTCAAACCGAGACCCCTGCATTGGCAGGTGCATTGTTAACCGCTGGGTCACCAGGGAAGTCCCTGGAGCTATGATTCCTGGCATAAGAGAGAAAATTGACTTTGTCTCAAAGCTCTCCTCCTCCCTTTCCGTGCTTTTTGCACCAGCAGCAAGCTACTTCCTTTCACGGTCCACCTTTCTTGAATGTCGTCACGGCTCACGGCTGCATCACATGCCCTCCTACAAAGTGAAAGACGTTAAGAAGAATTAGAGATGCGTCCAGATCGGGCTTCTCATAGCTTTTCCTCCTCTGTCTGCTTAGACTTTCTTGATTCACTTTGACAAACTTGAATCATTTCATCACTATCCAACTCCCGTGATCCGTTAACTTAGAAGGATAGTTCAATCAACAAACCTTTACTGAGCTTTCACAGTGCTCCAAGAACTGACATGTGCTTTAAGGATACAGAAATAGACCTAAAAGGATTCTCAATCTAGACTCTAGAGCAACAGAGAGAAAATGAAATAACTGCAGTAATAGAAAAATAAATGTCTGCCTCTTTCCCTCTCATGACAACAGAGAATAGGTCCACTTGTAACAAAAACACAGAACATTTTTTTTTGGTACTTTGGTCTAGAGGTTGCCTCCCTGATATCATCCCCACATCATCCTTCTGAATTGACTTGACTCTATCAAATCAATGATGTTAAACCACAGAGTCCACCAGCATCTCAAGTGTGTTATGGAGCATAGCAGCTGCCAAGCAGCAAGTTGCAAGTCTGGGCTGATCCCTTGTACTTCGGTGGGTTGAGCTCTCTATAGTCTCTGTGCCTATTGGGCTCTGTGCGCCAGGGAAGGCCACAGGATTGATCTTTGTGCCATGGGCAAGCTTCTCACTAAAATAGTATTCAAGTGCTGAGGACTGTTTTATCACTGAGAGGCAAAATATTTTAACAACCAGAAGTCCATCCTGTTCCTTGCAATTCTCTACTTCTGGGTTCCTTGCCTAGGTTATTCTTGCAGAGGCAATATCTCAATTTTCAAGCTCCTGTTGAAGATTTCAGGTCTTTATTTTTACTTCCAGCCTCAATCTGCTTTATGACCTGGATATTGGGACACAGGCTCCCAACAACTCCTCTTGGATCGTCTACAAGCATTTGGAATGAACAAAGCTGAGGAAGCCACTTGTCTGACATCCAGCAGCTGGAGACCTGGGTCCCAGCTCTAGGCTGGGTGTTTACAACTGGGTGTATGCAATTGGGAAGTACCTGCATTGCTGATTTAATTAGTGTAGGGCGAGGCTGCCTGTGTGTTCCTTTCCATGTTTCCTAGGTGATTTTAATACTGTGGATCTCAGCCTTGTCTGTTTCAAATATCCCAGTGTGCAACCTGCGCCCCACTTTAATTAAATTGGAAACCCTGGGAGTGGAACCCGAGCACCAATATTTTTGAGAGCTCCCAAATGATTTCTCTGAGCAGTCCAAATGGAAACCAGTGCCCCAGCCCTGCTGGTTATTAGCCGTGTAATCTTAGTCAATAGCTTAACCTGACTAAGCCTCAGTCTACTAATCTGTTAATTGAGGATAATTATCATGCCTGTTTCAGAGAGTGTTATAAAGATTATGTGACATGATTTATGGGAAGAACTTCACAGTGTTTAGCACATAATAAATACTCGATAAATAAAACTATCACCATCTTAGTCAGCTCGGCTGTCATAACAAAATACCATGGACTGGATGGCTGAGACCACAGAATCCTATTTTCTCACAGTCCTGGGGGCTGGCAGTGCAAGATCCAGATTAGATTCTGGACAGGGCTCTCTTCCTGGCTTACAGACGGGCTCCTTGCTGTGTGTCCTCACATGGCAGAGTGCTCTCTCTCCCTTCCTTGTCCTCCAAGGCCACAGTCCCATCAAATTAAGACCCTACCCTTAGGACCTCATTTAACTTTGTCTCCCAAAGACCTCAGCTCCAGATAAGTCACACTGGGGGTTGAGGCTTCAACATATGAGCTTTGAAAGGGGATACCGTTCAGTCCATAGCAATCAAATTATCTATTTCCAAAACTTCACCGCTTGGGTGACTAAACGTCCAGATTTGCCCAGTGTGTTCCTGGTTTCAGTGCTTAAAATCCTTTATCCCAGGAAACCTCTGTTGCCCTGTACCCCATATCTAAGACAGAATCCATTGCTAGCCTGGAATTTTCTCTTGAATCTACTTTCTATCTCTGATGGGTCATCAAATCTAAGCAATTCTAACTTTAAAAAATAGGGGTTAGTTTTGCCTCCACAGTCCCACTGTACTCCTACCTCCGTTGGTTCTGCCCTCGTTATCTCCCACCCAGGGCGCTGCAGGACCCCTCCCCGCCCTTCACTCTAAACCAAACCCAAGCACAAGTCAGAATCCCCTGAGGTCTTGTTAAAGCAGAGATCACTGTCTCTCTTGTCTTCCCTGAGGTCTGATTGGGTCTGGAGCACTGAGAATTTGCACGTCTAACAGGTGATGCTGCTGCTTTTGGTTCCCCAACTTTTGGGTCCTGAACTGAGAGGCTGGGTGCTCTCTGCTCTGCCCATCCCCAGCCATTGGAGAGATGGAGCCCGCTGGAGGTTCCAGAAGCGTGTGGGTCAGGCAGCAGCAGCGTGCCCATCCAGGGCCCCTTTGTGGGTTGCAGAATTCCATGTCAGCAGGAAAGCCCTGGCACCAAACGAGCCTGTTATCAAGTGACCTGCTCAGCTGTGAACTCTGTTTATCCCATCCTCATTCCTGTTCCCAACAGTTACTCCTCACTTAAAATGCTGAGTCAGCTGCTCTTCACAAATGATTTAGGTTGGGACACCCCTGACTTGTGAATTGGACCGTGTCGTCATTCACCGTGCTCAAGACCTCAAGATGACCCAGACTCCTCACCAGCTCAAGGTAGAGTGGATGTCTCTGAACAACTGGGAAATTGCTTCTCCTGAAAAATCTTCATCAGGTCTAAATATATTTATTAACATATTCATTCAGTCAGGATAAATTGTACAGTCTCTGTACCCATTCACCCATCTTTTCTTTCATTTATTCAGGATTTGCGGTGCCTGCTGTGTACCAGGATCAGCCATGTAGCAGTAATGAGATCATTCAGAGATTCTTCCAAATCCCATGATGTTTAGAGTCTAGGGAAATAAGTTCCTTGATGTCTGAAACTTAAGCAGAAACTCAACTTCCCTGATTCTGGAATTCTCTCTTATGTAAAAAGCAAAACTTTTCCCCCCTCTGCTGTTTGGCCTCAGCATAAACAATCTGATCAACCCCTAGAGTTTCTATCAGCTGCCATGTTCTTAAGATATGGATACACATACTCCCCACATGCATGTATCTTCCATGTCTTATTAAGCACCACTTCTTTGGTGAACCTTCCATCAGCTTATTATATTAGATATTATTGTTACTTAATAAATTGTCTCTAGCCTTCTCAGCTTAAAATAGCACATATATCTCAAGGTTTCTCTGAAAGAAGAATCTGGGTGCAGCTTCACGGTGTCTCACGTGGCTGTAATCAAGGTGTCAGTTGAGGGTCTGTAGTCTAATCTGAAGACGCAGCTGGAAGAGGATTCATTCAAAACATCCTTGCTAGGTGTTGGCAGCATTCAGTGCCTCTGGGGCCATTGGACTGAAGACCTCAGTTCTCCTCTGAGTGGTGAGTGCTGGCTGCGCCCTGTTCCCTGTCCTGTGGCCTCTCCCACATGGCAGCTTGCTTCCCCAAGAAGGCAGTTAGAGAGAGTCAGCTAGCAAGATGGAAGTCACAACTTTTCTAATGAAATCCCAGGGTTGACATCTCATCACCTCCAGCCTGTTTTCTTCGTTTGAAACCGATCAGTAAGTCCAATCCACATTCAAGGCCGAGAAGTGTGAATACAAGGAGGCGGGGCTCCCAGTAGGAAGCCTGCCTGCCTCGTGCACAGCCGGTCCTTCCCTTGCATGCTCCTGTAGCACCCGTCCTCGACAGCGCTGGGCCCTGTGTGGCCATATGCCACGTGCCCAGTCATGTCCAACTCTTTGCAATCCCTTGGACTGTAGCCCACCAGGCTCCTCTGTCCATGGAATTTTCCAGGCAAGACTACTGGAGTGGGTTGCTGTTTCCTCTTCCAGGGGATCTTCCCCAGCCAGGGACTGAACATTTATCTTCTGTGTCTCCTCCATTGCAGGCAGATTCTTTACCTGCTGAGCCACTGGGAAAGCCCTGTGCTTTATAAGTCAATAGGACTAGGTGTTATACGTCAACCAGACTAAGTCATGATGTTTGGGCAAACACCAATCCAAGTGTCCCTGTGTGGGTTTATTTTCTATGAGATCAATATTTAAATCAGTAATAATTTAATAAAATAATTAACATAGGTGACCTTAATGCAATCAGTTGAAGACCTGAAGAAATCAAAGATTGAGGTCCCTCAAGGAAGAGAGATTCTTGCTTTCAGATGACTTTTGTATTCAAGCTGCATCAGCAACTCTTTCCTGGGTCTCCAGAGTATCAGCCTGCTCTGTAGATTTTGTACTTGTCAGCCCCACAATCTCAAGAGCTGAGCTCTTAAAGTAAATCTCAATCTTTCTCTCTCTCCCCCAAGATAGGTAGATCAATCGATCGATCCACACACACACATACACACACACACCATAAACACAACCCTACTGATTTTGTTCCTCTGGAGTAGCATGACTAATGAAGCCTCTAACCGTACTGAATCAGCTGTTTATTTATAGAATATTTGTTTTCCCCACACACCTCAGTGTTTCTTGAGCCTCTTTCTGTGTCTGTCTTGTTTCCTACCATATTTCCTGTGGCCATAGTGGACTTGAGGCTAAAAATGTAGTCAATGAATGTAGAATTCACATTATACACGTGTAGTCTTCAAGGTGCAGAAGGCGATGGCACCCCACTCCAGTGCTCTTGCCTGGGAAATCCCATGTACGGAGGAGCCTGGGAGGCTGCAGTCCATGGGGTCGCCAAGAGTCGAACACGACTGAGCGACTTCACTTTCACTTTTCACTTTCGTGCACTGGAGAAGGAAATGGCAAGCCACTCCAGTGTTCTTGCCTGGAGAATCCCAGGGACGGGAGCCTGGTGGGCAGCCGTCTCTGGGGTCGCACAGAGTCGGACACGACTGACGCGACTTAGCAGCCGCAGCAGTCTACAAGGTTCACTAAATCTTTGAAGTCTTAAGTGGCATTCATTTTGTACCAGTTAATTCCACTGGAAGTCACACTGTATTTTAGCCATGTATATACAGGTGTCGTTAGAGCCTTTTCAAATTCTAGGAGACAGGGAGTGAGCCTGCCTAGCCCCAGGAAGTTGCCTGTTGTGGGGCCCTACATGGGAAACCTTAAAAAAGAAGGGCTAGCTTTGCGGTTTAGAACTAAGATGGCGCCTGGTGGAAGAGATGAGGGCGCGGCCTAAGTTGTTTGTTACAACTTTTGATTGGCTCTCTTGATTTCCATGCACGTGGACAGCGTGTGCTCACCATAGACTCCTGTTACAATGAAGCGTATGACATCTTGCACCTTGGTGCAACTATGGTATATTAAGATTTAACCTTTAACCTGATTGGTGCAACTATGGCATATTACAATTTGACCTTTAACGTGATTGGTCCAACCCTCGCCAAACCCCCTTGCTTGTCTATATAAACCAAGAGTTTGTGGCGGTAAAGTGGAACTGCTTCCACGGAAGCCCTGTTGTGTCTGATTGTCTCTGGCTCGCCGAGGGGCTGGGTTGGCGGACAGCAGGCTCACCTCTCCTCGGGACCCTTCAGCATTGCTGAGGGAAGTTCCACTGCCTCTCTCTTTCTGCAGAGCGCAGCCTGTCGCCTCCGGGGAAAGCTGATACAAGTGAAAAGGCGAATCTGTTATATTAGATAGTAACCCGTTTCATCACTTCTTTGAAAACCCAAGGTTTGAGAGTAGATTCTCCTTGTAGTAACTGGCCTGGAAGCTTATTTCCAAGAGAGGAATATGAAGGTCAGTTATAGTTAACTTGGGGTGGAGCTTGGCAAGCGCTAGCTGATTGGCATGCTGGCTCCTGCGCTGTCCCGAGGAATCGGCAGACTGCAGGCTGCCAGGCTCTGCAGCCATAGCTCAGGACGGGCCTGGAGAATGCCACCGTCCAGGAGACGACTCTGTCTCAGCTGTCACTCCCTCGGAACCTGCTCCCCGACGAGGGCTCTTGCAGCACGGCGGGGCCAGAGACTGGAGTCCGAACGCCAGACCCACCTGTTAATACCTCCGCTGTCCTGTCACTGTGGCAGGCGTGCGATTTGCAGTGCTCAGGCCCACTGCGGGTTTTAAGGTGTGAAGCTGCGTGGCTGGGACGCAGAGTGACCTGTAAGGCAGGGTGATTAGTGGCTTACTTAGTGTGATAACATCAACTTGAGAGCACTTCCTAGGATCCATTCCCACTGATAAGAACGTATCAGTGCGTGTATTGATTGGAGACGTATCTGTACCATCTGTGGCTCTGGAAATGAATGGTTGGGCCTGTGTTTCCTCCAGAGTGAAATGCTAAGCGTTACTGAGCGGCTGGGTAGGAAGCCTGTTCTGATAACGTGTGTACCCCAGCCAGTACTGCAGTGTGGGACTGCTGGCCAAAAATGTGCAGGGAAAGCTCATCCCAGACTCAGAAAAGCTGCTCTCTTAGCCCAGAGCTCCATACTGTTCCCACAGTGGTAAGATTTCAAGGAAGAGTTCAAGGCCCACACCTTCAGCACAAAAAGGGCCTAAAGTGTGAACTCTTAGCCATGTGTATCTGGCCAAAAATCTGTTTATGGCCTGAGGATGTTTCTGGGACAGTCGTGGAAGCAGGAGGCCTCTGCCTGGAACCTTCTGTAAAGACAGCATCAGTGCCCCAGCAAACCGTCCATGAGCTGAGTACACGGGGGCCTTAGAACAGCTGGGTGGGTGCCCCGAGGAGGAGGCGAAGAGAATGGAGACTCACAAGTAATTGCGATGCTTGACTGAACTGGCTGTAACTGTCTGAACTGGCTGTTCAGACAGTTACAGCAGGGCTGCACGGGGCCCCATGAGCCCAGTGTGGACAGGACACGCTTTAGATACCCTAAACCACAAGTTGGAATTTCTGATACACGGTCAAAGTAGTGAGAGGTGGGGCAAAGTAAATACAAATCTTAACACTAATATGCTAAAAATGCATGTAAATCATTGGGAACTTACATCAGGGTCAGGGTTTGTGCTAACGACATCATGCATGTAGCGTGTGTCCACCCTGGCACCCTGCCGATCAAGTATTAGTTCATCTCCCCAGTTTAATAAGCTAACCCAGTCTTGAGATGCTTGAGAAAAATGTTAGGATTAAACACGTACTACGTGGTAAACTCCGGAGAAGGCAATCACACCCCACTCTAGTACTCTTGCCTGGAAAATCCTATGGACAGAGGAGCCTGGAAGGCTGCAGTCCATGGGGTCACTGAGGGTCGGACACGACTGAGTGGCTTCACTTTCACTTTTCACTTTCGTGCACTGGAGAAGGAAATGGCAACCCACTCCAGTGTTCTTGCCTGGAGAATCCCAGGGACGGGGGAGCCTGGTGGACTTCCGTCTATGGGGTCACACAGAGTCAGACATGACTGAAGCTCTATCACACCATCGAGCTATATAATGTTCTGGAGATGGGCAGCATTTTGTTTGTTGAGCTTCAACAGAAGTTCTTAGACATTATTTCTGTTAGAGCCTTACTCACTTTTTGTTTGAATATTCTAGGAATAGGAAGCTCAGTAATTCCTAGTAATTGAGCTCAGTAATTGAGCTCAGTAATTGAGCCAAGGTAAGGCAGCCATGAAATTAAAAGACGCTTACTCCTTGGAAGAAAAGTTATGACCAACCTAGATAGCATATTCGAAAGCAGAGACATTACTTTGCCAACTAAGGTCCATCTAGTCAAGGCTGTGGTTTTTCCAGTGGTCATGTATGGATGTGAGAGTTGGACTATGAAGAAGGCTGAGCGCCGAAGAATTGATGCTTTTGAACTGTGGTGTTGGAGAAGACTCGACAGTCCCTTGGACTGCAAGGAGATCCAACCAGTCCATTCTGAAGGAGATCAGCCCTGGGATTTCTTTGGAAGGAATGATGCTAAAGCTGAAACTCCAGTACTTTGGCCACCTCATGCGAAGAGTTGACTCATTGGAAAAGACCCTGATGCTAAGAGGGATTTGGGGGCAGGAGGAGAAGGGGACGACAGAGGATAAGATGGCTGGATGGCATCACTGACTCAATGGATGTGAATCTGAGTGAACTCCGGGAGTTGGTGATGGACAGGGAGGCCTGGCGTGCTGCGATTCATGGGATCGCAAAGAGTTGGACATGACTGAGCGACTGAACTGAACTGAACTGAACTGAACTGAAGGCTCAATTTACTGGGGAATGGAAGAAAATATTTTAAGTTCTTCTCCATGTTAATTTATATATATATATAAAATTTACATTTTCTTCTCACTTCTTTCCATCCTGTAGTTTCCATCAGAAATCTATGATGCTTTTTTAAAAAATGCAGATATGCATCCCTTTAGGAACTCAGATGTCTGTTTTGTGAAAAATTGTCCTGAAGGGATTCTGAAGCATAACCCTACTTAAGAACTTCTTTACACCAGTGGATTGGCAAACTATGATCAGCAAGCAAAATCTGGCTTCTTTTTCCTCTTTTTTTTTTTTTTTTGGTTGTTGAATCTGTTTTTGTAAATAAAGCTTTATTGGTCCATAGCCATGCCTGCTCACTGATGTCTTATCTATGGCTTTAAAGATATGATGGGCAGAACTGAGCAGTCCTGACAGAGAGTGACTGGCCCACAGAAACAAAAATATCTATTTGGCCCTTTCCAGAACAAGCTTGATGCCCTTTGTTATGAAACATGAATACCCATTAAAAAAAAAATCACCTGGAGAAATTGTTAAAAATGTTCAGTGAGCTGGGAAAAGAGATTTCAATGGCTTTGGCATAGCAGGTTCAAGACGCAAAGGCAGGAAAAGGCCTGGTACATTCATGAGACCGAAAGGCGTTCTGCGTTTCTGGAGCGAAGAGAGCAAGGGGAGGACGGAGGCCACGTCACACAGGATCTGGGAGGCTTTGGAAGATGTCTGGACTGTTTCCCATGTATTAGAACAGATGAAGGGCTTAAAGTAAGGGAAGTAATGTGAACCCAGTTATATTTTAAAAGGATTACACCAGCTGCGTGAAGTAGGGAGACTAGACTGGGGAGGGGCAGGAAAGGACACAGGATGGCCATGCAGACCTCTGTCACCCAGCTGAATAACAGTGGTGACTCGGCCTAGGCTGTCCCAAGCCGTATATCCTGATGAGAAGTTCAACTGCATTTGATGGAAAGAATGGCACACCGTGAACTCTGGGCAGCAAAGAAATCTTCATAGGAGGCATTGAGAGGTAGCTTAAAAGATGGCAGGAGACCCAAGAAAAGTTAAGTGGTCTCTCTCCACATTCTATTATAATTTAGGAAATGGTCTTTAAAAAAAACCACAGGGAATGGGCAATAATTCTTGGTAAAAATTCCTGAATTGATATTTCCTTTTCTTGCAAAATAACCACCATCATATCAGAGTTACACTTGTACACAATTCAGCATTTTTTTTTCCTCCAACAACCTTGAGTTTTTCTTTAGGAGTCTGCCATGTTGACTGTTTCATATTAATCCATCTCCAATAACAATTACAGATGGAATGTTTACTTTGCTCGATAACATTTATAGTTCTGGTTGGCTAATATTTGTTATTCTTTTTTTTTTTTCAAGCCTTGTTATTAGGAAATGCTTGCAGCGTTGAACTTTTGAGCATTTCATTTGATTCTGAAGCACGTTACGCTTAGTACTGTGGACCACAGGTGCTTACGTGTGACCAATGTTCGTACATACACACATGCAGGAAAAGAGAGTCTTTTCTGACAAAAGTAATAGGAGGACTAGTCTCCATTCAACACCAGCAAATACATTTTGTAACTGTGGTCACTGAACCTCTTGGGGGTTAGCTCTTTGTCTTGTGACATGGGGACATTCATGACCAAAGGGTTGAGGTTTGCTGTTCTCTCTTCTTCCCCACTGTCTGGGATCAGCTACCACCTCCAATGGTTTGATCCCGTATTCTAAACAGACGGCCAGGTAGGGTACATGAAGGTCTTGTGCAAAGGACATGTCATCCGTGACATAGTCTGAGCCCCATGAGTGATCAGTTTCAAGGGAGGCGAGAGATACCATGCAGGATACTTTACTGATGCGGCACATCAATAAAACTGGGGGGTGGGGAGTAAAGTCTCTATTCATGGCAGAGCACCAGAAGAGTAATCCGTACACGGAGGAGAAGTGACCGGGTGGGGACGATAGCTGAGGCTGTTCGCTGACCTGGCTGGGCTCTGGGGAGGGGGCACTCCCTGTTGAGCAGACCCCTGCATTGAAATGGGTGGAGGCCACTCAGAGCCCCTCTTGGCAGCCATGGTGAGAAAGGAAAAGAAGGTTGAGGAAGGCCACGCTGGAAGGTACTCATTCCCTATGAGAAAATGGTGACTGGAAATAGCTCTTGTCCTGGCCAAAGGACGCACCAGAAGACTCTGGCGAGTGTCATAGCTATGGCCAGGAAACATCTGGCTCCGTCAGGAAGCGGATGGGATTTGGACATAGGCGCATCTGTGGTGATAGTAGGGTGGGATCCAAGAATAGAAGAAATTTCAACTTTGGGGAGAAGAGATATAATTGAAAAAGTAAGAAGAGAAAAATATCTAATAACCCATGTTCTTCTCCATGCCCCCCGCCCCCCCTCAATTCTTAACAAAGTCTTATTTTTTAATCTTAGTTGGATAGGGTTTACATCGGGTATGTTAAGAACGCCGATTTAAAAGACTCAGGAGAACACATTTCCAGAGAGAAAGATTTAAGATAGAAGCCAACCAAAGTCTTTTTGGAAGAGATATCTCAAATTCAGTTTTTCTGCAAAACTATTATCAGGGCCCGCTTGGGAAATGGTAGATTAGATGCCTAATTAACACATGGCCCTGTGGTTATACTCGATGGCTACTCTCCAGTAGGAAAGCAAACATCTTCCAAATATTTTAAAGATTGCTGAGTCAGATAAGACTTTAAAAAAAGGATTAAACAACTCAGAGTCAGAGAAGCAAAATGGAAATTAACGATGAGGCGATTTGGATGCTTTCAAGTGCAGAGGAAGCAGCAAGATATCAAGGAGGCATCGGGGGCAATTTAATAAGTCAAGAGCCAGAAGCCCCGATCTGGGGAGGTTTGCATCTCCCACTAATTTGATTCACCCCTGACTGCACATCTCACTATCTTACTCCACCCTCACCCACCCCCAAACCCCCCCACCTGTATTAGTGTTAGGCCTCAGGGCTAAGGAACGGAGTCGGGAAGAAATAAAGTGAAGAAAGGGTCTGAGAAATCAATAAAAGGAAGGCTTCACAGGTGGTAACAGCAGCATCTCAGAAGCTTACATCTTTCGTAAGCTTCAGTTGTGAATTTTGCTCAAGCTTGGGGGCAGAATCGTCCAAAACAACAACTAGTACATGGAAACAACCCCAGGCTGCTAGTGGAGACGTGGGAGAGAACTTCATGGGAATGAAGTCGACCCAACGGGACTCTGCCATTGGAGGTGAAAAGGAGAGAAAGTTGAGACAGGAACCTTTTCAAATCTGAACTCGGGATCCAGTGAGGACAGGTTCTAGCACTTTCCTGGAAGCTAGCATGTCTCTGGATCAGTATCTCCCAGAGTTGGACCTGGGTGTTTTGTTTTGGAGGCGATGGACCGTGTCATAGGTGAAAGTAAAATCCAGCCAGGACTGAGAACTCCTTTTTAAGTCATGAAGTCCTTGGTGAGAGGGCCTCTCTGGTTTTAATCTGAATCCTGCTAACTCAATTTAGTGCTCAGTAACTACTGGTTGACCTGAGTACCCCCTGTAGAGCCTTGCACACAGCTCAGCAGAAACTTGACTGTGGCCATCTATGGGAGGGACGCAAAGGGACAGGCCCTGTCCTCACCTTCTGTGGGCCTTTCATCAACTGGAGATGACACGCCCGCCTGGGAAGACTCTCCTGAGACAGCAGACTTAGCTTGGGTCAGATAGCAACAGTTCTCTTAGCCCTTTTCTTTCTCAGTGTCCCTCAGTTTGGGTCTGCTGAAAAAAGCCAATGTGTCTCCTGGTGCAGAATCAGCTTGATTTGTGTGGGAAAAGCCAAACGTAAGGGCCTCGGGCGAGGTCCACATCGCCACATCAGACCCATCTGTCCCTCTTCACCAAGGCTGCATCCTGTGGGTACCACGGCCCGGGGCCTGGGAGGATGCTCGGGGGCCGGGTGCCAAAGAGGCCAATAATTCTGTCAAGGGGTGGAGGAGATACAATGGGGCCCGAGGGCCCGGAGCCAGCAGCAGGCCTCGCTCGGCACAGGGGCAGCCCGCCATCTGCGCTGGCCCCGCTGGTTCTCCTGCTTCTCCTCACCAAGCCACGGGGTCTCTCGTGTCTCTGGGTTTCGCCAGTCTGTTCTTTGTTTTGTGAAGTGGACACAGGAAGACTGGGTACTCCGGGAACGGTTTGCACTGACCGGTCTGTCTGGGCATTAACGTCTGAGCCAGCCCCGCCGGTTGGCACCCATCCAATCAGGGCTCTTTGGGAGGCAGGGTGGCGAGTGGCGAAGCCCTCAGGCTTTGAAATTGGGCTGACCCGGTCACCACTTCCGTCCCTCCCCTGCTGGGTGGAGGGTCTAGGCGTGCCCGGTCCTGACCAGCTCCGGGAGCTGGTGCCGAGACACATCTCCCTGCTCCAAAGTTGAGCCCCATGTCCCTGGGCTCTCCTTCCTCCTAAGGAGGCACTGAGGTTTCACACCAGCTTTGACTCCTGCCTCCTGCCCTTCCTTGCTTGCTGAGTGACCTTAGGGGGAAAAAAAAATCCCTTCATCTCTAGAGTCTAAAATTTCCTCAAAGGGAACTAATATTACCTGTTGGCGGATTAAACTAGGTTCAGTTAGTGAAGCATCTAGCAGGGTTTCTTTCCCAAGGTGAGCTTTTAGTACACGCTAGCTATCATCCTTTTTCTCTTAGCCGGGGCCTCCTTACAGCCAGTATACACACACCTTGATCGCTTTGTTCAGGGCTTTGATCGGAAACTTTTTTTTGACTGAGGCCTTCCAGGATCGGTTATAAAGCACTGAATTTCAGCCTCGCCCCTGCTTTACCCCCATTCTTTCTTCTGGCTCATTTCCCTCTACTTTTCACAATCTTTGACTACTCTTTCGATTTATCTGTGTATCTATTTATGCATTTTGGCCATCTGATGCAAAGAGCTGACTCACTGGAAAAGACCCTGGTGCTGGGAAAGATTCAAGGCAGGAGGAGAAGGGGATGACAGAGGACGAGACGGTTGGATGGCATCACCGACTCCCTGGACATGGGCTTAAGCAAGCTCTGGGAGACAGTGAAGGACAAGACGCCTTGGGGGTCGCAAAGAGTCAGACACGACTGAGTGACTGAACAACGATCTGTCTATGCATATATCCATCCACCTATCCATCCATCCATCAGTCCATACATCCATCTTACTGTCCAGCCATTCTTCCATCCATCATCCATCTAGCTGGCTAGCTAGTTATATCTATCTTGTCTGTATCCTCCTTCTAAAACATAAGAGCAAACATGTCAGGCATTTTCATCTATTTTTTTAAACTGCTGTAGCCACAGAATCTAGCTAGGTGCCTGGCACTTAGCAGAGACGCAATAAATATTGATAGCTTAATGAATATTACTATTGTTGTTATTATTCTTCAGGCTGGCACTCTGTGATAGCATCAGAAGACTTAGCTCACAGTCACTGATCTGAAAGCTAGCTGTGATAAGAATGAGGTACCATCGGATCCACCTTCTGGGTGGAAGCACACAGGCACTCATTCTTCCAGCTGCTGGGAGTGTTATCGCTTTGAGAGTTGCCCTGGGCCTTGTTAAAAGTCATGACTTTTTCCTAAAGGCAGCTCATATCAAATGACTTATAGACGCACTTGTATAAAGGGCTGACCCACTTGCCCTGGTTCAGGACAAGTCTCAAGGGCAGTCCCAGATCGCTGAGAGGCTGGCTGAAGCCTCCCTTACGACTGCATGCCAGCCCAGCTTCTCCCTCTGCACAGCCTTGCGTGTGTTCCCTCCCATGCAAGTGTTGATCCTGAGAGTTTTCCCCTGATTAAGTTTCTGCTTTTGTAAACCGTCCTCTCAGAATCTGCTCCCCACTGACCTGAGACGGTAACCTGTTATTTACGATTTATGAAAACTTAGATTCTTTGCGTGTGCAAATGCCCAAAATTCACGTTACACAGAGGATCATAAGCTCATCATAGGCTTTCTCAACCGCAGTGCTTCTTTCCAGTGTAATACATGTGGTGCCCTACGACTTGTTTCACCTGAGATGAGATTATTTTGTTCACCCAGTGAATAGAGGCTGTGCCCCCAGCACCATGCTAGGCTTGCTAACTGGAGAAGTTAGATCTGTTTCTAGGTGTTCCACTATGGTCCACCTTTTTCTGTGACTGGAGGGTTATATTCCATTCTCTTCATAATACTGGAAGTGGCACTCATTAGCTGTGATCCCAGGATGGGGCATAATCGTCTATTCCATTTGGCTCCCTGGACCACCTTCTTCAGCTCAGCTCAGGAGTGTGACTCTGTCTAAATGCAGACACATATGCCATCAAATCTAAAAATAAGTTGGGTTATTCTAGGCATCTTTTTCTTCTTCTCTTTGTTTGTCTAATGTATCCTTGAGATTTGTCCAAGTTCATTCATTCAGGTCTCCTACATTCTTCTGTGAGACTCAATAGTAAAGCTGCCTAGTTTTTTTATTATTATTTATAACCTACACATAGTAATAAATAATTTATTTTATGAATAATAAATAAATAATAATTTAATTATTTAACAAATATGTATCAAGTGCTTCTAAAGCCAATGTACCTTTTGAACTCCAGAGAAGACCAATGGCATCTATAGTACCCATTTAAACATACTATAGTACAGCCCTAAATAAAATATTTTCCTTCCCTACTGCCTTGGTTCCTAGAAGAAATGCTTCTCTAAAGACATCAATAACCACTCGGTGTTCAGAAATTCCCATTCATCTCAGTAGACTCCTCTGCTGTCTGTCCGGTGGGTAAGGTCTTCTTTCTTTGTGTTGCCGTGAACTCTTGGTGATAGTGGTCTTCCGCGGTGGCTCAGAGGTAAAGACTCTGCCTGCAATGCAAAAGACACAGGAGATGCAGGTTCAGTCCCTGGGTCGGGAGGGTCCCCTGGAGGAGGCATGGCAACCCACTCCAGTATCGTTGCTTGGAGAATCCCATGGACAGAGGAGCCTGGCAGGCAAAGAGTCAGACACGACTGAAGTGACTGAGCTTGCACGCACGCTTGATCCTATTATAACCGTTGGAAAGGGCTTAGCAGTCTAGGTCCTCATTCCCCCAGTTCCACTCCTACCATTGTCCTCTGCGCACATCCCTGCTTGGAACAGCTTCGCGCCGACTGATGCTCCCACCTTCCCAAGTGGTAACAGATAAGCTTATTTGGTAGAGACGATAAGATAGGAAGAATGGAGATTCAGAGTCAAGCTTTTGAAATCTGTGTTTGAAATCTCCTCTTGTGTTGACTAGACATGATGCCTTGGGCAAAATATTCAATACAAACATCATATGAGCTTTGTTTGGCTTCTCCTGATTTGCAGCATGAGTCTCAGGGCCAGAATTAGGGCCCTGAGGATTAGGGTGAGGCAAATGAGGCATTTGCTGCAGGTGCAAAACTTAAGGGAGCATTAAAAAAGCTGTGATCAATGTAAATAACATGTAAATGCAATATTTAATGAAATTTAAAGGTAACACACAAAAAATCCATGATGAGAAAAATATTAAAATTTAAATAAAGACAGGACCTGACAGGACCAGGATTAGGATAAGGCAAGAGAGCCTGAGTTATGCAAATATAAGGTGCCTCCTTAAATTTTAACCCTGAAGCTAATACTTCTCTCAGTCATTCCAACACAGGGCCCTAACTGGCCTAATACCATTCCTTGATAGACCTGTTATGAAAGGACATCTTGATAATCAAGGTAAAGAATCTTACACAGCATCTCATACCCACTGAAGACTCTTCTCCCCCATTCTCCTCATCTTTGACCCCCCGCCCCCGCATCTGCCTCCCCCAGATGATGCAAGGTGGGTTGAGCCCTCCACTCACTGAGGACTTAACAGTGCTGTGTTCAACTTATCAACCCACCTAAGCCCCAGAACATTCATCCAGCCAACAGTTAGATGCCTCTAAGTGCTTTTCTTGCATATGGATCTCTCTCCTTCTCTCTTAATACAATGCTGGCAGTCAATTTATTTACTCTCTGCAACAAAACCGCTGCAGTCCTAGGCTGGGACTGTCTCTGGCTCCACGAGACTTACCCAGACATTGTCTAGATCTATGACTTGAAACCCTTCCCATCAGCCTCCCTCCCTTGCACCAACCGAGGCATCCTGCACACTCATCACCTCCAATCCCATGCCAGGTTCTTGCTTTATGCGCACAATTTCAGATCCATTGGCCATTTGGGCAAGAAGCCTAATACAAGCTCTTAAGTATCTTCTTGGCACCACTTCCCTACCTGGTGCTGTTTCCAACCTCCTCCTCCCCCACTGCATTCTCCAGACCCACTGACATAAAAGATGAGGGTTTTCTAAGCTTTCAACAGTCTGGTAGTCTTTTTGTGTTCCTTTATCATCACACAGCACTCCCAGACCCACCGATTCCTTCCTGCAGCCTCTGACCTTCCAATGTGTGCTGATCTCAACGTGGGGCACAAGGAAGCCACACCATCTTCTTAATAAGCTTATCTAACCATGTCAATCCCACCTTACAATGCTCCAGAGTCTTCCTTTGCTGGACAAGAGAGAGTCGGTTAGAGTTACCAAAATCCCAGTGCCTTAACCCAGCAGCGGTTCACTTATTGCTCATGCAAAGCCCTCTGTGGGTCTAAGCTACTGTTGAGGATAACTTTCCTCCAGTGTTTGTGGCCATGCCTTCCAACCAAGAGCTCCTTGGATTTTTAAGGAGGAGAGGGAGAGAGGGGATTCAAGCCCACCTGTTGTTAATTTTACCTTAGGAATGACAGCTCTCACGTCTGCCCATAGGCTACTGCCCAGAGCTGGTCACAGGGTTGCCCTTTGAGGCGGACGCAGAAACGAGTGTGAGTGGTTAGAATGAGTGACTGCCACTTTCTTTGCCACACTCTCCATCATCAGAATCAAAACAAAATTCCCCTGGCTTTCATCTGGTTATCTCCCTACTGACTTATCTCTCACCAGTTTCTACCTTCTGTTGTGAAATGCTGGTAATTCCCTAGGTACATCATGAGCTAGCATGCATCTATGCCTTCACCCGGATCTTCCTTCTCGATGGATGCCGAGTCCCTCCTCGTCCACTTGACAACCTCCTATGATTCTTGAAAGTCCCAGTCTCTCAGAGGGCTCTCTTCTAGGGGTGATGGACTTTAACGACGTGAAGGAGATCTTGTTATTTTCATGCAGGGACTCCACTGCTATTCCTCATATCCCACAGGTGGTGTTGGAGCCCAAAGTCTTCCCCATCATTAGTTTTAAGCCATACTTCACAGTGACCTTAATAAAAATTTAAAGACCATATAACATACATTATCCTGTAGGTGTGTTAATTAGTCTTATATATGACATCATCTCTGCTCCTGGGATTTTTTATGGCTGTCATATATCTCAAAGGAAAGACTTAGCCATTCTCGACATAACTACATAAAATTCTGTTTCGTTTGCCAGGCATGACAAAGGAAATATATCTTCTGAAGCATCACTATGTATTTTGAATAGCACAATAATTAGAGAACAATATTTGGAGAATATTATCTCTCTCAAATAAATATATAAACTTTCAATTATTAATTTTCATAATTAAAACTGATATGTCATCATTTTCAATGATGCTCTAGTGGGTCATTTTAAAACATTTTTAATATTTTGAAGAATCGCTAAAATCTATGTGTAAGTACAACTTCAAACATACCTATAATGTTGTCAGTTTTTGCCTTTAACTCACCATGCCAGTCCTCTGAAAAAGCCTGCCAGTCTTCCTGACGTTCCTTTGGTGTATAGATTTAAGAAATATAGCGGAATCTTTCCAGCTTCTCTTAGCATCTAGCAGTTTATGACAGCAGCCCTTACTCTTCAAACCTGGACTGAATTGTCTTGAAAGGAAGGCAATACAGTGGATTGGAAATTTAGAATATTTTTTGAAAAATCAGTCAAGCATTATTTCCAATAGTCTCAGTAGTGCCTTTAGAAATGTGTGCATTTAACAACCATAGATTAAGTGTGTACTATGTCCAAAAAATAGGGTCAAGTAAAATTAAAAATGTATCATATTTTTCATCTGGTTCATATCAGTTTGATTGGTTTTTCTGTTTCCATTGTAAATTCCTCAAGGCAAGGAAAGAACTGTCTCTATCCTGTTGGTGTGAACCTTCTTGTAGCACCTTGAGTGTGTTCGCCGTCATGATTTCCCGAAGGCATGCAGATAATTTAACCAACAGAATAAATGGAGTTCTTCTACTTTCCATTGAGAATTTTAACATATGGTCTTCATTATCCCAAGAGGTGATACAAACAGAATGCATAATTATATTCAAAAGAGTTTGCAGGAATGTATGGAAGTCAGAGAATGTCATATATTACCCTTAGGGGTCACAGAAGTGATAGGGAGGACGGGTCGGTGGTGTCTTTGTTTGAATTCCTATTAAGCTGCAAGTTCCTTGATGGCAAAGAACCTGACGATTGGCATGAGTTTATTGATCTTGAAAATATTTATGGAGTGCCCACTATGTGTCCAACACTGACCTAAGTAAATAAATTCTTAATTACCATTTCTACTTCCTATAATTTATTCAAAGGAGTTGGAGTTATTTTTCTAGCGATGCTGACTACCTTGGCACGCTTTCATCTTCTCCTACCTGTGCCGTCAGTGGCACAAGACTGCAAGGAGCTAGCGGCCTGGGGTGGGGATTCTGATCCTGATCCTGCCCAGGAATCAGAAATCAGGCCGGCAGCCCCAACAGGAAATGACCCTCACAAGTAGCACCCTGTTTCAACCCATCAGATCCCCCATCCACAAATATTATCTGGAGTACATCTCTAGCAAACAGACATTGTTGACTGACCCAGTGAAAACGCGTGAGCAGGTGTCAGGGTGACCTAACGTCTCCATGACAACCCCATCCAGTATGTAAGACTTGTTCATAATATAATGCCTTTGTGGTAAGATAAAGAGGCATACAAAGGTGTTTGGTTTTTTTTTAAGAGTACGGGCCGCCACTGGGCACAGAATGCTAGAAAGGGGGCTTGTTAAAATTGGTTTTGAAGTTCTAAAGAAATACACTTATCTAGGCCATGCAACTATGCTGGGGGTGAGATTTTAGTGTACTTCTGTTGGATGGGAGTGGGGGGTGGGAGGGGTGGGAATGCCAAGCAGTGGAAACAAAGTGTTAGAACTTGCTAATGAATTAAACCCTATCAGTTAATGGAAGAAAAGGTTTAGATTTGAGGACTAGTAAAGAAGCCCCAAAAGGTAAAAGCCCACGGTAATTAGTTTGAACAGTTTTTGTTGTTTGCGTTTTAGGTATCTGATCAATAAAGCAACATTAATAATTAAAGATCAGGATAAATATACCAATTCCAGATTAGAGCTTTGAGCTTTAAATTGCTTGTGCCAAAGGCTTTTTTTTTTTTAATAGACTCTAATCTTTCCAGATGTACTGAAGGGCTATAATGTGACTTCTTAAGCTGTGGATTTGGTGAGAAATATGAGGTTCTTCTAGATGAGGGCTGTGGAAAGGTCCCAGAGCAGGCCTCCAGGGTCAGGGTGGGAGGCCAGGGGGGTCTGTGGCAGGAAGGGACATTTAAAAGAATGCCTCATTTAAAGGAGCTGTTTCTCTCCTTTGCTCTCCTTCAGATTCAGCTTAGTGGCTTGTAGAACAATGGGGAGAAATAGAACTTTCTATTCATGAGCGGCTAGCTGGAATTCTGTCTTGAGAAGTCAAAGTTTAGAAAAGGAAGAAGGAAAGACCTGATTAAGAATTGCCTAGAAAGTGCTTCTAGGGTTTAGATTCCTCAGGGTATTGGATGGACACAGGTGATGCAATGGAAAGGCAAATCCGACCAAGGACAGGTTATGACCCGCCAGGAGGGAATTAGGCAGTGGTGCTTGACTTTAGGATAGGGTGATGACTTTCCTCAAGGCTGGGTAACGGAGAATCGGAGACTAAAGGCGCTTTTCACAAGTCGTCTTCATCCGAGGAGCTGTGTACGGATGTCATTCACCCAGCAGCCGTGTCCCGGGAGGGAAAGGCGGCAGTCACTCCATGAAGTCGGGTCGCTCAGGAACAGGCTCTGTCATGAAGAGCCAGCCCCGTCTGAATCCACATTTCCTGTGAAGGCTTCTGGATGGACTTCCTGAGGCGCTCTTCCCATCGGGAAGGAAGTTGACTGTGTCCACACTGGCCTGGCCTCAGGCCAGGAACATCTCACACTTAACAATAAAAGACACACCCTCGTCCACCGCTACTTCATGTCCTTCCCATTCTTTCTGGCTCTCATTTCAGTGTTTAGCTCTCCCATTGCCCAGCTGTGCTTTTTTTTTTTTTTTTAAATAAACTAAGTTTTAAATTTAAAAGTTATTTTTTAAAGATATTCATTGCTATTGATGTGTAGTTGATTTACAATGTTAGTTTCAGGTATATCACACAGGGATTCGATACTTTTATAGATCACACTCGGCTGAAAGTCATGACAAGATGATGACTGTATTTCTCTGTGCTGTACAAGGTGTCCTTGTCGTTTATGTATTTTACACATTATAGTTTGTATCTCTTAGTCTCATACCCCAAGACTACCCTTCCCCCTTTCCCTCTCCCCACTGGCAACAATCAGTTTGGTTCTGTCTGCTTATACACATTCATTTTTAAAAATTTTTTAGATTCCACATGTAAGTGATAACATGGAGTATTTGTGTTTGTCTGACTTATTTCACTAAGCATGATACCCTCTGGATTCATCCATGGTGTTGTAATGGTAGGATTTCATTCTTTTTATGGCAGGGTAATATTCCATTACGTATATACATATATGTATACATATGTATGTATGGGTAGAGAGATAGACGCCACGTCTTCTTTATCCATTTATCTGTTGATGGACGCTTAGGTCGGCTGTTGTAAATAACCCTGCTGTCAACAATGGGGTGCATGTTATCTTTTTGAATTAGTGTTTTTGGTCTCTTCAGATATGTACACCCAGCAGAGGAATTTCTGGATCCTATGGTAGTTCTATTTTTACTTTTTAAGAACCTCCATATGACTTTCCATAGTGGCTGCACCAGTTTCCTTTCGAACCATCAGTGTAGGAGGGTTCCTGTTATCCCACATGCACACCAACACTCGTTATTTGTAAACTTTCTGGTAATAGCCATTATGACAGGAGTGAGGTGATACCTTTTGTGGTTTTGATTACATTTCTCTGATGATTAGTGATGCTGAGCATTTTTTTCGTGTGCCTGTTGTCTTCTATTATATATATATATATATATATATATATATATATATATATATATATTCTTTGGGAAAAAAATGCCTCTTCACATCTTCTGCCCATATCTTAATTGGGTGATTTGTTTGATACTGAGTTATATGAGCTGTTTGTACATTTGGGGCATTAACCCCTTTTTAGTCATATCATTTGTAAATATTTCCTCTGACTCAGTTGGTTTTCTTGTAGTTTTGTTGATGGCTTTCTTTGCTGTGTGAAAGTTTTTAAGTTTAACTAGGTCCCATTTGTTTAATTTTGCCTATGTTTCTTTTGATTTAGGAGACAGACCTGGAGAGCTGTCACTGGTTTGTGTCAGGGAGCGCTCCCCACGTGCTGTCTGATGCCCTGTTTCCCATGCCCACTGCTCTGTTCACGTCTTAGTCACTCAGAGATTTCTCTGCAAGCCCAGTGCCTTTATTTCCCTCTTTCTCCTCTTTCATCCCCTCTAAGTTAACGGTCCACAATTTTGCTATGATGTCTGTGCTCTTGGTTTTTTCTCATTATGTACTCCACTAAATTTGACCACTGCTAGGAACATTGTTGTGGTTTTCTTGTATGGATTAATGGAATCTCCAAGTTGAAAATAATTTGGAGATTGTGTGCACATGTGTTTCCTAAAGACCATTTAATCACAAGTTTCTTACCTGTCCCCAGCATCTTGTAAAAATGTTCTGTTTTTCTGTAGGGAGTGATACATACTAATATCCCCTCTTGGAGACAGAGTGCTTACAATTTGTGTGACATGTTTCACTTAGTTTAATTTAATGTTTCCCACACTTCCTTGACCAACAAATCATTTTTTAAATTTTTCTCTATAAGAATAAAATATCATATGAATATGATATGAAATCATATGAACATGGGGGATATCATATGAAAGGGGGGCTTGCTGACTTAACCTAACCTCTTCATTCTTTCTACAGCGTTCCTGGTGGATCATTGTCCATTGCCATTTTGATGCCTCAGGTGATGCAGAGCTCACTACGTCTCACTCAAGACAGGATAATTCCATTGCCAAAAATAACCCCTAGCATCCTTTCACCGATGTTGCCACTTTCGATTTTAATCGTGTTGCCTACTGTAGATACAGTTTCAGGAGAGTGCTTATGTCTTTCTTCAACCTTTAGCTCCTTTAATTGTTCTCTTTCATATCATGTCCTATCTTCCCTTTTCTGAGTGTGATCCCCTCTTTTTCCTGAAACCCATTTAGGAACGTTTTTCTACACATTCTCCAGCATGTTGAAACACTCCTGAAAATGTAAAAGGCAGGCAGAGTTCTTGATCAACGCCTATTTCTGGAATTTCTCGAGTTCAAACACAAGGATTTGTTCATGTCAGTCACATTTTCAGACCTTGGGAAATTAATTTCAACCGTATTCATTGATCAGCAAAGGGAGCTTTTCTTCCTGTATATGTCACACACTCTAATTTTTCTTGCAGAGAAATCCAAGCCCATCTTTTAAAAAAATATATGTTTCGGACTGCTAGTAGGTCTAATTAAATTACAGTATCATCTACCCTACATACCTGGTTCAATAATTGGTTTAATAATACATCATGTTTATTTTTCCCTCCAACCTTTATACAATTTGCTGTTAGGAAAATCATCCATTACTACTCTTTTTTTTACTGCATAGGAGGAACCCAGCTTCCCCTTATAAAAATCTCTCATGTAAGAGTTCATTCTAGGAGCATCTACATTTATAAACAGATTCCCACTCCACAGGTATTTAATTCACCCATACAGTTCCCCCTCTTTGCTCAGTCCTATTTTTTGGAGCTGAACTGACCCTGAGATTTTCAGTTCTGAAAGTATCATGTGTTACACCCTGCTTGTGATAATTATACTGACATATTGATTAAATGTTATCATGGGCAAGAAACACTTGGCTGAGTGTTTGACATATGCTGCTTTATTTTCTCATGCTAACAACTCTAAAAGGAAAATATCAGTTCCCTCATTTGAAAGATAAGAAAAATGAGGATTATCAGGCTATGTAAACTTGTACATAAAGTGAAAGTGAAGAAAGTGAAAGTCACTCAGTCATGTCCGACTCTTTGCAACCCCATGGACTAGTACTGGAGGGGGTAGCTTTTCCCTTCTCCAGGGGATCTTCCCAACCTAGGGATCGAACCCAGGTTTCCCACATTGCAGGCAGATTCTTTACCAGCTGAGCCACAAGGGAAGCCCATGGTCCCCCTTATACATAAGCCTAGAGTTGGACTGAAACAGCGCAATTCTAATTGTAGAATTGTAGTGAAAAATCTAGCTTGCTCAACTGTAATTTCTCTGGGAAACTTTGTTCCTGTCTGCAGTGAACTCTCCCCTCCCCCCCTCCCCTCTTCTCCCTCTCCTTCATCCTTTTTGCCTCCTTCCCTCTCTTGATCCCTTCCTCCACCCACCCCTTCTTTCATTCATCCCTCCTCTCCTTACCCTCTTCTTTTCTTTTTCACTTTTTCTTTTGTAATACTACTAATTTTATTCAAGCTTTCCCTCCCCTTTTCCTTTCTCCTCTTTAAACTATACATGTGCCTTTTCCAACAAGGCTGAAAGGGACGCAGCATTTCCAACAATGCTGCAAGGGACTCAGAAATAGCTGTGCTCACCTACTCTCACCCCAGGTTCTTAACCTGCTCACTGTCTTCCTAGAAAGAGTCTGACAGACCACAAATATTTACTATTTTCCAGGCACAGGAGGCACAAAAAACTGAAACACGGCTGCTATGTATTGAGCTGTGCTATGTGCCTAGTTCTGTGCCAACCACTTTCCAAGCCTTTCTTCATGTCATGTTTTATTTTCAGTAACAGTCCACATAGATAAAGTGTTTTATTCCCACTTAACAAAGAAAGCAAGCCATGGTCGTAGGCTCCATATCCAATTTAGTAAATGGTGGAGCTGGGACTCTGACCCAGGCTCCATGTTCCAAATTCCCATTCTGCAAACCAGTGCACCACTGTGGACCCCACAGAACTGTGCGATATCAAGAGGTGTTATTCGTAATTTGGGAACATTCTGGGTTAAATAAAATTCAGTTAGAGCGCACTGGTGGTAAGTGGCAGTTCGCAATTCAAGCCAGGAACCTTGTCTCCACCCTGGTTTTCATCCTATAATACTATACTACCTCTTCTGCGGTTTCCGGGGGAAAACTTGAAAATATATTTGAGCTTAAAAATATACTATGTGTAAGACTGTGTAAAACCCAAAGGCATTAATAAGAACGCATACTTATGCTAAATGACATTGCAAATGTAAATGTCATGTGTCCATATTTTTTCTAAGGATAATTCATACCCAAACGGCGGGTACATGCTTCAGCGGTGACGGCAGCAGAACAATTCTTTACAACCAATTGCTGCCTTTTTTAGTAATTAACATGCTCCATATAGATTGAAAGGTCATTTCTTATCCTCTTTCTCTAACAGTCTTTAATATTTACCAAATAGCGTTGCATTGTTGGAAATGTCACAGGCTCTGCAGCACAGGGGTGATTCTGCACAGTGATTCACGATGACTTAGTTCATTAAGAAAATTACAACTCATTTGTTTGGTCACTATATCTCTTCTGCTCTCAAAGAATTCTCTTTGATTAAAAAAGTGAATTATGTTGACTTGTTTCTGTAGTGTAGGTGGCTTTAATTAAAATAAAAAGATAATGTGTCTTAGTCTTAAGTATTTCCTTTTCAACGACCATTAGAAGTTTCAGTAGAGGAATTGTGATGGCGAATGCAAGGCAATTCAGAGATGAATTCACTTTCCTGTTTTCCAACCACTGGAATCTCATTACATGACCTCTCCCTTAAATCTGTTTGTCTAACCTGGGAGCTGGGAGCCATCTGAGAAAAGCCACCTCTCTTTCTTCCCCACCATTAACTCACCATAGTTTAAATCGGTCCCTTCTTTCCACTTTCATAACTACTGCTGTAGCCCATGTCACTGCCACCAACTAAAGTGTCTCAATTCATCCCCGTTCTTCCAAACCCCTCCTTCTTCCTGGTCTACACGGTAATCAGAGAAGTGTTTTACACTCTCTATGGTAAAAAAAAAAAAAAAAAAAAAACTAGATATTTGTTCCCCAGTTCATCATGGACCAGCATTCTTGTAAAATAGAAAAAAAAAAAAAATTAAAATGTGCTTAGATGTTGCAGCAGTCAAAAACACTAAAAGTTTCTTAATGCTTATGTTCTATTTGCACATATTTTATTGTGGTCTGACAACAAATTTCTGCAGTCTGACACTGATCTGAGGTTCACATTTTGAATGCCACTGAACTAAAGAGATTTTAAAAAAACATACAAATCAGATCACACACACACCTCCCTATTTCTGATTTCTTTTAAAAATTCAAACTAAAAGAGTTAACATCACCTACGTGGCTCAGGCAGCTAGGCCCTTGTGCTTCCTCCCAATATGTCCTCCAGGCTTGCCATTCTCAGTCACACTGACTTTCTTTCAACTCCTCAAAATGCCAAGTCTCCACACTGAGGACACATACTCCTCTCTGCCTGAGATGCTTTCCCCTCTCTGCTCAATCTGGCTGTCTCTTATGTTCCTGATGTTCCTCAGGTCTCATCTTAAATATTTCATATGCAGAAGGATGCTACCTCCTCCTCCTAACATTACCATTGCTTTAAATTATCTGATACTCCTTCCATTGAAAGGTGGGATCTATATCTACCCCCTTGCACCTGGGCAGGCTCTGTGACCGCTTAGCCTATAGAATATGGTAGAAGAGATACTATGTCAGTTTCCAAGCGCATCTAACATGAACCACGCACATTAGATGTCTCTTGGATTGGATGGTAGAAGAACACATTTACCTTGTAAAAAGTCTGACTGCCCAGAAACCTCCGTGCTATGGGAAGCCCACGCTAGCCATACAGAAAAGCTTTGTTTAAAGACAGATGCCCATTCACACATCAGGGAGAAGAGTGAAGAAGCCTTTGGTCGACTCTAACCTCAGCCGACCCCTTCCTGTATCCATAGAAGGGATCCCAGGTGAGAACGTATCAGCTGAATTTGTCCACCCTAGATCCAGAATAGATAATAATGTACTATTATTATTATTAAACACCCAGTTTTGCTTGTTATGTAACAACAGACAGATGGAGGAGTTTCCCTGCTGTGTTATTTGTTGGTATCTTGTTAGTTTTTCATTCATGGAATATACATGGTGAACACTGATATGAGCTTGTCTTGGTTTCGATTTCCCTCGGAAATAGAACCTGAAGGAATGATTTCATTGCAGGTGGTTCTAGGTCAAATAAAAAGAGAATATTCCCTGGATGAAGTATCTCTTTCTTTTCTTCTGCCCAATAAAATTGTCAGTACAAAACTGTCGTGGTGCTCAAGAGCAGTTTGTAGTTGCATTTTCCTTGTTTTTGACTTTATCCCCGGGGAGATGATCGCAGGAGGCCAGATGAGCAGAACAATGATGGGTCTTCTGGGGTCCATTGAGTTTCCATCCTGCTGGAGACCCTCTGGAGACTGTTGGAACTTGGCTCACAGCTGTCCCACTGCCAGTAGGAGGGTTGCAAGAAAGCTGGGAGATGGATCAGGCCAACTCTCATCATCCTTGGTTAAGAGTTGCTTTTAGAATATTAATTCTCTGACACATTGGCCTGTAAGTGAGGGATTCAGCAAATGCCTGAAGCTGGAGAATGGCCTCAGGATGAAAGATGCAGGATGTCTATTCAGAAAGCTCTGCAGAGGTCCCTGCAGTGGAAGGGGGGATGGGCAGGAGGCAGGGCTATTTCATCCCCTGCTGTGCAGGTAGGGCCTGGTGCCTACAGGGGATGCAATGGCCATTTATTGAATAAGTACAGGAGTGGTAAAGGCGTTTCATTTTAGAAAGATTGTAGCAATAATCTATACTCTAGACGGGTCAGATTTTGCTGTTGACCTTGGCAAGCCCACTCCTCTCTCTGGGCCTTCTTCCTCTGCATTTGTGATAGACGGTTTGGGAGTCATCATTTCATGAGCCCTTCCAGCTACAGTACCCTATGACTCATGACTAGAATATATGTAGCCTCATTAGGCCAAGAGCTCATATTCCAAGTTGAAGAAATTAGTTGTTTTTTTTTTCCCTAGAAGTGGAGTAAATATTTAAACAAGAAAGTGTAACTAATGGAATAATGAGAATTGCATTGTGATCTTCTGTCCCTCTAAAATGGAAGGTTAATTATTGCATAAATCGGGCTACATATACACAAAAGAATTATTTAACAGCCATTAAAAACCAAGTTTATGAGGGCTGATTTATAATATAGAAATGTAAGCATATATGTATAAAGCATGTGTGTATGTGTGTGTGTGTGTGTGTGTGTGTGTGTGAATATGTATCTGGACAAAAAAAGGAAGATCTGAGTTATCATTTTAGGTTGGTGGGATAATGTGTGATTTTTATTTTCAGATTTAAACTTATTTATACCTTCCAAATTGTGAGAGAAAGGTATGCATTATTTTTATGATCAGAATTTATATAACAAATGTGCATGTAAATGTGTTTAAATGGTACCAAAAAAGGGGAAGGAAATGTAGTCAGGGAAGTATTAGAGGGCCCTCTGACATCCCTCACTGACTCAGGGGAAGACTGAAGCGCTGGCCTCGGGTAAACCTTGAAGTTACTTATACACGATGAAGAGTCTGCATATATAATTTCTAGTTGCACATTCAGGCATTTTCATGAGACCTATATCTCTGTTAAACTCTTATATCCTTAGTATCTATCTATATAATGGGTCTGCCTATATCAAATTCACATGATCATTGTAAAGATTAAAGAATTTTAATAATAAAACATTTAGGACAATTAAGGTTTCATGAATGGTAATGAGAAGAAGAAAATAGAAAACTATTATTAATGGCAGAATACTTTACAGAGCTTTCCTGGTGGCTCAGACAGTAAAGAATCTGCCTGCTATGCAGGAATCCCAGGTTTGATCCCTGGGTGGGGAAGATCCCCTGGAGAAGGGAATGGCTACTTTAAAGAGGGGATTAAGTTAAAAATGAGACTGTTAGGGTAGCCTGAGCTGACTAATACAGATAACATTAACTGATTGATCAATTCGTACCATCAACACATATATAGGCCAATACGTATATAGATCTACAGGGACAAGACACAGTAGAGTGTGTCTTTGGATGCTGTTACTAAATACAATACCTGGAGTGGCTTAAACAGCAGACTTTCTTCTTCATAGTTCTGAGGCTGTTGGTCCAAGATCAAGGTTTTGGCACCTTCAGTTACTGGTGGGGGCTCTCTTCCTGGCTCCCAGACAGCCTCCTTCTCACTGGATGCTCACATAGCTTTTCTCGCTTCCTGTTTTTATAAGACTAATCCCATTGCTAAAGACCCACCCTCATGACCTCATCCAAACCTAATTACTTCCTGAGTCCCCACCCCCAAATACCACCAGTTTGGGGTTTGGGGCTTCAACGTATGCATTTTGGGCAGACACATTCCATCTATAACAAGACACTAGGGATGGATCATGAAAAAGCCAGAGGAGGTTAGATTTTTATTCTCCCTGGAAAGCAGTATGGGCTCAGACCAAAGTGGGAGTGGCTGCATGTGAGTGCGTTTATTTAGTTCCCACTTCACCCCAGACCCTGTCTGGGTTGTTCCCTACTGCCCTGGAAAGACCAAACAGAGGCAGGAAATCCACTTCTAACATCAGAACAATGAGTTTAGGTTAGGAAATATTTTCAGAGATGACCATGCAAATCTCACATGCTTTTCCTACCGTACACTGCTGACATGTTCCATCTAGAATTGGGGTCTATATTTCTTCCCCTGGAGTCTCAGAGAGCCTACATGTGAAACTTCATGATTTCCGCTAGTAGGGAAGTAAGAGAAGATGGCGTTCACCTGGGATTCTCTCCTGGGACATGCCCCTTGGGCGCCCTGAGCATATACAGGCCAGCTCCCCTGAACTCTCTGTGCTGGGCAGTCTGCAGAGAGAGACGGAACAGAGGCCCACGGAGATGCTCAGGGAGCCCCTGCTGCCCTCGCCCCGCTCTGGTCGAGTCTCCCCAGCCCAGCACCAGCTATGAGAGTGAAGCAGCCTCTGAGACGGTCCCAGTCCAGATCAGCACCCACCACAGCTGCAGGGGAGACCCCAGCGAGACTGCCTTGCCTCTCCTGAATCCCTGACCCCTAGAATCCATGGGAGGAGGAAATCCATAATATTGTAGTTTTAAGCCAGTAAGTTTTGGCGTGGTGCCTTCCGCAGCGATAGGTAAATGATCAGCATTAGACAATGGGGAAGGTGTAACCTGACGTATCACTGAGCCACCTCTAATTCCAAGTCTCTGCTTGCGTCATCATCATTCATTCATTACAACCAACAGAATACAACCGAAGGTCTCTCTGCAGGCAGGCAGGGTTCAGGGAGGAAGCCAGGGTCTCCGATAATACCGCTGCCCTCTCACCTCTGATGCTGTTTAAATGATGACTTATGTATGTGTACTGCGCCTTTCACTTCATTTCGCCCTGTGTAAACACATTTCTCTAACCTCGCTATTAACAATGACCAAGCAGAAATTAATCAGTGGAACGAGAGCCAGCTCTTCCATTGATGACTGTGAACATGGACGTGGGACGAGGCCCCACTGAAGCACACAGCTGCGTGACGCCTTTACACGTTTCCTCTGTTATCCTTTCCCACCACTAATTCACAAGTACAGACATACAATCTATTAAGACAGTGCAGAAACCTCTCTAAAGGAGGTGAACATAGATAGTTGTTTGCTGCTTAAAATTTACTGGAACTTGAAAAAATGTTCCTCCTTAGGACACTGGCTTCTTTTTGGACTGACTTGCCAAATCCCCGGAGTAGTTTGGCACAATGTGGTAATTAATAGATTGTCTCACTAATTCTCCATTTTTATCCATAACAACAGTTTCAGTAATTGAGAATATAGAATATTGTACTGATTTTGCCTAAAGAGAAAAATCTAAGACAAATATCATAATACGACCAAGTGTCTAGAACATACCTATTTGTTTGTGCATTTCTCAAAGTAGGTGATGTGTGTGTGTGTGTGTGTGTGTGTGTGTGTGTCTCCTACCATATGGCAAGCATTGTTCTAGCCACTGGAGATGCTATGGTGGGAAAAAAAAAAAAAAAACACGAGGCCAGGCACATGTGGTTCTCATCCTCATGAAATTTAGTCTAGTTGAAAATATAAACATTAACTGGATAAAAAATATCATAGTTGTTTTCTTGAGGCTACAGAACGGCCAGAAGTTTCTTGTATACTGGTTGAAGAATACATTAGGACAACCATGCTTAGAAAACCCATTCAGCATTATCTACAAAAGCCAGACACTCTTGGGATATACCCTGCCAAAATGTGTGCACATGTGCCCCAAGAAGAGTATATGAGGCTGTTCCTAGAAGCACTCTTTGCCATAGCTCCAAAACTCAAGGGACATACAGATGTCCAGCAACTGTTGTTATTGCCCTTCAGTCGCTAAGTCATATCCGACTTTTTTCGACCCCAAGGACTGCAGCACGCTACACTCCTCTGTCCTCCACTATTTCCCAGAGTTTGCTCAAAATCATGTCCATTGAGTTGGTGATGCTATCTAACCATCTCATCCTCTGCTGTCCCCTTCCCCTGTTGCCTGAATCCTTTCCCAGCATCGCAGTCTCTTCTAATGAGTCCACTCTTTGCATCAGTGGCCAAAGTATTGGAACTTCAGCATCCATCCTTCCAATGAACATTCATTGGTTGTTATCCTTTAGGACTGACTGGTTTGATCTCTTTGCTGTCCAAGGGACTCTCGAGAGTCTTCTCCAGCACCACAATTTGAAAGCATCAGCTGTTCTGTGCTCAGCCTTCTTTTGGAGTAGGAAACGGCAACCATTCAATACTGAATAAAATTCAGTATTCTTGCCTGGAGAATCCCATGGACAGAGGAGCCTGGTGGGCTACAGTCCATGGGGTCACAGAGAGTCGGACACTGCCAATGCAACTAAGCAGCAGCAGCAGGCTTCTTTACGGTCCAGCTCTCACATCCATACGTGACCACTGGAAAAACCACACCTTTGACTAGATGGACCTTTGTTGGAAAAATAATGTCTCTGCTTTTTAATACACTGTCTAGGTTTAATGCACTGTCTTGCTCCTTCCAAGGAGCAAGTGTCTTTCAATTTCATGGATGCAGTGACCATCTGCAGTGATTTTGGAGCCCAAGAAAATTAAGTCTGTCACTATTTCCATTGTTTCCCCATCTATTTGCCGTGAAGTGATGGGACTGGATGCCATGATTGTTGAGTTTTAAGATAGCTTTTTCACTCTCCTCTTTCACCCTCATCAAGAGGCTCTTGAGTTCCTCTTCTCCTTATGACATTAGAGTGGTATCATCTGCATAGCTGAGGTAGAATGCAACAGTAGAAAGCATTAAAATTATGGTACATGCATATAACTGAATGCCATACAGCAATGAAAAAAGTTACCTGCAACTATGCAGAACCATACGATGAATCTAACCAATGTAACAGTGAGTAAAAACTCCTTCTGTATCGTTCTTGTTTATATGAAGTAGAAAACTGAAAAGCTAATCTTTCCTGCTAGAAATAGGAATAATGGTTCTCCTTGGTGAGGAAGTGACTGGAAATGGGCTCAGTGAGAGGCGGAGGGGGCCAGGGGCTTCTTGATGCTATTCATGTTCTGATTTTTTATCTAGGGGTTATAACATGCATGGACTCACTTTTCTGTATGTATGTGATACAGTGTTGAAGGAAACTAGAGCGATCAATGATTCCCTATCATCGGCAAGGATAATCCTAAGGCCTCGAGAAGGCAGTATCAAACGCTTCAAGATCAAAGTCTAGTTTACCCTTACAGCTCCTCTTCCTTCCCCTCCCTGCCAGCAGTTACCCAGCTGAACCAGCCCCCCTTTCTCAAGTGCAGCGTGACATCGTCTGCTTTTTCTGTTCTACAAGTGGGTTTTTCTTGCCTGGAATTCTCCGTTTCTCTCCCCCACCTGTAGTGTCCCTGCTCATCGAATGCCCAGGCTCAGCTGCAGTATTAAGTTGAGCAGGAAAACAATCCAAATTGCTCTCTCCTCTCCAGTATTCCACCTCAGGTGTGGTTCAGTTCCCGTGTTATATTTCTTATTTGGTTGTATTCAGAATAATCTATTTACATGTGTGATCACTCACCTCTCAGCCCCTACAAACCCTAGACTAGGGTGACTTTAGAGCAGCAACCTCGTTTGGCCCTTCACTGACTCCCAGAAGCCTGTGGAGTAACTGGTGCCCCACGTGTGCTCATAGACGCGTGAATGACAGATGCCTGAGTGGGTCCTGGAATGGAACGGATGTGAGACATGTGCCCAACTCTGCTTCCAGATAAAGGCAGGAACCTGGCGACCTGTCATTGGTAGAAAGAGCAACCCTATCACTGGTTATAGAGTCAGCCCTACCGGAGCCTTGCAGAGGAATGGTGTCACCAGGTGGAATAATGATTGGGGTAGGTTGGAGTTTTGAAAAAAGAAATCTTTGAGCACACGAAAAAATGAAAGGCTTTTAAGTAAATGAGTGTTAAAAGCACTTTTCCGTGCAATATAAAAATACAATTATCTCCCTCTTGGCTGTTAAATCCATCTCATTCATTCACTCACTCACAGCTCTTTGTCGAGCAGTGACTATATTCCAGGTTCTGTACTAGGTGCTGGAGCTCACAGGTCGTCTCAGTCACTGCCTATAAAGGGAGGGAAAACCTGCAAACCTACTAAAATCCAACTTGATTATTGAGAAGCAGGAAATGTACCCATTTCACCTACTTTTGGTGTCTTTGGTATCATGATTTTGTTTATGTGAAACATTTCTAAATAGTTTCCAAATCTCTGCCAAATTTCTTCCCTTATGTATTCCATCAAATTTGTAAGTTGCTAATTAAAATAACCAAGAAAAAGAGAAAAGAGATTTTAGTTAAAAATTACTCTCCACCCAAGAAGACAAAACATTTTGATTCTCTCCGGAAAAGGCTTTTAGCTTGCTACTGGGAAATGTTGGGAACGTTGAGAGTCTTGGTTCGCATTCTCTCTGCTAGGCTGATAAACAGGGAATCAGGAGGGAAGTGCTGCGTTGATAAAATGCAGTCTGCTTGTAACATTAGTGTCTGTTAGTGTCAAAAGTTCCTCTGCCACTTTGGGGACCCATTTTCTTTGAGCGTTTAAATATCCTAGAAACCAGAATTCACCGAACAAACTCTCGTTGACTTGCTTTTCCACTTTCCTAAGTGTTAATCACAACCATTTTGGTTGACAACGGTCCCAGGGAGAATTGGCAGCTTCCTCCCATGCGCGCTTGCCTTGCGTACATCACTGTACACGCGCCTTTGTCTCCACACGACTGTGCGTGACGTTCACCTCCTTGCCTGGAGTCATCGGGTTGTGCATCCACCTGTCCTCCCTGACTATGAACTTGCGGAGTGCAGAGAGGATGCCCGTTCATCTTTGCCTCCCTGCCTCCTCATTCACTAACTAGCGCGTTTTGCAGATTTTACGTTTACGAAATTAACAAATGAATGAGTGTCTTGTCTTTGGCTATTTTCCCAATTAACAAATGAATGAGTGTCTTGTCTTTGGCTATTTTCCCAATTATTTTTCTAAATATATATATATGCCGTAACTAGTCTGTGTCATGCTTTCCCTCGATTTTGGCCCAACTGAATTCTTTGATTCTAAATGGACTTGGAGGTGTTTTGAAGCATTGGGTTGATAAAACATCCACACAGATTCAGGATGTTGATGCCGTAATTGTGTGAGGAAAGACACACGAACAAAAGCGGACACGGCCTCCCCTCCGCCCACCCCCAAACAGAGAGCAAGAGGATGCCACCCCCTGGGAGCCCCACCACCCGCTCAAGGCGGAAGTCTGTCTTTGAAAACTGGTGTGACTCTTGGATGATCAGCTGTCAGTTTTTTCTCACATTTATTCTGAATGAGCACAATCCATCCATCAGTGCTTAAAGAGTTTTCCAACAGTACATTGACCTTGAATGCAGCACATTGATTTTCAGTAACGCGCCGCAAATAGGGTCGTTACCGAGTCACCCAACAGTGGATGTGATTGGGAACAGATTTCTGAAATTCCAATAGGGTGCCACCTGCCCTGGATGATGGATCAGCCTACTGTAAACCATCAATCCTTGCCAGGGTCTTGAAAAGGGTGACACCTGTATGAAATTTATCATTATGTACACCACTGGGCCAGGCTTAAGACCGTAAGTGAGCTTTGCCACGACGATGGGGCCTCTAGGGGAAATGGCCTGTTTTGTTTGCAACTGCGTTATTTACTGAAATGCCTTCCTAAGAAGGAACCACTGGGATGGTGACAAAGATGTAAGCACTATGGGGAATTACATCTGCAGCAAAGATTGAGCGACAGATAAAAAGCCTGTGTCTTAAGCTGTTGGAGGTTAACGCCCGATCAATTAAGGTGATTGTTTCTTAGATTGCACTGGACAAATGTACACACACAAAGGGGACATTAGCACAGCCGGAAGAGAAGAACAAAGGAAATTAACGGGCGCTAAACTCCAAATCAAACCGGAAAATGATTTCATGTTCTTTTGAAATGCTAAATTATCTTAATGAGTTTTCTTCCAAAATGCAACTCCTATATTCCCCCCCACCTTCTTGTTTTTTAACTTCAGTGTAAGAAACCTTAACATAAAAATAAAAGGTTTTATCAAGAACTGGATAATTGTAGGGGCCATACTAATTTTACAGAAATACAGATTTTGGAATCTACGCTTATTTTTTTGAGAAGTGATAGTGTGTTTTATTACTCTAAGTAAGGCTGGTTGTAATTTATCATCTGCTATGTGTAGCTACCACCCCAGGTACACCACAGGCATTACCCTAACTTCCCAGTAGCCTCCCGATGTAGATTTGATCTTCTCCCCAGTTTACAGATGAGGAAACAGAGGCCTTGAGGAAATTGTTCAGGGTTAAACAGTTAATAGCAGAACTAAGACTGGAGGTCTGGTTTTCTTTCTGACTTCAGCCTCCACATCCTCTCCACAGCGGCCGGCTGTCACTCATACAGCATGAGAAATTAAGTCATGGGCATTCAAATATATCACCCTGTTGTGATCCTGCCCATCTTAAGAGCAGCAAGTGGGAGCAGACTGCATCCTGACTCTTCATTCAGGGTTAACAGGCGTTGCTTGGTGTAGGTTGCAAAGGTGCTCCTTTGGGAGTTGCTAAGCTCCCCTAATTATCCCCTCCCTAATTATAAGCTGCTTGGGAGAGGGCAAGTGTTCAGAGGGTCTGAATATTATAATTGATGCTTGTTAAGCCACCCGTCATGTCTCCCTGGTTCAGATGCACTGGGTGGACTTGACTCCCCCCTAGACCCAGGGGCTGAGAGCCAGCCAGGCAAGCCGGCAGTGATGACAGGTGAGGGCTGCCACAGGCCGAAACCCAGCCCAGGCCCCACAGAAAGGTTTGGAAAATGCTCACCTCGCTCGTTTGGATAATTAGGTCCTGCGCTGGAGGGGGATTCAGCGTCTGCAGCCGGAGTGAACTTGGGGAGACTCTGCTTGTCCCTGAGTGTCTTCTCTGCCTGGCTTATTTTCTGAAGTAGGCGCAGAGGTCTGCTTCCAAAATGCAGCACCCTTTCTCCATTCATTCGTTCACCTCGGTCCTCTCCTCCTTTCCACAGTCGAGTTTGGGTCTCCAGAGTGCCCCGCGTGCCTCTGGTAATGAGGTTCTGTACAAGTGATGTCTTCTTCATCTTTTTATCTTGAGCGTTTAGTATTGAGTTTTGTGTATATAGATGACCCTTGATTCATGTTCATTGGAAGACAGAGAAAGTCACAGAGAAAACCACCGTGGTCTAGAAATTTGCCTGCTCCCATGCTTCTACCTCGGGCTTCCCTGGTGGCATGGTGGTAAAAGAATCTGCCTGCCAATGCAGGAGACGCAGGAGACCTGGGTTCGATCCCTGGGTCAGGAAGATCCCCTGGAGAAGGAAATGGCAACCCACTCCAGCATTCTTGCCTGGGAAATTCCATGGACAGAGGAGTCTGGAGAGATATAGTTCATGGGGTCACAAAGAGTTGCCACGATTGAGTAACTGAGCATGCGTGCTTCTACCTCAGAGACATATGCGAGACCACGTGTCATCATCAAGGGCAGGCTTACCGCTTCTCTGTGATGGTGACGTGAAGACACGGAGGACATTCCTGGGTTTCCAGGCTCGTGTGGAGCACAGTGCAGCTGCCAAGATGGTTCATCTCTGTGCCTTGCATACAGTAGGAATTAAACAAGTATCCATTGAAAAGCACGATTGTTTGTCAAATAAATGGATGAATAAACATCTATTGAATGAATAACTATCTGAGAGTGAATGGATACTGTAAATAACTAAATATTTGCTGAATGAACAGACAACAGCTCTTCGGTGAATGGTGTGACTTGGCTGAGTGAAGTTTCCCACAGCGCTAAGAATTCAAGCTGAAATCACAGCAGACGACTTTGAATCTCAACTCGTCAGTGCGCTGTGTTCAAAGTGGACGGAGAGCGAAACTCCCCAGCTACACAGTTGATGGAACGGCCTGCACAGAAATCTGTCCTCAAAATTCCTAAAACTTCCTGACAATTCTAGTTTCTGTGTCTAAAGATAAACCTCCTACTCATTTTTGTGATTCATTTTCTCATTTTTGAACGATGAGAAAAATGGTATCCTGGGTGGCGGGCATATTGTGTGTGTGTTCAAGAAATGAATAGGACCTCATAAACTTCTATTCCAGGAGCTATCAGTATTCACCAAGGAAACCAAGCACATGACAAATGTGATTAGAAACGACTGTCGAATAATGACAAATAAGTTCTAATAAAAACAGACACAATCCTAACAATTACTTGAAATGCAGATATTTATCAAACAGAGTGAGATTAAAAATGACCATATTGCATTAAAGAAATCGAACTGATGGAATTTTAAACATGCAGCTTGGCCCTTTCCCTCTGCTCACGCCTTCCTCCTCACCAGGCTCCTTGCAGCGAAATGGGGTGGGAGTGAATTCAAACAAAGAGTGCTCTAATGTGCAGTGAAGTATTCACATTTTTGACCAGTGTTATCTAAAGCGTTTAACACTGCAGAAAAATGAGACCACAGTATTGAGGAGAGCGGGGCAGATGACAGCCTCTCACCCCCCAATTGTGAGACACAATGGAGAGACCCACAGACAGCTGGGCAAGCTCTGCGTGGGTGAGATGTGCCACCCGGGCCCTTGGAAACACGCCCAAGGGGTGCGCGTTACTAAGGAAAATGTCCAGATAGATCGATTGACGCAAACAGACCTAACCAGACATTGATGATTAGCAACCCTTTCTCTTTCTCCCCCTACCAATTTATTGATTATCTATCTCATATTAGGGATGTTAGAGAAATTCTGTGACTCTAGCCACAAGAATATTCAATAAAAAAGAAATTCACCAATTATTTAGCTTCCTGTACAGGCAGTGATCATCATATTTTAAAATATTGTCACTAATGATAATAAGAAGAAGCAGGATATGTATTCTTTTATTTTAATTGCCACTATGAGGTCTAACTTAATAATATGAAAAAAATCTTAAAAAGCCCTAAGATAATTAAATGGAATTGCTATCACATACCATGAAGTGAATTATGTCTACATACCCAGTCCTTAGCTGAATAATTTCTGGATCCTGAAGGTTAAATAAATTAGGGACTTCCTTTAAAAAAAATGTTAAAAATACAAATTAAGTATGAACAAAAGTATTTAGAATGAAAAGATTATAAATCACAGATTATAAGACATTTTAAAATACTACCATGAACTTCCAGATGTTCAAGCTTGTTTTAGAAAAGGCAGAGGAACCAGAGATCAAATTGCCAACATCCACTGGATCATCAAAAAAGCAAGAGACTTCCAGAAAAACATCTATTTCTGCTTTATTGACTATGCCAAAGCCTTTGACTGTGTGGATCACCACAAACTGTGGAAAATTCTGAAAGAGATGGGAATACCAGACCACCTGACCTGCCTCTTGAGAAATCTGTATGCAGGTCAGGAAGCAACAGTTAGAACTGGACATGGAACAACAGACTGGTTCCAAATAGGAAAAGGAGTTCGTCAAGGCTGTATATTGTCACCCTGTTTATTTAACTTATATGCAGAGTACATCATGAGAAACGCTGGGCTGGAAGAAGCACAAGCTGGAATCAAGAATGCCAGGAGAAATATCACTAACCTCAGATATGCAGATGACACCACCCTTATGGCAGGAAGTGAAGAGAACTAAAAAGCCTCTTGATGAAAGTGAAAGAGGAGAGTGAAAAAGTTGGCTTAAAGCTCAACATTCAGAAAACTAAGATCATGGAATCCAGTCCCATCAGTTGATGGCAAATAGATGGGGAAACAGTGGAAACAGTGTCAGACTTTATTTTTTGGGGCTCCAAAATCACTGCAGATGGTGACTGCAGCCATGAAATCAAAAGAGGCTTACTCCTTGGAAGGAAAGTTATGAGCAACCTAGAGAGCATGTTAAAAAGCAGAGATGTTACTTTGCAACAAAAGTCCATCTAGGCAAGGCTATGGTTTTCCAGTGGTCATGTATGGATGTGAGAGTCGGATTATAAAGAAAGCTGCTGCTGCTGCTGCTGAGTCGCTTCAGTTGTGTCTGACTCTGTGCGACCCCAGAGATGGCAGCCCACCAGGCTCCCCTATCCCTGGGATTCTCCAGGCAAGAACATCGGAGTGGGTTGCCATTTCCTTCTCCAATGCATGAAAGTGAAAAGTGAAAGTGAAGTCACTCAATCGTGTCTGACTCTTGGCAACCCCATGGACTACAACCTACCAGGCTCCTCCATCCATGGGATTTTCCAGGCAAGAGTACTGAGCACTGTAGAATTGATGCTTTTGAACTGTGGTGTTGGAGAAGACTCTTGAGAGTCCCTTGGACTGCAAGGAGATCCAACCAGTCCATCCTAAAGGAGATCAGTCCTGAGTGTTCATTGGAAGGACTGATGCTGAAGCTGCAACTCCAATACTTTGGCCACCTCATTAGGAAAGACCCTGATGCTGGGAAAAATTGAAGGTGGGAGGAGAAGGGGATGACAGAGGATGATTTGGATGGCATCACCGACTCAATGGACATGAGTCTGAGTAAACCCCAGGAGTTGGTGATGGACAGAGAGTCCTGGTGTGCTGCATTTCATGGGGTCGCAAAGAGTCAGACACGACTGAGCAACTGAACTGAACTGAACTGAACTGAAAATACTACAAACATTCATTACTCCCAGGGTCTTGGAAGGGGCCTGTGCAAGAGAAAGGCCTTGAGACTTAGGCATCATTAGCTTCAACAGGTACTTGTGACACTACTTGGGATCATGCTATCTAATCCATTTCACAGTCCTACATAAGACACGTAACAGTTTTTGTCACGCTAGAGGTTAGGAGCCTATGACCCAAAAAGTTTAAGTCTCTGAACCAAGGACAGAGTCAGGATTTGAAATGGGCTCTGAGACCAAGGGTAATGCTCCTCATCTGTGTGTAATACTGCCTCTGCCTAAGTCTGTGTCTCTGTGACCCCTCTAGTTGAAAGACAAAAAGTACATCCCAGTGATTCTAGGAATTTCAGGATTTGGGTACATGGCGGTCAGTATCATGACAGATTTCATACCCAATTAAGAGAATGAGCATAAGGAAGAAAGGAAAGGTCAGAAGAACTAAAGAAAGAAGGGAGAAGGTAAGGGAGGGAGGAAGACAGTCAGGCCAACCCCCGTCTTTGATTATTAGCCTGTGTCAGGTAACAGTGTCCTAAAGCAGACTCGTGATCACCTCTTCTTTTCTTCTCAATGCGTCCTGACCCATTATAACTAAGTGTCCCTGACCCCACATTTCAGTCCAGCTGTTGGGGCAACCCATGGACTCCATACGGCCACATCCACGGAACATCTCCATCCCCCATCTCACTTGACCTACACCTGTAATTCACTGTTGATTATTTCTTTCTTCGTCACTTGACCCCAGAAGTCCTCTCTTAGACCCTCCTCCTACTTCACTAGTCATTCAGCCTCAGCATCCTTTGCTGGATTTTTCTAGCCTCGATCATCTCTAAGCATCAGGATTACCCAGGGCTCAGTTATGAGTTCAGTTCAGTCATCAGACCTCATTTATTCTCCATCTACCCCTCCTCCCCGGGTGATGGTTCTGTGGCTGGGAGGGTCTCTAGCTCGAGCATTTAGCCTGAGTCTCCAATCCTCAGTCTCAAATTCAACTACATCTTCAGCATCCTGAGGTGTCTACTAAACGTCACACACACAATACCTTCCCCAAAAAAGCCAAGGTCACCCATCCAAACCGGCTCCTTCCTTATTCTCCTTCATTTCAAGAAATGATCATTTTATTTTCCAATTGTTCAGGTTAGGAAATTCTTTAATTCCTTTTTTTTCCCCACATCCATATTCAATCCATCAACAGATTACATTATTTCTTCCTCCCCATCCCAACAGAATATAAGCTTCTTGTCAGCAGGGGTTGACTTTGTTCAGCTTCCCTCTAGTGCTTTGAGTGGTGCGTACCACAGAAGTTTTTAGTCATAGTGGCTGCATGGAAGCTGAAAGAAGGTGTACTCCCCTAGACGGAGCACCCCAACAGCTGTACTTGGCCTGGTTTCTTCTAGTACAACAGGATAGTGTTTGCTTTTACCCTCCTTAAAACAGTTGATTATTATTTATTGTGCTTTTATTGCTAAATGATGTGTTTTCCATGTGAGATAAGACTCATGAGAATAGCGTGGGTGCCTTTTTGCTCATGGTTTTGCTCCCAGATCTGCGTGGAGAGCCTGACGCATATCCAGTATAGTCTTCATTCACTCAAAGTGAGTATCAATTTTGTCTGTAGCTCTCTGAAAAGCATGTAACTCAGAGATAAGAATTTATTTTCCTAAGAAGATGTTTTATTCTGTCAACAGAGAGCCAGAAACAAAGAGTTGCATATACATCAATGAGAGTGTGTGAAACACTGCATTTATAGCCAAATAATTTAGGAGAGAGATACACACATGTCCCATAGGACCAGTGAAATCAGAAAGTTTCACTTAGGACATGGCATAGGATGTAGGCCTCGAGGCATAAGGATCTGGATCACACGAGCTCCTCAGGAGAACGGTGGGAAAGGGAGAACAGGCGAAAGCCGTTCAGGGAAATACAGTGGCGCGCAGAGGCTAGGAGTCACGCCGGCCGCGGCAGTTTGGTGCGGCAGGAGCCAGAGTGAGTGACAGGCATTGGCAGGAAGCTGGAGATTAGTTTTCAAAGTGGCCCAGGTAGAAGCTCATGAGAATTCCAGCATCTTCTCAACAGTCCCTCTCCAAAGCAAGTCATTCATCAGTCATTAGCTACCGCCCTCCCAAGCTTCAGTCACAGCACAGGGCACCAGGGATCCTCAGAGCCTCAGTGCCAGACACGTTGCTGTACGTTTTAAGGCCTTTGCGTCTTTTCCAACGGTGATGACAAGAAAATTCTAACTTTTCCCTTGGACAGCAAGGTATGGTCTGGCCTGGCTAGCTCTTTAATCTCATCTTATACCATTTTCCTGATGCTCAGATCCCTAGATTTTCTCAGCTCCTGAGACTTGTCCACCTCCTTCCAGCATGAAGGCTTTGCCCACGCTGGGAAAGCACTTCGACTGGCTCCCCTGCAGACAGCAGAGGTCATCCCAAGTCTTGAATCCTGAGAGCTCTTTCCGGATCTCTGACCGGCCCCACCCGCTTCTTGTCTTTCTTTGATCCTCATTGTTTCCTTCTTAGCTTTTGCCAGAGTTTATGAGTACCTTGTTTTTCTGTTTTCGCCATTTCTGGACTAGAAAGTAAATATCGTGAGATGAAGGATAGTTTCAGGGGTAACGAAAACTCTTGTTCAGCATGAGAGCCTCGTCATGAGTTGTCTTTACTACTTACTTATTGAAGAGATGATTGTTTAACTGGATGTATAAATGGGTAAATCCACCAGTAATTTCGCCTCTCAGGTGCAGAATAAAGTGTCACAGAATTAGGGATGGACAGTGATGGCCTTTTTTTTTTTTTTTTTTTTTTCATAGATGAACAGGATATGCCTGTTCAACTGCAGGGGGCAGGAGTCAAGGGGCAAAGACTCTGGCAACAAGGATTTTGAGTGAATGAAAGATGGATTATTACCCATCACCTTTGATCCCTGTGTCTGTGTGACCCCAGCCCACGGTCCTCTTGCTGGTCGTCCAAGTGGCAGGGTAATCCTACCTGGAAATGTCATTGCATAGATTATCTCAGGTGTGGAACTGCTCACTCAGGAGATGTGGGGAGGATGGCTGAGGCCAAGGTCAGCAGACAAGCTGCCTGGCTAGCTGGCTGCTTTGTGTGAGCTTCCTGTTTACCCTGAAGGTCTGTGTCCAGCCATTGTCCTTCCCCACTGGGAGGACTTCCATCTCCCTGCAGAAGAACACGGAAAAAGGGGAAAGTCAAAAACACATTGTGCAAGCTTTGATGGCTGGAAGCAGCATGGAGACTTAGAAGGAGCACAGGCCTTGGGGAATCAGAGAGAAATAGCATGAGTTTTAGCCCTGCTGTTCATCAAGGCAGGGCCTTGAGACTTTCCTTTATCTTTGAGCTTCCATTCTCTCATCCACCAGAGGAGAACAATAGAAATACTACAGAACCTTTATATGCTTAAATGAAAAATACATGTGAAGTGTTTAGCACAATGCTTGGTACCTAGTAAGCATGATAGCTTCTAGAAGTAGTAGCAGGAGGAGGTTCAGTTCAGTTGCTCAGTTGTGTCCAACTTTTTGCGACCCCATGGACTGCAGCACACCAGGCCTCCCTGTCCTGAGCAAACTCCCATAGCTTGCTCAAACTTATGTCCATTGAGTTGGTGAAGCCGTCTAACCAACTCGTCCTCTGTCGTCCCCTTCTCCTCCCACCTTCAATCTTCCCCAGCATCCGGGTCTTTTCCAATGAGTCAGTTCTTCCCATTAGGTGGCTAAAGTATTGGAGCTTCAGCATCAGCATGAGTCCTTCCAATGAACACCCAGGACTGATCTCCTTTAGGGTTGGTTGATAGCAGGTTAGTGGTGGTAGTTGTGTTGACAGAAGGAGGAGGAGAAGTTCTAGCTGGATGGTGGTAGACGTCGTAATATTAGGAGTGGTGAGAGGAGGAGGAACTATCACAGGTTGGTGCAGATGGTAGTTATTTTAGCAGGCGTGGGCATGCTTGCATGCCCAGTTGCTCAGTAATGTCTGAATTTTTGCAACCCCATGGACTGTAGCCCATCAGGCTTCTCTGCCCATGGGATTTCCCAGGCAAAAATACTGGAGCAGGTTGCTATTTCCTCCTCCAGGGGATCTTCCCAACCCAGGGATCAAACCCAAGATTCCTGCATTGCAGGCAGCTTCTTTACCATCTGAACCACCAAACCTGCCCCATTTACCCAGGTACAAAAAGGAGAGATCATTCTCACATGATCAATGAGGAAACAAAGGTTTTCAGTTCAGTTCAGTTCAGTCGCTCAGTCGTGTCCGACTCTTTGCGACCCCATGAATTGCAGCACGCCAGGTCTCCCTGTCCATCACCAACTCCTGGAGTTCACCCAGACTCACGTCCATCGAGTCCGTGATGCCATCCAGCCATCTCATCCTCGGTCGTCCCCTTCTCCTCCTGCCCACAATCCCTCCCAGCATCAGAGTCTTTTCCAATGAGTCAACTCTTTTCATGAGGTGGCCAAAGTACTGGAGTTTCAGCTTCAGCATCATTCCCTCCAAAGAAATCCCAGAGCTGATCTCCTTCAGAACAGACTGGTTGGATCTCCTTGCAGCCCAAGGGACTCTCAAGAGTCTTCTCCAACACCACAGTTCAAAAGCATCAGTTCTTTGGTGCTCAGCTTTCTTCACAGTCCAACTCTCACATCCATACATGACCACAGGAAAAACCATAGCCTTGACTACACAGACTTTTGTTGGCAAAGTGATGTCTCTGCTTTTGAATGTGCTGTCTAGGTTGGTCATAACTTTTCTTCCAAGGAGTAAGTGTCTTTTAATTTCATGGCTGCAATCATCATGTGCAGTGATTTTGGAGCCCCCAAAAAATACAGTCTGACACTGTTTCCCCATCTATTTCCCATGAAGTGATGGGACCAGATGCCATCATCTTCGTTTTCTTTTTTTTTTTTAATTTTAGTTTTTTATTTTTTATGCAAAAACTCGATCAAGGTCACACAGCCGGGATCAGCAGAGCTGGAATTGCAGTCCAAGCGTGTCCATCTCACCGGGGACTGTCAAGCCCTCCAGCCTTCACATCTCTCACATCTCCCTCTTCTGAAGGCTGTGCTGGGTTTCTGAGCACAGAAGTCTCTTACAAACTCATGGGCAGTCCTTTGTTCTCTGCTAGACTGTAAACTCCTCAAGAGGAACCAGAGGACTTTCTTTGGGTCAAGTATGGTGCCCATTAAAAAATAAATAAATAAATAAAAAGTAAAACACTTTGCCACTCAACTATCTTGCACATACCAGGCTTACTACGAAGTCATTTGTACAAATAACCAGAGAGAAATGGAGCCAGTGTTTGGACACATTTTTTGCTAGAATGAAAACATACAGAGGGAAAATAGAGGTGCGTTCAGATTCAGTTCCACCTCATCTCATCTGAGAAATGAGACTAGCAAATTACATTGCCTCCCACAGCCTCAGTTTCCATCTCCCTAAAACAGCTAAATTTCTCTCTCCACATTCAGGTAGTAGGAAATAACTTCAGTCTAAGGTAAACCTTAGACTTAGGGAAAACCGCTAGACCATTCAGGTATGACCTAAAACAAATCCCTTATGATTATACAGTGGAAGTGAGAAATAGACTTAAGGGCCTAGATCTGATAGATAGAGTGCCAGATGAACTATGGAATGAGGTTCGTGACATTGTACAGGAGACAGGGATCAAGACCATTCCCATGGAAAAGAAATGCAAAAAGCAAAATGGCTGTCTAGGGAGGCCTTACAAATAGCTGTGAAAAGAAGAGAGACAAAAAGCAAAGGAGAAAAGGAAAGATATAAGCATCTGAATGCAGAGTTCCAGAGAATAGCAAGGAGAGATAAGAAAGGCTTCTTCAGCGATCAATGTAAAGAAATAGAGGCAAACAACAGAATGGGAAAGACTAGGGATCTCTTCAAGAAAATTAGAGATACCAAGGGAGCATTTCATGCAAAGATGAGCACAATAAAGGTGAGAAATGGTCTGGACCTAACAGAACCAGAAGATATTAAGAAGAGGTGGCAAGAATACACAGAAGAACTATACAAAAAAGATCTTCATGACCTGGATAATCATGATGGTGTGATCACTCATCTAGAGCCAGACATCCTGGAATGTGAAGTCAAGGGGGCCTTAGAAAGCATCACTATGAACAAAGCTAGTGGAGGTGATGGAATTCCAGTTGAGCTCTTTCAAATCCTGAAAGATGATGCTGTGAAAGGGCTGCACTCAATATGCCAGCAAATTTGGAAAACTCAGCAGCGGCCACAAGACTGGAAAAGGTCAGTTTTCATTCCAATCCCAAAGAAAGGCAATGCCAAAGAATGCTCAAACTACCTCACAGTTGCACTCATCTCACACGCTAGTAAAGTAATGCTCAAAATTCTCCAAGCCAGGCTTCAGCAATACGTGAACTGTGAACTTCCAGATGTTCAAGCTGGTTTTAGAAAAGGCAGAGGAACCAGAGATCAAATTGCTAACATCCGCTGGATCATGGATAAAGCAAGAGAGTTCCAGAAAAACATCCATTTCTGCTTTATTGACTATGCCAAAGCCTTTGACTGTGTGGATCACCACAAACTGTGGAAAATTCTGAAAGAGATGGGAATACAGACCACCTGACCTGCCTCTTGAGAAATCTGTATGCAGGTCAGGAAGCAACAGTTAGAACTGGACATGGAACAACAGACTGGTTCCAAATAGGAAAAGAAGTACATCAAGGCTGTATATTGTCACCCTGTTTATTTAACTTATATGCAGAGTACATCATGAGAAACGCTGGGCTGGAAGAAACACAAGCTGGAATCAAGATTGCCAGGGAAAATATCAATAACCTCAGATATGCAGATGACACCACCCTTATGGCAGAAAGTGAAGAGGAACTAAAAAGCCTCTTGATGAAAGTGAAAGTGGAGAGTGAAAAAGTTGGCTTAAAGCTCAACATTCAGAAAATGAAGATCATGGCATCCGGTCCCATCAGTTGATGGGAAATAGATGGGGAAACAGTGGAAACAGTGTCAGACTTTATTTTTGGGGGCTCCAAAAATCACTGCACATGGTGATTGCAGCCATGAAATTAAAAGACACTCCTTGGAAGAAAAGTTATGACCAACCTAGATAGCACATTCAAAAGCAGAGACATCACTTTGCCAACAAAGGTCCGTCTAGTCAAGACTATGGTTTTCCCAGTGGTCATGTATGGATGTGAGAGTTGGACTGTGAAGAGGGCTGAGTGCCGAAGAATTGATGCTTTTGAACTGTGGTGTTGGAGAAGACTCTTGAGAGTCCCTTGGACTGCAAGGAGATCCAACCAGTCCATTCTAAATGAGATTAGTCCTGGGGTTTCTTTGGAAGGAATGATGCTAAAGCTGAAACTCCAGTACTTTGGCCACCTCATGCAAAGAGTTGACTCATTGGAGGAGACTCTGATGCTGGGAGGGATTGGGGGCAGGAGGAGAAGGGGACGACAGAGGATGAGATGGCTGGATGGCATCACGGACTCGTGAGCCTGAGTGAACTCCGGGAGTTGGTGATGGACAGGGAGGCCTGGCGTGCTGTGATTCATGGGATTGCAAAGAGTCGGACACAACTCAAGACTGAACTGAACTGAACTGAAAGGCAAACCTGGGTGCCTGGCAGATGATAAGTGTCAGCGATGTCTCTGGTGGCTCAGATGGTGAAGAATGTGCCTGCGATGCAGGAGACCTGGGTTCAATCCCTGAGTTGGGAAGATCCCCTGAAGAAGGAATTGGCAACCCACTCCAGTATTCTTGCTTGGAGAATTCTGTGGACAGAAGGGCCTGGCAGGCTAGTCACAAATGAGTCAGACACAGCTAACAAACAAACACACACAGGCAGTGAAGTTGCTGGAGCTCTGGTTGAGCTGTGTACTAGCTGTGTGAGCTCTGGCAGGCTCTTGAACACTGCCTCAGTTTCCTCAGCTATTGGGATGATGATACAGGACCTCAGAGGCGGAGGCCTCCCTGAAAGAATTTCATGCTTGTGGTGGGAGGGGGTGTCTGAGACACAATTAGTGCTTAATAACTTTTAGGAATTAGTGGCAATGATTGTCCATATTATGTAAGATGGTGTTAAAATAAATATGAGATAGGACAATATGATATACAAAAGAGAGGATATTTGAGGTGGAAAAGAAGGCTGAGTGCTGAAGAACTGAAGCTTTCAAATCATGGTCCTGGAGAAGACTCTTGAGAGTCCCTTGGACTGCAAGAAGATCAAACAAGTCCACCCTAAAGGAAATCAACCCTGAATATTCATTGGAAGTTAAAGCCCAAGCACCAATCCTTTGGCCACCTGATGTGAAGAGCTGACTCTTTGGAAGAGATCCGGATGCTGGGAAAGACTGAAGGCCAAAAGGAGAAGGAGGCTTCAGAGGATGAGATGGTTACAGTATCCCTGATTGAACGGACATAAACTTGAGCAAACTCCAGAAGACGGTGAAGGACAGAGGAGCCTGGCCTGCTGCAATCCATGGGGTAAGCAAAGAACCAAACAGGACTTAGCAACGGAACAACAACTTGAAGCAGAGGCTGTTTTTCTGGAAGGCCAGGGGGTACCAAGATCCCAGGAGTAAGCATAAACTGAATAATCACAGCGGTGAAGAGAGGGGAGTGTGTGCTTTTGCAGTGCACTGGGGACAAATATATTGTCAATGCTGTCTGTCCACCTCAGAAAGCTGGAAGGAGAGGGTGAGGAAGAAGCTGAAGGCTGCTCTTCTGATGCGTCTGGGGTGACCAACCCCACATTCTGACATTGGCAGGTTCTCACATTTGTATTCCACTTCCTCTCCACATATTTTACTCTGCACACTGTGTAGTGATTTGTCACTTTTTTAGGGTAAGATTATGTCTCTGAGTAAGCTGATTAGTGTTAGACTGATTGTTTTAAAATAACTCGAGCGGCATCTGAATTTATTTACATACATGATATTGCCTTCTATAAACACAGCTGTATGCAGAAAGAAAATTCAACGGTATTTTAGGAAGTTAAGCCAACAGTTTAGCTGTAATAAAGGCAGCCTTCTCGTTCTGGTTTCTCTTTATTTGTTTCTTTCTGGATTAAGTTTTTCCATGAGGGTTGGGCCTGAGCACTTCTGCCCAGAGGGGTCTTGGCTACCGAGGCAGTTTGGGCTCTGGTGGCTGTGGGGGCCATAACTCACCAGCAGGGAATGAGCATGTTTGAAGACTTGACTCTGCAGAGGAAAATGAGTTGATGGGTAGGCCTGGCACAGAGGGCTGCAGTGCCAACGTGGAAAGCGTCATGAGCCATCAGAAGTTTCCAACTTCTGTGTAGGGAAAGGCTTTTTGGATCTTGTTGATCCCATGTGAGTTTACTAAATACCATTCTGTGTGACCAGGCTCCGTGTTAGCTCTGGAGATGTTGGAATAAACAAATAAGACACAGATCCTACCCTCAGGAACCTCAAGGTCCACTGACAGGCAATCAGTAAGAAGATATGAAAATGACTTCACAGTGGCAAGTATACAGCTGCGTATTGGCTGTATTTCAGCTGTAGATATAGCTGAGTGCGGGAACACTTAAGGGGAGAGATGCACTTAGCTTGGGTGTGGGAAGGAGAATTAGTGGAAAGGGAAGACTTCTTTGATGATGTGGTGTTTAATCTGAGAACTAAAGGGTAAAAATGAATCGGCTAATTGAAGAGGCAAGGAAAGAGCATCACCAGAAAGAGGAAGGAGTCTGGTGTGTCCGAAGGAGCAGAAGGGGCCTGGGTGACTGTCCAGGGGGAGAGTGAGCTGAGGCTACAGATGAGCATTGTCAGAAGTCAGACCCGACAGACTCGTGTGGGCCATGCTATGGATTTTCACTTTATCCTCCAAACAATGGGAATCCATCAACGGGTTTCAGCCACAGCGTGACAGGGACAGATTTGTGTTTCGAAAAGATCACTTGGGCTGCCAGGGGAGAATGGATTTGTCAGAGACCCAGCAATGCATGTGGTCTATCAGTCAACTGGCTCCTGCAGAGATACAGGTGAGAGGGGAGGGTCATTAAGACTAAGGAAGAGAGAAATAAATAGTCAGATTGAGAGAGAGGTTGGGAGTATAATCAATGGGGTTCATGTTTGACTGGATGTGAGAAAAGAGAAATGTCAAGTCCAATTACTTCCTTTTTCCTTTTTTTGGCCTGAGCAACAGTATAGTTAATGCTGCCATTAAGGGGATGGAATAGACAGGAGAGGAGCAGCTTGGTGTGCAAGAAAGCAATAAGAGCTTGCTTTGACCATATAAAATTAAGATGACTGTAGACTTCTAGCAGGAAATAGTGAGAAGACAAAAGAGGGGTTGGTCTGACTGTCTGAGGAAGGACTTGGGCTAGATATTTCATTTGGAGATAAAAGTATGCAAAACCATACTAGTAGCTGAGATTACGTGGGGAAAAGCAAGGAGGGAAAAGAGGTTTATGAAGATTGAGCTGCTTGCAAACATCTCTGTCCATTTCAAGGCACTGTAGGCAGTTAGAAGTTTTGTCTGGGGGAGCAGATGTCTGAAATAAGTTTTGGGTATTGTAGGGCATGACCCCGGAGAAGGCAATGGCACCCCACTCCAGTACTCTTGCCTGGAAAAATCCCATGGACGGAGGAATCTGGTAGGCTGCAGTCCATGGGGTGACTAGGAGTTGGACATGACTGAATGACTTCATTTTCACTTTTCACTTTCATGCCTTGGAGAAGGAAATGGCAACCCACTCCAGTGTTCTTGCCTGGAGAATCCCAGGGACAGGGGAGCCTGGTGGGCTGCCATCTGTGGGGTCGCACAGAGTCGGACATGACTGAAGCGACTTAGCAGCAGTGGCAGCAGCAGGGCATGACCCAGAAAGTAAGCTGTGCACACAACACAGGCCACCAATTCAGAGAAGAGGGTTAACAACGTCTGTCCCCTGAAGTATCACGCCACAGGAAAATGCAGCATTAAACCTGCAAAGCATTCATGTCAGCGCTCCAACGTGGCCCACTTCTGAAATCCAGTACAGAAGGGGTGTATGAAGCACTGAAGCTTGACCACTTTTTCTTGGAATTTTGAATGTAATACTTTATTCTTTTGATTATTTAAGCTCTTGTTATATTTTAACCCATGGCCACAAAGTCTTCTGGGTAGAGTGGAAACTTTCTTTAGTGTCCAAGGAAGGGGAAAGAAAAGCAAGAAGGAAAAAGCTGGTGGGAGGATCATTTTCCTCCATAAATGCCTCCATGTACAAGTTATCCTGGTGGAATTGCTAACACATTTCAAGAGGCGGTTTGGTGGAAGCCGGAATGCGCCCGAATTCCAGCTGTCACTCAGTAGCTATGTTACCTAGAGTGAGTCCCTTAATCTCTTTGTGTCTCCCTGGTTTCATCTGTGGAACACAGAAAATGATAGTACTTACTTCAAAGGCTGATGTAAAGATTATGTGAGTTGATATAAAGGTTTGATTAGAAATATTTCTGACTCATATAAATATCTCCTAAGTGTTAGTATCACTTTATACAGATGGTAGGAGCCTACAACCGAGAGGAGAAAACCTTGACTGTTTTCTATAATCCATCATTGATTAATTCTGTGGCTCGGGCACATACCTTAGACCATGTCATCTGAGGGAAAAAAAGGATTTATTTTATCCAAAGCCTTAATGCTTTTTTGTTGTTGGTGTTAATGGTACAATAAAATTGAAGTTCTGAAATTTGGGTGGAAAACTTTTTATGTGCAAAAAATGTTTATCACATCATTTGTGATGGAGAAATATGGTAAGCAACTTAAATTTCCAATAACTAGGAAACGATTAAATAAAATTTGGCCCATACAGTTGATGAAATATTAAATGATTAATGTTACATTATGTATATGGAGTTACTATATGCATACATGTATGTTATGTATTCAAAAATATTTTTGCTAGAAAATTCACAATTGGGTATGGAAAAGAGACAGTAATTGCACATTTTCTGCAAAGCTTGTGTGTACGCTCACTTCAGTCATGTCCAACTCACCCCACCAGGCTTCTCTGTCCATGGAAATTTCCAGAAAAGAGTACTGGAGTGAGTTGCCATTTCCTGCTCCAGGAGATCTTCTCAATCCAGGGATCAAACACACGTGTCTTACGTGACCTGCGTTGGGAGGTGGATTCTTTGGCACTGAGCCCCTTGGGAAGCCCTTTCTGCAATGGTTAAATGTTATTAGATAGTGGACTTATTTTTCATCTTTATATGTTTCTGCGTCAAATATAGCTACTATTTTATAACCAGCTATATTGAAATTAAATTTACACAAAATAAAATTTACCACTTTGGGGAGTATAATTGATGAACTCTGATAAATGTACCCCAGTCATGTAAAACCATTTCTACAATCAAGATACAGGACATTTCCATCCCCCAAAGCTCCCTTAGACGCATTTGCAGTCATTTCCCCCCTCCTATCCCTAAAAACCACAGGTTTACTTTTCATGACTTTCATTTTTCTGTATTTATGAAAGTGAAAGTCTCTCAGTCATGTCTGACTCTTTGCAACCCCATGGACCATAGCCTGTCAGGCTCCCCTGTCCATGTATCTATAATTTTATATAAATAGTATACCACCATAGGGCTTCCCTGGTGGCTCAGCAGTAAAGAATCCACCTGCCAATACAAGAGACTCAGTTTCAATCCCTGAGTCAGGAAGATCCCCTGGAAAACGGAATGGCAACAAATTCTAGTATTCTTGCCTGAGAAATCCCGCAGATAGAGGAGCCTGGCAGGGCTACAATCCATGGAGCGGCATAAAGGTCAGACTTGACTTAGCAACTAAACCACAAGAACAGTCCTACCATCTGTAGACTTTGAGCCTCACCACCTTCACTTAGCATGCTCTGGAGATCCAGCCACACTATTGAATGTATCAGGAATCTGTTCCTTCTTTTTTGCATGGATATATCAAGATCTAATCTATCTGTTCACTGATAGACAATCATTTAAGTTGTTTTTATTAGGGGTTAAGTAAAGCTGGATCACTGTAATACCATCTTTGTATAAACACAAATTTTCATTTAATTTTGGTAAACACCAAATGGCAAACCACTCCAGTACTCTTGCCTGAAGAATCCCCTGGACGGAGGAGCCTGGTGGGCTAGAGTCCAAGGGGTCGCAAAGAGTCGGACATGACTGAGCAACTCCACTTTCTTTCACTTTCTTTCTTTGGTAAACACCTAGGAGTGGGATTCTCAGATTGTAGGGTGTATATTTCACTTTATTAAAAACTGCCAAATGGTTTTCCAAAGCAGCTGTACCATTCCACATACCTAACAGCAATGAATGAGCGTTCCAGTTGCTCCACCAAGAACTGGTAGTATCTGAGTTTTAAATGTCAGCCATTCTAGGCGATGTATACTTGTACGTCTTCTGGTTTTGACTGTGTGGATCACAATAAACTGAGGAAAGTTCTGAGAGAGATGGGAATACAGACCACCTGACCTGCCTCTTGAGAAACCTATATGCAGGTCAGGAAGCAACAGTTAGAACTGGACATGGAACAGCAGACTGGTTCCAAATAGGGAAAGGAGTACGTCAAGGCTGTATATTGTCACCCTGCCTATTTAACTTCTATGCAGAGTACATCATGAGAAATGCTGGGCTGGAAGAAGCGCAAGCTGGAATCAAGATTGCTGGGAAAAATCACTAACCTCAGATATGCAGATGACACTACCCTTATGGCAGAAAGTGAAGAGGAACTAAAAAGCCTCTTGATGAAGGTTAAAGAGGAGAGCGAAAAAGTTGGCTTAAAGTTCAACATTCAGAAAACTAAGATCATGGCATCCGGTCCCATGACTTCATGGGAAATAGATGGGGAAACAGTGGAAACAATGTCAGACTTTATTTTGGGGGGGTTCCAAAATCACTGCAGATGGTGACTGCAGCCGTGAAATTAAAAGACACTTATTCCTTGGCAGGAAAGTTATGACCAACCTAGATAGCATATCAAAAAGTAGAGACATTACTTTGCCAGCAAAGGTTCGTCTAGTCGAGGCTACGGTTTTCCCAGTGGTCATGTATGGATGTGAGAGTTGGACTGTGAAGAAGGCTGAGAGCCAAACTGTGGTGTTAGAGAAGACTCTTGAGAGTCCCTTGGATTGCAAGGGGATCCAACCAGTCCATTCTGAAGGAGATCAGCCCTGGGATTTCTTTGGAAGGAATGATGCTAAAGCTGAAACTCCAATGTTTTGGCCACCTCACGAGAAGAGTTGACTCATTGGAAAAGACTTTGATGCTGGGAGGGACTGGGGGGCAGGAGGAGAAGGGGACAACAGAGGATGAGATGGCTGGATGGCATCACTGACCTGATGGACATGCGTCTGAGTGAACTCTGGGAGATGGTGATGGACAGGGAGGCCTGGTGTGCTGCGATTCATGGGGTCGCAAAGAGTCGGACACGACTGAGCGACTGAACTGAACTGGGGAACAAATTATGTGGAGCGTATTTATTATTTGTGTCTCTCTTCTTCGGAGAAGTGCCTATTAAAATATTTGCCAGTTTTTGAATAGAGCCTGTTATCTTCTTATTGTCATTCGGCAAGACTTATCTTGATACTCTGATTGCAACTGTTTAATCAGATATTCATTTTACAGATGTTTTCTCTCAGTCTTATAGTTCCTCTAAACAGCAAAAAATTGCTAAAGCTCCGTCTATCATATCTTTCTTGTATACTTCATGATTTTGGTATTCTTCCCTATAAATTCAACTTTATAAAAGAGATATAAGGGCATACAGGTGATCTATTTCTTGAAGAAATTTGGTTGTTTGCGTCTTTCAAGAGGCTTGCTTACTTTGTCTGTTATCAAATGTGTTGAAACGAAGCTGTTCCTAATATTCCTTTATTGCCATGTTGAGGTCTGCAGCGTCTTCTGTGATCTCTTCTTCTGATACTTGATATTTTTCATTTGTGTCCTCTCCCTTTCTTTCTCCCTCCCTCTTTCCTCCTCTGTCTGGCTTCTCGTGTGTGCACATGTGTGTGAGTGTGTGCACGTTCAGTCTGTCTAAAAGTTTGCTGATTGTATACATCTTTCCAAAGAACCTGCTCTTTGTTTCATTGATTTTCCCGCTTGTTGTTCTGTTTTCATTGATGACTGTTCTTTATGTTTTCCCTGCTCCAGCTTCCTTTGTTTGAATTTGCCTTTCTTCTAATTTATCAAAGTAGAAACTAAGATCACTGACTTAAGACCTTTTTCTAGTGCAAATAATAATGATATAATTTTCCCTCTAAGTGCTGCTGAAGCTGCATCTCACAGATTTTGATATCCTGCATTTTCATTTATTTCAAAATTTTATCTGACTTCTCTTACACTTTCTTCTTCAGTTACTGAATTAAACAGCGTTTAGTTTCATTTTCAAATGTCTGGGAATTTTCACATATTCTTCTTTTATTGATTGCTAATTTCATTCCATTATGCTCAAAGAATATGTTTTATATGATTTTAACAGTGTTAAATTAACTGAATCCTGTTTTATGGCCCAGAATATCAGTTATCTTGGTGAATATTCAATGTGCATTTAAAAAGAACGTGTATTATGCTGTTAATGGGTATTCTCTAAATGTCAAGTAGGTCAAATTGGTTGATAGTGTTGTTTGAGCCATCTTCATTCTTACTGATTTTCTGTCAACATGTTCTGTCATTTACTGAGGGAAGAGCCCAGAAGCCTCCAAATGTAATTGTAGGCTTATCAATAACTCATTTCAGGTCTATCATATTTTGCTTCAAATCATTTGAAGCTCTCTATTAGGATTCTTATGTCCTCTTGGTGATTTGACTCCTCAATTGTAAGAAATATCTTCTTTATCCTTGTTAATATTTCTTTTCCTCAAGTCTACTTTTTCTGATGTTAATATAATCTCTCCAGCATTATTTTGACTGGTGTTTGCTTTGTATATATTTTACCATCTTTTTACTTTAAACTATCTGCTTTTATATTTAGAATTGGTTTTTTAGAGAAGCATTTAATTGAGTGTGATGGTTAATTTTATATGTCAACTTGACTAGATTACAGTACCAGTTGTCTGGTCAAACACCAGTCTAGATGTTGCTGTGGAGGTAATTTTTAGATAAGACTAGCATCTAAATCAGTAGACTTCGACTGAAGCTGATTAACCTACCTAACGTGGGTGAGACTCATCCAGTCAGTTGAAGGACTTAGGTGACTAAGGTCCCCCAAGGAAGAATTCTGCTTCTAGATTGCCTTCAGGCTCAGGATTCCAAAATCATTTCTTCCTTCCAGCTATTGGCCTGCCCTGAGCATTTTGGACTTGCCAGCTCCACAATTATGTGAACGAATTCCTTAAAGTAAATCTCTCATGGTGCTAGTTCTGTTTCACTAAAGAACTCTGACTAATGCATTGCACTTTGCTTTTTTTATACAATGTGATGATTTCTGACTTTAATTGAAGTTTGGACCATTTACATTTAATGTAATTATTGATATGGTTGAGTTTTCTATCATCTTGGTATTAGTTTTATAGTTAATACTTCTGTCCATTCTATATTTTTCCCTCTTTTCCTGTTTTCTTTTGAACCAAATGAATATTTAAAAATTTTATTTTATTTCCTTTATGGCTTATTGTTCCATCTCTTTGTCTCTCTTTAGATAGAAATCTGCACTTATTCTTTAGTCCAGTGTGAGATCGATCTTTCTGTCTATCTATCTATCTATGTAAATGTTTGCAGCCTACCTTCAAATATTATACCGCTTCAGGTATAGCAGAAGACCCTTAGAATAATATAAATCTACTTCTTTTTTCCCAACTTTATGATATTTGTGAAATATATTTTACTTTTATCTTGTTGTTTTCAGTGACTCAGTCATGTCCAACTCCTTGTGACCCCATGGACTGCAGCACTCCAGGCTTCCCTGTCCTTCACTGTCTCCTGGACCTTGCTCAAACTCATGTCCATCGAGTCAGTGATGCCATCCAACCATCTCATCCTCTGTTGTCCTCTTCTCTTCCTGCCTTCAATCTTTCCCAGCATCAGGGTCTTTTCAAATGAGTCAGCTCTTCACATCAGGTGGCCAAAGTATTGGGGCTTCAGCATCAGTCCTTCCAGTGAATATTCAGGACTGATTTCCTTTAGGATGGACTGGTTTGATCTCCTTGCAGTCCAAGGGACTCTCAAGAGTCTTCTCCAACACCACAGTTCAAAAGCAGCAATTCTTCAGCACTCAGTCTTCTTCATGGTCCAACTCTCACATCCATACATGACTACTGGAAAAACCATAGCTTTGACAATATGGATCTTTGTTGGCAAAGCAATGTCTCTGATTTTTAACATACTGTCTAGATTGGTCATAGCTTTTCTTCCAAAGAGCAAGCGTCTTTTAATTTCATGGCTGCAGTCACCATCTGCAGTGATTTTGGAGATCAAAAATAGTCTGTCACTATTTCTATTGTTTCCCCATCTATTTGCCATGAAGGAAGTCACCATTATCGCCATTTACTTTCATAGATCTGCTAAATCTCACAATAAGTCGTTGTTATTTTGCTTTAAGTAGTAAATTACTTTTGAAAGAGTTTTTATAATGAGAGGGAAAACTTATGTTTACCATTTCCAGCACTCTTCATTAATTTATTTAAATCCAAATTACCTCCTACCATTTTATTTTGTGTAATTTTCAACCAGGAGTCTTCTGTTATTTTAATCTTTGTTCTTCTGGACATGATTTGTAATATTTCTCTGGATGCTTTAAAAATTTTCTTTTTATTTCTGTGTTTCAGCAGTTTGACTTTGATGAAACTCGGTGTGGTTTTCTTTGGGTTTATTCTGCTGTGGTTTTTTGAACTTCTTAGATATGTGGGCCTATAGTTTTCACCAAGTTTGTAAAATTTTAAAACATTATTTTATGAAACATTTTTCTGTCTCCTCTGCCTTCTTCTTGAAATCCAGTTACTTATATGTTAGAATGCTTTATATTTTACCAGGCGTGACTGATCCTGCTCATTTTGCAGTATTTTTTCTTACCTGCTTTAATTTTGCTTACTTTCTGTCGCTATATCTGCCAGGTAGTTAATTTTTGATTCTGCAGTGTCTAATCTGTTAATCTCATTTGATGTATCTTTCATTTCAAATGTTGTATATTTCATGCCTATACGTTCCACTTGGGTCTTCTAAAAATATATTTCATTTCATATCCATCATGCTTATATTTTCCTTTATCTGCTTGAACATATGGGATATGTTTATAATTGTCTTATAGTGACTGTTATTTCTGGTTCTGATTCTACTGATTGATTTTTCTCCTGGTATTTGGTCATATTTTCCTGCTTTTTTGTATGTCTGAAAATGTTTGACTTAATGTAGAACATTTTTAGTATATCGTTGATTGCAGATTTTGTTGTAGTTGCGGCTCCCAGTTATTTAGAATTAGTTGGATCCTTTTGAGGCTTTCTTTTAAGCTTTGTTATGCTGTCAGAATTTTATTTAGCCCAATTAAAGAAAACAGCCTTCCGAAGATTCTCCGTAATGCCCCGTGTTTAGTCGAGTTTTTTGTCTATGGCTGGTGGGAAGACAACTGATTTCATTCTGCCCAAGCTCTGGGGACTTTTCCGTCTACCACTCTCACAGGTAATGCCCTCTCACTCAGGAGCCAGTTCATACTCAGCCAGAAAGTCAAGGGCACCCCTGCAGACCCCCAAGCCCTTCTCTTGCACCTCTCTTGCCATCTTACTTGCCCCACAGATCTCTGTTGCCTTGGCTTTTCTGAACTCTGGCTTCTGTCTCATAAAACAGAAATATGGACTTATTTTTTTATTCCAGTGTCTTTCTGGCAACTAACAATTTAATTATAAATTACAGACATTTTACAGTATAGGGATACATGTTTTAATAGTGAAAATCAGGATATATGTGCTTCTGTGCATTATTGTTATAATGCCAGCTATACTAAAACATAGTATGAAATGATATCATGAGTCTTAATTGTGGCTGGCTTTAGATGCTAGGACTACACATCATATTTTTGGTCTTCTTCTTTTTTTTTTCTTTTAACTTTTGTGTTTTCCTAACATTGATGGCTCAGTGGTAAAGAATCTGCCTGCCAATGCAGGAGACACAGGTTCAGTCCCTGGGTTGTGAAGATGCCCTGGAGAACGAAATGGTAACCCATTCCGGTATTCTTGCCTGGGAAATCTTATGGACAGAGGAGCCTGGTGGGCTACAGTCCAACTGGACATGACTTAGTGACTAAACAAGAATGACAACGTTTTATAATGGAAATTTAGAAATTGATTTTATGTGAGAAAAATAAACTTTATTTTAAAATTATTTTAAATATAATTACATGCTGAGAAGGCAATTCTAGAATAGAAAACTCTCATCTACAAAAAAATTTTATGCACATGAATTTATATGCCTATGCCGATTATCTTTTTATGTGCCCGGTCTTGGACTTGGCAGTTTCCCCTTACACTTTACTTATTTCCAAAATATAATCGGGACTCATACTAAGCACAGATACAATAAAATAATAAAACTGTCAAGATGGAGATACAAGTTCAAAATAAAGGAAAGGAAAGGAAATGAGTGGCAAGTACATGGGTTGAGTTGAGAATGGTGGGAGGGGCATGGAAATGAAGCAATTAAATTTTAGCAGAAAACCTAGACTCAGTGTAGCTTTGGAAATGGAACACAAAACTTATCTGTGAGCTTACTGGCAACCAAAACAAAGAGGGGGATTTGGAGCTCTCACAGTTAACTAAAAGTCAATTCTCCTACCGATGCCTTTTTCAATTTGTATTTTCTAGTTCTGACTTATAAAAGATTTTCATGTAAATGAGATCAAAGAAACACTTAACAGATAGAAGTGTTGTGCTCACCTCTTTGAGGACAAAAGAAGACGCCAGGCATAGACACTTTCCTTAATGGAACGGGGATTGGAGAGGGTAGGGAAGACATATGTATAAAGCTGGGATAGTTCAAGACTACAACAAGACAGTATGTGATTGATCTTAACTCAAAATCAAAAGCCTGCAAGATTCCAGTTAAAGGTTGACCTTTGATTCTTAATGGATGGGTGACGATGGCTAAGTGCAGGGGCAAGAAAAGGCATTGTAGGGGAAATGCACAACAGAAGAAAGCCAGGAGCGAGGGTGTGTGTGTGTGTGTGTGTGTGTGTGTGTGTGTGCATGTGTGCGTGTTTGTAGTTTGTGTGTGTGTGTGTGTGTTTTCTCAGTTGTGTCTGACTCTTTTGCAACCCCCATGGACTATAGCCTTCTGTCTGGAGAAGGCAATGGCACCCCACTCCAGTACTCTTGCCTGGAAAATCCCATGGATGGAGGAGCCTTGTAGGCTGCAGTCCATGGGGTCGCAGAGTCAGACAACTGAGCGACTTCACTTTCACTTTTCACTTTCATGCATTGGAGAAGGAAATGGCAACCCACTCCAGTGTTCTTGCCTGGAGAATCCCAGGGACAGTGGAGCCTGGTGGGCTGCCGTCTATGGGGTCGTACAGAGTCGGACACGACTGAAGCGACTTAGCAGCTCTTCTATCCGTGGGAGTTCCCAAGGAAGAATACTGGAGTAGGTTGCCATTTCCTTCTCCAGGGGATCGTCCTGACCCAAGGATCAAACCCGTGTCTCCTACAGTGGCAGGGGGATTCTTTACCGCTGAGCCACCTAGGAAGTCCAGGAGGGAGGAGAGGGCATTGCAAATGGCCTGGGAAGGTGCTGAGTGTGACTGCTGGGCTCAGGAAGGATATAGAAATAAACAGACTGCCTCTCCAATGAGAGATTATTCCATTCAAGTGACACCAGCAGGCACGTGTGTCCCTGGAGGAAGCATTGCTCATAGCATACAAGCTCTCGGTTCGAATCCTATCTTGGCTAAATCAAAGGGATTAAAGGAAAGAAATGCAATATCCAACACGATGAGGTTCTAATAAGGCTAAAGGAAGTTCCATATTTTGATAGATGTTACGCACCACATTCCATTGTATGTATTGAGGTAGTCTGTTCCGTTTTAAAAGAATGAAACAATGCTATCTGCAGCTATGTGGATGGGTGGATGGACACAGAGATTACTGTCCAGAGTGAAGCAAGGCAGACAGAGAAAAATAATAGAATATGGTATCTTTTGTATGTGGAATCGAAAAAAAAAAAAATACAAATGAGCTTATTTACAAAACAGAACTATACCCACAGACATGGAAAACAAACTTAGGTTACCAAAGAGGAAGGTGTTCAGTTCAGCTCAGTCGCTCAGTCGTGTCCGACTCTTTGCGACCCCATGAATCTAGGGATAAATTAGCAGTCTGAGATAAACATAAGCACAGTACTATATGCAAAATAGACAACCAACAAGTTTTGTTGAAAGGGCTAGGGAGACAGCAGAATAGAGGAAATTTTTATCAACAGTCTGGCTTTAATTTGAATCTGAGTTTGAGAGTCTACAGGTAGAAGATTGAGGGTCTGAAACTCTCATCTTGCTGGGGTGTGTGTGGTGTTGTTTCTTTTGTGTCGAGTCCTCTGGATAAAGAAGCATGCTGCTCTGGGATTGAGTGAGAGAAACCATAAACTCCTTTCAACAGCCATGACCAGTATTGACCCTCGTATTAGCCAGGGTCCAGTCAGGAAAACACAAACCACACCGTTTCAGCTGCAATATTCAATCAAACACCTTGGTTACACACGCACTGGAAGACTTCAAAGGCAAACATGAAAACACCGAGGCCACACAGCAATAATCCCTGTGGGGAGTGGCTGCCATACCCGGGGCGGGGGAGCGAAGGGTAGGCATCAGGATCCAGGAGCTCAGAAGGCAAGGGCCTGGTGGACCAGGGACCCAGACCCCGCAGGGGCAGCTGACTCCCAGCTCTGGTTCCAGGGAGGGACCCGGGGAGCTGGGACTTGAATGTCTGGGCAAGTGTTGTTGCCTGTCGGTGCTCAGGTCTCTAAGAACACACAGTGAGCCCACTTCTGGGAGTTCGCAAGATGCTGGAGGTCAGAGTCAACCAATAGGGGCAGTAGGGTGGAAAGACCATTGCCAAGGCGAAGGGAGGCTGAGGCCAGCAAGTCAAGGAGGCAGAGGGTTCCTTCTGCCATCGCCCTGCGGGCTGCCTCCAGCGCCACCGTGGCGGCAGATCCTAAAGCCGCAGGCCAAAGGGGCGCAGAGCGCCAGCCCTGGCTGCACAGAGCAGGGTGGAGAACCGGCTGGTGTGAAAGAGACAGAGCTTCCTAACCAGGCTCCTTTCTGGGCTCTCACACAGGCCCGCCGGGACGGAGGTGCTCTCCGGCTGCATGAAAACAAGAGGCAACAGGCTTTTTCTCGAGGAACGGCTATACAGGCTGTGTGCTGAGATGAACACGCGCGCGTTTCTTTCTTTCTCTCTCCTCCCATCAACCCAAGAGATGAGTGTTACTAGTTCCCTCTTACAAGCGGAGGATCTGAAGCCCAAAGAGTTTATGCAACTCTCGAAGGGTCACAAAGCAAGTTGGTGGAAGGGATAAAAAGCAAACTGAAAACTCAGCGACTCCAACACAATTCCCTTTTCACTCACACGAACCTGACTTAAACACCTACCGCGCAATGACATCTTCCCGCTAACGAGTGCGTTCCATGAGGTCGGGGCTGCCTGAGACCAGCCTGAAGGTGCATTCATTTCAGTAACTGGCACCCGATACACAGACCTTCTCTAAATAATCGTTGAATAAACAAATGAACATGTTTAAGTCCCTTTAACCTTCTTTCGGTGTAACAGGAAAAGCCCACATATAAAATTTGATACCCAAACATAGCCAAATGATAGGTAATTCCTGTGTATGTCCGAAATCTATTTTAGCGCCCCTCCAAGGAAAGCAAATGCTTCTGAAGCCCAGAGGAGAACACGTGACACTGAATGCCCCTCTTTCCTGCTTCTGAGGGACGGCGTGTAGTTTTAAAATGAGGTAAATGTGAATACATGTGCGATCCTTGAATTAACTCTCTCATTAAGCGCAGGTCCCTTTCTGCCCCTCCCCCGGCCCCTCCCCACCCCGGGCGCAGCCTATCATGAGCGGCTATCTGGAATCGACAGGAGAGTAATTTGAACTCTGGTTCCCAAGGGCCTATTCTTTTACTTCCTGCTGTAGGAATACGGGGCGTATTGATTAGATATCAGACTGTAATGGGCTTCCAATCTCTCTGCCTTAAGATATATGATGGAGATGACAGGAAACAGATACCCTGTTACTACTTGTAAATAGTCTGGTTGAACAAAATGGTTGGTAACCATTTCGGTGCCGGTGGCTCTTAGCACCGGAAGAAGCCCCTTTAGCACTCTTTCCACGGGAAAGTGGAAAGACCTAGGCCATCCTTGTGGTACCAGAGCCACTGTTGTTCCAAGGTTGTCCTCAGCTCTGGAAACTCTGTAGGAAGGAAGACCTCCCTTCAGAGTGAACACTTGGGAGTTGTCCTGATTGAGTGGGTAGGCATTCCCTTCTCCAGGGGATCTTCCCTGACCCAGGGATGGAGCCCAGGTCTCTCCTGCATTGCAGGCAGCTTCTTTCCCAATGAGCCCCCAGGGAAGCCCGCTCAGACGCAAACCTAATAGCATCTCCAGCCAGCCTGCCCCCATGTGACAGCTGTGGGGAAGGAGAACTGGAGGCTGAGCAGGGCCAGGGCAGAGCTCCTCCCGCTGTGAGCAAGACCTGAAGGCAGTCACTTCGTGAGGCCTCAGTCTCCTCCTCTGTAAAGTGGGAAACATTCCCATCCCCAGCCCTGCTGCAAAGATCGAGGACAACGGTGCCTCCAGAGGCGCTAAGACAGCGCCTGGCGCCCGCTTCGTTCTCCTTCCTTCCCGCACCCCTGCCTGCCCCTGGAAATGGAAGCTTCCCTGATGCTGGAATCACGACTATCCCTCGGGTTGGGGAAGAGGCGGCCACGCCCAGCCCATCTCCTCGAGTGGCACATCCCAGACCCGCAAAGAGCACACAGTGGGGCCATGTGTAGGCAAATGGAGCGAAAGTCCCAAACCGGGCTGGGCTTTGTCAATGCTGGAGTAAATCCTGGTTCGACAGTGCCAGCGGCAGCCTGGGCGCTGATAACTGCCTGTTTGAAGTTGACCTCGGTGTGCTTTGTGGGTTTTGCCTGCTTCCTGCGCTAGGCCGGTAATGTTCCAGTTTTCAGGACCCTGACTCACCGCCTGCTAGCTGCAGAGGTAGGTTCGGAGCTGAGGGCTGACATCTTCCTCCTCTGGCTGCACAGCACGCACCAGGGAGAAGCATCACGCCGCCCTCCCGGACCTGGGCTTGATGTTCCCCAGAGGAGGGTATCTTCTACTGGATCATCCGTTTCCTCCCCTTTTCTTATCACAGCAAAGATGACTCAAACAAATTGAATGCTGGTTCCAGGACGATTCCAAAGGATGACTGTAAATTTTTAAGGGGGAATGCAATGTGAGCTTATACATTTTTAATTATGCCAGGCCTGCTGCTCATACTCATTTATTACTAGTGGTATCAGCCACTTATCAGGCCGCTTCTCTAATCTTTGCCCTGCAAACAGACATGACCTCTGGTCAAGTAAGATTAATGAAGAATTAAAAATGGCTACCTGCTGGGGTCTGATGGAAAAAGAGGGAACAAAACGCCAAGAATCCCAGTGAATCCTAGATTCTACACCAGCCTTTCTGGGCTTCTGCTTCTGTGGGTGAAGACGAACTCCAGTGGACCAAACCTCCTCTCTGCTAGCATCTCCCCGTTTCTCCTTCCTCCCCTGCCCCCATCAGGCAGGAGATCAATAAAACCAGCCTTGAGAGAGGAAGGAACCGATCTTGAGGCTGGTATCAGATGCCATATCTCCGCAGCCCGTGGAGGAGGGCCAGTGAGCAGTGAGTGACCTGCCTGCATGTTCCAGAAACACCGAATTCATATTATTGGCTTAATCAGCATTGTCCCTCCTAGAGGTTGCTCTTAATCAGCCCGGGAGATGATTAGAGAAAAGAGCTGTGACTGTTACCTTCAATACAGAGGCTTCTGGCCAAGAAAGAAGCAGAGAACTACAAAATGATGGGTGCCGTCAACCCAACGCTCAGCTTAGCCCAGGCCCTGTGCTCAGTTCCTGAGGTGCAGCGTCTCCTTTCAGCCTTGTATCAACTCTGTGAAGACAGTCTGATTAGTCCCGTTCTGTAGATGAGGATAACTGAGACTTGAGTTGGGAAGCTTGTCCTCATTTGCACCACTGGCCCTTCACACACAGATGTCTGCCTGACCTGTCCCCGGCACCCCAAATCCCAAAGTGAAGGCTGACTCTGAGTCCCCATCATGTCATGCTACCCGCTCTCCAGCAGCAGGATAAAGGAGGAGGTACAAAAAGGTCGTTTAATCCAGATGCTCATTTTTCAGATAAGGAGGCATAGTTCAGAGATGGAAAGTGACTTCTCCAAGGTCACACGGCAGAGCCATGGCTCCTGATTCTGCACTGTCAGTGCCAGGCTCTTGGCAAAGGCAAAACACACTTGTCTGCTCTGCCCGCATCACTCCCTTAGAAGTTAGCAGGAAATATACAATGCCTCGATGGTGTGAAACTATAAGGGTCAGAAACATGGGAAGGCAGAAGCTTGACATAATACAAGTGATGTTCACAGGTCATTTTATTTCTTCAACAAACTTTTATTCAGCATCTATACATATAAAGGGCTTCCCTTGTGGCTCAGCGGTAAAGAATTCACCTGTAGGAGAAGTGGTTCAATCCCTGGGTCAGGAAGATCCCCGGAAGAGGGCATGGCTACCCACTCCGGTATTCTTGCCTGGAAAATCCCATGGACAGAGGAGCCTGGAGGGCTGCAGTCCATAGGGTCACAGTCAGACCTGACTTGGTGACTAAACAACAAATACATATAAAGCACAATTCAGGTGTTGAGGCTTTGACAATGAAAACCAGGCATATACTAAAATTTGCTCGTGTGTTTGCTTTGTGTGTTTCTTTCTTTCAAGTAGTTATAGTAGGGATGAATCTGAGCTTATAAGTAAAATGAGATAAACAGAATGTTTAGTTAATAAAGACTGCAACTACCTATAGCCATGCCTGACAAATTAAGGTATCAAAACATACATTTGCTTGAGAATTTATCTTGCTCACCCAATATGCTTTTTACAGTGTTGAAGTAATCAAGGTTTTTTGAATTCACTAGTTGTGAAAGTAAATAAAAGGCGAACTAAAGTAGAGGCACTTCTAAATTGGGTGTTATTACCTGGGAGTAAAATGCTGAGTATTTTAGAAAGAAGGAGTAATGACACGACCCTTTGCTGAGGACTTACCCCAGACTGGAGATTCCACAGACATTACCTCATCCAATCCTCTGGAAACTCTTGCAGGGTACCATTATCTCCATCTTACAGGTGGCAAAGAGCAACAGTCTCACGAAGACCAGACAGCAAAGAAACACTCAAATTCATTGCAGAGCTGATATGTTAGGTAAGATACCCACCCCGCTAACTTACAAGAGGACTGTTAGGGTTTTAGAATAATGATACCATTTCAGTGATAAAACAGTAATCATATGTTGAGCATTTGCAATGTCTCAAGTATCCTGCTAAGCACATTTCAGACATTTTCCTATTTGGTCCTCTCAAGCCCAGGAGGGAAGTACTCCTATTATTGTTCCGTTTTACGGAAAGGAAAACTAAGGCACGGAGAGGGTAGGTAACCTGTCCAGGGTCACACAGCTAGTAAATGATAGAGCCAGGAATGGAATCCAGGAAGTACAGCTCCAGCCCTACACTCTTAACCATTGTGCTAATTATTTGTCTTTGCAGTAACAAAAAATACAGGGCAGCATGGATAAGCGTAGCGACCCTGAAATTTGGTTTTATGGGATAGATCAAAAGATTCCAGAAGGGTGGAAGAGGGAAAAGAGCTAAACATCAGAGGACAATGAAATCAAGAATACTATAAATATCATATCGCAATCATCACTTATTCCATCAACGCAAATATGGTTTAAACGGGAAGCAGTTGCTTCAGGTTGCATTTTCACGTAGGAACTGGATGAACTGTTGCCCTCCCACACATATTGTGCTATGCATTTCCTTCTTTAAGGCAGAGCACACAGAGCGGTCCATGCCGAAAGCACTAGTTTTCAGAGAGTTGTGGACTTTTGATTTTCCCTGATGAACTTGTTACCCAGTAAGGCCATTCCTAGGGGTGAAGGATCCTTGCTCATTGAAATAAACTTGCCTAGCTTTCTGGTGTGCATGCAGTCAGCCGGCTGTGTCCGACTCTTTGCAACCCTTTGAACTGTAGCCCACCAAGAAACCAGGTCTACCTGTTCGGTGGGGGAAGACTCTGCCTGCAGCGCAGGAGACACAGGTGACGCGGGTTCAATCCCCGGGTCGGGAACATCCCCTGGAGGAGGAAATGGCAGCCCACTCCCGTATTCTTGTCTGGGAAATCCCATGGATAGAGGAGCCTGTTGGGCTACATGGGTTCCAAAGAGTCGGACACGACTGAGCAACTGAACACGCAGGCGTGGGATTAGCAAAGTTCCTTCCACCAACACTGGGCATGCTTTCTTCACACTGCGAACTGACTTCCCCCATCAGTCTTCCTTCATAGTTTTCCAGTGGCTTCTAGAGGGCTCTGAATGCCCCACTCCACTGTTTATACTTCAGGGCATGGGAATGTTTGGTTGTAGGGATATGGGGCCTTTTCCTTTGCTACTCTGTTCGTCTGACTCATAAATAATTCTCCAGGTCACCCTTAGCCAACATGAGCATCTTGTCTTCATAACAAGCAGTTCATACAAATATCATTCCTAGCCCATGGGTGAGGGTCATTCAATAAGTACAAGGTCAGAAGAGGGCTGACAGTGACTAAACTCCTATCTGCTGCCAGGTACAGTACATACATTATCTCATTTAACTGTCATAAAAACCCTGAGAAATTGGTGTTACTTCCTCCATTTTATAGATGAGGAAACTGAGTCCTCTGATTTACCAAAGGTTGTAAAAAGGGCTTAAATTAATTGTTACCGATGGCATGCATTACTTTCCTGCTATACACCAGGAATCACCTCTGCTGCCCTCCAAACGATAGTTCATTCGGTTCCGCAGTAACCCCGAGAGGAAAGCAAAATTGTTGTCCTTGTTTCATAGCTGAAAATACTGAAGTGCAGAGATGTCAAGCAACTTTTCCAAAGTCACATAGCTAGGAAGCAGTTTGAAGCCAGGAAGTATGATTTCTGAGCCTGTGCTCTTCAGACAAAATAAACAGCTACCAACTCTCCCAAGAAATCAGAGAATGAGGTTCTGAGACCGCCGTTTTAGATATGAACATAAGAGAATAGCTCTGGGCAGTTACTAGTCATGAGGCGTTTAGAGTCAGACAGTAGCAACTGGAGGCCTGGTTCTGCTGCTTCCAGCAATATGGTCTTGAGCTTAATCACACCTACCTTCCAGGCAAAGCTGCCAGGAACAGGAGAGAGAACTTAGGAGATGGAAAAACGCAGCTGTAACTGAGGGCCAGGTATTGGTAGAACCATAGAAAACCTATGAAGGATCCTGCTTTTATTTATTTATTTTTTTTTAAGGAAGAAAATTTATTGGTTCACATAACTGAAAGTTCAAGATGGTTTTCTTAAACATGGCTTAGATGAAGAATTCAAATTACATCATCAAGATTGGGATTCTCCCTGAAATGTTGGCTATTTCCTCTGTCACTGGCTTCATTCTCAAGCTTCACAAATCAGCAGCCTGCAGCTCTAGGCTCACACTATCCTCACTACCAGTGAACATTGTGTCCATTCCTAAACCAGCCACTGTGGCCCAGAGAAAAAGATACACAGATTGTCCTGGTCTGAATCAGAACCCCATACCAGAAGTTCAGCCTATTAATAACACATGAATAGCTCAAGAAGGTGATTCCACTTTGGAAAATGGGAGTATGGCTATCAGAGGAAGGCTCAGTACGTCCTGGGTAATGGAAACAGCAGACGTACAACTTATCCCTGTTCTCCTGTTGATGTCCCTAAGCACTCCTCTTGTTCAGTTCAGTTGCTCAGTCATGTCCTAATCTTTGTGACCCTATGAACCACAGCATGCCAGGCCTCCCTGTCCATCACCCAGTCCCAGAGTCCACCCAAACCTGTGTCCATTGAGTCGGTGATGCCATCCAACCATCTCATCCTCTGTTGTCCCCTTCTCCTCCTGCCCTCAATCTTTCCCAGCTTCAGGGAATTTTCCAGTGAGTCAGCTCTTCACATCAGGCGGCCAAAGGATTGGAGTTTCAGCTTCAACATCAGTCCTTCCAGTGAACACCCAGGACTGATCTCCTTTAGGATGGACTGGTTGGATCTCCTTGCAGTCCAAGGGACTCTCAAGGGTCTTCTCTAACACCACAGTTCAAAAGCATCAATTCTTTGGTGCTCAACTTTCTTTACAGTCCAACTTTCACATCCATACATGACCACTGGAAAAACCATAGCCTTGACTAGATGGACCTTTGTTGGCAAAGTAATGTCTCTGCTTTTCAATATGCTGTCTAGGTTGCTCATAACTTTCCTTCCAAGGAGTAAGCGTCTTTTAATTTCATGGCTGCAATCACCATCCACAGTGATTTTGGAGCCCACAAAAATAAAGTCAGCCACTGTTTCCCCATCTATTTGCCATGAAGTGATGGGACTGGATGCCATGATCTTAGGTTTCTGAATGTTGAGCTTTAAGCCAACTTTTTCATTCTCCTCTTTCACTTTCATCAAGAGGCTTTTTAGTTCCTCTTCACTTTCTGCCATAAGGGTGGTGTCATCTGCATATCTGAGGTGATTGATATTTCTCCCGGCAATCTTGATTCCAGCTTGTGCTCCTTCCAGCCCAGCGTTTCTCATGATGTGCTCCTGTGAAGCAGAGATCACCCTGAGTGGTGACCTAGGTGACATCCATACATGTACTGCCAAGTGATGGGTTGTGTCAGCTAGCTTCTGGTGGACGCTTTGGCTTCATCGGGCTTCAGTCAGTCCCTCAAAGGAGTGAGGGAGCCTCCATGACTGAGGGTTTGAGCAGTGATTTCTTCTTCTAAATTAGTTGTATGAGAAGGATGAGAAGAAACTGGCTCTTCTTTTCTCTTGAAAATAGCATAAATCCTTGAATGGGATTACATGCTTTCTCCTCTCCTAAAGATCGCATTTCAGTTTTGCCACTGAGATTATTTCTGATGGAATGAGGCCTAACAGTTCTAATTAGACTTCTCTTCTTGATGTTTGGGTCTTTGCTACAAAAAAATGGCCACTGGGCCTCATATCGCTTAGAACACATTAGATTACAAACAACAGAATACTCTAACCCTGTCAGTTCCATCAATGACGGTAGACCTGGTTCACAAGCTGTGATCAGAGACTCAAGAACATCACCCGTCACTTTATTTTCACCTGCTGGTTGGAAGATGGCAGTCCAAAGTCCAGGAGTTCCTTGTTTGTTTGTTTTTTTTCCCCCATAAAATATGCTGGTGATATCCCTTCACATTTTTGGGTTGCTTTTAAACGCTCCTGGATTTCTTGAGCACACGCAGAAACAGGAGGTTGCCTTTGAAGCTCTCTTGGAATACGAAACAAACAAACAAAAACTCTCCCCGAAACCCCCAACGTTGGCCCAAATTGCGTCATGAACATTGCCAACCAGTAACTGCAGCAGGGAATGGAACTATGCTAAGTTATTTAGGTTGGAATTTTGCTAATTTGCTTACACTGGAACCACATTCTATAGTAGACAGCTAGGCCAGGGATGTGACGCTAAGCAGCAGGGTGGTTGTTTACCCAGCTAAGGGGGAGTAGATACAGGGGAGGCTACAGAATCTAGCACAAATACAGAGTGTGGCAGATGACAACGTCATGAATACCTTTATCCTCAAGCTACAACTGCCTTCTTCCGCTGGACAGCTCTATTTGTAATAATGTATAGTAATCGCATATCTGCAACTGAGTCCATCTTCTTGTTTCCATGCAAATCTGGCCTCCAGAGGCTCCTTCTTGCCTTCCTGGTGTAGGTCGCATTTTCCAGTGTTACTCTGGCTGTGTCTTCTTTCCTCACGTTTTTTCAGCTGGGGCCTTACTGGTCTTTACTGCATTCCTGACCCCAAAGAGTCAAACCCTGGCTGATGTTGGAGAAAACCTCACTTTGATATCCGGAAAGAAACTGAAGTTTAATTATGTTGTTGTCTTTCTCCTCCGTTTGGGGTTCTTCAGGCCAAGTTCAGTACTAGCGCCAAGACTGCGGCCGTGAGACAGAACCTACCTGGGCGGTCTCTAAAACGAAGGGACTGGCTTGATCCATTACAAGAACTCTTCTTGGGGTGCGATCCGGGAGTCTTGACTGGAAATCGGATAAGAAGAGAGGACTGCAGACGTGGAAGCTTGAGTGAGTGGAGTGTTTGGGAACCTGAACCCCACGTTGCTTTGTGTGGTTTGAGGGAGGTCTTGCCTCTTCTGCATTCCGCCCACCAACGAATTTGACCACCCATAGTCCATGGGGTTGCAAAGAGTCGGACACGACCGAGCGACTTCACTTCGCTTCACCTACTCCAAGAGCCCGCCAAGGTGGCCGGTCCCTTCCCCACTATCTCATCCGCAGTGAGCCATGCGCAGCCTCCGGGCCAAGCCAAGTCCGGCGTCTGGCGTCCAGCACGGCTTGCTCCGGAAAGCCTTTCAGGATTCTTGTGGCCTCAGGCTAGGTGGCCTCCGCAGCGGATCCAGATGCGCCCGCTGTTGCGTCTCCGCTAATGAAAGAAAAATTCTCCACCTGTTTAGCAGGAGAGATTTTCAAGGCAGACGTACTGTCCTTACTGTACTGCACTCGGCCGTCTCAGGAGCGTATCGTGGACATTCTCTCGTGTCAGGACGCATGGGGCTCCTTTCTTTTGCAGCTACAGCAATCCTATAATGTGGCGGTTTCATCACTTACTTTTTTATTCCTCTATTGATAGACATATAGTATGTTTCCTGCTAGTTGTAGGTGTTACAGCTGAAAAAAGCACTTATGTTTACTTCCGTATTTTTGTACAGTTGCTTTTTTCAATTGCTTTCAGTGAAATAGAGCACATATCTTTCATCTGACTTATAGGGAAAATTGAGCAATTTTGTTAGGTGCATAGTTTTCACAGATGGGGAAAGATTCTCGGCTTTTCTCCCTCTGCCTGGATTGACACCCCGCACCCCACACCCCAGAACTCTGTCTTTATGAAGCAGGACCGCCTAGACAATAGCCAGATCATTAGCTTTGTCTTTAGAACCGGCTCTTTTGACTAGGTCTACTGTCTTACTCACAGTAGAAACTGACTTATGACCAAAATTTTTTTTTTTTTTTTAACTTTCTGAGTCATGGACTCTCTCTTGCCATGGGAATCATAGTGGAAAGTTTACGGCAACCCCTGTGCGTTTTGGGTCTCATAACCACATTTTCTAGTGAGTGAAACTTATCGGACAGAGATATCCCCTTCGTCACCTCCTGAAAAACCAAAGGGATGCTCAGAAAATAGTCTTTATCTCTTCACTAAAACCCAGCGTGGACGCTAGTTGCCTCTAACATCCCACAGATTTGTTTCTATTTCCCTTCCTCTTTTAAGAATGACTGGAACGTTGATTTCAGTCCCCAAGCCTGGATCATTAGACTGCAAAGCTCTTCTTACGGTGAACTCAATGTGAGAGTGAATGTCTTAAATCAATTCTGCTCCTTCTGGTTTCAAGCCCCAACGTGTCAGATTGCTTGTGACTCTTGGGGGAGGTTTGGCACCTGTGTAAATCGGGCTCTGTGCTCTGGAAGCCACCTGGCATTAACATGAAGACGACATGGAAACTAATATAATATTTATGTCAAATGGACTTCAAGTAAAAAACAGAATCACTTACTTCCTAGAAAACGCTATCTATGTGTATGTATGTGCCCATGCCTACATAAACGTGGATATGTATTTGGATTCACGCTATTGTTTATTTTTTGGTTCCTTCCCCACCTTAGCAGCCAGCCTCACGCTAGCTGGGAACTGACTATTCTTTTTGGAGAACTAAGCAAATCTTTCAAAACAGTTTTCAAGTCTTGTAACAGCACGTTTGTGCTGCTACAGCTAAGGACCTGTCAGGCCTCCAGGGTGCACCTTGATTTCAGCTCAGCAAAATGGAGCAAAATATCCATTTTTTGCATGAAATTGCCTGTGTTCTGCATGGGAGTCTATACTTCTTCAGCACCCTCTGCACTTAGCAGGCTGCAGTTGGTTTTTCCTTGACTTAGGAAATTGAGTGCAGAGGAAGAGGCGTTTTCTTGCTTGACACTGGAAAAGTCATCCCCGGGGAAACAGAATTCAAAGTGAGAACCATGAATTCTTACTTAGAATGTTTTTCTCTCGAAAAATTTCCTTGAGAGAGCCTACAGTTGGTGGGGGTACAATCAAATGTTTATGCTCAGCCAATACTCTTGAAAGTCTAAATTGCTGAGAACCCTGATGGTATGAACTTATTTCATGCAAACAAATAAGCCAGCAAAAAGCATGACTATCAAAGAGGCCCCTTCTTTGCAATGGAATAGTATCATGAGCCTCCAAACCCTTAATTTCACTTATTGGGATCAATCCTGAGGAAACAAGCCTTTATCTACATTTCCAAGCACATGTAAGGAAATTGTCATCAAAACATTGTTGGAAAGGGTGGGAAAAATTGGAAGAAAAAAGAATCTATTCATGGGAAATTAGCTAGATAAATATGGCCCATGCAATAAATGGAACATTTTGCAGCTATTAACCAGAGCTTACAAAAGGAGTTGACAAAAATGTCACTGCAAAGTTTTTAACGTAAGTTTTATTGAAGTGTTGCAGACACACAGACAATAGCATAAACCCTAAGCACGCAGTTCAATGAGCACACAGATACAACCGGTTTTGTTGTGGTTCTATCACTGTCCTGTCGGCTCTTTGCAACCCCAGACTGTAGCATGCCAGGCTTCTCTGTCCTTCTCTGTCTCCTGGAGTCTGCTCAAATTCATGTCCATCAGGGATATGATATGCCTGGTACCTGGATGCAAAAAACATTCCTGGCACCTCGAAGCCTGCCTTGTGCCCGCATTCTGGTCATTGCCTCCTCCCAGGGTAACCCCTTCTAACACTTTAGATCAGTTTTGACTGGTTTTGAACTTGGTTCATGGTATCATACCTTGTGTATTCTTTTGTCCCTGGCTTCTTCCACTTGAATGTTTCGTGAGACTCATGCCAGAGGTCACGCAGAGTTGCAGTTTCCTTATCTCCTTTCAATTGTTAATATACTACAATTACCTATCCACTCCACCGTGGATAAGCATCTGGGTGGTTTCCAGTTTTATCCACTGTGTGGAGTGTGGCCATAATTCTTGTGTGGGCTCCTATTGGTGATCACAGGCACACAGGTCTAGGGGTCTGTACCTAGAAGTAGAACTCCTGAGTCATTGGCTCCATATGCTGAGTCACTGGATCATGGGCTTTCCTGGTGGCTCAAAGGGTAAAGCATCTGCCTGCAATGGGAGATCTGGGTTCAGTCCCTGAGTTGGGAATATCCCCTGGAAAAGGAAATGGCAACCCACTCCAGTACTCTTGCCTGGAAAATTCCATGGACAGAGGAGCCTGGTAAGCTACAGTCCATGGAAATCGCAAAGAGCTGAACATGACTGAGCAATTTTACTTGGCTCTCCATATATTCCAGCCCAGCGTTTCTCATGATGCACTCTGTGTATAAGTGAAATAAGCAGGGTGACAATATACAGCCTTGACGTACTCCTTTTCCTATTTGGAACCAGTCTGTTGTTCCGTGTTCAGTTCTAACTGTTGCCTCCTGACCTGCATACAGGTTTCTCAAGAGGCAGGTCAAGTGCTCTGGTATTCCCATCTCTTTCAGAATTTTCCACAGTTTATTGTGATCCACACAGTCAAAGGCTTTGGCATAGTCAATAAAGTAGAAATAGATGTTTTTCTGGAACTCTCTTGCTTTTTCGATGATCCAGCGGATGTTGGCAATTTGATCTCTGGTTCCTCTGCCTTTTCTAAAACCAGCTTGAACATCTGGAAGTTCACGGTTCATGTATTGCTGAAACACTGGGCTGGAAGAAGCACAAGCTGGAATCAAGATTGCTGGGAGAAATATCAATGATCTCAGATATGCAGATGACACACCACCCTTATGGCAGAAAGTGAAGAGGAACTAAAAAGCCTCTTGATGAAAGTGAAAGAGGAGAGTGAAAAAGTTGGCTTAAAGCTCAACATTCAGAAAACAAAGATCATGGCATCTGGTCCCATCACTTCATGGGAAATAGATGGGGAAACAGTGGAAACAGTGTCAGAGTTTACTTTGGGGGGGCTCCAAAATCACTGCAGATGGTGATTGCAGCCAGGAAATTAAAAGACGCTTACTCCTTGGAAGAAAAGTTATGACCAACCTAGATAGCATATTCAAAAGCAGAGACATTACTTTGCCAACCAAGGTCTGTCTAGTCAAAGCTATGGTTTTTCCAGTGGTCATGTATGGATGTGAGAGTTGGACTGTGAAGAAAGCTGAGCACCAAAGAATTGATGCTTTTGAACTGTGGTGTTGGAGAAGACTCTTGAGAGTCCCTTGGACTGCAAGGAGATCCAACCAGTCCGTTCTGAAGGAGATCAGCCCTGAGATTTCTTTGGAAGGAATGATGCTAAAGCTGAAACTCCAGTACTTTGGCCACCTCATGTGAAGAGTTGACTCACTGGAAAAGACTCTGATGCTGAGAGGGATTGGGGGCAGGAGGAGAAGGGGACAACAGAGGATGAGATGGCTGGATGGCATCACTGACTTGATGGACGTGAATCTGAGTGAACTCCGGGAGTTGGTGATGTACAGGGAGGCCTGGCGTGCTGCAATTCATGGGGTCGCAAAGAGTCGGACACGACTGAGTGACTGAACTGAACTCTATATATTCAGTTTTAGCAAAGACCACCAAACAGTTTTGCATAGGACCACACTAATTGTTTCCTCCAAGCAGCATATGAAAGCTCCAGTTTCTCCAAACAGTCACCAGTTTAGTGTTATGTGCCAATTTTTTTTTAAATTTGGAAAACATGCAGCCGAATTAAAAGTACAATATAATCACAGCTTTTTAAAATGTATAAATATATAAGCATAAAAGACCTGGAAGGAGATAATCCAATCTGTTAAGAGTCAGTAACTTTGTGCAGATGACGGGGTTTTGTTTCAAATATTTCTATCATTTTTCCCTAACATTTTCTTATTCTTTGTAACGAAGAAGTACTTACTACAGGTAGACCTCAGAGATATAGCAGGTTCATTGTCAGACCTCCACAGTCAAGTTGACTCACACAAAGTCAGAGTTTCCCATTGCATTGCATATAAAACTTATGTTTAAATGTATAGAACAAGAAATGTAGCCAATATTTTGAGATAAAGCTGTATGGAGTACCATCTATTAAAATATCAGATCACTATTTTACTACTGAAACATGTTAACATAATATTGTAAGTCGACTATACTTTCACTTAAAAACTTTTAAAAAGTTATGATTATACTGTAATCTATTAAGTGTGCAGTAGCTTTATGACTAAAACAAACAATGGACATACTTGAAAATCCTTTATTGCTAAAAAATGCTAGCCATCATCCAAGCCTTCTGTGAGTGAATCATAGTCTTTCTCTACTAATAGCATCAAAAGATCACTGATCACAGATCGTCATAACAAATATAACAATAGTGAAAAAGCTTGAAATATGAGAATTACCGAAACGTGACATGGAGACACTTAGTGGGTAAATGCTGTTGGAAAAATGGTGCCAACACAGACCCAGGAATTCACTTTTGTGAACGCAAGTAGAAACTTAAGACACTTGTTCAATCCACGTTTTTCTTGATGCCGAGCCATCCCATTTCTGTTGCCTTTCAGAAGACGAGAAAATCAGAGCATATGCCCAGAAATCAGATGCTAAGAAAACCAGCCTCTCCTCTTCCCTGCCAATACTTTCATCATAACCACAATGAAAAGTTCACAACAGCCTTCACAAAAGCTTAAATTCAAGGAATAATCAATTATGACTCCATTTAGCAAGAGAAATCATAAAGGGAATAGATCCACATGCTTTTGAAACGTGAGTCAGAGAGGAAGTGAAAAGGCCAATGTGTTTTTAAGAAACTTTGGAAAGAGGGGTACGTAGGAAGCACGCTCTTGCCAGAAAGAAAAAGCCCATTGAAAGTCTCTGCCTCCTGCAGGTGTCTCCTTCAAAACCACATCTGACATGGGTCTAATTTCCCTGCTCGATAGCATCATCATCAAACAGCCACACATCACAAGTGGCGTGTTCATCATTTTAACATTCCTTCCAAGATCGAGTCTGCATTATGGATTGTGAAAGCATAGATCCTGTTGCTTGGGAGGGGCACAGAGGTCTATCAATGCTCCAGAAAGTGAATTTTTAATACCATTTGAAAGACAGATTACAGATACTCAGAGGTTTTAACCCTCTATGACCATTTTCAGACCCAAAACAAATAAGTTTCCTGAGGCAGCTATCAGCTCTCCTTAATGATGGAAACGGAGAGAAGTGCACAGAGGTCCTTCAGCAAAGGAGCACGTGGTTAGCTCAGGGCACTCGTCCTATGGCCAGACGACAGAAATTTCCTCCCCAAGCCTGTGCTCGACGTCAGGAATCACAGAATGTACCATATTTGTCAAAGCGGATGTGGGATTAAATCTGGCTATTGCCTCCTCCTGGCCATTTAATTTTGGCCAAGCTACTTGCTATTTTTCTGAGCCTCGGCCATCTGGGCGATGGTAATACCATTTCCGAGTTATAGGGAATATTAAATTGAAATAATATAGATAAAGCACCAGATACATGGTCACAATTGTTTTAATTGAGGTAGTGATATTCATAATGGTGTCTGGCCTTCATCCCAGGATGAAGAGTTTGCTAGTGGTAGCACAGGGGAACAGGGGATCCATTCTTTCACTAACCTGTTAGATGACCACTTTTCCGTCTCCAAAGGCCTCTGTGAAAACGCTATCAAAATGATGATGTTCCGGGCAGCCATGAGGGTGCAAAGAACAGAGGAGGGCGGGGGGTCTACCAGCAGGCTGAGCATTATAGTCGAAATAACCGCTTATAGTCGTTAATGCAACCAATACCAACTGTGTCCCAATTTACATCAAGCTACATGGTAAGCACTCTCCATGGGTTACCTCATTCAGTCCTCATGGCAGACTTGGGAGATTGGTACCACTAATATTATTTCTGTTTCGGTACAAGGTTTTCTAACTTCAACACTGTGGACACTCGGGGCCAGATGATTCTTTGCTGGAGAGCTGTCTTGTGCATTGTAGGGTGTTTAGCAGAATGCCTGGCCTTGACCTACTAGATGACAGTAAGTAGCACACCCCCGCCCCAGCCAACTGAGACAACCAACAGTGGCCTCAGGGTGGCCAGGGTCACCTAGGCGGGCACAGCCACCCTGGGCTGAGAATCGCTGGGTGGGTCAAGGAATCCAGTGAAGTCCTGAAGTTCAGAGACTTGCCCAGATCACCTGGCAAGCAAGGGTCAGAGCCAGGAGCAGGAATCAGGCAGCAAGTCTCCTAACCCTCAGCCTTAGATGCCAGAACTGCTCTCTGTCTCCTAGGCCCAGAGTATAGGTAAACAAAGCTCTGTGTCGGGGTGATTTGAGCAGCAGGAGGAGTCCTTGTGGCAAAGCCTCTGCTGTGCCGAGTGGCCATCTGGCCCCTGGCCACGTCTGAGGGGACCTTTCCCTGTGGAAGTTCTCCCCACGTCGAGCATCACCACCGGTGCCCAGAAGCTGAAACCTGTTTCGGGGGAATGTCTCCCTTGGCCAGTTTAAGAAAAAAAAAATGACATTTGGCCCCAAACCATTATCTCCTCCTTATTAATATGATTTGGCAGTGGATGTCTTTTGGCTTAAAAAAAATAATAATAAAGTCTACTTTCAGAGATAGAGACTTGCCTTTACCGAGCAATACAAATGACTAGCCAAGGTTCAAAATGGAAATCAAGAAAGAACATTTTGATGATGCTCCAATATGTGTCTGGTATCCCAAGGGGATGAATTTCACTTAAATAAGTGATCTCTGGAGTGATTTGTTAAAAACAATTCCTCTATTCCTGGAGTCCCATCTCCGTAGCCTAGCTGGGTCTATCACAGGCAAGTGGCAAAGCCCATCACCACACTGGCGTGCCTGCTGTAATAGTCAACTTGCTCACACGTGCCTCACAGCCACCGCTTGCACTCAACGTTCATCCCAACTCCTATGTGGAGTGGCTCCTTAGACACGTTACTCCCATCCTCATTTCCACGTATGTGGAAACTGAGGCTCAGGGAGGTTGAAGTCCAGCAGTCAACACCTGGCAGAGATTCAAGTCCTTTAATCCCCGAAGGTGATAGGTGATGGGTGCCTGGTTGGGAGCAGGCTTTGGGAAAGGTGTGATCCGGCTTTGGAGGCCAATTTCGTCTGTTCTGCTTTGGCCTGTGACCATGTGGCCATGTGACCAGCATCATAGCTGAGCCTCCAGAAGGGCCAGGAGCGATGCCCCAGCCAACAACACTCAAGTGGTGGGTTAGGCAGCCCCAGCCTGGATGTACCCAGGGCTATATGTGGATGTGTGGATCTGTCTGCAATGCCCCACAGCCCAAGGCAGTGCAAACACACACATGTGCATGTGGGTGCACACAAAGGGTGGGAACATAAGAACACGGGGACACAGACTTCTCAGAGGTTAACATATAGTCAAAGCAGGGGCAGAGGGACGGGCCCCAGGCAGGTCCCCAGTGGGCTCTACTTGTTTCTAACCACTGCCCCAGTCTGCCTTCAGCCCCACCTCCTCACCGCCTCTCCTCCGTCCGCAGGTGGTCACTCGGTGGGCTCTTCTTAGGATAATTTCTTCCTGCATGACCTCTAGCTCAGAGCTTCTCCCCATCCTTTACTGCCTCCAACTCTTCTGGTCCATAGTGAATGAGACCCTGCTCCAGGCACCATGGAACAGGAGGTCAGAGGCTGAGAGCATGTCAGACCCCCCAACCCCCGGGCCCTTGGCATGCAGAAAGGGAGGGGAGAGAAAAGCCAGAGGCTGAACCACATCACCAAGGCTGACACACGATGCCTGCCACTCACAGACCACATGACCGTGCGCGAGTCACTTACGCTGTGGTGGAACAAGGGTTCCTCAAAGACGGCCACCTCCTAAACCCCAGAACCTGTGAATGTGTGACCTTAAGCGGCAAGAGGGGACCCGGATTGCAGACTGAGTTGAGAAAGGTTGCTAACCGGCTGACCTTAAAGTAATGAGTTTATTCTGGATTATCTAGGTGGGTACTGTGTTATCAAGAAAGTCCTTAAAATCGCAGGTGAGGCAGAAAAGGAGTCGGTACTGAAGCAATGCCGAATGAGAAACACTGGACCTTCTGGGGCAGGATTTGAAGAGGGAAGGAGCCAATGTCAAGAAACGCAGGTGGCCTCTGGAAGCCAGAGCCATCAAGCACGTGGATTCTTGCCTAGAGCCTCCAGAGAGGGGAGTGCCCTGCCGACACCTTAATTTTAGGCCCCGTGAGGACCCATGCTGGACGTAACATAACACCCTTGTGTTGCTTCAAACCACTAAGTTCACGGTAATTTACTACAGCGGCATTAGATGCGAATGCAATCTGAGGCTCGATTTCACCACCTTTAAAATGGGGGCAGTAACGAAGGGTACGGACCCTGCAGTGATGAGCAAATGTGGCAGAGCATGTGAAGCTCACGGAGGACCGCCAGGCTAAGAGGGCAACTTTCAGTGCTCAGCCGGTGTGCGGTGGCCACTGAGCGAGTGAGCAGATGAACAAAGGGAATGAGTGAATAAGTGTGCTGGAGGCAAGAAGCAGGAAAGGGGGGTCCACGGTGTGTGCAAGAAAAGATCAAAGTATTTGCAAATTTAAGGTTGAGTGTGTAAACAGTTAGGTCCTTGCCCTTTACCATTCTCTGCAGAAGCTTCAAGAATATGGTACCCAGGCCCTTCCTGGATTTTGACCCCGACTGTCTCTGTTAATCTGTTTCTGGTGTGGTTGGCCAGCATCCTCTGTGCTACTACACCGATTCCCTCCAGAAATTGATGGATGCAAACCTCCCCTGGATCTCTCCGCCAAGGAACAGCAATAATAATAGTAATAATAATAAGGGCTTCCAAGGTGGGGCAGTGGTAAAGAATCCGCCGGCCAGTGCAGGGGATACAGGTTCGATCCTGGGTCAGGGAGATTCCCCTGGGGGAGGAAAGAGTTACCCACTCCAGTTTTCTTGCCTGTGAAAGCCCACAGACAGAGGAGCCTGGTGGGCCACAGTCCTCGGTGTCACAAAGAGTCAGACAGGACTGAACACACACAAAATAAGAAGAAGAATACAAGGATTAAAATCAACGATGACACTGTGAGAATAGCGGATGGTGGTATTTCATATCAGGTCCGTCACAGCATGAAGTGATAGAACAGCCTCCAAGCTACTCCCTCAAAGTCCTGTGCTTTCCACCCTCCGCTTTTGCCTGTGGCAAACAATCCATGCTGACAAAACCTTGTTTCTATCGAGATTTTTTCCCCTTCCTTTTCCCCCTTGTTTCACAGCTCTCCTGTCCCAGGCCATTAGACATCTAACCTATAACAGAACAGCCTGCTCTGTCTTCACTCCCCAGCATTTTCTAAATATTCGCATTCCTCAGATGCCAGCTCCTTCCTTATTTTCTCAATTCTGTATTTGTTTACCCTCAAAAGCTCCTTTGTAGCTGCCCACATGGATCTGGGAAAATGTGGAGGCCAGCCGTCTTCCTTGGGCGGCCCAGGGCCCACCAAGAGACCCGTGTTTCCATTCCTCCACCTCAGGGGCACTTTTCTGAGAACAGAACTGACGGCGAGTTCCCTGTGGACCCAGCAGCTGACCAAGCCCTTCAAACACAAATGGCCCTCCAAGGATGAGTGCGGTTCCCTGTAATCTCAGGTGGATTTTTAAACCCCTGGTTCCTCATTTTACAAGTAGGAGTCCCACGTTTCAGCCTGATCCGCATCACACAGACCTCAGCGCCCAGGGTATTTAAAAACCAGGGCACACTGACTGTGAACTATGCCCTCGAAGGAAGCAGCCCTTGCCCACAGATTTTAAGGTAATGAGAAAACCAGTGACCTCCCCAGGACCTCCACCTTGCCCTCCACCTGGGCTGGGGACTGCCCCCTGCAGAAGGCCAGCAGAGAGAGCACTGGAAAACAGTGAGCCGTGGGCCCGGTGCACCTGCCGAGTCCACCCTGGAAAAGGATTAGGAGGAATGATGTTTCTTTGGTCAACAAAAAGCAATTCTTGTCTCCAGCATGGGCTACAGCAGGACTTGCGGTCCTGGGGTTGGAGTCGAGAATCATTTCTTGTTTGGAGAGAGAGTCATTTCCTTGCTTCACACTCTATTGCCTTCCCAATGCGTTTAGGAAAAGCTCCAACTGCCCTTCAGAACCTTCTGGAATCCTGCTTCTCTCTGCTCCTCTGCTGCACGCACATCCTGGCACACAGTCGCCTTTCAGCTGTCCCGAATTGTTAGTGAATCCCGGCGGCTCTCCCTGCTTTCCAGACTTCGGTGCCCCTGGGACAGCTCCTGCCCCGCCCGGGTCATTGTTAATCACCCTCAAACCTCAGCACAGTGGTCATTTCCCTAGCTCCATCTGAGGTCTGTCCTAACTGATTGATTGATAGGTAGGGCATAGAAGATCCCAGCATTTTGCACCTGCCAACTCATTTACTCTTTACCACCACCCCATGAAGCAGCTAAGACTATAAACCCATTTTACAGTTTGGGAAACCGAGTCCAGAGAGCTTAAGTAACCATCCATGGTCGCAAAGCTGACAAGAGGCAGAGCTGGGACAAGCAGCCCAGTTCTCATGTTAGCCTGGGCTCTGTACTCAGTGAGATCTGGATTTTCACAGCTGTGCAACCTTGAACTGCTTACTTAACTGACCATGAACTTTATGTATCTCATCTAAAAAAAAATGGGATTACAAAGAGAATCTATGAAAAGGTAAGAATGGTCAGGATAGCGTAAAACATAACGTGTCTTAGACACCTTCCATGGAGTAAACACTCAGTCAGGACCTGGTAACTGCAATGCTTCCCTCACATCCCTGATGGCACCAGACTGAGTCGTGGCCTGAGCCCCCATACAGGGCAGGAACCTCAGGTGGTGCCTAATTCAGAGCTCAGCAGATCTTTGGAATTTAGTAACAGAGGAGTGAATGATTGCATCTAGTCTCACACACGTATCACACCAGGCCCATCATGAGCACTCAATTAATATTAATCATAATTATCTCCATCATAAATTAATAATAATTGTTATCCCTGTTTTCTGAGATGGTGTAACATAACTGCAGCTCCAGCGACAGGACTTCCACTTTATCATCCGTAGTGAGTGAAGGACAGTCACGGTCTCCTAGCTGATTCAGAAGAAATGCTGCAGACTCGGCAGCTGTACCCTCTGAAGGTGGAGAGCAGGAGTCCGAATCTTATCACCCGATGAACTGAGATCCCCGTGGTTGTTCAAAACAGGCGACCAGGGGACAGTGGAAAAGTCAAACGAGGTCGAATCCAAAACAGCCCAATCATTTACCCGCAGTGGGAATCACTGACCACGGGGCTGGGGTCAATATTAGGGCAAGTTACATATCAATGTGGGGTCATTCGCTTCTGCTCTTCCCAGTTCCGGAGAGCAGATTGGCCCTGGGCCAACCCAGGGGAGGGGGCAGCCGGCAGGGTGGACTCTAACCGTGAAAAACAAGATGCTAGGAGGTTTTATGTTCCTAGAGCTTAAAGGTCAAACCGAGCTGTGGTTACAGTGTCCATATGCTTTCCGGACATGCCATCCACGGGGATGAAGGATAGCCAGCTTGCGGGAAGGAGTCGGGAGGCCGAGTCCTCTGATGCTGGCTGGGACAGAAGTGCTGCTCTGGGTTGTCCAGGAGAGCTCTGGGAAAACGGCAAACGGCGTGTCGAGGGGCCGAGCCGGGGCTAGGGGATTAAGGAGGAATATTGTCCTTGTTGTTAACTGTCATAGTTTACTCCTTCATGGAACCCATCTTGGGGACTGTGCTGGGAGACTTCACGCATGCTTCACTTAGCGCTCACAGACGCCTCAGGGGCAGGGCGAGGGGGATTATTCCCATAATTACACAAATAAGCTCTGTTGGTCATGAACCCGCCTGCAATGCAGGAGACCCCAGTTTGATTCCCGGGTTGGGAAGAGCCCCTGGAGAAGGGATAGGCTATCCAGTCCAGTATTCTTGAGCTTCCCTTGTGGCTCAGCTGGTAAAGAATCCGCCTGCAATGCAGGAGACCTGGGTTTGATCCCTGGGTTGGGAAGATCCCCTGGAGAAGGGGAAGGCTACCCACTCCAGTACTCTGGCCTGGAGAATTCCACAGACTATATAGTCCATGGGGTCGCAAAGAGTCAGACACGATTGAGTGACTTTCATTTCACACAAATAAGGAAGCTGGGAAGTTCTAGACTGCCCAAGCTGATCATCAAACAAGTGGCAGGGAAGGGATTTCCAGCTCAATGCCATATGCCTCCGAACAGCCATTCGATGGATGTGGGGAGCTGCTCACACCAAAGCCATCCCCTCCTTTGTCTTCACTTAGAGGACCCTGATTCCATCATTGAGCAACTACGCGCTCCCCATACCCCGGGAGATGCTTGCTCTCCCAGAATCCCCTGCAGCTGGGATAGGCAAGGACAGGGCCACAGGGGACGCCGCCAGGAGGGGCTTGTCCTTCTAGGCACGAGCTCACTGTACCGGAAGGAGGGGGACAGGCTCATCTCTCCCTTCTCCTCCTGCCTCACGTGGGTTCTTGAGCCTGGAAAGAAGGAGGCCTTCTTCTTTTTATAGTTTTCTCCCCCAGTTTTATTGAGGTTCAATTGACAAAAAGTGTATATATATATATATATATATATATATATATATATATATATAAGGTGTACACTTTAGGGATTTAACAAATGTATGCATTGCCAAATGATCCCCACAACCAACCTAACACAGACACATCTACACATAGGTACCCGTGTATATGTGTGTGTGTAAAACATTTAAGATCTATTCTTAAATTTCAAGTATTTTCAAATATAGAATGCCGTGTTATTAACTAGATATGACTATGTTATAGCGCCAGATTATGTTAGAGCCCCATAACTTACCGTGTAACTGAAAATTTGTACATTGGATTCTAAACACACACACACACACACACAATGGGATATTATTCAGCCATAAAAAGAAGCACACCTTGTCACTTTCAACAACATGAATGGACCTGGAGGACATCGTGCTATGTATGTGCTAAGTCGCTTCAGTCGTGACGACTCTGCGACTCTATGCACCATCGCCGCCAGGCTCCTCTGTCCATGGAGATTCTCCAGGCAAGAATACTGGAGTGGTTTGCCATTATGTGAACGAAAAAAGCCAGACAGAGAAAGGCAAATACTGCGAGATCTCACTTGTATGTGGAATCTGAAAAGGAGGCGGAAGCTGCCTTATGCACAGAAGGCTTCTTGTGCTCGTGAGGGAAACAGAGAACATCTCAGCGACCTCAGAACTGGGGTCATTTTCTACCTGAAGCTACACCTACGGCCCCTGGGCCTTCTCGTCAGTATAACAAGCAAAGTGGGCAGCCACGCACTTCCTGGCCAGGGCTCCCGAGTCCCCCAGCAGGAGCTGATGTGCCCCAGGGCCACATCTCCATCACTGCCTTCAGGGAAGAGATGGAATAAGACAGAGAATGAACGGAAAATGGACAGAAGGTGCCCCACTTGAACAACTGGCACCTGGGCCCGATGACACACACACTCCTCAAGCCTTGCTCTGCCCCACCCTCACTCTCCTGGGGCTGGGGACCCGGTCCTGCCCCGCCCCCCGGCCGCAGTGGCCAGCTGAAACCTCTAATTGCCCTTATCATGTACTAATTAGCATTTAATAAGCAGCAGCCCTGCAACCCAAACTGGAACAATGAAGCGACCGTGTCCCCACTTCAAAGATGAAGAAACTCAGATCAAGATGCTAACAGTGGCGATAATGAAGGATCGCACACACCTCCCTGGAGCGAATGCTGCAGTGAACCCGGAGCCGCCCAGCCTGGGGTCCGGTTGCAGGCCAGCTCAAGGCTTTGTAATCAGCCACCTCCGAGGCCCCAGACGTTGGCAGAATTAACATGGGCACGGTTCCTTTCAACAGGAGCCAAGTGGCAAGTATCTAGATGGATGCTGTAAGGCGGCCCCAACACTCCTCTCTGCCAGGTGTGAGTTCTTGGGGTTGGGAAACTGCAAAGCGCTGGGTGGGGGCCCCCTGTGGCCTTGCCGTGGGGCGCTGGACTCGGGCAGGTGGTAAGTGGGCCATCACTGTCGCACAGAACTGCCCATGCTTGGGGACATTCCCATGGAGACCGGCTTTCTCACCTGCATGTTTTAGGCCTCCCCACCTTCGTCCTCACCACTAACTCTGTCCTTCCTCTTCCGAGAAGCCTTCCCAGACTGCTTTCTCTACTCCACCAGCTCCAAACAGCCCATAATATCTTATGGAAATGGCCTGTTATATGTACTGTGCAGTCCACAAGGACAGGCACACACTGGCTTGTATGCATTGTACATACACAATATATTCTCCTAGTGTAAATTCAGTAAATATGGGGGGGGGAGGGCATTAATTTGAAGAACTTACTCATGTCACATTTCCTTATTTTTACCCTTTACTTTCATTCTCCTCCCCATTGATTATACACAGAGTGGGGGTTAATTTTCACTGTTTGCCAGTTTAAAAAAAGGCAAAATATAAGCATCTCTTCCTTTAAAGCCTGGTTCCCTTTCCCATGTGAGAAAGTCAATGATTAATAACTAGGTTGTTGGACTTTCAGCCACTGTGTTGTTTCATCATTATTTTTCCCCAGGTCAGCACCTATTCACCACACTGTCCGCTCTGGGCTAGTAGAAAAATGCCAGAGAAAAATATAAAAACAAATTTCATATACCAGTTCAGCTCTTCTGATCCTTAGGACTTGGGCTGGAGCGCAGACTTCAAAAATCTGCAGCAGCCCTGCCGTAGTTAGAGGCAGTTCTGCAAAATGACCCAGAGACCACTTCCCCGAGTCCGAGCTCAGATCTCAAGTCAGGGAAGGGCGGAAGTGTGCTCACTGAGATGTCTGGGGATGCTGGCTGGAGGCAGGCAGTCTTGTGGACAGGATAAAGGATGCTTCTTGGGGTTGGACGCTAGAGACCTCTGCTTCATTTACCCATCACTGGGGACAACGCTGGCAAGAGTCCTGCCTGTAGGGATCTTTTAGTTTGGTTCGGGAAACAGGTAATTTAAACCCACAAGCTTTACACAATTTGGAATATGCAGAAGAGAAACAGAAAGGGCTCAGGGATATTGAACCCCGCCAGGGCAATCCAGACAGTGCTTCCTGGAGGAAGAGACTCCCAGGTAAAGATCTGACAGCTGAGTTATCCAGGCAACAGAAGGGAGTATAAGGGGGTGTCGGATCATGTCCTACGACAAGGGCACGTGCAGGTGTGAGAGCCTGAGGAAGGGGTTTCTGACAGCCGGGACTTGGAGTGTGAGATGCAAAGTGGCGACTGTCTGAAGGCCTGAGTCTGAAGTCTCAGATTTGAGCTGTGGAAGGCGAGCCATGAGCTGTGGAAGAGGCAGTGGCCATGTATGGACGCTTGTCTTGCCCACACTGAATAAGTGACATTTTGGAGGGATTTGAAGGGGAAACACGGAGAGGGACAAGGCAGTGAGCTGCAGGTACCCCAACTCTGCCCGTCCCTCTGCCCTGGACAGGGTAGAATTTTCCCATGACCAGGCCCAAAAAGGGATCCCACAGTCTGTTCCCACTGTGCATTTCAGATAGAGAAAACTGCTAGGACAGATGTCGGAAGGGTCAATAACACGGTAAAGGCTGATTATCAGCCATTTAACCTGTAGTAAAGGTTTTACAAGCAATTTTAGTTTCCTTAAGGAAAAATATGAAGCCACCGCTTTGTTATATGCACTAGCTGTGCATTTATCCACACACACGCGCACACACACACACCCCTCTGTGCCAAGTTAAATGTGTATACCAGATGGCAGTTTATTTCTAAATGCCACATGAAGATAAGATTCGACATGCGTGCCTGTGTGTATAGAAAGTTCTGTCGCCCTGGTGGATCTCAGATATGCACACATTGAGAAACATACCAGAGATTTACTAAGAAGAGCCTGATTTCAGTTAATACTCACCCTAATCCCACGAGGGCGGTGTCGTTACCTCATGTGTTGTGGGGATTAGGTCAGATCGTACATGAGAAGCTCACTGCCTGATACATACTATGCTTTCTGTAAATAATAGCTGGTAATATAATTATTACTTGTGGGCACGCTTCTCCCTTTTATCTCCCTACCTCTTGGTGGCCGTGTGAACTGGGGCCGGTTCTTTCTGTTTCACTAAGTTTCAGGCCCCTCATCTGTAAAATGGAAAGAATCGATGGCTAGATTAGTTCAGAGGATTCAAAGCATTTCTCATTTTGGCTGAAGAGTCTTGCATCCAAACAAAACGATATGCGAGGCTGATTCAAAGTGGAGGTTTTCTGTCTGTTTTGCATAAACTCTTAGGTCTTTTTGTTTGTTTTTTGAAGTCTCAGACGGTTTTACTTCACACCTCACAGCCTTAGTTCCTTCTGAAAAATGGAGCTGTTGATGCAGCTGACCTGATGGGCTGGCAGCCACGAGGAACTGAAATAGCGCATGTCAAGTGTCTGAGGTCTTACGAAGTGCCCACGCCCACCTTGATTTTACCCTACCCCTCCCATCTCTCCTGTTTGGGGAGGCCTAGCTCCCAGCCCCTGCTGTGACCCCAGATTCTTCTCTGAGGGAACAGGTCCTTGGAGCCACCCCAGGGCCACTAGAGGGATGCCCTCAGTTATTCTCTCTGCCTGGGGTGGGGCAAGGGTCCTGACTGATAGCCGGGCCCCCAGCAGGCAGAGGGAAAGCACATGCTCAGAAGTATTCAGAGCTCCTGTTGGATGGAGCGTCAGGCTCCGAGAAGCCTATGGATCAATGAGCTTCACAGTATTCCCCATCTGTTCCTACCTGAGATCACTCCCACTGTGCAATCGCAAGATGGGGGTGCTTTCAGGGGAGTCAGCCAGGGCGGAGGAGACAGAAGCTCTCAAGGTTCTTCTTACCAGCATTTTTAGAACCTGAGAGTCGGGGGGGGGGGGGGGCTTTTTCCTGCCCCAGAAGCTCAATTTATTGAGCTGAGTCAAATTACTGTACATCCTGACAGAAGCCTCGCTGCCATTGATCAGTCCTGAAGCCCTCCTCTGCGTTGCGCCGCCGTTTCAAGAAAGAGCATGTTATCAGAAATAAGTGTGATCTGGGAACGACCCCTGGGCAGCATCCTGCCCAGTGGAGAGAGAGGCATTCTGGGAGGCTGACAATCGACGGGCCAGAGACACACCTGGGTGCCGAGGGTGGCTCCCCCTGGCCGTTCTTGCCAGGCTCAGTGAGCCAGGCTGGGGCTTCAGCATGCCAGAGGACAAGGAAGGAAGGGGTGAGGCAGAGCTTGGTCACGCTCTTTTGATTTTAAAATGGAGAATGTTAACTTTCTAGCACCAGTTTGGATTTTGTAAATATTTTGCAGGCTTAGGCCATTGTTTGATGTATGTCGAATATTGCACTTAATGACGTTTAATGGTGGGTGTGTAGTACGTGTGTGTGTATTTGTGTATATCCAAATTTATGTACACAAAAAACTTGTACATAAGTGTTCATAGCGGAGCAGTATTCACAACAGCCAAAAGATAGAAACAATCCAAATATCCATCAGGGAAAGAATAAGCAAAATCAAATCAAACCAAATCAAAATAAAAAGAGCCTACATCTTCTTGCGTGCACACCTACCCCTTCACTCTAGAGCTGACTCTTTGCGACCCCATGGACTGTAGTCCGCCAGGCTCCTCTGTCCATGGAGTTTTCCAGGCAAGAGTACTAGCATGAGTTGCCAGTTCCCACTCCCGGGGATCCTCCCATCCCAGGGGTTGAACTGCATCTCCTGTGTGTCCTGCATTGGCAGACGGATTCTTTCCTGCTGCACCACATGGGAAGCCGCCTACGTCTTCTCAGTGGGAACAAATGAACAGACTTCAGTGTAAGGGCAGTTAATTGCATACCAAAAAGTGAAAATGAACAAAAGACAGAAAAAGAGTATCAGAACAATCTAGAACATCTCTGTTCTAGAGAATCCAATAATTTGCAAGCAGATTACTTGTTTGGCCCACTAGGTCGTTGGTTGACATAATTAGTTAATTCCTGGGAAGGGTTATGTGTGTGTTCTTTATTAATTGACATTTTCCTTTAACAAGGAACATAAGGACCAGGGAAAAAATGTCATTATCCGAGAGTAATGGGTTTTCTTTTGAGAAGCCCATGTGTTTAACGAGGATAGCATCTTTCATCCTGCAGCATTCCAAAGGTATTTAGAAACTTTATGGGGCTTGAAATGGAGCCACCTCTGGCACGAAACCTGGGAACACCTCTCGCCATTTGAGGACAGGATGTGCGGAATGCCAACCGAAACTACCCAGAGCACATAATTACCAGTTGGAATTATCAATTACCGACTGGAACCGGTCCAGGCCCCAGGCTCAACTCTTGTGACAAACATCAGGGGTTATTTAAAGACCACACATGATTTGACATCTTTGCTCTGGCCTCGACACCCTCTCAGACCCCAGAGGAGAGAGTATATTAAAAAGATTAAGTCTCCCCCAGTGGCTGACTCATGAGAGAGGGGCCTCAGAATCAGGCACAGTCACTGCATTCCGTGACTTCCTGGTCTTGGTTGCAAACGGTAGCCAAGGGCTCTAAGTGCTGTCACTGTGGTTCAGTTGCTTAGTGGCGTCTGACTCTTTGTGACCCCATGGCCTGCAGCACGCTAGAGTTCCCCATACTTCACTGTCTCCTGGAGTTTGCTCAAATTCACGTCCATTGAGTCGGTGATGCCATCCAACCATCTTATCTTCTGTTGCCCCCTTCTCCTCCTGCCCTCAACCTTTCCCGGCATCAGAGTCTATCCCAATGAGTTGGCTCTTCACATCAGGTGCCAAAATACCGGAGCTAAGTGCTAAGTGCAGGGTCTTTTATCTGCTCTGGTCCAGGATGCCAGCACATAACAGGCAGGTGCCCAGAATTATCTAGAAGTATCTTCATGCAGACAGATGTAGGGAGGCTGAAGGGTGACTTTGACAACTTGAGTTATGAAGTGTAAGCACGCGTGTGGAACTCAAACTTGTGGCCCACGTGTGAACATGCGCCTGAGTGTAGTTAGAAATCCCCACGGCTTGGGGATGCATCTGTGGATTCATATCTGGCTGTGCAGATGTGGCTTTGGGTTGGTTGGTTTTTCAGTTTTATTTGTTTATTCAGTAACAATAAGCTATTGCCAGACAGCAGCCCAAGACTCAGTCCTCTGCAGTATCCAGTCAGTGAACAGACAGAGCAAGCAGTCAGGCAGCTACGGAACCGTGTGATGAAAGTGCAAAGCAGGTAGTTGCAAGTTGACCCGTGTGAACATCTCTGGTCTCCTGTGCTCACATAAGGATGCATAACTCCGCATTACAGTGTGCTTGGAAAATAGCAGAAGTTTGCCAAATGGCGGCAAGCTGGGGACACTGGGACACTTTATGATGAAGCGAGGGTCATCAGTGGACCCTTGGGGAAGTGCCCTTGGTGACGGGAGGTGTGGGGTGACACCAAGGCTTGAACCGCAAAGCCTGCGGCCACAGTAACTGCACTCTGTCCCCCTCCAGCTGAACCAGCGTGACTGTGGGTCTCATGTCAGGACAGAGGAAGGGGCGTGTTTGTTCCTGGAAGTCAGGCTGTGCTATGTAAAGGGCTGGGATGTTGTGTATGTATGTATGTGTGTGTATTTCCTTGTCTGGTTCTCAAATGCCATTTTGGATCTCAAAGATCGTTATAAATCCACCATAACTGTGGGAATATAAAGTTTTTGTGGCCCATCACTGCTAGCTTGCTGTGCCTCTTTCTGGTTTTTTATTAAGTGGATCATGGGGGGAAAGAGGAAAGAAGGGGAGCGAAGCGCACTTATTTTTATACCACCTGCTCTCAGGCTCTAAACGGAGTAGCGTCTGTTGTCTCCTTTTGACCTGAAAACCTTCCCAAGGAGGGGTCAGGTGCCCAGCGGCAGTGGAAAAGGCCAGGCTGGGCCCAGCCACTCACGTTCAGCTTCCTTTCTCCTCATTACCTGGATTTCTGGTCATGATGTCTAAAGTCCAGAGCCTTTCTCACCTGGAGCTCTTAAACTGGACACAAAACACAGAACGTGATTGAAGTGGCTTTTTCTCCACTCTCCCCAAACGATACGTAACCAGAACATCTCTGGGGCGTCCCAGGTGGCGCTGCCAGTGCCGGAGACATTAGACACGGGTTCGATCCCTGGGTCAGGAAGATCCCCTGGAGGATGAAGCGGCAGCCCACTCCACTATTCTGGCCTGGACAATCCTGTGGACTGAGGAGCCTGGCAGGCTATAGTCCATAGGGCTGCTACAGTCCATGGGGTCACAAAGAGTCAGACACGACTTAGCAACTGAGCACGCATGCACAGAACATCTCCAGATGCAGAGAAGCCCGTTCAATACCCAGAACCATCCTAGAGGCAGAGAAGTCCATTCATCACACACAGTGCATGGCTTAGAACCTAATTCTCTTGCAAAATCCAAACTTCCAGAGGCTTCTAGAGTGAAGTTCTCATGCAATGCTTGAGACAAACCTGTCTCCTTCTGAAAAGCCTTCTGTGACTCGTGGACTTCCCGTGGCTATGTCCTTTGGGTGTCCTCCTGATGCTACGTTTTCAGAGGTCCCTTCCTAAAATAGAGGTCCTTGTTCCCTTCAGTTTCTGCATCCTAGTTCTTTCCTTCCCTGTGGTTGTTAAAAACATTTGAAACCTTCAACTGTTTACTTGCTTATCATCAGCCTCCTCTTCTGAGTAAGTGAACTCCATGAGAGGTTTAATCTTCCTTGTTCACGTCTGAATCATCATCGGCGTTTAAATCGCAGTGCATGGTATGTTCTCAGTAAATGCTGGTGGGGCTGATGAATTATTGACTCATATCAAGACTTACCAAGTCCCAGTAAAATACTTGAATATACAGAATTAAGTGGCTTTCTATTCCATGTGTGTGCACGCACGCACACACATCCCAGAAACATCTGTTTCTTGATTTTTTTCTCTCCTTTTTGTGGACTTCCTAAACTTAGCAAACCCTTCCCAAAAGGCAGGGTCATAAATATTAAGCCTGGTTTATCTCTGACTGCTAAGACCACGTTAGCCTGAAGCTGCCCATGTGGTCTTGCGGGAAGGGTGGCTGGCTGTCTCCTGGACGGACGGCAGGATGCCCACAGGTGGGCGGGAAGGGATGAAGGAGCAGGCGATGGGATAGGAGACAGACACCCTCCGTTCATGGCACGGAAAAAGTGATGGGAGAATCTCCCGATATCGATCGCATCCGCTTGGCTAATAAAATCGACAAGCGTTTGTCAGAGTGGCTCTGTGGCTCCGGCAGGAGACGTGAAGGAGAGGATTCAGGAGGGGCATGCAGGGGCAGCTTTGGAGGGAGCGGGCTGTGGGACAGAGGGGTTTCTAGGGCGCCGGGGCCTGCCCAGACATGCGGCTCCCCACACCAGGCCCAGGCACGTGCCTGAGCAGCCCACCTGTGATGAAATTGGACCTTGCTGAGCCCTGAGGAGCCAGAGCTGCCCCACAGGCCTAGCACCACGGGGCAGTCTGATTTCACGTTCATTCATCAGACTTCAGTCAGTGCTAACGTGAGTGTGCCGACAACCTCCACTTGCGAATGCCTAAAAAATTAACAATGTCTATAGGGCGTACGTTTCTATTCACACACAACACATCTGTATCTATGTATCTCCTCTAGCAATAGCTAATTTTAGAAATAGAACTATAATACAATGTTGTGTTAGTTCCAGGTGTGCAGCAAGGTGATTCAGTTACACATACATATATGTGTGTATGTGTATATATATATCGGAGAAAGCAATGGCACCCCGCTCCAGTACTCTTGCCTGGAAATTCCCATGGACGGAGGAGCCTTGTAGGCTGCAGTCCATGGAGTCGCTGAGAGTTGGGCACGACTCAGTGACTTCACTTTCACTTTTCCCTTTCATGCATTGGAGAAGGAAATGGCAACCCACTCCAGTGTTCTTGCCTGGAGACTCCCAGGGATGGAGGAGCCTGGTGGGCTGCCGTCTTTGAGGTCGCACAGGGTCGGGCACGACTGAAGCGACTTAGCAGCAGCAGCAGCATATATATATATATGTATGTATATTCTTTTTCAGACTCTTTTCCATTATAGGCTATCACACGGTATTGCATATACTTTCCTGTGTTATACAGCAGTAAGATATATTTTATGTATAGCAGTGTGTGTATAGCAATCCCAAATCCCTAGTCTGTCCCTCCCTTTCTTTCCTCACTTGGTCACGCTCACGTATTCCATCATATTTATATACTGTATGTGTGTCTGTGTGCTCAGTCGTGTCTGACCCTTTGCGATCCTCTGGATTGTAGCCTGTCAGCTCCTCTGTCCTTGGAATACACCAGGCAAGAATACCAGAGTGGGTTGCCATTTCCTACTCCAGGGGATCTTCCTGACCCAGGGATCCAACCTGCGTCTCTTGCTTCTCCTGCATTTCAGGCAGATTCTTTACCACTGCGCCCACCACCTGGGAAGCCCTCTCCTTTTAATAAGATCAATCAATTATTTTAATGGAGAGAAATTAAATGGAATCGGGTTTATTCGTCTTTTAGCACTGCTGTGTTTTTAGTCTCTAACAATGATATGAAAAGCAAATAAAACCATGAATAGAAGGGAAGTTGGAAAGGGGCAAGCATGTAGAAAATTATGAGCATTCAACTGAGAGTAAGACAAAGAATGAGAATATTTTAACCCTGAACAATTGCTCCAGTATTGAACATATATTAATTTGAATGCCTAAAAACAATATTTATCTGGAAAAATAATAAAGTAATGAGGCATGTATGTGCACAAGCTCAATCGCTCACTTGTGGCCCCATGGACTCCTCTGTCCATGAGACCATCCAGCAAGGATATGAGAGTGGCTTGCCATTTCCTATTCCAAGGGCATGGTGGATATTAAAATGTTATTTTGAATATAAATGTATAATTTCAAATATGTTGAAAATATAATTGGATCAAGTAAAAATGTAACAAGTGACTGCGTTACAAATTTTTGATTATAAAAATACTATAAGAATATTAAAAATCATTTTAAGAAAAAAATACCACTGACTGGTGGTGGGATATTCAAGAAACTTTTGATCCACATATAAGCAATATGTTAATGTCAAATGATGAAGCTATTTGGAGCCACTTATGATTATGAAGATAAAAATGTATACAGGGAATCACAGTTAACTTAAAAATATTAAAAATTATAAAGAAGACACTATAAGCACATTACGCAAAGATGATCACGATGAAGCTTTCCTTCCAAACTGGGTTTCATGTATGTACATTGAGAGAGGCCCCAATGATGTAAATTCTGAACCACAGGATTTGCATATTTAGTATTCCAGCCCCCTCCATTTGCGCTATACAGTGGTAATTTTCAGTTCTTCTGATCATTTAGTTTTCACAGCTGTCTATAACTTGACTGTATGGATGAGCTGAAATTTGATAGTGCCCTACTATCAGAATGTTGTTTTCAGATTTTTCCTGTTTGTGTATATAGTGAAGCAATGAATGGGGTTTGTATACGCAGTTGGCTCTCGTTACTCTCCATAGTAATGTTCTGTAAGGTCAGAACAAACACTGAATTCACTGGCACTGAACCACTGCTCCTAGGGGAAGCTCAGGGCTAGGTTCCGACCAACCTCCGGTCATAACATTTTCATCAACTGATCAACACATGACCTCGTTTGATGTGTTTCTGGTTAAAGACAAAGACACTTTACTTACTATCTATAGTTGATTCATTAACAATGAACTCATGCCCAGCAGTACTATATCTCATGCCTGAATGAAGCTTATCTAACGCCTCTATTTTCTCCATTAGACATGTCACAGCGTGCTTGCTCTTAGGTACACTGCACAGAGCTTCAGCAGTGCAACTGGGGGCCCATTTAAACAGAAAAGTCACCAAGAAAAAGCACAAAAATGTGGAAGACATGGCACTACGTAGACTATGAAAAGATCAATGTCTACAGTATGAGAAGTGAAACAAGAATGCCATCTTGTTTGACCTCAGTTGGAACCACATGCATCAGGCAGCTTGACTCTTTTGCTTCTCTGCTGTCTACCCGTGAATGACTATAAAAACACTGCAAGTATTGATCTTAGAGCTACACATAAATTTCAGCAAAAAGGCAAATTCACAAATACAAAATCTGAATAGCAAGGATCAATTCTACATCTCTGGGGCTATCACTGCATACATCCTTGGGTTGAACACGAAATGAAGTCCAGCACTTGCTTTCTTTGAGAAAGCTGGAAAGGAAGCATTTAATGGCCATCCAGCCAGATAAAGATGGAGAAGGTCTGGTCTGGGGCATTGTATCTAGAAGAGTGGACGTTAGATTCGACCTTCCACCATGACAGCCTTCCAAGACCTTCTTAGCCCACTCCTGCGGATTCCAGTCCCACGTGCGCTGCTGCTTATTCCAACGACTCAGTCTGCTTCTCACCATGCTGAGCCTTGCTTTTCCCACCTATAGATGGGATAATCTTAGAACATACCTCAGATGGTTGTTATAAGGAATGATTGAGATAAAGCAGGTGACAGGGTCCCTGGCAGGGTCCTGGTTGAATTCAATAAAACTATGGCAACAAGGGAAGGGAAAACTTCAAGGTTAATTTCCTTTTGAGTAAAATGGAGAGGTTGGAAATTCAGTTCTCCTGATGGCTGGATTCTTGCCTGTTAGGAAGGTCTCCATATTTTATCATTCAACACAGCCCAAGGGGATCTATAATTAAGATTTCTATTTCACAATCCAGGGAGCTTTCGACCACCTGAAAAAGGACAAGAATCCATAGTTACCACATAAGGATCAAAAGTTACCAAAAGGTTCCCATTCTGTCTCAAAGTCAGTCTCATTATCAGTTGGCTTCAACATAAATGTGAGGTCTTAGATTTTTTTTTCTCAGATCGCAAAGTCATATTTTCTCTTTGTGTTCTCTTTGTCCTCAGCAATGTGTTATCTAAAAAACCAACTGAAAACAGTATTGTGATCCAGTGAAAACATGGTTGGATTTTGAGTTGTACTGACCCACTTTGACTTCCTAGTCCTGTCTCTTACACAGTGTGACTTTTAGGCAATTAAATTATCCCTCTGAGTTTTTCACTTTCCCTTCTGAAAAATAAGCATGATGACGCATCATTTGTGTTTTTGTTGTAGCTGTTTGAGCTACAGACCTAGCCTGGGTGCCTCACACTCCCTAGGCACTAAATAACCATAGTCATCGTACATCATCAGAAGTCACTCTTACTCTGATTATTACGAACATCCCTGTAGCTTTCTGTGTATCAGTTCACACTTCCGTTTGGCTTCCTCTTTTTCGATCTCCACCCCCTTCCCCCGCCCTATAGAAAACGGGACTAACTGTATAGTAAGACAGAATCTTTACTTGGAATCTGAACCTTCAGCAAGAAGTGAAATGCATCAGTGTGTGAGTTAAGGCTTTGCATTGACCTCCACTTCCTTGAAATCTATTTCAAAAATCCTGAGGGAAGCAAGACTCCGATAGGATGACGGTGGAGGAATGACCTGGAGTGGTTATAAAATAAAGACCGTTCCAGGGCCAAGCTGGAATCTAACAGAAAGGAAGACAGAATTCCTCCCTGCTTTCTTTCCAAAGCCAAGGAAGCTGCTCAACATAACTGGTGCACTGGGATGACCCAGAGGGATGGTACGGGGAGGGAGGTGGGAGGGGGCTTCAGGATGGGGAACACAGGTACACCCGTGGCTGATTCATGTCAGTGTATGGCAAAAACCACCACAATATTGTAAAGTAATTAGCCTCCAATTAAAATTTAAAAAAAATCCCCATTGCAAATTCTTATAACTTAATATAGTATTTCAAATACTCTGTTTAAAGCAAGGTTGAGAGGGGTTTTTTTACCTTAAAGAGATGAGGTTTATTTTTTGCTAGTTAATAATTTAACAATTCCAAATGGGAGTGTGATAATTTAATGTTTTGAAAATAACATATTTATATATGTGTGTCCATGCACTTACATACTTACATGCGTGTATGTGTGTGCACACAGACACTTTTGCTCAGAGAAACATAGAGATTCATCTGAGGGAATTTACCAAGTTGCCATTGGTTCTGGGGCTACTTGGAGGCGATGGAATTCCAGCTGAGCTATTTCAAATCCTAAAAGATGATGCTGTGAAAGTGCTGCACTCAATACGCCAGCAAATTTGGAAAACTCAGCAGTGGCCACAGGACTGGAAGAGGTCAGTTTTCATTCCAGTCCCAAAGAAAAGTTCAAAGGATGTTCAAAGTACTGCCCAATTACACTCATCTCACATGCTATCAAAGTAACGCTCAAAATTCTCCAAGCTAGTCTTCAACAGTACGTGAACCGAGAACTTCCAGATGTTCAAACTGGATTTAGAAAAGGCAAAGGAACCAGAGATCAAGTTGCCAATCATAGAAAAAGCAAGGGAGTTCCAGAAAAAACATCTACTTCTGTTTTATTGACTACGCCAAAGTCTTTGACTGTGTGGATCACAACAAACTGTAGAAAATTCTCCAAGAGATAGGATTACCAGACCACCTGACCTGCCTCCTAAGAAATCTGTGTGCAGGTCAAGAAGCAACAGTTAGAACCGGACATGGAACAATAGACTGGTTCCATAGGGAAAGGAGTACGTCAAGACTGTATACTGTCACCCTGCTTATTTAACTTATATGCAGAGTACATCATGCGAAATGCCAGGCTGGATGAAGCATAAACTGGAATCAAGATTGCTGGGAGAAATATCAATAACCTCAGATATGCAGATGACACCACCCTTATGGCAGAAAGTGAAGAGGAACTTTGAACATCTTGATGAAGTGAAAGAAGAGTGGAAAACTGGCTTAAAACTCAACATTCAAAAAATGAAGATCATGGCATTTCGTCCCATCACTTCATGGCAAATAGACAGCGAAACAATGGAAACAGTGAGAGACTTTATTTTCTTGGGCTCTAAAATTAGTGCAGATGGTGACTGCAGCCATGAAATTATAAGACACTTGCTCCTTGGAAGAAAAGCTATGACCAACCCAGACAGCATATTAAAAAACAGAATCATTACTTTGCCAACAAAGGTCCGTCTAGTCAAAGCTACGGTTTTTCCAGTAGTCACGTATGGATGTGAGAACTGGAACATAAAGAAGGCTGAGCAACGAAGAATTGATGCCTTTGAACTGTGATGTGGAAGAAGACTCTTGAGGGTCCTCTGGACTGCAAGGAGATCCAACCATTCCACCCTAAAGGAAATCAGTCCTGAATATTCATTGAAAGGACTGATGTTGAAGCTGAAACTCCAACGCTTTGGCCACCTGATATGAAGAACTAACTCATTAGAAAAGACCCTGATGCTGGGAAAGATTGAAGGCAGGAGGAGAAGGGGACAACAGAGGATGAGATGGTTGGATGGCATCACTGATTCGATGGATGTGACTCTGAGTGAACTCGGGGTGTTGGTGATGGACAGGGAGGCCTGGCGTGCTGTGGTCCATGGGGGTCACAGAGTCAGATGTGACTGAGCGACTGAACTGAACTGGGGCTACTTGATGATAAAATGATTGGTTTATATCTTTATGTGTGCAGGGGTTTTTTGTTGTTGTTGTTAAGAAGAACAGAAAAATTGAATCATCTACAATTGATTCAGTTCTTACCATTGCATCTGGATTTACAGTTTTCTCAAGATGAAAAGGGGAAAGGGGAGGGAAAGGCGGAAGTGGAGGTGGGGAAGAGAGGAGAGTTCCAGCATCTCTCTCCTGTGATCCGGTATCCACAGCAATCACCGCCACACTGGATTCTAATGCTCCGTCCTCACCATTGCTCACACGACCACCTTTCATGTGGGTTTTTATCTATACAAGGGCTGAGACGATGTTTTATAAATCCTTGTAACCCCAGCACCTAGGATAGCGTCTGTCATCCAAAAGGCATTCGATACTTGTACACCAAGGGAACCACACCTCGTCTTACGCATCTCCTCTGGTAGGTATGGTGCTCCGCTCTGTTGAGATGTGAGTGCTACTGGCTTTATCTCCCTGTCTGTGGTCTCAGGGATGCCAGCCCATGGCTTGAGTGACACAGGCTCCTCAGTTGTCACCCTGCAGCACAGCCACCCAGGGGCCTGGACCAGAGACCGAGGGAACTGGCAACATGTAGCCTGGACAGCAGTGTGTTGCCAAGGCCCAGATGTGGTTTGCTCTGAGGCACACTCAGGGCGGAGGACCCCAGGCCAGGAGGGAGCTGGAATCCCGCTCTCAGTAAACAAGATGAGTGCAGGCCTCCTTTGAAGGGCTCTGCAGACAGTCAGACGGCAGGCATGAGCAAGCAGGTTTGGAACGGGGTCTTAGGGGATTACCCTGGCTCCGAGGGTCCTGGCAGCGGCCTGGGGGAGAGTCGGCGGTCAAGCCCTGGGCGGGGCGGGGGTCTGCATCCGGGCTTAGGGGAACCAGATGGTTTAGTGGTGAGGGTCCTCACCTTGCATATAGGCGAATCCTGTCTGCACTGTTGAGGGAGGGTCTGTCTCAGGCCACTTGAGCCCTGGCGAGAGGCTCCAGGATGGAGTGGAGAAGGGCTGCCTTGCTGCTGGCCGGGGCACCCCAGGGTAGGGCTGGGTAGACAAGAAAGGAGGGGATATTTTTTTAAGGCAAAGAGAAAAACAGAAGAAGGGAAAGAGTTTTGCAAGCTTAGAAGAGTGGAGGGTCTGGAGCAGCTGTGGACCGGGGAGCAAGGGATGAAGGAAAAGCCATCTTCTGAGGATTGCTTATTAATTAGATTCTCTCTGGTTTTCAGAAGACAAAAGGAAAGATCCCGTTTTCTTCCTTTTTAGTTTTTCTTGACTTTTGGACGAGGCTTCTTTGAAATGAGATTTCCTGAAATACTGTGTTGCATGGGACCCCAGGGTGTGTGTGTGTGTCTAAGGGTGTCTATGCGTATGTGTGATTTTGTGCATATGTCTTTGTGTTTACCTGTGTGTCTGTGTGTAAGTGTGTCTGTACATGAGTGTGTCTGTTTTTGTATCTGTCTGTGTGTGTGTGTATTGATCTAGGCAGCAAATTCAGACTGGGCTCGGTCTAGACCCGCACTGCCGAGATTCACGCCACAACACTGGCCCTCCTACCCCTTCATAGAGTTGCTCACTCCTCCTGTGACTCAGTCTACTCATCAGGAGAATGGGGATCATCAGAGTCCCTGCCTCGTGGCGTTGTTGCAAGGGTTTACCAGGGATACGTAGTATTACCCGGCACACAGCAAGCACCCACCCGGGTACATATCAGGCATCAGCACGTGCCCACAGTCAGCAACTCTGTGGCACAGATGAGGGTCTTGCCCAGAACCCTCTCCCTTTAGGGACCCAGTCCCCTCTTTGCTGGGAGCTGAGGGGCTTTCTAGGACCCAAGACAGCTCGGTTTAAAATTGAGACAGTCCCAGGCCTACAGAAGCAAGCTGGCCACTCTATGGATCATTGTCCATCCCGAGTCCCAATCCTATCAAGGTCTGTGCACAGCAGACTCTTGAGTGCCATTGGTTCTCCCAGCCGAGACATGGCCAGACTCTGGGGAGGATCACTTAACTCTTCCTGGGGCTCTCATTGTCCCAGTGTGTCTGGGCCAACCGTTGCCTCATGCCTTCCCAGAAACAAGCATGGTTAGGGCGGGGGGATAGTGGGCTGGGAAGGGAAGAGGGGCCAGGGACCTGAGGGGGTGGTGACTCAGCTCTGAGTCTGGGGGCTTTGTCACGACAGGCTCGGCTTTCCCAGGAACACTCCGCCCCATAGCGTGACTCAGGCTCAGGTTGGGTGAGGCACTCCCCCACTCAGAGCGGGGATCTCCTGACACTTCCCAGGATGGCCAGCCAGGCCCCCTGCCCCGGCCAGTCACCCTGCTGGGGGCCCCATCACAAGAGCCTTTGCCCTTTCCCATGAGTCGTGAGCAGAGGGACCGCCTTCCACTGCTGGGGGGACCGTCCCAATTTCGGTTGTTTCCCAGCCAAAACTCTTCTAAGCAAAAGTGTGATTGGAAAGCTTCCAGGCTCAGCTCCCCGGGGGTAAAGAAACGATATCTGTAGAATGGCTTTTATCACTGCTGCCATTTCCCGTTATTTACCCAGCGTTCCCCAAGGATGGGTATGCTAAGCTCTTTATATTCTTTATATCAACCGTTGAAATAGTCCTGGGAGACATCTCGTATTAACCACACCTACTATTTATATTATTAGTACATGATGGAGCTAAGAATTTGGGGAGTTCCACAGCACGGGCAAAGTTGCAAAGCTATGCCCAGCAAATCCCATTCTCTCTGTCCCTTCACACCCCCTCCCAAGCCCGGCCCAGTCAACCCCACCCCACTCGCAACATACGCTTGACAGATCCCGTGTCCCGGGTTTTACCCAGAAAGAAATGTGGAGAGCTGAACAAGAAATGAGATTCAGAGGCAATAGGGAAAGAAAGGAATCCAAAGGTACAAACAATGCTTTTTAGAATTTTGTCCATGAACTTGTAGCCTTTCCCCCTTGTTTCCCTGTTGGGCTTTTTTTTCTTTTTCCACGGAGATTTAGAGGCCATCTTCAGTTTAAACACCCTCTTACCTCTCGACGCCCTTAGGCTCACGAGTGCTGTGAAGGGTTCCTTGCAGGCTCCTTGGAGATGTCTGCCAAATGCCACTCAACCCTTCATCTCTTTGCAGCTCTGTTCATTCAGTGTTGTGACTGTATTTAGAATAATCCAATGCTTCTTCTTGATTAAAAAGAAATCAGAATAGTACCTTATTGCACATGTTAAAGGTTCCTAAGAGAGAAGATCTCAACATTTCTCATCATAGGGAAACAAAAAAGATGTTTTGGTGACTATGTGTGGTGACAGACGTTAACTAGATTTATCATAGTGATTTTTTCGCAGGGTATGCATGCTAAGTCACTTCAGTCATGTTTGACTCTGTGCAACCCCATGGACTGTAGCCCACCAGGTTCCTCTATCCATGAGAGTCTCCTGGCAAGAACACTGGAGTGGGTTGCCTGCCCTCTTCCAGGGGATCTTCCTGACTGAGGAATTGAACCCATGTCTCTTGCATCTCCTGCCTTGGCAGGCAGGTTCTTTACCACTAGCGGCACCTGGGAAGCCCTATTCGCAATGTATACAAATGTCGATTATTATATTGTATACCTGAAACTGATAAAATAGTCTGCGTCAATTATTCCTCAATTGAAAAAAAAAATCTGGTTGTGTTACTGTTTTGCAAAATATGCTCCATAAGGTCTGAGTTCCTTCTACTGCCTCCCTGGGCCCCCTTTCTCTTTCGGGTCTCTTTGCTCACTGTTTCTGGAACTTTCCAGCATAGTCTGGTGTTGTGCCTTTCCCTCTGGCAAGCCCATCCTCACCCGCCATCTCGCCCTCGTTCCCCACGACTCGATTGCCTGGTCACCTCCCTCAGACACCTTCCCCAAAGCCCCCAGACCCTGGCTGTAGCTGCCCCCACCTTGCAGGAGCTCACACCCAGCTCCCAGCCTGCACGTCTCTGGGCCTGCCGAATAGGAAGGCAAATTAGAGTTCTCAGAGATCCTGAGGGGGAAAAAAGAGATTCCTAGGGCCCTCCACCGCCCATTTGGATTCCATAAATCCAGACTGGCGGCCGAGGGTCTGTATTTTTAAACACAGGCTCTGAGAGATTCTGATGAGAGGATTCTTGGGCCATACTTTTAAGAAACTGCATGTTATTGGAATTATTTCTTTTCGTCGCCATCGGCTGCCGACCTGCACCTATCCAGCCCTCACAGGTCAAGAGCTCTCAGGAAAAAGAAAAACCCCATGGGACCACTTCCATCCCCATGGTCCTAGTGTTCAGCCCAAGTACTGGGCTATAACAGACGCTTCATAAATGTGGTGACTAATCTGTGTGGTCATTCTGTCTGTAATTGCTTTCAAGCACCTACTGTGTATACAACTTTGTTCCAGGGAAACTGGGAAAAACAACAACTCTTTCGGCATTTTCTGGACACTGTGTTATCAGACCTCAGGCTAAATAAGAGATAAGGAATACAGGAAAATGATGGCTCCTGCTTCTTTTTCTAGCAAGGAGGTAACTGAAGGTCAGAGAGGTTGGGACTGGCTGTGAATGACAGCACAGCTCGCCTGCAGAGTCCGGACTCAGGCTGGCCTGCTCCTTTTCTAACACCAAGATCTTGGTTGTCTCGCCCAGATTCATCTCAGCCATGGTCTCGCTGCAATGATCACTCACCTGGCAGGCAACCTTACTCAGCAAAGGCAGCAGACCTGGGTCTGAGCCTCTCGGGAGCTGACCGATGGGTTACCTGGGAAACTCATCTGTGGACTACCTGGGCGCTGCAGCTCCACTGAGCCAGCGAGGTGAGGGTGTCCTGGCACAACCCTGCTTCCTGAGAGGAGGCGTGTCGCCATCCTTCACGCTTTATTAAGAGGACTGAGAGCAGAAGAGGATGAAATGACTTCGTGCTGGCACAAAAAATCAGAGATTAACAGGAAACCTTGAAAACAGAGAAGCATCTGATTTGGGCTTTTCTATCAACAAGCCCAATAACCTAGAGGAAACTATTAACATACAAATAGACAGCCTTCCCATTAAAACAGCAGCCCACGGTTCTGGAAAAGACCTCTTCATGCAGAAAGCAATTATGACGGGAAATCGAGTCCGATTCAGGCCCATTTGCAGCAAGCTTGGAAAATCAAAATGTAACCACTCATAATCGTGTAGACAGCCTTGCTGTTGGGGGAGGGGTGGGCTGTGCTTTATTATTATTGCCATTATTATTTCACTTTGAACGAATTCAACTTACTGACTTTCAGCCTTGGCTCAGAGAGTGCTCAGGGCAGACACGTATGTTCGTATGCAGGAAAAAAAAAATCAGCCCATGTATAAATAAATGGGTTTTTTGGTCAGATTACCAGAGGTTAATAGGGCTGCTTAGCGAAGATGCCACTCAAGCAGAGAATTTCTAAATAAGGACATATCTGCATGGCATGTCTGGACCGTCAGAAAGTCCCATGCCTCAGCCCTAGACACCCCATCATTTTAACACTGCCAGCCCCTCAGAGGCACAGCTGAGTCTAGAGATGAGAGTCGAGACCTAGAGCAGTTGGGAAGCTCCAGGTGAGGACAAAGTCATTCTAGAAAACACAAATGTTCTCTTCCAAGTGACTGTGGGAAACGTAGCAGACAGGGATGGTAAAACGAGATAGCAGGCCTGCCACTTGGACACCCTCATGGGAAAGCACGAGAGGTTGGTGATGTCACCCAGAATGACCAGCCAGGAGCCCTGCTGTGCCGGCTTGTATCACAGGCTATTCTTCCGTGACCGCACACTTTACTCTCGGTGACAGGGTGCATTTCTGCCCTCTGTGCTGGGTGTCCAGTCTACCACCTCTAATTACCTTTCAGAGGGAAAACCAGCTCTTGGCATGTGGCCAAAGCCCTGCCACAGGTGCAGGGCCTTCGTTTGTCTCTAGCAGGGTTTGATGCTCTTTCACTGCCTCCCTGTGCCCCAGATAAGCTGGCTGTGGGCAGACAGACCTCCCCACGCTCCAGGCGACAGCATAGGCCCTTCTCTGCCTGGCATGCTCTCTCTCCTACCTCCCCATCGCCTGCCTCCCCTGCAACATACCTAGTTAACAGCCGGGCTGTGTACACTCATCATCTGGTTCCTTGCCTTGAGCACTTGTGTCTACATTTATCCACTTCCTCAAGGTAATTATTTGATACATGCCAGCGACCACCCAACCCAGACTAAGATTCATTTGATGGTAGAGCTCACATCACCAGAACCTCAGAAAATGTCTGATCTAAGAATGAACTCAGCTTTGACCATCATGGAGTTGGGCTACTAAGACCCTTTCCAACATTTGGACGGATTAGTATGTGGCAGAATTGGACGATAAGACCCACGAACTTTCTGTCACCCTGTTTCCTCTCTGTAGCTACTTGACAACATACAGGCTTTTTCTTTTTCCCCTCACTGATAATTAACTTTGAATTAGATATTCAGGCACAAAAAATGAATTTTGACCAGTCGAGGAATAGACAATGTGCTTAGCTTCTTTCTTAACATTCATTCGTTTTTTGCGGCCCCAGGTCTTTGTGACCGTGCTTGGACTTTTCTCTAGTCGTGGAAAGAGGAGGCGCCTCTCTAGTTGCGTGGGCTTCTTATCTCAGTGGCTTCTCTTGTCTCAGGGTCCAAAATGTTCCACAGCTCAGTCAACATGCCCTCCCAAGGGACTCTGGTTCACAAAGGCAGAGAGAAATTTTAATCAGTTAGTAGTAGACACTGGAAAGAAGAGGAAGAGAGGTCATGTTTTTATTGATTTTCTACGTATGAGCTTGAGTCTTTAGTATTTGCAAGGGAGCATATTTTAGGTAAGATTGTAAGGAATCATCCTGCTCTTCAAGTTAGAAATTTTCTTGTCCCCAGTCCCTGAACATCTAAGCTATCCCTTGTGTAAAACACTTAATAAAGATTGTCTCAAATTACTTTTAACTGTGTGCTTGTATGAACCATCCTTCCTTCTCATGAATGACAAGTTCCTAATGGCAGAGGATGACTCTCTTGGTATTCTCCAAGAATCTGGAATTTAGAAAGAGTCCTATGCGTATTTGGATGGATATCAATGGATAGATGGATGAGTGAATAGATAGAAGTCACCACATTTAGCAAGAGCAGAGAACAACTGACTTGGCGCAGGGAAAATAATAAGATCATGAATTTATTTCAGTCGATCCCACCTTTGGTAGTTTTGAAAATGTGTTCATGAATACTTTGATACTCTTCCTTTCAAGCAGCAGAGCCTAGTTTTCCCTTGTGTGTGTCCTGGAGTAAGTGATTCACTTTTAATTAATAGGATGAAGTAGAAGTGATGATGAGTTTCTGCTGGGTCATAAAAGGGCATTGCAGCTTTTGTCTTGATCCCTCTCTTGGGTAGCCTGCTCTCGAGGAAGCCAGCTGCCATGTTGGGAGGGCGCTCAAGCAGCCCTTCATAGAGACACTGGCGATGAGAAACTCAGGCCTCCCGCCAACAGGCATGGGAGTGAGTTGCCGTGGAAGCAGAATCTCCAGCTGCCCTGCTTCAGATTGCCAAGCTTCAGATGATGGCAGCCTTAGCCCACAGCTTACCTGCAACCTCTTGAGAGATCCTGAGCTAGAAGAAGCCAGCTAAGTTGCTCTCAAATTGCTTATCCGCAGAAACTGTGTGAGAGAAAACGTCTGCCATTTCAAACTACTGCATTGGGGGTAATATGTTATTCAGCAATAGATAACTGAGACCCTACCCCACTCCAGAGATCTTCTTCCACCAAGCTAGGCCTCTAACGACAAATTGTCCATTATTGGAATAAACCAGGTTACAGAATGCACCTAAAGTCAGCCATCACCCTTTTTCTATACCTCCAACCATATTGTGTTTTTGTCAGAATTAGAGATTCATGTTGTACAGAACTCTTTTCCCTTCTTCAATTATTTTTTAAAATATAGAATAAGGCGGCTAACTGCTCATATTTGAAGGCAAACAGATCTAGGTGCATTTCCTTTCTTTGCTACTTATTATATAGTGAGCTGTTGGGGATGTATTTATCTCTTGGCGATCAGATGTTTCACAGTGGAACAGGGAGGGTAAAAGTACTTACTGCATAGAGTTGCACAATCCAGTGGCACCAAGGTTTCATCATGCTCCATTTAGATAATGTATGTAAAACATTTAGCACAGTAGCTACTACCTATTAAGGATGGAAGTAATAATAACTATTACATGACTGCAGTCTTGAAATTAAAAGATACTTGCTCCTTGTAAGAAAAGCAACGACCAACTTAGGCAGTGTATTAAAAAGCAGAGACATCACTTTGCCGACAAAGGTCTGTACTAGTCAGAACTATGATGTTTCAGTAGTCATGTACAAATGTGAGAGTTGTACCATAAAGAAGGCCGAGAGCCAAAGAACTGATGATTTCAAACGGTGGTGTTGGAGAAGACTGTTGAGAGTCCCTTGGACAGTGAGGAGATCCAACCAGCCCATCCTAAAGGAAATCAACCCTAAATATTCTTTGGAAGGACTGATGCTGAAACTGAAGCTCCAATACTTTGGCAACCTGATGTGAGGATACGATCCATTAGAAAAGACTCTGATTTGACGGGGAAAGATTGAGGGCAGGAGAAGGGGATGACAGAGGATGAGATGGTTGGATGGCATCACTGACTCAATGGACATGAGTTTGAGGGAACTCTGGGAGATGGTGAAGGACAGGGAGGCCTGGGGTGCTGCAGTCCAAGGGGCTGCAAAGAGTCGGACACAACTTAGAGACCGAGCAACAACTCTCCAAGAAAAATTATCCAAAATCCTCACATGAGCAAATAGGAAATTTCTTTAATTCCAAAGGATTGTCCTTTTTGGACTCCATGCTGGGAGATAACATGCTGTAACAGTTGAGTGTTTTGAAAATGTGGTTCATGGCCTTCCTGCATTAGAATGATCTGAAGTATTTGTTAGAAATCAAGATTTTTAAAACCAATTTCAGGTCCATTAAGTTAGTATCTCAGGGATGGGAGTAAAGTAAAGAGGAAAGAATGGGAATCTGTGTCTTTAACAAGCTCCCCCAGCTTGAGTCCAGTGTTCAGGAAAGCTTTAGAATCACTGAGGAAGGAAGAGTCATCTCAGAACTCAAGGACCTGGGGTGCAGGTCTGACCTCTGACATTTACCAGCCACAGTGTGTTAACCTTTGCAGTGCCCCATTTCTCATCTATGAAAAGGAAATACTTATCTGCCTTCTCTGCCTTCTAGAGCAATTGTAAAGATTGGCTGAGATAATAAAAACATCAACTGACTTCTATCTAGTGTGTATACAGTTTACAAAGTGATTGCGTTCACCTTATCTCATTGAAACTCAGGATGGTCCCGTGAAGTTGCTTTTCCTCCCCACTGATGGAAACAGAAGCTAAGCTGACACTATATGACTCATCTAGGTTGCAGAGTTACTGCACAAACCCAGGTACGGATCACAGATCCTGAAGTGAACTGAAATCAAGGCTCTAGGGCAATGTACGATTTTTCAAGCATCACTTTAGCTTAGACTGTCGCCTCGGTTATTCATGGTGCCGAAACTAAAGAAAAGGAACTTAGTAAGAAAGCCTCTACATTCTAATTGTCCAGGTTTAATTATACATGCAAAGAGCAATAATTAGTTGAAAACAAAAACTCTGAGGTCACTGAGATACACTTCCTCAGCCACAACATCAGAGGCTGTCAGTCTTGGTGTGTCAAATGTTTCTAACTCACACACCACTGAATTCATTCATCTTAAATTACAAACCTGATTAACTTCATTCTTTTGTTTTTTTCTGAGTCATTATTTTGCTTCTTCTGCCTAGATTTAGGCAAGAGAAAAATATCTGGAAAATCACCTGTGTTCCTTTCAGGCTCTATGAATAAAAGAAAAGAATTCCACTGGATGGTTTATGTAGTTCTTTTAAGAAAATTAAGTATCTGTTAAGTATACTCTGTGAAATGGCTGGATAGGTTTCACTGAGTTTGGAGGGTATGTCTGGGATGGTCCAACTTAGAATATAGGATGTGTTGTGTAAAGGGTCTGCCTCCAATGCAGGAGCTGGAGGGAGACCTGGGTTCAATCCCTAGATTAGGAAGATCCCCTGGAAAAGGGCATGGCAATCCACTTCAGTATTCTTGTCTGGAGAATCCCATGGACAGAGGAGCCTGGTGGGCTACAGTTGGTAGGGTCGCAAAGAGTTAGTCACGACTGCAGTGACTTAGCATGCATGCCCGTGTATAAATAAATAAATCTCTGGGTGTCAGAGATGGGTACCCTTCCTAAAGGCATCACACATCCTCCAGAATAGCGGAACAAGAAGCAGTCTCTGTGGCCAGGAAAGGCAAGCCTCGTGTATTAGATTTGTTGAGCAGGGGAAAATAAAGTGTTTTCAAATTGAAGCCAAAGTCTGGAGTCACACAGCTGGACACTGAACTGTCAATGCTGACTTGGGATGTGGTTGCTTTACTGAAGACAAACCCTTACCTGCTCCCTCTCACCTCTAGACAAGGCTGGTATGTGTTGTATAAGAAAATGTGGCTATCTTGTAGTCCTAGATAACTACAATGTACCTTTTATGTGCATATAAAGCCTCAGTAAGTTCAAACTGGACATGGGGGCAGGTCAAAGGGGCTCTGACACCCTATCTTTGACTCCTGGCAAGGGGAATGGGTTTCCTTCACTCCCTACCTCACTCCCTTCCTTCAAGTTACCAGGATAGGCTCAATGTAGCTTCACGTAAAATATACTTATTTTCTGGGCTGGTTCACAACAAACACTATCAAAGTTTTAAAAAAAGTAATAGTGGGCTTCCAACTAAGTTTGAGCTGTGTAGATGTTAGTGGGATAGAAAGTATGAGATAAGCTGTTTCCTACCACAGGAAGCTTCTGCTACTCACTGTGGGCTCACGGTTAACAGAAGGAAAACTTTTTTTAAAAAAAATATTAAATACATAGATAGATAGGGTTTTAAATGCTAGGAAACTGTGTTTTCCTAATGCAATCACACTGGAACTCACAGGTAACCTGGTCAGAGGGGAGAAGGATGCTCCGGAGGGATTCAGTTTTTAATCTCGATAAGAGTTTCAGCCACCAGCATGCAGACTTCATCTTCTTGAAAACATGAAAGATTAGAATCTGGAAGTTAAGATTTTCCATGCAGTAAACTATATAACAACTTCCTGGTTTGTCTCCTCCCCACTCCTACCCCCACACAAGCTCCAAGGGGGCAACCAAAGCCATTTTTTCAAATGGATCAGTGTCTGGAATATTGGCTCCTCCTTCTGAAGAACTCACTTTTGAGCTTGTTTGTCCAACACTGTGGTTCAAATTCATTTCATCCTTCAGGGATGTGTGGGCATGTTGACAGATTCAATGACAGAAATGGAGTTCTATCGGAAAGGGTGTTAGTCGGGAAACAAAGGCCCCGAGGGATAGTTTGGTAATGGGCTATGGAGACTTCTTTCCTAGGTCACTGGCTCAAGCCCAGAACCTGCTTGGCAGTGATTGAAAATCGTTACCTCTTGACAGCTGCCTGACAGGTGGCCAGTAACTTGCTGGTACCCTAATCCTGCAAACTTTTCTAGGCAGAACAGTCACATGATGGAAAGGAAACCAGGATTACTTGAAAACCCAGGAGCTCAAGTATCAGTTTTCTTCCTCAACATCTTGTCACTTACTGGGTTAAATATTTTTATCAGTTTAACAGATTATGGCCAACCAAAAGATCCCCAAGCTTACCCCTTAACAGTGGTGAAACTGGTTAAAACCGGTGGCGGCGGGGTGGGGAATAGAATACAAGGAGCAATGATCGGTGAGAAAGTTTTTGCATCCGACATGTATGTGTGTGGCTGAGTCCCTTTGCTGTTCACCTGGAACTATCACAACATTGTTAATCGGCTATACCCCAATACAAAAATAAAAACTTTAAAAGACGGGGGAAAAACAAAAGTTACTGCATCCGTTGATCAGCTGCTAATGGCTGAGCTAGACCATGTAAACACATTTACTTAAAAAAGACCAAAACATCATAAAAGGCCAGAACTAGCATCAGGAAAACAGGCAGGGACGAACCCCAAATAAAGGTTGATTGCAGGAAGGAATCTGGCAGATTTCCATCCGAAGGGCCCTTAAGAGACACGCAGGGCAGAGAGCCGTGTAAGACCCACGATGGGCAGGTTGGCGCCATATCAACTTCAGCATGGCCGTTCTCAGCTGGAGCCAGTCACCAGATCTCATCTCGGCAGGAGTCCATCCTTAATGCAGGCTGAGCCCAAGTAATGAGAACTTGATTCTTAGTCAGGGGATTTCTTTCTTCCAGTGGGCTTAAGCCAAAACCTTTAAAATTATTTTAATGTCATTTTTCTTTTTAATGGGTCATGTAAGTACTAGGAAAATTATAGCATTAAAAGGGTGGCTTCAGACTTTCTTTTTCTCTTTGTATAATTGCCTTTCAGAGGGTAGAACTTTTAACTCATCCTGAACATCTCCCTTTGATACCACCAGAGGCAGGCCTCATATTTGGAGGCAAGTTTCTCATATTTTCCTCTAGAAAGACCCTCAAGACACTTACTAGTTTGAGCTCAACACATGTTCATCCCCCACAGGCGATAAGCCACGGGATTTCCAGAGAGGTGGCAAGATTTATTCATCGCTATTGACCACAGGAAAGAGCGTAGTACAACCACATAAGAGATAAATGACTAAATCCCATGGCTGATTATTTTACAAGCACCACCACAAGCTGCTCATCTAAATGAGCATTGCACCCTTCAAAGCACACCTGTATGAGATGGATGATGTGAAGTGTGGGTCACTGCCTAGTATTTGGCTGCAACAATATCACACACAGCTCCCTAAATACAAGCGGTTACAACCACGAGCTTGCTGTTTCTCTTGTTGCCAGGTCTGCGTGTTGGCTGTGGCTCAACTGGCCTTGACCATTTTAGGACCCAGGCTGCAGAGGCAACACCTGGAGAATGTTCTTCCCCTCATAGGGGGGCAGCAGCTCAAGAAGGTGAGTGGAAACACCCAGAACCTCTTATAGCCTCAGCGTGAGCTGGAACATGATCATATCTGATCTCGTTCCATTACTGGGTGAAAAGCGGTCAGAGGATGATGGATCGGGGAGAGGGGACATCTGTTGATCATGAATACAATCAACTATAGTCACGTAACTTAAAATCATGAAATTTAAAACAGTACAGGTGATACTGTTTTTTTGACTTAGTGCATTTACTCGTTACAGGAACGTGTTACTATATTGAGATGAGCATGATACACTCATTAAATCATGTCATCTTCATACCAAAACTCTGAGGCAGGTACTTCCTCCGGTTTTACAGCTGAGTCAATGGTAGCCTGATGCGGCAAAGTACCGAGCCTTGGTCCTGGTACTGGACAGTCGTAGCAGCAGCCCTGGGGCTCAAGGCTCCAGGCCTGAGTCTGCGTTCTTCAGTAGTCCCTGGCTCTGTGCCCAAGACTGGGGCCAAGAGAGGAGGGCAGCGGTCCCCACAGCAGATCGACACTTGCTGGGATTGTCACATGGACAGACAGGGTTCTCTTTCAGAAATGAGTTGAGGATATTTGGCGGATTCGGGTGGTTGATCACATTTGATAATCCCAGTTGCAGTCTGAAGTGAGCTGGGACTTTAAGCTAGGGAGGCTGACTGCACGTGCCTTATAGGCTGGTTTAGGAGGAGATACTGAAGTGTACTTCTACTTCATCACCATCTGCCTGCAGTCGAGGCTGGGAAGACCTCTGCAACAGTGGCTCAGGAAGTCTAGAGAGAAACACAGTATACTATACCAACATAATGAGTATACATAGTGTAGTATGCCATACCAACACAATGAGTACAAAGGGACGTTTGTTAATATTCAATATTCTGATCACTTTTACGCACCTAGTAGATACTGTACTGAGCTTCCCTGATGGCTCACTCAGTAAAGAATCTGCCTGCAATGCTGGAGACCTGGGTCGGGAAGATCCCCTGGAGAAGGAAATGGCAGCCCACTCCAGTATTCTTGCCTGGAGAATCCCATGGACAGAGGAGCCTGGTGGGTTACAGTCCATGGTGTTGCAAAGAGTTGGACAAGGCTGAGCAACTGAGCAGAAGCACGTGATACTGTACTATGTACAGGAAATTAAAAACGAAACCAGAAATGGTCCCTGCGCTCATGGAGTTTATGGTCTAGAGGACAGGACAGACTTTTGTTAGACAGTCACATTCATGGATGTATAATTACAAAATGGGACACTTTTATTTTGAAAGAAAGGGGCAAAGTTTCAGGAGAGGGTAGGACAACGATGAGGAAGACTTCCAAAAGAATTGATGGGAACTTAAAGGAGAGAGTCTAGAGGCTAAAGACGTGTGTTAGTGGAGTGTGAGGCGGGAAGCAGTCTGGACAGAAGCAGCAGTGTGTGCCCAGACCTTGGATGGGATGAAAGAAGGGCAATGTCACAGTCCAGTGGGGCTTTCGTAGAGGGCTGGCACCTTGAGTTTCCTGCTGGCTGGCATGCAGCTCCCTCTGAAAGGGTCAGTGGCCTGTTAGTCCCCCTCATCTACAGCCAAGTTCAAAGAGAACAGATGTCACCTCTAGTGGGATCTCCCTCAGAGCCTGGCAGTCTCTATCTTGCAAAGGAGAGCATTGTTCAGCTATGAGAAATCAACTTCCCACTGTTCCAGAGAGCCCTGAGGTATAGCTGAGGATCAGAGCCTGCACAGGTTAGAAGCTGCAGTGCTATAACCAGAGTTGGCCATCAATACATGAGTTTGCCATCAATACATGCTTATCGAGTAGTCATGATGTCACAGAAGTGTAGAAGAGAGATAAGACAGACACAGCCCTTCTATTAAAGAGCACATGGTCTGCAAGAGAACATGCCCACAAGCGTGAAAGTGTGAGTGACGGAGTGGGATGATGGTCCAGAGTGGTGGCCAGCACAGGGGGAGGCCCCTCGGATTCTGGATGTCAGAGAGCCTCTTGCAGGAGTTGAGGGTTGAGAACACTGAACAGTTAATAGGGGTCCACCACCCAAAGAAGGGCCACTGGTAGCTCCCTAAGAGGGAACAGTAAGTGCCAAGTCATGGGCAGGTGCAAAATACAACAGCAATTCCACAATGTTTTTTAGGGTACAGGGCTTCCCTGAAAGCTCAGACGGTAAAGACTCTGCCTGCAATTCGGGAGACCTCGGTTCAATCCCGGGGTTGGGAGGATCCCCTGGAGAAGGGCACAGCAACCCACTTCAGTATGGCCTCCCTTGGGGCTCAGCTGGTAAAGAATCCGCCTGCAGTGCCAGAGACCTGGGTTCGATCCCTGGATTGGGAAGATCCTCTGGAGAAGGGAAAGGCTACCCACTCCAGTATTCTGGCCTGGAGAACTCCATGGACTATATAGTCCATGGGGTCACAAAGAGTCAGACATGAACAACTTTTGCTTTAGGGTACAAGGAGCATTTAACCTTCAGAGTCAACATTCCTGGAAGAAGGTCTTTGATTCAGTCTCCTCTCTGCTCCATTATAGCGTATTTGCTTCATGGGTTTTTCCCAGCGTTATTGAGATAAAATTGACATGTAAGATTGCACAGATATACTGTGTACAAGCTGATGATTTGATACATGTATATACTTCAACATGTTTGCCTCAATCAGGTTAGTGCACAGCTCCTCTCCTCACATAATTACCATTTTTGTTGTCGTTTCTGTTACGGTTAGACTGTACAGTTAACTTTGGTCACCTTGCTGTAATTAGATCCCCAGAACTTATTCACCTTATAGCTGAAAGTTTGTGGCCTTTGACCGACATATTCCCATTTCCCTCTACTCCCAGCCCCTGCCAGGCAGCCACATTTCTACTCTGTTTCTATGAGTTTGATATTTTTTGGATTTCACCTATAAGTGAGATCATACGGAATTTGCCCTTCTCTGTCTGACTTACTTCACTTAGCCTGATGCACCTGTGCTTTCTGCTTCCAAACTCCTCTTGCATGGCCTCCCTAGAGTGCCATGATAATCCCTGCCCAAACTCCCATCTGGATATTGGGTGTCTCTGGGTTTGGGGCTGCAGGCCTGGTAGGGGTTGGTGTTTATAGTGTTACTGGATGATTTGGGGGCTGCAATGCTCCTGAGCTCTGGAGCATATTTGCACGGCACACGGCACCAAGAGGCACGATGGGACAGGTGCTCAGCTTCCTTTTCCCAACTCTCAGCTCAAAGCTGCTGACTCCAGGAAGACTTCAGTCATCTGGGAGTCGCCTCTTCCCCCTTTGATGTTCACGACAGGGTTTTCTTCATTTTGTCTCTGTTTTATATACGTACTTTCCTGCCAGACTGGGAAATTGTGCAGGGCTCTGTCTAGTAGATCTGGAGAACAGGATAAGATAGTGTCTATGGGCAGAGCTTTGAAGCCGTCACACTTCTGCCACCTCTCCACAGATCGGCCGTCAGACACACTGAACCCCGAGTTCCTCCTCTCAAAACATCGTTTAGTCTCTCTCTGTAGGAAATGCCCTTGGAATTTTGATAGGGCTTGAATTAACTCTGTAGATCACTTTGGGTGGTAAAGGGCATTGTAACAATATTGTCTTTCAGTCCATAAACAAGGAACGTCTTTCCGTTTGTGTCTGTCTTCTTTAATTTCCTTCCTCAATACTTTGTCCTCTTACCTGGAAAATCCCATGGGCAGAGGAGCCTGGTAGGCTGCAGTCCATGGGGTCGCGAAGAGTCGGACACGACTGAGCGACTTCACTTTCACTTTTTACTTTCATGCATTGGAGAAGGAAATGGCAACCCACTCCAGGGTTCTTGCCTGGAGAATCCCAGGGACGGGGGAGCCTGGTGAGCTGCCGTCCATGGGGTCGCACAGAGTCAGACACGACTGAAGCGATGCAGCAGCAGCAGCAGCAGCAGCAGCAAAACTTTGTCATTTTTAGTATATGTCTTCACTTCCTTAGCTACGTTTATTCCTAAGTATTTTATTCTTTCTGATGCTCTGGAAATTGAGATCGTTTCATCATCTCCTTATCAGGTAGTTTGCGATTATCATATAGAAACACAACTGATTTTTCAGTGGTGACTTTGTATTTAGCTTTACTGAATTGATTAGGCCTAGTAGTTTTTCTGTGACAGCTTTAGGGTTTTGAAAAAGAGGTCTAAAATTCACATGGAACCCTAGTAATTCCTCCAAATTATTCTGTACATTTAATAAAGTGTGAATTAAAAAATCTCAAGAGGGGATCACCAAAGTTGAGAAAATTATTCTAAAATGTATTGGGAAAACTAAAGTACTGAGGAAGCATTTTAAATCAAGTGGAAAGGATGGATGACTCAGTAAAAGGTACTGGAATATTGACATCCAAATGGGGAGGGAGACTAATTCCCATCTCTGCTTCACATACCATTCAATAATGAATTTCAGTTGGATTAGATATCTTAATTTGAAATGTGAAATTTAACATGCCCTATACAAAATAGGAGACTAACTTTATGACCTCAGAGTGGGAAAATAATTTCTTTTTTCAAAAAATGCTAGAAGTTTATCTCTACAATTTTTTACCAAAAATTTTGGAAAAGACTGAAAGTATTCCTAGTCTTAAAAGCAACATTTTCTCAAATCTGAGGATAGCCTTTTCCTAGTGGTTTGTTTTTTAGAAGTCAAAGTTGGGCTATGAATTGCTCAGAGTCCTCTCCCCCCCCCCCACCCCCCATCATGAAATGTAGCTGTGCCATTTACTGTTAGAAACATCTTACTGGAATCAGGGATCAGTAGTTAGTGTAAGTTAACTAGGAAACAGTGGTTCAGAAGGTTTTTTTGTGACTCTCTATTTTCACACATTCTGGTTGTTTTTCAGAGATGCTTCAGTGAGCTGGCTATGAAGAGATGCCATCTTGGCAGGGGAGGCTTGAGTTGGTCTGTCTTACTCTAATGTTTCAAGCCTTCTGTGCCTTGCACATAAAAGCAGGAATAGAATGATAAGTAAACAACCAGGAAGAACCATGATAGAACAATGTTTTAAAATAAAATACACAGTTAAAACTACTGACCCACAGAAGGTTGCAACTGCATACAGAAAATTCAGATATACAGGGAAAATAATTTTTGTTTCATTTTTAAAAATTGAAGTATAGTTCATTTACAATATCTTGTTAGTTTCCTGTGTACAGCACAGTGGTTCATTTATATATATATATATATATATATACATACATACATACATATACACACACACCTGAATATTCTTTGGAAGGACTGATGCTGAAGCTGAAACTCCAATACTTTGGCCACCTGATGCAAAGAACTGACTCCTTGGAAAAGACCCTGATGCTGGGCAAGATTGAAGGCAGGAGCAGAAGGGGGCAACAGAGAATGAGATGGTTGGATGGCATTACTGACTCAATGGACATGAGTTTGAGTAAACTCTGGGAGTTCGTGGTGGACAAGAGGCCTGGCATGCTGCAGTCCATGGGGTCACAAAGAATCAGACATGACTGAGCAACTGAACCGAACTGATACACATTCATACATACATATATATATATTTTTCTCTTTCAGATCTAGGAAAAGATTTCTTAAACAAGATGTACAAAGCAACATCCTTAAATGAAATTCTTAAAAATCTAAGACATTTCAACAAACTGATAATTTATATAAGCCACAATACTAAGAGAAATATTATTTTATATTATATATAAATATACAAATAATTCTGGCATATTAATAAATAAAAGCTGTACAATCCACTGCAGGGTTGAGGGAATGGCCAAATGATAAATGAAATCAAAGAAGAGGAAATCCAGACCTTTGACAAAACATGCCCATCATTTCCTGCATTAACTTACAATCCCTTCCTGGTCGTTTACCAAACAGTGGTGCCTCTCTCCAGATGCTCTTCTGTTTCTTAGGCCCACTGGCCCACCAAACAGTGTGGTTTCTGCCACTTCATCCCTATGGCTTGGTCCAAATCTGTGCTGTCCTACAGAGTAGTCATTATCACCCATCACTATTTAAATTTAAGTAAAATTCAATTCCTTGGTCACATCAGCCGCATGACACATTACAGTGCTCAGTAGCCATATGTGGCCAATGGCCACCATGTTGAATAGAGTAGGTATTGAATATTTCCATGATTATGAAAGCTCTGCTAGACATTGTTGCTTAAACTTATGTAAGGTTCATATCATTATAATAGGGTGAGTCTCCTTTCATTCTTCCTTATCTTTAAAATTGCTTTGGCTCTCAATTTTCCAAATAGGTTTGAAGTCAAGTAATCAAGGAAGTGTAAATTAAAACAACAATAATATACCACTCCATGGCAACTTCAATCAAAGCATTACCTCTATGAAAATGGAAACTCTGAACACAGTGGAAGTACGTGAGATGGGCAAGTTGAAAAAGGAGTGTGTGTGTATGTGTGTGTGTGTGGGCAAATGCCATGACACAATTTAGGCAAATTTTACAAGAACTCCCTCTGAATAGAATAAGCTCTTCTATTTATTGTTTATGGATCATAATTATAGCTAATCTTGAATGCTAAAGCATCTATCTTCTTTCCAGGCTCTGTTCCAGGCACTTTAAATCTATTAACATTTGACGACTGCACCCAAGATTAATTTACAATCATCTCCCTTATTTGACTGAAGCACAGAAAAGTTAAGCAATTTGCCTCAGGTGACCCAGCTAGTTGGTACAGAGTTGGAGCTCATAGCCAAACTGGCTTCCAAAGTGAAAGTGAAAGTGAAGTCGCTCAGTCGTGTTTGACTCTTTGGGACCAGCGGACTGTAGCCCACCAAGCTCCTCCATCCATTGGATTCTCCAGGCAAGAATACTGGAGTGGATTGCCATTTCCTTTTCCAAGTCTGCATTCAAAACCACGGTGCTATTCTGGAATCAGACCAAATGACACTCAGCAGACATGTGCCAGAATGCTTCCAGAGAGGGAGAGAATGGAAATGGGAGGTAGGGCTTTGCCTCCTGTATAACGTGTTAGGGAGAGAGGGTGTGGTGGAGAGAGATAGGAGCATGGCAGATCTGAAGGAAAGAGAAGAGAAAGCATTAACCTCAGTCAAATTAGGTTAGTGGGTACTCGGGTGTCATCATTTGCTTTTTGAGTATATGTTTTTTAATTAATAAAGTTAAAAAAAAATGGGTATATTGTGAGATGAAGTAAGTCTCCGAGGATTTGCTTACGATCTGGTCTACGAACTAGACTTCTCTGTCGTTAAGAGTCATCCCTTGCTGGTTTGTAGAGCAAGACGTGAGAGCTGAAGGGCTCTTGAGGGGCCCCTGAGAAGGACACAGATCCAGGGGACAGGAGTGTCAGCTGGGGTAATCCTTGGGGCAGACAGAGGAGGGGGGAAGGGAAGCTGGACCAACATGGACTGACCGTGGTGAAAGAGAATTTCCCAGAATCCTCTGGTGCTTGATGGAATCCCTGCTGCCATTTCCCCAGTAAAGCCTCAAGGAAAAAAAAAAGACTACATGTTCCACGTCTTCAGCTGTCACATTACTATTTTCTTTTGGAACTTGGGGGAAAAGAAAATGCAAGACTGGCCTCAGAGAGACCACGGTGTGCATGCGATGATGGGCTGCCCAGGCAGGTAAAGTGATACTCGGGTTACAGACACGAAGCATCTCTTCTTGGCACCCGGGAGGCCCTGACCACAGCCGTCAGCGCCATCAGCCGGCATCCCTTCCCGTGGAGGCCTCGTCTCAACACGGCGCTTTCCGTCCCCCGGCAAGTCCAGGGCCCCAGCTCCACACCCGTGTCACAGGGCGCTTTCCGTTCCCCTGCAAGGCCAGGGCCCCAGCTCCACACCCGCAGCACCAGACATTAGAGCTCCAGGCCCAGGCATCCCAGGCCCAGAGCCTCCTTGGCCGTCTCGCTGATGCCAGCTCACGTGTGGGGCTTCTTTGCACAACCGCTGTCCTGGGAGCAGACGGGGAGGATTGGCAAGATAGGGCCGAGGCGGGCAAGTCTGGGGCAGCTGCCCTGTGTGTCTGGCAGACACCCGCAGAGCCAGCAGAAGGGCACGGGGTAAGGGGGTGAAGGAGGAGCTGGAGGGCGGCCTCCCCTCCACCCTTGCCCTGCGGCCGGTCTGCCCCGGCCCCCCGAGTCCCGTCCACCCCCGATCCATGGCTTCTTTCCCGCAAGCGCATCAGTCCTGACAGACCAGCAGGTTCTTAGGCAGCGAGCGCCAGCGAGGCCCAGGCTGGCTCTGACTCTGCTGTGGCCCCTCCGCGGGCACAGAAGGACTTTCCCAGATCCTGGGACCGCGGCTGGCCCGCCAGCCTCCAGGCCCGCAGCAGCCCTCGGCTGCCCCGCATCGTCCAGCTGCGGGGCGGCCGGCTGCTCCCACTCAGGCCGGCACACTGGTTTCCAAGCCAGAGAGCTCCAGAGGAGAGTGATAAAATGCTGGGCTCTCGGGCATCTTGACCTCAAGGAAGCCCCACGAGCCTCAGCGATGAACGCGCACGGCGAACGCTTCCCCACCACGTGCTGGCGGGGCCCCTGGGCCAGCCGGGAGGCGAGAGGACTGTCCCGGCTCCCCCCCACGCCTCTGCACCCGCGCCCGAAAGCCCGCCTGGAGGTGCGGACTCACCGGCGGTGGAGAAGAGCCTCCGGGGCAGACGGCGCCTCCTGGCCGCCATCTCTGCTGCAGGTCCTCGGGCGTGGTTTCCTGAGCTCCCTTGTTTTTACCGCAGTGGAAACCTCTGAGAACTTCTAAAATTAGAACTAAAAACGTGGCTAGTTTTCCCCATTGAGCCTACTGGGGACAATGACATGCTATTTTCCCATTTCTCAAAATACTCCTCCTATTATCAATTCAGCCCTGGAGTGTTGACATAGGTTTGCTTTAAATATATTTACTATTCATGAAATTGTCATAGATATGTACATTGTGTTTTTAAAACTTTCTCCTCCTCAAAATCAAATACATAGACAAATAAATGATACACAGTTCATTTGTTTTGTGTACTAGTGCTATAGGATATATATGTGTATATACACACATACAATGCTACCTTTGTGTGTGTGTGTGTGTGTATATACATCTGTATGCTGGTGGCAGTTTACTGGCTCAGTTGTGTCCACTTCTAACCTAGACAGCATATTAAAAAGCAGAGACATTACTTTACCAGCAAATGTCCGTCTAGTCAGGCTATGATTTTTCCAGTAGTCAAGTGTGTATGTGAGAGTTGGACTATAAAGAAAGCTGAACGCTGAAGAACTGATGCTTTTGAACTGTGACGTTGGAGAAGACTCTTGAGAGTCCCTTGGGCAGCAAGGAGAGCCAACCAGTCCATCCTAAAGGAAATCAGACCTGAAAATTCATTGGAAGGACTGATGTTGAAGCTGACACTCCAATCCTTTGGCCACCTGATGCGAAGAACTGATCCGTTAGAAAAGACCCTGATGCTGCGAAAGATTAAAGGCAGGAGGAAAAGGGGATGATAGTGATGAGATGGCTGGATGGCATCACTGACTCGATGGACATGAGTTTGAGCAAGATCCAGGAGTTGGTGATGGACAGGGAAGTCTGGTGTGCTGCAGTCCATGGGGTCGCAGAGTCAAACACAACTGAGCAACTGAACTGAACTTGCACCCCACAGACTGTGGCTCTGAATAGACAGACCTGAGTCCCACAGTTTGCTCTAACATGTCTTAGCTCTGCGACCTTAGGCAAGTCAATAACCTTTCTGAACTCACTTTGGCTTAATGGCGGGGGGCAGAGGGGGAACCTTATGTAGAATGGTTCTAAGGGCTTCATCTCTGGAACCCAGATTATCTGGGTCTGAATCCCAGGCCCACGAGTAACTCATTTCTTTGTGCCTAAGTTTTTCCAGCTGCCAAATGGGAATCAGACCAGCTCCTGCCTCATATTGAACCTGTGAGGATGAAATGAGCTCTAACAAGAAGTTAGGGAATATCAAGAGATAAAGGGCTGCATGAAACAGTTATTAAAATGACTCTAAAACAGGAATCATAGTAGGATCTGCCGTAGAGGGCTGTGGTGAGGAAAAGATGCGGTACTGCGTGTGAAGCACGGAGAGCCCACCCTGACACCCGAGCGCTGCGTTGACATGGCAGTCATGGGCGCTGGCATTTTGCCTCCGGCCACCTGCCCACTCCCAGGGCCCAGGCCCCCCTCCCTGAGGCTCCTTGGCACGGGGACCTGGGGGTATGATCCTGGGCAGATGAAGAGTGGAGGCTATGCTGCAGCCTGAAGTCGCCAGGGCCACGTGCCCCACGCCCCGGGAGGCCCGGCTCCAGCTGCACCCGGGCCAGAACCGTTTTGCCACACCACCTCCAGCTGCCAGATGTTGTTCTAACCAGAGCTCTCTGATCCGCCGCCAGACCTTGGGCAATGGAGGCGAGGTGTGCTGGGATCCAGCCAAGGCCCCCCCACCCGGCGTGAGGGCCTGCTGTCCCCGCAGTGGTGCCAGCCCAGAGCTGGGGGGCATGTCCCTGGGGACAGGGCCACCTGAGCCTCGCAGCCAGAAAGGTAGAAGACACTTCACAGCCATAGGGGGTCTCCCGGCCTGGGGGGTACTCGCCCCCAACCACAGGCCCACAGGCACACTCGGCCCACTGAGAACACTCACGGCCTCATGGTACAGAGAAGGAAGGAGGGCAAAGGAGAAAAAGGAGAGAGGCCAAGAGACGTGGGAAGAGAGGCAGGGACACGCACTGGGCAAGCGTAGACTCGGGAGCTGGTGTCATGGCCTTTTCAAACCGGGGACCTCCCTCTGACTGGGCCCATGGGGCAGACTGTGGGAAAAGACCCACTTAGGAGCGGCTCCTTCCAGAAAAACCCAGGGCGGCAGCACTTTCCATCACGTTAAGTCTTTATCCAGGAAATACAGGGTTTTCATCATCTCTGCCAACCCTTGCAGCCTCCAATTCCCCAATCTGTCCCTGTGAAGGGAGGGGGGCCAAGACTGTGTCCACCCCCCACCCCATTCCCAGGCCACGTCTGTCTCCTTGGCCTACTCCAAGGATCCAAGGGGATGTTGCCAGATACATCCATGGCCCAGGCCTCTTGGGGACTTCCCCTCTGCCGAGAACAGCTAACCACGGGGATACATGCCCAGAACACAGGGGAGGAAAGTCGTTGGGACACACTTAAGTCAAAAAAGCACATGTTGTTTATCTCAAATTCAAATTTAACTGGGCTTTTTGTATTTTTATTGGCTAAATCTGGCTACCCCAGACAGGCAGCTCCAACCTGAGTTCAGTGGCTGAAATGGGGAGCATGTGTGTTAAATCACCTCAGTCGTGTCCGACTGTTTGCAACCCCACGGACTGTAGCCCGCCAGGCTCCTCCGTCCATGGGATTTTCCAAGCAAGAATACTGGAGTGGGTTACCATTTCCTACTCCCGGGGATCTTCCCGACCCAGGGATCAAACATGAGTCTCTTGTATCTCCTGCATTGGCAGGTGGGTTCTTTACCAGGAGAGAACTATTTCAGACTCCCACCCCATCACACATATTGTAGGAAGGTCACCAGCTTGGGAGAGCTGGAGTTGGACCACCCAGCCAAACAGTCAGGTGATTTTTATTCTTTGGTGAGAAAGGGACAAAGAGAGGAAATCGAGCTCTTGGTTAAGCTGATGCTAGGTCAGGCATTCACTGAAGGCCAAGTATATCCATCCCAGGATCTGTGCTGGCCATTTGCCGGCGTCGTTTCACTGAAGGTTGAAGACCATCTGAGGAGCAGTACCTGTATTTCTGTCTCTACGTGGCAGACTCCCTCCGTATCAGCACAGAAGCTGAGCCTGCCGGAGCCCCGGCCGCAGGCTGCAGGGCTGAATTTGATGCTGGCTGACGCTACTGGGGGATGTAAGCCCTGCCCTTCTCTCTATACCTTTACAAGGTCCCTGTTTCCAAAATGAGCAGCCAGTGTGCCTGCTCTCCCAGATGAGTCTGAATCCAAAGGCAAACATGGGAGGTTATAAGGCAGAAAACCTCAGTCCGAGAGGCTCAGGTGGGAAAGCGTGGGTTGGTGACACCCAGCCCTGAGTCAGAATCCCAGCTCTGTTGTTGCCTATAAGATGAGGCGCAAGCGACATGCGATTGTTTGTGCTTCAGTTTCATTTGCCAAATAATTGGGATAATAATACACACAGCATCAGGTAGTTAGGACTTAATGAGAGAAGGCAGGAGAAGCAGGTACCCATCAATTGAGCTATTATCGCCCTCAAAGGATGGTTGGAGAGGAATAAAAGGGATGCAAAGTGAAGAGTTGTAGTAGATGCTTCATAAATGGTAATTATGACCATTGTAACCAACTCCCTTCGGGAATGGGTTGTGCGTTTCCCAAAAGCCACTCAAAACTCCTTTCTTATCGCAGAGCATTGGATAAATGACGCCTTTGATAAACTAGCTTTTCACCTGGGGAAACTGGTTTGCTGATCCTACCCAGGTTCAGATGACTGAAAATCAATGTGATTTGACAGCTGTGGAAAAAGGCAAACTGCACGTACAGACCGATGAGCCGCAGAGCGCGTCAGTGCTGATACAGAGCAAGACCACCGAAGCGGCTGCTGTCCGTGACCCTGCCGCCCACCCTGTGTTCAGGCGCCGGCCTGGCCCCCCATCAGCTGCTGGTAGGAGCGGAGGTCTCGCTGCCTCCCTGATGCTGCCGCCTCCTCTGTGGCCTGCAGGAGCACCCGGCAGTCCAGGTGCTGGGGCCCTGGCCTTGCAGACTTGCGCCCCATGCCTGCAAGGTCAGGAGCATTCTCGGCTGCCTCACAGCATGGTTAGCAGCTACTGGCAAGGCAGGGCCACTGGGATCTGAGAGCTGTGGTTGCTTCTGAGATCAGGGAAGGCAAACAGTCATATCATCCCCTACCTCTTTCCAGAGAACTGAGGGCTTCGTTCCCGGGCCCTGCTGCCTCACTCACCACCCCAAGCCCCTGCTTCCAGGTCCCCATACTGTTCCTGCATTCCAGTCAGTCCATCTGTGCAACCATTGAAATGACACATCCTCGGAGGCCACAAGGCCCAGGGTGGCCACCTAGTGTGACTCAGGAGACCCTCAGCCTCCTGGAGCCTCAGCTGGAGTCACAGTGATGTGGGGAGAATAAACCAGCATTAGCACGTCCTGCCAAGAACCAAGGGGCACACGAAAGTGAAAGGGTTTTCTTTGGGGGCTGGGTGTGCCTTCAGATGAGAGTTTCAGGGAATCCGTCATGCTCTGGGACTCTGAGAATGCTCCCCGTGTAAGAATGGGGATGTTACTCACTGGCCGCCTCCTCCTTCTGGCTGTTTTTCTGTGCGTCCTGACTTTCTTCCACTTGTTACAGGGGAGGGGAGGATTGTCACTGGGTCAGCACCGCTGGAGACCATTCTCTCTGAGTTCTTAGCATAAGTAACCCAGGAACCAAACTGAGGAATCTGGCTATTTAGTGTCCTCCCTATGATCTTGTTTTAAAATTAACTGCTGAGTCATCATTAATCATTACGAAATAAATAAATCTTATGGCTGCTTTCCCCACCACACCAAGTTGCCCTAGGAAGAAATAGCATCTTCTTTAGACCATACCTGCCCCTGAAGACATCCAGCTTTACTTTTATAGTCTATGTCCCACTACCCCTGCCCCCTGGTCTTCATATGTCTTGAACTACTTTCCTGATCAATGAGTCACATGGACAGTAGGCTATTATCTGTTTCAGCTGCTCTGGAAGACACTTGCCTGTTTCTCTAGCTACAGCCCACGTGGAATCCTATCTACCACTTAGCCTTTATTTTAAGCCAGATCTAAAGACACCTTTCGAGTTTGGTGAACATCCATCTACCCAGTTTCATCTGCACAAAAAAAGAGGATTGTTTAATTTCAGAGATAAATGTGACAGTCTCCAGCCTGGAGGAAAGGCTGCATCAGACAACCCTGACAAGTTCCTTAACTGTGTTCCAGGAAGGTGCCAGTTACCTGCAATATATTGACAATAGGTTTTCAAGCAGTGAAAACGGACCACATGTTAAATGTCGTACATGTTTAATCACCACATATCTCCAACAAAGGTTAGGTACGATTATCATCTCACTTTATAGATGAGGCGAGTGAGGCTAGAAGGGACAAAGTCATTTGCTCACAACCACAGGCTAATGAGAGCCAGGATTCAAAGCAAGTTCTTTAAAACACTTTCTACCAGCCCTGCTAATTAACTCACAGTGCGTTTGTGAGGACTAAAGGCCCGTGAGCTGTGTACTGGTGCTGCCCTCATTTCACAAGGGAGGGGAGAGCTCTGGGAGCCTTAGGTGTAATGAGTTGACTGAAGAGGGATGAAAGGTGTACTTGAGCCTCATCATCCAGGAGGGGCCTGGGAGCTGCCCCGCCCCAGCCTCGTGGCAGCTGCAGAACGCTCCGCCTGTGATTGTGCGCAAGATTGTTTAATTAATTGCAAGGCTTACCTATCACCGTATCTGCCTTCGTGAAGTGTGTCTTTCATCTTGGATCTCCAAAGTGGGTGTAAAAGCTGTAATTAGTCATAATGATGGTTGTTGTTGTTTTTTAATAGTTACTTGCTATAATGTCCCTTTGAGAGGTGAAGGTGCTGGGGCTTTGCGTCAGAGGGAGATGCTAAACACGGAGACCCAAGATGCAAACAAGTCAAGGTTCTCATTCCTGGGAAGCCTTTTGGAAGGCTTAGCGGTGCCTTGAAACAAAGAACTGCCCCGGGCATACAAGCCCCTCTCTTCTTGCCTTGGGGCCAGTTCACATTTCTTTCTGGATGAAGGAGAGTGGTTGCTTTCCCTGGCATTTTAAAACAGGTGTAAACAGGCCATTCCATTATGAAGGCAAAGAGGGGTTAAGGTCCAGGATGCTCCTGCAGCATATCCCAACCCCTGTTTGCTCACTGGTGACACAAAGACAGGAGTCCTGATAATTCTAAGTCACAGCAGTCTTGTATCCTTGTCTGAGGTGGTCAGTCAGGTGTGAGCACTTGAGGAGACAGAGAAGCTCAGGAAAACAACAGTCATTATTCCCACTGGCGCTGGAGACAGGAGGCGCAGTGCACAGGGCCACGTGGGAAAGACACCAGGGTGGTCAGGAGGCAGAAGACAGGAGCGGGGTGATCTCTGAGGCCCTGGCCTTCATTGGGGTGTCGAGGGCAGGGCAGGAAAGGGCAGAGGGAACAGCCTGGGACTGGCTAACGCAACAATTCAGTGAGCTTGGGGCGGGTCACTAGTTGCTGGTACCAGGCTCTGGGACGATAAAGGCAGGGGAATGTTGCCCCCAGGGTGTATGGACCAGATGGAGGAGGGAACTCTGGAGTTTTTAGTTTGCATGTCAAATTCTTCCCAGCCAGAAGGGTTTTTATCAAGATTTCAAAACATCATAATATAGAAAATTATACAGTAGAACAGTTTGTGTGTGTGTGTATGTGTGTGTGTGTGTGCACACGCCTGCTGGTAGAGGTAGACTGAGATTTGAGACAAAAGTGGCAGGAAACTTTCTCCCATCTCTAAAAAAAGAGCAAAAATCAAGAGAAGATGAACTTATTAGCCTCCTCTTGAAGGAGTTCATAGGATCCCCTCAGGGGGAGTTTCTTCTCTCTCCCCGTTTCCATGGCTTCCCCTGGCTGTGCGTTTGAGTCCAGGACAATCTGAGATGGTCATTATAGGATGCGGAGGGGATGCTTTCTTTAGGCATAGAGATTCCTTGCTGTTCACCTATGTTCCTGTCCTTTTGCCTCATACTAATGAGTCCAGAATGCGCTTCTAGTTCTGTTTCTTTGAATGCCCTAATCCTGAAAATCTCTCTTATAATGACGCTTTTTGGATTTTCAAGCCCAAAGTCGTCATTAGTAAAGGGACAGGCCAGGTTTCAAACCAAGGGCTTGCCTCTTCTCAAACTACCCCACTATGTCAGAATGAGAGAGAGCGGATCCATGGCTGAACAGCCATTTTTCAGGAACTTATGAAGTGGAAACTCACCTTTGGAAAATAAATTCTGCCTAGGAAACAAGGGTGCCTCTTTAGAGCAGAATAATGAGAATCATTTAATAATTACAAGGCTCATCATGGGATCAAATCTACAGACTCTTAGCCCCTCTTACATATATGAGAATGTTGTTTAGTCATATTTCTAAAAGCAGAACACCTACACCAAAACCAGGTAACTGAAAATTGCCCCCTTAACCTTCAACAGGAGAGTAAATAAAGGGACCAGAACTCTAGACAATAGGAAAATAAATGGTCTACACACAGGTGCAGGCAACAACCTGGATGGATCACAGAAACGTAAGCTGACAGGAAAACCAAGTAAGATAATACAGAACAGAATGGCGCTTTTCACAAAGCTTACCAGCACCGCACCACCCTCCGACAAACCGCGCACACAGTCGAGGAATACCTACAGAAGTATAACTTTAAAGAAAAGTCGGAGAATGATAAAATTTAGGATATGGATACTTGCTGAGGGGAAGAGAGGGGCCTTGGGAAGGAAGATTCATCAATATTGTTTTACGGTTCTTAAGACATGTTACACTCAACATCATGACTGACATATAGGTGACATACACAGATAATTCTGTACGTCCTCAAAATTCGTATTTCAGGAGGCCGCTTCCTAATGCAAACAGCTCAGAGGCAAACCGTATCATTCAGGGACAGCAGATAAACGTGCACTTCAAGAAAAATACAAGGAATGTGGTATGTGGGTTGGGGGAAGGGGGTCCCCAGAACTCTGGGAAAGGGGAAGGTAGAGGAAAAGGCTGGAAGCGAAAGCTGGGAGAATAAAGGTCTGTGGTTCCTGGTTTTATTTCTCCTTTCTCCGTAAGATCCTCTCGGTTTCTAATTATGCCCTGGTTCTAACACCCTCTAAGATAGTTTTTAAACCCCCATAGACAAGAGATGCCCTTCCCAGAATGTAAGGCTCTCCCACTTTCACTCTGGCGAATACACAGGCTGGAGAGGGAAGAGAACTGAGATTCAAACCATCCCCCGCTGGGCTCATGTTCCCTCTAAAAGTGTGGCCCAATGGAGGTCTCCAGGCCTCCCAGTGACGGGGGAGAAGTGAATAAAATATAGATGAGATCACAGTGTAAGCTGCAAGACGCTGTGCTTTTCTCAAGGTCTCTGAGACGGGCCGCACCCAGGGTGGGGCACTGCTTGCTCTGCCCATCAGGCTCCTGGCCTCCGGTTGCTACCCTACTCCCTGCTTCATGCAGATGGTCCCTGCCGTATTTAGGAACGCCTTCTCAGCTTGGGAAGTTCGAGTCTGAAAGAGTTTAAAAGAGGGGGAAGTAGGTTTGTTTCCACCCCACACCCGAACATTACAACTGAGACTGTAACACAAAATATCCAACTGAGAAGTAAAAGATCTGGGTATCACAAAGCCCGTCGTTCAGTATCTCCAAGCACTTGGGTTTGGATTATAGACTTAACCGACTATAGTTGACGCATAATGTTATGTCCGTTTCAGGTAAACAGCAATGTGATTCAGTTAAATGCGTGCGTGCTCAGTTGCTCAGTAGTGTCTGACTCTTTGGGACCCCATAGACTATAGCCCACCAGGCTCTTCTGTCCATGGGATTTTCCCCCAAGAATACTGAAGTGGCTTGCCATTCCCTTCTCCAGGGGATCTTCCCGATCCAGGGATCGAACTTGCGTCTCCTGCTTCGTAAGCAGATTCTTTACCATCTGAGCCGCAAAGGAAGGCCCAGTGATAATAATACTAAAACAATAATAGTAATACTGGCAGCCGTTTCTTGGTTACCTCGAGGATATACCGCACACACACTGGTAGCCTCCGGTCCAGCACCCTGTTTATTTCGGAGCACAAATTTGAGGTCAGCACCATCATCCATTGACAGCCACTGAAAAGGAAAGCAACTGTGCCCAAGGATATGGGACAATTAGAAAGAGTCTGTGCTGGAATTTGAACCTCAGTCAGCCTGGCTATGAAACCACTCATGTTATATCCAGATTCTGATACATTATTTTCCAAAGATTTAACAGCCAGGAGACTGTAACAGCCAAACTGGGAATAACCCTATTTTGTGAAGGGCTTCAATTTATTTAACACACTCACCTACTCAGAGCAATTCATTACCAAGTGTTTGAGAGCCGCCTGCCTCCGGCTCCAGCCTTGAAGAGGGAGGCCAGTGTCTGCATCTCGGTGAAGACAGGGATGGCGGTCGGGGGAGGGGGTAGGAGGAAAAAGCCAGTCCGCTCTGGTCCCTTTGCCAAGTCACAGGCTCCCTCCAAAACTCAGAAGTTGTCATTCTTGGCGAAGAGCATCCGAAACCCAGCAGTGCTTGATTGGAGTGGATTTCTCATGTGCTGTCTGGGCCCCCAGTTTCTCTGGGCAACCTGTTGGGCAAGCGGGCATCACACAGCCCTCCATCCAGGCCTGGGATGACCACAGCACAGAGCACCAGGTCCACAGCGCAGCTCTGAAACTCAGGGCCTTTCATGGGGACCTCGCTAATGAGAAGACCAGGACCAGAGAACGGGGACATCGCTGATTCCAAGAAAAGAGTTTGACAGCAACTGCCCAGTCTAGAGTCCCTGCCGCTGACCACCCAGCACGGGGTATCTCAAGCAGGGCTTCCCCACCGGGGGAGATGGCCTCTGCCCCAGGACACCCGGTACCGCCTGGGGACCTTTTTACTCGTCACTGCTGGGGAAGGAGGCTGCTCCTGGCATCCGGGGTGGGGAAAGCCCCAGGGTGCTGCTAAACCGCCCACAATGCACTCGACGGTCCCCTCCCCCAGCAAAGAATCTTTCCATCCCAATGTCAACAGTGCCAAGGTTAAGAAAACTCATGCTAAGTTTGGCATTAAGGAAGCAGAGGTGGGAGAGGGCCAAGCCCACTGTAGGACAGGGACCCTCTCCATAACCACCTGCCAGCGTTCTACCAGCCCAGGCTCCACCACCCTGTGCTGAGTAGCTCGTGGGTCCCCTGCTCCAGGCCCAACAGTCCCAAACACCCGGAGCCAGCAGAGAATGCCACGTTCCTGCTCGAGTCTCTCTCAGAGGAACTGGTAAGGCTTTGAGGAACTGGCAAGGGTCGGGGAGTTGAGGCGTGGGGACAGCAATAGGAGCCGAGGGCAGGGGTTCTTTCCCTGCAGACTCCTCAGTGATCACAGACGGGCTGGCATCCCTAGGGGAAAATCTCTCGCTTCCTAAGAATCACTTCTCCGTGTGGATAGGGAGTGGGGACTTGTCTGGGAAGGGTTAAGCGCCTATCTTCTCTTGCTGGCCTGTCTCCCAGGCGAAGCGAAGGCCGCCCCATCTCACATGGATATGAAAAGACAAACTGTGCAGATTGAAAACAGCTGTATGCCGAGTGAATGGGCCACATGGCCGCGGTGCCACGCCGAGGTTTAGCTCCATCGGTGCCCTTTTGTTTGACTTTGGAGGAGCAGCACAAATAAATACAGTAGGTTCTGTTTAAACAAAGGACTCTGATCAATAGAGGTTTGTATAGCTTACGACCTTCCACCATAAACAGAAATTTGAGGTAAAAAATCCACAAATCCCAGATCAATTACCAGATTATTTACCCTTTTGCACTGCTAATGTTCCAATCTGCCTTGCATACTAAATAGCCAGGAAAGAAAAGGATTTTTGTTGCAGCGGAGGAGGGCGGACCCTGTGGATTTATTCGTTGTGGCAATCAAAGCGTATGCCATACGTTTTCTATATAAACCCGGCTGCAGCGATTGTGCAAATTGGCTAAGACAAATTTTAAATTCCAGGACTTTTCAGTCAATGTTACCAGTAGCTTTTTCTTTTCCTTTTCTTTCTTTTCCTTTTTTTTTTTTTCTGAAGGGGCTTTAACCATCTGCCACAAAAACTGTTATTGCACTGTGGTTTGCTGTAAATGAAAGTACATATGTTAGGGGCTTCGGGCCTTATGCTGGTTCTTGGCAGTTCTGAAGCCTTGAGGAAAGCCCCTGCCCTGGGTTTCCTGGACTCAGTTTCCCCAGGTGTAAATGTGGGCTTGCCTGGAAGAATCACTCACCAGCTCTGTGCTGTGGGCAGACAGTTTAATCTCTTGAAGCCTCTGTTTTCTCATCTGTAAAATGGGGGGGGCGGGATTACTGTTTCCCTCCTGGAGTTATGACGAGAATGAAATGACACACAGCACATTAAAGCATAGCCCGGCACACAGGAAGTGGCATTCGACGGGCGGGAGCCACTGTAACTGTCATCATCCTGATTATTCTGTGTTCCTTCTCTGACGTCCCAAATTTCAACAGAGATGCAATATTTTGGCATGAATTCTCTGAGTCAAGGGCTCAGGGAAAGGCTGGAAATTAAGAACTAGGGACTCAGGGAGAAGAGTGCATGGTACCACTAGGAAGAGAGGAGAAACATCTTCCTAACAAGTCACGCCGGCTACCCCAGTACCCAAAGGTGTTGGATGCCTGACCCTCCACCCTCAGACATCTTCTGGCTTCGATGTTTGTTCATCAGAACATGGTAATCCTCTAGGAGATGCTAGCTTCGGCAAACAGGATTCCCACCCTGTGTGCTAAAGTGGAAGTCCCTCCCAGGTGAGCTGGAGATGTGTGTCCGCCATGCTCACCCCCCAACCCGGGGAGGGACCCAGGATTAGCTCAGTGCACGTGGCTGGGTCCTCAGGACTGCCCGGGAACCTCTCCCTTCCCCCCTCCCCTGGATCACAGGTCCTCACCTTTCCCTGTTAAGCCCAGTCCCTCTTCTTACTCCTTGAGTCTGGCCTCCCAAGCCACCAGTCACAAGGAAGATGTTAGGACTTACCCTGTTCTCCATGTTTTTATTTTTTCCACCCATAATGTAGGAATGACAGAGAAAGCAATCTGTACCCAGAGCTGTGTTGAGAGCCTGAGTCACGAACTCACACAGCAATACCAGTGGGTCTGCACTTTACAGACAGAGAGAGAGTTGGAAAGGTTATTCACAGGCTGCCACATGGCCCGTGAGACTCTAAACAAGGACTGCCTGACTCCTTTCTACCAGACCTGTGGTTCTCAAATCTAAGCAGCGTCAGAATTACTACATCATGGCTCCCTTTTCTAAATTTCTGCATAGTCAATGGAAGACCTAAGTTCTAGGATCATTTTTGTTCTTGTGTTTTGCTGAGAGAATCAACTTGCTTTGGAATCATCTGTGTCCTACCCTTCATCCTCAAGCATTCTACAGAAGCTGAACTGAAAGGGAAATTCTCATTCACCAAGTTTTGTGAAATTTAGTTCGGATTAAGGAATGGGAGATGGAGGAGCGGGCCAAGAGTGAAGAAAATTCTTCCAAATTAACCAAGAGGTCTAATTAGGGCAGAGGTTAGCTGTCTTTTTTTAAAAGGAAAAGCAGTTTCTCAAGTTGTAATTATTCTACGAATTATAAAATGCGGAAAGTCACGGGGTGGGGAAGGAGATCTAGAAACTTGCATTCCTTAGTAATGAACTATATAAGCAGTAAAAGCCTGAGTTAGAGTATTTTTTCCAAACTTTTACTCAATAAATATTCTGTCTCCAAAGTATCACAAATTCCAAATTAGCAGCATGTGGATTCATGAAATCCATTCATTTCTCCATTCATGCATCCCACAAACATTTATTGAAGCCTCTGCTCTGCGCCAGGCATCTGCTGGGTGCCAGAGGGACACGGCGGGCGTGTGCAGCTCTGAGATGTTTATTTGAGAGAAATAAGATACAGGCTATTTCCTTGAGGGACAGGAGGAGATAAAGAGTCGTAGAGGAGACATGTTTGCCTTTGTGGGTGGGTGCAAAAGTTGGGGGAAAGGCCATCCAGACCCAGAGCCTAGCCTATACAGATAAAAGCCATTAGTAGGTTTTTTTTAATCTATTTTTTTAACTGAAGTATTGTTCATCTACAATGTTGTGTTAATTACTGCTATACAGCAAAGTGACTTGATTATATATATAAATACATTTTCCCTTGTATTCTTCTCCGTTATGGTTTATCACAGGAGATTGAATCTGGTTCCCTGTAGATTTGGATGGCGATCCTTCTAGATGCTCTCACAGGCCCTTGCATCTGTCCCTCGGTTGCCCTGCTGATGTCTAAGGGCTGAAAAGTTGTCCCCATTCTCGGACAATTGGAGGCCCTCTTGCCAAGGTTACACCATACCCCCTATACCCCACCCCCAGGGACTGCCCACTGACCTACTGATAGACACAGGGCTACTGCGGAGTAAGGGTCCACCGTCAGCTGAATCAAGTCTCTGCTGAAATTCTGATTCCAGAGCCTCTGCTAGGGTTGAGCTAGAATCAGAGTCCTGCTGCCTCCTTGCTTAGCTCTTTCCCTTGCCCTATCTTGTTCCCTCATACCCTCCCTCCTTCAACAAGTCATGTGCCTCAACCCTGTCTCAGGCTCTGCTTCTGGGGAGCCTGATCTCAGAAGAAATTATAGTGACTAATTGGGATCTTGAAAGACACATACCTGCCTGAGTAAATAGCTCTGACATCTCCTAGTTGTAGGATTCTTGATAAGTGACTCAGCCTTCACTCGAACTGCTAATGAATCCAAGAGGGAAATCCCCCAACTCCCATCTTTGCCCCCTTGCCTTTTAAGGAGTGCGATCAGATATACGCACGTGTGCATATCTAAACATGCGCACACACACACCGGCATAGATGCATGCCAGGCTAAGCAAAAGGAGCAACCCTGGGCTTGAGACCTGCCACATGGAAAACTTCTTCCTAAAGACCTAAGAGTTAGGTCTCTGATAGGGCATCCTTAACCTAATCTGGTATTCTGTAGCTCCCAAAAGTTTTCCTCCTGGCCTTCAGTCAAGGCCCACTCTCACAGATTTCTAAAACTCATCTATAAAATTTTGAATGCTTTTATGATTAAGCAACAGGAAAATGAATTGTTTTATATATCACATATTGTCCAGAAGTAGGGCAGATTCCAGGACCAGCTGATTCAGTGGTCAGTGATGTCAACAAGGACTTGGATAATTTTTCCTTTCTTCTGCTCTGCTATCACCAGCGTGGGCAAAAGCTAGCACCATGCTTCCTTGTTCCTGGTTGCAGGCTACAGCCCTTCCTTCCATCTGATTGGTCTGTCTGAGGTCATATGTTTGCCCTGACCAATAACAACAACAGCATGAAAATGCCGTGCTCTGATTGGCTTGAGCTAATCAAGACCCACCCCTAGAGCTGGGAGTGGGATGAAAGTTGTATAGCATGCTTGGACTCCAGAGCTAGGATGTTAATTCCAATTGCGCCTGGGCTACTTCGTAGCTGTGTGACTTTGGGCATGTTATTGATTTCTCTGTCCCTCAGTTTCCTGATCTGTCTGACAGATAATAATATGCCCCCTCCATTGGGTGGTTATGAAGGTTGAATAAATCAATAAATGCCAGGCTCTTTGGCAGTCTTGGTGCGTGGTGAGTGCAAGTTTTTATCCTATTGTGTTGTATCTGAGCAAATTCATGGTACGGTTAGGAAAGACAAATGGGGGCAGCAGACATTAGGTGGGTAACCTTCCATGTCCATGATACTATCTCTCACCCAAATCCACGTTCTGACTCCTTGACTGTGTTCAGCCGAGCATCCTGAGTTGAAACATTCTGGCTAGGTGGGTAAGGTCTAAAAACCACTGTGTTTCTGAAATAGTTCTTGGCTTTCAAAGCACCTTCCAAGCATTTGGAAATTGTAGCTCTGAGTGCTCCTCTTAGTAATACCATCTCTTACCTAAGCCCCACCTGAACCCCATCATTAAACAACTTCTGAGCTTGGACAGAGTTGTCAGCTCCAGGAGACGCTACCTCACAAGGGAAGGTGGGACCCACCTGTCTGCCCGTCTCACGGGCTGCACCACCATGGAGGGGCTGCCCTGGGTAGGCCTGGTTTGCTTCCAGAAGCAGTGAGAAAGCAGACAGAGCTAATCATATCATGCCCTTTCCAGGCCTACAAGATGGAGGCCCTCACACCGTGAAGCCACAAGGACAGGAATGAGAATCAGGCCAGAGGAGGTAAGACAGGGGAAAAGTCTAGCGGTGAATATAGCAATAAAAGCATCAAGAGAAAGTAGAAATATCTCCCATCAGCACTGCTTATCAGTGTTCAATTTAGTTAACAGTCTACATTAACCCTAAAGTTGGAGTTTGTACTTAGGGACAACTGGATGGGTTTTAGAAGATCACTGAATCCCTTCGTTTATACACAGGTGTGTGTGTGGGCCTGGGTGGCTGGACTTTTCCAGTGGGAAAGGCTTCAGCTTCTAATGAAGTCTCAGAAAGGTGGCAATCCACTGAACTGGAACAAACTCCCCAAATCATGAAATTAACCACTTGTTCATTTCCCTATGGCTTCTGACCTCCAAAGCGGTTTGTTAGCAAGTTATCTCTCTCAGATCCAATAATGGATGAAACTGAGGCTGGGATCCTGGGGGTGCTTAGAACCCTAGTGTATCCTGCCGGGGGCCTGGGCCCAACCTTGCCCGGCCTGAGCCACCAACAAGTAGTCAAAGAAGCTCATTGCCGGGCTTTAACATGATTCAGTGGGCTTCCCTGGTGGCTCAGACAGTAAAGAACCTGCCTGAAATGCAGCAGACCCAGATTCGATCCCTGGGTTGGAAGATCCCCCTGAAGAAGGGAATGTACCCACTCCAGAATTCTTGCCTGGAGAATCCCATGGACAGAGGAGCCTAGAGATCTACAGTCCACGGGGTCACAAAGAGCCAGACACGACTGAGTGAGTAACACACACAAATAACACACAACATGATTCGATACTTTGCACAAGAATGAAATTAATTAGCAGAATGTTGAGCTCCACGGCCATACAGAGCTCCACTGCTTACTCAGCAAGGCTCAAAATCCTACCCTTGAGTCTCTTGGGGCAGCTGTTCAAGTTCAACCTGGGCTTCAAACAGTTCCTTACCAGTTCGCGACCAGATACATGTAGAGTTGGGAGGTCTGTATTTAGGAACAACAATTTGACAGTAATTTTATCTGCTTGACTTACTGGTTTAAAAAATGGGGCTTGCATTTTGTATGTATTGTTCCTTTATGTCTTTCTTCGATAATTCATTCTTGTGGTAGTTTATATAACTGTAATTCTGAAATAAATATAAAAACTTTCGAAAAATTGCTCTCCACGTAGAGTCTGAGAAGCACTGATCCAGACAGTCTTTGCCAGTTTCCTCTCCTTGCATCTCAGGTCCCCATCCCCAAGACATCTGTTGGGCTGAGGTGTGCGGTCCATGGATGGATGAAGTCGAAGCAGAAATCCAAATGTGACATTTCTTCAAGGACTCCTGTGACCTGAAAATTCATGGCATTTTTCACTTCATTCCACAAAAGGTCCACATTAGTGGATCTATTTTATATTAAATTATTTTATATTAGTATACAAAAGTTGGTTGCTGTCATTCATTTTCCAGTTGTCAAGGAAAATTTTAGCTGCAAGACACACAGTAAGATTTTGTTTGTTCGTGTCTTGGAAGAAAGACTCATGTTTTACACGTGGCTTTGCATGTCCTGTGAAACACGCTCAAGCTCCCTTGGGAAGTAGCAGCTTTTGTCATTTTGAGAAGCAGCTTTGCAGCAGATATTCAACAGCATTAAGGTCTCAATTTCAGATTTAAGAGCAATTGAGTTGTTCCCAGTTGAGTCGGAGAGGGTTTTGGGGGTTTGTTTTCAAAAAGCAAATTTATGTTCAGTAGTTTTATACAAATGTGGTTCTCAGTGTAGTCTGAGTCTAAGCACTAACCCTTACATAGTGTTTACTCTGTGTTAGGGAATGTTCTATGTAATTCTTCCACATCAGCTCATCCAGTGCCCTGAGATAGGTGCTTTTAATAACAGCATCTCCACCTCATAGTTGCAGTACAGATGCACAGGAGGCTAAGTCACATGCCTGGGTCACAGGCCCAAGGTCACATGCCTGGGAGATGACAGAGCTCAGATTCCTACCCAGGCAGCCTGGGGCCGGAGACTTGCTCTCAACCTATGCCCTGGGCTGTATCTCCCAAAGCCCTCCAAAGGGGACTACTTAGGGGCTGTCTTGATGCAATAAAGCTACAACCGCATGGAGAATATTACTCCTGCGTTTGACTCAGGACCAAAGAATTAGAGGGAAGCCAAAGTCCTACACAGATCTACGTGAGACTGCTGTGAGAGTCCGGTTGACTGACTGGGAAACTGGTGAATAGACCAAAAAGAGAACGCACTGTGCATTCTGCCACCTACGTGATAGTCTGAAGCTGGGCCGGTGCAGAGAAGAATGTTGTTTGGGGCTGTCCAGTTCAATGCACCCTGGCTAGAGCAACTTGCTGGGAAGCCAGGGACAGGTTCACAGCCCCGAGGACACCCCATCAATTCCACTAGCTCTTCGGCCACGCCTGACTGTGTCATGGCTCTGAAGATGCAGCCTTTGTGAATTATCCGCACGCCAGCCCACATCAGCATTCGATTTGGTGCTTCAAGCATCCCATTTGGTTTTGAAATTAGTTGAAGAGGGTGCTATTTAGGGGCCATGTGAAAAAAAAAAAAAAGAAAAACTATATAATCCGTCTTATGCTTATGGAAAAAAAACCGCTGTGTTCTGATTAACTGCACGTGACGCTGAAATATATCCCTGTGAAAATGACCTCCATTTGCAGTCTGATTTTGATTTGCAGGCTGTGGAATTAAATTCCACCTCACTGGTTTTATGTTTCCCCCATCGTTTGTCCATTCACTCGCCAAACATTTATTGAGTGCCAACTGTAGCCAGGCCCGGTGCTGCGTTCTCAGGGAGGCCAAGGAAGGAGGCTGTTAGGGGATGGATACGCCCTGATCTCTGTGTTTGAGGGGTTCCATGTTTTCAGGAAGATGGATGATAGTGGTGCAGGAAACAGGCATCCCCAAGCCTATGACAGATCCCCAATTAACCCATTTTCTAATTGCTTGGTTACTTCAGTTATTGTAAGTACCAAGTTGTATATGGAGTTCATAATTGAGTTTTTGTGCGTACGTGTGTGTGTGTTAGTCATTCAGTCATGTCTGGCTCTTGGCGACCCCATGGACTGTAGCTCTCCAGGCTCCTCTGTCCATGGGATTCTCTGGGCAAGAATACTGGAGTGGGTTGCCATGCCCTTCTCCAGGGGATCTTTCCAACCTAAGGATCGAACCCAGGTCTTCCTCTTTGACAGGCAGATTCTTGACTGTTAGAAACACCAAGGAAACCCCAATTGAGTTTTTATTTACTATTTATTTACAACTAAGTTTGAAACAATCAACTGGATGCCTTCAAGGCTAAATTCAGGATGAATGAATAGATGTGGGAGCATTTGTCTACTTGATTCATTCATGTCCAAATAAACCCAACAGAGGACCAAAAATGTTTCCCTAACACATCTGCATCTATTCTAGCAACAGCTATGCCTCCATCTTCCCCAGGCTTCACAAAACACCTCCACATCCACCCCTGAACTATTTCATGGTAACAAAGTCTGAAAATAGGTGTTATTATCTAGAGAGAGGTAGGCGGCTCCCCCAGGGCCACCCAGCTAGCTGATGGTAGAACAGGGTCTCTAACCTAGGTCTTCTCATCCAAACACCATCCTGCTGCTCTGTTTATTTATTGAATATCCATCCTACATTTGGCTTTGGATTCACTGTGTGATTGGCCAATATACTGTCAATATCCAGATGCTGAGTTATCTGGGTCACCTGGCCTGTCATTTTATGACTGCAGGTAGGGGGCCATTCTGTATCCAAGAAGGGCACCTCCTACTGCAGTAGCATTTATGATAAACCCAGGTGGGACAGCAAAGGATGAGGTGGTTAGATAACATCACCGACCCAGTAGACATGAATCTGAGCAAATTTCAGGAGATCGTAAAGGACAGAGAAGCCAGGCATGGTGCAGTCCACGGGGTCACAGAGTCAGACACGACTTAGCGGCTGAACAGCAAGCCAGTGGAACACAGAGAATCTTTCAGAGACAGGTCTTGACCGTTCACTCCATTCACCTTCCTGGCCTCTAAACCCTCATATTTTCCTTCACTGTTTAAAGGGATTGCTCTCTGTAAAAATCTTCAGGATGGTCATTAAAAAACACAGACTTCTTTTGGCGGTGGTGGGGGGAGTTGACTCAAATGGGAAACACAACTCAGCTTTTTGAAAGTCAAAGTGGCCTTTGTGTTTAGAAATTAACTTTTTACAGCACCCTGGGGGGTAGTTATTACTCATTGGATACTTTTAGGAATTTAAATGCGATCGATTAATTGATGGTAAAAAATTATATTATGTAAATGCAAATTCAGAATTGAGTTTGGTGTTCGCAGTGGCCTGAAAACATTTTAAAAGGCCAGGTGAGGCCTGAGGAAATTGGAAATTTTAGTCCTTGCTATTAAAAAAGAAAAAACTAAAAGAATGAAAGAAAGAAAAAGTAAGTTTGCAACAAACTTGGAAATGAAAGCCAGAGTGTTGTCTCTTTCTGTTTGATAATGTTTTCACAATCTGGTACCACAATCGAACTGCACCATAGAGAATCTAATGTAAGGATTCAGACGAGCTTTTGTTCTACCCTTTTTGTTGGAAATGCTGCCCTACATGTCTTATCAAGCTTATAAAGCTCATAAACACTGGTACCCCAAACAATTTAGGAAGATAGAAAGGCAAAAACTGAAAGAGAGGAAGAAAAAAAAGGAATAAGAATGGTGATAAAATGAAATTGAAGAGAGTAACACAATAGAAACTGGAGCCATTAATTTTTATAGCTGATTCAGCTACTAATATTTTATGAGGTTTAGAAATATGAGTATAAAAAGAGCATCCTCATATCTCCCTTGTTCTCTTTCTGTTGTTGTTTTAATTCAAAGATAAGCCCATCGTATTTGTACCTCGAATATGGCCTTATTACAGTTAAACACCCGTATGGTAGAAAATATTCTGTTCATTGGAGCTTTTCCAAATCATTATCCTTTTGTTTTTGTTTAGCCTGGTTTTCCACTTTTCCTGACAGAAATTCAAGGACCACTTCACATGCCATTTCTTTTCCTTGCCCCTTTCTTTCTATCCTTCTTTCTTTTTTCCTTTTAACTTATCAGAGCTCATTTCCAGTTAACTCGCAGCAGGGTTTTTGTGTTTACTAGCTTTCCTGGACTGGACTGCCTGCAACGTCTCCATTTAAATGTAGATTTTGACTTTACACTGGGGAGGAGGTGGGAGCCTTTCTGCAGTAGGATTAACATCAAGGTGAAAATATGAGCTTGAAAAAGATGCCTCGTTTCCTTAAATAGGGCTGTGTGGGACCAGTTCGGATATTCTGAGCCATTTATTTACAAGTTGCCTTGTACTCCACGGGGGAAAACATTGCCCAAGTCAGATCAATATATTTATTGAGGCCACAACATCAAAGTCTTAGGTCAAGAAAATCAAATGTTGGGGTAGCACACAGCCTAGCGTAGATACCAACGAGATAGGTGGGGAGAGGCTACTCTACCCATGACCTTTCGGAATTAATGATAACTATGATTGAAAGGGCGTGTTTTAAGAACCGTTCACATCTCACTATGAAGACATGGAATAATGTACGCGCTGTAAATAAACCTTTCTAAGACGTAAAACATGGTGCACTTTGGGGTCCTACTCCTCCTCTGCATATCCCACATACACTCTAAATTTTAGCTGAACTACGATGATATCTAAGAAGTTCATTTGAAAGTTTTTTTAAAAATCATGATTTTGCCCTCTCCTGCCCCATTTTAATGATAGGCCATTAAAGAAGAAGCAAAATTAAATACCCATGCTCACATCTCGATAACTTATACAGGGTTTTTTTGTGTGTTGGTTTTTCTTAGCTGTTTATGAGACAATCTTGCCCCTAACCAACACTGACCTGAGAGCCTTCTGTGTCATCCAAATGATTCCATGGGAGAAGTAAGCCACTTTGTCAAGAGCTCTTCAAAGATCTTGTCCCAGTGAGCCCATAAGGGTTCCTGTACTTGTAAAATTACATATCTTGATTTAGTTTACCAAAAGCATGGTACTGCACCTCTCCTAATGCCTTAAATGGAACCCTGATCATACCACAGGGAAATGGTTCCTAGTTTAATTACATATGATACTTAACCTGCCACCATGAATGAGCCCCTTTTTGCTCATCTATAAACTGAGAATATTTGTGCCATGAGTTGTTTGGGGGATTTATAATGCTAATGCTAATTAGCACTTGTAACCTAAGGCTTACAAAGGTCTTAGAACAGTACCTGGCACGAATAGAGCTCTATAAACGGGAAGTCTCACACACACACACACACACACACACACGCACACTCTCACGTGTGCAGGCCTGTGTGTGTATGTAGATGTACAGTCCTCTCCTGGAGACTTCCGGAGCCAGACAGAAGAGGGACAAAAGAGTAGCTGTAGACTAAAGTCAAGTGTCGTTTATTTTCTGGAGACCTTGATATAAGAAAAAGTAGGGGGAGAAAGGCCTTCCACAAGCTAGAGGCCAGAGATAAGAAAACGGTTAGGGAGTAATGTGAAAACCAGCAGACTCCAGCAGAAATGAGAGAGGGGGAGACAAAAGCAGGTAGTTTAGTGAAGATCCCCGGATGCCTGACTTGGCTCAGAGGCCCAGGATCTCCAGAGAAACTCAAGGCTGAAAAGTTCAGCTTCCCTTCCCACTTTGACCGTCAGACCAAGGCAACCATTGTCTGCACCTCATCTGGTCTAAATAGTCAGTTTACAAATGGGTGTTGTTCGGCACCATGTGTTATAGATGCTTTATATTTATTTAAGAACTCAGTTTCAAGGAATGTTTTCCAGACGTGCGGTTCACCGCAGCGGACAGCTGTTGATATTCTGATCCCATGAGCATTATAATATGTTTAAAAATTGCGACACTTTTAAAACCAGATGTTCTACATAAGCTGCGCGCGGGGGAGGGGGAGGGAAGAAAGAAAGAGGAAGAAGCAGGGTGGAGGATCTGTCACTTGGCGTGACACCGGGTCCATCTCGTTCACCGAAAAGTCACATCACACTGAAGCCAACCCCAAAACTTTCTTCTGGGTTTTCTTCTGCAGAAAAGCTTAAAGGCAAATTGTTTTAACAGGAAGGGACGTTCTTTCTCCAGTGAAGACAAGCAAGAAAGTTGCAGCTGAAGCCTGAAGATCAGGCTCTGGCACGGCTGTGGTTCGAGATTCTTTGTCACGGCTCTTTTCTGGGACACACAGAGCATGCTGCGTGTACTGGTTCTCGGCCCTTCTGAGGTTCCGTGTGGACTGGTCGACTTTAAAGCAGCTTCCGCCTTCCTTTGAAGAGTTCCTTTGGGCAGAAGCAGGCCTCGTATGATGTGTAGGTGGGGCTATGTGCAAGCGTGGTGTGGTCTTGTGATTAAAAGTGGAGCTTCTGGGGTCACTTTACTAGGGTTCACCTCCCAGCCCATCACTTGCTGAGCACATGGGTCAAGATCCTTTATCTAAGGCGCCATCTATCCCTCCATAAAACAGAGACCACAGTGGACCCTATCTAACGAGGAAGTCTAACGAGGAAGACGAATCACTTAGCACACTGCTTGGTCTGTAATAAACACTCAATACAGGTTAGATACTTTAAGAGGAAGACTATTTTTTTTTAACTCAAAGTATTTAAGATTAACTTGCTCTGAGAAAAGATTTGGCCACTCTCCAACCTCCCCTGAGATAATGAGATAATTTAGGGTGTCTTAAGTCAGTCTTGGAAATGACTAGTCCACACAGTTGGAAATGATCCGTTTGGGGAGAAGTGGAGGGGCAGTGTCCGTAATGGAAAGACAGCGCAGCCAGATGGCCCAGGTCTCGGGGGGCCCTACTGCTCCCAAACTATGTGGCCTCATTGAGAGCCTCTGAGTCCTGGGCCCCAGTTTTCCAACTGGATCCTCAACAACACCTTCTCTCTTCAGAGTAGGGGGCATGAAGCTAAAAGGAGTCAATTTAGGGTAAGTGCCTTGCACACAGGAGGCACTCAATCCGTGTTTATGTCTTTTATTCCATCATCCGTATGGATGCTAAAGACATGTTTTTAGGTATTTATCAGATTGCCTCCATCCAAGGGCAGAATTTATCTGTATCCCTCACGCAGGCTTCCCTGATGGCTCAGTGGGAAAGAATCTGCCTGCCAATGCAGGAGACGCAGGTTCGATCCCTGGGTCTGGAAGATCCCCTGGAGAATGAAGTGGCAACCCACTCCAGTATTCTTGCTGGGATAATCCCATGGACAGGGGAGCCTGGTGGGCTACAGCCCAGGGGGTCACAAAGAATCAGACCCAACAGCAACTAAACAGCAACAATTCCTCAGACGTCCTCTCTGATAAAACCCAACCCATCAACTAACCATCCATCCATCCAACCAACAACACAAATACAAGCAAAAGTAAGAAGCAAAAATGTTAAAGCAAATGAAAGCAAAATCTTTAACGCTATCCATTGACCTTTGTAGACAGCCCATGGCCTGACCCCTCCTTACCTCTCTAGTCCGACTCTTGTCATTTCACCCCATCCCCTCCTTTCACCAGCCACCCTGGAATGATCACTTCTCAAGCATCTCCACCACCTCCTGACCTTTGCCTTACCTGTCACGTTTTTGTCCCACACCCTCTTCAGTCCTCCTGCGCCACCCTGGACCATTTCTAGAAAGCCTTCTCCACAGGGTACCCTACTCCTTGCGCTCTTTTAACACTGAACACTTTCTTCCCAGCCTGGAGTGCCTCGAGTTATCCTTTCCTATGCAGCTGTCTTTCTTATTTGACTGTAAGCTTCTTGCAGGACAGGGGTGGGGTCCTACCCACCATGTTGTCTCAGCGCAGTGCTGTTCCTGGAGAACTGAATACCTGCTTGGTGGATGAATGAATGAGTGAGTGCAGGAAAGAACGCCGGGATGGACGGGTGGGTGGATGTGATGGATGTGATGGGCGGATGGGTGAATCATCTGGGACTGGAATGGTAGGTCTCTGACCTCGGCTCCTAGTGCATCTTTGGTAGGGTGGTTCAGAGATTCAGTAGCTGAATGTGGCCCATAATATCAACACTGACAAAGAGTTGATCGTGAGCTCAGACCTTCCCTAGGCGCTAGCTGGACTTTATCTCCAGTGAGTTCTACGTGCCCAATGTAGCCCATGCGGCTTTGGCAGATCGGCTCTACCGACTTCTCCAGATCACCTCTCACCCTCGCCGTCTCTTTCTCTGGGCTGCACACTTGCCAGCATCGTGTTAGCTTCTCTGCATCCTCGAGGTCCCTTTGCCTGCAGGGGCTTAGAGATATTTTGCTCCCACGTTCGCCTGCCTGACTCCCCCTCATCCTCTTGGGATGGGATCAGTGTAGCTCCTTTAAGTGAATTTTCATAAGGTGCTCCTCCCCGCCCGCCCCAGTCTCTAAACTGGGGAAGACCCCTCTGTGATTTGTGCTGCGGCTCCTCCTCCTGCTCTGCATAGCACTTACCACAATTCTAATTATGCAGGAACTGATGTGATTACTGGTTTCACGTCTGTCTGCCTAACCACGGTGTAAGCTTGTGGAGCACATTCACTGGTGTAACCTCAGAGCATCGCCGGGGCCTGACGGAGTGACTATTTTTTAGAAATAACCACGACCTTAACATCAACATGGAGGGAGCAGTGGTCCATGAAGCCCCCCAGAATTGTGTGCGGAGCACAGGACTGGTTTTCGCTTGGCACGAACCAGGACCTTCATACCAGTTGCTTACAGCACATGTCCATTCTGATTAGTTCGATCTGATCGGTTAGTTATGGAGATGGTCGATATCTCAGGTGTTATACCAGGTTTTCACGAAGGTTCATAGTAGACCCCTGTCCTCCCAAAGGAGCTTAGGAGCTACTGCTCTGGAGTCTGAAAGTAGACCATGTCATGGAAAGTTCTCGAAAACTCTTGGGACCTCTGCCACGAGCCCAGGCCTCCATCTGTGTCGTCCATCTGTGCCTGCCTCGTGTGTTTTCCCTGACACAAGGTCCCTCACAGCTGTAAGTCACATATGAGGGTTATTCCGGGTTTCTTGAAGTCATCGGTGATTCATCTGTGTGGAATGAGGGGCTCACCAAGAAAGGCACACACACGGAACAGGACAACATGCATAACAGTTTATCTCCTCTGAGGAAGACATGCTCCAAAAACGTCTGGGGAGAAACAGACTTCAGCGACCTCCAAGGCAGATGGGCGAGCATCTCCTCCAGGCATCCCCAGGGTGTCAGGAGGAGGAGAGAGAGCACAGGCTGAGCGGCCGTCCCTTCCTAAAGTGGGGATGTGCAGCCCCAGCCCTGCCTGGATGCCCTCTCACACATGCCAGAGAAAAGGGTCGATGGTTATAAGGCACCATGTGCCATTAGCTGTGAGATGGGCAGCATGCCACGAGCTAGCTGGGCACTCTTATCATTTATTTAAATCCTCACAGCCACCCCATGAGCCCAGGACTGCTGTCATCCCCGTGAGTATGTGATCAGACCCTTGATTTCCCAAGGTTATTCATGCCACGAGTGGCTGAAGTGGGATTCATTCTGGAGTCTCGGTCTAGGTTGACCCCTAAACTACCATACACTGTGTCAAGGGCACCAGGGCTCTCCTCTTGGACAAAGAGGTCGTGTACGCTGGCAGAGTTATGTAATCACCGGACAATCATGTACTGTGTATCTACTGTATGTTTGTACGATGGTGGGCATAGAGTTGTGAGCAAGTCCCACTCATCCTCTGACCTCTGGAATGCGGTCTGGAGGAAATGAACTTGAAGCACTTACTTTCACTGGAAGAGTTCGAGGATGGGAGAGGGAGTACAAATGGCGGGAACCCAAAGGCCAGCCCAGGACACCAGACACTCAAGTCAACAAGAAGACGCACCCTGGAGGGCACTGTGGATTCATCTTTTCAACAGAAGAAAAGGAAGCCCCTGATATCAGTGAAGGTTCTGGAAGAGTCTTCCACTACACTGTAAGCTCCATAAGGGCAGAGCTGGCTTTGGATTCATTTATTTCTGCAACATCTTCGGTGCAAAGCACAGGGCCTGGCGTGTATTTTAAAAACTCATCCAATGCTTGTGAATGAATGGATGGAGGCATGAGCGGAGGTCATGGATGTTTGGCGGGCATGAAGTATGAGCCTGGAAAGTTCTTATCTTGATGAACAATGAATAAGTGGTGAAAAGAGAGAGGGGAAATAAGAGTTTCCCATGGCACTGGGACAGTATGACACTGAATTGAAGGTCTTCTGAGATGTTGGTGCCACCACTCATCCAACCATGGACCCAAGAGAGAGGGAGGAGGTGAGTGAGAGGCCATCAGTTACTACACAGATGGAAGAGGACAATCTGTAGACCCATCGTGGTTTAGCAACTTCCTCAAAATCGAGACACACATAGGAGATTAGGTAGGAAGGCCTGGCTTGAAATGCTTGCCTTACTAATAATTAAGGAAAAAGCTTCCAGGGTCCACTGACTGGTTGAGCCTACCTACCATTTGGTGTTTAACTTCAGCTTGTAGGTTAGAATATTGTTATAATACTCACAACACCCAGCTATAAACAAGAGTCGCTGACATTATTATATAGGAAATAGAACTAGCAACATATGATAATATGTAATAGATGACAGTGTGCAATACATGAGTAGCTTCAACAATAACATCTTTAGATGGAGGGAATTTCTTGAGAAACAATGACCCCAGAAGATTTAACAGAGATAGCAGGACTTAAAAAATACCAAGAGTGGCAGTTGTAGTAAGCAAATGAAGCAGTAAGAGCTGCAACGCCACCAGCAGTAATAATGAAGCAAAGAGCGACTACCATTGTTTAAACCTCCTGTAAGTAGCAGATCTGAGACATTCGATATATGCCGTGTGTGTGTGTGTGTGTGTCTAGAGAAAGAGAAAGGGAAAGACAGAGATCTTATTTAATTCTCATAAAATCTATGCCATAGAAGCAACCTAAATGTTCACTGGCAGAGGAAAGGATACAGACGTGGTACATGTACATTGATACAATGGAATGTTCAGTTCATTCACTCAGTCGTGTCGGACTCTCTGCATCCTCAAGGACTGCAGCACGCCAGGCCTCCCTGTCCATCACCAACTCCCTCAGCTTCCTCAGACTCACGTCCGTCGAGTCAGTGATGCCATCCATCTCGTCTTCTGACGTTCCCTTCTCCTCCCGCCTTCAATCTTTCCCAGCATCAGGATCTTTTCCAGTGAGTCAGTTCTTCACATCAGGTGGCCAAAGTATTGGAGTTTCAGCTTCAGCGTCAATCCTTCCAATGGATATTCAGGACTGATTTTCTTTATGATGGACTGGTTGGATCTCCTTGCAGTCCAAGGAACTCTCAAGAGTCTTCTCCAACACCACAGTTCAAAGGCATCAATTCTTCGGTGCTCAGCTTTCTTCACAGTCCAACTCTCACATCCATACATGACCACTGGAAAAACCCTAGCTTTGACTAGATGGACCTTTGTTGGCAAAGTAATGACTGTTTTTTAATATGCTGTCTAGGTTGATCATAGCCTTTCTTCCAAGGAGTAAGTTTCTTTTAATTTCATGGCTTTAGTCACCATCTACAGTGATTTTGGAGCCCCCCCCCCCCGAATAAAATCTGTCACTATTTCCACTGTTTCCCCTTCTATTTGTCATGAAGTGATGGGACCGGATGCCATGATCTTCGTTTTCTGAATGTTGGGTTTGAAGCCAACTTTTTCATTCTCCTCTCTTTCATCAAGAGGCTCTTTAATTCTTCGCTTTCTGCCATTAGGGTGGTGTCATCTGCGTATCTGAGGTTATTGATATTACTCCCAGGAATCTTGATTCCAGCTTGTGCTTCATCCAGCCCAACGTTTCTCATGATGTACTCTGCATATAAGTTAAATGAGCAAGGTGACAATATACAGCCTCGACATACACCTTTCCCTATTTGGAACCAGTCTGTTGTTCCATGTCCAGTTCTAACGGTTGCTTCCTGACCTGCACACAGATTTCTCAAGAGGCAGGTCAGGTGGCCTGGTATTTCCATCTCTTTCAGAATTTTCCACAGTTTGTGGTGATCCACACAGTCAAAGGCTTTGGCATAGTCAATAAAGCAGTTGATGTTTTTCTGGAACTCTCTAGCCTTTTTGATGATCCAACGGATGTTGGCAATTTGATCTCTGGTTCCTCTGCCTTTTCTAAATCCAGCTTGAACATCTGGAAGTTCACAGTTCATATACTGTTGAAGCCTGACTTGGAGAATTTTGAGCATTAGTTTATTAGAGTGTTAGATGAGTGCAATTGTATGGTAGTTTGAAAAGTATTACTTAGCCATTAAGAAAGAATGAGATAATGTCATTTGCAGCCACGTGGATGGACCTAGAAATTATCATACTAAGTGAAGTAAGTCAGACAGAGAAAGACAACTGTCATATGATGCACTTTTATGTCGGATCTGAAAACAATGAACTTATTTACAGAAATAGACTCACAGATATAGAAAGCAAATTACAGTCACCAAAGGGGAAAGAGGCGCAGGGACAAATTGGGAATTATCTGTAATATAGTAGTATACTGGTACAGACTGCTTCCAAATTGGGAAAGGAGTATATTAAGGCTGTATGTTGTCACACTGTTTATTTAACTCATATGCAGAGTACATCATGTGAAATGCCAGGCTAGATGAAGCACAAGCTGAAATCAAGATTGCCAGGAGAAATATCAATAACCTCAGATACGCAGATGACACCACCCTTATGGCAGAAAGTGAAGAACTAAGGAGCATCTTGATGAAAGTGAAAGAGGAGCATGAAAAAGCTGACTTGAAACTCAGCTTTCAAAAAGCTAAGATCATGGCATCTGGTCCCATCACTTCATGGCAAATAGAAAAGGAAACAATGGAAACAGTGAAAGACTTTTTTTTTTTTTTTTTTTTTTGGCTCCAAAATCACAGTAGATGGTGACTGCAGCCATGAAATTAAAGGAGGCTTGCTCCTTGGCAGAAAAGTTATGACCAACCTAGACAGCATATTAAAAAGCAGAGACATTACTTTGCCAACAAAGATCCGTCTAGTCAAAGCTACAGTTTTTCCAGTAGTCATGTATGGATGTGAGAGTTGGACTATAAAGAAAGCTGAGCACCGAAGAATTGATGCCTTTGAACTGTGGTGTTGGGGAAGACTCTTGAGAGTCCCTTGGACTGCAAGGAAATCAAACCAGTCAATCCTAAGGGAAATCAGTCCTGAATATTCATTGGAAGGATTGATGCTGAAGCTGAAACTCCAATACTTTGGCCACCTGATGATCGCAACACAATGTGAAGAACTGACTCTTTAAAAAAGACTCTGATGCTGGGAGGGATTGGGGGCAGGAGGAGAAGGGGATGACAGAGGATGAGATGGTTGGATGGCATCACCGACTCGATGGACAGGAGTCTGAGCAAGCTGAGGGAGTTGGTGATGACAGGGAGGCCTGGCTTGCTTTGAGACCATGGGGTCTCAAAGAGTCGGACATGACCGAGTGACTGGACTGAATATAGTTATCTGAATAACAAAGACCTACTTAGTAGCACAGGGAACTATGTTCAATATCTTACAATTTTGGATACAATATTATTCCATTGTTATAATTATTCCATTATCATATTCAATTATTTCATGAATATAATGGAAAATAATCTGAAATATATATCACTCCACTCAAACCCTATAAATCAACTATACTTCAATACATACAAGTAGACCTATTGTACACAGTTACAACAATTGTTATTATTTTCCCCCTTTCACTAATGGGGAAATGGAAGCATGATGAGACTAAGGGTCTTGCCAAAGGTTACCCAGCTAGTAAGCTGCGAGACAGAGCTTGAATCCCTTTCTGTGCAATACCAAAGCCCGTGATCTTTCCACTGGATGCTATTGCTTTGACACACGCCAGTGTTTTTGAAACTCAGAGGAAAAGGAAAGCTTCTGGCAGCTCAGCAAAGGCAGTTATGAACGAACCAAAACCACGCTTGCTAAACACATCTATCAGCTGGAGTGGACTGTGGAGTGTTGGAGAGACAAGGAAAGCGGGCCTGGAAAGTTTGATGGGGTCACAGGATATCTCAGTTCCAAAAGATGGGGTCTAGGCTCTATCCTCTTGGTGACATGGAGCCCCTGACCCCTTCAGAGCAGCAGCATAATTTGTTAAGAATTATTTCTTGGACTGGAATATTGGGAGAGGATGGAACAGGCAGGCCAGCCAGAAGGCTGTTGCAATAACTTTCCCGAGGAGTCCCAGACCTGGCTTGCTATCCCGACGTGAAGAAATGCGTGTATTTGCCCAAGTCATTGGTGCCAGCTCCCCATCAAGACATCAAAGGTCAGCATCTGCTCAAGCCCGCGGCCCACCCTTGCTCACGACACTTTAGACCACTGATCTTTCAGTCATTCATGTGGGCTCCGCTCTTGCCCAACTCAAGAGCGTCACGCTTGCTACCTTTGTTCCTGGAAAATAGTCTCTGTGTTCTTCAGAAGACCGACTCCAAGCCATCTTACACAACCTTCCAGCCTCCGCAGCATTCCCGCTTCCTCCTGGGAAATCTCCCTGGTCCTTCAGACAGCCTGGTTGGCACCCCGCTGTGTGTCCCCATAACACCATGACCTTGACGCTCACCTCACCTATCATGATCTTATTAATTAGTTCAATAAGGATGCAGTGACTTGATTCACCTCTCTGACGCCTCCCTGAGCTAAAGCTTTATGATATCAGGGGCAGCTCCTTCTCTGTACTGAGCACAGTACCTGGCCCACAATCAGCACAAATAAATATTTTCTGAAGGACTGTGGGGGAGGATTCAGGATGTTCAGCTTGAAATTTCGGGGTAGGATGAAGTGGGTTTTGATGAAGTAAAAAGGAGGAGGAGGTCGAGGGCTGGAGCCTGGCCTTGTACTCCACAGCTGACTATGGCCAGAGGCCATTCTCAACAGCAGGAAGCAGAGATTAGCAATTAATCGACTAGGTTAAACCAGCTCCAAGAAAGGGAGGCAGCAATACCCACGGCATGCGGCCTGCACAGGCCACCTCTGACCGCAGCTGTTCTGCTCATGTGCTTGGGTCCCTTGCCCTTGGTGACTGAGGTGGCTATTCCTGTCACAGGTTCCATCTTTTTGGGGTAGGGAGAGTCCTCATGTATAGGTCAAAGATCTTGTGGAACAGCCAGATTCTGTCTTCTGGTATGGGATTATCACAAATAAGTCCTGAAATCAGTCTCATTTTTTTCCCCTTGATACATAATTTAACTGGATTGTCATCCAATTTCCACTTGCTTTTTGCAGCTTGAGAATTGTGCAAGAATATATCTCAGTAATAAATTAATTTCTATCAGTTTTTCCTAGGGAGCTTTATGCGCTCTTAAATTATATCCTCAAATTTTTTTTTCTGTCTTGTTTACATGATTGCATCTTTGCTTGAAGCGTAACAGTTGTGTTATGTTTCATCTCTTTTGTTTTCCAGTGCTGCTTATTTTTTCATCTTTAACATCTTCTAACTCTTTAAACCTGTAAAATCACATACTGTTTTATTGCAGGGAAACATTCTTGCGTTATATCACTGAATATGTCTTCTCATTGTCTACTGTAGGTGTACCATTCATACCTAACACGCACCACTTCTGTTGAATCTCTTGTACGTCTGTGTCCCATTGCTATTATTTTCTGTCGAATCCCTTTTAACTCTTGCCCTTGGTTAGACTGAATCTTGATCACGGTCTCAAGTCTGCCTCGCTGTCCCTAATGATCTGTCAACAGCTTGTCAAACGTCTTGGTTTCTGCGATGGTTTTGTGTTCCTGGCTCACAGCTTTCCTGAGTTTGGCCGTGTCATTTCTCCTCTGCTTCCGTTGTCTTCTCATCTATTCCTGGAGCCTGCTGCGGTCTCACTGCATAGAGGTCATGGTGTGGAGTGTCTCTTGGAACAGCCAGCCGTGGATGCAGCTGTCGCTGCCAGGTTCCCCTGAGATAACCTTCTCCCTGGACCACGCTACTCGAGGACAGTCTAGCACAGGGTGTCTCTCAGGGAGTGGAGAGTTTGCAGGCTTTAGGAGGAAGAAAGTGAACGAGGAGAGTGAAAAGGCTGGCTTAAAGCTCAACATTCAGAAACCTAAGATCATGGCATCTGGTCCCATCACTTCATGACAAATAGATGGGAAACAGTGGCTGACTTTATTTGGGGGGGCTCCAAAATCACTGCAGACGGTGACTGCAGCCATGAAATTAAAAGAGGCTTACTCCTTGGAAGGAAACTTATGACCAACCTAGACAGCATATTAAAAAGCAGAGACATCACTTTGCCAACAAAGGTCCGTCTAGTCAAGGCTATGGTTTTTCCAGTAAGTCATGTATAGATGTGAGAGTTGGACTATAAAGAAAGCTGAGCACCGAACAATTGATGCTTTTAAACTGTGGTGTTGGAGGAGACTGTTGAGAATCCCTTGGACTGCCAGAAGATCAAACCAGTCCATCCTAAAGATCAGTCCTGGATGTTCATTGGAGGGACTGATGTTGAAGCTGAAACTCCAATACTTTGGCCACCTGATGCAAAGAGTTGACTCATTGGAAAAGACCCTGATGCTGGAAAGATTGAAGGCAGGAAGAGAAGGGGACGACAGAGGATGAGATGGTTGGACGGCATCACCGACTCAATGGACATGGGTTTGGGTGGACTCTGGGAGTTGGTGATGGACAGGGAGGCCTGGCGTGCTGCGGTTCATGGGGTCGAAAAGAGTAGGACAGGTCTGAGCAACTGAACTGAACTGAATAAGCACACTGGCGGAGTCAGGCCTGTATTAGGTCTATTTACAACATCATAGGTTCTAGAATCTTCCTCAAAAAATTTACCGTGGCCCAGCAGCATCAGCATCTGCAGAGGGTTGCTAGGAATGCAGAGTCTCAGGCCCCCCTGCAGACTGGCCGAGTCCCAGTCTGGGCTTTCACAGCATCCCCAAGTGGCCTGTGTGCACGCTACATTCATGGAGCACTATGAAGACCACCCGAGAGAGGCCTGCTTCCTGGGACACCATCCACTCCTGTGCTGGCTCTTAAAATGTCGGACTTCACCCACACTCCATGAAGAATGCCTTAAGAAGACAGCTCACAGCTTGAGAAAAAAAAGCCCATCACTGTCTTAGAAACTCCAGAGTTGGTTAATATATATATATTTTTTAATGTGAGTCTTTGTCAGTTAAGATGTACTGCTCATTGGAGGGGGAGAATGGCTGTCTGAGCGAACATACTGATCAATAATTCAAATTTAGAAGTCCCATTTTTAACCCTCACACCATAACAAAATCACAGCAGGGCCCAAGTTGTAATTATTACAAACTTCACCTATCAGAGATTCCACTCTGATTCCTGTGTAGCCAGCAAAAGAGAAAGATGAGGAAAACCACTCTGCTTCTCTTAAGAGAGAGCACTTCTTCGAGACATGACCAATGGTCTGTATTATCCCCGTGGGCATCTTTCACTGCAGGCCATATCATAGTTTGAAGGAGGATGTACCAGTCTCCGTTAATGAAGATGGAGACACTGGGTGGAGAGTAGTAGGACATAAACTCCACAAACACAACAAATTGTTTCCTGAAGACCCGAATCTATCTAACGCTGTGAATGTGGTTTTGAGGCACTCAACTCTCTTGGGTTGTGATTTGTTTTCAGAGAGGACAGTTGATGAGAACGTAGTCTTTCCGAGCACCCTGAGAAATGTGAGTTACATGGAAGGGAGCACTTGCTCCCAGCACAGGGCAGAAATCAATGAGGGGATTGTTGACAAGCGTCTCTGAGCATCTCCGCTTCAGAAACGTCTTCATCACATAATGGATGGCCTCGTGCTACCCAAGGATATTCTCTCTGGAGTCTGAAGAATGCAGTTGATGACCTTCAGAGGCAGTTACCAGTTTTTCTGGGCTGTAGCTGTGTGGCAGAGCCCAGATATTTTGGAAATAAAATAAGAAGTGTAAACCTGTGGTTTGACGTTAGCGGCACAATATTAAGGGTATCGATTCCATTGACTTCACTATTCCTTTCACCAGAAATAGAGAAAATGTCTGTGAAGGTAGAGGGCCCAGAGACAGCTTGCAGTTCACTGCTTCCAAATCTTCAGTCCAGTTTATCTTTCTTCATTTATGCCTTGCGAGGGATCCAGCTATACTGTGTCCGCATCTCTGTATCATCTCACTTCTGAAAATGTCTTTACTGCTCAGATCAACATAATTAATTATTTTAACAGACTTGAAGGTGGATACCATAATTATCTCTATTTTACAGATAAGATAAATGAGGCTCGGAGAAGCTAAGATACTCTCCTTGCTTCTAAGAGCCAGAATTTGAACCCAAGCCACCTAACTTCAAGTTCAGTACTCTTAACCACTAATTCTTTGAAGCCTCTGAGCTAACAGTGTTAAGAATCAGGCACTCCCCTGAGTTTTTATGTAGATAATAATAGAATATGCATACTACAAGGGTTCTAAGGAGGTGTCACGTGGAGCTGGGGTCCACCTTGAGGTAGACCAGATATGCAGTGAGTGGAGTCTACCATTATTCAGTAAGTGTTCTTGGTGACAGTGAAATAGTATACATACACCAGCCATATGTATACATCATAAATATAAATATCTCATATATGTATGAGATGATTATATATATATGTATATATGAGATGGCTATATAATACAAATGAAATGGTTAGATAGCATCACCGACTCGACAGACATGAGTTTGAGCAAGCTCCAGGAGATAGTGAAGGTCAGAGGAGCTTGGTATGCTGCAGCCCATGGGGTTGCAAAGAGTTGGCCATGACTTACCAACTGAAACAACAAATACATAGTGAGGAAGGGTTTTGTCTGCAAGTAACAGAACACCTGGCTCCAGAAACTTAAGTAAGCATTTACTTTTAGTCGTCTCCTCTTGCGTGAAATCTAGTGGTAGCAAGTTCCTGGCATTAGTGTAACACAATGGTTCTCAACCAGGGATGATTCTGCAACCCTCCCCTCCACCTCCAGGGGGCATTTGCAACGTCTGGATACATAATGGGTTGTGATCATTGGGAGACACTTTTTTTTTTTTTTGAAGTATAATTGATTTCTAATATTGTGTTAATTTCAGGTGTACAGCAAAGTGATTCTATTATACATATATAAATGTATATATGTTCTTTTTCAGATGCTTCTCCCTTATAGGTTATTACAAAATACTGAGTACACAGTTCCCTTTGCTACACAATAGGTCCCTGCGAGACATTTTTGATTGTCACCTGGCATCCAGTGGGCAAAAAGTCAGGTATGGTGCTCAACATTTCACAGTGAAGAATACAGCCCCCTGCAACAGAATTATCTGGCCCCAAATATCAAGACTGCTGAGGATGTAAAAGCTGGATCTAGTACGAAATGATATCAAGGCCCATCAGTGCATTTTACTTGGCCTTTGCCTCAGGGCCTCAAAGTGGCTGCCGAATCACCTCTCTCATTTGAGACAGGAAGATGGGGGATAGGGGGCAAGGTGGCTGCCATAGTTGTGTCTTTTCCATTTATCATAAAAAGAAATACCTTCCCAGAACCCTGAGAAGACTGCCATTTCCATGTGACCAGCCAGAATTGTAACCGTACAAAGGCTCTGAGATAGACAGTGTGTTATATTGGACTGGATCCTTTGTTGCCATTGTTATGGACATTGGTCCATTGTTATCTTGGGGTCTGATAACAAAGAAGGAGAATACCAGGCAAACCTCAATTAGTGTGTGATATACGAGAGCGATATTTTGAGCTGATACTCTTTACAAATGCAGATAGTTCCATTCAATCAGTCCTGTAGAGGCCATAGAAGCTCAGTGACTGCACCATCTTTATTGGTGTTAAACTGAGCAGCCTCCTAAGTCTGCCAGTGCCTCTATTTAAAGGGCTAGCCCCATCTCCCCAAAGCAAACGTGTTTAAAGCTGCTTTTCCCATTGATAAATTGTCTGAGTAGAGACAGATTGAATTATTTATCTGGACTCTGAAGATCAGTATGGGCTATTCTCAATGCAGCTATGGTCCGACTTTAGAAATGTATTTGTGGAGCCATAAATAACCATATTAGTCTCAGACTCCTTTTCTTGCTGTGTGATTCATTCATTCAACAGATATGCAGGGGGCTCTGATTATGAGTGTTTGGCTAAGTATAGCACTACGGACATGGTAAAATTTCCAGAGTGTAAGCTCCCCAAGGGAAAGTGTCATGTCATCCTGGGCTAGCACGATGTCCATAGCGCCTCGCTCACTGAATGGCTTGTGAATTTCAGTACATGTATTAAATGAATGAAAGTACGCAGTGTTATCTTCATGGGGATTATATTCCAGTTGGGAGTGGTGGGGGTTGTGGAAACTAAGCAGGCAATTACGACAAATAGCACAGCAGTATCAGATCTTCAGGATGGTCCTTGTTCCAGCTTTGGGAGAATCAGGGAAGAGTACCAGAAGGAAGAACTAACTAAGCTGAAACCTGAAAGATGAAGAGGGGTGAACGCCAGTGGATCTGTGTTGCATCTGCTGTGTACCCACTCACCCCAGAGCACCTCCTTCCTTGTCTAGAAGGCATTAGGGGGGGCATACGGATAATTCTTCTGTTAAGAAGATAAACGGCTTAATATGTTTAAACTTCCTCTAAGTTCTAACAATTTGAGAGTCTCTCAAGTTCAGTATTTCTGGCTTGAGCCAAGGAGATGTCTTTTCTTCTTGTGGGCTCACTACATACCAGCAACAGAGGGGAAGAGAAAAGAAATACCGGACACTCGCGGTGCGCTTGGATGCTCTGCAGAAGCTGCCTCCGGGGGCCGGTCACGGGGTCTCTGGGCGCCAGCGAATGTGTTTCCGTTTCGGTGGACTCCCCCTCTCCCGCCTCAGCCTTACCAGCCTCCGCGTTCTGTCCAGGAAGCAGCACCTTCTCCCGGCTCCACCGCCCAAGGTGGGAGGCAGCCCAGACGCCTTACACATCCTCCTGGGAGGCTCCTCCGGTGGACTGGGCTGGGGCGGCCTCTCTCATGCTTCCGTGTAAGGGGGCGGCCTAGTCCTCCCCAGATGGAGGAGGAGCGTGCCCGGGATGAGGAGGACTCCGCCCCCGTGTTGGAGTCCCCACGAGAATGACTCCCGACTCAGCTGCAGCTCTGTCTTACTCACAAAGGCGTGGTCGACCGTCCTCACTGCGTCTGTCCACGCTTCTGTCAGCGCCCTAGTGAGCCCCGGCCACCCTGACTTTGAGCCTGTCTGTGGCTCTCTGTTATTCCGGGTGCCCTTTTGTTCCGCATCCCTTTGACTCACGTCCAATCCAGCGCTTAAATGATGTCGTTTAAGCAGAGTCCCACAAGACAAACACAGCAGTCCATGCGTGCCGACGAGTGTTGGGTGCGGGAAGGGAAGACCATCAACATAACAGCCTGGTCGTGACCAAGAGCAGGAGAGATGGGGCAGGTGCTTGGGTGACAATGTGTGAAAGACCCCTAGCGCGGCTCCAGCACAGTGAGCAAATCAGGGCGGGCCCCCCGAGAAGCAAGGGGTGAGCTGCCGACAGAAAGATAACCGCACAGACCGAGGCTCACTTGTCCTGTGCCTCCAAAAGCCGGGTGGGGGCCGGAACAAAGAGATGTGTGTTGGCGGGGATGAATGAATGGCATCTCCTGCTGCGGGGCCTCCCTGGTCCTTCCACCCCCCCCCCCCCCCCCCCCACGGCTGGCTGCTTGCACCCTTCCCCATTCTCCCCTCCCCGCCCACCGCAGCCTCCCCTGGCCCCTTGCCTCCGCTGCTCTAGGGCTGCACGCTCCTCATTCCATCACCATGATAGTCTTAAATCACACACAAGATCACGTGGCTTTCCTGCACAAGTCCTCCCCGGCTTCCCCATGGCTCAGCAGACAGGCCCCGCCTTCCTTCCCTTGAGCCCTCTGCTTCCGTGTGGTAGCTCTTCCCCTGGGTGGCTGGACTTGACACAGGCATTCTCTCCCTTGCGCGTTTGAACCTGCTATTCTCTCTACCCCAGTCGCCTTTCCATTTTTCCTCACCTGGTGGCCCCCGGCTTACTTGCAGAGCCCTTTGTAGAACTTCTGTCTTGGGGTGCTTTTCCCAGCTCAGCTGGGTGGGCTCCCTCACGGTGGGACCATGATGGTTGGTGGGAGCCTGATGGTTGATGAGCCTAGCTTCCCCCTGTAGCCCATGGGAGTCTTCCTCAAGCATGGGGATGTTATTTTATGCATCTTTGTTTCCCCAGCACTGTGTCCGAAATACAGTAAGGACTCAATAAAATGTTTCCAACAGGATAGGGCATTTTCACAGCCCCCTAGAAATACTCACTGTTAAGACACAAAATTAATAAGATTTTTGTTTTCTAAAAAGGATAGTTACCATCACCAGCAAAATCTTGCAGTTGTTTATTGAATAGTTTTTTTGTGTGTTTGTTTTTAATGAGCAGCATCAGAAGGATGGCCTTTGGCTTTTGTTTATATTGTACATACTTTACTTCAAAATGAATCAACAGCTTAGCAACGTTGGGGCCAGCGTGCCTTGCCCAGAGAAGATCTTCCAGGGGCCTTGGAGGAAACCAGGACACACGGACACATTTCAAGAGCTGCTTATGGACATTCTTTTTCCAGAAAGACATCTGGAGCAGAAGGCTCTTGCCAAAGGCTTTCCTCTCCAGCTGTCCGCTGGGAACCTGAGGTCACAACGAACAAATCAGATTTTCTTGTTGAGAAGGTGACTGTGTGTCCATGGAGCTAAGGGAGCCCGCTCCACCCTCACTGGATGAGCTCGACTCCACAGCCCCAGAGCCAAGATCACCTGTAAGCCCTCCGGTGAATCGGGGCGTTTTCTTAACTGGTCTCTGAGAAATTAAACATATACATGACGCTGCGCTCAGTAGCTCTGTGATCACTTTACAAGGTCGGTTTATCACTGCCACTTGTACTTCCTTGTGGCAGAGCGCTTACTGCTGAGCCGAATGCTCTAATGAACTTAAACTTTACAATAGCTACAGGACGTCAGGCGGTGTCATCTCAGAAGGCACCACCCCATTCATCAAGTTAATACTAGGGTTCCGTGAACGCCGTATTCTGGGGTTAGTGGATCTTTCGAAGCCTGGGGTGACTCAACAAAAATATAATTGATAATTTATGTAATTGACCAGGCCTGACACATCATATGCCCAAAGTTCCCAGGAAGGCAGTGAAGAAGCTGTTGCTTTGTTTCTGATTTCAAACCCATGCTGGCCTCATTGAATAATTATTTATAAACAGGATTGCTGCCCATTTGGAATGGCAGCTCAAAGGTTTTTCAAAACACGTTTTAGTGAAATTGGAAAGAAAGAAATGAGGCTTACTTGATGGTAAGGAGCAAATTTTCCTGATTGTTTGGCCTCCCCTCCCAGAGACTGAAACACTTAAACACTTAAAGAGAATCTTGAACACTGGAGTGATGGTTTCTATCCACCTCCAAGAATTCAGCCAGTCCAATTCTGCCGGCGATAATGTTAATAATATATCTTTTAAAAGTTGCAAGCATGAATTATTTGCAGCACAAGTTTGATGGTGATAGCATGCATCATACATTAGTTCTCCAAGCTGAATTATGCAGGGCTTACGCAGCGTGGGTCGATAGAATTTGGATTTCTCCGAATCTTTTGCTCTTTACTCTCTCACCAGGAAGACAGTCCCTCTGAGAGGGGAGTTCCTTGGTGACAGTAAGCCAGGTTGGTTACCTTGCCAGATGCACAAGAAACAGCAATATCTCTGCATTTCAGGATCACACCCTCTGCATCCAGACAGCAGTTAGTAACTAATTGATGAGAATTTGTCTTCCAGGCGCATTTCTAGAGCAGTTCACTTTCTGCATGGGCAGGAAAAGTTCAAATGGAAAAGAGGATATGAGACAGCACTCTTTTTGCCCAAACCAAAGCACATCAAAAGGGTACCAGGTAGTGAAATGGAGAGGGTTCACCTTGTAAGGCACCTCTGAAATTGCCCCCGAAATAACAGGTCTTTCCAGTCCCTTGCCTTTCTCCTCTTTTCTCCCCTCTTTTTTAAAAAATTTATTTTAATTGGAGGCTAATTACTTTACAATATTGTGGTGGTTTTTGCCATACATTGACACGAATCAGCCACGGGTGTAGATGTGTTCCCCATCCTGAACCCCCCCCCCACCTCCCTCCCCATCCCATCCCTCAGGGTCATCCCAGCGCACCAGCCCTGAGCGCCCTGTCTCATGCATTGAACCTGGGCTGACGATCTGTTTCACATATGGTAATATACATGTTTCAGTGCTATTCTCTCAAATCATCCCACCCTCTCCCTCTCCCACAGAGTCCAAAAGACTGTTTTATTACATCTGTGTCTCTTTTGCTGTCTCGCATATAGGGTCATCGTTACCATCTTTCTAAATTCCATATATATGCATTAGTATACTAATGTGTTGGGGAGAGGGCAATGGCACCCCACTCCAGTACTCTTGCCTGGAAAATCCCATGGGCAGAGGAGCCTGGTGGGCTGCAGTCCATGGGGTCGCGTAGAGTTGGACACGACTGAGCAACTCCACTTTCAGTTTTCACTTTCATGCACTGGAGAAGGCAATGGCAACCCACTCCAGTGTTCTTGCCTGGAGAATCCCAGGGACGGGGGAGCCTGGTGGGCTGCCGTCTATGGGGTCGCACAGAGTCGGACACGACTGAAGTGACTTAGCAGTTAGCATACTGTGTTGGTGTTTTTCTTTCGGACTTACTTTGCTCTGCATAATAGGCTCCAGTTTCATTCACCTCATTAGAACGGATTCAAATGCATTCTCTTTAATAGCTGAGTAATATTCCACTGTGTATATGTGCCACAGCTGTCTTGTCCATTCGTCTTTTCTCCCCTCTTGCTTCATCTCTGCATCGCCTGACTCTTGATCTACATTAACAGACCATTCTCTCAGGCTCACGTTAGCTGTTTCCACTGCTGAACGCTTAGAATAATGCCTTACATAGCAAGCACTCAGAGGATACCCATCACATGACCTGAATGTATGGGGGGGCGTGGCCCCACACGTGTCCTCACTTCCGCACGTGCTGACTCTGCCCACCTTTCCCCAAAGAGGGCGGAATTGGTCCACCGAAGCACTGCTGTGTTACCTGAGCACAACTTTCTGACCTGGCTATCCCACAGGCCACCTCTGGGTGTGGGGCCCTTTCTTTGCTACGGGTGAGGCTCATTCACCAGGTGACATTTTCTGAGTAAGGACTGACCTTGAGTGATGGTGTGCTGGCATAGCAGTGTGCATGTGAACGTTCGGGACACCCCCTTAGGACTCCAGTAAATATGCCCTAATCATCCGCTTTGTGCTCAGCAGTGTGCCAGTTCTTACAGATACGGATAGGTTCGAGTGAGTGCTTGAAAGATGCCTCCTAGGAAAGAAGGAAGGGTTAGAAAGAACTCAGGGAAACTTTGGGGGGTGATGCATAGTGTCTAGATTCTGGTGGAGGTTTTGTAGGTGTGCACAAGTGTCAAGATATCAAATTGTGCTCTGTGAATGTATGCACCTTCGGGCACATCAATTGCATCTCCATAAAGCTGCTAAAAAAATGAGTAAAAAGATGTTCTGCAAAATGATGAGGCCATTGTTCCCAAGGCTTGGCCGTTCATTGGCATCTCTAGTTGGGATAGGTGCTTTCACACCCCTCTCGTTCCATAGCGTTTGTCTGAACGTGATACAAGGAAGATCTTGATCTGAAGTAATTACAAGTGCGTTGGAAGGATGGGCCAGATCCAACAGATGCTGTTTGATTTAATGGGGAACGATGTGAAACTCCTCCGTGACTCAAAAGCTGATGACACAGGGATGGGTTTAGGGAAAAATAGCTTCCCAGGAAAGTACACGAGGGTGTTCAACTGACCGCAGATTTAACAGTGTGGCGTGATTACAAAAAAGTGAACAAAGTAAAATTTTCGGATGCATTGTCCAGAAGAAGGAAGGAGATTGTTCTCCTTCTGAGTTCTTAGCTAGAATATTGTGTTTGTGTCCAGCAGAGCTCACTGTCATACGGACATTTGGATAGGATTTTTAGGGGATACAAATCTGGGTGGTAAAAAGATTTAAGGTCATGTAGCGTGAGGAACAGCAGAAGGCGCTAAGAATGTCTAACCCAAAGAGCACCTTCACTGATTTGCCAACTACAGGGGAGTGAAACCTGGCAGGTTGCAGGCATTCTGCAAAACACACGTCACATGCTAAGCTTAAATCTGTAAGTCTGCAAGGAGGGGATGGGGGCTTGTCAGGTTCAACAAATTTGTCAACTCCTCATCTTCTAGGGACATGTTAGGATTGAATTTTAAAATTGGGCATAGCCATGTCATATTCCTTGGCCAGTGGAGGGTGTGCAAATGATACATAAAAGTTCTGGGTGGAAGCACATGTCAATATAGACCCTCACCGGGATCACTGAGTGAAGACAGGATAGGTGAGTCCCTGGTCCCACCCACAGCGAGCCTGAGCAAAGTGGAAACTGTGTTAGTTAAAGCTCCTGAGACTTTTGGAGCTGTTTGTTACTGCGGCAAGCAAAACGTGCCCTGATCAATACAGATTGCCATTAAATAGTATTGTCATATTTCCAATGAGGAAATAATTTGCCTGATACCCTACATCCAGGATGGAGCTAGGATGTGAATTCTGATGAAGCTGACCCCAAATCAAAAGCACTCCATCACCCTGATACACAGAAGGGTTAAATCTCATGAGTAATATTTGAGCAGAAGAAAGACCAAACTGAAAGTTAAAAGAGACCTCATTTTCAGCTCAGTGTAAGAGATCTCAGCCACAGTTATCTGACAATAGAAGGGGCTGCTCGGGAGGATTTTATCTCCCCATCTCGCAAAGTGTTGAAGCAGAAGTTTATCAGCTGCCTTTCTAGGATGTGGTGGTAAAAATTCAAGCACTGAGAAGATGCTTGAGCCAAAAGACTTGTTAGTTTCCTTCCCGCCCGGAGATCCTAGGAGACAGTACCTTTTAAGTGGTAGATATGCCCAGAGGGCAGCTGATAAACACGAGCTGAGTGCAATAAAACATTCTCAACCAGAGAGGGGAAAGGAAGGCTCCCTCCTCAGCATCTAGGTAACCGGTAAATTAAATCAATGATGCCAGCCCATACACCCTGTAGAAGTTCAGAGGACCCAGCTGAATCCTCAAATATTAATTACAGGAAATGATTTGTCTTCTTTAAGTGGTAATGCAGACCATACCCTGGGGTCAGTCTTTACTCTCTAAGATCCCCCCAAAGCAAAATACATTTTTATCTTTATATTTTGTCCACGACCCACCCCTACTTCCATCCCCACCCAAACCCAGGTTAATAAATGCTGGCATTTTGTTGTGACCAAGGATTCTCTCTGCATTTTAAATCTTGCCTTCCTCCAGTAAGACACTAAGGCCCCAGCTCCCCCAGCCTGAACGTCTCGGCCACATAAATCATAGAGCAAGGAGATTTTTATGCAAAATAAAGCTCTTTCCATGCTTTTCCCCTTGCAATGATTACATGATTTTCCCCTGAAACTGAGCAATATATGTTTCATAAATAGATCCCTCTCTCTGTAAGCAAACCTTGGAAATGGATTATTTGTTTGGTTCGCATTTTGTTTTTCGCTGTGGCAGCTACCAGAAGCCACTTCTCACAGCCCAGGGCAAAGGGGGGTGGGGGAGGGCGGGAGGAAATGGCAGGGCTGAGAGGCACGGAGACTGGCCTTTTCACTGGGACCCCTCTCTTCCAGGGGTGCATTGCCTCTTAGAACTTAGAGCACAAGGTACCCATAAAGCCTTGAAAAGGGTCCATCCCGAATCCCAGAGAGCATGGTTCTCAAATTATCAGTGAGGGGCGGGGGGCGGGGGGAACATTAGAAAGAAAGAAAATGATGTGTTTTAACATCTGAAATTCATAGCCCTTCTAAGCATATTTTTATTCTTAGAAACCTCATGTCCCTTCTGACGAAACCAGAGAAAGTTCAGTATTTGAAAGAAGCGACCATTCTCTGCTGCAGGTACAGAATGGTGGGAAGTTAGTGGCGCTCTGTGGGTTGCTGCCACGGTGAACACAATCAGCTGAAAAAAAAAAAAGGCCACCAGTGATCCTGTTGAAAGAAAGGGCACGTTTAATGCCAGGGTTGTGCATGCTGGGCTGAAATAACTTCTGAAAGGTATTTATTTATTCCCCGCTTCACAGAGAACCCCTGCAGCTCAGAAGGCCTCCCCCTCCCCATCCCCGCCATGGAGCTGGGGCTGGACCCGGGGTCTCCTGGCTCTGACTTGTCATGTCCACTGGCCACGTGAGAGCCAGGGCTCCCAGCCCAGTGCGTCTAAAGAGACCACATCATTTGATTTCCCAGGACAAAGGGGCCTCATCCACATGGACACAGCCCGGCAGGAAGTCCTGACATCACACAAAAGAGAGACAACCTCATTATTCTGGAATGTGGAGGGTGTGGGGGACAAAAGGGAGAGCAGAGTTGAAATGTGGCTTTGTACTCTACCTGACTCTGCACGAGGCCCGGGAGTTTCCAAGTCTCACTGAGAACTCGGTAAATAATTTCAGCACTCTGCGGCACGCGGACCCTTGGCTTGAATGTGCACTGACATGCGTCCGCTTCACACAAGCCTTCAGTCACGCAGCCTGGTGGCTGCGGAGCGGGAGCCTGGTGTCAGCCTGTTTAAGCTTGGCTCTTCCTTCGCCTGCTTGTTACCAGGGAGACACTTGGCACGGGTACTCCTCTGAACTTCCGGTAACTCATCTGCAAAGTGGGATCCAAGCTCATCATCGTCAGGCTTTGAACAGTTCCTGGCTCCGAGTAGGTGATGGTCGGCCCATTGTGCTCACACTACCGTCATCATTATGAGCGAAGGTTTCCTGAGGATCTCACCTGGGCACCCTCCTGCCGCTGTAGGGACCTTACCATGAAAACCCACACACGTTAGAAAGTGTAAAGATTCCGGACGTCATAATCAAGTGTCCGTGTTGAAAGCTTGAGTTCTCTACATTCAAATGTGTGTGTGTGTGTGTGTGTGTGTGTGTGTGTGTGTGTGTTGAAACTGACTTGATATTTAGCTTTTCCATTCAGTTCAGTTCAGTTCAGTTCAGTCGATCAGTCTTGTCTGACTCTTTGTGACCCCATGAATCGCAGCACGCCAAGCCTCCCTGTCCATCAACAACTCCCAGAGTTCACTCAAACTCACGTCCATTGATTTGGTGATGCCATCCAGCCATCTCATCCTCGGTCGTCCCCTTTTCCTCCTGCCCGTAATCCCTCCCAGCATCAGAGTCTTTTCCAATGAGTCAGCTCTTCACATGAGGTGGCCAAAGTACTGGAGTTTCAGCTTTAGCATCATTCCTTCCAAAGAAATCCCAGGGCTGATCTCCTTTAGAATAGACTGGTTGGATCTCCTCGCAGTCCAAGGGACTCTCAAGAGCCTTCTCTAACACCACAGTTCAAAAGCATCAATTCTTCAGCACTCAGCTTTCTTCACAGTCCAACTTTCACATCCATACATGACCACTGGAAAAACCATAGCCTTGACTAGATGGACTTTTGTTGGCAAAGTAATGTCTCTGCTTTTGAATATGCTATCTAGATTGGTCATAACTTTTCTTCCAAGGAGTAAGCGTCTTTTAATTTCATGGCTGCAGTCACCATCTGCAGTGATTTTGGAGCCCCCCAAAATAAAGTCTGACACTGTTTCCACTGTTTCCTCATCTATTTCCCATGAAATGATGGGACCAGATGCCATAATCTTCATTTTCTAATTGTTGAGCTTTAAGCCAACTATTTCACTCTTCTCTTTCACTTTCATCAAGAGGCTCTTTAGTTCTTCACTTTCTGCCATAAGGGTGGTGTCATCTGCATATCTGAGGTTATTGATATTTCTCCCGGCAATCTTGATTCCAGCTTGTGCTTCTTCCAGCCCAGCGTTTCTCATGATGTATTCTGCATATAAGTTAAATGAGCAGGGTGACAATATACAGCCTTAACGTACTCCTTTTTCCTATTTGGAACCAGTCTGTTTTTCCATGTCCAGTTCTAACTGTTGCTTCCTGACCTGCATACAGATTTCTCAAGAGGCAGGTCAGGTGGTCTGGTATTCCCATCTCTTTCAGAATTTTCCACAGTTTATTGCCATTAACAAAATATTAATGACAGTGTCTAGGATCAGGTAGGGTATAAGTAAACAGGGCCACCTGTGTAAAGGTGAGTCCCATCCCTGACACACAGCGTGGTCTGCACAGTAGCGCCATCAAACCTTTCCATGATCTCAGATTCGCATCCTGTGGCTTGACAAGCCTTTAAGAGTGTGGGGAACGATTCCAGGGGCAGCGTGAGCTCCCCTGCTGTTCCTGTTGAGGGGTCCCTAACAGGGGCTGAACCGCCATGTCTAAAATCTCCCCCCTCTAGCTCTTCCTCCTTCATCACAGCCACCTCTGACTGTAGCATGTAGGCCTCTGTCCCCTCAGCTCCTGGACCACAGCTCACAGGAGCAGCTAAATGGTCTTTGCCGCTTTCTCACACTCAGCCCAGAAAACAAGCCATGTGAATGCCCAGGAATCATTCCTCAGGTGCCCACTGAGTGAATGAATAATACAATGCCGCCATCCCCCAACGATTAACACATGAGAGCTATTCTGTTTGCTGATTTAACATCATGTCTTTCTGGACAGCACCTATATGCTGGGTTTACTTTGTGCCATGTTCCCAGGTTGAACACAATTCCTGGCATACCTTGGATCCTCAATAAATGTTTGTTTGGTGAATGAATGAAAGAAGGAAAAAATGAGTAAGCCATGGAGAAACTCAGTGAATATTTGATGTGTCAAGCTAAATAAAACATTAGCCATCTGATGACTTGGGCACATTAGGGTATAGGCATCAGTTCATTAAGTCTGTGGCAAAAAACCAGCCATTGAACTTGTCTCTTTACAAAATATGATTTGGGGACTGTGATAAACCTAGAATGATGCATGCATGAAATAAAACTTAGTTGTAGGCTTTCCAAAATGATTCCATTCGTCCACGTTCCATCCTGATTTGAAGGGTTTTCTTTAAAGTCTGTTTTCTTCACTCCTCGTCTCTATGCCTCACCCCTGCTCAGGGACAGAACTACCAATGCCAGCATCCTTTTTTTGTAACTTTTTTCCAAAGGGGGAAACAAAAAGCATTAAATGGCACATGATTCACTTCAGAGACACAAGGCTTTATCTTATAATGTGGAGAAAGCACATGGGACTCCCAGAATAAATTTTGGGACATAACCACATATTGGCAAGGATTGGAAAGGAACCCTCATGCGATGATGGTTAGAATATAAATTGGTAAAATTACTTTGGAAATTGTTTGCAGTTTCTACTAAAAATTAATCACACTCTGACCCTATCACTCAGGAATTCTATCCCTGGGAATATTATCCGCTAAAACCGGGGGCGTATATCCAAAGGAGACATACACACAAATGTTTCTAGATGACTTATTCATCTTAGTCAAGAGATAAATAGAGGCAGTTTCTCCATCCAGGGGAATACGATACAGCAGTTTACTACTGCTACAACAATACTGCCCATTTCAATGTCGTCTGGAAGAATCTCAGATATTCTGTTGAGGAAAAGAGTACCTACTGTATTTGTAGAAATACCTATTTGTAGAAAGTTAAAAAGCAAAACCAATCAACCATGATGGAAATATGAATAGTAGGTGAGGAGGAAGAATGCTAAACCAGGAAGGGGTGTCAGAGAGCCTTCCGGAGGGAGGGATGGAAACACTTTACATCTTGATCTCACTTGAGAACACATGGGTTACCTTTATCATCAAATCAGATACTTAGGGTTTCATGCTCTGCTGTAGGTATATTGTTCCTCATTTAAAATACTTACTTGCCACAAATATCAGGATTCTCTCACAATACCAAGATCGCTAGACTTCTTTATTCATTGGTACGCTCATCTTCTTATTTCTTTTGAAATATCAATATGTGGCTTCAGATAGATTTCCCAGGTATTACTTTAATTATTCAGTTGCCCTGATGGTTGTGACATGGACCTCTCAGGCCAGAGGGCAGTTGCTCTAGAGCTTGAACTCAGGCGCCGTGTGACCCAGATTCGCGTTCTGGCCTTGCTGTGCATTGATTAGCCATGTGACCTTGAGCACATTATCCTAAACTTCTTAGTCTTGGTCTCTTTATCTAGGAACTGGAAACAAATATCTGTATGCATAACAATTAGAGAATGTATGGGAGAGTGGCCAGCTTGGCACAGAGTAAAGGGTGTCTAGTCTTTGTGTTAGACGTCGTGGATGGGTCATTGTGAACGTTGTTGTCGTCACTGATGCTGTTCAGTTCCTAAGCCATGTATGACTCTTTGCAACCCCAAGGACTGTAGCACGCCAGGCTCCCCTGAGTCACGCTGTGCAGGGCCGTCCAAGATGGGTCACAGTGAAGAGTTCCGACAGACCATGGTCCACTGGAGGAAGTGCTGCTGGTGGTGAAAGAGCCTGCCTGTCACTGCCGGAGACGGAAGACACATGGGCTCAATTCCTGGGTTGGGAAGATCCTCTGGAGGAGGGCACAACAACCCACTTCAGTATTCTTGCCTGGAGAATCCTATGCACAGAGGAGCCTGGTGGGCTACGTAGTCCAGGGGGTGGCAAAGAGTCAGACACCACTGAAGTGACTTAGACCAGAGAAGGAAATGGCAACCCACTCCAGTGTTCCCGCCTGGAGAACCCCATGGGCGGTATTGCAAGAGCTAAAAGGATAACTAAAGGATAACATGTAGCCTCCCGTGCTGGATGCTGAGTGGAAGGCATTGTGGGTTGGGGGGCGGGGGCGCGGGGTGAGTGCCCCGAATGGTAAGACACTGCCGTCGTGTCCCATCAGAATGGAAACCTCCGAGCTTGGCTTGGAAGAAAGCAGGACCACAGCCTGCAGAACATGTGGTCCTGGATCTAGAACACTTAGGCCCTGACGTTCCTGCGTCACCAGAGCCCAAAGTAAAGCCAGATGTGCCAAGCCCGTCTGAACCCCAGGCTGTTTCCATGGGCAGATGGCTCCAGAATTGCCCACAAGGCTCCCCTCCGTGGGCAGTGTGTGATGACTGTGTAAAAAAGGAAACCAGAGGTTCAACCTGGGTGGAATCCATGTCTGGTTAGATCATTTACGTTCATAATTACTTTCCGTCACCACACTGGATTGTGTCTGGTTGTTCACAATGGGAAAAGTGATTTGCTGCGGCATCCACACCGAGAAGGGAGCGTGACTCACAGGTTCAGGCCCAGCTTCGGGAATGCAGTGCGGCCGAGTCCCTGCCTGGGCTGATTCAGTTGGTGGCTGCCAGGCCTTCCTGGCAAGGACTCCAACACTCGGAGACAAGAAGACTGTGCACTCAATCGGGACAGAAGCGATAGGCAGCATTTTCCCAGCAGGTCTTGCCACTGTCCACTGTAATGGAAGTTGTCACTGGAGCAGCACCCACTAGGTGCCAAGCACTTCAGGCGTCGTGTGTCACTATGACCTCCTATGCTGTCTGTCTGGATACAGTTATAAAGATGATGACACAAAGGGCAAGCTTGTAAGTGACAGAGCCAGAAATTGAATTCTTTCATGCCCGTTTGGACTTTCCTAATGGAACCTGCTTTCCGTTGGCCGTGACCAAGCCCTATACTCAGGATTCCCTCAAGAATGACCACAGCGCTCTCCTCAAAGGACCAGTGTCTGAATTAGGCCAGTTAGCCCAGTTCTATTTGCCAGCTCTCAGTTCCTAACCCAGGCTTCCCTGGTGGCTCAGAGGTGAAGAAACTGCCTGCCAAGCAGGAGACGGGGGTTCAGTGCCTGGGTTGGGAAGATCCCCTGGAGAAGGAAATGGAAACCTACTCTAGTATTCTTGCTGGGAAATCCTATGGACAGAGGAGACTGGTGGGCTACAGTCCATGGGGTTGCAAGAGATTCAGATACAACTTAGCAAAAAACGACAACAACGATCCCCCGTCCAAATTTCACATGCATTTGGGAAGGACGTTTTTCAAGGAAATTGACCACAAGAAGAGCAATGCTCAGGGAATCTTGAAGTCAGAATAACTCAGCCCTTTCAGCTTAAATCTCACACGTATTTTTATTCCTAGAAGATTCCAAAAAGAAAACAAGAGATTGTATTGGCTCCACCAAATCGCATGTACACATCCCGAGTGCACACTGGTTGGAGAGTGATGATAGAGACAAATAAATCAAAGAAGCCACCCTTGGCTCCCATGCTTCACGTGTAAAATATATTCAGTGTACTACAGTCATTGGGTTTATCGTCATTCCATAAAAGAAAGGTATTAGTTTTCATCTCCTATGGATGCTCTGAGAGACTTCTTACAAGGATCCAGCTTCTAAACAAGACTTAAACCCCCAAGAGAGTCCTGCAGAGGGGAGACCCCACCCTTGCCCATGAGCTGCTAGTTCTCTTGGACCAAGTGGATGCTCACTTCGCCCTTGGAATCTTTGGAGCAAGGTGTCTTCCCATTACAGGAGAGAATCAAGCTCTCAATCATAGTACAGGACACTAGAAAAAAGAGACCAACACACACAGGCATTTGCACGAGAGGAACTCACTCCTCCCTTGCAATGGACTTGATGCCCGTCTGGGGCTACCAGGAGCCATCGTGCCTGGCAGATGCAGGGGTGTTCACCACCAGGCCGTCTCCAGGTGAGTGGACGTGCAGTTAAAGACAGGCAATGCGCTTGTATTGATCGCTGCGGTTGCTGGCAGTTCCGGCAACTGTGCATCAGCAGACACCTGGAGCGGAACAAATGGCAAGCTTGGGTGTGTGGCCGTCACATCGCCCAGATTTACATCTGCTTAGAATAATTTTAGCTCAACACATTTCTCGTCACTGAAACTGAGCAGGAGCTGTCACATACAATTCGAGCTAAGGCCAGGCTGGACTCTGTTTCCTATTTTCCAGCAGCCAAAGGCACGCACTTCAGGACTCATCTGGGTGATTCTGGAAAAGATGAAGTCGTTGCAGGTTTCATCACCGGGAAGGCCTGCCATGTCTTGTAAGTCGTTTGATATTTACATAGATCAGGCTTCAAAAACAATGAACTCCCAGGAAATACGTGGTGGACACTAAATATGTAGTCCTAGAGAAGAAAATGTTTCATGTTAGGGAAGGAACAGAGGTCATGTTCGTCAAAGTGTGCTCCATAGCGGCTGACAGCTGCATTCCTTCCGTGAAGAGAGGGGTCTGTCATCAAACAATGGATGCATATTAGAGCCCCGTCTCAGAGGTTCCCAAAATGTATCAGCAGACAAACAGTTCTAAAGTCCAGCAGTCGTGAAACCTCTGTCTTACGGTTTTTCTGGAAGTTTTGCATGGAAGCTGTTTTTCTCCGGAATACCTGCTACCTGGAATGACTTCTAGGAAACAGTTGGGCAACTCAAGAGCTTCCACTGTCGCAGAGACCCAGGAAAAGCATTCTGTCAGGTTGCAAGTGCTCAGAGATAACTCCCAAGCAGGAGTCCTGCTGAAAAGATTCTAGCTGGCAAGAATTATTTCTCACTGGTCCGATTTCCAGGGGAGGAGAGAAGAGGCTGGGGAAATCACCCTCAAAAATACAAGAAGTTTTTGACATTTTGTCATGGCCGTTTGCCTTAGTCCACTTAGAAAGCTAAAGCGAAAATACCACCACCTGGGTGGCTTAAACAACAAACATTTACTTCTCACAATGTTGGAGGCTTAGGAAGCCCAAGATTACTGCACTAGTGTATTTACTGGCCAGTGAGGAACCCATGTGCTAGTTGATAAACAGCCCTCTTTCCCCTGTGTCCTTATGTGGAAGAAGGGGCAAGGGAGCTCTCGGGGGCCTGCCTGGCCCTCCCTCCCTCCCTCCCTCCCTCCCTTCCTTTTCTCTCTTTCTTTCTTTCTACTGAAGCGTAGTTGATCAACAGTATCGTGTTACTTCCAGGTGTACAGCACAGAGATCCCGCTGTATGTATTTTATACATATGTATATTATTTTTCACATTCTATTACATTATAAGTTGCTATAAGATATTGATTCTATTTCCCTGTGCTACGCAGCAGGTCCTTATTATCTCTTTTATATATAGTAGTTTGTATCTATTGATCTCAAACTCTTTAATTTATCCCCCACCCCCTGCTATCCCCTTTGGTAACTGTGAATTTGTTTCTATGTCTGTAAGTCTATTTCTATTTTGTAAATAAGTTCATTTGTATTTTTTTTTTTTAGAATCCACATACAAGTGATATCATACGGTATTCTGATATTTCTCTTTCTGACTTATTTTACTTAGTATGATAATCTCTAGGTCCATCCATATTGCTGTAAATGGCATTATTTCATTCTTGTTTATGGCTGAATTACACACACACACACACACGCACACACACATATATATATAATAGTGCTGCTATCAACATTGGGGTGCATATATCTTTTTGAATTAGATTTTTCATCTTTTCTGGATATCTGACCAGGAGTTGGATTGCTGGATCATAGGGTAGTTCTATTTTCAGTTTCTTAGGGAAACTCCAGCCTATTTTTCATAGTGGCTGCACCAATTTACCAGAGAAGGCAATGGCACCCCACTCCAGTACTCCTGCCTGGAAAATCCCACGGACGGAGGAGCCTGGAAGGACGGTATAATAATAACAGTAGCATCTGCTTGTGTGAATCTCGTGACATTAAAAGGAGGCTATAGCTGCAAACTGTTAGAAGCATTCGATAACTGCTAGCTATTAGAATTAGTTGCTATTTTTCTTTTTTATTCTCCAGTCTTCCCATGGTGATGAGTTCTGAAACCCTGTAAGTAATGACACAGTGATTTTACTCCAAGGCAAGGACGGAGGAGGCAGACAGATCGAGGGGAAGGGGGACCCCAGGGCAGAAAGTTGGAGGGGACAGCCCCATAAAAGAAAAGAAAGTGGGCCCAGGGGTGAGCCTGGTGCCGGATGGAGAGAGGAAAGCCAGAAGCAGCCTCCTCGGTGCCTCATGGCCACATTAGAAAGGAGAGGAAGGTGATTGCCGCCAAAAGAAACTTGTCAGACACGGCCGCAAGTGCCGATGAGTGGCTGCAGAGCGCTGCACATACCTTCAGGGAGAGATAGACCCAGCTGTGCGCGTCTGTCGCTTCATTTTCCTCTTGCGATTCTGGTTTAGAGTTTTTTTCTTTCAGTAGAACTTTGCTGCCATCTGGGCCTACGGGTTTCTCAGGTATAGGCGGGTCTCTCCTTTACATGTTCACACGTTACACGGGAGCTTGTCCTGCAAGCCTGGAACAGCGGGTGCTTACCACCTGCTCAGAATCCACGCAGGCGTGCATGGCTGTGGCGCTGGATGGCAAAGTCAGAGCCTGACTTGTTTGTTAGCTTCTTTGGGATGCCTTGACAAATGACCTCAAAGGTGGTGCCGTAAAACAAGTGCTGAAGTCAGTGTTTGCAGGCCATGCTCTCTCTGAAGGCTCTAGGGGCGAATCCTCCTTACCTATCCAAGCTTCTAAGGCTAGTGGCCTTCTTGGGCTTGTGGCAGCATAAACCCCAATCTCTGCCTCCCGTGTGTGTGTGTGTCTGTGTTTTCCACTGTGTTCAGACCGTGGATGTAGGCCCATCTTCATCAAGTGTGAGCTCGTCTTGAGACTCTAAATGAATGTTGACGTTGTTGTTTAGTCACTAAGTCATGTCTGACTCTTTGAGACCCCATGGACTGTCGCCCACAAGGCTCCTCTGTCCATGGGATTTTCCAGGCAAGAATACTGGAGTGGGTTGCCATTCCCTTCTCAACCCAAGGCTCCAACGCACAGCTCCTGCCTGGCAGGTGGATTCTTTACCACTGTGCTTCCTGTTCAGTTCAGTTCAGTCGCTCAGTTCAGTCTGACGTGTTGTGACCCCATGGACTGCAGCACACCAGGCTTCCCTGTCCATCCTCAACTCTGGAGCCACCTGGGAAGCCCCTACATGAATTCCATCTGCAAATACCCTATTTCCAAATAAGATTTCATTCTAAGATTCCAAGTAGACAGGAATTGGCTGGGGTGGGACCCGGGGATGAGGAGGCAGGAAGCTAGTGTACAGCCCACTGCAGTGGGGGGGGGGGGGGCCTGAGGTCAGAGCTGTGCGAGGAAGGGGGTGATGGGGCAAAAGACAAGGTTAAATCAGATCTGGTCCCTCAGCTGGGAAAAGAATTATTGATAGTAATAAACAGAGGCAACGGGGTAGTCCTTGTGCTAGGTGTCTCCACATACTATCTCACGGAATCCTCCTGAGGATGAGTGGGGTGGTGTGAGTCAGCCCTGCTTTGCAGGTGAGGAAGCCAAGGTTCAGCGATGCCGTGGAATTTGGCCACGTCCACTGAACTAATTAGCAGTGGAGGCAGCTCTTGAGTGCAGGTTTCCCAGGTGGCACAGTGTTTCAGTCTTTATGCGCCATGAGGTCGTTACAAGTACTCAGCTCCACCGCTGTCCTTTGAAAACAGCCAGATTTGATACGCGAACTAGTCGGGGAGGCTGTTCTCCAATGAAGCTTTACCTATAAATACTCATCATGAGCTGGATTTGACTCAATTTTGATCATGATAATTTAACTCTATTCCAGGTCTTTAAGACAATCCATTTGAAAAATCGAATCCACTCAATAACACTATGAAGTAGTATTGTCAGGCCCATTTTACAAATAAGGAAACTAAAACCACACCAATTACGTCATTTGTGGAAATTCCCATATGTCTTCAGTGGCAGAAATGGGATTTGAATCCAGGTCTGAGTGACTTCCAAGTTCCTGCCCCTAAGCAGGAACTCTTAAGCATAAGACCTCAGTTCTTTTCAAACTTAAATCTGCGGGGGCTTTTGCATTTTAGCAAACATACCCAGGTGACCTTGATGTAGGCGGATCTTGGGAAAGACACTCTGGACAGTAAGTTACACTTCATTCTATGGTCACCTCCAAAGTAGGGTGAGCAGCTGTCTCAGTCTACACCCAGCAAGTCCCACACCTTGGGGAACCTGGGGCAGCCAGTCACTCAGATCCACATCTTCCCAGCAGAGCCCGGCAGGTGGTAGACATGTGAAAAATCCTCACGGGAAGAATGAATGAATGAACCCAGCTCTCAGTGGAAGCCCCGGTTGATTGGCAGGGCTCCCCGGCAGCAAGAGATCAGAGGGACTCTTCAAGGCCTAACTCAGAGGGACAGCTCCTCCTGCTCCCCCGCGGAGCTAGTCACAGCCCTGGAAAAAGTGATGCCTCATCGTGTTCCCGTTTGCGCTGACGTGTTCAGACGCCACTCGTGCTTAATGCAGGAAGAAAGGCGAAGGAGACGGGAGTGAATCTCTGCTGTCAGGATTACTCTTTCTGCCTTTCCACTGCCCTTTCCCCAAACTCTCAGCCCTCCCCTCCCCTCCTGCAGAGCCCTGGCTCCAAGCGGTGGGGGTGGCAAGAAGGTCCCTGATGTTGGGAGGCTCTGCCTGTCCAGGTTCAGCCTGGGATCCATTGGTGACCCTCTTTGGCAAGTCAGTGACCCTCTTAGGACCTGAGAAACGGCCTTGTAAAGCTGGGGGTGGGGCCAAGGTCAAACCCTTTTCCTGCGTATCTCCTAAGGTCAGCCTGAGGCGCTCATGTGGGGACAGGACTATGCCAAACCAGCACAGCTCAGACAATAAAACATATAGTTACCATCAACACCCACCCATTTGTCATCTACCTTCTCAGGGGGTGCCTTAAAGTCCTGTGCAGAGCCAAGGAGGACCCCAGGCTTTTGGAATCTCACGAGTTCAGAACTTTGGGTCTGTAGGGGAGACAGGCATGTAACAAATATTCACATACAGGGGGATGTAATTACAGTCATAAGCATTGTTGGCATAGCCTCTAAAAGAGAAGAGGACTTTGTCAGACCATGTAATAGGGAAACTGGCCTAGTCTTGGGGTGGCTGGAAGATTTCCTAGAGCCCAGAGGTAGTGCTGGAGTTAGCCAGACGAGGAAAGGGAGGAACGGCATGCTAAGACAAGGGAACGGCACAGGCAAACAAGTGCACCAAGGGCAGCCAAAGTTTCTAACCTCGCGGTCTTCTCTTTCTCCTCGCACTTGCTTCGTTTCCTCCTGTGTCTTTTCTCTTTCATCTCCTTCGACTATTTTTCTTGTTTTTCTTCTCATGTGGTGAATATACGGTGACCTCTTTGCTGCTGTTATTGCATAGATACCCCCCCAGACTAGAGAACCGGCTCTCAGTCCACAGAAGCGCTGTGTGCTTTCCTTCGATTGACCCCCCAGATGTGCCCCAACAGTGGTCAGCATTGAGTGGCCCATGACAAAACACAAGACCCCAAGGGACACCTCATCCTATTGCAAAGCGCTCCAGGCCACGAGTCCTGGTCCTGACCTTGCACCAGCTCCCAAGCCCTTGGTGGGCTCCTGGGGGCCTTGAGGACTTCAGATGGGCATTGAGGCCACGGTGGAATCCATTCACCTTGCAGATTTCATAGAGTTTGGAAGGCTATTCCCTAGAGGTAGAAACAAGTGGCATCTTTGAGGAGAAATGGACCTCTTTTCACGTCGTTCACCCTGATTTGTGCTCCATTAAAACAAACCTTCAGAGTCAGCTTCTGGTACGAGCCTTAGGACTCCTCTAAATGTATCCTTTCCACGAAGACGCTGCCATTGTTAATCACCGGGGTCCGTGGATTTGATGCCCTGGTATTGGAGTATGGGTTTTGCAGCTCTTTATTTACCAACAGGGAGACAGAACAGTGGTTCCATTTGCTACTCTTAAATTTATTGTCAGTCCTTCAGTGTGGTGTAAAATTTTTAGTCATCTTCAACAGCTCTCAGAAATAAGCATTCCAAATATATTCGCCTGCCGTACAAAGATGTGCTGATATCATTCCTCGAAATTTTTGCAAGAGATAGTGGGAAATAGTAGATCTAACTGTTGGGAAATGAATCTTGGGAAGAAGACAAAAATCCGAGGCCTTTGTAAAGCTTAGAAAAAATCTCAAGAATTGCAAAGGTGCCCCCGGCATGGCCCACAGAAAAGAAACTAGGTTAATCACTGCAGATGGCAAGGGAAGGGAAAGGAGTGTTTCCCAGGGCGGTGAGGACAGTCAGGGGTCAAAGGGCATTGTCTCTGCATGGTGGCCACACCAGTGGTCGGCCAGCAGGCCCACCAAACCTCCTATCCGCATTCGCTCCCTGCAGCGTGCACCCTTCCGGCTCTTCCACCAAAATAAAGGGAAATGGCTTGACACTGGCTGCAGAATTGAGTCGTGAAAACCCAAGCAATCTGGAAGTCCCCAAACCTTTCTGCCCAGTGGGAGAAGCTTCCTGAAAACAAACAGGAAACGGAGCACAGTTTCCCAAGCGTTTCACCACCACCCCAAGCCAGAGGAATGGGCCCCAGCTTATGGGAGCGGACCGAGTCCATCTCTTCCCGGCTCAGCATGCTAAAACCCCTTATTGGCAGCGCGAAATTGGCCACGGTGGGCGTATGTCCACCAGGAAAGCTGGCAACTGCTACAAATCAGACTTCAGTTTTTCTCGGGGCATCAATTTGCCAGCACACGGGATGCCTAAGAGCCGTACCGTTATTCATTCTCTATCCTCAAATTGCACATCTATCTACTCATTCATGCAACCTGTGTTTATCGAGCCCTTATGAAGTGTCAGTATTCTGGAGTGGGAAATCCAGCCCCCATTTCATCTGTGTGAACACCACTCAAAGAAATGAGCTGACCTGCCCAGAAGCACGGAGTGCCATTCCTGCCAGGCACTGAGCGTTCAGAGTGAAAAAAGACAGACAAGGTCTCTGCCCTCAGGGAGTTTACATGCCTTCCATTTAAAAATCTGCATGTACGATAAAATTCTTCATTCATTTTCCATTTTTGTAAGTGACTTAAAAGCATGTAAAACTGCCCATTAGAGCTTTAATCAGTTGAAAGAGGCAATGTGGTCACAAGAAACTAATGTCCTCTCCTCCAAAGCAAAGATATTTTATATGCCTTTGTGGTGAAGAGATGTTTCTTATTGCAAGTTTGATTTCCATTGGTATGATTAATTATCAAAAGGTATCTTAGATAAATCCCTGGATTGGGAATTCCAGTTCCCATTATATATATATTATATATATATTACAGTTCCCATTATATACATATATATATATGAAATCTAAAGAGGTGAGCTGGCAGAGGGAAGGTTTCTCCTTCAGGAATTGGGATCAGGACAGAGCTTGATGCCAGAGACCCCGCCCCAGTGGTACATGGACGCTGTATAAGAAAGCGCTGTGCAAATGCCAGCACTGACTGCCATGAGCGTCAGATGCTAGTGTTACATTGCTACGACACTTGTGCCTGTAAGTGCATAAGTCCAGGACACCAAACGCGATTGTAGACTTTCCTTCCCAGGAGAAGGAACCTCTGTTACCTTCTAGGGGTTGTGCCCCTTCTCAGGACTCCATGTATAGACTCCTGGGGCAGTGGGATGAGCAGAGGGGAGAAGGAGCTTGGAGAGCTGGCGTTTTTGGTGAGTGCCATACTCTGCAGAGCCTGGGATGATAAGCAGCCGAAGATTTCACTGGCTCCCCCATTCCAACCATCAGGCAGGAGTCAAATCAGGGCCATCACGAGACCCTGAACCAGAGATGAGCAACAGCTGCTGGAAGCCCAGGCTTCTCGCCCCATCCACACGGTAAGCCACTCTTCCCAGCAAAACAAAATGTTCCCGCTCATTATTATTTATTTATTTTTTTTAAAGAAAGTCATGCAAGGCGTTAGAGTGGTGCTGAAGCTGGTTGTGTTCAGAAACTCCAAAAATGATAACAAATGTTTTTTATTTTATTTCATTTTCTTTTCCAAACCATATGGACTTGCCAGCTCCATGCATCACCGCTTGTTTATTCTAAACCAGCTGTCGGCACCCTGATAATGCTATAGGATCGTTCAAGTGCAGACTGCCAAACCACAGGATATGGAAATCATCTCCCAGATTGAAAGGAAAAAAAAGAAAGAGAGAAAACCCCACTTCACGGCAGATTCCAGCCATGAACTTCTGCAAGGAAGGGGGTCGGAAAAATGGGTGCGGGATCCTATAAATAGGCTTAAAACTCAGGATTGTTTTGCCCAGGAGAACATGTGGCTCGTCCGGTTAATCACAACTAGTGTTTGACCTTTCCAAAGGTACAATTTGCATTTCATTGCCAAGTGCAACTGGCTGTTTTCTTCTCATAATTACTAAACTCTGACTCAAAAGTCAGCCACAAGAACACAGTTTGGAAACTCGATTCCCTATAGCTTTTAGGCGTTTTCGTAAATGTATTTATTTGTTTGGACCATGAAAAGATAAACCACTCATGACAGGGGTAACCAGCCAAAGACACATATCTCGGTCTGCTGTCCTAGAATCACCCGAAACTTGTATTAGAGTCACTTGACCAAGTCTGGCCCCTGCATTCTATACAAAGAAGAATAAATTAAGCAGAGGACCTAACCACAAAGAAGAGCCCTCCAGTCTGGAGGACGCAGGCTCGGTGAGAACTAGCTGTCGGACTCGACTCAGCCTCCATGGAACAGAGTCCTGCCTGCTGGAACGTTCTTTGCTGCCCGTATATTCTGCCACAAACAGCTGGGAAGAGGGTTAAGGATGAACAGGAAGACAAGTCATAGGTGAAGCCTTGCTCAGCCCAAGGCATAGGCATTGTCTCAGTGAATCCCCACCAGACCACAGTGAGGTGGGTGAAGTTACTCTTATTTTACAAGACACGGGAACTGAGGCCCAGCGCGGGGAAGCAACTTGTACAAGGCTATTGTGGGTTGGTCATATCCCCTAAAGAGATGCTGAAGACCTAACCCCTGGTACCTGTGAACGTGATTTTGAAGGTGTAATAAGATGCAAATTGAGATAAGGTCATACTGGAGTACAGCGGGCCCTTCATCTAAGGGGACTGGTGTCCTTAAAAGAAAAGAAGAGACACGGAGACAGACACACATAGAGATTAATGCCACGTGAAAACACAGCCCTGCGCAGAAAGGAGACAATGTGAAGAAGCCGTGTGACAGGGGAGGCAGAGATTTTGAGGAAAGCCAAGGACTGCCCCGCTGGTAACAGTAGAAGCTAAGAGAAAAACATGGAACAGACTCTCCATAGAGTCCCTCAGAGAGAGCAGGGCCCGGCCAACACCTTGCTTTCAGGCTTCTAGCCTCCAGAACTATGAGAGGAGACATCGCTGTTGTTTTGAGCCACTTAGCTTGCAGTAAGTGGTTATGGCAGCCTCAGGGGGCTAATACAGGGGTTAAAATGGTTGGGACATACTTTACAATGGCTGGATATCCTTTAACTAAAGTGATAAAGAGAAACACGCTCCGTGCAGGAATTCCGACACATTTCAAAGAATTCCAGAGATAAATGGGAAACACATGACAGGAAATGAAGAACTGGGGAACCCCCTCCACAGCCCACATTCTACCAGGCCCCGAGGCTGCAGGGGTGGGGCAGCTGTGGTCCCTGTCCTGGAGAGTAGGGATCTGGGGATGCTGGCGTCATCATCCCGACGTGCGGGTGAGGTCCTCAGTAGTGGAGACGGAATCGTAAAGGAGATCTTGAGCGGTTGGATGCCAGACCCCAGCACAGGCAGGAGCTGGAGACATCTTAGAATGCGGACGATTAAAGCTGCGCTTGGTGGCTCTGTGGGATTAGATCTGGTGACAGGAAGGGGTGGCAGCTGAGCAACTCCACGTAAGGACTTCTGGCAGTCATTATGGCCACACTAGGGAGGTCGGGGGCCCTAAGGAGAAAGGCTCGCTGGTGCCGAAGCCACGTGTTGGCAAGAAGGGGAAGGCTTGAGACTTCCCCAGCAGCACTGGAATGGCAGGGTGATCAATTTCCTGGGGCTCTGGTAGCTGCGGGTTTTTACAGACAGACAGGCATGATGCCCGAGCTGGTTCTGAGTGACTGATCTAACAGGAGAGGAGCTTGAGAGCCGACGGCTGTGCCCAGACACATCCTTGGGCCTTGCTTCTCTCAGATGAGTTTATTTCTCTGGAACCAGTCAAGCCAGTTCAGGGGCTGGAGAACTACTGTCATTTAGCCAAACCCTTGGGCTTCGGAGCTGTGATATATCGCTTTGCCCTTCTCTCAAGGGACATGACATCATCTCTGCACAGACACTCAGGTAATGTTCCCCATCATCTCATTTGGCAAGAAAAATCCTAGCAAGGAGAAACCCCCACCCCAGTCTCAGGGCCTCTGGGTAGTGGGGTTTAGGAGTGAAGAACCGTTTTGCCCACATGAAAAATGCTTGGGGTGCTTCAAAGTCTTAACCTTCACTGAGCAAAAGTGGCAAATAGTTCATTCCTCACTGCATGTTGCAATTCTGATTTCTTCCTGGGTTTAAAGCTTTACACCAGTTACTGTGATTGCTTAAATCTCCATGTTTATTAAGTGTCTATTTTTTGTCATTTTATTGAGTGTCTATTTATGCCAGGCACTAGGTTCAACTTTTACAAAATTTTGAACGTCTGTACCTTATCTCATTTAATCCCAATGGCATCGAGTCTTGTTATCCTCATTTTATAGATGCGGAGACTGAGGCTCAGAGAAGTTCAGGAGCTTGTACAAGTGGACCAGCCGGCGACAGAGTATAGGCCTCCGATGCTGGTGCCTTGATTCCAACCCTGTATTTTGACCCACTATGTTACCTTTTCAAAAGATTCAAAGGTGAGGAATGTCCTTTACTTTCTGGACCATTAAAGAACAGGCTCACGTTCTGCCCATTTATTGGCTTAGAGAGGAAGCAACTCCTCTCAAAACAGCATGCTCCCCTGAACCTTGTTAACTTACAGATTCTTCCGGGAATTTTCCTATTGCCAAACGCACAACACACACACACACACAACTGAGCCCCTAGCTACATCCTCCCCCTTGGAAAGGGTCCCAGAAACAGCATGAAATCAAGCTTGCCAATCTTTTAACCCCTTGATCTAAGAAAAAAATCCTCATGAAATGTTTCAGGTGGTGATGTTACAGATCTCTCTTGTGCTATGTAGTAATGGCTTTGCTGAAAAGTTGTGTGCAATTAATTATTATTGGTGAATCTGATATGACTTAAAATTCACTGTTAGAACTTCTCTTGAAAGTAGTTCCATGGTATCTTGGTTTACGAACGAATAGTCTTCTTGTCCATTTACAAATTGTGAATTTTTTTCTTGAAAACATAATTATAGAAAAGTTGTGAGTCCCATCTGCTAAAGGGTTGATGACTTCCTTCACCTCCTCAGAAGCATCTCTGAGTTAAGGTTTATCAATCCCAAAACATTAGGAGACAGAAATCTAAATTTCTATTAAATGTTTAACATAAACTCTTTAAAAGAAGTCATCTTCCATTAGATATATGAGTCCCATGTAGTTCCTTCTAGAGCTAACATCAAAAAAAGATGTCCTTTTCACCATAGGGGATTGGAATGCAAACATAGGAAGTCAGGAGATACCTGGAGTAACAGGCAAGTTTGGCCTTGGAGTAGAAAATAAAGCAGGGCAAAGGCTAACAGAGTTTTATCAAGAGAACACACTGGTCATAGTAAACACCCTTTCCCAACAAATCAAGAGATGACTCTACACATGTACGTCACCAGATGGTCAATACTGAAATCAGATTGATTATATTCTTTGCAACTGAAAATGGAGAAGCTCTATACAGTCAGCAAAAACAAGACCTGGAGCTGACTGTGGCTCAGATCATGAGTCCTTTACTGCAAAATTCAGGCTTAAATTGAAGAAAGTAGGGAAAACCACTATGTCATTCAGGTATGACCTAAATCAAATCCCTTATGATTATACAGTGGAGGTGATGAATAGATTCAAGGGATTAGGTCTGGTGGACAGAGTGCCTGGAGAACTATGGACAAGGGTTCGTAATGTTGTACAGGAGGCGGTGACCAAAACCATCCTAAAGAAAAAGAAATGCGAGAAGGCAAAATGGTGGTCTGAGAAGGCTTTACAAATAGCTGATGAAAGAAGTGAAGCAAAAGGCAAGGGAGAAAGGGAAAGATATACCCAAATGAATGCCGAGTTCCAGAGAATAGCAAGGAGAGATAAGAAAGCCGTCTTAAATGAATAATGCAGAGAAATAGGGGAAAACATTAGAATGGGAAAGACTAAAGATCTCTTTAAGAAATGGAGGATATCAAGGGACTATTTCATGCAAGGATGGGCACAATAAAGGACAGAAATTGTAAGGACTTAACAGAAGCAGAAGAGATTAAGAAGAGGTGACAAGAATATAGAGAAGAACTATACAGAAAATGTCTTAATGACCCAGATAACCAAGATGGTATGGTCACTCACCTAGAGCCAAATATCCTGGAGTGTGAAGTCAAGCAGGCCTTAGGAAACATTGCTGTGAACAAAACTGGTGGAGGTGATGGAATTCAAGCTGAGCTATTTCAAATCCCAAAAGATGATGCTGTGGAAGTGCTGTAGTCAGTATGTCAGCAAATTTGGAAAACTGAGCAGTGGCCACAGGACTGGGAAAGTCAGTTTTCATTCCAGTCCCAAAGAAAGGCAATGCCAAAGAATGTTCAAACTACCAACTGTGCTCATTTCACATGCTAGTAAGATAATGCTCAAAATCCTTCAAGCTAGGCTTCGGCAGTACATGAACTTAGAACTTCCAGATGTACAAGCTGCATTTAGAAAAGGCAGAGGAACTAGTGATCTAATTGCCAACATTCTTTGGGTCATAGATCATTGGACTATAGAGAATTCCAGAAAAGCATCTACTTCTTCACTGACTATGCTAGAAGCCTTTGACTGGGTGGGTCACAATAAACTGTGGAAAATTCTTCAAGAGATGGGAATACCAGAACACCTTAGCTGTCTCCTGAGAAAACTGTAAGCAGGTAGGGAACCAACAGTTAGAAACAGACATGGGACAATGGACTGGCCCAAAATTGGGAAAGGAGTACAAGGTTATATATTGTGACCCTGATTATTTAACTTATATGCAGAGTACATCATGTGAAATTCTGGGCTGGATGAATCACAAGCTGGAATCAAGATTGCAGGGAGAAATATCAACAACTTCAGATACGCAAGTGATGCCACCCTTATGGCAGAAAGTGAAGAGAAACTAAAGAGCCTTTTGATAAGAATGAAAGAGGAGAGTGAAAAAGCTGGCTTAAAACACAACATTCATAAAACAAAGATCATGGCATCCGGTCCCATCACTTCATGACAAGTTGATGGGGAAGAAGTGGAAAGAGTGGCAGGTTTTATTTTCTTGGGTTCCAAAATCATTGCAGACAATGAGTGCAACCATGAAATTAAAAGATGTTTGCCCTTTGGAAGAAAAATTACGGCAAACCTAGACAGTGTATTAAAAGCAGAAACATCACTTTGCTTACAAAAGTTCATGTAGTCAAAGCTATGGGTTTTCCAATAGTCATGTACAGTTTTGAGAGCAGGACCATAAAGAAGGCTGAGTGCCAAAGAATTAATGCTTTCAAACTGTGATGCTGGAGAAGACTCTTGAGAGAGTCCCTTGGACTGCAAGGAGATCAAACCAGTCAATCCTAAAGGAAATCAGTCCTGAATATTCACTGGAAGGACTGATGCTGAAGCTGAAGCTCCAATATTTTTGGCCACCTGATGCAAACAGCCAACTCATTGGAAAAGACCCTGATGCTGGGAAAGACTGACAGTTGGAGGAGAAGCAGGTGACAGAGGATGAGATGGTTCAATGGCATCACTGACTAAATGGATATGAATTTGAGCAAACTTCCTGAGATAGCAAAGGACAGGGAAGCCTGGTGCTGCAGTCCATGGGGTTGCAAAGAGTCAGACATGATGGAGGAACTGAACAACAGGGTCTCCAGCCCAACTATCAATATAGTGGTGACAAACACTTCCCGCTGGTGCCACGTGGTGCTATCTTTTTGGCTCCAATCCCATTGATAACCTCCCCATTAACATGGAACCCCTGGCTGAGAATACTGCCCTTCACAGGCTGAGGGAGCAGCCAGTGGTACTTAGGATGACATGGTTATTTACAAGCACAAGCCTTGAAGTCGGAGGGGCCAGGAGTTACATCCTGAACCTGACCCTACTGGATGACCTTGACTTTGACAAGTCATTAAACTCTTAAGTATCAGCTGCCTCACCTAAACAGTGGAGAAATGAGAACCTACCTCTCAGGAGCAGCTGAAGTTTAAATGGAGCAATATGTTTAAAATGCTGTGGTTAGCACCTAGCATATAACAAGTGTTCATTATTATTTCCCCCAGTTATTTCTTCTTGGCTTAAACTTATCAAGTATAATCCAGCAAAACCCTTGCTAAGGGTTATTCCTCTCATCCAGCTTCACAAAGATTCTGAAGAACAAGGTGACTTCAGATGACACTCCCAGTCGAAGAGGCCCTAAGTGAAGATGCTGAGACCTCTCGAATAAGCAGAGGGGACAGGGAAAGTTACAGTACCTGGAGATGAGATCTAGAAAAATAAGAAAATCAGGCCCTGCTTAAATTTCCTTTACCCGGCATTAATCACCATGAACGCAGCAAGAGAGCTATTTTTGTACCAACATTAGAGGTCAAAGCCAGTGGAGATTTGGAATTTTTTTTTTTCTCCTTCTCAAATTACTCAGGACTCAACGTAGAGAAGATGACCTGTTGGTTTGCTGACTGGAGATTTTAGGCAAAGTCATGAGGCCCTGACTTTTCTCTCCCCAGGACAGAGAAAGGCGATGCTTTGTCAACCACCTGGCTGATGTCATTGCTGTTGACAGCTGATCCTAATAAAGTAGTCGGCAGTGTAGGCCAAGGGCTCCTATACGATCTTCTCTGGCTCCTGAATTTCCCATACAGGCTGTCTCCATTGATCAGATATAATCGAATAATGGCTGAAATTCTGCTTCTCCACGGGCCCTATAGGCCATTTCTTTATGACATGACCAAATTGGCCATAGCGCATTCAATTTGTTTTAATGGCCAACACAGAGGCAATTAAGCGGATTGACTGTGCAGCGATCCAAATTGTCCATTAAGAAGGTGGCCAGAATAACTGGACCAAAGTCCTGTATCCCCTCACCATCCACTTATTTGGGGATGTCTAGACTTGGCTGAGCCTTTAATGTTTTTAATTCTTAAAACTTCTGTTAACTAGTTCTGTTTGATGTTGATGCTATGGTTCTTTAGAAGGAAGCAAAGCAGGTTTGGAAAAGAAAGAGGGATTTTTTTTTTTTTTTTTTGGATGATCTCGACTCTTCTGGTCTGAGTGAGGTAATAGGAAGTAAGCACCTCATTCAAGTTCTGAAGATTTACAAGGGTAAGAGAAATGAAGTGCATTGGTGCCGATTGCTACGAATACGCGTTTTATGAGGAGGAATTTATCTTCCCACATCAGCAGCCTCTAAGGTTATGATCTGTCTCTATAATACGTACCTGCCTTTGAACAACTGACGATTGACTTCATCTGGTCCTATTTTGCTAATTCAATCTGCAAAGGAAAACTACTCTTGCCAGAATTTTAAAGATGAAAAATGCACCCATTATATTATCAAATACAATTGATCTTGGAGTATGTGTGTGTTTAGATAAATGCATCTGATTCCTGTGTAAAAATTTAAGCAACACCGCATACAGGAAGCCTCATTTTGTGAGAGAGAGTGTGCCTGCTAAGGTGCTCTCGCTGAGAAGTTTGCAGTAGAGGGGCTAGCTTGCCAACAGAAAGAGGCAAAGATCATCAGAAGCAATCTGATCTCTCCCAGCTTTCATATTGAGGGTGTTTTCTGCCCCTGGTTTCTGTTTCAACCGGCACTTTTCCTTTAAATATTTGTCGTCAGTATCATTGGGCAAAATCAAAAGCGAGAGCAAATTTAAAAATCCATCCCAACTTCTTTCCACCATTTGTTCAAATTAGTAGTATGTTAAATGGATATTGTGTTTTTTGGCTCTAAAAACACATTTTCACGAGGGTTTCATTTTAAATAGATGAGAGATCCTTCTAAGATAGATATGGCTAACTCCATTTGACTGATAAAGAAGCACAGAAAAATGAGCAACTTTCTGTAACTGTGGCTCTTGGTGGCAAACAGAAGAACCAGGGCTGCTGGTTTGGAGCCTGGAGTTTGCCCTCAAGATAGGCCTGGGTCTCCTGGCTGGGAGGCAGTATCCGACAGATAGTAAGGAGTGACCTGTAGTCAGGATGACACGTGGACATCTCTGGACAGGTCATCTCTGCCACCCCACCCCCAACGTCTGAAGTCCCCTGAGCCCAGGAAATGTTCTTAGAGGCAACAAGTGTCAAGGTTAAAAGTGAAGAATCTGGATTTGAATGCAGTCCTGCTGAGGACTAGTCATGTCCTGGAGTCCTTGTTTTCCTTGCCTACAGATTAAATGTACCAACAGTACCCACTTCAGTTGCTCTGTTTTCTCTCCCGACTGGCTTTCTCTCCTGTTGACCAGTCCATACTGATCAGACCACCATACCATGAATATCTGGCACTCAGTAAATATTTGCTCAATGAATGAATGAGAATAACAAATATCAAGTTCCTGGTATATAGTTATAAACACTCAATACATGTTCACTATTCATAATAATAGTTTTAGGAATGGATCAGAAGGGATTCCCTGGTGCCTCGGATGGTAAAGAATCTTCCCGCAGTGCAGAAGACCTGGGTTCAATCCCTGGGTTGGGAAGATGCCCTGGAAAAGGGAACAGCTACCCACTCCAGTATTCTCACCTGGAGAATTCCATGGACAGAGGAGCCAGGTGGACTATGGGCTATGGATCAGAAAGATCAAGACCCGCTTTTGTGTCTCTAAATGGGCTAGATAATATCGCTCTCCTCAGGTTATGGGATACTTTAGCAAATTCTGTGCAGTATGCCTGGCATGGTATCTACTCTCAGTGTTTCTGTGACCATTAGTATTATTGTTAATATTATTATTATTTCGAAGTTCTGGAATTCCTCCGAGACTTTGCATGCCAGCGGAATAGAAAAGGTTATTAGCATCCCCGCCTGCTCACCATGCGGCAGGAGTCTGACCCACAGCACAGTAACTAGCCCGTGCAGGAAACAGTCTGATTCCTGATGCGCAGATGATGGAGACTGAGGCTCGGACCTGTACAAGGTCATGGTTCTGGGACTTGGATGCCATTCTTCTCTTTCCTCAAGTCTCAGAATTTTTTCAGACCACGTGTCACCCTACTAATGGCTATTGCCTGTCACCACGCTGAAGCACATTGTTCTTCAGGCATGAATGAGAGCCGGAACTCTGGGGCAATCACCGTTAAGACAGTTCCATCAGTTTAACTCCCCCATCAGTTTGAGGAAAGAGCAAGGACTCTTCCTTTTTTCATGGAAAGGCATTTTATATTAAATGTGGTAGTGTGTATACATCGATCCCCAATTCCCGATCTATCCCTCCCCCAGTACCGTTCCACACCTGGTAACTAACCCTCAGTTCACTCCCTAAGTCTGTGAGTCTGTTTGTAAATAAGTTCATTTGTATCATTTTTTTAGACTCTGCATATAAGTGATATCACGTGTTTATCTTCCTCCGTCCGACTTTCTTTATTGGGTATGATAATCTCCAGATCTATCCATGTTACTGCAAGTGGAATCATGTCCTTTGTTTTAATGGCTGAGTAATATTCCATTGGGTATATGTATCTACCACACCTCCTTTATCCACTCATCTGGCTGTAGACATTTAGGTGGCTTCCATGTTTTGGCTGTTGTGAACAAAGCTGCTATGAACACTGGGGTACCATGTTTTCCTCTGGATATATGCCCAAGAGTGGGATTGCTGGATTGTACGGCAGCTCTATTTTCAGATTTTTAAAGGAAACCCCATACTGTTCTCCGTAGTGGCTGCACCAATTTACATTTCCAACAATGTTGCAGGAGGGCTCCCTCTACTCCACACCCTCCTCGGCGTTTATTGTTTGCGAACTTTTTGATGATGACCATTCTGACTGGTGTGAGGTGATATCTCATGGTAATTTTGATTTGCAGTTCTCTAATGACGAGTGATGTTCAAGCTGGTTTTAGAAAAGGCAGAGGAGCCAGAGAGCAAATGGCCAACATCCGCTGGATCATCAAAAAAGCAAGAGAGTTCCAGAAAAACATCTATTTCTGCTTTCTTGACTATGCCAAAGCCTTTGACTCTGTGGATCACAATAAACTGTGGAAAATTCTGAAAGAGATGGGAATACAGACCACCTGACCTGCCTCTTGAGAAATCTGTATGCAGGTCAGGAAGCAACAGTTAGAACTGGACATGGAACAACAGACTGGTTCCAAATAGGAAAAAGGAGTACGTCAAGGCTGTATATTGTCACCCTGCTTATTTAACTTATATGCAGGGTACATCATGAGAAACGCTGGACTGGAAGAAGCACAGGCTGGAATCAAGATTGCTGGGAGAAATATCAATAACCTCAGATATGCAGATGACACCATCCTTATGGCAGAAAGTGAAGAGGAACTAAAAGCCTCTTGATGAAATTGAAAGAGGAGAGTGAAAAAGTTGGCTTAAAGCTCAACATTCAGAAAACAAAGATCATGGGATCCGATCCCATCACTTCATGGGAAATAGATGGGGAAACAGTGGAAACAGTGTCAGACTTTATTTTTGGGGGCTCCAAAATCACTGCAGATGGTGACTGCAGCCATGAAATTAAAAGATGCTTACTCCTTGGAAGAAAAGTTATGACCAATCTAGATAGCATATTCAAAAGCAGAGACATTACTTTGCCAACTAAGGTCCATCTAGTCAAGGCTATGGTTTTCCCTGTGGTCATATATGGATGTGAGAGTTGGACTGTGAAGAAGGCTGAGCACTGAAGAATTGATGCTTTTGAACTGTGGTGTTGGAGAAGACTCTTGAGAGTGCCTTGGACCGAAGAATTGATGCTTTTGAACTGTGGTGTTGGAGAAGACTCTTGAGAGTGCCTTGGACTGCAAGGAGATCCAACCAGTCCATTCTGAAGGAGATCAGCCCTGGGATTTCTTTTGGAAGGAATGATGCTAAAGCTGAAACTCCAGTACTTTGGCCACCTCATGCGAAGAGTTGACTCATTGGAGAAGACTTTGATGCTGGGAGGGATTGGAGGCAGGAGGAGAAGGGGATGACAGAGGATGAGATGGCTGGATGGCATCACTGACTCGATGGATATGAGTCTGAGTAAACTCGGGGAGTTGGTGATGGACAGGGAGGCCTGGCGTGCTGTGATTCATGGGGTCACAAAGAGTCGGACACGACTGAGTGACTGAACTGAACTGAACTGAATCATGAATGATATTGAGCATCTTTTCATTTACTTCTTGGCCGTCTGTATGTCTTGTTTGGAGAAGTGTTTCTTTAGGTCTTCTGCCCATTTTTTAATTGGGTTTTTGCTGTTTTGATGGTGAGCTATATGAGCTGTTTGTATTAATAAATTTTGGAAGGACTCTTAGCTAAATACTTGGTGTATGGCAGGAGCTCAGTAAGTATCTATCGAATGGGTAGATGAGCACCTCCTCAGACAAAAAGAGGGTCAGAGGGACAGTGCCCTCAAGTCCTGGTCAAAGCCCCAGAGGCTCCGTGAGAAACTGGAGCCCAGCAGCTATTGTCCTGAGATCACTGTCGTAAACATTTTCAGGACACAGCTCCTATTTTCCCTCAATTTAGAGAGAAAATGTAGTTTTGTGGCCCTGAGTTAGTGCCTTCCCTCCTGCCCTTCCACCCAGCTTCTTCATGGTCCACTCAGCAGAGGCCCAGTGGTTCCCATTTGCAGAGTCTACAGCAAATTTCTTAATACCTGTGAACCATGAACCACCTTATCAACCCTTCTCTTCTCTTATGGTGGCACAATTAACGAGATTATAAAGTTCTTTAAAACGAAAGAAAACTCTAAAAATATATTGATTTTCAACCAAGCCATAATATTAAACGTATCATTCCAAACTGGAGAGGGGACTCATTTAGAAGGGACCCGTAAATCTACAACCATCTCTGTGCAATGACATTTTTAAAAAAAAAGGTGTCACAAAAAATTATATATATGGAAGCTTGTCTATCATTAAATTACTCAGTTTGGATTTCCACTAATAAAATAGAAGGACTTGTTACCATATTAGGCAAGTCACTCCCATTATTAATTTGTTAGATAAATGGCTTCTATAATCTTGGAACTTTAAGTGAAATGGAATTCACTAATCCTAATTGCTTTGCCTTCTACCGGAATTTTTTCCCATTAGTTCAGCATGTTTTTTTTTTTTTTTCCCCTCTTTTCCACTTGAAGAGAGGAGCCTTCTTCAACTTAAAGCCTTAGGGTATACTTCATGGGTTTATTAATTATCAGGTATTCATTCAGAGGGGTTAATTAAGCAATAACTTTCTGTTGACTGTGGTATACAAAGAATAAAAGGCTTGACTTTACCATGCTGATTAAGCTGCTAGTGACCCTGCCTTCATTTTCCTCCCTGTGGTTGGGGGAAATAAAAATCTTTGACCAGTTCTGGTCTTGAGTTCCAAGGCCACTCAGGAGGCCAGTTAAAAACAGTTCATATTTACAACTCAAGCCACCTTGAGATCATCCAAAAAAAAAAAAAAAGAGTAGCAATTCCCACTTTTGGGGGAAAACTTTGTGCTTCTCTGATAACCACTCTTGTGTCTTCTCAGCCCAAACTTTATTTGCATTTTTCCTTTTTTTTTCAGCCAGTTGCTCAAGATGCCTTTCTTTTCCTATGGCTTCAAAGTCTGCAGCATGCTTTTGAGCAGTGGAAGATAAAGAATGAGTTTCTGCCCCTTCTCTAGGGAGTTTAGTGGAATCAAAATAAATCACCATGGTAAGTCCAGACCAGGCAGGAGTGGTGGGAGTTTGGAATTTTTTTTCTTGATCATTTTCATCTCAGAGTACATCTACTCAGGTCCATGCTCAATAGTCGTGGGTCCCCAAAGGAAAGCTGGGATAGAAGCAGGACATACGTGCAGGGACGATGGTTTTGGGTTTTTTTTTTTTTTTCCTGTGTTTTTCGGACATGCCTCTCCACTCCAGAACTGGGTTGGAGAAACTAAGGCAAGAGGCCACACTCTCTGATGCACTGAAGTGCTGGAAAGCTATTTATCAGATGGCTATTCTTGCCAGGTTCCAAGTTTTGAGTTAGCACCTGCCTTCAGGAAACTTACAGTCTTCTGGAGGAGTCAGGGAGGACACCCCACTACTCTGTAGCACTGCAGTTTTGATCTCTAGAGCTTATAGTTTTGATCTATAAGAGGATAAGCAATGAAGGGCAGGGGAGAGATCTATTAATAAATCCCCACAAGACCGAGAGGACGGGTCTAGAAGCATGGGGCTCACATAAGAGATCACCAGCACACAGACCTGGGGTCCCTTCCCTGAGCACGCAGCCCTCTCTTTAGAGGCCTCATCCCCAGCCTTTGGGGAAAAGCAAGCCTCAATTCAGCATTTAGCAGAACAAAGGAGAAACAATTGTGACCCAGAGACTACAAATGTTTTTCTTAAGCAACCACAAGGGACAGCCTCTTTGGTGAGTGCATTTACCAGATGGCCGGGGCTAGTCAGCTGCTTCCAATCAAATCTTGCACCACTGAGTCGGTGTATCCCACACACTCAGCAAGATTCTGCTGAGTGGAGGAGTATGGAAAAAAAAAACCCACTTATTTTGTTCTATACCTAGAAAGTGTGCTCTTGGGGTTTTCGGGGACAGAATCCAAAACCAACAAGACCTTATCAGAGGAGAGCAATGGAAAACGACCAGGCGCCCTGTCCTGGGGCATAAGTTTGTTTTCCGTTTATGGTATTGGGGTAAAGGCAAGCGGACAAGCTGGTTCTTCCAGTCAGGGCAGGAGTGGGGGGATGGAGAACACTTGGGGGAGACGGAGAAGAAAGATTGTGAAAGAGAGAAAGGAGGACATTTGCAAGATCACAGGTGCTAAAGTTCAATGAATATTTTGCAGATTATAATTTATCTTGCTTTATCTTTAGTCTAAAAAAAAAGACTAAATTCATTCCATCACATAAATGTCATGTAAGTGAATGTCGATATATATATGTACTCGATTACTGATATCAATAAATATCGATTATTGATATTGATAAATCAGTGTTCCCCACAGGAACTTTGGAAAACATGCTGTAGTGGAAATTTTAAAATATATCATCCATACCCAACCTGTCTCAACATAAAATGGTTTCTTTTTAAAGAACCTGCTGGAATGACCATTTTTCTGGGAAGAGGAGGGGGCAGCTAAGAAACGAGATAATTTCTAGTGCTTGTTGAATGTAAGGAGGATTTTTGGTCCTCACACCTTCCCGTACACACACACACAGAAATGCAGCTAGCTCCCCAGTTGTAAATGTTCCCTCTAACAAACAAAAATAGTCCATCCTCTCTCCCTCTGAATCTGAATGACTTTTTTCAACTTCTTTGTAGAAACAGGAAGTCCCTTTGGGAACTGGAACAATGCTTACTGAACTGGACACCCCCAAACAGCACCGCCCCCCTCCACACCCCATGAACAGGACGATGCAAAAACGCCCAAGTCTGCTGGAGAGGTCGGTGTCTTTCAGGTCTGAGCACCCAGTCTGTCCTGGAGCTACCAGGCTTGTTCACACCTGCTTAACCGTTCCAAGGCACAGAGCAGGCAGATGGGCTCCTGTAAGACACTTATGAAAAAGGCAAGGTGACTCTGCTGTGCAAAGAAGAGTCCTTTATGTGTCCCAGCCTGAACCATTCCAGACAGCAGAGGTGTCAGGGGACGGACTGAAGTTTTGGTGTGCTTTGTCCTCAATAAAATGCTTAGATTATGTCTTCTCCTCCTCTTCGCCTGACCCCACTCCCACCACACCAAATCACACAAACAGAAAAGTGAGGCCCAATAATCCTCTTATAAACACAAGTAAAAGGAATCCTTACATTAGCTACTTCGTGTTAGCCAGGGCTCTCCCAAGGCCCGAGATTAAAACTCTGTAAGATTCCATTTCTGCGTCTCTAAAGTTGGGCAGAATACCAGCTCACAGGGCAGTGGGAGGTGTAAAGAGATGGAGAGATGCAAGTTTGCAAGACCCCCGGCGTGTGGGTCCCCCGTTCCCAGTGGGAGCTTCCCTCCACTGCCTTCTTTCTAGTCTGCACCACCCTGATCCAGCAACACTCTTCTGATAAAACACAGTTTGGCAGGCTGTGAAATTGTTAATGTCTGGATTTGGATGATGGTGAGGGAGAAAATTAAATTGCATGCCTCTGAAGTAAAACCAAGAGCTCAGGAATTATCTGGCAAAGGGAAGCTTGATCTGGAAAACTGCTCCCCAGTTTTTATGACTTCCCAGTATGAACACAACCACCAGAAAGGGGTCAGCATTCAGGAGATGCTGTGGTTGAATGTGACTTGGTGATGGGAGGCGTGGAGGATGAACCCTGAACCTTCCGAGGAAAGAAGGGGGCTGGGGCCAGGGGAGGCAGGAAAGCACCTCTCTTTCCTGGAACTGCAGCGGAACGCAGCCCTCCAAACCCGGGCAGCTTCTCTCTGCCCAGAGGTGACTCTGGAATCTGCGTCTTCCTGCAGCCACTGGTTAACAGTTAGAAATCTGTCCATAAAATGTGGTCAGAAAGCTGTAATTTTCCCTCTGGAAGATTGCCCCATTGTGTAGAGATTTTGCTTGTTTGTTTGTTTGTTTAAATTCTTGTAAGAGGCTAAAAATAGCATGGGACTCATTGTCAACAAGGGTAGCTAAGTGTTTCTAAATCAGGATGTGAACGGATTTTGCTACCATTATACGTAGGCTGTCTCTGAGAAAGAAGCAGTATGATGAAAAGGACTGGGATGCAAATATGCAATCCTGTTTATTTTATTTTAATTCAGTCAAGACCTTCCTCCATCATTTAAGCTGCCAAAAGCCATTTTAAATACTACAGGGTCCCAGTGTGTCTGTGTTTTTATTCACCCAGGGGTCTCTGAGTCGACAATAGATGCCTAGCAAGTGTGGCATGGGAAGATGAAGGAATGATGGCCTCAAGGACGACAGAATTAACTCTAAGTGGTCCCAAGGCTCTGGCGATTTCTTTCTCTCTTCAACGGTTATTTCTTCCACCACTCAACGTTCCACCTTCTAGAAAAATGCTCAGATTATGCCAGGTGAGACTGGACTGCGTGACCTCTGGGCTAGCACTGGCTCCTCTTCCCACCTCCTCTTCTTAAGCTTGCTCCCTCATCCCTCACTTGTAGGAGTGTTTTCCAAGTCCTTTGACTGTAAGAGTCACCTGGGATGCTTACTCAACGCACCGCTTCCCAAGTCCTTTCTGCGGATCTCCACCTCACTTGCACATTAGATTCAACAGGGGAGCTTTTCAAACTGCTGATGACCAAGCTGTCTCCCAGACCAATTCCCCATCAGAAGCTCGGGGTATAGGATCCAGGCATCAGCGGCTGTAAAGCTCCCCCAGTGATTCCTGCGTGCTGCCAAGTGTGAGTGCCGCCGTCAAGTCGGGGATTCAGCAGGTCTGCGCTGGGACCTTAGAGATTGTGTGCAAGTGTTCCCGATGATTCTCAGCATCACGGACAGATTTTTTCGGAACTGTCTCTACAGTTTGAGAACCAGATCAAGCAGTGTTTCTGAAACTGTGTCAGCCTCTCCTAAGACCAGTCAGTTGAAAGCCACCTGTGTACAGTTGAATGGCCCAGCGGTAAACACCTAACTAAACTGTACCAATCACATTCTCTCACCTGAGATAGTGGAAAGGGGAGTCCCTGGGCTGCGGGTGGTGCCCTTTGTAAGAAAATATGAAGTACATTTTTGATGGGATTATCCTGTCTACATGTGAAGCTGGGGGAAGGAGGGAACAGACACACTGAGAGAAAGAAGCCATGAAAAAGGCAGAGAGGACGACCCTGGTGAAAACTTTCTTTCTGCTCCTGATTTTTGATTCCCACGAGGCCCAGATTCTTGTTCTACCCGGAGGTTCATTCATTGTTCCTTGATTCTGTACACGGTCTACGTCTTTCTATATTGCTGTTTAGTCGCTAAGCCATGTCCAGCTCTTTGCGACCCCATGGACTGCAGCCCGCTAGGCTTCTCTGTCCATGGGATTTCCCAGGACTGGAATGGGTTGCCATTTCCTTCTCCAGGGGATCTTCCAACCCAGATCTCCTGCATAGACAGGTGGATGTTTTACCGCTGAGCCACTAGGGAAGCCCATGTTTCTATATACTTCTTTATTGTTTTCTGGATTAAGTAGGTTTTTCTTTCATAGCAATTCAGATATAATTGGGATGGGACACATTCACCATTCTTCCCGGAGCCAAGTGAACAGTGGTGTCTGTCCTGGAATCCACGTTTCCGAATCGCAAACTTTTCTTTTCTTTTAAAGTCAGGTTTGTGGCATTATAATTTATCAACGACAAAATTAACCTTCTGTGTTCCATTATGTGAATTTTGACAAATATGACAGTCATGTAGCCACCTTTATATTCACAATATAGACTATTTCCATCACTCCCAAAATGTTCCCCATGCCCTCTTTGTAACCTTGGCATCTGACATTCACTGATGTGCTGTCTGTTCTTATAGTTTCATAGCTCTTTTTCTTTCCATCATGTCACATGATTGGAACCATGCAGTTGGTTTGTTTTGAGACTGGCTTCTTTCACTTACCAGTGCATTTTTTACTAACCCACAGTATTGCAGGTATTAGATGTGGTTTTTTATTGTCCAGTTGTATTTCATCGTATGGGTATACCATAATTTGTTTATCCATCCACCAGTTAAATGACATTTGAATGGTTTGGTTTCTTCTGGGTTTTGGTGATTATGAGTAAATCCACTATAAACGTTTGTATTGAGGTTTTTGTGTGAAAGTATACTTTCATTCCTCTTGGGTAAACAGCCAGGGATGGAATTACTGGCTAATATATAAGTGTATGTTTATATTTATAGAAAGTGTCAAACTACTTTCCAATATGACTGTACCATTTTGTGTTTGCATGAGCACTACATGAGAATTCCAGTTGTTCTTAACTCCTGTCAGCTCTTGGTGTTGCCACTTTGATTTTTTAAGTTATTTCAGCCATTTTAATAGGTAGTTATGTCTCATTGTGGTTTTAATTTGGATTTCCCTAATGACTAATAATGCTAAGCATCTTTTCAAGCATTTATTTATCATCTCTATCTTCCTTCGTGAAGTGTCTCTTAAAATATCTTGCCCATTTTTTTTATTGGGTTGTTTTCTTATTATGGAGTTTTATAGGCTCTTGATAGAAATCCTTCATCAGGCATTTATTTTGCAAATATTTTCTCACAGCTTTTGGCTGGTTTATGCATTTTCACTGTGGCCTCTAAAGCACAGAAATCATTCCTTTTGCTGAGGTCCAATTTACAGATTTTTTTAAAGTGGATTGTATTTGTTGTGTTGTATCAAAGAGATTTTTGCCCAACCTAAGATTTACTCTGATGCCACTGTTTCTCTTACCTTTTCTTCCAATATTTTACATTTTTAGCTAATTTAGTTTATAATGGTTCAGGATGTAGACCAGGGTTCATTTATTTTGCATATAGCTGTCCAATTAGCATGTGTTGAAAAGATTATCCTCCCTATTGGCTTATTATTTGTACCTTTTTCTTGAGCTGTTTTTCGGAGCTGCTCTAGGGTTTACTGCATGTGTCTTTAAATTATTGCAGTTCACCTGCAAATAACACTTTAACCCTACATGTACAATGAACGTATCTTACAACAGTCAACTTGCAGTTCTTTTCTGAGGTGGGCCTGCACACCTGGGCCTCACAGGTGGGTTCTCTGGCTTTCTCCGTGCCTTTTCTCCAGGGCAGCCAGCCTCTGCCCCATGCCTGGGATGAGTCACGTGGGACAGCAGTTTGCTGCCCTCCCCCAGAAGTAGCTCTTGATTGTAATGAACACTTTCATCACCCTCCGCAGGTACAGAGGGACTGTATCTTTTATTATTCCCCAGGCCTTAATGTGGAGAAGGCAATGGCACCCAACTCCAGTACACTTGCCTGGAAAATCCCATGGACAAGAGTAGGAGAGAGTAGGACAAGAGAGGAGCCTCGTAGGTTGCAGTCCCTGAGGTCACTGCAAGTCAGACACGAATGAGTGGCTTCGCTTTCACTTTTCACTTTCATGCATTGGAGAAGGAAATGGCAACCCATTCCAATGTTCTTGCCTGGAGAATCCCAGAGACGGGGGAGCCTGGTGGGCTAGTGTCTATGGGGTCGCACAGAGGTGGACACGACTGAAGCGACTCAGCAGCAGCAGCAGCAGCAGGCCTTAATGACTCTTTGCCTGTGCCCTGGATGCTGCAGGGTTTGCTGGGCCTCTCAGGTAGCTTAAGGATTTTGATCAGTAAGAGGAAAGGTGTCCTGCCCACCCTGCCCCCGCCCCCACAGCGGCAGTGGGTTCTCTCCCCTAGGGCTGCATCACCCAAAGAGGCTCCCTCTGGTCTACTGCTAGTTCTCAGCCTTATTGTGAGCATCTATCTGGTAGACCAAACTGGAAATGCTACAAGTGAGTGACAGCTCCCAGTGTGTCTGTGGGTCCTAGAGGTCTCCTATCCTCCTACTGGCCTAGGCTCTATCTCTGGCAATTTATTTAAAATGTTAAGGTACCTCCTGGTGTTCATTCTTCCCTTGGCCTGCCATGTGGAAAACTGTACTCCTATCCCAATTCTCCCATCCCTTGGAGAGGCCTTTCTTTACTTGGAAATTGGGCTACTTGGTGACCTTCTAACTTCAACTCTCTCACAGGTTCAAGAAAAGCTAGTTCATCTGGATTTTTCTTAGTGTTAAGGCGGGAGTAATACTCTGTTCAGCTTTCTATCCATCCCCAAGGCAGAAGTGGAAAGCTCGGTTTACACAAAGATGCTAAACTTCCAGAAATACTCCCTTTCTTCTTAGACACATACGGGATGCAGGCCAGATCAACAAGTCTCTTCAATGTTCAGTTCATCAATGAACAGCTAATCCAATCTAGACAGTCTTTCTGAATTATATACATAAGTATTGATTGATTAAACCTCACGAACTATTTATTGATATACAGACACACATCTCATTTTTAATCATTTCTTCCAATATGTTTCTAGGCAGACAGTTTTAGTTTGGAATTCTTTTAATGCTGTTTTCATGCTGTGTTTCTTTCCTTTTTAAAATATGGTAAAATAATTTAGTACTTGTATTACATTCTTACATCTTTGATAACAGACTGCTACAAACTAGTTGGCCTAAAACAACAGATATTTACTCTTGCACAGTTCTGGGGACCAGCAGTCTGAAACTGAGGTGTGGGCAGGATAGGCTGCTTTTGGAGGATTCACATTCCATGCCTCTCTCCTAGCCTCTGGTGGCTGCCCGAAGTCCCTGATGTTCCTTGGGTTGAAGAAGCATCACTCCAATTTCTGCTTCCATCTCTTTTTTTTTTCAATTGAAGTATAGCTGATTTACAGTGTTTTAGGTATACAACAAAGTGATTTAGTTTAATTCACATATAAATGTGATTTAGTTTGGTTCATATTCTCTTTCTGATTGTTTTCCATTATAGGTTATTACATAAGGTTGACTGTAGTTCCTTGTGCTATACAGCAGGTCTCTGTTGTTCGTCTGTTTTATATATAGTAGTGGATATCTGTTAATCACGAATTCCCAATTCATCCCTCTCTTCCTTTCCCCTCTGGTAACCATACGTTTGTATCTATTTTGTAAATAAGTTCATTTGTATCATTTTTTTTAGATTCTACATATAAGTAATATTATAGGATATTTGTCTTTCCTCTGACTTAGTTCTCTTAGCATGATAATCTCTAGGTTCATCCATTTGCTGTGAATGGTGTGGTGTCTTTTTCGTGCCTCAATACTATTCCTGTGTGTGTGTGTGTGTGTGTGTGTGTGTGTGTGACAACTTCTTTATCCATCCCTCTGGTGATTGACACTTAGACTGGGACCATCTTCACCTTGCCATCTTTACTCTATGTATCCTCTCCTTTTATAAGGACACCTATCATTGGAGTTAGGGTCCACCTTAAATCCAGGAACATCTCATCTTGAGGTCCTCATTTATATTTTCAAAGACTTTCTTCCAAATAAAGTCACCTTCACAGATTCGGGGGTTGGGAATCAGCTATATCTTGTGAGGGCCCTATAGTTCTATTGATCTGTTTACCGGGTCACACAAGTATTGTTTTCATAGTTGTAAGATGACCGAGGATGAGATGGCTGGATGGCATCACTGACTTGATGAACACGAGTCTGAGTGAACTCCGGGAGTTGGTGATGGACAGGGAGGCCTGACGTGCTGCAATTCATGGGGTCGCAAAGAGTCGGACACGACTGAGCGACTGAACTGAACTGAACTGAAGCTTTGCATCCATTGAGTCTCCATTAACTGGTGAGAAGAAGCCTTGGGGAAGTCTTTGTCATCACAATAGCTGCCAGTATTTGCCAGTTTCACCTAGAATCAAATGACTGAATCAGTGAAGCCATTTGCTCTTTTTTTTTCCTCCTGAAAAACCTACCAAGAAAATCATTAGACATATTTTGGTTAGACTGAGATTTTTAGTAGATCTGCAGTTTCAAAGTGAATGGGGGCACAGCATCACCAGAAAGCCCACAAAAAATAGAGACAAATCTGAATTAAGAGTAACTAATAACCCAAAGTTAGTTTATGTTGACCACAACAGACGAATTCTGTTTGTCAGGTATAGACTCATTTCTCTAGTTTATATTGTCATTAACACAAGCTGCCATGGAGCCATAATGACCTGAATAATTTAGTCCTGCTATCCAGGGATTAAGAAGAACTGAGTTCATATTTCGGCTAATCCATTTACAAGGTGTGGAAGCCTCGGCAAGTTACACCATGAGTCTGGGACTCGTTTTTCCCATTGGTTACATAAAAATAATATTACCTATGTTCTCTCAATGTTGTCCTGAAGATTCAGTTAAATGAGACCATGTAGGCAAAGCAGGGGCAAGTTCCAGGCACTAATAAATGTTAGTTACCCTCCCCTTTGACCCCATATTGCTGTTCATCAAATTAACCTTTCCCCACACGAACTGATTATGTAATGCTTTATGGCATTTTTCTGCTCACACAGAAATGAAAGCAAGAGAGAAGCCTGGAATGGAAGTCAGGAGAAGTGGACTCTAACCCACTTAGACCTCTACCACCCAGCTCTTTAGCCTGCAGGACTGGGCTTAGTTCCCTGGGCCTCAGTTTCCTTCACCACAAAGCAAACACAGATCTCCAAAATTATCAGCCATCTCAGAGGCCCTTACAACCCTGACTGCATGCAATTTACATCCTGGTTGCCAAAATCAGTGTCAGGAAAACATGCACACTTTCCTCTCGTTTGTTCCAGACTTTCACACCATTGGTGATTCACCCATAATCTCCTAACTTGGAGAGTAAAGTCAGCACAATCGGGAGAATAAAGACCAGGCCTCTCTTTTCGCCAAGAAAGAGGACGTGGATTTGGGGATAAAAACAGATGCAGGACTGTGTGGGTTTTCTGCCAGGCCCCGCGGATGGTGTATTCAAGGCTTGTCTCCTCCCAGAGAACCTGGCGCCACCCCATCCTCCGTCTCACACAGACCAGCATTTGCCGCCTCTCCAAAACCTCCCAAGTATGTATTTCATAAAAGCAGGGCCTGGTTCAAATCCCTTGTAATGTCTCCAAAGGGAAGGAATAGAGTCAATAATCAGGGCTGTGTCTGTGTGTCGTAAATTCCCCAATCCCCTATTCCCTCTCCCAGCAAGCACACGCAGGCGCACGCACACACACATAAACACAGCCATAAATATATACACTCCCATTTAATAGACTGGGGACTCAAATTACAGTTACAGTGTAATAAAACAGACTAATCTGCAGGGTGTGTGCAGAAGCATGTGTGTGTGTGTGTGTGTGTGAGAGAGAGAGAGAGAGAGAGAGAGAGAGGGAGAGAGAGGGAGACACTTACAAGTCTTGTCCTTTACTTAAGGTCTAAATTCCCCCAGTGTGTTTCCTCTAGGATGCTGAAATAAGCTGTCTTCACAGAACTGTCCTAGAAGCTTCTTATCCCTGGAGGCACAGCTGGTTACCTAATTCGCAGGCCCAGTGCAAAATGAAAACACAGGGGCCAGTCTTTAAATCTTGAAGAATTTCAAAACAGCAACAGCAGAGCCTGAAACCGAATGTGAGATGAGACCTTCTCACTGCCAGCACCTCATGCGATTGTGCAGGTCACACCCTGGTTTGGTAGCAGACCGGGACTCTGAGGTCAGCTCCTCACACCCTGCAGCGTTTTCCTTTAGGGTATCTTACACGGATGCATGCTCCTGGAGGTGTGTGATGTCAAGGAACCGGAGTGATCTTTGCCTGGCTTTGAGTCCTGCTAGACCACATACCAAGGGTGCCTGCTTGGAAACTTCCGTTGCTTATTTTGAACTTCAACTTCCCACCTCTCACATGGAGACAGGGCGATTCATTTCCCAGAGTTACAAGGAGCATTAAAAGCAGCAAGGCATATAAAGCCTGGCACACAATAGATGTTCAAAGGGCCCTTCCTTTGGGCACAGACCTTGCAGATCTGTTCAGACAACAACCACACTATTAAAAGCGAAGCTATTGTAACTCAAGTTTGCCAAGGGCCGCTGGTGATGGGGACCCAGTGGGATTTGAAAGCCCGACCAACCGTTTCCAAGGTCCTTTGCTTTTTACCACGAATGAGGTTTTCTCCCTTGGGAGTGGGAAGGGATGACCTTCGAAAAGGCGTCCAGGTGGGGGGACTCAGGCAAGCGTCGACTAAAGGTGAAGACGAGTTGCAAGGGGAAAGGGGGAGGGGAGGGAGAGAAAGAAGGAAAAGTTCGCGCTGAAGTCTGAGGAGCGCCTGCGTTTGTTTTCCTGCCTGGGACGGTGATCTGTCTGCCCACCAGGTTCCTGGAGCGCGGCCTGCGGCTCCCATTGGTCGGCACGCGGCTGTTGCTACGCGGATGGACCAATGGCGCACGAGGCCCGTGCTGGCTCCGCCCTCCCCCGACTTTTCCCTCTCCGGCCTTTTTTTATTTTCCCCTAGAGGAGGGCCCGGCGCTGAGTTGGGGGCGAGCCGGGGCGGGGCTGCCGCCTCTTTGCACCGCGCCCCGAGAGGTTGGTTCACCTGTCCGACTCATTCCTCTTCTCCGAGCTCCCTCGCCCTCCTGCCTTTGCACCGCGCCTTTGCAACGGCGCGGGGTGCGCGGGCTGTTTATTGCATTTATTTATTTATTTATTTATCCCCCCCCGCCCCCGCCCCGAGCCAGTGCGTGTTTTATGTTTTAATAACTTTATCAACTCGGCGAACTTGCGCGAGGGCACGGGCAGCTTCTCTCGCCCTCCCTCCTCCTCCCCTTCCCCCGCCCCCACCAATCTCTAACTGGCCTCTGGGTTCCTTCCAATGCCCCCCACCCCACCCCATCCCACCCCGAAGGTCCTCCCCACCCCAACCCGCACCCCATACAAACACTGGTTCAGAAGCACTTTGGCATTGCTGAACGCAGTTTCCTTGCCACAAAGCAGGTCCTCGGTTTAGAAATTTTTCAGGAGGGAAATTGCCTGGATAATAGGGAAAGAGAATTGAGGTGTAGACAGCACTGGGTCCTTCGGATACGGGTTAATAATAACATCAGTAGTAAAATAATAATAGCTGTCATTTGCCATACTTAGACACTATCAGACACTGTGCTTTTGCTGCTAAGCAGTTGCCATGATTTAAAACTTGCTGTAGATGGGTAAACTGCGGCGCTTAGCAGCGGAGCCCTTAGTTCCCAGAGGCCAGACAAAAGCAGGACTTGAGGCCGAGAATGTCCTCGGCTCCAGCTGGTGCCCAGCCCTAAGCCAGCCCCTGATGCATGGGGGATCCTGGGCCCCAGGTCTCGGCATGCCCCACCCCTGCCAGGTAGAGCAAGCCTGTGAAGGCATTGCTCTGACACGTGACTGTGCTTGCATCGACCCACCTGCATGCTGGGAGTCACTAGTTCCCAGGGTTAGGAAGAACCTTCCAGTTCAGCATAGGTGACAGAATGTGTTTGTCTTACCAAGTTTCCTTTCTCTTTGTTTTCAAGGGGCTTCCTTCCAGTTCTCCTTCTTACGGCTTCACCACTGGTGTGGTCAACACGGCAAGCAAAATTAACCCGACTAAAGGTGAGGACAGAGTGCAGAGAGGCTGTGTGCCTGGCCAAGGTCACACAGTAACACCTTGGCAGACCCCAGGCTGGCGGGGAGACTTCCCCTCCTCTCCTGGCACCCTCGCTAGGAGGTTCTCTACTGGACAAGGGCACCATGGCGTATGAATTAGGAATTTAAAACAACAGCAAAACTTACGGATTGAGAATGCAGGAGAAAAACATTGGTGAGAAATGAACTCAGTCCTATGTTTTTGTGTGTGTGCTAACTGCCTGGAAAGTGGGCCCTCATCCGGGAGCGGGATTGACTGTGGAGGAGCGTCTGCTGGCAAGGCCGATTTCTACCTGGCAGAAGACTGCCTACCACCCTAGCCCTTGTTCTGAGCCTGGCACCTCGGGGAAGCGTGTCTGTACGCAGTCTGCTGTTGCCTAAGAGGCTGAGCCGAAAGGCCCCAACTAGCCTTCCCTCTTCCCTTCGCCAGCCATGCCCCCCTCTACCCCTAACACAGCAGAAGCCAACAAGGGGTGTTTCTCATCTGGTGGCTTAAAGGAGGTGTGTTTGAACTTTACCCGCTATTACCCAGCCCCCAAGAGCTGGTCCAGCACCACCCAGCCCCAGAGACTCCCTGGGTCCCAGAAAGATAGGACTGTCTCCTTCCTTAAATACCCCTGGCTTAAGAAGCCTCGCCAAAACCCTGCTCATAATCTTTCACCGTGAAGTTTATCTTCGAAAACTTTTCTGTAAAACCTACGGAAAAATAAAAATCAGGGCTGGGGCTGAGCAGAGTGTTGTGTTTGTAGAGGCTGATACGGCCCTGGTGGCCCACTGTAACTCTTTCCGCAGCCCAGGATTTGAGAGAATGTTTGCGGAGCGGCTTGCTTCCTTCCTGAATGCTAACCTGAACCCCTCTGGCTGCACCCTCTGCCTCCTCCCAGCCTCTCAGGGCAGTGAGGCACCTACCCACATGGTGCTATTTCTTGCCTGCTTTCAGTGCTCTTTGTAGCCGAGAGCCACACGGATGTCTTTTCTCCTTCCCCCAGCATTTCCTTGGAGGGTGCTCTGCCCCTGTGGTGGGCACTGGGGACTCCCACCCCCACGTTTGCAGTCAAGTGAGAAAAACAGTGTTACCCAAACCCCAAGTTACACTGTTATCATGTTACAAGGAAGCCATACATACATGACATCACCACAGAGTTTAAAAGAACTTAGTCATTTAGAGCAATCAAGGCAGCCTTCACAGAGGAGGTGATGTTTGAGCTGAGGTTTCATGGATGGACATAGCGTGGAAGCTAGGGTGAGGGTGGGTAGGAAGAAGAACCAGCACAGACACATGTCCTCTGTGGTGTCTGATATCCCTATATCATTTAGGGATATAGGGATATATCCAGCACAGACACATGTCCTCTGTGGTGTCTGATATCCCTATATCATTTAGCAGGGCCCCTTACAGTCCAGTCCACTCTCCGTGGGTGGGAAATTACTTTTTTATGAGACTGGTAAAAATAAGTTTCTCTCAGAGTATGGGTCTTTCTCCTAAATCAAGAAATTGAGACTACACGTTGAGGCCTGGTCTTGCTAGGTGGGTGTACAGGTCACCAAAGTGATAAAATCAACACATTGTTCACCGCTTCCCTAACCAGGGACCAGGAGGAGCACTGGAGTCCTACCGGTCTCTGCCTTAGCCCTGTGTAGTTAGTATTATTAAGAAATATTAAACTTTCAGTGCCCCGGAACTGAAGGCATCACCTTCAGATGCCTCCATGATTTATGAAATGCTGAGTGGAAGCCTGGTGTTTCCTAAGTGCAACCCCCTGGGGACCCTTACAACCACACTAGGAGATAGAACTGTTCAACCTCTCTTTGCAGATGAGTTTAAAAAGGCCTAGAAAACCCTTGGGTCCTGACTCCCAGTGTGTGACATGGATGCAGAAGAGGAGAAAGTCCCCTTTGAGAACTCAGAGAGTGAGGGTTTTATGTTGTAGGCTTACAAAAGGTCAGATGTGGACAGCATTTGAGAGCAGCTTTCTTTCTTTCTTTCTTTTCAATTCTTATCCAGTGTTTGATCTTCAGATAAGATACTCCTATGCATTTTGCAAGTTCACTTTAAGATGACCTGCGCTGATACCTGTTTTCACTAACTGGAAGAGATCTGAAGAGGACTTTTGCTCTTAGGAGGACAGGTAATTGCTTCTTCAATCTACAGAGTTTCTACTTAAAAATGTTTTCGGAGGTATGCTCTACTTTCTGGGGGAAAGCTGTGTAACACCACTGATGTGCCCAGCCTGGACCTCAGTTTCTCCTCTAATAAGGGATTCACGGCCTTTTGGATAAAGCCAGGTTAACTTTGATTCAGAAAGTGCCTCTGCCTCAAGACCTCTGATTGGCCCAAGCAGAAAGCCTGACCTTCTTAGCAAAGATCCTCAGTGAAGGTTTGAACCGAGTTGGTGAGTAGAAAGAATCAGGTGTACTACCAGCAAGCGCCTTACTTGGAGATGATAAAGGCAGAACCCAGAGTACCTTCATAATCTAAGTGTCTAAGAGCCTTGGAGGGGTTACATTCCCATCATCCTGTAAGACCTCTCTTACCTTCTAGGAATTGGAATTATGATGTTAAAGAATTGAGTCAATCATACTTCTCGGTGATCTCCCTGTGGAAACCCTTCTAGACCTAACGCCACAGCGAGGCTCTGGGGTCACCTTTCCAGGCTCTGTGCCTGGGCTGGTGGTGCAAGGCCATGGGGCTTCCGTTTTCAGACGCCTGGAGCCAGCTTCCCAAGTCCACGGGCTTGGCCTCTTGTTTGTTACCTCTCCAGCTGGGTGCTTCCCTGATGAATAGGAAGTAGCTGGAGCCTCTCCTAAGCCTCAGTGACAGCGGCCTCCTCAAATAGACCCTTTCTTAGTTCATCCATCCATCTTTCCATCTGTTCAGCAAACATTTGCTGAGCCCCTACTGTGGGCTGCACTGCAAGGACGTTAACAGTGCAGTCCTATGCCTGCTTTCAGGACGTTTACCATCTAGTAGACAGAGGAAGACACTGCGTAAAGGACCGGGAGTGAAATGTCAGATTCCCGGGGCTGTTGTGCAAGATCCGATTTCCCTTCAGGAACTTCCCTCTGGCTCCTGCGAATGGAACAGGGGACGGAGGAGAGGCGTGGCCGCCCATCAGCTGCTACCTCCACTGGCACCCATTCGCCTTTTTTGTGAATTTCCTGCAAGCAGCGCAGTGCCCTGAAGCTCCTCTCTTGTTTCGCTCTTTCCTGGTGGCTGACCTGCCTTCAGTCCTCCAGAGCAGAAGCTCCATGAAGCCGGGAGCTTTCTCTAGTTTGCTCGCTGCTGAGCCTCCGGCACCAACAGAATCCCTGGAACCAAGAGACACCCCGTCCTAGTTGTTGAGCCAGTGAGTGACTTTTGCCTGAAACCTGAGTGAGGCAGGATGCTAGAGCAGAGAGAGAGAGGGTGAGTGGGGGCTCCATGGCTCCAAAGAGGCTCCAGTCTGCTCCCCAGGAATCCTTTAAGGATTTGGAAAGAGAACTCTTCTTTGTTTGCATTATTTAATTACTGGTTAACAGTTAACATGGATTCCCCTGGTGGCTCTGACGGCAAAGAATCTGCCTGCAGTGTGGGAGACCAGGGTTCAATCCCCTAGTCGGAAAGATGCCCTGGAGAAGGGAATGGCTACCCACTCCAGTATTCTTGTCTGGGAAATCCCACGGACAGAGGAGCCTGGTGGTCCACAGTCCATGAGTCAGACACGACTGAGCGACTAACACTTTTAACAGTTAAATCCAAGTTCAGAGATAAGTTCTTGAATTTGCAGCGCAAGAACTTTTGTTTTTCCTTTACTCCCCCGCCTCTGTCTTCCCGGAAGTGGGTGCCTAGCCTGAAACCCGTATACTTAGTAGTTGGCCATGGAAAGCACATGGGAATAATCTCTCCCCTTGATCAAGGAGGGGGAAATGGAAAACTTGATCCCCAGGTGGCTTCATAGGAACGGAAAAAAAAAAAATGGAGATGCTGGCAGGGTCCAGTGCTTATAATATTTTCCTTTTTTAAAACAATCATTATGTTTGGGCTAGCAGCATGCTTGGTAATCACTTCTGAGCATGATTCTGTACATCAGCACAGCATTCTATCCGTTTTGAGGAAGCAGTTGAGGTCAAGAGTGGGTAAGGCCTCCTTGTTGAGGCCCAGCTAGCTCAGACCCCCAGCATGGACCAAAGTCCAGAGAGTCCCTGTTGCCCTTGGCAACATCTCCTCTGAAGACTGCAGTTCTGATGTAGTGAATTGCGGAGGGGAAGACCCGCACTCTGGAGGGGTTTGACCCACAGACAGAAAAGCAGCGTCTCCTGGTGCTGTCAGGGTTGGAGGGGAGGCTGAGCAGAGTCCCAGCGTCCGCCCCTTCTCTGTAGCGTGGTCCTGGCAATTAGGGACATCGTCGCTCAGCCCCACGTCTCAGACAAGACGGGGGCGGTTGGGGCGTCACCGGAGGAGACGGAAGATGGATAGCCCTGGATGTTCCTCTGTCCTATTGACGCAGACACACCCGTCTCTCTGTCTCACTGCTGGCATCACCTTCAATTTGGTCAGATGGACATCATGGGGGAAGTTTCGTCTGGACTAGGAATCTTAAAACACTAACAAAAAGAGCTGGCTCTTGGGAGAAATGAGGATGGGGCCATTAGAAGTTGGGAGCTGGGGCCATTAGGAAGCAGCCCGGCTATGTTGATGCACAGGGGGATTTCTGCTCGATAATGGGAAATGTGAACACAGGTTAGTGCTGTGATTACAGCCTCCTGGAGCGGGGCCCCAAGAGGCCCAGAATAGATTAAGACTCACTCAAGCAAAGGTTGGGGGAAGGGAGGAAAGTCACCTCTTCAGGTCCTGGCCCATGTGGTCAGAGGCGTTCTCCTCCACCTCGAAGATGGCAAGGGTCCTTTCAGGGGCCACACCAGGGAGTGGCATGTGCGTATCATCTCCTGAGACCTGAAAGGCCTGGACCCTCAAGGCGGGGTGGGTAGCAAATTAAGTGCATGCCTAAAACAGAACTCTTGAGAAGGTTTAGGAAAGGCTTTGCTACAAACTGTTTCTGGGGGGCAGTTTGGCAACATCCATCAAGAACCTCAGAAAACAGACTCAAAAATACACAAATTTATTCTGGAAAAACACTCAGATATCCACACTACAGCTCAGAGGTAAGAAAGAGCGTCAGCATGTTATTTGTACTGGGAAGAATATGAAATCATCTAAATGACCAACAACAGAGGAAATAGCTAAATCAATTATAGTGCCTTCCTCCAATGGCACTTAGCAAACCTTTAACTATGAAATCATGTTAATGACATGGGAGAATGACTGTGGCCTGTTAGGTTAAAAAGTGCAGATTACTCTAAGAAAGCAGGCAGAATGTGATCACAATTCAGTAGAAGAAAAAGGTCTGAAAGAAAATGGGCCAAACTGTCAGCAGTGGTTATCTCCGTGTAGTAGGATTCTGGGTGATGTTTTATATTCTTTTCATAGTGTTCAAAGTTTTCAAAAGTATCTACACATTGTGTGTGCTACATCACTCAGTCGCGTCCAGCTCTCTGCGACCCTATGAACCATTGCCCGCCATGCTTCTCCATCCGTGGGATTTTCCAGGCGAGGATGCTGGAGTGGGTTACAATGCCCTCCTCATCTACACATTAATATGTATGAATACGTGTAACTAACATGCTGACCGCTCTCCCTCCCTCATCTTTCTTACTCTGCTTTATTCTTCTCCACGCTGACATTTGCCAACATCTTATGCACGAAGTTGTTTCTCTCCAACATGTCACTGGTGCTCCATCCTCTTGAATATAAGCTTCCCAAGGGCAGAGCTTCGCCTTGTTCAGAAATCGAAACCCCTTTCCCTCCCTGGCACACAGTCTTAGAATTCCATAAATATCCGCTGAAAAAATTGATATGCTCTTTTGATAATCATAAAAAAATGAAATGTTATTAAAATATACAGAAGGAAAGTTTTCATTGCAGAGGGTATGCTCCCCCCGCCCCCATTTTCATGACTGTGATAAAATCAAGCCAGGGTACAGGATGCATTAAGCTTCTGCTCTGTCGTGGCGGATGGTCAGTAGCAGCCACTGGTTGAGTCCCAGAGGGGAGAGAAGTGAGAGACACACATCAGTAGGAAGGTGGCTGCAGGGACCTGGAGTAGACGGTTTGAACCATGGGACTCCGCCCTCAGGACTGACATTCCCTGAGAAGGCCAGTGTGCACAGGCTCTGTGAATGTGATCATTCTGTGTATAGTGTCCACTTTTTCTCCCAGATAACTGTTATTTCAGTCGCGGGTGCATTGTGCATTTCACCTGAACACAGAGGTTTAGAAGGCGCATGGCATACTGGAAAGGTCTGAGTGTACATATTGGTTTAGGGTCCTGACCCCACACTTGTTATGACCTCACTCAAAATACTTAAACCTTCCTAATCTGTAGTTCTCTTGCCTGCAAAATAATCCTACTCTACAAAGTTATTCTGTGTATATGATTTGAGATCACATAGTGCTAAGCATATATGGCTTCCCTCAAAGTCACACCATCCACCAATGCAAACAGTCTGGTTTTCCAAGAATGAGCTCAGTTATAACGGCATACAACAAATGTCAGTTTCCACACTCATGAAAATTAGGGCCTAATGTCCTCTCACTTGAGTTGTGAATTTCTCTCTCCCATCGTGGTCTGCAGGCCACTGACATCCCAGCCACCTGTGTGCGTGTGAGTGCGTGCTCAGTCATGTCTGACTCTTTGCAATCCCTTAGACTGTAGCCCTCCAGGCTCCCCTGTCCATGGAATTTCCCAGGCAAGAATAGTGAAGTGGGTTGCCATTTTCATTTCCAGAGGATCTTCCTGACCCAGGGGTCGAGAACCTGGGTCTCGTGAAGGGTTTGTTAAACTAGGGCAGGGGTTAACAATACAGATTCCCCGTCCCCATTGGACTTCTGTGTCACAAACGTCTAGGTATGAATCTTTGAGAGTCTTCGGTCTTAAAGGATCGCCAGGTGATTCTCACGCACTTTCCGATGTGAGACCCTGTGCAACCGTGTTTCTAAGAACACGCAGAAGAGCCTGTAGCCTTTTCAAAGTCAAGGCACAAAGTTTGTGTTCTTTCTCCTCGTCCAGGGTTTTCCTTGTCATAAGGGCGACATCTCAGAGCGTGGCTCGGCGAAAGAATACAGACATTTGCCATGTAGAGTATACACTCCCTCCAAGTGCTGTTCAGTGACATAGCCCTGACATGCCAAGCCTGTGTCTGCAGGGCTGTGGTTAACCACACAACAGTCCTGAATGCCCGGTTCTTGATGAGGATTCCTAGGGTCTTTTTTAATTTGCACAGATGACCTAATGGAAATCTGACTCAGAGACAGAAAAGATCTGTGCCCGTTTTCACACCTCCCCACAAATTAATACCCCCTCACTTCTCCTTATTTCTCCCTTCCAGTCCTTGAAAGCTTAAGTTTTACATATTCATAATCATTACATTGATATGTTTCCAAGATACAGTTCTTTTCATTTCATGATCAATATCTTCCCCACTCTCCCTTTTCTGCCATTCCTCCCACACCGTAGAATTTCTTTCTCTGTAGTAATTAATTCTGAACCTTTCTGTGAGGCTTCGCCGCTCTCAAAGCTTTTTCGTGCCCATTTTCTTATGAGCGGAACCAGCTTCATTTATTCAGATGATAGCTTTGTTCTTGGTTACGATAAAGCATCTCAGGGGAGAGCCATCCAGCAAAATGTTTAGGAGCTTGGGCTCTATAACTGGAGAGACCCAAATTCAGTTCCTGCCTCTTAACAGTGGTGAATTCAGACAAGTAATGTAGCCTCACGTGGCGTATTTCTCTCATCTGTTACAGAGTAGCTATGAGGATAAAATAAGCTAATCACTTATAAAGTGCTCAGCACAGGGTTGATCTGAGCTCCATTAATGTCAGTTATTATCTTGTTACTATCATTGTCATTAAATATATTAGATAAAGGCTTTTAATGATAGTAGGAAGTAAGAGAAAGCCTGAACTGGCCTGAACTCACCCCCCCAATCTAACTCAAAGCAACCCACAATTTTCAACCCAGAATAGGAAAGGAAGAACCACATTTTGTGCCATGCCCTTCACTGGGTATTTGGCTCATGGAGACATTCTGCCTCCCTGTTACGTGACATGTTCATCTGGGACAGAAAGATACTTTTTGAGCTCTCACCCTCCCACCCCACCCCACCCCACCCGTCAATAAAGAGCAGATATTGGGCATTGCTGGTTAAACTGAAATCCAGACTTTTCAGAGTTTAGAAATGTTTGGGAGGTACTTTTTGTAATTCTCAGCTGGGATCTTTTCAGGCTGGGGTGGAGATGAGGGGGTTCTTTCTGCCAGACTTCTCATGGGAAAGCATGTTCGTGCAGGTCTCGGCAAACTTGCTTGGTTCCAAGAGTTCAGGCTCAGGTAAGCTTTGGACAGGCACCTGAGGCTCTGAGAGGCTTAACTGAAATGAGCCCAAACTTAAATGTTTTCTGAGGTGTGCCCATCACTCATTTTCTTGGCCAGGGTTTTGGGGCGGCCTTATTGTCGACATGCTTCTGTTGGCACCCGGGAGACCCAGGTGTCCACCGTGGAGCTTGGTATACTTTGACCTCACCACACCTCCAAAAGCTGCCGTCCACGGGTACGTGGCAGAGCTCACGGCATGATCGCAGAAAGCTGGGAGCTGTTTCTCCCTTGGTACAGCTTGTCTCGTAGTTCCAGAAAAGCTGGGCCTCACCTTCCCCGGAGCAAAGTCCTCCAGGCTGGGACCGAATTCTCTCTCAAATGTAACGAGTCTCAGGAACAAGGGAACACCTAATCCGAGCATCCTGCCAAGCTCCCGTGTCAACTGGGAGTGAAGCAGAGCCCGTCCTGTGAAAGACACACAGTACCCCAGATCAGACGGAGCGCCCGAGGCCACCCGAGAAAGCAGTGGTTACTCTACCAAGACGTGCTGCCCTTTCTGGTTTGGAGAAGTGTCTCCCCACCCGAGTTCAGAATCATCTGAAAATGTCCCCTCAGCTACTCCCCCCACCCCAGACTGTAAATCCCTCAGGGTCTTGGGCATTTTTTCATTCCTGGGGAGAATCACATGCCAACAATGTTATTAAAAACTGCATGCTCTGAAAGTTTGAATGGAACACCATCTGAGAGTCCACGTAATTTTGAGAACGTTCTTCAGGCCGACAGGAAACGAATTGAAAAGACACAAGTCAGATAACAGTGTGCTGACATTCCAACCCTGCATTCACGCGGCCCTGTGGAATGTTCTGGACCAGTCACACTCCAGCCTGTCAGATAGAAGAGTCAGAGCCAGGGGCCCAATAGCAAAAATTCACTATGGGTCGTCGTATTACAGGGTCTGAAGGTGTCAGCATAAGGCAAGCAGGGATGGGTAACAGCTGGGGTCTCCTGCCACCCCTGGAGCTGCAGGGACAAAGGCAGGACGAGGTCGCATCCGGACTCAAAAGCCAGGCTGCACGACGGCAAGCTGGGTGGTGGAGGCTCCCTGGGTGGGGCGGGAACGGTGAAGGAGGAACAAGCCTTGCTTGAGACATCGAGCACAGCACAGAGCGGGCAAGAATCCCTCTGGCAGGTCTTCACCTCCCAGCCGCCAGACTCCAGCCAGTGCCTCCCACGACTGGGGCAACCAGAAGCCAGTTCCCAGGGGACAACGTCCCTAGGGAGTGAGTCTCATAGCAAGCAGTGCCCACATTGACTGAGGCCATTCTATGTCATTTTTGTACTTGTTACATAAGAGCAAACTGAAAAATCAGAAAGCCACGATTATCTGAGTGCAAACACCTGCATCATCACATCCAGTATTGTCTCAGCCCTGTACTCCCAGTTTTGCCTGTTATTCCCAATGCTTTATTTTCATACCCCCAGTATCTGCGTGGAGGACAGTCTCCGTACAAATTTCTGGTTCAAGAAAGGAAAGGCCCTCCTTTCGCTAAAAGGAAGGCTGGTGAGCATGGCGAGCAGGACTCCCTTCACTGAAGCAGTGTCAGGATCCCGCAAGCGACCGGCTTTGAACATGCCGTGTGAGTGTCAGGCTGAGGCAAACGCGCGTCATCGGTGCCCCGCTCTGCATGTGCCAGTAAAACCATCCAACAGCTTTTCTCCAGGGTGATGTTGACACATGTCAAATGCATTAACATTCCTATTGGAATGACTCATTCAGAGGGAACAGTCATCTCAGAAAGATGACAGAGGGGAGGGGGACGGGCATTTTGCAATCGTTCAAGATATGAAGACCAACTTGTCTTTTGGGGCTTTTAAAGAAGGCAGTCACGGCCACGGTAGCGTTGTTGGATAGTATCATCATCATTGTGAGGTTGTCTGTTGCCTTCGCTTCACTGACAGCAATCTGGAGGAGATCACCAAGCTGGGGGGACATGGGTGGGTGCCCCCCGGCCCGACCTCTCTCTGCTTCAGTGTATCAGCTGCGGGTGGTACCCAAGCCTGCAGCATCTGCCGTGGCTTCAGCCTCCTTTCCCTTATGCTTCTCCAGACCTCAGCTCACTCTCCTCAGGCGGACGGTGTAGCAACACACAAGGCTGGCCTGTGGGGTCACATTCACGGTGCTGTCCCCCGCCTCCATTCAGAGTCTCCTCTCCACAGTGGGAGCACGTTGTTTCCATTGTGGCTGTTGCCCACTTTCGCTTTGTTCTGTGGAAGTTTCGACTCTGGTTTTTGCTATAAAAAAAATGAAACAAGATCAGTTGTAACTGCATGACCCTACTTATGGGCAAAGGCCCAGGGCTGCACAGGACAGCCTGGCCTTGCCTGTCCTCAACCTCTGTCTGCAGGGAGGGGAGTTCCTCCCTCCAGGGGACCTCACACACGGCTCAGTCCCAGTGTTTTGAATCCTACCCTCAGTCATTGAGGAAGGCAGCAGAGAGCAGGTGGCTGCAGACCAACTCCCCCCTCCTGCGACTCCTGTTCCTCCCTCCCGCCCCTCTCCTTCCTTCTTTCCTCCTTTGCTTCCTCCCACCCTCCCTCCCTCCCTTCCATCCTTTTTCCTGGCTTCTTTCCTTTATTCCTTTTTTAAAAATTCCTTTGAACCCAGTGTTGGTTATTTATCTGCCCTGCTTATTTAACTTCTATGCAGAGTACATCATGAGAAACACTGGGCTGGAAGAAGCACAAGCTGGAATCAAGATTGCCGGGAGAGATATCAATCACCTCAGATATGCAGATGACACCACCCTTATGGCAGAAAGTGAAGAGGAACTAAAAAGCCTCTTGAGGAAAGTGAAAGTGGAGAGTGAAAAAGTTGGCTTAAAGCTCAACATTCAGAAAACGAAGATCATGGCATCCGGTCCCATCACTTCATGGGAAATAGATGGGAAACAGTGGAAACAGTGTCAGACTTTATTTGGGGGGGCTCCAAAATCACTGCAGATGGTGACGGCAGCCATGAAATTAAAAGACGCTTACTCCTTAAAAGAAAAGTTATGACCAACCTAGATAGCATATTCAAAAGCAGAGACATTGCTTTGCCAACAAAGGTCCGTCTAGTCAAGGCTATGGTTTTTCCTGTGGTCATATATGGATGTGAGAGTTGGACTGTGAAGAAGGCTGAGCACTGAAGAATTGATGCTTTTGAACTGTGGTGTTGGAGAAGACTCTTGAGAGTCCCTTGGACTGCAAGGAGATCCAACCAGTCCATTCTGAAAGAGATCAGCCCTGGGATTTCTTTGGAAGGAATGATGCTAAAGCTGAAACTCCAGTACTTTGGCCACCTCATGCGAAGAGTTGACTCATTGGAAAAGACTCTGATGCCGGGAGGGATTGAGGGCAGGTGGAGAAAGGGACGACAGAGGATGAGATGGCTGGATGGCATCACGGACTCGATGGACGTGAGTTTGAGTGAACTCCAGGAGATGGCGATGGACAGAGAGGCCTGGTGTTCATGGGGTCGCAAAGAGTTGGACACAACTGAGTGACTGAACTGAACTGAACTGAACTATAAAACTGTAACCTATCTGTTACCTAAGGCCGCCAGTATTGATCTTCTCACAGACGTGAAGGCCCATGTTTCTGGAGCTTCTCCTCCAGAGGCAGTCGCACCTCTTTCCCCTTCTTCTTGTCCCTCAGCTGCCTGAGCGTGGTTTAGGGGGACCTTCTGAGCCAGCTGCATGGCGTTTACTCACTTTCCTGTAAACTGAAGCGTCTGCCTCCAATGCAGGAGACCTGGGTTCGATCCCTGGGTTGGGAAGATCCTCTAGAGAAGGAAATGGTAACCCACTCCAGTATTCTTGCCTGGAGAATCCCATGGATGGAGAAGCCTGGTAGGCTACAGTCCACGGGGTCGCAAAGAGTCAGACACGACTGAGCTACTTCACTTTCACTTTCCCTGTCAAGATACCCGAGGCCTCTCTGGTTTTTCCGGGGATATGCCTCCTGTCCTTGCATCTCTCAGATGCTCCCTCTAACTCTCAGAAGTGTCCCCATCTTCTGATAACTCCCAGTTAACTCTCTTCCTAAGAGATCTTTAAACTTGGTTCAGACCCTCAGGTCGTGACTTGTGCCTGCCAGACCCTCAGGTCGTGACTTGTGCCTGCCAATCTCAGGCCCTCCCTTAGATTTACAGAAGTGTCTGAGTATCTGGGCTGCAATGCCTCGTGCTTCTCTGTGGCTCCCTAGATTGGTTCTCTCAGGCATCCACCAAAATGTAGAACTCGGCCTTCACTGTTGACTCAGCACCACTCTTGACTCAGGCTCTACCAACATGAATTCTGCGCGCATTTGGGTCTATTTTATTTACATTTGGTGCAAGAGCTGGGAGTGGACTTACTGTGGTTTGTGAGCACCGCCCCCCACCCCGCCCACAGTCTTACTGACTCCCTTCCTCCTGCCCCTCATCCTCCCTTATCTCCTCTCCTCTGCTCAGGAGCAATAAACACATTCCTCTCTCTGCCCCCTGCAGAGCCTTGCTGTTCAAATTGAGGCCCATGAGGGCCTTGGCTTCTCTCCCTCCAGCTTGCCAAGGAAGTTTTCTAAAGAAATAGCTTGCTCTTCATGGAAAAAAATGTCTTCATGTAATTAAACCTACCTGCCCACCTACCTACATTTGATTTAATTGTCCTTCTCTCAATTCTCACTGGCACACAGACAAAAGTAAACTTCGACAGAAAAATATGGGAGGAAAGAGGAGACTAAAGCATTAAAGAATTGAAAATCATGGAACGGAGAGAGAGAAGGAGAAACAAAGGGGAAAGGAGGGAAGAAGGGGGAGAGGAAGCGACCCTAGATATCAGAGCTTGAGACTGACTGTAGCCTCCAGCCCGAACACTGGTTTTAAAGCTGTCCTGTGAATGGGTGTTCCCCGGGGCGGGGGGGTGTCAGCAGTTGAGACTTGTGAAGCCTCACCACCCTGCCAAAGACCTTGACCTGGTAGTTTCCACAAGGACCACACTTTGAAAACGCTTCTAGGAAATGCCTAAGCTTAAGGCAGATAGTAAGATTTTATAAACTAAACACAGCAGAACTGGGGAGGATTATGTTTATTTTTCTTTTCATCAATTTATTTGAACTGTGCAGAGATCATTCTGCCAGCCTTGATATGTTATTTTAGCCTAAGAATCTGAAGTCATCTCAAGTGGCACAGTATGGAACACAAGCATTAGATTATCCGGGTTCTTTTTCAAACCCGACCTTAACTTAAACAATATGCACATTAGCCTTAATATAGTAGCTTTGCGGACATAGACACTATCAGGCCATCCAGCGCAGTGTTGGCCAAATTCTGGGGCTTTGGGGGGACACTTTAGAAAAAGAACATGGCAGAGAAGTGGTCATGAAATCGTACGTGGAAAGTGTCTAGTACTTTGCTTAGAACAGAGTGTTGTTATAATGAAAGGGGACTGTGATTTATCTGTTGAGGACATAGAATGGCGAGCTCCCTGGCATATGACATCCTTGGTACTTAATCAGTGTCTCACCTCTGAGGAGAGTACCCACTTCAGGTTGGCACTAGTGGTAAAGAACCCACCTGCCAATGCAGGAGACTCAGGAGACCTGGGTTTGATCCCTGGGTCAGAAAGATACCCTGGAGTAGGGCATGGCTACTGACTCCAGTATTCTTGCCTGGAGAATCCCATGGCTGCAAGAGCCTGGCAGGCTACAGCCCAGAGGGTAGCAAAGAGCAGGACATGACTGCAGCAACGTAGCATGCGTGCACCCGTGCAAAGGGGAGCCCTGTGCCCATCGCCAGAGGACTATGTTCTCTCTCCCGGAAAATGCAAAGACCCACATAGCATTGTGAGTTTTTCCATTTGCTTTCTTCTCCAGACCTTCATCAAGGCCGCTGCAGGTCCATCAGCTTTGTTCCCCAGGAACTCAAGAGCCTCGTAAGAACTTCACGAGGGCCATTCATCCAGGGAGTCCTCAGCCTCAGTTCTCACAGGTATGAAAGAGATCACTGACTTTTACCTTTCCAAGTTCATAAAGGCAGCTCTTGTTCTTTATGTCAAGTGTCTTATTAAAAGCCAGCCGATGACTATGTGTGAGGTCACATCTGGATGGACAGTTGCGTAAAGGACTCACACAAAGGTCAGTTCTCTTTGTATCCACTCCTGATCTTCTGGTATTGAAAACAAGTATGGGCACAGTCTCCTTCACAGGATATTACTAATTCAAAGGCCACTGGGCTCAAGATTTCACCCTCCATGCAGATATTCACTTTCACAATCCCTAAGCAGTAGCTTATTCTGAGGCCCGTAATTCATGGCATATACGTTAGTCATCCGCAGGGGGACATAAAGATGCTTTTGGTGTGAACCTAGCTGTGTGTGTTTCAAGCACTATCTGATTCGTGGGAGTTACTTAAAATAGATGAGAGCAGAGTAAGGTGCCCTTCAGAGAGACTGTCACACCGTTTTGCTTTGTACTTGGTAGATAAATGTGATTCAACCTGTTTGAGCATTTTCGAGGTCAGAATGAGCAAGCTTGAATAGCACACATCTTCACGGCCTGGACCTTCTGCCGGGCCAGGAATATGGGAAACGCACCGCAGCTTCCACTGTGCCGTTTAACTCGTCCTGGGATCCTTCACTCGGTGTTGGTGGTAGTCTGCCGTGACATATCTGCAATTAAAGGGTGATGTCAGTTGACACAATGCCACAGAGACCAGTTCAACATTGTTCCTCAGAAAATAAGCCCAGGATCCAATCCCGAAAACATTGGTAGTGGTCCAGGGGCTGAGTCATTTGGCTCTGTCGGAGCGTCTGAGCTAGCTGCAACATGTCAGGAAGCCCAGGTTCCCTGCACACCGTGGAAGCAGGAAAATGTACTTTGCAAATAACACACTGCTCTAGGGAGCTGCTCTTCCCTCGCAACTCAGGTCTTACCTTCCTCATGCATAGTAACCCCTTTTCTTGCAGCTCACCACTGTGCTGGGCAGGAAGAGCAAAGGCCACACAATCTGCATTGTTGCTATACACTTTGGGGTGCTTGGAGATTTTTGTTTTCTCTTTTGCTTCTTGCAAAAGAGCTGGGAATTGGAAGATCAACCCAACTTAACTTAGGGGCACCTCCCATTTTGATGGGAATATTTGGAATCTATTATAGACCTGTAAAAAAAAAAAAAAAAAAACAAAAACAAAACTCTACCTAAATGACTCTGTACTCATGTTTGCATGATTGAAACGTCCCACAAAAAATAATGACACCTAGTTTAGAGGAGGGGCACAGGCTGCACCTCTAAAACGGAGAATGCGGGTATGTCTACACTGACTTTCTCTTCTTGCAGTAACACAGTCACCAGCTTGGCTTGAAACAATACGAATTAGTTATCTTACTCTTCTGGACTTCAGAAGTTTGACCTGGGTCTCCCTAGGCTAAAATCAGCATAGTTGTGTTCCTTTGGCAGCTCTAGGAGAGAATTAGAAAACTAATTTCCTTGCCTTTTCTAGCTTCTAGAGGTCATTGCGCCCTTTGGCTTGTGGCCCTTCCTCCATCTTCAGAGCCAGCAACAGTGGGCGGAGTCCTCCTCACCTCACAACCCCCTGATTCTGCCTCCCTCTTCCACCTTGAAGGACCTTTGTGTTTACACTGAGCCCATCCGGGTCGTCCGAGATCACCTATTTAGGGTTGGCTGATCAGCAACCTTAATTTCGTCTGCAACCATCATTCCCATTTCCCGTCCCAAGTAATAGAGACACATACTCACAGCGTTAGGACTTGACCCTTTTTTTGTGGGGGAAGGGGGGTCATTATTCTGACTCTCAACAATTTCTCATTTTGGCTGTCAACGGTACCAAGTAAATTCCAAATGCAAATGAGTCCTTTCCCATCTGTGCTTCTGCAAAAGAAATACAACTGAAATTGATTTCATACAACAATTACATAAGTGAACGTGGAATTACAAATTTATAGTAGAAGGAGGAAGGTGGTTTTTTTTAAAAAAAATGCATTTTGGTTAAGAGCCAAAGATTCTTAACTAAAAATTTGCAGAAAGTAGTGCTATAAACAGATGACTATTAAACTTAAATAGTCATCAAGTTAAGTTAAATTCAATTTAACTTAAATATTTATTAGGAGTGAAAGCAAACATAAGCGTTGAAAACTCAAATCCTTATTTCTCAGCTGTCTCCTCATTTGCCCACAATGTATTTCTGGCTGTTCAGAGGTAATTTCCTAGATTTTATTAACCTGGAACAGAAGGGTTTTACAGCTAAATCCATTCCAGAGAGTAACTCGTTTGTAACCCTGTGTTGCAGCTCTCTAGAGCCAAAGGGGTTAAGGAAAATGAGCATGAACTCGGAAACCTTGTTGCCTGGGAGCTTAAGCCAGTTGAAGCAATGTAGGGGACTTGATCCATTAGCAATATGTAGGTTTCCCTTGATAAAATAATTGCAAATAATGAGAAAGGGGTGGCAGAGAATGAGATGGTTGGATGGCATCACTGACATGAGTTTGAGCAAAGTTCAGGAGATAGGGAAGGACAGGGAAGCCTGGCGTGCTGCAGTCGATGGGGTCACAAAGTGTCTGAGAGCTGAGTGTCTGAGCGACAGTAACAACAACGATGTATTAAGTATTCAAATATATTCATAGGCACGTATTTCCTGCTGAGCACAGTTTCAGGCACCCAGGCTATGGTTGTGAAAAAGGCAGGCAGACTGTCTCCCCTCGTGAGGTTTACTCTCCTAGAGGAAGAGCTTGATAAAAATGTAGATATTTAAAGTTATTGTCAAGAATATATAACAGGACACACACGCACGTCAACACACATATATCAGAAGACAGACAGCACAAATTGAATAATTAAGGAGAATTCCGTAAAGGACTGTTTATGTAGGTGTGGGCAGGTTCAGGGTGAACCGGAGACCCCCAGCAGGGACGGAATGGGGCATCAATACTCTGACCCACACCCCTCCTGCCCACGACTGCCTGTGAGCACGTCCAGTGGCCAGATCCAGCCTGTAGCCTGAGGTCCCTAGAGCCCACTGTTGCCCGTAAAGATCAGCCTTCCTTAGCACAGAAGAAGGGGAGGGGTAGATGGGACCCGGAGGGGCGAACTCAAACCTTCCAGCACCTCCTGGTGCAATGGGATCGATTTTAGTTTTCAAGGAAGATCTCTCTTAAGGGGGACATTTGAACTGTGACCACAAAAGGAAAAGAAACCACTGACGCCCAGACCAGGAGCAGAAGGTTCTCGGCAGGAGCCCCCGGTCGCCAGTGCAGAAGGACCTGCGGGGAGATTCGCCTGGTGTGCTGGGAAAGGAGAGGTCAGCGTGGGAGCGACAGAGTCTGGTGGGACACAGGTGATGGGAAGTGGCATGGGGAGCAGCTGGCACAGGAAAAGGAATAACCCAGGACCAAATGGCAAAGGGGTGGTGTTGACAGTTCATCTTCCCAAATCAAAGTTTGCTATTGTTTTCGAAATAATTTTATAGAAGAAAATGCTTTAGCCCTTTTGAAACACACGATCCAGTGGTTTATGGCATGTTTGCAGTGTTGTGCAGTCATTCTAGAATATTCCCATCACCCCAAAAAGCAATCACTTCCCTCCCAATTTTCCCCACCCCCCCATCCGCTGGCAGCCACTGCACCACCTCCTGTCTCCATGGATTTGCCCATTCTGTGCACTTGCTGCTATAAATAGGCTCATACACTATATGGCCAATTGCGTTTGACTTTGTTCACTTAGCATTACGCCTTCAGGATTTGTCGATGTTGGAGCACCTGTGTTCTGTCCCTTATCTGACTGAATGATGCTCTAGCGTCTGTATATACCATGTTTAATCTGTCAGTTCTTTATTTGATGGACATTTGGATTGTCTCTACCTGTTGGGTGGCGTGAGTCGTGCTGCTCTGGACATTTTTCTGCAAGCTTTTCTGTGGACGTATGCCTCTGTCTGTTTTCACTATATACCTAGGAGTGAAATTCTGAGTCATATGGTAATTCTGTGTTTCAGCTTTTAAGGAACTGCCAAAATGTTTTTCGCAGTGTTTACACCGTGTTATATTCCCATCAGCAATGAATGAGGCTTCCAATATCTCCATACCTACACCAACACTTGTATTTCTCATTTTTAAATTATGGCCATCCTGGTAGGTGTGAAGTGATATCATCAGATTATGATTTTGATTTACATATTCCTAATGAATAGCGACGATGAGCATCTTCTCACGTGTTTGTCTGCCGTTGGTTTATTTTCCTTAGATAAACGTCTGCTTAGGCTTTTTGCATATATTCTAACTGGGTGATTTGTCATTTTATTGCTTTGTGAGATTTCTTCATTGACTCTGAATTCTAGACTTTTGTCAGATGTGTGATTTTCAAACACTGTGATTCTCTGGGATGTTGTCTTCGTTGGTGCAGGCTGCTGTAATAAAGCACTGCTCACTGGGTGGTTTACAAACAACAGAGATTTGTATTGGGTAGCTCTGGCTGGAAGCTGTGAGATCAGGGTTCTGGCCTGTTAGGTTCTGGTGAGAACAGGCTTCAAGGTCACAGACTGCCACCCTCTCATTGCGTCCCCCATGCCCTCTCAGGCCCGCAGAGGGCACAAATCCCATTTGTGAGGGCTCCGCCCTACTGGCTGCATCTAACCCTGTCTACTCACAGGCCCCACCTCCAAACGCCTCAGTATTTCGCGGGTGGAGTGTCAACGTATGAATTTAAGGACACACACCTTCAGTCCCCAACGCTTACAGTTTTCATTTTCTTGATCGTGCTTCAAAGGCGCATCATTTGAAGCACAGAGTTTTAATTTTGCTGAAATGCAGGTCATCATCTAGCCTTTTTCCTTTCTTTCGTTGCTCGTGCTCTTCTGTCACGTTTAAGAGACCACAACCTAATCCAAGTCATAGGGATTTATCCCTTTTTTTCTCTTATAGTTTTAGCTCTTACATTTAGGTTTTGATCCACTTTGAGTTAATTTGCTGAATATGGTATAAACTGAGGGCTTCCCAGGTGGCTCAGTGGTAAAGAATCCATCTGTCAACGCAGGTGACAAGGATTCGATTCCTGGCTCGGGAAGATCCCCTGGAAGAGGAAATGGCCACCCACTCTAGTATTCTTGCCTGGCAAATCCCATGGACAGAGGATCCTGGTGAGCTGCAGTCCATGGGGCCTCAGAGCTGGACACAACTGAGCGACTGAGCATACACAGATGGTATAATGTAGGGGACCTGACTTAATTCTTCTGCCCTTGGATATCCAGTTGCCACAGCAATGTTAGTGGAGAAGACTGTTCTTTCACATCGAATGGTCTTGGTAACCTTGTTGAAAATCAATTGACCATAGATGTATAGGTTTATTTTTGTACTCTCAGTTCTGTTCCATCGATCTATATGTCTGTCTTGATGCCAGTATCACACAGTTTAATTTTCATTGTTTTTCCACAAGGTTTGATATCAGGAGTATGTCTTCTAACTTTGTTTTTCAAGAATTTGACTATTCATGTACTTTGCATTTCGTTATGAACTTTAGCATCAGCTTGTCCATTTCTATCAAAAATAAAAAAAGATGGTTATAATTCTGATAGACTTGTACTGTTTCATTGGGGAGCTATTACCGTTTTAACAACATTAAGACTTTTTATCTATGGTCATGGATAACCATAGATGTCATTTTTCATTTACTTAGGTTTTCCTTGATTTCTCTCAGCAAAGTTTCAGAGTTTTCAGGGTGCACATCTTACACTTTCTTGGTTAAGTCTGTTCCTAAGTATTCCAGTACATTGTTGGATAGAAGTGGTGAGAATAGAAATTTCTGTCTTGTTCCTAATCTTAGAAAGAAAGTGTCCACTCGTTCACCACTGAGTGAGTTTGTTAGCTGTAAGTTTTTCATATATTCTCCTTATATGATGTTGAGGAAGTTAATTTCTGTTCCTAGCTTGTTGTATGTTTTTATCATGGAAGATGATGGGTCTTGTCAGATTCTCTTTCTGCATTTATTAATATGGTCATGTGGCTTTCTCCCCTTTATTCTATTAATATGGTATATTACCTTGATTTATTCGGACCAAGCTTGCCTTCCTTGGATGACTACCACTTGGTATTGATGTATAATCCTTTAATTATGTTGCTAGGTTCAGTTTACTAGTATTTTGTTGAGAATTTTTGCCTCTATATTCGTAAGAGATACTATAGTTTTTGTTCTTTTTTCTAGTGGTTTTATTTGGCATTAGAAAGTGTTCCCTGTTTTTCTTTCTGAAAACGTTTGAGAAAGATTGGTGTTGATTCTTTAAATATTTGGAAGACTTCACTAATAAAGCCATGTGGTCCTGGGTGTTCTTTGTTGGAGGTTTATTTTGTTTGATTACTGACTATGTCTTTCTTTTTCTGCTTGAGTCTTGGTAGTTTGTGAGTTTCCAGGAATTTGTTCATTTCATCTAGGTTATCCAATTTATTGGCATATGACTGTTCATAGTATTCTCTTACAAGCCCTTTTATTTCTGTAAAGTTGGTGGTGCTTTTGTTTCTGATTTTGAGTAATTTGAGACTTCTCCCTTTCTTGGTTAGTCTAACTAAAGGTATGTAAATTTTGTTGCTCTTTTCAAAGAAACAACTTTTGGTTTCATTGATCAGAGTTTGTTTTTGAAGAGAAGTTTTTCACTTCCTGATAACTGCTTCTGGTTTTGGGGCGTTCGTACTGGTTTCTGCAAGCATAGAGGTACTATTCTCTTCAGGGCGCAGTGTTTTTTAAAATGATGGCTGTTTTCATTTGATGAATGAAGTTACATAGGTATTGACTTAAACAGAAAATCCTCTCCCTTTTGTGAAAGAGGGTCGGCTACATTCTGACAGATGCAGCAGGCTTGGGATGGTAATAAGGGAAAATCATCCCTGAGGACACTGAAATCTGTTACAGTCACTGCAGGCCTTACCCTCTTTGCCAAAAGCAACTTCAACCAAACACAAATCTCCGACTGTAAACATTTCCTTTATCCGTCACCTTGTTCTCAAATGCCTTCTCACCATCTCTCCTCCACAGACAGAGGACGTGTGTTCACATCCTTTTTCCTTATAAGGCTCCTCGTCTCCTCTCACCCCATAGGCCCACAGAAGTCTCACTCAGAGGTGAAGCTAGAAAACAAATTCTGCCAGATAGCCATGAAGCCAGTCTCTTTTCTCCATCTGACTTCGCGTGGTCTGTCTCCTCTGCCTTCACGGTCTGCCCTCCCATCTGGGCAATTCCAGTCCGTGCTCCAGCATCTCTCAAAGAAGACCCTGTGGCTTGCTCTCATCAGGAGAATCATGTGAGGGCCATCAAGTGGGTGGACCTTGATCCGCTAATTAGAGGAGAGAAAAGGCATGGTATTGTGCCCGAGGCAGGGCAGGCTTGCCTGAGGGGTGGTCTGGGCAAAAGGTGAGTGGCGGGAAAAGGTGGACGGAGTGCGGGTCATCGCGGGACAGCGCAGCATCTGGAACCCCCTTCAGCTCCCTGCCAGAGTGGTCCCATGGACAGAAGCTTGTTTGTCTGTTTGACCTCTCGCTCTTTTCTCTCACATTTCTCTCTGGCGGAAAAGAAGCTGAAAGCACAGCGGAGGGACCTGAGGGCGTCCTCCTTGGGGATCCAGTGGAGACTCCACAGGGAGGCCCCGCGGCAGAAGCTGATGCTCGTCTCGAGCCTTGTGCTAGCAGAAGTGAGTGCTGCGACTCATGACTGGAGTCTGTGCACGTGGGCATGCTTGTGTGAGACACAGACGTGGACCCAGCAGCTCCTCCCCGCCCTGTGTACACGTGTCACTGCTTCTGCCAAGAGGAGGAGGCCTCTTCCCTTGAGTACAGCTGTCCTTCTGCGTTGTGTTGACGGAGTGAGACTGCCCCTTAAGAAGTCTGGGAGCTTCCACATCTACCATTTCCCGACCCAAATATCATCTGAAGAAGATTGGGCCAAACCACTGAAAAATGGGAGAAGACGTGGAGAGGGGAGGTTCATTTGTTTGTTGTCTCAAAAGAAAATGTAGGTGATTTGACTTCTTAAAAAACATAACTCTCCTTTTGCAATGTAAGTGGAGCAGCTGTGTTTGTGAGTGTTTGCATGAGGGGATGGTTGAATGTTGATCTTTAATGTCAGGTCTGCAGAGAATACCTGTGGATTCCAGAAATGCTCATTCTAGGCCTGGTTCGTGATGCCTTCAAAGTGTCTCTTTGTTTTCAGGATGGTGAACATGGTGTTTCTTAGACAGAAGATAAGACATGAGGTGGTCACCTGCTTTGGTCTCAGGCACGTCTTTGCATGGGGAGCTCACCCACTGCCCAGGCAGGAGTTATATTTAAAGAGTCCTATGTTCTCCAAAGTCCTAACAGGATTCCAGCACAGCAGCCACAAACAAGTCCAGGTCTCTCTCACGTTCTGTACTCCTCTCACAGTCAGCACCTCAAAGGAGAAAGCTGAGGGACCAGGAGGGTTCTTGAGTTTGTCCAAGTCTCCTGGGTAAATGTCACCTGGGTCTTGAATGCGACCCCAGTGAGAGAGAGAAGGAAACCCAGCAGAGCCTGACCCAGAGAAGAGGGGCGGGGCTTTCATGAAGGAGCCAGATTCACGGCTTCATTGATTCAAATTTATTTCCTTCTCTCTGCTTCCATTCATTGCACAAACCAATCAGGTGTACGCATTGGGGAATGTCTTTAAGTACACTTCAAAAAACTGCTGAGAGCTAAATATTTCGGCCCTCATTTTACGTCGGCTTCAGACAATAACTCGACAGTGACCGCATATTCAGCCGGAGCTAGAAATCTTAACAGCGCCTTCACATTTCAAAGATGACATTCATTATCCTACCCTAGTGTTTCCCAAATGTAAATGAGTTGCCAAATTCAATTATACATATATTATAACTTACTCAGTATTTTAAAAATTTATTCACTCTTTAGATAAATCTGTTTTAATAAATTTTGCAAGCTTAGCAGAGAAAAACCAACATGGCTTGTCCCAAATAGAAAGGAGAAATGAAAATGAAGCCCCACTGTTGGTGTCTGGCTGGATAAGAGACCCTCTCCAAGGTCTTGAACCTGCAGCCTGATCACTCTGTTAAAAAGGGCAGCTGCTGCTGCTGCTGCTAAGTTGCTTCAGTCGTGTCCGACTCTGTGTGACCCCATAGACGGCAGCTCACCAGGCCCCCCGTCCCTGGGACTCTCCAGGCAAGAACACTGGAGCGGGTTGCCATTTCCTCCTCCAGTGCATGAAAGTGAAAAGCGAAAGGGAAGTTGCTGAGTTGTGTCCGACTCTTCGCGACCCCATGGACTGCAGCCTACCAGGCTTCTCTGTCCATGGGATTTTCCAGGCAAGAGTATTAGAGTTGGGGTGCCATCGCCTTCTCTGAAAAGGGCATCTAGCAAGTGTTAACCCAAAAGTGTTGGAAACATCCTGACCCCCTGGCTGAGACTCTCTCCTACGTGAATGAGAAAGGATGGAAGAGGATTGAAAAGGGCAGTGAGCACTCCAGAGGTGTCAGTGTTTTTCAGCGCCTTTCTCTGATGTACTATGTAAAAAACCAGCTCCTGTACTACCTTTGGGTAGCACTACTCTGTATGGTATTCCTTCCCTCATGAGTTCCTTTAAAAGTGGTCTTGGGAGAAACAGACAAGAAGCAGCAAATACAGGGACTTCCCTAGTGGTCCAGTGGCTAAGACTCTGCAGTCCAGGGCAGGGGACCCAGGTTTGATCCCTGACTAGGGAACTAGACCCCACATACTACAAATAAAAGTTCGCCTGCTTCAGAGAAGACCCCATGTGCCACAACTATGACCCCGTGCAGCCAAATGAATGAATGAATAGTTTGAAAAGCAGCAAATACAGGGATGTGTGAAGAGTGTGATGTTATCATGGCCTCTGACCTTTTTTGACTATGCACGCTTATTATAAATTTCTTGATCATACTTCCTATACACATTTATATTTCATCCTTTAACATTAACCGGTGGGCACCGATATGCTAATATTTCATACACGTTGTCAGGCACACGAAGGTTAGAATTAAAAGATTAATGTGCTAGTCCACTGCACAGTTGCCCAAAAGAAGGCTCTGCATTTCCCGGCTTTGGAGGCCCTGGTGCTAGGCGACAGTGCAGGAAGCACATCACAGACACAGAGATGGAACCCAGGTTCCGAAAAGGCTCCCTGGAGATAGATGGCAGGGGCTTAGGTGAGAAAGGGAACTCAGAGCAGAAAGAGCCAAGCCAGTGGGTGTGCCTGGAGCCCGCAGCGGTCTGCAGAGTGGGGAGCGGGAGGCAGTGTGGGAAGGAGGTTTCAGGGGAAGGGGCAGGCAGTCCACGGGGAGCCTCGCAAGCTCAGCCGGGTCAGGGCTCCATCCAGGGCCAGCGGGAGCCGCCGAAGGGTTCTAGCAGGGAGTAGTCCAAGCCACAGAAGGTTCTTCCTCCATTCACATGCCCACACACACGTGGGTGCACCCACCCAGCCTAACCCCCACGGGAACACGGCAGAGACCTCCCAGCCTCCCTAGTGACCCACCGTGTGTCGCCCAAGACTCATTCATTCCCTCAGCACTCATTTACCCTGGGCCTGCTGGATGCCAGGCACAGTGTGGGGGGTGAGCGGTGACCAAGTCCCCAGGTGCCCAGGGAGCTTTCAGTCACATGGAAGAGATACTGAAGCACATAGATAAGCCATTCATCATCTCAACTTATGGGGAAAAATAGGGGGAAATAACTAGCGCATGATGGCAACTGGAACAGCAGTGCCTTAGATGAGCCTGTCAGGGAGGCCCCGGGTGTGGGAGGGGAGACCCAGAAGCCAAGATGCTTGCCCAGAGCATTCTGTGGACAGAGGAGCCTGGCAGGCTGCAGTGCATGGGGTTGCAGAGAGTCAGACGCGGCTGAGCAACTGACACCTTGAACAGCTCACTCTGGGTGCCCAGAGGTCTGGCGATCACTGCCGTTGGTCTCTCCAAGGAGTTGGCTTGGGCTGTGGACGTATCGATAAATAAAAAGTCAATATGTGAGTGACACTGTTGTTGGAACTCAGTGGTGATGAGGGGGAGAAGAGTAGAATTTGGGGAATGACGCAGGGGCCAAGCTCACGATGTCCCAGGGAAAGCCTGGCTGCACAGACGAACAGGGAGACCAACCTCAAGGCAGGACGGGGGGATCTGTCCCATGTTGAGCCAACTACACGCAGCTTCTGGAAGGAGAGAAACCTCCCAGAGGACCCAGGCTGTCCTCGAATCCAAGCTCAAAGGGTGGCCTTGAAACATTTCTGTCTCCAAAAAGGTTACACATGCCTGATTCTGCCTTCCAAAAGAGCATCGAGCTATTAAAAACTCTAATGAAAACTGGAAATGTGGTATTGATCAGGGGTGTTTTCTTCCAGTCACCACCAGGCTCTGCAGTGACTCAGAAAGAGCCCAGTGCAGGCATGAGTCATCTTGCATATCACCACTGTCACCCTTGGGGGAGCCACGTCAGCAGGGCCGCTCCCCAAGAAGTTTGGGGGACCACCTGGGAAAGGGGCAGGGCGGACTCCAGTGGAGTGTCCAGGCCAGACCCCTCCTGGTGGGAACAGTGGAGAGGAGGGTCTCTGATCGTCCCCGTGAAGCTGAGCCTCAGCCAGCCCCAGCCCGTCTGTGTGTCTCCTCATTGCCTCCTCCTTGTTTCTTCCATCCGTCCCCAGGATTGATATATAGCCCTGTGAGCTGTCTCAAGCAAAGGGAAAGAAAACGGGCATGCATTTAGCAAGAAAACAGCTCATCAGAGGCTCCTAGCAAAGTTTCGCCACCAGGAGTATTACTTCTGTTTTATTAACCAGAAAAAAAATGAAGCTTGGCCTTGTCAAGAGATTTATCCAAGAGTCTCACAGCTAACGAGTTGTAGGTCCAACTCCACTGCAGAGAAGGAGCTCATCGGTGCACATTTATGCAGCCCATGTGCCAGACAAGAGTCCGCATCCCCATGTGTGACCATGTGACCTCCACCCTGAGCCCCAGGAGGAGGCAATCCGGAGCTGAAAGACCCATAACCACCCTCCGGGGATGACCTCAACCCGTCGCCTGAGGTCATCTGGACCGAAGGGGCTGGGCTTTGAACTCAGACATTCTGGCTCTTCTCCCTACCCCCGATTTGCTCAAAATTCTGTCCTTTGCACTGCGCAACTTTGAACACAGAATCCCTTAGAAGACAGTCATTCCAAAGCCTGCACCAAGCCCCGCAGCAGGACTCAGGAATGAGATAAAATCAGACAGACATTTTCTATAATGAATGTCACACGGACCCAGCCAACAGGGGTCCAAACGTGTTCACATGTGTCCGCCATGTGTGTATTTCAGATGACAGCGAGGAGTCGTAGAGACCTGTCACGTCATGTGGTGTGAGCTGCAGCACGCGGCTTCCGCTCTCTGAGCCTCAGTTCTCTCCCTGTAGGAAAGAAGCTAATCACTCCTGGGTGAGATGCGCCCGAGCACGTATTTTATGACGTCGTGAAATGTGGAGGTGCCAACAGGCGTCAGTCCCTCTCCTCCCAAGGAAGGTGGAAGAGAGAAGAAAGAAAGCGACCTGCAGAGGTCTTCTTTATGTTCGATAAGGAAGGTCTCGTCCTTGCTAAAGGATAGAGTTCATTGCTAAAATGGAATTCCAAACGATACAGGAGAACTCAGAGGAACCAGGCGATGTGTGTGCTAAGAACAACAATGGCATAAGAAATCTTATAGTGGAAGAACTCCTGATTAGTGAGATTGTATTGTTCAGTCGTGTCCGACTCTGCAACCCCGTGGACCGCAGCACACCAGGCCTCCATGTCCTTCCCCATCTGCTGGAGCTTGCTCAAACTCATATGCATTGAGTCGGTGATGCCATCCCACCATCTCATCTTCTGTCGCCCCCTTCACCTCCTTCCCTTAATCTTTCTCAGCATCAGAGGCTTTTCCAGTGAGTTGGATTTTCACATCAGATAGCTATAGTGTTGGAGCTTCAGCTTCAGCATCAGTCCTTCCAGTGAATATTCAGGGTTGATTTCCTTCAGGTTTCACTATTTCATCTCCTTGCAGTCCAAGGGACTCTCAAGAGTCTCTCCAACACCACAGTTCAAAAGCATCAATTCTTCAGCGCTTAGCCTTCTTTACGGTCCAACTCTCACATCCACACATGACCCCTGGAAAAACCATAGCTTTGACTAGATGGACCTTTGCTGGCAAAGTTATGTCTCTGCTTGCTCTGTCTAGGTTCGTCATGGCTTTTCTTCCAAGGAGCAGTGAGATAGCAGAAAGAAAAGGGTTGGCTTCCCCGTGGCTCCTTTTTTTTTTGCAGAGGGTGGGGGCAGACAAGCTGCGTAGGCCTCACCCAGACACAGTGTAGGCCACACACAGCCAGGACAATAGACTGTCTGGCAAGTAAGAATGCCTTCTGGGGGGCGCATGAGAGTTGGACACCCGGATGCTTACATATTCACTTATTCAGGGTCAGAGCAAGAGAGGCAGAGAAAGAGCAGGTCCCCACCCTCCACTGGGAGCAGTGAGCCAACAAGCAGCAGAGACAAAAAGGGGAGGAAGCATCCAAGTGTAATGGGAGAGAGGACAGCAGAGGCAGAAGCCAGGAGGGCAGTGTGGGGGAGGGGACGCCGGACTCAGCGGCGCGGGAGGAGGGAGGGCATGGGGGGCTCAGGGTGACGTTCTAGGGTTGTCAGTTGCGCAGGAGGCGGTGTTAAAGGAGTTGTTCAAAAAACATGGGAGAGAATCGTACATTCTCTGATTTCTCGTCAAGGCAAAATGGTCTCGGCGTGGGGCAGAGCTCAAGACATCTGTGGTTACGGACCAGCACAGGGTGGCCTGAGGGGTGAGGACTCTGCTTGGTTCATCTCATGGTGCTTGCTGCCCAACACAGGGCCTGGTACACAGCAGGGGCTCAGGCAGTGTTGAATGAACCCGTACCTACGGCGGGAGAGTGGCCGTCTTGATCCCTGGACCACCAGTGGAGCCCAGAGGCCTAGAAGCAAAGTGAGACGGCGGGCACCGGGTGAGGAAACAGGAGAGCCCCAAGCACTCCAGGGCAGAGAGCTGGAGAAGGTTGGCCAGGGGCCCAGCAGAGAAGTTTCGTGTCCCTTTGCTCTGTGCAGGCACCCCAGCACCTTGGAGTGAAGCTGTAGGCTCCAGAGATGCGAGGATCGGTGTCATGGAGGTGGGACGCTTTCTCCTCAAGGGCGCGAGTCTGCCAGGACCTCCTTCAGTCTAGACCGCGAAGGTTTCTACCTCTCTCTCTCCCCAGGATGACCCCTCCTGTCTTCTTCTTGACCTGGACTCCAGATTATCAACCTGGACTCACCACGATTTCAGCTTAAGGCTCTCTGCTGGGCACCAGTCATGGATGGAGTCAGGGGGCAAAGAGAAAGGACCCTTACTGACCACTTGGTATATGCCCAGCACGTGCTGAGCACTTTACCTGCCTCCTCCAGTCCTCACAGCAGCCAGCTGAGATTTTTTTTTTGGCCTGGGTCCACAATGGATTACATGAAAGTCAGAGAAGATTCACAACTTGCTCAAGACCGCCCAACTAATGGTCCATCTGACTCAACCCTCCCCCGACAGAGCCGCATGCAGCATTCAGCCACACCCACCCACTTAATCATTGGACCAGTGGTGGTGACGAAGAAGGTGGCAATGATCATTTGTCCTGTTCCATCATAGCAACGCTCACAAGGTTAGAGAAAAGGAAATTGAGGCTAAGAGAGGTTACAAAATTTTGCCCGAGATCACATAGTCAGTAGATGAATCCTTTAAAGGCATCAGGGAGCCCTTTAGAATGTACCATGTTGCTGAAACACCGCACAAATGGGACTGCAGGGTGCGGGTGAAGGGTTGAGTCTAGGCATACACATTTTCCTCTTATCCCCAGCTCGGTGCATTCAGGCAGATTGCCCGCCTTGTGGGAACCAGTGTGCAGAGTGGTGGGATGGGCCCGACCTGTGGCTTTTCTGCTGCCCTCTTTCAAGGGGCTCATTGCTGTGACGCCAGGGCCTTAGGGTCTCATCACAGTGGGGAGGACGGGAAAGAACAGTCTGACCGAAAAACCAAGTTGGTGAAGAACGCCTGGGAGCAGGCGTCCATCTCAGCCATTTCATATCAGTTTTCGTCTCTTATTGATCCATTTTATTTTCCTTTTACAGAACAGGAGCGTCCCTGCAGTCTAGCTCATCAGTGGCCTTTAAAGGTTTCCTATTGATCTGTGAAGCTGTTGTCTCAGTTTGCATTATCCCTTTTGGAGACACCCCTTTGCTTTCGGTCCTGTTCTGTACTTAGGGTACATCCTCAACATGGCTTCTTTTCTGGGAGCAAGGAGCAGACATCTGCGGCCGAGGTAGCAGGTGGATTTCAGTTTCTAATGCTTGTGGCACCTTTGTGTGTGTGTGTGTGTGTGTGTGTGTGTGTGTGTGTGTGTGTGTGGCGGCGGGGGGGAGTAGGGGAGGACAGGGGTGTTCAGGAAGTCTGTGATTCCAGAAAGTGATGGAAAGTCTTGCAGAGGATTGAGGGTCTAGTGAGGACCCAATGGCCTCCTTCTGAAGAAGGCAAGTGAGAGTAAGGACAGGAATGTTCACGTATCATCCCCATGACTCAACCTCACCATGGCCCTGCAGGTAATTGCACAGATGAAGACGCAGTGGCAGAGAAATAAATAGTTGTTTGTCCAGGCACACTCGGGTTTGACTCCTGGTTTCACTAGTAACTGCCTGCATGAAGAATAATTTGGCAAAGGTTCCAAGAGCTTCAGTTTCCTCATCTCCAAGAAGAGGACCACAATAGAACTTCTAGAGTTGCTGTGAGGCTCCCATTGGGTAGTGGATCTGATGCCCTTGGCAGAGTGTCAAGCAGAAAGGAAATTCCCAGTGGATATTTGATGATTGAGGGGAGACCCTGTTCACCCTGCTTCCTTAAAGATTCATCTCTCTGCCCTCCCCCCTCCCATCATTAGAGGAAAATCTCTTTCTTCTTTCCAAAGCTAACATCTCTTTCTTCTTTCATGGGAGTCTGGATTTCAGATGCAGAGAAAGTGTATTTGAAAATGGCTACAGTGTCTGCCATGTCCTAGGTGTTCAGTAAACGTTGGTTGATTCATTTGTCTCTCACCCCTCTCTCCTAAGGAAATGGAAGTCCCTGGTATCTTCAAAGTCCCTTCTTCTCTGCCTTCAACCTCTGTCTTTTCCTCCAACATTCTGTATTGAAACCTACTTCATTATTTTTTCTTTTTTCTACCAAGTGACTTAAACCTTTAGCCAAAGAATTGATTCCTCCCTGATCACTCTTTCTCTTCTTGACGCCTAGGAGCTCCTTCTCACTTCTCTGGAGCTCGGATCTCTCTCCACCTCCATGGTTCTGGTCCTCTCCCCTCTCCTCTCCTCTCACTGGCTGGCCCACCCTCATCAGTTATTTTATGACAGAATGATCTCTGTTCATCTCCAAGGCAAACCATTCAATATCACAGTTATCCAAGTCTATGCCCCAACCAGTAACGCTGAAGATGCTCAAGTTAAACAGTTTTATGAAGATCTACAAGACCTTCTAGAACTAACACCCAAAAAAGATGTCCTTTTCATTATAGGGGACGGGAATGTAAAAGTAGGAAGTCAAGAAACACCTGGAGTAATGGGCAAATTTGGCCTTGGAATGCAGAATGAAGCAGGGCAAAGACTAATAGAGTTTTGCCAAGAAAATGCACTGATCATAGCAAACACCCTCTTCCAAAGCAAGAGAGTTCCAGAAAACATCTATTTCTGCTTTACTGACTATGCCAAAGCCTTTGACTGTGTGGATCACAATAAACTGTGGAAAATTCTGCAAGCGATGGGAATACCAGACCACCTAACCTGCCTCTTGAGAAATCTGTATGCAGGTCAGGAAGCAACAGTAGGAACTGGACATGGAACAACAGACTGGTTCCAAATAGGAAAAGAAGTACGTCAAGGCTGTATATTGTCACCCTGCTTATTTAACTTCTATGCAGAGTACATCATGAGAAACGCTGGGCTGGAAGAGCACAGGCTGGAATCAAGATTGCCAGGAGAAATATCAATAACCTCAGATATGCAGATGACACCACCCTTATGGCAGAAAGTCAAGAGGGGCTAAAAAGCCTCTTGATGAAAGTGAAAGTGGAGAGTGAAAAAGTTGACTTAAAGCTCAACATTCAGAAAACGAAGATCATGGCATCCGGTCCCATCACTTCATGGGAAACAGATGGGGAAACAGTGTAAGACTTTATTTTGGGGGGCTCCAAAATCACTGCAGATGGTGATTGCAGCCATGAAATTAAAAGATGTTTACTCCTTGGAAGAAAAGTTATGACCAACCTAGATAGCATATTCAAAAGCAGAGACATTACTTTGCCAATTAAGGTCCATCTAGTCAAGGCTATGGTTTTTCCAGTGGTCATGTATGGATGTGAGAGTTGGATTGTGAAGAAGGCTGAGTGCCGAAGAACTGATGCTTTTGAACTGTGGTGCTGGAGAAGACTCTTGAGAGTGCCTTGGACTGCAAGGAGATCCAACCAGCCCATTCTAAAGGAGATCAGCCCTGGGATTTCTTTAGAAGGAATGATGCTAAAGCTGAAGCTCCAGTACTTTGGCCACCTCATGAGAAGAGTTGACTCACTGGAAAAGACTCTGATGCTGGGAGGGATTGGGGGCAGGAGGAGAAGGGGACGACAGAGGATGAGATGGCTGGATGGCATCACTGACTCAACGGACGTGAATCTGAGTGAACTCGGGGAGTTGGTGATGGACAGTGAGGCCTGGCGTGCTGCGATTCATGGGGTCACAAAGAGTCAGACACGACTGAGCAACTGAACTGAACTGAAGCTGTCATCTTCTCAGTGAAGAAACCCTGACTGCCCTCGTCAGGGACAGCTCATGTTTTTCTCCTCGGCATTGTTCGCATCCCTTTCAGCCTCCTTCCGTCTTGCCCTGTATCCCCTTGTTTCAATCCTCTTATCCTGAAGCCGACCAGCACTTGGAGTTCCTTGTGGGCAGGAGTTTATTCTCTCACCATTCCGGCAGTTGGAAGTCTGAAGTCAGCCTCTCAGCAGGGCCCTGCTCCCTCTAAAAGCTCTGGAAGGAACCTGCCCGTACTCCCCTCCAGGCTCCTGGTGACGGCCAGTAATCCTTGGTGTCCCCTGCCTTCTAGCTGCATCACTCCAGTCTCTGCCTCCATGCTCACTTGCCTTTTTTTTTTCTGGGCCTCTATATCTTCACAAGACTGGCTTATCAGGACCCCTGTCACTGGATTCAGGGCCTGCCCTAAAACATATGACCTTGTTTTAACTAATTACACCTACAGAGACCCTATAGTGGTGCAATCATAGCACATCCCGAGGTTCTAGGTAGATATGGACGTGGGGGGCACGTCACTCAACCCAGTACCTCATCCTCACCCTCAGTCCATCTTGTCTGCCGCCACCATCATCGGATTCCCAAAACCCGCTTGGTTCCATCCTTGTAGGGCTGCAAGCCTACAGCAGCTCCGTGTGTGCTAGCCGCTCAGTCCTGTCAACTCTCTTTGAACTCTTGGACTGTAGCTCCCCCGCCCCCTGCCGAGGCTCCTCTGTCCATGGGGTTCTCCAAGAAAGAATACTGGAGTGGGTTGCCATTTCCTTCTCCAGGGGATCTTGCCAACCTAGGGATTGAACCTGTGTCTCCTGCATTGCAGGCAGACTCTTTACCAGCTGAGGAATGTCCTCATTTCTGTAGCTACTATATGCTGCCTAAGGAGGCTGTTTTCCAGTTATAATACGGACTACCTTTAAGTGCTTTTAAAAAAAGCACGACCCACGGCCCTGATAGACTATAAACTCCATGGGATATGAGTCTAACCTGTCTTCCTTACCCCTGTTTCCTAGGAGGCGGTACAGTTCGCGCACGGGTGGTCAGTCACCGCCTGTTGAATGAATCCATGGCGAGTTGCTTATCTGTCTCAAGTCCTCTATCTGACTTTGAAGAGTCCTCCATTAACTGTTCCTGCACCATCCCCTCCTGTCAGCATTTGTTGAGTAAAAATTAGGTCCTTTCAATAAGTACTTGTTGGTTGATTGATTAATCCATCAGCCAGGTTTCCTGCTTTTCCTGCTCTGAAGCATTTTTCCTGTGGGTCTCTCTGGGGGCTGGAGCGGGAGGCAGAAGAGGGGTGAAAGGACGGGCCATGGAGACAGTGGGTCAACATTCCCACCTGAGACCTTCAGCCCCCTCCCCAAGGTTTCCATGGGCCTGAACACCCACTCCTAGGCCTTCCAGGAGGAGTAATAAATTTGGGACCACACACGGTGGGGCTCAGGACACAGAAATTAAGCTCCCTATTAAGAGCAGGTAGCTCAGCCCCTTCTCTGTACAGAAACTATTCCAGAAAGGCAGGAAGCGGGCCCTATACTGAGGGCATGCGAGCTGCCCGCAGGCTCTCCCGATCCCCAGTGGGTCTCTTTTGGCAGATCAGCTTGTGAGAGCAGCGCAGTCACACACCTTCCAGCACACGTCAGCTTGGTGCGGCTTGCACCCACATCTGCAGAGAAGGGAGGGCCCACAAGCCTGGACGAGAGTGCCCCAAGAGTGAAGGCGAAACTACCATAAGTTTCTGTAAGTAACCCTTCTATGGACTGGCTCTAGTAGCCCAAAGCACAGCTATTTTAGGATCCTAATTTAAAAAAAAAAAAAAAGGCAGCAATAACTGAGGGGCAGTTGGGGATGCAATCATTTACGTGGACTTGTCGATCATCACAGTTCTTACCCTCACCCAAGTCAGCCCCCATCCTCAGTCACCTGCCCCAAAGCCCATGTGACCCGAAGCCGAGAAGGTCAGGCATCTAGCGAGTCAAACCCTGCAAGCATCCACTAGGTCACTTCCCTGTACTCTTTCTTCCTAAGGGTCCTAAGTCACCATCTTCTTAGCACGTATTCCTTCAGGGATTACATAGGTAAAGCTGGCTTTATTTTGTTTCAGTTCCCTTGTATCCATTTCAATAGAATCACTAATGCCACTCATTTTCAGATTTTGTGTGCTTAATAGCGTGGGACTGTGAGGTCATGTGTCCAAAAAGATAATTATCCTCCCGGGCACTGATTGAATGGCTTCATTGTCCTCGAGATATATGGAAAGCAAAAAGGACTTTTGTTACGGCTTTACCTGCTGTGTGTGTGCATGAGTCTGTGTGATATTCCTGAAATTTCACATGACTCACTTTGTCCTCCCCAAAATAATAGAAAAGTAACTTTGCCACAGGAAGGGGATTTTTTTTTTTTTAATCAGCAGATTTAATTTGTATTTTCAGGAAACGCAAGCCCTGCAAAAGTTGTGTTGAGTGTTGGATCGAAGTGTTTATCCCGTCTGCCCATTTATCCCATCTTGCCTCTATCTCCTAGCCTCCTGAATTCTCAACACTTAGTCTTGAAAGGACAGGCAGCAGCTTCCTTCGGCTTTTCCACAGTGAAGATGACGTTCACTGTCGGCACTGGCTGACGACACTCTTTCCAGCCCTGGAGGCAGAGAGGGCCCCAGCTTTGTGGATATGAGCTGGGGGTCACGCTTCCTATGATTCTTTGAAGACACAAAAGGGTCTGGGGAGGGACCTCCAGCTTCAGAGTCAAAGCAGGGAACAGCAGATGCCTAGAACTAGGAGTGAGGGTCAGACAATGAGGAGCAATCTAGAACTTTCTCTTCATGCCCCTCAGTCCTTCGTACCTCTCTGCCCAGTGGAGTGGGCCCACCCGGAGCCCCAGGCACGGTGCCTCGTCCGTGGCTCCCCGGCTCCTCTTTCAAGCCCAGGGGCCTGTGTCTACACCGCCGTCTCTGGCCAAGCACGTTTTGTTTCCCTTGTATTTCTCTGGCACCGCCCCCCTCAATCCCTCATCTCTAATACGTATCATAGCATTGACCACTCAGCGGTGCTCTGAGATTAGCCCAGTCTAACCACAGGACTGAACGTGGACATACACACACAGCCCGAGGTCTGAGCCTCACCCTGCCACCTGCGCGGTGGGTAGAGCTGGGTGAGTGGCTGAGCCCCCTGAGCCTCCGGGTCCTCGCATGGAAAATGGAAGGGGCCACACCCATCTCCCCCAAGACTGGAGGCTGAGACTGCAGGTGCCTCTGCAGGAACCATGTCCCAGTAGGGGGGGCCAGGGAAGTCAGCTTCCCTGCTAGCATTCTCAAACCCTGTGTTTTCATTCCAAACATGAGCCGTGACGTAAAATGGTAAGAGCCTGTTCGGCATTACCTGGATGGCCCTTTGGCATGAACAGTTATGACCACATTTTGATGTCAGTGATTACAAGGAAGTTGGCACTTTAGAGTACTAATTTGATGGAGTCTATAAATGACTCAAAGCTATGGTTTTTTCAGTAGTCCTGTATGAATGTGAGAGTTGGACCATAAAAAAGGCTGAGCACTAAAGAATTGATGTTTTTGAAATGTGGTCCTGGGGAAGACTCTTGAGAGTCCCTTAGTCAGCAGGGAGATCAAACCAGTCAATCCTACAGGAGATCAACCCTGAATATTCATAGGTACGGCTTCCCTGGTGGCCCAGCGGTAAAGAATCCACCACAGGGCAGGAGACCCAGGTTCAGTCCCTGCGTCAGGAAGATCCCCTGAGGAGGGCATGGCAGCCCACTCCAGTATTCTTGCCTGGAGAATCCCATGGACAGAGGAGCCATGGACAGAGGAGCCTGCGGGCTACAGTCCATCGGGGTCGCACAGGGTTGGACATGATTGAAGCAACTTGCACAGCACATCCATTAGTAGGACTGAAGCTGAAGCTCCAATACTTTGGCCACCTGATGCAAAGAGCTGACTCATTAGAAGACCCTGATTCTGGGAAAGATTGAAGGCAGGAGGCGAAGGGGACGACAGAGGATGAGATGGTTGGATGGTATCACTGACTCAACAGACATGAGTTTGAGTGAACTCTGGGAGATAGTGAAAGACAGAGGAGTCTGGTGTGCTGCAATCTGTGGGGTTGCATAGAGTCAGACATGGCTAAACGACTCTACAGCAGCAACAACAATCCTCTTTGGAATGACAGCCTCCATCTCTTGAACCTGCACCAGTGCACACAAGCAAGCCACCAACGCGGTCAGGAGGTACCAAGGGGAAGCCAGGGGGACCCCCCAGTCTTGGTAAAAGCACGTCCGCAGCATGTCCACAGGTAGTGAGAGAGGGAGTGGGCTCTTTATTCGCTGTCCACCACTTTCTTGGTGAGGTGGCCGCTCCCTTAATAAAGACCAGAGCCCCTATCAGGCACACAGCCCCTCTCCGCACAGCTGCCTTCTTGGGGCCCTTGTACTTGCCCCTCCCCTTCAAGCTGGGGGTAGGGCCCCTTCTCAGCCCCAGTTCCAGCCTCTGTGGCCAACCCCACGTGGTCCCACATCTCAGTGACAAGTCCCTCCGTCTTCTGTTACCCAGCTCGAGCGCACGTCTGCTCCTCCGACTGCAGGGCTGGTGGGGACGAGGGACTTCCCAGTGGTTGGGGGCGGGTGATTTTTCTAGGCAAGTACAGGGGGAGCTTTGAGGTGAGGAGGACAGCAACCAAACCCGTGCCCATTATCGGAGTCATCGTCTGCAGGCCTGCTGGGGGCCTGACCAGAGGAGACCAGGGCGGAGCAGCACTCACCCCATTCCTCATGGGGACACAGAGCCTCAGCGCAGGTCTAAGGCGGTCTAGCTGTTAAATGGCCAGGTCAGAGTTTGACCCAGTTTGATCCCTGAGTTGGGAAGATCCCCTGGAGAAGGCAAAGGCTACCCTTTCCAGTATTCTGCCCTAGAGAATTCCGTGGACTGTGTCCATGGAGTCGCAGAGCCCCACACAACTGAGTGAATTTCAGTTCACTCCCCTGTGCACTCCCATCTCTGCCCACGCAGACCAGCCTCTCAGTGACAAGAACAGCCTGGTGAGGCTGAGACACGGGGCTCACGTACCCTGTTTTCTTGAGGGGACTCGTAAGGAAGAGGGGGGTCCCTGGGGTCCCCCCCCTCACTCTGGCCAGTGGGATGGACTTTCTCAAGCTCTTTGCTTCTCTGGAGACTGCCCTGCCTTGTTTGCTGGAAGCCCTCTCCACGGGCAGCCTGAATCACCTTCAGAATCCTCGGGGCTCACAGCTGCCCGTCTCTCACCAGGCCGCGTGCACACCTCTGGGCCCCGAGCCCTGGCCAGCTGCCGGCTCTGAGCTGGGTCCCCTGTTCCTGGGAGAGCCGACGCTGACAGGGCCCGCGGACACTGACTCGATGTCCTTGTGGTCCCGGCACCGTGTGGCTGTAGGAGGAGGTCCGGGCTCAGGCCTCTGACCAGGAAGGTGTGTGCTGGGAGAGCTGCGAGACAGGACTTAGGGGAAGGGAGGGGCTTTCTATCCTATTGTGATAAAGCGTGTGGTGTTTGTACGATTTCCTTTACATGTTCATTATTGCATTTGGGGGGGTGGAAATAGAACATTTTAGGGAAAGGGGGGAAAAATGCACTCCTAGACCCTCATTTGGAAATGACTCTTCTTTAATGGAGTCTAGGAATTTTTTCTCTACTGGTATAGAAATGCATACACCCACACTTCTCTTTCTTATGAAAGTGTGTATGGTCCATGAACCCTAGTTCTGGAATCACTTGAGAATTCATTAGAAATGCCGGCTCGTGGGCCTCACCCCAGATCCAGCAAACGAGAATGTGCGTTTTAGCAAGACCTCCAGGTCATCCGAGGGCGTGGGGATTACCTGGCCAAATGGGGCTCGATGGTGTGAATGTACCATGAATCATTTCATTAATCCCCTTCTAATTCAAAAGTAGGCTCCATCTAAATGTTCCTGATTATATGCTGCAGCGTGGTGAGCCATGCTGCAAAAATATTCTTTTGCAACCGTCTTTGAGCAGATAGTAATGACAGTTCTCGTTGTTAGTACTGTCACATGTTGGGGGCTCGTTGTGTGCCCAGCCCGTGGTGAGTGCTCTGCAAGAGTCAGCTCTCCCATCCTTATGGTGGTCTGCGAAGAAAGGACAATTAGAGCATTTCAAATGCTGGCGTTTCTGCTACACGGTATGGTAATGGTGATAGCGCTTGTGGTTGCTTTCTCTGTCCTAGAGGCGACGGTAACTGCTTCACTTTTTCTTTTCATTTAAACCCCAAACAATCATAATAAACAAGCATTATTATTAACCTTCTTAAAAACCGAGGTAAAGTAACACTCAGAGGTTGAGTATCTTGTCCAAAGTCACAGGTCAAGGCCGCAGCAGAATCCCAGTCCAGGCCCAGTTCTGTCCAGTCTCCCTGCTCACAATTCTCCACATCAGGCATGAAGAAGAGTGTGATCATTGCTTCTGGTTCTTCAGTGTATCCTCGGGGCCTCTTCTCCTGATCAGTGCTGGGCTCTCAAGCTGGCTTCATGGGTGAATACACAGAGGGGCTTCTTGGCACTGCCTCCTGGTGGGGGTGGGCTTAGCGGAACAGGGTTTCTTTTTTCCTCATCACCGCTCGACACAGCAGAGCTGCAGGCCCTGGGATCCTCAGATGTTCGCACTCTCCGACCTCGTGGCAAACATCCCAGGACTTTGCAGGGAACAATGGGCACTGAACTGCAGGTGACCCGGCCTGCTAATCGCTGCCTGATTGCCAGCTAATCAGTGCCTCTTTGGGACACTGAATCCCAAATCCCTTTGGACTGGGCTGGGCCCTGGCAAGCAGTCACCTGGTTCAGGTGCCAGGGGCGAGGCAGAGGCTCATGTGTTCCAGCACAGAGCGGTCAAAGGCCGCTTTCAGGGAAGCAGTCATGGGGTCCATCTCTCCCTGGCTGGTCCTGGATGTCTACGGCCTTGTCCACAGTGTGGAAGTGAATAGAGGTGAAGGAATTCAGGGGCAGCCTGTGGAGAAAAAGCTAAGTAACACTAGCAGGCATACAGAAAATCAAAGCCTCTCTCAGAATCTCTGCAGAGGCCTCAGGAGTGCCTCCAGAGGAGGGTGTATGGACAGCAACCACCAGCACCCTCACATCTACCACCACCTAGGTGGTGGGAAAAGAAAACCCTGTTCCGCTAAGCCCACCCCCCCCCCACAGGAGGCAGTGCCAAGAAGCCCCTCTGTGTATTCACCCATGAAGCTAGAAGAACTAGAAGCAACTAGAGCCACTCTGCTCACTAATACTGTGACCACCACCACCTCAGCCTCTGCCGCCATCAGGACCAGTCCCCCTCCACCATCATCATCACTGGCAAGGTGACCACCCCTCCACCATCATCACCACATCACCCCCAGCACCTGCACCACCATTTCCAGCGTCACCACCACAGTCACCACAATCTCCACCACCACCCATCACCAGCACCATCACCTCCACCACCATCACCCCACCACCACCATTTCCAGTGACACAATTGCAAGCCACCACCACCTCCAGCACCATCGCCCCCATCACCACCACCATCACCACCACCACCATCACCCCATCACCACCACCACCTCCAGCACTGTCGCCCCCATCACCTCCACAATCACCACCACCACCATCACCTCCATCACCTCCACCACCACCACCACCATCACCACCACCACCATCACCCCATCACCAGCACCATTGCCCCCATCACCACCACAATCACCACCACCACCATAACCCCATCACCAGCACCGTCGCCCCCATCACCAGCACCGTTGCCCCCATCACCTCCACAATCACCACCACCACCATCACCTCCATCACCTCCACCGCCACCACCACCATCACCACCACCACCGTCGCCCCATCACCAGCATCGTTGCCCCCATCACCACCACAATCACCACCACCACCATAACCCCATCACCAGCACCGTTGCCCCCATCACCAGCACCGTTGCCCCCATCACCTCCACAATCACCACCACCACCATCACCTCCATCACCTCCACCGCCACCACCACCATCACCACCACCACCGTCGCCCCATCACCAGCATCGTCGCCCCCATCACCACCACCATCACCACCATCACCATCACCCCATCACCCGCACCGTCGCCCCCATCACCACCACAATCTCCACCACCACCATCACCCCATCACCACCATCACCACCAGCACCATCACCCCATCACCACCATCACCACCACCACCATCACCTCCATCACCACCATCACCTCCACCACCATCGCCCCCATCACCTCCACCATCACCACCACCACCATCACCTCCACCACCACCATCACCACCATCACCTCCATTACCACCATCACTTCCACCACCATTTCCAGCGTCACCATTGCCACCCAGCTGCCATCACCACCACCTCCAGCACCATCGCCCCCATTGCCACCACAGTCACCACCACCACCATCGCCCCATCACCAGCACCACCGCCCCCATCACCACCACCATCACCCCATCGCCCCATCACCACCAGCACCACCACCTCCACCACCACCACCACCACCTCCATCACCTCCACCACCACCACCTCTACGACCACCATCTCCATCACCATCGACAGGGTCCCCGTAACCGCCACTGCTGTTGTCACCGCAACTACCACCACCTCTATAACCGTTACCACCGCTGTTACCACCGCCACCACCGGCCTCAGCTGCACCGCCACCACCAGCTCTTTTACCACCTCCATCTCCACCACCATCCTGCTGCAGCTACCAGAGCAACGCCCCCACGGCTGCTGCCGCTGCCGCCCCCCACACTCCCATTTCCTAGGAGAGCAACTTCAGGTGGTGTTTTGTTTTGTTTTGTTTTTAAGTGCTGGTTTGAAAGTCAGACATATTTAGGATCTCTGCCATGAAGTACTATATATTTGAGTTTGGATACTTAATTGAAGTTGGAAATGCAACTTTGCCAAAGGGAAAACCTGAGTAATCTAAGCAGCTCCTGGGACTGTGGCACCTGCAGACCCTCTTTCCGTGTCTGGCACATGAGAGCTTGATGGAAGGCCACTATCATGACTACGACTATTACTCTGCCCGGCTTCCTTTCAGTGCACAGCTTCTCCTCCAGCACCCTTGCTTGAAGATGGATGGGGAGGCGACCATTTATCCCTTCATCCCTGGTATCACCGGGCCCTCTAGGCTGCCTGATATCCCTTAAAAACACAGGTCTGGGTTGAAGGACGTTCCAGGGTGGAATAGCCATTTGGATTTGAACCTGCACCTTCTTTGTAAATGCCATCTGACCTTGAGGATCTCTCTAACCTCCCAGAGACTCCTTGTCTCTTCTGGAAAAATGGAGAAAGATCATTTCTTCCTTGAAGGCTTGCAAACAGATTACATGAGATAAGATAGGGGAAACCCCACCAGATCCCCAGGCATAGAGGAGGCATTCAATACACAGAGTTGACTTTGTTTGCCTGATACTTTAGCTTCTGAGAAGGAATTATCAGGAAGTGGAAAACGCATGCCTTGCGCTCCACAGCTTCCCAATGGAGAAGATAAGACGGAGTCTTCCTCTCCCTCCTCCTGGGGTAGCCGAGCCCTACACTCTGACCAGTTCCCCAGCCGTACTGCTAAGGTCTAATAAAAGGTTACCTTTGCCCGGGTGTTTCAGTTCTAGGAAGCTGTTCAATGTTTGACTATATTTCTCCAAACTCATTTAAAAACAGTTCATCGGGTTAGTCCGGTTGAATTATTGCTCCTTGGGAGTTGTCCAAACCCTGAATTTCCTTTTCAGAGAGCTGGATTCTGTGCCATTCTTGGAATTCAACTCCTGGCCCCTCTCTGTGACCCCTGATCGCAAACACAGTGTAAATAACCTGCTGTCTCCTGCACCATGAGCGAACTCCCTGGCCTCCTGCTTGCAGAATGGAATCTATCCTCCCAGGCTCCCCAGAACAAGAGTGTTGGGCGAGCTCGTCCATGGCCCTCCTCCACTTCTAGAGCTGCCAGGCACCGGCAGATCAATAGTGCACGTTCATAGGAGGGCCGCGCTCAAAAATATTCAGTGTATGCCTGGTCAGAGGAGGAAGGGGGAAAAGAACCCTCATTCCATCCAATCATGGTTGGTTCCCCCATAGCCCATCTGAAATCGACTCCACATGCTCCGTGAAGCTCAGCAGGTTCCCTCCGTGATGCTGGAACACGGACTGCACGTGCAAGGGCAAGGCAGGCCAGTGATGAGTGGCGACCTGCAGAAACGAACAGGCCCGAATTCACACTGGCAAACCTGGCACCTGGCTTAGGGCGACCCAGGAGTCTCCCCACTCACGTTAGGACAGGTAGACTGCCTGCCAGTCTAGTAACGCTTCATATTCAGGGTTTTCCTCCCTGCAGAATCCCCAGTTCAGCTACCAAGTGGGAGAGAAAGGACAAGGGAAAGAAAACTGAGCAGCTGACAGTCCACAGACTCCATTCGGAATAGTCCCAGATACCACCCCCTACTCTCCAGTTAGGGCTGACTAAGCCTCCTGATTTCCCATCGACCTGTTGACAGAATCAGATACTTCCTTTGGGCCAGTAGCCACATGGGGTGCTCTATTGCCGCCTGAGCCCCAGCAACCCTGACTGTGCTTTCCTTGTTTTTCACTCAGTGAAAAACTGAGTGTTTTTAAGGACTTCACCTAGCGCCGATTGGCAATCCACCAAATTTCTGCTAACTGCTGCCGATACAGTACTCCGTAATGCACCCCGCCATCTTATATACCCCCTCTTTCCTCAACTGTGGATCCCACGGTTGCCTCCCATGCCCAGGAACCACAGGTACCCAGGACATGCCCTTTGTTCTCTCTGATGGAGCCAAGTGAGGGTTCTTCGAGATACTCCCGAAGTTGGACTGTAGATGCTAGCTAATGCTCACAGATTCTCAGTCTCAGGAAACTCTGTTTAGGATGGCCTCACCAAGTTCCCCATCTCTCTTACAACCCAAGAGCATTACACTTGGCAACCCTTGGAATTATCCAGCTTTCTCTTCCTTGCTTATCTGATGAAAGATAGATCTCACTAGGCTTGATTTGGTTTCTCCGAAGACTCATGAATTGAACGCCTCTCCTTGCTTTAGCCACTGGGATTTCTTTCTGCCTCTGCGAGTTGCTTGTCATATCCTTTGCCCCATTTGTATTGCAGTTTATGGTTCCTTTCACGTTAATTGACAAGTCTCCTTCACACGTCCTATGTTGGTTCTTAGTCCGTTCGGGGCATTGGGAATATTGTGCTGCCGTCTGTATTTTTTTAGCATCATCTTTGCTATCCTTTATTAAAAAGAAGGTCCTCAGTTTTTAAATGATCAAAATCATCCATTTTTTTTTTCCCCCTTAGACTTTGAGGGTTTAGGTCTTGTTTAGAGATTTTTCTCTACCTCTAAGTCATAAAAATATTCTTCTCAATTTTCCTTGTTAACCTTATCACGTTGCCTCTCATTTAATCCCTTATTCATCTGGATTCCACCTTTGTCTAATAGAGGGATACAGATTTTATTCTTCCCCATATGGCTAGGTCCTCCATACCGTCTACTAGATAATCATTGCCGATGATTTATAAAGTGTGTTAATCATATTTCAAGTCCTCATTTATAATAGGCGCTGTTCGTGGGTCTCTGTTCTTGAGCCAGTACCATACTGATTTTATTATTATGGTTTTGTAGTATGTCAATATTCTGTGGGCTGTAGCCCTTTCCCATTTCTTCTTTTCCATGGTTGACCTAGCTTTCTGGGGAGCTCTGCTCTCCTGTATCCGTTTTTGCATAATAGTTCTGTGTTTCACAACAGTTAAGTCCTGAAAAAAATAAATGCAGCTGGAGTTTTGATTGTGAACTGCATTGCATTGGGTTTGCTTTTGGTCCTTTCAGCAGAGAGACGTGTCTGCTTCTCAGGTGTGGAGGCTGGGTCACGGAGGAGCGCTCGCCCCATGCTTCTTAGGTCAGGCTGAAGAGCAGGACTGCACTGGAGGAGGTGGCCCTCCCTTGACCTCCATGCCCCGGGAGGGAGTCCGGGTGGCCACAGAGCTGGTCTGGGCAGTGTTGTTAATGCTTGATCTCTTTTAGAATCCTGACTGCTCAGGAAACCATGCCTCAGGGCTCAGATTCCCCGCCGCACCCCCCAGCCGCCGCCCCCCCACCCCACCCCCGTTGAAGCTTGCGGCTTCTTGGCTGGGAGCCTGTTCCCTTCCCCAAATGTTTGTTAGTATAATGGCTTTTTATGGCACTTTATGGAAAAATGAAGGAGGGAGGGAGATGACTACTCTGCAAACCAGCCTGTCTTTAACTTTCATTTACTGGAATTTGAGTCTTCTGCCTACCTTGTTAGCAGAAAAGAAACTTCAAAAATATTTTTTTCCCTCCAAACTCGCAACTGGAATGTTCTTTACCTCTTAACTCGGGCCAGGACAAGGGTGGGCCGGGACAAGGGTGGCCCAGGCCCTGAGAAGCGGCCTGTTATTTACCAGAGCTGCACAGCAGCCTTTGCACAACATTTACAACTGCGGTTATCGGGGGGCTGGGGGGGTGAGAGTCAGAGGGTGGAGGGTGGAGTCAGAGCGCGGAGGACACGCAGACTTGATCCCAGCGGCAGGGTTGCGGGGCTCATGCCTCGCCACCCTGAGCCCCTTTCTCCAGCTTTAAAACAGTCATACCCGGGAAGCCCTTGAGTTCAAGAGGAGCGCTGTGGGGGAAGACTGTTTCTCCACTTCTGGAAAAGGGAGCCCACAGGCCCGCAGCACAGCCTGTCTCCGATAAAGGGCGGGAATTCGGTTGGAGGGACCAAACCCAGGTCCTCCAGAAATGTCACGTTTTTCTTAGAACTCAGGCCTATATTACACACAAATTGAGATTATCTCAGACAATTATCTGAAATTAACTGTGGTTTTCAAATGAAAAACATTTAGAGGAGGATCAGATAAGAAGGAGACCTATTTATAATACTTGCCACGGGGGGCGAGGCGGGAAGCGAAAACACAAGAGCAGGACCCACACAGAACAACACCGAAGGGACTGCGCGCCCGGGGACCGCCACCCCTGCCCCAGCCCCTCGGCGGCAGCCGAAACGAGGGCTTATCCTGACTAGCTGTTCCCTGATCATTCCTTAGAGAATATTCTGTTCCAGAAAGAAATGCTGGCTTTCTGTCTCATTCTCTAACACAGCCAGAACTGGGTCCGGAACCACTCAGTTTGGCCCAAGTCAGAGGTCTGTTCAGAGGGTCTGAAATACGAACCGGTGATTTCCGGCTCTGAAGTGGTTATTTCCAGGCTGGGACCCTTCTGGAAGGGTTACTGGAATTAGGAGAGCCATGGCAGAAGCTCTGTCTGGAAGACAACAGGAGAGGATACCACTGCCGTGTGGTTCCCCAGACGCACAAAGAAAGCACGTGAGGGGCCCGGCAACATCTGCACTCTGCCCTTTCAAGAGGGCAGCTCGGCAAGGCTGCTGTTATCCCCATTTTACAGGTGAGGACATTGAGGCTCAAAGAGATCACCTGGCTAGAGGAAAAAACAGGCTAGAATTTGAAGCAGGCCTGAGTTCAGAATTCACAGCCTTGAGCGCCACACCACGTGATCACCGTACAACTGTTTCCCCCCCGACTCCCTTGGCAGAATTCCACTCTGCACACGATGCCTAGGAGAAGCTTTTCCAAGAGGAAGACAGGAGGATGGAGGGATGTGTGTTTTGAGAGGAGAAATGTGTTCCCTGGGGGAAAAAAAGCTTCTTGAGGCGGCAGTGACAAATAGCTAAAGCAGAATGCTGGCTGGGAGCTGGGCGGGGTTTCGCACTCCGTAGACAGAGGAGCCCCTGCTTTTCCTCCTCACCACAAAGGCCACCAGGCATCGGGGCCTCCAGGACGGCAGTGTTTGTGCTGCCCCCCACCCCCTACCCCACCCAGACACAGGCTGGCAAAGAATAAAGGATCCCAAACACCACAGACAGCCCCGTGGGGAATATTTAACCCACATACTTCCAGACGCTCTGGCATGGACGAATTCCTTGCTCCACCTTTGTTCCTGGCCAGGAGGAAACGGCATGAAATGAAGGGCAGTTTTTGTAACCTCTTTCAGCTCTAAACCGTGTTTCCTGTGCACTTAGCAGGCCTTAATGGAAACCAAACAGGTCTCTCAGGCCTGTCAATTCCCAGCGCCCCGAGTCAGGCACCAACGTGGTTGAGAAAGCTGCACCAACAAAAACATTCTTCAAAAATATCACAGCACCACGTGAAGTGACCGTCGCTAATTCAAAGAGGCAGACATATTTCTTAAAGGTTGAAAAGAGGCGAGTCTTTCACAAGATTCTAGCTCAAGGCCACATTTGCAAAAGTATAATCATGCCCTAGCAAGATTTTGTTTATCTGGCCATTAAAAAAAAAAAAAAAAACTTTTTAAAACAACTTTTACTTTTGACTCTCTGTATAAGAACTATTTTTCCAGCTGTATAGTCTGAGGAGGCTAGGAGAGGTCTGGTTTGGATATATGTGTGTATACACACACACACACACACACACATATATATATATATATATTTATTTATTTCTTTTTTTTTTTTTTTTCAGAATAGAAGGAAAGTTTCTTACCCAATTTTGCTTGGGCTAAACTGCATACAGAGCAGTTTATTTATGCTGTTTTATCGCACACCTGTTTGGATATGGGGCCGTTTTCTGGTATTTAAACAGACCATTTCTTGCCAGTGGCTTTATCTGCAGTCTCATGCTTTTGCTGCAAGTGTTTTTTATTAACTCAGAGAGCAACACCAACTGCTCCATGAACATTTCTAGTGAGACGAAAATAACCTAATTGTTACTTACTTCTAACGTGTTATCATTGAGGAACTTTATCCCAGGAATGTATTTAGAATATGGTAAAGGCCCTTTCACTGTACTTAAGGGGGGGAAAAAAGGATGGCAAATATTAAAAAAATAAAATCCTTTAATAAAAGCACTTTTTAAGCCACCTGCTTATTTTGAGCTGGTATTTTAGAGAGGAGGGGAAGCAAGACCGTTCAAGATTGTAGTGGGCTAGTTTACACGGTCTCAAAGTTCTGGGGTGGTGGCCTTAGAATTTGAGTGAAAGACCTAACTCCACTTAAGTAACCTTCTGTGATTCATTTAAACTCCAGTCACCTCTCTCAGTTAGATGTGGGTCATAGTGGCTGACCAGTGATGAGATAATCTAACTTCAGTTCAGTTCAGTTCAGTTCAGTTCAGTCGCTCAGTCGTATCAGACTCTTTATGACCCCATGAATCACAGCATGCCAGGCCTCCCTGTCCATCACCAACTCCCCGAGTTCACTCAAACTCATGTCCATCAAGTCAGTGATGCCATCCAGCCATCTCATCCTCTGTCGTCCCCTTTTCTCCTGCCCCGGATCCCTCCCAGCATCAGTCTTTTCCAATGAGTCAACTCTTTGCCATGAGGTGGCCAAAGTACTGGAGTTTCAGCTTTAGCATCATTCCTTCCAAAGAAATCCCAGGGCTGATCTCCTTCAGAATGGACTGGTTGGATCTTCAAGGGACTCTCAGGAGTCTTCTCCAACACCACAGTTCAAAAGCATCAATTCTTCGGCGCTCAGCTTTCTTCACAGTCCAACTCTCACATCCATATATGACCACTGGAAAACCATAGCCTTGACTAGACGAACCTTTAGCACGTAGCAATAATTTATAGACTCGCAAGGAGTCAGACATGACTGAAATGGCTTAGCACACACGCACGCAAGCCGAAACTTAGTCTGTAGCATAGAGATTTGAGTGTTTGTGCAAAGGGGTCAATTTTATCCTGCAGTTAAAAAACAAAACAAAAACAATTGGAATACTACCTTACCAAATTGTATTAATCTTCTATTGCTGGGTAACAAATGTCCCCCCCCTCAAATCTAATGGTTGACAACAGTCAACATCTGTCATTTCGCAGTTGCTGTGGGTTAGGAGCTCAAGTGTGGCTTCGCTGGGCTCCTTTGCTGTAGGGGTCTCCTAAGGCCTCAGTGCAGATACTCCTACAGTTTCATCTAAAAGTTCCAGTGAAGGGAGCTCTTCCAAGTTCAATTGCATAGCTGTTTACACTGCTCAGCCCTTGCAGGCTGCTGCACTTGGGGCCTCAGTTCCTTGCTGGCTGTTGGCTATGGGGCACTCCAATTTCTTGACACGTGGGCATGTGCATAGGGCAGTACAAAAAGTGGCAACTGACTGCCCTTGGAGAGGCAGAGAGTAAGAGAGACAGCCAGGCAGAAGCCGCATCATCTTTACAGCCTCATCTCTTTAAAAAATGTACTGTTTATTTATGGCTGTGCTGGGTCTTCACTGCTGTGCACAGGCTTTCTCTAGCTGCGGTGAAAGAGGGCTACCTTCTCTAGCTGCAGGGCACCGACTTCTCATTGAGGTGGCGTCTCTTGTGGAACACAGGCTCTGGGGCCTAGGTTCAGGAGTCGTGTGTGTGGGCTTAGTTGCGCTACAACACATGGTTGGGAATTGGACCCATGTTCCCTGCATTGGCAGGTGGAGTCTTAACCACTGAACCCCCAAAGAAATCCCACAACCTCACCTTGAAAGTGGTGTCTGTCCATCCCGGCTCCTGAACCTGTTTGTTAGGAGTCGGCCGGTAGGTCCAGCCCACGCTCATGGGGAGTGAATGGCACAAGGGCATGAGCTATCAAGAGGCAGGGGTCAGCGGGGAGCATGCTGAGGGCTGCTGACCACCTGGCTAGAGACCAAAATGGGTGCAGACGTGAGCCTCAGCTGTGTCCCAGCGTAGGTGGCTGGTTCCGGAGAGTCTCAGCTCCTGACCGGCCAGGAAGCCCCATGCCCTGCTGCATTAGCAGCTTCTGCCATGTTGACAGGGGCAGGCTGGTGGGACACAGCCACAGCGACCCTTCCTCAGCTGTTTCATGGCAGCGTCTTAAAAGAGGAGCCGTCAAGACAGCTGGCAGCTCCCAGGCTGTCCCAAGATGGTAGAGTTTGGGTGACACAGCCCCAAGCTTCAGCATCTGGGGTTTTCTCCAACTCCCTTCTTGTCAGCATGCACTTCTGATTTTTCTTTCAGAGCTTTGCTAGTGAAATGGGGGTCACAAGCTCTCTTAGAGTTTTCCTGTAGCTCAGATGGTAAAGAATCTGCCCACAATGCAGGAAACCCAGGCTGGATCCCTGGGTCAAGATCTCTTGGAAAAGGAAATGGCACCCCACTCCAGTATTCTTGCCTGCAGAATTCCCTAGACAGAGGAGCCTGGCGGGCTACAGTCCATGGGGTCGCAAAGAGTCGTACAACTTGCGACTAATACACACAGAACCACTCTTACATCCACAGGCTGTTGTGAGGATTAATGGCAAGAAAAGTTAACATGTATGGATTTTGGATCTCCCAGGCGCCAGGCTCTCTACACTGCAAAACTTGTCCCTGCTTTTATGAAATTCAGCTATAGCAAAGGAGAGAAATACTCACTGTCAAACTATAGAATTATTAGACAAATAATCATAAGGGGAAGTATGAGCATGGGCTGGACAGACCAATCAGAATTGGCTGATTCTAATCAGAGCTGCTGGAAACCCATTCCAGCTCTGGAAGTCCTCTGCAGCGCCAGGCAAGAAACCTTGAGTTGCTCAATTATGTAGAAGTAGAGAGTGGGCAGGGGCAGTGGTCCAGAGATGGCCGAGCTGGCCAGAACGTGGCCCTGGGGGCTCAGAGCTGTAGTTAAGCATCAACGACACAAAAGTAGTTCAGAATTTTAACTAGCATTGGTGCAGTAGTGGGCCCAAGTTCACTGTCTAGGGTCGACGCTGAAAACGGGCATTGTGGAAGGACTTGAACTTGTCCCAGATGTTAGGAAGGGCTTCAGTGAGTAACAGACTCTTGTCTAGACCTGGAGGATAAATAGAGATTAGCCATCAAAGGGACAAGAAACAGTTTTGAACACCAAGGAGACAGCATACGCAAAGACTCAGAAGTGGAGGTGTGATATATTCAGAGTCAAGGCAACTGCAAAGTAAAAGTGGCTCCGTCGTGTCCGACTCTTCATGACCCCGTGGACTATACATTTCATGGGATTCTCCAGGCCAGCGTACTGGAGTGGGCAGCCTTTTCCTTCTCCAGGGGATCTTTCCAACCCAGGGATCAAACCCAGGTCTCCTGCGTGGCAGGCGGGGATTCTTTACCAGCTGAGCCACCGGGGGAGCCCATGGCAAGTGTGGTGACGCTAGAAGCAGAGAGAACAAGACAGAGATCGGGGTCACTGTGGGTCACGTGCAGGATTTGTGCTTTGACTGACAGGCGTTGTACGATCCTCTGTGAATCCTGAAAGATCACTCTGGCTGAAGAGCTCAGCACAGCTTAGCATTCCTATCATTGTTACTTCCCCCTGGTTTCCACTGCCGTTGCAAACCCAAAGGTACAAATGGTTAAAGAACAGGCGGGTTCTGGCTGGCTGCCCTGCTGGGGAGCGAACACAAACAAAGTTCCTGGACCTTTGGATTCCACCCAGCCAAGGCCGGGTTCAAGTCCTCAGAAGCAGACAGGCAGTAACAGCAAACCCATCCCCTTGGTTTGAGCAATATTTTAAAGATATCAGCATGACCACAACTGACTTCTTGGGATGGAGGTCCTAAAAATTGTCAGTTGAGGCGGTTAAGGTGGAAATGGAGTGGTCTTTAAAGATGTTGTGATTCTTCCTACCTGCTGTGAAAATATCCAAGCCCCCTCTTTCCTAACCAAATCCAAATATTTTCTTGTGCATCCAAACATAGAAACATCCCTCAGAGGGCAGGATAGTAGTTGGGAAGACAAGCCTCAGAGTGAGCATTTGTTTGAGAACAACCTACCCAAACAGCTCAGCTCACTTAATGACCCTGAAACTCGAATTCTTCCTCTGTCATATTGGAATAAGGTCAGTATCCACCTCTCAGCGTTGTAACGAGGAGAGGAGTGTGTGAGCTCACAATATGTGAACTCCTTAGCACGATGCCCACAAGTGTTGCTCAAAAATTAGTAATTTGATGGAGACATAGAAAGCAAACCTACGGTTACCAAAGGTAAAAGGGAGTGGGGGGGGAGGGGTAAAGTAGGAGATTGGGATCAACATACGCACACTACTATTTATAAGATAGATTACCAGTGAGGACTGCGTAGCACAGGAAACTGTTTCGTTGTAACCTGCAAGAGAAGAATCTGAAAAGGAATACACATATGTGTATATATATACACACACGTGTGCTAAGTCACTTCAGTCGTGTCCCACTCTTTGCAACCCTGTGGACCATAGCCCGCCCCCCCCAGGCTCCTCTTTCCATGGGATTCTCCAGGCAAACATACTGATGTGGGTTGCCATGCCCTCCTCCAGGGGATCTGCCCGACCCAGGGACTGAACCCACATCTCCTGTGTCTCCTGCTTTGTAGGCTAAGCCCAGGGTGGGGAGAGCCTATATATATAACCTATATATATTTAGCATTTCTCTTCTTTGCTTCTTTGCTATGTATGATACATGTATTTAAAGTGAAAGTGTTAGTCGCTCAGTCTTATCCAACTCTTTGTGAGCCTGTGGACTATAGCCACCAGGCTTCTCTGTCCATGGGATTCTCCAGGCAACAATACTGGAGTGGGTTGCGGTTCCCTCCTCCAGGGGATCTTCCCGACCCAGGGATCGAACCTGGGTCTCCCACATTGCAGGCGGATTCTTTACCATCTGAGCCAGCAGGAAAGCAATAGACATATTTTATATCTATGTATAATGTGTGTCTATACTCAGTTTGATATTTATCTGTTCTGTTTCGACTGTGCTGGGTCTTTGCTGCTGCTCGGGCTCCTCTCTAGCTGTGGCGAGTGGAGGCTCCTCTTAGCTGCGGTGAGCGGGCTTCTCGTGACGGTGGGTTCTCTGGTTGCAGTGCACAGGCTCTAGGCCCCGTGGGCTTCAGCACCTGCAGTACTTGGGCTCAGTAGCTGCAGAGCACGGCACTAGAGCGCAAGCTCAGGAGTCATGGTGCACGGGCTTTGCTGCCCCGCAGCATGCGGAATCTTCACAGACCCGCGATTGAACCGGTGTCCCCTGCATTGGCAGGCGGATTCTCAACCACTGGACCACCAGGGAAGGCCTCTATTTATTTATATATAAATGTAAAACTGAATCACTGTGCTATATACCTGAAACTAACACCATATTGTAAATCAGCTATACTTCAATTTTTTTAAAATAGCAGTTTAAAAACATACATGCCTCTTCTGGTTAGCTATAGTTGCATAATAAATAACCACAAAAATCTCAATTTTTGATGCAAAAATAAGCATTCGTTTGACTCACATGAAGTGTGGGTTAGCTAGCATGGGCCGACTGGGGCTGAGTGGCAGGAGGGGCCCTGCTGGCCATGCCCGGGCTCACTCACACTTCTGGGGTTACCTGTGGTGTCCGCTTGATTGCACCGCTTGTCTGTCCCCCTCCTCCTGGGAGACCCGTGGGCACATCTGGTCACGAGCTTTCATGGCCACTGCAGAAACACACAAGAGCAGAGAGGAAAGCATGGGCTATCTTAAGGCCCGGGCTTGGAACTGGCTGCCCTGTCAGTTTATTGGCAAAGTAAGATGCATGGCTGAACAGAAAGTCACGGGCAGGGAAGCGCACACCCTTCTTATAGGGAGGGAACTGTAAAGTCACCGCAGGACAAAGCACATGATAAAGACAAATGCAAAAAGGCAAAAGTATTTATCTTGGGAGATCAGAGACTGGCCTGGGGCCTGTGAAGCAGAAAAGTGGAGGACACAGAACTTGAGTTTAACCTGAAGGATCAATCAGTTCACTCGCTGAGTCATGTCTGACTATTTGGGACCCCATGAACTGTAGCACGCCAGGCCTCCCTGTCCATCACAAACTCCCAGAGTCCACCCAAACCCATATCCATTGAGTTGGTGATGCCATCCAACCATCTCATCCTCTATCCTCCCCTTCTCCTCCTGCCCACAATCTTTCCCAGCATCAGGGTCTTTTCAAGTGAGTCAGCTCTCCGCATCAGGTGGCCAAAGTATTGGAGTTTCAGCTTCAACATCAGTCCTTCCAATGAACATCCAGGATTGATCTCCTTTAGAATGGACTGGTTGGATCTCCTTGCAGTCAAGAGTCTTCTCCAACACCACAGTTCAAAGGCATCAATTCTTCGGCACTCAGCTTTCTTTATAGTCCAACTCTCACATCCATACATGACTACTGGAAAAACCATAGCCTTGACTAGACGGACCTTTGTTGACAAAGTAATGTCTTTGCTTTTTAATATGCTGTCTAGGTTGGTCATAACTTTCCTTCCAAGGAGTAAGCGTCTTTTAACTTGAAGGATAAGTAAGGATTATAAGAAGGAAGAGAGAGATGGTGGCATTCTTGGTGTGAAAGGCACATAAACAAGGATGGGGACTGGGTCAGGAGGGAGGAAGTAATTTATGCTGTGGGAGATAAAGCATGAATAGAAAGACTACCGAAAGATTCAGGGCCTGAATGTCTGTCTAAATGTAGGCCTTTAACCTAGTGGGTGACAGTGAAGAATTCTTAAGTGGAGAGTGCCAAAGAGAAAGCGCTCCGCTCTAGGACCCTGCTTCTCAAAGTGACGTCCACAGACCAGCACACAGCATCACCTGGGAGTGGTTCAGATGTTCAAGTCTCAGGGCCGTTCCCCAGAACTGCTGAACTGGAATCTTATTTTCCCAGGATTTCCAGGTCATTCTGACGCATGTTCTAGTTTGAGAGACGCTGCTCTAGAAGATCAATCTCAATGAATTAAAATGTGCAGAGATCGCCGGCAAAGTGGCAGAGTAAGAGTCTTCTGCGATTTCTAGCATGAACCTCTGAGCATCTCATTGGTGGTGACAAGACACACAGGAAGAGACAAATGTGGATGAAGAATCAAGACGCGATGCTTATGAAGTCGGAGTAGGCAGAGCACAGGCCACGCAGGAGCTGGGTGACTGGGCTGAGAATGCTGGTGCCAGGAAGGAGGCGGGAAGGCCAGTGGGGCGGAGCCGCCAGGAAGAGGAGGGGTCAGAAGGGACATTCTAGGCGTTCCTGTCATGGAAGACTGGGCCAAAAGGTTGACTGTGTCCCCCATGAGGGAAGGACGATGCTTAGGGTCTCCGTCTCATTTTCAGGGCCTGGAGCAAAACCTGGCACAGAGTCAGCACTCAGAATATTCTTGTTAAATAAGTGTGTGTGTATGTGTGTGTGTATATATATATATATACGTATATATATATATATATATATAGCTGGGAGAGATTTGCACTAAGGCGGCAGCTGAAGCTCTTGGAAGAGGTCAGTTAGCCGAGATGGGCAGCGTGGAGCACGGTGCCCGAGCCCAACCCGAGGACCACCCGCAGGCCGGCCCCTCAGGAGCCTGTGAGAAATGCCATCTCCTGGAGCCCACCCAGGCCCCGCCCATCCCCACCGTCTCGGTGAAATCTGAGCAGTAACCAAGCTGCCTCAGAGATTCTGAGGCTTTCTCAAGCTCCAGGACCCTAATTCTAAAGACAGACAAATGGAATGACAGGAAGGCTTCAGATCCAAATGTGGACAGCGCCCACCACAAAGAGACCAGGAGCGGGGGAGGGAGGAATAGAAATGAACCCAAAGCAAAAGGGTGGTAAAAAGCCGCAGTCCATCAGGAGCCCCTCAGGGGTCACGTGCCTTAGTTTCCCCACAGTCAGTCCACGATGCTGTTTATTTCACCCTCTGGGGATAAGATCTCTGTCAGTTTGCTGCCTGGCATAGAAAGCCCTGTTTCACTCTCTTCCAAGCACAGAAAGGAATAGACCTTTTTGAAATGTATTGGACATGCACGGATTAAGCTCCCAGTACAAAAACTTGCCCTATGGCTAGGGGTATAGAGATGCCTAACAGACAGTTCCCCTCCTGGAAGCCTTCGTTGCCGGGCGTGCTGAGCAGCAGTCAAGAGGAGGTATGTTCAAGGGTGGTTGGGCACCCAGGAGGACTGCAGAAAGCCTCCTTGGGATCTGGGAGGGCTTCTCAGGGACGGTGGCACACAAGGAGTAATCGGGAATCTGTCAAATGGGCAAGGTAGGCCCACATATTTCCAGGCAGAGGGAAGGCTGTGGGAAAGAGAACAGAGACCCCAAGGTCCCAGGGGGCGTTTTTCCAGGATGCTGGACGTTATGAGCAGGATGGGCAGGTGAGGCTGGAGAAGAGGCTCAGAACTGCCCATTGACGGCCATCGAGGTGGCTCAAGGGTGGGACCTCGGGGTGGGGTGGGGGGTTCCCCTCCCTTCTGTGCTGCCAGAACCTCCTGCTCGCTCCGTGGAGGGCATCACCCGCAGAGAGGGTGTGCGCGGAGCAAGTCCCGGCACCCACCCTCTGACTCACTCTTGGCCCTCGGAGTGCCAGCCTGTACCGAGAAGCCCAGAGCCGCTGGAAAAGCTGCTGGGAAGTGAGGCCTGGGCCGGGCCAGCCCACTCCGCCCTCTCCTCCCCACACGGAGGCTGGGCCAGACAGCAGGGGAAAGGGAAGAGGCAGGCCGGCGGAGGCTGGTGGGGGCCAGGGGACGCTGGTAAAAAAACGGGGAGGCCACCTCACGTGATGGAGGGACTTGGCGATCCTGCGGTGTGATGAGGGCAAAGCTGGCAGCCCACCCCGACCTCCCAGCCTGTCACCCAGCCTCTAGTCTGGAGTCTCCAGCCATCAAATGGGAATAAAGGGGATTGACTTACACAAGATTCTTTAGGTTGACTTTAGGTCTGGACCAGAGGTCAGCAAAGTACTGCCCGGGGCCACACCCGGCCACACCCGCTCACGCGCCAGACAGCCATTGCATGAGACCACGCGGTCCACGGAGCCTGGAGGGTTTACCGTCCAGCCCTTTGGAGAGGACATTTGTTGAGCCCTGGGCTGGTCTGACGTTGCTCCCTGTTCAGCATGCCTGAGCATCTGAGAGGGAACCGATTTGAAACAGTTGGTCCATGGCGGGAGGAGCCTAGAGACTAATAGAGTCTCCGGGGTTATGGGATGCAGGGAGCCCAGGACTGCACTTTGAGCAACTCTGGTGGAATTCTATCTCCAGGAAGGCAGGGACCAAGGCCGGGCAGACAGGCTTTTTTCCTGAAGCCCCAAGCCAGGCGATGAGGCCTCTCCAGGATCCCTGCTCAGCTCCAGCCAAGGGCTAGCGCAGGAGCCACACGGGCCACGCTGGCCCTTGTTAGCTTGTGACTATTAGGGCAGGAGACTTGAAAATTAGTGGAGTTGCCTGTGGCCCTACCCCTCCCTTAAAGGCTTTTATCTGACTGAACCAAGCCCTGGAGAGCCAGATACAGTAAGTCCCCTACACAGGAACCTTCAAGCTGCAAACTTTCAAAGATGCAAACGTGTGTTGGAATGTCCAATGAGTAATTTAGATCATGCGTCTGGCGTATGTTGTCGCGTGCATGCATCCTCGGCAAGCGATTGTGCTTTTGTGTGCTTCAGTGTACAGTTCTATACAGAGCACAGCACCTTTATTTCAAGCCCAGGATGTCCAGAAGCAACTGTAAAAGCAGCAGTCTATAGCCAGTTGTGTGCCAAAGCTGACGTTTTTGGACTTAAGAACGTATTGGACTGGGACTTCCCTGATGGTCCAGTAGCTAAGACCTAATGCTCCCAACGCAAGGGACCTGGTTCGGTTTGGGAACTAGATCCCAAATGCTGCAACTAAAGATCCCGCAAGGCCACACTGAAGGTGGAAGAGCCCACGTGCCACAACCGAGACCAGTGCCGCCAAATCATGTTTCTTTAAATTGGACTTACGAGCACACTCCTGGAACAGAACTCATTCGTATGTAGGGGGCTTGCTGTAATTTCTTCCTGAATAGCTCAAAGTCATCGGACTTGGGACCATATTATATCTTCAGAAGCCCTTCACGTTTGACATATATTCTGTTGGCCAGCAGCAAGCCACCAGTTCTGCCTACACTCAAAAAAGGGGGATGGATGACAGTGGGAATCAGGGGGGTCCTCCCTAGGGTGTGCTCACCACAGCAAGGGAAGATTTCCCACTGAGACCTGTGTGACCCAGTCAAATGAAGCCCAGTGGGAACAGAGTTCTAGGAGGGGGGAATGGCAGGTGCAAGGGCCCTGAGGAGGAAGGGCAGTGCTGCACAGCTGAAAAGGTTCAGTTTGGCGAAATAATGTTTCTTATTCTTGGCTGTATATTACCTAGAGAACTCAAAACTGTGTTGTTTTCTAGAGTTATTTAAACCAATACGATTCCAAAGTTCTCGACTTAGGGCCAGGCAACCATCTTGCTGATTTGTTTGTTTTCCCTAAAACCTCCCCAGTTATTGCTGAGTGGGACAGGGGTTAGAGGTTGCCCAGAGGTAGGGAACAGAGAGATAAGTCTATGTGAGCTCAGATCAAAAGTGTTCAGTGAAGAGAGGCCAGGAATAGCTTGTTGCTGTTTTCATAATGGAGATGTCATCCTAAGTGTCTGTTTAAGGAAATCAGATCCATGGAATATAGAAGTGTGGTGTTGGAGAAGACTCTTGAGAGTCTTGGACAGCAGTGAGATCAAACTAGCCAATCCTAAAGGAAATCAACCCTGAATGTTCTTTGGAAGGATTGATTCTAAAGCTGAAGCTCCAGTACTTTGGCCACCTGATGCAAAGAGCCAACTCATTGGAAAAGACCCTGATGCTGGGAAAGATTGAAGGCAGGAGGAGAAGGGGACGACAGCAGATGAGAAGGTTGGATGGCAACATTGTTGAGTTTGAGCAAACTCCAGGAGATAGTGAAGGACAGGGAAGCCTGGCGTGCTGCAGTCCGTGGGGTTGCAAACAGTCGGACACGACTGAGCAACTGAACAACAATAGAAAACAGCATTTGTTTTGGACCAACAAAGTTAGACGTGAATTGGAGTCACACAGAGCAAGATTTGGCTCCAGTTGGCCAAAGTGCATCACGGCCGTGTCTCTTTCTAAAGTATCCAATCAAAGTGTAGTCAGGTTTTCTTTAAGTCCTCATTTGATCCAGGAAGCTGTGCTGGAGACAAAAGATCTTCAGGCACCTTGGATGTGAGATTTTGACTTCATAGCAGTTAGCACGCACTGCTTTCCAGCCATGTGTCAAGGGATACATCAGGCATAACTGTGTATAATACTCTATTTAAAGTGCACGACAGCACAACAGGGGCACAAAGAAGATGTCAATTCCTACTTCACGGATGAAGAAAGGGAGCCTCGCCAAGTCCCTTGTAGCAGAAAGATAGCTGACGGGAAAGTACATAGATCAGAAATGGACAGAGTTGGCTCTCTGCGAACCCCGCCCCCTTTCTCCTGACCATTGTGAATGTGGAGAAGTTGTTCAGTCCTTTTAAGCCCCAAATCTCCATTCATTAAATGGATAATACTGGTACCAACCTTCCAAGGCAGACGGGCCTTCCAGGTTTGTTTGTTTTTTTTGTCCCTTCCAGGGACAAAACCAGGCAGCCTTGCTCTGTCCTGGGAAGAAGGGTTGCCTCTGCCTTTTGCTCTTCTTTCAGCTGCTGGCAGGTAGCAAGGAGAAATTTTCCCACTCCTGAAATCCCAAGTCCAAGTCCAGGGCACTTTGCTGTTAGTGAAGGGGAAACACGTTCATTTTAGCAATGCTATGAAAGAAGATCCTCACGTAGGGAAAGAGAAGATGATTGCTGAGGTACCTCATGAAGTGGAAATGTGTTTTTTCATCCTTAAGTGTTCCATTTAGAAATCAAGCAATCTCAAAGACTTAAGATTGGAAAATGGCTGGATGTCCCCCTCCCCCATTTCTCTCCTGAGACTCACTTTTTCGCAGTGAACAGGAGACAATGATACCTCCTCCTAAGTGCTGTCGACAGGTCTCTACAGGGCAGTGTCTGCACAGACCTGACTTGTCACCCTGGCCGGCTCCTTGTCATCGCTTTATAAAGAGTCTGTTACTACAAGGACCAAAGGCAGAAGAGTGAGTCAAGAAACACCGTGCACATTTTCCGCCGATTATTCACTCAGTGGCCACATCCACTGGAGCTTAAACCAACGACTAGATTTCCTTCCGTAGTCCCCCTCGTGGGATGAAACTGTATGAAATGGAGGGTGACGCTGGGTTATGTGAATAACGGAAGCTTTGACATCTCTGACCACGGTTGATTTCTAGCTCCTGTTCTGTAGGAACCTGTGTCCACCGTCATGTGGGCTATACAGAAGCAGCCCCACCATGGGGAGCCCATTGGCCCTTCATCGTGAGGGTGGAAGGAGACATCCTAGGGGCAGGCCTCTTGTAGACATAATATTAAACGGTCCATTCCGTCCAACCTGGAGCACCTTCTGAGATTATAAATCACCAACCCCCGGCCAAGAACAGCCAAGCAGTGACCCTCCTCATCCCACCCCTGCTCCCTGCCAGTCTCAAAAGATCCATCCCTGCAATTCAGCAGACCCCAGGCCTCCCCTCATTCCTTGGGCCAAGTTTGTAACTGTGACTTCCTCCTGTTGAGTCCAGTGCTATACTGGGAAAGTTATGTTTAAGAAAAGCAAAGAAGAACCCCCGCCTTGACTCCTAAGGGCCGTTTCTGAACACATGGACGCTCTTCGAAGAGCGATGGAAAACAGCTGCAAAATTCTAGCTGCTTCTCGGAGAAGCAAGAGGGAGACCGTGGTTCCTTCACGGGCTCCCTGAAGTCTCTGGTGTCTCAGGGTTAGTTCTGTTCCTGACAAGACAGGGCATGCAGCCCTCATTTCTCGTATCCCCATGTCATCCATGCCCCCAGCAAAGGCTCCGAATACCTCAACTCAAGGAACACTGGATGCATCCGGTGTTAGGAGTAATTGCTCAAGGATGTTTCCAGGCTCATCATAAATTTTTGTAGTGTCTCGGTAGAGCTGCAAAGAAGAAAAACCTCAACAATGTAAAATGCTTAGGAGAGGGTGGGAGAGCCTGTCTGATTCCAGGAAAAAATTAGATTCCAGTTAGATTTCAGTTTTGCTTTTTTTTAAAGGAAAATGAAGGAAACGTTTTATTTGTTTCCTCATAGAACAGAAATGATTGCAAGCAAGATACAGGAGAAGCTGAAAACTTGTTTTTCTTAGTATGCCAAGGCTAGGCAGGAAAGGAGAGAAAATCAAAAGAGAGAGACAGAGAAATAAGAAAGGGAGGGAGGGAGAAAGGGACGATGGATGGATGGAGAGAGGGAGGGAAGAGCAAGGCGGACTTTGCCATCAGGCCCAGGACAGCTTATGTCAGGGACTCACAGTCCTTTCACTATTAATATTTCTTAACTTTAATTTTTATTAAATTAATTTTAAGTTCATTTAATTAATTTTAATTATAATTTCTCTTAAAATCGAAGAAAAAATGAATACAATAACAAACATATAATACTGGATCCTGCCAGGATTATATTCATCTTTACTCCAATACAGTTACATAATTTTTTTTTAATCGAGGCACAAGTGCTGAGGTCCTCGCTGCAAAATCATAACACAGTCGCAGGAAGGAGAGAAGGGTGCCAGGGGGCAGAGAGGGCTGGGTGAGGACAAAGCCAGCAGAGAGAGACAGAGGTGAGTATGCTACCACTGTGGGGTCTTGTGCTTGGTGACGGCAGTTGTAAAAGGTTCTTCAAGAGGTGACTCTTATGGGCATTATCTAGTTAGGGAGCCTGGCTCGTGACTTAGATGCAATTACCAAAAGTTGTATTTTAACATTCCAGTGATCATTAATCCACTAGAAAAAGATTTACAAAGGCCATAAATGACTTCTAATCACCCCATGTCTCCATCCCCTGTTCTGTAACACACTGGTGGGTTTAGATCACTTTAAACCTTTCGAGTCTTCTTTGTGATTATTGACCTTTAGGGAAGGCCAAAGACAAAGGTCAAATCTTCACCCTCAAGGAATAAGCTTCCTTCTTCTCATATTGAAATCGCTGGGCCTGGCTCTTGGTCTCCTGAATAAGGAGCCATTGCTCCTTGAGGAAATTAGAGCAGTCTGACCTTCCCAAGGCGTCACTCAGCCTACACACTTTTCATTTTTAAGATCAGAATCCAGGTAGCTGGCTTCCAGGCCTGGCTTCATCCTCTGCAGACTGCCCCCCGCCCCGCAACCCAGAGCTGGAGGCCCCCCTCGCCCCACCCCAAGGGTCTTTCTAAAGCTTGTTTCTCTCAATTCCTTGAGGCTCTGCCTAGCAAGAAGGGCAAACAGCTATGTCAATGACAAACTAACCCATGTAACCCTCTGTAGCTTGAAATCAGTGAACCAAAATCTCCTACAAGAAAGTGTTCTTCTGAGTTTGTCTAGGAAAATAAGAGTCCCATAAAACCCAGCTCAACTATTTAGCAGGTACGTAATGATTCCCACAAGGTGATCTATGCCTCAGTTTTCTTGTTTCAAATGTGACAAGAAATTCCTTCTATGCTAGGTTGTTGTCAAGACTGAAACTAACTTATGCAGATGAAGCACTTAGCATATGCTTGCTGAGTATAGGTGTTAGTCAAAAGGGGTCTGTTATCAGCACTGTCGTAATTTAATCATTTTCAGTTCAGTGGTTAAGGAGGAGATACCTATTGTACAAAAAATTTAAGTATTGAAGGGTATACAGAAGTAGGAAAGAGCTCACCGGTAATCTTTCCATCTAGATGTAAGCAGTTTGACATTTTGGCATTCCCCAACCCCACTTTCATTATATATATATATATATACATATATATATATATATGATTATATATAAATTTTACTAAAGTATAGTTGGTTTACAATGTCAATTTCTGCTGTGCAGTAAAGTGATTTGGTCATACTTTCTCATATTATTATTTTCCATATGGTTTATCACAGGATATGGAATATATCAATAGCTCCCTGTGCTATAGGACCTTTCCGTTTATCCATCCTATATATAGTATACTAGTTAGCATCCACTAATCCCAAACTCCCAATCCTTCCCTCCCTCACCCCTCAACTCACTCATGTTTAAAAGCATTTCAGACAAAAAGTATGGAAACTAATAAGAGAGTTCACCAAAGTTGCTAGATTCAAGTCCAGTACACACAAATCAATTGTACAATTCTTGTTGAACATAATTACCAAATGCATTATTAAATTGGTATGATTTACAGTGGCACCTAAATCATAAATACTTGGGGGGAAAATCTAACAAAAGTATACATAATTCTAAGACAAAAAACAGAAAGTGTCATCTTAAATCATAGAAGAAAATCTCAGTCTGCAAAGATATAGATCACGGTCATGGTGAACAGGTTACAAGCGGGCAGTTCTTCCCTGTGTCTCCTCCCTGTATATACCCTGAGCTTGGTACTGATATTATTCCCATTTTACAGATGAGAAACTGAGGCTGAAAGGGATGAGGTGACTTGTGCAATGTCACCCAGGGAGTAACTGTCAGAATCGGGACTTGAACTGGATCTGAGCACCTTCGATGTCTGAGTTATATGGTAAACATGATCTACTGCCTCTATTTTGAAACTCTGGCCCATACTTCCACCCAGTTATTCATTCTAGAGCCCCCTAATCTGTCTAGTTCTCCATGAGGGGAAGAGGCATGGCCGCCTTTCTGTCTCTGAAAACTGACCCACAAAGTAACCATTCTGAACCTGAGTCTGTCGCTTCTTGGGATTTGTGATTGGCCGGTGTCCTGATCTACCCAGCCCCCTTCCTGCCCACCTCCATCCCGGGGAGAAAGAGTGGCCACTGTCCTCCAGGTGCCCCGGAGCCCCACTCGGGGGGCGGTGAGGGGCCCCAGGGCGCGGGGACCCGCGTGGCAGTCTGGACCACGTGGCGGGGCCGAGGCTCACGCAGGCCGGGCAGAGTGATTTGCAATCAGTTGCAACTGATTACACATTGTTCCCCGTGGATAGGCAGAGGGAGCCCTGAAGGGATAATGAGATGCAGCTGATGGAAAATCACAGCTGACTGTCAACAGCGTGAGGCTTTGCACAGCCCTCCAGCGCTGTAGACAAGTCCTCTCCCCTGCAAGGGCCAGGAGCACACTGAAGAATGTTAATCCTTAGACCCTTCACGGTGCCATTGACTGCAGGGTGGCCCGGTGAGTGTTAGATAATCGGGTAAGGGTAGGACAAAGAGACTCCCTCCAGACAAACCACACAGGGTCTGGGGCTCCAAATCGCCCTTCTAAGGGAGAGCCCGGGTCCAGGACCGGTGGCCGGTCCACAGCCCTGGAAACCAGGGTGGCCAAGGCTGGAGTCCTGTGACTTTGCGAGGCCCCCAGAGAGGCAGCTTTCTTTGACAGGGCGTCACCTGGGCAGGGCTAGGGAGGGAGGTTGCATGATTTCCTTGCTGTGCTCAATGAGAGAATCTTTTTAAATGATCCTGCCATGGATCACTTCGCTAAGGACCAACTTGAGCCCTGTTTACCCTTCTGTTGTCAAGGAAAGACAGCTGTTTGCTTAAATTGAGGTCTCCTTCCGTGACGGTCATTACTGCCTCCCCAGTAAGAGATAATGGACTTGAATTTCCCAGTGAGGTGGGAGCTGCTCCAGTCTTGACTCTCCTGGTGAAGGATGTCCGTGACCCAGAGTGGCCTTCCTGAGGAAGGTGCTAGTCGACTTCGTCTTCATGTTTCATTACCCTTCCCACGGGGCGTGCAATGAGGTCCCCACTCAATGGACTTGTTAAGAGCACAACTCTGGTTCCGGATCTTTAACCCAGTTTCTTCAAAGACTGTTCCCATCCGTGGCGTTCAGGCTGCAATGTCCCCATGGACTTGTTGGGATCGTTGATCATAATAGGTAGAGTCTGGCCAATTCATGATTGACTAGTGAGCGCCTGAAAGAAAGGGCACACAGTCAAAATGTTCAGACCCTGAGCTAAACCGTTCGTTTCTGTTTGGTTTGGCTAAGTGTAATTGAACGTTTTATTTTGTTTTGAGAAAACCGTAAGTTCACAGGTAGTTGCAGGAAAGAATGCGGTGAGAGCCCGTTAGACGGTACCGCGTTTCCCTCATTGGTAGCACCTTGCAAAATTACAGTGTAATCTCACAACCAGGATGCTGATGTTGCTATAGTCCGCTGATTCTCACACATCCCCAGTTTTACTCATTGGTCATATGCAGTGCTGTGGCATGAGGGGAGTCCTGTATCCAACACCACAGTCAAATTCAGACCAACTCCACGACCACAAGGTCCCCTTGACCTCCCCTTTCACTATCTCCCCTCTGCCTCACGCCTGGCCCTTGGCAGCAACTCATCCACCCTCTGATTCTGTACTTTCCTCTCTTCAAGAATGCTGTATAAGACTTGTGGACAAAGGAGATGGGGAGGGGAGAGGGCAAGACAAACAGAGAGAGTAACATGCAGACCACCATATGTAAAATAGATAGCCAATGGAAATTTGCTGTATGACTCAGGGAACTCAGCCCAGGGCTCTGTGATAATCTAGAGGGGTGGGAAGGGGTGGGAGATGGGAGGGAGGCTTGGGAGAGGGGACATATGTATACCTAATTCATGTTGATGTATGGCAGAAATCAAATCAATATTGTAAATCAATTATCCATCAATTAAAATAAATTTTAAAAAGAGAGAGGAAAAGAATGCTGTATAAATAGAATCATACAGTATATGACCTCTTGGTGCTGGTTTTTTTCACTTAGCTTTCACTTGGCATAATTACCCGGATTCATCCAGGCTGGTGGATGAGTCAGTTCTCCATTCTTTACCACTGAGTAATATTCCATGGTGTGGATGCTCTGGTTTGTCTAACCACTCACCTCCTGAAGGTGAATGAGGTTGCTTCCAGGTTGGAGCTATGATGAATAAAGTTGCTCTGCGTATTCCTGTGCGGGTTTTCGTGTGAGCATCCATTTTCATTTTTCTGGATAAATATCCAGGAATGTAATGGCTGGGTCATACGACAATTGCACGTCTAGTTGTGTAGAAGGGGGCAAACCAATCATGAGTGGCTATGTCATTTCCCATCCCTGCCGATGGTGGCTGAGCGGTCCATTTCTCTCCACCCTCACTAGCGTTTGGTGGTGTTACTATGTGTTACTTTGGCCGTTCTGATAGGTGTGTGGCAATATCGCACTGTGGCTGTAAATTGCACTTACTCAGTGTACTCAAGGACTAGCAAAGCTGAACGTGTTTTCACGTGTTTATCTGCCGTCTGTGTCTCCTCCTCAGTGGTCTGTCTATCATGGCGTTGTTGTTCCGTCGTGTCTGACTCTCTGTGACGCCATGGACTGCAGCACACCAGGTTTCCCTGTCTTTCACCATCTCCTGGAGTTTGCTCAAACTCTTGTCCATCGAGTCAGTGATGTCATCCAACCATCTCATCCTCTGTCGTCCCCTTCTTCTCTTGCCCGCACTCTTTCCCAGCATCAGGGTCTCCAGTGAGTTGGCTCTTCGCATCAGGTGACCAAAGTGTTGGAGCTTCAGCTTTAGCATCAGTCCTTCCATTGAATATTCAGTGTTGATTTCCTCTAGAATTGACTGATCTTCTTGATGTTGAAGGGACTCTTGAGAGTTTTCTCCAGCATCACAGTTTGAAAGCACCAATTCTTCGGTACTCAGCCTTCCTTATGGTCCAACTCTCACGTCTTTATTTACATGACTACTGGAAAAATCAGTATTCATGACTTTCATCTATTTTTAAAAATTTGAATGCTTTTTTTTAAATATTGAGTTTTGAGGGTTCTATATATTCTAGAAACTAATCTTCTATTGGATATGTGACAGACTCTTCTCTCAATCCATAGCTTTCCTTTTCATCCTTCAAGTGGGATCTCTCACAGACCTAAAGGTCTTAATTTTGATGGGACCCAATGTATCAGTTGTTCCTTTTGGAGATCGTACTTTTGGTATCAAGTCTCTTTGGATCTCTTTGATACACCTAGATCCTAATTTTCTCAGATTCTTTTTTTTTTTAGTTCTACACTTTTATGCTTTCCACTTGCAACCCTGACCCATTGGAAGTTAATTTCTGTATAAGCTCTGAAGTTGAGGTCAGGATTCTTTTCTTTGCTCCTGAATGTGGAGTGGCTCCAGCCCCATTTGTTGAAAGGCTTTTATCTTTTCAACAAAAGCTCCACCCCTACTTGTCTTTCCATCCATTGAATTGCTTCTGCAACTTTTTCAGAAATACAGCTGGGCATATTTGTACGGTAAATAGTTTTTAAAATTTAAGTGAAGCAGCGAAGTCACAGAACGATATGTATAGTGTGGTCTCATTCCTCTTTGTTAGCATAAGCTTATATATCCACATATACACGTATACATATTGACTATGATGTTTATTATGATTATCTCTGAAGGTTGAAGCAGAAAGATTTTCACCTTATGTACTTAGAAAGGTTATAATTTATTGAGCATTTATTGTATGACTGGTGCTAATTAAAATTTTATAATTCATTAGGGAGCTATTGTAAACAGTAGTCATCATGATCATCATCACTGAGTTACTACTAACTCTCATAGAGCAGATACTGTTCTTAAATGCTTTACCCACATCCTCTTGCTTGACTATCACACCAACCCCAGGGGGTAATTTCTATTGCCTATGAACGTGTATAGTCTTTCAGTCATGTCCAACTCTTTGCAACCCTTTGGACTGTAGTCCTCCAGGCTCCTTTGTCCACGAGATTCTCCAGGCAAGAATATTGGAGTAGGTTGCCATACCCTCCTCCAGCAGATCTTCTGACCCAGGAATCGAACCCACTTCTCCTGTGTCTTCCTGCATTGCAGGCAGATTCTTTACCCACTGATCCATCGGGGAAGCCCTAGGGTTTCTCCCCCAAGCAAACTTCTAAGACTTCTAGAGTATCCTAATATACATACTTTCTAAAAAGAGATCATGTTTAAAATAATCTCCTCTGTTTTTGAGAACTGCGCTTGCCTGGTTTCCGATGGCTCCTGAGGATGAAGTGATCTCTACAGTACCTTCCCTGTACTCCAGGTAAACAAGACAATGCCTGAAAGCTCAGTGACAGGACAGGACCCCAGGCTTGCTCAAGTCTTCATGGCCTAGAGTCACCTCGCCAGAACGCACTCAAAGGCAAACAGAGAGCCTTCTTTGAATATTTCTGCCTTTTTTTTAAAGTCTTTATATTAGTCCTTTTATTATAGCAAACCCCTAAAAAGGAAGTGGTAGATAAGTGTTAAGATATACATTAACTAAAATATATAAGTATATTAACTTATATATTAACTAAAATATATAAGTAATATATAACTAAGTATATATAATCACTGGAGTAGAAAACACTCTCAATCACCCCAAATCCTGCAGATGAAGAAAAATAAGGGTTTATGTATAGATTCCGTAGCACTTGCCCTCAGTCTTCTTATTTTACACATTTCCGATTTACTGACACCTCCCCACGTCCCTCAAAGTGCCACAAAAAAGAGAAACTATTGATTAAATAAAATTTAAAAAAATAAAAACATTTCAAGTAGAATTATTCTTCCAAGTGCGGTTCCTTCTATCCAGGAGGTATTTCTACTGTTACTCATCTCCTTTCTGTTCTGATGGCCGCTGGCTCAGGCCGGGCCTCTGTCACCTGTTTCGGCCCGTACCCTAATTATCTTCTGGCTTCTCCTACCTCGAGTCTTCCTTCTGCAGTCAGTCGTACCCACGCCGCCAGGTTGACTGCCAGAAAACGCAGCTCTAGCCATGTGAGTCCCTTGCTCTTCGCGGGCTCCCTGCAGCCTTCTGATACAGGTACAAACTCCACAGTTTGGAATTCTCAAAATTACTTCAGTCCAGCTCTCTCTGCTTCGCTCCCTGCCCTTAACCTTGCCCTGCCGAGCCCTGTTCCCTCTGGAGGGAGGACCCTTTCCAGGACGGCCTCCACAGCTGTGTGCTTCTCCTCGGGGGTCCTTCAGCGGGCTGTGCTCCTGGGATGCTGACCACTGGCCTCCTCCTTCAAAGCCCGCAGAGGCCCCCCTCCCCCAGGAAGTTTTTTTTTTTTTTCTCTCATATTTCTCCAAACTGACCAACACCTTGAACATCATCTTGATAATCCTCCAGTCCACACAGCAGCCTGCAGCGTATAACCCCTCTCTTGGTATTCTTGCCCCGTCATCCGTAGCCTGCCTCCAGCTGAAACAAGAAAGTGAGGGGAGTTCCCACGGTGAGAATGTGGCTTGTTATTTTCATTTATGTTAATGAAAAGATGAAGGTGAAGGATGTTTGCTAGAAGTTTACTGATATTTTAATGATAAGTGTGACTATCTTGCTGACTCAAATAGGAGCTTTCGAATACGGGAAGAATGTTCTGTTAAATTTTTGTACCATTCACAGTGTCATAGTTGGAGATATGATTTGAAGGTTAATCTGTATTATTAACATTGTTTCCAGCATTTTCATATGTCTGGAGAAACAAAATCACAGTAAATTGAGCCGTGATTAGTAGTGTTTGCCTCTTTTCATGGTGGCAATACTCCCAACATGGTTGATTTCAAGCTACCGGTTTGACATCAGTGAACACAAAGTTGAGAAGAGATGAACAGTAGCACATCATTATGTGATATTTTTACCGTACACATACAATGGATGTAAATAATCTACACAAAATAGTCAAATGTAAAATAATTAGGAATGGTCAATTAATTTTCAACAAATTTTCAGCCATGCATTTCAGCGGCGAAAACGTTTGTCTATATAAAGAAAAAGAAAAAAGAACTCTGACTCATATCTTACACCATAGACAAAAATCAATTGGCGAAAGGTTCACTGGCCTAAACATAAAAGCTAAGACTATAAAGTTTTTGTAAAGAAACTAGGAGAATATCTTCACAACATTTAAGTGAGCAAAGGTTTCGCAGAACACAGGAAGTACTAGTTATAAGGGAAACAATGGTAAAAATGGACTTCAACTTAATTAAGCAAGTAGCTTCAAAAGATAACTTCCTTTAACAAGTAAATAAGCAAGACTCAGACTTGGAGAAAATAGTTGTAATATGTATACCTGACTTAGGATTCATATTCAAGTTATATACACATATATACAACTGCTGAAACTCAATATAAAGATAAATGACACCATTTAAAATAAAATAGAAGACTCAAATAAGATCGTAACAAAGAAAAATATCAAATGAAGCACATGGAGACCTGTTCAAGATTAGTCATCAAGAAAATACAAATTAAAACCATGACATAATGTTATACACCCACTAGAATGGCTAAAATAAAAGAGATTGGCCATGCCAGATGTTAATGCGGAGCCAGCGGGTGTGCAAAATGGTAAAGATCACCTTGAAAATCAGTCCAGCAATACCATGAAAGTAACCCTGCACCTACCCATGACCCAGCAATATCACTCTTAGATGTTTACCCAGAAGAAATGAAAGCATACATACACACCAAGAGAATATTTATAGACACTTCGTTAATAAACCACCGTGCAGAGAGCCCAGATGTTCATCAGCATGAAACAGATAAACTATTTGTGATAAAGCCACACAACAGACTACAACACGGCAAGCAGAGGTAACAACTACTACTAACACATTACAACCTGGATGAACGCTCAAAACATTATGCTGAGCCGAAGAAGCCAGATACAAGCACACTGCTGTGTGAGTCCATTCAGTTGAAGTGTTGAAACAGGAAAAACTAATCTCTGATGAAAAAATATGTCTAAAGCTTTTTTTTTGTATTACCTCCAAGAAAGCCAGTCAATGTAAAACTCTTAAATGGGCATGCACACACACACACACACACACTCCACAACCTTCTGACAGATGATACCAAACGTGACTTAGCCGTCTCCTTCACTGAAATGCAGAAATTGGATTTTTCCCCCCTGCTTGTACAGAATCCTCTGTACTTAAGAATGCAAACTGTAAATCAATACCCACGTCTTAAAGGTGACATTTCAACAACTGTACATCCTGGAGCCTCTCAGGATCTCAGGATCGTTTTGTTCCTGTCAAACGTCTAACCCTGTGAATAATTTATGGGCGTCCAACTCCACATCTTGCACCACAGTCTTCAGTGCCTTCCTTTGGTAAGTGTGTATCTTCATTCAAATAGTTGGTCATTCGTTCAAAACGTTACTGAATGCCTACTGTGTGCTGGCACTGGATTGGGCAGTGTGAATGCAGCAGTGGAAATGCCCAGTCTGAACCTGGAACTTACATGGGGAGGGAAAAAGGAGAGACGTCAGGTTACAGAGTGCCCATACATTTCACTTGCAATGATTGCTTTTCCAAAAATTAATTTATTTTTGGCTGCGCTAGGTCTTCACTGCTGTATGTGGGCTTTCTCTCGTTGTGGTGCTTGGGCTTCTTGCCGTGCCTTCTCTTGTTGTAGAGCACGGACTCAGTAGTTGAGACGCATGGGCTTAGTTGCCTCGTGGCAGATAGAATCTTCCCAGACCGGGTACTGAGCCCATGTACCCTGCATTGACAGATGGATTCTTTACCACTGGACCACTGGGAAAGTACATGATTGCTTTTTTTTAAAAAAAAGGAATTAAACAGTGCAGGCCTCTTATGAGCACATTTACGAAGAAGTCTTCAGCTTGTCTTGGATAGATGGAGAATAAGTTAGGAGTTTGGAATTAACATACACACATAACTATATGTAAAGTTCCTGATTGGAGAGACTGACTGAGGGGAAACTGGGTCTTGTCCTGATGGGCGGGGCCATGCTCAGTAAATCTTTAATCCAACTTTCTGTTGAAGGGCAGGGCTGTGTTCCCTCCCTGCTGTTTGACCTGAGGCCAAACTATGGTGGAGGTAATGAAGACCACGGTGACCTCCTTCAAAAGGTCCCATGATGCACTGCTGACCCTGCAGCAGGCCCCCGCCGACCCACCCCTCTGCCAGAGACTCCCGGGCACTCCTGGGCAAGTCTGGGTCAGTCTCTTGTGGGGTCCCTGCTCCTTTCTCCTGGGTCCCGGTGCACAAGGTTTTGTCCTGCCCTCCAAGAGTCTGCTTCCCCAGTCCCGTGTAAGTTCTGGCGGCTCTGTGGTGGGGTTAACGGCCACCTCCTCCAAGAGGGCTTATGCTATACCCAGGTCTCCTGCACCCAGAGCCCCTGCCCCTGCGGCAGGCCACTGCTGACCCGTACCTTCACAGGAGACACTCAGACACTCAAAGGCAGGTCTGGCTCAGACTCTTTGGGGTCTCCTGGCACACACAAGGTTTTGTACGAGCCCTCCAAGTGTCTCTGGTGGGTGTGGGGTTTGATTCTAAACACGATTTCACCCCTCCTACCATCTTGCTTTACACGTGGAGTATCTTTTTTTGGTGGGAGCCAACATTCTCCTGTCGATGGCTATTCAGCAGTGAGTTGTAATTTTGGAGTTCTCACAGGAGAAGATGAGCTCACGCCCTTCTGCCCCGCCATCCTGTAGTTTGATCATCACTGATGGGCACCGTTTCGTAGCAACTGAACTGAACTGATACGTGAAGTTGCTAACCAGAGCCTATTGTATAGCACAGGGAACTAGACTCAATATCTTATAATAACCTATAAGGGAAAATAATCTGAAGAAGAATGTGTGTGTGTGTGTGTGTGTGTGAGTTCAGTTGCTCAGTCGTGTCCAACTCTTTACGACCCCATGGACTGCAGCACGCCAGGCCTCCCTGTCCATCACCAACTCCCGGAGCTTGCTCAAACTCATGTCCATTGAGTTGGTGATGGTATCCAACCATCTCATCCTCTGTATATCTATCTATCTATCTATATGTCTGTATATATCCATATATAATAGGGCTTCCTGGTGGCTCAGTGGTAAAGAATCTGCCTGCAAGGCAGGAGACACAGGAGGCATGAATTCAATCCCTGGGTTGGGAAGCAACTCACTCCAGTATTCTTGCCTGGAGAACCCTGTGAACAGAGGACCCTGAAGGGCTATAGTCCATAGGGTCGCAAAGAGTAGCACATGGCTGAAGTGACAGAGCACACACATATTCACATATGTACACACAGAAACACACACATGTACACATATGTATAACTGAATGTGCTGTACACCTGAAATTAATACAACATTGTAAACCAATTATATTTCAATTAAGTAAGACAAAGAGGACTTCCTGGAGGAAGAAGCTTTCAAGCTGGGCTACCAGTGAAGTGCGAGAGTTTACCTGGAGTGAGCTCATGTTTCAGGTGACTGAAGCATTGTGTCAATGGTCTCGATACACAGAAGAGCATGATGTTTTCAAGGTTCCAAGAGAAAGTTTATCCTTGGGAAAAGTAGAGACACAAAGCGAGTCTAGTGAAATTGACAAGGTTTGAAACAAGCAGGACTGTGTTAAGAATCTCTGATTTATCAATGAATAAAATCAGAGGGAAGCTATTAAAGAGAGTTGCACTTTAGACGGATGCAATAGTTGGGTACAGTGTGTAGAATAGACTGGGGAGTGTATGTACAAGCTGTGGGGAGACCAGTTTGAGGTCAGCACATATACAGTATAGACAAATGCCTCTGCTGATGTCCAATGAAAGAACTGCTCTGAGTTCTGTGGACTACAGAAAAATCTTTGATAGCTGTACTTTGAACAATTAACAAATATACTGGCATTGCTTTTCAGACAGAAGATGGAGATCTGAGAGGTTTAAGAGCCCATCAAGAAGAGGATGGACAGACCAAAGGAAATAGCCTGTGGCAACAGACATCTAAGATACAGGTATGTGCCGGTTGTTTTTTCCATTTTTATCTGGAGTCTGCGATCGAGAGCTCACTCTAATGATCTCAGAACTCTACCAAATGCTTCACATTTATGAGAGTTAATGCTGACCTCCATCCTGCAAGTCATGCAGTATTACTGAATATTTTTTTACAAAGAAAGAACGGGAAGTTAAGAGAAGGGGAGTGCCTTGTGGTTATATAAGCTGTAAGTAGTAGAGGCGGAACTTCAACTCTGGCTCTCCACCACCAGGGTTGGTGCTTCACCACCTCTTCAATCTCCCATGCTGGTTCTCGTTTGCTCTGTTCCCATTATGTTGGAGAGCAGTTTCAGGTTTTCCTGTACTTTGTCACAAATACATAGACCCTGAGGTCTGCAAGGGTCTTAGACATCAGATGGCCCAGTCCTCTTATGTTACAGGGGAACTGCATGAGCCTTAGGGCTATGCCAGGAGCCACCCAAGGTCCCCAGCAAATGCTGGGCAAATGAGGATAGAACCTGGAGTCTTCCAGCAAACCAGGATCGAACCCTCAGACCAAACTTGTTCAGCTTCTCTGTTCTCTCTGCAGATGAGATTTTGCCATCATAAAGTTTTACTGAGCCTGTGGCCTTTGTTGGTCGAAGGGGAGGCAGTTCTTACTTGAGGAGGGTATTTTTGAGCTCATCTCTTATACATAATTGCTTAAAGAACCAAACCTATAAAGCATATATACATTCTTTTAAATATTCTTTTTCATTATGGCTTATCCCAGGATATTGAAATAGTTCCCTGTGCTACACAGTAGGGCCTTGCTTATCCACTCTGTGTATAATAGTTTGCTTGTGCTAACCCCAAACTCCCACTCCACCCCTCCCCCGCCTCCCCCTTAGCCACCACACATCTGTTCTCTGTGTTTGTGAGTCTGCTTCATAAACAGGTTCATTCGTGCCATATTTTTTACTCCACAAGTAAGTGATGCCGTATGGTACTTGTCTTTCTCTTCCTAACTTCCTTCACTTGGTGTGATAGTCTCCAGTTGTGTCCATGTGGCTGCAGATGGCATGGCTTTGTTCTTTTTCTGGCTGAGTCGTGTTCCGTTGTACATATGTCCCACACCTTCTTTCTCCCCTCCTCTGTCCACGGACGCTTAGGTTGCTTCCGTGTCTTGGCCGTTGTGAACAGTGCTGCAGTGAACACTGGGGTGCGTGTGTCTTTTTGAATTGTAGTTTTGTCCAGATATATACGCCCAGGAGTGGGATTGATGGCTCACATGATGTTCCATTTCTAGTTTTCTAAGGAAACTTCGCACTGTTTTCCATAGTGGCTGCACCAACTTAGGTTTGGGGGTGGGGGGCAGTTCTTAAGCATTGGTATGTGAGCAAGGTAACCATCAAATGATTGATACGAAGCATCAGACGAGTTTGAGAGAAGAGGCGCTAGGTCTAGACAACGAGTTTGTCTGGTCTACCCTTCTCCAGTGGGAGAAAGAAATGTTACTTAACCTGTATTAAATGTTGAATGTTTTAGAACTTGCAGCTGGACTCATTGCTTAATTATTCACAGATTGCTTAGAGCCAAAAGCTGTCTGCTGGGGCAAGAAGGATTCTTTGGTTACCTGAAACTCCAATGCCGATAGGAAAATTTCCTTTCACAGCAGCAAAGGAATAGCCCCCATTAGACAGAACCGTGGACTCGTTAAGCTTTCCAGAAGGGAAATTTGCATTATTTAGACTTCAAATTATACATTAGTACTTAAATATAACTCAAAGTACCTACAAGATATTTGATCGTCTCTAGTCTTGGGTAATTAAATGCAATTAACATGTAGCTACTCCAGATTCTGGAACTTGGCAAATCTCTCAGCAATTCTTGTTGGCAAAAGAGCATCCGACTGGGAGCAGTCTCTGCTGGGTGGGAGGGACTCAGATTTGGCAAGAGCAAGCTCTAGGATTCAAGGGAGACCCTTCATGTTTCCGACAGAAGATGTGGGACTCATCTCTGTTGTGAGTAGGAGTATTTGGAAAGCTCAGTATCTTCCAGAATGCCAGGGCTTGATGATTTTAACAGAGTTTTTCGCTTTTCAGAGATGCTGACGACCATCTCTGGGTGCACCTACAAAGAGGTTCTACCTTCAGTAATGTGACAGAATGGAATTGATTTTATATTTTCAAGATAAAGAACATTAACTGTTCCCACCAGAAGGAAATCTCTGCAGGCTGATTTTCCTACAACTCTGTCATAAACTCTCCTCTCTGATGAGCAGGTATTTTCTAATTTCTGGCCCATCAGTATGTCTTCTCAACCCCTGGAGAGTCACAGAGCTCTTTCCCCTTCCTGCTGGATTAGCGCTATGACTGTCCCTGACTTGCTGCTACCATGAAAAAACTCACTGAGAGCTGTGGCCAGCAAACAAAATCCCACAGGTGTTTATTAAAAAAATTAAAAAAAGATTCAATGAGTAGATTGGGATTAAGCTCTGAAAAGTTTTAAGTTTCTTTTCCACTGTTTGCTGTGTGTGCAGCCTGGGACAAGTGAAGTGACTTCTCTGAATCTCAGTTTCCTTGTGGACTTAACATTTGTTGGTCATCACGATGACGGCATGAGATCCCTCTGCTCTTGTATCTTGCAGTCTCTGGAACAAGGTGGATCCCATAATTATTCTCTCTCTGTTAAAAAAAAAGATACCAATCCCATATATCGTTTTATAAATCCAGAATCACTCACCTTATTTGAAAAAGGACACTGAGAAAACTTAAAAGGAAAGATAGATAGGACTGAGAGTTGAGCAAGTTCTGAACAAAAACAAGAGAAAACCAACAATAACAGGGGATTTGCCATAATCATTTCTGAAGATCTTTCCTGAGTAAAGTGGGACTCTTGCACAATGGCTAGCTGTGAATTTGACAAACAGAATGATTGTTTTGGTCTGTGGTAGGTCAGAGAACAACGGTAGACCAGAAGGTCATGGAAAGGATTTAAGTTGGGTAAATCTTTCATCCCCTTCTGACAGTTCTAGTGGAGTCAGGATCAGACCTTGATAGAAACTGCTAATGTTAACTTCTGGGTTTCCAAGGACCCCCACACAAGCCAACCCTTTGAGTATTAACAGGCGTTGTTGTGTTTGCTTTGGATGCAGTAATAAGTGTAAAGAGAATGAGGCCTTCCCTAGATTCTTAGACATGATTGCTTCTTGGATTTCACTGAATTGAGGAATGAGGTTTCTTACTGAGGCTGCAAGACTAGATGATGAGCTCATAGCCCCTGTTTGGTAGCTGCTGTAGGCAGGAGACCAAAGCCAGGCTTTCAGCTTCCATCTAACACATTCAGAGGAGCAAACTCGTGGTCACAAGACTTGTGTGTGTGTGTGTGTGCTCAATCGTGTCGTGACCCCATGGACTTTAGCACACCAAGCTCCTCTCCATGGGGTTTTTCAGGAACAACTACTGGAGTGGGTTGCCATTTCCTACTCCAGGGCATCTTGCTGACCTAGGGGTCCAACTGGAGTCTTGTGCATTGGCAGGTGGGTTCTTTACCACTGTGCCATCTGGGAAACCGTCATAAGATATATTTTGCATTTTCAGAGTGTGTGAACCTTTTGCTCTGATTGCCTTCCACTGGTCCCCACGCACACCCTCAAAATTCCTGTCATCAGCCACACTCATTTGTGGTGATAGATATGGATAGGATCTCAGGGAGGCTTGCAGCTTTTTATTTGATGATGAAGAAGAGAGAGTATTGTGTGTGAATCAGCCTGTCTCCCATAGCCCCATGGTATCAAGATGAAGAAATGTCAGCAAGAAAATCAAGGCTAAACACATGAGTGAAAATGGCCAGTAGTAAATCTGAAGAGGGAGTTCTGCTGTTTAAAATAACGATAGTATCAAGAGTTGGACTATTTAGAGCAATTCTTCCCGCCCCGCTATCTCTTGGAATACGTTCCAAGAGCCCCAGTGGTGCCTGGTACTATGGATGGTGCTGAACCCTGCATACACCGCGCCTTTTCCTGTGCTTCTGTAGCTGTGACAAAGCTCTTATTTAATCAGTTACCTTTAACCTGGGGTATTGAGATTCTGCCTTGTCATTCATAACAATGTGTAGAAGTTTCCTTTGGGCTCTCTTACCCTCCCCAATCCATAACACACTAACCGCTGGAGATGACTCCTGCTTACCCTGAATGGAGAGAAAATTTCTTTAGCACAGGATTTTCTTGGGATTTTGGAATTTATGGTTCAAGCTCTTGCTCTTTGTAGGCTCTGAGGACCCTCAACTTTTTCAGTCCAGGTGGCTCTTTCCACTCATCCTCTAGAATGAGAACTGGCTTGGGGGTCAGCTCCAAAACAGGGGGCCTGAACTCCTAACCAGAGCACCCTCCCCCTCAGGCCCTAACCCAGCAGCAGTTCACACCTCTCATTCTTTGAGTTCCTCCTCCCCTTTCCATGACCAGACTTTAAACTTATGAGGTCATAACTTTCATCTCTGCATCCCCAGCAGATTTCCTAGTATACTGCATTCAGAAGGTGCACCATAAATGTCAGTCGTTGTAACAAGGAATGGGAGATAGCTCAGTCAGAACAAAACCAGAGGGAGAATACAGGGGCCTCTGACCGGCCCCCCCATGGGATCACTGGGGTCACTCCAGCCAGAACTGGGAGAGACGCTTCTCCAGCCCTTCCCCAGCCAGGATGGGTCCCTCACTGTGTTTCCAGAACCACGCTCTTCCAGGACTTAGGAGAACACTGATGTCGCAGAGGAGATGGAGCTCAAACTGGGAGATGGAGGCGTTTTCTCAGAGAAGAGCCAGGCATCAATCAATCCCCTAGACTCCCAAGTGTGCTTTCCAGGTCAAAACTTGAGGAAAAGCCCAGCCTCCTCTTTCTTCATGCCCTGCACTCAACTCCTGTGACCCAACTGCCCATCTTAGGCCGCCCAGCTGTCCACTTTTGGTGCAGTCCTTAGACCCCCAGGGCTCCACTAAGGAGTCTGTGTGCCCGTGTCTCCAAGAGGCCCACCTCCTGCCAATTCGGGAAACAGGCAGAATCAGGTTCTTACCTCCCCACCCCTTCCTCTCCTGCTGCATCTAATACTGCCTTACATACAGACTGTCAAAAACACATCTGTCTCCCTTCTCAATGGATGTGGTGGGAATGACTGTTTCCTATCCAGGATCTTGGGAACACTTGGCTCTTCTGTTGGGATATAATCCCCCAGGTTACATCACGGCGACAATGTAACAGTTTGCGGACTGGGTTCTGCCTCTTCCTGTAAGGCCCTTGAGGTCGCAAGCCAGGTCTTTTCATCACCATCCTGATAGGAATCTAGCACCAGAGGCTTACGCATATTTGGCAGTTGGTACATATTTATGAAAAGAAATGGGATGAAACGATCTGGAATGAATAGATTCATTAAATGAGGCGTGATCCAGCATACAAGCCATCTGCAAAAGAATGTAGCTATTTAACAAGCATTTAAAGTGTCTCTGATTCCTTCAGTTGGTCTCGATAATAATCTGCTTTGGGTAAAGGGAAGCATAAGAAATGAAAAAGTATGTCAGAATCTCCGTGAACCACGGCACACTGCCTAGAGTGGCCGAGGAGAAAGAGGATGACAGCATCAAGTGACGGGGTGGGCATGAAGCACCCTGAACTCCCGCACGTTGCTGGAGGCAGAATACAACTGCGGAAAACCATTTAAGAGCTTCTCACAAAAGCTAAACGCACATCTGCCTAATGACCCAGAAATTCTACTCCTAGACATCTAACGAAGAGAAAGGAAGGCATGAATCTATGAAGAACCTTGTCCAAGAGGATTCATAGTGACTTTACTCATGAGAGCCAACAACTGGAAAACGGTGAGACTTCCGCTGATAGGAAAAATGGATAAACTGATGTATTTGAAATTGAATATTATTCAGCAAAAGAAGAAAGATACCCTGCAAAATACACAGACGCACGGATGAGTCAGGGAAATAATATGCTGAGCCAAAGAAGTCAGACGCAAAAGCCCAAACTGTACATACGGTTCTACATGCTTGAAATTCTAGAATATGCAGAACCACGCTACAGCGGTGGGAATCAGACCTGAGGCTGCTTCTGAGGTGAAGAATCGACTGGGAAGTGGCACAAGGGGCCATTCTGTGGCCCATTGTGTGTCCTGGTTAGAGGTAGCGAGGCCACACCAACACATGTGTTCTTCACAGCACAGCCACCAGTGTGCTGAAGAGCATCTTGCTGTGTGTAAAATTATAATTCAGAAAATAATTTGGGATTCATTGTTTGTCAAGTCTCAGACAAAGAAAAGCCTCGAGCTGGGGAGCAGAAAGCAGCCTGGGGAAGTCATGTGGTCCCACCCTCCGTGTAGATGGAGAGCCCCAAAGGAGAAGTGACGTGCTCACAATCACTGAGGCTTTGTGGCAGAAGCAGGACAAGAAGGCAAGACTCTTCCTGGCAGGAGAGTTGGAGCCGTTTCCTGGGAATGTTGACAATCACGTGCGCCCTGCACTCTCCCGGCTTTAAAATGAGCAGTCAATTGGGCCCTGAGCTGCGGTCAGCCTAGCTTACCCGTCTGCCCCGGGCCCCTTCACAGCCTTTTCTGACAATCCTTCACCTAGGAGGAGGATTTCTGAGGCCCTGTCTCCATGAAGGCCAGTGCAGAGCAAGGCTAGCTATTAATAGGAGAAACCGGAGTTGTGTTGCCTCTGAATATAGGAACTCTGATTTCTCGGTCCTTCTTAGGTGGTTGGAGCATTTCTAAAAGAGATTCAACAGTTCTGAGGACAGGCAGAGGAAACTAATAGCCAGGAATCAGGAAAAACATCCCTGGGTCAGATTCAGGAGAAATCTACACGTCTACAGACAAAGATCATGGAGTCAAGGAGAAGAGGGAGTGAGGAGTGAACCCCTGGTTACCCCATGTGGCCTCTGCACACCGGGCATGCAGTCCTCCTCACTTGCCGGACTCAGGACCCCGCTGGTCCCCCCCACTTCCACCTCTGGCTCTCTGCCCTTTACCATAACCAGGCATCACTTGGATTCCCGGGAGGACAGCGGAGAGAGTCCACGAGGGTACGTGGTCCCCAGACCCATCCCTCCTGAAGAAGACAGAGAAGGGGCCTTACTAAACCACAGCACAACCCTGAGGTGAAACCTGGATCCTGAATCTTAAATACACCAGGACAGGATGCTCGCTGCAGAATCTGGCTACCCTGGGTATCAACTTAGACAGAAGGCCTCCGGCGGCTGGCTGACATTGCTCCTCGACTGCTCCTTGTTCAGCCTGGGTGTCCTCAGCAGGGCATCCTTCGCTGAGGACCTCTGTCCGTCCACTCTTATCAGACGTGGCAATCGTGGGAAGGCGGCCGTGAGTCACCAGCTAAAGGTTCTCTCTCTTGGAGACGGGAGAGCTAGCCAGCAGCCCTGCAAAACCTCGCTGCCGCCTTTTAGGGGCCATCTCTTATTTTAATACCAGGCACTCCGTAGATGCTTTAAAAACAAAGAGTCATACTGATTGGGTAAAAAATGAGTGAACCTTTGCTTTCTGGAATCTGCAGCTTCTCGTCTCCATGTATCCTGGGGGGAGAACCAGCTGGAGCTTTGGAATCCAGTCAGTCTGGTGTTGAAGGTTTTGAGTCACTTTGCTGTGAGGCACTTGGATGTAGCACGGAACTTGTCTGAGCCTCAGCTCGCTCAAGTTCTATTAATATGTGGGGAAAATAATAATACTTGAAGCAGGGGTTTTTTAGCCTGGAGCCCAGGGCTCCTTAAGGAGCCCTGAAAATTGAATGTCATTTTGGGGCACATAGGTATTTTTACGAAGAGAAGAGTTTTAGATTTCATCAGATTCTTTAACTAGGTCAGTGACTACTTAATAAAAAAAAGAAGAAACCACTCAGCCTTAGACTCTTTCATAGAGATAGAGATAACATATACGAAGTGCCTGAGAACGCCGGCTCCACTCCGGTTTCTGCACAAACCCCAGCTGGGTGGAGGGAGCCAACCCTTGTGTGTCTGCAGCCCTCCAGATACATCACCTTTTGAGCAACCAGCCAGCGCATCGTAGGCAAATCCTTTCCTCGCTCTGGCCTCAGTTGGAAAAGTCAGACTTGGTGTTCACCCAGACCTCACAAGTGTTAATATCCTCACTGTCTGCAGAAGGACCCATGTGATTAGCTCTGCACCTCATTCTCCAGAAGGCGAAGGAGAGTGGTCTCTGTCTTTTAGCTCCAAGAACGTCTCAGTCGATCAATGGATGTTAATTCTGGTGCAGAGACAATCAGGAGTCTGGGAAGAGGGTGGGAAGACGTTCTCAGGACCCTGCGAGGAACAGAATAGATGGCGACCTTCAGGCTGGTTCATTGGTCAGGGGTGGTGGGGTCACGGTGCCAAGGTTTCAGAGGAACAAATGGGCTCAGAGGCAGAGTGCAGGTGGGGTCACGACTTCTCCGCTCGCTTCCAATCTCTCAATCAGCTGCAGAAAGGAAACCGAGATAATCTCTCATGTTAGGAGGATATGAATTTTTTTGCATAGATTTAAGCTGAAAAGAACCTCACCAGTGCTCTTCCTCTCTGGCTTGCTTCCAGGGGCTCTTGAAGCTGGCTCCTGAGAAAAGCATATCTCCTGTTGACCTCTAGGTTAGGGCAGTCTTTGAAACACACTCTTTAGATGGCTTTGGGGAAGGAAGATGGTGAACTAACCGCCCCACCCCTCACCTGGTGTGAAGACATCCAGGGGAGAGGCGCAGAGAAGCTGGCCGCCCTGGTTAGGTTAGTTCTCACGTGGATGGTTTAGGGGCTTCCCAGCTGGCTCTGGTGGTAAAGAACCCACCTGCCAATGCAGGAGATCTAAGAGACGTGGGTTCAATCCCTGGGTCGGGAAGATGCCCTGGAGGAGGGCATGGCAACCCACTCCAGTATTCTTGCCTGGAGAATCCCATGGGCAGAGGAGCCTGGTGGGCTACAGTCCATGGGGTTGCGAAGAGTCGGACACTCAGGGATTCGTTGGTTGTCTCCAAGCATAGGCTGAGTGATTGTGTTGAACAGAATACGTTAGATGGGAAATTGTGGCACTGGCTAAGTAAATGGGGGAGATCGTGCATTTTCCGGATGCTGGGCATCTCCACCCTGCCTGTGAACTGGATGCCTCTGTGTTGCGGATACCTTAATGTCATGTTCGAGTATGACCTACTAATGTCTTTCATCCAGCTTAAAACACGGTTAGTAATTTGTCAACACACTGAATTTTCTGGAGGCAAGGGCTGGGCCAGGTTCTTTGCCATCCAAGTGGGTCATGGGATAGACTGTCTTCTGGAGGGGACCCCCACCCCAGGGAGCTGCTCGACTTTGGAATGTGGGAAGGCCTGGGTGCTAGCATGCTGATGGGGCGAGGGGTGGGAATTGCCCCACTATGCGGAGTGCTCTCAAGACAGGACTCAGCCCTGGTCCTGCCCTCCAGGAGCTCGCAGTCTAGCATGGGAGGCAGAGGGCTGGCTCTCACCTACAGTGTGACTGTGGATGCTGTGCAGTCGCTGAGTCAGGTCTGACTCTTTGCAGTGTGTTAGGTGCTGCGAACAACACCCACAAAATCCCTCCACGTCCTGGAGCAAGAAACAATAAACTGAATAAATGCATGCATCCTCAGGAAGGTGGAGAGAAATCGGAGGAGGCAAGTGGGAAACGCGGGAGCAGACGGCAGGTACAGAGGATGGGCAGGGGAGGCCCCGAGGAGAAGGTGACCTTTGCGTCCATGGGCGGCAGAAGCCTGCAGGGAAGGGTGTCCAGACAAGGGGAACAGAGAGCGCCAGGACCCTGGGTGAGAGGAGGCCTGCAGGAGGGGCAGTGCCTCCCCGGACCCCAGCAGGGATGTGCAGAAGACGGGAGCAACTGAGGTTTCCGCTCCAGCTAGACCCTGACCCACTGGTGTATCTGAATTAATAGAAATCTCGGCGTCTCCGGTGTTTCCTAACCCCTGACCCACTGCCCCTAGCCCTAACCATCTGTGCCATAAATCAGTATATTCCTGTGGTAGTGAGAACAGAGGGCCCCCCGCAAAGGTGGGCACAATCTATACCAAGGTCTTGGGAGCATGGTATCCTACACAGTAAAAGAGACTTCGCCGATGTAATATTAAGGGTCTGTGCAGGGAGATTATCAGGGATTATGCAGGTGGGGCGGTCATAATCACCAGGGTCCTTCCAGGGGAGGGACAAAGGAGACGGGACAGAGGAGGCAGAGGTCACAGTGGTAGCAAGCCACGAAGTGCAGCAGCCTCTAGCAACCGGATAAAGGACTGGGCTCTCCCCAGTTGCCCTTGGAACCTACACAGCCCGGCCAGCACTTTGATTTTAGCCCCCCACCCCTGTCCCACTGAGACCCACTTTGAACTTCTGGACTCTAGATATGGAAGATAAGAAGTCTGTGTTGTTTTAATGTTGCTAAGTTTGTGGGTTTAGTGATTGTACAGGCAAAAGGAACCTAAAACAATTTCAAAATTATGTTCTTTAATAAAAAATGAAGTACAAGGCCCCTTTCCAGTTCTTTGCAAATAATAGTTCATTGTTTAATCTCCACAAAGATTCCTCAAAGTAGGTGCTGTTGGTATCTCCGTTTTACAGTTGAGGTCTTTCAAGCCCAGAGGGGTTAAGTAATCTGCCTGGCATCACACAGCTCCAAGTGACACGAGCAGGATTTGAACCCAGGTCATCTGGCTCCAGGGGCCAACACATTTCTGCTCCGATTGATTTTTGTGCGCTGGCGTCAGTGGCCCCAGCAAGGCCCTTGCCTTTCTCAGGATAGACCGTCGTCTCCGCTCTTGTGTGCTCTCACCTCAAGTGGACATCCCAGTGGCGGGCCCACGGACAGTGCTCAGAAAGGACCTCGGAAACCACCAAGTCAGTATGGAAACTGAGACTCTGTTTCTGAGGGAAAATACAGAGATAATCAGTCTTTTGTTTTAATTTTATAACGTGACCCACTACTCTTTATAGAGATACAATTCATAAAATGTGCAAATCTTTTAAAATGTGCAACTCACTGGCTTCTAGTATATTCTCAAGGATGTATAACTGTCACCACTAACTGGTTTAGAAAGTCTTCGTCATCCCTCAGAAGAAGTTCCATACCTGAAAGCAGTCACTTCCCCTTCCCCTTCCCTCCACGCCCAGCCCCAGAATCACTAGCCTGTTCTCTCTCTCTCTGTGAATTTGCCCTGGAGAAGGAAATGGCACCCCACACCAGGATTCTTACCTGGGAAATCCCGTGGACAGAGGAGCCTGGTGGCCTACAGTCCATGGGGCCCCAAAAGTCAGAAAAGACTTAGCCACTAAACCACCACCACCATGAATTTGCCGATTCTGGACATTTTACAGTATATAAATGCAGTCATTGAAAATGCGACTCCCTTCATTTAACACAATGTTTTCACAATTCATCCACATCATAGCTTACATTGGTCCTTCTTTTTTCATGGCTGAATAATATTCCTTCATGTGGACGTTATATAAGTGAGTGTGTCGGCTCACCAGCTGATAGGCATACGGGTTGTGTCCACCTTTTGACGATTATGAATGACCCTTCCATGGACATTCACACCGTCTGTTTCCTCGTGCCTAAATTAGAAAGGACAGCCAGACAGGACCCAGTAGCTTCCAGAACCCTGTTTGCAGAACCCTGCAGGGAAGTTGCTGTTCTCACAGCCATGGCTCTCCAGTGAGATGCTGAGACCCCCCGGAAATGAGCCCTCAGTGTCAAGGGTCAGCAGGCCCCCTGGAGGGCCTGCAGTGTTCCCTGTCCTGACGGGGGCAGGGGAAGATTCCCAAGCAGTTGTCTCTACCATGTGTCTCCCCCACGTGCCATGCCTTCCCCTCCTGAGCCTCAGTTTCCCCATCTTTAGAGGAAGCTCTTCACAAAATGGGGCCGCCGACACAAGAAGACGGAGCAATTCCAAGCTAATGTGCTGCTGTGGTTGTGTTTTTTCACTGGACCCCCTGAAATACACGATGTTGTACTGATTTATGGTGTGCAGGTCAGATAGATTGCATCCGCTGAACAGAATACAGTTACCTTTTAAATGTAATATGGTATGTAATTATTTATAATGGAATGTTTTCAACATATGCTCTGAATAGAATCATGCTTTTGAGGATCAGTTGGAGAGAAGGAAAAACAGTTCCCCCCAGAGCTCCAATAACCAAAGGCCATGGATACCTGCTCTTGTCAATAACAAAGAAAATCTACTGGAAACCTTCCACATGATAAGGAGGGGACTGCATCGTGAGGTCCCATTTGGGTCTACCAACCCTGACTCTAAGACCAGCCCTGACTCCAAGGAGGTTTGTACCACCATCTAGAGTGTGAAGCCAGGAGTGCCAGGGCTGTGACCACACCCCGCCCTTGTCCCAGTGTGTCCTGAGGGGCGTGTCAGCCAGCAGCATCGCCAGGAACAGGAATACAATAGCCCCCCTTATGGTGATACATTGAGTAAGTGCTGTTTCCATTCCAAATACAGCGGCAGGAACCAGCGAGGCAGTGGCCTTCTCCTGCCCCAATGCAAGTTAAAAATATAGCCTGCCTCTGTGCACACTCCCATCTTAGCCCTGCACATTTAAAAATACACCCATCAGTGGCTCTGCATTTGAAAATGTATTTTGCATCTGATAATTATGATGCATTTAAAGGGCAAAATTAGAAAGCGCAGAATTAGGCTGGCAGGCTTAATTAGCCCATTCTTTTCTCTAATGGGTGAAATTTGGGCAACTGTCTGCTCGAGGGGCACAAAGACCCCCTAATGGGGCTGGTGGAAATTCACCCGCTCCTCTGTCAACCCCGTCACTCAGCGAGCCGGGTGGCGGATTCACTGTGCACTGAGAAACGTGAGCCCCTCGAAGCAAGAAGATTGCCCCCTCTTGTCCTCAGGAAAACCACGTGAGTGCAATTACAAAGTCATCTATCAACAGATAATAGAGGGCCACGCTGGGGCTTCCCAGAGGCCTGGTGCAACCAAAGTGGTGACAGGGGGTTGTCTGTAGAGGCAGCTTAAGGTGTTCCCTCCTGAGGACACGTCTCCCCTCCAGCCATGGCCCTGCTCAGCAACTACTGAATGCCTTCCTCTGCTCCCCTGGGGGGCTGGCCACTGCTCCCAGGTTCCTGAGCTATTCTCGGATGGCTCAGGGAGCTGGCCAGGACCGGTTTGGAAACTTCTAAGGACCTTCCAAACGCCGCACGCCTGGATTTTCTGCAACCTGATTCCACGTTCCTAATAAAGTTATCTCGATGGCCACGCTGAGCCTTCTCTGCACCCAAATGGGCGGAGAGGGGAGTTTTCTCTCTCCTAGTCGCCATAGCCCTTCACAAGCCGGGACAGGCCCCGAGTGGAGGCGAAGTAAGCCCAGGTATGAGTCATCCTGATGAATCAGATGTGTCCCTACTTTTTTTTTTTTTTTTTTTTAAAGCTGTGTGCTTCTTCAAAACAGAGACTGTGTTGTTCTTGTTTGCAGCCAGATCTAGAAACCCTCTGAGAAAGAGGCTCTCCTCTGCTGTGCCCAGCACACACAACCCAGAATGGCCCATCCCCGCTCAGGCCGCCTGGAATTTTCTGAAACAATCCGTAGGGTGGCCGCAGAGCTGTGGAAGGGGCCTGAGATCTGAGACAGAACCCAGACCCTGGAGGCCTGCTTGGTCTCAGACAAGACATTTTGCCTCTCTGAGCTGAAACCTCAAACATGTAGAATTGCTCTAAAAATGCACTTGTTGAAGAGAAGAGTGTGCTGCCTACCCCCCACGCTGGAGACATTCAACACTGTTCCAGGACATATTTAATTGTCACAAGTACCATCTTTACCATCCTCTATGTGGCATTTGATGCTACAGAAAACTCCTTTGGGTTGCTAACAATCAGTCAAAATTCAGGACTTTGTTTTCAAAGTTTCATAATCTTTATAAAGAAAATGCACATAACCCCAAACTACAGAGAGAAGTGGGGGCAGAGCAGGGAACCCATGTCCCTGCCATATTCCTACAGTCGGCGCTCTTTTTTTTAAATCCAGTTAACATGTCTTCAGGACCATTTTTGGCCATTTCCTTCCCAACAGCCAGATCGGGGAGGGGGAGGGGGGAAAGAATAGGTTGCTAAAAAAAGTATAAAGTATTTCAGTTTCTAAAGCCTAGTAATTGGAATTTCTTCAGCCCCGAGCAGAATGGCTTTACCCAGAGTCCAGTCGGATGACAAAATGGTAGCGTCCGCCAGGATTCCGGGGGGAGAAAGAGAGAAATATACCTGGCAGACCCCTTGCAAGCGTGAGAAAACTCAGGAAGGTCTGAGTAGAGATATCCTAGAGCCTCTTAACTCCGGGCAGAAACACCCTCACTGTACAGAGCACAAGGCTCTCTTAACCCCTTGTATTTGCAACACGGAAAAAGGGGCAGCTGTTGTTCGGTCACTAACTCGTATCTGACTCTTGGTGACCTGCATGACTGCAGCACACCAGGCCTCCCTGTCCTTTACTGTCTCCCGGAATTTGTTCAAACTTGGGTCCACAGAGTCAGTGATGCCTTCCAAGCATCTCATCCTCCGCCGCCCCCTCTTCCTCCTGTCCTCAGTCTTTCCCAGCATCAGGGTCTTTTTCCAATGAGTTGACTCTTTGTATCAGGTGGCCGAAGTATCGGAGCTTCAGCTTCAGCATCAGCCCTTCAGAGGAAAGGGCAAACAGGATCCCGGGCGTCTCTACAGGAGAAAGAAGAAATGAGCCAAACTCTGCCACCCTGGGATAAACAGGGCCCCAGGCGATGCTGAAAAGCCTTCCACCCGCCAGGTTTTTAGGGTGCTTGATTTACCATTCAAGTGAGCACAGCTGCGGAGAGGGGACCCGGCTCGGAGCCAAGAAGGGGAGAGAAGGGGAGCGCCTGGAACACGGAGAGAGAGGATTGTTTGCAGACTAGACTATTAAATTGACTTGGAAATAGTGTGCCCCATGCCTCCCTGCGTAAAAGAGTTGTCTATTTCAGATGGAGGACCACAAGCTCCCAGACAGGGCCCTGGAGTGCTGTTTATGCAGGGCGCTAATTGCGGTCGCAGAGCCCACCCCGAGTTGTCACTCCGCCTGGGTCCACTTGTCCCTCGCGCGCTTCCGCGGTAGCAGCCCTATTTGCGGATCTTCCTCTTGGCCTCCAACAATGAGTATAAATGGGAAACGTGTAATTATTCATTTTATTGCTATTGATGCAGCCGACGCTGAGTGGCCATGGCTCTTGGACAGCGAGGACGCTGTCCAAGTAGAGTGCGTCTATCTGGAGTCAGGATGACCTTCTCGTGGGACAGGATCTGACCTTCACCATCATCAGAGTTTTGCCTACAGCACTTCCAGAAGCCTTGGTTTGGGGTCAAGTTCACGTTGCATGGGAGGTGGCGGCATTGGTCCCTGGTAGGTCTCCCTTTTATTCTGAAGTTAGCAGCAGGAATAATAGCCCATGCACGTCCCTTAAATAGGGGTTCATGGCTTGGTGAAATGCTCCTGTCACTGACCATTGTCACCATCAACCAGACACTGGGTGGTGACCATCACCTTGGGGGTATCCAGTTGGAACTGGCACATTGGTACCTCTTGGCCAACCTCCTCTACCCTTTGTCATGCCTTTAACCCCTTAAGCTGCCATGCAGATCCCATTTAAGGACCTGAGAACTTGGCTCCACTGTCCATTTCCTGTGACTGCCCTAACAGTTCACCCAGAACGTAGGGGCTCAAAGCAACTCACATCTTGTCTGTAACAGCTCTGGAGGCCAGAGTTTGCTTCAAGAGTTTCGTTAGGCTACTGACAAGGTGTTGGCAGGGCTGCGTTCCTCCTGGGAGTACTAGGAGAGAAGCTGGGTCTTGGCTTTTCCAGCTGCTCGAAGCTCCCCAAGTGCCAGCCAGGAGTGGCGCGCTGAGTCCTTCTTCCATCAGTGCACCTCGTCCCTCTTTTGCCTTCCCTTGCACTTTTAAGAACACAGGTGATTACGGGGGACCCACCCTTATAATCCAGGGTGCTCTCCCTATCTTAACATCAGCTAATTAACAACCTTAATTCCACCCGCAACTTTAATTGCCCTTTGCTGTATAATCTAACAAGCACAGATTCTGGGGAGCAAGACGTCTTTGGGGGCCATTATCTGCCTACCACTGTTCTTGTTCTGATGGTCTGTGTCTCATCCCCTCCGCTTGGTGTTTACGCAACTAATCTTGCAGGTAGCATCCTTGTGTGATCATCTTGGATTCTGAGACTTTCCTGCTTATAGCTCAAACACACTCATACACCCATGCACACGCATACACACACCATCCCCCCAGCCTTCTGGGATGGACCAGAACTAGAATCCAAGCTCTGTGAAGACGATTTGGGGCAGTATTTCTGAGTGCTTAGAGCACTTGGTGTATTGGAAGCACTCAAATGCTTCTTGGAAAAAATCAATCAGAAGAGTGAGTCCTGCCCCAGGAATGGCGTAACGACACGATGCCTGGGCCCTGAAGTCAGATCCAGGGATCACTTCTTGCTTCGATACTTAAGAGTCTCTGGAGACCTCCATCTCTAAAGTGAGGATACAGACCCCATTCTAACCAGGCTGCTGTGAGGATGAGACCATGTTTAGTCGATGGCCTGGGCTGTAAAATGCTGAAAGAGCTGAGGGCAGTGCTGTCTTCGTCGCCCTAGCAGTCGCCATCTCGGAAAATAGTCATGGAGGCGAGTAAGCACCTCAAATGTTAGAGAGGAGGGTGGGGGATGTTTGCACTCCTGTTTGGGAGACAGTTCAGTTCAGTTCAGTTCAGTCGCTCAGTCGTGTCTGACTCTTTGCGACCCCATGAACTGCAGCACCCCAGGCCTCCCTGTCCATCACCAGCTCCCGGAGCTTACTCAAACTCATGCCCATTGAGTCAGTGATGCCATCCAACCATTTTATCCTCTGTCGTCCCCTTTTCCTCCCGCCTTCAATCTTTCCCCAGCATCAGGGTCTTTTCCAATGAGTCAGTTCTTCGCATCAGGTGGCCAGAGTATTGGAGTTTCAGCTTCAGCATCAGTCCTTTTTAATGAATATTCAGGACTGATCTCCTTTAGGAGGGTTGGTTGGACCTTCTTGCAGTCCAGAGGACTCTCAAGAGTCTTCTCCAACACCACAGCTCAAAAGCATCAGCTCTTTGGCACTCAGCTTTCTTTCTCAACTCTCACATCCATACATGACTTCTGGAAAACCATAGCCTTGACTAGACTCTCGCCGCTCCCAGGAGACAGAGTAGGAAGTGGTCGGTTCTAAGGGCCAACTCCAGGAGGTTTCACTGATGTGTGAACACTTGGGCGGAATCTGATCCAGATGGGTCAGAAAGGTGGGAGTGGGGAGAGGCATTCCAGGAGAGGGACCAGCACAGGCCAAGGTCAGAGGCTGGAGCTCCTGGCCTGTGCAGGGAGCTGCGGGTGATGAGTGGTGGGGGAGGGGTGGGGGGTTACCAGGCTGGAGAGGGGGCTGACACAGGGGTGTGTGTGTGTGGGGGGGGTGGTGCTTGTGAGCCGGCAGGCCCTTCATGCCATGCTACATTCTGACATCTTGAGCTGGCTCTGGGTAGGCTGGGACTGGCACTCATACACTCACCACTACAATCCTGTGCTTTCTCTCTCATTCATTCACCCACAGGGACACGCATATTAGACACGCACACAGTGGTCACACAAAGGATGCAGGCACGCCAGCTTCACACACTCACTGGGTGCACAAACGACACACCAACTGGGGTGGCGGATGCATTCGGGGCTTGTGGACCAACACTCTCTCAGTCCGTGCACACACAGGACATGGGCCCCCAAAAGGCACCGCAGATCATGTGGCTCAGTGCACACGCACTCAGAGGACACACATGATAGTGTGCATGGCCACATGGACACACTGGCCACACACACACACACACACACACACACACAGAGGCACACTCACTACCCATGTGTCCACCCAGAACGCTGGCCTTGCACGGCCTCCCACACACTTATTAAATAGGTCTGCACTCAAAACAGGCTTCTCAGGTGGCTCAGTGGAGATGAATCCACCTGCCAAGGCAGGACCCACAGGAAATGCAGGTTCGATCCCTGGGTCGGGAAGATCCCCTGGAGAAGGAAATGGCAACCCATTCCAGTATTCTTGCCTGGAGAATTCCATGGACAGAGGAGCCTGGTGGGCTACAGTCCATGGGGTTGCAAAGAATCAGACACGACTGAAGTGACTGAGCACGTAAGCACGCACTCAAATACACACACGCTGAACGTAGACACACACTGTTTAAACACACACACACTTTGACTGTGCACACGCAGACCCCTCATTTCTTTCTGGAATGTGTCTGGGTTCCAAGGCAGACAGCCCTTGCTTGGCCTGAGGGAGGCTCTGAATATCCTCCCAGCCCCGGCAGGCAGAGCAGCTCCGAGACCTGTTTCAGATTACATGGTTTACACGCACCTCTCTCCCCCACCGCCAGGAGTGAGGGCGGGGCAGGAAAAAAAAAAAAAAAACACTGGGGCGGACCCCAGCTTCCATCTCACCACCACCCCAGCCCCCCGAAGCCTCCGCAGCTTGTGACAGCGGGACATCTTCCAAAAGCACTGCTGGGTCTTTTGCAAGAGTTCCCCACGTGTGGACTCCCCGCCTGGCCCTCCCCTCCACACGGAGCTGGCAGGGGGCCAGGCCCCGGGGGGTGGGGGGGGGGCAGAGCGGAGTACCTCCCAGCACCGTGGGCGCCCTCATCAGCTGCACTCCCCGGAGCCCATTTGGGTGATGAGCCAGCCAGCTCTTGAGCTCTGCAGAGAGGAGTCCCGCTCAGCATCTGCCAGGTCTCTCCAGGGCCCAGCACAGCTCCCTACAACTCCCACACTGTTCCGCAAATTGGGTCCCAGTGAGCTGGAACCTTGTGCCTTTGCCTGAAGTTCTGACAAGTTGTAGTTTCCTGGCGGCGGCCAACAGGGGCTGCGTCCTCTGTGTGGGTTAACAAGTGGAAGACTCAAACGGGCCTGCCACCCACATCCCAGTTCACTTGCCCCACTCCGAGAGCTGAGGAGCCAGATCATGCCTCGCACTGAGTGCAAGGCCTCCTCCTTGCAGACCACCCAGTACCCTCAATCAGAGTGGGCATCAGCACACAGTGCCCAAGCCCCAAGCAGTGGCCACATCCGTGCAGGCTCGCAGAGGGACCTCAGGGACGGAACTCAGATGTTATCCACAGCTCCCGCACCTAAGAAGTTAGCGTGAATCAGTCCCAAACTGATTCCCAAACCCGAACTCCACAGATAGCCAAGAATCCAGGGGCGCCCTCACCTTTGCTGTGAATTCCCTCAATAGCCTCATATTTCCCCCGGCTTCCCTGGCGGCTCAGACAGTAAAGAATCTCCCTGCAATGCAGGAGATCTGGGTTTGATCCCTGGGTTGGGAAGATCCCCTGGAGGAGGGCATGGCAACCCACTCCAGTATTCTTTCCTGGAAAATCCCATGGACGGAGGAGCCTGGCGGGCTACATACAGTCCACGGGGTCGCAAAGAGTCAGACACGACTGAGCAACTAAACAAACACACCTGAGCCCACAAGTGCCCGCATGTGGCTTCCAATACCTCCCTCAGCAGCTTGAACAAGAGGCCCATGTTTAAAAGGGATTTCCCCAACACATCCCCTCATCGGAAGCCTTCTGAGGGCAGTGGTCACAGGAAGTGGGGGCATCATGGCAGCAGACGGCCAGTGGCCCCGCCAGCTTTAGTCCCACACTCACTTCCTCTTCCAGCCCTCTCTGGAGTAACACACAAGTCCCTCCCTGTCTTCATCTGCCTGCTCACATTCAGGCCCAGAAAAATCAGTTCCTACAATCCCCTAGCCCACCGTTTTGAATATTCTTCTCTCCTGAGACTGGGTGTCTGCCCGTAAGAAATTCTCACAACAGCCGCCAAGAAAAGATAAAACTCCTGGTAACACTGCAGCATGAAGCTGTGTGTTCATAAGAGAAATTCCTCCAACAAAGAACAAACGTCACCAAAGCGAGCCCCCAAAGTGAGAGCACTTCTGATATTAGGGAGAAGTCTGACAACCCCCCAGGTGGAGAAAGTGAAATGACTGGAATCTGGGCATCCAGTCTGACCCTGGTTTCCCCAGGCAGCTCGAGTCGGCTAAAATTTGAGTCAGAAGCCGGCACCCCTGATGAGGCCCCAGGAAATTTCCAGCCGGGGGCAGGGTCTTTGTTCCAGGCTGACAAGAAAGGCCTGAACTCCAAACAGCCACCCTGCCCCCGGGTCACTGTAGTTTCTCCAGGCCAAGAGGAGGAGAGGGCCTGGGGCGGTTACAGGCCTCCTGCAAGAGGCGACTGGGAGCCCCTCCGACACCGGAGGGTTTCCTTTCAACAAGGTCTGTTTGTTTCCCCAGGAGCCCCGGGGACTCTGTGCCAAGGCTGAATGACTCACTGGCTCCCAGGCCTCGCCGCGCTCTGGGAGACGCTCAGCCAGGGCCCTTCTTCCCGCAGACCAGGCCCACGGTCCACGTGGGCTTGACCGGGCGAGCATGGGTGGAAATACCGCCCCGGGAGGGCGCCCCACTGAGCCCCCGGGCCTCACCCCAGGGTAGGACTCCCCCATCCGTGCGTGCAGGCTGCCCGCGAGAGCTCAGACACCGTCGCTTCACATGGGCGCCCGTGCTCCTCCAGGAGCCCTTCCACGGGAAACCTCTGAAAAGGACGTCTGCGCTTTTGTGCGCCAGTGTGGGTCCTCACGCCAGACGGTTTGAAAAACACCCTTTTCAGTATTTTAGGAGCTGTCCAGAAAGGCTTCTTTGTTGATGACAGAAATCTCTTTGGATCCGTCACGGTCACTAGTAAGATCTCTTCATGGACGAAAAATGGATACAATTTCAGCCAGCTGGCCCGATGGGATGGAGATTCAGCCGAAGCCGTCATCTATTTATACGAAGACTTACTACTGGCCCTGCGTGATAGCTGTAAGAACTGAAAGAGAAAACAGTAACTCCTGCAGCAAGGTAATTACTCTAGGCCAAGCAGCGCACTGCGCCGAGTCCCTTACAAACACCATCTGACTTCACCCCCGCCATCCATCACCGGGCTCCGGCAACCGCCGGCATCTGGACACCCGCTTTGGGGAACATCTGTATACCCGCTTTGAGGAAACTGATGCCTGGAGAGATTCAGTTGCCTGAGTTCACTCAGTTAATAAACATCATGAAAAGTGAAAGTGAAGTCACTCAGTCGTGTCTGACTGTTTACAACCCCATCCATGGACTGTAGCCCACCAGGCTCCTCCATCCATGGAATTTCCCCGACAAGGATACTGGAGTGGGTTGCCATTTCCTCCTCCAGGGGATCTTCCCAACCCAGGGATCAAACCCGGGTCTCCGGCATTGCAGGCAGACGCTTTACCATCTGAGCCACCAAGGAAACCGCTAGTAAACATCATGCTACTCACCAAATAAGGGGGGCAATAAGATGTAAAAAGGTGCTTGGCCACCTTAGAAACCCCAAAATTCTTAGTACTTTGTTGGTATCTTAGAAGCTCGTGTATTAGTTAGCCATGGGTATGCTAATTACAAAACTAGTTTATTCATTAAACACAGTTTCCGTGTCCTAAACCATATTATTCCCCAGGCAAGTTCTTTCCTAAAACAGGAAGTTATAAACCTACAGGTGATCTTGACTGGTTTTCCTGTTTCCTCCTAGTAAGGGAGATGTCACTTATTCTTTCAACGAACATTTACTCGGCATCTCCTTTAGGCTATGCTTTCTGTTAGGGCTAGAAATAAAACCGGTGACCAAAGGGACATGATTTTGCAATCTGGGGCAGGTTTATCAACCTCAGCGCTGTTGACATTTGGAGCCAAATCATTCTTTGTCGGGGGAGTCTGCCCTGGGCCTCTGAAATGTCTAACAGCACCCTTGACTTTGACCTACTAGATGGCATGCTCTGCTGTGCTGTGCCATGCTGCCCAGTCATGTCCAACCCTTTGGGACCCTGTGGACTGTAGCCCTCCAGGCTTCTCTGTCCATGGGGTTCTCCAAGCAAGAATACTGGAGTGGGTTGCTATGCCCCCCTTCAGGGGATCGTCCCAACCCAGGGATCAAACCCATGTCTCTTTTATCTCCTGCGTTGGCAGGTGGGTTCTTACCACCAACACCACCTGGGAAGCCCCCCAAAGATGTGTCTAAGTGAAAGTGAAGTCGCTCAGTCGTGTCTGACTCTTTGCGACCTGTGGACTGTAGCCCACCAAGCTCCTCCGTCCATGGGATTCTCCAGGCAAGAATACTAGAGTGGGTTGCCATTTCCTTCTCCAAAAGATGTATCTAGACATCACCAAACGTTCTCCTGGAGCAGAATCACCCCACTCAGGGACCAGTGTTTCGCAGAAGAAGGGAATCATTAATCAAACACTGATGGCTGTCAGCACAGGGGTTCAGGTGACGAGCCCTAAACCTGGTTTTCTGGGAAGAGATGACAGGTCAGTGGAGATACAGGCCCTGTTGGAGTAGCCAGGAAAAGCAGTCGCAGAGCGAGGGAGATGGGCTTTGAGAGCATCTCAGAGGTCCAGGCAACAGCAAGGCCCACGGCATACAGGGAAGCGTGGTCCTGATTTGGAGTCTGTGTCACTCAACGTTCAGGTCAGAGCTCTGGATGAAGACGGAAGCAGAACTGTTCCGTGTGCAGTTGACACAAGGCAGTGAGAAGTGGCAGCTTCTGCGTTGCGGACAGCGCCACAATCGGTGCACGGGACGCGCAAGGCGCGCTGCTGCCTGATGGCTGAACACCCCACCGTCCAGGGGAAGCCTGGCCAAAAGACAGGGGCGCAAGAAGGCCTTGGGGAGGAGCCCTCCTCACACGCACGTGTGCCTGAGAATCCTGGGGAAGGCTCCGAAAGTACCACTTGTTGGGTCCCAGCCCCAGAGTCTGTGACTCAGGAGGTCTTGGGTGAAGCCAGAGAGTTCTCATTTCAGAGTAGTTTCTCAAGCGGTGCTGACTCTGCTGGCCTGAGGATTAGCCTTTGAGAATCATTGGTAGATGCCTCCATTTCCAAAGATGTAAACGACACTGGGCCCAGGTTAATAGAAAGCTGGTGTCTCCTACAAGGAGAAGAGAGTGTCCGCGCTTGGGCGACAGCAGGTGAGTCAGGGAGAACCCTGAACACCTTATTTTAAGGGGAACTAGAAGGTTCCATAGGAAAGTGAAGAAGTTAGCTTATGTGAAAAGTGGTTGGAGGATGTGGGTGCTTGGTCCAGAAGAGAGAAGTTGTGGGGAAAATCTTGGAGCTGCTTCAAATAGCTGAGGGGCTGGACTGCAAATAATGGTTTTGATTCACTTTTTTTTTAATCCCCTAGGATCAAGCACGTTAGTTTAAGATAAGGAAAACCAGGGTGAGAGGCTCAGGGACTGGGGTTTTCTGTTCACCATAAAGCAGAACCTTGCAATAGTTATGACTGTCATGCAACAAGGTCCCTTAGCAGCAGAATGTAAGCCATAGACGTACTTTTAAATTACCCAGCACCCAGAGTATAACAAGTGAAAAGTAAAGAAGAAACAGGTGAGATTAATTTTAATAGTACTTTTTAACCTCCTGTTTCCCAAATATTTTCAGCTTTGACATGTCATCAGTATAAAAGCAATTAATGAGAGACTTTGCCTACTTTGGTTTGCGTTGAGGGTTCTGATTCTAGAATCCTTACTGTATACTTGAACAGCGTGTTTCCCCTGGACCAGCCGGATCTCAGGCGCATTGCTGGCATGTGTGACTCAGGGCTCCCGTCCTGGACAGTCAAGCTCTAGTGAATTGTGTCCATCACCTCGACGTGAATGAGTCCTAATTCTAATCAGCTGCTCTGCCCTATTACTCTCTTTGGCTTTAATGACATCCGTATCCCACTCATACATTCCTATTTTAAATTCTAATGAACTCATTATTATAAGCTTTTATATATATTTTTGAGAATTTCCTAACATGTTTTCAGTTATTTGGAAGCAGCCTGGGGCATCCTAAATAGAGACGGCATCAGGAGTCTTGCTCATAAGTGACAGGAGACTCAATTCAACCCAAATTAAGAACATGCCAGAACCAGGGCTTAGCTCCTGTTTTGAGAAGTCCAGTGGTGATAGTGGCGTCTGGCGTGGCAGGATCCAGATATATCAGTCGTGTCCCTGGGAACTTGTTTCTGTGGTGGCCCCAAATTCACTTACTTCTGTGCTGCCTTTATTCTTTGCCTGGGTCCCCCAAGGCAGAAATATGGCCTCAGAAACTCCAGACTTCAGTCATCCTTACAGCGAGCATTCCTTGGGGTGGGGGGGGGGTCTGTGTGCGTGTGTGTGTGTATGTGTGTGTGTATGTAGTCCCTCAGTCTTGTTGGGCTCATTGCAACCCTGTGGACTGTAGCCCACCAGGCTCCTCTGTCTGTGGAATTTTCCCTGAAAGAATACTGGAGCGGGTTTCCATTCTTTCCCCCAGGGGATCTTCCCTACCCAGGGATCGAATCCAAGACTCCTGCATTGCAGGCAGATTCTTTACCTACTGAGCCAGCTAGGAAGTGCCCTGTGTAGAATCAGCTTCTCTTTTCAAATAGTTCTAAAAGGTCCTAGATCTGAGGCTTCTGCGCTTGGAGTGGTGGTGGGTCACTTGTCCCAGAATACCAGGATTGTGGGTCTGGTCAAAGCTGCCATCTCCAGAAGCAGGACCCAAGGGAACCAGCCCTGTGTGAGCCATAAGAATAGGCTTGGGGGATGGGATCCCCAGAGGAAGGGGGAGGGTTTGACAAGCACAAATACCCGATGTCCCCCTGAGGTGGGCGTTCACCACAGAGGCCAGGGGATCACTTTGTCCTAGATGGTGAAACCTGTCTTTGGAGAAGGTCCACTTTCTCTTTACTATTAGACCCTGCTTAGGATTTCACAGGTGAGGAGCTCAATTTAAGACAAGAATTCTGTGTTTGTGTCACAGTGGGAATGGCTTTCCTTTTGACCTGTCTGCTTTAAGAAGTCTTGCCCTAGAACTTCCCAGCTGGTCCAGGGGTTGTGAGTCTATGTCTTCAAATGCAGGACACGCGGGGTGGGGGGATCCCTGGTGGGGAAACTAACATCCCACAATCCAGGGGGCAACTCAGCCCATGCGCCGCAAAGAAGTTCATCTCAAATGCCACAACTAAGACCCGACTCAGTCAAGTACATAAGTAAATATTTTTTGAAACGTCTTGCCACGTGCAGCTGAACTTAAGTGACAGACTGAGATCAGAGTGAGGAAGATTACAGAATAAACCTAAACGTACACATTCCCAGGAAATTGAGAAGCGTGAAAACGGAGTCAACGAGGTTATATAGTCTGTTCTCTTTCCCCTCCCAGTGACTCTTCAACCAAGATGGTGATTGATCTCTGGGGCCAAAGATGTGAAAAATCTTGAAAGACTCAAAGTCTGTCTTGTTTGGATCCCTGAACGTCCAAAACACAAACGGGCTGTGCATTTCATCTGAATGCCCGCGTTCCTCGCCCGCAGGCTTTCTCTCCTGGTGCCTCTTACTTGCCTCATGTGCCCACTGATTTCCTGTCCTGGCGTTCAGTCTCCCTAGAGCCATGTGCTTTGTCTGCTCACATGTACCCAACTGGTTCCCAAACCCAGCCAGCAATTAGGTAGGTCCATGGCTGATGCCTGAAATCTTTATATGTGCAAGTTTAGGAAAACACGGAGGACTACAAAAAATGTTATTGGACCAAAGGGCTTTTAGAGACAGAGTAGTTTCTTTATTTCAAACTAAGGTTAATTTAAAAGTAGCAATGGCCAGAAAATATTAGTAATAACATGGTAAGAACCACCTCTCCCCAAGACCAAAACTTTTGCTTCCTGATTTGTGGGTGTCTGTTCATCCTTCAGGTGTCCCCGAAATTCTCTAAAGAGTTCTCCTTGAACTGTTTCATTCTAACTCTTGACCTGAGTCACTCATCGCACTGACCAGAGGCTCTTGAGGCAATATGGCTTAAGGGACTTAGACTGTCCCAGATTCAAATCTCAAATCTGTCGTTTCTTAACCATGTATCTAGAAAGCTCTTACATTTGTCTGGGTCTCAGTTTCTTTTCTATTTTTTTTTTTTATGAAAATCTTGTCTTGCTGAGTTACTTTTAAAGATGCATGAACTAATGTATGTAAATTGCTTGGTCCTAGGCACTCAGCGAAGAGTAATGTAATTATTAGTACAGCACTGTAGTTACTTGTTTATAAGTCAGTCTTTCCCATTAGACAGTGGCCTCCTCTAGGGCAAGGACTGTGTCTTATTAAACTTTATGTCTCAATCCAGAATATATAGAAATACATGTCTGTTGACATAACAGGGAGGCCTGGTGTGCTGCGGTTCACGGGGTCGCAAAGAGCTGGACACGACTGAGCGACTGAGCTGACTGACTGACTGACGTGATAACACGATAAGAAGTGGATGCGTACAGACGAAGAAAGACAGGTCAATCCACAGTCACTCTCTAGGGGACCGTGGCCCTGGAACCGTAATATTATACCACGCCAAACCCTTTCCTTTTCAGTTGAGTCTTTGGACCCTCTTAGACCCAATCGCATGGTTCTGAAGAAACAGTGCCCGTGGTCACATGGGCAATCTCGTGGGATTCAGACTGATTAAGAGCTAAGGGTGTTGTGTTATGTTTCAGCATTTTTTAAAATATCACCATGTGATTAACTTCATAAAGAATCTTCCTCATCTACCTGTTTTCAACCACAGTGACCAAGCAGAGACTTAAGTTCAAAATAATACTATTTGTAAATGGAAAACGTCTGCTTGCAAATCAAGGTGTCAGTAGCCTAGGACTTAAAACCCCAAAGTTTGATTTCTGAATTCAGCCACCAACTATTCCTTCAGAACTAGAAAGACTGCCTATGTATTTTCAACTTAAAGATAGATGCATGCTTGTCCCACCAAAGTCAACCACGTCACATCATTCCAAGTACCTTTAAAGATAAAAATCCATGTCAGGGGGTCATGAAAGGCAGTGGGCTCCAGAATTGTTTCTCAGCCCCAAACTCTCTTCTAAAAAGTCATTCCTTACCTGGATTTGAAAACCCCCTCAGTCCACACTGTTAATCTTGCCCTAACCATATTTTGTAAATACAAAACCTGGTGTGGTGGTCCCACCGAGACCGCACTTCCCAATAATGAGGAAAATGGCATTTACAGGAAGGGCTGAATGTTCCCTTCTGTAGGCTGCATTTTTGTAAGTCCCGTATGAAACCTCCATGTGGGCATGACTAATGGATCCTCCTAATTAAATTTTTACAGCATTCCAGGGCTGGAGTGTCAAATGTTTGCTTCCAGCTTGTCTCCTTGTAACACTGTCAAATAAGTCTCCCCTCCCCCTCCCACACACACCTTTTTTAGGGTCTGTAGGCTGCATTCCAATGTCATATGAAATCAGAATTTGGTTGATGAGGATGAAGAAATGGATTGCCAAATAGTTTTTGCAAGCCAGCCTACCTTCATCTATTTAGAGAGGTTAAAAGGATAAAAAGTAAAAAAAAAAAAAAAGAAAAAGAAAGAAGAAGAAGAACCTTTCAACTGACATTACAATTCTATGTGGGAAGTTGAGAAAGTCACTTCCAGTGGGGAAGAAGACCGTCACTGTTATTATAAATCCTCACTCCGAAAGACTACTCTGTGCATTTAACAAGATGGTGCTTTAACTTTGAAAGTGTATTTAAATTCAGGAGACTCTGTGGACTCCAGGAAAGAGGGGTTTGCCGAGTCTGGTATGAAGCACATGATTTCTTGTTCTTTGTTGTGTAACTGGTTTCAGAGAAGAAGCATGCAGCTAGACCGTTTGCTTATCTCCTCATCAAATGGTGTGAGTTCGTCACAAAATGATCATTTGAGACTGTGTCTGGAGTTGCTCAGGGGAAAACAGAAGCAGAATCTGATTTCTGAGTTGAATGCAGGTCAGTCTTGGGACAGAATGCTGTGGGTTCGAGGCAGCGTGCTCCCCCAGTGAAATCACAGAGCCTGGTGGAGACAGCTTCTTAGAGCTAGATGTGTCAGACAGTCAACCCCTGCGTGTTCTCCAAGCCAGAGAGGCCCCCAGCACCATCCGTGACATCTCATCAGAACCAACTTGGGAGCTGGTTAACAGGCAGGTTCTTGGACTGCAACCCAAACCTTCTGAGTCCGAATCCGGAAGTGGAGGCAGGGACTCTGCCTGCCAGAGGGCTCCTGGGGAAGCCCTACCAGCCTGAACTTGGAGATCTTCACTCTGGGGTCATGGAGGAAGACTGAAACTCCACACAATCAGGGGCCGGAGGTCACAAGAGCCAAACCAGGCAGGGAGTGACGAGGCCAGATGGAAACCCTTCCCAGGGAGCCAGGTCGTCAGCACCAGGAGAGGGTTGTCTTCCCCCAGCCAGAAGATCCCTGTGGACGCAGAGACTCACCTCACCCCGCCCCCCCTCCCCCCCAGAGAACCCAAGATGACTCTTCTAGCCCAAGGTCCTCAGGAATCAGTCCTAGCGGGGACCCTCCATCTGGGGTCTTCCACTCCGTCTTCTCCTGATGGCCCACCCGCTACACATGTACTCAGAAGTACGCTTACACAGGCACTCAGAGCAGTTCATGCTGACAGACCCACCACCCTCGAAAATAAGACGATCACTTGTATGTGATTTGTGCCCATTTGGCTGCACACTTGTGCCTGAGCAAGGACACACACGTCCGTCTCCACACCTGCTGACCCGCATGTCCTAACCCAGAGACAAGACATTTCTGCTCCTGCCGAGGTAAACCCTGCTTCAAAACAGTTTCCCTTCTAATTCGTTGTAGGAAAATCGCTAACCGCAAGCAGTTCCGAAAACCGTCTCTCTCCGAGAGCTCTGTCCTGACGTGGGGACCAGCCACTTGCTCCACAGCAAACAGTTGTCTGGGTTGTCAGAAGTTTACGATGCACCCGAGCAGGACTCCTTGGCGGCTGTCCCTCCTGGACCCTGATCCTGGGATGAGCTCAGCGCCGTGTTATCCAAGGACATGGAACAGTAAGGGAGACTCCACCAGGCTTTGGCATCAAGTAGCCCCATGAAAGTGTCTTTGGCTGACATTGGCTATGAGAGTGTGGGCAAGCCTTGAACTAGAAGTTTGTGTAGTTTCAGCAAGGCTGTGTGTGAAAGCTCCTAGCCCAGTGGCCTGGGGCACCCAGGAATAGGAAGTGATTGATCGGGAGTGAGTGGACCTCACAGAGAGCCTGCCTTCCACGGGCTTTAGATTCTGAAAAGTCTCACTTTGAATCTTGTCTCCTCCACCTGTTGCCTGGAGATTCTGTGCAGGTGTCTCAACCTCTCTGAATGTCAACTTCTCATCCCAAGAAAAGCAACACCCACACCAAACTCACAGAGCCATCGGAAGACTCATGTTAGTGGATCATAAGAACTTAGCCCATGCTAGGAAAGGTGACCGCTTAGAAAGACATGGTGCTTTCTGCTCCTTTTTATTCTTCTCTAAAATGAATAGCCCATGAGAAGGCAGGATGAAGGTAGCTGCTTCCCCCTTAGGGTAAAACTCTAGACGGGAAACTGGACTGGGGCAAGGAGTGTGTGGCTGTTAGAGAAGAGTTCATTGCCTGTAGCAGAGGTCACCGAATAGCCGTTCAGAAAAAGCCAGTCCCTAATTTCCTTTGTCACCTGGGCTGAAGGAAACCTCCCTTTGCCTGGGTTCAGTGTTTGGATCAGACTCCCCACAAAAGGGAAGGGGTTTCCACTTGAACTGAGGGCAATTCTTCCTGAAGGGCCTTGCCTTAGGCAGGCTTTTGAGCCTGGTGAAATGGTCTAAATAGGCCTTTAGGGTTTGTTTATGCCTTTAGACCTAAGAAGGCTCTTTCTGCTTGGCTGTGTATCCTTGGGTGACTGGTTTCATCTCTCTGAATCCCTGTTTCTTCATTTTAAAAGGCTGATAAGGTCATGCCTCCTCCGTGGGGTTCTCATGGGACGGGGCACCCAGTGTCATGTCGAGCAGGTAGTTAACTACAGCGGTGGCCGAGAAAAGAGGGCACCCCCGGGGCCCCTGCCTCTTCTGCCTCCTCCTTCCCGGGCAGAGCCAGGTCTCAGAGGCCAGGAGCCAGAGCCCGGCTCAGGCGGTGCATTAGGCTTAGCCCTGGACTCCTTCTGGGTGGAGGACTTACTAGCTGATCAGATGCCAAGGATGGTTGGGAAACGAGGGCCTTTAAAAATCTTTCCAATTCCTCAAAAAGTTAAACATTATATAGCCCAGCAATTCTATTTCTGGATGTATTACCCACAAAGAATGGAAAACAGGTCTAATAAATGTTTACACGTGACTATTGCTGGAGCACCATTTACTCCAGCCAAGAGGTGGACGGAGCCCAATGTCCATGGATGGATGGATGGACAGACAAAGTGTGACATGGTATATGCATAAAATGGAATAGCATTCAGCCATGAAAAGGGTGTGGGCACGGCCGCAGCATGGCTGGGCCTCGAAAAAGCTTAAGAGGCCAGACACAGAAGGGCACATCTTGTGTGATTCCATTTATATGAAATATTTAGAATGAGTGAATCCCTAATGTCAGAAAACACGCCTGTGGTTTCCAGGGGCCTTAGGAGAGAGTGAAATGAGGATACGGGGTTTCTTTGGGGGGGTTGAAAATGTTCTGGGACTAGAAAGAGATGACAGCCACACAGCGTCATGAATGTTCAGACTGCCAGAGTTGTACATGGAAAAGCGGTTCTGTTTAGGTTATAGCAGTTTTACCTGAATTTAAAAAAAAATCTTTCGCGCCAACCTTTTGGCCTCTTGATGCCAGCATGAGGAAGACAGAAGGAAAAGGAGGCAACAGTTGCTGAAGCGCTGGTTTAAAACCTGTGCACTGTGAGGGCAGGGCTGTCTCCTCGGCCTCTTTAATGAAGACAAAGAAGGCAAGAGCTACGTAGGTGGGAAGCCACCGTTCAGCAGATAGATGGCAACTGGAGGAAGGGCAGCCATCGGCTTCTCAGGAGGGGTCAGTGGCTCGGGCGTGGTTTTTTTGAAGTCGAGTCAACACGTGAAGTGTGCAAACACTGCTGTGGATCCCTTTGTCCCGGCTCCCACTCGACCCTCCCCACCAGCCCTCTCGCCTTGGCGCGCGTCCCGTTTTCCGAACAGCAGCTGCGCACAGTTGAATAGTAAATCAGACACCCTAAAAAAACCGTTGTCTTAAAACAATGTCTCCGATTTCCCAGATATTTCATTTCTCTTTTCCTTCCCCCAGACCCTTGCCTCAGACAGCCTGGGAATCGGCCCATTCAGGTTCGAGCCTTGTGCGGTTCTGCCAGGGGGGTCGCGAGTGGATTCCCGTTATTGCAAAGTGGTTTCGGGGCAGAACTAACAGGCAGAGTACATTTCGGGCTGCCTCTGTGCGCCATTAGGGGATCTGTTGTTGACAAATGCTCTTGAGCAGGGAGTGGCTGGGCGGCTAAGGCTTTCTGGGGACACATCTCCCCAGGATGAGGCCCAAGAGGGTAAGGATGGTAAGGATGTTGGCCCCAGCCCCTGGAATCTCGCTAGCCATTCTGCAGAAAGCCCATCCTGGCAGCCCCCCAGAGAAGGCTCTGCTGGTTTCCAGCTCACTGTCTAGGGTGGGGGCAAGTTTCCTGGGGAAGAGCCAAGGGGTTGTGGGGAGGTCTCCTCCCCAAGGGGCCGTGCCAGCCTTCGAGGCAGATCCCGCCACCATGCCCGCCTAAGCACACGCTCACAAGCCCTGGCCCTGTGGGTGTCAGCTCAGACCCCAACTTCATGCGAGTCAGGGTTTCTCAGCCTCAACCCTGTTGGCTTTTAGGTCAGGTCATTCTTTGTCAGGGGAACTATTGACATTTAGAAAAGTCAGGTGGCTTCTCAAAGTCAGGTGGCTGCTAAGCGATAGAGTGTATCAGATATTCACAAAGCAAACCCTTGATACCACCTATTGTGTATCGGCACTGCCAGCCAGCAAATACTTATTGAACACCTACGAGATGTCAGTATTCGGATACGGTAAAGAACAAAATATGCCTTGTCACTGCAGAGGGGATGGAAAATAAACTTGTAAACCAGAGTCTCAGCACTGCTGACCTTGGGGACTTGGTGGCACTTTGTTTTGGGGGCTGCTCCGTGCTTTATACGGTGCTTAACAGCTTCCTTGCCTGTCTGTAGATTCCAGTAGCATTCCCGACATTTCACAGCCTGAAATGCTCCAGACATTGCCGGCTGTGCCCAGCCTGGGGGGGCAGGGGAGGTCATCCCATGCTGACAGCCACTGACTTGGAATTTACGGAAACAACCTAAAAGTGAGGTGGAGTGATCTGAGTCAAAGGAGAGGCCTGTCTGCCCAGAGAGAAACAGCAATGTTCCAGAGATGGCCTCGGGGAGGAATCTTCAGAGATGAGAGCAACCCCAGGCGCAAGACAGTCCGCCCTGCTGAGTAGGACGGCAGTATTTCCATCAGCAACTGGACCAGGCAGTTTCTCCGAAATTACCTGATTTCATCACTGGTTTATTATCAGCGTCCCCCCATTAAACAGTAACATCTGTGAGACCAGGCACTCTGTCCGGCCGGTGACAGTAACATGCCAGAACCTTGAACCACGCCAGACACAGACGCCAGAGGGCAAATGACAGGATGAACCATCCGGATCATCTTCTGCCTGTGAGACCACCGTGACTTCTGGTCCTCTTACCCTGACCCTCTCTTATTTTTCCCTCTCCATCTCCTGGCTTTTGCTCTCTCCCCTTCGGTACCAAAACGTACACACGCATGCTCAAGGTCAGAAGCGGATACAGACCCCCTCCCACAGAGACACACATTCCCACCACAACGCGCCAGCAGGGAATCAGAAGGAGAGACCAAAACACGTCCCTGACTCCGTGTTCTGAGAACGTCACCCATCCCGAGCCCAGCAGCAGGTCGCCGGCTTGCAGATCATACCGGAAGCCAGCTGGCCTCTGAATGCCTCGGCAAGCGTCGCTCTCTCACGGTCGGAGGGCACCACAAGGTCTGTGTCCCAGCTGAGAAACCGTGTGACCCTTTGCATCGGGGAACTACCCTTTACCGCCACATTTATAGCGAAAAAGAATGTGAGAAAACCACCTCCTCTGCCCCCCACCGAAGTACCTGCATAAATGACACGCCCACACCAATGCTGTGGTTCGGAAGCCCGCAGAAAGCAGTTCTAGTCTGTTGGCAAAGACTAGGAGAGGCTGGCAGGGTAGGCAGTTCAGAAAATGTCATCTTTTACTTACCCAGATGTATATGATGCTTGCTACATAAATTTGAGGGCACTTTGCTAAACACTTTCTATGGTATACTACACCCAAAAGGCCGCAACTGCCTTTCCGATTGAGGACAGTGATTGGGCAAGAGCAAGGCAGGCAAATAAATTATATATATATATGTACTTATTTTTAACATGTTCTGCTACACAGGCCACAAGGCCTCTCTCAGGTAACACATGTATGGCAACCTAAACTAGAAAGGGACCTCTTGCTGGGAGAGAATGGAACTCTACTTCCTCTCCTCCTGGGCTGTGACTGAACGTCTGTCCGTTCAGAGAAAGTTTAGATCCAGTGGCCACTGGGCTAAATCAAAGCATCCACCTGTTTTTCCAAAATCCACATAGAGGAACTGTTAAAAATTTGGAGGCAGTATTATTGATGCAGTGATTCTGACCCCAAAGTGTATTTGAGTTGAAGGAGGCACCAGGGTGCTCATGGAATACAGAGGGCATATCAGAGAAATGAGCGGAGTTTAGAATTCTTCCCAAATGCCAGAGGATCTCCTGTGACTCAGGGTGGTAAGATGCCCGCTGGGCTGTGTAGGCTCTGGGGAACTCCTCTTGATTTTTACAGGTTCCTCTGTTCTTCCCATTACCCCCAAATAACACTTATAATCACATTGTTTGAGCATCATGTATGGATCTGTTTGTTCTAAATACTTTCTGTGACAGCAGCGTTACCCAAAATGCAATGAGGTGCTGTTGTTATCCACGTTGTACGAATCGATAATTATGACCTAGGGAGTTAAGGCAGATCTTCAGCGTTCACCCAGCCAGTAAGTGGTGACAAGCGGGCTTGAATCATCCATCACAGTCAACACTGCCTAACACCGGTGTGTTTCACTAGCTATTCACTTTCTACCTGGGGGCACTCCCAACCCCTCCGTGGCTTCAGTCACCATGTCTGTGACAGTCATCAAGAATGTTTCAATTTCCATCCCAGCTTCGATCTGTTGCTCATGTCTGCCTGAACCACAGGGCTTCAAGCAGCCAAGCTCATGGGGAAAACATTGTGCGATTGGTGATGCCTGCTCTGGGTGCAGAAGTGGCCGTCGGTGGCACATATGCTGTTTGCCATCCTGCGTATGTGTCATGCAGTTTCCTTGCCGACCAGTACTTTATCTTCTGAACTCCAAGTCCAGATTTTCAACTGTCTCTGAGGTGCCTTGTCTCCACTGCAGCATCCCATTGTCCTCTCAGACTCCCCAAAGCTGGCTTCTTCTCTCGGGGCCCCTAGTGAGGCTGAAAAATAGCTGTTTACACAGCTTTCAAGTTTGAAGCCTGAGAGCTGAGCTGAGCTCTTCTCTCTCCTTCATTCTATACTCTAACTGTATGTTTTTTCCATTCTACTTTTCAAATACTTTAAGAGTTGGCTGTGAGCTCTCACGTCCCACTCCTTGAGTCTAAGATAGGTCTCCTTTGAAACAACTGCAAGAACCAGCTAACCAGCCAACTCACTGCCAAGTATTCTTCCCTGAACCACAAACCTGGATATGTATCTTCCTGGCCCACTTTGTGGCTCCTCTAAGGTCCAGACTCTTCAGCTGGCATATGAGACCAGTCTCCATGAGTTCATTTTTGTTTTTTTGTTTTTTGATGTGAATCATTTTCAGAGTTATAGAACTTGCTGTTGTATTGCTTTTTTTTTTTTTATGTTTTGTTTTTTTGGCCATGAGTCATGTGAGATCTCAGCTCCCCATCCAGGGCCCAAACCCCCACTCCCTGCACTGGAAGGCAAAGTCTTAACCCCTGGACCTCCAGGGAATTCCCCACCATGAGCTCTTGTGCTGACTGTTCAGATGTCTCCCGGGTTCCTCCATGAGTCACCCTGTGGCGTGGCACCTGTTCTTCAGCAGTGTAACCACCCTGTTCTACCAGCCCCTCGCCATTCAGGCCTGGGTGTCCTTGCTCACATGGTTTCTCCCCCTGAGAATAGTCTGCACAGTTTAGTGATTCTTCATAGGAACCTCCATGCCCTCAGTTAGCAGGCAGCACCCATCACAGACTACCCCCCAGCTGTACGAAGCGCTGTTTGGAGGACCAGTGCAGCCGTCACAAGCCATCCACAGAGCGGCTGGGCCTTCCCCTGCCTGTCCTTTCCTGAGGCTCTTTCAAAGCTGCAGCTGTTAGCATGGGATTTACAGCACCAAGGTATCCTTCAGACAGGACCCTCATGGAAGCGGGATGGTTGAGACCCATGACCTCAGTCACCCCCAGCAATGCCCCCTGGCACTGCCGCTGGTGGATCTTTGCGCCAGCTTACAGCTTACTATTTCAGGGCACACGGCTCATGCCAGCCTCATAGCGTTTGGTGTTGATTTAAGAATGTGAGCTGCTTGAGGGCAGGGGCCAATTAGAAACATCTTTACCGTCCTGTTGTACCTGGACTTGGTATCTGGGACAAGGCAGGCAGTCAAGAAATGGTTGGCCGAGGACTGAATGGAATGAACCAGACAGTAGATGAACCTGTCTCAGCATTTCCTCTATTAGCTTGGGGATCTTGGTCGGGTTTTCTAACTTCTCTACTTGTTTCCCTGACCACAGGACTGGGATTAATGGTAGTGCCCTATGGGGGGTTCTTCAGACTTTGTTATTGATGAGTAGCAGATGGATGGATGGATGGATATTCCTGCTGATGAATAAGTGGATGAACAGATAAATAGGTTATTTAATGGATTCATTTAATACACGTGTAATTACAGAGGAATATCCTTCCATCACTGCCGAGAACCACCAGCAGCCACACACTAAATACAGTCACCCAACCACAAATGGTCCCCAGGAAACAATTGACTAACAGCAACCTTTGCAGGCCTAGGGATGGCATGAAGTCTCCCTCTGGGCACTCTTTTCACCAAATACCCTTCCCAAAAGGAAACGGGCAGGGAAGGGGGGATGAGAGAGGAAGGAAAGGAGAGATGGTAAGAGTGCACACGTGCCCACAGGCTCAGAGAAATGGCTTAACGCCGAGCCATGCAGTTGCTTCACCCTAAGCCTCTGCCCTCACTCGAACCTCCCCAGGAACGGTGTTTGGACCTGAGGTTTACTCTTGCAGAAGAGGGTGGTGCAGACAGGATCTCGAGCTCCCAGTCTCTCTGCTTCTAAAGTAATCTGTCATGTCAGTAGTGCTCGAGTGTGAAGAAGGCAGGAAGGTGGAGAGAGACACCCCTGAGTGCTTCTTCTCTGACCTGAGGTCATCCCTCATCTGCCTTGGATCTCTCACCTGTCGCCAAGAGAACTAACCCACTCTGAAAACCCAGATCTTCCTGTCGGGGCGCTCTGCGGACCCCCAAGACTTCTCTGAGGCCCCTCCCGGCTCGGCCGTATTAGCTGAGTAATCTCCCCCAGCGTTCTGACACACAGCTGCAAGAGATGAAAACTGTACTGTTGATAGATGAAACTTTGGATAAGATTACATGGTTTTGAATATCTTGATGACATATTTGTCTGAAAAGTCTTTTAGAGGACGGCCTAATATAAATGCGCGGAAATGTTTCTAATGACTAGCATTTGTCTACAGACTTCGTTGGAGAAATTAGCATTCATGTGTCTTTGGATGTCATTTGCATTTGTATGTGGGGACCAACTTTTGAATAATCATCTCTTCCAGCCCAGAAGTGTTAACTATTTACTCTGAACACAGGCTGGTTTCCTTCTCAGGCTATCGGGTTGGGTCTGTGGTGTCCAGAAATAGGGTAATGATGTAATGGGCATGTATCCCAAGGCTCTGAGACCACTGGAACCTTCTAAGGAGTCCTCAGACACCTTTTGCCCTAGCAAATATTTCCTTGGCTCTGCTGCTTTCTGGCCTCCTCCACCTCGCTGTTGTAATCACCTTCCCTCATCCCAGGCAGCCTCAGTTCTTTCTGCGAACTCCAGACCTGCAAGGGCGAAGGTTGAGACCTCTCTGGCCACAAGTCTGCTTGGGATTCTCCCCAGGACGACACACGTTCCGCTGAAAGGCCACGGAAAGGAGTCAGTGTGTGCAGGCATCTTGGGTGCCATGCCCTTCCGTGGTTTCATAGCGGTCCTTTGGCTGAAGTCCAGGGTGACTGTCCTGGTCCAATTTTGCAGTAAGTAGGAGGAGAAAACGTCTGGATAGAGCCAAGCAGAGCGAAGTTCTCACAAAGCCCTGATCTGCTCTGGGATGTCCAGGAAGAAAATTAACCTCTGTTGGCATCCATTTTTGCATCCATAATTTGGGGAGGTAATTCCACCGACTACCCAGAATTAAAAAGACAAGAGCAGGTCATGCATCTGAAATGCCAGGACTTGGCACATAGCAGACACTCACTGCCTGGCTCTTTTCTGCTCTGGCACTTCAGTATTTCCTAACATACCATCGGCAACAGCATGAAGGCTCCTGATGGAGATTTTTGCAAAGAGCAAAAAAGTGATGCTCTGGCTTCAGTGTGAGATTCATTCGGGAGAGTTTCACAGGGGGAGCTTCTGTTTTAGGGGAGCTGAACGGCTTTGAGGGTCATTCTCTACGTGAGCTCTGGGTCTCCAGTACCATTCCCCTGTGCATATTCATTCTCCGAGGGCTTTCCCGTCCGTGTCAGAAGAAACCCCAGCCTGTTCTGCCTCAGGGGTTACTCTGCAGGCAGGAGGCCCAAGGTCAGATGAGGCCCACTGCAGGCTCTCCTCTGGGGCTCCGCACCTTCCACAAAGCAGGTGTTTCGTGACTGCCGGGTACATGAATGGGTGTGGCTCTGTGAATCCTGGCTGCCCCACGCTGCCTCCTCCTAGACTGTGGAGCAGGAATATCAACAGTCTGCGTTTCCAAGAGACAAGTGTCTCTAATAATAAATGAACCGCAGGGGCAGCAACAGGCCTAACATTTCTGGAGCCCTCAGTCAAGGCCAGACTCTGTGCCGTGTGCAGTCCAGGGCTGATAATGTTGACACCCTACGGGCCACCACCAGCTGTCCCCTCCCATCCCAACAGAAACTTGGATGGCGGATGGGAAGAGACGGCTTGGAAGCCCTGGGATGATGACTCCAGGGTGCCAGCCTCCAGGCTGCTTGGTGTGCTATTTCTTCCAATCAGTCTCTCTTTTGTGGTAAAGCAGAAGTAGCTCATTTCAGGCATCACCCTCTCTTAGAAATATCCCCCCCCCCGGGTTTGGGGATCTGTGTTTCCATACATGACCACATGCAACCTTTTAGAGACTCTGAGAACTGGAAGATGAAAGATGACGATTAACCCTGCAAGTAATTAGGAATGGCAGGACTCTCTGGCTGGAAGTGAATGAGCAAAGTTTAGCTGTTCCCATGATAACAACTGATTTGCCATCAATGGAAAATAACGCTGGGGTCAGGGAGTGGGTGGGTGACCTGCCTTGCTGACACCCAGGGCCCGTGCCCTAACTGAGATTCGGCTTGGTGCCAGCCCTGGGACGTTCCAGCATACATGTCACAGGACATGTGTTATTCTTGTCCTGAGCTCAGACTTGCTTGTCTGTCTGTCCACAGTCTGGAAACCTGGAGGACGGGGCTCGGCGCTGAGACGAGGATGCTCAAGACATGTCCACAGGATGAGCGAACGTGCTCGCTTCCGAGGTCCTCTGCACCCGCTGGCGTGTCCCAGCCTACAAATGACTGGTCTCACACGCTGGGGTCTCTCTCTGTCTCCCCCTCTCTCTGACTTTCTCCATCTCTGCCTTTGTCTTTTTCTGCTTCTCTGTCTCTGTCTGTCTCTGTGTCTCTCTCAGAATGGTGCTAACAAGGTGGGAGGGGTGGAGGATTGAAACCTGCTCCGTCAAAATTACTTGATCGGCTTCCATCTTTCCGTCGGGCCCCAGTGAACACCCCGCGAGCTCTCTGCCGCCATGTTAATGTCCCGGGCGATGCTATCTGGTGGCCCACATCTCATGCCAGAGGCAACACCCGCTCCCGAAGAATCCCAGCCCGCGTCCCACCCTTCCGAGAGAGGCAGAGCCCATCTCCCTTGACGCCTGGGTGGCTGAGGCGGTTTTTTCTTGAACACTGCACCTTGAGAACATTTTTTATGTGCCTCTTGCCAAACCTGAAACTTGATGCTGGGATTATTGGTGATCCTCCAAGAGGCCGGGCCTCCAGTTCAGGCACCAGAACACACCTGGCCACTCCCAGAAGCACTTTTCCCAAGCGCCAGGAAGCTACACCTCGTCCTCAGGGTAGGAGCAGCTTGGGAGAATGGCCCAGAATCTTCCAGCATCACTTTCATTCTGTTATCTTGAAACAAACACGTTAACCTGCGGATGTGGCTATTGGATGTAGCCTCTATTGAGACTGAATCGATTGGCCCCCCAGTGCAAACACATCATTAAATGAATATACACGTAACATATTCATTTATAATTGATGTGTCTGCATGCATTTCCCTGTGTTTCGTCACCCGCCCTTTGTTTTAAATATCACTGACCGCCTGCTGACCATGCCGTTCCTCCATGCACTATTATTGAGACGTGGAGTGATTTAAAGAAACATATAAATATCTCCCTCCAACACACCGTTCGTTCCACCCAAATCCCTTTAAGGAGACATATATTCCTATGGTTTAGATCATGTAAGTTACTTGTCATGTATTGTCTTTTTAAATATTGACTTATTTGGATTTATTTGGCTGCACAGGGCCTTAGTTGTGGCACTCGGAATCTTTAGTTACAGCGTGTGACCTCTTAGTCTCGGCATGTGGGATCTGGCTCCCTGAGCAGGAATCGAAGCCGGGGCCCCCTGTGTTGGGAGCGCAGAGTCTTAGGCCCTGGACCACCAGGCAAGTCCCTGGGTCATATACTTCATAATGAGAAAGGCACAGTGGCAAAGCTGGCTCTGCGTGTTCGTCTGCAGGGGGTGACTCTGCGGGGAGGGGTTTAAGAGGAGGCATGACTGAGATTATTTCTGAGCCCCCCGTCAGGACATTCAGAGCCTGGGCTGGATGGCACGGATGGGTGGGCAGTCAGGCGCCGAGTATGAAGACAGAGCGCACCGCGGCCAAGGGGCTGTGTTCTACGCAGGAGCCCCATCCTCAAGGGCTCCCCAGAAGCTTCTGGAACATTCGCTGGTGGAGATCACTGTGGGCACACAAGGGGCCAGGCGAGGGGAATCAGCAGCTTCTTTCCCGGATTCAGTTCTGTGTCCCTGTTGAGCTCCACCTCCTCTCCCACCCCAGCTCCACCCCCCGCCAGGTCCATGCTCTGCTTCTCTCTACTAGGGTCTAGGCTCCAGGAGGCAGAGATGAGCACTTGGGCAAGCTCCCCAAGCCCGCTGGCTTCCATGTGGGTCAGGCCTCTGAGTAACACTGGGTAGGGGGTGGGGTGTGTGTATGCGCCTGTCTCCCTCCCCTCGGGATCACTTGTGTCCCTGACTGAAGGTTACGGCTGGAGTCAGAGTCAGGCTGCCCTGTCAATCAGCTCTCTCCCTCCCCTCCACTCCTCCCTTCTCCTCTCTCCCTGTATCTCCCTGTTTGTCCCCATCTCTTTCTCCCTCTCCTCCCCCTTCTCCCCTGAGTCTTGGAATCACACGCTCTTCCCTTGCATTTCCCAGCAGCAGGAGGTGGTCCTGGCTCACTGGGGTTGGAAGCCCCAGGAAGCTATACGTCCCCTAAAGGCATCGCTGTACCCTGTGTTCCTGTCCCTTGTCAGCATTCCCTTTCTTAAAACTCCTCTCGGTCCCCCAGGTCCACTCCTTGCCAGGACCCAAGAGACCCTGTGTTGTGGATCAGATAGAGTCACATGGGCGTGCTTCTCCCAGGTGCCCAGAGGTCCACCCCCCACCCCGGAGCAGGGCCTCCTTTGCCACGCCTCACCAGGACCTTACTGCCTTCCGCACCCACCCCACAAGCTCCGGACCCCCGAATCAGAGCTGAGCTACGTGAAGGGGCAGAGCGCAGACCCTGTGGGTTACACACATGCTTCCTCCTGGGGTCCTCAGTCAAGGGGGATGACGCGACATTCCATCAGGGTAAGTGACGAGGCGACTACCCAATCTTACTTCTCATTGGGCTCTGGAAGGCTGCAGAGCCTGTAGGAAAGCACCTTGAAAGTCGCCGTGCAATAACCCAGCGGACGTGCTCTCATCTGGTTAGTGCAGAGGCAGCCTCCCAACGGGGCGAGGAGTGCTTGGGTCAGGAAACGTGGCTTTTGTATGGTTTGTCGTCCCTGCAGGGTTTACCCCAGTGCCGTCCGTGCACCCAAGAGCTCGGGAAATGACTGCTCCGCAGCTACTATTCAGCTTGTGATTTTTGAAGGAAGGCAAGACGGTCTTCTGGGACTTCCGAGAAGAAGGAAAGAGTACCGACCCATGTCTAAACTCTTAAAAGTAGAGGCAGTTACTTTGCCTAATTCTAGAATTATATCACAAATTCTGTACAAATCATAGTTAAATGGATAGTCCTAACATAAATGACTCTGAAGGGAATACCTCAGGTAGAACAGGTTGACTGCTTCAGCTCCTTCAATTTTATGTTTCCGCTATAGAAGCTGATTATGCAAAAAAAAAAAAAAAAGTCACTTTGGTCATTCAGTATTCTTATAGCTAGGAATGGCTTTGTGACTCATTTCTCAAAAGTAAAATAAACATTCCAATGGTACCATCAATTTCCCTTTTGTTTTTACCACCTTGGAATGCAAACATGATGGCTGGAACTTCAGCAGCAAACCTTGGGAAGAGGAGGTGATAGCAAGGAGGGAGAGATGAGAATTGCACAGACAGTGAGGTGTTGACCTGGGTAACTGTAAGCCACTGAACTACTGATATCAATCAACTACCTCCAGAATTGTTTGTGCATTTGTGTGTGTGTGTATGTGAGAGAGAACATTAACCCTTCTTTATTGTTGTTTAGCAGCTCAGTCGTGACCACCTCTTTTGTGATCCCATGGACTGTAGCCCCCCAGGCTCCCCTGTCTATGGGATCTCCCAGAATACTGCAGTGGGTTGCTGTTTCCTCCTCCAGGGGGTCTTCCTGACCCAGGGGTCAAACTGGAGTGTCCTGCATTGGCAGGCAGACTCTTTACTGATGAGCCATCAGGGAAGCCTAAATCCCCATTAATTAATCATTCTGTTTCTTGCAGCCAAAGATATCCCTATCTGGTACAGCCAAAAATGTGCTGATAAAATAAAATTACTTCTCTTTCTCCAACACCTCATTGGCTTTTCACGTTGAAATCTGCATAGGGCAGTTTCCTAAGTGAGAGGGCTCGTTCAGGATTAATTCAAGCCTGTTTGACCCACCACCCTGCCTAATGCCCAAGACCCCCTCTCACCCTCTTCTTAGCAGCTCTTGAGCCCCATGAGAGCAGATGCAAGTGACATTTGCCTCCCCGGTGATCAACACCGCAGTTTTCATGTTGCTGGCACTGGACTAAGGATGGGCCCTGAAGAAAGAAAATAAGCTTCACAAAGTCCAGAGAGGGTGGTATAGTAACTACCACTTATTGAGGGATTAATCCATGCAAAGTGTTTTCCAGCCCTCATTTTCGACACATCATAAAGTATCTGTAGCCCCATTTTACAGATGAAAATCCCGACACTCAAAGAGTTTGCATAGTTTGGCCAGGATCCTGAAGCTTGTAAATGACACAGAAAACACGTGAACCCCCAGCTCCCCCACAGACGTCTTCCCTGTGAGACGAAGAGTTCAGATCATGGAAACCACCGCGGGGACTTTGTTTTTCTCACCTCAGCATCTGAAGACACCAGCAGACCCAGCCAGGTGCCAACCAGCCTTGACGCAGACTCTGCGTGAAACCTTCAAAGGGTCTAGAATTCAATCCCCAGCAGGTTCCGAGGAGGACGGTCTGGGGCTTTGGAGAAAGCGGCCTTTTCCACCATCTCATTTGCATGCTGGATGTCTACTGAAAGTTGCTATGGTGATCCGTTTGACCAGAAGTTTCCGCTGAATCATCCCAACACATATATGAAAACAGAGATGTGGTTTGGGGACCCAGGGCCCACAGCCGGGGGAGACGCTTCCATCTTTCACTTGTGACTCACTCGTGGTCGTGCGTAGGCCCAGCTGGCAGGGAGGCGAGACCTCTGGGGCAGGTGTCACTCCCCGGAGAGGTTTTGCACAGCAGGGCGCACACAGTCAGTCCCCTCTGGGGATGCAGAGTGGAGCAGGAAGGGAGGAAAGGCACCGAGCGATGCCCTGTTCCCCTGGCTCATTCCAGGGCTCAAGCCCTCTGGGCAGATGTCTCTGTTTGGAGATACACACACACACCCCCAACCCCCGCACCAACAGCCAAGGCCGGCATGGGTGCCTAGGTTCAGGTGGTCCATCTGGGAGCCGACCTGAAAAGGCAGGAGGGGAGGGGGCTCTGAACCAGCGGGGAGGGAGGGCCTTAACCGTGTGCTGCGGTGCTGCTGTGGGCGGTGACCCACCTCCGAACCCGTCTCTAGGGTAGCTGGCCAAGGGACAGAGTGCCGATGGAGCATGGGGCTGGGAGCAGACAGGCCTCTGTTCAGGTCTTCTCTCTGCTCAGGGCAATCCTGCTCGCCGGCCTTGGCAAACGTCTGAACTTTGACCTTGATTTCCCCGGGCGCAGAAATGTAGAAAAGAGTACCTCATTTGACCTAAGGGGGGAAAAAAAGCACATCCACAGTGGAGCCTGGTGCAGAGTACTGCATGCAAGGTACCCTCAGTCAACTTCATTCTCCCCTTCTTCTGTTCACCAGAGAGATTCAGCTAAGTGATCCTGCTGTTCCTGAGCTGTGAACCAGGACTAGGAGCTTACGGACAAAGAGTTAACTGGAAAAGTGTACGGACAGAGATTTAAGCATAGCTCTCAAAAAATGCCCTGTGTTTTGAAGTAAAGGTTATATGGCATTTGATCTTCGTTTGAATTATGTCCTGTGAAATTAGGTGAATATGGATATCTTTGTAAACAATGTAGGTGCAAAAAGAGGGAGTTGCCCAGTTAATGCTTTTGTTTATTTATTTATTTTTTAATCTGGAGACACTTGAGGGCTGTTCCTGGTTGGGCTGCAGGGTTGGTGTAGGTTGGTGTGCAGCAAGTATGTGGAGGAGTCATCAAAGGAAACGATTCAGGGCAGGCTTTTGGTGTGCATTTATTATTTTTTAATTAATCTGTTTTTTAATTAAAGGATAATTGCTTTGCAGAATTTTATTTTCGGTCAAACATCAACATGAATCAGCCATAGGTATACCTATGCCCCCTCTCTCTTGAACCAGGAGATGCTGTCATTCAAATGGATGTTGATGTTTAAAAATGAAGTCACACATTACGTTAGCAACACATTACATTTCTGCATGGGAAGACAGATACAAGTTTTGTAGAAAATGCTTTGTCATATCAACACCCCAAAATATGTATACCTGTTAGCCTAGATATTAGTCAGGGTTCTTCAGAGAAAGAGACCCCGTAGAGGAGGTGTATATATCTTATTGGATACCTATCTGTCTCTCCAAAACTCTGCAAGCTAGAGACCCAAGAAAACGAGAGGCATCATTCAGTCTGAGCGCCCCAGGAACCAACTGTGTAGACCCCAGTCCAAAGGGAGAGGCGAGGAGAGAGATACCAGCTCAGAAGAGGGGCAGGTTGGGTGTGCAGGGGCAGTGAACTCTGCCTTCCTCTGCCCTTTGTTTTACTCAGCCCTTCAACAGATCCCCCCCGTGCCCACCCACACTGGGAAGGGCATCTACTTTACTGGGTCCACAGGTTCAAATGCTAATAAGCTCCTCCAGAAACATTCTTGCACCCCCCCCCCCCCCCCAAAATAATGTTTCCTCTGGGTAAGCTAGGGTCACTCAAACTGACACATGAAATTAACCATCACAGCCTGGTAACCCGTTTTCTCTCTCTCTCTTAAGGAGATGATCAGATATTCAGAAATTATGGACAAGGGTGGAAATCAAACCTGTGTGTATATTAGAAAAAATTAGAAAGCATTTTAAAGTCCCTCGATAAAGGAAATAAATTTTTTAATGATGTCATGACTAAGTGTTAAGTGGCCGATTGAGATATACTCTCAAAGAGTACTCAGTGACCAGGCCGATCCTGCCCTTTCATCTTACACCTGCTTACTAGTGTTTTTGTATGTTCAATACCCAAAAAAGTAATTTAGAGGAGAGCCCTATTAACAACCGCTGCTTCCAAGTGGTTCTCTTCCCTCTTTTCTTTCTCCTTCTTTGTACCTTCCGACATTTCTGTGAGGAGCAGAAAACACTGTCGTAATCAGAAAAGGAAAGCATGACTATGATTTCTAAAGATGCCCAAGAGGTCAGGCCTTAGAACCCTGCTTCTTGTGCTTCGGCTTCATCTTTCTCCAGAACACAGCTGGCCTGCTCCCAGAGGGTAAGCATCAGGTGAGCCACGGAGCACGCGGGCCAGGACAAAGCGCTCTGATGTGTGACCTCTGACCCCCAGGACAGAGCAGTGTGGAAGCTAGCCAAGCAGCTGTGGCCGGCAGGGACCGCGACAGCCTTGAATGACAGCCACTAGAGGTCGGGTGGGGGGGTGGTTCCCCTCCCCAGCACTGGGGGGGTGAGCCCATCACAGAGCCTGCTGCCACTCTGGGCCTTTGGGGTGCATGCTGTTGACCATGGGAAAGGCTGCCGCACCCCGGCCTCATGGCTGTCTCCATTTTCTCTCCTTTGCTGGCACGTCTGTTCCCACCTGCTCCCCTCTTCCCTGCAGCCCCCACCTCTGTGCCATCCAGCTCCAGCCCACCAGGCTGCTCCTGCTCACACCAAGGGGCTATATGGGACATCCATCCTGCATCCTTCCAACCCCTCGGGTCCCTCACTGCCAATGCCAGAAGGTCACACAGAGAGGATGACCACTTGTCCACCCACCATGGACCTCTGTGAGGCCCGCTGAATGGACGGGTCCAGAAACCTCGGAAATGGAATCAGCAGACCATGCGGTTTGAATCTCTCCCTCCTGCCCTGACCACAATCTGTGTGGGCTTAACTCCTGAATACCAGTGTCTTCACCTATAAGCAAGAGACCACAATATTCAGCTTGGCAGCCCATCGTGGGACTGAAACGAGTGCATCAGCCGCGGTAACCGTGGGCGCTACACCCGACGACGGTGGGCTTCGCAGCTGGAGACGGCGCCCAGCAGTGACCCCATGGTTCCACTGGTCTGGAGTCCGAGTGGGCTCAGCTGTGCAGGGGCTCGTCCAAGGCCAAAGTCAGGGTGCCAGGTGCTTCACTGGAGGCCCTGGGGAAGAATCTGCTTTCAAGCTCGCTCAGCTTGTTGGCAGAATGAACTTCTCTGTAGCGGTGGGAATGAGGTCCGACTGTCAGGGGGGAACCACGATGCGGCTGGGGAGCACCCACCTTCCTTATCACAGCCCCCTCCCCCACCCCACTGATATCTTCAGGTCAATGACAGCAGGTCAAATCCTTCTTGGGCATTGCATCTCTCCAACGTCACCTCCTGCTTCCGGCTGGAGAAAACCCTCTGCTTTCAAAAGACTCCTGGAGGTTAGAGACGATGGTGCATGTAAATCACTTGGAAAGGTGCCTGGTGTTTAGGAGATCAGGGTTGACTTTAGGACACAGACAGAAGGTTCCAAATCGGCTTTAATGGAAGAAGCAAGCATGCGAACGAATGCAGGAGTGAATGAATAAATGGGGAGAAAAAGCATCGATGAAGTGAGTTCCTATTTTGGAGGGCAGAGACAAGCAGCAAGGGACATCTCCAGCAGCAAGGGGCCATCCTGATATGAATTCCATCCATCCACGCGAAGTGAGGGTTCAATTAATACGCCACTAAATAAGGTTTCATCCTGCAGTGTCAGAGTACCTGGGGTGCGTCATCTGAGCCCGGCTTCTCTGCTCAGCTCCGAGGCCCCAGGAAGTCTTACTGGCAATTACAGCCAAAGGGGCAGAATTCTGTCTCTAAGCACTTTCCCCTTCAGCTTCAAATTGCTCTTGGGATCTTGATGTTTCTCCAACACGAGCTCTGCGCTCTCGGCGCCCAACTCCCTTCCCCCTGCAGGCGAGGCAAGGAGATGGACTCTGGCTGGAGGGAGTTTGGTGGTTTGACCCTTAAAGTCTCAGCCCTTTGTCGTGTTAGCAGTCCTCAGCGAAACAACATCTCTCTCTGTTTCCAGAGAGAAACAAAACAAAGATGAAACCTGGTGTCTGATGGGAAGCGGCATGCTTGATAAACTTCCAAGAACCCCTGGCTTCCAGACCTCCTCCAAAGGCCTTTTATAACTTCCTGAAAATGCTTTTGCATTGGGTTTTTAATTAAACATTTAATATGCATCGTGCAAATTTATTGTTTCTACCAGGAGGAAAAAGATGAATCTTGTTATTTGGTCATCTCCAGCTAAGAAGACTCATATTTTCTTTGGGGTTGCTAACGGAGCCCCTAGTTGCATCCAGTATGAGCAGCACTGCAGGAGTGGGGAGCATCCTGGTTTGCACAGTCACTGGCTTGGAGCAGGCGTGTTCATTTCAGCTTCTCAGACTCAGCCCTCAGACTGAGGATGCGGGGAGGTACAGGCTGCTGACCATGAACACGAGCACTTGAAATGCACCCGTTTGTCGTGGCGGCGCCTCCTTCTGCCGTTCATCTCTCGTCCCTTCCTGTGACTCTGAAGTTCTGATCTCTGACAAGGATGATCCAGACTGCCCAGAAATGCCCTGTGAGGAAATGGCTCAAGGGCCAAGATCACCTTGCCTGCCCGATCCAGGAGGGTTAGGATCCCACTAAGTTGGTGTTAATGGACAAAAATTCTGGAAGAAGGAGGAATCTGAGACTCCACACTCCCAGTGCCAGAGGCCCAAGTTTGATCCCTGATCAGGGAACCAGATCCTATATGCTGCAGCTAAGAGTTCGAATGCTGCAGCTAAAATATCCCTAAATAAGTATTTAATTTTTTTTTTTTAAAGGAGGGGAATTGGGTAGAATTCTATCTGGTAATTAGGGGTTGGAAAAGGCCCTTGACTAGTCCCAGCTCCAACATTCATGGAAGAAGACAACAGCTATAGAGCAGTGTTTCTCTACTGGACGATTTTGTACCCTGCAGCCCTTTGGCTAAGGCCAGAATGGAGCCCCACTCCAGTACTCTTGCCTGGAAAATCCCATGGATGGAGGAGCCTGGTGGGCTGCAGTCCATGGGGGTCACCAAGAGTCGGACACGACTGAGTGACTTCACTTTCACTTTTCACTTTCATGCATTGGAGAAGGGAATGGCGACCCACTCCAGGGTTCTTGCCTGGAGAATCCCAGGGATGGGGGAGCCTGGTGGGCTGCCGTCTCTGGGGTCACACAGAGTCGGACGTGACTGAAGCGACTTAGCAGCAGCAGCAGCAGCAGAAGTATTTTGGGTTGTTACAGCTGGGAGGTTTGGAGGGCAGGGCTTGCCACTGGCATCCAGCGCATGGAAGCTAGGAATCCAGAAACTCCCTACAGCAATGCACAGGATAACCTCCTCCACCAAGAATTATCCAACCCCAAATATCCACAGTGCTGAGGTCAAGAAGGCTTGATCCAGAGGTTAATAGAAAGGTCTGTAATACAGGTTGATATATTAGGTGGTCACCTAGAAGAAGGAGAGGTTTAAAACAAACAAACAAAAGAAAGCCTTTGATACAAGAATCTGGTGGGGAGTCTGCCATCAACCAGCTGCATGGCCTTGAGCAAGTTAATATATTAAATATACTGAATTCAATTTATTTGCTCATTCGTTTGGCCGGCTTTGTGAAGAATGGCATGTTCTAATCTAAGCAGAGAAAGCAAAATAAATGGTGTGAGAGTGAAGTAAGTCAGAAGGAGGAAAACAAGTATCATCTATTAACACATAAATATGGAATCTGGAAAAATGGTACTGATGAACATATTTGCAGGGCAGGAATAGAGACCCAGACATAGAACAGATTTTTGGACATGGCGGGGGGAAGGAGAGGGTGGGACGAATTGAGGGAGTGGCATTCGAGCATGCGTATCACCATATACCAGCTATGGGAAGTTGCTCTATGCACAGGGAGCTCATCTCGGCACTCCACAACAACCTAGAGGGCTGCGATGGGAGCGGTGGGAGGGAGGTTCAAAGAGGAGGGGGCGTATGTATGCTTACAGCTGATTCACGTGGTATGGCAGAAGCCAGCACAATATTTTAAAGCAATTATCCCCTAACTGAAAATAAATTTAAAAAATAAATAAATGGTGTCTGCAGAGGCTCAAGTCAGGAAAGAGCTGGTGACCAAGGAAGGCCACAGTGACTGGCGAGTCATCAGCGGGGGCGGGGAGGAAGATCAGGGCAGATACCTCTGAACCTTCGGGACCAAAGCTGTGCTTCTTCCCGAGCTGTTGCCGCAGTGAGAGCCAAGCCCCAGCTGAAGCGCCAGCATCAGCTGACTGGACAGGACTCCATCCCTCTGGCTTCCTGTACAGGCTCTAAAGGTGTCTGTTGGGAGAGAGACTCTGCTCCCTACTGCTGGGGTCAGGAGACGTGACCAGAGGGAGGGGACAACACTGAAAGAGACCACTTCCCAGGCCACAGTGCGGCCCCAGAGAAAGGAGAGGCAGAAGCCAGAAAACAGCGAGGCCGCTTCTCAAACACCATGTTCTCGTATGACCCCGTAATCCCACTCCCAGGCACTGACCAGAGAGAAATGGAAACACGTGTCCACCCAACACCTGGCACACAGCAGCTGTTCATAGCAATTTTACTCACAATGACTGAAGGGTGGAATCAACCCCGACGCCCACCAACTAATGGGTGGCTCGGCAGAGCATGGTGTTCTTTGGAATATTACTCGGCCATGAAAAGGAATGGAGGACGCACACAGGTGCTGCAACTCAGATGAAGTTTGAAAGCATTAAGCGAGTAAAAGAAGTCCGACGCAGAGAACTACCTTTTGTATGCCTCTGTTTATATGAAATGTCCAGAACTGGCAAATCTGTACAGGCAGAAGGTGGATTGGTGATCACTGGAAAGGAGAATTGGAAAGTGATGGATGACTGGTTTAGCGGGAGGTGAACCTTGTGCATATATATATATTTTTTTTTTTTTTTAAACAAACCTGAATTGTGCACTACACTTTAAATGTATGGTGTCTGAATTTTATCCCAATAGAGCTGCTTTTTTTTTTTTTTTCTCAATGTGGTCAGTGCGCAACGATGGCTGGGGATGGACCCAGGGTGGGGTCCACAGACTTTGCTTCCCGATGACGTGTGCGGGGTGGGAAAGCCAGCAACAGAGGCTGTCTCCTGGTTTCCCACTTGATGCTGCTGCCCTGGCCTCTTCCTCACGCGTGTTCACAGCCAGGACCTTCCTGACGGATCTCCCCCATGTCTCCCTCTTTCTTCTTACTGGAGTGTGAGCTGGGGTGGGGGGACACTTTGAGGAAGGGCCTTTGCTTTTTTTAGATGAATCAGGAAACCGTCTTCTTGGTGACCTCTTCACTCTTGGCTGCTGGAAGAACTTGACCTTTGACCCCAGGGAAGCTGGGGGAACAGGCTTGGGACAACAGAGCATCACAAACAGAGCGGGCTTTTCATGGGAAGGATGTGGTACATTCTGATTGTAGATGGCTTTCCCCAGTTAGCCGTCAACATACAGTGAGAGAATGATGGTTCTTCCTTTACTTAGAAACTTATCTAAGCTTTCGTGCTCAAGTTAAGTGTCATTTCTGGTAAAGTCAGAAAGAGAAAGAACATTCTTTTGTGCTGATGAGAAATGAAGATAGAATTAAAGAAAAACACCCAGGAACATAATTCATTAACATTAGGCATCAAGTTCTCGTGTCATTTGGGGAGGAAGGGTGCGTTTTAATCTGGTTTGAATTATGCTGATAGATAATGAATGCACTTTTGCCCTTCCAGGGCTGTTCGAGACTGGGGCAGAACATGGCTTTCCTCATTGGACCCTGAGACAAAGAGATGCCCTCCGGCCCCTGAGAGGACCCCAGGAAGACTGGCTTAACATCCACAGCGATTGCTCATTTCCAAAGTGACCGACTTTTCATTCATGTGATAAGCCATGTTCCTTTGAGGGATAAAGATGAAATTCCCTCCTCCCTGCCCTCCAAGAGCTCACAGGTATATGGAGATAAATAGTCACTGATGAACTGTAACAGACGTGTTCAGAGGGTGATACGAGAAGTGTTTGCTGATGCTTGGGTGGGTTCATGCTGCACGTGAGTGACCCGGGTGTGCGCATGATTAAGATGCTGCTGGCCTTTATCGTTATTGCTGTTGTTTTAGTCGCTCAGTCATGTCTGACTCCTTGCAACCCCATGGACCATAGTCCACCAGGTTCCTCTGTCTGTGGGGTTCTTGAGGCAAGAATACTGGAGTGGATTGCCATGCTCTCCTCCAGGGGATCTTCCAGACCCAGGGATTGAACCCGAGTCTCCTGCATGGCAGATGGATTCTTTACTACTGAGCCACCAGGCAGGCCTTTAATAGGGGCCCCTATAAACCATGTGCTGGGGGTATGGGGAAGAGAAATAAGGAACTTGGATCACTATTTGCTTGTCTTCTGTTCAAACATCATCTGAGGTCTGCACTCGAGCCCAAGGACCTGGGGTGCTCTCCTGGGCTTTCTCAAGGCTTTGGTAGCCCTCAAGCCCCATCTTTCAAAAGCCAAGTGGTTTGGTGGCCCCCTGCCCTCAACCTGATCCCCCCTCCTCCGCCGCCCTGCCCTGACTTCCCATCGGGGGGGCAGAGAGGAGGCGGCTGTTGTTTTCCAAGCTTCCGCCTCCTCCTGGTGCCCTGCGCGCCTGCCCTTGCCTGCAGTCATGCCAGCTGCCCGTGTGGGAGGCTGCGCACCTCACGCTGGTCTGAGCAGGGTGCTCACAGGGCCCCGCGAGCCCTGGGTGACCTGGCGAGGCTGCAGTGCCCGGGCTGCGGCCTCACACACGCCCTCTGTTCCCAGGCCCCGCCGCCCGCCCTGCCCTGGCAGGTGGCCCATCGTGATTGACCGATAGTGGGGCTGTGACCCGTTTGTTCCTCCTGGGCACAGGCAGGGGCAGAAGTGGGGCTGTGGTCTGTCCCTCCAACTTCCTGGTTGCCAGCCCACGTGCCCAGATAGAGCTGCCCAGCCATTGCCTCTGAAAAAACCAACAGGCTGGTAACCATCACCTCGTTACCAGCAGGCTGAGCCCACGTGGTGCAGAAGTCCCCAGGAGGCTGACCAGGGAAACTTGCGGACCATCTCACCTCCATGGAGTGACTTTTCCCATTAACTCCCAGACTCTAGGCCAACTGGAACCTGGCTCATTAGTGCCACACAACCAAACAGCAGCTGGGGAGGAGGTCTCTTGGGTACACGATTTTCTTTCTCTCTCAGCCACAGAACTTCCTCCAAGGAACAGGCGCTCAACCTCCCGTTCTCAGAAGCAAAAACAAGCCGAGTCACACGTTTCTATGAATTCGCTCAGAAAGCTGATGATCAGTAATAACACTAAACGCAGGCGTCAGACTCACCACAGGTCTCACCTGGAAGGGAGCCTCCGGGGGAAGAGGGGAGCTCCCATCACAGCTGAGTCACCATCTCACCGGGGACAAGGAAGAGGAGGGGGTCATCTCTTACAAAGAGTACAGACTAGGGCTCAGGAAGGTCAACGTCTTCTCCCAGCCCGGCCGCCCCGTCGTGGCTCGGGCAGGGCTTACTCTGCGAATGGGAAACCGAAAGCTCTGGACCAGAGGGTTCTTAACTGTCATGATGGGACACAGGTTGGTGGATGACTGATTGAAATGAAGTGTTTCTACAAAGGAAGTGGTACCTCCAGCAGATACACTGACTCCTCCCAGTGCCTCCCAAGTTGGAAATAAGAAGGGAACCAATTTTTAGCTGCCACGCGTCAAGCACCGTGTGGGGGTCCTCCCATCCACTCTGAAACAGAAGCAGCTTTGATGGGCTCCACATACAGGATTATAGACTTCTAAGATGCAGGTCTGTGAGCCTCTGATATAGCTCTGACATTCTGCAGAGAGAGACAATCCCCAAACATCCCATGCAGAAAGATGAGTTAAGACAAGGTGTCAGTATGTGCTCCCTTAGGACAATGGAAAAGCCCCACCCCTCAGCATGTCCTCTGTAGTGGCCCCCGAACCCTATAAGTTCTGTAAAGGTTCATGGCCTTAACTTCAGAACAGCCCAGCGCTGACCTGGCCTGCTATTCTTCCTCACTCCCACCGAACGTCTCCATTCTCCGCACCTGCGCGACAACCTGAGCACGGTGTTAAGTCCTGGCTTTATTTTTTCCCCCCTGTGTCTTTTCTCCTTCCATTGGTTTAGTGCGTGTTTTCTCGTCCCGATTCCTGTTGAATAACATCAGAATTGGTGCCAGACCGCTAGAGACAGGGATTTGCCAATAAGGGCGCTTGCAATGAGACTGCATCACTGTATTTGGAGAAATTAGGTGAGCAGAGAGTTGGATTTCCGTTCTAGTCGCTGGAAAAGGTCCGCGAGGTGCAGAACAATGGGAGCGCTTATCCAGTGGTGCCAGAGAGCCGTATACTGGGCTCAGAAGACACAGCCATAAACCTTCAGGAGAACATCCCATTCCATCTCAAACCGTCGGTTCTCATGCAACAGCGGGACGCCAGTGACAGTGAGCCGAGGTGCATCTCTCTGTGAGGCATGCTCCACCGTGACGGAGCTTCAGGAGGGCTGGGTGAGGCTGTTCGGGAGAAATTCTCTTCTTCCTCAAGTGGAGTGGGATAATCACAGGGACCTCCACAGGAAGTAGATTCCCCCAGAGAGGTGAATAGATACCAGTGAGGGGGAAAATGAATAGATAATACTCGGTGAGATTTGCAATGCCGGAAAACCAAAACGTAAAATACACTCAGGGCTGGCAGCGGCGAGGCGCATATCCGAGTAAGAGTGTTACTTTCATGTCAGATTCTTCAGGGTGTTTTCTTACTTAGAGCAGGAGGAAAGTAACAGGAGTTCTTTTGGTCACCAATAAGCTGTTTTATGTATATTCAGAGGGGCTGACGTTCTTATTGTATCTAAGAGGCAATGATGTGCTTGTGCCTGGAAGATACTGCAAAGAAGCTCAAAAAGCTACTGCTTCAGTGGCCTTGCACGTGTCCCCGGGAGCTGCTGAAGGAGAGCTGCACCTTGTGCATAAAAACGGGAGGATGGACAGACAGATGGATGAATGAACAGGCAGATGGAATGAAACGTAGCTATGGAGGAGCAACAGGGTTGTTTTTTTTTGTTTTTTGTTTTAAATCCCTTCATCTGCCCAACTAACAGGGCTTCCTGGTAAAGAATCCACCTACCAATGTAAGGAGACATGGGTTCGATCCCTGGGTCAGGAAGATCCCCTGGAGGAGGAAATGACAACCCACTCCGGTATTCTTGCCTGGGAAATCCCACGGACAGAGGAGCCTGGCGGGCCACGGTCCATGGGGTCTCAAAGAGTCGGACGTGACTGAGGGACAGAGCACGCTACCCAGGGAACCCGCAGCCTGACGCGGGACAAGCTTCCAATGAGAAAAGATCTGATACTTAATGACTCCAGTCAGGGTCAGCTGTCACTCCCGTTCAAGACTTGGGGAAAAGCTCAGGCTCACCTTACATGCTGGGGTGTTCGTTCCTTCAGCAAGACCTAGGGATTCAGATGCATCGTCAGCATCTTCCTGCCACAGTGAGGCATCTGAGCAAGTCCTTGGGGGTAATTTGAGGATCCCCGATCCTCAAGATGGTTTCTGAAAATCCTGCCATTAGTAGGATGAAAACCTACAGTGGGCTGGAGGCCAGTGAAGGAAAGCGGGCCTTCTTCCAAGTCTCACAAGGAAGTCTAAAGAAAAACCCCAACACCCTTGCTGACAGCCTCCCCATTCCTGGCTCAACTGTCCCCATCAGGGGAGGTGTCCCCGTGGCCCAAATCACCATGAATCCATCGTTTTCAAGTGCGTTAACCTCAGAGCCCCCATATTCGTGGAAAGAGGACACAAAAGGCACAAAGTTAGAACTGAAAAACAAGTCAGCTGTGCACGTGTTCATTTTGCAGAGAAACCTGTGCTTCCCTCGGTGCAGGTTTCTGTTTGAATCAACTAAGAAGACGATCGTTTAAGGCAACGAGATTGCCAGGGTTGCCACTGAGATTGTCACCATCCTCTAGAGGAAAGGAGCCGGAAGACTGTGAGCCACCAGCTCTTTGTGCCCGGAGATAGTTCTGTCCCTCTTGGCCAAAGCCTTTCTAGAAAGTATCCTGACTTTCCTGCTCTCTCACTGTGGTCCAATTTGAGTCTATTCCACAAGCTTTCACGTAGGAGCACCTGGAAGTCAGGTGCTGGTTGGAGGAGTTTGCTTGAACCAGGAAACAGAAGTGAAACATAAGACCCCTGGGTCAAGATGCTCTCCGAATCATAAGGGAAAACAGAGAGTCACAGGGCAATTACGAAAGACTCGAGGAGGGGCAGGATCTTGGTGACAAAAACGGTCTGCGTCTTGAAGCCCATAAACCCATGTGTGTAAGAAAATTGTATCCATTTCTTCCAGTCGCATGTGGATCTACGGCTGCCTTGAATTTTTAAAAAGTCAAACAGATATGGATAATTTCCACACAAAGTGTGGAAAGACCTCATGCCAGTATCTGAGCCCTGAGTGGAAATACACCACCTAGCTCGGATTAGGGAGAAGCGGCCAAAGAAGGTCTCCCGCGGAAGGGGACCTCAGCACAGGTAAATGCAAGGACCTGGGAAAGGCAGTCAGTGTAGACAGTGACCCCTGACCCCTCCCCCCTGGCCGACTCCCCCCCGTCCACTGCTGCCTCTCTGGGTTTGAGCCCTCTCTTTTAGCCCTAAAAGAACGTCTGCTTGAATCTGTAACAGCCTCCCTTTCTCCCCATCCCTTACAGGGCATTTGGCTGTTGAAGAACCTGGAGCACCTGTCTTACGGAGTTGCCCGTATTGCGGATGTGAATGGCTGCTTCTCCGTGGGGCTCATTTCTCTCTCCGCTGTGTTCCGTGATAGCGGTAGTTTGACACCATCGTCAGGCTCACCATCATCACGTTCCTACCTCATGGTCCCAGCGTTGTTGGAAAGGTGGAAGTGTGGACAATCGGTGCTAGCTTCTGAAAGTCTAATTCCCCCATCATGTAACTTAAAACCAAGCCTTTCCTCCGCGCCTCATAGAACACGGACCGAAATCTGACAGCATTCAGGTTGGGAAAGTGATTCTGGTGCAAAGACAATGCACGGACTTGTGCAATGGCCACGCAGGGCCGGCCCTGCAGCTGCCTTCAGAGCAGGCAGTTTCTGGAAACAGACCTTTCTGACGGTAAGTCCCAATAAAGCGGGTGGGTGTTATATTAATGACTAGACTCTTAGTCACCTTGAGGGAGCTGAGATCAGATGACACCAGGATGGTGGAGGGAGGTGAGATGTTTGCAATGTAGGTTGCAGATGTGAACTTAATCTCAGGAGTATTTTCATAATTGCTCTGATGCTTGGGTGAAATGCCTCACATACTGCTTACTAGGCTACAGAGGAGAGGCAGGGGTGAAGTGAAGAAGCCCAAGCTAAGTTATTTGCCTTGAAACCTGTGCTCTGAGAAGGCCAGGAAAAGGGATATCCTTAAAACAAAATCTTCACTCTTCAGCTCAGTCTGTGCATTTTAGCACTCCAAAACAACCCATGAACAGACCACAGCATATTGTGTGTGTGTGTGTGTGTGTTCATGTATGTGTGTGTGTGCGTGTACATGTGTGTGTTAGTTGCTCAGTCATGTCCGACTGTTTGCAGCCCCATGGACTGTAGCCTACCAGGCTCCTCTCCATGGAATTCTCCAGGCAAAAATATTCGAGTGGGTAGCTTAGTAAACACCCAATTCAGGGATAGCAACAGAAATTTTAAAAATGAGAAAGGATTTTTAAAAAAAAAAAAAAAAGAAGAGAGAAAGATTAAGTGTTGAACACAATAGCTCTGTATCATTTGCTGTTAACCCTTAACTCCTTTTCTACCTGCCAGTAAACAGGTCTCCTGGGGTCTTATCCCCTGCAAGGGTCCAGTAAGACGGTCTTAGGGACACAGGGTCAGCCTGACATCTATAAATGCCCACCAGCAGTGGAAGCCAGAGGGCTGTGTGTGTAGAAATTTCAGCTCATTGGATCTTTCCTCAAAATGTCTTCTTTTGACTCTTTGTCTATCTCAGATGACAGAAGCAAACAGACGGCTGTAATAATACTGCTGCTGCCACGGCATCCTTCAACCGAAGGACGCCCGCGGTTCACACAGAGTGACTCACTGTCAGCTGGTCGGCACCTGCCCAGGACCCCTGCTGCTCCATGCTGGGGGCAGGAGGGTTCTCAGGATGGACGGCTTCTTTGGGAATCCCTGGTGGTCCAGGGATTAGGGCTCCAAGCTTTCATTGCCAAGGGCCCAGGTTTGATCCCTGGTCAGGGGAACTAAGATCTCAGAAGCCACGAGGCAATGGCAAAAAGAAAAAAAAAAAAAGGCCCACTTCCCAATGCCTTCCAGGACGTGATGCACGATGTGATTTTATATACAATGAGGTATTATATAATACTGTACTAATTACGCTGTGCTGTGCCACATTACGTTACAGAGTCTACTATAGGACGTACTATTTGCCTCTGTGTTTCCGGTGTGTCTCCCCCTCCCACTAGATAATAAGACGGTCGGAGCGTGAACTTTGCGCCATGCTGCACTCACACCCGTACCACTCACCAGCTGAGAGACCTTGGGCACGCTCCATAGTGCTTCTGCGCCTTAGCTTCCTTCTGAGCTAAACAGAAAGAGCAGCACATGTCTCCGTGGGCCACTGTGAAAAGCCAGTGCCTTAAAGCCTAGGGCAAGCCCTGGGTGAGTAACTCCCACGTTCCAGGGGTCAGTTATGCCGTCACTTGGTGACGGGCCCCACGCCATGGCACACAGCGCCTCCCTCACACTCAGCGATTTCCCGTGTCCCTGCCCGCAGGTTTTTGAGCTTAATGTGAAAGTGTTAGTTGCTCAGTTGTGTTCACCTCTCTGCACGTAGCGCGCCCCTCTCCTCGGTCCATGGGATTCTGCAGGCAAGAATACTGGAGTGGGTTGCCGTTCCCTCCTCCAGGGGATCTTCCCGACCCATGGATGGAACCCAGATCTCCCCGACCCATGGATGGAACCCAGATCTCCCACATTGGAGGCAGGTTCTTTACTGTGTGAGCTGCCAGAGAAGAGTCAATCAACACATTTCATCCCTTTGCTATAAAGATTGGAGCAGGGTGGGTGGATAACTAGTCAAATGATTTGACCCCAGCCATGGCTTTGATTTGCCCAACTGGGACTTCAGACCGACCGCCATGGGACCTATGGGAGCTGGAGCCCCCTGGAGACCTGGCCGGGAATCCAGGAAGGACAGGCGGGAAGAAGCAGGACCCAGGGGCATCGTGGGGCTCCTGCCCCAGCCTGCAGCCAGCCCTGTCCCTGCACCATTTGGGCCCATGGGCCCATAAGTTTGCTTTTTGCTTATGTCAGTTTCTGTCAAACCTTCTCCACTAGAACTCAGAGAGGGCCAGCAGTTGAGGCCCCATGGAACGCCGAAGACCAAGACTCAGAGAGCACGTCAAGAACTCGGAGATGGCACAGCAAAGAAGTAGCAGCAGCCACCACAGCGTGCGCTCCCAAAGCCCCAGAGGCCTTGGAAGAGAGGTCAGGATACACCCGTGGGTGTATAAATAGGGTGAGTAAAAGGCAGGAGTCGGGAGGGCTTCTGGGAGCAGCAGTGATGCCTCAGCTTTATTAAATGCCTCTCCGACGTCAGCCCCCGTGCTCGGAGCTTGGCCCAGCCTCGCACAGGAGCCGTGCTGGGGGACAGAGTGCGGCGTGTGGGCATGTGGAAACGGGGACAGGCTGGCTTTCTTACACTTGAAGATTACAAAAGAGTGTCCGTGTGCCTCGAAGCCCCGGGGGAGGCAGCCATGACTCAAGGCTGGAAGGAGGCCCGTGGCGGCGGCCAGCACTGGAATCCAGACGACACACCTCAGTGCACCCGGGCGTTTCAGCGCTCGTCCAGAGTCCCGTCCCGGCAGGCTCTGCCGGCATCCACCTCGCTTCTGGGGCCCGCGCGTCTCCAGCCAGGTCTGGCTCAGGAGGACACGGGCGCATCAGTGCATAAGATAAGCTTCCTGGTAACTGAGGAGGTGCCCGTGAGACGCGTGAGAGGGGAGCGTAGGAGCTGCCTCCTTGCAACACAGCAGCCAGCCACCCCCTCTCACAGGCACGTTTTCTGGGACACTTGGCAGGACATTCCGTGTGCCTTAGCACTTCAGAAAATGACGCAAGGAGCCAGAGTGCCTGTGTGTATATATATATTTATATATGATCGCGCTCAGTCATGTCTGGCTCTGTGAGACCCCATGGACTGTAGCCCACCAGGCTCCTCTGTCCATGGCATTCCTCAGGCAAGAATACTGGAGTGGGTTGCCATGCCCTCCTCCAGGGGATCTTCCCAACTCAGGGTTTGAAGCCCCATCTCTTGTGTCTCCTGCATTGGCAGGCAGCTTCTTCACCACTAGCAACACCTAGGATGCCACTTACATTTGATAAACATTTTTTGAGCACCTACTGTGTGCCGAGCATTGCAACAGGCAAAGACGATGGAGAGGGGAGAGGTGTGCTCCCAGCTTCACCGTGCTGCCAGGGCAGGTGAGGAACTGAGGTGGCACCAGGAGGACTCAGAGGCAGTGGGCACAGGGGTGGGACAGCGAGCCTGCCCCGGAACCTGGAGAGGAATCAGGATGAGCCGGGAGATAGGACGGAGGGCACACGGGGAAGGAGGTGCTCTGGTGGGCAAAAGCGTGCAGAGACTCAGGAGAAAGGGAAAGAGAGGAACCCTGCCAGGTCTCGGGGTGACTACAGCCTGAAGGCAGAAGCAGAGAAGACAGAAAGAAGGACATTTCCCAAGACTCTCGTGTGCACGAGACGCCGTGGATGGAAACGGGGCACGCAGGATGTCAGCACAGCCCTCGGCTCGTACAAACAGGTCCATTCTTTTGAACACTTACCAGCAGCCAGCTGACGTGTGCAAGCCCTGGGTACACATGCTCACTGTGGTGACGGAAACCCTCCCACCTTTGACCCAGGAGGAGACTCTGGCCCAGAGACTGGGTCCACCGACTTGCCCAGGCCTCACACCTGGGACAGAGCAGGATTCAGGCCTCGTGGTGGCCTGGCACCAAAGGGCAGCACCTCCTGGCTCAGCCCTCCAGAATCCGCGGTTCACTCTCTCGCTTCTCTGCCCCCCAAAGGCTGTAAATAGCGTTGACCTACAACCCCAGCGTTCTCTGGCCTGGAGATGCAGGAGGCTTTGGCCCTCCCATTCTGCCCCCACTGCGCTGGCTCTGTCGTTTTGACCCCAAAGATATTCTGACTTTGTCATCACGACCCACCAGTGCTTTGCAACACCCCAGCACATCAGCTCTGTCTATATGGCATCTGGTCTGCGCTTACCTACCCTGTATTCAGCATCAAAGGGCTGAGAATGTTACCTCTGTGCAATCCAGGTTTTGTTTTTTTTTTTTAACCTCTTCATGCAGTCCAGACCATTTTCAGCTAGAGAAATGGGCTGGCGAAGACAGTGTAGCCTTGCTGAGGTCAGAGGGTGAATGAGTACCCTGTCTCCACGCCGACCCCCCTTCCCCGACCTGCCAGCACCCACATGATCAGCCCACATCAGCAGCTCTTCGTGGAGCCTGGAGCCCATGGGGACACTCACCCAAGAGTCCCCATCCTTCCTCCAGGCCCTGATGACAACCCCGGCCTGGTCCGCTGTGACAGCTGGCCCCAGGCTCTCAAGCAGGACACAGACCCTGGGCAGCCGGTCATAAATGCTCACCGGCTCCCTCCTGCTTTCATGCCCAGCTTTCTCTGCAAGGAGAAGCAAAGGGAGCCACAAAGGGCAGAGTCTGCAAAAGTCTGCACATTGAGCTCCTTTCAAGAGAGACCAGGGGGAACCAGTGGCAGCTCAAAGGTGGACACTGGCAACTCTGAACTCTTCAAGAAAGTGCCTCAGAGCCTCGCGGCCTCAAAACTGGCATTGGGAAATGCAGGGAAGGTGGCGGTGGAAACGAGAGAAGCAGCCAGGGGGAAGGAACAGACCGCAAAGAGTCTTTTATACACACACAGAGCTCTTCTGCTTAGGTTTTCTAGGTTACATCTATTTTTTATTAGTCTCTGAGGTCCCAGCTTTGGACAACTACTGAGTATTTTGACAGGGCAGAGGTTTACAGAGGTCAGAGCAGGTGAAACTTTAAACAGTTATCTAAGTTACCTGCCATCCTCGACAGAGAGCTGTGTCTATACAATAAAAAAAAAAAAAGTAAAGTTCCTTTAGAATTGATTAGAAGGGTACATCCCCATGGAGTTTAAAACGACCCCAATTACCAAATAGGCCAGTTCTATTGTTTCCACTTTATCGGGGCAAAATTGACAAATATAAATTGCACATATTTCAGGTATATGACGTAATGTTTTGGTATGTGTGTACATTGTGAAATCACCACCACAACCATGCTAGTTAATACATCCATTACATCACAGTTGCCGTCTTCCTTGTGTGTGTGTGTGTGTTAAGAGCACTGAAGATCGACTCTCTTGGCAAATTACAATACACGGTGTACAATACAATATTGGTCACTACAGCCGATATGCTGTAAAGCAGGTCTCCCGTATGCTGCACAACAGGTGCAATTTATCATACGTGGCCAGATGCTGCGAAATGAATACATCCTGGGTAACTGACACTTCCTACCTTGGCTCAGCCTTGCCCCATTCTCCTCCACCCTTGACTCCCCCATCACCACTGTTCTAATCTCCGTTCTGTGAGTGTGACCCTTTCAGATTCCGTTACAAATGTGATCAGATGGCACTTGTCTTTCTGTATCTGGCTTATTTCACTTAGTACAATGCCCTCCAGGTTCATCCACATTGTCACAAACGGCAGGATCGCTTTCTTTTTTAAGGCTGAATAGTATTCCCTTGTGTATCATGTATCAGATTCTCTTTATCCCTTCACCTACGGATGGATACTTAGGCTGTTTCCATATCCTGGCTATTGTAAGTACTGCTGTGATAAACATGGGATTCCGGATAGCTCTTTGAGATACTGATTTCATTCCCCTTGGATACATACCCATAAGGGGCGGCACCAACTGTCATTTCTGCCAACAGTGCACAAGGGTTCCCTTTTTTGCAGAATCCTTGCCAGCTGTTATCTTTTGTCTTTTTGATAATAGCTATCCTAACAGGTTGGGGGGTGGGTGGTATCTCACGGTGGTTTTGACTTGTATTGCCCTGCTGATTTGGTGATGTTTCAGGCCCATTTAATTTAGAATGTCCACTAGGGGACTCGAATAACCCAGTGAGTCATTTTGTGTAATGATGAAGGGCTGAGAGGGACCGTCGAGGCTTGGTCCCCTGAGATACTGTCATCAACAACTCAGGGAGAGCTGGAAGGGCAGAAGGGCTCCAGCCACTTAGGGAGCTGCCCTGTGTCCTCCCATGGTAGCAGACACTTCACAGGCACAATCTCTGACCCTGACCAGCACCCATTTTGCAGGTGAGGGTCCTGTTTCCGAGAGATGAAGTCACAGAAAAAGCACGCCCATTTCAATGGCGGCTGCCACAGAGGTGGAAAGCAAACTAAACCTCGTTGATGGCACATTCTAGATCCAAAGAGAGATTTAGACAGGTAGGGACCCGGCTCGACAGGAGACAGATGGATCCTACTGGAGATCATTGTATGTTTCCATGCTCGGGTTCAAAAACACAAGCCCACAAACAGAGGACCGGGGAAGGACGAGGAGAAGGGGCCTGGGGCCAGCCTTGGTGAGTCACCGGCGTTCTGCGTCTGCTGGGGAGACCAGGGAAATTACTTGGTGCACGAGAGCAGACAGGCTACAGCTCCCAGAGGTGGAAGGCGGTGCCTGCTCTGTGATAAGACGCTCACACCTGGGGATCTGGGTTCAGCTCTGGAATCTGAACCCTAAGAGCAGGGCGGCAGCCGTGAGGCAGGGGCACTTGAAATGCAGGCATTTGTGAACGTGCTGAAGGCACTGGGCATGTCCAGAAGTGAAAACGAATGGACTGAATGGCAGGGAAAGGGTGTCAGAGTGGCTGTCTTCTACTCCTGGGACACCCCGAGGGGTGTAAGGGCTCATTACAGCCTTTCAAGTGTATAAACTCTAGACTCACGCACAGAAGAAAGAGATATGACTCTATACTCGACAGACAAAAAGTTTTTCCTGACAAGTCTCAGGACTGTGGGCAGACAGACGGACCAGCTGGAAGGTAAAACAGGAAGCAGTGAGCACCCGGTCACTGGAGGTAATCAAGTACATGCTACCAGGGCCCCAGGCAGACTTGTGTGGGTGCTACTCACTTTGGTTTCCACGGACTCCTTCTTCCGTAGGGAAACTTGATTATATTTTATAGCTGTGTTGGTATAATGACAGATGTAATCCATGCTTGATGAGTTTCACTTCTTTAACTCTGACTTTAGAAGAAATGCCGATGTCCTCCTGGGCCCCTGACGGTCTCACGGGCTGCTGTGCCGAAACCAGCCCTGAGCGCTGACCATTTGCAGGCCAGGGCTGCAAACCAGAGTCCCATTGATTGTACACTGGAGGGAAAGTGTTAAGGTCAGACTTCTACACTCCCCCTAGTCTGAGGTTCTCCCCAAAACAGGGGCATGCCCCAAGCTGCTTTCTGAGATTGTTAGGGTGAAGAATGGTGTGCCTGCTACAGTTCCGCTCTGCAGAGAGTATACACCCAGACCCCAATTATCACAGATGGTAACGCCTGAGACCATAATTAGGGGGCCAGGGTGGAGATGAGGAATAGTGGTTCCTTTGTTTGATGTCCTCCCCTTTCGGTCTGGTTCAAACATTTCTATTTAACCAATAACATGGATCATGGTTTATAAAACAACTAAATAAGAATACTAGCAAAAGGATCTATAAATGTGACTTTCATTTTTATTAGGGGTGGGAGGGCTTATCCCGCCCAATTCTCTGTTCTCCAGAACAGAGAAGGCCTGTTCGGACCAGGAACACCTTCACAATGGATGAGGCCGTGAGGGTGTTCCTGGGCAGGTTTGGTGTTTTCAGTACACAGAACAACATGTGCGAAAGCTCAGCAAAAGCCTCGATGCAACCGAGAACAGAGATACAATACCGGCCACGAGGGATCTCTCCTCTCCGGTCCAGCCAAACAAACTCAGAAACAGAGATTCAGAAACCCTCTGCCTCAGCAGAGTCCTCCGGTCAACATGCACGCATTTAAGCCTGGTTTTGTGTTTTCTAGGACTCAAGGTTCCAGCTCCCAGGGCACATGGCTGCTAAATGCCACTGGACCAGGACCTAAGAATCACCCCAGACCCAGGGGGAGGAAGGAAAGTGACTGCAACTCTACGGAGTCTGTCCCCTGACGTCTCCTGCACAGAAGACACAGCCTGAACCAACACTGTCCCACTATTATGTCCGTTCCTGTATTCCTGCTTTTTGTAAAAAATCAGTTCTGACTTTAGCATGATAAACCTTCGAAGGGCTGAATGCTTTCGGGACAAATTCCCTCCGTGGTGTAGCTCTGTGAGTAGGATCAGAAAGGGTATAACGATGGAATGCTGAATTGCAAGTGGTTCCCAACTAAAGGAAAAGAAAATGCTAGGGAGACATCTGTGTTCTGGAAAAATGGAAAGAAGGAAAAAAGAAAAGGAAAAAAGAGACAAGCATGGGAATCTGTTGATCTGGAATGGCGAGAATAGGGAAGAGGTCTCTAATTTTGAATCTCTCTCTGGCGCCTAAATGCCAAAGAAGTCCTTTCGCTCAAATGCTGGTGTATGCACAGAGCTGTTGATTAATCCCGATCAGATGCTGGTGTATGCACAGAGCTGTTTAGTAATCCCCTCCTGTCCACCAGGCCTCACTGGGTGTCTTAGTTGGGTGAGGAAAGGACAGGAGCTGGAGTAAATGTGGGGAAGCCGTCCTAGGAATTCTCACTCGAGAAAACATCTGGCTTTCCCACATCTCTGGTGCAAAACAAGCAAGAACCTGACTAAATGACGTGTGCTGTGTTCTAAGGTAGAGCCCTTTGGGAGCCTGATACAAATAAACACACATAACATAAACAAGACCCCAAACTCTGGCGATGAGATATACTTGCAACCGTGGTCTTTCACAAAGGCACAGATGGTGAGTTGCAGGGCTTTTTGTTTTCAGAATCCACTTTCCAGTAAACAACCTAAACAGTGTATGAAGACCCCAGACCCTTCTTCTGCGCTTTCCCCCCTGCCCCCCACCAGGCACAATCCCCCATCAAAATGGTACCCCCCCCCCAGAGAAACCTCCAAATCTGATTTGTCTCTTTTTTGCTCTCTCCTCATGATTACTCCCCTCCCCTTAAAGCCTGGCTTCCCTGAAACCAAATGTGAGCCATTCTCTAACTGCACCGGAAAATCAGAATTTATTGTACATATGTTTGCGTTCCACTTAATAAAAAAACCTATATTTTAAGATAAACTTTGTTAGTAATTCATGAGGTAAGTGACTATTTATGCTAATCAGGCAGAAATATATTCTCAAGCATAATGCATTACATAAATTTGAATGCAAAATGTTCAATTATGAAGTAAATACAGGTAATGCAAATAATAAATTACCTCTAATAAAAATTATAAAAGATGGGTCTTCAAAGAGAGAGCGGCTTTAACTTACAACTGTGAATTGCTTAAAGAGAAAAGAATTAATAAATGCTGATTTACTCTGATGATTATTTAGCACATAATTCACCTATTCATAACGACTCCTAGTAATCAGACTGTTGTCTTACATTCTCCAATATGAGGCAAGACTGTTTCCTCAGCAATTTTACCCTTATCAGATTATCTCGTCTGATTCGATTAATTTTCTTCCATGAATCTGCTAACAGTGATTTGTGATTTACTTGCCCTGCTCACTAAAGACTGTTAAAAGGATTTCTCTAACACTCCAGCTAAGAACACTCCATGCCTTATCATTCAGTTCCTCTGAACAACTCTTTCCTCAAATCGATTTAGTTGGTTTCAGAGTGAAATTCAGTGGACACTGGTTAGTTCTGCACCGTAAAATCAGCTCCTGGATAAACAGAGAGTTCAGACACTACCCTTGATGCATCTTGTTCTTTTCAGATTATATATGTCTCATTCCAACATGATACACCTGAACGGTGGTAACTCACAATCAGGAAGACTGTATTATTTTTCACTTTGAATCATTATAATTTGGATGTAAACAGGGTTTGAATTTTCTTTTTCTTTTTTTTTGCATGAAGTTGTTATGTGCGTGCTGACATGAAACCAACACTGTGTTTTTGATGTTAGGGTTTCACAATCTCCTATGTGATTCGACCCATGCCCTCCTCCCTCCCGCCAAATTCCTCTATAAAGACTCACTGCTTTCAGAAAGTTGAATGCTACTGGTTTGAATTGGTCAATAATGACAAACGCGTGGTTTCTAAATTACTCTGTATTGTTCTACAGAGATTACCAGAGTATATATAGCATGGGGTATTAAGCAGTAAGAAAACACAGTTCATATTGTATTTGGAATATATTGGCAAGGAGAGAAGTGAAACAAACAACGTTAGCAAAGAAATCTAAAGAATTGTAGAGATTCAAAAACCTGAATAGTACTAATTAAAATGAGAGAGCTCAATTGTTACATGAGAAACGCTGCTAACAGGGGACTGTAAATGTTTAGACACCCCTGTGAATCCCCAAATAATAAAGGAAAAAGGACAAAAATGAGAATTAAGTTATAAGCCTGAGAGCACCACCACTCCACTTCTAAAAAATAATTTGTATCTTTTTTTTTCCCCCAAGAGAAAATGGGAGACTATAAAAGACTCTGCAATGAGAGAAAGAAAAATACCCTGGCTTGACAGCAGTGTACAAAAATAAAATGTGCAGATAATAATACACTTAGCTGCCCAAACATGGGCATTTAATTTCTAGAAATGATACATAATTGCAACAATTAGGTGCATGGCCATGAATCTGTATCTCATGATCTTCGTCATTAGTGAACTTTGTTTATAAATGTTGTTTATAAATGTAGCAGTTTCAGTGTTCCTGACCAAAAATACTTTCATGAACGGCAGGGATCATCTCTCACAGCTTTTACCAAAAATCTGATGCAAAAGGATTAAAGCAAAAATTCTAATAAAAACGTGAATTAATTATTCCTAAGTATACTGAAATTCATATTTTACATTAAAATATAAACTTCAGGCATTTGTGGCTAATAACTTTAAAAAGACTTAGAAAAATATTGCTATGGACAATGCTAATGACATAATATGTTGATGTAATTTAAGCAGTAAATTTTTCCCCTGAATACATAAGCTGTAATCCCTTAACTTCATTACTAGGTGAAATACTGTTTGAAAGAGAAAAGCAAAGAGATTCTGTGAGGCTGCATAAATATTGACATAATCTTCACTCTTTCTTCCCCAAACTGGTTATGGACATATCTCATTCCATCCCAACAAAGTACTCCCATAAAGCCCAAGCTACTCTTATAAACATCATCTCTGCAGTAATGATGAAAAGAAAAGTGCTTTTCTGGAAAATACCAACAGTGCTGGCCTTTTAGGATAACGACTTGCCTGCAAGCCTTTTGGGGAGTCTCTCCTTAGGGATTCCCGGGTTTGCTGAAACCCAAGGCTGCCAGCATGAGGGAAATGAACACAAGTCTAATCTGGTGTCTGAAGCCAATGAGTGACACCTAAGGTCTCATTATAAATAGTAAAGTATGCAGTCGGGTGGGTGAGAGCATTCTGAAGTGCAATGTTCAAGAAGCTGGCTTAATATATGACTAAGTGTCAGAAGTCAGGTTTTCTGAGAATTACTTTTCAGATAAACAACTTTATAGCACTGCACTTAATCTTACTTACTAGAGACATCTCATTTATCACTGAATTACAAGTAACTTTAATTCTATTGATATTGCCATAAAGCCCGTTGAAAATGCATCCTGGCACTTTTTAAAGAGGTTTGGGGCCCTGTTTGTTACACGGGATCCTCTTGCATAAGTCTCCCGGGTCCCCTGGCCTCTTTCTCCACAGTCAAAGGGGTCGGCGGGGGAAAAAAATGTTTCCCGCACCTGCCAGCACTGCCTTCAGCCCCTTTCCTGACAAAGTCAGGTTCTCCCACTTGCAGCCAAACCAATTTTCCGCCCCTCTTTCCTCCTCCCACCTAGGGAAACCAGCTTCTTTTCATTTCATCAACAAAACTGGACACGGATCAATTTCAACTGACCTTTGCCGAAAGGTGGCGCTGTTGAGGTAAGAACCAACTCGGTCCAACAATAGTTTTCCCTCTTCGACCGTTCTGCAGGCTTTTCAGATTTTTTTTTTTAATGCACCCTCCTAGCGTCTCCCCCTCCCATAAAATAAGATAAATATGATTAACACCAAGTGCATTTCATTAATTGGAGGAATCAACAGTCCAACATCCAGGCAGGCAGGCTGGTCTTCCAAACGCTGGGTCGGCTCCGCGCCCTCTTGCTTTCCCTCAAATAAATCTCGGCTTCTCCATCTGGCCTATCGCTTTAAAATCTTAGAAACAGAGTTGCTGGTTCTTTCTTTCTTTTTTTTTTTTTCCTTCCTTTTTCTTTTCTTTCTTTTTCTTTTTTTTTTTTTTGCAAAGATTTAGAAGAATCGATCGAGAAAACTGAACAGTTAGTTATTAGCATCTGCAACACCCCCAAGGGGGAGAAGCAGCCCCTACTCCCGTCCTCCCCATCCCCCACTCTGGGTTTCCGGACCCGTCCCAGAAACCGCGGTTTAAAACTTAACCCTTCGAGGGGAGCTGGTGAAGGCTGGGCTATTGGTTCTTTTTTCGCCCCCGTTCCTCCCCACGATCAAGTCTGAAATAATTAAGCGAAATGTAAAAGTGCAAAGGGCGCGCAGGACCCTGATAAACAGGAGTCAGGTTTCATAAGGGGGTGGATGAGTATGTGCGTGTGTGTGTGAGAAAGAGAAGTGAGCCTCAAAGGCCAGACTCGGGCCAGAGTCAGAGGCCCGAGGGTGAGGAGCCGGGCTGACCTGACACCGAGCTTTCCCGGAGTTAATTCGCGTTCGCACCCCCCAGCCAAGGACGGGAGAAGCCAGCGGGCAGCCAGCCCCCGCGCGGAATGGCCCCTGAGCAACTCATTTCAAATCCTTTAAAAGAGGCTGATAAAACGGGCTCTCTCTCTCCGCGGACTTGGAGCCGCCCTGGCAAGCGCGCGGCCGGGCGAGGTCAAGCGCGCAGTGGGGACCCCTGCGCCCCCACGCGCGCGGGTGCGCGCGGGCACCGGGGAGAGGGACAAAGAGTTGGGGCCAAGTTTGCGCTCGGGGCATTGCCAGGCACCGGGGAAGGAAGGTTCCCCCCGGGCGGAAACCTGGGTGCCCTAAGGTGGAGCAAGGAGAAAAAGCTGCCAGGCGAATTCACGATCCTTGCGGGGGTGTGTGTCGGGGGTGGGGGGGGCGGTCAGGAAGGAGTTGGCGGGGAGCAGGCCAACCGTGGCCGAGCGAGTGGCAGGCGAGCTGGGGCTCCGGAAGGCAGGCCTCTCTAGCTCCGAAGTAAAGCAAACCGTCCTCGCTGTCCACCCGGGTTCCCGCAGCCCCTCCGGAAAACTCCGTCCCCTCTTGCACCAAACTTTGCTCTGGTCTTTGCAACCTCGCGCGGAGGCTGCGGCTTGGGAAGGGTTAAGACTGCCCGTCCCAGCTGACAGTCAGCTGATTGGGCCCTGATTGACAGCTCGGAAAAGTTTCCTTGTTTCTCGACTCCTATGCTAATCGCGGGCGCTCCCGCTGCCTCCCATTGGTCCGGAGTACCAGTCAATTTCCCATTTGGGCCTGACGTCACGAGTGCTATAAAACTCAGCAATAGCTTTAAACTCTTCTTGCTGGATCAGAGGCTTTAAAATCTTTTTTTTTTCATCTTCGAGCCGTATAGCTCCGGCTGCTCGTCTGCGCGGTCTCCCCTCTTTTGCTCTGCGCCTCGCCTTTTCCCCAGGACTTCGCTATTTCGCTTTAAAAGAAAAAAAAAAAAGCAAGAAAGAACTCAACTCCCCCCCCCCCCTTTCCTCCAGCCCGGCTGCACCTCTGTCTTGCACTTTGCACGGAGGGAGGAAGAGCGCGAGGTTGAGCGAGAGGAGAGAAAAAAAAAATTTTTTTTTAAATTAAAAAAGAGCCAGGCAGAAGAGGAGGCGAGAAGCATGAAGTGTTAACTCCCCGGTGCCAAGGCCTGCGCCGCCCGGACAGCCGCCCGCCGCGCCTGCAGCCCCGAACGGCAGCCGCGCGCGCCCCGCCTGCAGCCGGGGCCAGCAAGCCGAGCCGAGCCCTCCTTATGCAAAGCGCGCAGCGGAGCGGCGAGCGGGGGACGCCGCGCACCCAGCCGGGCTCCTCCGGCTTCGCCGCCGCCGCCGCCACCGCCACCGCAGCCCGCGGAGGACCTTCCCGAGCCTGAAGCCGCCGACTCGGCGCGCTAGGAGGCGAGCAGGCGAGGAGGGGCCGGGGCGAGCGAGCGAGCACATTGGCGTGAGCCGGGGCGGGGGGGAGGGAGGGCGGGCGCGGGGGGCGCGGGCAGGGCGGCGGGGGTGTGTGTGTGTGTGTGTGTGCGCGCTCGGAGGTTTCGGGCCAGCCACCGCCGCGCAAGCTAGAAGCGCCCCAGCCCGGCAAGCTGGCTCACCCGCTGGCCACCCAGCACAGCCCGCTGGCCCCTCTCCTGCAGCCCATCTGGCGGAGCGGCGGCGGCGGCGGCGGCGGCGGCGGCGGCAGGAGAATGGCATCGGAACTGGCAATGAGCAACTCCGACCTGCCCACCAGTCCCCTGGCCATGGAATATGTTAATGACTTCGATCTGATGAAGTTTGAAGTGAAAAAGGAGCCGGTGGAGACCGACCGCATCATCAGCCAGTGCGGCCGTCTCATCGCCGGGGGCTCACTGTCCTCCACCCCCATGAGCACGCCGTGCAGCTCGGTGCCGCCTTCGCCCAGCTTCTCGGCGCCCAGCCCGGGCTCAGGCAGCGAGCAGAAGGCGCACCTGGAAGATTACTACTGGATGACCGGCTACCCGCAGCAGCTGAACCCCGAGGCGCTGGGCTTCAGCCCCGAGGACGCGGTCGAGGCGCTCATCAGCAACAGCCACCAGCTCCAGGGCGGCTTCGATGGCTACGCGCGCGGGGCGCAGCAGCTGGGCTCGGCGGCCGGGGCCGGCGCCGGCGCCTCCCTGGGCGGCAGCGGCGAGGAGATGGGCCCCGCCGCCGCCGTGGTGTCCGCCGTGATCGCCGCGGCCGCCGCGCAGAGCGGCGCGGCGCCGCATTACCACCACCACCACCACCACCACCACGCCGCCGGCCACCACCACCACCCGACGGCCGGCGCGCCGGGCGCCGCGGGCAGCGCGTCCGCCTCGGCCGGGGGCGCGGGCGGCTCGGGCGGCGGCTCGGGCGGCCCGGCCAGCGCCGGGGGCGGCGGCGGCGGCGGGGGCGGCGGCGGCGGCGGCGGGGGCGCGGCGGGGGCGGGGGGCGCCCTGCACCCTCATCACGCCGCGGCCGGCGGCCTGCACTTCGACGACCGCTTCTCCGACGAGCAGCTGGTGACCATGTCGGTGCGCGAGCTGAACCGGCAGCTGCGCGGGGTCAGCAAGGAGGAGGTGATTCGGCTGAAGCAGAAAAGGCGGACCCTGAAAAACCGCGGCTATGCCCAGTCCTGCCGCTTCAAGCGGGTGCAGCAGAGGCACGTCCTGGAGTCCGAGAAGAACCAGCTGCTGCAGCAGGTCGACCACCTCAAGCAGGAGATCTCCAGGCTGGTGCGCGAGAGGGACGCGTACAAGGAGAAGTACGAGAAGCTGGTGAGCAGCGGCTTCCGAGAAAACGGCTCGAGCAGCGACAACCCGTCCTCTCCCGAGTTTTTCATGTGAGTCTGACACGCGGCCCCAGCTCGCCCCCTTGCTACGCGCTCCGTGGGGGTCCGACTCGGGTGTGGGCTTGCAGCTCCAAGCGCCTTGCTCGCCACCACCTCGCCCCCTCCCCTCCCCAACTTGCCCCCCCCAGTTGCCCCCTGCACGCGCACACACACACGCGCGCACACACACACACACACACACACTGCTCCGAGATGATGGTGGTGGTGGCGGCTGTTTTTGAGTCGGGGAGGGGCTGGTGGTCTGGCTCATGGATTGCCAATCTGAAATTCTCCATAACTTGCTGGCTTTTTTTTTTTTAACATCCCCCCCCCCACCCCTTTCACTTGCTCAATGTTCAAAGATCTCAACAGAGTTCCTCATGCTCACCTTTGAAGCCTGCATCATTCACGTATTTTTTTTTCTTCAGTTCATGAGCTGGTGTTCATTTTCTGTGTGTGTGTGTTTTATTTTGTTTGGATTTTTTTTTTAAAGAACTTTGAGTTTTTGGAGCTTGCTGTGTTGCCCCTAACTCACCACCCCCCCATCCTCCACCCTCACCCCCTTGCCACCCATCTCTTTTGAGATAAAAGAAAAAAAAAAGGCTAAGTTTTTTTCTCCTCCTGAGTTCTTCATATGAGATTGAGCTTGCAAAGGAAAAAAAAATGTGAAATGTTATAGACTTGCAGCGTGCTGAGTTCCATCGGGGTTTTTTGAGCATTGTTATGCTAAAATAGAGGGAAAAAAATCCTCATGAACCTGCCACAATCAAGCCTGCATCAACCTTCTGGGTGTGACTCGTGAGTTTTGGTCCTTATGATGCCAAATCTGAGAGTTTAGTCTGCCATTTAAAAAAAAAAAAAAAACAACTCATTCTCATCTCATGCATTATTATGCTTGCTACTTTGTCTTAGCAACAATGAACTATAACTGTTTCAAAGACTTTATGGAAAAGAGACATTATATTAATAAAAAAAAAAAAGCCTGCATGCTGGACATGTATGGTATAATTATTTTTTCTTTTTTTTTTTCCTTTTGGCTTGGAAATGGACGTTCGAAGACTTATGGCGTTGGCATTCATACTTTTGTTTTATTGCCTCATGACTTTTTTGAGTTCAGAACAAACAAAAAAAAGTGCAGCCCTAGAGCCTTCTTCCCATGAAAGTTTGCATGTGCTCCAAAACTGCTTTGAGTTACTCAGAACTTCAGCCTCCCATTGTAAATGCACTGAAGGGGCTCCTTGTCAAAGATGCCGGAATGGGTTAAAAAAATTTAACAAGGCCAACAGTAAAGAACTCTTAATGTATTCCTCTTAAATGAGAATGACCACCCCATTGGGTGGACTAAAATTGTGCTGTTGCCGAAAGCAGTCTAAAATTTATTTTTAAGAGAAAGAAATCTGCCCCATTATTTTTGTTTTGTTTTTAGTTTTTTGGCTTTTGGTCATTGTCAAATGTGGAATGCTATGGGTTTCTAGTATATAATTTAATTCTAGTTTTTATAATCTGTTAGCCCAGTTAAAATGTATGCTACAGATAAAGGAATGTTATAGATAAATTTGAAAGAGTTAGGTCTGTTTAGCTGTAGATTTTTTAAAAGATTGATGCACTAAATTGTTTACTGTTGTGATGTTAAGGGGGGTAGAGTTTGCAAGGGGACTGTTTAAAAAAAAAGTAGCTTATACAGCATGTGCTTGCAACTTAAATATAAGTTGGGTATGTGTAGTCTTTGCTATACCACTGACTGTATTGAAAACCAAAGTATTAAAAGGGGAAGCACCCCTGTTTATATCTGTAGGGGTATTTTACATTCAAAATGTATGTTTTTTTTTTCAAATTAAAGTATTTGGGACTGAATTGCACTAGATATAACCTGCAAGCATATAATACAAAAAAAATTTGCAAAACTGTTTAGAACGCTAATAAAATTTATGCAGTTATAAAAATGGCATTACTGCACAGTTTTAAGATGATGCAGATTTTTTTACAGTTGTATTGTGGTGCAGAACTGGATTTTCTGTAACTTAAAAAAAAATCCACAGTTTTAAAGGCAATAATCAGTAAATGTTATTTTCAGGGACTGACATCCTGTCTTTAAAAACAAATGAAAAGTAAATCTTACCACAATAAATATAAAAAAATCTTGTCAGTTACTTTTCTTTTACATATTTTGCTGTGCAAAATTGTTTTATATCTTGAGTTACTAACTAACCACGCGTGATGTTCCTATGTGCTTTTCTTTCATTTTCAATTCTGGTTATATCAAGAGAAAGAATAATTACAATAATAAACTGCATTTTTTTTTTGATTCTGTACTCAGTTTCTTAGTGTGCAGTTTAACTGGGCCCAACACTGCATTAGAAGTTTGAAAGGCATCCTTTTCTCTAGAGGAAGGAGTAATGAAGAAGTAATGAGGCAGTAATTCAGAGTGAAACATAGGCTGTTTTGTTAGCGCAGTCCTTCTAATAATTAGTAATATATAATGTAAATGTAAGTTGTGATCTCTGAAAATCCCCCTCCCCGTCAAAGTTTTCAGTTTTTAAGTAAGTTGAGACACCATTGCCCTGCTGGAAACAAACAAAAATGCCAACCGGAGAGCAGGGCCTTCTCAGCCTCGCCCTGAGCGTCTGATCCCCCAGCAGCCTGCCCATCTGGAGAGAAATGAGCCCAGAAAGAGGGCACGGGCAGAGGTGGCTTGGCACATACGCATTCGGTGGTCAAGATAAACAGTTCTTGCCTTTTGGCTGAAACTGATTATTTTTCTTCTTCCCTCACACGCCATGATTTTCTTGTTAGCAAGGCCTGACAAGGTTTCACATCAACACTTTGAACACATCAAAGTTGTTGGTTTGTGTTTTTAACTTTGAAGGTCATTTGTCTTAAATAGGAAAAAGAAAAATCCTCCTCTCACTTACAGAAGTCCAAGTATATATCTGGGTTTAAACTGTGCTATTAAATCATATTTCCCCGTGCAAATTTAGCTGAGGGCATCTCCACATAGATGAGCTGGTCATGACTGCAAAGCACCTTAGCTCCTGGAATAGGAGCGAAAAAATAATGCCTGATTGAAATAAAGGCTGCGGTTTGATTTATTGGTATTTCATCCCAACACAGGTTGTGAGTGGGGGCTCCCTGGAAAGATCGGTTGGAAAGCCTGGAGCCACCTTCACTAACAGCATTGACCTATTTTAAAAATGTCACAAATTCATGCAGCTAGTGTCACAAATTCATGCAGCTTGCATTCTTCATCAACTTCCCCAAGATCACTAATAGGATGTTAGACAAAGCCAACACTGTTTGGAAGATAGAGGCCAACACAGTGACTTCTGTTTTATTTTCTTTTCTGTCCTTTAAAAAAAAAAGAAACAAAGATAATATTGCAACTCTGAACGAAGGCCTGATTTTGAGGAAAGCAGGTTGTGCTTGGCGCTGATGAGTTCTGGCCGTGTATCAGCCTTCCTTCCCTCTTTCACAGAACACGAAGCCAGAGGCTAACAGGGCATTTTGACCTTTCTCTCCCTGTTAGCTTGGATAGGGACCCTGAATCCACACTTCATTTTGCTTTAACAGAAGTCTTAGCAAACCTTCTTCCATGTGCTTGAACTTAGCTGTTCTCTGCTTCAGAGATTTTTTTTTTTTTTGGTCTGATCCCAGCGAGGAGATTTGCAGTCTCCCATTGTAGAAGCAGAAATGGATGCATCACTTAGAGAGCCCAGCATCTGATGCAAGATTTTAGGCAAACACATGTTCCAGATAAGAGTGACCAGGATGGAGTTACTCTAATTATCTCATGGGACATGCCACTTCAGAGAAAAATACAGTGGTCCAACAATTAGGTGTTTTGATAGGACCCTACAAGGCAGTTCAATATAATAGGCAGGTTTGGGGCCCAAATATGAAAAACACAGAGTGGTGTTGGCAAAAAAAAAAAAAAAAAAATGCGATTTTGGTGGCTGCCTTTAAGAGAAGTTTAACTCCTAATAAAAGGTGTTAGAAGAAGTAACCATATTCAGGGGGAAAAAATTACTAAAAAGCTTTGAAATGCAATGTGTGGTGAACACAAATACATGCTTTTTTTTTTTTTTAACAAAAAATCCTAAATCCTGCCGGAGAGCCCTTATTACAAATAGGTCTCTAATTCTTGTTGTTGTTTAAATCATGTAAGGAAATCTAGCTTTCCCTTCACACTGCATTTGAGGCTTTGTCTAAATAGTGTTAAAATTCCTTTCATTCCAAATGCAGAACTGAGCCCACTCACATCTGTGGGACGTACCACATTTTGGAAGCTCCAAGACCATGTGCTACGTGTATTCACAAAATGAAATTTACGTGAGACTTCTATTTCCTCTTATTATTATTACTGTCTGCAGTCATAAAAAACAGCCAACCCTTGACTTCTGTTTAATTTCCTTTTTTAAAAAGAGAATAAATGATTGTGTTGAAGACGAAAGGTATTACATGTATAACCTCCACACTAATTAACTGTGCCTCCTGTCTGAGGGTCTTAGGTACAGACCCACAGGAAACATGATGGTGCTTCTGACTTGATGCGCCAACCCAAATAGACTCGCTTGTTTTCAACCTGTAATATTGTTTAAAAAAAAAAATCCACTGAAATTTACAAGATATATACAATGGTATAAAGAGAAGTGTCCCAGAAGGTAACAGCCAGCATTTTAAAAGCCTGTGGTACACATGCGCACACGAAGCAGTACTTTTCCGCGCTTCATTGTTTCTCTGGCAGATAATTTTACTAAGAAGAAGAAAAAAAAATTTTATTCCCCTCCCCAAGCAGATGCCATGGGCAGAAGCTTTAGCAGAGTCGAGCACCCTGGTTTCCTCTCGGGCCCTGGATAGTATTGTAATTATCAGTGATGTCAAACGTGGTCATTCATCAGGCAGAGCCATAAGTGAAACTGGTTAGTTAAGTACACCCCTTCCGTGGGCTTTTCTTCCCTCCCCCTTCTCGCTCTCAGGCAGCCACAAAATCACTTCCCATGTTTCCTTTTTTCCCCAGAACCATGTAATAATTTTTTACAATGTATCTGACACATTAATAGACTGACATCAGATAGGCAGAGGTTCTACTTCCTGTTCTCAGTGAGGAAATGATGTCTAGATAATCATATTTATTTGCCTTCATGCCATAACCACCTGGGCTTTCAACAGAGGCCATTCCAATGGGAAATGCCGTATTTATTACTGAATGTGCAATTCTAAAGTTCTGATCTTTTCTCCCTTATACCTTCACCCCAGTAGTTTTTATTTACAGCCGTCAATTAGAGGTACTTCCGCTCTTAAACAGGACCTCCCCTTGCCAAACCACCAGCTTTCAGGCTAAACGCAGTGGGCAGGGGCAAATGGTAACCAGCCTTGCAAACACGGGGTGCAGCTGTCCCAGGCGCCGCATTCCCCGCATGTCCTTGTCTGAAATGACCCAAGTGGCTTCGGACACATTCAAAGGTTCACAAGTCCCGAAGTTGGAATGTTTTTGCCCTTGTCTTTATTTTTTGGTTTAGGCCAGCTTAGTTCTGTGTTCACCCTTGACTTGATGAATCGCACTCCACCCGCCATTCTGGGCCGATCAATATATTTAAAAGTTTGCTTGCCACATTTTTGCCTGTTGGTAGTTAAAGACTAACCAAGATAGATTGGAAGACTGAGGTCCATGAGTGACAAGCTTTAGCTGGCTAATTTCCATGCCAGTAAAACACACAGCCGGGCTCGGAGACCTTACTTCTTATATAAACGTGTGATCAGAGAGGCTGGGAAGTCTGATTCACCTGCTTTAGACTGCTCATCTGCGATTTACTTTCATTTGATTTACTCTTAAATTGTGTCCCTTTTCTTTGAAGAAATAAATGCCTTCGTTTTTAGGAAAGAGACATCTACCATGAGAGGCTGTACTTTTTACCACTTCTGATGATTCCTCAGGAGGCTGCATGAATAGCTTGGAGTCGGTGTCTTCCTTGCTGTCAACAGGAAAATGAGAGACACCTAAAGCTTGTTTTCTCACTGCGGGCCCATCCCAAATTTCAAAGATGCCCCGAGTCCAGCACTAGGCAGACAGGTGCTATCAGGGAGGTGATCCAGCCCTTCAGACCTCCGAACGCAGATGTACGTGTTCGTCTGTTTTCGTACGTGTTTAAAAACAGAGCTGGAGCCTTCACCCACCTTTCGATAACACTGCTTTTCTCACTTTTGATATAAATCTTCAAAATCTAGACATCACACAGCCCCAGAAAAGGGGAATCCTCTCCAAGCCTGGCTCCACCCGGGGCTCGTGAACAAACCCAGCTCTGTCTGGGCATTTTTTTTTTTTTTTTTCTCTCCAGCGGGGGTAAGGGACAGGGCGAGAGCGTTTCAGCCTACAAGGCTGCCCCATGACTGTCAGGGCATAAAGGAGTACAGTCCGGCCACAGTGTGGGAGCATCTTTACCCTTTCGAGAGGGACACAACAAAAAACAAAGCAAATCAAATTGCTCAGCACGAAGGCGTAGCAAAACCCGCAGCTCCCCGCCCGTCCCCGTAGTGTCTGTGGGAGGTGAGAAATGAGGGAAGCCAGAGAGAGCTGTGACGCTGCCTTTGAAGGCATGTCACCCCGTGTGCACATTTGCACGCAGGTACGGGCCAGGTCCAGCTGTCCGTTGCCTCCCTGCATGTTCACATGTGTTTCTGTTTTGGAAACAATTTTAGAGCTAGAACCCCAATTAAGAGCTCAGAGGAAATTGCGAATGTCGTAACTTTCGGGCATTTATGAATATATCAGCCTGTGACTTTGCTGTGGGGGCATTTGGGACCAGTCGGATGTGCTGTTCCCATATTTCTGTGGTCACCGCAGTAGGTCTGATGGCATCGTGACAGTTTCATTGTTTAATTTTGAAAGCCCTTTGTGTGTTTTCCCTAAGTTTGCCCAATACAACAAGGCTAAGATAGGAAGAACACATCAGCGGCACACAGAAATTGGATCTTTCTATGAAAGTGGATCAGAGTTGGACAGTTTTAAGAAATTCACAAAATGCATTTTCCACAGAGAGGCTCTGATTGGAATGCACAGTTCTCAGCCCAAATCATAACCATCTACCAAGCACCTCTTCCCCATTCAATACACAGTTCCTTGTCCTTTCCTTTCTTTTTGTCAAATAACTATTCCCCCCCCCCCATAATTAGGACTTTGGATTGCAAAATCACATTCCTCCCTTCTCCACAGATTCTTGGACCTTTAGTTACGATTAGAGAGGGGCATTAATTCAAGAAGGGAGGATGAGGGAGTGGTGGTCTGTGGAGGTTTGGGAGGGGGGAGAGGAGAGGAAATACTTCTGTGCTCACCCCCACACCCCCTTGGCCCCCACCCAGCCCAGGCCTGCCTGGGTGTGAGTTACACACGGGGGATTTGGATTCTGAATCTATTCTAAATATTCTGATCACCAGCCTTGAGTGTTTCCAAGCTGAGATTCCAAAGAATGGTTTTTCCTTGCGGTTGGTTCTTTCGGGTAGGAAATAGGCGAGGCCGTGAAACCTTTGTAGAAGGGGGAGAGGAGAAATACCACCCACCCCGTCCCTGTCCCAAGAGAATGCTGAAAAGGAGGCCGTGAAGGGGGCCCTGAGCTGAAAACCCCGGCCAGCAGAGCCGTGTTCCCTTTGGCCCCCCTCAAATTTTTCCTCGTTCTCCATGCCTTCGTCTGCTTCCGGAAGCCTGGAGAAGTGGGTTTCTGGTCTCCTTTGGGGGATTTTTTCAGGAAGCAAAGCGGAGCAGAGGGCAGCTAGCTGGTGTACAGGAGCTGGGCTGGGGTGGGGGGTGGTGGTGTCACTAACAGAGACCAACCTTGGCTTCTGACCCCTAATCGCCAAGGGTCAACTCTAGGTCATTCTCGGGGCCCCTGTTACCCACCAGACCGGATTTATTTGCAGGATGACTGACAGGCCGGTGGCAGACCCTGAGTCCCCAGGATCCCTGAAGACAACGGCCATGTCCTTAGCTCCAGGGCCTCGGCCCCTGAGCGCCTGGCCCCTGGCCCATCCCAGGGTCCTGTCTGTATTTCATGCCTAGTCACCAGGGCATCAGAGAGACTCAGAAGTCACTGCACTGGGCCAGAAAGCAGTCACCTAAGCGGAGGCTCGGGCCCATCAACCCACTTCTGTGCCAGTCCCCGTGCAGACCGAGGCTGGGGTGAGAAGAGCTGGGAGGTGGCTCTGGGGTGTCTAAGCACGGCTGCAGCTTCTGGGGCCCCTTCGCTCTGGGCAACCCTGCTCAGCCAGGAGTGCTCTCCACCCTCAGGGTCCCCTGGCCATCGCGGCAGGTGCAGAAGGACAGGGCTCACGGGGGTGGGGTCCAGCTACCGCCTGAGGTCACGGGCAGTCCCTGTGTGCCCCAGGCCCTGGTGGCACCCCTGGGTGGGGAGCGAAGGCTGAAGACTCTGCCCGCAAAGCGACTCCCCTGTGAAATGCCCAAGCCGGCACCTGCTCCTGGGGCACCACTGGCGGTCACTCCCAGTGCGACCGGGGCCCAGCCCGCTTCGTGGATGTGTACTGGGATTTGGTTCAAGTGTTCCAGGAGGACACCCGAGCAGCAGTGGAGGCCTTGGGGACGTGCTGCTCTGCTGAGCTCAGGGGTGGGCGCATGGAGGGAGGAAGCGGAATTCAGTCCTAAAATGCTCCTCCTTCACTTGGGATCCTCACACCACACTCCAGCCACCCCAGGAACCTTCCGGAAGTAAGATCTTCAGGTCTAGGTCATTTAATTTTTACTCTATTAATTTTCTGGCCCATTTTCCAGATCTAGCTTTATTTTCTTTTTCCCCTTCTCTGGTTACAGATAGGGTGAAGAGGCAAAAGAGAAAAGGAAGGAAATCCAGATAACCTGCTATAAGTCATTCTAGAAATCTCCATAGTACAGTTGGGATTTGCCTTGATACAGTTTGATGCTTATTGGAGGGGAAAGCCACTCAAGCAAACTTCTTTAGGATCTCACCCATAGCTCCAGCTACAGGGGCTCGCTTGCATTCCCGGGTTTAACACAGTGGCTGCTGGGTCTCAGACACTCAGGAACTGTCTGCAAAGGACAAAGTTTAAAATCACTTATTTCAGAAAAGAGCCCTTCCATGCAGGATTTTTTTTTTTTTTCCCTTGTAGGGAACTTCAGTTTTTAAGATCCTTCAATGTAACGTAATTAAGCATCTCTGCACCTTCTTAAATAAACTTCCCCTTTTCCCCTTCTTCTCCTCTTAGGGAAGGAGTCATAAATGTGCAGATAAATATGATGAAAGGAATGCAAGGGTCTCCGCACCTGAGCCGCGTTTACATTGCCAGATTCCACTAAAGTCCTTTGCGCTAGGATGGGGGACGCCTGCAGTAATGATTCTCAGATGAAATTGGTTAAAAGATGATGGTTGAGTCTGTTTTCAGGCAGTAAACCCAGCATATTCTTTCATCTGCCGTTTATCTATCTGTCTACCTCCTTGTGAAGCTCTTTAATACATTGTAGAGGGGGAAGCTATTCAAAGACGAACCTGCAGCTTCCACATCAGGACATATTAATGAGCACACGACAAGAGTTCCTCGGCCTACTCCACGTGTTGGTAGGCGGGAGCCAAACCTAGCCTGAATGGCCGAAGATGATCTTCCCGTAAAACCGTGGCCGGACTTGGCATGACTCAGGGCAGCGAGGAGGTGCGTGCTGACCACCTGTGTGTTCTCAGGGCGCCCTGTCCGTGTTAATTCCCCCTGCACTGTACCGCTCATGACGCCTTTTCAAATCTTCCTTGGAGTATCACTGCACATTCCTATGCTATTTAAAAAGTACCATTTAATTGTTAGGTAAACAGATCCCGCTCGTAGAGGCTCTGTGCTGGCAGATGGCCAGCCTGGACTGCGCCCGGCGCAGTCCAGCTCGAGAGTCTCCTCTCTGCTCCCAGGCGAGGTCCCCTTGCCCCCTCCGTTCTTCCCTAGTGACTAGGCTGGGTGAAGGTGATGAGGACAGAACATGGCATTGGCTTTTGGACCCTATTTATGTGTGTGAACTGAATCTCTCTCCCCTGCTTTGGAAAGAAAAGGCCTTGATAACAGGATAGGTTCCCCAGGTGGTCAGAGAATAGAGGTCATCTTGAGGAAAATGACACCAGTGATCTAAAAAGGACGTCTACTTTATGAGATTTCAGGCAAGATGCCAAATATCACATTTAATGAGGCCTGATTCTTTTTCTCCAAAAATAACAGAGGCTATCAATGAGCTGGTCAGGAAGGCAAAGGGGCATTTTTGCAAAGTCTCCGTTCAATTATTGCTTTGTAATATTGTTCTAAAATTGAAGAATGCTTCACGAGTCTATGATGTCATGTAAAATATTCCTTGCAGAAGCTTAACATATGTTTGGAGTGCCCCAAAGGAATTAAAAATATTCCCTCCACAATCTCAGAAGCTTTTATACTCTACTCACTTGTGTTTTGAACGGAATCTGATGTTCCTAAAGGTTGTTTTTTTTTTTAAGTAAACTTATATGGGAAGTTTTGTTTTGTCTTCTGTTTTTTTTTGAGATTAGCCACTTGAACTTGAAATGGAGAACAATTGATATCATGGATAACACTTCCAGGTTTTATAACTTCAGTATGGTTCTTGTATCTTTTCTTTCCTTTTCTTTTTTTTTTCTTTTTTGCATAGAAATAATATATTTGGCAAAAGATTAGTATATACCCTGACATGAAAAAAAGTAGCTTGTGCCATAACGTTTAAAAAATCATTTCTAACATGAAATGTGGATGAAAGCCCATAAATGTATTTGGGACTGCTCTGACAGATATGAGTCCAAATTTATTTATCTGTGTTTTAACACATAGTCAGACTGTTTAGATAAAGGACATTGGAGAAATCAGAGAGTTACACTAAATGAAAACTTAAGTGAAAGAGTCTATGTCAGTTGCAGCAGCCTAGATATTTTAGCGGCTGTATGTGGCGTGTATTTTTTTCACACCGATTGTAAAGTAATTCAAATAAAAGTGGGGCAGATTAAAGAATAACTGAATCTCCACACTGGAAAAAAAAAATTAGATTGACTTACTGGTTTATCACAGTTATTGTACACAGATTTGTGGTAACCACGTTGAATTTTTTAAATTAGATTTTAAATATATTTTGACAGTCTGCACTTGTAGAGTATGGCTAACTATACAGAGAAATGACGGGTCTGCTTTGTTATTAAACTGCTGTCTGGAAAATGTTGGGCTCCGTACAGTAAATGATAATTATTTTGCCACTTACATCAGTACAGCTAATAGCAATAAGGGGTTTTGGAACCATAGAAAGCTGAACTACTTTGAATTACTGGGCTTTGTTATTCACTGTGAAGCAAAAAAGACTTTTTTTTTTTTTTAAAGCAACCTCATTTTCATACTACCGTTCTAAGCATTCCCTGCTACTAATTTAAACAGAGTGGAAGTTAATAAATAAAAGAGTGGTCTCTAAATGGTTGTATTTGTTAAGAGAATGACTACAGTTAAGGTCAACAGTACTAGCAGAATAAACCCTGTCTGTGGAAGAGGAGGGGGGAAGATGGAAGAGAATCCGGTCTAGGCAACGAAGCCAGGGAGAAGTGGGCCAGTTTGGTTCCCCAAGAGATGCTCAGTCTGAACACCTGGGGTACACCCTACAGAGACCTTTCAGTCCTCATCCATTGTGAACCCAGGATCACCTGGTTCTCTGAGCTGAGGGCAGCTTCAGGGCTGATGCCGGCTGCCAGGCCAGTGGGCATCACTGTCTCCACCTTCGCAGGATCAGAGGCAGGGTGGAGGGGGAGGCTGGCGCAGCACACCGCGCCGTTCTCTTCCATGCGAACCCTTCCTCTGGCAGGGCTGAGACCAGGCTGCCAAAGCAAGTGGACCTGAATTCCTCTTCTTTGGCTCTCATTCTGCCCTTCTCGTAGCTAGTTAGGCGGCCTTGAACATGCTGTCCTTATGAAGCCCTCTTCGTGGTTATTAATGACCCTTTGTTTATTTTAATATATTTACTGAATCAGGTACCCAAGGGAATCCTCTACATCAGTGATGTGAGAAATCCTGTTGCCCGAAGTCAAAGAGGTACACCTTGATTTCTGATTTGCATGTGCTTGTTTCAATGCATTTCCCATGAGCGAGCGAGCGAGCGAGGAATGCGGATCATTCTCCAGGTGTGGAAGCCTCCTGCTTCCGCAGCCGTAGTGTCTGGGTCTCACGCGTACATTGGTGGTGATGCCCGATGCTGAGGAGGAGGCTGGCGGCTGCGAGACCAGCATGCATGCCTTTCTGTACTGTCATCATCACCGAGGCACGGGGCACAGAGCTCTCAGCCAGTCTGAGCGGACCTCAGACCTTCAGCCTGAACCAGCATGAGTCTCCTGACCTCCAAAGAGCTGCCCGGTGTCTCTGCCCAAATGTCAGACAATCTGGGTGAATCTGTGCCATTAGAATCCGGCCGTTGGCCGGCTTTACATAACCATTCCAAATTTACAGTCTCCTAAAACCCACTCCATGCTCACATTTGGAAAAGTTAATGTAATTTCAAAACACATTGTGTCCCTCCTCTGCGTTCAAATGTGAGTTTGGAGCCACTCCCCACTCGGCTGAAGGAGGATATGGGGTCAGAAATCTGATTTTCATCGACAAAAAAAAAAAACAAAAACGGAAATTAAACTATTTAAATGGGTTTGCAATTACAAGGTTCCCAGGGTGAATTTAATTATGAATCCTCCTCGTTTGGAGAACCAGACCAACACTCTTACACCAATAATTATTTAGCATTATCGTTTTATGTATTCCTGTTACCTCTTATTGGCTAATGGAATGAAGTTTGATTTTTTTAAATGAAATTTGCTTGCTGAGAAATTTGCATGAAATATAGCTTTTGGTTTAAGTCACACTGTCAAATTGCTACTCATTGCCAAGGAGACACTTTAAGAATCCAGTGAATTGAGGATAGCAGAAAACAGACCCACATTTTCCCCCCACTCTTCAAACATGGTATCTGATTACTTACTTGTACATACTGTTATTGGGAAAGTCTGAGTAACTGGACTGTGACTATTTAACATGATTTCTTTCCTAGCCTTAAACAGAATTAACGTTTTCTTTAATAGTTCTCATATGTAGATTTTTAATTCAGTGTATACTGTTGGGATTAATTTGTGTGTTCTCATGTGTGCATGCTGTATCAAAACTTTATCCCTTTCTTCTCTCCTTGTCTTTATAATTGAAGTTTGAAAGCCAGCTATTAAATAGGATGATCTAGACCCACCAGGCAGGTTTTGTTAGACTGAAACCATCCATTTTGAGCAAAGAGTTAATGAACTTTTAAGGCAAGGTTCACACGGGTCTTGACCACCCCTACCCCCGCCCGGTTATATTTCATATAAGGTTACTGGTGGGAGAGAAGTCAAATTTCAGCTGTGAACATGATTGACAGGTGAGAATCAGGAAGAAAAAGGCATTTGGCCAGATGGGGACGTTGGGTAGGAGAACAATTCCTCAAAGTTACTCTGTGATATTAGATATTATAAGTGGATATATGAAAAGTTTAATATTTGATACTCTTGGGAGAGTTAGTTTATTTTTAGAAAGTCATTTTGGTTAGAGATTTCAGTCCCGGAAGCCAGAAATGGGCAACCAGTAGTTTTCTGCTCTCCTGTTGATTTCTTTTACGTCCAACTTCATGGTTTATTTCTGGCCATTTTCTAGACGAGAGTCTGAGAATTAGATGAGGAGCCATTTGGGGAGGCATCTAATCACCTTTTGTTTATTCTCATAAGCATAGTCTAGATTATATGATGCTTCTTGGCATTATTACAGCATGGTGACCCTAAGGGCCGCCACCAACAGATGAAACGCTCCGTTCCCGTAGCGTCTCTTGGTCTTAACATCTCCCACCAGTGCACGCTTCAGCTTAACACACGCACGTCTGCCTAAGTGCGTGATTTGTCAAGGTCGTGCCTTCTAAGGAAGGGCTTCTAACGCGCCAAGACAACAGTGCTCCCACGGTGCTTTCTGATATCAGTTTTTCCATGGCAGCACCCCTGGGTCAGGTGTCACGTTAGCATCATTGCCATGGAAACAGGTGATGGTGTTGCGTGACCCTAAGGCCAAGGGTGGCTTTGGAATTCACCTCGGAGGCTGTCTCTTAGGGTGAATTGTCAAAAGGAGATTAACAGCTACTCATAGCTTGTACCACAATTGAAAGCAGGCAGGCCCTTAATACATGCTCTTTCGTCTTCTGTGCTGAAACACTAATTTCAGGAGGTGGTGGTGGACCTGAGCCAGCTGATGTGTCTGCTCTGCCCTTACAGATGTTCCTGACATTCTCTCAGACCCGCCCGGATGCATCCGAGCCTTAACAGAGCCGCCCTGGGGCAGGGCAGGTGGGACACACACAGGGGAGAGGCCTGTTTGTAGCTTTCCCGTCACCCGTGGGAGATTCCTGATGGAATTCGCATAAACAGCTCTGCCCCAGGTTCTAAGTACCCATCAGTTTTTCTTTCTTCCTAATCTTACAGTTAGCTGGGTGGAAAATGTTTTATCCTGACTGTACCAATGTGAATTCAAACCAACGCAAGGGAGGCTTTACTCTGTTACGAGCTGGGATATAAACAAAAACACAGTAAAAGGACTCCGGAATCTCGTTTCTATTTTGTATAACGTGTCCTCTCACATCGCTGCCCGTGATCACCCAGAAATAAAATGCAAGCATGAATGCCTGATGCCCAGTGTCCATGTGGGTTCCTGAACACAGCTGTTTAATTCAGACATAGAATTACAGATGCTGTAACCGTTATTTCCCTCGCAGAGTCCATCAACATCTTTTAACAGAAATGGTGAATCAGGTGTTCTTAGGCAAAGGCTGTATGAAAAACACAGACTGTAAGTTTTCACTTCTCAGCACCTGTGTTTGAAAAGCCCGCGTGAGAACAGTGGCTGGTCTGGACTCTGGCTTCACTGCAGGCCCCTCAGGGCCTCTCAGGAGTCCGCTTTCAGAGTAAGTGCCCCGCCACGGAGGACAGCAAAGAGTAGGGTGCAGTCTGGCATGCAGATGTGGAGAGTGGACCAACCCCTCAGAGATTCCAGGAGTGTTTCTTCAGCAAATGACATCACTGCGTGTGCTGGCACTGAGAAAGGAAGGGAAAATAACTGTTTAAACTGTTTCCTACCGGGGCTTACCTTATCAAATTGTGTGTTGTTGTTGTTTGTTTAGACAGCCACCCCCCATCCTCCTTCCCCCACAAGGCTGCCTAACGTCCTTCTGTGGACACTGGCCCCACTAGTGAGCAGGTTTAATAAATCAGTTATAGCACAGCAAGTACAGGGCAACCAGCTTAATGAAGTCCCATTATTTTCAGTGGTCCTTAGGATGCTATTGACGGGGCTATCTTAAAGAGACATTATGTATTTGGTGGGGGCAGGCGTGGTGTAGGGGGGAGAAGGGTTTTTGCACAGGAGTGTAGCACTCATTATTTAAAACAAAACGATGCTTCTGTCAAGAGCTTTCCTTCTAAAAGCACACATTCAGTCACCTGCCAGAATCTCAGATTTATTGCTCCCGTTCACAGATGCCAATGTTGAAACTCTCTTCGCCTCCAGCTTGCTGAGTCTTTCATTTCCTCGATCCAAAAATCACTGTAAAGTTGTTGTTTAGTGTCTGCATTTTTTGCTTTTCCTGGCACCTAATGAAATTATCAGCAATAAATGAGCTATGCAGAAGGGTTGGTTTTGCTTTTATTTTTTATTTTCCCTTTTCTTTTCTTTTTTGCAGTATTTGGAAAATGCTGGGACAAGGGTAAGCCAGTGGCAGAATTCAGAGTGCCTCTCTTTCCAGCATCTACGGGAAACGTAATAAAGCCGTTAGCATTTGTATAATTTCAGATGGGGGAATTAATACTGGGGAAGGGAGGGGGAGGGAGTGCCAGGTGTTGAGTGGGCAAGTCAGACCAGCTGTGGGAGTTACAGTCATTGTCACTGAGACAACACAGCCCTGACCTCCAGTATAAGCTGCTGGAAGATGTTAACGCCTAATTATCAAGACAGGGGTGCGTCTTACACCTTAATCACTGGTGAGGCGAAAAAGAGGAAGGGAGTTGTTTTCCACATTGCTTTCAGCAAGCATCCATCCTCTAATAAGGGGTCATCCACTTGCAGCAAGTGACGATTTCCTTTTAGTCCTTTCAGTCTAGGGAAAAGCACAGTAACATCATTTGCTAGCAGGTAGGCAGTGGAGGTGAGAATCAAATTGATCTGAAATTGACCCTGAGGTCACTGCCTCCTTTAAATTGGGTGCTACAGACAAAGTTTCTTTTCTTCTCTGGCTCCTGCCAGCAGCCAAGCAGAGTCCTCAGTCATTGGGGTCGGGGGTGGGGAGAGTGTTAGCAATTTTTTAAAGGGATTCTGACACCAGGGTTGAACCCCTACCCCAAACTTAATCCAAGTGGAGACCTTTTTTTTTTTTTTTTTTACGGATGGTGGTTAATTAAAGGGTTTGAGCCTCCCCGGGATGGTGTGCCTCTGGCTTGTTTATATTTAAAATGAGGTTCCTTCCTGATGCACAAGAAATGGCAGGGGGGAGCTGACAGTGGGGGGGGCCTCTTACTGGGCTGACTTGAATAGGGAAGAGAATTTCCTGTTTCCTTATTTCACCCCCGCCCCCCTCCCCCATCAAAGTCCTTTCAAAGCATCTTGGGGTGCACAGATACGTCTGACAGTGTTGGAAATCCTGCACTGCTTTTCAGAAGGCCAGGGGACTCTGCTGGGCACGCAGGCCTGGCTTCGCTCTCTGCCCAGCAGAGGGTCGCCAAGAGGGAGCAGAAATCCCCTCCACCGATTTTGATCTTCTGGACCCCAGTTGAAAAGCGCTGTCTCTTTCCTCCGCTTCAGTGGGTAGTGCCTACTGGCTGTTCTGTCCTGATGCCCAAACACTATTGCGTTATTCATTTTCCCCAGACCTTCCCCGCCCTCTTTTTTTCTCCTTCTCTTTTTCTCCTTTTAAAGTCCCAAAGCGAAGCAGTTCCTCACCACTGCGTCATAGAAAGAAAGCGCACGTGCTTTGCTTGGAGATCTGGACCAGAGCTCTCCCAGGGAAGGAGCAGTGGTTTGGGACAGGACAGGCTTTCTGGAAGCCTCAGGGCTGCTGGGCGGCCGGGAGGAGACCTCCCAGCACACCTGCGCACGCGAGGCCCCGGGGCATCACTTTCTTTTCTGGGAGGCAAGGCCTTCCCACGTCCTTCCCACGTGCTCGGCTCTCTGCTGGTCCAGTGAAGCCCGTGGACCCAGAACGCGCTGCTTTCAGTCTTCCCCAGCTGAGTTGTTGGGGATAAAATTCTTGGTAAAAACTGGGATGCGTTCGAAACACTCTCGTCTCCATGGGGACCCTGGTTAATTAAGATGTTACCTCCGTTGGCGCTCCAATTTGCTTTCCCTGTAGCATCCTGACCAGCCTGGTAGAAAACGCTCCAAGGTCGGCGTAACCAAATGGCACGTGACCCGTGTGTGCGGTAAACCCGCCCTACACGTGTGTGGGCGGAGAACCAGCCCAGCTCCCAAGCTCTGCTGGGAGGTCTTGAGTTGCAGCGTTTGGGCCTCGCAATCCGGTGCCTGCACCGGAGCGAGGGGTTCCGTAGTCCTCCAGAGCTTAGAGCTTTCAGCAGCAGCAAGCACTGTGACGGTCGCCCGGCTCCCCACGGGGAAAAAAAAAGTAAGGAAGGATTTCGTTTTATTTTTTTAATTTTCATCCGAGCCAGATCATATTAGGAACGAAAACGTTTCCATCCCTGTTGCTGAGAAATTTGTATTTTTTAAGGCACTGATGGGGGTGCGGTGGTGGGCGGTGCGGGAGGAGGAGTTCTGATCCACCAAGACGTTTCTGTCTATCTTTACTCAACCTTTTACAGTGTCCTTCACATTCTGCGTCGTCTCCTGATACAATTAGGGGAAAAAAACCCATGGTTAATGACCATGTGTGTCACTTAGGGAAGATGGGTTTCAAGTGTGTGATTTCATTGTAAATCCATCAGGTGTTACTGTCCAAGCTATTGAGGGCGCAGTTATTCTGAGAATGCATCTTTTTACTATTTCTTTAAAATTTATTTGGGATCAAGTCACTGTCTGGCTTCAACTGGAGGATCCCCCACCCCACGTTTTTTCTTTTCTTCTTCTCTTTGCCCCCTTTTTCGGTTTGGCCATTACAACCTGCAGTGAAGTGATCTGTAATTTATAATCACAGTTTGGTATTGTTAAACTGTAAAGTCTGACTTTGGGGTTTTGCTCATAAAATAAATATTTGAAAAAAATATATAGCAATGAGGCTTGTACAGTAGAGGCAATGTCAGTACATATATATCTTATATATGAGTATATATGTATGTATTTTTTTCTTGGAGACTGTTAAGATGGCCCGGAAAAAATCATCTTACAAAACTGTGGACGTCTGTAGATACCCTTATGAGGATACCTCGATAAGAATATAAGCACATTTTCTTCAATGAACTTTAAATTTGTTTTGTTAAGTCCGTTCGTCATTCACATTAACTTCTTCTTTCAGTTGTATTATTTTGGCCCTAAAGAGTTAGTGTATATATGCTTGAGTTCTCTGTAAGCTGTACTGTGCCTTAGCTAGAAAGACATTTTTTTTTTCCTTTCTTCTAACAAGGAAGCTCATTTAGAAAGAAATGTTTATGTGAAGTGCTTGTCAGTTGGCATTTTTACTGGGTTGCTAACCCAAAGGTAAAATATAAAGCCATGTCTTTTCCTTGCTGGCTTGTCGTTACTAGAAGGGTCCCTCCCTTGTTAGCTTGATAAATAATTTTACTAGGGGGACTGTGCTGTATTTTTATGCTTGCTGTCTATTTTCTGCTTGCTGCAAATAAATTTCTGTACTCAGAGGGCACTAAAACTCCAAACACATGGTATTTTCCCATTTCACTGCTGGTTGCCTGAAATATTTATTCCATCTCATGTTTTTAATTAATTTTTTAAAGGAAAAAGTAATTTGTGATTAATACCAAGCAAAAGTTAGCCCTTTATTTCTCAGGACTATTGGGTTTGAATCTGAAAAGTGTAGTGTTTTGAAAGGCTTTGTGCATCAAACCCTGTTTTGTGTATGTCACATTGAAGATGAGAGTTATTTATATGGGGGTATCCTGAAGTTCTCTCATTATAGACTTTCTTGTATGTCTTTCCAACTCTTAAGTATTAAACTGTTACTATGAAAAGGGGTATAGAATTCTACCTAGAAACAGGACACTACACAATAAAATCGTTACATTTGAAAAATATGCAGTGTATGAAAATGGAAATGAAATTGATCAGAGATGTCAATAGAGCTATCAGCGTCCAAGGCCTTGAGACTTGGGGTTCATGACTACAGGGAAGAGGCTGGTGTGGGTTAGTTACTGGGGCAAAATGGGAGGTTCCCTGGCACAAACCCAAATAAACCCTAAAATGTTCCAGTAAAATAAAATACAATAATAAAAGAACATGTTCTGTAAATTTCAAACACAAAGACCGCAACATATAATAGAGGTACAGTGTGCTTAATGAGAGGATGGACATTCATGCATATTGGCAAAGCAAGTAATCATTTTAAATCAGTAAATCATTTTAAATCAGATTATCTCATTAAATGAAATGCTAGTTTTTCAAAGCAGATCTTCTGCTTGTGATTTGCTCATTAGTGGGGTCTTATTTTCTGAAACTGGAAAATAGTTTTACAAAGGTACCAGAGACGTACCCTTGAACCCAGAATGCCAGCTCATGTGATCAGGACGTTGGGGAGGCTGCATTAGAGGTTGTCTGCAGTTCAGCTTTTGGGAAGATCGCCAAAAGGAAGGGAACAGTGTAGAAGAAGGGGCAGTCGACTTCCACATTGGTTGCTGAAACATGTGTGTATCTTACCAAATGCATACAGGGCTTGTTTTCCAATCCCACTTCTCAGGGATTTCAGAAATGAACTAGGTTTCAAGCTGATGACCTTAATTTTTTCCCCTCTAACTCTGCAGGTATAGAAACTGTGAGAGTCAGATTTTAAAATAGTGACTGCAGAGCTGATAGTCACCATTTCCTCTGGCCCCCTGGGGGTGGTCACCTGTTGGTCAGGCATTAGAGAAAACTTCCGTGGAGTTGGAGACCATGATGCTCCTCCATCCGTCATTCTCTCAACGATCTGTCCTTCGATGGCCATCCAGAGCTTCACATCGATTGAGCGTCTCTGGTAGCCAGGACCTGTGCCGTTGCTGGTCCTCAGAGCGGCCAGAGGGAGGGTTACTTCAATCCCCTTTATAGAGATGTAGAATCTCAGGCCTAGGAGCAATTCGGATACGATTTGACCTCACACCACAAGCATGCAGGGGTTTCTAGCTGGACACCATGCCACCTCTCCTCACCCAGCTTATTCTCTCTTTCCTAAACAGCTCAGTGTTTAACCTCAGCACAGGTAATGTAGGCTCATTTGCCCTCTCCTCCTTGGCCATCCTCTTCTAACTGGGGTTGAGTGATGCCTAGAAGAAAATGCGTTATAATCTGAGAAGGATCTAGGAGATGGGGGCTAGCACTTCACATGATCTTGACCCTAAGGACCCCTCTAGCTCCAATAAACGAATGATCCTGTGGTTTTGATGGTGGTAGGTCACGGAGCAGCCTTTTCCTACTCAAAGATAAAATTGTCATTTCAAGAGCATTTAAAAAATAATAGATGGTGCGTTTCCTTAATGCCCTGTGATGTGTAAAGTGTCAGGTGGACCACTGACACTCAGGAAATTGCTGGATAGTGAAGATAAATCAGCGTTAAATCACGCCATTGAAAGCCCCATTTAATAAAAAGTTGTCAGCAAAATCTGTAGTCACATGAAAAAGGATACACAACTTCTGCATCTGTAAAATAGAGATGGCCCCTCAAAGGCTTCTGCAGAGGATTAAATACTATAACGTATGTTAGCACCTGGCAGAGTAAACATCCTGCCCCCATCAGTGTTCTATGGAGCAAAACTTTGACCTTGACACCGTGCAAGGTCTGATTTGTTTTCGAAGAACTTTGTGATTATGATACGGGACACCTTCCCTCTGCTTTAAAATAAGTGCTGCCACCACTGGAAAATGGAGAAGAATCTGGAACAGTCATTTATCTGCCTTCTCCCTGAAAAAACGTCGGCACTACTGTTTTTTGAAGGTGCGCTTGGGAAGTTCTGTGGCCAGACATTTAGGAAAATTATGGGTAAGACCAAATTAAACATTTAATTTTGCTTCCGTCCGTCTCAGGGCCTTTAAGTGCTCATATGTATCGTGGTCCTCCGTAATGAAGGATCAACATGGACCCAGTGTCTTCCGAATTTATATGAACATGGAGCCTGGTTTCTAATCAACCATCTCGTGGAAATAACAGGAGGGCAGTTTTGAAAAATGGTTGGCTAGATAAAGAAGTCTTGACTTCATTATTTTATTTAGTACCGAAGGACCTCTTTACTAATTTCCTCCTATGAAGCCCATGTTCTCAAGGATTCATTTGTAATTCTATGTGTTTGTTTTATTAATCAGAGCCCTCTGTGAAAGCTCTCGGGCTTCTGATCAGCAGGAGAAGTGGTATAATTCCACTGATGGATATGCAATCAAAAGCAAGGAAAACCTTATCATGCGGGTTATCCTATAGGTCTTTCCAATGATAGCAGTGGCTCATGGGTGCCATGACTGCCTTCATGGGCTCCTGTGGGCTTTCAAGATACCAGTGTGGGATCCTCTGCTCTGGTTAAAAATCCCAGGATCACTGTCGAATGCGACCTGGCCCTTTGTGGTTGGATGAGCCTTCTAAGGGACTTTGAGGTCCTGGAAGGAGCCCATTAGTTTCTGCTCCTTTATTGTAAGGATACAGGCGTATATTAAGGGCATGAAACACAGGATGGAAGAGGTCTCACTCTCGTTGTCCCTCTTTCCTCCCTTTTCTCTGTTTGCATGCCTGCTTCATTGCATGCTTTCTTGCTGTGGAGTACTCCTGATTCCCACGCTCTGCCCTAAGCATCCCAGGGCAGAGGTGGTCAGCCCCTCTGCTGGCCTCAGAAGAGATAGCTGACTGGTTCCTCTTGGTGAGGTGTCTAGCTTTTGTCCAATCAGCACTGTCTAAGGGTGGGCCTTTATGTCCAGCTGCTGGCCTAATCACGTCTTCTGAGAATGGGATTCTGCAGGGACTGGGAGATGGGCATGTCCCAATATGGGGGAGGGAAACTGGTACCCAAGAGTCCTGTGCGTCATTTAGGGAGATAGGAATGAGTAGAATTAGGGCATGAATAGGTCTCTGAACCTAGAGACTAGGTTTCAACCTTGGATGCACCTATGGGGCTTTAGAAAATGTTGATGCCTTGCACCAGACCAGTTAAACCAGAACCTCCAGGGGCTGGTGGGGCTCAGGCATCACTATTTTTTTTTAATTAATTCCCAGTGATTCTAATGCACAATCAGGATTGAGAACTCCTGGTAGAAGTGTCCAGGGACACAGTTAGTTATGGAGACCCAGAAAGTGAAGAAGCCGCTGGTGAGTTTCCCTTGTTTTATTGTATTTCTTACAAGTCAGCGTTTTGAAGGTCCAGTTTAAAATTAAAAGAGAGGAACAATCGCTTTGTGTCTTTGCTGCTTCCTCTGGCCTTCCCAGTCCTCTATTAACATCAACTCTGTTTTCCTTTTTTTTGAAGAAGGGTCAGGGCAGTCAGATAAGGCACATAGCGAAAGGAAACCCGAGTTGATGTCCAGAAACCTCGACTTTACACCTGCCTCGGCCACTAAACAAACAGCCTTGTGACCTGGGCAGGCCACGTTGCCCTCATGTGCCCTGCTGTGCTTAATTCCTGTCTTTTGGAAAACGGATCAGTTGAGTTCAGATCAGAGGCCTTCCGCGGGTCTATGCAGTCAGCTAATGCACCAGTTGGTCAGGGATCCGGAGCGTAAACCAAGAGAGATCCTGAGGGTTTCGAGCTGGCACAGCAGCTCATTTCAAACGTGTGATGGTGTTTTTCACAAATTCTGCATGGAAAAGAAGAGAGTATATTTAGTTGTCAGGCTCCAAAGACAGATGCTGTCCGAATTATTGACGCACACTTCTGCGGTTGCTGATGAGATGTTTGTATTACTGGCCATCATTACCAGCAGGCACTTAGTTAGCGGGCGGTTGGGGTGGGTGGTGGTAGACATAGGACTGAGGAAGATGCTGCTGGCTGGAATTAACCAAGATGTGTGATCACGCGCTGTCAGGCACATTGATTCTCCCCTAAAGCACAGCATTAAACCACCCAAAAATGGCCCGCTCCAGAGGCACTCTTCAGTCAGCCTTGTCAGACAATCACCTTGTAAATTTCTCGTCTTCTCTTGGGCTCTCAACTCTGTGAGCCTGGAGTTCATGCCTCATTTATTTTTGTGTCCAGCCCAGCTCTGCTCCAGCACGCAGCACACCGTATCTCTGTCTCACATCCCCCTGGGAAAGTGGCCCGGTGGACCTGAATCAGGTGCCCAGACAAACAGAGGACAAGAGCCTGGGGAAAGTTCCTTACACGATGAAGGCGACATGGGAGCAATCTGCCAAAATGAGAGGCTGTTCTCTTAATCCTCTCCTGGCTTTTCCACAGACCCATATCCTGACATTTCCTTGACAGTTTTGTGGGCTGAGTTTCCTTTCCTGGGCAGCTTGTTAAATATAGTCTGCTTCAGCCCTATTTCTTAATGTCCTCTTTTGGAGAGCTATTGGAAAATAGACCCTTTTGCTCCGACGGGTTGGGCGTCAGAGTTGTTATGCTTTATTTTAAGATTTAAATCAATGAACACTTCATTCTGTACCTGTTCACATAAATAAGAATTTGGTGTTGACGGATTCAGGAACAAATAAGGGCATAGTTCTTGCTCTCAAGATTTATTGACTGTAGATAGTTAAAAACAATAAATGCTGGTCCTGTTTGATAACACCTTTCCCCAAACTGTGGAATCTGTGAAAAGGTGGAGGTGGGTGATTTTGTGAACACCATAAGGCAGAAGCTGCAAAGTTAGCAAAGAGACACTGGTGTTTCGTTTTGTTTTTTAACATAGGATAGGGAAGCTCTTCCTTTCAGTTCAGTTCAGTCGCTCAATCATGTCCGACTCTGCGACCCCATGAGTCGCAGCACGCCAGGCCTCCCTGTCCATCACCAACTCCCGGAGTTCACTCAGACTCACGTCCATCGAGTCCGTGATGCCATCCAGCCATCTCATTCTCCTCCTGCCCCCAATCCCTCCCAGCATCAGAGTCTTTTCCAATGAGTCAACTCTTCGCATGAGGTGGCCAAAGTACTGGAGTTTCAGCTTTAGCATCGTTCCCTCCAAAGAAATCCCAGGGCTGATCTCCTTCAGAATGGACTGGTTGGATCTCCTTGCAGTCCAAGGGACTCTCTAGCCTGGCACAAAACCCAGACTGATACATTTGACTACATGAGCATTTGAAACCAACACATAGGAAAATCACCATGAACAAAATCAAAGGACAAACAACGAAATGGGGGAAATCGCAACCCACAAGATGGTCACGGACCCAGTTTCCCTAATGTGAAGAGCTCTAGTAAATCCAAAAGAAAGGAGGTAAACCACCTGACAGGCAAATGGCAGCTTTTAGAAAAGATAAATACAAATGACCAATAATCTTATGAGACTTTGTTCATCTCTCTCATCACCAAATAATAATAAAAATAATAATCCCTTTGGACTGGAAGGTGGGGCAGTGGGCAGTCTTACACAGTATTGTAAACAGGATGATATCTTGGTGGTGGTGGTTTAGTTGCTAAATCATGTCTGACTCTTGCAACCCTAGGGACTGTGGCCCACCAGGGTCCTCTATCCATGGGATTTACTAGGCAAGAATACTGGGGTGGGTTGCCATTTCCTGCTTCAGGGGGTCTTCCCGTCCCAGGGATCAAACCCCAGTCTTCTGCGGTGCAGGTAGATTCTTTACGACTGAGCCACCAAGAAAGGCCCTGGACATCTTGAGGGGGTAATTCTTATAATATTTAATAGCACAGAATAGTCACAGACCAAATCTCAGTTCGGTACAGCAGTGCAGCCGTAGCTGGAATGAACTGTGTGTGTCGCTGTGTGAGCTGGGGAGGAAGGGTTGTCCTGGGCGTGGACCAAGATAGGTAAACAGGGGTCCCATGGAGAAGAAACTGCAAGGCCAGGCCAAAGAGGGCATGGAATCAGGAGACAGAAAAGCACAAGGAAGAAATTAACTAGGTTGGCTGACAGCTAGTGTGTTTCCTTTTTCTGAAGCCACTTCTGCCCAGCACTCATTTTTACAAAAGTAAAACCATCCAGGTGTAGCCCTTCCTCCTCTTCATGAGGCCATCTCACTCCACACTCCCCACGGGCTGAAAGACTCCTTTGTGTTAAGGGGTTAATGAAGCGCTGGCAGTGGACCCTCCATTCCAGCCCTTTTCTGTATCATCTGCACTGTCACAGCCAAAAGTGTTTGTGAGAAGAGAGGGAGGGGCATTTTTTGGAGAGCTGTGTGGGGATTTTGCTCACGTGTCTGTCATTAACATCAATCACAGAAGCAGGGCAGAAATGCATGGTAAGTTCCTACACCCGCCTCTTTGATAAAGGTCCCCTCTGGTTTAGCTACCAGGCTCCCCTCCATGGATACAGGATTCAGGGGCTTTGAAGTCGGTTGTGGAAATTTCACTGCTTTCTTTGACTCCAGCAGATTGCTCCAAAATGCTACAAATGTGGTGGAAAAAAAAAGACTAAGGGAGTTTTAGTAGCAGTTTAGAGGTACAGTCCTCTTAAGCCATTGACAGAAAAATGTATTTTTTTCAGTTTTTAATGGGGGAGTGATATGCTAAAATACAGCAATGTCACTGCAGTCTTCTCTTAGGAAGAGGAAGACAAGAGTGAGTTGGGTGCCGGGTGGTGAGAAAAGGGGTCGATTTTGCAGCCCTAGTTCTTTGAGCTTGTTGCAGAGGCCATGCTGCCTGCAGAGAAATTTTGAAATAGATTTTGTCCAGTGTGGTTGAAAAGCATTTCCAACAAGGGGACAAGCATTTCCAAGGTGAACCTGAATCTGACTGGGTGTTGAGGCAAGTTTCCTATGCTGAGCCGGGAAATCCTGCAGAAACCCAGGCGAGGACAGGAGGGAGATCCCAGGCCACCCGTCCAGGAGCAGGGCTTCCTGGTACGCTTGACATTTTGTCTTAAGAGTTCTTCTTTTTCAGGAAAGGTACTTGGACTTCAGTGCAATTTCGGAAAATGTCCCCAAAGTTATTTTATCCCTTTCATATGCTGACTCTAACAAATTAGAAAAAAAATATGGGCTAGGAGAATGCCCGCTGGAAGCATCCAGGTTTCAGCTACCACCTCCATATATTTCAGGATTTGGCACAAACCAGAGGTTCTCCAACTCGTTTTGTTTTGTTTTGTTTCAACAGAGGAAGTGTTTGTAAAATGAATGGTTATGCAGGATCACTGGGTAAAAGAGAAGTGAGTAGCTTGTGGGGGGTGACTCCAGTCCCCCAAGTCCTGCGCCCTTCTCTCTCTACCCTGTAGGGCTCCTAGGTGTCTGCAGTCCAGTTTGAATACCTTTTGAGAGTCCTTCTCTAAGGGAATGCCAGCTCAGCAGTCTTTGATATAACAAAGGACCGAGTTCCTTTACTGGAAATGCTCAGCTCAGGGGTTTGTCAGGGTGTTGCAGACACTGGCGTCAGACCCTTCCAGCTTTGTGACTTTGGGAGTCTCTTCCCTTCCAGGTGATCATGAAAGAACCATCTCCTCTTACATGGGTTAAATCAACAAGTCATGGCAGCTGCTGAGTGTGGTGCCATCTCTCAGGCAGCAAAAGTGACTGGTGATAAATGTGTCTCCTTTGGCTCAGAAACATTAAGCATCCCTCTTCCTGGGATTCGAGGCGATCCCGTGGTCTAGTTGGCCACAGTTGACCGCTTCCTCCTTTTTATTTTTCTTGTACCATTTCCTCTGCCTGTGACAGGTCCCTCTGAAAGGTACCCTTTCCCCCTTTATGCTCCACACTCAACTCAGATCCAGGACCCTTGCCTTGCACCCCTTACACTTGGTGTGTCGCACAGGGCATTGGGCACAGCCTACCCCCAGTGGACGTTTGCTGGATTGACTGTCATCGGTCAGGTCTCCCAGGGGCCAGCTGTACACGTCTCTTTCAATTCCACATTCAGTGACTTCACGTGGGTGGCAGCATGAAATCGGCCATGGTGGGAATACCTGCAGTACAAGCGCTGCTAAAACCTAGCCCCTGTCTCTGGCCTCCATCCTCTGCTAAAGATGTTAAATATTGAGCAGCACACCACTGTTTGAGATGCTCAGGTGGAAAAAAAAAAAAAAAAAAAGGAAATTGAGCAGAGCAGGATAGAATCTATCAAATGCATCACTCACGTTGCAGCTCTGATGGTAACACAGAAGCGGCGGCGAAGGGGAGCTCGCCCTGGGCGGGAGGCATCAAATAAGGACCCTAAAGGATGGAGAGGTTGTGGGCGTGCAGGAAGAAGCGACAGGCAGCCCCAGGCCATGGGACAGGATGGGAGAGGAGACAGCCAGGTTAGTGAGGGAGTGGCTGTGGACTTCACAGAGGATGGTGGAGGTGACGGGCTTGCCCAGGGCAGAGGAGTGGTAGGTGAATAGCAGGGCACCCGAAGAAGGCAGTGGCTGGAGGGAGGCGATAAGACCTCAGAGGATGCTTAGATGTTGTTAAAGGGGAGGTTGAATTCCATTTCCTCCTGCGGCGATGATTCTGTTGCCTTGCAGATACGTCTGACTTAACGCAAAGCATTCGCCTGCCAATTTCAGTGGCCTCCTTCACCTCTTGAGCGGTGCAGAGTCCAACTAAATAGCTTTCAAAACGTTTCGAGATTTAGGTGAATCGATGAAAGAGGGAAACCAAGAAGGGAACAGTGAGAGGAGCTGGGCTCTGTGGAGCTGTGGCTTGAGGCTGAGAACAGGGAACCACTACCCGGTTCTTGCCACTTTCATCCAAGTTTGAGTGGATGGGTCAAGGGACCAGCCTCAACTGCTCTTGATTTTAACACTTAGACTTTGACTGGTGGCTCCCCAAAAACCACAGGCAGCTCCCTCAAGGTCAGTGGTCCTCAACCTCAGTTCCCCATGAGAATCATCTGGAACATTTTCAAAATCCCAGTGCCTAAACCCCAAAGTGAAACGTGAAACTGTTAGTTGCTCAGTTGTGTCCATCTCTTGTGACCCCATGGACTGTGTAGCCCACCAGGCTCATCTGTCCATGGAATGCTGTCGGCAAGAATACGGGAGTGAGTTGCCATTCCCGTCTCCAGGGGATCTTCCTGACCCAAGGATCGAACCTGGGGTGAGTCTCCTGCACTGCAGGCAGATTCTTTACCATCTGAGCCACCAGGGAAGCCCCCAACTCAGATCAATCAAAGACCCCCTGCCCCAGCCACCCAGGTGTGTGTAGCCACAGCCAAGGCCAAGATACACGGCCATCAGGCGCTGAGTCTCAGACTTTGGTGGGCACCAGATTGCCTGAAGGACTTGTTAAAACTCTAATTGCCAGTAGCCCCATCCCTGGAATTTCTGATTCAGGCAGTCTAGGGTTGGGCCTGAGAAATGCACGTTTCTAAGCAGGTGTTGCTCCAGTGTGTCTGCCTTTGAGAACTTTGGCCGTAGGGCAACTGGCACAGCATTTGGAACAGTCTAGTAGAGGGGTCAGGTAGAATGGGGTCCCCTTCCCAGCTCTGTAGTCCCTCCTGCATGCCCTCACCATTCATTTAAAGCAGGGTTGCTTTGGCTCCCCCAGGCACATTTGGCAACCTCTGGACATGACCTTATGCTTGTTATGATGTAGGGGGGCTGCTGGCATCTGGTGGGTGGAGCGCAGGGTGCTGCTGACAGGGCTTGGTGTTATCCAGGCCCAACGTCAGTCATACTGAGGCTGGGAAACCCTTCTGACTTCATACATGAAATAGGGACAGTCATACTTGTTTTTCTAGGCTGTTAGTAAGAATAAATGAGATCCTACAGGTAAAGCAAACTAGTCAGCAAGTGCCTAATACATGGGACTAGTTTTCAGCTCCCAGCTGAGCCGCTTGGTGATGCAAACTTGACTGAAGGACTTGACCTCCATGAACCTGTTCTCTCATCTGTAAAATGGGCACAGTAATAGGTTCAAAGCCCTGAAGGGCGGTTGTGAAGATTAGAGATAATCCATGCAGAGTCCCTAGAAGTCAGTAAACATGGTCTGTTATTGTGGCTTCCCATTCTGTCTTTACCCAGACCTCAGTTCTTTTCCTTGTCGAGTCTAAGATGGTGGCGAACTCCTCCTTGCCTTGCAGGTCTGTTCTCTAGGTGAGAAGTCAGCTAGTTTCCAGTTTCCAGGTCAGAAGAACTCAGGAGGAATAGCGCAGCCTCTTAGTGCTCCAGGCCCGATCTGAGCCTCCCATGCCAGATGGTGCTTCCAGAGTGCCCCGCTGCATGCAGGCAGTCAGAAGCATGGGGGTTTCGTTTTCACTTCCCAAAACTTTGCTGGCCTCAGATCTCCCTTTAATAAGAATTTGGTGACATGAAATGTTTGGAAAACAAAATGCCTCTGGGACCCACATCCCATTGGTAGAGTAGTCTCAAGGCAGTAAGTGACTTAGGGTCCGCCCCCCTCCATTTGGGGACTTTTTCCAGATGGAGCAGGAATTTGAACCCAGGCCTGGTTTCTTGACCAGCCTTTGGCTCTTGATGTAAGTCACAACAGGAACCGGCAGAAGACACCGGGGTCCAGCAGGGGTCATCCACAGACCCCCGGTCCTTTGCAGAGGGCGTCCTGCTCCCAGCCTCAGAGGTAAACGTCCTTTCTCTAATCTGCACACAAAATGGATTTTAGTAACTGGATTTCATTGAAAAACTGACTCCCTCGCCCACCTCCCCCCTCCACCTCCAGCACTGGAAAACATACTGTCTTCTTTACTGTAGTTCATTTTGCCTTCCGAGGTGATTAATGAATTAAAGATGCAGTGTATTTATTCTTTTGCCTGATTACCATTCTGTAATAAATCTAAGCTCCGGAGTCTGTCGATACAGGAAGGCCAACCTGCCTCTTTGGAAAATAAAGGTTCTTACATTAAGCTCAACTTCCAGCTCTTCACATGCAGGACAAAATTCACCTTTAGAGCCTTAGAAAAAGAAGTGGGAAGCTCAGATAGATACTGGCTGGCAGCTACCTGATCCCATTTTCATGCGTGAGAAGGCACTTTGCTCACACCTCCCCAGACATGGGAATGTCTGTGGACCTGTAGTGGGGATTTATTTTTTGGGGAATGCTGAATATCAAGCTCTTCATGGAGATGGTGGTGGGGAGGGAGGCAACATCCATGAAGCTCTTGTTTCAAAGCTGCGAGATCTTCTCATCAATGTCAAAGCTGCGAGATCTTCTCATCAATGTAAAATGGTGCTGTCTGTGAATTTCTCTGGTCTCTGGCTGGATGGCCACGTTCTCAGCTTCATCTTCCTGGGAATGAGGCTGCTGGTTCGCAGGGAACTCTGTAGGACAGGAGCTGGGGTTGTTTGGGAGGCCAGGAGAGCTCCTGATGGAGTCAGACAGCTGTCCAGCTCTGCCTTGTGCCCTATTAGCTGGGTCGTAGTTCAGTCGCTCCGTCTCTCTGGGACCCCATGGATGGCAGCACACCAGGCCTCCCTGTCCTTCACCATCTCCCGGAGTTTACTCAAACTCACATCCATCGCGTCGATGATGCCATCCAACCATCTCATCCTCTGTCGTCCCCTTCTCCTCCTGCCTTCAGTCTTTCCCAGAATCAGGGTCTTTTTCAGTGAGTCAGTTCTTCGCATCAGGTGGCCAGAGTATTGGAGCTTTGGCTTCAGCATCAGGCCTTCCAATGAATATTCAGGGTTGATTTCCTTTAGGATGGACTGGTTTGACCTCCTTGGTGTCCAGGGGACTCTCAAGAGTCTTCTCCAGCTAGCTGTGTGACCCTGGGGCCAATGTGCTTTCCTCATCAATACAGTGGCTGCTCTTCATCTCCCTGCCCCCTGCCCCCCACTGTTGGGAGGCTGGTTCACCCCTACACCTGCAGGGGGTGGGACTACACTTGCCTTCCAGAACTCTGACCTCAGATAACCCTCAGCCAGTTTGACCTGTGCCAGGACAGGAAGCACAAGAAAAAGAAACAAACTAGCTTGTTAATGTCATTGGCCATTTCCTTTGATTTATTTATTTTAAAAATTAAAAAAAAAAAAAAAAACACAACAACAGAAAGCCGTGGTTTATATAGGTCCATTTCTCAGCTGCTGTCTGAACAGACTATACATGTTTACATAGATATAAAACAGTGCTCCATTGCTTCAGTCCTACTCTCTGCAGCCCCAGAGACTGTAGTCCGCCAGGCTCCTCTGTCCATGGGATTCTCCAGGCAAGAATACTGGAGTGGGTTGCGATGCCCTCCCCCAGGGCATCTTCCCGACCCAGGGACCGAACCCGCATCTCCTTCACTGAGAGCGGACTCTTTCCTAGTGAGGTTCCCAGGCCCAGGACTTGTGGGCCGACAGGCTTCTCAGCCCCCTTAACTCTACAGGAGGACCGCACGCATCACTCTCTGACCTTGGTTCCCTCCTATGGAAACCGGGCTGAGGGAAGCTCACTGTGGCATGCTCAGAGGCTTAAGTGGCCAGGACACAGTGCAGGCGGGGTGCCAGGCCGACATCGACCCTCCACTTGTGTCTGGTTGGCGAGAAGTTACCACAGTCCCATCCCTGTGAAGTCATCGGCCCCCTCCTCGGCCGAGCTTCCGCTTGCTGGGCTGGGCAGCAGCGTGGCGCCTGATTTCTCATCTGGATGCCTTTCCTGATCAGCCCAGGCACCTCCACCCCCTCCCAGTCCTCCCAGTTCCTTAGAACGCTGACGAGTTGAAATCTCACTCCAGCAGAGAAGTTATCAGACTCACAGATGTATTATTTTCAAATGCGCCAGCACGATGGGCTCACAGGCCTCCCCTGCGACACCGTGGCCCTTATTCAGCTGTGGACTGATTCTTCCTTCCCTCCCTGAAACCCCTCCTGCCTCCTCCCCTGCAACCAGAACATGCAAGGTAATGTTCTAGGTAACATGCAAGAAAAAGGGCGTTCTAGCAAGGCCAGCATGCGTCCTAAGACCAGGAAAGACTCCTTCCACTTTCTCTCCAACAAAATGTAAAGAAACTGGAGAGAGGCTGCCTGGCAGGACTGTACGTGTAATTACGCAGTGAAAGCCTCCTCGTGGTAGTGCCAGAGGAGGGGGCAGGAGCCATCGGGACGGCTGCTGAAAGCATGACTTGCTCTGCTTGAGATGCGTTCTCCCCGAGCCCCTCAGGTTCACCCTTTCTGCCTTTGAAATCTGTGGACTTGTGAACTAGATGAAGAAGAAGCTTCAAACCCAAGCTAATAGTTGAGGCTGCTTTTCCCGGTGCCCCAAAATGATCACTAGTGATTCTAGTTTGAGGACCCTGGATGACAAGTTTTGAAAGTGAAAATCTTATAGGGAGCAAAAGATTTCCTTCTTCCCAACCAGAAGTGCCAGGGGGCACAGCCCCGGAATCAGGAGGAGGTATGAAATCAGAGAGGACAGCCCCTGAGATCATCCAAGCTGAAATGTCAGGCCCATTTCACGTGTTGTGTTTCTTTTGCTGGCTTTATTTATTTATTTTTCTAATTAAGACACCCAGACTATTGCTGTCCCATAGAAACAGAATGAGTCACATTTAAGTTATTCCCTTTTGTGGCAACCACCTTTCAAAAAAGTAAAAAGAAACAGGTGAAGTGAATTCTAATTTTATTTAAAACCCAATCCCTCAAAGCAGTGTGATGGCAACACAAGGTCAATATAAAAATTTAGTAATGGGGTATTTTACAATCATTTCATGAGTGTTTGCCAAGTCTCCAGAATTTAATGTGAATCTCAGTTTAGTTGCCAAATATTCAGTGTTTGCTGTGAAACAGTCTGACCCAAACAATCAAGATGTGCTTCACAGAAAACTACGTTGCTTTAGTTTATAAATTTAAAAGTAGGCAAAACTGGAGACTATGAAAAATTCAGTTTCTCAGCCACACCAGCCACGTTTCAAGTGCTCAGTAGCCATACAAAGCCAGTGGCTACATCATGGGATGGTAGTATACTGAGCTCTAGAGATTGCGAGTTATTGGAGTTATCTGATGAACCATGAACTACCAGCGTTGAGATTCAACTTTATCTGGTATCTGGAAAATCCAGGGCCCTCATAGACACGGCCTTCAGCCCAGATCCACCAGAGTGTAAGCCCTGGCTGTGTGTATAGTATAGACACTGTACCCGTACGTAATACATATTTAGTAAATACTTGCTGAATGGATGGAGGGACAGGAGAAGGGACAAATGAAAGAACTTCCTGGCAGGTAAATACATATGAATTTAAAAGAGGACCCTGAAAGGTTTTTTGGTTTGTTTGGTTTTTTGTTTTTTTTTGGTGGGGGTGGATAGGTAAGGGGTTCTGAAGAAGGGAGGTATCTATTTCCTGGACCAGGGGAGGGGCTGGATCCAGCAGGACAAGTTGGGGAGTTCTTGAGCCACAGCTACTCCATGAGTGGGATGGGGTTTCCTCTCTTTCTCCAACTTGTTCTTTTAAGGAGTAAATCCTGGGTTAAAACCCTTGTTGTTGTTCAGTTGCTAAGTTGTGTGTGTGACTCTTTGTGACCCCATGGACTGGAGATGCCGGGCTGCCCTGTCCTTCACTATCTCCTGGAGTTTGCTCAAGTTCATGTCCATTGAGTCAGTGATGCCATCCAACCATCTCATCCTCTGTTGTCCCCTTCTCCTTCTGCCCTCAATCTTTTCCAGCATCGGAATCTTTTCCAATGAGTTGGCTCTTCGCATCAGGTGGCCAAAGTGTTGGAGCTTCAGCATCAGTCCTTCCAATGAATATTCAGGGTTGATTTCTTTTAGGATCGACTGGTTTGATCTCTTTGTTAAAACCCTAGACAGCAGCTAGATACGAGTGTGGGGCCTTCTGCAAGGCAGTGAAGTTTAAGGATGGGGGTTGGAGAGACCTTGAAACTCTGCACATTTGGGGAAATCTGCCTTAGGTCTGTGCTTAGAGACGAGGCTGAGAAACAGCCTGTACTGTTAGTTGGCATCCAGGGTGTAGAAAGTATAGATGAATGCTGTGTGCTTTGGGTGGACAATGGACCTTTAAGCTTTCAAAGTGGATTTTTCCCAAGGGCTTAGAACTGTGTCTCTGACTCCTTAGACCTGGAACATGGTGAGGAGTCCCTTCACCGAGTCGTCCCTTCCTTCCATTCATTTATTCATTGACACACCATCTATTAAGACACTGTTGTGCCGGGTAGTGGGGTGCTGAGACATCACAGGCGGGGACAGGACAGAGCTCCACCCTGCCCATCTTCAGCTTCCTAGTCCTTTGGCATAGCTTGGCTTTATTTTATTTGTTTCTTGTGAAGCCGAAAGAGAGTATTTATTTATTTACTTAATATTTATCAATATTTTAAAATTGAAGCATAGTTGACTTACAGCGTCCTGTTAATTACTACTGTGCCACAAAGTGCTTCAGTTATATGTGTGAACTCTTTATAAGATACTCTTTTCCTTCATAGTTTATCATAGGTTATTGAGCGCAGTTCCCTGTGCTATTCAGTAGGACCTTGTTGTTTATCCCTTCTCTGTATAAAAGCCTGCATCTGCGAACCCCAGCCTCCCCCTCCATCCCTTCCCCAGCCTCTCCTCCTTGCCACTCTGTCCTCTCTCTCTGGGGTTCTGTTTCATAGCCAGCTCCGTTTGTACCGTTTTTTGATTCCACGTGTAAGTGATGTCGTGTAGTCGTTGTCCTTCTGTTTTGACCTGCGCTGCTCAGCACAGTGATCCCTGGGTCTGTCCATGTTGCTGCGAACAGCATCACTGCATCCTTTCTGATGGCTGAGTAATATTCCGTTGCACAAATGTGTGGCATCTTCATTCCTCTGTCAGTGGACATTTGGGTTGTCTCCATCTCTTGGTTATTGTAAATAGTGCTTGGCACACCTGAGCTTGAAAGGAGCGATTCACAATCATTGTGCTCGGTGTCCTAAAGGTTGAGAAATTTGTGCCGTGATCAGACCTAGTCTAGATACTAGGAGATGCGACGTTGACCTTGAGGATCTGCAGGTGAGAAGGATTCTATCTCGCGAGGTTAGGGGGCTGAGAACAGAGCGGGTACGTGTTGCAGGGAGTATGGGGAATGCTGAGCACAAGAAGGAGCTGAGTGCTGGCCAGGGAGTGGTGTGAGTGCTTGGGGACCAACGGGCACAAGGGCTGTTGTGCCCATTCTTGGCTCCTACGTACTTTGGCTGGCACCTAGCACACCACAGGCTCCCAACAAATGTATTCTGAATTACGGAAGGCAAATAGTTTCCCCCAGGATTCCTCTCCTTGGGGGCCGCTCTCGTCCAGCACCAGACACACCTATTCCTCTTTTCTCAGGCAATCAGGTTCCATTCTGAATTGTGTAGATAATTGCTGTAACTTGTTTCGGCTTTGGAGAATGTTTTCTGTGTCTCTTCCAAAAACATCTTCCACCATCACATATGTTTGGAGGAAAGCACACCTCCTAGTTCAGGTTATTTTTTATGCTTGGCTTCATGGCCTGTGTTTTTGTGTTTGCCTTTTTATTTTCAACACTAGTTGGTTCCGCTTAATTTGCAGTGCCCAGACGGGGGACTGCATAGGTTTTCCTCCTCCAGCCCTCATCTCCAATCCTTTCGATTTCTCAGGTTTAACCAACTAGGTCTCCAAAACAATATGTGACTTGCGGAATTTATTTAAAGAATAGTGTTAGTGACAGAGACAGAAGGAGAAGCAGCAAACAGAATGAAACCAAATAAGCCAAACCCAAACAGTCCTGTCAGGAGAACTTTCAGAGACCTACGTCCCGCTTTACTTACCACGTCTGCCCATCGGATACCAGACCTTAAACTGGTGTGGTCAAGAGGAAAGGAGAAAAATGGAGTGAAATATAACTCCATCAGCATTCTTCATTTCCGTTGGTTCTTCCAGTTTAAAAATGGAATCATGTTTAACATCTTAATTAGGCACGGTAATGCACAACAGTTTTTTTCTTTTTTCTTTTATTTTATGAACATCTAGTCATTTACTCTCGAAGTAAATTACAGTCAATTTATCTGCAGTGACAAGTCAGTAAAGCAGTAGAAGACTCCAGCTTTTCAATCACCCAATCTTTGTTTCTCATTTTTACTGTTGAATGGAAGGCAAGGCAGCAGGTAAAGGGTATGTACCGCTCAGAGTAGCTTTGGAATCGACCACAGGCTTCCCCTTTGAAGGAGACCCTGTCTGATTTTTGCCAGCTGTCGGGGGTTCAGAATTTGTATACAGATACACATTGTTGAAGAGAAAGAATGACTGAGGCCTTTGGTCCTCGCCCTGTAGATGGCTGGGGCGATTCAAGTGGTAAACCAAACTCCCATCTGCTTTTAACAGTGGTTCATTCTAATGAATGTGTTACGTTTGTGTACAAACCATCAGTAGCCAGAAGCTTGGGGCCTCCTCGGGCTCTCTGCTTGGTGGTGCAAACTTGGTTAATAGCTAAGCCCACTCAAACCACGGCCGGTGTCCTCAGGCACGATGCTTGTGTTTGACGAGCTGTACTGTGGTTTCAGAAACAGCAATTAGATCAAAGTCAACAGCCCCCAAACAAGCACACAGCCACCAGGCAAGATCACTACGACACACCCTGGGTAGGGGTTTTTGTGGTGTTTCTGTTGGTTCAGAAGAGAAATGCGTGCGTCCAGCCAAGAATAAACAGATTCTGTGAATGATTTCCTGACTTCAGAGAAGGGAAACATGACGGTCACTCTGCGATCATCTCTTGGAGTTTCACAGCTTCCTAGGGATCTGGAACCGCTGTCACAAACGTGAGCACCTAGAACCAAAGGCAGGATGGGTGTTTTGTTTCGTCCTCCCCAGGAAAGCCCCTGGGCTTATGAATGGAACCGCATCTAGATGATACGGTGTGGACGACAGAGGATATGGGTTTGGCTCGATGGTGTATCCTGAGGGCCTGGGGCTGCGTTCCAGCTTTCAGTGAAAATCCCCCATTCTGTGCTTCTTCAGGAGGCTCAGCTAACCTCACACTTTCCTTTTTTTTTTTTTTTTTTTTTTGCATAAGGGAGCCCATCGGCAAAAGTTTGATTCCAGTCTTCCCTTTGCTCTTATATGAGAAAACAAATGATGCTATAAAGTCAGCTTCAGTCATGCCTTTTAACGTTAACTCGAAGAGATAAAGCGCCTCACCATTTGAAATGACAGACCTGGTCAAAGTGGTTAACCAGAGGGAAGGGTATGCGACTTAGAATCACGGCATTTCCTTGAGATGGGCTGCTCGAACCTTGCCTCCCTTGCCTCCTCTCTCCCTGCCTGCCTCCTTTCCTTCCAGGATGGTCTAACTCAAGCATGAATGGACACCTTGCCCTTTAACACTTTGCCTTCTGGCTTTTTTACGACACTGTTGTACCAGTGCAATGACTCAGGGGTCCCTCAGCCAGAGGGATCCAGCTGTAAGGTATGTTGCCTTGGAGGGTCCCTGGCTGGCCCGCTCCATGCAGTGGTCGGGTTCTGGGACAGAGGTTCGGTTTCCGACCTGTGCAAGTAAGTGGCTGAGAGAGGCCGCTGAACTTCCCCTGAGCCACTCCCATCACAGCCTGGCAGGCTCACTGCCCACCTCCCTGGAGCATCTTGGCTTTAGGGTCCCTTCCCCCAGGGAACCTTCTCCAGCTGCCTGACTTAGCTTTTGGGTTAAATGTATGGCCCCAGACCACCTTGCCTGTCCCCTGCAGGTGTGCAGCTCAGCTGCCTGGTACAAACCCGTGTTTCTCCTGTGTCCTTGCTGCTCAGAGGGCACTCAGCATGTGCCAGGCGCTCCACGTGTGTTAGCTGAAGAAAAGAGAAGCGGCACATGCGCCCTGTTTTTGCGATAATAACTAGCAGTGCTGAAGGATCACAGTGTTACCCTGTTCAGCTGCAACACAGGCTATCCCGCTTGCTCTTAGCAGCACTCGGGAAGCTGGCCACTGTTCTTTCGCTTCTTTTCCATTATAGTTTATTACCAGAGACTGGATATAGTGCCCTGTGCTATACAGTAGCACCTTGTTGCTTTTTTTTTAAAGTCTGTTTTATATACAGCAGTGTGTTTCAGCTAATTCTAAATCCGATGAACATTGGGGTGCATGTATCTTTTCAAATTAGCGTTTTCTCTGGATACGTGCCCAGGAGTGAGGTCTCTGGATCACACGGCAGTTGTAGTTTTAGGTTTTTTTTAAAGAACCTCCGTGCTGTTTTCCACATTGGCTGCACCAGTTTATCTTCCCACTAATGGTGTAGGAGAGTTCCCTTTTCTCCAAACACTCTCCCACATTTATTATTTGTAGACTGTTTAATGATAGTCATTCTGCCTGGTGCGAGGCGGTACCTCAGTGTAGTTTTGATCTGTAGCTCTCTGATAATTAGCAGTGCTGAGCATCTTTTCACGTGGCTATTGGCCGTCTGAATGTCCTCTTTGGAGAAATGTCTGTCTAGGTGTTCTGCCCATTTTTTGGTTGGCTTGTGTGTTTTGTTGTTATTGAGTAGAGTGAGCTGTTTGTATATTTTGGAAATTACGCCCTTGACGGTGGCCTCATTCGCAGATGTCTTCTTCCAGTCTGTAGGTTGCCTTTTCAGTTTGTTTACGGTTTCCTTTGCTGTGCAATAGCTTGTAAGTTTGATTGGTCCCATTTGTTTTTGCTTTTATTTCTAATGCCTTGGGAGACTGATCTAAGAAAACATTGCTGTGATTTATGTATTTATGTCAGAGAACATTTTGGCTGTGTTCTCCTCCAGGAGTTTTATGGTGTCCTGTATTTAAGTCTTTAAGCCATTTTGAGTTTATTTTTGTGTACAGTGTGAGGTGTGTTCTAACTTCACTGATTTGCATGTGGCTGTCAAGCTTTCCCAACATTGCTTGCTGATGAGACTGTCTTTTCTCCATTGTATATTCTTGTTTCCATAGTTGAAGGTTAATTGACTGTCAGTGTGTGGGTTTATTTCTGGGCTCTTTATTCTGTTTCACTGGCCATTGTTACGATCCCTATTTTGCAGATGAGAAAACTGAGTCACAGAGATTCTGACATGCCCAAGGCCACACAGCTAGTAAACAGAGTTGCCAGGGTACAAATTGTAGCTACAGCCAGTGCCCGCAACCCAAACAGTCTTAGTCCATTAGCGCTCTGCACCTGGGCTGACTCTCCCGGTGGGTCAGTTTCTTCTTGTTCACAGCCAGGGATATTTTCTCTCCCCTCTGCACCTGGGGGCCTGGAAAATGCTGTGACAAGATCGTTGGCAGAGAGACGCTCCAGCTTTCTCCTCCTCCACCCTCAAACTGCTGATCTTGGCCATTGTCTAATTTTCTCCTCCAAAAACGGAAATTTTGGGAAATTACCTTGGCAGAAAAGTCTTTCCTAGCTCTTCCCCAGCAGCCCAAGCATTGATATGGCTGGCACTAGCAATGGAATTGGATTTAAAAAAACAAAAACAAAATAAAAACAAAATCTCACTAGCTGAAATCTGTTAGATAGAGTGTTGGCTGTAGAGAGTTTCTATGTGTGCAAGATGGCAGAGAACCCATAATGGAAGGTCACCAACACAGCCCACCCGTGTCAAGCCCTGTTTTAAGCTCTTCGCGTGTATTAAGTCCATAGAGCAATTCTGCAGTGTGGTTATGATCCATTATCCCCATTTTTTGGATGGGTGAATTAGGCACAGAAGGATGATATCATGGCCTGGTCACATAGCTCACATGGGAAGGTGACAGCTGGGCTCGGGATGAAGAATACCAGAGTACTGCTGTGGATTGCCATTTCCTTCTCCAGGGGATCTTCCCGACTCAGGGATCGAACCCGGGTCTCCTGCATTGCAAGCAGATGCTTTACCATCTGAACCACCAGGGAAGCCCCCAACATTTTCAAAGGCTACTCAAATATCCGTCCTTCCAGCTCAACCCTCACCCATCATTTCTGTAATTTTATTGTTGAGTTGGTCACAAGACATCACCCACAGATTCCAGGGCTTCAGCTTCTTTAAGGCTGTGATTGCTTCCTATGAGATCCATCAGCTTAAACCTCTCCTTCTGAAGGTCTCTTCTTGTGGGTTCAGGCGGTAATGGCCAGGGACCAGGGAAAGCAGAACCCAATAATTAATAATTCTGTAATTTTAATAATTCTCTATATTTAAATAATTTCCCATTAAAACCTCAGTAGGCTGGACCCCATCATGGTAAAGCTGATGGACCCTTCCAGGGTGCGCTGCGATCAGCGGCTTGAGCCGAGTGGTAGAGGCCCTGGGGGAGCGTGCAGTTACAGACACAGGCGTGGAGTGCTTTTCTTAGTCTTTTCACCTGTTTTAGGCCCACCTTCTCCTCGTCTGTAAACTAGAGACCCTGTCCCCACCTCACGGGGTTGTTGAGGGGTCGCCCTGGGGAATCCCGCTGCTGCCTCTTGCTCCGTTTCTGCCTGTGGCCACAGGTTTTGCCCCCGTCGTCTTTTGGTCGTTGCTGTTGCCCACTGGGGAGCGCTCAGGGAGGACCATCTCTTCCCCGAGGGAAGCGGTCGTGGACCCTTGGCGTTTTCCTGTGTGCCGGGTCAGAGGGCCCTTTAGGAAGGCCGGGACGAGAACCCCGAGGACTGTTAGCCTTCTCGGGCTTTCTCTGAGGTGCTGGGCGCAGGGCTGGCCCCCAGCCCTCTTCAGCCGCGCCTGTGGGTCCCCAGGCTCCTGGAAAACAGCAGCCTGTGTCAGAGAGACACGGTGACCGTGCACTGAGGCGTCTCTCTGACAAAGGTGCCTCCTGAGCACAAGCCGACTTCAGGCTGTCTGCCGGAGCTTCCCCCGGAGGGAGACTTCGGTAAGCGGGGTGGCGCAAGCTTCCAGAAGGCCCTGGGTGTGCCCACACCGCCCTCTCAGTGGCCTCTGGCTCTGGGCCCAGGGCTCGGGGGTCTGGGGGCCTTTGGAGGCGAGTGGCCCCCTCTGGGCTCCTCTGAGGTTATGGAGACGCGCAGATGCTGCGCTGTGAGGAATGACTGCCTCGCTCAGTGGGTGCTGTTGCCAAGGCAGAAATTCAGGGTGACAGCTGGCATCTTCTGAGCACCTGCTACGTGCCTGACACTTTGTTTTCCTGCTTCGTTTAATCCTCCCAAATCTGCCAGCTTGGGGGGTGTTAATAACCCATTTTACAGGTGGAGAAATTGAGGCTCAAAAGTCAGAAGTTCGGACCCCAAGTTGCCCATATTCCAGACCACCCTGTGCCTTCAGCTCTGCCTTGTGTTAAGTGTGGGGCCCTGGTCCCCTCTCCCTGGGCTTGCCCACAAATCTAATTGTCATCACAGACGTAATGTGGGAGATCAGGGCCGGGGGCCACCTCTCATCTGTCAGCCCTGGCTGACCGCCCTACACCCGGAGCTCAGTACCATGAACATGACCACAAGGGAAAAAATACCCTCCAGGACATCACGGTCCAGCAACAGTGGCCCTGAGTGGGGAGAAGCCAGGGGCAGCTGTCTGGCAGCACAGCCTGTGGTTTCAGAGGCCAGATGATAAGGGCTCCTCTGTCCGGAGCAGAGGATGGGGGAGCTGGGGCAGGGGAGGAGGGAGGGTCACATTACTGGGGAGCTGAGACAGTGTTACGAAAGAGGTAAGACTTGAAATAGTCTTCTGGGAGAGTCAGAATTCCCCGGGGCAGTCAGAGGAGGGGTTTCAGATGAGAGCGCAGCAGGTGCAGAGGTTCAGAGCAGGAGGGAGCAGGACATTCTGTGGGACAGCCGGCGTTCCCCTTTGTCCTGAGAGCAGGGGGCAGCAGAGAGGCTGTCTGGACAGGCCAGGCAGGGATGAGAGCAGGTAGGTCTCTGGTCTTTTTTTACCAAGCTCAGGAGGATGCATCTTATCCTGCAAACATGTTGAAGATGTATCTTCCTTAGAAACCCAATTACAGGAACTTCCCTGTCAGTCCAGTGATTAAGCCTTCATCTTCCAATGTGGGGGTGGGGGTTGCAGGTTCAATCCCTGGTTGAGGAACTAAGATCCCACAGGCCTCACCACCCAAAAAAGTCAAAACGTGAAACAGAAGCAGTATTGTAACAGATTCAATAAAGAATTGAGAATACTAAAATCACCTTGGAAAAAGAAAAGAACCCAGTGTATAGAAAGTTCAGTTCAGTCGCTAGGTTGTATCTGACTCTTTGCGACCCCATGAATCGCAGCCTGCCAGGCCTCCCTGTCCATCACCAAGTCCCAGAGTTCACCCAAACTCATGTCCATCGAGTCGGTGATGCCATCCAGCCATCTCATCCTCTGTCATCCCCTTCTCCTCCTGCCCCCAGTCCCTCCCAGCAGCAAATGTTGAAGCAGGAGGCAGAATCCAGTAGAGCAAAGCCCAACCCTGACTGAGAGCCAGCAGAATTCTTCTGCAAACAGCCAGATAGCGCATATTCTCAGCTGGCTCCGTCACAGTTACTCAGCTCTGCCGCTGGAGTGAGAAAGCATCCTTGGATGATATGCAAATGAATGGGCGTGGCATGGATGCATTTTCTTTGCAGACACTGAAAGTTTGATCTTCACGTAACTTTTACGTGCCACCCAATACTCTTCTTTGGATTTATAAAAACAGATTTAAAATGTGAAACCCACCCTTCGCTCTTGGGCAATGAGGCTCTGGCCCAGGGACGGTGGTTTTCTGACTCTTGCTCTGAGCCACTAGGTGGTCCATGAGAGAGGATTACAATGTGGGCATGCCGCTACAGACAGGGATGTGAGGGGTGTGACCTCTGTTCACGAGATCCGGGAGCCAGCAGTCTTCCCACTTGCCGTTGTCAGGGACAACTAAATCTCCTGAAAGGGAGACGGCCGGACCCAAGCTTGATGGTGTCCTTGTGGCTTCTCTGAGAGACCACAGGGCATGCACTTCTGCGATGAAAACACCACCAGAGGAGGGTGAGAAGGTATGAATGAGAGGGCAGCCACACTCGAACCTGTGTCGGAACTGGCTTCGAGGCACTGGCTGCCCTTGGCTGCCTGGCCTTCTGATGGAGAGGAAGGGAAACCCACTCAAGGAGCACAGATGCTGCATGGAGTCGGAGGGCAGTGGGGAAGCAGGGGCGGATTCCGGCTGGAGGTCCGGCACTCCTGTGGGGGTCTTATCCCTGGGTGACTCCGCTTGAATAGCCAGGGTGTGATGGTCCGTCAGGAGAGGGGACTGGCTTAGGTCCTTGGAGGCACCCTGGGTCTCCCTGCTGTGTGATTCCGGATGGGGCCCGTGCACACAGGCGTCTGAGCACTCAGCCCTGCCGCCTGTGGGGCCAGGGGGTCCGCTTGACGCGCTATGGCCCGTGGCCCCCAGTGCCATGTTCCTGGGGATGATCTTCAGTCTAGAGAGATTATTTTGTGAACTGTCACTGCCACTCCTCCCCCAGGGGCCTCTGGCTTCTGCCTCCCTTTACAACTTGGCTGGAAACCCGCATACAGAAGGGATCTTACACGGCCCTGCAACTTCAGCAGACTAACAGAAGAGACTCCTCGTCCAGCCATGGCTTAGCGGGTACAAAATCCTATCGTCCCCTACCTGGGTGCATTCCACCCAGTGAGACAGCCAGCGAGACTGGTAAGGGTGGTGGGGAGGAGGGAGAGGGGCTCTGTTTCAGGTTCAACCTCTTTACACGGGAGGGTGACCTCCTCCGCCAGGTGGGGCCCCTGATTTAAGCTGACTGTCTTTGCCCTCGATAAGGCTCTGCTGGCTGCTGAGGTAACCCAGAGAGGGTCTATCTCGGGGGCCACGTGGAGAGCTGTCAAGAGTGAGGCCTCCCAGGGCTTTGTGAAGGAGAGAGTCGGAGAGCTGGAAATGATGGCTAATCAGCCGAGCCAGCATTGAAAGCAGAGCAGGCACCCAACTAGAAAGCCTGGTGAGTGGGGAGTTTCTCTCTCTCTCTTCCCCGACTCCCGTAATCTTCCTGCAGGGGAATAAATCTGTTACCCCCTCCCCCCCGCCCCCGTCCTCCTCCCTAAACCCCTGCAGATTTTGATGACCTCATCTTTGCCTTCCTTTTTTCTCTGCACCCCTTTCTTTGGTCATAATGTTGACATTCATTCTGGTTCATTTCTCCATCCATCTAGCCAGCATGTGCGGATGGTAGGCTCTGTAGACGGCGCTGGGCGGCAGCCAGCCGTCCTCCTGGAGTTTCAGGGTTTGGGGGAGCAGTGCTTGTAGGAGCAAAGGTGGGCGTGGCTGGGGTGGAGAGGGTGGGCGGAGCATCAACGGTGGGAGGGAGCTTCCACCCCCTCTCTGCACCACCCGCTCCGGGCTGGCCACCGGTGTCTCGGAGCTCAGCTTATGCTCCTGAAACGGAACTCTTTAGGAGGTTGCTTTCCTTTTAGCTGTTCTTCAGCTTGATTTATGGAATCATCATTCTATAAGGTGCTGTGGTGGAAATGGCCTTTCATCCATAGATTCAGGGGAGGGGGGCAACGGTCTGTGACCTTCTGGGCGAGTGGAGTTCGGGGCTGCTAAGAGGAGATGACTGCAGCTCACCTCTCCTGCCAGGGTTTTGGCTGTGGCGCCTTTTCAGGCACTGCAAGATGACCCACACGGGTGTCAGGCTTCAGACAGACCGAATGGAACCACAGAGGATCGCTTTCAGAGGAGTGTCAACCTGGAAGGGAGGTTTCCACGCTGGGGGACGGGGCCAGCGTAACCTAAGCTGGGCTTTGCCGTTCACAGCAAGGGCTGGGCAGAGAATCAGTTAAGTTCAGTCCTTACGCAAAGTGCAGAAGATCCTCACCTTAAATTTGAACTCCTGATGACCTGAATAGCTCAGTAGCTTAGAGCTCCAGCCCGCTTCCATAGGCACTGGTCCTGTGGGCTTCTCGTCGTATGGGAGGCTCTCCTGAAGAGCGGCTTAGCCCCAGCTTGGAGTGGGGTCTGTCTCTGCTGCTGCTAACAGACCTCGCTGAGTTTACCCAGGGTCGTGGGGTGTTGTCTATAGAACGACCTCACAGCGCGGTTCAGGCGCTTGGTTCCCGAAGGCTGCCCAACGCTCTCTGAACGGCCTGTGTTGTTAGCCATCCTGTTCCTCTGAAAGAGATCACTGCAGCTGCCATCACCCAGGCCTGGGCTCAGCACTCTGTGTACGTTTGTTCATGTAATCCCTGCGACCACCCTGCATGCTAAGTGCCCAGTTGCCATGCCCTCCTCCAGGGGATCTTCCCGACCCAGGATTGAACTCACGTCCCTTATGTCTCCTGCACTGGCAGGCGGGTTCTTTACCACTAGTGCCGCCTGGGAAGCCCAGGAGGTGCACACTTGGTAACCAGTGAGCGGGAATCCTCCTTATCCAGAGAAGTTTAAGGGCTGAGGTCAGGAAGCGGGTGTGAGGCTCTGGGCTGTCAAGCACAGCCCTAGACGGTCCCACTCAGCCACGCGGCTGCCTGCCTACCGGGGTGTGGACCCCCCTCCCGGGGGCACCCAGCACCCCAGGGTCCTGCTGTGTGGTCCTGTCGTGAGGCCGCGAGTCTGGTGGGCAGGGGACCGAGGTGTTGGCTCCGCTGGAAGTCTGTGAAGAAGGGCCAGGGAGGAGAGAAGAAACACCATGAGTCCATTAAAATAACCTGTTTTACCAGAGCGATACAAGCCTCTGCCTTCAAGGCCGCACGCGCAGCCACAGACGAATAGTCACCGGAGATGTTATGCTAGGAGCTGTCTTGTACAAGTGTTTAATGATACGTGTATCTATAAAGCTAGAGACTGAAGGCCAGCCAACCGATGTACACTCCCCCCCACACACAAACTCTCCTTACCTTGTTATATCTTAAGCTGCTTTTCTCAGTGCATCTGTGATAAGAGTAATTCATTACAGAATTGGACTTTATGGTTTGTTTATGCTGATTCCGATTACAGAATAAATGACTACCTGGAGTTAAAGAAAAAAAACTAATGAAAAAACAGGCATCAATCAAGAACATTTATGGATAAAGACTTTAAACATCCATACTTAGAAATATATATGATATTTAGAAATAGATCTGAAAAGACTTATGTAATGTGTTTTAATCAAATCTTGAAGAGAAATTGACCAATAAATCAAATCTGGAAAAGAAATTGACCAATAAATCAAATTTGGAACGAAAGTGACAGATAAATCAAGTCTAAAAGAGAAAACAACCACTATATCAAATCCATGATATGTTTATTACAGCAGCTGATCTCGGTTTTTTGTGAACCTGTGCTCTTCCTGGGCCCATTTAGGAATGTATTTAGTATTTAAGAAATAAGATGCTTATATTATATGTGTGTTTACTTACACACACATATAGAAGATACTTATGCTGTTGGAGGTGTGTGTGTGTGCATATAACACACACAGATATAATTTGTAAACCTAAAGAGGATGTCTGCAGGGGGATAGAGGAGCTGGAGAACTGAAAGGATCAATCATAGACAAACATCCAAAACCAGCCTCGCTTTCGTGCGGCCTCTAGGATTTATTTATACATAAGGCATCCGTATAACACTAGCCTTTAGGACATCAGCGCTGAATTTCTTGGGATCCAAGGCGTATCTGATGAATCTTACTCTTTCACAGTGAATTAAGTTAAATCAATTCCAGAAGGAGCATTTTTTTTTTTTGCATCTCTACAACAGTATGTAGAATATATTTCACTTCATTTAGAATTAATTTTGAAGACTTTTCCCCAAAGATATTTCTAAGTATATTTTTGAGATCAGGGCACGTGTGTATGTATTGTGTGTGTGGATGTATGTGCGTGTCTATGTGTATGTGCATGGATTGGTGTGTATGTGTGTGATTATGTGTGTGTGTGTGTATGTATGTGTGTGAAGGGTGCTGCTGAGTGACCAGGTCTCTCTTCATCTCTCTGTCTTATTATCTACCCCCACAGGACTATATACCTGATTTCAGAAGGGAACTTTTCAAAGAAAAAACTTTAGACTGGTACCCATATCCTATCCAGCCATGTGTTTTGAATTTCCCAGCAGAGACATGAATTTTAAATTTCTGCTTCCTTGCCCCCCCACAAAGAGATCTTGCAGTTGTCAAATCATACATCCCAATATCTGGGCTTAGAAAACGGTGTCCCCTGTATGTAGATGCCGCCTTAGTTTCCATTTCAGAAATATGTCATGCGAGCCCGTTCTTCCCATTGGATATAGTAACTCGCAGCAGTAGTGTGAATAGTTGTCGGTTAAGCCCTCTGCTTTCATGGATAGGTTTGACACGTAGCATTGTGTGAGTTTTAGGTGCCCTGCATGTCTCCTCGGTGCCTTTCTGCATCGCAGCATGGGTTGCCATCACAGCGCCATCCATCACACCACATAATCGAGCGACATTGTGGCCTGTGTTTAATATTCCACATTCTGGGCTTTGTCCCTGTAGTCCACACTGGTACCCATGAGGCAGGTACTCAGCCCACCCGTTTTCCAGAGGAGGAGACTGAGGCAGAAAGGAACTTGCCCGAGCCCCCACGGCTGGGGAGCAGGAGAGGCAGGACTCCAAGCACTGTGTGCTGCTCGCCTAGACCTATTCCCCGTCCCGCGTTCGGTGATCTTCACTGTCTCATAAACATGCGGTCATGTTGGTGCTGCCCTCAGGGCTAGATCCCAAACCCCCGTCTTTCTCTAGACCACACAGTATTGCTGCCTGAGACCAGCAGTCAAGTTTAAGAGAGAGAATTGATGGGCAGCTTCCGCCAGTGCTCGTAAAACTAGGTAACATAGCCTCACATAAAGCAGGTTGCTTCTCTTAACACCATCGTGGTCTCAGATGGAATGGAAGAGTTTTAATTTTTAGACGTTTCCATAAAGATAGACTCCGCTGCTGGGAACCTTAAAAGTGATCTTATCACTTCTGGCATTTTTCAAACTTGCCAACATTTTCCAGTCCTTCTCCCATCCCAAGTCACCGCAGTCCATACAGAAACTGGTGTAAATTATGATATTTTCCAAGTGGAGTTTCAGGATTAAGTGTGCAAGATCCCACTCCGAGAAGAGATAATTAATTCTCTGATCAATTCTGATTTTCATTTGTGTTACAGAGAAGAGAAAATAAGTCTCTGGTCGACTTTGATTTTCATCTGTGTTACTGAAGGATAACATTTAGAATAAGATGTCTCGGATTATCTTATAATAAGGTGGTCATAACCCTGTGCTCACAATTACAGGACTTTTCTGTTTCTTTCTTTTTGCTTTTTACTCTATGAAATTAAAAGCTAGGGTCATTCAGCCTCCTTAATGCTTCGATGATACTGGTAGGTATTTGTATGTATATATAAATTACCGGTAGCTTTTGGAGCACCCACTGTTTACTCTGGGAATCACGTTTTTCCCCCTGGTGCTCCATGGAAAAATAAAATGTTACTGGGGCTGGCTTCATGGCCATGTGATGTGCGCAGTCCTCCAGGGTTCCCCACTCAGAAGTGTGCAGCATTTGCCTTAACACTAAAACACTCTTCCTGAAATTCTTGATAATTTTTGAGCAGAGGATCTGAAATTGTCATTTTGCCGTAAGTCTCAGAATTGATGCATCCAGTCCCATATGGCACTCTGCACCTCTAACCACATATGTACCTTCTCAGGTTTGATCTGCTAGCCTTTGAGGTCTGACCACGTTCTGAATTTTCTGGTGTATTTTGTGATGTATGTTCTGCAGTCCTTTCTTCTCCCAGGCTTATTTTCTTCCACTCGCACTATAAGACCCTCTATATGCTATTCTCAGAGTTAACCAGGAAAACAGACAGACAACAGTGATGCCCACCAGACGGCCTCTTGGGAAATGATGAGAGACACCTTCTTGCTCTGCAGGAGCCCTGGGTTCCAGGCCAGAGGTTGTTTGAGCTCCTACAGGACAGCCTTGGGCCTTTATGAGATTCACCTGAGCTCTCGCCAGACCTAAAGATATTCAAGAGGCTGCTGCTGCTGCTAAGTCGCTTCAGTCGTGTCCAACTCTGTGTGACCCCATAGACGGCAGCCCACCACGCTCCGCCATCCCTGGGAGTCTCCAGGCAGGAACACTAGAGTGGGTTGCCATTGCCTTCTCCAGTGTGTGAAACTGAAAAGTGAAAGTGAAGTCGTGTCCAGCTCTCAGCGACCCCATGGACAGAGGAGCCTGGTAGGCTGAGTACTCTTCCAGGCAAGAGTACTGGAGTGGGGTGCCATTGCCTTCTCCGATTCAAGAGTCTAGTCTCACCCTATTTGGAATTATCAGCTTAGCACCTCCTCCTGTCATTGCCAAGTTTGCCATTTTTAGGTAATGGAGGTATAAGAATATTGATTTTAAAGATACGAGTATCATGGATGTACGGTATGAAGGAAGACAGAAGACAGAGCAGTGTTTTCGTATATCCCTTGCCTGTTGGTGTTTAAGTTTTGTATGAGAACAGATAACAGTAGCAAATCGTTTAGGAGAGGAGCACTTTGAAATCCCTCCGAGTGTCTTCATCCGTAAGTCGGTACTGGCCAATAAAACGTTCTCTGGTGAAGGAAGTGCTGGACATCCGAGCTGCCCACTGTGGCAGCCACCCGCCATGTGTGAGGACTTGAAATAAGGCTCAAGTGACAGAGACCCGAATCTTGCATTTGAGCTCGTTTTAGCTAACGTAAACAGCCACGTGTAGCTAGCGCTTAACGGTGCTGAACAGCAGCAGAGAGTTATTGCTCCTATTTGTGTGCATGCTCTTTTTTCAATTGAAGTGTGACAGTGTCGTGTGAGCGTGACTCAGTTAATGCATGCATTCCTCTCCATACCCTTTTTGATCACAGGTTATTACAAGATGTCTAATGCAGTTCCCTGTTCTTTGCGGTAGGCCCTTGTCATTTATCTGTTTTATAGATGGTAGTGTATGTCTGTTAATCCCCAACTCCTTATTTATCCCTCATACCCCCACCTTTCCCCTCCAGTAGCCGTAAATCTGTTTTCTGTTTCTGTGAGTCTGTTTCTGCTTTGTAAGTAAGTTCATCGGTAGCACTTCTGTTTTAGGTTGCATATGTAAGCGATATCATATGGTATTTGTCTTTCTCTGACTGATTTCGCTTGGTGGGATAATCTCTCTGCTTAGTCGCTCAGTTGTGTCTGACTGTTTGAGACCCCATGGGCTATAGCCCACCAGGCTCCTCTGCCCATGGTGTTCTCCAGGCAAGAATACTGGAGTAGGTTGCCATGCCCTCCTCCAGGGGATCTTCCCGACCCAGGGATGGAACCCAGGTCTCCCACATGCCAAGTGGACTCTTCAGCATCTGAGCCCCCAGGGAACCTCTTGGGCCATCCCTGTTGCTGCAGATGGCATTATTTCGTGTTTTCATGGCTGAGTAGTACTCTATTGTATATATGTACCGCAGCTTCTTCATTCACTCATCTGTAGATGGGCAGCAGGTTGCTCCCAGGTCTGGGCTAATGTAGATAGTGCTGCTGTGAACACTGGGGTGCGGCTGTCTTTTAAATTAGAGGCTTTTCTGGCTGTGTGCCCGGGGTGGGATTGTTGGATCTTATGGCAGCTCTATCTGTAGTTTTTGAAAGACCCTCCATACTGTTCTCCATAGTGGCTGTACCAGTGTACATCTCTAGCAACAGCCTAGGAGGGTTTCCTTCTCTCCACACTCTCTCCAGCATTTCTTGTTTGTGGACTTCTTCATGACGGCCATTCTGACTGGTGTGAGGTGGTGCCTCACTGTAGTTTTGAGTTGCATTTCTCTGATAGTGAGCCATGTCGAGCGTCTTTTCACGTGCCTGTTGGCCATCTGTATGTCTTCTTGGGAGCCATGTCTGTCTGGGTCTTCTGGCTTCCTCTCACCTTTGAGCATCCATATGTAGCTAGTGTACTGAATAGCACTGAAGAGCTGTTCCTCTTATTTTTTATATGCTCTTTTCATCCATATCCAAGCTTACGTGTTTCCATAGCCGACCACATCTTACTCTCTGCCTTGTACATTTTGCAGACCTTTCTGCATCTTTTAGTCCCGGATTGGATAATGGAGGATCCTGGCACATGGCCCCCAGGGCCTGCAGGTCTCTCGGCTACGTGCTTACCCTTGAAATATGGTCAAGGTTGAGGGGTACCGTATCCTGACGTCTCAGAAGCTGGGTATTGAGACAGGGACACTGCTGAGTAGCCGTGCTTTCTCTCCCGGTCACAGAGGGTTGTGGAAAAGGGGGCGGGGGAAGAAGTAAAGGGGAAGTGGGGAGGGGCTGCCTTCTTGAGAACACCCAGGCACTGGTTGCGCATCCCCTCTGGGCCGGATGGAAACACTCTGCCTGCGCATCCTTGTCAGCTTCGCATCAAGCCTTCCGTGTAGGTGCCTTTCTCAGATTGCACGTGAGGAACGCAAGAGTCGCGACGGCGATCCCACCGGGGCAATGTCATTTACACACCGCGGTGACGCAACTGGACTCTGTTCTGTCGCCTCCAGAACCCACCCTGCCTCCATGCGACCTGACAGCAGACGCAGGAGGGGAGACTCGCAGACGCAGGGGGGTCTGCGCGGGGCTCTGTCTCTCGTCCTCTTTTAGAAGCCTGGGAAGAGTCTTGTATTGCTGTTGTCAGAGTTCACGAGGCTGTCGCTTGAGTAACTGTCCGGTGGAATGCAAAATTCACAGTGGCATGGTTCTGCCTTTTTAAAAAAAATCTTAAAAATTTTACTGACTTTTTATTGCTTCCATGGTTGTGAGAGAGACAGAAAAAGGCCAGCGCAGGCACGCACACACACAAAGCTGGAAGGTCAAACAGTAGGGTGGTTTCTTTTCTCTTGGAGGAAAGGGTCTGCCAACTTGTGATAGGAAGGGCCACGCCGAATCTCAGGGACTTAGAAACCCAGCGTCTTGAGGTCTCTCACCACCTGCTTGCTGTGGTCCTTGCGGATTACCAAGGCCAGGGCCGTGCTGTGGATCGCTGCAGGCCCGAGGTGCGAGTCCCTCAGGTGGTGGTGGTGGTCTAGATGCTCAGTCGTGTCCAACTCTTTGGGACCCGCTGGACTGCAGCCTGCCAGGCTCCTCTGTCCATGGGATTCTCCAGGCAAGAATCCTGGAGTGGGTTCCCATGCCCTTCTCCAGGGGACCTTCCCGACCCAAGCACTCAAACCCTGGTCTCCTGCACTGCAGGTGGATTCTTTACCGAAGAAAGAGCCACCATGAAGGCCCAAGTCCCACAGGGGAAGGAAGCTCATCCACCCCCTGCCAACCCAGGAAATGCAGTTGACCCATCAGAGCACAGGCCCCAGAAAGTCCAAGCTTGCAAGATCCCCAGGCCCGGGCAGCTGGCCACAGTCATGAGGCCCGGCCTGTGAGCGCTGGGGGAGGGGTGGGGTGCAGTTTCCCCTCTCTCTCGCTGCTTCCCTTTGGTATCCTCTGGCCTTTGGGGGGGCTGGTTCTGGGGGTAGTGAGGGTGGTGTGGCTTGGAATCTTGCCCCAGGCCCCAACCCTGGAGCCACTGACTTGGTTTGCTTGGGCGATACCACTGAAGCCCGGCCTTGACTCTATCTAATCCGACAGGCACTTACTCACCACACGGCTCGGTCCAAAAATAACAGGCACCGGGGGCCTTGGGGATGCCAGGCCCTGCTAGTGGGGGGCCCCTGCAAGCCTGGGGACCCGCCTTCCTGTTTGCCTTCCTGGCCATCTGCCTCCTGGTGCCCCCCCCAGCACACTGAGGGTGCCCTCACTGTCCCCACACAGGCGTCCCTCCAGGGGCCCAGCGCTAAGCACGGACGGGCACCTTGCTCCCCAAACTGCAGTAAGAGGAGGGGGGATTCATCGGCAAGAGACAGCGGTGCTCGGATCAGGAGGCCTGGGAGGACCCAGCTCAGCTTCTCACTCCCCAGTCATCTCAGGACCCCCAAGATGCCGGCTCGTGCCAGCACCTGAAGCTCTTTGTAAACCGTGTAGAATACTGGTGGCTTAGCGATGGCAGGAGCTCCACGGGCGCGCTGAATTCAGGTCCTGTTGTTAACGTACGAGCCAACACGGGCATGTGGCCGCGTCCCTGGGAGCCTCAGTTTCCTCGTCATTAAAAGGGGAGTCCTTCCTGTGTGGCGGCCAGGGCGGTGGCAGCGAGGTAGCGACGGATGTAGAGTTCCCACCGGGACCAGCACGGCTTTCCTCCTGCCCCCAGCGTCGGTCTCCCTGAGCGAGGACTTGCACTGTGGGCACAAATATTTTGTGCACCCAAAGGTGCACCATCTGACAGTCGTGAGCGATCTTTTGCAGGTGAGGCAGGATCATTCAAATCAGGGTTCCTTCCTCCAGCTCAGGAAAGTGTGATTGCTGTAGGCGCACGTGGGCTTCTGGGAGGAACAACAGGAGCAGTAACAATAGAGAAAATCGCGGTGGTCGAGACAGCCTCCCGGTAGGCAGAGCAGTCCCAGTCGCGGCGGGCGGGCGGTGCTGGGGTCAGTGGTGGCGCTGCACTAAACCAGCGGCGGTGGCAGCACTTATGGCATTGGAAGCTAGAAGTTGCAGTGCTGACGTCACGTCGGTGGTGAATAGTACTAGCCCCAGTTGTGGTAGTGACAAGTGGTAGTAGCAGCTCACCCCGGTTAGGACCACCTCCTTTACGTCTCCCAGCAGACCTAAGATAGCCGCCCTCCTCACAGGCGTCAGAAAATGCCCAGTCGTGGAGCCCGTGGTTAAATGCAGAACCAGTCATTTCCAGCCTGGGTTCTGAAAAAACACCTCAACAGGAGCCACCTTGTTGGAAGTTGGCTGGGTTGTGCTGCCGTCTCCAAGATACACACGGAGCCGATGCCCAGCAGGGTGGCATAGCTTCCTAAGGTGGCCCCGGAGGTGCAGCACGGGTATCAGGTGCCTGTTGCAGATGAGCGGGGCGGGGGCGGGAGGGACCTCACGGAGGAGGGCAGACCCATCCCTCCATCTGGTTTTCTCTAGGCAGGCCCTGTGGCATGTACACAGCCTTGCACCCAGAGTGCCTGATTGCATGTGAGGCTGAGTGGCTGGTGGGCTGCTACCCAGGCTGTCTGGTTCTCACGACTCTGCGGGTAAGCAGGGAGGCAGACCTCCCAAGCGCTGATGCCTGATCAGTCACCTGGACCCATCCAGAGATGGCTGAGTCTCTGGGTGACAAGGAGATGCTGTGTTCCAGCCAGGTGGCCACCTTTTCCTCAGTATCTCTTTTTTCCAGCTGTCTGATAGTCTGCCTCCTCCCGCCCATTCCTGAGGAACCTCTCCCTGCCTGGTGGCCATCAGGGGCCGCTTGTCTCCTTTTGGCTTGGGTCTCAGTTCCTGCCTTTAGCAGCAACAACCTCACCATCAGAGCCTCGCCCAGCAGTGGGGCCCAGGAGAGACTGATCAGCCGCTGTTGGCTTAATTTTTTTTTTTAATTATCGAGGTAATACAGTCTCATACCTAGAAAAAAAGGACCAAAAAGAAACCAAAAATTACTCATCATCCCATCAGAAAAAGTTGCTGTCATTACTTCGGGGAATGTTTGTTGTTACAGATGATTGTAGAGTCTTCGTATCTTTGTACTCACAAGTGTGCCTTGTATATGCATACTGGACATATGCATTTCTACAGGCATGCAGCCTGTATTTTTTTGTTCAGTGCTAGGCTCTATACAGTTAACGTTGTCAAAAAATTATTTTTGAAAGTCTGATGAATATTTTACTTTTTTGAACAAGGCAGTTTAATCTTCATACTGGATATCTAGGTTGCTTCCATTTTTTTCCTATTACACGTGACACTGTACTAAACATCTTTACACCTGAATCTGTGGTAGAATCTCTGATTATTTCTTCAGTATAAATGCTAACAAGTGGCATTATTTGTTAAACCATGATTTTAAATTCGGGACACAAAATAAAATTGCTTTCTGGAAAGACTGAACCAGTTTATACTATCACAAACACTATAAGGACACTTCAGTGTAGCTATTAAAATCATTTAATAGAACTTTCTTTGAGAGTGAAATATAATATCTTATTGTCTTAGTATCTTTATATTATATATACTGTACAATGTAGCATTTTATTATTTTGTATTTAGTTCTTGGCCTCATGGCTTGTGAGGTCTTAGTTCCCCAACCAGGGATTGAACCCAGGCACCCGGTAGGGAAAGTGCAGAGTTCTAATGCTGGACCATCACAGAATTCCCACAATGTAGTATTTTATATGTAACATATAATCTCTTGTACTTACAGCTTTATTTACTTGAATATCTTCCCTTATTTTTATTCATAGCCATTTTTATTCCTCCTTTTATGAACTGCCCTTTTTTTCCCACCTCCATTTTTTTTCCATTTTACATGACTGTTGGCGTTTTCTTTATTGATTTCTCATAGCTATTTATATATTGTGTATTAATCCGTTTTCACATCATGGCGCAATTTTTTCCATGTGTCTCTTTCATTTTAAGTATGTATTTTTACCTGAATAATATGTGTGTTATATTCAAGCTTAAATATTCTTTGTTTGCTTTGATGTTCAGAAAGATTTTCCCATCATCTCCAGTTAATTCTTCACCAGTGCTTTCATTTTTATGATTCTATATCCAACTTTTAAACCTTCTGCATCTAGAATTTATTTTGATATTTGATTTGAGAGGCTGACGTGATTTTTTTCATAAAGAAAACCAGCTTTTAGCAGCATTTGTCAAAAAGTCTTCCTTTCTCCATTGGCTTTGATACATCTTTTATTGTGCTTTAACTTCACACCTACAGAGAAGTCTGTTTCAAGGGTGTTTTACTTCCTTGATCAATTTGTTGATTCTTATAATAGTACACACTTACTTTATTATCGTTATGATACATTTTAATATATTCTAGAGTGCTCATCCTTCACATTATGTTTTTTTCAAAACTGTCTTGGAAATTAAAAAGAAAAATAACGCCTTCTGCTTTTTTCTCACAATGCAGCGCATAGAATAGAATTCGGCCAGATAGGGACTCAAAGTCTGACTTTTCAGATCACTAACGGCAGGCTGAAGCTGTTTTGTCTCCCTGAGGCTGAGTGTGCTCACCTGTGCAGTGGTACGGGGGGTATCTGTGCCACGTGCTTACCTTGAGCACCTCCATCATGCCTGGAGTTCAGGGCCTGAAGTATAGATGGTGATCCATCAATGGCGACAGTCATTCTCAGAGTCAGAGGTTTCACGTTCCATCTCTGACCTCATCTGTTCTGGTGAAAAAGATGCCAGCTGTCTCCCTGGCACCCAGGGCCCCGGGTTTGAATTTTGCTGCTTTGACATTTCAAGGTGGCGGATCTCATGGCACCTGAAGAATTTCTAGAAGCCATCTGTTCTTAAGTCCATGTGCCACAAACAGCAACCTGCTCCTAGTTAGGAAAGACTGACGGGGTTCAGAGAGCCCACAGGGCGCCCTCCAGAGCCACCCCCCTCTACTTTGGAGTCAGGCCGGCCGAGCCCGCTGACCAGCTCCACCCATGTCCAGCTGTGTGACCTCGAGCATACTACTAAATCTTTCTCAGTGCCGGAGCCCTCGGCTGCAAAATGCGCGTTGCAGCAGTGCCTTCCTTCTAGGATTCCTGGGAGATGTGAACACGGTTTTGAATAGAAAACATTCACCAAGGCACCTGGTGCAGTAAATACTCTGAATATCCGAGGCGCGCACTGGTGACGTTATTACCGGCTGTCCGTGCGTATTTGGATGGACCTCCGGCTGTCCGTGCGTATTTGGATGGACCTGTGAGTGCAGCCTCACCCAGGAAGGCTGGGCGCCTCCCAAGTTGGAACAGCCTATCTCTAGTGTGACTCCATGCTGACTGCGGGCAGGCTCGAGCTGAGAACAGAGTCACCAGATGACCCACTTTCATCACTTGGGAAAAGGTGTTGATTTGGCGTATCGAATCACAGTCTCCCAGGGATCTCAGGGTTGTGCAGCCACGGGGAGCCTTTGGGTGCACAGGGGTATGCCTGTGCGTGCACACACACCTGCATGCCCATAGAGACGTCTGCTGCTGCCTGAGTCTAAGTCTGGATACACGTGGAAAGTCTCCCTACCAACAGCCTTATGAAATATGTGCGTTTTGTTGCTGTTCACCGGCAGAAATGGGCAGTGAAATTTCAGTCTGTGTCTGGGCCGGAGTTTTATAAAAAGTATGTTGCCTACTGAAGGCACTGTTGGTGAGAGCTCCCCTACATATTGAATAAGGTGCTAGTATGTTGATGTCTCATAGCTTAACAGGGCTTCTCTTTATCTATCCTTTCTATCTGTCATCTATTTATCCATCTTTATATCATGTTTCTTTATATATCACCTGTCTCTGTCTCTCTATCACCTGTCTGTCTGGTATGTCTTTACTGAGTACCTATTGTGTACCTAGCCTGTGGAACCAACGATGAGCTGAACATGATCCTGATTCTGGAAATACTGTTAACCCTGGGAGGCAAGTATATAAGCAAGTAACAGACATATTCCTCTTCCATGCCCGCGTTTAAGATCTTGATTTCCATTCAGATCTCACACAGGGCGATAGCTGTACTGAGGAAGAAGCAGAGCTTGGCGCTATCTTCAAGCCTTTCATGAATAATGAATATTATATACAAATGTGTGAGAAGTGTTCATGCTCACTAATGTTTCCCATTCTTTTTCCCTTCCTGGACCTAACAGTACTACCACACACTTGTAGATGTTAGTTATGATCACCTAACTTGGTGTGACCCGTAAAAGACTGTCAGAAGTAGCTGGAGACGTTTCTGGATGGAAGCATTTGAGGGTCACACGGGAGTGTCTGAGCTCCTGTCTGATGCTGGGCATTAGGGTCAAGGAAATCTTCACCCAGTTCAGTTCAGTCGCTCAGTAGTGTCTGACTCTTTGTGACCCCATGAATCGCAGCATGCCAGGCCTCCCTGTCCATCAACAACTCTCAGAGTTTACCCAAACTCATGTCCATCGAGTCCGTGATGCCATCCAGCCATCTCATCCTCAGTCATCCCCTTCTCCTCCTGCCCCCAATCCCTCCCAGCATCAGAGTCTTTTCCAGTGAGTCAACTCTTCACATGAGGTGGCCAAAGTACTGGAGTTTCAGCTTCAGCATCAGTCCTTCCAATGAACACCCGGGTCTGATCTCCTTTAGGATGGACTGGTTGGATCTCCTTGCAGTCCAAGGGACTCTCAAGAGTCTTCTCCAACACCACAGTTCAAAAGCATCAATTCTTCAGTGCTCAGCTTTCTTCACAGTCCAACTCTCACATTCATACATGACCACAGGAAAAACCATAGCCTTGACTAGATGGACCTTTGTTGGCAAAGTAATGTCTTTCCTTTTTTTTTTTTAACTTATTTATTTTAATTGGAGGCTAATTGCTTTACAATATTGTATTGGTTTTGCCATACATCAGCATGAATCTGCCACGGGTCTCTGCTTTTTAATATGCTATCTAGGTTGGTCAGGGTCAAAAATCCTTGAGCAGGATTTTGAAGCAAGATTGGAAGTACCTTAGGAGCAATTCATATAATCCTCATAGCAAGCTTGTGAAACAGTTTGTATTTTCTTCATTGTCATTTGTCATCACTACCAATGAATGCGAACATTGAAATTGATGCCTAGAGAGACTAAGAGGCCAGTCCACTGTCCAGGAAGAACTTGGTCTCAGATTGGATCCATTTTTCAAATTTCAAATATAGGATTTAAAACAAACAAAAAAATACTTTGCTTTCTTGCAGACGTAGGCTCCTTATACATAAGGAAGTGGCATCTGGTCGCCGGCCTTTAAAGAGGATGCTGTTGGCAGTATTTTGTGAAAATCAGGGATCCAAGATATTGCACATCATGTATTGAGCACTACGAGTTCATGAGCTTTCAGTGAGCTTGTGGCATTGCCTTCCAGTCTTTCCGGCAGTTTCCCAGAGCAGTACGCTGTCTCTCGAATCTAGGTGCCCACTGGCCTGCCCCCTTTATTTCTAAGAGCAAAACCACAGGGTGATATGGTGACTTCAAGGGGGGCACAGGCAGAAGGAGGATCCAAGGTGTGCACAGCACCCAACTTTATTTTTATTCTTACTAAAATAAGAATAAGAATAAATTACACTTGGATTGGCTTTTCATTGGAAAGCATGAAACACACAGGCACGGAGTGAAGCCTTGCCTCTCTGTCCTCGAGTAGTACTTTTTGTAGCCGACTTCTAACCGGTCATCTACCCAAGTTGATTCTGGGCTTTCTGCTCAGAGGGCTGTAGTTTAAAATAGAACCGAAGACCAAGAAGGCTCCCAGTGGTAGGCTGTAAGGACGGTGGCAGCAGGGGCCCCGTGGGGAGCGGGAGAGGGTGTGGGGAGCAGGGGCCGGTCTCCCACCGCCTGGCCCTCCGCCCACACTCCCACCCGGGGAGGAGGTGGGGCCCCCGGCCCGGCCTGGTGCACGGGGTTTAGCGGTTATTGTTTGGTGATGAGGGAGGAGGGGGAATGCTGGGAAGGGAGGGAGGACCCCGCTGGATAAGAAAATTCATTTCTCCAGGTCCCCAGGAGCAGAGTTAACCGCCCCAGAGGTCGTGTAGAGGTCACTGAAATAGAGGGGACCGGAAGTGAGGCTGGATGGCACCTACATCCCCCCCCCCAACCCAGTGCGTCTTCTCCTTCCGTTTCTGGAACCCTCACCTCTGGACAAGAGATCAGGCTATGCTCTCCGTGGGCCCTGAAGGCTATCCAAACAGATGTCCAACTCTCTTCCTATTTTTCCTCTTTTTTTTTTTTTTCCCTCTTGATTCAGAAGACAAATAAAATCCAGACTCCAGATTTCAGTGCTTGTGGATGACCGTCTCTCTAATGACCGGGGTGTAGAGCTGCAAGCTTTAACATAAGGAGTTTTCTAGAGTCCATCCATGTACCTTTCACTTCTGATTCAGCCTCACAGAAAATGGAGAAGCCGCGAGCTACCTAGGAACCCCTTCAGATGGGCCGTCCATATGGAAAAGTGATCTTTGGAGACAGAGAAACAAAATACAGGTCCAAGGCCATCACCCTGCCCCTTCTAGCAATGGAAGCTTCTCTTCTGCTGATAAAAATGATAGCCCTTTGAGGAACAGAGGAATCATTTCTTGGCCAGTGTTCTCTGCTCATGGCTACAGTCTAACTTTTACACAAAGAGACCAGTGAAGAGAAGATAAATATAGAAAGAAAAGAAAGAAACCAAGACACTAAGTTATCCCAAAGGGCATTCCTGTATTAGTCATCTTATGAAAATTATATGTACCACAGAATATCTATTTTTAGAGGCCAGGAGGTTATGTGAAGCAGTTCAGATGTCGGCAAAGACCCAGAGGCCGGCTCCCAGCAATGATATTGGATATTTAGATATTTGTTTTCTTCATTTTAACTGCGCAGAGCTGGTACTCCCCACGTGTCCATGCTGGCCACTTGGGGCGGTGAGACAAGACCCATGTGCTTCTTCAAAGACATCCAAGGCCCTGGTGATTCTTTTGTGTTATTTTTGTGCATCTTCTTGGCCTGGGCAACACACACACGTGCACACACACCCGAGTTTATTACGCGCATTCTCTGATGTAACACACCCACCCGAGGCCTGTTTCGGGAGGGGCAAGGGTGGCCCCAACTCTCACACAATTGCAGTTCAACTTTTATTAAAGGCCTAAAAGAGCAGAAGAGCCCTCCCCATCTCTCCTAATGATCTGATTAGGATTCTTTATTTCCACTGTTCCTCACTAGTTAAATCTCATCTGGCTTTATAGACGCCAGACAATTTGCGGCTTCTCGCTGGAGCTGAGCACCCTGGATTTGGCTTCCGAGCAGTTGAAAATCTATGAGGTTGCATGATTCAAGCGGCAGCAAACACAGGTTTCTGTCCCCTGCAGAATCTGTTTCGTGTCCAGTTCCTTGATTCGGTAGAACTCCAATCCGAGCTGCTTCTCAAGACTCAACCTCTCTTACTTGCCCAGAAGACTTGTCTCCAGGTGGTTGGAGCTGGCGCGGGCGGCACCCTGGAGAGCAGTGGTCACACATCCATGCACCCCCACCCCCGCCCTTCTCTCAAAAGCAGAGGCAGGCCCGTCGCTACCCCATGCCCCGTGTCCCAGTCGTCAGAGCCCCCCAGCTCTGGTGGAGGCTGGGCAGCCCACGATGCTGCTCTCTGTACCCCCGGGGTGGGTTTGCAGGGTTAACTACTGAAATCACAAGGTGCCCAGTTCCCTTTGAATTTCAGATAAATGACAAGTGTGTGTTTAGTGTAAGTGGGTTCTGTGCAGTACTGGGACCTACTCATGCTGATAAGTGTTCATTGTTTATCTGAAATTCAGATTGAGCTGCGCATCCCCCGCGCTGGGACACCTACTCCAGCCCATCCCAGCCCCTCCTCAGGGCTCTCAGAAACAGAGTGGGGCCTCACACCCTTGGGACCTCAATGGTGCTGATTTCCTTGTCCTCACAAGGACCTGAAGGTTCCCTCGCCTAGGAAATGACTCCCAGGACCGTTTAGAGGATGAGAAGCAGCCGACGGGGACTCTTGCGGTCCTCTCCACTGCCCGCCTTTTACTTAATGTTTTGCAGTTGGGGAAACCTGGCCATTCCCCTAAATGCTCAAGCAGAGCAGTTTGTAATGAGAGCAGCTCTACAGCCAGAGAATTACCATGCCTTGTGATGGCACCTGTCTTTCGTCTAGAGTGTTGAGTGATTTGCTTCAACTCCATTGATCCTCCAAACACTGAGTGAGGCAGGAGGTTTAGCAAAACAGATCTTGCAAAGTGGTGACTCTGCCCAGAGCATTAGCTGACTACCAGAAGGGCGGGTCTTATGCAAACTTCTGGTTTCTCTTCCACCGGGCCTTTCTACACCTAGCACAGTTTCCTTACAGACACAGTGCTTGGCTGGGTCCTGCATTGTTTCTGGCTTTGGGGAAATGGCTCAGGGTATCAGCTGTCATTTTTTCCCTCCCCTGATCCCCCTGTTTTACTATCTCTATGATAGTATCAATAATTATGCAAGCATATCGCCGTAAGTAATTCTGAAAGGAGACAGTAAACCACAGTTGATCATTAATTTCTTTTATTGATTATTTTTATTATTTATTTACGCTAGAGGAAGTTTAGGAAATTCAGAAAGACACAAAGATGAAAATAATAATCACTCCACCGTACTCTCAGTAACGAGAGAACATTTGGGTCTTTTTGGTTGTATCTGCTCTTCTGAGGCACACCTGGACACACGTGTCCATTCATAATTGTGTAAGTGCCTAGAAACGTGCTTTATAAGATTTAGAATGTCCTTAAATCTTTCATCTGGGTTTTCTCCTTAGCATGCGTACTCCATATGCATTTTTTCAAGGCATTTAAATGGTCTTGAGAAAATGGGGTTGAAACGTTGCCCAGCTCACACATCTATTGCCTTCGATGTCCTCAGGGGGCTCTGAATTTTCAGTAAGCCCTTTAGGGCCCTGTCATGATGGGGCAGCCAAGTAGAAAAGGCTCTGGGTGGTTGAAGAGGCGTGTCCACTGCCTGGCCCTTTGAGCTGCTCACGAGGCCTCAGGAAGCCAGCCCGCTGTTTCTGTCACGGTGTCCCCAGGTGAGGGGCAGGGACATGCTCTGTGGCCTTCCTTGAGCTGGGTGGAGTGCAGAGATGAACAGGACAGCGAAAGAAAGCATTTGGGATGTCTTTGAGGCTGGACGCTCCATTAATACACAGCCTTGTTAACCTGCTTGTTTGGGAACCACTTGTGGGCCCAAATATTGTTTGAGCGCTTTGAGAGGATATGTCTCTCCTGATGCTTGATGAACCTAGTGCGCCTCATCCCTTGTTGGAAATAATGTTAAAATAACATTTACTGAGCACTTAGCATCCGCACACCCATGCGCAATTCACCCCCCATTTACTGTACATCACCCCCCTCCCCACCGCCATTGCCAGGCCCTGTGCTGGGCGCTGGTGCTGACATGATGCCCCGTGACCCTTCCAGAAACACCCTCTGAGTATTACTGTTGTTATTGTAATTATTTATGCTCCCTTACAAAACTACTTTTAAGTAATTATAGGCTCACAGAGGGTTGCTTAAAATAGTACATAAAGTTTTGAGCGCCCTCACCAAACTCTCCCTGATGGTGAGTGAATTAATCTTCCTTCCTTCCTTTCTCTCTCTCTTTCCTTTATTCCCTCCTTTCCTCCCATTTTTTTTCTTTTTTAAAAAACACAAGGAAGCTGATATTTTCAAGATACCTTAGAGGCTTTCTTAAGCGAAAAAAATCAGGATAAAGTATTCAAAGTGAAACTGTTAGTCCGTCAGTCGTGTGTGACTCTTTGTGACCCCATGAACCATAGCCCGCCAGGCTCCTCTGTCCATGGGATTCTCCAGGCAGGAATACTAGAGTGGGCTGCCATGCCCTCCTCCAGGGGATCTTCTTAACCCAGGGATCAAATGCAGGTCTCCTGCCTTACAGGCAGATTCTTTACCATCTGAGCCACCAGGGAAGCCCACGAATACTGGAGTGGGTAAGCCTATCCCTTCCTCCAGGGGATCTTCCCCAATCCGGGCATTGAACCTGGGTCTCCCGCATTGCTGGCAGGGAAGTCCTTAAAGTATTCAAAGACATTATTAGTTTTATAAAGTGTATTTCTAGGCACCTATGCAGATGCAAATGAACACAGGTACTTATATACGCCTCAGAAATAGATACAAAACACAAAATGTTGAATTTTTTAGTTAAGAAGAGTCCGCCTGAGTGGTTGTGATTTTAATCTGTATGTTTTCCTCTGTGTCTTCGTGTTTTCACCTCTGTGTTCCCACCCGGCTAAAGGAGTGTGGAGGCTTGGGTCTACTCATTTGAACCCTAGTTCAGACAATGCCCTTCCCACCTTTGGCTCAGGGGGAGGTGTGCCTGATGAGCGAGAGCGCAGGTGGAATTTGAACTCTCTTGATCTGCATCCTGGGGGCCAGTCAGCTGCCTCCCACCCCCCACCCGGCCTCAGGGCGCCCCTGATCGGGTAGTTGAGTCCTCGGGTAGTTTCATTCTCAGCAAGGGAAAGAACTGGGGTTGGCTCACGAAGACTATAGGTGGGAACGAAAATAGAAACTCCTGACAGCTTGATTTCCCTTTGCTGGCACCAGGCTCGGATCAGCGGAGCTCGAGGAGAGCCTGCAAATGTACAGACGCAGGGCAGTCCTGCCCCGGGTCTTCAACCGCCTCAGCAGGGCTGAAGGGAAGGCACATTACTGCAGGCAGGCAGCTCCGAAAAACCGCTGCATTTCTGAGAATCCATGAGCAGTTAGCAGTTGTAAATAAAGGAGCCGGGGACAGACAGTTTCATTTTCCGAGTTTTGGATTATACTGTCAGAAATGCATGTGAGCATATGTATCCAATAACAGCACTAATATAGTGGGACGCTCTCCCCCAGCTTCTTCCCTCTTTGCCGCCTTCAAATTGATATCTCAGAGCCTTAAGTCAAACTGTGTTTTATTAAGAGAATGGGTTATTTGAGATACGGTTGTGACATTTACCAGGGCCAGGCCCAGCTGTAGTTCTGCCAAGATCCTTCATGCCGAATCTGAATTTCAGTGCGGAGAGAGCCCTGCACTGCTCCGTTTTGCTTGGCTTGGATGATTCCGTTCAGTTCCTACCCAAGTGGCAGGGGGTTTTCCTGCCAAGAGCAGGATGATTTCCCGGCCACTGGGACAGTGTTTGTTGATAGCGTGGGTGGTTCACAGAAGCTCAATGCATCCAACCGCATGAGCTTGGCTGTCTTCTCCACGAATGGGATTCCAGAAAAATCACAACACCGTTGCTCCCGGGACTGCCGTGAGATGGAGCGAGGGGCTGCTGGCACCTTGGACTTGGTCGTGGCCAAGGAGCCCAAGGAGGCCCAGAAAAACTCCTGGAATACAAGACCCCTGACAACTTGAACTGAATCCTCGAATTCAAATTTTGAAACTGTTACCTTCTTTCCTGCTGGTCCCACACCAACACGTCCCTGGTGCCATCTTACCAAGAAGACAGTTCTCAGAAGGCTGCCCCAGATTACCTGGCAGCTTCTCCTTTAAACTGCTGTTGGATGCCCGCCCCTACCCATAACCATCTCTGAGATGTGGTATTGAGGGCTGTGAAATGAAATGCTAAGACCTACATTAGGGTGGGAGCACACACATCTCCCGGGACCCCATCAGGGTAGGCATGCAGGTCTGCTGGGAGTTGATCAGAGTGGGCGCACCCCAGAGTCTCCTGTTTAATGAGGTCACCAAATATTGGCAGTTAGCAAGGACATTTGGCAAGCATTCAGTCTCCTTTCTTTTCCCTAGTGGAACTCTATCCTCTGGGTCTCAAGAAAGGGAAATATTTACAAGATCTTCCAACACGAGATGCCGTAAAGCTGAATGACTTCCTTTGTCTGAGGAGCTGATTGCTCTCTTCTTGAGGTTATTTCGATTCCACTTTAGCAAGGTAAGAAAGCCGGCTTAGAGCTATATTTGGAGACAATGAAGCAAATGAAACTTCATATCAAAGAAACTGGGCAGCTCTGAGATTTTGTGGGCAGTTGTATCTGAGGGGGGAGAGCTTTGGGGACCAAAACCAAAGTGAGTGTCTCTAGCCCAGATCCAAAAATACGGTCTCTTGCTGGAAACAGGCAAGTTTACTCAACCACAAATGACACACGGCCATTTCCAACTGAATGGAGCCAGGTTCCCCTACCACACTGATGTGTTGAAGTTGGCTTGTACTGGCTCACAAGGGCCCATTGTTAAATTTTCAGAAATTTTGTGAGCTGGTTGTGATACACAGCCATAATTTAAAAGTGAATCATGTAGAAACTTACTGTCAAAGACATTCTATTTTTGAAAAGGTGCTAAGTACTCAAAGGCTATGCCGTCCTAGTTATCTTCCCGTGTTGCGCTATTATCTCCTTTGTTAGAATCTGCATCCGCTGCTCTGTATTCCAGGGCACTACTCTGCATGCCTTCCCAGGTCCATGCTCGTGATGCCACTGCCACGGTGGGATTATTTACATCATAGAAGTGAGCAAATGCTGCAAATAGCTCCCCAGTTTTTGTCTGGGAGTTGTTCTTCAGTCGCTAAGTTGTGTCCGACTCTTCAGGACCCCACAAACTATAGCCCGCCAGGCTCCTCTGTCCGTGGGATTTCCCAGGCAAGAATACCGGAGTGGGTTGCCATTTCCTCCTCCAGGGGATCTTCCCGACCCAGGGATCGAACCTGCATCTCCTGCATTGGCAGGCGGGTTCTTTACCCCTGAGCCACCCAGAAAGCCCTTGTCTGGGAGAGCCCATTGTGAAACATATACCAGCATACCGCCACCCTACAGGACCCATCTCCCAATATTTAAAGCCAGGAGCTGGTCCTCCCGAGTCAAGGAGATGTGTGTCTGGGCAAATGTCTGTGGCCATTTGTCTGAACCTGCCGTTAGTAGGTATCTATTCACACCTGAATCAGAAGAGACGAGGAGATGGTGGTTCGCGAGGTCGAGTGATGTTAGCCCTCACCATATGTCATTTTGTTTTACTCATGAACTAAGAGGCTTTCATGATGTTTTGTTACTATCACACAGACACTTGGCAATGTCAGACAAGGAAGTTGGTTTCCTCCTGTATCTCCAACAGTCTTCTTTCTCAAGTGCAAATGTTCATAACATCCTTACCTCTCTTGGTACATAGCCTTCTCTGTGAAATCTGAAGTTACTGCTGGAAAAGACACTGACTCCCGAACATGATGGTTTTGTGACAAGTATATTGATCTTTTCTATAATATCATTTGTAGATGTCCTCATTATATGGGGAGAAAAAAAACCCTTGGTCAGGTTTAGAACCAGACATCTTTTTTTTTTGGTTAAAATGAAAGGAACTCAGAGATACATCATCAAAAACCATTAACAAAGAAGAGTAGTAGCCTAAAGTGAATAATTAATATTTCAATTTTAAGGGGATTTGAAAAGTTTACTCTGATCTTTTTTTCCTTTTTCCTCTCTCCTGGAGTAATCTAGTTTTCCTTTATCTGGCTTGCCCTTCCTAAATTGGTCATATTGCTGTCAATATTTGGAGACAGATTTTTTTTTTTTTTAAGATCCAATGCACTATGCCTTCATTTGTTCCTCCAATTCCAGTTGGTCCGAGTGCATGGCCCTGGACAGAGCTACGTTTTAATTTCTATAGTCTTGCCAAGCCAGAATGGGATTCACTGTTCTCAACGTCTCTGGACTATCACTTTCCCCAAAACGTCCATCCTGGCTGTTGCAGGAGGCAGCGAAGCTGTGCAGAGCTATTTATTTTAAGTGCCTGATTAAAATTTCATGAAAACAGGAAGTCAGGGGAAAAGAATAGATTGCAAGAGCGATGAAATCCGGGGCTTTGTAATTTTTAGCTCACAGGGAAAAAAAAAAAAAACACGTTAAATCGTAAGGAAGGTATATTTTCAGAATCGTGCTGTGGCCACTAATGGTATATTTTGTCACTGGCTGGGGAGCTGGTGAACTAAGAATGGGTCCAATTTTTTAAATCTTATTACACAGTTTTGCTCTCATTTAGAAATTGTCACCTTAAAGTCACCTAACGCTGCTCTACTTAGAGCAGACCTCACCAGGCCCTCTGTGTGTGTACGCCGGTCACATTGTCTTCTATCTAAGTAGATATAAACGTTGTCCTGACAGAGTTGAACAGCACAGAATCTGTCTGCTCCTTAAGTTGATGTAGCCTAAGAACTTAATCTTATCTAATTCCCATATCCAATGGGATAGAGAATTTGGGGGAAAGAAAGTAATGACATATTTTTCGCCGATGATAACTCAATGATTTCTATATTTGGTCAATGGAAAAACGTCTCTCCCGAGAAGTACCCGTGTCGACAATGAGCTGTCGAGGAAATCCGCGTGCAAACAGAAAAACCCCTCACTGGACTAAAAACTGCAACACAACCGCGTGCGATTAGCGGGGAACGGACGACAAGTAAAACGACCCCGTCCCCCTACTGTTCCTGGAAACTCCAAAATCCTGGCCCACCGTTGGGTAGCCCACTTCCACCTTTGGGATCTCCAGCTGAGTTCTCATTTGGCTGACCAGACAGGAATCGCTGCAACAGACTCACGGCTAGATAACGTTTGATGTGCCTGTCTCAAATAAATCCCCATCTGAAATACCGGCCGCAGAGTCCAGTCTCAGAGGACGGCATAATCCTCATGAGAGATGGGTCAGAGAGGAGGGGGAAACCGAGCAAGAAGGTACTGCGTGGCCCCCAGCTAATGCAGCAAATTAACTGCACCCCCCACCCCCCTCCGGGGAAGGGTTAAACCCTTCAGATCTCTTTCCAAGCTTCCTGTCCGCCCATTGAAACTGACCTGAACAGGGATCAGAGGGTTTATTGAGGAGGAAAAGCAGCTGGGGATGCTTGATGGGCACAGTTGGGTGCCAGGGTGTCTGTTCAAAATCTCCCCAAATCCCTCAGGGCCTGAGTTGGCATGAGGATATCTGGGGAAATCCAGGCGTCTCCCAGATAGGTACGTGTCTGTATTTATACTAGATGGCTGGAGGTCACTTTATGCTGATGCTCAGAGGGTCATCCCAGCCCTATTATTCCCGGGTAGGGAACAAAAGAGGAAATAAACTACAGGAAACTCTTTAAGTCGCCTCAAAGTTGAGAAAAATCAGTCATCTCATTGAGGCTGTCATTGGCCTCATGTGGCTCTCATTGGGCTGACCAGAATTCATTTCCACGGGGCTGACTCAGTCATAGGCCCTGAGGATACGTGTTGTTTAAGGGTGTTGTCACTTGAACAGTATGTGGCGTGGATGAGTCAGGCTCTGTGCCTCAGTTTCCACAGCTGTATAGTGGGGCTTCTAATACTTGTCAAGCCCGTTACGCATCACCTCTGTCACTACTGCGTCAAGAATTGGCTTTGCTTCCCGTGAAATTCTCTGTTTACTTCTTGGTAAACCTCACTAAACGTTCCAGGGAACTGGCGTTTCTTACTCACCAGTCTTGTCAGTCAGCAACATGCCTGGCCACGGTAGACACTTAGTAGTCAATATTTGTAGATTGAGTGAATGAATGGATACTTCAGGAGTGCTGTGAAAGTAGAAATAGGCAACACAGGTCAACGTTCTTTTAAGATTTAGACATTCAGCATAACTTCATCCTCTGTGCTGGAGTTTGGTCTAGTCTCCTTGTCCACAGTGGGAGATGAATTCTCCCTGCCTGTCTTGGGAATGGCTTACAGAAGGGTGCCCCCTCCTTAGCTGTGGTGGGAAATCCCTCTTAGAACCATGATGGATGAAAGAGGAATAGTTGGTTGAATCATATTGATCTTACTTTGGTTTTGCCACATAGAAAGCCATGCTCTAGCATCATGACAATATGACTAATCAAACAGTATTGACCAATGGATCGGGAAAAGCACAAGGAAAAAAACAAAAAAAACTGGGAGATTACCTGGTTGTCCAGTGGTTAGGGCTCCATGCTTCCACTGTGGGGCTGCAGGTTCAGTCCCTGGTCAAGGTACTAAGATCCCACATGCCCTGTGGCATAGCCAGGAAAGAATCAAAAACAAATAATTAGATGCTAGAAGAGAAATCTTGAGAGGAGCATTTTTACAAAGCCTGCGATACTATAATCATTCAGAAAACTCTCAGAATTGATCATTTTTCCATCATCCTACCTGTCTCCCCGCACTGGGTGCGATTTTGAGGAGGAGGACATCGCATGTGCTCTTGGGAACTTGGAAATCCAAACACGATGCTCCCGGGGAGGCACGCTGCTCGGAGCTCTCTGGCTACATGGCATTTATGAAGCAAGGGGCTCCAACCCTTCTGGGTCTTGATCAAATTCGGCCTTACAACATCGGGTGATCTTAAATGCCTTTTGCCCAAAGCCCAGCAAGCAAAGCCATCATTGGATTGATCCCAATGCAGGAAGCCTCTTTGATTTAATCACAGGCTTCTCTGAACTCCCAGAGCGCTTTGCTCACAGCATTGTTCTGCCCTCAGATACATGCACTATGCATGCATTTATCTCCCCGGCTTGACCGTGAACTCCCAAAGGGCAGGGCCAAATGGCCGTGATGTACCCACCCTGTACCAGGCACTCAGATAGTCATATGGAATAGTGTGGGGTATTGAGACACATACACACATAAAGGAAAGTGAAGTCGCTCAGTCACGTCTGACTCTTTGCCACCCCATGGACTTTAGCCTGCCAGGCTCCTCTGTCCATGGGATTCTCCAGGCAATAGTACTGGAGTGGGTTGCCACTTCCTTCTCCAGGGGATCTTCCCAAACCAGGGATGGAACCCAGGTCTCCTGCATTGTAGACAGACGCTTTACCATCTGAGCCACCAGGGAAGTCCACATACACACATAAAAAAATATATATAATATACATACACACATATGCATATTATATATATATATATTTTTTTTTTGGTGGCAATTCCTTCTTCTGGTGCAGGCAGCTGGAGGTGAAACTACAAACTCAGCTCCTTTAGCAGCTCTGTGTAGGGGAAACGGGCTTCTGTTTGCAAGCTTATCATCCTTGCATGTTATGGAATCACTGGGGCACTGTTTTGCCTACACAGGAAGACTGCGGCAGAAAGGAGAAGTGAGGCTTCTACCCCAGAGAAGCTGAAAGTGGAATTGACCCTGGAGCAGGGGCAGGTCCGTGGTTTTGGGGCAGAAGCCACCTGAATTTCAATCAGGCTTTACTCTAAGTAGCTGTGTGTCCTTGAGCAAGATATTAACCTCTCTGAACCTCATAACCCCAGGACACATCTTGGGCTGCCTCCACATCTCCCCTTCTTTGCCTGTGTGCTAGCTACACCCTAAGGACACATACCTCTCTCTTGACAGGACTCAATGTTCTTCCTTTCCCACCTAAAAGTTGAGCACTTTGGAGGCAGTGACTACATTTTATCTATCCTTAAGTTTCCCTGGCAAAGGGAGATGGTAATACTAATACCAGGGGCTTTCCCGGTGGCTCAGTGGTAAAGAACCCACCTGCCAGTACAGGAGATGCAGGAAGTGTGGGTTCGATCCCTGGGTTGGGAAGATGCCCTGCAGGAGGGCATGGCAACCCCACTCCAGTATTCTTACCTGGAGAATCCTGTGGACAGAGGAACCTGGCGGGCTGTAGTCCATGGGGTCGCGCAGCGTGGGACACTGGGCCACTGAACACACAATACTAATGCCTGTCACGTAGGATGATAAGATAGAGCTGTATCTATTCACAGGCTTAATACGGGGCCTCTTCCACACAGAAAGCATATGGAAACTTGTCAGAGTCTATTCAATCTCTGTCTTAAGTGAGCATTTCTACTGAAATTGATGGTATTATCCCCATTTTGCAGAGGAAGTAACAGAGTCTCAGACACACGAGCCTGTCAGAAATTCTTCTGTTATTAATGGAAAGACACTCCTTGCGCTGGTGATGGTGGGAAGGTTGCTTTTTTTTTTTTTCTCTCCCTCCTTCTAAGAGACTTAGAAGAGGGAGGTGGTCCTTGTTCAGAGTGGTTGGGAGACAGCTCCGTTTGGAAGCCTTGAGCCCTGGAATTCCGGAGTCCACAACAGGAAGAACCCAGAGATCCTGCAGGAAGTGTGTCCTGAGGATTAATGGTGGGGTGAAATGCTGAGCGAGGACTTTTTCCTTTGCTCATCTGCATTTGGGAGATCTTTGCTTTTCCTCTTTAGAGATCAATGTGCTATATTTCTTTTTCTTTTTTTTTCTGAAGGTACATCTATTAAACCCATGGCAGTTGAGCTTTCAGACAATTCTCTACCATGTAATTAACCCCCTCGGGGTCCCATTTAGATCCAATGATATTTTGTGATTTTTTTTTTTTTAACTAAAAGCAAATAGGCACCCTGTCTGCTGTTGGAGCTCGGGTTTAGAACTCCTGGTCTCTGGAGGACAAGGGTTTGGCTGTAACCGTCTGTGCCCCCTTTCCCCCTGAACAATGTCTAAGCATTTTCCTTTTTCTTTCTTGTGTGTATGTAATATAGATTTTTTGGTTTGTGGTTACCATGGGGTTTTTATATAGACTGCTATATATATATACACGTGACTGTTTTGAGTTGCTAATCTCTTAATTTCAAATGCAATTTAGGTGGCCTGCATTGGTACTCTGCCCCCCTCACGATCACTGGTTTTGATATCATATTTGTACACCTAATTGTTCCGTGTATCCCTTAACTGCTTATTGCACGTACAGACACTGCTTCTGTCTTTTAACCTCCATGCCAGCCATGCGTATGGGTGATTTCCAACCTTTACTGTATGTTTGCCTTGACCGGCGAGCTTTTTCCTTACCCAGTTTCCTTGTTTTCTGGTTGCGGCCTTTTCTTTTCAGTAGAGAGAAGTTCCTTTACCATTTGTTGTAAAGCTGGTTTGGTGGTGCTGAATCCTTTTAGCTTTTGCTTGTCTGTAAAGCGTTGGATTTCTCCATCGAATCTGAACGAGAGCCTTGCTGGGTGGCGTATTCTTGGTTGGAGGTTTTTCCCTTTCATCATGTTAAATATATCATGCCACTCCCTCCTGGCTTTCAGGGTTTCTGCTGAAGTATCGGATGATAGCCTTATGGGAGTTCCCTTCTATGTTATTTGTGGCTTTTCCTTTGTTGCTCTTAGTGTTCTCTCTTTATCTTTAATTTTTGTTATTTTGATTACAGTGTGTCTCGGTATGTTCCTCTTCGAGTTAATCCTGTATGGGACTCTCTGTGCTTCCTGGACTTGGGTAACTGTTTCCTTTCCCAGGTTAGGGAGGTTTTTAGCTATTATCTCTTCAGATATTTTCTGGGGCCCTTTCCTCTTTATCTTCTCCTTCTGGGAGCCCCTATAATTCATCTCTGTTTGGTCATTCTTCATATTTTCCTGCTCTTTGTTAAAAACTTCTAGCTTCTCGCTCTGTGTGTCCATTCTTCTCCCAAGTTCTTTGATCATCTTTTTGTTTTTTTTTTTAATTGGACTTTTGCAAAACTGTTTGACTTTCTGGTTTGTTTTTTGGTTGTGTCACATGCCATGTGGGATGTTAGTTCCCTGACCAGGGATCAAACCCGCCCTCCCTGCGTTGGAAACACAGAGCCTTAACCGTCGGAACACCAGGAAAATCCCTGATCATCTTGACGAGTATGGCCCTGAACTCTCTCTCGGGTGCACGGCCCGTCTCCACCTCACTTAGTTCTTCTGGGATTTATCTTGTCGCTTCGCCTGGGACGCATTCCTCTGCCACATCATTTTGTCTGAGCTGCTCTTTGCATTTTTATGTGTGTGGTAGGTGGGTTGTTTCCCAACCTTGTAGAAGGCGCCTCTGTAGGGGGCATCCTGTACGTCCCAGCAAGGCATGCCCCTGTTCCCCATCAGAGGGCTGTGTGAGCACTTCTGTGGTGTCAGGCTGCCTGCAAGGGCGCTTTGGTAGACTTGGTTAGCATGGCAGTCTGGTTGGTCGCCAGGTCCTGTCATTTGTGTCTCCTGCTGTCCAGCGAGGCCTGATCACAGGTTGGCCGGTTTCAGAGTCCTAGTGGGTCCCAGCTCTGGTGCTGGCTTGCTGGCAGGGGGAATCAGGGTCCTGAAGACTCTGGGGCTGCTGCTCGCCCCCTGGCAGGTGGAGCCAGGCCCTGGGGTTGGTGCCAGGCTGCTGGTGGGGAGTCTGGCTGTAGGACCCTGGGTTCCCAGACCTCACTTCAGATCATTGTTGGCCTGGGGGTATGGTCAGGGGGGTGGGCAGGGAGTGTGTTCCTGACACAGGTTGGTCTCGGGTATCCAGAAAGTTGCATTCACCTGCTTGTGGGCAGGGCAGCCAGGGGCCGGCTGGTCCTGGAGTAGGGTCTGGCTGGCGCTGCAGGTTGTAGTTTTCATGCTTCTGATATCAGCCCGCTGGTCAGCAGCCCATGTGTGGGCTCCATGGAGGAGGGGGACCAGCACCTGCCCACTGGCGGGTCTTGGCCCTTGGCTGGGCAGGGCCATGTCCGGAAGCAGCTGTGGGCCTTCTGGTCTTTGGACAGCTTGTCTGCTGACAGGCATGCCTATGTCCCTGCACAGTTGGTTGTTTGGCCAGAGCTGGCCCAGCACTGGCACCTATGGGTTATTGGGTGGGTAGGCCTTGGTGCTAACAAGCTCCAGCAGGTAAGGCGCACGTGGCCTAGGACCACCCACGTGACAGAGTTGGGACTTAAACTGAATCTGATCAACTCCGGTGCTCTTTCCTGCTCTGTTAACTCCAGGAACAATGGTTTTCTCTCAAAAATCGACCGCTAATTTGGGGCACCAATTAGCAAATACGAGAGGGTGTTTCCATGTACTTACCCAGATTTCAGAACCTTGCAGGTGAGAGGCTGTGCTAGGGTGGTGTAGGGGAAGGTGTTCGGTCCTGCAGAGCCCTTTGCAGGCCCCGGGCCAGCCATGGAGGGGGCAGGGAGCTCAGTGTGGCCTCATGGGGGTGAGACACGAACATGGTCAGGAAGCAGGTGTCACACCAAAGGGCCACCATGAGAACTCTAGTCTCCCTTCCTGAAAAGATGGAAAACCCACTGAAGGACTCGAAACAGGGGTGTGACCTGATCTGATCTATACGGGAAGTTCCCTACATACAGATGAGTTCTGTTCCCAGAGCACGTTCGTAAGTCCAATTTGTTCATTAAGTCCAACAAAATTAGCCTCGGCAGCCAACTTACATAATCGGCTGTATAGTACTGTACTATCATAGGTTTATAATATTTTCACACACATAATACATTAAAAAAGATAAACATTTTAACGTATGTAAAAAGCAAACAAAAATAAACATTTTTAATTAGATTCAATAAGATTTAATTTTTAATCTTACAGCACAGTACCTTGAAAGGTACATTAGCGCAGTACAGCAGCTGGCATACAGGGTCACACACATCAGCATCTTTGAAAGTTTCCATCTTGAAGGTTCCTGTGTAGGACGCTTACTGTATTATAAGATCCCTCTGGCTTCTAGATGGAGACAGGATTGGAAGGCAGGAGGGAGGTCAGAACAGTTAGCAAACGATTGCCAACGCATTTCCCAGTGACTGTCCCGGACCCAGAAGACCCCTGCTCTCTGTAGTGTGCGCGTCACCCTTTGGGCTCTGAGAGCAGATGCTCACGCCCAGGTGTTCATTCCATGCAGTTTTGTCTCCCCATCGGTGCCCTGTGTCACCTGCACAGACAAGAAGCTCCTCCGGCAGGAGAGGGTGCCTGGGAGGGCCACGCTCTGAGGACGGGGCAGTCAAGATGAGTGAACGGCCACAAGGGCCCGGGGCTCTGGTTCCTCTTCGCTCCTGGTGACACGTTGTAGGATGAGGCTGGCTACCTGAGCGGCAGGCAAGCCCAGAGCGTCCCGGAGGAACGCAGCGTCATGCCAGCCTGTGCGTTAGGACAGGAAATGTGACCCAGCCCGGTCGCGGTGGTGGAAACCACAGGCAGGAAACTTGGGTGTGCGGAGCAGCCGTGTGTCGCCTGGCTTGGCCTGCTGCCAGGCCACCCGGGTGACAGGCTCTCCCGGTCCCCCAGGCCAGGGATAGTCAGTGATGACAAGTGATAAGGCACTGGGTTTTGTACTGCAGCCAGCAAGGAGGGAGAAAGAGAGAGGCCAGGGAGCCAGAGCTCACTGCTTCAAAGGTGACAGTTCTCCACGGGTGCCAGAGATAGCACCTGGCACACACAACCATGAAGGTGGAGACTGAGGGTTCCTGGGAATGGCTCTCCTTGGGGGCGTTGGGGGCAGAGACTCCCGTGCTCAGACAAAGCGGGTCATAGACCTCAGATGCAATATGTTGGGGCAGAGCTCACCCCCTCTGCACGTTATAACAGCACAGCCGGCCTGCAGAGCCTTGCAGGCTTCGTACCCCATCTCCTGGGGGGGGGGTCCTCCCTCCTTGTATGTCCCCGAGGGGGTCACATTATCGTTTATAGGTTCTTTGAGTTTTGGCTAATACCCTCAGGTTTGCTGGTCTGTGCTCTCGGGCCTAGGGCAATCTCGGAACCTCTCTGACCTGTTCCGTAGTCACGTCTTCTGCCTCATGATCCGCCACCAGCTCGTGCGTTACAGAGGGGATGACCGCAGAGGCACTGCCCCAGGGAGGGTGTGAGATCAACCGAGACGAAAGGCACGGGGGGTTTGCAGAGTAGCTATAGTTATACTATTAGTGTTAGTAATGACCCAAGCAGTCAGTTAGTATCAGCAGGCTTGTTGATGCTTACTGAACATCTGCTCTATACGAGGTGCTAGGGAGCACAGATGTGTGGCACATGGGTCTCCCACCTCCAGGAGTTTTAACAGTCCTCATGTATATAACAGAGTTAATGATAATAGGTAAGACTCACAAGGGCTTCCCAGGCGGTGCTGGTGGTAGAGAATCCACCTGCCCGTGCAGGAGATGCAAGAGATGAGGTTGCAATCCCTGGGTCGGGAAGATTCCCTGGAGGAGGAAATGGCTACCCAGTCCAGTATTCTTGCTGGGAGAATCCCATGGACAGAGGAGCCTGGCGGGTAACATCTATGGAGTCTCAAAGAGTCAGACATGACTGAACAACTGAGTGCACGTGTGTGCGTGCACACACACACACACACACACACACACACCTTACGAAGCACCTACTATGTGCTGGGCACTGTACTCTGTCTTTTGTGTGTATTAACTCGTTTGATCCCCATTATAACCTTACTCTGGGAGCAACTCATCACCATTTCACAAATGAGGAAGCCAGGGCACAGAGAGACCAGGTGACTTTCCCAAAGTTCAGCCGCTGGTAAGAATCGGTACCAGGATTGGATTCAGGTCAGCTGGCTGTGGAACCGAACTCCTAACCACTACTCCACCTGGTCTTTGAGTAAGAACACCCACTGGGGGTTATCAAGCCTCCCCGTGAGAGTCCTACAAGATGTGTCCCCCTGAGTTCAAAGCTTGGGGTATTACATGAATCACTTCCCCTTGCCGCCTTGGGAGCCCGCCCCCGAGAAGCCCAGAGAAGGATGACCGGACTCCACGGCCCGCCGCCGCGTCGGCTCCGCGAGGAGCAGTCAGGACACCCTTGGCCCCATCGTGCCGTGGTTACGGGCCCCGGCTCAGCACTCAGATGCTTCTGGTGGCCTCTCAGGTCCCTGGCTTCCCAGCAGTGCGACATTGTGCAGCTGACTCATCCTCTCCAGGCCTCTGTTTCTTCGTTAGTAGAACGGGAGATGTGAGCTGTCATTAAGAGAATGTAATGCAATAATGTCTAGAAGGCTTGAGCTAAGTGCTGCGCACACATGCGAAGCACATACATCTCCGTACATGTGATTACCCAGTAATACAAGGAGGGCAACGCAGGTGGGGACTTCTTTAAAAAATCAGAGTATAGTTTCCTTACATTGCTGTGTCCGTTTCTACTGTACAGCAAAGCGAAGCATCCATGCTTATACATATATCCCTTCTTTGGGTCTCCTTCCTATTTAGGTGGCCACAGAGGATGGAGTAGAGTGAGCTGGGGACTTTTTTGATGCTTTGAGGAAAGAAGCCACTCTAGAGCTCCCAGGTGATGGACGCTGAGCTGTGTGGCCTCGCAAAAACGTTCCTGGCTTTTTGGTTAGACACTAAATCAACTGTCTCCCCAAAACCCCCAGAGTGGAAGAAGGACCCCAAGCCCTGGGGACAGATTAGACCTAGAAGGATAGATGGGTCACTTATTTGAATGTTATTTGCTCGTTTAAATTGTTTAACATTTGTCTGCTGCCTGGGGCCTCTGGGTGAATGGCCCAGGCCATGACAATATGTAATTGAGTGAAAATACGGCAGCAAAGTAGGTGAGCCGTAGGCAGTCCGCCAGCACGCACGGCTGCTGTGTTAGTAGGCAGTTCTTTGTGTCCAGATGTGTGCCGACCAGCACTGTTTGATGATTCTAGACCAAAGCCTGGTGGGATCTGTTGGCCTTTGTGATTTTCATCTTGCAGAGGAAACTGGGCATGGTTAAGCGCAGAGCCGGGCTTCACAGGTGGCGCTAGTGGTAAAGAAGCCACCTGCCAGAGCAGTAGGTGTAAGAGAGGCGGGTTCAGTCCTTGGGTCGGGAAGATCCCCTGGAAGGGCATGACAGCCCACTCCAGTATTCTTGCCTGGAGAATCCCATGGACAGAGAAGCCTGGCGGGCTACAGTCCAGAGGGTTGCAAAGAGTCAGACTCGACTGAAGCAACTGAGCGCACATACTTGCAAGCTCGGGGCCGTGGCACCACAACCAGAGTCAGACCTTAGTGGCTATAGGTACAGCACAGACTGAAGGACAGAAGCCTGGGTGGTGCCAGCTGGCGCTGTGTGGCTGGAATGCGCACACAGGAAAGCAGTGTTTCATGACCCTAGCGAAAGAAGATCAGAGATTCCGTTCACAGAATCCTAGATTTTATGTGCCTGATACAGCCTCTAGCTCAGAGATTCTCAAACATTTCTAGGTATGGAAACCTTTGTTTAAAGAAAATCTTATGGAAAAACAGCAACAAATAAAATAGATGAAAGCTTAGCTGGGCTTCCCTGGTGGTGCAGAGGTTAAAGTGTCTGCCTGCAATGTGGGAGACCTGGGTTTGATCCCTGGGTCAGGGATATTGGAGCAACCCACTCCAGTATTCTTGCCTGGAGAATCCCATGGATGGAGGAGCTTGGTGGGCTACAGTGCACAGGTCACAAAGAGTCAGACATGACTGAGCAACTTCACTTTCACTTTTTAGCTGCTTTGGTGTAAGACAGGGCAGGAACTTGGCCATGAGACTAGGTCTTTCATCCTTTGCGCCAAAGAAGATTCCATGGAACCCTTAGAACTCCATGGAACACAGTTTGGGAACCGCTGCATAGTGGCAAAGAGCTTGGAAAATGAGAGCAGGAATTGAATCAGTTTTCTCGTCTGTCAAATAGTGATAATAAAATTGCTATCTTTGTAAGCACATTTCATAAGCACATCATAGATGAGCTAATCCTTGGGAAGGGCTTAGCAGTGCTGGGTACAGAGTAAGTATTTGATAAATGTCAGCAAAATAATTATGTTTTATATTAATAATCATGACTGTGTCTATCACTAGCATTGTGACCTTTGCAGATTTCCTTAACCTTTCTGAGCATCTTGCTCTATCTATAGACAGGCTCTATCTATGGACAGGGATCGCATACCTTGTCTTGTTGTTTCAAGAAACTTTTAAACAAAAACGATTTGTACATTGTTTAGCATAGCATCTCATCCTTTCCCTCTTTGTCGTGGGAACTCAGAAATTGGGCCAAAGTTGATGTTCCTTCTATGTGCCTGAGAGTACATTTCGAGATATCAGCCTTAGGGAAATTCATTCATTCAGTAACATTCTAAAGGCCTCTTCCCTCTTGTCTGGGGGGGGGTGTGTGGTGGGGGGGGGTGGTGTGGGTGTGTGGGTGTGTGGGTGTGTTAGCCTCTGAGTCATTTCTGACTCTTGGTGACCCCATGAACTGTAGCCCACCAGGCTGCTCTGTCCTTGGGATTCTCTAGGCAAGACTACTGGAGTGAGTAGCCGTTCCCGTCTCGAGAGGATCTTCATGATGGAACCCAGGCCTCCTTCATTGCAGGCAGATTCTTTACTGTCGGAGTGGGAAACCCCTCCCACTTGTCTAGGAACCAGCTATACAGCCCCCGATACTGGGCCCTCTGTGGCTCCCCCGTCCCTGCCCAAGATGAGCACAGCTTGCTTGGGTGTGATTGGTCTTCCTCCTGCAGCCTCTCAGGGGTCCCCCAGCTCAGAGTCACTCTGAGCTCAAAGTAAGGGAGACCTTCTCTAGAGCCAGCCACTTGTGGCTGTGTGACCTTGAGCCAGGACCTTTCCCTCTCTGTTCAACCTCAGCTGAGGGACAGCGAAAATGTACCGTGTCTGTGTGGGCGGCGGGGCCCTCTACTGTTGTCACTCAGGGACCCCACTGATTTGGGGCTGGGGGGAGAGATGGTCCCTCCCAACCCATGTCCCCTTGATCGCTGTGCTTCCCCTGTCGCCGCTGCTGCTGGCAGCGATGCACAGCAGGAAAAGGTGGAAAGGCACGCCTCTGGGGGAGTAGTTAACACCTTTGTATGAGATGTCAGCCCCCTCTGATGCCCACCCCAGGCAGCGTCTTGGCTGACCCAGGTGCGCGCTTGAGCATAGGTGGGTGCATGCGCCTGGAGAGCCCCGCGGGGTGCTGGGCTCTGCGGGACCCTTCGTCCCAGGAGTGCACAGCCATTCATCCTCATCCGCTGGAAGAATGAAATCGATACCAGCAAACCCACAGTTTTTCCTGCCACGAAACCTGACTCGGGCACATCTGTTTCTTTCTGATGTTTTTATCATTTTTCCCCCCTCCTCTCTTCAAATAGGCATGCTCTGGGCTCTGTCCAACAATCATTTTCATAGTCGGCACAGCCTCACTTTCCGGGGTCCTTGAAGGGCTTCCCCACTGCCGGGTAGAGAGGGGTCGCCTCTCAGGAGAGTGCAGCTTGGGTTGAACTGGGGCTCTAGCTGGGCTCAGGGTTCAGAAGCCAAGCAGTCCCCCCTCCTCAGAAGCCCTGGGTCATATCCCCTGCGTGGAATGGAGGCCCAAATATGTACGCACAAACCCCAGAGGTCATATGCAGATACGCAGAACTGGGAACGTCTTTTTCAGCCAGAGACGGGTACTGTGAATTGGTTTGAAAATTGCCTGGTGGTTGGTTTCTGGGGAAAATGGTAGAGAGCATGAAGGAGGCTGCATGTCCTCTTGGACATGTCCAGTCCAAGAAGTGGGTGGAGGGTGGGGTGGGGGGCGTTGGCGGTGAGGAGGGCTGGAGGGCAGCCTTTGCTGAACACAAGGGTTTGCTTGATCTTTGTGCCTCCAGCTTGGATTTAAGAGCAGAGGAGAAAAGATCTGTCTTTTAAGGTGAAGACAGACGCTCTCACTCACAGAGCTATAGGTCACCAAAGAGGCTGCCTCTGTAGGTGGTGAGTGCCCTGTCACGGGGAAGAATCAAGAAAGGAAGGCTTTCTAGTAGGACGCATTGGAGAAGCCCATGCTTTGGGGGCAGGTTAGAACAGTGGCTTCTCAAGTCTCCCTCCCCTGAGATGTTGCGTTTGTAACGGATCAGTAGGCTTGTTGAGCAGGGCTCCAGGGACTGTTGCTTTTGCCACAGCCAACCAGAGAGGCTCCTGTTTATAAAACCAGGCCAAGGAGGATAGTGAGAACTCACGCGGGTGAGCTCTGGGCTAGATGGACCTGCGTTCCGGCGTTGGTTCTGACAGGAGCTGGTGACCTCGTGGAAGTTTATTGAGTGTCTCTAAGCCTCAGCTTTGTCCTCTAGACATCGGGACACCCCTGTCTGACAGGGAGTTGCACAGATTTAACGGGCCGATAAATGCCAGTGCTTAGTGGCAGATGACCACGGCAGGTACGGGCCCGGAGCGGTGGGTATTGGCACCTAGAAACATGTGGATTTTATGATGCTGCCCTGGGTCTGAGGGCAGCATGTCTCCCCTTCCTCCTAAAATTAAAAGGTATTAAGTGCAGCAACATTTTTATTGTCAATAAAGATAGTAAAACTTTACTGAGTACTGTGGCCTTTTGGAAATAAAGACCTGAATTTATTATTATTGGTATTCCGATTTTAGACTGTCATATAACCAACCCATTTTAAGTCCTCTCTCTCTCTCACACACACACACACACACACAGATAAATATTGCTATTTTTAAATAGATGTTCCCTCTGCTGTGTGAATGGAATGAGGTGTTAGGGGTTACTTTCTTTCCTTCCCCCCACCTTTTTTTCTTTTTGCAAAGGAAACACCTTTTCAGTGTTGGCATGGCATTAATAAAAATAATAAAGGAGAAGGTTTGGAGGGAAAAGGTAAATAAGGCGATTCATATATCATCTGGGAGAGACACAGGAGCTGGGCAGAGAAAAATCACCGTCTTGCGACGTGAGCTGGGAGATTTCCATGAGTCCGCTCGTCTCCTGCTCCCCGGATGCCCAGCTGAGGCCGCCGCGGTGCGGGCTTCCTCCTGCCGGTGGGGCCAGGCCTGGTGCAGGGAACTCTCCCTGCTAGAGCCATGCTCTTTCCTGCCATGGGCGCTAACAGAGGCATCGCTTTGGTGCAGCAACTTAAAATTCCAAGATTTCTGTCTCCCTAACCACATCCACAACTATACACACACAGGGTAGTGTCGACAGGTGTGACCTTGGACGTGGCCCACCTGCAGGAGTGGCCCACTGCTTGGTGTGCAGGCCCCAGCGCAAACCGGAAATGTGGGAACCCTGGCTCAGAAATACTCAGGGCAGCAGCAGCTGTGCATTAGACGCGCGGAGAACTTAGAAACGAGGGGCCCCGTATGACTGCCCGGGAAGCTGTCCCCTGCTGCTGCCTTTAAAAGCCACAAGCCCTGTGGCTGTGACAGCAAATAGCGCCTGGTGGTTTTAGATGGTCCCTTTGATCAGCAGCTACCTCCCAGGTGAGTGGCAGTTGCTAGAACCTTCCTTTCTGGAGCCCTATAAGCCAACCGAGTGAAGTGAAGCCACGTCCCACACGCGTGGGCAGAGGCAGAAGGCTGTTCTGAGTGGCGGCTCAGCGACGGTCCACAGAGTGTTGGGAGACCTCTGGGGAAGAATTAGCACTCCTTACTAAAGTCTCAGAACGGTGCAGTTTTATGATTGCAGGAGCTCCCTGGAAACCCTCTCTTCTCACAGTCTTGTTTTCCAGGTGTGGCCTCTGAGGCCAGGAGGGCCGGGAAAGCTGTCTGTGGCTGCAGTTCCCCTGTACTGCTCCCTAAGCACTCTACGTGTGTTTAACCCACACAGGAAGTCAGCAACAGCAGCTAGACCCATTTCACAGAAGAAGAAACTGAGGCTCCCTCAAGTTCAGTAGCTACCCCAAGATCACATAGCTGACCGCAGCGATGGAGCCACCTTCTGAACCGACTCTGGAGGCCTTGTTGGTCAGTGCTCGGCCGCCTCCAGAGCAGTTCAGGGGCAGGGTCCCCAGTTTCTCCTCCCAGCTCTGTGTGTTCTTGCAGTCAGCCATCTGTGTGCTCTGGGGCAGTCTGATATCTGCTGTCCATCTTGTCTCTCCGTGAAAGCTGGAGATGGATCCTTCTGCCAAGTGAATTCTCACCCGTAGACACAGAAGAGGTATTGGGAAAAAAAGAGAATTGTTATAATCTAAAAAACAAAACAGGTCTGGTCCCTGTGTGGAAGAGGATCACAACAGCAGGGCCTAAGAAAGCACGTGTCCCCAGGGAAATGGAGGGCTGGGAGTCCACCGTGCCGGGCCCTGGGCTCCCGCTGCGCAGGAGCCGCAGGCTCTGGCCAAGGTAACAGAGGCCTCGGCCAATATCCCCAGGTCCTTCCTGCCGCGCGCTGGCCCAGACCCGGTCGCATCCAGCCAGGAAGGGGAGGCCGGGTGGGAAGGCAGGAGGAAGCCTCAGGGACGCCGGTCTCCGAGCCCCAGCAGGGCCTGGCGTCCCACCCAGCAAGGGCCCCGCTGCCAAGGCGCTTACCAGCCAAGCTGAGTCAACATCCGAGGGCTGCTGGCAGTGCTGGTGACTCGGGGGAGAGACAAAGGCTTCTCCCCGCCTCTCCAGGCCTGCATGCGGCCTCCCTGCCTCAAGCCGCTGCCTCCTCTCATCGCTCACAACCACAGGCCTGCGCGCTGTCTAGACCCACGTGGTGCACGGCCCTGTTTCCCCTTCTCAGAGACGTGTCCTGTTTTTATTCTGCTTCTGCTGAGGACACTGGGGTTTGCTCGCCTTACTTCTGTGCCTTGGAGATGGTTCCCCGAGAAGCAGAAAAGCCAGAATATTTCAGTAATGTGACCCATGTGGATGTCCAGGATGAAGGCCTGGAGGGAACACAAAGGCACAAATATGCAGGCTCAGACAGCAGCGATCGTGGATGTCAGTTGAGTTTAGAAACAGACCATTTACACCATTGATGTTTGACAGAAAACAGCAAAATTCTGTTAAGCAATTATCCTTCAATAAAAAATAAATACAACAATCCTCAAAGGAAAAAAACAGAAAGAAGGAGTTTTGCTGAAACCCAATTCCGGTTTGTTTCCGACAATAATAATTGGATCCTTATATGTGTATTCATGATGTGCACACAGAGACCTTGATGAGGGAAATGGTTATGAACACGAAAATAAGATGGGATGTTAGTAGCTCTTAGTACACTGACTTAGAGGTTTCTCAGCTGATTTATGAGGTGAAGTGAAGTGAGGGTCGCTCAGTCATATCCAGCTCTTTGTGACCCCATGTGGAATTCTCCACGCCAGAATGCTGGAGTGGGTAGCTTTTCCCTTCTCCAGGGGATCTTCCAAACCCAGGGATTGAACCTAGGTCTCCTGCATTGCAGATGGATTCTTTACCAGCTGAGCCACCAGGGAAGCCTGAGGATACTGGAGTGGGTAGCCTTTCCCTTCTCCACCAGATCTTCCTGACCCAGGAATTGAACCAGGGCCTCCTGCATTGCAGGCAGATTCTTTACCAACTGAGCTATCAGGGATGGAAAGAAAGATACTTAGGAATATATGGTTCACTTGGTTCCACTGGATAGCGTATTTATATAAACAAATTGCGTGTATTCCTATGCCATTTGAAGGGCATGGACCTCCATATTATCATTTTAGAAAGCTTCCTAAGCTTCTATTTTTATGTTAAAATGATGTAAGCAAAAGTACTTTTAACAATTAAAAACAGTAACTGCATTTAGGAGTCACATAATTATTTTCAAGGAAGTGTCCATTCTCCATAACTTAGAAGCCAGGCTTTACTACAGTTAATTTATTGGGATTTTCAAAACACACTGTTAGGTAGAAAGGCAGTGGGAATTCCCTGGCGGTCTAGTGGTTAGGATTTTGCGCTTTCACTATTTTGGGCCTAGGTTCGGTCCCTGGTCAGGGAATTAAGATCCCACAAGCCACATGGCATGACCAAAAAAAGAAAAGTCTAGATGCAGAGAAGTGAGTAACATATGTTGATTTTAAAAAAATATAACACTAATGATATGTATAAGCAGCATAGATGGATGGAAGGAGGAAAGGAAGGAAGAATGGATAGGTGGATATTTTATATTCATTATTTGGAACCAGAGAGTGAGAGCCAAGTGCAAAGAGTTCCCATATACCCCGCCCCAGTACAACCCGGCACTTCTTAGGTGCTCACACTTCTGCTTGCTTCCCGTCTCACCAAGGGTCAGATGCAGGTATCTTATCAAGGCCTACAGGGCTGCACCTCGGGCGGCATCGCCCCCGTCTTTGGTCCTCAGTCTCCTTGGTCGCCCCTGTCCCTCGGGCAGGAGCCCCCAGAGGCTTTCTCAGGCCCGCACTCGCCCGGTGCACCCTGTGCCCGAGGCCTGAGAGTGCTCCTGGCCCAGCTCCGTCCAGCTGTCCCCGAGGGGCCGTGCTGTGCGCACCCGGACGCTCCCGTGGGTCCTCCTCCTGGCCTCTTTCCAGGACCCCGCCCCCTACCTCTGGGCTCCTGCACCAGCATCTGCCTTTTCTTCTACAGGCACCTGCTGGCATCATGCCATCCCCACCACCCCCACCTGCTGGCGCGTCCCTCCAGCATCCCAGCCGTGGTACCTCACCCCAGTAGGCGCTGGGCTGGGGCTCTCCAGCCGCTGCTTTTCTCAGCAGGGGCACGGTTCTCAGCAGGTTGTGGTCCCGGTGCGGACTCTGAGGTTGGGCTGCTCTCGACCCTTCGCCCAGGGAATGAAAAGCGTTAGGCTAACCTCTCCAAGGACTCTGGCTTCTCTGAGGTACAGCTTCCCTAGCCTTGAGGTGGGGCAGAAGAAGGAGCCTTCCTGGCCATCCAGCGGCTCAGACGCCACACTTCCACTGCAGGGGACACCGGTTCAACCCCCCAGTCCTGGAAAGAAGATCTCGCGTGCTGCGTGGGGCAGCCAGAAAATTAAGTTCTTAAAAAAGGTGTCCATTTCAGAGGATGCTCGAAAGGGCATGCAAATAAAAGATGCAGGTGGCACCTGCTTGCAGAACAGGCATCCACTCGATTTCACTTCCTTTGACCGTGCTGTGCGAGCGTGAGGCCAACGCCAGGCTCTGTCTGACTACATTTTCCACTGTGGGGGCACTGAATTCCACTAAGTGGGAGACAGCTCCTTCCCTGTTGCCGGGGAAAACCGATGCTTCTTCCCAATGGTTCTTATTTCCCTCGTCTTCCTCTTCTCTCCTCCTTTTCACCTTTTCCTTCCCTTCTTTCTTTCCTCCGCTCTTTCCTCCCATCAATTGTCCTTCGTGTTGGGCGTGCAGGTTGAGTCTGCATGTGTCCCAGGAGCTGCCCTTTGCCCACTGGCTGGCCGAATCTCTCTTTTCTCCCGAGAGCCTCTGTACCCTGGTTCCTTGTTCCCAAGGGCAAACTTCTGGCCTCCTCACTCTCCGGGGAGGGCTTGGCTGTGGGGACACCAGGCACAGACCCAGGGGGTCTCCTGATGGTTGGTGCAGACCGCTTGCTGACATGTAATGGGCCCTGGTGAAGGCCTGGGCTCCAGGGCCAGTGCTGGCACGCCAGGCAGTGTGCCTGCTTTGGCCCTGGTGCCCTGGGAGTGGCCCCTGGTCCCCACACCATGGTTTGGGACAGGAAGCAAGAGCTTCCGGACCAGCTGGTGATCGGAAGACTCTTCCCCAGGGAACAACAGGTCCCTTTTCCGTGGCCTTTTTATAAATGTTCATCTTCCTCCTTTGTCACACTTCCCCCTGTCCCGTGACGGAGGGACAAGGGCAAACCAGCCCCACGACATCCATCAAGCCTTTCAAGTTGTCACCTGCCCCCATGGAAGCACCCTCCCAGCTGCCTCACTGGGCCAGAAGCGAAACCCACCATCTGAATTTGCAGGGGATGTTCTGAGCTGTGTGTTGTCATCTTTGCTCAGAAAACAAAAGCGTCCATGCCCTAAAACAGAATTTCGGTTAAGTGTTGAGATCCTTCACCCATTTGCCTCTTATTTGGAATTTTTAGGGTAAAAGCGAGGTAATAGAGTAACTCACCCTTGAGGTGAGGTTGGGGTTTGAAAATGTAGGTGGCGGCCGTCACGCTCAGCTGCCCTTTGGTTGCTGTTTTCCCGAGACACATGCACGCTGGTACACATGCCGCGGATGGTGCCCCAGGAGGACACAAACAGCAGTTCCCAAGCAGAATTGCAGAGCCCCTGGAGAGCGAAACCCCATGCTGTGACTCTGCATGCAAGTGTGTGAGCACACACCCTTGAGCTACGGGACAGAGATGTAGGAGACAGTGTCCTGTCCCTTCCAGATTTTGGCGAGAAAGTACGAAGATATCCCTCACCTGATGCATAGCATTGGCCTGTCCAGGGGGCATAGTCTATTCTGTATTCATTCATCCATCAGTCCGTCTGTCCGTCCGTCCACCTTCCATCCTTCCCTCCCTCCACCCACTCAACGAAAAACTACCAGTAATTGTTCTGTGCCAGACATTATGCTCTGGGAATGACGTGGGATTCTCACTGAACCCTCCTCACAAGAACCCCAGAAGGTAAGACACTTGTTTTCCGCTGGGTAGGAAAGTGGAGGCTCAACAGAGTAAGGAACCTGTCCAAGCGACGCAGCTGGAAGAGGCCGAAGTGGAACTGGGGCTCCTGTGTCTGACTCCAAGCCCGAGCGCCTTCTTTGGCACCCCGCTCTCCTGGGGCCGGGGACTCAGCAGAAAGAGGAGGTGACCGGGGGGTGCTGTCAGCTGCAAAGGTCAAGCGGGGAAGGGGAGGAGGAGACTTGTAACAGACATGCTGGGTCAGTCCTGCCTCCTTCTGGAAAGAATGTCTAATGTCTAAAGCATCTATAAATTCTGGTCCCATCGAGGTGGCTCAAACAGAAGGTGAAAAGTCACATCTGAATGTCTAATTCTCAGATACTCTTTGATAAGTAGTAGTTAAAACAACCCGAGTGAAAGTGCTTGTCCTTACGTGGAAACCGTGACGAGTGGGAAAACTTCGGGAAATGCGGACCGAGCCCTTTCTGTGCTATCCGGCCGTGTACAATGTGTGTGTAACATACTAATGCGTAGCGTGTATCTCCAGCATGCTGTGTACGTTAGAGACAGGAGCTACAGATTAATCATCGCGTTTACTTTTGAACACTTGGCCTGATCCCTAAGTGGTTTGTGGGATATATGAGACAAAGCCATGCTTAGGAGAAGACCAAAGAAGGATAGGAGTAGCACGTGGTACAAGGAAGTCAGACGGGAGAGCGGCCGTTGGGCCGACGCGCAGCCCAGACGGTGCTGCGCGGACGCCCTGTGTGGTCCCCGCGCACGGTCCGCAGAGTCCTGGTGAGCGCTGTGAGAAGAGAAGCAGAGGCAGGCACGTGACTCTTCCCTAGTCCAGAAACAGAAAGCGGGGCAGTTTTCTAGGGACAGAGATGGAGAGAAGTCCCCACTCGAGTGCGTAGATTCAGAGATTCCCACAGAACAATAAAAAGAAGGCAGCAGGGACTATGAGTTCAGTCCAGCGTGGGCACGTGTTTCCTATGGAAAAGGAGGGATTTTAAGCTAGGAATTCTCAGCGGCTTATGTTCTCAGTCTCTGGGAATTTGGTTTACTTTAATTTTCCAGCTAAAAATTTTTATTGGCAAAATTTTTTTTAAAGGTCTTGGAAAATGTAGACTTGTAAAAAATACAATTTGTAGCTCATCTAAATTCTGGTAACTCTGTGGTTGTGCTAATATATCAGGGTATTTAATGAGGAGTTTTAGTCACTTAGCATAGTTTCTGGAGCGTCATAGGCACTCAGTAAAAAATTGCCGAGTGAAGGAATAGAATACTAACAAGGTAACTGTTGAGCAAAGAGAAACAGAGGATGAATCCAGTAGAATATTGGAAATTCTTCAAATTCAGAAAAAAATTGATTTCTGAATGTAGTGTCCTGTCACTGCATAAGCCACTTCTCTCAGCAACATTATGCCTTGAATTTAATGCTCAGATACTCCTACAGTGCTCGCACTGGGAAGCAAGGGTTCACTGATTTTTTTTTTCACATATTTCCACTAGTTTGTCTGATAAAAGCACATCACTTTTTAATCAATATCATTGAGGCCTAGTTATATATAATAAGGTGTGCACAGTAGAAGTGAACAGCTTGATGAATTTTGATGGGTGAACTACCCCCTGTAACACCACCCCAAAGACGACACAGAGTGCTTCCAGCTTCTCAGAGAATCCTCTTCACCCCAAATCACCCCACTCCCTCCTCAGGCAATCAGTGATTAAACTGATTCCTAATTTGCTTTTCATGTTGTTCTTTTTTGTAAAAAGAAAAAAATTTTTAATGAAGTCTAGCTGATTTCCAATGTTGTGTTAACTTCTGCCATACAGCAAAGTGATTCAGCTGCACACACACGACACACATATACACATTATCTTATCTGATGAAATTAATCAGGTTGTTCTTTTTAATTTATTCATTCACAGATGTGGCTGTGCTGGGTCCTAGTTGTGGCGCGCGGGGTCTTGGATCTTCGTGCTGCACGTGGGATCTTTAGTTGCAGCCGGCAGATTCTTAGTTGTGGCCTGTGGGGTCTAGTTCCCTGACTGGGGATCGAGCCCACGCCCTCTGCTTTGGGAACGCAGAGTCTTAGCCACTGGACCACTGGGGAAGTCCCTCGTGTTGTGTTTAAAATGGAGCAGAACATAAATGCTTTGAAGCTACTTGTGAAGAATAGCCCCTTGCCCAGCAGTGGGGAGACCGAGTCCAGCAGACCTGTTGTAGATGGGTCGACAGCAGGGCCGGCGGCCCCCCCGCGGCCCCAGGGCCGGGTGCTGCTCCTCCTGCAGGTCTTGTCTGAGCGAGTTTGGTACTTACAACCGAGGGGCTCTTGGGTGAGGAACCAGAGGGAGAGTCAGTGACACACTTTTCACTGAAGTTAAAAATTGCAGTGGTGATGGCAATTATTTTGAATTATCCTCAGAATGATTAAGAAAATGATACCCTTAAATAAATGTTTGAAAGAAATGAGTTTTGTTGGGAATAATACCTCACAGCCAGTTCTCAGAAGTCCAAAGACAGAAGCAAATTAAGGGACACCCTCCAAGCAGTTGGGGGAGAAAAAAAAAACCCACACAGAGTGCCTAATAAATATCTCGCCAATCCAATTATAACATTCAAATCAAGGAGAGAAAAATACAGTATCACATGTAATGAAAGCTCTCTTTCCCAGCGAACACACAGCCTGCTTCTCACTGTCCAGTGCTGAAGGGGATTTCAAAGTCAGCGTGTATGCAGGGTGGGGGGAATGCCATGTAAATCAAAGTGAAATAATCAAATTTTTCTGGTGGAAATAAGTGCAGTTGTTTGATGTAATTTTGACATTCAGCATAATTTCAGCATCCACGCTGAAGTTAGGGAATCAGGGTGTCTCTATGAGCTTTATACAGTGAGAATTTATTGATCAGAAAAATCTAAGTTAGACTTTGAATACAGTGTGGCCTTATGCCTTTGTGGGGGAATATAGTCTCCTACCGTGTGTGTGTGTGTGTGTGTGTGTGTAGTATAAGTGTATATGTGTGTGTATATATATAGTAGAAGTAGTGGAAGTATATAATCTACATATTTCACTGCCAGTGTTAAGGCAGAAAAGACCTGTCTCCATTTGTAGCAGGGTGAATAGCATCCCCTCTAAAACCACGTCCACTCAGAACCCCAGAATGTAGCAGTGTTTGGAAATCCTGCTGTAATATGTCTGTAATACAGACGTCATTAGTTGCAGTCATCCCGGAGAGGCGTAGGTTCTAAAGCCGATGACTGGTGTCTTACTGAGACGAGAACACACAGAGGCAAGCACACAGAGGGGAGAGGGACGTGATGATGAGATGGCTGTTGGGGTGATGTGCCTGTGAGCCAAGGAACCCCACAGATTGCCAGGAGCCCCTAGACTCTGGAAGAGGCAAGGAAGAATCTTCCTCAGAGCTGTCAGGAGTGTGATCCTGTGGCACCTTGATTAAGGACTCCTGGCCTCCTAACCGAATCTCCATTGTTTGAGGCCGCCTATGAAGGGCACCCTTTACGGCATCCTTACACCGGTGCCATGTTAAGTCCCCTCTGCATCTGGAAACAACCCGCCCCTGCTCACAAGGTAGAAATACCCCGGAATCCAGGAGGTGGCTTTCCCCACCAGGGAACCTGGGTTTGCGGTGTCTTGGGTCAGCAGTAGAGATCCTTCCAGACGCCTCTGAGAAGCTTCAGCTGCTCGTCCCCTCCAGTAACTGAGGAGGAGATGCTCCAGTGAGGCCTGGAGCTGCAGGCAAGAGTCCAGTCTGCACCCCTGCTGAAGCTGGTTCTGCTTGGAGAATGAAGAGCCGACGCGATGCTGACTCAGGGCAGAAGACGGGCCCCCAGTGGCCTCCCAGAGAGAGTGCTCCGAGGACAGGAGAGTCTGAACGAGGGGCTGCTTGGGTCCCTGCTCTGCCTGGAGCCACCCACCCTCTCAAGGAGACTGGTTGGGTCCGTTATCTCCAACCCGGTGCAGAGAGACCAGCTTCCAGCCAGGTGATTTTGCACTGCCTTGCAGGGCAGTAGGTGGAGTTGTCTTGAAGTGTTCATGCATCTCTTTCTCTTTTTAAAATTTTCATTTTGTATTGGAGTGGAGTTGATCAACAATGTTAGCTTCAGGTGCACAGCGAAGTGATTCAGTGATACCCACACGTGTATCTATTCTTCGTGGGTTTCGCGCTCTCCGCTTGCCCTCCTGCCACTTAGCCAGGAGTGCCACCCAGACACCAGCTGCTCTTTCTGCTTCATTAGACCTTCCAGCTGATTAACTAATCCATTCAATAATTTACCAGCTTCCCTCGTGGCTCAGAGGTTAAAGCATCTGCCTCCAATGCAGGGGACCCGGGTTCGATCCCTGGGTTGGGAAGATCCCCTGGAGAAGGAAATGGTAACCCATTCCAGTATTCTTGCCTGGAGAACCCCATGGACGGAGGAGCCTGGTAGGCTACAGTCCATGGGGTCGCAAAGAGTCGGACATGACTGAGTGACTTCGCCTTCATTTTCACTTTCAGTAATTCATGAGCACATATTTATTGAGTCCTCATCACCATACCAAGGATCATGCTGGGTGCTGGGGCTGAACAGACTGAACCTCTGGTCTAGACCTCATCAAATTCCTGGTCTTAGGGCCAGGGCAGGCCCATATGGAGCCTTGGAGTGAATTAGATAAAGGCATCCCATTCTTCTGGGCAGGGTTCATGGCTCAGCGCATGTAACAACATATCAGCGACTTGCATATCAGCCCAGTCCACTTCCTTAGGCCAGCAACCTAAGGCCTTAGGCCTTAGGCCAGTGCACAATTTGTACAGCTGCACCTGGTGCTGAGTCTCCTGGGACTCCTAATAGCTGACAGGGACAGGACAGACATGGAGGATGAGGCAGGGAGGGATTAAAAAGCACCCAAGGCAGCATCTGACCCAGCCCTGTTTGAGCCAAAAGAGGCGCCGGTACATACAGAGGAGGCCGGTACATATAGCAGTGAAAATAGCTACACAGTAAGCCTTTTGGGGGGTTTTCTTGTTACTGTTTCTGTATCGATAAATTTGGTGATTCTGAGGCATAGAGAGTTCAATTAATCCTTTGCCTATTTCTGAAGCTTTCTTTCTAAAGGAGAGAATTTATGTGCCACCGTTTAGGCCCTTTTCAATACAGTCACTGGCATCGCATTTTGGCAGAGGCACTAAATGACTCGAGAGAGTTGGGAGATGCAGGGAAGATGTTTTTATTATTATTATTATTCAGAAGCTTTTATTTGATCATATAAATCGTTACACTCACTTGAGTTTCTGCCTCAACCAAGACGAAGAATCACATCTACCAATATTCTCAGCCCCACTGCTACTGTATAGAAGGAACCTTAAATTCTAACTCGCAAGTAAAAGAAATAATTGGAGGGATTTATCATGATTGGAAAATCAGACCCTGGAAAATCAAAACACACTTTGCTACGGAGATGAATTTGCATGTGTGGGGGGCTTGTACGTTAAAACAAGCCTGGATGCCATGGGCAAAACCTGCTTCCCTTTCCACTGGTGTGTTTATTTTCATAGCCCATCATATGTCAAGCATCCTTGCAGTGGAGGCCTCTCTAGACTCTGTTGTCTACATTTTGAAAGTGCCAAATCCTAGCCAGTAGACCACCAGGAGGGCTATGTCATCTACATTTTGAAGAGAAGACCTGCCTTATGGGAACCCCCTCCTTTGAAAACTAAATCCATATGGAATTCTCAGCCTATATAGATGAAGGCAGATAGTCACAGCGTGTTATATAATACCACAGTGAGAAACTGCTCTGTTAATAAAACTCAGGGAATTTCTAGTAGCAGCTGTGATAACAGAGCCTAGGGAATGTCACGCAGGGAGGGTAATAAAGTCCAGTGAAAGAATTCAAGTTGTGTCTTTGAAACTCACTCTGTATGACATTTCTCAGCCTGCTGATTGCATTAGTCAATACCCACAAACCCCACTCTACCCAGAAATTATAGCTTCCCAGAAGGCTTCCTTGAGTCCTTGGTTTGTTATGATAGCATATAGAATCTTTCCTGATGACCCTTTAACAAAATGCAGCCCAACTTGCCTCTGGAATTCCCTGTTCTCTTTCATTGCTCTATTTTTATTTTGTTTTATTTTTTTCCTGCTAAGATTTATCACCATCTTACTTGACATGTGTATCAGTCAGCTAATACTTTGTAACAAATACCTTGACACATAGTGACTTTGATACAACAAACCTATTACCACATGACTTCTGTGGGTCAGAAACCTGCCTGTGACTTAGCTAGCTAGATCCTGCAGCTCACGGCTTCTTATGAGGCTGCCATCCAGCTGTGGGCCAGCACTGTGGCTATCCCAAAAGTCAGACAGGTCAGGATCCAGTGGGAACTGGTGGGAGCCATTTCAGAAGCCACGTGGCAAATTACATATTTTAAATTATGTATTTGTCTATCATCTCTAACCCACTGTAATAAAAACTACGGAAGAGCCGAGATCTCTCTGGTTTCTTCTTCATTGTATCCATGCTGCCAGGTGTTTGTCCAATGAAAGAACTCAGGTATTTGTTAAATGAATGAATCAATGTGGAAACTGCTTTTTGTCCCCCAGAGAAGTCCTAAATGTGTCTTATTTCTCTTCTTTCTTCTTGTAAATGTATCTGGAGAGTTTTTGAGTGTCAGAGGCTGAGAGAGTATCAAAGCTATTTAGGAGAAAATATTTATTTTAACAGTTATGTAGGCAGAATAAGGGCTTCCCAGGTGGTGCTAGTAGGAACGCACCCGCCTGCCAATGCAGGAGACATAAGAGACGTGGGTTTGATTCCTGGGTTGAGAAGATCCCATGGGAACCCACTCCAGTATTCTTGCCTGGAGAATCCCATGGACAGGAGCCTGGCGGGCTACAGTCCAGATGGTTGCAAAGAGTTGGACATGACTGAAGTGAGTTAGCATGCAAAGATACCCAAGCCCTGATCTCTGGGAACTGAAGATGTTACCTCACTGGGCAAAATGGAACTTTAAGCAGTGATTAAAGTTATGGACCTTGAGTAAGCGGATTATTTTGGATTTTCTGGATGAGTCCAAAAGGAGAGCCTTTTCTGGGTGTGGTCCCAGGGTTGGACCATGGAAATGACCCAAGGATCATCAGTTGCAGGTCTTTTGAAAGAGCCTGATATTCAGGGAAGTCCTGATAGAACCAGGAATTGTGGGCCTCAGGAAAGAACATTCCATTTTTATTAATACCATCCACACATGTTAGAGACTCAGGATCAGATCTTCCTTCATGATAAGATTTTAGGGACGAGAAAGTCTTCCATTGGAACTCATGGTCTCAGGAAGTACTGATACGCTCCTTCTAGTCCAGCATAAAGAAGTCTCCACCCGTGAGAAATAACTGCTAATGAAAGAGGAGTTGGCTGCCGTTCACTTTGCTCTTTTGCGTTTCTTTAACTAATCCATGTACAGAAGTATAACAAATATACAGGAAAAAGCACAAAGCGGTGGACTTTCATGTGGTAGAAACACTCCTGTGAGATTCACTGCATGCTGCCCGAAGCAAGAGCTGGTTTACTCTTGTTGCTCACCGACAGTTGCATGGAGAGACCATAGTTTACTCAGGCTTTCCCCACTGATGGCCATGCCGCTTGTTCTGCTCTGGGGCTGTTGTCAGTGGTGCTGCTCTGAAGTTATTGTCCGTGTCTTTGGGGAAAGCGTTTCTGTTGGGCCCACACCTGGAGTGGGGGATTCCTGGGGTAAGGGCATCCTTTTATGTTCTGCTTAGATACTGGGACTTGCTGACCTGGGACAGCACGGGATGAGAGACAAGAGTTATGCGAATCCAGGGTCAGGTGCTGTCTGCATTTTTAAACTTTCTTATTTATATGTTTTTGGCTGTGCTGGGTGTTCGTTGCCAGCGGGCTTTCCTCCAGCTGGGCAAGTGGGCGCTGCCTCCTGTTGCGGCTCGTGGACCTCTCATTGTGGTGGCTCCTCTTGTTGCGGAGCACAGGCTCCAGGGCACACGAGCCTCAGCAGCTGTGGCGTGTGGGCTCAGAAGCTGTGGTTCCCGGGCTCTGGAGCACAGGCTCAGTAGTTGCGGCGTATGGGCTGAGTCGCACTGTGGCACGTGGGATCTTCCCAGACCAGGGATCGAACCTGCGTCTCTTGCACCGGCAGGCGGATTCTTCACCACCGAGCCACCAGGGAAGTCCTCGTCTTTGCTTAACATTCTGATATTTGCTCACGGAGGACTGTTGTGCACTCGCGTCTGTGTTAATTGTTATCTTGATCTGGGGTGCTCTCCTAAATTGCAGCCAAGGTGAAGTTTTCACCCATGGTCAACTCACTTCACCCTGGTTCCAGCCCTCAGCAGATCCAAGATACCCAGTAGCTGCCTGCTGTCTGAAAGCTTGGTATCTGGTTCCAAAAGATCCATCGGGGCTGTACCAGCTTAAACAGTGCATGAGAAAAACCCCCGGTCCTCAAAGTTGATGCCTGGGCCCACAGGACCTCATTGCAGGCCATGTTTTGTTTTATTTTCAAATACACATTTTTACTCACAAAGACCTCTGCAAGGTGATTTGAAATTTGTTGCCCTGGAGGGGGGCAAGAAGGACACGGACTGTTTCAAGTGAAACATTTAATTTATTAATTGGGTTGGGGCGGCCAGGCTGGCTTCTCATGTCTGTGTTCTTGGTTTCTGGACTGTCAGAAAAGAGAGGGGGCAGGGGAGAGGGCAAGTGCTGTTTAGGAAGGTCTGGCTGGGTAGAGGGGGGTGGAGGGGCTGCACTCACAGCCAGATCAGGGCCAATGCTCCTCACTAAAATGTTCCTTTCCTCTGCTGCTTCAAAGAGACTCTCCATCACCCATTTCCTGTCTCTTTAGGCAGCTCTATCCCACGGCTTAGTGGAGCAGGTATCAGCCTGATAGGATGAGACTTTGCAGGGCTGGGTTTATTGGGTTTAGGTAAGCAAATCCTCTTAAGAAAAACTGTTCATCAGTCAGCCTAATTTACTCGTCTGGAGCAGAACGTTTTCTATTTTGTTCCGTGCTGGTGGTCTGGTGTTCTGAGCACTGCAGCAGCGTGTGCAAATCCAGGCTCACTCGAGGCTGGGGGAGACCTGGAGCTGGAAACTGAGGGTCTAATTGAGATGGTGGTTGACTTCACTGGGGGGAAGCAGAGCAGCGGCGTGATGGCTTCAGAGATGATTGGAACCCGGAGCTGCGAAGCTGCTCCTTCCATTCTGCACCCCTCAAAGAAGAATCTACACTAAGAATGCCATCGCCCCACAGAGAAGGATTTCTGTTTGCTTGTTTCCAGTCACCCAGGGGGCTCTGTCTTCATGTCTGTGCTCTGGTTAATTCGCGAGGCAGCTGCTGCAGTCGGTCAGCTCCCAGCCGTCCGCTCCCTCCCGGCCATCTGTGAGACCGGCTGTGCCGGGTCTGGTCCTCAAGGTTGCTTGAAATGCTCGGCACCCCAGAGTGCATAGTCAGCTCCGTGTAGCATCAAGCTGGTGGGCTCCCACGTAATCTTGACTGAAGTCTAGCCACTTGCCCTCCCATCTCACCTCCGCTTTCCATTCTTGTCTTGAATTCTGACTGTGTGTGACATGTTCCCGTTTGTAGACTCATCATTTTCTTTTCTTCTGATTCTTAATGTGATTTCTCCAGCTCACACAGGGGTTCCCCTTGTTATCACAGTTGGGACGCTTCATCTACAAGAATGCAATCAGACATCCTCAATAAGCTGCAGGGCGTGGTTTCTCTTCCTCATTCCCCTGCTGGAGAGCCCTGAGCCCCACGTGCAGCTGGAAGATGGGACAGCCCAAGAATGGGATCCGCACAGTTAGAAACAGCAGATCATGTCATCTTCATGCCTTGAGAGTCACCACTGTGTTCTCGTTAAGAAACAGATATCTGTATATCTTAATGTACGTAACTTAGAAAGTGAAAACACCTTGCAGTCTTTCCCAGCCTCTCCAGCAGTTTGGTATCTGTTCACCCAAATCTTTATGTAAGTGTAACTTTTATTATCTATTTTTGGCTCTGCTGGGTCTCTGTTGCTGCACCAGCTTTTCTCCAGTTGCGGAGAATGGGGGCTGGTGGCTCTCGAGTTGCAGTGGTGGCCTCATTGTGGTGGCCTCCCTTGTGGCAGAGCAGGGACTCCAGGGCACTCCCAGGCTCCAGAGGTTGCAGCTCGTGGGCTTAATCGTCGCCGATCCCAGACTCTAGAGCCCAGGCTCAACAGTTGTGGTGCGCGGGCTCAGTTGCTCCGTGACATGTGAGATCTTTCTGGATCAGAAATCAAACCCGAGTCTCCTGCATTGGCAGGCAGAGTTTTTACCCCTGAGCCACCAGGGAAGCCCCACCCAAATCGTGTATTTATGTGTGTGTGTGTGTGCGCACGCACGCATGCTGCACTTAACCATACGTCTGAGATACCCTTGCGAGTCAGTTCGTAGAGATTGGTCTCATTCTTTTTAATGGCTGTGGTCAGTTGCGCTGTAAAAGTGTACCATAGTTTATTTACCCAGTTATACCCAGAGAATCTTAGAACACAGCTACTGCTTTCAGGCAGAGGAATTCCCCCTCCAGCATCTCTGCAGGAGGCTAGCCCCAGCCCACACAGGGCTTGGGTTTCCTCGGGTCCAGACAGTTTTGATGAATCTAAGTCTCTGGGGCGGTGTCTTCATTTCTGCCTCGTTTCCATGACTGGCCGTTCAGCCAAGGCCAAGAAAGACTTCCAGCTGAGCCCATGCCCAGGGTACTTTAAAGACGTGAAGGAGTTCAGGTAGATGGCCTGCAGAATCAGGGCCACGCAGACATTAGAGTCCTCGAGTGGCTCACCCTTGGCCCTTTTATCTTTCCACTCTGTACAGCCCCATCCACTTCTCAGCTCTTGGATCATCTTGCTGAGTTTGAAATGTAACTGCCTCCTGGGACTCTCTACCTTCAGGTGTAAGACATCTTGACCACGGATGCAGGTGACCCCTCCTTCCTCCAATCAGGGTCCCCCTTCTTCTCCAGAATCCCACTCCCTGGACCCTCCTAAGACACTGGCTTTCATCCTTGGCGACTTTCTTCATCCACTGCAGACCCTGCCTCCAGCACATTTCCAGGATGTCTGCCCTGCACTCCAGGCCTGTCCTCACTTCTCTGATGATGGCCACTGATCACGCTTGTCTTTCTCCAGCCCACACAGAGCCACTGTCAGGAGAAGCTCGTCTGCCCTCATCCCATAGAGACCCCTTCCCCCTGGCTCGCCACCGCCTGTGGAGCAGAGCCCAAGAACAGGACGCCTTCCCTCCTCGGACGCCCTGCCTTCCGTTTGGCCCTCGCCCCTTCCCTGCACCTGTGTAAGATGTTCAGTTTCTCACTGCCATCTCTTCAACTACGCTGACGCTTCTCTTTGGATCATCCTTCCCACCTCTGTCTTTAAGTCTGAGAAGCTGCTTCTTTCTGTAAGGAGGCTCCCCTGATCACCTGGACTAGACTAGATACTTCTGTTTTCTAACGAGACAGCCCCTTTCTCTCTGCCACTGACCTCACCTCATGCAGTGAAGCCATCCATTCTCTGGGGGAATTCTCCAAGGGGAAGACCATGCCTTACTCAGCTTCATATCCTCAGCTCCTGTCACAGGAACCGATGTGTAAGACATATTCGGGGTACACAGGATGAACAGATGGCTGGATGGATGATGGGTGGATGGATAGATAAGATGGAAGGAAGGATGGAGAGTCTGAATCCCCGCCCGTGGCACTCTGGTTTCAGGCATCAGTGGAATGGAGCTGGGTAATTTGAAGCGGCTCCAATCCTCCCCTTTGCTTCATGACACAATGTCCTCTGCCCTGGAAGATCAGCAGGGGGGTAGCAGAGTCTGGAAGGAGAAATGATTCTGTCTTCCCCTCGTCTAGGGCACCACGCTGGGAGCCTCTCCCTCAGTGTCTGCGGGACTGGTTTTCTCAATGCACTGTGGAAAGCTCATGAATAGAAGGTGGAGGTGGGTGCCCTTGGTTGTCGTGCAAGCTGTCACAGCACCCAGGCCAGAAATAAAAGTTACAGGTGAACTAACCAGTGGCTAGGGCGGCTTTTCCCTGGCTTTTCCCTTTGGTCTCCTAATCATGGTGATAAGATGAACCATTAAGTAATAACAGGCACCTCCTCTGTACCGCGCACAATGTATGCTCCACACCGTGGTCCGCCCACTCCCATCACTGTCATCCTCGGGGTGACCCCAGCAGTGGGTATCACATAGGATACAGCCTTCCGTTTATAGGCAGGGTTCTCGGGGCTGTGGAACTTGCCCAGGGTCACCCCGGTATTAAGCAGCAGGACCAGGCTCCAGTCCTAAGCAGCGTGACCCCCGAACCTGCCCTCCAGCTGCTCCCAAAGGAAGGAGGACCGAGTCCTTCTGGGCTGAAAGTTTCGTTTTCTCCACTAAGGGGAAAGAAGCTGGATCAGAAAGGATTCTGCCTGCTCTTCTCTCTGCCTGCTCTTCCTGGAGGGCAGAGGTGAGGCATGAGTGGGCTGAGGGATCCAGGTGGCAGTGCCGGGCACCACAGCGCGCCACTCAGGGTCTCCAGGGACCAACTTTTTAAGTCCTGAGCCGTCTACTTTTCCATTCTCGATGCAAATGCTCTCCCCCTGATTTGTAACCGCATCCCTCTCGCATAAATGGATTGACAGGCTGTCTAATTTCCCCGTGTCTTCTCTACTGGAGCGCCGTGAGCACGGGCCCAGTCCTCTGCACTGGAAGGCTCTCATTTCCCATGCAGACGCGGGCTGGAGAGGCTTATCCATACACAGAGACAAGAGCCAGGCTAGGCATCCTCAGGAACGAGGGAGTGGCCGCAGAGACTCCTAGTGACCTGGCCATGTGCGGAGCCTCCCCGAGTTCTCTCCATGGGCCACATCTTCTGAATCTAAGAGGCATTAGGTCAGTGTAGACACTGAGCATTTTTTTTTCACCTTCACATTAACCTTTAACATCTTAGACAACAAAATAGAGTCCCCCCCCCCCACCAAAAGATGCATTGAGAATTATCATATCTCTTGAAGAGATTCAGATAGATAAAGGACCTCTTATTATTTTTCTTCATTTTAAAATAACTTCACAGAGTTGCCCAAACAGGGAAAAATGCCTCCTTTCAGTCATCCGAGTTCTTGCACATTTTTTTTTAAATAAGCTGTACAGTGCAGTAAGTGTACAGTCCTTAAGTGTGTAACAGCTTGATGAAGTTTTACTATGCACAACCCAGATCAAAATGTAGAATATTCCCAGAAGCAGAAAGGGGACACCGCCATGTCCCTTTCCAGTTGAAAGGGACATATCCCTTTCTCAAGTAGCCGCTGTCCTGACTGCCATTGTCATGGATGAGTTTTGTCTGGTTCCAGCTTCACGAGAGCAGAAGCACACAGGATGTGCTTTCTTTGCGCCGAATCATCACTGGACACGTACTTAGCACTGAAAGCTGGGTGTTCTCTAACCAAATATATAACCATATATAACCAATGGTCTCTGCTTAAAAGGTCTTAGTGAAAGTATGTGAAATAACTGATTTCTTTTTGCAAAAAGCAGAGGAACTCTGCACCCCCCCCCACCCCCACCACCAACCCCTGTAAATGAAAACTACAGGATTAATCTGCACCAAATCTGGGCAGCCTGTTTAGGATGGATTGTTTAAAATATATGAACTGGTCTACTCAAAATCCACTTTGGAGGAGCTGCAAGGGCCCCTCAAAAACTTAGCTAAATGACCCAAGAGAAACTGAGAGCCCTGATTGGTGATAAAGTTTGCTTCTGCCTCAGGCAGCTCTGGCCCACCCAAGGTGAGTAACAATACGGATTTATTTATTGAAGGAGGGTTAAGGATTCTTTTGGATGATGTTGTAGAGGAAAGTTCGTGGTCCAGTGAAGCTGAGAAGTATTTCATGTTCTGTCTCTGTTTTGGAGATTTATAATGCTCATCGTCAATTAGCGTATTAAAGCTGCTGCTAAGTCCTGCTGCAAAGGTAGTGATGTGGTTGCATCAGCATCAGCTGAACATCTTTGCCACAGAACACTCTTATAATGGAGATTCCTTTTCTATCCCAGAGAACTCATTTTCCTGTAACTTAGGTACTAAAAGCCAGCAGTCGGTAAGTCAGTCTTTGGGTAGAAGAATTTTACATTTACATTTTGCTTATGATAAACATGGGCTTTCCTGATAGCTCAGTAGGTAAAGAATCCACGTGCAATGCAGGAGATCCTGGTTTGATGCCTGGGTTGGGAAGATCCACTGGAGAAGGCTACCCGCTCCAGTATTCTGGCCTGGAGAATTCTATGGACTGTATAGTCCATGGGGTCGCAAAGAATCAGACACGACTGAGCGACTTCTACTTTATGGTAAACATGAGGCCTCCATCTGTTATTTTCTCAAGTTATCCTGAGATTTAAAACATCTTTAAATTATCAAAGTGAAGGTAATATCACTTTCAAAACTTTTTCAGAATATGGATGGAAATATCCATTGGGGGGAAATTTATTTTATTGGTTTTATGTTAGCTTCATTTTACTTTATTCTGAAGCTAATTATTTTGCATCACAGAAGCACCAGAAAGGCATCTCTTTCCCATATAACTACACTGCTGCCTCTAAAAATCAAGAGAAATGAGCCCAAAATGGAACTCAAGGCCCCTGAGCTGGCAAGAGAAGGTCTTGGGCGAGTGCGGAAGTGATAGTTACCACCGAGTCTTGCAAGACAGTCTGTAATCAGGGTTTATCATCTCTTTTAACCTTTTCTTTTCTCTGAGATGTGTTTTGGAGCAATCAATAATTGCTTCCAAAATTCCTCCTGTACTCCACAGAGGCCCAGATTTCCCATTCTGCAGGAATCCCACAATTTCATCCATCCCAGTATCAGAGGAACATCTTAGTAGTTTTTCAGCAGAAGTTGTTTCTGCTAATTTGCTAATTCATTCATATGCTGTCTGCCAGCCTCTGGGCGTCCGTGGACCATTTTCAGCTTACTTTTGTTTGGCCAGACAGGAAGTCTGTTTGCTGCTTTTAATTGTATTAAGTCCTTCGGAGAGAGGGAAAGTTCTGGGGGGACCGAACAGATTTTATTGCTCAAAAAAGACACATTGCAAGTTTCATGATGCTTTTGCATCACCTGATCTAAATATTTGCAAGAGAGATTGAGAAAAGAAGGCCTTCTTCATATACCATTTTATTATCTCAGATTGTGAATCTGTGCTCATGGGCTAAATTCAATATATAATCAGCACACATTTTTAGTCCTTTTATCCTGTGCTGGATTTGAAGAGGGATTCTCGGAAGAGAAACCTTAGCCCTGGTTGTCAAGGAGGACACACCTGTTTGGAGATTCAGGCCATATAGTTAAAAAAAACTACTCACAGAATAATCCTAGATGTGTGGTGTTGATGGAAAAGACAGTGTTTAATGCGACCTGTCGCCATGCTTAACACTGTAAATGTACTGACTCTTACTCCTCAGCCCTCCATGAGGCATGTAACATTATTATTTCTGTTTAAATGTGAGGACACTGAGGCACAGAGAGGTCAAGACATCTGCCCAGGGTCACACAGCTAGTCAGTGGCAGAGGTGGGGCCGTTAGCAGCTTTCAAGAGGAAACTGGCTTTTATCGAGTGTATTCTGTATACCAGGTCTCAGGATAAATTATTTCACACACTATTTGGTTTAATTTTCAAAAAAGCTTTTAAGACAAAGAAGTATTATAGCTACTTTTATAGGTAATGAATTGAGACTCAGGGATGCTGAGTAACTTGCCCAGAGTCGTGGAGCATCTAAGTAGCAGATCCAAGGTTCAAATCTGGTCTGCTTGATTCTAAATTCTATTCAGCTTCACTGTGCACATTAAGCCAAGTCTATAGCTTCTTTGTCTAGCTAACTAGCATTTTGTAAAACTATATTCACACACACACACACACACACACACACACACACACCTCTTGCCTAGCTGCCAGTGGCTCAATTCACTCCAAATATGGAGCCTTGTCACAAAGGATCAGAACTCAGCCCAGAGCTCGAGTGACCAGGGTATGGGTATCTCCACCTTCATGGCAACACCTGGTCCCGGCTGTCCCTAGAAACATCCCTGGAAAACTGTCCAAGGGAACCTGTCTTCTGCATCCTTTTCTGAAGGTAAGGGCCAGCCTCTCCACGTCCCATCAGAGTAGGGACCCTGAGCTGCAGAAGGGAGCCTGGCTGACCTTGGATGAGGACTCGGCCCAGGGAATGCCCAGTGGCTGCCCAGTGGAAGGGCTGAGTCACCCCTGAGGTCATCTGCAGATAGCCTGCCCTGCTCCCTTCTCAGCCACCGTGGAGCTGGGTTACCTGAGTGCTCTAGCTCCAGCGTATGGGGAAGTAAGGGCTGATCTGGCCAAGAAAATTGGTAACCTGGAAAAGCCATGAGTATCTCCCCAACCCCAGCCCCATCGCCAGTTGCTGAGTGAGGAGGGAATTTGCTTGGCTCTCAGGGGACCTGGAGTCCTCCCTTGGTTCTCTGATTGCTTGTTATATGGCTGTGGGCAGGGCGCCCTCCCCCTCCTGGCCTCCTTGTCCCTTGGGTGGGGCTATGGGGTTTAATAATAGACCCCATCAAAGGATGCTGGTGATGACATGAGGTTGTAAATGGAAACTGCCCAGGAGCATGCTGCAGCCTTTGAGGGGGGTCATTTCTTCCCTAAGCCTTCTTATCACAGTCTACACCCCAGCTCCCTCCAACCTCTTCTACCCCTTGGGAAGCTGGCACTCGTCAAGAAGGCCACTGCTCTCTGAGGGCCAGCTCACATTCTTGCCCTGCCACCCGGGGACGGGTCAAGAGAGGGCACGAGGGGCCAGGACGATCGTTACCTGGGACGGAGCCCAGAGCATTCCTCGGGGACCCTTCCTGGGGACCTTCCTGCCTGTTTGCTCCAAATCACGGCCAACTGTGCCCCTCTCTCGACCCAGCCGCAGTAACCTTTGAATGAAGTGAATGCATAACCTCCCTCTTCCACCAGGGTCTCTGAATCTGCAGTCACCTCTGCTAGAACAGAGCAGACGCTTCTTTTCATTCTCAGGGGTTGCTTCCTCAGAGACGCCTCCTAACCTGGTCTCTTCTGTCCGCTATATGCACTCGTGATACCGCGTGCCTCTTCCCAGCAATAATCAACCCCTTCCTTTTCCTTCCGCCCCGTCCGGTTCCCATCGCCTCCCGCAGTGTCTGTACATGGCGGCCCTGATGCTACGTTTATAGAAGGAAGAGGAGTGATGCGTTTCCCTCTGGGGGCCTGGCATGCGCTGTGAGAAGTCGACAGCCTGTCCCCTGCCCCCCTCCTCGGTGCACCGGGACAGCATCTTCGCCCGCTGTGGTTCTGGCCCTCGGTGATCGCCTTCCGCCTCCGCCACCCCGCTGCTTCCCTGTGCGCATGCTCCGTGCTCCACTCCGCTTGGACCTGTGCGCAGAGCTGGTCCAGTGGCACGTGGGGAGGAGCTAGCGGCGACCTCAGGGATCTGCTGGAGACCTCCCGTCTGGCTATGCTCCCCTGTATCAAGCCAACGGAGCTGGCAGGCTGTGTTTTAATCAATTGATAGCATCGTTTGGCACCCAGCATGCAGCTCAGGTTTTGTAAAAGACCAGGTGGCTGGTGTTCCCATCTCTCCATCCTCCCAAAAATTTCAGGTTGGAGGCAGCAAGCGGCTGCCAGGCTTCTGGAACATTGGAGAGGGGCCAGGGCTCTGCATGGCGCACTTCCCCCGCAGAAGGAAACGAACCCCAGCGAGAGGGGAGAAAAGAGAAGAAGGAAAGTGCCGGGAACGTTCCTGGGGGAAATGAAACTGTCATCTGACTGCGGTCTCTCCCTTTTTGAGTGGAGGGGCTGTGAGCAGCCAGGATGAGTTCAGCTCAAAAGTCAAGTCAGTCCGGTCGGTTTAAGATTCACCCACCTGCCCAGGCCTCTGCAGGGGACACACTCCATGTGTCCTCTCCTCGTGGGCCTCTAAACCTGCTTCCATGACCCCAGTCCTGCTTTCATCGTGCATTCTCTGTCTTCAGACTCTTCCCAGGTCCAGGCTGATCTCCAGCCTGGGGTCAGAATAGTTTTCGCAATGTCTGAGCTGGTCACAGCCTGTCCCATGGGTGCCACCTTCCTGTGACTGTCCCTCCTGCACAGATGGGTGCTTCACAAGGCACATGCCTTCTGGTCTTCACTGATGTAGTTCCAGGGCCAGCACTGGGTCTGGGATGTGGAAGGAGCTCAGAACATGTTTATGAATAAGTGGACGGATGGGTGGATAGGTGAATGGATGGATAGATAGATGGATGGATGAATGCATGGATGGATGAATGGATAGATGGATGATTGGACAGACTGACAGGTGAATGAATGGATGAGATTGTTAGGGGCCAGGAGAGGTAAACAGGCTCAGGGGACGTGCTGAGACGGGCCAGCAGTATTAACAGTGGATACCTTGGGATGGTACACAGTAGTCAACACCAGACTCTAGAATCAGACCAGCAGGGTTTGTGTCCTGATGACTTTGGGCAAATTGTTTTGCATGATCTAAGGCCAGCCTTTCTCATCTGCAAAATGGCATTGGAAGCAATGCTTCCTTCAGAGGGCAGTTATGGGGAGTGGACGAGATAAGTCATGGTGTGTGCCTGGTACCAGACCTGGCAAGTAGGAAATGCCCAGAAGCTGGGCGTGGTGTTTAGAATGATGATGAAGCAGAGTACAAGGAGGAGAAGGAGAAGGTGGAAGGGGGCATCACGGAGAGGAGGCATGTGTGCAGGGGTCTACACTGCCTTAGTGTCCTTACAGATTCTCCAAGCCTCCATAGCTGTGCCCAGGCTCCCCAAAGTGTTCCTTCTGTGCTTGCCTTTGGCGCTTTCTATAGGTTGTCCCCACAACCCCACTACTTCCTGTTGCCTTACCTTGTTAAAGACCCTAGATCTCTCCAGCTTAGTTATTGCATTTGACATTAGTCATCCCGTTTATTGCTCAGGATAACTTAATAACTTTTTTTTAAATCAAAGCAATAAACATACAATTTTTATGCAGGCACCACTTTACAAGACAAATCCAATGAGGCTGTTCCTGGTTAGGTGAATCTCCTCCAAGAGGTGGTTTGGGGACCCCACCCAGCGTGTGACTCTGTCATTTCCTAGATCGCTCTTCTCCTCTATTTATCTGGCAGATGGAGAAAGAGAAGGTAAAGGATCAGGGGGAAACATTTATGGACCAGGCTGGGAATGGCATCATTTATGTCACCCACCTTTTATTGGCCAGGACCAAGTCACATGCCTATCTTACCTGCAAGGGATCCTGGGAAATGTAGTCTAGCCATCTTCCCAGAAAGAAAGGAAAATGGCAATAGCCCAGTGGCTTCTGCTAAACCCATCTTCCATGTTCACTGTTGGATGAAGCCTTCGGTTCTTGGCACACTGACCACTCACCTCCAAGCCAGCCCTGTCCAGTTGCAGCCCTAGCTCCTCCAGTTCCATCCTGTGCAGAACCATTACCTTCCTTGCCCAGTTCCCACAGTGAAATCTGACAACATCTGGATGCCAGGTCCAAGACAGAGCACCTCACCTGGCCTTGAACACTTATAATGGGGTCCACATCTTGACCCGTGTCCTGGAGGAGGACCCTTCTCCCCTTTCTTTCTCCTTTCTCCTCTGCTTATCCCAATCTGGGTCATACTAGTTTGTGCTTGGATTTTTTTTTTAAATCCAAACCAATTAAACATGTACTTTGTTAAAGAGTGGGAAAAAATGTCTTTTACCTCAGCTGAGAATTCTGCCTGCCCAGTTTCACCTGGAAAAGAATTAGAAGTGACAGCATGTTGCTAATTGGGGAGTTTGAGCGGTCCCTTCTGTGTGGAGTGGGCTTCAACATACTTGCTCCAGCATGTAGACATTCACAAGTTTGCCATATCAGAAACTGAAGTTCTGAGAGGTGGCGTCTCAGACAGATCAAGGTGTATTTGGGGACAGGCCAAGGTGTCCATTCATCTTACGCCCTGGAGCTTGACCCAGGGGAGGGAGAGAGTCTGGGTTTCCATGCCATCCTCCAATGGTTGGGATGTCAGCATCCTTTCTCACTGGCAGCCGCCCTCCTCATGACTTTGCTCATGGAAGACCTGCAGGAAGTGGTGTGGGACTGTGGGCATCTGAGCCATAAAGCTCGGGTTCAAAGCCCAGCCTCATCACTAGGCCTGTGATTTGAGCCAGGTGACAATTTCTCTGACCAATCTTCTCATCTCTAAAATTGGGTCAACTAGTGCCAGCAGACCACAGAATCTAACCATAGGTATGGACCTTAGCATGGAGCAGTCTCTCTGCTTTTCTCCTTTCCTGTGAAGGAAATAGCAAATCCTGCCGAGGGCGTGGGGTAGAGTGAGGTTGCAAACACTCTGGACTGTGGTCTGCCGCCCTGTGGGAGGCAGGCGAGCTGGCTCTGCCCTTGGAAAGAGGTGGAAGACTCCCTCTGTCAGCAGGGAGTTGATCCCTTCCAAGTGCAGCTATTGAAGCCTGTGGTGACAGCCCCTCCCTGGCAGATTCCATGAAAGCACAGAACCACAGAAAGGAGCTGGAGTGCCGGGGCAGGTCTTCAAACCGATGCTTATTCAGACATTGGAAATACACCACTCTCTGCAACACACATCCAGTGAAAACAGTTATGCCTCTTGATTTTTCTGGAGCCCTCATAAGGATGGTCGACGGGTATGTTGGTCTAGAACATGGGTATGCGGTGATGGATGGTACCCAGGTACTCTAGGTATCCTGGCATGGAATGTAGCTACACTGGGATTGTTCAGCCAGATGGTACATTGAGATGGACATTGGTCCATGGGGATGGAACATAGGTGTGCTGGGATGGTACACAGAGGTGGTACACAGGTATGCTAGGATCATATGGAAAAATGGTTCACAGCTATGCTGGGATGTTTTTATACTGGGATGTTACCCAGATATGCAGACAAGCTTGGGGGGTGGACAGAGATGGGACAGGGAGATGGTACACAGGGTCGGTACCCAGACACACAGAGATGGTCCACATACTGGATGGAGCATGAGATGGGATGCTGGTACATCGGCTGCTACCATGTACACAGGGATGATAAAAAGGCATGCTGGATGGACCCCTAGGACAGTATGGGGATGTTACACAGGTGTGTTGAGACTGTCCCCTGGGATGTTATACAGGCATATTGGGAAGTATACATGGATGGTACACAGAGATGGCCCGTGGGGACCCTGGGCCAGTTCACAAGGATGGTACACTGTTAGGTGGGATGGTGCGCCCCACGATTCTAGAAATAAAGAGGCTAAATGGACTCTGGAAAGGTCCCCACTGTTGCCGCATCTGAGACACCGAGCTGCTTTTATGTGGCTGATAATCTTTTCTGATGGAACCTGTAGCTGTATACTGGACAGGCTTCGGAAATAAGTCTGGCCTCAAATTCCTGCTCCTCCCCTCTTGGCGTGTGACCTGGGGCAGGTTCCGAAGCTTCCTAGGCTTTGGCTCATTATATAAAACAGAGAAGGAAAAAGCTTCTTCATGGGCGTGTTGCCAAGTACAGACCCGCAGTGAGTCCCGCCTCCGTGTTCGCTCCATCCTCATCAGCTATTATGACCTGTCATGCTGGAGAGGGCCAGGGAGGGCTCAGGAGCCTTAAAGGACCAAATTAGAAGTTGGAGCTTCACCACTCAGTAACTCTGAGGCCTTGGGCATGTTACTTTCTCAGCTTTAGTCTTCTTGTCTCTAAAATAGGATTAGCAATGCTTAACCCTGAGCATTTGCTTTTTTTTTTTCCCAAGAGTAGCTGTATTCCACAATAAATTTCAGGCAGATTGCAAAAAACACAACAAATGAAATGCAAATAGAGTTCTAGGTGAAGGGAAAATCAAGGTAGAATAAGAAAATTCATGGGATGTTTATGTAGGAATGTTCAGTCTTCAGAATATGAAGGAACCATATGCGCGTAAGGCGGCTGACCGTGCTTGGTTCACGGCAGGAACTCAATAAATGTTTGGCTCTTCTCCATAGTTGAACACAAAGTTTTAGGGGGTAGTTTTCTTAGGCTCAAAGAAATAGGCAGAAGCCTATTTTTTCTGCCAGGAGAGCCAGGCTCACAGGCTTCCAGGCTGTGCAGACCTAATCAGGCTGGTCCCGACCTGCTCGGTGACAGAACTTGGACACCCATGTCCAGCAAATCTCGTCCACAGCGAGCGAGCTGGGCTTTCATCCGCGTCCACGCAGAGCCTACCCTCCCAGGTCCTGTGGCTCTTGAAGGGGCACCTTTCAGCTGCAAGGCACAACAGAGGCCCTGGCCGTCATTAAAATGATCCAATGGCACCTTTTTCTCCAAGAAGAGGAGTGTCGCTGACAGCTCCAGCCAGCGCCAAGTTCAAATTAAAGTAATTACAGCGGTTCCAGCTCTGGATCCTTTCAGCTGTTGCTCGTGTCCTTGTTCCCTTATGCCCTGCAGTGCCCCGGGGATTTCTGTTGGCCTTGTCAGACATGCTTGATGTCCTTGCAGTGGGAATCGTCACCTGTGACAGGTGTGGGTTACACGTGACCTTTTGGAGCAAGGAGCCTAGAAAAGACCTTCCAGATGGCCGTGGACAGTAACATGGATTCCTGTGGCACCTCTCCTCAGGCCTGCACACATGAGCACTTATAGGAAATTACATTAAAAAAATTTTTTTCCGCCACGATGGAGACACCAAGGCGTAGAGATGACAGGCTTCATTGCCTAAGGTGAGACAGGAAGCCGGTGACAGGGGCCCTGTGCCGCGTGACGGCAGAGTCGCTCACTCACTGTCATCTTGTCATCCCGCTCCCCAGAGCAGTGCCCAACTTCTCACCTAACTCTGCCATGCGCTGTGAATGCCCAGACCCCCCTCGTTTACCCTCACGACTTCCTCGGAGAGGATCCTCCTGCCCTTCACCTTTTGAAGATGAAGACACCAAGGGTCAGAGATGACCTGTGAATCTGCCAAGACCACAGGTCAAGAAAGGACTACAGTTGAGATGTGAACCTTTGTCCGGCTCATAAACCCTGTTCTTTGCCATCTCCAGTGGCCGTGCACACTTGACTGTTCTTGCATTTTATTATGGAAAAGTCCAAACATAGGCAAAGTACTCAGAAGAGGGTTGTATTAGTTTTCTATCGCTGTGTAACAAGTTTCCACAGATTTAGCAGCTTAGACCAACTCCCGTTTATTATCTCACAGCTTCTGTGGGTCAGGAATCTGGGCATGGCTTTCCTGGGTCCCCTACCCAGGGTCGTGCAAGGCTATAGTCTAGGGGGGCCTCATTGGCCATTGGAAGTCTTTTTTCCAAGCTCATGTGCCATTGGCAGAATTCCTTCCAGCTGTAGGATTTGTTTCTTCAAGGCCAGCAAGAGGGAATCTCTGCTGGTTCTTTGAGTCTCTGAGCTCTGGAAAGCCCTAAATCCTCGTCCAAGGGCTCACCTGCTTATGTCTAGCCCACCTAGGATAATCTCTCTCAAAGTCAAACTGATTAGGGACCTTAATTACATCTGCAAAATACCCTCCTCTTTGCCACATAATCTAACATAATCGCAGGATGACAGTCCATCATATTCACAGGTCTCTCCCCCACTCCAGGGAGGGGATTACATGGAGAGGGGAGGTCATTGGGATCCTCTTAGAATTCTGCTCACAAGTATAACCTGTGGGGCCTCATCACGTAGCTTTGCTAAGGATTAACATCCTCTGTTCCTGGTTTGTTTCCTACTCCTGCTTCATCATCATTCATTTTTGCCTTTTTTTTTTAAGGTAAAACTCATGTACATTGAAATGCATAAATCTCAGCTGGACAGTTTTGATAAATGGATGCACCCACATAACCCACGTCTTGATGGCAACTTAGAATACTTCCATCTCCCCAGAAAATTCTTCCCTGTTTAGGCTCACGTATGGATATCATTTCATTTTCAAAATGCTACCACGTATAAGAAATAGCTAACGTCATATCCAACAGAATGTAGCAATCAATAAATGTTAGCTTCCTCTCAGTTCCTCTGACTTTGCATCCAGGTTCTTTATGAGACCCCAGGAAGGCCAGGAGGAGGCATGCCGCTGAGCTGCCCATGGCTGTAGAGAAAGCTTCTGGGAGGGCTTCGGGCAGGATGCCTGGGGAAGTGTACAGGGCTTCATCTTGGGGCTGGACAGCTTGACCATTGTCAGCTCTGCCCCCAGCATGGAGTCTGGGCAGCATGCCAACGCTTTGATGCCCAGAAGATGCATCCACACATTCCTGATCTCGAGGGCTGACCATACCCTTTGGCTTTCCGATCTCTCTCAATAGAGCTACGTGCTCTGAACACACCTCGGGCTGGGGGTGGGGACGAATCTCGCCCTTAATTTCCTGATGTCAGGTGGGCCCTTCTAGCCTCCCAAAAGCAGGCCTGGGTCAAGGCTGTGCTCAGGGCCTTCCTCCCTCAGCAGCAAAACAACCAAACAAACAAAAGTAAAAAGAACGTGGCATCTGGAGAAAGAAGAGGGGATGTGGAATCAGACACATACTCTGCAATTTGGGCCAAGTCACTGTAACACCGGAGCCTCCATCTCCGTGTCTCCCAGCTCAGCCTCAGCAGATCTCCATGGATCAAATGCACACACAGCCGTTCAGGGTGGAAAGCCCCTGAATTCAGCACTCCCTTTCCTTCTTCTGTCTGTCTGTCCAGCCGGCCACCCTCTAAAACAGCTCTCACACCTGATATATATGAGGCATGGATGCATATGGATTCTTCAGACTTACTTTGTGTTGGGTATTTTCGTAGATACCCGTATTATGAACCAGGGGTAGTTTCCCCCACAGAAGCAAGTAACAAAATGCATTAAGGTTTCCTGGTGGGACCAATTTTTTTTTTTTTTCCCCTGCATCATCTGGAAAGATTGGGATGAAGGAGAACCTCTGATCTCTAATTTAGAGACTGTGAGGAATTCTAGACCCTTCTCCCCCCACCTCATGCCTTCTCCTGCTTCCTCCTCATCTGCCCTCTCTCCTGCCCTCCCCTTCAGGGAGACGCTCTTCCCACCTCCCACCTCCTATTCCCTTCCACTGCTTTCTCCCCCAACCCCCTCCTTAGACACATGGGGACCCTCCTGTCTACTGAACACACTCCCCACCGTGACTTCTCCCTGCCCAGCGCTCATAAACCACAACCCCCAGTGCCCTGGGTCTGCAGATGTTACAAGAACAACCTCATGTGGGCTACGCTGGTGATTTCTCATTTAATTTTTTCAAAGATTTGATTTTTTTTTTAATTTAAAACTCAAAAATGCCATTAAAACCCTCACCCAGATCAGTTGTATCTTTAAGTGTAAAATCCATTTCAGTCGGCGGAGCCCTCGCTATGGTTAAGCACTTATTTTTATTGTCTGTCTGGGCATGGTTTTTAACTGCAGGTGGAGGAGTGATCAGTAATGTCATAAAGACACACTCACCACATGCCCTCTCCCCAAGCCTGGGCCCAGGGGAGGGGCTGAGGTCGGTGCGTCTGGAACGGTCCAGGGTGTTCCAGGCTCCTGCAGGAGCTCTCTCATTATTTTGTCTGATGCTCTTTGGCTTAAGCAGTGCGTTCTTTTCACAGTTTACCCAACTATTTGCAAAGGGAATCATCTGCTGGACATTTGCACTGGGGCAAGGGTGCCCTTGGGTGGATGTGAGGGTGTCCTTCCTTTTGCGAGGGGCCTGGGGTGCCTCCATCTCTCCGGCGCTCACCCTGGCTGGTGGTAAGTTCAGGGAACAAGAACGGTCACATTGATTCCTGGTGGCCCCCCTTGGGTGGCAGCGTCCTGGGTCTGCTCCTGCACTCATTTATCTTGTCTGCATGTAGACCCAGGGCTTATAAAGAGGAAGGAGGACTCCTTCCCCCTCTCCTGGACAGGGACGCTCCAGAGAGGAAGCGATGGGCTCCTACACGCAGGCAGTGGGGTGCAGGCTCTGAGCAAGGGCTGTGGGGATGAGACGGGAGTGCAGGTGTGTGTGACCTGCCTTGGTCAGTGGGCGCGAGCCTCCAGTTCTCATCTGAGTTCAGAGAAAGGAAAAGGAGCGCAAAGGGCCCAGCTGCAGTCCAGGGGAGAATGGGTTTGAATTGCTGTTCTCCACTGATCTAGGCTCAGCAGCACTCTGAAGCCTGAGCATGTCCGGAAGTCAGTGGTGGAGGCCTGTGGAGGCCTGGAGGCTGGGGGTGGAGGTCAGGTGGGGAGGACACGGGAGCTGTGTCCCAGGGAAGCAGACTGCAGGTTTGGGGTGGAAAGCAGCAGGGCCTCCTTGTTATCCCCCCAGCCCTGTGACAACATGGGCTCTCGTTCACACATTTATTCAGTCTTCCCATGTTTAGTGAGAACCTGCTGTTTACTCATGCTACGTGAGCTGATGGGCACTGTGCTCACAGCCACTGCGATAGATATCCGCTGGAACAGCCTGGGGTGGGGGTGACTTCCTCCCCGTCTTTTGGCGAGGGGAGCTCCTATTCACCCTTCAAAACCTAGCTCTACTGTCCCCCCTTCTGTGAAATACAGCTGTTTCTCAGCAAGCACGCATCAGCCTCAGGGCCTGTGCGGTATCTGTTCCCTCTGCTTGGAAGGCATCGCGCCTGGGTATCCCCACGGCTCACTCCATAGCTCCGTCCAGGTTACTGCTCGAAAGTCAACTTCATCGGAAAAGTTTTCCCTTTTTGACACTATATAAAATAGCTTCCCCAACTCTTGCCTTATTTTTCCTCACACCCCTCAATCACCACCTGTAGCGTGTGTGGTTCCTTCTCTCACTGTCCGTCCTTACCCCCAAAGTGTAAGGACAGGGGTTCTGTTTTGTTCAGGATGGTCCTTGGTACATGCCTGCTTATCACTGACTGACTGACAGGACTGGAATGTCGTGACTTAACCACGTGTTCCCTCTCCAAGACATTTCTTTAACGGTTTTGTCGAGGTGTAATTTACATACAGGCCATAACAGTTGCGCGTTTAAAGAGTAAGCTGCAGTGGGCTTTAGTGTACTTACAAAGCTCTGTGACTACCGCTGCAGCCACTCAGCAACTTTTTGTCCCTATCGAGTTGCCTCTTCTGGGCATTTCAAGTAAGTGGGCTCATACGAGATGCACTTTTGGTGACTGGCTTCTTTCCTTTAGCATATCCTGTTTTTGAGGTTCATCCGTGATGCAGCATGCGCCAGTGTTTTCTTCATTTTTATCGCCAAATAGTATTCCGCTGCATGGCTAGAACACACTTTGTTGGTCCCTTCCGCAGCTGATGGATGTTTGGGTGATTTCCACTTGTTTTGACTATGATGAATGATGTTTCTGTGAGCAGTCGCAAGCAAGTCTTTGTGTGGACATGTTTTCATTTCTCTTGGGTAGATTCCTCAAAATGGAATTGCTGGGTCTCCAGGGCAGGTTGTCACTTTGTTTGTGCCGTATATTTCTTCCTCTTTCCATTGTGAATCTTTGAGCTGCTTGTGGACTGCTTGTGGGCTTAGAGGAATACTTAAATATTGCTCTAAGACTTAATTCAGGCTTTTACCAATGGTAGCTCCTTATAAATGATACTGGAGCCAGGGGAAGAGAAAGGAGCTGAACTGAGACTAGAAAGAGCTCCTGAGTTAGGGGAGAATCAAGGGAAACTGCTGTGGGTTCTTTTCTTACAAGGAAGCTGGGCTTTGTCTTGTGTATGAGGAAGAAAGTGTGTCTGCACTCAACAAGGACGTTTTCTTCCACGTTGTCAATGGTTTTGTTCCTATCGCCTTTTGAAAGGTTTCTGGTTTAACAATAAACATAAATGGCACCCCTCATGGTAATACTGAACAATAAGGAGGACAATGGACCACCTATAATGCTACATTCCTGACACGGCCCCTTGCCAGATGACATCTCTGAACTTCAGGTTTTTATGTTTGGAAAATGGGGAAAATAACAAATGTCCTGGTGACCCCAGGAATCTGGAGTGAGGCTTAAACACAATAATCTGGGTCAAAATGTCTCAGAGTCTTTATTTATTAAGTCTCAGCATTCTCAGTCAGCCCTCTGAGGGAAATCCCGGTCCCTGTGATTCCAGTCCCCGGTCCTTTCCCAGTAAGCTAAACAATCTGATTGCAGCTCGCTGTGTTGAATGAGAGACGGGTGCGTAGTGGTAAAGAGCATGTGTTCTGGAGTCAGACACACTCACGTCACCCATTCACCCATCTGTCCAACCCTCACTTCAAAAAATACACATTCCGAGTGCCTGCGATGGGCCCAGCCCCGTACTGAGAAATGGGAGCCTGGCTCTCCTGCATACAGGTCATCTAACCTCTTTCATCAGCCAACTGCAGTTTTCTCAGCTGAGAAGTTATTATAATAATATCACTGGGTTGTTTTCAGAGTTAAATCAGTTGTACGTAGCAGAGTATCTGGCAAGAGCGAATTGGCAGATGTTGGCTGTTGTTATTAGTAATAGTATCTGTATTGAGTGGGCTTCCCAGGGAGCTCAACTGGTAAAGAATCTGCTGCAATGCAGGAGACTCTGGTTCGATTCCTGGATCGGGAAGATCCCCTGGAGGAGGGCATGGCAACCCACTCCAGTATTCTTGCCTGGAGACTCCCCATGGGCAGAGGAGCCTGGGGGCTACAGTCCATGGGGAAGCAAAGAATCGGACACAACTGAGCAACTAAGAGCAGCGCATCTGTGTTGAGTGGGAAGACATGGACCCGTCCTCTGGGAATTGACATGGGGGGCTGGCCTCACCTCCTCTGTGTCCCTGAAGCCTTCTCCAGCCCCGGGGAGGGGGATACCTTTGTTGCCATGCCCCCAGCTGCAGCCCTGGTCCCCAGTCCCTCTGAATGTGTAGGGTCCCAGCACCATGGCTTGCCCTGCACCCACTGACCAGCTCTGCCAGGAAAGGGTGGACAGGCATTCCTGTTGGCAGAGATCCAACCAGGCCAAGTGTTGGGGTTCAGAGGGCAGAGGAAAGGGACATTGCAAGGAAGTGCCTACTTCCTCAGAGCCAGTGTTCCTATCTCCCCAGCTCACATGATCTACTGGGACATCCTTCACGTTCCCAGTGTAAGCACGTTGCCGGAAAAATGCCCGCGGTGGCCATGTGACGAAATGTGCTTCTTTACACGTTTACTGGCATGGCCTGAGGGAGCGGGGGATAGGGGAGACAGGAGCACACTCTGCACGCCTCTGAGCAGGGCTGAGATGCTAGGTCCATATTACTAACCACTTGTTGAAATCGAAGACCGCTTGTATCTGTACAATGGGAATACTGCGAATCCCTGTTAGGAGGGGATTTATGGGTGCAGATGAAACCTCGGATGTGAAAGTGCCTGGCTCTGTACAAAAATGGCCATCTTTTCCGCCTTGTAGCTTATTTCATCTTCATATCGCTCAGCAAAGTGGACAGTTTTGTTGTCCCTATTTACGGGGAGGAAACGGAAGCTCAGAGAGGTAACGTCACTCTCCAAAGGCCACGTAGTGAGTGGGTGGGAGAACCTATCTTTGAGCCCAGATCTGTCGGAATCCTGAACTCTGTTCTGTGTTCCCCACGCTGTGTCCTTGACCAATCACCATTTCTTTACCACGGGGTCGGCAAACCTTTTCTGTAGAGGGACAGATACTTGATCCTTCTGGGGTTCGGATGGTCCTGCTGCTCAGTTCTGCCTTGGTAGTGTGGAGACAGCCCTGGACAGCATGGAAGTTAGTAAGCATGGCTGTGTTCCAATAAAACTTTATTTGCAAGAACAGGCAGAGAGCTGCGTTGGGCCCATGGGGCTGTAGTTTGCCCCGTTCTGCTTTAGAGCACGCCCTGGGCAGCTGGGGAACACCATGGCGAGGGTTAAGGCCTAAAAGCCTGCTGACATGAGGATGGCTGTGGTCTCTTCTAAGCGCCTGCCTGTCACCCCGGCATCGCTCTTCATATGGAAGGTGGCTATTAAAACGGAAGGGCGAGCCTGTGATTGACTGAAGGCAAAGAAGCAGGAGGATTAAGTACAAGAGCTCTCCATTAGAAGGGTCTCCTCCATGTAGCCTTTCTGACCGAGGACAAGAATAGCCCGGGTGATTTATAATGTTCCCCGGAGGACTTGCTTCTCTGGTTTCTTTTCTGTCCCCTGGATTATCTTGTCCTCAGCCACCCCCTCTCCCCAGATCCCAAAGAATTTGGGCCTCTCCAGGCACAGGGGCCATGTTACCACTGTCAGAGCCTCCCCTCACCCTCTGCCTGCCCCTCTATGCCAGCACCCCTGCGTGGGGTGAGCTGGGGGGATGCAAATTAAGGATACGTGTGTCTTGCTGCTGGAGCTCCCTGGGTCTGCTCCAGTCCTGTTTCTGGGACAGCAGGTGCAGCCGATCACTGACACCAAAATACATTCTTAAGGCAAGGGCAGACAGGCCAAACAAGAGAAGGTCTCCCCACCCTCCCAGGACTTGGCCTCCTTCAGAGGACACATTTGCCGTGAGGACACCCCGGTGTTAATCCTCTCACCCAGGAGGCATACGCGTGGGTCAGCACTTTAGCTGAGGGCTGGCCCCAAGCAGGGGCATCCCCCCGGAGCCGTCTGGCCAGCCCAGGGCAGGAGTAAATCAGGCCCTTGGTGGATGCCTCGGCTGCTGGGGAGTCCGCAGGTGTCGTAAATCAGGAGCTTCACCCCACTTTACCCGTACCTTCCATGCAAACGTGCAGGGGCTTCCCGGCCTGGGGAAGACAAGACGGTGGCGGACGGCTGAAGCCGGGCTGGCCAGCCACCGAGGCCGTCTCTTTGTCAACTTATTACCTGAGATTTATGCGCAATGCAGCTGGGTCTGCTCAGTGACACATTCTAATTTAATTAAATTTCTGTTGGATTGATGTCTGATCAATCAATACTGTTAATGTTTTTGCAATTTGGAGATTAAAGTATGGTCAAGACATCGCAAACCCCCAGCACCATCCACTTACTTCAGAATGTTCTTTTGGAGGAGATTTGCTTGCCTGCCTGCCTTGTTTTTTCCCCTTCTCCTTCCCTCCCTTCCATACTTAAACATTTATTAAATGCCTAGGATGTGGAGATTGGACAAAGTGGAAATAAGGCTTAGAACAGTGCTATGCAAACCTGAGAGTTCCCTGGAGGGCTCATTAGGAAACCTCCCTGGGCGCCGCCCCCCCCCCACCCCCGGGGTTTCTGATCTGGTAGATCTGGGATGGAGGCCAAGAATTCACGTTTCTAACAGAGCCCCAGTTCAGCCAGTACTGGTCGAGGACCTGGTCTGAGGACCACTGGCTTGGAAGTTAAAGGTTCAAACTTTGGAACCCCCTGGATTCAGACTCCAGTCACAGGCTGTTTGGCTTCAGGCAAGTAAATTGATTCCTCTGTGCCTCTGTTGCCTGATCCATAAAACGGGGAATCATAGTTAATCCTAATTCATAGGATTGCTGCAAGCAGGCAGTGATATTCTGCAGTGTCTAAAGAATACCTGGTTTCCCAGGTGGCTCGGTGGGAAAGAATCCGCCTGCCAATGCAGGAGACGCAGGTGCGATCCCTGGGTTGGGAATATCCCTTGGAGTAGGAAATGGTAACCCACTCCAGTGTTCTTGCCTGGGAAACTCCAAGGACGGAGGAGTGTGGTGGACTACAGTCCATGGGGTCACGACTGAGCACACACCGAGAACACCCAGCTTGCTGCCTGGCACGCAATAAACAGGCCATCCTGGTCACCTCTTTCCTGATGTCGAGAGGGAAGCAGCTATGGGCTTGCCTGCCTGGGCCTTCCCACCTTGGAGAAACAGCCATGATCAAGGCACTGAGAGGCTCTGACGGGGCATTCATGCTAATCAGGGGCGACAGAGAGGACCTCCTGGTGAGATGGAGAGGGGGGAGGAACCGACGGGTGAAAGGGATTCTGGGAGGCTGGCATCCTTGGAGGCCGTTTCAATGGGTTTGACCGGTATCCTTAGCCCAACAGGCAAACAGTGGGGTATTCTAAATGAGAAGGCGACAAAACTGCATATGAATATTGAAAGGATTTTTCAGCTGCCCTTGAGGGGACTGGCGTACAGGGTGGCGAGAATGGATACCCTGGTAGCGCTGACTGAATGTCAGCCCTCGAGCTCTAAGATTCTGTTTCTGTCTGGAGATCTGACTCCCTGTTGGTCCGTCTCCCATACTGGTGGGTATCAGATAGATTGGATATACCTTGTCCCCATCTATGGAATGATTAACCCTGTGGTGTGAAAGGTACCATGTTGAATGGTCATCTGAGACTTTGAAGGTGTATTGTTTTGCTAATATCACACATCATTTACCTGCAGAACAATTGCCGATGAACACATATGTTCAAAAAACATCTAAAAAAAAAAAAATCTTTGCTGACTACCCATTGGGTAGACCAGATTAGGAAGTTGGAGGTGCCACCCTGAAGAAGCCTGACCTTTAAAACTCTCCGGGGTCCTGTGGGCAGGCAGCTGTAACTCAGGATTTACGATTAGTTTATCGTTAGCTTTTTGAAATCCTGGAATCCCTGTCTGCAATGCTTTGAATAGTTTTCATTGCTCTGTGCAGTGCTCAAGTCAGTCTCAAGTGGCATAGCCTGAAGAGCATTACTGAGAGGGAGGTGGCTTCAAGTTCAGGATGGCATTCGTGGGCATGATTTAAACCTATGAATCATTTTTTTTATTCATACAGATCTCAGAGCACATCCCTGTCAGCCCTCACACACCTGTGCCAAAGCAGGTAGGAGATGGGGAGTCCAGAGGGAGTGAGGGACCCCAGGGAGTCCCCACCCCCGCTCCTCCAGGACACGTAATCCTGCATCTCATCAGGGTTCATAGGAGCCTGAGCTAGGAGGGCTGGGCCTGCCTGGGGAGCCCTAAAAGCCAGAACGATTCTTCACTTCTTCTGAGGCCACTCCCAGCCTTGGAAGTCTCTTTTGGGTACCAGACTCATTCATCCGCTCATTCATTCAACGCTTTACTCAACACTCAAGGCATCGCAGCAGAGGACGTCTTTGCCAGGTCCAGGAGATCTTCGTTTCTCCTGCGAAAATGAAGCCCCGTGCTTGTATCAACCCATTTCTTTCTCACAGCACCTACTACACATAGAACCTATTATAGCTCCCACTTTGCTAGCGAGAAAACTAAAAATCAGAGAGCGAAAGTTGGTTGGCCAAGGCTACGCAGCTAGCCGCAGTGGCACTGAAATGTAAGCTCAAGTCTATCTGATTAAAAAAATAAGACTGTGTGTTCTCAAGTATGTTTTTAAGACATACTCTGCTCACTTCTTCATCCAAATAGTTAATGAAAACACGTAAAATGTTGGCCCCCTATGAAATTATTCTAAGCACTTGCTCCTGGTGGCCGTTGGTCTTTGAGATTTGAATGGTTGGTTATCCAGCTACAGATTCACCTCTGCTTACTGTAAACTAGGCCAAATTTCTCCTGGCTGAGATGTTGTCTCATGCCTTTTAAGCCATTTCTACACCGTTTCCTTGAACTCCCAATCTGCTAGTCCTTTATAAAAGTCTTGATCTTAAGCCATAGTGGAAACTGGGCCCCATGCCTGCCTTTCTTCCAGTATTTTCTATCCTCAGTAACCTGTTCTTGAATTTTCTGAAAGTCAAGGTGAACAACTAGTCTACTTCTGAGGATCCTCCTTGACCCTTTCAGAAACCTTGGACAACATTTTCCTGTGACCTGTCATGGACCTGGTTTTTTTTACCGCCCACTGTTGGCAGTATTCGTTGAAGCTGTATCTACCAGGTGCCCTGCAGAGCTAAATTACCTTAGACCAAAATTTCCAAAATGTCAGCCTTGGTCTGAGTCTCCTCTGCAGATGAGTATTCTTTGGGTCTGCACAGCATTTTGAACAAATCCTGAACTCCATGCCGGCATTTAAAAACTGGGGCAATTCAAGTATAACACCCGTCAGGGTCTGGCTTGCTTGGGGGAGTGTAAAGATGAGACGGCCCCTTTCTGCCTCAGCTGTGCTCCCCAGCTCGCTGGTCTCCTCACTTGGCACCATGAAGCCACAGCTGCACCCGCCTCACTCTTCCTGGTCCCAGGAGCCATCTGAGTCATCCCCACCTCCCCCCAGTGTATGCAGTCACCCTGAATTCCTCTTCCAAAATTAATGCTTAATCCATTCTTCACAATGCAGGCTTGGTCCTTTCCGGCTTTACATCTCGTTCCTTAGGGGAGAAGGTGGAAGCAAAATTTGAGTGGAGAACTTCTGCTTTCTTGCTGTCATCTGCTCGGATTGCATCATCTGTTCCCAATCCCTTCCTTTTCCTTCTGGCTCCAAACATAGCTCAAAAAGCCCTTTTTTCTCGTCCTTAGTAAGTTTTTGCAAGCCTCAGCTCTTTCTAGGGTTTTGTCTCCTCACACTCTTCTTGGGAAAGCAGTGTCAGTTCGCATTTGTTTTAGGGTGGGGCGGTGCGTCATAGAACGGCATGTCTGCAAAACAGCTAAATTAGAAATAGAACCCCGTTTCCAAGTTCACGGTGGGATCTATTGCATTGAGGGAAAAAAAAAAGGTGAATGCAGTCCAGAAAAAAAATCTTCATAAGCAAATGTGAAAAAATGTTCAAAAAAAGACACCTACAGTGTTGGAGAAATTCATATTTTCATACACCCACTGCTAGCTTAGGTGTCAAGTATGTCCACCAATCCCGACTTACAGGGTTTCCCAGGTGGCACAGCGGTAGAGAATCCGCCTGCCAGTGCAGGAGATGCAGGAGACACAGGTTCGATCCCTGGGTTGGAAAGACCCCTTGGAGGAAGAAATGGCAACCCACTCCAGTATTCTTGCCTGGAGAATTCCATGGACAGGGGAGCCTGCAGGCTGCAGCCCAAGGGGTTGCAAAGAGTGCACACACGTGTGAACACACACACACACACACACACACACACACACACCCTCCTGACTTACAGACGTCCAGGAAGGCTTTGACTTGTTCGAAAGACTGTATGCCAAACTTAGTCCTAACTGGAACCTTAAACAGTTCCAGCTGCCACAATGCATGGGGCCCAGCGAGTATGTTTGGTGTGGTAGCTGGAGGAGGTTGATGTTTGCCATAATTCATGGGAGACATGGAATTTTCCAATCAAATTGTCATTGGATGTTAATGATATCTGCGCCTGCTGTCTTCAGACAGGACTGGAAGGAAGCCTTATAGGGTGTCAAGATAAGTTGGCATTTAACAAGAGCAGCAAGAGTGATCTCATTAAAATGTAAATTCAGATCAGATCATTGCCTTCCTTAAGACCATCCCGGACCTTCCACCACCTGTAGGTGGAAGCCCAGCTCCTTAGCACAGCCCATGGCCCTGTGAGAGCCGGCCCCAGCTGCTTCTCCAAGCCCCTCTCTGACCACTGCTGCCTGTTCGTTTCTTTCCAGCCAAAGGACCCTTCTCTCTGTTCCCTGAACAAGCAAGCTCCCGCCCACCTCGTGTCTCTGCATTAGCAGTCTCCTCCTCCTGGGAAGGTTGTCTTCCCCAGTCTTGTGGGGCTGCCATTCTTACTACTCTGAAGACCCTACCTAACGACTAAAATATCCCCTCCCTCTCTAGAGCAGGTCCTCTCTGAGCACACTGATAAAAACAGTCCTGCCTTCTACCACTCTCAAATTCCTTGCCCTGGTAATGTGTCTTCAGAACACTAAGCACGACCCTTAAATATATTTTTCCATTGTTCTGTTCAATCGTTCAGTCGTGTCTGACTCTTTGTGACCCCATGGACTGCAGCACGCCAGGCTTCCCTGTCCATCACCAACTCCTGAATCTTGCTCAACCTCATGTTCATCAAGTCGTGATGCCATTCAGCCATCTCATCCTCTGTCGTCCCCTTCTCCTCCTGCCCTCAATCTTTCCCAGCATCAGGGTCTTTCAGATGAGTCAGTTCTTTGCATCAGTGGCCAAAGTATTAGAGTTTCAGCTTCAGCATCAGTCCTTCCAGTGAATATTCAGGACTGATTTCCTTTAGGTTTCCATCTTCCATTGGGAAGGTACAATTTTCCGTTGTACTTGCTTAGTACATGCCTCTCCCGTGAGAGCAGAAGCCTAGCAGAGGCAGATTGTCTGTGTGACGTGCTTGCTGTTCTGTCCGTAGCACCTGGAATCGTGCCTGTGGTAGGTGTGCAGTAAGGGTGATCGGGCCCGGAGACGAGCGAGCGTGAGTGGCCGGAGGAGGCGGGCTGTTAGTGCGCCCAGAGTAGACAGTCTGCTTTGTGCTGGTGCGTGCGTGTGTGTGTGTGCGTTTGTGTCTGGGTTCGCATGTGTGTGTGGCCGCACTTTAAGTGTACGTGTGCACTCTTTCAGCTTGCTGGGGTGTAACTGACAAATAGAAATGGAATCTACCTAAAGCACGCCACGTGATGCTTTGGTATACGTGTGCTGTGACCTGACATGGCTTAGGCATTGTGAAAGGCCCGGGAAGGATTGAGGACCAGAGGAGAAGGGGGCAATAGAGGATGAGACGGCTGGATGGCATCATCCACTCACTGGACATGCGTTTGAGCAAACTCTGGGAGATAGTGAAGAACAGGGAAGCCTGCTGTGCAGTCCTCGGGGTCACAGAGAGTGGGATACGACTGAGTGACCGCCAGCAGTGCTTTGAGAGATGGTCCCCACAGTCACGCTAGTTAACACCCCCATCACCTCACAGTTACCTTTCTCACACGCGTGGGCAGAACGGTCAGGATCCATCCTCTTAGCGTAATGATTTAGTATACAATGCAGTATGCGTCTCTGTAACCATTCTGCCACCCAGTAGGTCTCCAGAGAATAAAGTTCTGGATTGGAAAAGCTATAGGCAAGAGTTTAATATATCATAAAGATAGCATTTGAAATAAGAGAAAAAAGACATTATTTAGTACATAACATTAGGACAAGCGGTTATACATTTTTGGTTAGTTTCCTACTTAGCTTTTGAAGAGAAAAAGAAACACTTAAGATATTTTAAATCTTGCTGGAAAAGTCTTCTAAATCTTAATGCCTAATGCTGGAAAAAAGAATTAGATTGATAAGGTGAATTACCCAACGTTGAAAAATTTATGCTGTGAAAAAAAACATACAAAGTTTAAAATATTAATGATAAACTGAGAAAATATTAGCAATACTTTTGATAATCAAAGTGTTAATGTCCATTATATATGAAAACCTATTATTAAGCAATAATGAAAAGATAAAAATCCATATCCAAATGGACAAAAAGTATAACGATTTTTTTGGAGGCTTATTTGACAAAAAATATAAACATTTAAAATGTACGTAGCTTTTGCCCTGGCACACATTTCCTGGATTGTCAAGATATAACCTGTCTGGTGCTCACTGCTTCGTGCTGGTGTATAAGGATGTTCTTTGCAATATTGGTTAAAAGAATAAAAATGAGAATTTATTCAAATGAAGAGTAGTGGAAAAGTTGGACTTACCTTTCCAATTATTAAATAATAGTTATTAAAATAGAGTAGGAAGCTTAAGATAGAGAAACAGCTTGGTATTGATGGAGGAGGAGACGACTAAAGGCAAGATAATCCAGAAATAATATTGGCAAAGTTCCTTCTGCTTTTTCCATAATATCAATGGAAAAAACCCAAATGAACTCTTTGGCCAACCCCATATTTGATAGTTAATGAAACGATCCCTGGGAATGTAGGCGCCGTGAGAATTGTGCTGATAGTGTTCTGTTGACTACGGTGTCTCTAACCAATAGGACAATGCCTGGCATGTAATGGGTAGAAAGAGGGCCTGGAAGGATTCTGGCTAAAATGGTACTGCGAGATTTTGCATTTTTGTGTGCTTTTCTCCTTCTTACTGTATATATATATATATATATATATGTTCCCGTGGTTCAGAGAGTAAACTCTTACATCAGAAAAACTGTATCTGAGACTAGGCTATGCCTCTAATTGGCTGAGCTTAGTCTCCTATTCTGAACCTTACCGGGTAACAGAGAAAATTCAAATTATGCATATAAGGCAGTTCAGTTCAGTTCAGTCACTCAGTGGTGTCCGACTCTTTGTGACCCCATGAATCACAGCACGCCAGGCCTCCCTGTCCATGACCAACTCCCAGAGTTCCCTCAGACTCACGTCCATCGAGTCAGTGATGCCATCCAGCCATCTCATCCTTGGTCGTCCCCTTCTCCTCCTGCCCCCAATTCCTCCCAGCATCAGAGTCTTTTCTAATGAGTCAACTCTTCGCATGAGGTGGCCAAAGTACTGGAGTTTCAGCAAATGCATAATTAACGCACATAAAGCACTTATAAAACTCGACAAATGTGAGCAGCTGTTTAAAACACTCCACAACTCATTCTCTTCCCTGTAATGCTGGAGAGAAAAAAGCAAAAGAATGAACATACATATTTGAGTAAAAATAACAAACAAGGAAAATCTTTCCTACATTTTCCTTTGGCTTATTTAGCATCTCCACAAATTCTTCAGACAGTGAGACTTCCCTGGGGGAAAAAACATTTCTCAATGACTCTAACCCAAGACAGTTCCCAGGTGGGAAGAGGATGAAACTCTGCCCTTTGACCTTAGTCTAATGCCAAGGGTCACACATTATCCTACGTGGTATTTTTTAACCAAGACTCAAAGAATAACATAATGGCATTCTGAGCACATAAGATCATTTTGTCATTAATACCACCTTGTATTATTAAGAAGGCAGTTCATACTTATTGTGGAATTTTCGGAAACCACAAAAAAAGTGTCAAGAATTCCACCTCCTTGAGGTGCTGGTGAGGGATATATTGGTTAATGTGGTCAAGTCAAATCAGCATCTATTTTGTAAGCTTGTTTTCCACGTCGCTGTAAGCTGTAAATGTTTTCCGATGTCGATGAATAATCTGAAATGTACAGAAACGCTCTCCATGGTGAAATAAAGGGGCTCACTGGTGACTCCAAGGGCAAAGTCGTCTCTGTCGTCGGCAGAGCAGTCCCCTGTCGGCGACGTGAGTGCCTGGAGAATTCCCTTGCCCTGTTCCCCCCAGAGCAGCCCAGGGAGGCTGGAAGAGGAAGCGCTGCTTCCTGTTCTGTCTAAACTCACAGCTAATGGCGAGGCTTGGGGGACAGAAGGGAGATGAGCTGTGAGCCCGTTTTCTGCCTTTGGTGGTCACGCGTAAAGGGCACATAAACACATACACAGTTCTAGGTACCAGACTCGTCATGATAGTCTTGGCATGATGGGATAACAAGCAGTTCTTTTCTTCGTATTCACGCTTTTTGCCTCTAATGAGCAGTCAGTGCATGAATAAGAATGATTCTGGATTTCTTTATTTTATTGAAGTATAGTCAGTCTACAATGTTGTGTCAGTTACTGCTGTACAGCAGAGTGATTCATATATATATATATATTCCTTCTTTTTAGAACATTCTTTTCCAGTATGGTGTCTCATAGAACCTAGAATAGAGTTCTCTGTGCTGGGCACTAGGACCCTGTTGTTTATCTTATTGTGGGTTTCTTTAAAACAAGAATATAGTTCAGTCAACACTTCAGAATAACAAAAATATAGCCTCCCTGGTACAGCGGAGCCACCCTCTTTTACCGTACGGTGGGAGGCTGCTGTCTGTAATTGTCCTGATTTCCAGTTGTGTTGGCATGTCAGGCTCTGATGAAAGACACCATGCGCTCCTTGCGGGGGAGTGCCTTGGTAATTCTGGGGTGCCTGTCCCATCTCTGCATATTAAGCTGAGTCCTCATCTGAGGAGGACAGGATGTCGAGCACCCGCTAACCGACTCTGCAACGTGTCTGCCATCCTGAAGTCCCGCTGCCCACATCTTCACCTCCTGGGGGAGGTACATATAGATGTATACGTACACACATATACTTTATCGGGCGGCTGGCTCATCAAGTATATTGGTTTTCATAACTCCACTATTGTCAGCATATTTCAGATTGGATTTGCTGCTGACTTGGTTGAATGAAAAAATACTGACATGTTTCAATATTGCACTTGACATTTTTAGTATTATTATTAGTGGTTTCATTCCATGTCGTATCACTGTCCGAATGGTACTGTACTAAAAAAAAAAAAAAAAAAAGCCAAGTGCTATTCGATTCTGAAGAGGTGTCTGGCTTTGGCGCACTGTCCTTTATTCCGTGGAGTTTCTGCCCAAGGAAAGAGGTGCCCGACCGCGGTACAGATTGCTCGTGACACGTGTTGCACAGAAGATTCCTCCAGAGTTAATTTGAAATTTATTTCAGGGAGAGATCTTTTCTTGAAGAGAATGACCCTTGTCAGCCTCATCCTAATTAACAAAGTGTCACCATGATTCTGAGCAGAAAAATCCTGTCCTCTCCTTCTGCCCAACAGCCACGACCACCACACCCGTCAGTCCTCGGAAAGTCCTTGCAAGCTTACCTCTGGCCCCAGTTTCCTATAAGCCCCCACAGAATCACCCAGGCAAACACAGAAGCTCCAAGTTTAGATAGACATATTCTGCAAACAAGACTTTGCAGGAAGAAATAAACAAAATATATTTATTCTCCCATGCTACAGAGGACCAACCCTTGTTTGCATATAAATAGAGTCATTCCATATTCAAAGTTTAATTTTTAGCAAAATGTCCCAGAAGGAAGAGAAGACTCCAGGAATAGGCCACCTCATGGAGAAGTAGAATTGAGTTATTTCCTCATGAAAAGCTGTTTCTGGGGAGGGGGCTATCAGGGTGTGACGAACTGGGTGTGTATGTATGTGCTGAGTCACTCCAGTTGTGTCCGACTCATTGCAACCCCATGGACTGTAGCCCGTCAGGCTCCTCTGTCCATGGGATTCTCCAGCCAAGAATACTGGAATGGGTTGCCATTCCCTTCTCCAGGGGATCTTCCTGACCCAGGGATTGAACCCACGTCTCCTGCATTGGCAGGCGGGTTCTTTACCCCTGAGCCACTGGGGAAGACCAATGAACTGAGTAGATACACGTAAAGGTCACGTTTGAGGTCTTTGCACAGCAAAGGCGCCTCTGTCATCTGTTACTGAGCTTAAGGTTGTAAAGAACAGCTTTCTCAAGCTGGGTTGACTTAGGAGCTAATCACCTTCTCCCAAGCCTTGGGCACAGTTTAAAAAGGAAAGTTCTGGGATAATCAGTGTTTATTTATCAATCCACTGGGGTCCTCCAGGGAGGGTTTCTCAAATGTAAGGGGATTCTTCTGCAATGTATAGACCCCTCAGGCCCTAATTCCTGGGACCTGTTGAGAAGGAGACATGTTTATCTCTTGCTGGGTTGCTGTCAAAACAGAACGGGTGTATTTCTATCAATAAAACAGGGCTCTGACAATTTGTCCCTGGAGATAAATGGCCTTTTCCGTAGAGGCTTTAAATGGGGGCCATAATGGGAGTGAATGGAACGGGGTTGAATAATCAGATCGTTCTCCGTAAATCCTGCGGTGAAGTCACTCACACAGGGCGATTTCCAGGGCTGTATGTTAGCACACAGTTGTGTGCCGTGTGGGCACAGCTGTGTCCTGTGAAGAATGACAGGCAAGTAAATCGCCGATGATTGAGACACAGCGAACTTAACTCCATGTTTCCCCTGTAGACTTCATCTCCTTTGCCAAAGGAACACCCATATTAATTTGTTTTTGTTGCTACAAGTCTGGTATTTACACGGCTAACAGGCGCCATCTTCAACTGCTTGCTGTGAATTCAATTTTTAAATGTAAATATCTCAGATGCAGCTTGTTTATGACAGGTGGGAATAAGAAACACCCCATTAAGGGGGGGATAAACACATGTTTCTGGTCCGTTTGGATGATGTCATCCTGAGATGTGTTGGTTGGGGTGCAGGAGGGGTTAAAGATACCTCATGCCTCTGTGCTTTTGGCGACCTTCTCACCTGAGATGGTGAGGATGTTTGTGAACATGTAGACCAGTCGGCTGGATTTGGGGTCCCCTCGGGGCAAGGCCAGGTGTTCGTTCCTTTTTGACCCAGAGCACCCCACAGTTCAGGGCACGTAATAAAACAGAGCACTTGCTGCAGCCTGGATGAAGCTGGAACACACGGTGCTAAGTGAGTTAATAGTCAGATGTGTGTGCATGCTCACTTAGTCGTGTCCCGGTTCTCTGCAGCCCCACGGACTGTAGCCTGCCAGGCTTCTCTGTCCATGGGATTCCCTAGGCAGGAATACTGGGACCATTCCTTTCTCCAGGGGATCTTCCCAACCCAAGGATCGAACCCACGTCTCCTGCATTTGCTGGATTCTATACCACTGAGCATTCGGGGGAGCCCAATAAAGCTAAGGGTAAGGTTTTTTAAAGGAAGTGCCATTTTTTTCTAACCCCAACCTGGACAAGGTGGAAACTTACTTGGCAGTCGACTGGCGTGTGAGGCCTAAAGTTGAGGGGTGAAGACCTGGGGTGGCCGTGCACTAGAATGTGGGGCCTAGGGGAGGCTGTGCCTGGTGAATGGGGGCCGGCAAGGCGGGTACAGAGAACTCAGACATCCCTAAGGCTGTCGCTGAGATACTGGTCATCCTTACAAGGCGGGGAAGTTTGACGGGAAGCTGGTGGCCGTTCCCTTCTCCAGGGATCTTTCTGACCCAGGGATCGAACCCGCATCTCCTGCATCTCCTGCATTTGCTGGTGGATTCTGTACCACTGAGCAATCGGAGAAGCTCATTAACCCCGGGGCTTTTTATCTTAAGAAAGGCTCTGGGCTAAGGAACAGTGGCTTCATGTAAACTGAGTCGGAGTGCTGGGTCTACAGCAAGATGGTCCTGTTGTCCTCCCCTGGACTCTCATGAAAACTCAGCCCGGCTAACATGACGAGGTAGGCATGACTGACAGCGGGGGGGAGGACTCTCAATGTCTGCCTCCCCCAGGAAGGACCTCCGTAGTAAGCACTGATGTATGACTGACTGCTTATGGCGCCCCGCCCACCCCCAGGCTCTGCTGTGTGGAGTGAAATAGGCTGGCTTTTGAACACAGAAGTCCACCCAGTGGGATTAACTGCGTTTTGTTTGAAAAGACCCCATGTGTCCATCGCTCGCGGTGCCCAGCATAATGTGGGGTGGGGGCAGACCTGTACTGTGACTGCTGACTTCTGGCTGGGCCCCGGGATGTTTCCTTTTAAGCCGGGCCTTCTGCTCCCCATGGGAGGTTCTGGGTTGGTGAAAACCAGGGTTTGCCTTGCCTTGCTTGTCACCGGACAGGATGCTGCCACCGTGGACACCCTCCCTATCCACCAGGGAAGGGCTTGGTTTCAGAATTTGCCCGCATCCTGGTGAATGGCTGTTCTTAGCATATTGAGGAGTCTTACCTTGATGCTTTTTAGCTGCTGGTGTCTATGTTGCATTTCTGGTATCTGGTTGCAGCGTCCCTCTCTGCACCTGACCCCAGGGACATTGAGGAAGAGGGCAGACGGAGATTGAAAGGGTTGTGCAGGGTATGTAGGCATGGAGTTAATGATCAGGCCACCCAGGATGGCTGTTGTCTTGCTCTCTGTACATCCCCTGCCTTTGTTGCTGGCTCTGGGTTCTTCCTTTGGTCTTGAAGTTGGGCAAGTACAAGCCTTGTAGGCCTGTAGAGTACAGCCTAATGGTTTTGCTCTGAAATTAGCTTGGAGTACACCATGCTTCAAATAGACACCAACCTCTCCTTGGCTGCCAAATGACTATCTTACCTTGCAAATTATATAATCTTTGAGAACCTCAATGTTTTCGTCTGTAAAATGGGCATAAATACTGGAAATTAAATCTTAGTTCTTAGGAAATTTAAATGAGACAGTTTATAACAGACTCTTCTCAGTTTAGTGGTTGGTATGTTGTATAATCTCAATACATTTGGACTCTCCTAACGTCAATTTTTATGATTAATGTTGTGGTGTTTACTGTTGATGGTAATCAGAGAAATTAACCTGTCATAGGGAGCTGTTTAACACTGGCAATGTGTTTTCTGTGTGTTTAATCCATGTATGTATTTGCTTAAGAAGTCCAATCTTTAAGAAGGGAATATCTCTTTTATTCTTGGGGCCTGCCAAAGCAAGTCTCCAAAAAATATGGGTTAAATAATAAGGCAATAGTGGTTATCTTCCTATTGGTACCGCTCAATTCACCCCCAAGGTAGCTACCTATGTCACTTGTGAGTGACTTGTCCAGAAATCATTCTTGCAAGAAGGGTGGGGTAAAGGGTACCGCAGATCAGTCATTTCCCTCTCTCCCCATCTTCTGATAAACTAGCCTCTCCCAGTTTCTTTTCCAGCTGTTCTGTTTTCTCTTACATAGAATACTTAGGTGATGTGCCAATAAGTAGAGTATGAATACTTAATGAAGGTGGGATGAATTATAAATGGCATGGAATTTATCTACATTGCTTCCTTGCTGATGGCAGAATGGTGCTTTATCTTCTATCAAGTCACAGGAGTCAGTAGGTGAGAAAGAATCCTGGCTGATAAAAATTGTTACCGGATGCCATCTTAAGTTCCGTGGAACCGAATACTGTGTGGCAGAGAGGAAAAGGCTTGACCAGGGAACGTGGTGGGTATGATGCTGGCCGCAGGGAGACTGAGGCGGTCCCTGAGGGCACCGTTATTGCGGGAACAGAGAGCTCAAAAATAAGAGCCAGACGAAGGCTTGGGCGGGAGTTGTAGTTACCACTTGACTCGTGGAGATTGAGCACCAGGGAGACAGGGGTCTTAAAGGGTCTAGTACTTTGATTTCAAGGGAAGGCTTTTGAATGGTGCTCTCTAGGGAAAAGATTTCTGTGTCCTTCCTCTGTCCCAAAGCCATCTGTCAGCAGCGAGCTCCATAAACACAGTGAACTCTCATAAAGAAAAATAATAAATAACCCCTACCTCTCAAAGACTAGATGCACTTTTTTTTTTTTTTTTTTTGCTCACATAACAGATTCCTCTCCTGGATGCTCTCCTCCGCGTGTTGGTCCAGGGGCCCAGGTTCTTTCCATCTTGTGGCTCTTCTGTCTTCCTGACGTGGTTCCCACCTGCACTAAGGAGGTTATCTCTGTGTCAGCCAACCAGAGGAGGCGCCAGCAGGGAAGACTTTGCAGCCCAGGTCTGGAAGTGGAGAATTTCGGCTCTGCTCACATCCATGTGTCCAGAACTCAGCTGTATGACTGTACTCTCCCCAGAGGAAGCCGAGAATCATAGTCTAAATGCCCAGGTCAAAGCAGCAGCAGCTATGATGAGCAGCTAGCCCCATTTGCCACATTTCTCGAATCTAAAAACATATATTCTTAGAAAATAATAGGGTAAATATTGTTACAAAAATGTCATAACGTTTTTGAAAACTCTTGTTTTTTTTTTAGGGGGGGCTTTTTTGTTTGTTTTAAAATAAATCCTTCTTAGACTATTGTGTTTGCATGCAGGCAGTGGAAACTCCAGTTATAAATTGTTGTAATTTGTGGGAGGTTACGTAGTACTGGTTCTTCAGTTGTATTCATCCTCCATATAGAATTGTCTTTGAATTGCATGTATAATTAAGCCACAAGTAGATCGTGTGCACCATTACTGAAAACGTAGACAATACAGCAATGGATAAGAGAGAAACACAGAGTCACTCATTGTTTAACCTGTGATAAATGGCTTATTCTCTTTCTGTCTAGTCCCTTTCCTCCACATGAATTTTTCTACTGTCTCAGGGGTCAGCAAACTTTTTCCACAAAAGTCCAGCTAGAAAGTATTTTAGGCTTTTCAGACCAGGTGTGTCTTCTGCAGCCTCTCACTTCTGCCATGGCTGAACAAAAGCAGCCGTAGCCCTCACGTAAATAGTAAGTGTGGCTGTGTTCCAGTAAAAAATTATTCACAAACATAGGAGCGGGTCTTGGTTTGACCTGAAGGCCAGTGTGCCAAGCCCTGAAGCCTAGGATGGATATGGAGTAACATATTCAAAGCACTGATTGTCCTGTGCACGTGTGCTGCTTGGTAAATATTAATCTTTTCTACTTAGCTTGAAATGAATGCAGTTGTATGACTTTCAAACACTGAAAATTCCGTGGATTCAGTGGATTTAGAGAAAAAGCAAAAGTCTGGAAGCAAAGACCTTAACTAATGAAAGAAGTTTGTAAGCATAGAGAGCTTGAGGAAAGGGGATATTTTTACTTATATCTCTATTTCCTCCCCTGTTGTTTGAATATATTTTTTTTCAATGAGCATATTTTCCTCTTATAAGAATCATAAAAAAAGTCCCTTTAAATGCATGTGTTTCCAACTTTTTGCTGACTCAGAAAAGAACGGTACATTTTAATGGCAAACATATGACTCATTTGCATTTTTCAATAGCCAGCTGCAGTTATGTTTCAGAAGTGGAGCCTGAACCACAGAATACCATTGGAAGAGTTTAGACAGAGCCCGGAGGGCCTCGAGGAAGGCAAGGTCCCCACTTCCTCTTTTGACATTTCAGCTGACAGGGACAGCTGATACAGGGGAAGAGGAGTGGTCTTTGAGGGTTTCCTCTGACCCCTTCTCAGGTCCTGGAGCGATCACAGCGACTTCGTGTGTACAGGCAGGGTCCCTGAGCTGGCACACAGCAGGCACTCACCAATGCTTTCCTACGAGAATCACTTAACCCTCATCCTCAGTGCGTAGCACAGTCACTGGCATGTACTATACACTCGTTAAGTACCTACTGGATTTAATTGGGTGGACGCTGCAAACTGGAGTTAGTGGATAACAGTGTATTTACAGGCCAGGTTACCTTATTCAGGTCTGAATTCTGGGGCTGCTACCTTCCCTACTGGAGTTACAATAAAGAGACGCTTTGTGCAAGACTTCAGGACTTGCTGTGGTAGGTGTGATTACCTCGCGTCGGGCGAAGTGATCAACCTAAATGAACCCGAGACAACATCCGGTGCACAGTATCATGACGAGAAGATCCCAGTGTCTGTTGTCTGCTCTAGTGATAAACAGGTTTTAATCAAGCTTCCGTCTCATGCATCATGTGCTGCTTGCTGCTCTTCCAAAATAGAGAAATGTAAAAACTTGGAATGCGTCTGAATTTTTCTTCTTCTTCTCCGATTTCAGTTTTTAATCAGCTCCCGGTTTCTCTCTTAATTTCTCCGTGGGCCACAGTGCTGATTACCTTCCATCTACCCAGATGTCAGTCAGATATCACACTTTCTTTGTTAAAATGGGGATCTAACAGCCGCACAAAATGGTAGCCTCACAGAAACCACATTTTAACACAACCGCTTTGGTTGGACTTTAGGACAGTTGTCGAAATCATTAGCTAATGTCTTCTTGAGGGATTTGGCATGTTCTCCGCTATTTTCAGACCAAGATAGAAAAACAAACAAACAAAAGTCTTGTTATTATTTGAATCGGTTTTCAGCAACTCATGAATTAGAAGCTCACACCCGAAAGAGTATTTTCAGCTTAATGGAAACAATTCATCGAACAGTTTGAATCCTTTACCAGAGTCTCCGCTGATAGATGGACGTTTCTTTAATGCAGGTTCACTTTATAGCAACCCATTTCACACATGTTAGTATCTGTTAAAAAGTAAAGCTGGTGAAAGATACTTTCTGTCTAATAAGGGGACAGGGCAAATGACCTGAAAATCACAGGTTTATAACTTGTGCTAAACTGAAGCTGATCAGGCAGTGCAGGTGGGTGTTTGTTTTGAAACACTTTCCTGGTCTGCTCTGAGTTAGACCCAGTGAGGCAACACGTTGATTTTCACGGAGAGCAGGTACTAGTGGAAAGTAACACTCTTAGTATTGACTGCTTAATAATAAGGAAATAGGGTGGAAGAGTACTCCCCCCCCAACACACACACACAAGGTTTTCAGAGTTAAAAGAAGAGCAGTTGTCTGAGATATGGCTACGAATCCTGAGCTTTTCTGAAAAGAGACAGCAGCCCACCTTAAGAAAGTCAACATTTCATGAAAAGTTGAAAACCACAAACCTGCATGACCGCCACAGAAATTCTTCAGCAGAAGTTGGCAAAAAGGGGTTATGATCTAATCTTGGACCTCTGAAGAGTGATTTGGGGTCAATTCTAGCTCGTTAATGCCAGCAGGGAGCTCAGAAGTCAGCTGGCCCAACCACCTCTGTTTTACAGATGGAGAAACCGAGTCCCAGAAAGAGAGTAACTTCTCAGAGGCCCCTGGGTGGATGAGTCAGGGTCTAGGTCCCCTCTGACTGCATCTGTCACGGGCTGGTTCCTCCTGACTGTAGCGTTCTGCCTTGCAGGCAGCCATCGCTGATTAAACAGTTGTCGCATGCACATGTGAAGACATGCTCTTTCAGCTCCTCTAGAATGAGTTGAAGGGAGGATGCCGAACTCAGAAGGTTGGGGAGAATGACTCGGCAGGACAGGGCAGCGTTTTTGAGGGGACGGCGGTCTGGCTGGGAGAATGACAAGGAGCCGAGGCATCTTAGCCAGGGCTCCCCTGGGATCACGTCTCGGGGAGGTGGAGTGCTCCCGGATGTGCTGGAGATTCACACCGGGATTCAGGCTGCTGTGACCGCCCCCCAGCCACTGCTTGCAGCGGCTGTAGGTTGGGGAGACAGACATGGGTTCCAGACTGCACTCTGTCCCTGGCCAGCTCCGTGTCGTGCCCTCTTCTGTGACCCTTAGCAAGTTACACATCCTCCCAAAGCTTCCCCATACCTCTCGCTCAAATATGAAGTAGTCCCAACCTCAGAGCATCACTTTGAGGGCTATGTGATCATACGGGGGACTCAGAGAATGCCGATTTCAGGGAATTCACTTCATTTTAAAGAGAGATGGCTTGTTGGCTTGGTTGCAAACTCTTGTCCTGAATGAACTATTCTTACTTTTTTTTTTTTTTTTAATGAACAGAAAAGCTGAAAGTTTTATGATACGTTATTTAGATCAACTTGTTTGACGCTCTAGAATTTTCTGATCTGATTCTGGCTAAAGTTGGGCTGGATTTGAGAAGCCCTATGGAGATTACAGGAGGTTCTGGATGTCCAGGCAGCTAACTCGGCCCCACTGCTCATGAGAACCCCCAGTCCTGTTTGCAAACCCGAGTGTCATCCAGTAAGAGCTAAATCCTTGCCGTGGAAGCCTCTCGCCTCTCCGGCATCTATCTCCTCTGCCTGCTTCTTCAAGGCTGGTGCAAAGAGCACCTCTCTTAGCCATGCCTCGTCCCGTGTCTACCTCTAGATAGGGAAGGTCACGAGAAGATCACCAGCTGTCATTGATAGTCTCCTGTCTTCTTGAGGCCTTATTTTTTTCCTCAAGATAAAAGCTGACCTGCTCCTTAAAAATCTGGCTTAGTCTCACCCACAGTCTCCCCAAAGACAGCTGCGGCTGTCACTGTGTGTGTCTTCATTGCTTGTTTCTGAGCATGAGTGGGCACCCTGCGGACATCGTTCTGAATACACTCAGTTTGTAATATTGTATTTCCCCCCATGTTGCTAGAAACTCTTCCTAAACCCATCTCCATTTCTTAAAGGTAGCATTCCGGCCCTCCGGAGGGTGCCTTCAGCCCCTTGAATCTATAGGAGGGCATTAACCATGAAAGAGCATTTCCCAAACCTCTCTGTCTTTTGCCATCACAACACTGTACGTTAAGTATGGGGTGAATATCTGATTTGTCACCCAGACAGGGTCATTTCTAGAGGTGAAAGGGTGCTGTTAATAACCACGCCCAGAAACAGGCACGCCCTGGGCCATCCTGGGCAAACTGAGGCACGGCCAGCCCAGCTAGGCCGGACTGGAGCCATTTCAGGTTACTGAAGAAACGCAGAGGGCGGGGACGGTTCAGAGACGCAGCTAGTGAGTGGCAGCGCTGATCTCAGAACTCAGGACTTTAGGCTCCTAATCTCGACTTTTATAAACTGTGCCATATCTGCACAGCATTGTAAATATCCTATAGAGACACACCCCTTGTGTTTATCAAACAGATAAAGTAATCTTTCCTCTCCCCCCTCCCTTCCTCTTTCTTTCCTTTCTCCCTTTCTTCCGCCTTCCTTTTTTCTTTCTTTTCTCTCCTTTTTTCTATTTCTCTTGGACCTCCAATCCAGGTTCCTGATATTTTGTGAGAGAGCATTGTCTGGAGAGAGGCGTGCTATCAGGGATTAAATGCCCCTTGACTAAAAGTCACTACCTGATGTATTGTTTTTATTAAGGATGATCTGCTCGAGAGAATGGTCTAGAATGCTTGCATTGCTGTCTTACAAGGCTAATCTGAAATAATATCCCTAATATAAAATATACCACAGTCAAAACATTTAAGCAGCAATTATAATAACAAAAAGAGACTAAGGGAATTGGACTCTTTCAAAACCACTTCCTGGATCAGACCAGGGGTAAGGGAGAATGATGGGAACCGGTCCTTCACTGCCCATCAGCTCACAGAGCTCGTTCAGTACCCCTTTCCCTGTCTTCGCCAACTCAGTGGAAGGATGTTCGGCTTCGGCATCTGCCAGTGGCCCTCTCAGTGGCACAGAGTCCGGGAGGGGCGCCTGTGCTTGTCGGGTCAGAGCCTGGGCTCTGCGCCGAGCCTTCCGAGGGTTTCGTCTCCCAGCTCAGCCTCTTGCTGACTCTGTGTCTTTAGATGTGTTGGATGTGGGTTTTAGCCCTGTGTCGGGAAGATGCTCTAAAGTAGGAAATGGCAACCCACTCCAGTGTTCTTGCCTGGAAAATTCCATGGACAGAGGAGACTAGCTGGCTATGCTCCATGGAGTTGCAAAGAGTGGGACACAACTGAGTGTGCACACACACGCACACACGCACACACATGCACACACGCACACACACACGCACACGCCCTTGGTTTCCTCCTCTGTAAAAAGAGTTGGTGTGAACAGTCACTGGGAAACAAATGTAATTACCTTTTTTTTTGGTAGTGAGCACATGTAAATCAACTCTCTTAACAACTTTCACATATATAATACAGTATTGTGAACTGTTGTATGAGGTGATAGAGGTATTAGCTAATGCCATATCTGTGTACATCTAGTCAACACACTGCACACCTCAACTTACACAATTTTATATCAATTATATGCCTATTATATATCAATAAAGCTGGAGAAAAAAAAGAAAGAAAAACACAAATAATGCTTCCCACAGGAACTATACATGAAAACCAGGTCCATATGTCATTTGGGCACGTTGCTTTTATCACCGTTATTCATTTTTGCCAGAAACGGAACCACCCTCCCACATCCCAGGCATCCGCTGCGCTGTTTCTGTCTGTGGGTTTTCTTCCAAAGATTCCCCCAAATGCCAGTGCTCTTGGCCCCAGGCGGTGCAAGTAGCAGGTGTGATTCATCAGTGAAATCAATCTGGGATTTCCAATGGACTCTGGAACGAGTGGCTCTGATAAGCAGAGATTACACGAGCCGGGCAGTAACCTGCCAAAGTCCTTCAGCGCAGTGTTCCGGGCCTGCTCCGAGAAGCAGCTCCCCGGCTCCGGTGTCCGGCGACCCGGCTCCTGTGGCAGAAGGTCCAGTGATCCACCCAGCACGTTGGTATCCTCCCCCCGTCGGCCCGAACCTTCCCACAAAGACCTCCCGACCTTGGGTAAGGAGGACACTCGGGCTCCTCCTACGCTTCAGACGCTTTGCCCTCACCCCGGCCCGTGCATCCAGTCATACTCAGAACAGCCCTTGAAGGTGAACTCCGTGATCCCACCTCTCCCCTGTCCTCATTATAAGGAGACTGAGGCTCGGCGGGAGAGCCCACCCAAGTCCAGCCGCTAAGTCCAAAGCCGTCCTTTAAAACTGAAACAGCTTCACAGTAAAACCCGTGTTCCTTTTCCTTCACATTTTAATTTTCATTATCAAAGTAATAAATGTATATCGTAAAATATGTTGAAAGCAATTGACGTTATAAAGAAAGTAAGAATTACTCAGACTCCTAGTCTCAGTCAGTATTCTCATCTTGCTGTAAATCTTCCCTGGTTTTCTTTCCCTTCTATGGCTGTGTGTGTGTGTGTGTGTGTGTGTGTGTGTGTGTGTAGTGATAGTGAAGAGGAATTTACTGCAGTGCAAAATTTTATTTTGCTCTTCTCTTATGATATTCTATTTTGATATTTTTCTCCTCTCATTGACCGTTATTAAGTAGTCTTTGAAACTGGGGGATTACATTTCTTCATACACACACGTGTGTGTGTGTGTGTGTGTGTGTATATCTCATAGTTAATTAATCCTCTCTGTCTTTGGATGTTTTGCTTGCTTCTATTTTTTCCAGTCATAAATAATGCTTAGGTGAACATCTGTCCCCAAAAAACAGCAGCAGGTGATTCTGTTCTGTTGAATGTCTTCCACGTCACATGTATGTACCATGTTACCGCATTGTTTAATTCAATCCTCATAGTAACTGCATGAGGTAGGTGTTATTAGTCCCATTTTACTGATGAAAAAGTAGAGATTGAAAGAGCCGAAGTACATCATCCGAATGGACAGAAAGCTCGAGACAGAGGAGGAGTCAGACGCAAGACTTGTTGAAGGTCAAGGGTGTATCCCTGGCCACACTGCCTTCCATCAAGCTGTTTGTTCCTGATACAGGCTTAGAACAGGCCTGTCTCCCCAGGTTTTGATATCAGTGACTAAACTGACCTCTGTGGAACATCCCCCTCCCCTAGCAGAGTGCAAAGTGGTTGCTTTCTCAGCCACTTCACTGCCTGCTAAGAAGCCCAGGCTCACGCCACCCCTTGCAGCTGTCACCCCAATTCAAAACGTCCCCAGGACCTCAGGACTGGGATATGGCCTGGCTAGTCGAGGGGGTTAACTGAGCGACCGGTGGCAGGGAGGACTCTTTTAAGTCTTCTCCGCAAAGAAATCAGCCATCTTCGAAGTTGGAACACAGTCTCAGTTGAAGGCCCTTCCCCAGCAGGAAGCTAACCAACTCCCTCGTGTCACCCTAGGCACCAAGGAGAGAGGCATAGAGCATCTGTTTTACTCCGTGGCCTGACTGCCATGGACCACGCTTGTCTTCCACTCGGGGAGTGAGCCCTGCGAAATGGCCCTGCCCTCGACACCTCCTGACCCCTGACCAGTCCCCTGACCAGTCCCCATCAGACCCTGCCCTTGATCCCTGACAGGCCTTCCCCAAAGACAGGGACTTCTGAGACACTCCCGCAGGCCTCTGGTCCGCACGTGGCTGGGGACCACAGGCCTCCTGCAAGCTGATGCAGATTAGGCTTCCAGCTGTCTGACTGCCCACCCTGGCCACGACCAGATTCCCCCAGACCTCTCGGGCGAGGCTTTCCCTCTGGGGGTCTGCAGGCTCTCCCGTCTCAGCCCCGGCACTCTCCCAACCCGCGGTGCATTTCTCACTCCAGTCTGAGTTTCCAAAGCCTGTCTTTAGCCACCTTGGCTATTGGAACATGGACTTTGTTACATAAAATTGTATTCTCTGGGCTCCACTCCTTATGAACCTCTTTTGAAATCTTGCTTCGATTTTTTTTTTTTTTTTTTTTTTGGTGACTTCCCAAATGATTTCAAGCATTATGTAATTGCTAATAACTTGGTCCTCCCCTTTCTCTTGCAAACTCCTTCAACTCCAGTTGCAAGTTTCCTCACAACACTGTTAATCAGCTATCCTCCAGGATAAAATAAAAGTTTTTCAAAAATGAGAGCAGGCCAAGCTGCAAGAGGGTAGAAGTGACGGTGTTGTGGGCACAGCATCAGATCTGCCGTGGTTATCACGTGAGGAAGGGAGCAGCAGCTTCTGCTGAAGCTCCCACGTCTCAGCTGCTGTCATGAGACACGCACGTGCCTCGCGCTGGGGCAGGCTCATCCCGGCGGGGCAACTCTCGCGTGCTCGGTGGGGGGCAGCTTGAAGGTAATCTGCCCAGCCCTGACTCCCAAGCCGCTCACGTTTCAGCTCTGGGCACAGTGAAGGCCCCGGGCTCACAGCCCTCTGCTCCCAGGCCGCTCCCACCTGGGCAGGGAGGGCCCCCGTGGCTGGCATCCCCCCCACCCATTCTTAGAAACACACTACCTATTGCTTCCTCCCCCCATCCAGGTGGTGCCCTACAAGTCAAGGGAAAGGGGAACTTGAACGGTGTGGGAAGTGGAAAGTAGGACCAAGCTGGAGAAGTCTGGTTTTGACTGTCCCTGTCTGTTCCCTAGACTCTAAACAAGAGACCCCGGTGAAGTGCCTGGTCTCCAAAGCTGGGAAGAAACCAACAAAGAGAAATACAACAAGCAAAACATGAAGTGCTCGGGCGCGGGGTTTTGTTCAGTTTTCCTGCTCGTAGTGAAGATTTCAGCCTCGTTTCTCTGGGCCCCCCTGTCTCTTGGTTCCCGTTCCCAGGCTGGGGTCCGCTCGGGCACTTGCCTTGTTTGCTTTGCCATCTCTTGTCCCCTCTCTCTGACACTTCATGGTTGTGCATCTTTGGACCAACTGGAGGTAGGCAGGATGGATTTTTTGTTTTGCTTCTTTAGCAGGATACTACTCCCTGAAACTCCGTTTTCTTATCTAGACTGAAGAGAATAATAAATAGCACCCACCCCACTGGGCAGCAGGGTCAGGTAAGTGGGTATATGCTAAGCTCCAGCTCAGTGCCCGGGGTGTGGTGGTGTTTCATACACCTCTCTTCATGGTTAACGAATGGATGGGTGGACGAAGGCCGGGCCAGGCAGCCGGTGAAGCGCTCTGGACGCGGATGTGGGAAGCGCAGACGCTGCCTGCTCTGTCGTTTGGAGTGGGGAGGCCCAACAGCATCTCTGACACAGGGTAGCGTTTTTTCAGGCCTCTTGTTGCTGTTCAGTCGCTCAGTCGTGTCTGACTCTTTGCGACCCCACGGACTGCAGCACGCCAGGCCTCCCTGTCCATCACCAACTCCCCGGAGCTTACTCAAACTCATGTCCATTGGAGGCCTGAGGACACACCTTATCCTGCCTCTTATTGAGAGTTTATTTGTGAATCTTGAGATGCCGTAGTCCCTCAGCTATTCAATGGGGACAAACACGGCACCGGCTGTCTGCGATGGGCCCAAGGGTGAAGAGTGTTTGCGCATTGCGGGCACATAGCGCGCGCTCAGTTAATATCAGCTGCTAGGATCAGTATGGGCCTCCCAGGTAGCGCTAGCGGGAAAGGATCCGCCTGCCAGTGCAGGAGATGCAGGAGACCCAGGTTCGATCCCTGGGTCGGGAAGTTCCCCTGGAGTAGGAACTGGCACTGCGCTGCAGTATTCTTGCCTGGAAAATTCCATGGGCAGAGGACCTCAAGGGCTATAGCCCATGGGGCCTCAAAGAGCTGGACACAGAACTGAGTGACTAAGCGCAGGATCAGTATGGCTAGGCTTTTCTCAGCATGTCTTATTTTTCACTAGCATCCCGATGCCTCCCTGGAGGTGGGCACACACTACCCAGGTACAGTGAGGGGTGCTGCAGAGAGGAGGCGGGTCGACGTTCAGATTCCTCTGCACCTCCTTGCTATGCAGCCTTCAGGGCCTGATTTGCCCTCTCTGATCTCTTTCCCGTTGGCTCTTCTGTAAACTGGGAAGCACAGTCCCGGTCTGCGGAGTCCTCAGGGAGATGGCATGAGGACCGTCACAGGCAGTCCCGATGCAGAGCTTGCATTTGGCAGATGCGCTTCGCGAAGCCAGATCCTTACATAACTTCCCACAGCCTCCCCCGGGGCGGTCACCTCCCTGGTAGGGCCGCCGGGTGCTGCCTCTTACCCACCTGTCCCAGTTAATGTCTCAGGCGTCCTGAGTTTCTAATTGTGGCAAAGCCGGAGAGCCATCTAATCCGCCTGAGTATTAACTGCTCTGCTTCCAAGGAGGGGGGCCTTTGGACCCCGGGCTGGCCCTGGCAGAGTGCGTGATAACAGCCCGATTGGTTCCTCCTGCCCAGTGCAGCCACCCCGTGAGCTGGGGGGCAGCGGTGAACTCGTGTAATTAGAAATGCCTGAGGGAACCCCCCACAAAGGGCTGGGATGCTTGGCGTGTGGGAACCGCTTAGCCCCCCAACCCTGACTCCACAGGCCTCCTCTGTTCACTATAGCCTGCTCAGACCCGGTGGCATCTCTACGAGACCAGGCCTCCAGAGGATGGCATTCAGGCCCCAGAAACATGCCCAGCAGAAGCCCCGGCTTCCTGGTATCCCGGGCCCCCTCCTGTCTCTGCACACGGGCCTCCCTGGAGCACCCAGGGCAGGAACCCCTGCCTGCTGCACATCCTCATCCAGGGGAACCAGGAAGGGAGGCCCCCCACCCTCCCTGCTCCCAGGCCCCCTGCCCAGCCACAGCAGAAGTTTCTATTATAGGAAGGGAAGGGAAGTCCTGGGATTGAGCAATGCCCAAGCCAGCCTTGGATTTCTCTGGTTGGATGCTGTGGGAGGGCAGAGGGGCTGAAGTGGGACGGGGTCTGGGCTCTGGCTCTTGGGGAGAGAGATCGGGGTTTAGGTGGCTGTGGCGGTGGGGGTGCAGGGCACACCTGGGCACTCCCTCCATCATGTTCATCCGCCTTTCTGTAAAGTGTGATCCCAAGGCATAACGTGCCTGTGTGCCCGGTCACTTCAGTCGTATCTGATTCTTTTCGACTCTATGGGTGGTAGGCCACCAGGCTCCTCTGTCCATGGGGATTCTCCAGGCAAGAATACTGGAGTGGGTTGCCATGCCCTCTTCCCAACCCAGGAAACGAACCCTCATCTCCTGCGGCTCCGGCACTGCAGGTGAATTCTTTGCCACTGAGCCACCCATACCATCCCCCTTTAAATGGAGTCGGAGACTTCCCTGAAGCATTTTGAACAGGGCTCGCGGCTGAGTCCAGCACCCCGGTCCACCCGTGCCTGTGATGTCCGTCCTAACATTCTGCTTTGGCAGGAGCGATCCCCACTCTCAGATGGTGTGTGAGTTATGCCCTCTGCTAGCAGGGGGCAGAGGCAGGGTTCCGGTGCGCGCCAAGAGGACACCCAGGTCCCCCAGGTTTTCCCTTGTAGCATGTTCTGGTCCTCCCTAGCTGTACGTAAAACACGCACACGCCCACAGAGGTGAGTGTGCACACACACGCACACATGGACACACGCACACAACCACCCACACACAGACTGTGTTCTCCCGCTCTTTGTCCTCATCACGCATGTTCTGGGTGGCCAGGACGGACACTGAGGTTATTCCCAGTGCAGGGTCCCGAATGACCATCTCGAGTCTGTTCAAACAAGTTCTGGAAACAGCCCAGCACGTCCCTCTGAAGTGCAGTTTCTGAACAAATAGTGAGAACTCCCCCTTTCAGATGAATAGCAGCCCTTGCGGAGAAGAGTCACCTTGGGTGGTCACGCGATCCCCGTGGAGCAGCGCTGCTTTTAGCTTGCACCCCGTCACCTTTGTAGCTCCGTCAGTGTGCGGGTGTGCTGGGACTCTCACCAGACACCCGGCCCTGCGCGCCACAGCAGGGTCCTGGGGACACTAAGGCGACAACCCGGCTCGTGTTTCCCAGGGGCTCAGTGTCCTCCTGCGGGCAAGTGGCCGGTTAAACTGACACGGAGACAGTGCGGTGCGCGGCGGGAACACGGCTGGCAGACCCTCAACTGGCACCTCCTCTTGGCACAAGCGCAGCTTGGGGAAACCCAGAAAAGTGAGTTATAATCCAGTCTGGTGACTCAGGTGGGAAGCAACCCTTTGATGGAAAGCCTGTTATAAAAGAGTGAAAATAAAGCAGCAGCAGAACGTTTTTGTGTGTGGTTAGCGCAGCGGGTGCCAGCGGGTCACCACGGTTTAGGAAGTGTCAACACACGTGCCTGACACACAGTAGGTGCTTTGGAAATGTTTCTACAGACCGATGGGAGAAATAAATTAATCTCATTATATAATAGGCCTTGCTCTTTTACAAAACAAATCGCAGCTTCGCTCACCTCAATTCTCCAGCCGGATGCCCGACATCAGGGGGTTTTGGCTTTGCTTCGTTTCTCCTCCTGCATCATCAGTTCCCACAGGGCGGCCCCCTTCCTCGGGACCCTGAGGCCCACTCTCCTCACCAGCTGGGACGGACAGACTCCTGTCAGAGTGCCTGCAGAACACACCTTTACTCACCGCCAGATGTTTGAGTCCCAAAGTGCCGAACTCGGTTACACTGAAAAATAACCCCGGAAGGGCAAAAGACAGACGGACAGCAGCTGGGGCCAGTAATGCTGGGGAGACGGGCTTCTGGTGAAAGTGCAAAAGCCGGTCTACTGGAGGGCTTGAAGGATGAAGGGTGAGTCTGGGGAGAAGAGAGAACTGGCCCTAGAGGCCGACTAGGCGGAAAGCCTGCCGCTGGCCGCTGTGCCACCCCGAGGGTGCTGCTCCTCCCATCGAGACCTCCGTTCCCCCCAGACGATGGGGGTGCGGTGTAACAGCTGTGTCACGGCGGGAATGAGCATGGGGATGTGCGTTCAGCAGCCTCGCAGGAGCTCAGGGACGAGGCACCTTGACACACCTCTCTGTTGATCGCATCCGTTTAGTCACGGAAGGGGCTCGTCTTCCTAAGCAGGAGGCATTGCCCTTGAGTTGGGGGAACACTGAGGCTTTCAGTCCAGTGTTATAATTCAGAGGAAGATGCTAAAGAAGAGTGTGTGTGTGTGAGTGCTTGTATCTGCTATGTATGTGCCTGTGTGTGAGTGGAGGCGTGGAAAGACAGGCCTGGCGTGCTTAGGCGCACCGTCTGAGACAGGTGGAGCCTGCCTTCATCAGCTCCGCCCCACACCCGCCCGGGCCCAGCTCTGGTCACCCCCATCAGATAAGCAGCCGGATCTGGGCCCCAGAGGGATCAGATGCCATCGGCTGTTACAGACCATTAGCGAGTCACTGCCCCGCGGGAACCCATCCCATCGCCCTGCGGAAGCATCCCGTGCCTGCTTCCAGATTTCTCTTTAGATCTTGATCCATAAGAGCTGGGCTCAGGAGAGAAGGGAAGGACAGGCCGGGGACTGCACCTGCTGCTGGTGGGAAGGAGAGGAAGACCCTTCCCTTTGTGGGCGTTCTACTTCCTTCTTTATAATCTCTTAAAATGTAACATTTGTATTTTATGACATAGTCTTTAATAGGAAGTAAAATACTTATGAATTATTGTTATCTATTAAAGCTATCATTTATTAAAATTATAGCTTACCTATTTAAATTTTATATTAAATAGATACTGTGTATTGAAAGTGCATAAAATCCTTTTATAAGTATAATATATAACAGAACAAAATAGAACATATTATATACTAGAAAACAGATAAATTTAATACTTGGCTCTTGTAAGCCGGTACACACCAGTGCAGTAGTTAAGCAGGATGAGGTTTCCTTGTCACTGGTCCTTAAAGAGCCAGTTGTTGAATTTTCAGGTATTTTGCAAACCAGTTCACTTCACATTGGTACCTTGAAATCATGCATGATGGGAACATTTACACCACAGAAGTAGGCAAACATTGCAAATTAGGGTTTTTCTCTAATAAGCCGGTGAGCTTATTGTTAAACATTTGTAAGCATACCACAATGTATGTGTGTGTAGTGAGTGTGTAAGCTTTGTTGAGCTTTGTGTTAGTCACCACACCACTGTTGTTTTACTGTTTTATTTAACTTCTACTGCAGTCTTCTGATACTGACATTTCCTAGGTAGGTGATCTTGGGCAAGTCACTCCATCTTGCTGGAGTGGGCGGTTGCCCAGGTTGTTGACTGCACAACTCAAGGAGCACTCTTCACATCAGAGCCTCTCCACATTTGGGTCTCAGTTGTTTCACCTCTACAATGAGGAGAACTGTCACTACTGCACAGCCTCGCTCTGAGGATGCTAATATTACTAGATCAGCACACACAGGCTCATCCCCTACAGGGGACCTGGAAGAACAGGAAGAGTAGAATTATAGGGCCCTGGGGACAGCTCTAGCCCATCACTGCTGTGTGGAAATGCAGGGGACTAGGGATGCCTATGTGTATCATTTATTAAGAAGGAAGAAAAAAAATCAGGATTTTTTTTAAATTTGAAATTTCCTGCGTTTTCACTCATGACAGGTCTAAGTTTGAGCAGCCCCCTTGGACTATATACATAGTAGGACCTTTCCCGTGATAGTTTGAAGCTTTGTCCCTCTCCTCCCTAAGTTTTTTAAGGGCCTTCGGTTTCTCTCATTCCCATTGTTGTAGAATGACTTGCTGGAAAAGCCTGGCTTCTCCTCTAAGACTGGCATATATTAATAAGTGGTCCCCAGGAAGCTCAGAGCTATGTTCTAAACAATTGGAACAGCCCACAAACATGGTTCTGAGCTTCCCAGTGGCCAGAGCAGAAAGAAAATACAGTTTTAGTTTTCTTTGCCCAGGAAGATAAAACCGTGCCAACCCCATCCTTCGACTGACTCTGTCAGCCTGGTTGTGTTTTTCTAGTCACACTGTTACGTGTTGACTGGTTGCGTTCTCTTACTTGATGTACTTCCCTTAAGACACTTCAAACTCTTCGTAGAAAAAGGAAGTAGAAATAACTTCAGACACCCTCTGGAAAGTGAGGGTTTTAGATTTTCAGCTCTGCCAGTCCTTGAGTCACTGCAGAAGGGCCCCACACATAGGGATGTGTAGCCCTGCTGACGCCCAGCTTTGAACCCCAGGAAGGGCTGTGGGCTTTAGAAACTAGAGGAACCCTCTTAGCTGATGAATTAGTCTGCCAGGGCTATCATCACAGAGCACCTCCGGCTGGCTGGTGCAGGAGACAGAATGCATTGCCTTACTGTCCTGGAGGCCAGGGTGCAGGGTCCAGGTGTGGCAGGCTCATGAGAGAGGCAGATGGGTCTGGTCCCCGCCTCTCGCCCTGGTTGACCACTGTCTTTGATGTCCTTTGCCTTGTAGAAGCAGCCCCCAATCTCTGCCTTTATGTTCACATGGAGTTCTCTCTGCATGTCTAGGTCCAAATGTCCCTTACGTGTAAGGACACAGTCATATTGGGTTAGGGACCTCGTCTCCTCCAGGATGACCTCATCGTAACTAATTCCATCTGTGACAGCCTTGTTCCCAAGTAAGGTACTAGGGGCCACAGTTTCAGTATACGGGTTCTGGGGGTGAGGGGACACAGTTGACCCCATAATGCCTGGATGAGGAAACAAAGCCCTGCCTAGCATCAGCCAAACCACCCGATTTTCTCCGAGGAGCCCCTCCCACAAGAATCCCTGAGAAATCACATAAAATCATGTTTCTTCATGGAGAGGAGCCCTAGTCTCTCATCTGCCACTGCTCGCGATGCAAATAAAATCACAGTCGAAGCCTAGAAAGGTAGTGCCCCAAGTCAGACAGTACAAGTCAGAGTGCATTAGGGAAGAGAGACACCTGTATTCATATTTTGCTAAAGGTCTCTAATTATGATTTGTAAGCCCTGTCACTGAGATCACTCTGTGTAAATGTATGAACAAAGATCCAGAGAGGTGAAATGATTTGTCCAAAGTTACCTATGAGCAGAGAACCCGGGAAGAGTTCAGTGTTTAATGAGACATATAATGTGTGTATGCATCGTCTTAAGGCCTATTTTGTGCTCCCTATGCGAGGGGAGAAGCTGAGTGTGGTGCAGAGACATTAAGCCACTGGTCTAGTGTTACTGGATGTGGCCGGCGTGGAATTCAGATCCAGGTCCCTTGCTGTTTCATGGCTGCCCTCAGCCTGGGTCTCAGAGTTCAGGACTCAGGACTCACCCCTGTGTGGCCTGCTTGATCAAACGCAGGGGCTGCTGCGTATGGCTGAGCAGGCTGTGCCCACACAGAGGGGCTCAGCTGAGGGGCAGAGCGAGGATGGAAATTCACCTTGCACACTCGTCGTGGAGCCGTGTGCCCTGGCAGGTGATTGGCGGTGGGGGAGAGGGGGCACACCCCATTCTAATCAAAGAAAGGTATTGTGTGTTTGTTCCTTGCAACCCTGCAGGTCACCAAGATATAAAACCAACAGTAGCTGGTTAACCCGCTTGGACTTAAGTCACTTTGTCCAGGGGTAGTGAAAAGAAAGGGCATCTACTTCCTGTCCCAGTGTCCATGGCAAGAGTTTTCCCCTGGCCTAACCCAAACGCACATATACTCTGAAAACCCAAAGTGCTGTCACCTCCTTCAGTGATGCGAAAGGCCGGGTTGTGGACAGTACAGCCTCCTGCGAGCCCTCTGGGTCTGGCAGAGAGACGGGTGTCAGGGGAAATAGAAGTCAAGACGTCTCATGTCTTCAAAAGCCCTCGCTGAGGGAATGAGTGACCTTATGGTTTGATGGAAAATGTGGGAGGGAGGTCAGAGTGCCAAGGTCAAGGCTAGTGGTCAAAAGAAAGCTCAATGTTTGGGGGTGTGTCGGCGGCCCGGGCCATGCTCATTTAGCCTGATGAAGCAGAAGCAGGATGGTGCTCATATATTGACCCAGAACCACAGATCAAAGCCAGCTTGGGGGTTGGGGGGTGGCACTGGGTGATGTTCTTGCCAAGAGCACCTCACCCCTGCAGGGCCCACTTTGAAAGTCGCTTTCTCTGTGTCAGCTCATCCCAGCTGTCTCCCAAGCTGGGTGTTGGGCCGAGTGGAGCGTGGGAGCTGCAAGCCCACCTCTGTGACCACCATTAGCCCTGAGCCTCCTCCTGTCCCAGTCAGCAGACGCTCCTTAAAAATGTGCTTCGCATGGGGCAGAGGCACCATCTGGAAGTAGAGATGCCGCAGGTGAGAACGAGACAGGCCAGGAGCCAGGGGGCCCCAGGGCCAGGGGCAGGAGCCACTTTGCTGAGGGAAGGTCTGATCAGGGAGCTGTGTGACCCGGAGAACATGTCCAGTGTGGTCTGTAAGGCAGGGCAGGCGTTGACGCCAGTGGCTGGACGTCTCGTAGAAACTCGGAGCCCCCAGCTCAGCCCAGAGGAAGGAACAGACAGGGGTCCCGCCTCCATCAAATCGGCTTTAAAAAAGGAGCAGGCTCTCTGGGCTGAAGATAGCTCCAGCTGATGGCGTAGTAAATTATTCAGATGTTAATTGCATTGTAAACAAAGCCACTACCTTTTTTTTCCTTTCCAAGGATCCTCATAAAACGTGTGCTGGGAGCTGGGAGAAAGGAAGCAGGGTGGAGGATCCAGGTCTGGCTCCTGGAATGACCGGCCCGTGGTGGAGGCCTGGCCTGGAACTCGAGCCGGGCAGGCTGACTTTGGTCCCCAGCCCAGAACTCCAGAATAGAAGGCGATGGGGTCGATGCCTGTGTTCCTTCCCTACTCCTCTCTTCCCCTCCCACCCTCCACCCCTCCCCAGCCCAGCGAGTCGCTTAGATCCCTCCAGGAGGAGGGACGCCTCATGCTGACACCCGTCCTGGGGGGCTGAGCTAGAGGGAAAAAGCATTTGACTGTTGCCCAGACCACAGTACCAGGCGGGTGCAGGAGCTCATAGGCCCGCTCAGCTGTCTGGGCATCATTTCAGCACCAGGGTACAGAGGGGACTGAGCGATCCCGGTTAACTGGTCCACGGAGGTGGGAGCTTGCAAACCGCAGCGAGGAGCCCAGGGCACCTGGGGACAGAGCGCTCAGCCTGGCCGCCCACAGTGGGGTCTGAATTTACCATGTGCATCCCATCCACTTAAACTGTGCAAAGCCAGCCTGCTTACCTGCCTCCCGCCGCTTCCTTTGGAAACGACTGCAGTCCTAATTAAAAGCAAATTGCCTAACTGGGTGGCGTCAGGCGAGGATGGCACTCCTCAGAGGGGAGGCCTCCTGCCAAGGGACAGGAAGGGCCAGGCAGAGGAGGCAGAAAGAGGAAGAGGAGGCAGACACCGCGGAGGAGACTGTCCCCTGCAGCGGTCCTCATCCAGCCTGTCCTTGGCCAGCAGCTTTCACACCAGCAGGCAGATCTGTGTTGATTCATTACAGAACAATCCGAATCTGCCACAGATGGGCCCGTGTAGCAAGGCGCTCAGGGAGTTTCATTCCGGGAGAGGATGTTCCCGCGTAAGGCCCCAGGGTTACCCGCTCTCCCCTCAAGGAGGTGCCGAAGACTGGCATCTCAGGGTCACCACTTCAGCCTTAATTAGCTCCAAGAGGCATTTAAAGGCATGGCTTTGTTTACAGTTCATCATAGCCTTGTTCTTAGCAAAATGAACCCTTTGCATAGTGACTTGTGCGTGCATTCCATGGAGTCTCCATCACACTATGCATCAGGGAGATGGTCTGATGGCAGCTGTCTCACCATGGCCTCTAATGACCCCAGGGCTGGTCTCCTCCCCCCCAGGACCTCCCGGGAGGAGTCAGCTCTGCCTCTGTCTCCTTCTCTCCTTTTCTTTCTCTCTGTCCATCATTCTACCAGGCTAACTATTAAAGGGAAGATCTCCCTTGGAGGACCCCCAAGTAGCCCCGGGACACTGTGATCCATGCCACACCTGTCCTGGAATAGCCGAGTATCGAGCTGGCAGTCAGCTGGGGACGGCCGCCTTGAATGGGGCTTGCCGTCAGCGTATGCTGCCCGCCCCCAGAGGTGCGATCTTCAGAAGACTGACAACACGGCCAGGGCTTGGTTGGGAGCCCCAGGAACTCCCCGCACCCCTGGGGATGCAGGTGAAGGAAGCAGACGTACTGGAGACGCTCCATCTGACTCACTCAGAGCTAGATTTTCACAGCATCAGTACAGCCTCTTGGAGGCCGCTTTACAACAGCAAAGCTTCGAAGCCAGTTGGAAGCTGTGAGAGACCAGGGCCTCTCTCCCTTCACATTTATTCCTTTCAGACCTATAAATCATCCCCGGGGCTCCAGCCACCGTGGGCCAAGCCCTGGAAGCATGGAGCTGAATCAATGCCGATTCCTGCCCACCAGGAGGCCGTGGTCTAAGAGAAAGCTTACTAGACAAAGAGGCAAAGAGGCAGATACACCCAAGTGTTGCAGGGGCTGCAACGGAGATTTCAGAGCCAGGAGTTGTCAGGAAAGGCTTCCCAGGCCAGTGAATTGGGAAAGGAGAAGCAAAAGAGTAGCAGGAGAGAAGAAGAAAATGGGGAGAAAGAGGTGTAAGTGGGGAGGGTCTTGGGGCAGGGCCCTCAAGGTGGGGCAAGGAGCATTCCAAGCGTGTGACCTAAAAATGAGATGGCCTGCCCAGAGGGTGGTGTCCAGCCGACATGCGTGCCAGCTGTCCAGACTCGGTCCCAAACCACGGAACAGACCTTACCAGCTCTGGGTAAATACGCAAATACATGAACAGCAAGAATGAATAAGCAGGAACCAGAATCATTTGCTCAAAGAACCAGGTAGCCATGGCCGATCAATGGTGCTGTCCCAGCCTAGCTGAAGCAGCGGCAGATGTTTGGGGCCAACCCGGGACACGGCAGGTGGACACCTGAAGTGTGCCCAGTGATAGCTGAATGAGATGACCCGAGGGTGGAGCTCAGTAACCTGAACAGGTCTCTTTTCAAACAGGTTTTGATTTGCTTCTAGAATCGCTGATGGTAGGATTCATTCAGGTTGCCTGCTCCTCGTGTTCCTTTTTTCTCTCCTGAAACCACAGCGATCTTTGATACAGGCGTAGCAGCCTATAGTTTCCTGGGCTTCTGTTGTGGCTCAGCTGGTAAAGAATCCGCCTGCAACACGGGAGACCTGGGTTTGATCCCTGGTTTGGGAAGATCCCCTGGGGAAGGGAAAGGCTACCTGCTCCAGTATTCTGGCCTGGAGAATTCCATGGACTGTGTAGTCCGTGGGGTCGCAAAGAGGCATACACAACTGAGCAACTTTCACTTCACACTTCACTACAGCTTCCCGGGGGTTTCCCTCCCACTATGCTGTGTGGTCCTCACAACAAATTGGAAAGAGTGGGGAAGACCAGCCTGGACTTGCAGTACCAATGGCAGAAATACGACTCACTTGGCTCAGGCAGAAATATGACACGTTGATTTAGTGGCTCGTGCAGATGAGCAGTCCCAGTGTGGGATTGTCTTCAGGTGGGGTTTGATCCAGGAGCACAAGTGAAGTCGTCAGGGTTGTTTTCCTGCATCTCTTAGCAGTGACTGTTTTTTGGTGCTGGTTTCATTTTAGGACTTCATTCTTGTTGGTTCTGGCAGCTCCGGATTCACATTGTCCTTCGTGCTAGCAGACTCCAGAGAGAAAAAACATTTTTTTTTTTCCTGTCTGAACCCATCCAGATCTATGGGTTTGTTTTGTCTACGTTAATGTAGTCACGTGTCCTGTGAGCCTGTCTCTGTGGCCGTGAGGATGGCATGACAGCTGATTGCTAGGCTGGCTTTGGGGGTGCGTTTGAATCATTCATACTGGCTTAGGGAGATGTGGTGTTCTGATTACTCCAGACTGGGTCCCATGCCTTAGTCCAAAGCTCAGTGACATAGGGCTGAGTGTGAGTCCTGGGGAACAATTTTAGTAAGATTCCAAAAGTAGGAGGTGATGGAGGCAAGACCATGTCAAACAAAAAGATATCTGTATGTGATTTTATAAGTTTTAGTAGCCATGTTAAATAAGGTTAAAAAAAAGAATTTGTTAAATAATGTATTTGAACTTAGCATACCCCCAAATATTATCATTTCACCATGTAATCAATATAAAAATTATGAACCAGGCATTTTACCTGGTTTTTTTTTTTTCATTCTACATCTTTGAGATCTGGTGTGTATATTTTTTTCAAAAATGCTTGATCTGTAGTTAGATTTCATAATATTTAGTATCAGTTGAAAATGTAGATTCACCTACCCAACTTGCTCAAACATACCTAAAAGTGCTGCCAATCATTGAATTAGGAATTCATATTTAAATTTCAATTAGTTTTAAAATTAAATGGAATAGAAAATCCAGTTCCTCCATGACACTTGCTACATCTTAAGTGGTCAATAACCAACATGTGACTGGTGGCTGCTGTATTGGACAGCCCAGGGCTTGAAGGTAGGAAGTACCTAGAAATATCTAGAAGTATCCAGAAGTACGTAGAAGGACAAGGAGACCTGAGCACAATCCTCAGTTACACGGGCAGAGTTCAAGGATTTTAACCCTGCTTCTGGGATTAACTGGCCGTGTGATGCTAAGTGACTTGACCTTTCCGTCTTTTTCTCTGCTAAATGGGAAGAATGATAATCCACTCGGCAGCTTCTTTCTAAAGACAGTCCCTCTCCTGGGATTTCGTGAATGCTCAAGAGTGATAACTGTTACGAACGGAACTTCCGTCTCAGTGCAGCTTCTGTCCCACTGCTCCTCTTTACCTTTCTCTCCGATGGCTGAACACCGTCTCCAGTTCAGAGGGAAAGCACAAAGATGAATTAACTCAGAAAAATAAAGATTGCAAAGTACGGGATGAGTGTAAGTAATCACCCAGTCTTTTGGCTTCTCTTCAGGCTGAAGAACAGCAAAAGCTTTTCAACAAGTCACCTAATTTACATTCAGGTCGAGGGCAGACACCATCACAGATGCTGCTTCTCCTGAGCAGTGGGGACAGGGGCTCTTTTTTTTCCCCCCCACACCTGCCATGTACCAAGCACTGTGCTAGCTACGTGGCATTCTCAACTGCTTCATGCCGTTCAGTCTGATGAGCGGCAGGTATTATCTTTCCATTTTAGACAGAGAGGAAACTTTGCTTCTAAGATGTTGCAGAGCATTGTACAGCTAAGATGTGGACCTGGACTCAGATTTCACAACGGCAGTCAATTACGGAGGAGCGTTAAGAGTCTGAGCTGATGCTCCGTATAGAAACTGAGTTTAAAAAAAACAATAGTGATAGCCGGTAACTAATAAGGTGTTGGTTATTCGCTGATTGCCAGAACCATCAGGTTTTAAATTCAGGTGAAAAAAGAATGAAGAGCTCTGTTTTATGTTTCCCAAGGCCAAGAGGAATCTTCTGCCCCCCCCCCCCCCCCCGGGGATCAAGCTCCCTAAAGAGTGGCTTGGCCTTCCCCTGTGCTCTTGCCTTCCGCGAGTCTCCTCCTCCAAACTGCGCAGTGAGATCTTTTTTCACCCGGGGGAGGCCACGCTTCAGACAGTTTGCAAGCCCACAGGAATTTCACTTTAAAAATTTAAAAAAAGACATCACGGACTTTATTCATCACATCATCGACAATGGTAAACTAAAAAAACAGATGGGAATGTCTGCTGAGAGCAGATCATAGGAGTGCGTATGAATGCGTCTGTAAGGTGGACTGTGGCAGGCAGAGCCACGTTATTACACTTCACAGATGCTGCGTAGTTTACAAATGGAAGGTCTGCGGCACCTGCGTTGAGCAAGTCTGTTGATGCCATTTTTCCAACAGCGTTCACTCACTTTGTGTCTCTATGTCACATTTTGGTAGTTCTTGTAATATTTCAGACTTTTTCATTGTATTTGCTATGGCGATCTATGGTCAGTGACCTTTGAAGTCACTGTTGCAGAAAGATTACAATTTGCTGAGGGCTCATGATGGTTAGCATTTTTTAACAATAAAGGGTATTTTTATTCAGGTATGTTCATTGCATTTTTTAAAAGGCATAATCCTACTTACTGGGCTTCCCAGGTGGTGCAGTTCTAAAGAAGCTGGCCACTGATGCAGGAGACGTAAGAGAGGCGAGTTCGATCCCTGGGCTGGGAAGATCCCTTGGAGGAGGAAATGGCAACCCACTGCAGTATTCTTGCCTGGAGAATCCCATGGACAGAGGAGCCTGGCAGGCTACAGTCCATGAGTTCACAGAGAGTTGGACACAGCTGAGCACGCAGAGAGAGCAGACTACAAAATAGTGTAAATATAAGTTTAATATGCGCTGGGAAATCAGAACTCTTCCTGTGACTCTCTGTTGTGATTCTTGCTTCATGGCGATGGTGTGACATCATTCAGCCAACATGGTTAAAGGTTCATTAATGAGCAGTGTGTCATCTTTGAGTAAAAAGTAGTTTACAAAAAATTGTGCAGAGTGAGTTTCAATTCTAACAAGACAAAAATCACTCTGGTATGAACAAAGAAAGAGCATAAGGGTATATTATAAAGTATTAAGAATTGTTGGCTCTGGGTAATGGTGTATTACACTTGATTTTTGTTTTCTCCTTTGTATGTTCTCATTTGATAAAAGTATATGGATATAAGGATATGGATAAAGTGTTAGTTGCTCAGTCATGTCCAACTCTTTGTGACCTCATGGACTACAGCCCGCCAGGCTCCTCTGTCCACAGAATTCTCCAGGCAAGAATACTGGAGTGGGTTGCCATTCCCTTCTCCAGGGGATCTGCCCAACCGAGGGTTTGAACCCTGGTCCCTCGAATTGTGGGCAGATTCTTTACCATCTGAGCCACCAGGGACGCTCAGATAGGAGATGGATAGGATATAGATAGGAAAGTATCATATTTTATTTTTAAAGGCATCAATCAACAAATTGGTTATATGAATGTTCTGATTTTTGAGAGGCATGTGTATCAGTATCTAATTGCTAGGGACCATGGAGTGTTTATTACATGGCAGATGCTTCCAGTTCCTGCAGTCTCCCCTCATTCCCAGGATTAGCTGCAGCCAGAGCCATCTTCTCCATTAGACACAGCGGACAGAGTGCCTAGGACTCCAGACACTTCTAGGAGTCCACAAAAATGGCTTACGTTCTTTAAATGCAGAAGGAACAAATAACATAATCCCTCCTGGATTATATTTATCTATCGCTTAGTTGGTAAAGAATCCACCTGCAATGCAGGAGACCCTGGTTTGATTCCTGGGTCAGGAAGATCCCCTGGAGAAGGGATAGGCTATCCACTCCAGTATTCTTGGGCTTCCCTGGTGGCTCAGACAGTAAAGAATCCTTCAGCAATGCAGGAGACCTGGGATTGATCCCTGGGTTGGGAAGATCCCCTGGAGGAGGGAAAGGCTACCCACACCAGTATTCTGGCCTGGAGAATTCCATGGACTGTATAGTCCATGCGGTTGCAGAGTCGAACACGACTGAGCAGATTTTCACTCACACACTCCTACCAATGCAGTCACAAAATATATTTTTTGATATTCTAATATCAAGGGCAGAAAGTGAAGAAGAACTAAAGAGCCTCTTGATGAAAGTGAAAGAGGAAAGTAAAAAAGTTGGCTTAAAGCTCAATATACAGAAAACTAAGATTATGGCATCTGGTCCCATCACTTCGTGGCAAATAGATGTGGAAACAGTGGCTGACTTTATTTTTATGGGCTCCAAAATCACTGCAGATGGTGATTGCAGCAAAGAACTTAAAAGATGCTTACTCCTTGGAAGGAAAGTCATGACCAACCTCCATAGTATATTAAAAAGCAGAGACGTTACTTTGCCAGCAAATGTCCGTCTAGTCAAGGCTATGGTTTTCCAGTGGTCATGTATGGATGTGAGAGTTGGACTGTGAAGAAAGCTGAGTGCCAAAGAATTGGTGCTTTTGAACTGTGGTGTTGGAGAAGACTCTTGAGAGTTCCTTGGACTGCAAGGAGATCCAACCAGTCCATTCTAAAGGAGATCAGGCCTGGGTGTCCATTGGAAGGACTGATGCTGAAGCTGAAACTCCAATACTTTGGCCACCTGATGTGAAGAGCTGACTCATTTGAAAAGACCCTGATGCTGGGAAAGATTGAAAGCAGGAGGAGAAGGGGACGACAGAGGATGAGACGGTTGGATGGCATCACCGACTTGATGGACATGAGTTTGAGCAAGCTTCAGGAGTTGGTGATGGACAGGGGGAAGCCTGGGGTGCTGCAGTCCATGGGGTCGCAAAGAATCAGACACGACTGAGCGACTGAACTGAACTGAATATCAAGGGAGGAGGGGACTCACGAAGGTCAAAGTGCCTAGGGCCCACAGAAACCATAATGAGACCCACCCTGGGTGGGTCTGTTCCCATTTTGTGGTGAAAGAAACCCAGACTTAGGTTTCTTGCTTCAGCTGGCTTGTGGTAGAATTCTAACTACGGTCGGTCGCTTGTCCACCAGGCTGCCTTGTTTCCAAGCATCATTTCTCACTGTCTCAGTGGAGCTTTATCATCATCTGATTTTCCTTAAGAGAAAGAGAGCATCTGCAAAATATTTCCCCTGTCCTTTCGTAGCTGACCTTGCAGCTGAGTAGTTCTGCCTGAATCCCGCCCTGACGACCATGGAGTGTGTGTAAATTATAAATAGTTAACACCAAGTGTCGATGTCTCATCTACACCTCTTAGCAGAAAAAGCAATAGTCTTAATGGGGAAAAGTCTATGAAATAAGAAGTCTTGATTTGTGTTGTAGCCAGCTAATGAACCTTCATCACGTTCGCAACCACAAGATGGAATCAAGTTGGCTTTCTTTCCGTCTTAATACCAGGCTCAAGAACTTTGGGACACGACTGTTTTTTAAAACCATCAATCTAAAACTTTTAATTTGTGACTGAGTAGGGATCACAAATACAAAGACAGAGGCTAGGAACGTAGACTGGAAAATAAGAACCCACTACGCCTTAATTGCTGGTTCCTGGGAGTCACCCTGCTTTGATTCCTGGAGCACGCTGTAGTTCAGGAGGCAGTGTACTTTTTCTGTGAGGACTGCACAGTAAACACATTAGGTTCTGTGGGACAGAGTCTCTGTTGCAGCTGCTCAACTCCGCCACTGTGGTGGGAAAGCAGCCACAGACGTTATGCAAACAAATGAGTGAGGCTGTGTTCCAATAAAACTTTATTTGAAAAACAGGTGGTAGGCTGGATACAACCCATGGACTGGAATTAGCCAACCTCTGCTGGTTGTTCCCTCTGCCACTCATGGTCTAGTTAATCCTGGAGATTTGAAACATGTGCCATTTTGTCCCATGCTCCCAAACTCCTCACCACAGCCTCCAAAGCCTTCCCCTAAGAAACCACATCTCCCACCCCTGGGACACGTGGACCTCTCTGCTGCCCAGAAGGACTGAGTTCACTCCCACGTCGTGCTGTTCCCAGCCCCTACAATACGTTTTCCCGTTTTAGGAAGCAAAAATACAAGATGTTCACACTGGAATTTCAGATAAACCACGGCTAGTTCTTTCAGTGTAACGCATCCTATACAATATTGGAGAGATACTAAAAATTGTTGTTTATCTGAAGTTCAAATTTTACTGGATATCCTGTCTTCCCTTTGTCAGTCCTACCCTTTAATACCCTTCTTGTTCTTTATCTGACGGCCTGCTTCTTGTTTTTCAATGTTAAGTGTCAGCTTCTCACGTGTCCCTTGCTGGCTACTCTCTTCAGTGAGTTTCCCCTTCCAGGCAATCTGTCACTCAAGCTGTGGCATTTTCTCCATATCTGAACTTGTCTTATTTGTTTAGCTGGCTAAGTATCTGTCCGTGAGAGCAGAGACCTCAACTCCTGGGCTTCTTAATGCGTTCCCAGTGCCTGTAATAGTCCCTGGCACGTAACAAGTCTTCCAAAGACACTTGTTTGAATGAGTAAGTGAACAAGGAAATGAATAGCTCTTAAATCATATTCCTCCAAAAGCTAAATATGCTCAATGGAACTAGGAGGAACGCCAGCATCACTTGAACACCAAGTATGGTGCTCAAGACCAGGTCTGGCCCAGGAATTCATCTCTCTTTTACTCCCCGAGACCTTAGGAAGGAAGCTGTGTCCTCAGTTGAAAGCGGAGGCGATGGAGGTTCCCTCAGTTGACTTGACCAGGTTCAAGTTCTCAGAGGCAGGAAGTAGCGGAGGCAGGAATCAAATCATGCCGGTCTGCCGTCTTAAGCCCAAGCTCTAGAGTTCTCAAGACCCCTCCGAAGAGTCCCGCGTATAGCGAACATGTGTTCTTCCTGAATCTCATCTCGTGGGAACAGGAATGGAAAGAGAAGGAATAATCTGGAAAGGAAAGGCCGCTTCACTTTGGGTCCATTGATGAAGCAACTTTTTTTTTCAAGCTAGATCTTAGCTGATCCCAAGATTTTAAAATGAGGGGTCCTAAAACCAGAGCAACGCTGAGCAGTGCAGGGGGCTGCTTTTCGTGGGGAATCCCGCCCTCAGGTGGGCTCCTACTAAGAGGCCACTGCAGTTCCCTTCCCCTGCGTGCTCCGGAACATCTCTCATCTGCCCTTCCGAGCTGTGTGTTGTCTTGAAATAGCCAAGTGGGCCGCATCTCCTTTCTTTGTGTGGAGAAAGTGTTTTCCGGTGTGTAGCCACAGGCTCACAGAAGTGGCTGTCGCCCTGTTTTGTTGGTGGCTGCTGTTGCTCAAAGTGGGTGCCCTGTCTCTTGGGGGCAAGGGGAGCTCATGCCCGCAAAATCACATCTGAAGTGACACACACTTTGTTCACCATCCAAGAACACTGATACACATCTATACATGGCCCAGCTGAAGGATCAGTCTTACTGATTTCCACCCCCTCCACCCAGTGCCTCTGTCAGAACGAACACAAAGTATCACCCTGTCTTCCTAAGGCCATAAGTGTGTGCTAGGGTGACTGCAGATTTTTGTAGGTGCCGGCCCTGGTTACTTTTGCATCACATTGATCTTGAAGAAGATGCAGAAGAATTGTCCAGTAGATTAAAAAAAAGAAGTACATGTCAAGTTCTCAAAAAGTCTTTGCGTTCACTGATTACTCCAGGACTGACCCTTAAAAGCATGAGCAGAACACATTTTCTTTTTAGAAGGAGGTTTAAAATGCCCTGGATTGTGAAGCAGGAAAGAGGCCAGAGTTTGCAGAGTTTTGGACTGGACTAGCCCATGGTGATGGATACCAGGTCAATGCCAGTCGACTCTGCGGCTTCTTCACCCCAAGGAGGTATTTGAAACTGATATATTTTGATGCCCAGGTGGACTCCATCTTCTAGATTTTTCTCTGAATTATGGCATCTGGCCGTGGAAACGTCTCTGCTTCCAGAACCTCATTTTAACAGGGCTGTTGTTATTTGGTCAGTTGGTTTCTTCAGAGAGGACAGGTGAAGTCTAACTCTGTCAGAACAAGACATGGGAGATAAAAAGCACTAAATACAGGCTAGGAAAGAGTCTGGGGCTCAGGGTGCCTAAGTCAGGGAGCCTGCAAGGGGTCCCTCGATCCGTTCCTTCCTGTCCATCGGTCTGAAGGCACGTGGGCTGGTGAGGACATCTCTGTGGATGCCAGGAATCACTGGCCCCAAAGCCAGGATGCCCCTGGCCTCGCGTCTCCGCTTCCTCCTGTATACTGTTTGCCTGGATGGCCCGTATTTGTGCTGATTCTAAAGTAAGGGAGAGGTGAAATATTATGACACCAAAAGCCGAAGCCTTGTTCCAAGGAAGTGTTGAGCTCTGTTATTTCCTTCCTCTCAGCCTCCCCGAATCCTCCTTCTTGGGGGAGGTGGCCAGGAGCCAGAACTGCTGTGTTTGTCCAGGGCTAATATTAAACCTCTGAGCAGGGAGCATGGTCCTCGCCTCCCCAGCCCACCTTCGGGGGATGCTCGTCCTCCTGAGGGGTGAGGGGAGAATTAATTCCACGTTCAGTCCACGCTGAGGCCAGTGCATTCCCTGTGCAAACACGGCTGACATTTATGAAATCTGATTTAATAAATGTCTATGATATAGCGCTCATTAACATACCGCAAAATAGCTCCAGAGTAGCCGGTTTTAATCCAGTAAATCATTGCTGCCGCTCCGACAAGATGTTCCTTTATTGAGGGGAGCACAGCACCGCCCGGGCGGGGTCCCCATTTGGGGCCTCCTGGGTTGGGATCCTGCAGGTCCGCCCGTGATACTGCGAGGGGCCCGCGCCTCTCTTCCTGTTTGCTCCTGAGATGAAAAGATGAAAAATTGCTGATCAGACCCCCTCTCCATAAATCTTGCCGACAATAAGTCATAAAACCTGGTGTCTTTACATATGGTAGGTGCCCGGGGATCCCGTTGCCATATGTAAGCAGCAGCTTCTGGGAAAAAAATAAAAAAGCCAAATTCTATTGCCCGTGCGGAACTTCTAGAACTGGTTCCAGAGCCTGCAGTGAGCAGGCCGCTCGCTCTCCCCACCACACCCCTTGTTTTATTTTAAATCCTTTCCCTCACCGTGGGGCTGTCTCTTTTTGTTCCAAGTTACCATCAGGAGAATTCCCAGCTCGCTAATTAGGAGATTGTGGGGTTTGCTGAATTCCCTTCCTGTCTGTCACCCCAGAATGAGTGAATAATTACCCCCAGCCAATGTGAGGTACAGGTGTTCAGACTTTTCTGTGGGGAAACTTGGGGTCTTTGTCTTCTCTGGGACTGCCCCCAGCTGACCGGCCAAGCCCCCGTCCACACCCAGCCCCCAGCTAATGAGAAACGGCTCTCTATTTCCGAAACTCAGCCTGTTTTCACATCTGTCAGCTCTGGTCTCTCAAGCTCAGCCTGTGCTGTGGAGACACAGTGAGATGGCACCCTTTGCGATGTGAAGTTGAAACATGTGGGGGATTTCTTTCTTTTTTTTCCTCCTTAATCAAGTACCTTGGTGATCTGTGGCCTGTCACGGGGTATCCGGCAAGCGTACAGAGGAAGGGTGCCCAGGCAGGGCGGACGGCTGGCCCGGGGGTCTCTGCAGGCTAAGGCCTAAGCCGAGGACCACGGCAATCAGCACTTCCCAAGAGTCCCCATTTCCAGGTTGAAAGACAGATGTTTTCTCAGAGAAAGCAGCGTAAGCTGGGTGTGCGCGCAATGCTTCATCAGCACCTTATCTGGACCTGGAGAGGACACTCCTTTCCTGCCATATTTTATCCAGAAGTCACAAACAAAACCGAGCTCCTGATATTTGGTCAACAAGAAAAAAACACTTGGAAAGGCAGGCAGGAAGTGAGGAGCCTGGCGGGGAGGGGGTGGGTGACCACAGGGCTCCCAGAAAGGGAAGTGGTCCACGCAGGCCCCTGGGGGAGCCAGGGGCCATCCAAACACCTGCTGCCTCCATGATCCCCTGTCCCCAAGGCCAGGCAGGGAGCCCCCTTGGAGACCATCTGTGCCCGGACCCAAAAGAACACAGCACATCCAAATAGCACCTCCACCGCTCTCTGGGGCTGGCTGGGAGAGGGCAAAGGGCAGCCCCCTCCACCACCTGAAGACAGGGACGAGGCAGGCCGGGGCCTGGGGACGTCTGGTACCCAGTCGGGGACAGGCTGACTTTGAGCTATTTTGATGCTAATTATTTTACCAAGTGATATTTGATTGTTTCTATAAAAAGGTTTATAACAGTGCAGTTCACCACAGGCTTTTTTTTTTAAGACCTCAAAATGCGAGAAAAGAAATGCACCCAGAATCCATTAAAGAATTAGGTCCTGTTAATGCCAGAGTCTGCCCAAAGGGCCCTGGGCACCTCCTCAGCCTGCATGGAAGGTGAGTGGTGCTCCCCTCGCTGAGGAACTTTTGCTAAGAGAGCAAAGGAAGAGCCTCCTCGCGATCTCTGAGTCTGGCTCTTAACGTGTCTTGGAAACGCTGGCATCTTTGAGGAGGGTGTTTGTCCTGGATTCCACTTTTCTAACTAAAGCTGGGATGCTGGGGAGGAAACAAGGATCATCATGACAGCTTCTCTAGCAGAGCGCTACTCCCAATCCCCCCAGAGTAACAATATATATATATATATATATATATATATATATATATATATATATATATAAAACTCCATTATCTCTTTTTTTATCCATCAAGAAATCACCATACAACAGTCAAATGTCTTCCCCAACTTTATATGGAGAAAGCAGGGACATCCAGATTATCTGTTGCTGTCAGATCAGCGGGGCCTCCAGAAACCTCTCTCCTCCCTGGCACCAGGGACAAATTGGGGGATTTGGAGCCCTGGGTTCCTCGGGACACTGTCTGAGTCCCTTCTCCTCTCTCGGTTCTACCCCTTCATCTGTAAGACTTGCAGAAGGGAGAGAGTTCCCCTGCCGAGATGGTATTTAAACCCTTCAGCTTAAAGAAGATGTGATTCTATGAAAGTCACAGCCAATTCCTGATTTTTTTTTTTTTTTTGCAATTTAACCATAAACCACTTCCTTTTTAAAAACTCTTCCGAGTATCTCAGATCATCCTGAAAAGAAACAGAAGCAGTCATGTCTTGAAGCATTTACAAAAATAAAATGTGTATCACGTGCGTCATCGCTGTAATCCCAACACGCTGATACAGAGCCTGGCAGAGTTGCTGCCCCGTAACTCAGGGGTAAATGAAGGAACGGGGATGACTTAGCCCGAGACCCCTGAGTGTCTGAGACGCCCCCCCGAAAGCAGAGCCTCCACCCGGGGCCCTAGACTAACAGCTCACCGACTCGGGGCAGTGCCCCGTCTGTAGTTATTAGCAGTGAGTAATCACCCCTGCCCTGGTCCTGGGCAGCGTGTGGCAGCTCAGGGCCAAAGGCAGCAGCTGCAACCAGCCCCGAGCTGGGCACATCTCTGTCAGTGCTATGGGGAGGTGGACAGGTGCCGGGCATTCCTGGGCACATGTGCTTTGCTAAAAAGAGGCAGGAAAGACTTTACCCACCCAGGGGGGTACTCCAGGCAGGCAGATGTTTATGGTGAGTGACATTCCTCGGGCTGTAATAGGAGGTTCTGAAGGCTTCAAGGGTGTGTCCCCTGGAGGGAAGAGGGAGGCTGACGTTTGTTGGGAGGTCTGTGTGTTGAGAGATGTCTCTGCTTTATAGGTGAGGAAACCAAGGTTCAAGCATGTCAAGCTCAAAGGCATGCCGCTAGAAGGGGGACGGTCCAGGAGTCGAGTCCCAGGTCTGACTGATTCCCCAGGCCTTGCTCTTTCCAGTCTGCCCCAGGCAGAGAAGAGGGGCTGGATGCCTTGAGAGGGAGAGCAGAGTTATCAGTGGGCTGGAGACCGCGGGAAGGGCTGAGGACACAGGCTGCTTCGGAACTGCGGAAGCAGAAGTGATCCAGGGTTTAAGTGCTGACCATGTTGAGATGGGCGAGCCTCAACCACAGACTGAACCTTTCCTCTTGAAGGAGACTCCTTCCCTGACGCACAGCTCTGTTCCTGAACAGCAGAGAAGTTCCCTAATAACCAGATCCTAAACGACCCAGTAAGTTGCCTGCCCTCCTTCCATCCCCGCTCCCTCCCCATCTTCCTTCCTTCTCCAGGCCCATGTCCTCTCCAACTTGTACCGTGCTGAGTGCCTGCAACACAAAAGAGCACACACCGGTGACTCCCCTGCCCACGTGGAGCTCAGCCGTGGCTGGGGCCGCGTTAGGGCTTCTCACCAACATCCCTGCTCCCCCCTCCTCCTGGGCACACGGCCCCTTGAGGGCAGGCACAGACGCGTGACTTTGTCCAGTGAATTGTGTGGGAAGGACGCATGGCACTTGCGAGTGGAAACATTCAAGGCCAGGTGTGGAATTCCGGAGCGCTCCCTTCCCTCACCCCAGTGACTGAGACACCCTGTTGCTATGGAACGTGATCATGCAAAGGAACCTGGGTACCACAGTGGACAGTATGTGCATGCGAATCTCGGTTGGTATAAGTGGTTGAGATTTGGATGTTATTTGTTACGGCAACAGAGTTAATCTCTCCTGACTGACACAGCAGGATTTTGATCTGGACTTTCTGTCTTACCCTTCCTATGGCTGCGTTTTTAGCCATGCCTTCTCTTGAAGAGACTGGCTTTCCCACTAGACTTTGAGCTCCTTGAGGACAGGGTCCGTGTCTCATTTGTTGATGCCCCTGTACCCCTTGTACTTGGTTCAGGGTCAGGCAGATGTTTGAGAGAGAGTTGCCAGCCTCTGAGTTGCCAAAGGCAATGCTAACCCCCCTGCACTGACCTCAGAGGCTCAGAAAGGGTGGGCTTGTGGGCTCACATGGAGAAAGGGGTCTGTCCTTTAGCTGGTAAGTGGTGGGATCAGGATTTGAACTGGGTTGAGCCTGACCCCAAGGCCCACCCTCTCTCCGTTTCAGTACCCACTGACATGCCCTTGATTGGGCTTCCATTTGCTGAGTCTTCTCCAATGAGCGATGGTCCCTTCACTCCCACCCCACATCCCTTCTGCATGGAGACCGGCAATTGCCCCTCGGGATATTTCTGACCTTACTAGCAACAACACGGAGAAGCACTAGTATTTGTTGAGCGTTTCCTGGATTCAGGCTGTGCTGTGTGCTAAGTCACTTCAGCTGTGTCGACTCTTCCTTACCCCAGGGACCGTAGCCCTGCCAGGCTGCTCTGTCCCTGGGGTTCTCCAGGCATGAATACCGGAGTGGGTTGCCATGCCCTCCTCCAGGGGATCTTCCCGACCCAGGGATTGAACCCTCGTTGCTTACATCTCCTGCATTGGCTTGTGAGTCCTTTACCGCTAGCGCCACCAGGCACCTGGTCCCAAAGTGGACACTACCTACGTGAGAAATACATATGTTAGTGGTATATGTCATTGTATTTAGTTCTCACTGCAAAATGAGACTTGGGTTCCATCCTTATCCTTGGATTGAAGAGAGGCAGCTTGGGGTCAAAGCATTCAGTTAACTGGATCCAAGTCACAGAACTCATAAGCAGCCAAGCTGAGACTTGAACCCAAGTCCAGCTCCAGACTGGAGCCTCCTGACAACTACTTCAACAGAGGGAGCTTGTGTGTGTGCGTGGGTGTGTGTGTGTGTGTCTTTGTGTGTGTGTGTGTCTTTGTGTGTGTGTGTGTGCGCACGCACGCATGTGAGTGGGTATGTGTCGTGTGTGTGTGTGTGTGTGTGTGTGTGTGTCTGTGTGTATCTGTCAGAGAAAGAAAAAACTTTTGGGGGGCCGGTGATGATACAGAAATATCTTTTCTCTCGCTGTTTATCCAAGTTTGTCACTTGTGTTTTGACAGGAAGTTGTAAGGACTTCCTGCTCTAACTCTCACAGATGCTGGCCCTGATAACTGTATTTACATACCTCCTGGGCAAGGCGAGGGTCAGAGCTGCTGACTCTTGTGGGATTTCAGGACAGGGACTGATGGATCACCTCCTCCTCTATTATCTCCCCAGCAGCCTCCCTGGCCTCGAAGGGTGTGGACGGGGGAGGGGAGGTGTTCCTCTGTCCTTTCATGTGGCCTCTCAGTCCCCCAGGAGCCCGGGGCTAAGCACTTTCCTGCGAATGTCCTCATTTGATCCAACAACAGGCCGACCCTATCAGGACGGTCATCCACATTTTACACGCGCTCAGGAGCAGATGGGGGGCAGAGAATAGGGTGCTGTGGCCAAGAGGGTCCAGGCCAAGAACACTCAGTATCCGGCAGTGCACAGGGCAGCCCCATGGTGAAGAGTCACCAGCCCAGATGTCAGTAGTGCCAGCTGCAGAGACCTGGGCTCAGAAACCTCATGGAACATGCGAGCCGTAGGGCTGGGGTGGAACTGACCTCCACCGACGCCCATCAGGTCCTCCTCTCAATGGAGAAAAGAGGGATGCGAGGCCTGCCTGGGAGGTCAGGAGGCCCCCTCCTCCTCCAGCATCTTCGTGTGGTTGCTCCCTCCCTGTTCACACCTGGTGCCGCCTTGATCACCCCCGACCCCCGACACTGCCAGCTGACCCCTCCGCTGACAACATGCGTATTGCACCTTCGTGAGCTTTGGCATCTCTGACGACTCATCTTTGTCCTGTTGTGTTTTCAAGCTTGATTTTGAAATCACCCCAGGTCACAGACCTCTGAGTGTCATCTGAGGCTGGACGGATGTATTTCATTCATTCAGGGAACACCCACGCTGTACTCAAGCTTTGCCAGGTGCCAGTAGGCAGAAGGGGAAAGAAGTGAGTCATTATGGTAGTCATGGTCTCAGCAACCACCACCACCAGCATCACGAAACTTTTCATACCATCCAGGCTTCCTCAGTATGAGTTTTATTGAAGGGTACCAGGGAGATGCAAAAGGGGGTGCCTGGGTGTGGCTGCATGCTTCAGGAAGTTGACCCAGAGGTACAGGGGCCTAAGTGGAGACTTGGAAGAGGACATGTGTGTGGGTGAGGGTGTCACAGGCAGAAAGATGAGCAAGAGGAAAGGCCTGGGAGGAGGTGGGTCTAGAAAGTTCCAAAGAGCAATTCAGTAAATAGAGACACCACTGAGGGTTGACCAGATGTCTGCATCACTCAAGGAAGCCATATAACTCAGCTCAGTTTGTAGGTGGTCTTCATCACTCAGGGCCCAGGGGTCTCCAGAATGATTTAAAAAGAGAGCCAGTCAGACTGCTAGGCAGTTCTCAGCCCTTCCCCTGCCCCAGCAAGTCTTTGGGCTTTCCCCAGTGCTCATATTTGGGCTGACTTTGGAGGCCTCTTTGAATGACACTGAGGTTGGCTATCAATAAGAAAAGGCACGAGGTATGGATACTGGGCAGCCAAGTCAAGTGCTGATAACCCAAGAATCACAGATGTTTATATGGATCTCCAGGTCCACGACCCTGAAGATGCGGTACATCAGACCAAATTAATTATCCAGCAGAGGCTATTTACTGAGTTCCTGCTCTGTTCTTGAGCCCAGGGCAACAAAGAACCATGATAATGGTGAGGCCCCAGCCACCAAGACTTGAGGTTGTGTGGGAAACCTGCAAGACCAAGTCAAGGATGCAGTGGAGAGTCACCCAGCGGTGACTGCAGAAAAGGGAAGGAGTGGTGTAGAGAAGCGAGGTCAGAGGGGGCTCCGGAGGGGGCGAGGTTCAGGTGGAGCCTTGAAGGATGGGGAGGGTGAGGACCGTAAGCTGATGAGGGCATTTCATTTGACGATGGGCGCTGGAGAATCCCAGGGATGGGGGAGCCTGGTGGGCTTCCATCTATGGGGTCGCACAGAGTCGGACATGACTGAAAGCGACTTAGCAGCAGCAGCCGCCGCAGGTCTCTAAGATCAGTGCCTAAGGAAGTGCCAGAGGAGTCTCTAAGTTCAGGTCAGGTCCAAACTCCCTCATTGTGTGGTCCCATGCATCCTCCTTGAGGAATCGTCTCTGGCTTCCCTGCCTCTAACCACCCCCATTTCACACCCAAATTCCAGTCTCCTGTAAATTATCCCCAATCTACAGTGACATCGTGGTTTTGAGCTTTTGTCCCTTTTCTCCACTCCGTTAGAGACTTCCTCTTTTTCTCTGCAGGAGAAAGTACTCGATTGCTGCTGCTGCTAAGTCGCCTCAGTCGTGTCCGACTCTGTGCAACCCCATAGATGGCAGCCCACCAGGCTCCCCTATCCTTGGGATTCTCCAGGCAAGAACACTGGTTGCCATTTCCTTCTCCAATGCATGAAAGCGAAAAGTGAAAGTGAAGTCACTCAGTCGTGTCCGACTCCTAGCGACCCCGTGGACTGCAGCCTACCAGGCCCCTCCGTCCATGGGATTTTCCAGGCAAGAGTACTGCAGTGGGATGCCATTGCCTTCTCTGAGTGCTCTATTGGAGAAGCTTAAATGCCGCCTCCTCCACACAGCCCTCCTGTATTCTCTGTGTTCTTTCCTCTCTGCCCGCGTCCCGTGTCACAGCACCTGCACGTTACTGGTTGCCGTGACTCCCTGCCTCGATAGAGTGCCAGCAGCTGCTTGAGCTCAGGAACTAAGTGTGTGTCTCCTTCCATGGCTGAGCACTGGGTATGACTCACGCTCGAGGTGCATGAATTACTTGTTGACTCTGCGGGTGACTTGAACTGGGACCTGAGCACCTGCTGAAGTGAGCCGACTTGCTCGCGGAGGCTGGGGTGGGTTTAGAGGCGCCCTGTCCAATCTGGGGGCCACTGGCCACATGTCGCTTTTAAGCCTGAATCATAAATAAGAATGAAATGTGGTTCCTCAGTCACACTTGGCCATAGTTCAAGTGCTCAAGGGCCGCCTGGGGTGTTGGAGAGCTCAGAGCACAGAACTGTCCCATCGCCGCGGAAAGCTCCATCTGACCACATGCTGGTCTAGCCTTTGCGGAGTCTAGACTGGCCTCTTCTGCCCACTCTCCTGTCCTGTTTACCCCACCTTCCTTCTCCCTAGGATGTGCTGCAGCCAGTTCTCTGGGCGGTCGTCTGTCGCTATTTGCACAGTGCCCAGAGCCGCAGAGGAACTTGGCGAGGTGGGGTGTGCTTAGGGCGTCATCAGAGCACTCCAGGGTTGGGCTTCGGGTCTGCAGAGAGAGCCCAGCAGCTATGGGGTCAAGACACAGCTACCTGTCCGGGGAAACTCGAGGGCCAGACTACAGAGCAAGCTGGACCTCGCGCCATGGACCACACGAGGTTCAGAAACACCCAACAGGCTGGAAACCACTGTCTCTCAGCTTGTAATTGAACATGTTTCAAATGGGCTGTTTGAGAATCTTCTCGGATGTATTTCTTTGGGGAGAAAAGAAAACCTTGCCTCTTCCTTTTCCATGTGGTCGTTTGGTTTGCCAATTCAGTTAGGGGTATTTATCAACCCCTAAGATCAGTCGCTTTCAAGTATTATTTTTTTCTGTTTGAAGTCCCTTAGACTACAAGCTCAACTTATTTTTTTAATTAATTAATTTATTTTAAATGGGAGGATAATGGCTTTACAATATCATGTTGGTTTCTGCCGAACGTCAACATGAATCAGCCATAGGTGTACGCATGTCCCCTCCCTCGAACTGCCCGCCTCCCCATCCCACCCTTTCCGGTCGTCACAGAGCTCCAGTCTGAGCTCCCTGCCTCAGACAGCAAATGCCCGCTGCCCGTGTTTCAGTGCTACTGTCTCAATTCGCCCCACCGCTTACAAACCACATGGAGAGGGTCGCTGCCCAGGATGAAAGCAGGGAGGGGAGCCTGCACCCCACTTGTTTGGCCTTTCCTCCAGGGCTGTCAAGTGGCACAACGGCAGGGGGCGCCCTCCACGTTGTGGTCCAGGCAGCGATCCCCACGGCCCCCACCCTTCCAGTGGGGGAGTTACGCACAACGTGAAATTGCTGGTCTATGTGCCGTGCTAACTTTGGAAAACCATCACAAAATGCACATACTTGGGCAATCCTAATTAAAAGATGCATCTCTCTAACAACTCTTTCTCATCTGTAGGAGGCTTTTTTTTTTTTTTTTCAAGGAAAGTTCATCTGATCTTCTCCCCCAAGGCTGGATTAAAGGCTTTGCAGTCAGAGACTCTTCTTCTTCCTCTCTGGACCCCTGACTCAGTTTTTTGCACATAGTAGGCGTTTGCTGTATTGTTTGAGGAAGGAGGAAGGAGAGAGCAGAGAAAGAGCCCAGGAAGGGGGTGGGGGGATGGAGATAGAGCGGGAGGAAGTGAAAAAAGAGAAGACGAAAATAAGGAAGGAAGGGAGAAGGCAGGGAGGGAGCTTGTGAGGTATCATGGTTAAATTTCAATTTACAGATCAAGAAACCGAGATGTAGCAGTTTTTAGCGACTTATTAAAAGCAAACAAGAGATGTCATCTCAACACTCCGGTTCCTGAAGGCCCCTGCTTTTCACCACTCCTCCACCCACCCTCCCGTTGAGTTTTTTTTTTTTTAATATAAAAAGCCTATTATACATGTACTTAATTACCTCTTCTTTTACGGCTCCAGCTTCTTAATGTGTAAAACTGTAGAAAAAGCCTATCTCCCTCTGAGAAGGAATTCCTCTCCTAGGATCCTTGCTGAAACAACCCAGCCCTCCTCTTGTCTGTCAGCAGCAAACTGGAAGCCACCATAAGGGGTGAAAATTAAAAGCGCATAAGACTGACTGAGGCATTCAGGAAAGCAAGCCCCCAAGCTCCGGTCCTCTTGGCGGGGTGGCTGAACTGGATCGCGTTTAAATTCACGCGTGTCAGGACGGAGGTGGGTGCCCTGGGCCGGCTCCATGTTTATAATGAAGCTGTATGTCTGGAGTTGGGGGCGGGGGAAAAGAACCTTTGACATGGGGGAGAAATGAAGGATACCACGTGCTTGTGCGATTACCGGTGGGACTTCGGAGCGCAGGCTGAGCTGCTGTCCGTGGGTCGCGCTATGGCCAAGATGTTAGGAATAATTAAACCCCAGCCAAATCCCCTATCGCAGGGACGATACGGCTCCGTGACTTCACCCCCCTCCGACGCGCACGCACGCACGCACACATGCACAGAGGGACCGAGAGAAACTTTCAGAAGGCTTGTAACAGAACAAAGCACAGTTTTTACTACCGCAAAATCTTTATGGATCGCCATCCTTGAGGTGAAGTTATATCCTTTATGGTCACATTTTGGTCGTTTCCTTAAATTATTGAAGGCATTTCGTGGGGCCCGTGCTCTCGGAACAGAGCTGGAAAAGAGGCCCCCGGCCCCCGTATGGAGGTGGGTTAATGATGGCGCGCCTTGTGCAGCGCGTCCAGGACACAGAGGTTAATAAAACCCGTAGCTCTTCTTCATGGGTACCAGGGGATGGTTAATGTTCGAGCCCGTGCAGGACCTCGGCTTAATGTTCCGCGTGAAGGATCGCGCTGCCAGACGACACCCTCCCTGGTGCCAGCCTCGCATATTAGCACACGCATATTAGCGAGCACGTGCGGGAACCTTAGGTGCTGCCTCCGACCTGGGGGCAGTGGGCTGGCTACCCGCCCCGCTTGCGGAGAGCACTGGACACAGAGTCGGGAGAGCCTGCACCTGGGCCCCAACCAGCCTCTGGCCATCCAGGTGTCCCTCTGGCCTCTCCCATCCAACAAAGGGCGTGAACTGCCTTCTGCCATCCTGGGGTCTGTGCACAGAAGCAGGTGTGGGGGACTGTCAGGTCATAGGTCGGTTCTGGGGCGACCTTCACAAGCTTTTGGGGGGTCATGAGAAACGAGTTAGATCTGGGTCAACCCTACCCCCAGCGCGCCCTGGGCCAATCGCCTGACCTCTCTGTCTCCTTCTGCCAGAAACAAACCCTGAGATGAGGATTTGAAGGCATGTAGTTTACTTGGGAGGTAATCCCAGGATGCAACAGGGACACAAGTAACCACCACGGGCAGCTGGAGGTAATCCTACCTAGAACCTGGGGGGGCGAGGTGGGCGGCATAGTGTACCTGCCTCAGGCTCTCCCCACCTGAGTGGCAAGGGAGCTGGGGCATTGATACACCAATTTCTCATGGGCCCTGCCTGCTGTTCCTCTCCACAGAGTGGGCTCCCACAACCGGGGGAAGCCTCAGGCACACAGATGCCTCTGGTGGTTGCAAGTGTGAGTGGCGTGCACTGAAATGGTCAGGCCTCGGGGGAGACGAGAGGGGAAGACCCACCTCCTTCCTCTCTAGAACGAGGCCAGCACCGCCTGCCTACATGCATTGTCATGAGGGTTAAATGAGATAACGCAAGAGCCCAGTGCTGCTACTTATGATTTACTTCGAATCTGAAGGGCGGGTATGTTTGTTGCCATCAAAGCCATAAGCTAGACCTGGGTGAACTGCCCTCACTGGAAGGCTTCCTCTGGGACTTAGCTGTTTTGGTGTTTTGCAAAAGATAACTTGACTGTATGTTTGGCATCGAAGGGAGCAGATGGGGTAAACTGGGTCGGGGGAAGGTCCCTGAGATCAGGAAGCGGGGGAAAGAGTGATGTCCACGCACCGAGTTTACAGGGCGAGGGAAAGGGGCCATGAGGGGTAAGCCAACTCATCCACCCCTGCGGGTCTGCGTTTGTTGTCACCAAACCCGAGGTGCCGGGCCCCCGTCTTTCATCTCCTAGATCACTCGTGACACCGCTTCTGCTGTTCAGTGGGTCAGCGGGGTTTCTTCATCAGGGGGTGAAGCAGCGTCCCTGCGTGTGTGCCCAGAGCCTCTCGCTTAGATGTCACCGTGAGGTGGGGAGGGAACCCAGCGGGATGTTATCTCAGAACGGGCCCTCCCGTGGGCCCCAGGATCCACGCCTTGGAGGAGCCCTCAGTGCTCAGATGATGTGGACTCTGCTTGGACATGAATGGGGGTGCCTCCACACTGATGTGCTTGGGACCTCTGGGTCCACATTGTCACCCCGTCTCAGAAGGGGCTCCAGAGCAGGCGTCCGGGACTCCACATGGAACCTTCCACCGCCGAGCGACATCCCATGGCCCCTGGGCGGTGTGGCTTTATAGTCAGGAGGGCACCCACGGTGTCTGCAGTGTGTAGGTGCTACTCCCGACATCCGCGTTGCCTGAGGGAAGGAGGGGATGAATGAAAGATGCATGTGGGGATGCCCAGGGGGGTGAGAGAAAGCAGGGCGACCCTGTTCAGCTGTTCACGGGAAACACAGGTGCAGGGATTTGCAGCTTCCCCCACCGTCTCCCCTCGGTGGTGCTAACAGCCAGGAAGCCACACTGACACCTCCTTGTGAATCTGAGATTTCCCTTTTCGGTTTCGCAAATTCGTTCCTTCCTTATTGTCGTCCACAGGGGAGATGTCCCCAGTCTGACTCACAGTCAAGCATAAATAGTGTCAGGCTGGTAAAGGGGGAAAAAAAAATAGAGATTGCCGTGCTTCTAGTTGCAATGTGCGTCATTAATTGATCCTGTGGCACCCCGAGCTCTAAGGGGGGTGATGGTCTGGGGACACCGGGCACACATGGGTCCCTTCTCTGTGCTTCTTTTTTAAAACAATCCAGACACTACAGAGCATTTTAAGGGCCCTCACAGTCAAACATCTTCACGATTGTTATTGCTCAGTCATGTCTGACTCTTTGCGACCCCATGGACTGCAGCACGCTAGGCCTCCCTGTCCATCACCAACTCCCGGACACTTGCCCAAACTCATGTCCATTGAGTTGGTGATGCCATCCAACCACCTCATCCTCTGTTGTCCGCTTCTTCTGCCTTCAGCCTTTCCCAGTATCAGGGTCTCTTCCAATGAGTCAGCTCTTCGCATCAGGTGGCCGGTGTTGAAGCTTCAGCTTCAGCCTCAGTCCTTCCAGTGAATATTCAGGGTTGATTTCCTTTAGGATTGATTGGTTTGATCTCCTTGCTGTCCAAGGGACTCTCAAGAGTCCTCTCCAACATCACAGTTCAAAAGCATCAATTCTTCGACACTCAGCCTTTTTATGGTTCAGCTCTCACATCCGTAAATGACTTCTTCATGATGGAGTTTAACAAATAACGGAAACAGATCCTGGTGGAAAGAGCTTGCAAACAAGCCCAATGTCTCTAGAAGTGCGTGGGGGTGTGTGGTCCTCCCTGCATGGGTGGGATTGCGTTTGTCATCACGATGCTTCTCCCTCCATGCTGCCTAAGCTCTGGAGTGTTTCAGGTGAGAAGCACCTTGGAGTGAAAACTCAGTGCTCAACCTCTCCAGGAATTCAAGCCACAACGAGAGATGTCCCAGGGGATGTCTCTGGTGACACTGGGTCTCTGACTCACCCCGGTACTTGTCATTTTGTTCAGAAATATACATCAAGTACTTAATTCTATGCTAGGGCCTATTCTCTGTGATGTCCCTGCCCCAGGGATTTCTTGTTTCATAAAGATCAAGCAAAAGATCTCCCTATGATATGACTCCTGTGGGAACAGAGGCCAGTGGGCACCCAGTCCAGCCTGCTGGGTGGGGTAGGCCTCCCCGAGGAGCAGGATACTAGGCTAAAAGCCTGGAGTGGCCGTCGGAGCCGAGGCTGGGGACACGCGGGACCGTGAAGGGTGTTCCTGGCCGGGCTCATGCACAGAGGTGGGGAAGCGGGAGTCTGGCTGGAGACCAGGACTGTCCAGAGATGTGCGATGCCCTCTGGGGACTCGGAGCTTGTTTCTCAACCCCCTCGTGCTGACATCCTGGTGAGAGCTGGTGAGTCCCACCCACACACACACCTAGTGAGAATATCGAGCCCCTTGCAGCTCCGGGGCCTCTAAGTTACCAGCAATGGGGGCGCTGAGTGAGACCGGGCCCTGCCTTCTGTGGGGGGTCTAGCTGTACTGGGAAACCCCGCTTCTGGAGCAGATGCATTAGAATGTCCTGGCTAGTCTCCCCCACTCTGGATAGCAGCGTCTGGAAGCATTCTCTGCAATTACTCACATTTCACCCAGGAGGAAGCCAAGTGGAGGTGAGGTCACCTGCCACATCACAGACTCGGGCCTGTTGGGGCTAGGACCTTGGCCAGGTCTGCCCACGGCCTTTGCATCCGGAAAGGGGAGCAGCGGGTGGGAGAAAGGCAGCCGGCCCCAGGTCTCCCAGCGGGCCTGACTCAGACCCACTCCTGGCCACCAGGCCCATATACTGAGGATGTGGGTGTTCATGTCTCAGAGGTTCTCCCACGGCTGGACAGTCTTGAGTGGGGGCCCCCAGGGACATGGGAGGAAGAGGTGCCACCATCTTCCCTCAGCTCCAGGGAGCCCCCAGCCCTCCTGACCTAGGAACCCGCCCTGCCAGGCAGCCAGGTCTCTGGCCTTTCTGTCACCCCCACCCCACCCCAGGCACCTCAGCCTCTCCCCTCAGGCCCTGTGGGCCGACCTTGGCCTGTCTCTGGCCTCAGCCCGGGCGCCAGGCCTGCTCTTGGAGCCCAGCCAAGCCCCACCCGGCACTAAGCCTCTCCCCAAGTCCCGCTGGTCGGGCCGAGAACACAGTTCAATTCAGTTCAGTCGCTCAGTCGTGTCTGACTCTTTGCAACCCCATGGACTGCAGCACGCCAGGCCTCCCTGTCCATCACCAATTCCCGGAGCTTGCTCAAATTCATGTCCATCGAGTTGGTGATGCCCTCCAACCATCTCATCCTCTGTCGTCCCCTTCTCCTCCCGCCTTCAGTCTTCCCCAACATCAGAGTCTTTTCCAAGGAGTCAGTTCTTTGCATCAGGTGGCTGAAGTATTGGAGTTTCAGCTTCAGCATCAGTCCTTCCAATGAATATTCAGGACTGATTTCCTTTAGGATGGACTAGTTGGATCTCCTTGCAGCCTAAGGGACTCTGAAGAGTCTTCTCCAACATCACAGTTCAAAAACATCAACTCTTCTGAGAAAGGGTCTCTCCTTCTCCAGCTTTCCCAGGTCAAGGGCTGCTGGCTGTGGCACACTCCCTCGCTCTCACACACACACACCCTCACACACACATGTACGCATACGCAGGTCCACACACACTTGTACACACAGACACCCTCACATACACACACACCCTCACACATGTACACATATGTACATACACACAGATGTACACACACATACACATACACACAGACCCTCACACACACGCACACATACTCACACTCACACATGTATACATACACACCTCACACACACGTACACACGCACACATATACTCACACATGTACACACACATGCACGCTCACACACATGGGCTTACACCCTGGAGCACAGCTTCTTTTCACCAGTTGTCTCTGTCCAGCTACCCTCATCATCCCATTTCATCCTCACTTTTCCCCAAAAGGTTTTATGAATGGAAGCCTCTCCCCCAGAACCCTATTCTCAGTTCAGTTCAGTCGCTCAGTCGTGTCTGACTCTTTGTGACCCCATGGACTGCAGCACGCCAGGCCTCCCTGTCCATCACCAAGTCCCAGAGTTTACCCAAACTCATGTCCGGTGAGTTGGGGATGCCATCCAACCATCTCATCCTCTGTCATCCCCTTCTCCTCCCACCTTCAATCTTTCAAATTCTGCAGACGCATAAACTGAAGCTCAGAAGAATTAAAAGCAGTTTTGCTCCAAGTCTCAGACAGCTAGTAACTGACTGACAGAGCCTGCCTTAAATCCAGGCTTTCTGACTCTGAGTAGCCGTGCAACCTTGTGACATCTCTCGGCCTCTTTTCCCTCATCTGTAAAATGGGAATAACAGTGCTGGGTGAGGGTGAGGCTTCTGTGCACATCGTGTGAACTCACTGCTGGGGGCGTCTGGGGGCGGGGCTTGCTTAGAATGGCACCTGGCCCGGGGAAAGCGCTAATAAGCGGTGGACAGGGTTGGCGGGAGTATCATTGTCACTGGCACCAGAGATAAGCCTGTCCTGCTTGGGGGTCGGGACACCCGTGTCAGCTTCCCGGCTGGTGGCTCCGCGTCTTTTGTCCTAGACGCTATCTCACCTTGTATCCACTGATGGCTTTGTTTCCCTTCTCTTCTGGTTGGCTCTTGAATTCACATTCTGAACACTGCAAGAGATTTCTGGGCTGATCTTTATTATTTCTGGAGGATGCGTGCCAGGAGGCCAGAGTGGCAACTTGGCATCACCACCCCAAAGCTCATCCCTATGTTTCCCCAGTTAATTTAGCATCTTCCACTGGACTGGGTTGTTTTGCAACAAGACTGACCCTTCAAAGTGAGGAGCTCTCTCTCCTTCAAGTGAAATATATGAAGTGCTTTGTCAGTAGAAACTGAGCTTAAACCCCAGTCCTACCACTTAGGAGCTGTGTGACTCTGGGCAACTTGCTTAACCCCTCTGAAGTGCAACTTCAAAATTGGGACTGAAGGATGAGATGTGTAGAATGCCCTTCACAGGGTTTTGGAAAGAGGTCAGTGAGAGGCTGGCAAGCAGGGCCCAGCGTAGTAGGTGCTCAGTAGCCAGAGTCCAGTTGGGACTGAGCTCAACAGTGCGGCTAGTTTGGGCAGCAAGAAGGGAAGGGAAAAGCCCTTGGCTTGGAAGGATCCACTGGGGAAGAGGGGGCAGTGGACTCAGAGCTGAGGACCCAGTGCCACACCATGTCCCGAGCGAGGCGGGCCCCTGGGAGATGGGAGCGAGTGAGGTCCACTGCCCCTCTGGAGCCGACCTCGCAACTTCCTGGTGAAACCAGCAGGTCTCCTCGAAGGCAGGGCCGGGCCTCCTTATCGGTGGGCTCAGAGTCCACGGCACCAGGGCCGGACGCCGCGTGCAGGAGGCTGTGAGTATTTATCAGGCCCCGCCCTGCGGCCGGCTGGTCAGACGCCAAGACTTTGGACACGGTTGCACTTGAACGTGACTGCTCTTCCTTCCCCAGTGGGGACACTGCAGCGCATTTCCCAATGTTTATTCCCAGTTTTCAAAAAGGGTTGAAAGTTGACCGCTGGATTTTCACAAACACGATGGCCGGGCCCGAGATGCGTGCTGGGGTGTCAGGACCCCTCACCTTTCTCCCGGCTGGGGGATCTCTGTTGCACCCCATTGCAGGGGCAGTCGTGTTGAACCTACTCGCTTGCAGCGTGGTCCTGGATAAGATCCATGCCGATGGATACTTTAACACAGGTCCCCTCTCCATCCCTAGAGGAAGCCTTCAAGGGGGTGTTATTCTACCCATTTTAGAGGTAGGAAAGCAGAGGAACAAATGACATGTTCCCTGGGAAAGAGCCTCCCAAGAGTGCAACCTCTACCCATGCGTGTAGCAGCTTACCTAGAAGCTCAGCCCAGTGCTGGGAGCCCAACAGTTGGCTTATTTCACTAAATCCTCCTCACATCGGGACTCTGCTGATGCCACTGGATAAAAAAAGAAGTTGTAGGGAGAGAGGTTTAACAATTGCCATCATTTACCCAGCTAGCAAAAGCTGACCTTAGGATGTGAACCATTTAGGTTGGTCTCTGACCCTCTCACCACCCCCAAACACAGAAGTGTACTCCTTGGCCCAGGCCTCCCAACTGCGGCAGCTCCAGCACCGTGGAACGAGCCATTCTTGCGGTTACGGCTGGCAGTGCCTTGTGGGCTCTCAGCAGCACCTTGGCCTCTACACACTAGGTGTCAACAGCCAGTGCCCACTCCAGTTTATGGGAACCCCGAGCGTCTCTGCACATCGTCAGCTGCCGCCCTCGGGAGGACGACTGCTCTCGACCGAGGTCAGGTGTTTTGATTCTTAGCCACGATGACGGTATAATTGAGATTGTGGTTGTGATGAGGGAGTCGCTGTCAGTGTCCAGCCTGCCTGTGGGCAGGGGCTGACTCACGTAACAGCGCATGATCCAGGGTCCAAACTAGAGCCCTTTAGAGATGACAGTGGGGTGGTTAATACTGGTCTCAGAGTCCAGGACCACTGGGGTGGTTAATACTGGTCTCAGAGTCCAGGACCTTGCAGGCAAACCGCAGCGAATGTTGCCCTGCTTCGGCAGCCCCATCTACCTGGTTGCTAGGTAAGGTGCCCAGGTGTGACTCCTTAGCTTCTTGTTTTCTGTTGATACCCTCATGCAGGGGGCTTTTCCTGGCTGTTAAGGGCTCCAAGAATCTTAGGACTGGCTCATCCCACCCTCTCCTACCCTCCAAGGGACCCTGGACAAGCACAAGGTAACAAACACATGTGTTTGTGGCACAAACGCAAGCTAACCAAAACCAACTTTCTCAGATTGGTCAAAAACTGGGAAATGACCCCAAGGAGCTGGCACCAGCTTTCTTTGCTCTCTGGCTAAGCTGAGCCCGTGCTGTTAGGGTTCTCGGAATGTTCACCTGATTTCTGGAGACCTGAGTGCCACTTGGGAACCACAGCGGGGTGGCTTCCCTGTCAACCCTGCAGAGTGTCCTGTAATCTGGAGAAGGTGAGCTGTGCTCCCTCCTTCCAGGGCATGTGAAGATGATGGCGGCGATGGTGGTGATGATGGCGACCTGTTGATGCTGGGCCTCTGCTGTCTGCTTGGTCTTGTCATGGGCATTTCATGGATTATTTCATTTCATCCTTACTCTCACCCGTGTTGCTATCTTTGTCACCATTTTATGGATATGGGGCCTGAGGTTCCAGGAAGATGAGTAACTTGAACAAGGTTATACAGTTGTACAGGGATGGAGGCAGAATTTGAGAGCAGATGGGTGGGTTCTGAACCCCTGGAGTACCACTTTTCCATGGAGTGTGAGTGTGATGTTGTCAGTGGTCCTCTGTCTATTGGGCACCTATTCCAGGCATGATGCTAAGGAAGGAAGCATGAGAAAGAAGAGCATCTCTCCGTGCCTGTCAGAGCCCGCCAGCCAGTGAAGAAGACAGACCACCCAGCAGGCAGCGTGTCTTCTCTCAGTGGGGTGCTGGGCAGGAAGTGGGAAGAGAATGCCAGGCAGGGGCGCCGGGTTGAGCAAGGCGGGTTGGAATGTTGAAGTGGCACGGCTCAGAGTGAGGTCAGGGAGGGTCAAGTCCAAGGCTGCAGGCCCAGAAGGCTTGTGACAGCGTAGCATGCCACACGCCCACATGTGCACTCATACTCTCAGGCACACACTCATATAAACAGACATGTTCACGCTCATGAAATGCAGCTCCAAGCTAATCCTATCAGACCCCTTCTAAGGCTAGGGTATCAGAGAGTTCTGACTCTGCCAGTTGGGAACATTGCCTCCATCTTCTTTCCATGTCTCCTCTGCTCCAGGCAAAGTAATGCCCTTCCTGTTCCAAAGATGCCCCTGTCCCTGGGGACCAAGTGAATATGAATTACGGGGACATGATCCAATGATGGGGCTTCCCTGGTGACTCAGTGAAGAATATGTTACAGGAAAATTAGGGCTGCAGATACAATTAAGGTTACTACTCACTTGACCTTGAGGTGGGGCGATTAATCTGGATTATGTGGGGGGATCCAAGGTCCTCACAAGGGTCGTTAAAAGAATAAGGGTCATTAAAAGAGCAGGGCAGGAGAATCAGAGTCCAGGAGGGAGATGTGCGGAGAGGCTGGGTTAGAGCCCTGTGCGTTGAAGATGAAGCAAGGGCCACAACCAAGAAGTGCAGGCACCTCCGGAAGCTGGAAAAGGCCAGGAGACAGGTTCTCCCCTGGGGCCTCCGGGAGGGGCACAGCCCTGCCCACACCTTGCTTTTAGCCCAGTGAGACCCCTGTCAGACTCCGACCTCCAGAACTGAGAATAACTGTGTGGTTGTAAACCCCCGAGTTTGTGGTCACTTGCTACAGCAGCTGGAGGGGGCTTAGACGCCTTCCTCTCAGAACCAGGCCTGTTCTACAAGCTCTGCCAGGTGAACTGCGCCCACTCACAACCTAGGCAGGTGTGCACTCTGGGCACCTCTGTTTCTCCTAAACCCTTGGGGTCCTGGGCTTCCCTGGTGGCTCAGCAGTAAAGAACCTGCCTGCCAGGGCAGGAGACATACGTTCGATCCCTGATCTGGGAATATCTGAAGAAGGGCATGGCAACCCGCTAGAGTATTCTTGCCTGTGAAATCCCATGGACAGAAGAGCCTGATGGGCTACAGTCCGAGGGGTTGTGAAGAGTCGGACGTGACTGAGCAACGGAACAACAACCACTAGAGGCCCTAAAGGAAGGCTTCCCTCTACCTGGAAAAGCCTCCAGCTGGAACGGAGACCCACCCTTGGAGCCAGGGAGGCCCTAAGGAATGAGACTACCTCTTATCAGCGGTCAGAACCGCACCCTGAGAGCTCTGATATCCCAGCACCCAGAGGGGAAGGGACCAAACAGCCTCTTGATGAAAGTGAAAGAGAAGAGTGAAAAAGCTGGCTTACAGCTCAACACTCAGAAAACAAAGGTCATGGCATCTGGTCCCATCACCTCATGGCAAATAGATGGGGAAACAATGGAAACAGTGTCAGACTTTATTTTGGGGGGCTCCAAAATCTCTGCAGATGGTGACTGCAGCCATGAAATTAAAAGAGGTTTATTCCTTGAAAGAAAAGCTATGACCAACCTAGACAGCATATTAGAAAGCAGAGACATTACTTTGCTGACAGAGGTCTGTCTAGTCAAAGCTATGGTTTTTCCAGTAGTCATGTATGGATGTGAGAGTTGGACTATAAAAAAGGCTGAGTGCTACAGAATTGATGCTTCTGAAGTGTGGTGTTGGAGAAGACTCTTGAGAGTCCTTTGGACTGCAAAGAGATCCAACCAGTCAATCCTAAAGGAAATCAACCCTGAATATTTATTGGAAGAACTGATGCTGAAGCTCCAATACTTTGGCCACCTGATGTGAAGAGCCGACTCACTAGGAAAGACCTTGATGCTGGGCAAGACTGAGGGCAGGAGGAGAAGCAGATGACAGAGGATGAGATGGCTGGATGGCATCACCTACTCAATGGACATGAGTTTGAGTGAGCTCCGGGAGATGGTGAAGGACAGGGAAGCCTGGCGTGCTGCAGTCTATGGGGTCGCAAAGAGCTGGATGTGACTGAGCGACTGAACAAGAGCAACAGAGAGGAAGGGAACCGCATGTCTCCCTCCCACGTGGGTCTGTCGAGCCTGTGTGCCATGATCTCATCCACCGCCCCTCCACCTTTTCTGTTTTGTTTTGTTTTTTTAAACAAAAATGACAGTGTTATGTTAAGGCAGCTGAGTTTTTATTATTCATATGGCTTTCTAAAAAGGATCATTCTGGCTTTAATTAGAGTGAAAAATATGAGCAGCGATAGAAATAGCCAAGTATCACACAGCTTCATTATTTACACCGTTGATTTTGACAGGCAGATAAACACAGAGGAAGACATGTGCCCAGCATTCGTCAGCTTCTGACTCTCCACCCATTGATGGGACCCTGCCTTTCTCTCTCCAAAGGCAAGGACACCGTGGTAGAGACTCACAGCTCGTGGCCTTGGTGTTGCGGGGGAGACAGATGGCCAAACAATCCCAGTCAAAGCAGTGATGAGTTGGGACCGTCTCCTTCATACAATAGCGTGTGTCAGGAGGTTCTGTAAATGTCTTTCACCCGTTCACTCACTTCATCCTGGCAGTGTGCTTGTGTGAGGTGAGAGTCTTAGTCCCATTTTACAGAACAGTAGACTGACTTCAAGGGCACCCACTCCAGTACTCTTGCCTGGAAAATCCCTTGGATGGAGGAGCCTGGTGGGCTGCAGTCCATGGGGTCGCTAAGTCAGACATGACTGAGTGACTTCACTTTCACCCTTTGCTTTCATGCGTTGGAAAGGGGAATGGCAACCCACTCCAATGTTCTTACCTGGAGGATCCCAGGGACGGGGGAGCCTGGTGGGCTGCCATCTATGGGGTCGCACAGAGTCGGAGAGGACTGAAATGACTTAGCAATAGACTGACTGCAGAGAGGGCAAGTGACTTGAGCCGCCACAAGCCCACAGGGTAGTGCGTATTTGGACGAGACCGGCTGGCCCCAGGAGCTGCCGAGTTTGGGATGCTGACGGTGTGCGTTGCATGCCTCAGGCCAGCAGTGCTCACACTAAAGTCACCCAGGGAGCTCTCAAAACCCAGTGCTCAGGCCACACACCCCCGACCTATTAGATCAGAACGTCCGGGGGTGGGAAACAGGCATCGGTGCCTTTTAAAGGTCCCCCCAGGTGGCCCCCAAAGCACAGCTGAGTTAGGCAACCACTGCTTTTCTGTGCGTTCTCTCACCCAAACCCTCCATGCCCCTATGGAGAAACGGTCCTTGCTGGCCCATGTTAAAGATGAGAGACCTGAGCCACTGGGAGGTCAGGTCACCCCCTCACTCCACCGAGTGGGGATGTGAACCAGAACAGGCTAGAACCCTCACTGGCAGCCCCTGCACAGAAATGCCTTCCTAGTGGGAGATCGTCAGTGGGCCAAAAGGGGCTTTTCCAGGAGAATGCGTTGTGTCTTAGGCACGAGTGAAAATTGAATCAAGCTTTTTTCCCATCTTGCGGTTTCCAGTTCTTTGAACAACCATGAGAGTGAAACTCTCCTTGCTGTGGGCATCCTCCCTTTTTCCTCTGGAATTCTAAACCCCAAACTGAATCCGCTTAAACCTGAATGTTTTCCTCAATAGCTGTAGGAACTCACAGCTCCGAGGTGAGCCCAGGGGACCTGGGAGAGCTTCTGCTTCCAAGCCCCCAGGAGCGTGGCCTCCTGGTGTACCCCCAGCCTTGACCTGTATCTCTGGCCTTCCTGTTCTGCAGGATTAACTCCCTCCACTGGGGTAGCCTGAGTTCTCGGAGCAGTGCTCAGTAATGGCGAAACTTGGCCTCAGTGCATTGGGCCAAATTGAATCTTGGAGACAAGAGGTTGGGGTGAAGTAGAAAAGAATGGCTTCATTGCTTTGCAAGGCATAGAGGGACACAGCAGGCTAATGACCACAAAACTGTGTGTCCCAACCCCGAGGGGATTTGGTCTTACCTTGGTTCAAGGGGTGGGCTTGCTGATAAGGATCAGAGTGTGTGCAGGGCCTGCACCACTTTAAACCGGTCTCAGGTGGTCTTCTGATGAGCGTCTGTGGTTCTCAAGGTTATCAAACTACGACCTTCTCTCTGGAATGAAGAGAGCTTCATCACGGAGTTAACATCTTCAATTTGCTGGGGGGTTTTAGCTCTGCAGATGAGCTCAGAGATGCTACTTGTGTCCCCTTAGGTGGAGCCAAGACCCTGCCCCAGGGCTGCGCTGTGGTTTCTGCACTGCCCCTCTTCTGTCTGTAAATCCCCTCCTTCTCTGATTGGCAGCCTTTGAAGCTGCCCTTTGGAACTCAGGGAGCTGAAGCCTGTTCCCTACAAACAAGGGATGGGTGGCCCGGAACCCCACGGGGCCTGTTCGGTTCACTCACATCTTCCGTGCATGAGAGATTTGGATCATTTCCCCGTTTAACTTGGAATTGTGTAGGGACATGATCAGTATAGACTCCCAGACATGGAGCAAAAGGACCCACCCTCGGAAGGTTGAGGCTGTGGTGACTGTTCGGGCTGCAAACAAGCAGGGAGCGTGTGCCTCCAGGTCCCGCTTCCTCCGCCCACTCGCTTCTCTCTGTCAGCCCCTCCCTCCCATCACTCCCAGGCCATGCCCTCTGACCCCCTTGCTTTCCCCTGCTGCTGGAACAAATGGCCCCAGACTGCGTGGCTTCACACAACAGGAGTTCCTTCCCTCGCAGTCCCAGAGTCCAGAAGTCCAACATGGGCGCCTGGGTGGGGTTGGTCGAGTTTTAGACGCAGAAGGAGACTGTTCTGGGCCTCCCCTCCCCTCTGAGCTTGGGGTGCGGGCTGGCTGCACTCGATGTTCCTGGGTGTGAGGACGCACCAGCCCGTCTCTGCCCCCACCCCCACACTGTCCTGTCTCCCCTGGGTCTCTCTGAGTCACCGCCCGTCCTTCACATCTTGACCCTGGTCTTTGGATCCGGGCCCACCCTAATCCAGTATGATCTCACTTAACTAATTACCACGGCAGAGATTCTCTTTCCAGATAAGCTGGCATCTGGAGGTTCCAGGGGACTTGAACTTTGAGAGGCCTCTATTGAACCCAGGACACCCCCTTCACATCTTGCCAAGCCACTGCTGCTCAGCCGTGTGAGCGTCCGGATGCCACCCCACCCGTTGCCCACCCTGTCTGTTGACCTTGGGATAACATCTAACTCCTGAGCCCCCAGGCTCTCATGTGCTCAGGCCCCTGCTGCCTCTTCATCCTCCCCCAAACGTACTTCCCAGCGCCGCCCCTGGCCTCTGTCCTGTGCCATGCTCACACCTCCTGCCCTTGCCGTTCTCTCTGCCTGCAGCACCTGCCCTTCAGTCCTGCTCATCGCTGGTCCTTCTCCTCCAGGGCTCAGCTCAGATGGTGTGTCTTTGAAAACTCCTTCCCAGCCTGTTCCACCCAAGATAGTCACCCCTTTATCATACTCTGGTTTTCTTGGCTTCGTAGCCCCGATCGCCAATGGAATGGTCGTGTCCTCATCTCTGTCCTGTTTGCTGTCTTTCCCCCGGTTTCTCTTAGATTCACGGCTGTGTCTTCATGGCACAATCCAGGAGCCAGGGAAATACTGGATTGAGGAGAGCATTACCACTGTGGGCCTCTGCACTGATTTCACTTTGTCCATCCATCCATCTGCTCAACTTCTGAGTCCTCACTATGGACCAGTTGGATCACTGATGCTGGGTGAATGAAGTCACTATTATCTCTTGCATCCTAGAGAGGTGGCATGAAAAATGCAACTTACTGATACACGTGCTCCAGACTTTCCACGTGGCGTCAAATGTGTTGCCTGTAAACATCCAGACTTTGTGCAGCTCAAACCTTATGCTTGTATTTCATGGATCCCATAGAGGCTCTGGGCTCTTTCTGTGCCGCAGGCACTGGGGACCTCTGGGATGCTTGGTTGAAGCTTCTCGCCATCTCCGATACTTTTGTTTCTTCGGTTCAGTCTCAGCCCCACCACCGTCATTTTCTCTGGGTAAATGGGGTCAGAGACAAGAGGTCACTGTAAAGTCAGGAGCTGTGGACATGGTTGGTGACTGAGCTCGTGGCATTTGGGCTGAGCTGTGAGTCTAGGCAGCGCCGCGAGTTACCTGCCGTCTCCGGGTCTGGGGCTTCCCTGGTGGCTCAGACAGTAAAGAATCGGCCTGCAATGCAGGGGACCCGAGTTTGATCCCTGGGTTGGGAAGATCCCCTGGACAAGGAAATGGCACCCACTCCAGTATTCCTGCCTGGAAAACTCCATGGACAGAGGAGCCTGGCAGCCACGGACCACGAGGTCACAAAGAGACGGGACTCAGCGACTAACACTTCCTGCGAATCTGAGCCCTCAGCTTCAGACTGCTCAGATCCAAGTGGCCAAGGCCTTTTCCAGCTTGAATTATTTTATTTGTCTTACTAATCTCCTACTATCACTCTTTTTAATTTCTAATTTTCTAGAATTGTGATGTCAGTGCTTTGAATAGTGGTTCTCAAGTTTGTCTGCACGGTAGAATCACCAGCACATCTTTTATAAATCCCCAAACCTGGGGCAGAAGAATTGATTCTCAGTCCCTAGAGGTGAGACACAGCTCGTAGTTTGAAGTTTTAGAGAAGAGTCAAATGTGCAGGCAAGTTTGGGAAGCGCTGACTTAGACCAAGAGCCTGCCAGTTTTTCTCTTGAGGCCTGAGTAAAGATTCTAATAAAGAAGGCTGAGCACTGGAGAACTGATGCTTTTGAACGGTGGCCCTGGAGAGTATTCTCAGCTTTGTGGTCCCCAAGATCTCTTTACAACTGTGGACCTCTGCGATTACAGCATGGAAAACAGCCACAGAGAGCACACAAATGAATGAGCGTAACTGTGTTCCAGTGAAACTTTATAAGAAACACACAGAGGGCCATGTTAAAGCAAAGGACCGTGGACCATAGTTTGTATCCCCATAGCCTAGAACAATTCCTGGCACAATATCAGAAGGATATTATTATATCAGATGGATGAATGAATACACTGGAATACATCAGATGGATGGTTGAATACGTTCAATAAGCTTTTAATAAGCACCTACTATATATCCGGCTCTATGCTATGAGCTGGGATTCAGAGAAGATGATGTGTCCTGTCTAGTTGGGGAAACAAAACCATCAACAGATGATCAAGACAGAGTGAGACGGAGGCAGTTAAAGATGTATGAGCTGGCTGCCCTGGAGGCCCAGGGGAGGGAGGAACCCATTTGGCTTGTGGGATATGGAGGAAGTCAGGGAGAGCGTCCCAGCAGAGGCTTTAAACAGAGTCGGGGAGGAAGGTTTTCAGTCTGACTCCCAGCTTCCAGGAATAGAGTTCCCATCAAGTTACCGCAAGAATGGAAGGAGGCTGTTTACTCCCCCAGGTCGCAATCAGATGGGTTGGGGTCTGCGGCAGCTCCGTCTATGATGAGTCTCCTGCTTTCTTTTCCTTTCTGTGTTGAGAGCTTCATGGGTGACTGTATAGAGAACGTGATGGTTTAAAAAAAAAGTGGGCTTTAGAAGAAGACATGCTTGATACATTAGTTAATTTCCATATCTGGGAAAACGGGGAGGATTGCAAACCTACTTCAATGTGTTTTGGCAAAAGTCAAATGAGGTGAAGCAAAGAGATGCTTGGACATGCACGTGGCACCTGTGAGCCCTCAGATGCATTCGCATTACCCTGGTTGTTGTTACCTCCGTCCTTATCAACCCCTTCTTCTGTTTGCTGATTGCTTTTGCGTCCTTATAAGTTCACTGGGCCCAGGATCTACCAAGCCCCTTGAGAAGCACCCCTTTCTATTTTATATCTTGCCAACTGCTGACTCAGACCTTTAATGTCCCAATTCAAATGGCCAGAAAAGAGAGAACCTGGTCGGCCTACGTCCATGTCCCAAGTCACCAAGTGGCCTCTGGATGGACCACCCTTCAGTCCACCTGGGCCCCTGGGCAGGGGCTGCATCTCTGTCCCTAAGAAAGGGCTGGGAGTGGGTGGTCCCCTGAAATGGGACCAGTGCAGAGAACCAGTCGGGTGAAGGTCCATCAGGGAACGATGTGCAAAGATGAAGGATGAAGTCTGGTTGCTTTCCCCTGCCCTGAAAGAGTGCCTGGGGGCAAGGTCCCAGCTCAATCAGAGGAAGCAGGGAGGGGCCCAATGTCCCAAAGTCTGCAGCTCTGCCTTCCAGTCCTACATGCCAGAAACCCAGCCAGTCCTGGCCATCAGCAGCCATACAAATGAGCCCTGGCCCACCGGCCCCGCCCTGTGGGGCAGAAGAGCCAGCCCCCAAGGAATCATTCTGGGGTCAAGTGTGAAGGTGCAGCCCAAGGACTGCAGGCGCCTTTGTTTGTTCCCATCTGCGAGCACCCAGGCTGCCAAACCATATTCGGAGTAAAATGAGAAATAACGGAATCAAAATAATGTAAAGGAAATAAGTGCTGAAGAGGATAATCAACATCCTTTCTGAATAGATTTCCTGCCAGGGAGACGGGAGCAAAGGGAATGTTTTACCCCCGGGGCCAAGGCAGACAGCCGTCCTGGAAAGGAGAAGGGGAAAAAAAAAAATCACTTCCTGGAAGAGACTCTTTTAATTGTTCCTTTAAAAGGTGGGCAGGAGCGGCCAAGACCCAGAACAAGTCCTCCGTTTTGGGGGTGTCTTCATTTTCGCAACCCTAGGAGAAACCAGACACCCCCCAACCATGAGCACGGGCCGCACGTAGCAGTGGTTTTCCCTGGAGCCTCACCCAGCTTGGCACCAGGCAGGCTGCGTGCATTCCGGTCTCCGACATGCTGATGGAGGGGGGGCTTTGGAGGTGGCGAGACGGAGGCGGGCTGGGGGTCCTCGCTGCGCCACCTGCCTAGCCTGGTGACCTATGAGTTCCAGATTTTTCTCCAAGTCTTACTTTTTTTCCCCAACAAATTCTCATCCTGCTTTGTTTGCAAAACTCTCATCAGTGAAAAACAAAACGAAATTTGGGCACCCTTCTGGCTGGCAACAGATTCGGCGAGAGAATAGGAGAGCCGTAGCGCATCGCAGGAGGTTCAGGCCAAGTTCATCAGCTCCTTCTTCTTCACTCACTCCTTTTCTCCCCTCCTCCCTCTCTCTTGTCAGGAAGTCTTGCCTCATTCGCGGTGACGGGCTCACATTTGCTTTTCCCATCAGCCCCCTAGGAAAGCGGACACTCTGCTCTTGCAGTAAGGGGGGAAACCTGGAAGGTCGTCGTCTTTGCATTTTTCGTTTCATTCTTCTGTTCACGGCCTCTATTGGATGGTAGGTTTCCGCCTAGGAGCCATCCACAGAGGGCACCCGGGCCAAGAGGGTGAGGGAACCCTCATCCAGGGCGCCCCCGTTTTCTTCCCTGCCCTACTTTTCTTAGTGGTCTAACCACAGACGTTTCTTTCCATCTCTTATGGAGAAGGCTGCCCCTGACTTTCACACCATTTCCTGCCAGCTTCTCATCATCCTCTGAACCGCCATGAGATAAAACCTGTCCACCTTAATAAAAATGGCAGGAAGGAACCCTGTGTGAATCCCACTGCTTCCCCTCGGCTCTGTGCTGGTACCTAGGGAGCAAAACAAGAAGAAAGCAGCCAGCAGAGTGAAGTCACAAACATACTGACGCTCTTTGCATGGTGCTCGACACTGCTTCTTTAAATCTGCATGCACCCTGAAGAAGCACGTGACTGTTATTCCATTTGGTGGATGAGGGAGATGGGCACAGAGACGTAAGCGGTTCACTCGAGGTCTCAGGGCACTGGGTCCGAACCCACGTGGTCTGTCTGTGCAGTCAGGGTGCTGACCCGCACGCCAACAGAACAGGACACTGTCCCCCAGGTACCCTGCAGGTAAAACAAGAAGGAACTGAGTGGACATCCGAGCCTGAGAGCCAGAAAGGCATCCAGACGACTCACTCTGCCCTGCGATAGAGGACTGTCTGAGGCTGAAACAGTAGCCCAGAAACCCCCTCTGATAAGCATCTCAGGACATGCAGGTGGCCTTTGAAAGACAGCATGAGACTGCAGGGTCTATGCAAACCCTCCCCCAGAATTAGTGACCGGCCCCCTCACCCCCCTGCAGCACATTCAGACCTGGAAGGGCCCTCATGGTCCACTTATCAGACGGTCATACCACTCAAAGACAATTCACTTCTCTGCCCCATCTTATCTCCTGAATCTCACACACCATCCCCGAGTTGAGTTGCCGGTTCTCAGTTCCCCAGCTCCGGCAGCTCTGTGGCAGGAGTTCAGAAATCTTGGATTCCCGGTGGCACAAGCCCCGCTCCGGGCTGAACGCCGAGTCCGTGCCGGTTTTTCATAATTGGTTTTCAGAGCAGCCGGTTCCGTGATGTGTCATTGTTAGCAGTTGTAAAAAGATAACTCACATTTTTAAAAGCTTAAAGCTTGCTCGGTGCAGATAAAAACTGTGACAAATTATGTTCCGAAAAATCATAAAAGTGGAGAGAGACATGTTAATAACCAAAGGTGGCGTTTCATTTAGAGGTCAGCCAGAGCTATTAAAGTGGCCAGGAATTTCAAGCTTTGGCAGTAGTGATTTGACCATATCACTTATCTTCCGCAGCCCATGCCTAAGTATCTCCCTGGGTAAAAAAAATAATATCATCATCATCCGCAGACAGTAATACGGGAGGTCAGGGTGAACTGGGGAGAAAAGCAGTATTGCCAGAAGAAATCCAGCTTTCGAGATGTTCAAATCGACCAAGACCATTACATGCTTCGGTTCCCACGCTTTCATCCCGAGTATTCGAGAACATGCTTACACATGCGAACACCGACACACGCCCAACATACCCACTCACTGTGTAAAATAGCCATGTGACGATTTTTCTGCAAGAAAAAAAAAATGGAGAGAAAATTGATCTGAAGATTTGGATGACAAACGCAAGTGTGTGAAACGTCATCTGGTTTTTCCAAAGTTAAAAAAAAAGTTTTTGTTTTTTTTGTTCTGTTTTGAGGGGTTTGTTTGTTCTTTGGTTCTTATGTGTATGTATTTTCCTTTAGCTGAGACTGAAGTAAATGCAAAAGGTGAATGATCTTCAACTAGTGGGAGATGCTCCAAGATTTATCCACACAGTGGGAGGGGAAGAGTTGAATGGAGTCTGGCGTTGGTTGTTTTGAGAATGGGAGGTTGCCAAGCCATTGGTTGAACCCATACAATGTGTGCCTCGCCAGCCTGTGCCCGCCGCCCCACCACAACCAGACTGCGTGTCAGAGTTTCATGTGGTCAGTTTCCAGAGGTGAACGATTGTTTTTGAAATTGACCTGTATTGCATGCCCTGGAGACCCAGATTGAGTAGGTCGTCTTCAAGGACAGTATATTAATAATAAGGCAAAGTAGTGAAACCATTCTAGACCATAGCGCTTGGAAAACTGCGTGAATAACAAGTTGAGCTACCTGAGTTTTGGCTTAGTGACAAATTGGACCCTGCTAAGCCAGTCACCTGACTTCTCGGAGTCTCAGTTTTCTCTTCTGTAAAATGGACGGGTCCCAATGCTGGTCTCACATGGTGTTGTAAGAATGTACGTGGATGGGTCCACACAGAGGCTCTGTCCTCCCTTCCCTTTCTTCAAGATGCTCCACGTTTTCCAGGATGTTTTCATGTCTGGTAGTGAGCAGCAAATTTCAGTCATTTCTCAAGTTACTTTTTCTCCCATGCCATTACCTGTTGGATCTTGGAGAGACACAAGGGAAAACAAAGGCTTGTACATGGCAAGAGGCCTCTGCTCTAATAGGCAGATTGGCCCATAGTTGTATATTAAAAAAAATAGTTTTGATTCACATCCCCTCAAAATGACAAAATAGTCTCTATTTGCTGATGAAAAACAGCATGTTGTCCACGGCAGCAGGTACACTCACGGTGAGAATCTTCCACTCGAGGGGGAGACTGTGGTGAAGAACCCTTCCAAGGGCAGACAGGTGGCTTTTTAAACATCTGCCTGATTTTACCACAACGTAAAAGTCACAGCAGTCAAAAAATGGAACCTTTCTGTAAAGGTTATATAAAAGGCATGCTGTTTATCCACAGGCCAGATCATTGTGTGTAACTCGGGCAGATATAAGGTAGCTGCATTTAATGCATTATATGTGAACATAATTGTACATTTACTTATTTTAATTCTGCATAGATCTTCCATACCACTTAAGCACTGAGGAAGGAGAAGGAAGTGAAAACAGGGCATGGACCCTGTCATTTAAGCTCTGGAATGGATTCCTTAATAAAATGCAATAGATTATTTGTTCCCCATCTACTAGGCATTCTGCTAACTGGGGAGTGGCTGAATAAAACTTCTGCCCTCGAGCAACTGCTTTAAAAAGAAATTACCTAAATTTCTTTGGGATCCTCACATGATAGAGGTAGTCTTTCCCTAATTCTTTACCATTCTTAAAGATTCGGTTGCTTATAAGTTAACCAGAATTGCCTGTTTTTCAGCACATATTTGAAGCAGCAGACTGAATTGCAAATAACTCTCGATAGATTCATTAGAACTTCAGTTTTTTTCTCTGTATCCTACTTAAGCAAAGGTCTGGGCATATACAGGTGATCAATAGTGCCCATTATTACATTACTTGTAATAAAGATGGCGGGCGTGCGCACACACGGCGTCTCGGAGTGAATGCGCTGGTAGCCATTGCCTTGTCCGACGCTCATCGACTATTCATGACTGATGGCGGACCGGACTCAGAGTAATGCCGAGACGACACTAATGCCTTCCCACTGGGACCCGTGCTCTGACCTGGTGGTTTCTGTCTTTCTCCTCTCATAGTGGATGTGGGGATCTGAAGGGTGGATTTCCATCTAGCTGGTAAGGATATAAATAGGTATCCAAAAGAGAGCCTCTCTTGGCCCTTTGTGCATTACAGTGACTTTCTATCTCGTCAACATGTTTATGGGAAGGGTTCAAAGGGCAGAGACGTGGGATGGCCCGGTGAATGCATCTCCTGCTGATTCATGGGGGGCGGGGCGGGGTATCCAGTGGTTCATGGAGGAGAGATCTCCCATTGCTGTGTGCAGCTGGTTTCCAGGGTGGTCAGAGGAGAATCTGCTTGCCATCGTGGAAGAAAATCATAGTCAAGCCAAAAACAACAGATGTGACTATTTTGAGTGGATATTTATTCTGGGAAAACTCTGCATTTGAAGCCATGGAATATAGCTTTGAACACCTCAAAGACTGAACTCATACCCAAGTCTGAAGCTGGGTCAGCCCTTATTTAGTTAACTGTGCGACTCTGAGAAAGTTCCTCAGACTCCTTGAGCCTCGCCTCTTCCATACAATGGGCTTGTAAACCAAGTGGGGTTTTATTTATAACACTTGGTAATGACCTCTCTGATGGAAACACTACCTTCTTTTGGCTCTTGGATGGTTGATGGCTTGTCCTGTGGGTCTCAGCTTCAGTATCACCTCAGAGAGGGATCCATGATCCCCTGAATGAACAGGTCATCCTTACTCTGGTTCCCATCCCTGCTCCTTTCTGCCACCAAACCTCACAATTTGTGAGCCTGTATTTTATATACATATGTATCATATAATGTATATAAAATCATAGACTTCTTTATCAGCTTGATGATTCTCTTTCCTCTCGAGGGCAGGCTCACAGTTTGTATCGTTTGAAGTGAAGTGAAGTCGCTCAGTCGTGTCTGACTCTTTGCGACCCCATGGACTGTAGCCCACCAGGCTCCTTCATCCATGGGATTTTCCAGGCAAGAGTACTAGAGTGGGTTGCCATTTCCTTCTCCAGGGGATCTTCCCAACCCAGGGATCGAACCCGGGTCTCCTGCATCGCAGGCAGACACTTTACCATCTGAGCCACCAGGGAAGCCATCCTCTAGAGCCTTAAAAAGTGTCAGGCTTTTTAAAAAGTAGGTCCCCAGAAACATCTATTAAATAAATCAGTGAACATTAAAAAACCTAATCGAGAAAACAGTATGTAAGGTATATATTAAAAGGGAAGGGTTTGGACTTTTAAAATTTCATTTCATCCCTTTCCTCCATCTTTTTTCTTCCAGAGAGAAAATATAGAGCTTAAAACCGAAGAAAAAAAAATCAGTGGAAGAATTGTATGCATAAAAATGAAATGAATTTTAAACCTTCACTTGGGCAGAGACAAAATTCATATTAGAATTGACAGTCTGTTAATCACTATTCTTGGTGTAATCCAGTGAGAAACTCTGTTCCTTTTATAAGTTAAATTGATTCATACATATTGGCAAGTTAGCTATTTCCCTCAAAGGGAGTTGAATTTATTTGGGCTGTATATTAATACCTTATTATCTTTCTTATGCATCAGTGGCATGATCATTTCATCTCAGTGTGTTTATTAGAGTAAGTGCTTTTGGAAGGGGAAGTTAGAAAAAACCCACCTATGCCCAGCAATCTTTTTAGACAGGTACATATAAAATTTTCTGACCTGTGGCTGTAACTGTTCTCTGTAGATCTTTGCTGACTGTGCCTTCAAGGTGTGTTATCAGCATGTCGCAGTCAGGACATACTGTTAGAATGTAACTCCAGTGTGTTCTTCAGATATGTCGTCTGTCCCAGAGCAAAAGATGGTAAGTTTGCTTGCAAGAGCTACGACTACTGATCAACCTCCTGCTGGAAATCTGCTCATTTAAATAGTCTTATTAGTGGCTCGTGTTTATATAAGTTGGGAGGATGAACAGTGGGAACAGATTGACCTTAGACAATTGCAACCCAGACAGGTCTGCAAGAGTTGTATTGACCTCATTAGCAACAGAACGGTCATCAGATTCAGTTAGGCCCCTGCTATGAGACCAGTGCAAGAGAAAATCCATCTGATCCCAAGATTCTTGAGCAGTAATATAAAGTTTTACTGAAGCCATGTAGAGAGAACACTGAAGGAGAATCATTTTATATACCACACAGCAACCCCCCCTAAAAGGCCCATTTAACCTTACTTTCCCAGAGCCCTCTTGTCGTACCAGCTACCCCTCATTCTTTCTCTGCTCTTCCCCAGAGCACAGTGGCTCTCAAACCTTGTCAGGCACCGAAATAACCCTGCCAGCTTGATTACAACCCACATGGCTAGGCTCCACCCTAGAGTGTCCGATTCAGTGGGTCTGGGGATGGGGTGGAAGAATCTGTATCTTGAACAAGTTTCCAGCTGGTGCTGATGCTGCAGGTACCAGGACCACACTCAGAACCTCTGCCTTATCAGTTTGAGATCTGATCACATCTCTGTGTGATCAAGCCCCTTCTATGTGAAAGGTGTTCGTAAATTAGAAGACAGAATTTGGTTGAGTAGCAACAAATCCACTAATGATCCTCTCATCCACTTCACATCTTTCCATCTTGTCTTTAGGTATTTCTTAAGGGACAGTATCATATGCTTTCTGAGATCAAAACACATTTGTACTGTGCCATTCCCTTGAGATACTAGGTTTCCACTTTGCTTTTTCAAAATCAACTTGTTAATAATCCATTCGTAAGTTGTGCCAACACAAACTTTACCATCGTATAGTTTTCTGAAATGTCCTTTCCTCGTTTTTCTCTTCTGAGACTGAGACATTGTAGTAATGCTCTTCCTTTCTCCCTGTTTTATTGAGCTGTTCCATTTCCTCCTGTGAGTCTTTTCATTATCTCAGGATATTAATTATCCAGATGCATGGATTTGAACTATCTAGAATAATCATCCGAGGTGGCTGGGTTGTTTCTTTATCCTTTGTGCCCACTCTGGAGTTTCATTTGCAATTTAAGTACCCCTTCCGGTTTGAATATCTCTTCTTGGTTGAGAAGGCTAAAGAAAATACCAATCTGGGTCAAATTTCCCTGGTGGCTTACAGTTCACCAAGTGTATTGCATGCAATATCTGTTTAGGTATTATTTATTATTTCTCCTCCTTTTATAGATAAAGCAACTGAAATGTTGTACATGGCATATAGTAGAGATTTAGTAAGTATTAAATTAACCAGTGAATGAATGAATGAATATCCAGTAGCTAACCCAGGCACCAGGCCAGTTCTCCTCTTGTTCTTTGTTTTGCCCCAAACCTCAAGAGAAAGGCATCATTTTCTTAATATGAATGCAACATTCTTCTTCTTTCACTTTTTCTGAGATATGTTCAGGTCAACAAAAGTAAGGTCATATGCAACCTGCAGACATGTTACCAGTGAACAGATAACTGGAATTTTTAAAATAAATCTTAACCCTTCTCCATCCACAGCACAGTTCACGGTCTGAACAAATCTACCGGTGTCTACCGCGCATTATTTGCATTTCTCAATTTTAATTTTAAATTAATTAAAATGAATTCAGTTGCGGTAGCCACATTTTAGTTGTTCAGTAGCCCCATGTGGCTACTGACTACCATATTGGACAGTCCAGAAATGGAACATGTCTATTTTTGCAGAAACTTCTACTGGCCAAATCCAGTGAAAAAAAAATCTATGCTTATGCATTTTCTATTAAATCAATTAAACGGGGAGGTGGAAGTGGATTTTAGTGTTTCCTAGTGGTCGTTTTGAATTTTCCTGGTAGGAATAGACCCTTATTTAGCAAACAAAATTCCCAGATGAGCTGGAAGAAACATGATTGAGTTGTACCTAAAACAATGAAAGCCCTGTGACATGTTGATATTCTAGGCCGGCGACTTTGCTTGTGGCATTTTGGAACAAGATTCAGCATCAGGAAAGTGTCACCCAAGTTGAAAGCTCCCCTGTAAGAAATGTCTCAGTTTGACCTAAAGTAAGTGGAAGAGACAGGGTACAGGAAAAGGAAGCCGTGGAGGACGTCTCAGTGATAAATGGTACCCTGTCATACCACATTTGACGTCTTAACAGGAAAAGGGGGCTGTTGAGCCAGATGTGGGTTAAGGGAAGAAGTTCAAACCTCTCTCTCATCTTCATTTTGTTTTCCAAGGCACAGGTTGAGTTCACGAGCCCTGAGCTCAATCACGGCATGTCTCTTCTGCCAAACAACAAGCCAGTCAGGGCAGATATGTTCCCCTGCGGAGGCCTCAGCCTTTCCCAAGAGCAGAACAATTACGGGGCCTCTGAACTGTGGAGAGGGTGCAGCCAAGAGCGCCGCGCTCCGCAGTCGCCATCAGCGGCCACATCATGTGCGCTGCCACTCCAGAGGCCGAGCGCGGGACCCCGGAGAGAGTGCAGCCGTCCCAGGCCCGCTGACTCTCCTTGGGCCAAGCACGGTCAGGCCCACATCTGTCAGGGTCTAGAGTCTCCGGTCTTCATGGATTGCTTTTCTTAAACACCAAGCAAAAAGCCAGTGCTCCACCTTTGAGGCCTTCAAATCTGCCTGCAGTGCAGGAGAACTGGGTTCAATCCCTGGGTTGGGAAGATCCCCTGGGGAAGGGAATGGCAATCCACTCCAGGATTCTTGCCTGGAGAATCCCGTGGACAGAGGAGCTTGGTGGGCTACAGTCCATAGGGTCACAAAGAGTCGGACACGACTGAGCAACTAACGCTTTCTTTAGCCGAGCAGAGTTCATTTCCCTGTAGGCCGATTCTCCCCAGATAGCTTGCACATCACCAGCGCACTTATCTGGGTTTTCTATCAGCCTGAAAGGTTCAGGGTATGGATCTGTTTTCCAGACTGCCTGTCTGACTGTCTGACCTACGGTTGTTCCCTCTCGCAGAAATGCATGATGTTACCCTTGTTAAAACCACAGTTAGTCTAAAGCCTTGACAGGAAATATCGGTTTGGTAAGACCAGCGGTGCTGTTAATAGGAAGTCACATGATTTGTAGGGAGAGTGGGTGCACGCAGTTGACTTTACGCGATGTCTGCTTATCACTGGTCTCTGGCTGCGGCTGCTGGCTACAGAACGCAAAGGCTCGCGTGCACACAGGAGCCTCCTTCGTTCTAGCCGGGAGGCCAGGGCAGGGCCGCCCTGCCAGGCCTCGAGGATGTCAAGGGGCAGCTGGTGCCCGGTGCGGGAGGCTTTGGGAAACATGGATTCTTCCCATCACATTTCACCTGAAAGGAAAGACCAGGCTGGTGGCCAGTTTTAAGGGTTGCTCCTGGCTAGCCCAGACTTGGCAGGCCGTTTCCATTATGACAAAAGGAAGTTGCCTCAGAGATGGTTAAAGAATCTGAGTCCCGTAAGAACAGCAGGCCCAGTGACTGGAAGGGGTGTGGTTTGGAACTGAACTGATGTGTCGTTCTGCCATATCCTAGCTTTGAGGCTTTGGCCTCAGTCTCCATATCTGTACAGCAGGGTTGATGCTACTCATAGGGAGTCAGTGTAGCTATTGGTCTGTAGCAGCGGTGCTGCTAATCCTTACCAGAGGCCATTGATTACGTGTTCTGTTCCAGGCATACTTTCAAAGCCATGAAATATGACCTTGGAAAGAGTGCACCATTACAGCCAATTCAAGGAGGAGAAATCATCCAATTAGCCAGGTAGTCACAACACGCCTTAATCCTTCTGAGTTTCCACTTCCTCGTCTACAAAATGTAGGCTTCCCAGGTGGTGCCAGTGGTAAAGAACCCACCTGCCAATGTACGTAGATGCAAGAGATGTGGGTTCAGTCCCTGGGTCGGGAAGATCCCCTGGAGGAGGGCATGGTAAGCCATTCCAGTATTCTTGCCTGGAGAATCCCATGGACAGAGAAGCCTGACGGGCTATAGTCCATAGGGTCACAAAGAGTCAGATACAACTGAAGCAACTTGGCACAAACACACACCTCTATAAAATGTAGATAATACCTCTCACACATTGCTATTGGAAGAATTAAATGAGATCATGGTTAGCACAATTTTTGGTGCTTAAGAATGTGGATAGAAGCTAAGGAACGGGGATAGAAATTAATAATACTATTATTCACATTATTACGACTATAACTCTCATCCACCCAGTGCTGCCTCAACTACCATTGAGGTAGCTGGTGCTATTTTGTCCTGCAGACAAAATAAAACTGCAGATTCTCAGTCAATGAATAGCTATTGTAATTACTATGCTCAGAGTGTCCAATGGAGTGCTACTGGAAATGCCCAAGTTTGCATTTAGCCACCACTGAACAGAGCTGTGGGAGATGTGAGCCATAACAAAACACACCGATTAAGAAGAAAGAAAATGAAATGTTTGGTTGGTGCAAGAAGCGTATGCCTTGAAAGAAGTCTGTGCACTTAGGTGTCTCATTGCAAACCCCTGACTGCCTGAAAGAGTGTGTTCTCTAGAGCCAGGACCAAAGGAAGAACACTCGCATTGTGTTTTATTTTCCTTTTGGCTTTTCTTACAACCTTGACGAGTCTGTGAGCTGCCCCATCCTGGACTTAGACCATGCTCTGGTGGGTCTCAAGCCCATTCCCTGGGAGACCTCAGCGAGTCACCTCCGGGCTGATAAGGCAGAGGTCCGCTCTAGCCCAGGGGTCCTCAGCTGGGAGCCGTTGGTCTTTAGTTAGAGTTAGGGCTGTTAAATAATTTCAGAGCCAGGTTGGATCATCCCTCCTTGCGTCTCCCTCCTTCTCCCCAAAAGCAGAGCAGAAAGACAAGATAAGATTCTGTCCCTGCGGTTAGTAAGTTGCACTTATTCAAAGGAATCTGTTCCTCCCATCCAGGGTAAGTCATTATGTAATCAGTATAAAGAAAAGTCAGAATAAAACTAAAGGAAACAAGCAAACATATCTGTATATATATTTTAAAAAAAAAACAACAAACAACCCACAGCCAGCTAAATTCAACTTAAAACTGAAATCCTAATCCATGTGACAGGGTAACCCTTCTGGTTGTTCGCGGTTATTTTTCTCTCCAATAATGCTTGGAGCGTCTGCTCCTTAGCTGTTCCCCCAGGCAGTCTCAGCTTTTGGAAAGAGGTGGCTGACCAGTTTCTCAGGAACAGAAACTGGTCTGTAGTCTGCCTTCTCTTTGCCTTCTGAAGGCGGCGTCTTCCAACACACTTCTCTGACGTGGTATTTCATATACCCTGATACCACCCGTGTTTCCATCATCACTTACAAAGCCTTCATCCTCTGCCATTATTTTGTGCTTCCCGGAGCGTGTTAGATTCAGAGGCTAGAAGCCACGTGGGAGTAAACTGGGACTTATCAATATGTAAGAGGGCAGAGAAGGGGGTGATTCTTTGATCAGGGGTCAACTACAATAAATTTTCTGGATCCCTTCACACACAGAGCTTCAGCGCCCCCATTTGTGATGAGGCACTAAGAATTGTCTCTTTGGCTGGGCTGCTGCCTATGGCAGTGCCTGGCCGCTAGTACGTGTGCAGTAGGTGGCGGCTGACACGTGACACCATCACCATCACCATGACATGTCACGTGACATCACTGTCATCACCATCAGCATCCCCTCTCGCCAAGGACATCAAGTCAGTGTGGAATCACTGAGTCCAGATGCCCTGTCTTCTGCAGACAGCCAGGCCTCTGCAAACTAGCTGGGCACCTGGGGCGTCTGTGATGAGGAGCAAGCTGTGGACGTTTGGAGGGAGACAAGCGGTCGTCTCTTCTGAGCTGAACGAGGTCCGCACCTCGAACCCCCTTGTGCAGGCACGATGTTAGAGATTCTGCCTTTGGATCACCAGGCATTTTCTACTCAACGCCAATCAAATTCTAATCAAAACTCTCCTGCCGACAGAGGTTGAGTCCTGTGAATACACTCAGGACTTTCCGTATGAGGTCAGTCATTCCTTTAAGTGTTCATTCATTCGTCCCTGCACTCTGTAAAGGCATTCAGCCCCATCTGAAGAGCTGGAGGGTTGAGGACATCAAGGTTTCTGGAACTCAGCACCCTGCACCCGGTGTATAAATGGGTGAGTTTGTGTGCACGTACACGTGTGCACACATATGCACCAACAAGTCAGCCCTGTAAGGGGGGATGCCACGTCATGTTCACTTCCATGTACCCACCCCTCACTGTCTTAACGTATCTTGATTATCTGGTCTGTCACCGGATAGTGTTTTCTGAATGAATGAATGAGCCAGACAAAGCCAGAGTGGAAAGAAGGCAAAGAGGGAGGGAGGGAATAGATGCCTCTTCAGCCTCCCCTGTCGCCAAGACTGCTCAACACCTCTGATAGCAGCCACTCCCTCCCACCCCACCCATGCCCTGGAATCCTGCCGTTGGTCACACACCTGTCTCTTCTGGAAGGTCACAGGCAGCCTTCTATCCCCAGGGCCTTCACAGCAGCCATCCTCCAATAGCATCATCAATAAGCACTTGCTGAATGGATGCTTTGTAGCTGAGAAATATTACCAGGTGTCACTGGGAAATGGATTCCAGCAGGGGTTACCATCAGAAGTAAGGAAGAAGGCTGAGGTGGTGATCGTAGCCATTCAGAAGCAAAGAGTAGGCGAGTGAACTGAAGTCAGGGCAGAGGCTAGAGAAGAAAGAGCAGTGGTGGAGATGACGGAAAGAAAGCTCAGCAAAGGCTGTCCACCAGTTGGTGGCAGAGGGGAGAGAACAGGCAGGAGCCAAAGAGGAAGCCGAGATCCTGAGCTTCAGCAGCTGGGAGAAAAATGGCCCCATTCATTTCAGTGGGCCTGCGAGGAAAGTCAAGGAGGATGATTGACAGGTAAAGAGCTCTTAAGGGGCTAGATGGGAATGTGAGAAAATAAGGATGTACCTTGGAAGGAAAGTTATGACCAACCTAGATAGCATATTCAAAAGCAGAGACATTACTTTGCCAACAAAGGTCCGTCTAGTCAAGGCTATGGTTTTTCCAGTGGTCACGTATGGATGTGAGAGTTGGACTGTGAAGAAAGCTGAGTGCCAAAGAATTGATGCTTTTGAACTGTGGTGTTGGAGAAGACTCTTGAGAGTCCCTTGGACTGCAAGGAGATCCAACCAGTCCATTCTGAAGGAGATCAGTCCTGGGTGTTCTTTGGAAGGAAAGCTGAAACTCCAGTACTTTGGCCACCTCATGCGAAGAGTTGACTCATTGGGAAAGACTCTGATGCTGGGAGGGATTGGGGGCAGGAGGAGAAGGGGATGACAGAGGATGAGATGGCTGGATGGCATCACTGACTCGATGGACGTGAGTCTGAGTGAACTCCGGGAGTTGGTGATGGACAGGGAGGCCTAGCGTACTGCGATTCATGAGGTCGAAAAGAGTCAGACACGACTGAGCGACTGAACTGAACTGAAAGCCACCTTTAGGTCAAAAGACCTTGTGCAACTTGTTACACTTTTTAAAAAAATTTTATTGAAGTTTAGTTGAGTTACAGTGTTAATTTCTGCTGTACAGCAAAGTGATTTGGTTATACATATATGTATATATATATAAATTACTTTTAAAAATTCTTTTCCATTACAGTTTGTCAGAATATAGTTCCCTGTGCTATGCAGTGGACCCTTATTGCTTATAGAACAGCTTACCTCTGTTCATCTCGACCCCCCGCTCCTCCCCTCCACCACCTCGCTCCCCCTTGGCAAGCACAAGTCTTTTCTCCACACGTGAGTCTGCTTCTGTTTTGTAGATCTGGTCCTTCATGTCGTATTTTAGGTTCCACATGTCAGTGGTGTCATCTAGCATTTCTCTTTCTCGTCCCGACTTCCTTCACTCAGCATGACCATCTCTGATTGCATCCATGTTGCTGCAGAAGGCGTCATTTCACTCTTTTTCATGGCTGAGTAGTATTCTGTTGTGTATGGAATCCACCCGTCGTCTGTCCATTCATCTTTCAGTGGACCTTTAGGTTGTCTCCACATCTTGGCTGTTGTGACTAGCGCTGCTCAGAACATAGGGGTGCATGTATGCTTTTTTCCCTTCCTTGATGTGTTTCCACTGGCAAACCAGTGAAGCAAAGGGATTATTTCTTTGGCAGATCAAACCAGTAAGGTTAATCAACCCTTGCAATCACCCATCGAATCCCTCCACCCAGTCCCAGAATCATGAGGTTGAACGTGATGCTCTGGTGCTTGAGGCCGTTGTTCTGGATTTGTTCACCTGCTTCACAGTAACTTACTGGTGCCCTCGTCTACTAAAGGCTGTGGATTCTATGATGAGTGAGAGGAGACGTAAGCCCTGCCGTTACAGAGTTCATGAGAGAGGCTGGAGGGATGCATGCAGAGAGGCTGACGTGAAGTGCAGGGGAGAGGTGATGGAGGTCCTTGGTGGGACTTGTAGTGTCTCAGGTTGTTCCAGAGCAGAGGTCCCCAACCTCCCGGATCCAATGCTTGATGGTCTGAGGGGGAGCTGATGTAATAACTATAGAAATAAAGTGCACACTAAGTGTCATGCACTTGAATCATCCCCCAAACCATCTCCGTCCTCCCTGGTCCATGGAAAAATTGTCTTCCATGAGACGGGTCCCTGCTGCCATAAAAAGGTTGGGGACTGCCGCTCTAGGAGAAGGAGCTCCTGCAGAGACCCAGAGGAGGAGGAGGCGACTAAAAGAGTTAAGAGTGGGGAGAAGAATGTTCTAGAAGGAGCTAAGAGAGGACCAGAGGTTCTGCACCAGGAGAGACCCAGATAAGTATGAGGCTCTGAAAAGCCACCCATGGGGCTGGGAAGGGGAGCCTGGTGGGATAAGAGGCCAGAGGGAGAGTCGGAGCTAAACCAAAGGAGCCTTGGGGCGGGGGCGTTGGCATGCCAGGGGTTGGGGCAATGAATCACGCCTCCTGAGGTAGAATGTGAGAATTCTCAGTAATTCTGACTCACATGAACAGGAGCCTGGCGGGGGGTTGCCTGCCACACTGCAGCCGGCCCCGACGGAGTGGATGGTAAGGTTGCCCCCGTAGGTCGCCGCCGCTAAGACATAACAGCGTCTCCCCTCGTTCTCCCCAGTCTGATGTAATCTTTCCGAAGGCTGGCAGTGCTTGCAGGAGAACTGTTTCAGCTGTCTATTAATATTTTAACATGCTTTTAAGAAAATTTGGCCTTTCGTCGAGCTGGTCTCAGAGCAGATATATATCACAGTTCATGATAGACGTTACACTTATCCCTGTGCTGTGGGCCTGTTTCTCTTGTTTGGATTCATTTTTAAACATCTATTATTAAAAAAAAAAATCTTTCTTGCCAGTTATGTGTTTTCTCCCACAGTTCCTCAGCTTGTTTACTCTGAGCCAGTCACCCCCCTACACACCTCACCCTCCCCACAAGGATGGCATGCGGTGGATTTTCTGACCTGGGTAAGCAGAGATGACTACTCTGAAATTAAGCGGGGGGGAAAAAAAAGAAAATCTGGAACCCTGAGGCTAAACCAGAATGTCTAGTAACAAGGAAATTATAGCCTGCAACTGGCCTTGTACTTGGAAAAAAAAAAAAAAGAAAGAAAATAAAAACAACTGTTCTCTCTCTTTCAACAAATATTTATTGCAACTTGATTATGTCTGTGGACTCCATGCAATGCTCACACGTGGCAATCTCATTCTTTTTTCTTATGACAGCTCTTGGAGGTAAATGTTGCTTATCCATGTTTAGCAGGTGAAAAAAGTGAAGGGGATATTTTTTAGGGCAGGGGGTGGTAAAAAACCTACCAGTAGGCAGAATGGAAACTCACTTTTGTCCCAGATCTCTTCTGCCCGCCTGGAGCCACGTACTCATCCTTTCTTTCCATCTCTAAAGGGAAGCTGTCTGGCGACTAGAACATTCTGGTCTGGATGCCTTCCATGCGGGGGGCTGAGCTCAGGGGCTCCGTCTAGAGAGGACACGTGAGCTGAGACCTCACGAGTAAGGAGGAGCCTGTGTGGGGAGCGTTTGAGGAAGGGCATTCCAGACGAGTGAGGTTTTGAGGTAAGAAGGAAGAGCTGATGTGTTTGTGGACCAGGCAGGAGTCCCATGCGGCCGGAGGGTGAAGTGGGAGGAAGCACATGGCATGAGGCAGTCAAGGGCCGGCTCATCAGGTCCTGGTTGGTCAGCCAGGAAAGCGGGCATCTCTCTGATTGTGGGTGTGTGGCCGGTTAAAGATGGCTGCACGTGCCTGGACACTCCTACCCCCAGAGCTGGCATCTTCATCCCCTTCCTGCGAGCCCAGGAGGCCCCCTCCCTCCTGTGGCCAAGGCAGTATGGCGGAGGCGATGCTATGCCAGCTCCTACTCCCTGGCCTCAGGGAGGGGCACTTTCTACTTCTTGTTTTCAAACCCTCTTTTGGAGTCCTAGGGTTTCCCTGGTGGCTCAGACGGTAAAGAATCCGCCTGCAATGCAGGAGACCCGGGTTCAGTCTCTGGGTCAGGAAGATCCCCTGGAGAAGAGAATGACAACCCCCTCTAGTATTCTTGCCTGGAGAATCCCATGGACTCCAGGGAGCCTGGCAGGCTATAGTCCATGGGGTCACAAAAAGTCAGACACGGCTAAGTGACTAGCACTCTGACTCTCACTGGGAGTCCTAAGCCACTGTGTAAGAAGCCAGTGACCCTAAGACTTGGTGCGTGGGGTGGTGACAGAGGGACACTCCAGTCAACAGCCCCCTCTGAACCCCTCTAGCCAGCCCCACCAAAGCACCAAAACACGTGAGTGACGTCCTTCTGAAAAGTCCGAGCCAGGCCACCCACCAGCTGCATACCCTCAAGTGACCTGACTCAACACGGTATAAAGCCGAAAACCCATCCAGCCAAGCCCTGTCTGGCATTGAGAGCTAGGATAAAATTGCGGTTGTTTTCAGCCACTGCATTTGGAGGTACCTGGTGTACAGTGGGTACCCAGAACAGATGAGTCATCGAAGGGGTGTCAGGGAGCCGTGATTTAGGGACTGCACCATGGAGAGATAGCTGCGGCCACTGCGTAGAGACTGAATCATGGGAAAGAGAGAGAGCAGGCATGGAGTCGGCAAGGTGGATTCTGGAGCCGATTTCTGTTGTCCAGGTGAGATAGGAGTAACAGTAGGAAAGTAGTTTGGATCGGATATATACTTTGGAAAAACCAAAACCAGAACGCGGAACTCACTGCTGGATGAACGTGAGACTGATAAGATGCCCCCTCCCCGGTACGCTAGGAGCCTGGAGAGGTGCCCCTGCCTTCCCGTGACACAGGTGGGACTGGCCCTGCTCGCATCTTGCTCTCTAAAGATCCCCCTGTCTCTAGCGAGGCCAGGTGTGAACCCTGGCCGGGGCGCAAGGACAGTTTGGCTGCCACTGAGCGAGCTTCACTGGGGGCAGGACGAGACCCAAGTGGGACCTCTGGGTTTCCAGAAGTGTCATTTCCGGTGGGCCATCCCACATCCTGAATGCCCCAGAATTGGGGTGCTGGTAGGGTGCTGGTCTCAGCTCACTACCCATCCCCCCTTGCCCACCGCGACGATTAGCGGATTACCTCCAATCTCAATCCAAAGATGCAGGACTCCTAACCGACCCGCTTCCAACATCACTTTCTTCACCTGCTCCCAGCCCTGAGCATCAGTCTCAGAACCACTCCTCTTTCCATGGAGAAACCTGCTGAGTATGCTTTTGCTGGGCAATCCCCCCAGGGGAGGAAACTGGGAGGAGAGAGACTTCCCAGTCTCCTTGGGTTGAGCCAGCAACTAGTCGTGCGTGTGAGTCAGGCTCCTGTTAGCAGCATTTTATTTCAGGTCCTCAGCTGAGTCACCCCCGTGCCCTTTCCAAGGAGTTCCAATGAGAGAACAGCTTTGAGAGGTCGGGAGAGCTTGCCAGTGGAGGAGACCATCTCTGAAGATCCAGAGGCCCGGCATTTGCTGGATTTCACTTCCCTTTCAAGTTATTGCTTCACTCCAGCTGGGGCGCAGGTCACAGCAACCCGCTGGCGTCCAGCGCTCTCATGATTTGAGATTAGCTGGGTGCCCCTGCGTGCCCAGCCTCAAATCCATCCTGGAGGATGGGTGCGTCTGTGGCGGCTAAGGTCCGTCAGCTTGCCCCCTGGGCTTAGGTTTGAGGCTGCATTCGGAATGACTGCTTGTCCAAATGTCAGTGAGAGGCTGGGCGACAGTGTCTCCAAAGTCACCTGCATCTACACAGGCTCTCAAAGTTTCGGGTGTCCGCCGCCCTGAGGCCACAGGCCACCGCAGGGAAAAGAAGGAAAATGCTCTCAGACACACCAATGAGCTAAACATCCTGGAAGTGGGCCTCCTCCCTATTTTCAGCCTTGGTGCTTTCAGAGCATCCCCCCGTCTTCAGGAAGATTGAGAACTAGTCCTCCGGGACGCGATCAGACTGGCCTTGGGGATGAGGCAGCCTTGAACTTGACTCCTGAGCATCACTGGCGTCACTAGAACCTTAGTTCCACGCAGACGGGGAGCTCATGAGTCTTGTTCATTTCCGTAGCACAGCAGCCAATAGTGAGCCAATGCTCCAAAATTACCTGTCGGAGGATATCATCCGTGAAGTCCTCCTCTTTCTTAGCCTTGAAGCTTTAATCCATCACCTGCTCACAGCTCGAGTGGCCTCATTAGCAAAGCTGTGAAGAATTGATAATGAGGCTTCAGTGTGAGAGAATTCGTGAATTTCACAAGCATGTCTTGAGCTCCTACTGTGCGCCCGGCCTTGTTGTGGGTGCTGATGCCAAACCAGAGAACAAGGTAAATGCCAGTCTTTGTCGATGCACTTTTCTGGCAAGGGAGACAGAGAGTAAATAAGTCCCCCCCAAAAAGTGAGACGTCCAATGCAGACATGTGAGCAGGGTATGGGGTAGGAAGTGAGAGGTGAGCGGTTCCTATTTTAAACTGGGAGAGAAGGCCAAAGGGGGCTTGTTCTTTGGGACCTGGGAAGCTGTTGTGAAAGCAGAGGCTAAAGATGTAAGGCGTCAAACAAGTGGACTTGAGAGACGAGAGTATGTGCAAAGGCCCTGAGGTAGGAGCCTGAGTGGTACGCGTCAGAAGCATAAGCTAGCCCTCGTGACCAGAGTGAGCAAAGGGAAGGAGAGGAGCTGAAGCAGAGGGTAGCCCGGACCATACTGGTGGGTGCCTCAAGGCCATTTTGAAGAGGCCTTTAGTGTCTACTCTGAGAAGCAGCCTCATGTCTCCAGTAACCATGCCTCTGTGTTTCCCTGGGGATAATGCACCAAGATGGCTTTCTTCACAGTCATGTGCTAAAAACCACTGCTTTCAGATGGATCACTCTGTAAAATGCACTGTCCTAGACATGTGAGCTCCTAAAAAACTGCACAAGCTCTGGGAAAGGCCTGGAGACCTTGTCTCGGTTGTTCAAAATTAGATACCATCACAGTCTCTGCTTCTAACGCGTGCTATTCTCTTCTCTTATGGATGCTTTTAAGCAGACAAAACCTGGAGCCTCGAGAGCTGGGTTTGTTCAGGAACTTGTAAAATGAGCTTCGGTAAAATGATCAAGTCAGCTCCCAGACGAGATAGAAACCGGCCCAGCCCTCCAGATGGTTCCCAGCCCAAACAATTACCATGCTCCGCCGTGGAGCCAAAGCTCCCCTCCCTCTGTGGTCCTAGAGCAGGGAGCAGTCTGCAGTCAGGAAGCCCCCAGCCTCAGATCAGGCCTGCGTGTAGCCAGGCTCTTTCTGCACTTGCCGGTCATCAGACAGATGGAGGGCGTGATCACTCATAGTGTCACAGTTTGGCCTGGGCTAGTGTCTGGTCAGATTTCATCCTTTTCCGAAAGCCCTGTGCTTGTCGCAGGGCCCGTGAGAGCCCATGAGTGTGTGGAGGAAGGACAGTGCACTGGGTTCTGGAATGCCCACAATCTACTCGGCTTTTGTGTTCGCTAGGTCTGTGCTGTCCCAGATGGCCACCATCGGGCCCAGGTGGCTATTTCCACGTGAATTTAAATTCACCAGAATTAAATGAAGCCAAAGTCCAGTTCCTGGTCGCCCCGGCCCCTCTTCAAGGGCGCAGGAGCCACGTGCAGCCGCCTTCGTGGACAGCAGAGTTGCACAGCCTTTCCGTCACAGTGGGAATTCCATCGGGCAGCGCTGCTGTCTCTGCCTGAGTCCCCCCAGCCTCCCTGGAGGTCGGGCTCAACACCGCTTGGCCGATCAGAAAGATGACCTCTGGATTCACAGTGTTCACAGAGGCAGGGCCTCGAAGAGGGGCCGTCGCTGAGGTCCTTACCTCCCACCGAGCTCCTGCCTCTGGACAGTGGGACAGCCCTTGAGTCCTCAAGGTGTCTCAGAGCCGGTGGCAACTCTGGCTGTGACAGGGGGTGGTGGCGGCGGCAGCGTTTCTGAGGATACGCGCTCCCGCAAAGCTGCCTGTTCCGTTTTAAACACTTTGTCCTTCTCCCTTCCCCCTCCGTCCCTCCTTCCTTCCTTCCTCTGTCTCTCCCTCCCGCCCTTCTTTCCTTTGAAATTATTAGCATGATTTTTAAGTTTGCCTTCACACCATGTAATCCCATTTTAAAGTGCAAACGTAAAAGCGTTTCACCCCTGTGAAATTGCCGAAATTATACCATCTGTATCTCAGAGCTCACCCCGGCATGTAGACTTCTTCTAGGCTTATAGTTCATCTGGGCTTCTATCAAAGTAAGTCCTGTGGTTGCACCTAACTTTAGGGCACAGGAAGGGACAATCTCACCGCATGTCTAAAAGTTCAGGAAAACTCTAAATGTGTTAATTTCACATTAATATTATTATTAACTATCCACTTTCACTGCTACAGGAACTAGGACTTAGAAAGTTTCTGAGACTTACCCAAGGTCACAAAAGCCGAGTAAAAGCTCAACTTGAGATCTGAACATATGCAATCTGGCCTTACCCTGCCTATGCTCTCAACTCCCAATTTCCACCTAAGTTTCTGAAAGACATTTGGTGCCATGCAGTTATTTTTTAAAGGCGGACTCTTTTCCAGCTGAATTAAGTCCACCTTCCTGGCGGTTACTAATGTCCTGACACTATTCCCAGGCTCTGGAAAAGCTTGCCGCCAGGAGAGCGACAGCTGGTAAACCAAGGGTGTTCTCGGCAACAGTAAACACACGTTTATTTTCCCTAAAGGAAAACATAATAGCACCTTCAGTCGATTTACAGAGAAACCAGGGTGAAAGGAGATCTCAGAATTAATCATTTGTTGGTGGAAGTATGTACATCATAAAAAAAAAAATTGACTTGGCTAGAACAGGTCAAATCGCAGTTATCGAAAGAGTCATTTGTTCCCAGCAGGTCAAGTCTGCACAGACTAACCAGTCCTTAACCCAGTCCACGCGTTGTCCTAAAACACATGGGTTTAGAAACAATCTTGCTTGGAAACAGTGGCCACTGAGTAACTTTAAAGGGACGTGAACTTCATCCAAAGTGGCATGGTTGTAAGAAACCTCTCCCCTGTAAGATAACTGGTCCCTGGGTTAGGATGGTGCCTTTGTGAAGATGGGGAAATAGAGACACTTGGCACCTCCATCAGCCAACTCCCAAACAACCCACAGACAAACGAGTGAGCCCAGCTGTGATTGTCACCCTCCCCACACCAATTAAAAAAAAAAAAACTGTAGTAGACTCAAAGCCCGTAGCATTTCTAAAAGGAGAGCCAGGACTCCTGACCTCAAAGTGTCAGGAAGAGCCCACTCAACTAGGTTTTTCCCTTTAATAGGTCTTTGCTGAGGTGTCAGGAGGAGCCCACTCAATTAGGTTCCCCTTTAATAGGTCTTTGCTGAGGTGTCAGGAGGAGCCCACTCAACTAGGTTCCCCTTTAATACGTCTTTGCTGAGGTGCTCTGCGTCCTGGATCCCATGACAGGCCCTGGAAGTCCAGCTGTCAGCAGGAGAGGTGGTCCAGGGGGCCAGACTGGACAGCGGCCATCCCCCGCTACCTTACACTCGGCTTCCAGCCTTTCTGTTCCCCAGTTCAGAGGCCTTTCCATCTAGTGAGCTCCTCATCACCCTGGCCAGCCCATCTCAAACCTCCTGTCGGTTTTGAAGTCTCACCCCCACCTCTCCAGGCAGAGTGAACCCTTCCTCCGTGCTCCCACAGACGTCACCAGACCTGCATTCAATCCTCTGTTCAAACCTCCATTCCGTACCAATCTCACTGTATTATAATTATTGCCATGCATCTCCTTGTTGAACTGAGGCATCCTGGAGGGCAGGCCCCCCCTTTCATGCCCTATTGTTGATCTTGGCTTCCCTAATGTCTTCTCTGGAGTCGGGAACTTCCTAAGTGACTTTTAAGTTAATAGGGACTCAGATAAGCTCAACGTGGCTCCTCTTCTGCCCTGCACGTTCCCCTCCCTTTGAGGGACCCAAACTGGGGAGTAATGGAAGATATGGGGGCAGTTCTTGAAGATGGAATGGGTTTGCAAGAAGGCAAGGTCCCCCTGCACAGCTTAACAGGATTCGTTGTTGGGTATTCTCGCACGCAACGGTTGAAGCTGGCAGTCATAAAAGCTGATACATGAGTATATAAGAAGTCCTGTGCTTTCACGTAAAGCATTCACAGGCAAAACGCCATTTCACTGACCTCTTTTGTAAGAGCAAGGCTGTGATGGAGACCTGCGTGGTCCTTGGAGGATACCACACCCCATACTGTATCACCTGGAACTTGCAGTTTCACTGTCTCTTTCTTTAAGCTATTTTTTTTCTTTACTGAAGTATAGTTGATTTATAGTGTTATATTAGTTACTGTGATGCTACAAAGTGAATCAGTTATACATAAGTATACATTTCTTTTCTTTTTTTTTTTCAGTATTCTTTAAACCCAATAAAGGTTTAAACCCTTATGGAAAAGAAGGGTTAAACATAGCTCCCTGTGCTATAGAGGAGGACCTTGTTGTTGATCTACTCTCTATATAAAAGCTTACATCTGTTAACCCCAACCTCTCACTCCATCTCTCCCCGAGACCTGTCTCCCACAGCAACCTCAAGCCCGTACTGTTTCGTAGGCAGGCTCATGTGTATCATATTTAGATTCATGTAAGTGATACCCTATAGCATTTGCCTCTCTCTGTCTGACTTACTTCACTTATAATAATCCCTCGGTCCATCCGTGTTCTGCAGGTAGCATTCGTCTGTTCTTTTTTATGGCTGAGTGGTATTTCTTTGTTTACACACACCACATCTTCTGTATCTACGCATCTGTCGATGGGCGTTTAGGCTGTTTCCGACTCTTGGCTGTTGTGAACAGAGCTGCTATAAACACAGGGGTGCATGGGTCTTTTTGAATGATGGTTTCACTGTTTCTTGAAGGAGGAGAACTTCAGGACACACGGTCCAGAACCTTATCAGCAGTGTTTCTAGTCTTACTCACTGCATCTGACTTGACCATCTCATCTGCCTTTGGCAAGTCTTCCGGGAACACTGTGTTTCCACCCAGCCAAGCTGTCTTATATGTACAGAGTTCACCCAAAACTTTTCTAAATCCCGATTTCTCCATGATAAGACTATCTCTTACGGATGACTCATAAATAGCTATCGTGTGCTAAGGACTTCCCACGTGCTGGGTGCCAAGCCAGACACTTGAAGGATCTTAATTTAACCCTCCTAACAAAAAAATAAAAAATACATTGAGTCCAGCACAGTTATCTCCCTCTGGAAAGTGAAAACCCTCACGTGGCCAGGTTTCTGTGAGAATTCACAGGAGCAACAGTTTTAGTAAAAAAAAAAAAAAAAGCCTAAAAAGTAGTCAGTAGACCCTCCCCTCCGAAACAAGCCCAAAACGTATGGGCCGCTCACTGTAATCAAGGCACTCAGCTAAATACTCAGTGTGGACTGACTCACTGAATTCCCTCAGTCACTTGACAATGACTTTAAGCACTGTTAACATCACCATCTCGAAGATGAGAAAACTGAAGCATAGGGTCACAGCTAGAAAGTCATCTCCAAGTCCAGCCAGGATTACAAACCCAGGGGATGTTATTCCAGGGTCCGCTGTTTCCATTGGACTGCGCTGCCTTATCTTGAAGAATTTTGGACAGGACGAAACAAAACAGCGATTATTTGGTTCAATCCTAGCAAACACTTGCCACCCCATAGTTCAAGGACAAATGTCCCTTCCATATCTTTCCTTCCCTGTCCACAGACAACACAGACGTTTGGCGATGATTTTCTTTTGCTCGCTTCTTCCGCAGTCTCCCTGAAATTAAGAGTCTAAATAATGTCTACTCATGAGGGATTAAAAAAAAAATTCATTAAATAAAAAGTCAATCTTCCGAGCTGACACAATTTCTCTTGAAAGGTGACACAGTCCTTTAAAAATAGCTGTGGGCTCCATTGTGCAAAGGTGGTGACAGAGACAGACGGCTTTTAGAGAGGTGTAATGTTCCCAGGCAGCCACTAGCGAAGCTAGCCCAGATAGAGATCAGTAATTCGATCAGGGGAGAGTGCTAAATGTTAGAGGTTAAGCTGCTATGTTCTTATTACTAATCAAACTTCAACACCATGCCTGGACGCCTCCAGTCCCTACAAGGAAATGGTAAATTATGGAGAGACTCCAGCCCGGGCTCCTGGCTTCAGAGACGCTCCCCTGTTCCCGGTCACGGGCACATCCCGCCTCCATCCTGGGTACACCCCGAGGAGGGGTTGGTTCCAAGTACACTCCCAGGATGCTGGCGATTTAAGGTTAAGTGACTCCCAGGGAAGGCATCATGTGCTTCTCAAATGAACAGACGACCGAGACGCAGGTCCTTGGTGCAAATTTGGCCAGAAAGCTCTTTCTTTGTAATCACAGGAGACAAAAGCTGCTCTAGAGTCTGACTGATCATGAGCACCACTGATTTCTTTCTCTTTAAGAACACAAAAGGTTTTGAAGGTGGAGCGCGCGATCTGGGCCTCTGTTTTCCGACTGTTGATGGCAGGGGTGGGCTGGGCTGGACGGTGTTTCCCCACAAGGTCTCGGTGGGTGCAGGGGCCCTCGTGAGGAGCTTTGGCCAATTTCTGCGGTGTAAATGCTCCCAGCATGGCTAATTTCAAGCTCACCCTGTGAAGTCACTGAACGTGGACACGGAAAGAGATTTGCACAGTCAGTTCCCAGCCTGAGCCGTCTGGTTAGAGGGCAGGTGGACGATCCAGACCCCACCATGCTGGGTTGGCTACGATTGCCTCTCTGGGGTAGTCCAAACCCTCCTCCACCCATGCTTCCTTAAAGCCGCTTTGCCCCTTTTCTGTGATTTGATAGAAATACCTGCAGCACCCACAGAACAAGCAAAAAAGGCCAAACGTGCCCTGCTTTGATCATGATGGTGGGTCAGCTCGGCCCCCAAGTTCCTGGCTACAAAAGACAAAGAATCTGGTCAAATCAGTTCATTGCTTTTTCAGAGGAAAAAAAATAAAAGTAGATCATTTCCCCAGAGGCTGTGGGTGTCCACCATGATCTCATCTCCTGCCTCAGGAAGTCCCAGCAGGGGGTGTCAGCCGCTCCCCGCCCCCTTTTTGCGGAGGAGAAAATAGACTCAGGGAAGTCATTCGTATGAGGCCCCAGGCCTCACCAGTGCTGAGGCCAAGGTTTGATCTCGTAATCGTCTTCCTCCGGAGCCCATGCTTTTCACCACTTCCATGTCCCATCTGATCCCAGAAGGGCACCATCCGGGGACATTTGGGAGTCACGGTTAGGTGGAATTCCCAGGAAAGTTGACGGAGGGACGTTGACACGTGAAAGATGCAAAGACGTTCCAAAGGATGGGATGAGCAGTCTAAATACGTGGACCACCCTTATTGGAGCTCATCGCCAGCAAGGGGCCAGGGTGCCGACAGAGGCAGAAGAGACACCAGACCGGTCTTCAGGTGTGGCTCTCCCCATCCCAGGCAGCCGTCTGGGGAGTCAGGAGTCAGAAGATCCTCGTGCGAACTCAGAGGCCCCCCGCCCCCTTCCACGTGCTGCGCCATCTTCTCCCTTCCGCTCCCACTTGGAGCAACACTCCCGCTCCCGCCCCCGTCAGTGGCAGCCCAGCGTCCGGGCTTCCCCAGGCCACGGTCCTACCCTCAGCTGTCCCCAGGGTGGACCATTGTTAGGCCCGCCAGCATCCAGCGCCTGTTTGTGGAGCCATTCCTGGGGGTCTCACTGGACACCAGGGGTGCTGGTGTGGCCTGGCTCTGGGGCTCTCGCCCCGGGACCGCTCAGGGTTGGTCTCGGTGGTGTTCTCAGTTGCTGTCTGAATCCCACCTCCCCCTGGGCTGGATGCATCCTAAGGCCAAGCACTGGGGCTGCTTTTGTCTCCCTGGATCTCCCCTCCTGTGAGCTCAGGACGCTTGAGCCCCTGGTAGTCGAGTGGAGGGTCTGATGAAGTTAGAGGGTGGTGAACCAGACTGTTCTCTCTTCTGTAAGATTCTTCAGCCAAGGATGACCTCAAAGTACTGGCGTCGTATCAAGGACACTTCTTGGTGGGCCTCAGAACTTCCTGTTAAGTCACTAGTAGCAAACCCCTCTGTCTGCCAGCTACTCGGGCTGATACCACCATCACTTCCTGCGCTCTCACGCAGAGATTCATCAGTGCACCCTTTGGGGTGTAGGGCAGCAAGATGACCTGGTTTAGGAAAGACACTGCACACGGTCTCCTGACTGTTTCTAGGGCAGTGGGGGCAGCGTGTGGGTGGAATGATGTGTGTGCAGGACGAGGTATGGTGGGAGAAGGATGGGGAACCGGGGGCTTGTTCCTAGTTCCAGACTCTGAACGTGCCTGGCTCCCTCTCCCTTTTGGCTTCTGGGGCCCCGTGTGGGCCCCAAAGCACTGTCCGCATCGTGCCTCAATTCTGCTTTATTCAGGCTTCGCTTGCCAAGGGCGTGTTATCAAAGCCTTCAGCAGCTGGAGGTGGGCTGTCCTGGTGCTCATGGGCAGTAACCAGTCCTGCCGAGAAAATCCACCCCGCCTTGCTGCAGAGCAGCTTCTGAGTGGTCCTGGCAACAGCCAGGCCGGTGACTGCTTCCTGGGCTTCCTAGATCTTAGAACCCCCTGGAATTGGGTTCCAGAGCAAAACTCTGAGACTTGAGGAGCTGACCTGGGTTTTCTCACTGGAGAGGCACTCTCGTTTCATGGCAGAGCCACCCCCTGAAAGTTGAGTAGCGTTTACTGCTGCTGTGTGCCAGGCTTGCACACACCCTCCATCCACATTGTCTCCTTTCAGTTTTGCCAAAAGGTTAAGTGAGCCATCCAGGTTTTACACGCTGCTCAAGATGGGGTTCATGTGACTCCAATGCCCCTCTCTGTGGGCTGCCTCCTGAGATGCCCAGGCCCCAGCCAGGAGCCTCGGTGTGGCATGGGATCATGTGGCTCTGTTGGGCCGCCTTCTCCCCAATGAACGTCATCAAAATTAAAAATAATCCCAGCTTGGAAGCAGTGAGCAGGAGGGGTCGAGGGTCAAGCTCCTCTCATGTTCTTGAAGCTTGACCTTGAAGACACTTGAAGCTCCAACCGATGAGCCTGGCACCCCAGCCTGTGGGAACAGGGGCCGATTCTGACAAATGTCCCCCTGCAGCCTGCCAGGAGGGAGGCCACCCCAAAAGCATCCCCACCACCACCCTGAGCACCTGGGGTTCAAGCAGGCGGGCAGGCTCCTTCTCCAGAAGGCCAGAGGAAAGGCATCGCATGGCGGGTGGAAAGGCAGGCAGTTAAGCTGCAGGTGGACAGGGCTCCTGGGCCTGGGTCCTGTGGCTTTCCCCGTGGGTGGGGGCCGTGCGCTGGAATTCCTGTGCCTGGGGGTTCCTGCCACACATCCAAGAGGTGTCGTTGGTGCAGAGGTGACACTGCCTACAAATTGGCCATTTGAATCCCTGTGTGTGGCGTCCAGGAGCAGGGCTGGTTTTCCTGTCCTCAGACCACGTGTCCTGCTCAGAAGCCCTAACCCAGAGCATGCTGGCTGTGGAGCAGCTGGGGTGCTGACCCCGCCGCAGCCAGCAGAGCTCCTCAGGGAGGGGAGAGGCCTCCATCCCCCTGCAGGGGGCACTTGTCAGACCCAAGAGGAGAGACCGTTCCCCTGCCTGCTCACGGCTCAGCGTCTGGGAGAGGGGACCAGCCCATCCTTCACCCATTTAGCAGGTACTTCCTGAGTTCACACCTGTGGACCCCTCGCTGCTGGGGAGTCAGTGCAGATGACAGATGTGGCCCCCATCCTCTTGGAGCTCAGAGACAGAGACTGCTGTCCATTAGGAAGACCGTGCCCCTCACCGTAAACGCTCACCTATGTCAAGCGCCATGAAGGGCGACCGGTAGGGCTGACGTGTCTATCAGAGACCGGAGGGGCCCATGCCCGTGAGGCTTGCAGAGGCCCACGGAAATGTTTTTGGTGTTGTTTTTGTTTCTGTTTCAACTATTAAAAAAATTTTTTTTTTATTTTTTGGCTGGGCTGGGTCTTGGGTGCTGTGTGCCGCCTTTCTCTAGTTGTGTTGAGTCGGGGTTCAGCCTGTGACCCCCACAAAGGCAGGCAGATTCCTGACCACTGACCCATCAGGGAAGTCCCCATGAAAATGCTGTGATTTTAGCTTCTTTTAAAAGCAAGGAGAAACATGAGCGTGATGAGTCTGTAATCGTGAACCCAGTCTGGATGACATTTACCTGGACACCAATCTTAAATCTATTTTTAAGTCAGTGGAGAAAGGGACCCGGAGATGCTGGGGTGCCCAGAGCCCAGGGACACGGGGATGTGGCCTTGGAGAGGAGTCCTGCAGTCAGGACTTTTATGAGGGCGGGATGATGAAGTCCCGAGGTTCAGGACGGCTTCCCTGCAAGGAAATCATTAAACTGAGAAGGGTTAGAAACTGAGAAAGGGATAGAAACCCACAGGGGAAAGGGTGTGTTTCAAGCAGAGGGAACAGCATGCGCAAAGACTCTGCAAGGAGGGAGAGGGCACGCAGGGTGGGTCAAGGCCGAGGCAGAAAGCAGTCTTGGCATTTGACATCGGAGCCGTGGGAAACCAGGAGTGTGGATGGCAGAAGCGGGGGCAGGAGAAGTAATTAAGGGCAGGTAGACCAACCTGTCACATTCATAGTTTTATTTATTTTAAATATCACATTAAAAATTCAAAAAATTGCCCTGGCTGCTCTGAGAAGCTTGGGCTACAGAAGACCAGGGTGGATGATGAAAGCCTACTGCAACAGTCCAGGCAGGAGATGATGGCGGCTCAGACTAGGACGACGGTGATGGAGGCGGAGAGAAGGGTGAGTATGATAGAAGCTTAGGAGGTGACACGCTTAGGGCTGGTGGTGATTGGAGGTGATAAAGGAGGGGGAGGGAGGGATCAAGAGTGTCCCCCAGGGGTCACCTTGTGCACTTGGCTGGTAGAGCTGCCTTTGACATGCAGGGAACACTGGAGAAGCACCGGGGTCAGGGGTGAAAAGCATGAGCTGGTTTGCAGTCGTGGAGATAACAAGAATCCTTAGGAAGAGGTGACCACCTTTACTTGGGCAGGGATAGAAGCCATCATGGGGGACTTCAGCGAAGAAGCGATGTTTGAAGCTAAGCCACAAAGAGATGTGAGTCTCAGGACAGGGGTAGTTGTGCGTCAGTGCTCCCCGCGTCCCCTGCCGCACGCCTACACCCAGCTCAGCATCTGGCACGTGGGAGGCACTCAGGGAACGATTGTCCAGTCAGTGGTGCAGGAATGAGACGTAGCTTACCAGGTGGACAACAAAGAGGCACAGACCCAGAGACGTGGAGGGGTGATGCCGTGGGGGATGTGGCCCCGGGCTGCAGAAATGTGAGGCCCAGGGCTGAGGGCTGGGGGCAGGGGACAAGCCTCGGGTGCCCTTAATACGCAGTTACGAAGATTCCACGGCCGAAGAGAGAGTGAAAGCTGTACTCCCAGAAAGGCCAGTGGCGTTGGCTTCGGTGAAACCAGGCAAGCGGTCGGGCTGCGTCAGGCATCTGGATAGATGAGGGTGTGGTCTGAGGATTTCCTCCTGTTCAGGTGAAATGGGGAGCCTGCGCGGAGAATGGGGTCCTGGAGACACACCGTGAGTGTGGCATTGGCTGAGTGTGCACGTGTGTGTGAAGGTATGTGAGCTAGTGTGCATGGGTGAGTGTGTGGTGTGTAACTGTGGATTCCAGCGTTGGTGAGTACAGTGGCCAGGCATGTATGTTTGCGTGCGTATGTCTGTGTACACGCGTGTGAGTATGTAGGTGAGTGCATGTTGAAGCTGAAAAATCGCTCAGTCGTGTCCGACTCTTTGCGACCCCACGGGCTGTAGCCTGCCAGTTTCCTCTGCCCATGGGGATTCTCCAGGCAAGAATACTGGAGTGGGTTGCCATGCCCTCCTCCAGGGGATCTTCCCAACCCAGGTCTCCTGCAGTGCAGGCAGATTCTTTACCATCTGAGCGGCCAGGGAAACCCATGTGCAGGTGCGTGCAGTGGTGTATGTGTGCCTGCCTGCCTCTGTGTGTGTGTGTGTTCTGTATGCGTGTGCTTGTGTATAAATGTGTATGTGTGGGGAGATGTGGCTTCAGGAGAAGGAAGCAGGGTGTGGAGAATTCCCTCGAAACAGGAGCTGTGGAAAACAACAGTAAGAAGCTAGTTTCTTGGGGTCCTTCTTTGAAACCCATGTCATTTCAATCCAGAACCTCTCTCTCTTTGGGAATATGAACAGAGGCCTGGCTGCTCAGGACTGAGGGCCCACTCCCATTCCCGTCTCCCCACACCACTGTCCCCAGCTCCCCATCACCACTTTGACGGAGGCAGGGTGCTTGATTCCTCTGAACTGAAATGTGGCTCTCCCCACCACATTCCAGAGTTCAGCGTGGACGACCACAGGGGTGATAATGAAAATCTTGGGCGTGATTTTTCCAACTGCTTCCTCTTGGAAACTAGAAACAACTTCAATTTGGATTAAGACAAATCATATTTGCATCCCCTACTGGGTGTCTTTCTCCTTTAACCATCAAGATGACAAGGAGATGGGACTTAGTTCATGGAGGAGGTGGCAGATGGGATGGTGGGTCCATGGCTCCAACTCAGGTCCTCCAGCACCGAGCGTCAGGCACTCTTCTCTCTCTACCCTGTGGTGTCAGAGTCCCCCAGCCCTGGAAGAATCCAGAACTACCCCTCTCTGTCCCCTGGGGTTCTGCTTGTCCCACTGGGACAAGACTCCCTTAAATGCGGAGGCTTCTGAGCATTTGAAAGAACTGAGAGGCCAGAAGGAAAGTGATGGTTGGGTTTGTCCCCTCCTGTCACCCCTTTGCTTCGTCTCCGGAGACACTCGATCCCAGCCCTAGCAGGGCCTCGGCTAGGTCTCCCCCACCTCCTTCGTGCCCGCAATTCAGCGCCCTGCCCATCAGCTACTCCAGGCAGAGATCAGATTCTATTTTCAGAACGTGGGATGCATGTTCCAGGAGGAAAGCTTGTGAAATATTGGGGAGACATCTCCAAGCAGCGCCAGAGCCTGCAGGAGTCTTAATAAGGATCCTTCAAGAAGACAGACTTTGGATTAACAGCCCTAAAGTCAAGATTATTTTAGCGCTGTCGAAATGGTTGAGGAGGGGAAGGTAATCTTATCAAGAGAGGAGAAATCTTTTATATTTGAGCCAATTTTGGTTTTAAAATGTTTTGAAACAATTTCTGATGGTATCCCAAACAGGATATTTACCCCCTCTTTCCCCAGACCTCTGTCAGTGCCTGGGTTCTCTCTCCTACTGTTCGTTCAGTCTTTTTTTGCCTTTTTTTTTTTTTCTCTGATCTGACACTTCCTGAATTTCTTATACACACAGCTTATTTTGTAGGGTTCCCCCCTCCCCCAACTCTTCTTGTCTCTTGCCCCTTTGAAGAAATTTAACTCCTCTTACTTTTGAGACAGCTTTGTCTTTCCTGTGGGCCTAGGCACTGGAATGGCATAGAAATCCCACTCGAAAGTGGAAAAGGCCTGATGAAAACACACCAGCGAGACCCTGGCTGTTTCCAAGGACCGTCTTTGCTTGGACAGATGGGCACAGACTGGGGCGGTGCTCCCTGCCCACCCTGCTTCCCAGCCCCTTTCACTCCTGCGAGGAGAAGTCAGCGGTCAGGGTGCTCATCAGCCCTGCCTCTCTTCCCGAACCTGCCCTTTGGTCCCACCGGTCGGTGTGCCAGCTACGCCTTCTCTGCTCCTCTCTTTGGAACCTCAGGGGTTTTTCTCCTTCAAAACTCAGTTGGCAATTCCCTCTCCTGGGAAATATCCCTGACCCGCTCCCACCCCCCACTTTGGCCCCAGAGATGCCATTCTGCACCTGTGACCGTCACTCTGCATGCATTGCCGACGCACACGTATCCCGGGACCCGTGCCCCATCTCTTCTGCCCCCATGCTCCCCTTGCACGCCTGCCCTGCACCCTCCACCTTGCCCTTAGATGATCTGTGTGGATCTCCACGCCCGCACGCCTCTCTGGGCTTCTTGCAGGCCACGGCACCCTACGGGGTGTACAAGGATCCTCCAGCTTTCCCGGACCTCGCGGGTCCAGGAAACTGAAGGGTGGCCAAGAATGCGGATGAACGGTCGCTCCCAGCCACGAGACGCGAGAAACAAAGAGTTGGGGGCCAACTTCTCTTTCCCTTTGGGGGCCCAGGGAGCTAGGACCTTCCTCTGAAAGATTTTCATTTCCATCCTGGCTCCACCACAGACTGGATGATCTCAGCTGAGATCCTCACCTCCCAGAACCTCAGTGCCCCCTCCGGAAAGGGAGAGAAATGGAGGCCCAGCTTACGGGGCCCTTGGGAGGAGCGGGGCACTCAAGACAGACTGCAGGGCTCCTGGGCGGAGCTGGTACATCCCAGTCAGTCTGGCCCCTCAGCAGACGACCCCAGCCTCCCGCCATCTCTCACCTCCAGCTCTGTGAGTGGGGTCACTTTCTGTAGTAAGAGTCTTGCCATCGAGCGTGTGGGTAGCGGTTATGCGCACAACACAGCCAGGCTCATAGCCTCAACGCACTTCGAAAAATGTCTCTGTGAGTTTGCGTATCTTACCATTTCCACTCAGAGCTTGCTGTCTGATCCTTAGATTTGTTACGTGGAGTCAGGGAAGCCTGGTATTTGCTTCCTCTTCTCTCTCCATGTCTTGCCCTTGAATTAGTTACGGGGCGAGGGTTCCATATATTGAGTTAAAGCAATGACATATCTTCATACCCCACATGTTAGACCCTGCGTCTTTATACTGGCATCCCATCTTATTCTCTATTCAGTGGCTTCCAGCGGCATTGTGCTCTACACCCCAGCATACGGCAGTGCTGGGAAATGCTTGGGGCTGTCACACCTGGATGGGAGGGGCACACTGCTGGCGGTAGGCTCAACGCCCTACAGTGCGGACCACATAGAATGAACCAGAGACGCCGGGCCGTGTGCGAGGATGGAGCCTGTCGGGGGCGTCACAGCCTCGGGCCCTCTTAGAAGCCTGGTCTGGGCATGATCGGGGCGGGGGGTGAGTGTGCGTTTCAGATTCAGGCAGACCTGGCTTGGAATCTATGGACAAGACGAACGACCTCGCTGAGCCTCCTTTTCCTGGTCTGAGAGCTGGTTAATATCCTTGCCACTGAAATTACCTTGAGGACTAAGGGAACTGATGTGTAGTAAGAGCTCAGTGTTGTTTAGTAGCCTCAGTCGTGTCTGACTCTTTGTGACCCCGTGGACTGTAACTCCTCTCCCAGGCAAGAACACTGGAGTGGGTTGCCATTTCCTTCTCCAGCGGATCTTCCCAACCCAGGGATCGAGCGTGCGGCTCCTGCACTGGCAGGCGGTTTCTTTCCTGGTGAGCCACCAGGGAAGCCCCTCAGTGCAGCTTAGGGGTCCTGATTTGCATGAAAAGGAACCGACGATGATGATACCAGAAGCCAGCGCAATGGTTTATCTACACTGGGGGCAATGTACAGGAGCGCCCCCGAAATTGACTGCACTGAATCTAGGGCTCGAGTCGAACCAGCTGGCATACTCTCCTCATCTCTCGAGAGGTGGGTCTTTGCCCTTTGGGCCAGCGGCTGTGGAACAGAATATCTAACCTGACTCATTTGGGGTCAGTGTGAGCATCGTCAGAACGTCCCATCAGAACCGTCAGACTCGCTTTTAAAACAACAGTCATTTCCTGGCGGAGGTGAATCAGTTGTCCCCGAAACCGCCCCAGTCATCCAGTTCCTCCGATGACTGTCCCGAGCCCCAGCGGGCGCTTTTGTTTCTCCGTCGTTCAAGTTTGGCCCGATAATATCGGGACACTTTGAATTCTTCAAAGAGTAATTCCCGCTTACCTTTTTTTGGCTTTTTTCCCCTTCAGGTTCAACCCCTTTTATCACACTAAAGTGCCAATCAATATTGCGAGATAGATGTTACATCTTAGCTTTTTATAACACAGCTTGTCCCAGAAGGGATACTGTATCTTTAAGGCAATGGACCCGGTATCCTGTTTCTGAAGGATTAAAACCCTTTAAAGAGACAGAAGAGGCTGTAAAGCCCGATCATATTCTTATTCTCTCTTCATTATCCTGTCCACTATCTATCCCTGCTGAGTAAATCTGCTTGTGTGTTTCTCCAAAGTGGTCATAAGAAGAAATTTATTTACTCCGCTTTGCACTGGAGGGGCATTACCGAGCTTCAGGGCTCTCCGAAGTCATAAAGATTTTGCAGTGTGTGCAAAAGGAACAGGAATTCAGAACTTCTTTCCCCCTCTGAGGTCGTTTGGCCATCCAGAGGGGGAGTCACTTCTCATTTTCTGACAGGGTTTATTTCCGTAAGATTTTTCCAATTAGCAGGAAAAGGTCACGCTAATGTTGGTGCCGTGGAGAGGAGGAGGCTCGAACTATGCAAATAGAGACATCCTTGAAAGGACAATATGAAAAAGAAAGAAAGAGTGGGTTTACCTTCATTTCCTAACTTAAAAATTACACATCTCTACAGATGGCTTCTTGCTCCAGCGTAAAAGAAAAGGGTGATTACGTTTGACCTGCGGTTCTTGGCTGGGATATGGGAACTGTTGTTCGCTGGTGGATGATGGTGACCCACTTGGGAACGGGAGATAGGAAGTTAAGAGAGGAGATCCCCAAGCTCCTGGCCGGGGAGCTTCAGGGACATGGGACGCAGGCAAGCAGAGCCGGAATTTTGCCTGCTAATGCAACCTCCCTAGACCTTCCTAATGGCCAGCCTGTCCCCAGCCCGGCAGAGCTGACTGCCAGCATATCATGTTTAAACCCAGCTCAGATGTCTCTCTGACACTTCCCCTGCCGCTTTTGTTTCCTGCTCGGTGCATGCGAAGCACCAGAACTTTTCTAGATAATAGGGAGGGCTGGGAGCAGTGTCAGGGAAGATGTACTCCAGCCGTGCAAGGACAAAAGTCACTGATGCCCATTAAAAGGGATCCAGGGGACCGCTTCACTCTGGGCTAGGAGCTGACGCTCTCCGTCAACTCTCACGTGCTATGCAAATGTGATGAACAGCATCTCCTGCTCCACAGCTCACATCCGCCGTTAGTGGCCCGTTGGGTGGGACGGGGGTGAGCTCGTTGGAAGGCAGAGCCCTGGCAGAGAGAGCCCCCGGGGCTCTGCACACCCCCTCACACTCATTCCTGCACACCCAGATGCTCGTCTGCACAGCTGCAGTCAAAACAGAAGGGGAGCGTCCTCTCGCAAGGACCCGTCTTCCACACCGAGGTTCCGAGTTGCGGCAGGTAGCTCAGCCAATGACGTCACCTGGCCAGTTTGGGACGATAGCAGGGACTGTCTGCTGAGACCCAGCTCGAGCCAGATCCACACCGGATGCTGGGGTTAGAACTTGCTCGAGGTCACACAGGGGCTACGTGGCAAAGTCTGGATTCATCCAGGAGTACGTACCTCTAAGAACTCCACGGCGTCTGCTGTTGGTGTTAATTCATGTGTGAGTTAAAAAAAAAAAAACCTACCAGGATTATTTTGACAGCAGGTTAAATCTTGTCAAATACTAAGAGCATCATTTGTCAAACCTCCCTAGGATGCGAACTATGCACAAGTATGGGATTTGGGTGCTTAAATATCAGAAATGTACAGCAGTGTTTTCAGGCTCTATCACAAATCTGTAGTACCATAAGTAGATACTATTCCTATGGGATATTAGGGTACACACAGGCAGGAAGAAGACACATGTCTTCTTTAGTGTAGTTTAGAACTGCTGTGACAATTTTCTTTTTTTGACCGTACAGTAAAAGACAGAAACAGTCCATCCTCAGCTTAAAAAGTCTTTCTTTCTTCCTTGAAGTTGAAGACTAAAGCCTCAGATGGAATTACTTGGATTCCAACATGAAAGAGAAAGCCTTTTTGTAGCTCTTTGCCATTAAACAAAGAGTGACCCATTTTTTTTCTGTTTTCAGAGTGTTATTTTTTGTTGTTGTTGTTGAGCAAGTATTCATTTTAGCCAGTTCTTGGCCCTGTTTTTCCTTAGAACTGATTGGGGTGCAAAAGAGAGTTACAAAGTGTGAGTCAGAGCAGTGTGGGGGATGTGTTACTTAATGTTTCAGGCTCCGATCCTAACTGAAATAAATTTATCAAATTCAAAGTCATTCTCTTGACTTTATTTTGAGAAAATTATCATAGCTAATTAAAGCAAATCAATGAATAATAATAGTATCCAAACAGCAAGGCTACCGAAATACCCAGCAGTACACAATTGGAAAACTAAAGTATTCCAATGGCATATCACACAGCCATTATAGTGTGTTGAAGAAATCTTTTTAGTGACATCTTTTTCTGTTTCAGAATCCAATTATTACTCTTTTTCAGCGCATCATAATTTTAGCAAGTTCTTGTTCCTTTTACATTTTAGGACGAAGTTAGAGGGAATTAAAAAAAATTGCACAAAATTGGTTTTGAGCAGAGTGACCATAGGTAGCCAAGTGTCAGGTGGCCAAATAGTATTTTAAGAGTTGGAAAACATATTGTAATCAGATAAAATACTATCTATGTGGGCTTCCCATTTGGCTCAGTGGTGAAGAATCCGCCTGCAATGCAGGAGACGTGGGTTCCATCCCTGGGTGGGGAAGATGCCCCTGGAGGAGGGAATGGCAACCCACTCCAGGATTCTTGCCTGGGAAATCCCATGGACAGAGAAGCCTGGTGGGCTACAGCGCATGGGGTCACAAAAGAGTCAGACATGACTTAGCAACTAAACAATAGCATCCATCTATGTGATGAGAAAAAAAAAAGACTAAACATTACAAAGCAGATTGGGAAAATTCAAGTACAGGTAAAAATCATCATGGTGGTTTTGTTCAGTGAGCTCTGTCTACAGACAGCATGATTCTAAGTAAGTTATATGTTAGCCAGTTAAACTGGGATATTCCTGTTGCTATTCCTGTTGCAAACATGAGTAAAATAGGGCACAGACAAGTAAAGAATTTGCCCCAAAGTCACATAGCAGCCAGGGAGGGTGGCGGGTGGTCCTTCATTCTTCACAAAATAATGTAACACCTTGTTTTTAAAAAGAGGGAAGCTATGGTTTTCCCTGTGGTCACGTATGGATGTGAGAGTTGGACTGTGAAGAAAGCTGAGTGCCAAAGAATTGATGCTTTTGAACTGTGGTGTTGGAGAAGACTCTTGAGAGTCCCTTGGACTGCAAGGAGATGCAACCAGTCCATTCTGAAGGAAATCAGCCCTGGGATTTCTTTGGAAGGAATGATGCTAAAGCTGAAGCTCCAGTACTTTGGCCACCTCATGCGAAGAGTTGACTCATTGGAAAAGACTCTGATGCTGGGAGGGATTAGGGGCAGGAGGAGAAGGGGACGACAGAGGATGAGATGGCTGGATGGCATCACGGACTTGATGGACGTGAATCTGAGTGAACTCCGGGAGTTGGTGATGGACAGGGAGGCCTGGCATGCTGCGATTCATGGGGTCGCAAAGAGTCAGACACGACTGAGTGACTGAACTGAAGATAAAGATTTCCCTTCCTCCCCATATATAACAAAGTGGGAGGCTGTCTTTCAAAATCAGTCCGTTACTTATTGATAATAATGACTTTTTCATTTAGCAAGAATATTAGAAACCCTTATTATGAAGGCAAAACTCTGTGCCCCAGACCAGACACTCCACGGGGGCAGCAGAACCCCCAGACAGTATTTTAATAAGCTCCCTAGCTGATTCTGAAGTAGCCAGTCCAGGGTTCAGGCTTCACTCAGCAATGACGAGCATCATCTGGGAGATTTACTAAACGGACGGTGTCCAGGTCCCTCTGTTAGGTGCCTCATGCCTCACGGCCTGGGATGGGACACAGAATGCTACCTTTTGAACTGCAGTCACCTCCTGTCCTGGTTGTGTGGGGTGAATGATGTTAACGACGAGCGTAACGTTGAAGAGCACTCCTTTTCTTGATCAAACCTATCAAATGTAGTCTGGACAGTGCATGATATGTCTAACCTGGACCCAGGGAGATTCGTATCAAAAGGACACTTCGGTGAGCACTACTCTGAAAGATGTCTGTGACCCGGGTTCGGTCTCGCTGAACCAAGGCAACTATTCCTGTAGCCTTGGGTGAGTTATTTGACTGCCCTGCGGCTTCAGTTTTCTCTCCTGCGACACACGTATTAGGATTCCTGCCTCCTGGGTTGTTGAAACGTGAGAGCGTGTGGTTCATCCCTCCTGAAGAAGCTGAGTGGTTAAGGCATTAGCAAACATGAGCTTCTTTCTCACAGGAGTGTCAGGGAATTTCTCCCAACAGTCCTCAGAAGCATCCTCAAGGTCATGGGTACCATTCCTCTGTGGTGGGCAGAGGACACCGGGCTGGGGTCTAGTGAGCACATATGAATATTGTGAAGTTTTCTGGGGACCTGTAAATGCAAGCCTCAGATTGATTTCACCAAGGAAGTACAGTTTTCTTTTTTTTTTACTGGCAGAACCACACCCTGAGGTTGTCTTACATGTCATCATACCAACCTAGTAAGGAAGGGGAAAAAAAAAAAGTGTGTGCTGGGGGAGGTGATGGTAGGAAGGCCAGGTCAATAAGCCATTTAGAAACTTGCAGACCTGTTGCCAAAGACAGGCGAATCTGCCATCCTGTTTGTAGCAGAAAGAATTCTCATAAATAATCCAAAGAGAGACATAATCCAGATGGCATCTGAAAGATTATTGATTGAAAAGTCAAAAGTTTGCTAATATAAATGGCCTCAACCACAAAATTTGCATTCACGACAGCCCCTTTACGCATGTCTCTAAGCCCAGGGAAAGTATCGATGTAACTGACACAAATAATGATACAGAGCAAGCCGTCTGTTTTCAACATAATGAAAAAAAAAATGTTTCCACTTACGGTTAGGTTGGCGTGGTGGCGTGTGCGTACTTTTTCGAGACTCTGAGGAACATCTGAAGGGTAACCTACACGTATGTGGGTTCCAACAGTGTGACACTTGCTGGGTCCCAGATTTGTTTATTCCATCCCTTCTGGAGAGACCATTCAGCCCAGGTGGCCAAGGCGAGGCGCTGTGTACAGAGCTCCGAAAGCGGCCCGCTTCTGTGAGCCACTCACCGACGGCAGATAACGAGACGAGAGGGGCAGGAGCACACAGAAGGGGTCGCTGTCACTTTCCCCAGTGGGTCAGAGCTCGTCACACTCCTAAATGTGTGGCCCCGGGACCCGTTGCCCTGATGGCTGGCACGCGTTGCCCGGAGGGACCTGAGCGTGTCTCCGTTCCTGTACCACTTACTCTCATAAGCCGTGGCTGTCTGTCGTCTTCTTCTGACGCCAGCTCAGTTTTCACCTGGCCGCCGTGGCTGTGTGTAGCAGAGGACACTCGGTGTCTTGAGACGTTTGCGGTTGGCATGGCTCGGATGACGGTGCTGCTGGCATCTCATGCGCTCCCAGGCCGGCCCCCACCACAGGGAATGACCCGGTCCCAAGAGGCAGTCAAGTCGAGGTTGACGCATCCTGCGCTTCCTCTCCCTGTTAGGATGCCGATTCCAGAAGGGCTGCCTCAGCCGCTGTGCCCTCTGCGTATTGGCAGCTCCAAGCACCGCGCCTGGCGCAGAGTAGGTGCCTTAGAAGTCGGTGTCAACTGATTACATGAAAAATAGCATCACTACTGATGATGAGGACAACACTGAGACAGCCATACAAAAAGAATGAAATAGTCATTTGCAGCAACGTGGATGGGCCTAGAGATTACCCTGCTAAGGGGAGCAAGTCAGACAGAGGAAGACCCGTGTCGTACGGTATCACTTATACGTGGAATCTTAAAAAAAAAAAAAAAAAAAAGATCCAAATAAACTATTTACAAAACAGAAATCAACCCAAAGACGTAGAAAACAAACTTTCGGTTATCAAAGGGAGAAGAAGGCAGGCTGGGTGGGGATAAATTAGGAATTGGGGATTAACATGTACACACTGCTATATGTGAAGTGCACAAGGATCTACTATGTAGCCCAGAAAAGTATAATCAATATCTTATAATAATCTATAAGGGGAAAAGCATTTGAAAAAGAATAACTGTATGTACAAGGCAGATATATATATATATATATATATATATATATATAAAACTAAATCACTTTGCTGTCTACTTAAAACTAACACAACACTGTAAATCAACTATACTTCAGTTAAAAACAAAAAGCAACAACAAAAAATCCACTGAGACACCCTTGTAAAAGGCCAGACGGACGTGTTCATGCCAAGCAGGAAAGGGGGCGGGGGGGTCTGCCCTCTGGCTCTGCTGACAGCTCTCTCTGGCCTGTGGACGGGGAAGGAGGGGCAGGCATTGGATTCGGTCCCCTCCCTGACCTCTCCAGCGGCCGTTCACTGGTGCTGCCCTCGGCCAGAGCTCCCCGTAGTAATTTGGTTAATTGGATGAACAGGCACTTCACTGACAGAGACTGCATTTCCACACCGCAGTCCATCAAAACTAATCAGTTGGCCGTGTTCCACTCCTGAGCAACTGACAGCTTCACCGGGACGGTGAGTCAATAGTAACTTTTTAAAATGGAAGAACTTGCTAAACGATGGCAGTGAGAACTTGGCAGGATGCTTTTAAGGAGGTGGGGGGATGGGGAAGAGAGAAACCCGACCTTGGCTTTATTCCCCCCAACACCTCAAAGAGGTAATCTTGTTAGGAGCTGCTCGGTGGAAGAGGTTCTTCCGAAGACACTGGTGGAAAAACAGTCTTCTGGAAACTGGACCTTGTCTCTTTTCCTTAAAAAGAAAACGCTATAAGCAGGTGTGCTGCACTGCCCCTTGTCTGGCGCCTTTTAAATGTGTGTTATGTATTATAATGTTATGAACGCGTGCTCTTTGCCTCAGGAGAGTGTCAGCTGCTGTAACAAATAAGCTCTACACTCTCAGTGGCTCACACGGGATGTCTCCCTCCTGGAGGAGTCCGTTCAGAGTCCCCAGTGGAGACGGGCTCTCTTCCACACAGTGACTCAGGGACTCTGGCTCCTCTCGTCTCGTGGTTCCATCATACACTGGGGCCTCAGTGGCATCTACCCCCAGCCAGTAGGAGGGGAAGGAGGGCATGGAGCAGACATGCTCAGCTGAAGCATCTTGGCCTGGGCGTGGCCCAGAATACATCCGCCCACATCCTTTTGTGCGGGGGTGGGGGCTAGTCCCGTGGCCGTACCTGGCTGGGAGAGAGGGGTTGAGCACGTGTTTTCCTGGTGGTTGCTCCATATTGTGGAAGGGAGAGCGTGGGTCTGGATGGACAGCTTTGCCACTCTGCACATCCAGTCCATGCCAACCCTATGAGAAATCGTTAGGATTTTTCCTTTTCTAAAATAGAGCACTCGAGACGCAGATGGAGGCCAGTGACCCAGGTATATGCGGTTGGCAACAGGCAGGTCAAGATTCACATCCATAGAGGTGATACGCCTATGTCTCCCCGTTCTTCCTTCCGCTCTCTTTCTACCTCTCCTCTCCCTCTCCCCTCCACCCTCCTTCATTCTTTCTCTCCTTCTTTCCTTTGCTTCTTCCTTGCTTTGCTTCTAAACCTTGACAGTTTCTAGAGCACAAAGACTGGGCTCTTGTCTCTGTTTTCTGAGATTGTTCTGTGAGGCTCGAGAATAATCCCTGTTGAATAACCTCTCACCTACAGGAGGTTTGTCTGAAGCAAATCCATTTGATTTGAACTCGTAAGGGGAGGTGGCCGTCCCCTGAGCCATAGGAAGCATCTTTGTGTCTGCGTGGAAGGGTTTGCTGGGAGGAGGCGGGGTGGCCCTGGTGTTTGTGGGTACATCTGTGTGTGGGTACCTGTAGCCCTCCAGCTTCATTGCCAACTGCCATGTTCTCCACACCTTTAAAGTTACGGCACAGAGCTTGTTTCTGCATTCGGTCAACTAAATTACAGATTGTAAGCTGCCCGTGCTTTACGACTCCATTTCTTTTTATTACTGGTTTGAAGATGTTCGTCTGAGTAGGGAGATTGAAATGGAGGCCACAGTATTCCCAAACTCCAAAACACGGCTGACTCCAGGACCTCTGACCCACTCACTCACGTTAACAAATGTTCCCAGTGCCACGCGGAGACCTAGCCCTCCTTCCAGGTTGCACAATTTGGGGGTTTTGTATGACACTTTGCAGGGAGCATGCCAGAGCCTGTTTCTAAACAGTCCAATGATTTATTTGATGCTATTGGATATTTAAGTAGTCTGCAGTATACAGCAAGTGTCTGTGATGTTTATTTCTTCCTTGCCTTAATGTGTGGGACTGCTCCCAATGCCTTGTACACCCCAGGCACTCAATAAATATGATTTGTGGAGGATGTAAATAAATCCAAACCGAGATTAGGTCCACATTCATTAATTTGCAGCTCTAGAAGCAGCCCTGATCGTCAAGCTGGAGAAAGAGAAAAGTCCTCACCAAATTACAGAAGAAAAGGGAATTTGAAATTAAGTGACATGTAGGCCCCAGTAGAAAGTCATGAATCTCTCTGGGGTAAAGTACGAAATGCTTGATTATGCTCTCAGCCTCAGTATACACAGGCTGTGTGACCTTGGGCTAATTACTTAACCTTTCTGGGCTGTCCCTTCTTAATTAAATTCTGAGCTGGGGTGGTTAAATGAAGCCATAGCACCATCGAGCTTCAGAGAAAAGGAAGAAAATAGGTCATTGTTAAATTTGAGCTCCAGCCACATTGCAGGCCAGTTTACTTAGGATTTCGCCCTGTTTCCCTCCATATATCCCCTAAAGAGGACAGTGGAGTGGTTAGGAACGCAGATTCCGCAGCTAAGATCAGCTCAGTTCTGATCAGTCACTCAGTCATGTCCGACTCTCTGCGACCCCATGGACAGCAGCACGCCAGGCCTCCCTGTCCATCACCAGCACCCAGAGCTTGCTCAAACTCATGTCCATCAAGTTGGTGATGCCATCCAACCACCTCATTCCCTGTCACCCCTCCTCCTCCTGCCCTCAATCTTCCCCAGCATCAGGGTCTTTTCCAGTGAGTCAGTTCTTCGCATCAGGTGGTCAAAGTATTAGAGTTTCAGCTTATGATCAGTCCTTCCAATGAATATTCAGGACTGATTTCCCTTAGGACTGACTGGTCTGATCTCCTTGCAGTCCAAGGGACTCTCAAGAGTCTTCTCCAACACCACAGTTCAAAAGCATCCATTCTTCAGCGCTCAGCTTTTTTTATAGCTAAGACACCTGGGTTTAAACCTCTGCTCAGCTCTTGGCTGGCTGTGTGACCTTGTTCCTTAACCTCCTGGTGCCTCAGTTCATATATTTGCAAAATGAAGATGACCTCTCAGTACCCTCTGGTGAGTTGGTTGTGAAGCTCACATGAGGTCATGTATATAATGCATTTATGTAATGCTACTACGTGACAAGGAATGGTTTTCATTGCTGTGATTCTGGTTTTGGGATGAGATGACCAAAGCTTAGAGACTTACATACTGTGCCCTGAGGTTAAGCTACTCATGACCTAGGGTGGGGGTGGGGGGTGGGATAACTGATGGGGGAGGAGTGTGAAGTTTGACCCTGATTCTCCAAAGCCCTAGTAGCTTCTGCCGCCGTGTCCCCGGGCACCCCTGCAGCAAGGGGGGCCCGTCATTCATTCCTCTGCACCCCTGAAAGCTGGGCTGTGTCTGTGTCTGCACTCTGGGAGTTCTCTCTCTCTCTCTAAATGTGCTCAGGGCGGGAATCCTGGTCACATCAGGAAAGTGTCCCGTCCTTCCTGGCCACCCTGCTCCTTCTGAAGCCCACCTGAGTTAAATACAAATATAAATTTCTCATGTACATTTCAACTTGATTTAGCTCTTCTTCAAATAAGTCTTTCTAACAAGTTTCAGAAGGCTGTCCTGGCAAGGGCACCAGGAAATGAACCCTGTCAAGTCAAACAGAAAAGACGTAAAGGAAAGATTGGGGGCGAGGTCTTTTTTTTAAGAAATCAGTCCCTTCTCCAATAGCCTCCCAAATCAAGATTTCTTTCCTTCTGATTCTATACGTGACTGTTTTAGCTTTTTTATTAAACTAAAGCACATAAAGTGTACTCCCAAGAGACCCACATTTTCAGTTTGCACTAGAGCTTGCAAATGATGTCCTGAGATCAATAACTAACCTCCTTGATCAAAATATAGACCATTGCCAGGCCTGGAATTGCCTCCTGCCCCTTCCCAGGCGGCGCCCCCTAGTGGTGACTGCCTTTCTGACTCTCTTCCCTGAGTCCTGGAACCGCTTGCAGGCCGAGGGAGTTGGTTGGGCGTGTGTGTCCTTTTGCTTCTGGCCCCCATGGTGCTGCAGTGTCTAGGTTCTTCGCCCACCTCGTTGCATGACCCAGCAGCTCTTGAGTTGCTTTGCTCTGTGGTCATTCACTACACGACTCCCCCAGCACGTGATCTGTTCTCCTGATGGGCACGTGGGGGGTTTTCTGATCTCTTGTTTATGAATAAAGCTGCTGCAACTATTCGCACACGTGTCTTAGGGCAGGCACTCACGCACTGATTTCTCCTGGGTCATTTGCTGTGTCAGGGAGAAATCTCCTGTTCAGCGTCAGTCCTGTCTGTGTTCGTTTCCTGGGGATTAGGCATGTAGCGTATGGACGGTGTGATCCCTGGTGGAGACAGCAGGCTGGGTTCTGCTCATGGTGATGTCACCAGCTCTCAGAGACACTGGGATCCAGCCTTAGACCACGTATTGTCTCGTTCTGGTGTCTCATAGAGAAAGACTTCCATTTCTAAAAGCTTTACTGGAAGTTAAGTTGAGATAAATTTTCTCCACTCTGACTTACCTGTGGAAGTCAGAGCGACATCAGTGCCTCCTGGGATCTTGGGTCATCTTGGTGGCACCCTGCTCATCTCAGGACCGGTGACAGCATCTGCTGCATCGTTCCACTCGTTGGGATGCTCTTTTTGGTTTGCCCTCTGTTGTTTTTATAGAGCTGCCACTGACCGAGTCCTTGCTAGTCTGCTGATCCTTCTAGAGGGCAGGGAGTATAGGCACTGAGTTAGAAATAAGGCCATCAGGCGCGTTCGGATTAAACAGACCCTGAGGTCTGAGATCACGTGGGGTCAGATCAGCAAAGATAAACGGGCCTGGTCCCAGAGGGACTCGTCATTGCACCTCAAGTGATGCATGAACGACCCCCTGCTCTGCAGAACCAGAGGGACCGCATGGACCAGGGCCCTGGAGCACCATCCACACCTTGACGCTCGTCAGGTCATCCCCGACTCACCAGCCCAACAGCGGGGAGCATCTGCTCTGGGTCAGGCCACCTGCTGGGCTGGGGTGGTGGGCAGGGGGTGTCCCGGGTGGTGCAGTGCAGAGAGCACCTTGGACTTGGAAGCAAGCAGCACCCGCGTGTGAACCCTGGCCCAGAAAACTCTGACCTTCGGCCGGGCGTTTCCCCTCCAGCTGGTCAAGCGGGGTTCAGTTCAGGTCAGTTCACTTGCTCCGTCACGTCTGACTCCTTGCAACCCCATGTACCACAGCACGACAGGCCTCCCTGTCCATCACCAACTCCTGGAGTTTACTCAAACTTATGTCCATTGAGTCGGTGATGCCATCCAACCATCATGCTGTCCCCTTCTCCTCCCACCTTCAATCTTTCCCAGCATCAGGGTCTTTTCCAATGAGTCAGCTCTTCACATCAGGTGGCCAAAGTATTGAAGTTTCAGCTTCAGCATCAGTCCTTCCAGTGAATATTCAGGACTGATCTCCTTTAGGATGGACTGGTTGGATCTCCTCTCAGTCCAGAGGACTCTCAAGAGTCTTTTCTAACACTACACTTCAAAAGCATCAGTTCTTCGGCGCTCAGCTTTCTTTATAATCCAACTCTCACATCCATACATGACTACTGGAAAAACCATAGCTTTGACTAGATGAACTTTTGTTGGCAAAGTAACGTCTCTGCTTTTAATATGCTGTCTAGGTTGGTCATAACTTTTCTTCCAAGGAGTAAGCATCTTTTAATTTCATGGCTGCAGTCACCATCTGTAGTGATTTTGGAGCCCAAGAAAATAAAGTCAGTCACTGTTTCCACTCTTTCCCCATCTATTTGCTGTGAAGTGATGGGACTGGATGCCATGATCTTAGTTTTCTGAATGTTGAGCTTTAAGCCAACTTTTTCACTCTCTTCTTTCCCTTTCATCAAGACGCTTTTTAGTTCCTCTTCACTTTCTGCCATAAGGGTGGTGTCATCTGCATATCTGAGGTTATTGATATTTCCCCCAGCAATCTTGATTCCAGCTTGTGCTTCTTCCAGCCCAGCGTTTCTCATGATGTACTCTGCATAGAAGTTAAATAAGCAGTGTTGCACTATACTGCCTTGACGTACTCCTTTCCCAATTTGGAATCAGTGTGTTGTTTCATGTCCAGTTCTAACTGTTGCTTCCTGACCTGCATACAGTGTTGGGTTTGGACATCTGCTGAGTTGCCTTGAAGCCTGCCTTCACTGATTTCCTGATTGTGTGGGCTGCTTTTTTCATCAGTAACCTCAGTTTACTCATCTGTAAAATGGGACTTACAATAGTACAGGCTTCTCAGAGTTGCTGTCAGGCATGAAGCAATTGCTTGATAAATATTACCTGTTGTAATTATGACTGTGGTCATTCTTCACTGTCTTATCTGAGAGTTGTTGTAAGTATTTAATGAGGTGATAGGTAAGGACAAATGAATACATAACGGGGTCAGTTCTGTGTCAAGTAAACCACACATATTTGATAAGTAGCAGAATTGGAGCAAGAGTATTTTAGTTATTTTTATTTTTATCTAATCATTCATTTGATAAATATTTATTCAGTACCTAGCATGTGCTAAGCACTCCTTCTGGTGTTGGAAATATCACAATGAGAAAAATGAAGTTTCTGCCCTCATGTTTAAAAGACAGGCAATAAACAAATTAACATAGACATCTATCATAAGTCAAAATGTGACACCGTTTTAAGAAAAATAAAGTGGGATAAATGCTAGAAAGTGGGAGGGTGGGATCGTGATGGATGGGTGTCAGGGAAGGCCTCTGATGGGGATGTGTTTGGAATGAAGAGCTGTACGAGGGAAGTGGGGAGCCACGGGGGGTCCCTGAGGAGGAGGGTTCCAGGCAGACGGGTTAGGGAGGGCCAGTGAGGCTGGAACGGGGGAAATTAGGTGAAGAGTGAAGAGATGGCAGAGGTAAGGAAGCCAGGCAGACACTGGGGGCTCAGGCAGTGGCGATCTGGATTCTGTTCCAGGAGAGATGGCGAGCCGTAATGAAACTCAGGTATTTAAAGGGTATTTCTGGCTTCTGTGCAGAGCAGAGAAGACAGGACGCCCTGAGAAGAGACAGGGATGCAGTCAGGAGATTGTCATCGCGGCCCTGGCCAGCGATGACGCTGACTCACAGCAGGCTGCATGGTGGGCCTCTCAGAAACATTCTACTCTGTAGTGCCCTGGAGTGTTAACCAGACACTCTTTCCAGTGACGAGAAACTCTCATATCCCAATCTATGTTCGTTCCTTCAAGTCTCTGAGAACTTGGCGCTGGATGCTAAAGGCACAATGAAGAATAAGATACGAGCCTGCTCTAACAAGATATGGCTCTGTTCTAATAAGATATGGCCCTGCTCCGTATCCATGCATTGTTGAAAAGCAGAATTCCCTTTAAGATCAATGGCACACGGCAGGGACCGTGTTCTTGGTACCCGTGGCCACTGGGTCCAGAAAGCTCGGAGGAAATGAACACCCACCCATGGTACTAGCTGGAGACCTTTGGAGATTCTACGAACGATGATGCAAGGACACCTGGAAGTGAAGGCGACGGCAGGATGCTCATCCAAAATGTGAAAAATGGCGCTCAGGCCGTAAAATACTCACTTGGGTTGCTACTGATCAGGAAAAAGTCACCTGATGACTTGATGTCCATGAAGCCAAGTGTGGAAGGCAGAGAGACCACAGGCCTGCATATTCTTGGTGCAGGAGGGATCTCAGTCATTTCTCACTGTAACAGAAAAAACCCTGATACACGGAATAAAGGACGTGTCTAGAATTCTTACTTTGCAGCAGTGAGTAGTAGTAGATGTGAAGTAGTGAGAGTCATAAGCAGCATGATATTTTTAAAATAATCCAGGAAGGGGGACTTCCCTGGTGGCCCAGTGGTTAATTTCGCCTTCCTGGTGCAGGGGATATGAGTTTGATCCTTGGTCAGGAAGCTAAGATCCCACATGCCTCTCAGCCAAAAAAAAAGAAAAAAATAAAATAAAAAAGTAACAAATTCAATAAAGACTTTAAAAACAGTCCACAATAAAAAAATAAAGAATAAAACCACCCTAAAAGTCCATGGAAGCAGGTGGTGTGCACAGAGGGTCTGCCATGGGCTCGGTCCTCAGAACATCCCTACAGGGCACGTGTGCTTATTGTCCCATTTTACAGATGAGGAAACTGAGTCCACAGCATCACGAAAGGAAACTACATTTCAGAGCTAGTCAATGGAGAGCAGAACCATGAATGGTAGGGGAGACCATTCAGATCCTTCCTTCAAGTCATCTAGAGCTACAGTCCATTGCACCCTGAGTGGAATCAGCTAACATTTACATTTTAATGGAAGCCACTTTATCCAACACCACCCCTTCCCCAGCAGAGAAAGTCTCCTTGACATACACATTGGCCTACTGGAGCAACAGCCAAGCTCTGGTGTTTCAGGCCAGGGGGAAGAATTGAGATACATTTTTCATCTTCTGCGTGGGATTAGGCTTGCATTAGCTCTTTATTTGTTAAGGGACTTGATCTCATCATGGGTCAATTTGCCGAGTATCAAGTAAATGGGAAACTGAGGTGCTCCGTTCCTTGAATGACCCAACTTTATTTCTTGAAAAATCTGAAGCAATTTCCCATGTGAGCCCAGAGGATTAGTTTTAGTTCTTGTTTTACAACTTAACATGGTTACAGGCCCTTGTCTGTTGCTCACAGGATCGACCTTCATAGCCAAGGGTTTACGATGTTTTGCAAGATAAGAAAGGTGGCTTTGCATAGGGGAAGGGAACTTTGCGGAGTCAGGCAGGCCTGGCTGGGATTAACTTTAACCAGCTGCTTACTCACTCTGTGACTATGAACACGTTCCCTCAAGACCCATGTTCTCTTTCTACACTGAGGAGGACAACGTCTGCGTGGAGGGGCTGGAGAAGGAGTCCGGGTCCCGGCTCTGATTAGCCGGCCCTGCGTCTTCCCCCTTGCTGCTGCTGCGTGAACTGGAGCTGTTTCGCCTGAGCATCTCCTCCCTGCATCACTCACAGAGCATCCTCCCCACTGCTCGCTCAGGCTTCAGCCTCCGATCGTGACCCAGGAGCGCTTCTTCCCACCCTGTGGGTGGCCCGAGTCCCCGTCTCTCTGCTTCCTCTAAGCCTAGTTGACCCAAAGCACGAGTCTTGCCCACAACCAGTGTGTTCCCCTGACAGCTCTCACCTTTCCTCCAGCTCTGCTCAAAGGCACACTGAGTTTATGAGACCCATTTCTTACAAAAGAAAAAATAATTTTGGGGGGATCCCTTATCACATTATAAATACAAAGTTGTTAGGATCTTTCCTGGCATCTTGGGAGGAAGTCTGTGTAATTTTAAGACCCTGGAACTTGAGTTTCCTTAGCAGATCCACTTCTTAGAGGACTTTATTCTGAAAAATTAAATGCGTGCTAGAGTCCAATTATGCTTGGAATGATCCAGTCACAAAAGGGGTTGAACCATAAAATTGGATTGCCATGCTGCATTTATAGATGACCTTTGCCCTCCTGGAATACAACAGCAGAGTGATAGCCTTTATAACCCATACTTTCACCTGCCTCGAGTCAATCAATGACAAAATGGATTTGCTTAATTTGATCAGTGAAAATGATGCAAGTGTATTTTAGTTGAGATAGCTTTATTAGGAAGATGAAACTTCTGTTGATTGATTTCTTGACCGTATCCTAATTCACAGTCTTTACGCTTTTTCCATGGTGACTTACTATCTGTCTTGCTTGTGCGCTTGTTATTTATATTATATGGATGATAACCATGTTAACCGATATTTCCACTTCAGGATGAATCCGGAAAGATGATCCAGTGGGGAAAGGACAGTTTCAAGTTTGCTTTGAAGTGTTTTTACTTTTGTATTATAGGTCAATAAGATAGCACAGTTTCCTATAAGTTACTTTTATTTTCATAAAGGTGGCTCAGACGAGACTTGGGTTCGATCACTGGTTTGGGAAGATTCCCTGGATAACGGAATGGCAATCCTCTCCAGCATTCTTTATTATTATTATTATTTTAATTGAAGGATAATTGCTTTACAGAATTTTCTTGTTTTCTGTCAAACCACAACATGAATCAGCCACGCTCCAGTACTCTTGTCTGGAGAATCTCATGGACAGAGGAGCCTGGCAGGCCACAGTCCATAGGGTTGCAGAGAGTCGAACGTGGCTGAGACTGAGCATGTATACACATAAAAATTTTAAAAAGACCGAACAAATATCTGTGTTCATATCACAACAGAGGGATGCAGTGTTGAAGGGGTTATTCATTTGAGAAAAGGCTCCATCACTGATAGTTCGGAACCATTTCTATCATATTTGAGGGTCATATATTCTTCCAGGCTGTTGCTTGCTATATAGGTTTGGAATTTTAAGACACTAAATGGAGATTTTGGAAAGCAAATTTCGGACTGCAGTAATATAGTTCTTGCATTTTTCTTTATGAATTCCACTGTAGACCCAGAAAGAATGGCACTGTTCACCAGATACCCAAGGTGTGAAATTTTATTTGTGTGGCATTTTCTTCCTATATATATTTTTTTTGTTTCTTTTGGAAGCACTGGATTGATACAAACTCTCGCTTCTCTAAAGATAAGCTTGGGCAGACAGGAGTCAGACTATTTCCACGCGTTTCTCAGACTCACTTGCAGCCCCCATCTTATGAGGAACTGGGTTTGGAACATCAGTCAACTCTGATACCACTGTTTTTTCCAGCAGAGAGGGGGAAATAAGGTTTCCTTTAACCTAATGTGCCCTGATGTTTTTTTGCCTGGTCGGGGTCTCCAGGAAGAACAAGAAGCAGAATGTAGAAGTGAAACATGAGTTTAAAAAACAAAAAAAAATTACAGCAGAAAGGGGCAGGTTGGGGTGAGAGGGAGAGAAACAGAGCTTACAAAGCTGCCTCTGGTGTTTCAGCACTGTGGTTATTGGGAAGAGTTAGAGACAGTTGCCACCAAGGACGTGCTTCATTCTGCACCAGGTACCACCGTCTCTCAGAGTCTGCCAGGGATTGGTTCCAAGATGCCAGGGTGCCTGCATCCACAGATGCTCCTTCCTGTATCCAGTGGCTCAGCATTTGCCTGGAGCCCACTCATAACATTGTGATATGATACATTTTAAATCATCTCTAGATTACTTTAATACTGCATACAACAATGTAAATGCTGTGTAAATAGTTGCCTGCTGCTGCTGCTTAGCTGCTCAGTCCTGTCCAACTCTTTGCGACCCCATGAACTGTAGCCCTCTAGGCTCCTCAAGTCCATGGAATCCTCCAGGCGAGAACGCTGGAATGTGTAGCCATTCCGTTCTCCCGGGGATCTTCCCGACCCAGGGATGGAACCCATATCTTCTGCGTTGCAGGAAGATTCTTCTTTCCCATCTGAGCCACCAGGGAAACCCAGCTTACAGCAAATTCAAGTTTTGCTTTTTGGAACATTCTGGAATTTTTTCCCAGAATATTTTCTATCTGCGGTTGGTCAGAGCCACAGACGTGAAGGCTGCGGAGCACTGGCTGTGTGTCCTTAGCGCTTAGGATACAGGCAACGCAGAACCAATAGTTAAACAGTTTGGCAGAAAGCTAGCCTAGCTGGAGGCAGCCGCCTCCTGGCGTTCAATCAGATGGAGGGTGCCTGGCGTAGTTGAGAGAGGAGGGATTCCTCCAAGGGTTCCATTTTAATTACACACTGGTTGGCGAGTATGACTTTCACAACCCCCCGTGCTACCTGGGTTCACTTCCAAAACCTAATGGAGTTATATTGGCCCAAGGAAAGCCTTCAAGTCACAGTGACAACACTCCCCGCCCCCACCCCCGCGCCATGCTTTGTCTTCACGCAAGCGCCGGCTCAGCTCGAGGGATTTTAGATTCTGCAGAGAATTCACTCCCTCTTGCCTCCTATTTCATTAAGAAATTGGCAAGAGATCAAAAAAAAAAAAAAAAAAAGACCATGTTCTCATACAAGGCTCTACATCCCTATTTCCACTGCACCGCAAGAACCCACCACGACTTAAAATTCTCCGTTTGCCTGTTCTTCTCTTGAAATTCTCCATTTCTCTGTTCTCCTCTTCAGCATGAGCAAGTGGTCCTGAAAAGTGGAGTTGTCCTAAATGTCCCAAACTGTATTTCCTGGTCTGGAAACTGTTCCAGAAAAAAACACAACAAATCTGATATCTTTTTTTTAACGGAGCCTCTGACTTAACAACCCCTGGAGGCCACACATCAGGAAGATGCTCTTGGCCAGGCAGTGGACTCTGAAAATCAGTGAGGAAAAAAAGGAGAGCTGCTTAGGGAGGCAATATGTATTAGGCATCTATCGTAGGCCAGGTGCTAATCACCTCCCGAGGCACTTACTTAATGCATGCCTGCTGAATGCTGCGGGGATGAAAGAACCTGGGCACCTGGCAACGTCTGCCATTTCACTTAATCCTCACAACTCAGACTCAGACGTTCTTATTCCCATTGCACCAAGAAAGAATCTGAGACTCGGGGAATGTCTTGGGTGTGCTCAGATTCTCCGACCCTAGGGAAACAGCAGAGTGAAGCTTGGCCCCTCAGTCTGGTTACATAGCAAGACTTCATGATGTGAAAACCACGGTGGAGAGGGGAAGACCCCATGAAGGCGACTCAGAGATGCTCAGTGTTCTTGTGAGTGCTTGAATTCTTGTGACTGAGCTTCCATTGCCTCCTCTGTCGGACAGGATTCTAAGAGTGTTCTCCTCGTGGGCTTGTTGTAAAATATAAGAGATAAACCAGTCAAGACTTGTGGCATGGACCCTGCGATGATGCAAGGCTTGCTAAGCCACTGGATGGCAATGAAGGCGAACGGATATCATTTGAGTAGAAAGAGAGAGAACTCTTCATCTCAGCTCAGCAAATTCCAGGGCCGCCCTGGGTGAAGCCTCCTGACCTGCAGCAGGTTTTTCCGAAAGCTCACTCTGTGCCTTGTCTCGTCAATGCCTCTCCACATCATCTCATGTCAAACAATAACTCAGGGCTCTGTCTGTACAGGATACAGCCATCCTTAGCCCATCTGCCTCCAAAAGAGAGCCTGTCACTGACAAATCGATCCACAAGTGGGTAAAAAGTGCTTGAAGAATTCCAAACACAATCTCAATCATAAATGTCATTTTTTAAAAAAGTGTCATTGTAAGAGACGTGTGTGGGGGCTGGTTTTGTAACTTTTTCACCTCGGGGTACGACCCAAATGGCCACCTGCTGCCCCCAGAGTTCCCATTCCAATCCCCTCCAGAAAACAGGGCTTAAAAAGCCTTTTTAAATGTATAAATCCCATCATCTTCCAGTGCACAGCTTCAGTGGTTTCCACTGCACTACAGAGCAGGTGAGAACAGACACAGCAGAGCCAGAATGCCTGGGTTCAAACCCCATAGCTGCCACGTTCAGTAGGAATTGCCGTGGACAAGTTATTCTGACCCTCAGGACCGAAATCAAGCTTATCCCTTCTGGTTTTAGAAAAAGCAGAGGAACCAGAGGTGAAATTGCCAACGTGAAATTGCCAACGTCCTTTGGTTTATAGGAAAAGCAAGAGAGTTCCAGAAAAACATCTACTTCTGCTTATTGATTATGCCAAAGCCTTTGACTGTCTGGATCACAATAAACTGTGGAAAATTCTGAAAGAGATGGGAATACCAGACCACCTGACCTGCCTCCTGAGAAACCTGTGTACAGGTCAAGAAGCAACAGTTAGAACCAGACATGAAACAATAGACTGGTTCCAAATTGGGAAAGGAGTACATCAAGGCTGTATATTGTCACCCTGCTTATTTAACTTACATGCAGAGTACATCGTGAGAAACACTGGGCTGGAAGAAGCACAAGCTGGAATCAAGATTGCCGGGAGAAACATCAATAGCCTCAGATATGCAGATGACACCACCCTTATGGCAGAAAGTGAAGAGGAACTAAAGAGCCTCTTGCTGAAAGTGAAAGAGGAGAGTGAAAAAGTTGGCTTAAAACTCAATATTCAAAAAACTAACATCATGGTATCCAGTCCCACCACTTCATGGCAAATAGATGGGGAAAGAGTGGAAACAGTGAGAGACTTTATTTTGGGGGCTCCAAAATCACTGCAGATGGTGACTGCAGCCATGAAATTAAAAGATGCTTACTCCTTGGAAGAAAAGCTATGACCAACCTGCTGCTGATGCTGCTAAGTCGCTTCAGTCGTGTCCAACTCTGTGCGACCCCATAGACGGCAGCCCACTAGGCTCCTCCATCCCTGGGATTCTCCAGGCAAGGACACTGGAGTGGGTTGCCATTTCCTTCTCCAATGCAAGAAAGTGAAAAGTGAAAGTGAAGTCACTCAGTCGTGCCCGACTCTTAGCTACACCATGGACTGCAGCCTACCAGGCTCCTCCGTCCATGGAATTTTCCAGGCGAGGGTACTGGAGTGGGTTGCCATTGCCTTCTCCGATGACCAACCTAGACAGCTTATTAAAAAGCAGAGACATTGCTTTGCTGACAAAGGTCCATCTAGTCAAAGCTATGATTTTTCTAGTAGTGATGTATGGATGTGAGAGTTGGACTATAAAGAAAGCTGAGCACCGAAGAATTGATGCTTTTGAACTGTGGTGTTGGAGAAGACTCTTGAGAGTCCCTTGGACTGCAAGGAGATCCAACCAGTCCATCCTAAAGGAAATCGGTCCTGGGTATTCACTGGTAGGACTGATGCTGAAGCTGAAACTCCAATACTTTGGCCACCTGATGCGAAGAACTGACTCATTTGAAAAGACCCTGATGCTGGGAAAGATTGAAGGCAGGAAGAGAAGGGGATGACAGAGGATGAGGTGGTTGGATGGCATCACCAGCTCTATGGACATGAGTTTGAGCAAGCTCTGGGAGTTGGTGATGGACAGGGAGGCCTGATGTGCTGCAGTCCATTTGGTTGCAGAGAGCCGAACACGACTGAGTGACTGAACTGAACTGATGCTTCATCTGCTTTTCTCTCTTCTCCGAATCTTCTCATTTCCTGTCCAGAGGCTCCAGGACATGACCTTGTTTCCCTGGATGCCTCAGAAATTACTGTTTACATCTGCAGAATTTTGGCGTACTCTAGTTTAGAGGTCAGCAAACTCTGGCCAACTCCTGGCTCCACGTGTTTTTGTAAATAAAGTTTTAATTGAAATAGTCACTCTCCATTATTTATATACTCCCTGGGACTGCTTTTGCTGGAGAGTTGAACTATGGTGCCAGAGACCATGTGATCTTTAAAGCCTGACCTATATACTCTCTAGGTGACCCTTTACTGGGAAAGCTTGCCAATCCTTGCCCCGGTTCTGTGTCTCTGAAACTCATTTTGGGTGTTGAAAATCTAATGTCACGATCATTTCTGTTGAAACATATAACTGTCACTACATCCAACAGAAATTCATTAAATATAGATGTTGTGCTAAATTGGATGTCATTTACAGTGCAAATTCTTAAAAGCTGCAGTTTGGGATGGAAACATTTTAAATTGGGAAAGAAAAATACCTTGTTCATCAACTTTTCTGGATGGTGGATCGGGCAAAACGTCTTAAATCAAACGTGTTGAATACCTAGTATGCCAGGCACCCCGATAAGTAATTCTACAGGTATTAATGCATTTACCTGTCATGACAGCCCTATGAGGTCGAGAAAGTTATTATTTTCACAGGAGAGCATAAATTCTGGAAACGAGAAATATGCATAATGTCGCCAAGGAAATCTTCAGTCTATGAAAAAAGAATAGCCTCTGTGTCTTTAGGCTCTATGGGTGGGGCTGTGTGGTGGCGATTAAACACTGGACGAAGCTGAGAAAGCGGTGGTCGGAAGCGGCACAGGAGGTTAAGTGAGGGAGCGAGGGGTCAGGTTGGATGTCAGAGCCAAGTTCTTGTAGCTTTCACCCCGTGGTTCCCTTATGACCCCTAGTCCAGCATCCTGGAGCATCGGCATTCAGTAGGACCAGCGTGTGAGGATCCTGGTTATACACCAGCTCTTTTTTTTTTTTTTTTAATCATTTCACCCATCTTGGGCTTCCCAACCATGTTGGTTCTGCTCTTTCTTGTCTAAGCTCATTCCCTTTGATGGATGAGACAAAAGCAAATGAAAGGGTGGCTCTTCCTGTCTTCGCTCTGTTATCTCTGAACTTTACATGCCAGCCCCCCACAGGGTGCCTATACCCTGCTTTGTTCTGGTTCCTGTTGTTCAGACGCTCAGTTGCGTCCAACTCCTTGCAAACCCACGAGCTGCAGCACGCCAGTCTCCTCTGCCCTTCAGCGTCTCCGAGAGCTTGCTCAAACTCATGTCCATCGAGTCGGTGATGCCATCCAGCCATCTCATCCTCTGTCGTCCCCTTCTCCTCCTGCCTTCAATCTTTCCCAGCATCAGGGTCTTTTCCAGTGAGTCAGCTCATCGCATCAGGTGCCCAAAGTATTGGAGTTTCAGCTTCAGCATCAGTCCTGCCAATGAGTATTCAGGGTTGATTCTGATTCTTCCCAGGCCTCAAAAGGTCTGTGTAAAGTGCACACCTTACCAGCTCCAGGGTTCTGGAGACAGCCTGTCTTTACTCAAACCCCGGTTCCCACTTACTAGTGGTGGGGCCTGGGCTCGTTCCTTCCTCTCTCTGTGCTTCTCACGCCTCCCCTATAAAGGCAGGATTGTGATCGTAGCTGAGTCAGCATGACTGCATCTGAAGGCTGCGATTTGAGGAAGGAGCCGGCTGTGCCTGAAGCACGCAGTCAGGCCAGTCACACTGGTGGTTGTTACTTAGAGGTGATTCCAGGCTTCTGTCTCCTCCCAAATCAGGTTTCCTGTTCGATTTACTCTTTGATTTATACTACGAAGTCTGTAGAGAGTGGAATAGTGCCCCCCACCCCCAAAAACAAGAGATGTGTCCCCGGAAGCTGTAAATGCAGCTTTATCTGGAAAAAGGCTCCTTGCAGACTTTGGAATTAAGAATCTTGAGGTGAGATTAACCTGCATTAAGGTGAGCCCTAAATCTGATGACAAGCATCCACGGAAGTCTAGTTAAGGGGAGAAGACAGAGAAGAGAAGCTGGTATTAAGCTGGAGGCGCGTCTGTCACGGTGTCTCTACAAACCCAGCCAACACCAAGGATCGCCAGCAGCCAGCAGAAGCTGGGAGAGGTGAACCACGATTGTGCCTGGGAGCCCTGAGAGGGAGCCGGGCCCTGCTGACACCTGGGTTTTGGACTTCTGGCCCCCAGGACTGTGGGAGGATAAATTTCTGTGGTTTACAGTTTGGAGTTTTGGGTTTTGTTTTGATCGTATGGCATGTGGGATCTTAATTCTCCAATCAGGGAGGGACCTCACGCCCCCTGAATTAGAAGCACAGAGTCTTAACCCTGGGACCACCAGGGAAGTCCCTACATTTCTGCTGTTTAAAGCCACTAGGTTAGTGGTCACTTGTTGCAGCAGCCACAGGAAACCAGCACAGCCTCCCTGCCTCTTCCCTAATCACCTTGCAGCCTCGACCTCCAACTCTGCCCTCTGTACACCCTACCGCACCCCATTCCTCTGGACATGGCTGGGGGTCCTGCACAGAGCTTCACGTCTTTTCTCCCGTGTGTTTCTGGTCCAATTCCTTTGTCTCCCTGAGCCTCCATTTCTTAATGTATCATGAATAATAATGCTTTCTGGTAAGGTCATCGTCATCGTCATAACAACAGTAACAGTAATATCGATAGCTGCCATCTCCCAAGCTCTGGCAATGACCAGGCACCCATCAAACGCATCACCTTATTTAATCCCCACAGTAGCCCTGTGAGTGGGCACTGCTGTGACCCGTGTGCTAGAGATGAGGAAACCAGGGCAGACAGAGTAACCTGTCTGCAGTCGTGTACGTGGCTAATCCTAGCGTTCACAGTTTGGGCAAGTCCTTACTGAGGCTGAACTCCACCGTGATCACAGAGGACGAAGAGGTGAAGAAATCAATGTCCCTCCCGTAGCGGAGCTTCTGTGCTAACTGGGGAGACATAAATTTTGGAGAGTTCCGAGCATCCTGCCGGCCTGTAGTAATCATTCCATAAATATGTCTGCCCACTGCTCTCTGACCCCACTGTGGAAAAGAAAGGAGAAAAATTGAAGAGCTTCAAGTTCACAGTCACTTTCTCCCAAGGCCGTGTCACTTCTACTTAACCAGCGGTTCCTTCTCCTGGGCCGGCAGTACCCCCCACCCCCCGTCCCATCCTGTTACTTCCTTCACCTTCTGGGAAACCCCTTGGTCAGCATCTGAGCTCGTGCTGGAATCAGATGCCCTGAGAGGGGGGGACGGGGGTGGGGGAGTGGATATCCAGGAAGCAGCGGGCCACGGGGAAGGCCCCGAGGGTCCTTCTTGCTCCACGGCCGGGCCAGCAGCCCAGTGGTGAGGCCAGGGGCCCTTAGGCACGCCGAGCCCCCAGAGCACAGGAGTTTACAAGGTCGGGCGGCTTCTATTTCTCCCTCCTTCCATCTGTGCTCATATTGTCTTCACGGGCTTTGAACCCTCAAGTTTTTTCCTTTCCTTTCCTTTCTTTGTATTAATTTTTAAAGTAGTTTTTAATTGCGTAAACGATATAGTTTTGTGTAAAAAAAAAAAATGCCACAGAGAGCTATTTAAAAAACCAAAATAGGTAACTGACAAGGACCTACTACTATATGGCACAGGGAACTATACTCAATGTCTTGTAATAACCTATGATGGAAAAGAAAATGAAAAGTATATATATAATATATATGTTTTTAAAAGATTATCAACGGACAGATTGTAAGGAAATAAAAACTCCTTTTCTGCTAAAGTATCAGTCAAAGGAGACACTGGGTCTCATGATATGGAATGAATCATATCAGGGACAGGGTTCTTCGTTTATACGCGTAAAGATGTTGAGTGTTTCTAAGGAAGTCCTGGGGCCAGTGGCCCCTCGGCAGGCCCCCTGGGACCTCTACTTAAGTCAGAACTGGAGCTCCTTTGTGACCGTGAGACTGAGTTCCTCCACCCGCCTCTCGCTGCGGGGTGTGCACACCCCCAGCCGTGACCTTGAACTTGGCCGGATCAATCTTTTGACCTGAGCGCCCTGCAATCTGCCATCTGTTTGCGTGACCCTTCGCCCGTCTCCTCCAGAAAACAGGAAGGCCTCTTCCTGCTCATCCTGTTGTTCCTGGCACCCAGCACAGTGCCTGGCTCGTGGGAGACCCTTCATGCATTTCTGTTCGCTTTCTTTTTATCTTCTGCGGAGAGTTCCCAGCACCTCTCTCCTGCCTTTCTCTGCAGCAGAACTATTGTTCTCATTGGATCATGAGCATGATCCAGAAAAATTAATTGTCATCCTTAACCTAATCTATGGAGCCACTCACTCATTCATAGTCGCCTGGTCCCTTGGGGACCTTCAAAGTGGTCACTCTCCAGGACCTCCTTAGAGACACTCAATAACACCTTTATGCATATAAACAAAGAACCCCCATCCCTAACGAGACATTTGCACCGTATCAAGAGACCCAGTGTCTCCTTTAGTTGATGTTTTAGAAGAAAAAGAGCAGTTCTTGTCTTTATTCTTACTTCCCTATAATCTGTCCACAGATGATCCTTTAAAAACTATATATTATAACATGGCAAAGCTCTTTCATTGGCTTCCATAGAGCCTGAATGAAAGCCACAGCCTATGAAGGTCTCCTGGACTGGCTTTTGCCTCTCCGGCACCTTCACTTGGTAGGTACCTGTCTCTCTCTGAACCTTGACACTGGGCTTCCTTCCGTTGGCCCCACAATCCATGCTTGGTTAGCCTCCCGCCCTTGCACCTAGCCTCAGGTGGCCCCTTGGCTCTACCGCAGAAGCTCCTGGCAGCAGCGTCTTTTAAGTATCTTCTTGATATTCAAGCCTCAGCTGCAATGCTGTCTCAGCAGAGAACCCCTCTCCAACCATCCTGCTGAAACACAGTCCACGACACCCTCAGCCCCTCAGCAGCCTCCCTCCAGGTGCGCCGAGAGCCTTCTGCATTTCTTCCCATTGTTTCCATCCCTCACTGGACTCTAAACTCTGAGAGGGCAGAGAGGTGCCTAGATGCTTTCTCTCCATACCCAATGTGCCCCAGATGGCCCCAGCTTGTCCTTATCACTCAATAAGTATTTACTGGAGGAATGATATGCAAATGCATCAATTCATGTGTAAATAGGTGAATCACCATTTTTTACATGGCAGAATATGACACAAATCCCACCTACTTTAAGGCGCACTCTTGTGGTCTCAGACCCCTTCCACCTCTCCCATGTCTGGTAGAGCCATAATTTTCTAATGCATATATCTGAGCTTTTTCTTGAGCAGTTGGACTTGGTTGGAGAGGGGGGCTGAAGGTCACTGTTAATTTAATACCCAAGCTAACATCCGGTCTTTCAACCTTCCGTTTTATAAAGAAGCACTGCGTACAGTTTCACGAATCGTCTGAAGCATTGATCCATAGAACTTCTAAAGTTTACTTCAATTAGAAAGAGTTTCAGAGAAAGAGCAAATTAATTAAGTTCTCCCCCCGTAAAGTTCACCTTAATTAGCCATTGTTTCTTGGCTCAGTAATTGGCTAGGCTTCAACCTGGAGGTGGAAGAATTAGAGAGGGAGCCCCCTTAAAGTAGGTGTCCGCTCCTGGTTCTCTGCCTGGACTTTGAGAATATGTAGGACTTGCCAGGTGGCTCAGCGGTAAAGAATCCACCTGCAATGTGGGAGATGGACGTTTGCTCCCTGGGTCGGGAAGATCCCCTGGAGGAGGAGCTGGCAGCCCACTCCAGTACTCTTGCCTGAAGCCTGGCGGGCTATAGCCCATGGGGCTACAAAGAGTCAGACCCAACTTAGCAACTAAACAAGAGGACACTTGGGGGAAATGGGCTGCTAGACAGACAAATCTGAGGGAGTGAAACCTGGGGCTTCTCACATCAGTGCATCTCACCTTTCCTTGTTGAATCGAACAGTTGCACATGAAGTTCTGTTTGATTTTATTTTTGCCCCTTAAAACATTTTTTCCCTGTGAGTTGCGCTGATTTTGAGGGTTCCGATTGGTGACCACGTCTGTTAATTGCTAGCCTGGCTGTGGAGATTCAGACAAGTTGGTTTGCTGGAAGGATGACTCTAAAGCTTTTCTTTTCCACATGACAGCTGCCTTGGAACTGATAAAATAGGGGCATCTTGGAACAGAGGCCGTGTTTTCGGTATCCTAGAAGGCCTTTTGCCCTGTGCTTGTTTAGCCTTAAGAGTGCTTTATAGCATCATCTCTGATACTTAGGGAACAGGTGCAGAAACTGTTAAGTGATACAATGTGTCACACAGATGATGTTAGAAGGAGTCATAAAATAGATGTAGCCAACAAAAATATAGTGTTTAATGTGTTCTTCCCAGAATCAGTGGGGCTGCGCCAGGGGCTGTCAGCAGTAAATCATCCCATGATTAAATCACACCCCTGCCTGCCATGGGGTTTCTGGTGGGCGCAGGTCTGAGCTGACGAATCCACCTGTCCAGTGCTAGGGCGGGCTTGGGGCTGCTGTCTTCATCGCTTTGCATCCTTGGGGAATGTAAAGGATGGCAACAGTGGACACTCTAGAGATGGCTTGGGCACTGGGTCAGAGGGCATGCTCAGCTTCGGCCCTAAAAGAAGGGCTCCCTGACACTATCGTGACACTATCGTGTTACAGAGCGTGCCTGTTACATAATGATGGGAGTGCATGAATTCTGCTTCCCAGTTTATCTGTGTGTGTACTTGGTCGCTCAGTCGTGTCTGACTCTGTGTGACCCCATGGACTGTAGCCCACCAGGCTCCTCTGTCCACGGAGATTCTCCAGGCAAGAATGCTGGACTAGGTTGCCATGCCCTCCTCCAGGAGATCTTTCTAACCCCAGGTATCGAACCCAGGCCTCCCACACTCAGACAGATTCTTTACCAGCTGAGCCACCAGGGAAGTCTTCACAGATTGTAAGCTCCCGCTAAACAGAGCAGGTGAGTTAGAAAGTACAGTCAGCTTGCCCTACAAAGAAAGGTTCAGACAGTGTCCCGTGTCCCGTGAGCTCCAAGTCAGTGGGAACCCAGAGCGAAGCCAGCAGCCAGGTGGGAGGATGTGGGTCGATGGTGGATGAGAAAGGTGAAAACAGTTCCTGCCTCCATCCCTGGGCTGGACCTCTGGGAGGTCAGGAATCCAGTGGGGTTGGTGCCTGGGAGTTAGAAAAACAGATACAAATGAACTTGTTCACAAAACAGAAACACTCACAGATTTAGAGAAGAAATTGACCAGGAGGGGAAGGGTAGGGAAGAGGACTAGATTGGGAGTTTGGGATTGACACATGCATACTGCTATATATGAAATAGATAACCAACAAGAACCTACTGTACAGCACAGGGACCTCTGCTCAGTATTCAGGAATAACCTAATGAGAAAAGAATAGATATGTGTGTATGCATAACTGAATCGCTTTGCTGTACACCTGAAAAGAACACAACACTATTAACCAACTGTCAGTTCAGTTCAGTGCAGTTCACTCTCTCAGTCATATCCGACTCTTTGCAACCCCATGGACTGCAGCACACTAGGCCTCCCTGTCCATCACCAACTCCCAGAGTTTACTCAAACTCATGTCCATTGAGTTGGTGATGCCATCCAACCACCTCATCCTCTGTCGTCCCCTTCTCCTCCTGCCTTCAATCTTTCCCAGCATCAGGGTCTTTTCAAATGAGTCAGCTCTTCGCATCAGGTGGCCAAAGTATTGGGGTTTCAGCTTCAGCATCAGTCCTTCCAATGAACATTCAGGACTGATTTCCTTTAGGATGGACTAGTTGGATCTCCTTGCAGTCCAAGGGACTCTCAAGGGTCTTCTCCAACACCACAGTTCAAAAGCATCAATTCTTCAGCGCTCACCTTTCTTTATAGTCCAACTCACATCCATACATGACTACTGGAAAAACCATAGCCTTGACTAGAAGGACCTTAGTCAGCAAAGTAATGTCTCTGCTTTTGAATATGCTGTCTAGGTTGGTCATAACTTTCCTTCCAAGGAGTAAGCGTCCTTTAATTTCATGGCTGCAGTCACCATCTGCAGTGATTTTGGAGCCCCCCAAAATAAAGTCTGACACTGTTTCCACTCTTTCCCCATCTTTTTCCCATGAAGTGATGGGACTGGATGCCATGATCTTAGTTTTCTGAATGTTGAGCTTTAAGCCAACTTTTTCACTCTCCTCTTTCACTTTCATCAAGAGGCTCTTTAGTTCCTCTTCACTTTCTGCCATAAGGGTGGTGTCATCTGCATATCTGAGGTTATTGATCTGTCTCCTGGCAATCTTGATTCCAGCTTGTGCTTCCTCCAACCCAGCGTTTCTCATGATGTACTCTGCATATAAGTTAAATAAGCAAATAAGTTAAATAACAGTATATAACCTTGACATACTCCTTTTCCTATTTGGAACCAGTGTGTTGTTCCATCTCCAGTTCTAACCATTGCTTCTTGACCTGCACACAGATTTCTGAAAAGGCAGTCACGTGGTCTGGTATTCCCATCTCTTGAAGAATTTTCCAGTTTGTTGTGATCCAAACAGTCAAAGGCTTTGGCATAGTCAATAAAGCAGAAGTAGATGTTTTTTCTGAAACTCTCTTGTTTTTTCAGTGATCCAATGGATGTTGGCAATTTGATATCTGGTTCCTCTGCCTTTTCTAAAACCAGCTTGAACATCAGGAAGTTCATGGTTCACATACTGTTGAAGCCCGGCTTGGAGAATTTTGAGCATTACTTTGCTAGCGTGTGAGATGAGTGCAGTTGTGTGGTAGTTTGAGCATTCTTTGGCATGGCCTTTCTTTGGGATTGGAATGAAAACTGACCTTGTCCAGTCCTGTGGCCACTGCTGAGTTTTCCAAATTTGCTGGCATATTGAGTGCAGCACTTTCACAGCATCAACTTTTAGGATTTGAAATAGCTCCACTGGAATTCCATCACCTCCACTAGCTTTGTTCATAGTGATGCTTCCTAAGGCCCACTTGACTTCACATTCTAGGATGTCTGGCTCTAGGTGAGTGATCACACCATTGTGGTTATCTTGGTCATGAAGATCTTTTTTGTACAGTTCTTCTGTGTATTCTTGCCACCTCTTCTTAATATCTTCTGCTTCTGTTAGGTCCCTACCATTTCTGTCCTTTCTCGAGCCCATCTTTGCATGAAATGTTCCCTTGGTATCTCTAATAATCTTGAAGAGATTGCTAATCTTTCCCATTCTATTGTTTTCCTCTGTTTCTTTGCACTGATCACTGAGGAAGGCTTTCTTGTCTCTCCTTGTTGTTCTTCGGAACTCTGCAATCAGATGGGCATATTTTTCCTTTTCTCCTTTGCTTTTGGTTTCTCTTCTTTTCACAGCTATTTGTAAGGCCTCCTCAGACAGCCATTTTGCTTTTTTGCATATAGTATAACCAACTATACTCCAATATAAAATTAAAATGTCAAAAAACGAAAGAAGAGAACAAGAATTCGTGAAGAGAGGGAGGAAGGAAATAAAAGGAGAGAAGGCAGGAAAAAAGGTTGGAAAAAAGGAGAGAAGAATGGACCAGAAGGAGAGAAAGGAACGCAAAGGAGAGAAGACAGGAATCTAGGACCTTGCGAAGGGCTCGGTAACCCCTGACTATCACTCTCCTGCTGTGATATCTGCATTTTTATTTCTCAGAGCCCTGTTTTCCACCTTCACTGAAGAGGGGTGAAACAGCTTCCCTAGGGGATGAGAATAAGAATTTAGGAGGTGGCTTATTTCAAGCAGCCTCCACGTTGGTGATCAGTCAGTGTTGGGTCTCCAACCTCACTCCCTCCCTCTTAGCCTCTTGTCTCGGTATTATCAGCAGCCAGCTCAGAGTGAAGGAGAAGGTGAATGGTGCCTCTTTGTTTTGAGTTCTCCCATCTTTCCCCCCTATCTCCAGTGGGGGAGCTCTGTAATGCCCCCTGAATATTCTTGGCGGTCCCCCAAGCCCACATTTTTCTCCCTTCCTCTTGCAACATTTCTCTTTCCTCTGATGAAAGTTCCTGGCAAGCTGTGAGAGGTGGAAAGCGGCCTGACACTCGGGTGTGGAGTGACTGATAACCATTTCCAGGGATCCTTGGGTCAAGGACAACCTGAGAGAAGATGCTTCAGTGACTCAGAGACGGTTCGTTTATCTCATTTAGCAGAAAAGGAAACTGAGGCTCTGAGAAATGAAAATTGGATCGTGGTGCACTTGGGGGCACTGGAGCAGGTGTGTGTGTGTGTGTGTGTGTGTGTGTGTGTGTGTGTGTGTGTGTGTGTGTGTGTGTGTGTGTGTGTGTGTGTGTGTGTGTGTGTGTGTGTGTGTGTGTGTGTGTGTGTGTGTGTGTGTGTGTGTGTGTGTGTGTGTGTGTGCGTGCGTTGGGGAGGAGGCAGCCTGGGTTTGCAGAGAGTTCTAGCCAGCACCCTGCAGACCGCACTGTGTGGGCAGCCGCCTTCTCCATCTATGGTGAGCCTGGCTCTGGGGAGAGATGCATCGGGAAATGGAATGTGGTGAGCTTGTCGGTACAATCTTCACTGTTTCGCTCATCTGCTAAGTCAGGTCCCCAGCAACTTCAAAGCCATCTCCAGCAGCAGATCGGGAGTGGAAAAAGCTTGCACAGGGGTGAGTCACGTTCTGACACTCGCCCACAGCCTGAGGTGCAGTTGGACTCTGTTTTCCCCAAACTGAAGCCCGTGCTTTGCATAGAGGGTTTCACATCTTGGTGCCAGTGACAACTGGCCCTTGGTCATGAGCATGAAGCCCGCCACCTTGCAAGGACCAGCCACTCCCCCGGAGTGACCGGGGCGGCAGGCGCTGTTCTCAGGCCCTCTGTGGGCCCTGCAGAGCAGCACGGACCAGGAGGAAGCCAGTGGCCGGGGACTGGGGCCATTGGGCATGTGTTTGGGGCCCCACTGGGAAGTTTCAGCCACAGCCCCTTCTCGGTCACTAAGGTTCCCCTATGAACGAGAGGGGCTGTGGTAGAGAGGAATGAACTTGGGCTTTGGAGCACAACAGCTCTGGATTTTAATTCTGTCCTTGCTAGCTTCACCTCTCTGACCCTCAGCTTCTTCATGTTTATGAGTCAAAATACCACCCACCTTGGGTTGTTATAACAGCCCGGTTAAAACACAACTTTCTATAGCCAGACAGAGCAGGTTGTGAAACCCAGCTTCACTGCTCAGTATCATGAACTTAGCCAAGCCTGGACTCAGTTTTCTCCTCTGTAAAATGGGTTGATTCAATAATGGTGTACATTCCAGTGTTTAATTATCATGTGGCACCAATTCACGGTGCAGAGATGCTTCCGCTGTAAGAGTAGAAGCCTTTGATAATTAACTTTAATCATGACGCCGTTTATAATCTCTAGATGTTGGCTTCTCTTAGTAGTAGCAGAGTCTGAATAGTTTCAGAATTAAAATAGTAGTTATTTCAGCTCTCCCCCATCCACCAATCCAGTTGCATATTTCTCCAACTGGCTTCATTTTTCCTCATATGCATCTCGCCTCTAGCATCTCACATGGTTATTTATGTGTTATTGCCTGGTTCCTCCCACTGGGATGTAAGCTCCATGAGGACAGGGGCTTCATTTAGGGCATTGCTGCATCCCCAATCTGAGAACCGTGCCCAGCACATAGTAGCTGCTCAGTAAACACTTGCATGAATTAATAAATGAAATTAATGACAGATGCAGAGAGGCCAGCATGGTGTGTAGCTCAGAGCAACTCCTCCCACCTATATCAGGGACCCGTGTCTCCATCCTGCAGAGGAATAAGGGAAGAAGCAAAAGCTTTCGCTTCTTCCCTTGCCATTCATTCCAAAAGTCAGTTCCTACCCAGGGCAACTAGGGAAACCGGCATTTCCCACTGAAACTTGCAGCGGGGAGCCTGAATCAATTCCTTCTTAATTTAGCAAACAGGAGCTGCCCCTCCCCCAGCCTGGTTATAAAACTTTGGGGGGTTGCCCCTTAGAGGAGCCCATCCTCCAGTCTCCCCTCTTCTGTCACCATCTCCCTGGCAGAGGGTGGAGCCTGATGTTGGATGAGAGGCCTGGCTAGGGTGTGGCCCATCGCATCCCAGCGCTCCCACTTCATCTACAGCCTGGGTCTTGAGCCATTTCACTCCACCTCGGAAAGAGCCCTGGGTGCCTGTGAAAGTGGCCCGAACCAGACTGACTCAGGGGTAGAGTGAGTCATCTTAAGGAGACTCCCCCCATGCGCTGCTCCTCCAGGAAAGCGGGGCTCCTTGCAGGCGCTTGACCAGATAGTTCCACGGCTCCTTAACTCAGGCGTGTCATGAGATGGGACCGTGGATTTAACAGTAGCTTTGAGGAGGCAAACATGAGCAAGGGGCTCCACTGTGTGAGATGGGCACAGCAAGTTTAAGAGTTTTAGAAATGTTACGCATGTATCCACCATATCTCCTAAGCAAAGAGGTCAGGGGAGACTCACCACTGTTTACCAAAGGCTCCTGTGTTCCCTCTGCGAGGCTCTCCCTGGCCATTTGCCCACGGGTCTTTGGACCGTCACAGGAGCCCTGAGCACATCGGTGCCATTAGGCTAAATGCCCCTACCGGCAGGCAGGCTCGGAGAGGCTCTGGGACTTTCCCAGGCTCGGCGCGGGTGATCTGAGGCTTACACACTGTGAGAGTGTCTGCCTGGGCCCCTGGTGCCAGGACCAGAAACGGGGCCTTCCCCCACTGGGGAGCTGAGTGAGATCCAGCGAGCGTCCCAGGAAGGGGCTTCAGGTTCCGCAGAAACAGGGCTAGCACTGGGAGGCCTCACCCACCGCACTAGGAGATGCTCAAAGCAAAGCAGCGAGAGAAACAGAAACTCAAGATGGCCCACCCTGTGGCCCCAAACCGGGAAGAGGGAGACGGGCTCTGGTTCCTGGGATTCCAGGGAAAGGAGGGGCAGATGAAGACAGCTTAGGCTGGGGGGTGGCGAGCAAAGTTCTGATCCAAGCCCCTGAATGGCCACTGAAATTTGGCATCAGTTTTTACAGGTTCTTTTTTCAGTTTTTTTCCAGCAGGTGGTGGTGCCTGGGGCCTCCAGCTAGGAAGCTGTTTATGTCCTGAGGGCCCTGGTTTTCTGTCTTGACCCCTACTCCCTTCCACTCTGCCTTTCTCGTCAGACAAGCTCAGGAAAAAAAAAAACAGCAGTGCTTCTGCTTTCCATTCTGCAAGACTCTTTCCTTCCCCTTCCCGCTGTTCAGGGAAAATTAGTCATGGTAGTTGAATGAAAATGTTGCCATCCTCTCTCCTGTTATTTTTTAAGCATTTTAAAAATTGTATCTGTTGATCTATTTTAACTAGAGGATAGCTGCTTTACGGTATTGTCGATTTTGCCATATGTCACACAGATCAGTCATAGTTACCCATCTGTCCCTTCCCGCGTGAGTCCCCCACGCCCTCCCCATCCTGCCCCTCGGTTGTTACAGAGCACCAGCTTTGGGTTCCCTGCATCATACAGCAAGCTAGCGCTGGCTATCTGTTTTACATACGGTAGTGTGTATGTTTCAATGTTACTCTCTGAGATTATCCCACCTCCTCCTTCCCCCACTGTCTTAAAGTTTGTTCTTTCTGTCTGCCTCTCCTTTGCTGCCTTGCACTTGTAAGATCACTTCTTTATTGAGTTCTTACCACATGCCCATGTGCCAGGGAGGAGGTTAACCACTTCCTAAGTTCTTTCTATATTCAGTCTTCATAACAGGCCGGGAAATGGGTATTATCACTCCCTGTTACAGATTAAGAAACTGAGGCCCAGATACCCCATCTTTGTTCCAGGGTCATTTAACTCTGCACGGCTGGTCCACCTCTCTCCGACGCTAAGCCCCTGGGTTTTGTTTGTTTTTATTGACATAGCATTACTGACATAAGCTCCACGCGTGTTACACTGTGTTTCTATTTCTGAATACCCTGCAGGCATGCTCACCACCGAAACCTTAGCTTCTGTCTATCACCATAGAGTTGATCTCCTTGATGCACTGGACCCTCTGCTCCCTGCCCGCCTCCTTCAATGGAAGGAGCAAAGTAACAATGACTGTCTTCTCTGGATCTTCGTTCTTGTTTGGTTTGGCTTGTTCATGTATGCTGTTTGTTTATATTTCACATATAGGTGAAATCATGCAGTACTTGTCCCTCTCTGTATGACTTGTTTAACTTAGCATAGCCTCAGAATCCGTCCATGTTGTCAGGAATGATAAGGTTTCATCCTTTTTATGGCTGAGTACTCTTCCATGGCGTGTATGTGGGTTTGTGTGTATGTCACATCTTCTTGGTCGGTTGGTGGCATTTAGGTGTCTCTGTGTCTCAGGTTTTGTAAATAATGCCCACGTCTTGAAATACGTGCAGTCCCTTCTGCCTCCCCCGTCCCGGCCGCGCCGGCCCCCTCCCATCCCACACAGGGCGAATGGTGCCATAAGACACCTAATCTCAGGACTCTCTTTTGGGTGTCAAACACAAACAGAACAGACCCTGGCCTGGTTGCAGAATATATAAGCTCGCAAAGGGGCCTGTCTTCGTGTAGCTCAGAGGATCTGACTCATCAAATCTCCTTATCATAGATGCAGCCGGAGATAAGGGGAGATCTGCTTTCTTCCCAGGGAGACAGGCATGAAGACAGGCCCTGTGATTAGATAGGAAGGTAGCGGCTCATTGGGTTACAGAATAATTGCCATGTTCTTCTGACCTTGATAACTGAGATGTTTGCTTTTGAGACTGACCTGTGTGTCCCGAATAGGCCCGGGACTGTAGGCTCTGGAAGGAAGGGGTTTCTCGCTCTCTGCCGTGTCTTGTGGAAATTCCAGCAAAATAGCAGAGGGACATTTTGGAGTCGGGGGTGGATCCTGGCGGAGAAGCCGATGACAGAAGCGCATGTGTTAGACGTCTGCCCGCAGCCAGCTCCCGTTGTTGATTTATCTGTTTCACAGCCATTTTTTATATCAGGCTTGCAAATGGCTCTTGAATGTGGGTGCGATTCACTCTGCCTTGCAAATGTGTGGCTTTGTGGTTGCACATGAGAAAAGTCTGGAAGGGTGTGTGCGAAGCTATTAATAGGGGTTACCCATCAGGATCGTTGGAGTGGATGACGGTGAAAGTCAGGTTTTGCTTTATGTCCTTATTTTCCTTTGTAGGAGAAGCCATGCTCCTTTTGTAATAATAACAGGCATGGAGAAGTGGGGAGGGAGAGGAGAAGAAGGAGGGAGGGAGGAAGAAAAGAAATGGGAGGCGAAAAACCAAGCTTCAGAGGAGTTTTCTCAGCTACTCAAGGTGAGGAGGGCCGCAGGGAAGTGGGCTTTTATCAGCAGCTTCACCAGGAGCCTTTCCCTTCCCTCCTTGGCTGTCCTGCCTTCTCCCCTGGGGGCGCACAGCACTAAGTGACTGCTCGGGACACCCCCAAGACCCAGGGGTCTATCTGGGCAGAAGGGATGTGTTTCTGTCTCCTTCACGCCCACTGAGACATGGGCCACATTCTGGATGTCGCAGTTCTGTGGCCCCGGACATGCCTGGGTAGTCACAGGCCAAGCCAGGAGATGTGGGCTGACGGGCTTAGGGGACAAAGATCGTCTAGGCTGTGAAATCTGAGTCTCTTGAGTGGAGCGGCAGGAGTCTCTGGACTGAGACCCGACTGCTGAAGGAGGTTCACCCTGGCGGACCCCTTCTCCTTCTAGCTGGTACCCCTCTCACACACAGCACCCAGCCCCACCCACAAGGGGCCAGAAAGTCAACAAGGGCTTCCCCGGCGGCCCAGATGGTAAACAATCTGCGATGCAGGAGACCCGGCTTCGATCCCTGGGTGGGGAAGATCCCCTGGAGAAGGGAATAGCAACCCACTCCAGTATTCTTGCCTGGAGAATCCCATGGACAGAGGAGCCTGGCGGGCTGCAGTCCATGAAGTCGCAAAGAATCAGACACGACTGAGCGACTAACACTTTTCACTTTCAAAAAAGTTAAACAGAACACCTCCAAGCCCAGTTCTGGTAAAACCACGTACTAAACCCCGGACATTCCTTACAGTTCCAGAAGAACTCAGGTTACTCCCAAAGCATCGCAGAGAAGGCTGCTTGATACAGGCTTTCCATGTCAAGAAAGATGTGGAAAAAATAAAGGCCAATGCCAGTGTGCCATTCTTGGAACCAAATGGTGCAAACTCAAGCTAGTCTGGAGGGAAAAAAAAAAAACAGACAAGAAAAAATGAAGTGGAAGTGGGCTGCTCCTCGGCCGGTGCACCCTTCCTCCCTCTGTGCGCAAGTGAAGCCGCTCAGAGCCGGGAGAGAGGGCCTCTCGGGGCAGGCAGCCTGGCACGGGGCACAAGCTGAGGGAGAAAGCCGGGTTAAGGAGCCCACGAGGCGCCGCTTAGGGAGCGATCTATGCCGAAGCGCTGGGCATTTGGCTTCTGTGCCTTTTGCAGGAAAATGAAATGAAAAGCAGCAGCCGCCTGGGTCTTGGCTGGCGCTCCCGGGACCAGTGGAGGCAGAGCACTGAGCCTCGCCTCGCAGCTCTGACGCCCAACACCTGCCAGCGCCGCAGGCTCTGCCAGAGCCACTTGGTACCAGCTTCAATCATATCGCAATTCAGTATTTAAACAATGCGACAAGACGCCTTTGGAACCTGACCAGGGGCTGCTCAGGGCAATAATTTTCCTTTTAGCGGCAGGAGTTGGGAATCTACAGTTTCCCGAAAATAATGCCGCTCTGCCCTTCTCTGGAGAAGCCCAACAAACGGGCAGTGGAGGGAGAGAAACCCACCCAGGCGAGCGGATGACGACGGAAGGGATCTCAGATCCTGAACAGAGACGTGCCTTTGCCTCTGTGGTGAAATGGACCACTCTTCGGGACTGCAGTTCCCGTCTCCAGACTCCAAGTATGAGGACAATAAATATGAGGGCGGTCAGCCTAGGTGCAGAGAGCCGGCGTGCACAGCTGGCTTAGTTCTTAACCACATTTACTCAGGGCCCTTTCTAACTGATTTCTAACTAGCTTCCTTCTGTCCAGAACAGCTACAGCCAAAGGCATCGCATGGACTCTCTTTGGCCTGTCTCTGACTTCTCCCTTGATTGCAGCTCACTGACCTTCCTCCTCCCCATAAATGCAGAGTGAGAACGCAGAGGGCAGAGATTGGCCTCGTGTGCAAAGGAGGTGTCTGGACCTTGTGCATGTCAGATGGAGACTGCACGTTGCCCAGTTCTGTGAAAGAAAGGAAAGGGGGCAGAGGGAGGAAGTTCCAGATTTTCTTAATTCCCCATTCTGGGCGTTCATTCCTCTTTTGATATTTTTCCATACATTCTGCTAACTGACCACTGATGGCCGGGTGATGGATAGTGCCGTTCAAGCGACCGTGTAAGTTGCAGTAATGTCAGCAGGCTATTAACCTCTGGATATTTGCATTATTAGTCAATTTCCTAAGTCGGTTGGTGTTAAAGCTGCCACAGAGATTTTTCCATTTTGTAGGAGCCGGGAGTCTCATGGTATGAATTTCCCCCAGCATGGAGACAGGGCTGAAGTAAATATTTCTCAGTTTTCCCTGAAGGGTTTCGTCGGAAGGGAGCAGATGATCTGTACCATGTGCCTGGCCAGGCAGGAAGTACTCCGACAGCAGCCCTGTCATTCATGGTCAAAGCTGAGCGCAGGGAGCATCTTTGTAAACAAGCCCGGCATCCATTCCTTCTGCAGAGGAGGACTTGGATCGGATCTGGTGGCACTGCCATAGGGTCAGTATTAAAGTGAAAGCATTTTAGCTTTAGAGAAGCATTACAAGCCTCTTTTTAAAACAATGAAATGCAAGCCCAGATAAAACATTCATGCTGTCTAATAGGAGGCGACTGGCCAAAATCTAGGGCAAAACCATTGACATACAAAAGCCAACTTGCTTATGAACACACACAGGTTCATCACTAAGGTTGCTCGCAAGTAAGCAGAAAGGAAGTGGGGGCTGAGGAAGGTTGAACTTCAGGGAGAGCCAGATGGATATTGAAGCAGAGAAACAGGGAGAGCTGGAGAGAGAACTGCAACCCCGACAAAATGGTCACCTTCTGTGAATCTTCTGCAAATAGCCATAATGGCGATTATGTAACAGGGTGCTGGTGAGCAGCTGGCCAGAACCCAGGCACCTGCCCATGGAGGCCATTGGCTGGACGAGCCCAGCATCTCACTACCTCTACAGAGTCATCCACGATCTGCCTGTGGTCTCAGGGTTCCCCTGGGTTGCGGTTTACTGGAACTCACCTGGGCAGCCGGAGCTCAGACCAAATACCAACCTGTGCTTATAGAGCCTGTCCCACCCACCCGTCTCCCAGCCCTCTGTGTGCCCAGGGCTAGCGACAGCCTCGCCTCCTTCCTGTCGGCCAACCAGCACTTACTGCCTGCTGTTGTCCACACGATATTATCTGCATCAGTGGCTCATCACCCAGAGGATCCCCAAGCTCCCGGAAGGTGGGACTCTTGTCTTTTCTCATCTCCCCCAGCTTGGGTCACAGAAAGAACACAGATTCCAGAGTCAGAAGAGTCTGGCTTCATACCTGCTACTTCCCAGCTAACTGTCAGCAAACTGATGTCCACTATCTCTTAAAACTCAGAACATCCTTCTGAGGGTGAAGGGATGTGTTTGTGAAAGACAGACAGACACCGGTATGTGTGTGTGTTCAGTCGTGTCTGACACTTTGCGATCCCCAGGAACCGTAGCCCGCCAGGCTCCTCTGTCCATGGGATTTCCCAGGCAAGAATACTGGAGTGGGTTGCCACTTCCTCCTCCAGGGGATCTTCCTGACTCAGGGATCGGACCCACGTCCCTTGTGTCTCCTGCATTGGCAGGCGGGTTCTTTACCGCTGAGCCACCTGGGAAGCTCCAGACATCAGCACAGAACCAGGCAATTTCTAGCAAACTTCAGTATTCCAAGATGCCAACGGAAAAGATATTTTGAAGGGGAGAAAACTCCTACGCAGGATAAATCATACCAATAAACCAAATTTTACCAAACACTTGATCATTTCCTGGCTTGATAATAAGCGTTTTACCACCTCATCACATTGCCGGGTCTCTGTGACTCCATGAGACAAATACCCTTTCACCCCCATTTTGCTGAAAAGTAAACTGGGGCTCAGTGGGGGGAGTGCCTGGAGCCACATCGGCTCTTATATGATGGAACAAGACTTGACTTCAGCTCCGCCTCCCAGAGACCCAACTCCAGCCATCAAGGGCCTTCGTGAAGTCCAAGGGGTTTTTTAAGTTATCGCTTTATGTTTTTAAAAAGGCTGGGTCCTTGTTTAGCTAGGGCTTTAGGAACCAAAGTTCCCAAACCATGGCGCAGCTGGTGCGACAAGGCCAGGTGCCTGAAATGATCAATGTGGACCTGCGTCGGGTCAATTCAGCCACAGTCGTCAGTACTGATTGTCCAGACGGCCCTGTCGATCGGGTCAGGAAGGCCCTCTGTCTTCACGGATACCCGGGCTTGACAGGCTTGGACCTTCCCCCCACTCTGTCAGATTTCATCACTGTCATCCTTAGAACGAGGGAAACTGAGGCAGCAGCAGGCGGTCTCCTAGGAGACGGCCGGGTTTAGAAGCCAGGGAGGTGGGTCTGCTATTGCAAAATCCAGTCCAGGATTCACCGCAGTAAAGGGTTAGTAGGTCGAAGCGCAGGGTGGGAGGTGCCACCCTGTGGAGCTTGTCGGCGTCCTAGGGAAGAAGGTTCTCTATGAAGCCCGGCATCTCTGCAGGCTGTGGTCTGATGGACAATGTAGACTGAGGCTTAGAGCACCAGCAGGGGCCACCGGCAGCCTGGATCTGGCCCCGAGCTCTGTTTTCCCCCAAGCCACGTGACCCTGGGACTAGACCCTAGCCCACTGAGTCTGTTTCTTCATATGAACATAATGGGTAAAACAATGATACCAACCTCAGTTTGTCCTGAAGGAGGCGCTTTCTGGGATGTGAAAGCGTCAGGACTAACCCTGGGAGAGCTGGTGCTGTCCATGCGACCCAGCCCAGAAGGGCTCGGTGAAGGCTGGCAGTTAGGGATACTGAAATCACTTCCCAGCAAGCTTGGACACGCAGCCGGTGCCCCTGTCTGTTGATGCATTTTCCACCCATCAAAGTGGACAGAGAAAGCAAGAAGTGTTGACCTCGTAACCCCCTCAGGGACCTGCAGGAGGCAGATTCCATTGTTCTGTGGCTGCCGGGGGCTTTGTATGTGGTCTCGCAGCCCTCGCCACCCTGAGCGAAGGCTGCCCAGCCATGGAACAGCAAGGCTGGGGGAGACAAGATGGTGGAGATGACACGTCTACTCAGAAGGGGACCACAGGACCTCTGCCTGCCCCAGCATGGCTAAGCTCAGATCGCCCGTTCCACTGAGGCAGCTCAGCAGACCCGTGGCTTCCTGGTATGTTTCTCTGTGTAAATTGCGCGGTGCACCAGAGTGAGTGATCTGCCGGCCAAGGTGCTGAGTCACGTGTTCACGTGACCTGTCACTCCCGTGTATATCCGTCTTGCCCCACGTCTCATGCAAATCCGAGGGATACAAAGATCAGGCACACAGGGAAGACCCCACAGTCACCCTAGCACAGTCCAGGGGCCAATTTCTTGCGCTGTGTTTGAGGTCAACCAGAAGACTTTATTCTGGAAAATGATTCAACATTGGCTAGATAGCGTTGTTAATACTATTATTTTTTTAAGGTGAAGGGGCAGCTGTGGACACTGGCGTGTTTTAACGCCGTTGCTGGCTGCCTCTGGCTGTGATGGCGCGAGTGTGGTTGTGTTTCTTCACTTCTCGTTTCGAGCAGGCGCAGGAACTGCGAGCATCCCACCATCACGTGGAAAGGTGCTGATGTGTTATTTCCAGCCCGGCCCGAAAGCAGAAGTCCAGCCCATGTCCTCACACTAGGGGACCTGGGCTGAGTCTCCCGTCTAACCTCAGGACAGTCATTCCCGTTGCGGAGGCCCCATGGCACCCGGCTCTGAAGCGAGGCCGTCAGGAAGGTCATGCCCTCCCCGCTCGGAGGCCGTTTGTGGAAGGAGCGGGTGATGGGCAGGCCTTGGGGGGGTCAGAGTGACCCCAGCCTGAACCACAGAGTCCCCACAATCACCAGACTCACCACACAGCTCTGGTTTATGATTCAGGGGAGGATTTCATCTCAGTGTGGGCTGAGGACATCTACTTTCTCTCTTCCATGCTCAAGTGGAAAAAGAGTGTCACATGTTTGAGGATCCGTTTTTCAGACAAGCGGTTTGGATGGCAGGGTGGGATGTGACTGACATGGAACAATCGAGGACACGGCCGGTTGTACATGCCGCGATCTTACATTCTAGGCACCATCCGAAAGGCTTTTTCATGAAAGAGCACGTTGAATCCTTCTAACAGCCCTGTGATGTAGCTACTGTTCTCATCTCTATTTTACAGAGGCAGAAACTGAGGTATAGAAAGGCTAATTCTTTTTGGGGGATGGTGGGGGGGAATTGTTTGGGCTTCCCTGGTGACTCAGACAGTAAAAAATCTGCCTGCAATGTAGGAGACTCCAGGTTTGATCTCTGGGGCACAAAGATCCCCTGGAGAAGGGAATGGCTAGCCACTCCAGTGTTCTTGCCTGGAGAAGCCCATGGACAGAGGAGCCTGGCGGGCTGCAGTCCACGGGGCTACAGAGAGTCGGACGCGACTGAGAACACATACCTTGACTCACTTCATTTTTTTAAATTAAATAAATTTGATGTGTAACAATGTGTAAGTTTAAGGCATACAGTGTGTTTCTTTGAAGTACTTATATATGGTAATGTAATTATGAATAGAACGATACCTATCACATTACATAATTATAGTACAATATTATCATCCGTGTTCATTATATTGTGCATTAGATATAGTAGTCTTATTTTTCATTTTTTGAGGAACCTCCACTTGTTTTCTGTAGTGCTTGGACCAACTTACATTCCCACCAGTGCACAGGCATGCTCTTTTCTCCACCGTACTTGTTATTTCTAGTCTTTGGGTAGCCATTCTAATAGGCGTGGGGTGATGTCTCGTGTGGCTGTGATGTTCCCTTCCCTGGTGATCAGTGATGTTGAGCATCTTTTCATGTGTCCGTTGGCCATTTTGATGTCCTCTTTGGAGAAATGTCTATTTAGATCTGCTCATTTTAAAATCAGATTGTTCATTTTGTTGTTGTTGTTACTGAGCTGACTGAGCTCTTTGTATATGTTGAATATTAACCCTTTATTCAATTTATGGTTTACAAAATTTTCTTCCGCTCTGTAGGTTGTCTTTTTATTCTGTGAATATTGCTATGCTGAAGCTTTTGAGTTTAATGTATCCCATTTGTTTTGTTTTTGTTTTGGAAATTATGCCCCCCCCACATTATTGCCAAGACCAATATCAGTGACCAAAGTTATGTAGTCTGCCCAAAGTCACACAGCTGGCAAATGCAGAGTCAGGTTTTGAACCCATATAGGCTGAGCCCAGCCTGTAATCTCTATGTCATACTGAATATCAAGGTTATCTGTGCGGGCTGGCCAGCAGGAGATAAACATTAAAATGATGATGATGATGGTGATAACTGTGCCGACAATCACGTTGGCAGTGAGTACTGGTTGAACACTTATTTTGTGCCAAGAACAGAGCCAGTGGCTTTACTGATGGAATCTCCCAGAAACTGGAGACGTCTCGTTTCCTTCCTCTCTTTCATCCCACACATCCAGTTCATCAGCAGGTCTTACTAAATCTGCCTCCTGATTCCCTGGGAACTGTCTACCTCTCCTCATCTCTGCTAGGAGGCCAAAGGCTATTCCGCCGATGAGGGGCTTGCCCTGTCAAATGCACCATTATGGAGCCACACGAAACCTTGCCCATTGCAGGCACTCAGCAAGTGTGCGTGCGGTGCGTTAGTGAAGTGCCTGGTTTCATCATCATTACAGCCCGTGAGGGAGGTGCACTTGCTGTCTCCACTGGGCCACAGGAGGCAGATTCAGGTTGGGAAGGTGGCTTGCTCGTCACACAGCGATGAGGAGCGAGAGCAAACGTTTGACACTTGAATGCGGTCTGCATTCAAGAGAGAGCTGGTCTCATTTCAGGGGAGCTCACTCCTTCACAAGAGACCCTGTTCCAGCACCGAAGCCAGCAGGCATGTGACCGGTCTTGACCAGTCATACGCAGCAATCCTAGACTTGGACTTGGTCATCAGGGAAGCCAAGAAGTGGCGAGAGCGGCCCCCAGCGCCCAGGGTGTCTGCGCTGGAGCCCAGGATGCAGCGTGCCCGAGGGCAGGGAAGCACGTTTGGCTCCTGCCCAGGGCCAGGCAGTGGCCATGAAGAGTTGGTCCTTTAAAGTGAGCCTTCCTTCCACTTCCCCTCCCTGTGTTTCGTGCCCCATTCACTGTCTGGCTCCCCTCGAGGCCCCAGGAGGCCCCAGGAGGCCCCATTTCCCTTTCGATAAATTCCTCTCTCTGCTGAAATCTCCCAGAGTCAGCTTCAGTTGCTGGTAACCAAGAGCCATGCCTGTAACAGCTCAGATTCGAAGGCACGGCTCATCCAGGGAGCCCCGAGGGTCTAAGTCCTCCAGCTGCCATGCAGCCCCTCCCAGTGACCCCTGTCCGCTTGAGGACCTCCCCTCCTGAAGCCTCGCCGACCCTCAGCGTGGACCTCAGAGAAAGCCAGGGCTGGGCCCTGGGAGGGGGCACCCCTGGGTCACAGAAACCCTTTCCCACAGGCCCCAGTGTGGGGGCGGAGGGGTGGGGGGTGCGGGAGAAGCATCCAGAACTTCACTCTTTGTTTGCAAGCTGGTCGGGCTGGAAGCCGCAGACCTCGCCTCTGCACTCTTCACCACCGCTTGCTGGACGCTCCTTTGCTGGAGTCTCGGTTACCGCGCCCTCGCATCTCTGCCGCCCGGTGCTGGCGGGAGCTGGCAGGGGCTTGTCCATGAACGAGCCCGGAGAGTGGGAACAGTTCACCTGCCCTGCTGACTCTGGGGCTCCTGGGGACCAGCTCTCGGCCCTTGGCTGCGACCTTGTTTCTTTGGATGTTCTCCACAAGCCAGAAAGGATATTAGCTGTAATTACTCATTCCGCACAGTCCAAAGGCCGCTCTTTGTATGGAGCTGAGAACCTGCATTGTCTGCGCCGCTTAAATTACTGAACGTTGTGCCATCCATTCTGAATGAGCGCTCATTAATGAGCTGGTGGTTCTAGAAACTCCTCTTTATTATTCAGAGGCCAAGCACCATCCAGGCAGATGCCTGGGAACCCCACTCGTGTGACCTTTGATCTGTCATGGAAAGAGATGGAAAACAAAACCCATTTATCAACTTTGCTTTTTCCTGACTGGTGGTGTGATAGACACAAAATAATCATTTAGTCTCTAGCTTACAAATGCGCTTTTGTCTTGAAACAAGATATATATATATATATATATGATTGGGAGGGTGACATCTCTCATTCCTGTAGGCTCAATGTTTCAAACCTCTGCTTATCTCAGAATCTTAATACAGAAAACACCTTTGTTTTTCCTTCTCTCACTGGCTCCTGTTTTCAAATTCTCCCCAAGTTTCAGAATTGAAAAGGCTAGTACTGAGAATGAAATGGCCAAAAAAAGGAGAAAAAAAAAAACAAAAACAGGCAAACAAAAATTAAGGATCGAACATTCAAACCTATCAATCCACTCAAATGATTACACGTCAAAAGAAAAGTCATAGTTCAATTAAAAAAAAAAAGAATTTGGAATGGGAAGATGGAAAACAAAAAGTCCCCACTTCCTGCCCACATGTTATCACACAGTAAGATTGCACAGCAACGCAGTACCTGAGAGGTCTGACTGCATTGTTAGCTGGCAGTGGTGGCAGCATTGCTCCTTGGAGGGAGGGCTTGGGTAGAAGTGGGGGGCTGCGGGGGGGGGGAGGCGAGGTCGGGCGGGGGGTGGGGGGGCTCGATGCTTCCCAGGCTGACGTTAGTGTCTCTGCAAGGACGCTCTGCCAGGGTGTGACGGGTCACAACCAAATGGATTGCTCCCCAGTGGGCCGGACTCCAGTCAGATTGTCAGGTAAACACAGAAGTATTCTGTCTTCGCCTGCCAAGCCTTGTCAAGTGCCTGTATTTGTTATTGCATCTTGGGCCCCACGAGGTTCCCACCCATATTTCTTTATAGAGAAAATGTAAACCATATGCTTTTGCCTTATTTCCACCGAACGTATCCAAGTGCCGTTTGAGGCCAGACGTCGTCTTTTGCAAGGAGTGTTTTGAGCGGCAGGCATTAGTCTGCTCAGCTTCTTCTTTTTTTTTCTCCCTTCCACATTTTGTCATGACTCAAGTAGATTTGACATTCTGTTACAAAAATAAAAAATAAAAAGAGTCTTTGTTGGATCCCGAACATGAAGAATTGGATCTTGATGGTCCTAAGTTGTTTTTGTCGTTAATAAATGCTGCTTGTGGCCACATGCAAATAACATCAGGGTCTCATACCCAATCCTGATATTCCTTCTATGGGTGTGCCTCAGAATCCTTCTCAGCGCAGTGCTCCCCGCAGTCCATACAAATCAATAGGCGTCCTTATCTGCCATGCCAGTGAGAGACATTTGTTTGATGTTGGTCCTTGTTTGTTTGTTTGTTTGTTTGTTTCACTTTTTTTTTTTTCATTTTTTGACTTCCCTTGTGGCTCAGCTTGTAAAGAATCTGCCTGCAGTGTGGGAGACCCTGGATTGGGAAGATCCCTTGGAGAAGGGGCAGGCTACTCACTCCAGCATTCTAGCCTGGAGAATTCCATGAACTGTGTAGTCCATGGGGTTGCAGAGAGTCGGACACGACTGAGCGACTCTCACTTCACTTCATGTTTTTTAGAAGATTTACGTGTTTGTTTATTTTTGGCTGTGCTGGCTCTTCCTTGCTGCCCTTGGGCTGTCTCTGGTTGCGGCGAACGTGTCTGCTCTTCATTGCGGCGGACAAGCTTCTCCTTGGAGTGACTTCTCTTGCATAGCACAGTGGTTGCGGCACGTGGGCCCAGTATCTGTGTTGCATGGGCTTGCTGAGGAGCAGGCAGTTACTCCACGGCACGTGGGATCTTCCTGGATCAGAGACCGAACCCACGTCCCCTGCGCTGGCAGGCAGATTCTTAACCAGCAGACCCCCAGGGAAGCCTACATCTTTCTGTTTTTAAAACGGAAGTATTGATGTACAATGTTGTGTTAACTCCTGCTATACAGCAAAGTGATTCAGTTATGCATATACATCCGTTCTTTTTTTTTTTATTATTTGCTTGTTTTCTTGTCATTATGGTTCATCGGCGGATAATGGACAGTTCCCTGTGCGATACAGTAGGACCTTGTTGTATATCCATTCGCTTTTGTAAAAGCCTACACCTGCTAACCCCAACCTCCTATCCCTCCACCAACCCCCGCTTCCTTGGCAACCACCAGGCGGATCTCTGCATGCATGATCCTGTTGCCGGTTCATAGATGGACTCCCTTGGAGAGACACATTTCTAAAGACGTGAGTGGGCATTGGGTGTGGACAGCAGCCTTTGGGGCAGATCCATTTCTCCAGGCATCAAAGTCCCGAGAAACAGAAAGTGAGACAGCTCCCCAAGGAAGAGGCGAGTGAGAGTCCAGCCCCAGTGGGGAGCACCGTGGAGGAGTCGCAGCCTGGGTCATGTTGAGAGCCCCGGTGCTCCCCAAATGGCACACCCTCGGGAAACTCAGGCAGGGCCTGCACCTCCCCGCCGCAATCCCACGCCAGGCTCTGAAGCTCTCTGCAGCCCCACTATTTATCCGCCCGGCGAGGCACAACACTTACTTATTAAAAACATATCTATCATGGTTAATGACTTGATTTTTCCCTTTAATCCAGTACGATGACAGGTGTAAAGGGAAGATGGGAGTCAGATGCTGCTGCCGTATGCTTCCCGCTCTAAGATGTCTTAGCCCATCAGCCCTCATCCATGGTGCCGGCTGGGTGGGGGGTGGGATGGAGGGGTGCCGCCCACCCCCCTCGCTCCCCCCCGCCCCACCCCACCCCCGACATACACAGATTACACGCTTGTGTTGGATGGAAAATCGTACCATTTGCAGTTTCAGATAAAAGCATGTTCAAGTGCATATGGAAAGTACCATTAGGAGCAACTCCAGAGCGCCGAGTAAAATGGGTCATTAGGTTTTTGTTTGTTGGAGAGTGTCTCCCATCTGACAGTGCCGAATGGTGCCACTTTGAGCAGCTTATGTTCCCAGTTACATTAAACAGACAAACAGATTGACTGTTTTGCATTTCTCATCTGACAACAGCTTGTCTTCATTTGCTGCACACGGGTGGCAGCGCTGAAAAGCACGGTGGATGGCTGCCGCCAAGGTCCTGGTTTTGAATAACAGCAGATGCCAACACCGAACTTCAAAATCAATCACTTCTTTTTCCTGAGTATGGATAAAAGGTCTAGGAGAGTGCCTGCAGGGGGATTTCTGCTGTTTACAGCGGAGCACAGAGAAGCCATGTTCATTACCAAACTTTCTGCAAGAAATCACAAGCTTGGGGAATTTTATCAAGGGAGCTGGTGGGGAAGACGCGGGACTGTAGCACTGCCGGGAGCAGGCAGCTTGATCTGAGAACACTCGATGTGATGAAGGCGATGACCGTATCAGTGGCTCTGACTCTGGCGCGAGGTCTTAATATGCAGTGACAGAAAAGAGAAGTAGTTTTCACACCAGCCACTCTTCTCAGTAGCCAGTGGTCAGTGGGTTAATTGAAAGCTTTCTCCAAGAGGGAGGCAGTCCAAGGGGCCATTTCTCACTTGAAATTATAAAGCTAATGGCTTGATTTCAAGTCAGCCAGCATGTGATCCAGTATCTTTGGGTCTCTGACTGCCCAGCTGCCCAGGCCCCTCTAGTGGTCCCACCACGGCCTCTCGTGGGTATCAGAGGCTGGACCACAGCCCTTCTTAGCATCATCCCTGTGGCATTCAGGTGCCGGAGGGCATGCCCCGCGAGCATGTGACGGGTGTGAATGGGAGATGGACCCCCCCGGCCCAGAAGTCCGGCCCCCTCCTATCTGCTCTGAGCTTCATCTGTTCTGTAAGAGGCAGGGAACCTTGGTGGCTCAAGTCCGGAACTTTGGCAGTGGACAAACCACAGCTCGGTCCTCAACTCTGCCCCTAAAAGGCTGTGAGAGGGAATGGACGTGACCTCACTTCTCTGAGCCCGTTTCCTCATCCACAACATAGGGAGAGTAGTGAAGCTTCCGCTTGACAGCATCACTGCGGAGCTGAAATGTGATCAAGTGCATAAAAGCCGCCGCAGCGCTCCTTACCCAGATCGTCGTTAAGTGTTCAGTAATGGCTGGTAGGTGTGTGTGTGAAACTGTATGCATTTTATTATATGTGGTTCATATGTGTGCATACACGTACATGTCATAAAATACATAATAGAATGTGTTACCTGTGAGGATATGTATACACACTCATACATAACATGCCATACAGTGCATATATATTGAGGGTGTAAATCCTTACATACGTGTGAAGGTGAAATCTACCCACAGTGACTATGTGAAGGCCGGAAATGCTGTGATGGAGCCTCAGTCCTCTGGCCCTCCCCAGGAGGCCGGCAGGGGACACCTCCCTTGTCCTCCACCAGCCTCATCACGTTCATTCTCTCAGATGGGAAGAGACTTTTTCCTTCCGTCTCATAACAGGCAGTTGAGCTCCATAGAGGGTCCCCTGTCATCCTGAAAGCCGGCACCCGTGGACACTGGTGTGGTGTGCTCATCCTGCAGGGGGAGAGATGGAGTCCGGGCGGGGAAAAGTCACTTCCCCAGCGTCTGGCAGGTCCGTGGACCAGTGGGCGTGCAAACCCCGGCGTGCTTCGTGTCTCCACCCTCCCCGGGAATGGTGGTTCCCCCGCAGAGATGGGGAAACAGGGTCCTGTCACAGCAGGCACCTATGGGACCCATCCTCCTGAGGACCCTCCTGAGGACCCTGAGGACCCTCCTGAGGACCATGAGGACCCTGCTGAGGACCCTGAGGACCCTGAGGACCCTGCTGAGGACTCACTTCTCCTGTAGTCCAGCCTCAGCTCTTTTTTTTTTTGGCTCAGGGACCTGCCTTGTGACCGAGTACCTCTGGCTCCCGTTGCCCCAAAACCAGCCCAAATACAAGCATTTGGATTTTTATCAAAGCTTGCAGCAGACCCTGCAGTTGAAGTCAAGTTTTTTATTGACACAAAACTCAAGAGAGTTCTGAAAGGATCTCTTAAACAGAAACAAACCTCAGACATTGCTCCCGTCTGCCTTCTCAAAAAAAAAAAAAAAAAGGAATTTTCTCCTTTTAGGGATTCATTGAAATCCTAGGATAATCTTGAGATGAGGATGAGTCTTTTTTTTTTTTTTAAAGAAATGTCTTTAATTTTTAAAAAGTGTATTTACTTTTGGCCTTGCTGGGTGTCCGTGGCTGTTTGAGGGCCTCTCCATTTGCAGCAAGTGGGGGCCACCGTGCTTGTGAGCGTGGGCCTCCCCTTGCAGTGGCTCCTCTGCCTGCAGCTCCTGGGCTGTGGGGCACATGGACTCAGGACTTGTGGCTCCTGGGGCTTGACTGCCAGAGGCATCTGGTCAGGGGTCTTCCCTGACCAGGGGTCAAACCTGTGTCCCCTGATGGCAGGCAGATTCTTAAACCATTAGGCCACCAGGAAGTCCGAGGATGCAGCTTTTTAAGAGTTAACTCGTTAATGTACAGATAGTCAATAGTCAATACATGTTGGCTGTTTTTAGCCTTTTAGTCCAATCTGGCTAAAGAACCATCGTGAGCCCTTGTGCTTAGTATGATACAGACAGTAACCTGCATGTATTAATATTCAGGTCGCCCATGACCGCCCGTTTCTGGAGTGTGTCTGTCATGCCACGCAAGGTCCTGCATGCTAAGGGAGGGTGGGGGACATGTCAGGCAGGCCCCCTGCCCTCAGCAACTGCTGGTCACTCAGATGTCCTAAGAGATGGGTGAATCAAGTCCAGTGGATGGAGGGACAGACAGCCCTGCTTCTAAGGGACTAAAATTTGCCAGATGGGGTGAGGGGAAGAGATAGCTCTGGGCCAGAGTGGTTTAGCATAAAACAGGAGGATAGAGCCTTTCAGAAGTCTAACTCAGCATCAACAAAGGAGAGAGACGATGAGGAAGAAATAACTTGGACCATGCAATGTGACGGTGCGGGCATCCACTGAGAGCCAAACAGGAAGCGTTCACTACCTGAGAAGGATCAGGGTCAAGGCAGCAACAGGCTGCCATGTCTGTGTGGGCCACCTGGTCTGACGGAGAACCCTTCCTTTGAAGTCTGAAATGCTCTGGGCATCACAGCTTGTTGGGGGCAGCAGAGGCACCGGAGATAACTTAAAAAAAAAAAAGTTGATTGCCTGACTTTCCTCTCTTCCTTGAACCACCCTCCCCATCAGCTTCCCCCCAGCCTTTGTGCCCGGGCCTGGCACGCAGGACCTTTTGTTGTCTTAATAGAGGCTGAAACCCGCTTAGGGCCTGGAGTTTGCTGTTTTAATTCACCAGTGGAAGGTTTTGTCTTCTCTTTGTTTGTTTTTCTTTTCCGTTTTCTTTCTCTAAGCCGGGGGGACAATGCGTTTGCAGAGCAGAAGCTGTGTGCTCGGGCACTCCCTGGGTCCCGAACAAAACCCTCATTAACGGGGAGGTGGGTTTCCCGGTCACAGCTTTTAGCCAGGGGGCAAAGGTCGCCCATTAACCAGCATCCAGTCTAAACAGGACTGTGTAAAATGACCGGGAGGGGAGGGAGAAAAAGTCAAATATTTGTTCTTAATTCTCAAGCTAGTTTCCCCCCAGGGGCGTTCAGGAAAGCAGACAGAATGACAGACGCGGGGCTGGGCCCCTGGCCGGGACGCCTGTCAGCACCCGGGGCAGAGGGGCGCCGCTCCGGGGCTGCCGGGCAGGGCGCTCCAGGGCTCCGCTGCCTCGCCCTGGTGCCCCCGCCCCTCACCGCCTTCAGACCGGGCCCTGGGGCCTCTCTCGGTGGCACCCAGACGGGACCAGGATCCTGCTGTGTGATGACCTGCTCCTGCAGTCTCTGTTCCCCTGCCTGGAACCCTCTGAGGGTCCCCGCAAAGCCCTCCATAGCCAGCAGGGCCTTGCCAGGTTCGTGGACAACTTGGCTGACACGCCCCTGCCCTGCCTGCACCAGAGTTCAGCCCCCATGCTGCGCCCCTCCCTGCACCTGCAGCAGGTCCTGGCCCGAGTGCTCTCTCCCACGACCAGATCACCCATCCCTGGGTCTTTGTGCGCTGGCGTCTCTGGGGTATCTGCGCCCCACTTGCCTGCCCACCACAGTGGGGGACTGATCGCTGGAAGCCCTGGCGCCACAGCCGGGAATTACCCTCCTCTGACCCTCCCCAGCTGGAGCCCGCTTCCAAAGGACACGCTTGGTTCTTCTCCTCCTCCGGTGGTCCGGGGAGGGGGGCAGTCTGCAGAGCCTGTGTCCCCAGATGAGACCAGGTAACCACGGGGCCCAGCACGGTAGCTCATTTCCCCAAAGTCACCAACCAGACAAGTCCCTCTCCCTTCTCCTGGGATAAAAGGCTCCACAGGCAGAGAGAGGCTAGAATGATCCAGGAACATGGATTCCCGGGCTCCGCCCCAGCTGGCTTCATCCAAGAGACCCTTGCAGGGGCGCCTGGCCCTTGGTGAGTGCTGTGCTGTCCTTGACGTGAATATTCTTAATCATTGTGAACAGGAAGTCCTGCGGTTTTATCACGCACTGGACCCCAGATTGTATAGCAGAGCCTGACCTCAGCTGGGCATGAGACTCACTTACAAAGGTTTTAAAACCTATCCAGGAGGTTTGTTTGGCTTTAACCAGAGGGGACTCCCCGGGGAACCCTGGGGTGTAGCCCAGGTGTAGGTCCCACTGTTCAGCAGAAAACTGTGGAAGGAAACCAGAGGATGGGGAGTGTGTATTGGCCCCAAGACACACCGAAGGCCCATCCATCGGTCCATATTTCTATCGGACTCAACTCTGGCCCTTTGGAACGCTGGAAATACTTCACCGTGATGAAAGTACAAATGATGGTAATGATGTTTATGGGGTGCTCACTATCAGCTCAGCACTCTTCCGAGGACTCGTATGTTCATTGCGTTTGACTTTCACAAACTCTCCATGCAGCAGGTCCCGTCACTTTCTCCACACACAGACAGGAAGCTGGAACTCTGAACTCTTTTGTTTGCCCAGCTCTCTAGTGCCGTTGACTTGAGTTTCCTCTTCCCGGTTGATAGTCTTAACTTTCTTGGGTTTGCGATACCCTCCAAGGCTTGAGAAGTACCCTGTTCATCCCTGAGTCCCACCCCCTCCATCATGCGCAGCACACAGTAGGCATTCAGCAGACACCACGCCATCAGTTCTCTCCATGGGAGACTTGCCACATCATTGCTTTTTCTCTGAGTAGGAAACTTGATGCCGCTTCCTGGCTCTCTGGCAGCATTGCCTAGGAAAAAACCTCCAATGTATGTGTTTTCCATGTTGTCTTATTTGGACCCTCTTCACTACGCATAGCACTGAGCTCAACTACAGAGGCGGGACCTCATAACATGAACTTTGACTTGATCGAGACCGCATGCCCCCACAGATATCATCCCGGAGAAGTGACTGGTTGGGAACAGGAAGCGGCCGGTGAAAGCAGAATGCTCTGTCAGGAACAGAGGGCAGGGCCAGGCAGCGGGCAGGACAGCATCCGCCGTGCACGGCCGTGACCGGCGACAGGGAGACCTGAGCGAACCTCTCTGGCACGGGGCTTCTGCTTTTCTCAAAAAGAAAAGCTGTCAGCCAGAGGAGCCTGCATGCAGCAGGGCGGCCAAATTGCAAGCTCAGGAAAAAAAAGAGGAGGGCTAACTGGACCGTCTCAGTAGCCTTGAACTTCAGGGGAAAACAATACATAGGGCTGGAAAGAAAATGGACCCACATTTCCTGTTAATCTTCGTGCTTGACAGGCAGGACCATTCCTGAGTCCTGGGGTTTCTGCTTCCTTGACCCCAGGGCAGGAGAGGCAACAGATCAAGGTCTTAATGCCGTCAAAAGATTTAAAGAGCAGAGGATGGACATTAAAAAAAAAATCATGAGTCTGGAAATACAGAGTAAATATGCTGTGCCTGGGAAGCTGCTGAAATCTGTTTATGGAGGTGACTTTGTTGTTCAGTCACTCAGTCATGTCAGATTCTTTGTGACCCCATGCACTGCAGCACGCAGGCTTCCCTGGCCTTCACTGTCTCCTGGAGCTTGCTCAAGCTGATGTCCATGGAGTCGGTGCTGCCATCCAACCATCTCATCCTCTGTCACTCTCTTCTCCTGCCCTCAGTCTTCGAAAAGCATCAGGAACTTTCCCAACGAGTCAGCTCTTCGCATCAGGTGGTCCACGTATCGTAGTTTCAGCATCAATCCTTCCAATGAGTATTCAGGTTTGATTTGCTTTAGGATGGACTGGTTGGATCTCCTGGCTGTCCAAGGGACTCTCAAGAGTCTTCTCCAGCCCCACAGTTCTAAAGCATCAATTCTTCGGCACTCAGCCTTCTTTAGGGTCCAACTTTCAGATCTGTACATTTATTCATAGACTGTTCCCTTAAACCTGCAAGAGACGTTTCAGCTTTTCCTACCTCCTCAGACATTTATCTTCCTGATCGCATTCATATACTTATCTCTATTTGTTATGTGCTGACTTGATATGTAGTGAAAGTGGAAGTCACTCAGTCGTGTCTGACTCTTTGTGACCCCATGGACCATACAGTCCATGGAATTCTCCAGGCCAGAATACTGAAGTAGGTAGCCTATCCCTTCTCCAGGGGATCTTCCCGACCCAAAGATCAAACCCAGGTCTCCTGCCTTATAGGCAGATTCTTTAGGAAGCCCTACTTGATATGTAATAACTTATTTAATCCCATAGTAATGTGAAGAGGAAGGTTTTTCTAGTGTCCCATTTTACAGATGGGGCTAAGAAAAATCAAGTTAGATGAGGCTGGAATCAGCTCTAGACCTTTTTTCCTGTTTCATAGCCATCAGTCAGTGTGCTCAGAGAGCTTACAAGGCCAGTGGAGGGGCTGGATAAGTGGAGAGGTAGACGGGTGGGTTCCCCAGCCACCACTGTTGGAAGGGAAGTCTGGCGTGCAGAGTGAGAGAGGCGATTACCAGGCTGTAGGGGAGCCACAGAACCAAGGGGCCAGCAGCAGAGCGGGCCTCACTGGCTTTTTGTCCTAAGGACCCTGGGCAAGGGACAGGCTTCAGTTTCCCATCCGTGAGGCAGGGATGCCAGTAGCCCCTGCCTCAGTGGTTTGTTGAGAGATTTTAAAGCGAGAAAAGGGACTTTTGGGCACAACAGGCAGTGCCTGACACAGACTGAGCACCTCGTAAAGGGTCTCTACCACCACCTGGCGTGAAATCCCACTTTCTGAAACCTCCCCAGGACAAGCTATGCCTTGGAGCTGTTTGTGCTCACCTGATCCCCGCCTATGAATGACATCAGAGGCTTTGGGGGCAGTACAGCACAGAGTGTGGGCAGACGCTCCGCAAGGTCTGAGCAGCTTCAGATATCTGCCTGCTAATCGTCTTCCTTATTCCTAGAAACACCTCTTCCACCCCCACTCCCCCCAAAACAGAGGTGTATTCAGAGAGAATTACATTTGCTGCGTGGGCTTCCAACATTACTGTTGCTGGCTTTATCCTTTTAACTTGTGTAGTGGGCTGTGGACTCTTTCCAAGGGGAGGACCAACACTGTCTGCAGAACCATGGACATGAAGAGCAAAGTGAGAAACGGACCTTGTTCCTTCCTGGTTCCGTCTCAGGCATGCAGGCTGTATACTTCAGCTGATGTTATTTTTTTTAATTGAAGTAGAGTTTATTCACAATACTGTATTCATTTCTGCTATTCAGCAAAGTGATTCATATATATATATATATATATATATATATATATATATATATATATATATATATATAGGGGCAAAGGCCACTTCTTGCTCCCATTGTATCCCAGACAACCAGCCTAGTGCCTAGCATCTAACAGGTGCCCCATAAACACTTTAGAATGGATAAGAAATGCACACAAAGCCTTGAACATCACATGCCAGGCCCACTGAGGTCACACAGTCTCTGGTGGCTTTGTGGGATGTGACTTCTGCCAGGTTACTCCCTGCATGGATCAAGAGCCAGTCAGAAAAACAGAACTCACCCCCAGTAGGTTCAGAGGAGGAAATTGAATATGAGCATCTAGTCCCAAATGGCTAGGAAGCTATAAAGGAATAAAAGGAAAGGTAAGGCTGCCCTGAGATCAGCCGGGGCAGGAAGCCGCTAGCACATAGGAAGTGTGTTGTTTGGGGACCAGAACCCAGAGGCAGGAGCCTGGCGGAGAGAAAAGCCAGACCGCAGAGGGCAGACCGTGCTGCGGGGACCAGACCCGGAGAGTGAGGTGGCACCTGAAGGGGTGGGCATCCTTGGCTTCTCCCTGCTGCCCACTCCCTCTGATTCCCTGCCAGTGCCTGCCTTTGTCCGATCCGTCAGGAAGCGGTTTGGCAGTTGAGGGGCTGAGAAATGTCGTCCCCTGCCATGCAGAGCAAAGGCGGGCAGGGCAGGGAAGGGACGCCAAACAAACAGGCGCATGACTGCCCCGTCCCCAAGGCTGCAGGCCTCCTGCCAGCACAGCGGGTCCCAGGGATGACGCAGAAAAAGCAGTCCCTGCCGAGCCTCGCTGGGGCTCGAATGTGTATGACGGGGAATTCGTTATTTCTTCCCAGTGGTCCTCGACTGTCACTGTGCAGAGGCTCTCAGGGGAGATGTGGGATACTCAGATTCCCAGGCCCCACCCGCAGAGTGTGGTCCAGACCACCTTCAGGACAGGGACTGGGAATCTGTATTTATAATAGAGGCTGCCCTCTCGTGGAGGACCAGCCCTGGTGATTCTAATGCCATGCCATGATTAAAGGCCAAAAACTTGAGAAACACCAGCTTAGCTCCAGGGCTTCGACAGTATTCTAGATTCCAAAGGAAGGAAGCAGGTACCTTTGGAAGCTGCTGTGTGGAACAGAAAGATCACACAGTGCCTGCAAGCGGACTTAGTTTGTGCGTGAGGCCAACAAGACCATCTCCATGGAGCCACCTCTCCAGCCAGAGTCTTGCACCCAAAATGCCTTTGTTTTATTCTAACTAAAGCCAGGCACACACGTGGCACAGACGTTAAGCATACAGGCTCTCCTGTCTGCTGAACCTGGTTTGAAACTCAGTTCTCTGCAGCTAAACTCTCTGTAGAGACCACCCTGCGTCTCAGATTGGTGTTACCTTCTTTAACCCAAAGCATATTCAGAAAGAAAAGTTTCCTTCATCTCGGGCCCTGATTCAGTGACCCATATAAGCAGTCCTGGGGAAAGATAATGTCCAATCGAGCCCTAATGCTCTTAGGGAAATTAACCTATAGAGGTGGCCGGTTATCTCTTACCAGATAAGAGGCGGGCTTCGTCTGCATATTCTGCCCTCTGTTGTAAGCTGCCTGGAAGACCATGCTTTTATCTGATGGGAAGCAGCTTCCCTTCCTATGCGGGTCTCAGGCTTGGGATTTTAAGAGAGCTTAGAAACAAGTGTCTGGTGGTTTATTGATTAAGGACAGGGCAGGCTGTCTAAGAGAGCACACTCTGGACTCTGAGCGCTTGAAATCCAGCCATGGTTGTCTTTCTAGAGGTTGCAATTCCCTTGAAACAATGACTTGGTTTTTCCAAGCCTCAGTCTCCACATCTCTGAAATGGGTACCAGATGCCTCCCTTTAGGTGACTTGGTAAAACTGTTAGGAAAGCCACGGGCTTACAGTGCAGGGTCTCGCGTGAGGGCCACATGGTGGCTGCAGCTGTCACACACAGGACAGCGGGAGGGGCAGATTCGTCCAGCAGCGTCTAGGGCCAGGCCATGATGGCCCCAAGGGCTGGGGGCTGAGGCAGCCCGCTCTTCCCCCTGACGTGGCCCCTCCAGGTGGCCAGCTCAGGCTTCCCCGCAGCAGGGCGGCCTCAGGTCCTCATGCGGGTCTCAGGTCTGTAAGAGAAAGGAGGCGGAAGTCACCTCTTGAACAGCCAGACCCTGGAGAGTACCAACCCTACCACGGACTCCTGGTCAGAGCTGATCCGCCCAAACCCAAGGGGAGGGGACCCAAGCCCACGTGTTGAAGGCGGGCACGTCAAAACTGTGAAACCTTTGTTTGCCTGCGGTGGGTCTCAGTTGCGGCATGTGGGATCTCGCGTTATGGCACACAGACTGTCTAATCGTGGCTCGTGGGTTTGGTTGCTGCACGACACGGGGGATCTTAGTTCCCAGCCAGGGGTTGAGCCCACATGCCCTGCACTGCAAGGCGGATTCTTAACCACTGGATCCCCAGGGAGATCCCTGTGGCCATCTCTGGTCGGCCACAGCCCATACCTCCTTGAAGAAGCTGTCCTTGGTTCTCCCTCCCCTTTTCCGTGCCCCTACGCCTCCCTCTATCTGCTTTCCTCTAGGAACTAAATAATTACCCCTGGTGTGAAGTCTTCCCATTAAACTGGGAGTGATTTCCTTGAATAAAGGACCAGAGTTCCTTGATAAATTATTTGGCACATAATGGCTTCTCAATACCTCGGCGCTATAATGAGGAGTGTTAGAGTTATTGAGATTTGTGTCTTGTCTTCTGGTTTGCTCACCGTCTTAGCACAGAGAGGCTCACTCACAGGAGGTTCCCGGAATGCGGCTGTGGAATGAATGGAGGGGTGGATGCGTGAATGAATGAACAAGTGAGCCAAGCCTTCCTGAGCTTAAGGGAACCAGGCTAACTGAGTTCCCTGAGATTCTCGCTTGTGTAGATGCCCCAGCTTTAATTACACACAGGTCCTGGAAGGTCGGGGGAAAACAGCTGGCCTTTACCCACAACCCTCACAATAGACTAAGGTCTTCACCGCCAGCTGCCGGTCCTTGAGCCTCCAGTGTGGACTCATCAGCTGTGTCCGTCCTCCTTGTCCCCCCGCCCCCCCCCCCACCCCCACCCCCTGCCTCACCAGGAAGGGGCCAGTTTGCAGAGTGAGACCTTCCCAAGGCCGAGGGCCCGAGTGCTTCCTGCCTGCCGGAGCGCAGAGCAGCAGCTGGGCTGGGAGGCTGGCAGGTGTCTAACAGCCCGCTGCAATCCTGCATAACAGGAAGTGAGAGAGAACACCGTATCCAATTGAAGCTGCAGTGGAATATGGGCTGCAATGCTTAATTAACCACCCTCAGTCATCTCGCGGATCTCTGTGGTTGCCACGAGGGGGGAAGGGGGTGGCAGGGAGGACAGAATGCACAGAGGGTACAAAGCTGCTTCTGTGTCCCCCGCCTCTCAACTGTTCCACGTCAATCACTTTTTCAGTATTTAAAATGAAAATCTCAAAATATACACAGAATCAGAAGAAAGCAGTCGATTCCAATATAGTCATCACTCTACTTCAGTGATTGACTCTGTACAGCATTTTCTTTTTTAAATGGAAGTATAGTTGATTTGGGGCTTCCCTGGTGGCTCAGATGGTAAAGAATCTGCCTGCAATGCAGGACACCCAGGTTCAATCCCTGGCTCAGGAAGATCCCCTGGAGAAGGGCATGGCACCAGTATACTTGCCTGGAGAATTCCATGGATGGAGGCATCTGGCAGGCTATAGTCCATAGCATTGGAAAAGTCAGACACGACTGAGCAATTAACATATAGTTGATTTACAATGTTGTGTTATTTCACAGGTATAGCAAAGTGATTCAGTTATATATATAAATATATGGATCTATGTTTTTTCAGGTTCTTTTCCATTACAGTTTATTACAAGATATTGCATATAGTTCCTGTGCTATACAGAAGGTCCTTGCGGTTTGCCTGTTTTACATATAGCAGCATCTCTCTGTTAATCTCAAATTCTTAATCTGTTGCCATGCTGTCCCCTTTGCTAACTGTAAGTTTGTTTTCTATGTCTTTGAGTCTGTTTCTATGTTGTAAATAAGTTCATCTGTATCACTGTTTCTTAGCTTCCACATGTTAAGTGATATCGTGTTTGTCTTTGACGTACTTTCCTTAGTATGATAATCTCCAGGTCCATCCATATTGCTACAAATAGCATTATTTTGTTCTTACGGCTCATAGTATTCTGTCGTATCCACATACCACAGCTTCTTTATCCATTGCTCTACTGACGGATGTTTAGGTCGCTTCCATGCTCTGGCTATTGTAAACCAGTGGTGGGGTGAATATAGGGGTGCGTGGATCCTTTCAAGTTGACGGTTTTCTCTGGATATGTCCAGGAGTGGGATTGCTGGTTCATATGCAGTTCTATTTTTTTCATTTTTTGAGGAACCTCGATACTGTTCTGCATGGTGGTTGCACCAATTTGCATTCCCACCAACAGTGTAGGAGGGTTTTTCTGCAGACCCTCTCTGGCATTTAATTGTAGACTTTTTGCTGATGACCATTCTGACCGGTGTGAGAGGGCCCCAGGCCCATGCTGGCACTCTGGTATCTGGCGTCAGGGTCTGGAAGACTGTCGGCACTGTTGCTTCCCCACTACTCCCGGAGCTGGTTCCTGCAGGATCATATTACAGTTTTCTTGAGCCTGGTGTCAGCCCCCTGGTAGGTGAGGCTGGTCTGGAGGCGTGTGCAGCCTTCATGTAGGGAAGGGCTGGTGCCTGCCCACTGGGTCTTGGCCCTCAGAAGGTGGTCGTTGTTCAGTCGTGTCCAGCTCTTTGCAACCCCACGGGCTGAAGCATGCTACGGTTCCCTGCCCTTTGCTATCTCCCGCAGTTTGTTCAAACTCATGTCCATTGAGTCGGTGATGCCATCAAACTACCTCATCCTCTGTCATCCCCTTCTCCTCCTGCCTTCAATCTTTCCCAGCATCAGGGTCTTTTCTAATGAGTTAGTTTTTTGCATCAGGTGGCCGAAGTACTGGAGCTTCAGCTTCAGCATCAGTCCTTCCAATGAACACCCAGGACTGATCTCCTTTAGGATGGACTGGTTGGATCTTCTTGCAGTCCTAGAGACTCTCAAGAGTCTTCTGTAGCACCGGAGTTTGAAAGCATCAATTCTTCGGTGCTCAGCTTTCTTTATGATCCAACTCTTTCATCTGTAAATGACTACTGGAAAAACCATACCTTTTACGATACAGACCTTTGTTGGCAAAGTAATGTCTCTGCTTTTTAATATGCTGTCTAGGTTTGTCATAGCTTTTCTTTCAAGGAGCAAGCATCTTTTAATTTCATGGCTGCAGTCACCATCTGCAATGAGTTTGGAGCCCAAGAAAATAAAGTACGCTACTGTTTCCACTTTTTCCCCATCTGGTTGCCACGAAGTGGCCCTCAGGTAGACACTCACTAGGGGGAGTGTCTGAGGCAGTGGTGGGCTCTGTAGTCTTTAGGCAGCAGCCTGTCTGCTCATGGGTGGGGCTGTGTTCCCACCCAGGTAACTGTTTGCCCTGAGCTCTCCCAGCATTGGACTCTGCAGGCTGTTGGGTGAGGCCAGGTCTTGGTGCGAATGAGGAAGAGGGTAGATTTCAAGATGGCAGCCTTTAGTGTCAGCATCCATGCGGCTGAGTGCTCCCAAATGTGTACCCCACCAGGGTCCCCGTCCCCGGGGTGAGATGCAGCTGTCCAACGCCTCTCAGGGAGACTCTCTGAGAGTCACAGGTGGCTCTGGCCCAGGCTTCTATCCAATTACTGCCTTTGCCCGGGGTCCTGGTGCTCATGAGGACGTGTGTGGTCCTTCAAGAGTGAAGCCTCCATTTCCCCCAGTCCTGTGGGGCTTCTGACATCAGGCCGCACATTGGGCCTTCAAAGCCAGCTGCCGGGGGGCTCGTCCTCCCCGTTCCAGAGCTCCCGGCTGCCCACCCCAGCATCATGGCTGCTCTCCTCAACGGAGCCAGCTCTGGACTGTTCTTCTGCGCTCACGGCCCTGGTTCTCTGCAATAATGCAGAGGCGGTGTTCACTTCTGTGGTCAGCCATGAGTGAGGGTTACTGGTGTGTCTGCCTGGAGAGATATTTCAATTGATAGGGAGGTGTCCTTTCAAAGTTAAGCAAGCTTGGCTTCCTTCTTTAGTGGCAGATGATTAAAAGGACTCTCAGAGAAGATCATATAGCTCCCCTCTACTTCCAGAACAGACTTGTTCACTTGGATGGACTTTCTGGGGAATCCTTGGGCCGTTTAAAAAACCCATGGGGGCATGAATGCATTAAGAAACAACAACAAAAAGCTAATGTTTTAAGGGCTTACTAAGCAGCTGGTATGGCCCCAGGCACTTTTCATTATTCACTTGAGCCTCTGGATAACCTTGCAGGGTAGGAACCATTATTATTTCCTCCATAGAGTTGACAAATGTGAGTAGCTGGAAGGTGGAAGAGGTGAGATCTCAAAGCACACTGTTGGGTGTGAGAACCCCCATGGTCTCCCAAGTCAGCATCCTAAAGTACGGAGACAGAAGATGCGCCCCTCTGCTCAGCCAGGTTCGCTGTGGATGTAATTTGCTCCACGGCCTCTAGGGACAGGGAGTCTCGGAGCATCAGAACCAGTCCTGGAAAGAGCCCCAGGGCAGAGATGGGCGATGTGGGTGGCTTTGGGAAGCTCACCTCTGCTCCCACGACGCCTCCTTGCACAACGTCAGCCACCTCACTGCCCAAGAATCCCACCCTGACTGCCTTCTGCCTTTGCTTGGACTTGAGTCCTCCAGCTCCCTAAGCCTCCTTTTTGCAGATTTCGCAGTGGTTTCTCACTACTGAGTCCCCACTCCTCAGAGGCCAGCAAGATCATCCTAGGGAGCTTCTTGAGGAAGTGGTGTGTCTGGAGTTATACTCCCAGAAATCAGAATTCGGTGCTCGGGAGTGGCGGGGTAGGGGGTGGGGGTGGTGGGGGGCCAGAAGCTTGCATTTTCCACCAGCCCCCCCTCCCTCCTTGACTCTGATGTGAGTGTCCAAGACCATATTTTCAGAAAAACTGCCCTCCATCCTTTCCAGGGGAGTAGCTTTAGAACCCTCCTTCCTGCAGCTAAGAAGGAAGCCCGGTCTGAAAGCACACGTGGCTGAGCAGTGTCCCAAATGGGCTGTAGAGTGGGGGCCAATATATTCTTCTAAAATTCCACCTGCAATGCCAGGCAGTATTCCTTTACAAGCCACTGGGGGAGAGGAGCAGACCAATGCCCATGAGAAGCCAGGCATCCCTTAAGGAATTTAAATGGGTCAGGAACTCCTAAAGAATTTAAATGAGCATGAAATAGGTAGAGAGGGTTTTCTGGGCCAATATGCAAGCCGCACAGTAAATAGCTATTTTCAGCGCGGAGTCTGGTTGGCAGATTTGCATATACATGTGATGCCGTGAGTTTCTATTTTTGCCATGTAAGTGTGCAGTCTGTAAAGAGAGCCCTGCGCCCGGCGGAAATGCAGGCTTGGGCTGCTGGCCGGACCTGGTGTTCTGTGTTCTGACGAGTCCAGGTGAGAGTCGAGAGATGGGCAGAGAAGAGACAGAGCACGCGGGGAGGCTTCTGGAGTCCTTGGATAGCTCAGCTCGCCCCTGCAGCCACATCCTCCTGCCCGAAAACCGGAAGTCAAGAGTGGAAAAGTCAAACATCCATTGTGCTGTGATACCAGCCTTCCTTGGTTTAAAACAACTTCCCGTCTTTTTTTTTTTTAACCCACCCCTGATTTGCTATGATTATCACTGACTTTTCTATCATGGTGACCCTTAGGGTTATTGTCGGGGTGTAGGCACATGGCTGGCACACATGAGCAGAATCAGAAAAGCGCCTGCTCTTCTCCCTAGGTGTGCTTTGGCTGCAGAGGACTGGAGTGAGCCCGATGGAAGGGTCTCTGATGAGTCTCTCCTGGGGCTGTCCCTGTGGCCACTCGGGTATTTTGTCGTTACCCAGTAGGACTTCTCGGGGGTCACTTTGCAGAGTGAACTTGGCATTTTCCTTTGGATCCTTATCCGCTGAGAAGGAGGCCATCTTTTGGCTTTTGCTTGCTGCTGCTGCTAAGTCGCTTTAGTCGTGTCCAACTCTGTGCAACCCCATAGACGGCAGTCCACCAGGCTCCTCTGTCCCTGGGATTCTCCAGGCAAGAACACTGGAGTGGGTTGCCATTTCCTTCTCCGATTTAATCGCTAAGTCACGCCTAACTCTTTGGAGCCCCATGGACCATAGCCCACCAGGCACGAATACCAGAGTGGGTTGTCATTTTCGTGTCTGGAGTTGCTTGCTGCAGGGATGCCAATTAAGGAAAGATCTTACAGAATGAAGGGAGCTGCGCCTCAGTCCTGAGGAAGGTGGTGGTTGTCAGCACTGGTTTGCTTACCTTCGGCTCACAGGCTTAAAAACTGCTGAAGAGACAGTGATATTTTGCTAAATTACCACTAATGCTAGCGGTTTCCAGGCTTTGTTTGCCATAAATATCAGGAGACTACCTTCATTTGAAAGAACCTGTGGGACTTCCCTGGTGGTCTAGCAGTCAGGACTGCACACTTCTACCACAGCGGGCATAGGTTAGATCCTTGGTCAGGAACTAAGATCCTGAAAGCCAGATGGAGTGGCTAAAAAGGAAAAAAAAGAAATGAAAAGAAAAGGGAAAACAAGAACCCATGGCTGAGGAACACAGGAAGCATCAAGCGGTCTAAAAGGGCCCTCCCTCCAATACCACTGCCTTTGTGCCTTTCTTTCTTGTTTTTTGTTTGTTTGTTTTGTTTTTGCAAAATATCGTTTCATTTAAATGGAATATGGGCAAAATGGTGCCTCCAGCTACTTCCGTGTCCAGGAGATGAGCACTTCTGTCTACGAAGAGGGTCAACCAGCTTGATGAAAATTCAGCTGCGGTCACCCAAGGTTGCTAAAGGCAGGATGAGTGCCCAAGGCAGAGAGTCTGGAGGTTTGGTGTGGCCTCTGCCGAGTGTGCACACGCTTTCATTTTTAGAATATTAGTTCCTTTGTTGGGTCTAACCCGGAGTCAGTAATGACTGCTTAGCATTTGGTCACGACACGTGACCATATTTGGCCAATTTTCAGAAACCACCTAAGCCGTAGTGACATAGCTTCAAAGACAAGCAAGGTGTTCTGTCAAAAAATTATTTTAAAGCACTTTTAGAGAGAAGTTTGTGTTTTTGTTTCTCCTTAATAATTGAAAAAAATGTAACAGTGAACTAAGGGAAATGTTTATCAAGCTTTGGGGCTATCACTTAAGCTTTGGAGGTCTTTTTACAACATAGAGAAGGGTGCTTACACCGGAATAAGGACTTTTACTAGTCTCAGAGAGCTCGTGAAAGGAATATACTGTAAACTTTTGCCAAAGCTGCATCATCTTTGAAGTAACTTACTGTGCACTGTGAGGAAATTTCTTGCGTGTCACATATTATGACTTGCTTCTAAGAATTACTATTCATTATCTCGCAAAACGGTATTTATCCATCCACCCATCATCTACCTATCCATCCATCCATTTACCCACTCACCACGGCTATCATCACTCTGCTGATTACCAGAGATACAGAGATGAACACGAAACATTCCCTACTCCCTGCCCTCAAGGAGCTTAGGATCTAGTACAGCAAGCCCTTGTCTTGTGCCAATTTAAGTTTCTGAGAACCCAAACCTTTGTGACTTTCTCACCTGTCATTTTTGCTGCCCTGTGAACGTGAATGGACTCACACAGTGTCTTTGCTGAAACTAAGGAGGAAGATGGAATCTTTGAAATAATGGGTGAGCATAGCTGATAGACCAACGCCTACCCTGAGATCAGCTTTGTGGTTTTCCATCGTTAATCATTCTCAGAAGAAGATATCAGGCTGTTCTCATGGGTACAAGAGACTCCCAAAGAAAACCACCGCGTGTTATTGCAGTGTGTGAAACTAACAAGAGTAGAGAGTCCACTAAAAGTTTTGATGGGAAAAATTATATAACAAACTGATGGAGAATAATTTGAGAACTTACGCGTAGTGCTGAGTTATCCAGTCGTGTCGACTCCTTGTGACTCCCTAGACTGCAGCCCGCCAGGCTTCTCTGTCCATGGGATACTTCAGGTAAGAATACTGGAGTGGCTTGTCATTTCCTCCTCCAGGAGATCTTCCCAACCCACGGATCAAACCCAGGTCTCCCACACTGCAGGCGGATTCTTTACTGTCTAAGCCACCAGTGAAGCCCCAACTTGCACATAAACTCCTCAAGATGAGGGTCTCAAAGGAATGATTTCATCCTGCTACTATAGGCTTTGGAGAATGCGTGACTTTGGAGCCAGTTATAAATACTTGGTTCTTAGGACCCCAAGTTGCAAGATTTCTCTGAACTCAAGGGAAGCTCACCCTTTGGCATTTACATTAATATTTTTTTCTTTGGGAGGGGGCATTCATGCCCAATATTGAACGAAACTGGTGATAAATTTCTTGACCTGCTTTTTATTAGCTCACTTAGCAGCAGATGGAATGCCAGCTCCAGTAATTTCTTTGTGAGTATTGATGAGTCTAAGTGACAGTTTGAGACTGAAACAACAGACTGGTTCCAAATAGGAAAAGGAGTATGTCAAGGCTGTATATTGTCACCCTGCTTATTTAACTTCTATGCAGAGTACATCAGGAGAAACGCTGGGCTGGAAGAAGCACAAGCTGGAATCAAGATTGCCGGGAGAAATATCAATAACCTCAGATATGCAGATGACACCACCCTTATGGCAGAAAGTGAAGAGGAGCTAAAGAGCCTCTTGCTGAAAGTGAAAGAGGAGAGTGAAAAAGTTGGCTTAAAGCTCAACATTCAGAAAACTAAGACCATGGCATCTGGTCCCATCACTTCATGGGAAATAGATGGGGAAACAGTGGAAACAGCGTCAGACTTTATTTTGGGGGGCTCCAAAATCACTGCAGATGGTGACTGCAGCCATGAAGTTAAAAGACGCTTACTCCTTGGAAGGAAAGCTATGACCAACCTAGATAGCATATTGAAAAGCAGAGACATTACTTTGCCAACAAAGGTCTGTCTAGTCAAGGCTACGGTTTTTCCAGTGGTCATGTATGGATGTGAGAGTTGGACTGTGAAGAAGGCTGAGTGCCGAAGAATTCATGCTTTTGAACTGTGTTGTTGGAGAAGACTCTTGAGGGTCCCTTGGACTGCAAGGAGATCCAACCAGTCCATTCTGAAGGAGATCAGCCCTGGGATTTCTTTGGAAGGAATGATGCTAAAGCTGAAACTCCAGTACTTTGGCCACCTCATGCGAAGAGTTGACTCATTGGAAAAGACTCTGATGCTGGGAGGGATTGGGAGCAGGAGGAGAAGGGGACGACAGAGGATGAGATGGCTGGATGGCATCTCTGACTCGATGGATGTGAGTCTGAGTGAACTCCGAGAGTTGGTGATGGACAGGGAGGCCTGGCGTGCTGTGATTCATGGGGTCGCAAAGAGTGGGACACGACTGAGCGACGGAACTGCACTGCACTGAATGCTGTATGAAGATATCTGCGGCTTCTGTTGGTGCAGGCGTTACAGGTGCTGTGCAAACTCCAGGATTTTGTGACTACCTGTGGAATTGAATGAGTGCTAAATTTCAGCCAGATGTTATTGCAAATAAAGATGTGATTTTTTTTCTTTTCTCTTTCACATTCAGAGACCGAATTAAGAACCTCTGCGCCAGCAGTCGATTTACTCTGGGAATACGTCTGTGCCCCGCCCCCCCTTGCCTTCCTCATAATATCTGTACTGAGGGCAAAGGTGATGAGGGAGTAGACACAGCACAGCCAAGGGAAAGGGCTTCCCTGGTGGCTCAGACAGTAAAGAATCTGCCTGTAATGTGGGAGACCTGGGTTTGATCTCTGGGTTGAGAAGATCCCCTGGAGGAGGGCATGGCAACCTACCCCAGCATTCTTACCTGGAGAGGCCCATGGACAGAGGGGCCTAGCAGGCTCTAGTTCCTGGGATTGCAAAGAGTTGGACATGACTAAGTGACTAAGCATAGCACAGCACTCATGCCCAAGTAATCGATGCCCCATCTGTGGTCATCCCAGTTCTGCTGTCTAAGATCTCAAAATTAAAACAGAAGGAATCCCCCACGCGCCTGTCAGTTTTGTAACCTCTCCTCCCGAGGGGACACCGAGTGATGTCCTCAAGGCATGGGCCACGGCCGTTCCTAATACCATAGTGCTCTGTGTCTCGGCCCCACCTGGAAACCACGGGCCTCCTAGCTTTAGGCACAGACCTCCCGCTTCCCAGTTGGCAGTGTTTCTGCCTTCTCAAATGCCATTTCTAGAGTTCAGGAGCAGGATCTGTCATCCTTTATTACTGGAGTATCTTTATTCCCAGTATTCCAAGAGGTGGCTGTCTCGCCATCATTTTTTTTTTTTTTAACTCTTTACCAGGAGGCCCCAAACACTGGGACCTCTGTTGGTTTATTTCTCATGCAAGTGTCCTGGCGTGACACTGCAGGTTAGGGTCATCCGCGTGGTCCTTGATGTCCACAGACAGAAATGCAAGGCTCTGCGGTAGATACAGCAGGGGAGAGCACGTGCCTCAGGTGTAAAGGCTGGCAGTGGATTTCCCGACAGCATTTCTTCTGTGGATGCAGCTCTGTGTGCTTAAGATGAAATTTGAATACAAACAACACCTTTACAGAGATCTTTCCAAGAGCACAACAAACTGCAGAAAGCCAAGGTTACCTTGAATATTCAGGACTCAGGGCCCTGGGACTCTTTTATCTGTCATAACCTCTGACCTCTTTTTAAAATTGGTTAAAATGTTTCTTTAGGTGCCCTTGGTCAACCTTGGCCAGGGATGGAACTCGGTCCCCTACGCTGGGAGCAGAGAGTCGTAGACAGCGGACCACCAGGGAAGTCCGTCTGACCTCTTGTGTTAAACCATAGATTGTATTTTCCAACTCCTCAGGGATCCCTTCTTCTCCCTTTTCTCATCATTCCTCTTACTTTGGAATCAGCAGCAACATTTACCTAACAGCCTTCACTCCCCACCCACATACCCTTCTTTCCTTTTCTTCCATGCATTTGACTCTTTCTGAGATGCCCGGTTCCCTAGGAGGAGGGTCTGAGAAAGTGGTTCCTGGGAGGAGAGGGAGAGACTGGGTAGGGCTGGGGAGGAGGTAGGCAGAGACGCGCATTCAGCGGAGGTCTGGGTCTGAGCGGTCCCCCAGAGGACTGCCGGCTGCCCCCAAGGACGGGGCGTCAGCTTCAGGCTTTTTCAGACACTGAGGCTTCTGATGGCCGATGGTGGGTCTCGCGGGGCGGGGATGGGGCTGAGGGCTGGGAACAGTGAGGGTTCCCTGGGACCTGAGCACATTGTCACAGCATCACCGCTCCCGCTCTTTCTAAGTCCTCTGGCTTCTGATCTTCCCCCGCTTAACTCAGGCGAGTTAAGAACCCCTCTTGTGTTTTGATTTCAGTCTGTTGTGTTCAGTTTCATTCCCTGCTTATTTCTCAGCCAGACTCTTCCCCGCTGCACCGCATGAATTAAAGGCGTTCCGCGGGCTGCTTCCGGAACCTTCCTGCTATTTCTATCAACTCCGTTCAGAGCTCATTTGTAAGAGAGGGACTTCCTGTTCATTATTTCTGTTTCTGTGCGGCGGGAAGATTTATGTGAAAATGCGTATTCCTGTGCTCCGTTATCACCCATCGTCATCTCAGCCTTTCCTGATGGCGCTAACCCTTCTCTCCCGGCTGTCTCTGCTCCCCGGGCCATCATGATCCTCACGCCTTGGACAGGGGGCCACGTCTCTGGCCATGTCCCTTCCTCTGTGGAAAGGACTCCCAGGAGCCACTGAGACAGGCCCACCCAGAGACCCGCTCTGGGCTGTTCTCTGGGTAGCCAGGAACCTGGGGTTCTTCCTGCTGCCTCTGGGTCCTGCACAGCCTCTTCCCTGGGTCACTGCTCCCGGGAACTGACCGAACCTGGGCGATCCTGGCCGTCAGCAGAGGACAGTATAGATAGAACTGACTCTACAGACTAGAGTCTAGACAGGCATACCAGATTGATCAGCATTTCCGCAAATTCAGGTTCACCTAGAACCCCAGAATGTGACTCCTTATTTGGAAGGACTCTATGTAGGTCTATACAGTGGAATATTACTCAGCCATTAAAAGAACGAAATAATGCCGTTTGCAGCGTCATGGGTGGACCTAGAGATTGTCATACTGAGTGAAGTCAGACAGAGAAGGAGAAATACCATAGGACATCCCTTATATGCGGAATCTATAAAGAAAATGATGCAAATGAACGTATTTACATAACAGAAGGAGACTCACAGACTTAGAAAATAAATTTATGGTTGCTGGAGGAAAGGGATAGTTAGGGAATTTGGGAAGGTCATGCACACATTGCTTTATTCAAAATGGATAACCAACTAGGACCTATTGTATAGGACAGGGAACTCTGCTCAGTGTTGTGTGGCAGCCTGGATGGGAGGGGGGTTTGGAGGAGAATGCATACGTGTATATGTAGGGTTGAGTCCCATTGCTATTCACCTGAAACCATCACAGTATTGTTTATTGGCTCTGCCCCAATACAAAATAAAAAGTTTAAAGTGTGGGGGAAAAAAGAAATAGTCTATGTAGATATAATTCAGTTCAGTTCAGTGGAGTCTGACTCTTTGTGACCCCACGAACTGTAGTGTGCCAGGCTTCCCTATCCATCACCAACTCCTGGAGCTTACTCGAACTCATGTCCATCGAGTCAGTGATGTCATCCAAGCATCTCATCCTCTGTCGTCCCCTTCTCCTCCTACCAGTGAACACTCAGGACTGCTTTCCTTTAGGATGGACTGTTTGGATCTCCTTGCTGTCCACAGGACTCTCAAGAGTCTTCTCTAACACCACAGTTCAAAAGCATCAATTCTTTGGCATTCAGCTTTCTTTACAGTCCAGCTCTTACATCCATACATGACTACTGGAAACACCGTAGCTTTGACTGAGTATATAGATCTTTGTTGTCAAAGTTATATCTCTGCTTTTTAATATGCTGTCTAAGTTGGTCATAGCTTTTCTTCCAAGGAGTAAGTGTCTCTTAATTTCACGGCTGCAGTCACCATCTGCAGTGATTTTGGAGCTCAAGAAAAGAAAGTCTGTCACTGTTTCCACTGTTTCCCCTTCTATTTGCCATGAAGTAACGAGACCGGATGCCATGATCTTCGTGTTTTGCATGTTGAGTTTTAAGCCAGCTTTTTCACTCTCCTCTTTCGCTTTCATCAAGAGGCTCTTTAGTTCCTCTTCACTTCTGCCATAAGGGTGTCATCTGTATATATGAGGTTATTGACATTTCTCCCGGCAATCTTGATTCCAGCTTGTACTTCATCCAGCCCGGCATTTTGCATGATGTACTCTGCATATGTTAAATAAACAGGGTGACAATATATAGCCTTGACATACTCCTTTCCCAATTTGGAACCAGTCCATTGTTCCACGTCCAGTTCTAACTGTTGCTTCTTGACCTGCATACAGATTTCTCAGGACGCAAGTAAGATGGTCTGATATTCCCATCTCTTTAAGAATTTTCCAAAGTTTCTTGTGATCCACACAGTCAAAGGGTTCAACACAGTCAATGAAGCAGAAATAGATGTTTTTCTCAAATTCTCTTGGTTTTTCTATGATCCAAAAGATGTTGGCATTTTCACCTCTGGTTCCTCTGCCTTTTCTAAATCCAGCTTGAACATATGGAAGTTCTAGGTTCATGTACTGTTGAAGCCTAGCTTGGAGAATTTTGAGCATTACTTGGCTAGTGTGTGAGATGTTTGCAATTGTGTGGTAGTTTGAACATTCTTTGGCATTGTCTTTCTTTGGGATTAGAAGAAAATATAATTAGTGAAGTTGAAAATGAGGTCCTCCTGGACTGAAGTGGGCTTAAGTACAGTGACTGGCATCCTTGTAAGAAAGAGAGACACAGGTGCACGGGTATTTGATGCCTCATGCCTCCTTGTAAGAAGGAGAGACACAGGTGCACGGGATTCGGTGCCTCATGCCTCCTTGCCTGAGGACAGAGGCAGAGAAGGGATGATGCAGTCACAGCCCTACTGGGCCTGCTGGCCGAGGCCAGGAAGGATTCTTCCCTGGAGCCTGTAGAGGGGGCCTGGCCCCCATGGACACCCTGCTTTCCAGCTTCTAGCCTCCTAAACTTCAGAGAGCAAATTCCTGTTGTTTGAAGCCCCTGGGTTTGTGGTGCTTAGTTCCAGCTGCCCTGGGAAACCAACATGATATATAGAGCCCATGAGGCCTCTGCTGGTGAGAGGAGTCTTAGATGGAACAAGGAGGGTGATCAGCCCCAAGCTGGTGTTCCCTCTGCTTCCAAGTTCAGGTGCAGAATTCCAGGGGAGCAAAAACTTTTGATTGTGAACCAGGCCCTCCAGGTTGTATGAACAGATACTTGTCAAGAGAGAAGGACATTCCTAACAGCAACAGCATGTTGTGAGTGTGTGCTAAGTCGCCTCAGTCGTGCCTGACTCTTTGCCACACCACGGACTGTAGCCCGCCAGGCTCCTCTGTCCATGGGATTCCCCAGGCCAGAACACTGGAGTCGGTTGCCACGTCCTCCTCCAGGGGATCTTCCCAACCCAGGGATCAAACCTGCATCTCTGACATCTCCTGCTTTGGCAGGTGAGTTCTTTACCATGAGCACCACAGTAGAAACTTAGACTCCTAGCAGTATTCCTGGCCCGGCCCCTGCAGATGTTGGGATAAGCCTGCCCCTGACCTTTCTTCTCCCGGGGTTTCTACAGAGCGAGGTTTGTCCCAAAAGTCCAATTCATGGGGGCGCTTCTACTACAGACCCAGTCAAGCATCACGGGCAAGCAGCTTAACCTTTTCTGGATTTTCTGAAATGTCATTGTTTCCCTTCTTGAGGAGAGCTTTTAAATCACTTCTGGTTAGTAGGGCAACTTATCGGGCTGATGGTCTTCCTGTTTCCGTATTGCCGAAGGCCTCATGCCATCAGCAGCCTCTCTGCCCTGGAGCCTGTGACGGGGCGGCAGAAACCAGGCCCCAGATCAGCGCTTCGAGGGCGTGTCGGTTGCCCCCGGACTGAATCCCTCACTGATAACACTTTCCAAATCGGGGTGATTCAGATGGACTTTTTATGAAGAACAAGCTGGAATCCCCCGCACACACCCCCAGATGATCGGTGCTTTGCCAAGGCCTAGAGTGGCAGTAGTCTGAACGGCCAGCTTGTTTATGAAGATGACGAGGAGGAGAAAGAAACGGGAGAGGAGGAGAGGAAGCCACGTAACAGACATGAAACTCGGCCTTCAAAGTGGGTTCCAGGCCGAGGCAGGAGGGCCGGTGTGCCGGCACTGTGCTTTCAGGCGAGAGACAGAATGTATCCCTGCCCTCCAGGGGCTCGCGGTCCATCGAGTCCCAGCTGGACCCCCGTGGGGGCCCGTCCTCGGGTGGTCATCTTTCCTGCACCTGCAGGGGACACCTGCATGCCGGCCCCGTCTGACCTCACCTTTTCTCCCTGGGTCCTTTGTCCCAAAGCCCGCAGCTGCTCAGGGAACAGATCCACGGAGGATGAGGTCGTGGGAGGAGCATGGGACAGGATGGCCCGGGCACCACCCGCCTTCCTGTGTTCCTTCACAGAGCTGTGTCTGTGTTCAGTCGCTCAGTCGTGTCCGACTCTGCCTCACGCACCGTATGTAGCCCACCAGGCTTCTGTGCCCATGAGAGTTTCCAGGCAAGAATATGGGAATGGGCAGCCCTCTCCTCCTCCTGGGGATCTTCCCGACCCAGGGATCCAACCCGCATCTCTTGCGTTGGCAGGTGGGTTCTTTACCACCACCTGGGAAGCCCCTTCACAGAGGGGAACCCCTTTAAATGTCAGCCCCACTTCCTCCTCGCCCCAGGTTGGGGTTGCTGTGGTTCCCGCTTCCCATACGAGGGCAGTGAAGCACAGGGAGGCCACGGTGACACAGCCAGAAACAAATGGAGGGGTGACTGGCATCCACAGGCATCCTTGGGGTCCCCCCACCCCCACCCCAATCAGTATTCTACCCATTTCTACGAGCGCAGGTGGGGAGGAGTCATCTGACCTGGCTAAGCCACTCGTCCATGTCTATAACATGTTAATAATGGGGCCCCCTCTCTGGGAGTAGGAGGCGACAACTGAATGATCAAATATGTTCAGAACATTCAACCCATTACTGGGAAAATGGGAAGCATACATCTGTTTGGGAGGCGGTCTAGGACCCGAAATTCTGCAGGTGTTTTGCGGTCCCTTCCCCGACATCCCTTCCCCAGGCACAGGGCACCTCATTGATTACAGTGTTTTGTTTTGTTTTGTTCATTTTTTATTTTACTTTACAATACCGTATTTGTTTTGCCATACATTGACATGAATCCGCCATGGGTGTACATGAGTTCCCAATCCTGAACCCCCATCCCACCTCTCTCCCATATCACCTCTCTGGGTCATCCCAGTGTACCAGCCCCAAGCATCCTGTATCCTGTATCAAACCTAGACTGGCGATTCATTTCTTACATGATAGTATACATGTTTCAATGCCATTCTCCCAAATCATCCCACCCTCTCCCTCTCCCATAGAATCCAAAAGTTTGTTCTATACATCTGGGTCTCTTTTGCTGTCTCACATACAGGGTTATCGTTACCATCTTTCTAAGTTCCAGATATATGTGTTAGTAGTCTGTCTAGTCAAGGCTATGGTTTTTCCAGTAGTCATGTATGGATGTGAGAATTGGACTGTGAAGAAGGCTTAGCACCGAAGAATTGATGCGTTTGAACTGTGGTGTTGGAGAAGACTCTTGAGAGTCCCTTGGATTGCAAGGAGATCCAACCAGTCCATTCTGAAGGAGATCAGCCCTGGGATTTCTTTGGAAGGAATGATGCTAAAGCTGAAACTCCAGTACTTTGGCCACCTCATGCGAAGAGTTGACTCATTGGAAAAGACTTGGATGCTGTGAGGGATCGGGGGCAAGAGAAGAAGGGGACGACCGAGGATGAGATGGCTGGATGGCATCACTGACTCGATGGACACGAGTCTGAGTGAACTCTGGGAGTTGGTGATGGACAGGGAGGCCTGGCGTGCTGCGATTCATGGGGTCGCAAAGAATCGGACACAACTGAGCGACTGAACTGAACTGAACTGATACTGTATTGGTGTTTTTCTTTCTGGCTTACTTCTCTCTGTATAATCGGCTACAGTTTCATCCACCTCATTAGAACGGATTCAAATGTATTCTTTTTAACGGCTGAGTAATACTCCATTTTTTCCCTTGATCCAGCAGATGTTGGCAATTTGATCTCTGGTTCCTCTGCCTTTTCTAAAACCAGCTTGAACATCTGGAAGTTCACGGTTCACGTATTGCTGAAGCCTGGCTTGGAGAATTTTGAGCATTACTTTACAAGCATGTGAGATGAGTGCAATTGTGTGATAGTTTGAACATTCTTTGGCATTGCCTTTCTTTGGGATTGTAATAAAAACTGACCCTTTCCAGTCCTGTGGCCACTGCTGAGTTTTCCAAATTTGCTGGCATATTGAGTGCAGCATTTTCACAGCATCATCTTTCAGGATTTGAAATAGCTCAACTGGAATGCCATCACCTCCACTAGCTTTGTTCATAGTGATGCTTTCTAAGGCCCACTTGACTTCACATTCCAGGATGTCTGGCTCTAGATCAATGCAGATGGTGACTGCAGCCATGAAATTAAAAGACGCTTACTCCTTGGAAGGAAAGTTGTGACCAACTGAGATGGCATATTCAAAAGCAGAGACATTACTTTGCCGACTAAGATCCGTCTAGTCAAGGCTATGGTTTTCCAATAGTCATGTATGGATGTGAGAATTGGACTGTGAAGAAGGCTGAGCACCGAAGAATGGATGCTTTTGAACTGTGGTGTTGGAGAAGACTCTTGAGAGGCCCTTGGACTGCAAGGAGATCCAACCAGTCCATTCTGAAGGAGATCAGCCCTGGGATTTATTTGGAAGGAATGATGCTAAAGCTGAAACTCCAGTACTTTGGCCACCTCATGAGAAGAGTTGACTCACTGGAAAACATTCTGATGCTGGGGGGGATTGGGGGCAGGAGGAGAAGGGGACGACCGAGGATGAGATGGCTGGATGGCATCACTGACTCGATGGATGTGAGTCTGAGTGAACTCCCGGAGTTGGTGATGGACAGGGAGGCCTGGCGCGCTGTGATTCATGGGGTCGCAAAGAGTTGGACACAACTGAGCAACAGAACTGAACTGAATACTCCACTGTTTATATGTACCACAGCTTTCTTATCCATTCATCTGCTGATGGACATCTAGGTTGCTTCCATGTCCTGGCTATTATAAACAGTGCTGCGATAAACATTGGGGTACACGTGTCTCTTTCAATTCTGGTTTCCTTGGTGTGTATGCCCAGAAGTGGGATTGCTGGGTCATAAGGCAGTTCTATTTGCAGTTTTTTAAGGAATCTCCACACAGTTCTCCATAGTGGCTGTACTAGTTTGCATTCCCACCAACAGTGTAAGAGGGTTCCCTTTTCTCTACACCCTCTCCAGCATTTATTGCTTGTAGACTTTTGGATTGCAGCCATTCTGACTGGTGTGAAATGGTATCTCATTGTGGTCTTGATGTGCATTTCTCTGATAATGAGTGAGCATTATCAGGGAGCATCTTTTCATGTGTTTGTTAGCCATCTGTATGTCTTCTTTGGAGAAATGTCTATTTAGTTCTTTGGCCCATTTTTTGATTGGGTCGTTTATTTTTCTGGAATTGAGCTGCAGGAGTTGCTTGTATATTTTTGAAAGTAGTTGTTTGTCAGTCGCTTCATTTGCTATTATTTTCTCCCATTCCGAAGGCTGTCTTTTCACCTTCCTTATAGTTTCCTTTGTTGTGCAGAAGCTTTTAATTTTAATTAGATCCCATTTGTTTATTTTTGCTTTTATTTCCAGTATTCTGGGAGGTGGATCATAGAGGATCCTGCTGTGATTTATGTCGGAGAGTGTTTTGCCTATGTTCTCCTCTAGGAGTTGTATAGTTTCTGGTCTTACATTTAGATCTTTAATCCATTTTGAGTTTGTTTTTGTGTATGGTGTTAGAAAGCATTCTAGTTTCATTCTTTTACAAGTGGTTGACCAGTTTTCCCAGCACCACTTCTTGAAGAGATTGTCTTTTCTCCATTGTGTATTCTTGCCTCCTTTGTCGAAGATAAGGTGTCCATAGGTATGTGGATCTATCTCTGGGCTTTTTATTTTGTTCCCTTGATCTATATTTCTGTCTTTGTGCCAGTACCATTCAACATAGTTCTGGAAGCTTTGGCAACAGCAATCAGAGCAGAAAAAGAAATAAAAGGAATCCAAATTGGAAAAGAAGAAGTAAAACTCTCACTGTTTGCAGATGACATGATCCTCTACATAGAAAACCCTAAAGACTCCACCAGAAAATTACGAGAGCTAATCCATGAATATAGTAAAGTTGCAGGATATAAAATCAACACACAGAAATCACTTGCATTCCTATACACTAATAACGAGAAAGTAGAAAAAGAAATTAAGGAAACAATTTCATTCACCATTGCATCGAAAAGAATAAAATACTTAGGAATATATCTACCTAAAGAAAGTAAAGACCTATATATAGAAAACTATAAAACACTGGTGAAAGAAATCAAAGAGGACACTAATAGATGGAGAAATATACCATGTTCATGGATTGGAAGAATCAATATAGTGAAAATGAGTATACTACCCAAAGCAATCTACAGATTCAATGCAATCCTTATCAAGCTACCAGCGGTATTTTTCACAGAGCTAGAACAAATAATTCCACAATTTGTATGGAAATACAAAAAACCTCGAATAGCCAAAGCAATCTTGAGAAAGAAGAATGGATCTGGAGGAATCAACCTGCCTGACTTCAGGCTCTACTACAAAGCCACAGTCATCAGGACAGTATGGTACTGGCACAAAGACAGAAATATAGATCAATTGACTACATTTTAGTAGATGCTTCCAGTGGGCTGGGCCTTCTCCCAGAGATCTGGGGCAGGGCAGGGGCCCACTCCAGGTCAGCAGAGGGCTCCACGGGCTCCGTGAGCTCACAGACCACACATGCCAAGAGCGAGGCTGCCCTTCTGAAACCACGAGTCCCTCTCACCCAGGAAACCCTGAAACTGCTGTTCAACAAGCCCATAAATAACTCCTGTGCTTTCAGACACAGGAAAGGGGTGCTTCAAGCAGGCATCTTCCTCCTTAGGGCTTCATTTTAAATCAAGGTTCCTCTTCATTCTGAACACAAGAAAGAAACACAGAGTTTGGATGAGAGGATGGCTTGCATTGTTAAGCAAGCTGGAGGATTTGTGGGAGGGACAAAAAAAAAATCCTGGAAAGAGATTTGGTCTTTTTTTTTTCCCTTCTCTGTACCAACCAGGCACAAGGATGTGACTTCCAGAAGGAAGGGACATGACTTTGATTTTGAGATGTGCAGTTTTTAAGCATGGCGTTTATTTTCATTCAAGTAATGGAACAGGCACAAACGTGTAACAGCAGACAATTGATCCAGAACTAAAGATTCCCTTTCCCTTTGAAAGGTCCCCACTAACCCCGCCTGCCTCTGGCAGTGGGAGCTGCTACCCGGTCCCCAGTTCCCACTGCTGTCTCTGAACTGGGGGTAGACAGGAGTCTGGACATCCCAGCCCAGTCCTGATTCGACTGCTATGTTCTGTTGAAAGGAAAGAAAAAATGTTTATTCACTTAGTGCAGCGGTTTTCTAACACTTGCAAATGGAGGAATCTCAGGGTGGGGAGGGCAGTTAAAATGCGTATTTCCAGGCACCAGCCCAGATAGGCTCACATTCAGTAGTTTCGGGTGGGGTCTGTGTGCGTGCTAAGTTGCTTCAGTTGTGTCTGACTCTGTGACCCCATGGACTGTAGCCCACCAGGTGCCTCTGTCCATGGGGATTCTCCAGGCAAGAATACTGGAGTGGGTTGCCATGCCCACCTCCAGGGTATAGTCTTGACCCAGGGATCAAACCTGGGTCTCCTGTGTCTTCTGCATCGTAGGCGGATTCTTTACTGCTGAGCCATCGGGGAGGCCCTGCGTTCTTAAATGCCCCCACCCCATACCCCTCACCTTGCCTCCACGTGATTCTCAAGTGCGGTGTTCTGAGCGTCTACTAGAGACCAGATATTCCACAAGAATGTCTTCTTCTAGCGTCCCAACTATTGATTTTACGACTTGTATTTATACCCATAAAGTCTTCTCCTTTTTTTTTCTTAATATTTATTTATCTAGCTGTGTTGGGCCTTAGTTGTGGCATCTGGCATCTAGTTCCCCAACCAGGGATCAGACCCGGCCCCCCTGCTTTGGGAGTGTGGAGTCTTAGCCACTGACCACCAGGGAAGAACCGCCATCAGTTCTTGTTACAGAGTACTTGTCTCTGCTTTTACAGATGGAGAAACTGAGGCTCAGGGGGATTAGGTCACTCCCTCCTAGTCACACAGTGAGCAAGTTGTAGATTGAGCGTTATCTCTTCAATTCCTAAAGCCGCCCACTATTTCATCTTCCTGACGAGTAGAGGTGCCTGTTACCTACTAGTATCTATGCAACAGTAAGGGCTCAGTAAGAGCAGGTACTAGTAGAGTAGACACTAATGGCAGAGAGGTAAATAAGATAATATTAGATTTAACTGTATGAAAGTGGTTGACATTCAACCACTAACAACCTACAAAAGCAGCACTTTCAAAGTGTCAGTTGCCAGCCTTGTCCGACTCTTTCAACCCCCTGGACTGTAGCCCACCAGGTTCTTTTGTCCTTGGGATTTTTCAGGCAAAAATACTGAAGTGGGTTGCCATTTCCTCCTCCAGGGGATCTTCCTGACCCGGGGATTGAATCCGCACCTTCTGTGTCTACTGCATTTCAGGCGGATTCTTTACCCACTGAGCCATGCCTGTCTAATAATTGTGAAGTGCTGGGTAAAGGGCCTAGTATAAAGGAATAAACAGCTAGAATTAGAAGCTGTTGGCGATAGAACCATGTTCTACAAATGATAGGTTAACACCCTACTCTTTTGTTTTAAATCGTCTTTGAAGATGTGGTTCGTTACGTCAGAATGAGCTCACACTGGATTAGGGTGGACCCTCAGGGCGATGACCTTATAAGGAGCGAGATCTAGACATACAGACACACAGAGGGGAGATGACTATGTGAACACAGGAGCAGAAATCGAAGTGATGCACCTGCAAGCCAAGGAAAGCCAAGGATTTCCAGAAACCGGCAGGAGCTAGAAGAGGTAAGACAGGTGACCCCCTAGAGCTTTTGGGGGAACACGACCCTGCCAACACCCCGCTTTCTGACTAGTGGCCTCCAGAACTGTGGGAGCATCAATTCTTGTGTCTTGAGCCACCAAATGCATGGTCCTTTGTTACGGCAGCCCTAGGAAACTAACATGGAAGCTTCACCCTTCTCCTCAGCCTCACCACCACCATCCCACTCACCCCCATCTTCTAGAGCAGCAGTCCCCCACCGTTTTGGCGCCAGGGACCGATTTCATGGAAGACAGCTTTTCCACGGATGGTGGGGAGGGGGAGATGGTTTCGGGATGATCCAAGCACACTACATTTATTGTGCACTTTATGTCTACTATTATTATATCAGCTCCACCTCAGATCATCAGGCATTAGATCCCAGAAGTTGGGGACCCCCATCTAGAGGACAGGATTGGGGGCAGACGCAGATCCCAGAAGGGTGAGCTCTGATGGGTGCCCATGGGAGTTCCTCCATGTCTGTGGCATCTCACCCGACCCAGATGGGTTTGATTTCTACCCGGATTTTTTAAAGCTCCATTTTATGACACACACACATATTTGTGCTTTCTGATGCTTTCCCAAGCTCCCTCGAGCTTGTGCAATGAGGACTTGTCCCGGGGGAAATCTTCAAGAGACAGACGGACGGAAAAATGGTAGCCGCAGAACGCTGGGTAAACACGGGCCCCCTGCATAGCCTTCCTTTCCTTGGATGACGAGTCTGTGGTGGGGCCCCCGAATCCCAAGGAGGCCCACTTCAAACATGTATTTGGATCAGTCTAAAGGGTCAAGGACTCGCTATATAAAAAGTCCCTTAACATACACTGTTCAGACAGAAGTCGCCGGCGCACAGATTCCAAGATGGAGTCTGTGGTCCATTTCATATTTATTTTTCAATCAAGGCAAGCTTTCCAGTGACCTTTGTTTCAGTTTTTGGACAGAAGAGCCACTTGGCCATGGTTCCCCTCTTCGTCTCACCAAAAATGGAAATGCAGAATCGTGATGCTCTAAATTCTGTCCATTTCATGATCAGATTTTCCCAGAAGAGAAGGAGGAACAGAAGCCATGATGTGCAGTGGGGCAGAATGTTTAAAATCTGAATTGTCCAAGGAGGACTCTCGGGACTCAGGCTCTACGTTTGGATCCCATCTCACTGAATCTGAGTTTGGGGGGGGGTCGCTTCACCTGCCTGTATCTCAGTATACTCGTTTTTATGAAGCCAGCACTATTTTATCACTCAAATTTTAGAGTCGTGAGAATTCAGTGAATGATGAACAAAATTTTCATAAGGTGAAAGTTCATGCAAATTCTCAATTAACTATTACTGTCATTTCTTTATCTCTAGAGAAGAAGGTCTTTACTTTGCCCCTTCTCTGTGTCAGAAATTTGTGAACTTGCTACCTGCTGTCCTAGGCGTCTTTTTGCATCTCAGGGAGTTTAAGCAACATACCGAGAGTCACGGAGCTGCTCACCTCCTCAGCTGAATTTAACTTGAATTCCAGTTAAATTTGAATATAAACCTGGATGCACTCCTAAGTCCTTATTCCTTCCTCCATACTATGTTAGATTGTTCAGAATATTTTCACTCAAAATGGAATTCCCCTTAAGCATGACCTTAACCCTTGGCATTGAGCCTTGGTGTAGCCTTCTGACTGCCTTGATGTAGCAGAAAGGAGTTCAGTTCAGTTGCTCAGTCGTGTCTGACTCTGCAACCCCCACGGGCTGCTGCACTCCAGGCCTCCCTGTCTATCACTAACTCCCGGGGTTTACTCAAACTCATGTCCATTGAGTCGGTGAGGCCATCCAACCATCTCATCCTCTGTCATCCCCTTCTCCTCCCACCTTCAATCTTTCTCAGCATCAGGGTCATTTCCAATGAGTCAGTTCTTCACATCAGGTGTCCAAAGTATTGGAGTTTCACCTCCAGCATCAGGCCTTCCAATGAATAATCAGAACTGATCTCCTTTAGGATGGACTGGTTGGATCTCCTTGCAGTCCAAGGGACTCTCAAGAACCTTCTCCAACACCACAGTTCAAAAGCATCAACAAAGGGACAAAATCCATGTTTGGACCTCTGATCTGGCTTTGGCAGAGGTCAGGCAACCAAAGCCAGCTGTCAGGAGCTGGTGAAAGAAAACCAAGGCCAAAGGACCTGGGGATGCAGGGGAGCATCCTTGACACAGAGGAAGGGACTGGGTCAGAGTGGAGAGCGGCCAGCCAAGAAGACAGGGCAAGCAGTGACAAGACAGTCAGCACCCTCTCCTTGATGTTAAAGGAACCTGGCTGAGGGAAGATGGAAGGATGCAGACACATGAATGAAGCAAGGGTGGCTCTAATCCAGATGGATTAGATCCAGGTGGCTCTCCAGGGCTTTGGGTCTTCCCTGGTGGCCATACGCCTTCCTAGGTCCCCAACCCCAAGGAGTTCAGAGATGGGTGCGGCCGCTGGGTCTCAAATGAAAGCTGCCCTACTTGGGGCCCGTGTGGGGCGACGCTGTGGTCAGGCTCTTAGCGCAGCGAATCAGCCCACATAGATGAAATCTCCCACGGCCCCACTGCTGATGCATTTGCCCAGGGGAGCTGCACGCATGGGGCCTGGGGGTGGGTGGCCCAGAGACAGGCTGGGCCCCTCCCCACACCAAGTCTGTTACTCCTGGGCCCGGACTAAAGGGGGCTTAGGTTTCTGCACGTTTCATGTGGCGTCTTTCAAAAATTGAAATCCACTTGAAGTGGTTTGGGTTTTTCTCCTCCCCGCCTGGTGCTCGCTGCAGAGAAGTACCTTCAAACGCGGGCAGCGCCGCTCCGTGCCTGTCCCCGAGTGTGTTCAGAGGAACCCAGGGAGCCACATCAAGCCTCCCTCTCCCTCAGAGCCTCCCGGGCTGGGGCCCTGCCTGCCCCACTCCAGCAGAGGGTTCCTTCCCCACCAGCCCTGCACCACGTCCCCCTGTTTTCCCCTCCAACACTGGCTCACATGGGCTGCTTCTCTGGGGAAACAAGCCATCCTTGATTCTCTGCATGGACCTCGATGGAGAAGTCGGAGGCCATAGCAGGGTCCCATATCCCATCTGGGCCCCTGTTTTGCTCTTGGAGCCTATGGGGAAGGCAGCAGGGAGGTGGCGGGGACCCTCACGCCTCATCCTGCCAGGCCCCCTTGGTTTTTCTGGGTCTCCACCAAGCTCCTTTATGCCCCCATTTCTAACGTCTTCAAAAGGACGCATTAAGTCCTGTTGGCTGAAGAGGCAAGAAAACTGGATCAATGCCCCAAGTCACAGCCTGCAGACCCCCCGTGCCCTGTTCCAGTTCATGTTTTACAACGTGGTTCCTCCCTAAGCCGCAGAGAGAGAGATTGTCAGCGATGACAACCAGAACTCCCGCACATCAACAGATCTGTAATGGGCGAGAAGAGAACCAACCCGGGACTCAGGGTTATTATTTTAATAATTTAGTTACCCAGAGTCTGTGACTGTCCACTCAGGAGTTCATAATTATCGGGGTCGGGGGAACTCAGGAGGGTGGGTAATTCAAGTCTTCACTGGTGACTCAGATGGTAAAGAAGCCGCTTGCAATGCAGGAGAGGCAGGTTTGGTCCCTGGACCGGGAAGATCCCTTGGAGGAGGAAATGGCCACCCACTCCAGTGTTCTTGCCTGGAGAATCCCACTGACAGAGGAACCTGGTGGCTACAGTCCATGGGGTCACAAAGAGTCGGACATGACTGAGCGTCAAACAACCACAAGGCAGGTCCCTGCAGAGGCTGCGGTGATGGGGCTTGGGGGGACCTCTGTCTCCCAGGCTTGCCTCGGAGGTAGAAAGTAGGTCTGGGGAGGTCGGAGTTCATCACTTCCCTCCTCTGGGTGAGCCAGCCCTCCACCCCCGCCCGCCTGGGGTGATTTGCATGAGAGGAAGTCAGAGAGGCCGGGACAGCACCCCAGGCCTTGAAGTCGGAGGCCGCAGAGAAGGAAGATGAGCCAAAACCAGAGTGATTACCACTCTGCTCTGGCCCCTGAACTTCACCGGGGTTTCAAAACGACCGTATCTTCACCATGACCTTGTTTCTGCACGAGGAACCGCAGGGTACCATTAATCGCAACTAGTTTGTAGATCAAAAAAAAAAAAAAAAAAGACTCGGTGACAAAACAGGGGCGTTGGCTCAGTGGGGCTGGGAGCTGTGGTTCAGGTCTCTGCCACAACCCCGCCCCGTCTCCCAGGGAGAGGGACAGGTGGGCACACTCCAGGCCAGGCTGACCCCCTTCACCCCTGGAGGCTGCAGCCACTAGGGGCAGACAGCCAGGAAGATAGCGTGACTCCCCACCCTCGGGGCCATTGAGTGCCGTCCTGGGGCAGGCAGCCTCTCAACAGCAGATTTGTGCTCTGGGTTAGGGGACAGACCTTGGAGTTAAAGGTAATCAGAAGTTGTCTTTCACAAAGACTTGGGTAAGAAAAGGGAGAAAGAAGGGAAACTAGCAAACAGCAGCGAAATACTCACTTTGAGCCAGACTCAGCTCGTGGCTTGGGGCTATTATCTCCCTAAATTCTCACACTCTGAAGAGAGCTTAATTATTCCCATTTATCAGGTAGAGAAAGAGAGGCTAGAAAGGGTGAAGCCACCTGCCCAGAGTTATACTGCTAACAAGTGACAGAGAAAGAAGTCTGGCCCAGAAAAATCTGACTGTAAGGCTTGTGAGTGGAATCTTGTCTTCACTTCTCAAATCCCCCTCCCCCTGCCTCCCCCCAGAGCCATCAGCGCTTCAGGGATTTATTTCTCTGGATCGATGAGGCAGAGACTGGTCGGGCTCCCTGCTGTAAAGGCTCTTCCACAGCTTGGTTTGTTTCAGCTGAGAGTTTTGACTAATTATCTTGCCCGGTTATTTTCTTTCTTTTTAATATTCATTTATTTAGCTGTGTCGGGTCTTCATCGCAGCCCGCAGGCTTCTCTCTAGTTGTGGTGCCCAGTAGTTGCAGCACACAGGCCTAGTTGCCCCGAGGCATGTGGGATCTTAGTTCCTAGACCAGGGATCAAACCTGTATCCCCCGAATAAGAAAGGGGATTCTTAACCACTGGACCTGCAGGCAAGTCCCCGCCCAGTTATTTTCAATTAGACCAGCAAGCCTGCTCTTTCTTCTGTAATTTTTAAGCAGACCCATGCCTGTTACAGCAGAACTTTTGGCCTAGTTTTCCTGCTGAAGTGTGGTTCCTAAGGGCAAAGGAAGATGCTGATGGCTTATGCGTCTTGTGTTCCAGCGTCGTGCAAAGCGTTTACTGTGCACTATCTGAATTCACGTTCATAACAGTCCCGCACGGCCAGCGCCCCTGTTACTGTTCCCATTTGACACATGAAGAACTTGAAGCCTTAGCGAGGAAAAGTTGTTCATTTAACCCAAATCATGGAGCTGGGACCAAACGATTCAATTGTCCTCCAAGATTCAATTGTTGTCCAATTCAAAAGTCCATGCTTTCAACTTCCAGGTCCAAAAGGTAGATGGGTGTCTGCAGCCTATCCTGACTATGCAATTTATTACATAGATATGAGATTATTGTTTAAGTAGGACTCAGAATCCGGCAATGGAGCCCTATCGGTAAATAATTACAGTAACTCATCCATTCAACCATGATTCATTTAGAGCCTGTCTGTGCCCAGCTGGGAATATATGAAGTCTCACGGGAGCAAAGGGTGACAGCCTGCGAATGTTTCTAACTTCTTGCTCGGGTTGTATGAGCGCCACTGGTTCACGAATCTCTCTCTAGCAAGGCAGACAGCAGGGTCTGGCTTAGTGCTATACCTGCCAAGCCCAGACACTGCTTGTCACAGAGTAGCTGTTCGATTAATGGTTATTGAATGACCTCATTTATAAATGGATCCACCCGCCCAACTCCCCTTAATAGTTCCAAAGAGGGAGTACTGTTGAAGTTTGGACATGTAACTCCTGCATAAGTAATAAAAATGCAGCATCACAGATGAAGGGAAAAAGATCTTCTTAATATCAAGCACCCTGGTCTTTCCAGAGAGGCTGCCCAGTGCGGCCGTTCTGCGTGCCACCACGCTCCCCCCTCTCTGTCTCTCCTGTATGGCCTTTGGGGAGCTCGCCCCTCTGCTCTGGTTGCCCGCATACCCTGCCTACTGGGACTCTGAATCCTAGGCATGTTACTCACTCTGTGTCACTGGGCTGACAGGTCCGGATTGGGGAAACCCAGGCGAGACAGGTGAGAGAGAGACTGGGAGATGAGTCTACCGTGGCCAAATGGGAGATGAGACCCCAGTGAGAACAGTCAGGAAATCCAGACTGAGAGAGAGGACGATTTACGTGCTTAGTGGGTGGTCACTCAATCACGTCTGACTTTGCGACCCCATGGATTGTAGCCTGCCAGGCTCCTCTGTCCGTGGAAGAGGACAGGCAAGAATACTGGAGTGGGTTGCCATTCCCTTCTCCACGCGCTCTTCCAGACCCAGGAATCAAACGCAGGTCTCTTTCATTGCAGGCATATTCTTTACTGTCTGAGACGTCAGGGAAACCCCTATTAAAGAATAATGCAGTGGGTTGCCGTGCCCTCCTTCAGGGGATCTTCCTGATGCGGGGATCAAACCCGTGTCTCTTAGGTCACCTGCACTGGCAGGTGGGTTCTTTACCTGTAGTGCCACTTATCTGGGAAGCCCTTATATGCTTAGGAATCATATTTAAGATTAACATACTATCTTTACACCTTGACATTTTGCCCATCATCTTACAGTTAATAATTCTGAGTTAAACAAAAGGAATGCATCCTTATTTAATTGATCAATGGAGATAACACTCTTGAAAATTACAAATAATAACGATCCTTTTTATTCATGGAATATTTGTGTGTACCCGGAATATATTATGCTCAACAGCAGATGGGGAAACTCATGAGAATGAAAAGATTACTCAAGCTTAAGCAAAAGGAAAGACACTAGTGTCTAAGTTCTTCAGAAACTGCTGTCATTATTTCCTACCCCACTCCCCCAATACCATCCATGCACTGCACTGGCTTGTAGAGAAAATATGGCAGCACTCTCATATTTGGGAGAAAATCATCCACTCAGTTGCAAAGCTGAGCCACATTCCCATCGGAAGAGCTCAGGATAGTAATCACTGAATCCTCTCCCTGAGCCCCCTGGAGAGGCTGATTCAGAGCCGATTCTGCTCTAGAGGGCCGGGGATGGCTATAAGGGCCCAGCAACGCTGCCCCTCCCTCTGGGCACACCTCCCACTCGCCCCCATTGGCTCGTTCTGTTCTACTAGCAACGGCTAACTTCCACCTCTCACACCTCCATACCCTGGCATATGCTCTGCCCTCTGCCTCTAGAGCCCCCTCCTCTTTGGGTTGAATGAACAGAGCATCTACTGCCTGAGGCCCCTGGCCTACCAGATTTTGTCTGGAGGCCTTCTCCCTTGGTCCAGAGTGTTTAGCTCCCAGAGCGTCCTAGAATATTTCAGTCCCATGTCTGAGATCCTTGGTGGACATTTTCTATTGTTGTAGGCACAGAGCCCAGAGGACTATTTTGGACAGAGCTTGAGGCTGTGAGTAATTGAACAGGAGTTTCAGAATGCGGACGAGCCTGGTGCAGATTCCAGGTCTGATCCTCAGTGATTGTAGAGTTTTCTGCCCTCCAAACCAACCTCAGATGCTTCATCTATGAAAAACACCTGCCCTGCCTGGTCGTCGTGACGATGGTCTCTGATGACAGAGGTGAAGCTCAGACAGTCTGTGGTCTGGAGTAGAAACTCCACTAATGTTAGTCCCCTTGCCTCGCCGTTCTGCCCGGTGTGTGGCTGCCTGGCTGAGGGTTGAGGGAACCGGCTTCTTGCTAAAGAAGCGTCTGCTCCGCTGTCCTCACCCTCCAGGAAGGGAGCAAGGCTGAGCCTCGGACTCGCGCAGGATGTTTCCTGCAGCCAATGTGGAATGGCTCCTGGCAGGTCCATGGAGCAACTCAAGAAGGGGCTCCATCCTCGCCAGACCCCCTCTACTGCTTAGGCAGGGCTCTGGCCTAGGGGTGACTAATGGGAGTGTCAAAGGCATTGTCGCTCAGGCTCAGCCCTGCCCTCATCACCCCCTTCCCCTGCAGAACCTTCTCATTTTGTGAGCCTGTCATTCTCCCAGGCCCTCAGAAGTGGCTCCTCTGTGGCCAGACCTCCGCCACCCCCCCCACCCCCGCCGCCCCCTTCTTTCCTTTTTTGTAATTTTTTATTTATTATTTATTTGGCTGTGCCGGGGATCTTGTTCCCTGCCCAGGGATCGAACCTGGGCCTCCTACACTAGGAGTGAGGAGCCTTAGCCACTGGAAAGGGCCAGAGATGCCCCCCAAGGATTATGGAAATGTAGAGACTTTGCAGTTCTTCATTCATCCATTTCATTCATTCCCTCTCTAAATATTGCTGAATAGAAGGTGCTGGGCTAAATGACCCTTAACTAGACAAAGAGGTGGGGGCCCAGTACCTTACTCTGCCCATCTCAGCTTCCGCACCTGGTCAGGACCTGCCAGCTCTCTCCATCCACTGCCCCTCACCTGCACCCCAAGTCCTCCACTCAGCCTCCATCTCCTCTGTCTCAGGCCCTTAGAACAGCCTCTTCACCCTTCTCCTTATCCTGGTACACCAGATTGTTGCCTGAGTCACCTTTCAAGAATGTCAGTTTTGATTTGTGAGCCTTGGCTGTGCTGCTTCCCACAGGGATCTTGCATTCTGTTACACTAATAATTTCCTTTAAAAGAGCTCACTTTTTTTTTTTTTTCAAACTTGGTCTTCCTTTAAGCAATATTATCCATGAAGCACAGATTGAAGGCCAGTTGGGTATCATACCAGTGTGAGTTTTAAAACATAAGAAACACAATGAAGGGTGTTTGTTCCTATGACATGTAAGACTTTCAGGCCTGAGTACTACGCTCCTTGGGCAATGCTAGCCCAGGAAAGACCATCAGCACTCATTTACTTACAGGCCCTTTATCCAGCAACTACTATGTGTCAAGGAGTATTGGGGATACAGTTTAAAAATGACCAAATCCCTGCCCTTCTAGAGTTTCTGTTCTAGTGATACAATAGACAATAGAAAAATAAGATAGATGAGTCAAATGTATGCAGGCTTTTAGTTGATGACAAATAATAAAAGGGGAAAAAACCCAATAAGGGGTCAGGAAAAATCTAATTGTATTAAATAAACCTCTGATTGTCTTTTCAGCTCAGCTCCCTCTAATCTCAGGCTCTGCAGATGGTTCCCACAATGCACTATGTTCACAGTGCCCACAATACACTGTGTCTGTAGTTCCCACAATGCTCCCAGGGCTTATGGTACCCACAATGCACCATGTCTGTAGTTCCCACAATGCACTGTGTCTAGTTCCCCCAATGAACCATGGCCATTTTCCCACAATGCATAAGTGGTTATATCTCCCCACTGTCACTTATTTGGTTGTTTTCTGCCAAGACCACCCCTCTCACATATGCCTCTGGTTAAATCATTGTTTTCTCAAGTCCATGCTAACATCCTTCCCTGATGCCTGCTTTCCCCGCCCCTAGAATGAAACCTATCCTCCTGAGTACCTTGGGCCACACCTGTAGAAGCCAGTACTGTCTGGCCCTCCCACTGGGCTCCTTGAGGCTAGGATGGTGCCACCTCCATACATGCTTCCCTACCCACCAACCAGAAGCCCAGCTGAGGAGGACTGGACCCCAGCATCCCTGACAGCCCAGAAGCGTCCCTGGGCCTCTGCTGTCCTTCTTGGGAGTTCTTAGCCAGACCTTGGTGTTTATGGGTGGTGGCTTGTGTATGGGGTTGCGGGTGTGGGGGGTGGCAGGATGCCCGTCCCCTCTCTGTTATCATCTCGGCATCTTTTGGACAATGTCGCCTCTTTTGAAAGGTTAGAAATGAATAATTCTATAGCAATGCGTCATTTAGAAAGTACATGCCCTCCCCCAGTTCTTCTCCCTGGTGAAGATGAAAACACAGTGAAAATCAGGAGCTCCTCACCCAGCAGGGCAGGGCAGGCGGTGCGACCTTCACTGGGACAAACCTGCAGGGGCGCCGTCTCCAGAAGCTGGCTACATGAGCCAGGTTAATATTCTGTCCTTTCTCCAGGCTGTCCCTCCCGCTTCTTCACACTATCCCTCCCCTAATTCCAGTCTCAGCTCCTCTCACCTGGGCCCAGTGCCCCGTGACTGGGAGGTCATGTCTCACAGCTCCCAGTGATATGGTCCATGCGTGCTTTCAGCCAGAGGCCAGGGCAGGGGACCAGTGTCCCTCAGCCCCACCCGAGACACCAGCACAGAATCTTCTCCAGGGAGGCAAGTGTTCACGTGCAACCAAGAGCCGCTGTCTCATTGAGTGGAAGCCTCTTTCTTCCATCATTTCACTCATCTATTAATGACTTACTGACCACCTGCTACATGCCCTGTGTGGCTCTTAGCCCTGGGGAGTCGCTTGTGGACACTACTGACAAGCTCCAGTGTCGTGGAACCCGCCTTCTAGGCACGCGTTAAATGAGCAAATGCATAGTACAACCACACATTGTAATCAGGACTGTGGGGAAAGCATGGGGCGTTCATGGGGCCTCAGTGATGCTCTGAGCTGACAGAACCTGAATCACACAAAAAAACCCACACTGTCCGGTGGGGTTGGGGAGCGGGGTTGGGGCTGTGAAGGTGATGAAGGGATATAGGAACAGGATGTGCAAACTCCTCGCCTGGGGAGGGAGCCTGGCACCTTCGTGGAGCAGGCAGGAGGGCAAGGGCACTTGAGCTGATCAAGGAAGGGAGAGGGCAGATCCAGAGCAAGTTGGAGCCAGAAGACCTAGTAAGGATTTGGCTTTTATTCCTCATGCCCAGGAACGCCACTGGTGAGTTTCAGATGGGGAAAGACCACACGCGGATGTTCAGCCTGAGGGGTGCAAGGACGCCTGTAAGAACATAGACTGGATGGCATTTTTTTTTTTAAAGTATAGTTGATTTGCAATGTTGTGTTAATTCTGCCGTACAGCAGAGCGGCTCAGTTAAACACACGCATCCTTTTTTCATGCTCTTTTCCATTATGGTTTATCACAGGATATTGAACATGGGTCCCTGTGCTGTGCGGTAGGACCTTGTTGTTCATCCATTCTGTTTGCGTCCGCTAACCCCAACCTCCCCCTCCATCCCTTCCCCACCCCTCCCCATCGGGAACCACAAGTCTGCTCTCTCTGTGTGTGTCTGCTTCTGCCTCTGCTTCGCAGATAGCTTCATCTGTGCCGTATTTTAGATTCCACATATCAGTGATACCATGTGGCCTTTGTCTTCCTCTTTCTGACTGACTTAGCTTTAGTACCATCCTCTCTAGGTCCCTTCACGTAGCTGCAAATGGCATTTTCATTCTTTTTAATGGCTGAGAAATATTTCATGGTACATACGTACCACATCTTCTTTATCCAGAACAGGGAGACTTTTAATCCTTCAAAATGACATCTGGGGAGACTTCTCTCTTCTCTGTCCGGATGTGGTGGGGCTCTGGAGTCCTCCCAAGGGGGTCAGCTCTGAGTCTGTGCTCCCCCTGCCAGGTGGCCCCAGCAACTGGTACCCTGAATCTGAGTCTCACACTGGATGAGAACCAGCAGAGCCTGGAGATCTTCGGGATGGAGAAGGGGTTTCCTTAGTGTGTTCCTTGCCAACAGGGTTGGGCAGCCTGCTGACATCACACAAGCCCTCTGTGTTCCAGCCTGGCAGCCCTGCTGGAGCCTGACCCCTAAATTCCTCTGCATCCCCAGGGTCCAGCGGCTCCTTGTTCCTTCCCCAGAGGCTGCTGAGGGTCACTGACAGGGTGAGACAGGGAGCCAGAACCCTGGACAAGAATGAATAGGCAGTTTGAGTGCCCACAAGTGCCCATCAGTGACCTTCCTGAGAACAAATGGGCCTGGGAAGAGAAGCCCAGGCACTGCAGGCCTCCTCCAGCACAGGAAGAAAGGGGAGAGCAGAAAAAGCAAAGAAAATGGGCTCAGACCCCAGAGAGCTTCCCGCCGGACCAGCACGGAGTGCGGCCTCATCTGCGAGCCGTGCCCCTGGGAGACGCTTGTCTGGGCTGCTCTCTGTGGGGCAGCGGTCTGACAGTCCTGCCAGGGCCCATCTCAAGGTGCTCGCTGGAGCTTGGCACGTGTTTTGTGAGCAGATGGCGTGCACGTGGGGACCCCAGAACTCACAGCCCACACTGACATTAACAACCGCAAATAACCCTGCACACTACACCCCACCTCTGCCCTCTGCCCCAGAGATCAACTGCCCTTCTCCTTCCTTAGTGTGTAGGCATCTCAGAGACGGGAGTCCGGGGGCTTCCAGGCAGCTGAAACAGACAGAGGAGCGGCGAGGCAGTGTGATCCGGTCTGTCTATTCGTTTCAACCAAGGGTCCCCTTTCCTTGTGCTTTTAACATCTTAAAGTGCTGCTGCTGCTGCCAAGTCGCTTCATTCGTGTCCAACTCTGTGCGACCCCATAGACGGCAGCCCACCAGGCTCCCCCGTCCCTGGGATTCTCCAGGCAAGAACACTGGAGTGGGGTGCCATTTCCTTCTCCATCTTAAAATGCTAGTGCTACTGAATTATTTGTGGACATCAAAGAAGAGCTTAAAGAGGGAAAACAAAGAAGCCGCACCCAAAGACAAACACTTGTATCATGGTGGGAAGACCTTCCAGGCACCACTCGATTACGTCTCTGCATCTCAGAAAAATAGCGTCGCTATCACATAGTTGTATATTCTCCAGTTTTCACTAATAGCAACATTTTCTCGTATCATTAGCACTCTTCTTCAGCAGGATAATAGCTCATATTTATTGAGAGCATAAAACGTGCCAGGCTCTGTTCCGCACGTCCATCCACCCGGACAGGGGAGACTTTATTAGAGCACATTCGTCTTACAGCTGCAGAGCCCAGGGGACACCACGCTGAAGAGCTCACCTGCGGTCCAGCAGAGACAGCCTTGCTAGTCCACCCGAGCAAGGCACAGCCCCCACTGTGACCACTGTCCTGGCCACAGGGTGCTTTATGCTTAGTACCCCCCCAGTCGATGAAAAGTTTCCTTTAAAACCTCCTATGATCACTATTAGGGCTGTCTCTGTATCTTTTTTAAAAAGCTGTGTTTATTTTATACTTGTGGCTGTTGCTGAGTCTGCGTTGCTGCCCGTGGGCTGTGGGCTTTGTCTAGCTGTGGTGAGCAGGGGTGATTCTCCAGTTGCAGTGTGAGGGCCTCTCGTTGCCGTGGCTTCTCTTGTTGCGGAGCCCAGGCTCCAGGGCCCGCCAGCTCCCAAGGTTGTGGCTTGTACGCTCAGTAGTTGCAACTCTCAGGCTTAGTTGCCCCACAGCCTGTGGAATCTTCCCAGAGCAGGGTTCGAACCCATGTCCCCTGCATTGGCAGGTGGGTTGCTGACAACTGGACCCCCAGGGAAGCCTTCTGTAGGCATCTTTATTTCCTTGGGATAAGTTCTGGAAGAATGAGGCAAAGCGTGGGCCTCGTATTTTTATTTTTATTCTGAAATAATGTCAGAGTCACAGAAACATAGCAGAAAGAGTAAATAAAGCCCCATGCGACGATCGTACCTTAAATAACCACAGTGCAACAGCGGAGCCAGGAAGCTGACTCTGGTGAGATGCTACCAGCTGATCTAAATGCCTTATTCAGAAAGCAGCCCTTTCCACACGCACTGTTTTATGTTTGGTGTGTAGTTGTGACAGTTTATCCTATCTATAGACTCATGAAAGTACCAGTGGGGAGATTTTGAAGGCTTAAAGGTGTACTGTCTAAATTTCGCCTAGGCTGCTTGCTGAGAATCATGCATTTGAGGGCTGTCCCCATTGGGTGCTGGTGAACAGAGGTGGGAAGCAGTGTCTGGAACTCAGAACAGGTGCTCGGGCTGCCAGGAAACCTGGCTGTCCTTGTCTAGAGAGCCAGGGCCACGTTCCCATGCTGGGGTCAGGGCTTGTTACTCATCTCACTTTCAGCTCAGGTAGGCTCCTGGTGCTTCTTTGCCCAGAGGGCAAGATGGGGGCCTGAATTAGTGGCAGGCAGGGTAGCCGTCTAGCTGCGGGTCAAGAGGGCTGAGCTTAAGTTCTAATGTGCCTTGGATAAGCCATCAAGTGGCCTGAAGTTCATTGTCCTCACCCGTAAAGCACAGGGTGAAACAGATGCTTTTCAGGTTGGAGCGGGAGCCATCTGCTGCGCTCATCATCCTCTTGGTCATTGCAGCTATCGGGAGATCCAGCTAGCTGACGGTCATAGCTCTCAGTGTTGCTGAACGCTCACGCCCGGTCCCCTGCAGAGGGCTTGATGCACGTGTCTCTTCCTCCACGCTGCCCCGCTTCCCACTCGAGGAGGAAATGGGCACAGCTTACCCTCAGCGGTCTCTGTGGGCCCTGAGTCCACCTTGATGGCCACCTAGGCCTGCCTTTCTTCCCCTGCCCTGTGCATCTCTTCCAGATCTGTACTGACAGTTGCAGACGCTGTTGTCCCCAGACCAAGGGCGGCCCATCAGTCAAGAGTTTAGAAGTGGCTGTCTGTGACCCCCAGCTACAATCTCCAACAAGCTCCCAAGATGAGCTCTAAGGCCCCTTCTGGCAGTCAAGCAAGTTTGCTATCGCTGTGAGGCAAATGACGCCTGATTTATAAAAGCATGGAGATCGGCTCCAAATGGATTCTTCTGGATGCATCAGATTTTTATTCATTTTGAAAAGGAGGCAGGTAGGGAATTTCACCGCTGTCACTTGACACGGGAGGTAACCATCTCCGAAAATGAGAAGAGAGGGCAGGTGAGTCACTTCTGATATCCACCGCGCCCCAGGATCCCAGACTGAAGACCTGTCCCCACAGAGGGCATGCCACAGGCTGGAGTCAAAGAGCCAGCTGAGCCCTCTAACAGAGAGGGCGGTGACCAGCCATTCCTGGACCGGGGTCAGCCCGCGCTCTTCTGAAGTCGGTCAGGCGTATATGCCTGTGGATGCGTTTGCGGGGCTGAATATACAGTGCGTGCGTGGGTAGTCGCTCAGTCGTGTCTGACTCTGTGACCCCATAGTCTGTAGCCCTCCAGGCTCCTCTGTCCATGGGATTCTCCAGGTGAGAATACTGGAGTGGGTTGCCATTCCCTTCTCCAGGGGGATCTTCTTGACCCAAGGCTCGAACCCAGGAGTCCTGCATTGCAGGCAGATTCTTTACTCTCTGAGCCCGTGTATATACTTACCTGATTGGACGTAAGAGACCAGGAGATAATTCAGCTCTTGGTTATATTCAGGAAGATGTTTTCAGGACATAAAACCACTGAACAGCGGCAGACAGGACCAGAGGAATATGACCCCTGGATCTCCCAGAGGCTTTATTATTATTATTTTTTAATATTTAGCTATTTTCTTTATTTGGCTGTGTTGGGTCCTAGTTGTGGCACGTGGGGTCTTTGTTGCAGCGAGCAGACTCTAGTGGTGGCTCATGGGCTGCAGCTGGCTGGTCTAGAACACAGGAACAGTAGTTGAGGTACGCAGCCTGAAGTCCATCTGATTTATGTCATGAAGTACTTTTTTCAGTTTTAAAGTTTATTTGGCTGCATCTTGTCTTAGTTGTGGCATGGTCTTAGTGGCCCCGAGGCATGTGGGATCTTCCCAGACCAGGGATCGAACCCAAGTCCCCTGCACTGCAAGGAGGATTCCTACCCACTGGACCACCTGGGAAGTCCGTTCCACTGGCCTTAGCTGGGCAGTATTACAGTTCTTCTCACCAGCTTGAGGGCTGCACCAGAGGCGAGTGAGCTGATTCGAGGGTTCCACCCCTGGAACGTTTCTTCAAGCAAAGCAGTTAGGTTTTGCCATCTATCAGGGGCAAGCTGATGAACTCAGAAAGGTCAGGCAAAATGATCTACGGGTGAGCTGGTATAAGTTCCGAAACAGAAGTCGGTCCTCAGTGGATCTGGTGCAGTGTGCAGGCAAGTAAGTTACGAGGGTTAGATGTTAGAAGGCTTAGAAGGAGGAGAGAGTGTGATTTGGGTAAAGGTGGAGAACTGAACGGCAAGTTCCTCCTCTCTGGGAGGGCGACCCAGAGATTGCGATTCTAGACCAGTCAGAAAAAGCAGAACCTCAGGGTGACCACATCATTCAAACCCTGACCAAACCTTTTCCTTTATTCTAACATGTATACTATCATGTAAGAATTGAATCGCCAGTCTATGTCTGACGCAGGGTGCAGCATGCTTGGGGCTGGTGCATGGGGATGACCCAGAGAGATGTTGTGGGGAGGGAGGTGGGAGGGGGGTTCATGTTTGGGAACGCATGTAAAAATTAAAGATTTTAAAATTAAAAAAAACAAAACAAAACAAAAAAAAACCACATAACCACCTCCAAGATGTCCATTCCACCTGTAGCGGTCGACCAGAAATAAGTAACTTAAGATCCAGCAATACTCATCTAGGCACAAAGATGTTGCTGGGAGTATTACTTATAATGATAAAAGCTGGAAACAAATGCTCAGGAAAATGGGGACGATTACATAAAATGTGCTGTGATCCCTAGTCAGAGTATTACGAAGTCGTAGAGTGATACTAACTAACAGAGAAAAGCACTGGTGGTACCATCTTAAATGACCCCATCAGCAGGCAAAACCGTAATCACAGGAATATGTCTAAATTCTTCTATAGAGAATTATTTCAAAATGTTGAAGAAGGGTATAGTGGATTATTTTTCTTTGTTCAACTTGCCTGCACTTTCAGTAAGGCATATGGATTACTTTTATAATGTAAATATACATGATATGCTTTATTTTTTAAACAAAAAAGAAAAAGCACACAGTTATTTTTAAAAGGCTCGCCGAGGCATTTTGCAGATGCCCCAACAACACTGGGATGGGCGGGAGGGGGCTTGACTGGGGGTAGGTACGTGCCGGGGATTCAGAATGTGGAGCCAGCCCTCCTGGAACTCATTCAGTTGGGGGCGGAGGAGAGAAGGAAGGAAAAGAACCCCTAGGGGTCCTTCAGGAATGAGAGTGTAAAGAGTATAAAGAGATCTAAACCAATTAAACAAGCCTCAGAGCAGGCATGATTGCCCAGACCCCAGGCCCCCCCAGACAGGCCATGAGAGACCTGCTCAGGTCAAAAAATGTCCCCTTAGGAGTAGAGGGTGTCCCATGATACAAAGTCAGGAACAGAGAGGCCGGGAGGAGAGGCAACTCAGAGGAGCTGAGGATGAAAGAGTAGGAAAAAAATGCTCCCAGGTGTGGAGGCCACCCCTAACCTTCCCCAGGAGGTGGTTAGAGGGGGAACCGGGAAGGAATTATATATAGATCACGCCACCAAGATGGGGGAAACTAGGGCAGGAATTGAAGGTAAGAGTGATCAACAGCATTTAAGTGAACCCTGGCCAGATCTTCGGGAAAACTTGCAGAAGAAAGGCAAACCCTGCTTTCACCCAGGGAGAAAGCAGAGAAGTTGGGCCAGGAACAGGCAGTCAGGAGGCAGGAGCGGGGGCCAAATATGTTAGTTTCATCCATGCCGATTCTAGGTCAGCGCATTCTGTCCAAACAAGCCCGGGATCCAAGTTCTAAGGGTTGTTGTTACACTGTGCTCATGGTTTTGGAAAGTTAATCAGGAACAAGATCAAGAGGAGAGCTCCCTGGTTTCCATGAGGGCTGGATAATTACAGCTAAGAGTGCCCACCACATGCTAACAGCTTTTACTCTCCTATTGAGTCCATGCAAGAAAACTCACAAAGTTGACTTTGGTTACTTTCTTTTAAAACAGCCATGGTCTCTTAGAGGAGTTTTAGAGTCACTGTATTAGTGAGTGGAACATACAGAGAGATTCCCCCATCCCCCTGCCCCATAGGTCTTATTTTTGCACCCCCTCCCACCTTCGGTGGCTCAGACAGTAAAGCGTCTGCCTACAATGCGGGAGACCTGGGTTCAATCCCTGGGTTGGGAAGATCCTCTGGAGAAGGAAATGGCAATCCCCTCCAGTACTCTTGCCTGGATAATTCCATGGACAGAGGAGGCTGGTAGGCTACAATCTATGGAGTCGCTAAGAGTCGGACACAACTGAGCAACTTCACTTTACTTCACCTTCAAAGCTGAGGAAACCAAGACTTACAGAGCTTATCTAACTTTCCCACAAACTTGCAGACAGTAACGCTCAGGGGCAAGAATGGAAACCAGGATGTTCACGTCTATTCACGTTGCGTGTTCACGTCGGAGGCTGTAGAGCGGGATCGGTAAACCACGGCCCGTGTCCCCAAAGGAGCCTGCTGGCCAGCTAGGTATAGCTTTTCATGTGTAAATGGTTGAGGTGCGGAGAGGAGACAGGGGAAGCCCATGAAATTCACCTTTGGGTCTATGCGTAAAGTTTTATGGGGGCTTAGTTACATCCATGCCTCTTTTTCTATTGTTTCTGGCTGTTTTCACGCTCAGACAGAACTGAGGCAGACACCCTGAGGCTTCCTAGGTGTCTCTAGTGGTTAAAAAAAAAATCCACCATCCAATGCAGGAGATATGGGTTCGATCCCTGGGTTGGGAAGATCCCCCGGAGCAGAAAATGGCAACCCACTTCAGTATTCTTGCCTGAGAAATCCCATGGATGGAGGAGCCTGGCAGGCTATAGTCTATGGGGTTGCCGAGTTGGACACAGCTGAACACGTCCGTAGACACCTTATGGTCCAAACGCCCAGTCAGTTCAGTCACTCAGTCGTGTCCGACTCTTTGCGACCCCATGAACTGCAGCATGCCAGGCTTCCCTGTCCATCACCAACCCCAGAGTTTACTCAAACTCATGTCCATTGAGTCGGTGATGCCATCCAGCCATCTCATCCTCTGTCGTCCCCTTCTCCTGCCTTCACTCTCTCAGATGGCCAAAGTATTGGAGTTTCAGCTTCACTATCAGTCTTTTCAATGTACATTCAGGACTGATCTCCTTTAGGATGGACTGGTTGGATCTCCTTGCTGTCCAAAGGACTCTCAAATGCCCAGAACCTGCTCTATTTGGCCCTTTCCAGGAAAGGTTTCCTGATCATGCTTTACAGAGACATAATTATTGCATTTACTGAATGTTGCTTTCAATATTGTTAGACTTCTGCTGGCTAGGATGGTGTAGACCAGTAGGCTTCCAAAGGATACTATTTTGGGGTTCTTGGCTCTCCTATAAACCAGAGCAACTCACTTGAAAGGTTTCATAAAGTTTGGCCCCTGGGGAATATTTCATTTGAAGAAAGGGTTCCACTGCTAAACAAACACACATTAAGTAGCTGAAATATCAAGTGCTTTCTCACAAAAAAAAAAGTAAAGTACTTGTGATGAAAATCATGTCTGAGCCCAGGCAAATGGGAGCAGGTAGCATGGGCATCGGAGAAGGCAGTGGCACCCTCTCCAGTCCTCTCGCCTGGAAAATCCCACGGACGGAGGAGCCTGGTGGGCTGCAGTCCATGGGGTCACGAAGAGTCAGACACGACTGAGCGGCTTCACTTTCACTTTTCACTTTCATGCACTGGAGAAGGAAATGGCAACCCACTCCAGTGTTCTTGCCTGGAGACTCCCAGGGACGGGGGAGCCTGGTGGGCTGCCGTCTGTGGGGTCGCACAGAGTCGGACACGACTGAAGCGACTTAGCAGCAGCAGCAGCAGCATCATGGGCACAGTCTATACTCACCTGAAGAACCACAGTACAGAAAAGTGACCGGCCGGACCCAGGTAACTGTCATTCAGCCTGAAAATCACTCCCCTGAAGGGGGAGTGGGAGTCATGATGCCCAGCTCCTTCATTTAGAAGGAGGAGGTGGCAGAGAACGCCCTCCCCCTGCCCCCACCCCCCGGCCAGCCTGTTAGGGTCAGGGCCGCCACTGGCTCCTGGGTTTGGCACTTTCTCTGCCCTTGTGATCCTGGGCATTCGCACTCATGGAGGTCAGTGGGGATTTGAGCCTGATAAAATTTGTTGACATTTTTTGTGTTATTTGTGTTATTTTTTTCCCCCTCATCAGTGCCTGTTCTTGAACACATCTCTAAAAGACAATGGCTTTTAAAAGAACCACAATAACATTATCATCTGTAGAAACAGTTAACAATAATTCCCTAATGTCATAAAACTCCCTGTTGGTTTCCAGATTTTCGATTTTGATGCAGGGTGGAAGTTCAGGCTGATCAGGGTTTAGAATGCTTGTGTTACTACTCACTGGCCTTGTGACCTTTGGAAATCCGTATCACCTTTCAGAGTCTCAGTCTTGTCATCTGTGAAATGGGATGATTCTAATATCATCAGGGTTATTGTGAAGATTGGATGATACAAGTAAAGTCCTAGAAAAATGTAAGACATGGGGTATGCACGTGTGCATACGTACTTGCTCCAGTCATGTCTGACTCTTTGCGGCCCCATGGACTGTAACCCTCCAGGCTCCTCTGTCCATGGGATTCTCCAGGCAGAAATGCTGGAGTGGGTTGCCACGCCCTGCTCCAGGGGATCTTTCTGACCCAGGGGTCGAACCCTCATCCCCTGCGTCTCCGGCATTGCAGGCACTTGAATCACTGCTGATGTTGATGATGATGGTGTTGCCATTATAATCACGCACATTCTTAGAGACAGAGTTGGGCTCACCAGTCCTCAGTTTGCTCGGGACTGTGCTGGTGTTAACAGTGAACCTCTTAAGTCCTGGGAATCCCACTCCATCCCAGGCAGACTGGATGGTTGGTCACCCTCGTAAAGCCAGGCCACTCTAACAAGCTGTAAGAGACGGGCTGGTACCCCCAGCTCATGTAATCGAAACAGATTAACGGATTTCTCAAACGAGTGTATTATTCGGTTGATGCGGTCAGCAGGACTGCTGGTAGGGACCACAGACTCTCTATGAATAGGCATACATTGTTTAGAAACCTCAGACCTGACGCTCATCATCACAGAGTTATGCACTTTAGCTGTCCCCACCATTCAGAAGTACAGTCTTCTCCACCCACCAGAGTAATGACTGATTCCAAGCTGGGAAAGAAATGAGGCCCCTGGATATAATGTCAGCAGTCGCAAAATGCTGGAGCAGCATAGAGGAAGAGTATAGAGTGTATTTAGTCTTATCCCCTCATCCTGGCAATGTATTAATTGCCAGAGCCAAAGAGGGCCAAAGAGGTGAGATGACTTGTCCGCCGGAGTTCAGCGACTTGGAACCAGCCTGAGCCGTGGCTTTGAGTCTCGCTGCTTTCTGCTGATGGCCTGACGTGTCCAGCACTGCGTGGCAATGGGGACTGGACCTGCAGCTCTCTTTCCTTCGGATGGCCTCCTCTGCAAGGAGCGCACAGCCCCGAGAAGTCTCTGCACCGACTGCGTGGCGTTGACGCCTGACCAAAGCGGAGGAGGGCCCTGGGGACCCTGGGGCTGGAGGAGCCCCTCCCCTGGGAGGGCACATCTCTGGACACGTCTGGTTTCTAAAAGGGTGGCGGGAGAGCAGTCAGAGTCCATCGCCGTTTGGAAATATAATGACAAGACGGTGCTGCGGCTGGCTGATTCGGTTCAGGTAGGAAGCCAGATCAGAGAATCGAGGGGAAAAGTGCCCACTCTGGACCCTGCATTTTAAAAAAGTTAATTTACCAAACATCTACCAAGCATCTGATTTGTGTCAGGTACTGGGCTGGGTTCAGCAAGCTCTGTAACCGTTATGTTACCTGACTCACAGATCATGAAACAGTGGCAAAGACAGAACCAAATAAAAAATGAAAAAACTCCAAGTTACAGTAGCTGTATGATGGAAGAAGGGAGTAATAAAGAGACCAACTGTACCTCCAAAGAGATTTTTTCAGCCGAATCCCAAGAAGTGCAAAAGAGCGAGTCATCTTAAGAAGGGAATTAAGAGAATTCAGGGTAAATTTTAAAACAGTTCTAATTTCCTTAGCAAACTCAGGGCATTGTAAAATAAATGACTGACGCAGCTGATTTTTTAGGTAAAAGTTTATGGATTGACCACATATTTTAATAGAGACAGTCAACACCCCAGGTTGAATGTTGGTGATTTTTTTTAAAAATCTTGGACTCATATTAATTTCAGACAATCTGAACATCATGTAGAATTCAGGTGAATAACACTTGGCAGGATCAAACCGTGTTCCCAGAGCTCAAATCCCCATCTTCAGAAAACAGTGTTAGATACCCTACTGAATGAAATCAGAATATATATATATATTTAAGTGAAAACAAGATGAAAAGGATTGAGAAAGAGCCAAGCGATAGTTAAGTTAATCTTCAGGGGAGGGAAAACATGTCAGAAAATGTAAACCAGATCAGTCCGACACGTCTTACAATTCTGTGGAGGGAATTAAATTCCTATGGAAAAACAAGTCTCTGATTATGAAAGGATTTGACTGTGTAGAAGAATCTGGAACATCTCCCCTATTAAAAATACTTGTAAAACCAGGGGAATCATGTCAGAAATTAGAGAGCTAAAACAAGTGGGAGAATTCGGGCTGTCTGAAATAAAGTTATTATTTCAGATCCTGTATAATATTAGACTGCAAGGAAGAGAAAATTGCTTTATTATAAAAAGCAAAATTTATGACCAGGTAAAGTCTTATCATTTTGTCTCTCTCTTAACCCTTTATATGTAACTCTGCTTGTCTTAACCATAATTAACTTTTTTAAAAAATAAAAGTTATCCCAATGCATTTAACACAAAGTCCAAGTGTTTTATGATCCAAATAAAACAATAATTAATCCAGGCACAGGGCTGAACCTCCTTTGAGGTTTACCAAGGGACAGACTAAACAAATAAGAAGCAGTCATTGCATATTAGGAGACACTGAGATTAGCAAAACTCTGTCCCCAAATTGGGTGAATAAAGCAAGAACCATTGGGAAACCATGTCCTTTAAATAACCAACGTTATAAGCATAACTTGGCAAGAAACAGAATGGAAGGAGCATTAGCTCACTCTTGAATTTTATAGGCGTGGCTGTTGTCTAAGTTAAAATCATTTTAGAGAATACATGTTGGATCTGGGTGTGCTAAAACACCACCCCCCACCTTCCATTTCCAAAAAGTATATGTTTTTGGTGTAAAACACAAATGGGAGTGAGTTAAGGCGTGTCTGGATAGAACTATTATTTTTCAGGCACAGCGCTCTCTGGGAAGGTGGCTTTGTTCCCGCTGCTGCTAGGGAGGGTCGGCTGGCAGCGGCCAGGATGCCCAGCAGTCTGCACACGGCCACCGTGACTTCCACGGCACCGACAAGCGGTGCCTCGGGAACTGTTTGCATGGACTGTTTCGGGCTGTTCTGGCAAAAACCCTCTTCCCTGCCCCCCGATGCTGGTTCACCAAGTGCCTAATTTCACAAAGCTCAGCAAAGAAGAGGCAGTTACTGTGTCATTTACCAAATCACACTGGGTTCCACTGGGCGAGCCCAGAGGAAAAGCAAGGTTCCTAGGACACACAGTGGGATTGGCAGAGAGGAAGAGGAGGTGTCTTCTCTGTGCATATGGGGTTCACTTCTAGAATGAAAAGATCATAGGTTCGTCTTCTCTTCCCTATTCATTTTTCTTTTCCCCACCAATATGCCATTTATTTCCAGAAGACTTTTTCTTCCTAAACTATTCTTGGGACACACTTTCTGAATATTATTCCTGGGCCAGTTGAAATGTCACCACCTCAGGGAGGCCCTCCCTGATCACCTGTTCTCACGTGGTCCTCTCTCCCACTTCTCCATTTTTCTCTATCCCATCATCATGGTGTATTTTCTTGGTAACACTTATCAGTAGCTGATGCTGATGTTTTCTTCTTTATTGATTGATTTTGAGTGTTTGTCTACAGAATGGGAGTTCCATGGGAACAAGAGACATCTAGGAGGTTAAAACAGTACCTGCTACAGAGTCAGGAGTAAAAATTATTGAAAGGTGGATGGATGGATGGAGGGGTGGATGGATGCGTAGCTGGATGAACGGGTGGGTAGGTGGATGTATAGAGAGATGTGTGGATGGATAGGCAGGTGGATGAACACACAGAATTGCCAATTTGTGTAGCCTTTTGCTGTTGTTCAGTTGCTAAGTCATGTCCAACTCTGTGACCCCATGGACTGCAACATGCTCGGCTTCCCTGTCCTCCACTGTCTCCAGAGTTTGCTCAAACTCATGTCCATTGGGTAACCTTTACTCTTTGGCATTTTCTCATGGCCAAGTTCAGATGTTAAATCCCTGGATGCAGTTTCATCCCCCACTGACTATTTTCCACATGTCAACATCAACTGATGTCCCACGAAACCCACTGAAACTCACTTAGAAATTAACCATTTCTTGTTGGAAATTAGATTCCTATCCAATTTTCATGTTTCTACTCCTTTTTCCCCTCTTTCCCCTCCTTAACACCAAACTGAAGAGTATACCGAAGTAGTTAAATATGTACCCAAAACAAAACTCCTTGGCTAACTGCAAGGAGATCCAACCAGTCCATTCTGAAGGAGATCAGCCCTGGGATTTCTTTGGAAGGAATGATGCTAAAGCTGAAACTCCAGTACTTTGGCCACGTCATGCGAAGAGTTGACTCATTGGAAAAGACTTGGATGCTGGGAGGGATCAGGGGCAGGAGAAGAAGGGGACGACCGAGGATGAGATGGCTGGATGGCATCACTGACTGGATGGACGCGAGTCTGAGTGAACTCCGGGAGATGGTGATGGACAGGGAGGCTTGGAGTGCTGCGATTCATGGGGTCACAAAGAGTCAGACACGACTGAGCGATTGAACTGAACCAAACCAAACAAGCAAAGAGGACTCAAACTTTCTTTTTCATGTCCATTTTTTATGGGTACCTGTGTGAGGGGTCAGTGTGTTTTTGGAATCCAGGGCTATGAGGTAAGAGAGAGGGCTGGATGGTGAGTTTGGTGAAACTTGTAGGTAAGGGGAGAAACACTGTAAGGCAAGGGGAGATTCAGATAGGTAAGCGATTTCTGCTTAAAAAGCAGACAACCCCTTTGTAAAATTGAGATAACCAAAAGTAGTCCCTCACACATTAGTATAAAATGTTTAGGTAGGTGTGCCCTCTGCTTCCCGGCACACAGGAGGACAGGGATTTCTTGTTCAGGTGGAAGACAGGGATGATGAGTGGGCTGCAGAAGGCAGGTGGGGTCGTGGTGGGGGTCAGCGTGGATGCGGAGCTCAGTCAGAATGGCACCGGGCAGGGAATTCCCTGGCGGCCCAGCGGTTAGGGCTCTGCACTGCCACTGCAGGGGAACGGGTTCAAGCCCTGCTTGGGGAGCTAAGAACCTGAATGCCACTAGGGCAGCCCAAGGAGGGGAAAGGCAGCGGGCAGACAACAGGGCAGAGGGATGTGGAACAATGTGGAACCAGGAAGACTGTCTCCCAGTCTTGTTAAAATACTCCTGGATCTAGGCAGCTTTGGCTTTGAAAGGCAGCCCAGCCATGTCAGTCTCTTTATGGTCTTCCTCGACTCATGCCTACCACGTGGGCCCGAAACATCCCATCACCCCACTGCCCTTGGGCTGTTGTCTCCTTCGATGTCCTCTGCCAAAAAGAGAGGAGGGGGTCCAGGGCCATCCCTCACAATCAATCTAAGAGAATAATTTGGGTAAATCCTTTGCTGAGCCTTCCTGGTATTGTTTCAGCCCTCTCCCAGACCTCACACCTCCATCAGCCTTCCATGTGCTGGCATCATTGTTTAATCACCAGTCTTGCCTTCCAATGCTTTAGCACAGGGGCTGAGCATCTTCATCAGCATATCCTTACTGCCATCACCCCTGGCACAGCAAGGCCCCTGCTTTTCCATCAGTTCAGACAGTAGATGTGCTTGGAGCAGCCACAATCTGCTGGGGCTGTGCCAGATTCTGGGGATTTCAGCAGTAAACTTAGGGGTGGCCTTCACGAGTTAACTGGCTATTGGGGGGACAGACAGCACGCCAGTAGCCCAAACACAAATGTGTGATGACCGATGGTGAGCCGTGCTATGGAAGACATGATCAGAGTCCAGACACGATCTTGGACTGAATGATCTGGGGCGGGGTGGGGGGGGGGGCTTCTTGGTGGAGGTGACGGTTCATTCCTGGAATAACAGGCTGTTTGTTGAGAATCTGGAATTTACCTTCATTCACCCAACCCTGCCATTCAGTGACCTAGAATCTGAATGTTGGAGGTTTGTTCCCTGCAAACAACAGCCCTGAGAATGCCACCGTCAGCTTCAGCAGTGAGGTGACCAGCTCATCCTCGTTTGTCCTGGACCTCTCCACTTTTAGCATGCCTAGTCTCACGTCCCCGGAAACCCCACAGTCCCGAGCAAAGCCGGAAGTTGGTGACATGACTCCTTAAGCGCCGCCAGACCGCGTTCGCTTCTGCACCTGGCCCAGGAGCACGGGGCTCCTGTGCAGAGACTCCAGCTCAGCAGAATTCCAGGGGCCATGTGGGGAGAGTCTGGTAGGACAGGGAGTGACAAAGTCAGGGGCTGCAAACCAAAACGCCGGACTCAGCCTTCCTCGTTTCAGCGGGTCAGTGCTACAGACCCAGCCTCGGGCAGAGTGACAGACCACAACAGGGCCGTGAGCAGGGGCGTGGGGCGAGAAGCCAGACCTGCAGGAATCTGGTGTCCGGATCTCGCCGGCCTGTGGCCAGCACGGTCAGGGCGACAGGAAGAGACAGGAAGAGATTTCATCTCCACTGGGTCCCCTTCGAGCCCTCACTTCCCCTGGTGACCACTTGCCACGTGCTCAGAGAAAGCAAGGCCAGGGCCACAGAGAGGAACCGGGAGGTGGGGCGTGGGGTCAAGTTCAAATCCTGTAACCCCTGAGAGAGAAGAGTTCCCACCTGCCTTGAGTGGCCAGATTAAGCAAACAAAAAGACACCCAGTTAAATCTGAATTTCAGATAAATGATGACTGACTTTTTTTAGCACAAGTATATCCTATTATTGTGTGGGATTTCTTGTAAAAAAATGACTTGTTACTTAGTTGGCATTCAAATTAAATTGAATGTCCTGCATCTTAATCTCAACCCCATTTTCCATTTCTGGAGAACCACTGTTCCTGGCACCTGGTACCCCCAAAGGCATCAGGCCCCAGATACAATAATGGTAACAGTTCGGCAGCTATAATGCCAAGTGTTAAATTTTAGCGGAAGTTCACAGAATGGTCCAGACCCTACTTTTTCTAACACATGGCCATAGACGATCCATATTTCCGTCCATGAACATTTCGGTTGCTGCCACGTCTTGGCTACTGTAAACAGTGCTGCTCCGAACATAGGGGTGCCTGTGTCCTTTTGATTCACAGTTCTGTCTGGATCCTGTGGTGACTCTGTTTCTAGTTTTATGTCCGTACAGTTTTCCATAGTGGTTGAACCAACTTACATTCCCTCCAGCAGTGTAGGAGGGTTCTCTTTTCTCCACAGCCTCTCCAGCGTTTTTAGCGATGGCCATTCTGACCAGTGTGAGGTCCGTATGAGGGCTTCCCCGTGGCTCAGCGGCAAAGAATCTGCCTGCAACGCAGGAGCTACAGGAGACACAGGTTCGATCCCTGGGTCAGGAAGATCCCCTGGAGGAGGGCATGGCCACCCACTCCAGTATTCTTGCCTGGAGAATCCCATGGACAGGGCAGCCTGGTGGGCTACAGTCCATGGGGTCGCAAAGACTTGGACACGACTGAAGCAACTTAGCACACACACGTTCTGACCAGTGGGCGGTGGAACCTCATTGTAGTTTAGTATCTGTGTCTCTCTAATAACTAGCAGTGGTGATCATCTCACATACACCTATTGGTCGTCTGTGTTTCTTCTTTGGAGAAGGATCTCTTTAGGTCTTCCACCCGCTCCTTTGATTGGGTTGTTGGTTTTGTTGAATTACATGAGGCGTTTGTGTATTTTGGATACTTTGCCGTTGTCAGGCGCAACGTTTGTCAATATCTTCTCCCATTCTGTGGGCTGTCCTTTCATTTTGTTTATGGTTTCCTTTGCCGTGCAAAAGCTTTTGTACATTTGATGAGGCCCTATTCGTTTTATTTTTGTTTTTATTTCTATTGCCTTGGGAGGCCACAGACTGTTATATGATTAGACTAAGCATTCAAAATAAACCAAGAGATCAGACTGACCTCTGGAGTCCCCAGCTCTGTTGGATCCAGTGGAAATCTAAAACCTAAAGAGAGAGGGCACCTCTTTCTACGAACTTGGAAAGAAGCATGAGATTCTTTTGTGATCTCTCTTGCAACCAGGGATAACTCGGACTCAAGGAGAACCTGCTGGGCCACTGCAGAGCTGTCTTTGGTGGCGGTGGAGGCTGGACTTTGTCCGAGGGGACCAGAGGCAAGGCTTGACCAAGTCTGTGGGTCACCTGTCACAGTTGAGTCCAAGAAGGAACAGCCTCAGAGAGGGTCAGGATCCTTCAGGGGGTGACGCAGGTCAGACTCCAGAAACCAAGAACCACACGCACAGGCAGGAGCAGGGAGACGTGAAGGGCCAGCGAGAGATCCATGCCAGGTCAGCTGAGAACAAGTTCAGGAGGGAAACTGATCAGGTGAAAAACAGGTCCCAGAGTACGGTGACTTGTCCCTTATGGGGTGGGATTCCCTGGTGGCTCAGATGGTGAAGTGTCTGCCTGCAATGCAGGAGACCCAGGTTCGATCCCTGGGTCAGGAAGATCCCCTGGAGGAGGGAATGGCAACCCACTCCAGTACTCTTGCCTGGAAAATTCCATGGATGGAGGAGCCTGGTGGGCTACAGTCCCAGACACGAATTGGACACGACAGAGCAACTTCACTGGTCTGTATGGGGTGCTAAGTCCACGACGCATGGGAAACCTGACTAGACCAGGGGTTCTTTTTTTTTAAATAAAAAAGATTGTAAAAACTTATTAGAGTTGCTTTGCACTGCTGCATTAGTTCCAGGTGAGCAACAAAGTGATTCAGTTACACATCAATTCATTCTTTTCATATTGAGGCGAGCTCCCTGTGCTGCGCAGTAGGTCCTTGCTGAATATCTGCCTTATACACAGCAGTGTGTGTGCCTTACTCTCAAGCTCCCAATTTATCCCTCCCCCCCACACACCATGTTTCCCCTTTGTTAACTGTTAAGTTTGTTTCTGATATCTGTAAATCTGTTTCTATTTTGTAAATAACTTCATTTGCATCATTTACAAAATCAGACTCTATGCATAAGTGATTCTACATATAATGTTTGTCTTTCTGTCTGACTCACTTCACTTAGTATGATGATCTGTAGGTCCATCCGCGAGGCTGCAAATGCCCCATTTTGGTCTGTTTTACGGGCTGAGTAATACTCCGTTGCACATACGTACCGCATCTCTTATCCATTCATCTCTTGAGGGACATTTCTGTCCCCGTGTCTTGGTTATGTGTCTTTCCGAATTACAGTTCGGATATATCCCCAGGAGGACAGTTCCCTTTTCTCCACATCCTCTCCAGAACTTACTGTTGGTAGCTTTTTTGATGATGGCTTCTGGCAGGTGTGAGGTGATACCTCACTGTAGTTTTGATTTGTATCTCTCTGATGATCAATGATGTTGACCATCTTCTCATGCAGGTTTTGGTCGTCTGTATGTCTTCTTTGGAGAGGTGTCTATGTAGACTTTCAGTCCGTTCTTTCACTGGGTTGATTGGTTCTTTTGCTATAGAGCTGTGTGAGCTGTTTGTATATTTTGAAGACTAATCCCTTGTTGGTCACTTTGTTTGCAAATATTATGCGCCCCATCCCCACCCGCTGCCACCCCATCCTGTGGGTTGCTAATCGGGGTAAGTTTGCCCCCGGCAGGACGGTTGGCAACGTCTGGGAACATTTGGGGGTGTCACACAGGTGGGGTGTGAGTCATGTGGCATCACGTGAGCCGAGGCCAGGCTGCCCCTCACCACGCTGCCTCCTACAGCAGCACCGTGGAACACCCTGCATTGCATGGGACAGCTCCACTCGGCCAAGGATTATCCAACCCCAAACTGAGCTTGAGAAACCCCAGGACAGACTGGGTCAATGGTGTAACAACACGCTTCCTCCTGAGCGACCTCTGAGGAGGAACTAACCTACCTGGAGCTGCCGGGCTCCACGCTCTGCACGCCCAGCTGCTGTGTGAACAGGCCACTCTCAAAGCTAGAAGGACCACGGAGAGTGAGAAATATGAGGGCGGAGATTCTCTAACCAGTCACCCCCGTGGTCATTTTGCCAAAGTGTATGTTTATTGACCAATTACAGCAGAGATTTACAGAGTGGAATTATGCTTTCACTGAAGTAGGGCCGATACCCTTCCCTCCCAAGCCACGAGTGAGCTCTGTGACCAGGGACAAAGTCAGCTAATAGAGCTGAGTGTTCACGGGGGCCTGGGATTTATACTTTAATTGTTTCTACGGCTCCCTGTCTCACGGAGGTATTTGTCTTGGTACATGACACCAACGGTGTGCCCTAACATTACACAGAGGATTGTGAGGGGTTTTTTTAAATTATTATTTCATCTGTAATTATAGGCAAGACCAGTTTATTATTGAGAAATCCTTGAAAACATTTTAATTGAAATGGTCAGCAGCCTTTCACTGATCCAGTCCCACAATAGACCCTGGCAACCAAAGTGTGTCCAGCTCATGGATTAAGGAGAGTCCCTGTTCTAAACCAGAGCATAAGTGTTATTTAAAATTTTGGATTTAAGTGTTTTTTTTTTTTTTGAGATTTATGGCACAGTTGAAATGAGGTCAAGTAGCAGCACTAAAGAATTTAATTAGAAATGTCTTCGCATGCCCCCTTCCTCTCTGTAAACCCTGCATAGGTTGTCCCTGGAGGGCTTGGAGTCATTCGAGATGGCGTGTACTTATTCTTTCTTTTTTTAACTCCTAATAAGAAGGAGCTCCGATCTCCTGCCGTGTCTTCAGTGGGGAATGCTGGGGATCTAGACAGCAGAGGCCGAAAAGGGAATAGCAGCGGGGCAAGGAAAGGGACGAGCGCCTTTCAGCTGGCCTCCACAAAAACATCATTCATTTATACAGAACATTTCCTGAGCACTTTGTCCCAACGCGATGCAAGGGGCTGAGAACCCTGATGGAAGTGAGATGCTGTCTGTACTCTCAAAGATCTGGCTGAACGCAACAAACAGGGGACTGACCAAACACGAGAAAACAGCACCGTTGCTTAAACACCTTGGGAAGCATGGGATTCAGTGGAACGCAAGGACAGGAGTGCTGGCCCTTCCCTGGAGAGCTCACTGGAAGGCATGGCCTGGGATCTTGGCCTTGAAGGGTGTGTAGGAGTTCTCGGTGGACCTAGAGGAGGGAGATGCAGGGAAAGGAGACCCCAGGGAGAGGACACAGCCTGTGCCCTGACTCAGGCATCTGTGAGGATGGCTCAGCAGAGCTGAGTGGTGGCCAAGTGTTCTTCAGGACCTAGAGGCCAACTGGGAGCTATGGCAATTGAGTGTGCTATGGCAGAGGAGAGGCCAGAAAGCCATGCAGTTTGGAAACCAGGTGCTTGAGCTGGGAGCTCTCCTCCTACCCTTTGAAGCTCAGGCTATGCCCACCTCCCCCCTCCAACACGGACTATGGAAGCATCAGGGTTTCAGCCCCTGGCTGGGCTCAGTGGAGTTCTGGGATGATCGCTAAGGAGGGGTCTTGAGAGGGGACTGGGAAGGGTGCCCGGGCTCTGGGAGGCTTGACTGGCAGCTGGGGCTGGGAAGGGTGTTTCCTGCCCTTCCTTCTGCTGCCGAATTCTACTGTCAAGGAATAGACCAAATAGCGACCGTGACTGGGACTCTGATCGCTACTGTGTGTGTTAGTCACATGGTCGTGTCTGACTCTTTGCGACCCCATGGACTGTAGCCCATAAGGCTCCCCTGTCCATGGAATTCTCCAGGCAAGAATACTGGAGCGGGTAGCCTTTCCCTTCTCCAGGGGATCTTTCCAACCCAGGGATTGAACCTGGGTGTCTTGCATTGCAGACAGATTCTTTACTGCCTGAGCCACCTACTACCAATGGCTATTGTGTGCCTAGGGTGCTGGGTGTTTTCTCTGTTATGTTCACTATGTATAACAACCCTGCATGGTCTGAGATTTTTGGAGATTCGATTTCCTTGCTGCTGCAGGGAAGAACTGTTAGCCGGTGTTAACTAAATCAATTCCTCTCCCTACTTACTCTGGAGCCCATGCACTGAGCTGCCCACATGAGCAGCAGCTTGATACAAATCCAGGCTCACAGTTAGACTGGCTGCTTTGGCGGCTGCCACTGTGAGGCCCACATGGGGAAAAAAATCTTCTTTCTCTACACCATGGGTGGCTTCTGTCTTGGGTTTATGTTCTCGTGGGCCAGACAGCTTCCAAAGCAGGTGTTAAGAGCGGTAAATTGATTGCCAGTCGATTTGAGGATTCCTCCAGGGCATCCCAAAGTAAATTCTGTGTATGCTTGATGTATCAGTCAGCTTTTGCTGCATAACAAATCACCCCATTCCCCCAAAATGTAGCAGCTTAAAGCAGCAATCTTATCTGTCTGTAGGCTGAGGGTCAGCTGATCCAGGCTGGGTGTGGCTCTAGGCTATGTATTGGGTTCATATCTACTTGATATGACTCTATGACTCTTTTTTTTTTTTTTGACTAGTGGTCCCCTGGGAGTATTCCTCTCATGGTAGGAGGCAGGAGTGTGAAAAGGCAGAGCTAGGAATGCAAGGACACTTTAGTCCCCTGCTTGTCTGTTTGCTCATATCCCACTGCAAAACAGGTTCCATGGCCAAGTCAATGGTGAGGCTCATGTAGCTGAATTGCTTCTTACCCACCTAGGTCAGGACTGACTGAGGCCCTGGGTGGATTCTGCATCCGGGGGGTTCGTATCAGCTAGTCCTCTGCCGCGCGAGCCAAGGCAGGGACTGTCCCCACCTGCTCAAGGCTGGGACTGAGCTTCACCTGTGTGCATCAACAGGCCTAAGAAACACACCCTGAGGCTCTTTATTTGAAAGGGGCCTGGAGCAGACTTTTGCAAAATAAGTTGCTTTTCTAGATGAATCTAACTCTTCCTGCATTTGAAAAATAAATGTGCACTAAAAGTAATTAACGCATGTTGGTTCATGAATAATACACTATTTTACAACTATTTGCCGAGCATAATGAGACAAGCTACTAAATTGACAATGAATGTTCTATTATGTGATTGCCAACTGTTTTATAAGATATTGAACATATTCATTTCTTCTGCCATCGTGTGTATTATCAAGCTATTGCTTTTTAATAAATTAATTTTCCAGACATCTCTGGGGTCTTTGTTGGAAATCTGGCTGAGGGCGAAAATAAAATTAATTGTGTGGTCTGTGCAGAACTACCACTGTTTGCTGGCTTACAAAGTGTCACCATTGGCTGCCCCCGAAGCAGACCCTGCGTGTAGCACCCAAGTGTGAAGGGAGATGCCTCTTCAGCCCAGGATGGTGTGAAAAGACCCAGTGGTGCCTTGAAAATAAGAAGGTTGCTTCCCCTGTCAAGGTCTTTGGAGGCTGGGCAGATCTCTGTGAGCAGTTTCTTAAAATATTTAATGAAAGCAAAAATTAGCATTCAATCCTATTCTGTTCTGCATACTTATTTTTAAATCTGCTTGTCTACTATTTTTGAAACATCAGTGTTACTTTGTTGGGGAGTTTTCTTGGCATCCCAGCCCCTCCCAGTGAGGCACAGCAGGCTCTTCTCTCTGCTGATCCCACGTCTGCATTTATCCCATCAAGGCCCCCATTGAGGGTGCCTTCACTATGACACACCCCGGCCCCACAGCTCTGGGAGAAGGCATCCCCAGCCCTCTGTAGAGGGAACGCTTAGGGCCAGTAGGTAAAGTCCAGCGTGATCTTGACCCCCTGCATTTGTGTAAGGGTCCTGGATCACTTGTTTTTTGGATCTGCTTCCAGTCTCTAGTCTGAGCTCCAGGGTAACACAAGGCATTTCTCTCTCTGCATTTCATGGCATGACATAGGAACTGCGACAGGAAGTGCTTAACAATTGTTTGCTGAGTGAATACATGACTCATCCTCTATGTTTTGTTCCTGTTCAGTCGCTGACTTGTGTCCAACTCTTTCTAGCCCCATGGACTGTGGCATTCCTGGCTCCTCTGTCCTCCACTATCCCCTGGAATTTGCTCAGATTCATGTCCATTGAGTCGGTGATGCTATCTAACCATCTCATCCTCTGTCATCCCCGTCTCCTCCTGCCCTCAATCTTTCCCAGCATCACAGGCTTTTTCAGAGAGTCAGCTCTTCACATCAGGTGGCCAAAGTATTGGAGCTTCAGCTTCAACATCAATCCTTCCAACGAATGTTCAGGACTGATCTCCTTTAGAACGGACTGGTTTGATTTCCTTGCAGTCCAAGGGACTCTCAAGAATCTTCTCCAACACCACAGTTCAAAAGCATCAATTCTTTGGCAATCAACCTTCTTTATGGTCCAACTCTCACATCCATACATGACTACTAGCAAAAGGATAGCTTTGACTATACGGACCTTTGTTGGCAAAGTGATATCTCTGCTTTTTAATATACTACATTGATTTTCCATTATTTAGGCAAAGATCCTTCTTCACTGCATGAAAACTAAGAATTGCCTGTCTTTATGGTAACACTTTTCCGACTGTTATTGAACTGGAATGTGATTTCTGAGATTTCTGCTGTGTCTAATCCTATCAAATCCTATCAAATAGGGGTCAGTTTGTGGGGAAAGCTTGGCTGTGTGATCACAGGGTGGCTTAGAGAATAACTCTTGACATGTTTATCTGGATATTTTGATGTTTTCATGAATCTGGTTTTTACCAAACCTCACACATGGTCATGTGACATGGGTGCCAGACAGGGGAGGCTTAAGCCCCAAACCTGTGCCTAATGTTGGGGTAAATGTGCTTCTAAGAGTCTTCTGAATAAACTCCCCCATGGTCTAGACTGGATATTGGAATATATCAGGGCTCCAGCTTTCTTTATATAATAGGGAGATTGTCAAGTTAATTAGGGAACATCTAAATCCTGGAATATGAATTCCACCAAAAGAGGAGTTAATAACATGGAGATGTTCTTGCACAAAGTCTGTACCTATAGAAAAGTTTAAAGCAACTGTGAGAGTAGGAGGGACCTTAGCCTAGACCCCGGTCCCCCGTGTTCATGCCTTGCCGACACAGCCACTTTAGTAGATCACAGTGCCTTGCGTCGTTTTTATGCATATATTGCCTACATGGTTGTCTTAACTCCATTAAAATACATTTTTTCCTGCTCTCTTTTCACAGTATAATCGTCCTTTCTCTGCTGTGTTGAAGTGAGCCTGTAGACAGAAAGATAGGCAGGCTGATGTCTGAGAGATGCACAATTACACATAGACAAAAATTGCACTCAAATCAAATGGGCAAAGTGTTTTCCCTCTGTGCTTGCTGCTGAGGCCTCGGTCTTCTGTCCCACAGAGTAGGTCATTTTATTTTCACGTCTTCCAGCTTTTAGGAGCTAGACCACACTCCTCTAATGCTTTCTCCTGGTGTACCTCTGATATTAGCTTAGAAAATAAAATGCAGTCAGAACTTAACAGCCACTGTTCCCCCTCGAAACCAGGCTGGAATAGCAAAATGGTGCCATGTCCCTCCCCATCCTCAGCCGGGTCGTTAAATGATCTCCCAGCCGTGCTGGGCTTGGGGCAGGCCAGCATCCTGTCTCAGAAGAGCCTGCTGGCACAGAGCAAGTCTGGGGGCGGGGCACTGGAGGGGTGGGTTCGGTCTGGCTTTTATAGCCGGGTGGCGACAGCACCTCCACTCTTCCTCCTGTTCGGCCTGGAAGCTTCTTTTCCCCGTGTTCCCAGTGGTCAGACTGATGTGACTACACCAAAGAACATGACATTTCTGATTTTAATTTGCTTTGGGGGTGATTTTTAAAAATAGATATTTGAACCAGACCAGCCTGACAAACTGCAGCCAATTGTAGACACGGGGACAATTGTAGGTTTGGGGCAGAGAAACACGACAGAAGGCGTGCCTGCCCCACAGCATTAGAAAAAGACATCACTCTGGGGAGGAGGGGTCAGGAACACCTTGGCTTCACGCTCACCCTCCCCCCAAAAAGGCGCATCCATGGATCTCAGGAGCCCATCTTGCTGTTAAATAAGTGTCATTTGTCCAGGAGAGCTGGCCTCTCATCCTAGGATGTTAGATTCAGAAAGGCCACTCCACCATGGGAAACTGACATCCATTACAAGCCTCTATTAACCACTGTCCCAGGCTTGACTGATTCTTTCATTTTTAAGAGGAACCACATGTGTTTCTGCCACTGCCAGTGGCACCCACAGAAGCCAGGCCAAAGGACAGAAGTCACGGCTGAATCAGAGTGCCGGAAAGACCTCCCCTTGGCATCGCCTCCTCCTGCGTCCCTTCCTCAGAAAGGTCCTGTGCAATTCAGTTCTAAGAAGTTAACAGGGATGGTTCTCAAAGTGAGTGCTTCTCTACACATTCTTCAGGGGCACAGGACCAAATGCTAACATTCTCAGTGGGTGATTGATGTTTACCTTGGGGTTGCGTGTTTATTATAAGTTTTTTCCCATAAGCAACTATCCTGCAAATTGATAAGAGCCTTTTAATTAGATGGTAGGGCTGTGTGCTTAACACTGCATGCAAAAGGCCTATAAAAACAGGATGAAATTTAGCAGGCAGGCTGCCTCCGGCTCAGCGCTGCAGAAATCAGCTCCTTCCAGGGGAAGGTGAACTGAAGGCCTGTCTCACCACAAGTCTGGAAGCACCTTCCACCATGACGTGGAGTGATGCAGTCAGAGAAAGGTCTGGTGAAGCCGCTTCCCCTGGCTTTCCCTGAGGAAGCTTGCAGTTCAGGTACCAGGGGATGACACCTGTGGTGTTCTGATTTAGACCCACAGTGGGTGGAGGAATTAGTTTGATGGTTTTCTTAGTCATTCATATTTCCTTGCTAGATGCTGTACTTTGTATACTTTCTTCCCAACTGGAAAGTAACAAAACTCAAAATTTTTACGAATTGAAATGTAGCTGATTTACAATCCTGCATTAAGTCTCAGGTACACAGCAAAGTGATTCAGTTATATAATTTTGTCTCTCTCTGTATATATATATATATATATATATATATTTCTTTTTCATATTCTTTCCCATTATATATCACTACAAGGTATTGGATATAGTTCCCTATGATATATACAGTAGGTCCTTGGCAATTATCTATTATACATATAATAGCGTACACCCATGACTTCCAAATCCCTAATCTATCCCTGCCCCCTCCCCACTTTCCCCTTCGGGAACCATGGGTTTGTTTTCTACGTCTGTCAGTCTACTTACGTTTTGTAAAAAAAAGTTCATTTGTAGCCTTTTTTAGATTCTACGTGTAAGGGGAGTCATATGGCCTTGGTCTTCATCTGCCTTAATTCAGTTGGTATGATAATCTCTAGATCCACCCGGGTCACTGCAAATGGCCTTGTTTTGCTCTTTTTTATGGCTGAGTAGTACTCCGTTGTGTTCTTGCGCACGTCCTCTTTATCCATCTCTCTGTCGACGGTCAGGTAGCGTGCTTCCATATTTTGGCCCCCATGAGTAGTGCTGCTGTGAATGTCACAAGAGTGTGTATCTTTTCAAGTCCGTTTTCTCTGGATACATGCCCAGGCGTGGGACTGTGGATCGTACGCGAGCTCTCAGCTTTTTATGGAACTCTGCGCTGTTCTCCACAGTGGTTGTACCAATTTGCCTTCCCACCGGCAGCGCGGGAGGGCTCCTTTTTCTCCCAGCCTCTCCAGCACGGATTGTTTGCAGACGTGTTGATGCTGGCCGTCCTGACTGGTTGTGAGTATGACAGTGTTGACTTGCAGTCCTCTGATAATCAGTGATGTTGAACAGCTTTCCATGCGCTTTTGGCCACCTGTGCATCTTCTCCGGAGGTGTAAATATTCCCCTTAAGGTTTTTGGATGAGTATATGTGTTTAAAATAACGTAAGACATATAACTTTACTTTTCTAATAGTCTGTTTTCTTAAAACTTTACGTTGACAGAGGTCAGGGAGATAAACAAACAAAATCAATACTTCCATTTATCATTTGGTTCAAACTTTTAGCAAGCAGTAATAAAACAAAAAGTAGAAAGGGACTTGGCGTCTGTCCGCGGTCTGGGTTCTGCAGGGGCTGGGTGTGAGCGCTCAAGGTTAACGGGAGTGCTGAGGTGGGAGGTAAGTCACTCCGACCTTGGCAGCGTTATTGCTGCCGCGGAGGAAGGGCTCTTGTGGAAAGCTGACCCAGCCCAAGCCAGCAGGAGGGGGTGCCTGAGCGGGAGGCGTAGTTCAGACAGAGCTGCCAAGAGACCCCAAGTACTCTCTCACACCTGCCCCTGCGGGATGAGGCCCTCAGACCCCACGCCCTTCCTGCGGAACTCGAAAGCCGTTGCACTGGTGTAGTGTGTCAGCCCGAGAACCTTCTGGAGGATCAGTTACTGGGCCCGAGTCAGCCCACAGCTGAGCCAGAACACTGCCAGAGGCAACCGGCACGTTTTACAAGCGTTGGTACGCTGTCTGCTTTTATAACTTTTACTTTTAGAATGTTATTGGGCATACTTCCATTGTAGAAAACGTGAGGAATACGGACAGGCATAAAGAGGAAAAGGCACGTATGTGTCCTCTGCCCAGAGATGACCACTGTTAACACCTCACAGCTCTCTCCCTTGCAATATGTAATTTACATGCACAGAAACACAATACCTTATAGACTTTTATAACCTACATCTTTCACTTAATATGTTAAAAACATCTTTTCACTTAACTGAATTTTTTCCAGAACATCATGGTGGTCAGAGAGCCCTGACCCCAACTGTTGGACATTTAAATTGACCTCAGTTGTTTATCCCTGTCGTTGTTGTTGTCATCATTATTAATCATTGCTTTAAGAAAAACATGTCTCTATATCCCGGAGAGCAAGGCCCTGTTAACAAAACGCTAACTTTAAACAACAACAACAACAAAAATACCCAGTGGCCTGTGTTCAAAACATTTGAAATTAAACATATTTAAATCATTTCTAGTAACTGTACTTCTCAGATCCATTAGTATGTTAATGGAGTTTTTGAATTCCCAAACTCCTGATATGTATATGCACACACCCATATACACAGTCACACATACACCCCTATCATCTGCGCAGACTGGGAGAACTGCCCTGCTTTAGAGTTCTAAAATTTAGAACTTGAATTTCTAGGTCAAGGGGTCTGGAGTTTGTATTACTAGTAATGCTTACAGTGATTTTATTTTAAATAGTACTTAATATCATTGCTAATAATACCAGTTGTTCAGTTGAGATCATATCTACCTACCTGTCTATATGTTGCTTTTTTCCCATGCGTCTCTATTTTGAGAGTGTGCTGAAACTGTGAAGGCTTTGGAAATATTTAGGGAGATTTATACGGGCTTCTAGAAGGTTCTGGAATCTTGTTCAGGAAATGGGATGGTCTGACTGAAATTCTCCCTAAATCATCCAAGAAGGAATTTAGCCTCTGTCTCTGAAATGAGCTTGAAGGCAGCCACTAGTGAGAGGGAAAAGCTAGGGCTTCATCATCAGCCCTTCACATCTAGGCCCCACCAGGTAAAGCTCCCCCAGGACCGAGTCCAAGGGGCCAGCCCTGCCTCAGCTAACCGTGCCAAGAAGTCTGAACACACGCCGTCCCGGCCAAGACAGTTCTCAGACTTGCTCAGTAGGTCCCAAAACAGCCGCATGGAGAACACCGTGATGCCTTCAAAGGCTGGCAAAACCAGCTGACCTGGAATTGAGCTGGGTTCTGTTGTGCTCAGCCCTTTCTGGTTTCGCTGGCACACCGCTCCTGCCCTCTCCTGTCCCGGTCGCAGAAGCAAGAGCTTTCTATCCCAGGAAACTTGCACGGCCAGCCCCGAGAAAAAAGGCCGCCAAACCACAGACAGGCAGAGTATCGGGGCAAAATAAACCAACTGCCAGCACGCACACCTGCCCTGCTCCAGGAAACTCTGGGCAGAGGTCAAAACCAGCCCCGTGGGCAGCCCGGAAAAGGTTTCCCGACAGGAGGTAACCCGGAGGCTTAAAAACGCCCCTGTTGTTTGCCCTACATTCCCTTTGGAAATAAATCAAACCGGTCTCCCCAAATCTTATGCACTTCTGTTTATTTAAGCATTCTACGTATTAATGAAAAGACAGCGATGAGGGAGACAGCTCTCCAGTAACAGCGCAAGGCTCGGGTAACTATGGCGCGCCTGCTTGCTGAATGCAGGATCGTAAGGGTAGCAGAAGATGTATCCAGGATTTATTTACTTTAAAATATATAAAACTGTATGTGGAGTATAATTGCATTATATAAAACTGAAAAGATACAAATAAACTCAATTCATTTTTTAAAAAGAGAGAAAGGGGATATATACATCAGAACAGTCACAGTGGTTGTCTTTGAGGGGTGAGACCGTGGGAATATTTGTTTTCCTGATTTCCAAATTTAAACGCTGAACGTACATTTCAACTTTCTAATGAAAACAGCAAACAGTAATACATTTTGTAGAAAAAAAATATTATTCAGCAATGATTTCTAAGAACAACTGTATTTAAATACAATGATAGACCTACCCCCACCTTCAACCAATCTCACAGGTCATATTTAAAGAGTACAGAGAAAAAATAAAACTATATTCAAGTGGATTACTAACGAACACCCATTTGTTCAGCTTAGAAAAACATCTGTGTGTATATAGAAAGTAAAACAAGGGAGAGATGAAGTTGGAGGGGTAAGAGAAACCGCAAATGCATCTTGGGGTTGGGACACGGGGCTCAGAGAGATTAAGTGACCGGGACAACATCTCACAGGAACCGGTGGCCCTGATCTCAGGTGGCCTCGGCCTGCAACGGCTTGGAGTGGGTCTCGGGTCCCCAGCCTGAGATGGGCCGTGTCGCGGTGGTGAAAAGCACCGGATCCCAGCCTAGTACTAGACTGGCGGTCAGTGACAAGGGCCTGCACCTTCCGCTATGCAGGAAGGAATTCCCTCAAAGACAGAAAGCGGTGAAGCGAAGTATCATTAAGAGGAAAAAAAGAGTACTGGACGTGTGGACAGACACACGGGCAGACTCGGGGGGAGAGGCCCTGAGTCGCACCCTCGTGGCAGTTCGCATTGCTTTCATGGGGTATTTCTTCCGAGTTTCCCTTGGCCAATCATTCCGATTTGCCTGGTTCACGGTCTGTATTTGGTATACCTCAGGATCCTCCCACGTGTGCACACCCGTTTCTTAGCCAAGATGGATTTTACCGAAAAGGCGTCTGGGTAGAACATCCCTTGACATGACTCCTGTTTGGCCTCCAACGAACCTTTTCTGCTCATGTCTGGTTGGGGAGGTCTCCTGACTTTGAGAGTGAGAAATATGTGCTGTGGGCAGGGCCCAGCCTTCTCCCTGAATTGTCCTGCTTTCTCTTGTCTTTGAGTTTCAGTCCAAAGGGGATGAATCTCCAATTACTTTACCCTGGAGGGGGCCCATCCGCCTCCTTGAAATATTTGATTTAAATATTTTCCTCACTGGTAAAAAGGGGACAGTGACATTGCATTCAAAACTCGTGAGGTTTAAATGAGCAAAAACAGCATTTCAGGTCATGTGTTTTGCACAAAGTACTGGTAAGGACTCAGGAAATGATACTTTATCAAAGTGGACTTTCTCACCTAAGGGACCCAACAGCCAATGAGAAATTGTCATGACTCCAAAGTAAAATAGCCAGACCCTAGTGAACCTCAGATAAAATCAGAAGCTGGAGGAAGGCACAGGGCCTCTTCCATCTCAGTGAGTGGTAAAGGGCATCTGTCTGCATAGACCTATCAAGATGCAGCAGGCCCTGGCCTTGGAAACAGATCATTCCCAGCGGTGTGACGCCTAGGAGCAGGCCGCACTTCAGCCAGGAGCCGTTCGGGTTTGGGCTGGCATGCAGATGGGGCCCAGCTCGTGCTAGCCTTGGTGATGGAGAAGGTACCAGAGGCAGGATGCTTACTGCTGGAGGGATGGGATAAAGATGTCCTGGCATGGCTGACGTTTTCCTGCCCAGACAGAATGCAGACTCACCTAAAATGTCCATTCTAATTACAACTGTGAACTTGGCCCGGTGGGAAAACAGAAGACAAAATGCTTGTACTTTAAATAAGGAGACTGGTTGCTCAGGGGTATTTTATGTAAGTAGTTATAAAGTGACAAAAGGAAGTGAAAATGTTTTTTAAAAAATTTAAATACCAACACCCAGGGCTGATGAGGTTGTTAAACACAAACACACACATACACACACAACAACCACCACCCAGAAATATGTACCTTCTGCTGGCTGTAAGCCTTCCACATCGCACATGGAAGCACGCAGCAAAAACCAAACAAGAGCTGTTAGATCCGAGAGTTTCAGGGGTGCCTGTGAATGCTGGAGAGGACAGTCAACAGAAGGGAAGAGCCGGATGAAGACAGATGCTAGCTGCACCATTAGTGCCAACAGCAGAGACTAGAGCTAGCCTGAATGTTCCAGAGCAGGGGATTCCCAGTGACGCCCCCGACCCAGCAGGACGACACCGGAGGCCTCCATTAAAATAAGTGACAATGGAGAAAGAAAGTGATTTGGTGTTGGCGGGGGGTGGGGGGGGGGGGGGGGGGGGGGCACCAAGGACTATGAAGCAGAGCTGAAAACCTCTGTTAGGACAGTGGTCTCTGACTGGGCCCGTCTTTTCCTTTTTAGAAATTGCCTTTATCGTTAGTACAGCTTCTCGTCAAGCAGAATTCAGAGATGTTTGTTTCAGTCATCATGTGGATAATATTTTGTGGTATTGTTTATTAGTCTAAAATGAATTCAAACTAGTTTGGATACGTGGAAAGGCACAAAAAGTTAACAGGGTAAATACACTATTTTTTTCTTGAATTAATTTTAAAAGGTTTTAAAAAAAATGTGTGAATATATATAGTTGATTTACAATGTTGTATTAGTTTCAGGCGTAGAACAAAGTGACTCAGTCCCACATATCCGCTCTGTTTCCGATCTTTTCCCACGTAGGCTATTACGGAATCAGTGAGTGCGGTTCCCTGCGCTCTGCGGTAGGTCCTTGTTACGCGTCTGTTTCACACGTAGCAGTGTCGATATCTCAGTCCCTCTCTCTTCATCTGTCCCCTGCTCCCCCCTCCCTTCGGTAACCGTAAATTTGGTTTCGAGGATCAGGAAAAAAGTTCGTTTGTATAATGCTGCTATTTTAGATGCTTTTTTTAAAATGTGAATTTCTTTGGGGATTGTATATATACGTAGACATCTACAGCTGACTCACTCTGCTGCACAGCAGAGACTAACAGAACACTGCCGAGCAGCTGCGCTTCAGCCAAAGTTCACCTAAAAGGTGAGCTTCTCGACGCCGTGCCTGCTGGCGGCCCGGATGCGCAGCCATTTTGCAACAGGCTTCGGGGCCCAGCGCTGACCTGAATGAAAGTGGTCAGGCCCCCTTCATGGAGGTTCAAACCAAAACTGCCCATCACCCCATTCTAAAGAGCAAAACCGCATGCCACAGCTTCGGTCACTGGCGCGGCTGCTTCAGTTTCTTGTTTCCTAGTGATCAGTGGCAGCAAGGGGTCCCTGCGTGAGCCGTGCACGTGGATGCCGGCGGCCTTCGGGTGTCAAGACTCAGGGAGAGCGAGCAGCTCGCTGGAGAAGGCTCCCTCTCCCTGGCCTGGGTGGCGGCCCTGGCCCCGGTGCCATGGTGCCAGACCCTGGCCACCGAGTCCCCTGGAGGCCAAACCCGGGCAGGGAAGCTGGGCGCAGACCTGCTCAGAGCCAAGCAGGGGAGGAGGTCTGCGGGGCCGGGCCCATGCTGCCAGTTCGCGGCACAGAATGGGCAGGCTTCGCCCCAGATGCGGGGCACCGGGAGGAGAGCAGGCCCTGGGCCTGCACAGGCCAGTTTTGCTGTGTGAACAAGCCCCTCATATCCATCTATTCAGGGACATGTACAGGGTCTGCAGCACCCTTCCTGCAGCCGGGTGCAGACGGTCGTCCTGGCCCCGCAGGCTGACTGCCCCTCTGGTCCCCAGCCCGGGGGCTGTGGGCAGGCCGCTCAATCAGTCTCATCATCTGAGCCCAAAGTGAGAAGGTGGGTGTGGCTTTAGCAGAGATTTCCAACTCTGTTTATTGCCACTCCAGACTCCCTACTATTGGGCTTCAGACCCTCCTCTATCTCCCCCCACAGTTACCTTGTCTGCGTTCAGTTACTTTAGCGGGGTCATCACATAGCCTCTTGTGGGGCGGGGGCCCCAGAGTGGCAGCTGGCACATAATAAACAGCGCCTGCAAACAGCGGTGGTGATTATGGAAGACTAGGTTTACATTGCATATACACACACACTTATGCGTACACACACTAACATATACATATGTATTGCATACATGTGTTACACATACATATGACACGTATGTGTGTTTCTGTGTGATGTGTCTATATATACGCACCATGACAGACGGTAAGCAATGATCCTGGGCTTAACTAGGCAAAAAACCAAAAAGGAGTGAGGCCTGATGCTGTACACTTGCTCACCTGTCCAGGAATTGCCCCACAGCATCAGCCAAGGAAGTGAGACGTGTCTGGCAGGAGCAGTGACCCACAGGGACTGGCACTGTCTGACCCCGTGGACTCAGGGCGTAAGGGGAGAGAGGAGGGAGGCCTGGCTTTGTTCTGGGTGGGGTCTCTGGTTATCAACAACCTGGAGAACTTTGGGTCAAGCTGATGGTGACCTTGGGTACTGGGACCACTCCTGTAGACCCAGGACCTAGGCATTTTATAGCTCTAACTGTGGGGGGTGTCACCCTAAACTTTGGATTTCTGTAATGTGGTGCTAGGTGTATGTCTGCTGGGTGCAGGACTGTATGAAGACCTGGTCTGTGTGACTCAGCTTTTCATTGAAGTATAGTTAATTCACAGTGCTCTGTTAGTTTCTAGTGTATAGCAGGGTGATTCAGATATATGTATTTTCTACTCTAGTTTATTACAAAATATTGACTACAGTTCCCTGTGTTATGTAAGTAGGACATCGTTGTTTGTCTACTTAAATATATCAGTGTGTATCTGCTAATCTCAGACTCCTGATTTCTCTCTCCTAACCCCTCTTGCTACCCTTTGGTAACCACGAGTTTGTTTCTTATGAGTCTGTGAGTCTGTTTTATAAACAGGTTTGTTTGTACACTTTAGAGTCTACCTATAAGTGAGTGATATATGGTATTTCTCTGACTTACTTCACTTGGTAGGGTAATCTCTAGGCCCATCCGTGTTGCGGCAAATGGCGTTCTTTCGCTTCTTTTTTATGGCTAATACTTTTCTCCTCTTCTCTACCTGTTCCTCCGTGGATGAACATTTAGGTTGCTTCCTTGTCTTGGGTATTGTGGATCGTGCTGCTGTGAATGTAGGGATGCATGTATGTTGTGAAATTCTGGTTTCGGCTGGGTGTATGCTCAGGAGGGGGCTTGCTGGATCGTAAGGCGGCTCTGGTTTTAGCTTTTTAAGGAACCTCCACACTGTTCCCCACAGTGGCTGGGCCAGTTTACATCCCCACCAGTGGTGTTGATGGGTTTAGGGAGCTCTGGGTTGAGGGGGACGCTTGCCTCCTCTGGTCAAGGTCCCTCAAGGATTCTGTTAAGGGGGAATATAGCTAGACAGGAGGATGTAGCCAGGCTGTGGACCCCTGGAAAGCAGTGGTGTCTGAGTGAATACAGAGCCAGAGGCCCCAGATGGACAATATCAGGATGGAGACTGGTGGCCGTGCCCCTCTGCTCCGCCTTCCTGGTGTGTGAGCAGAGGCATCGTCTCCACGTGGCTGAAGTGGCCCTTCCTACATCCCTGCGGGAAGCCCAGGTGTGAGTGAAGCAGGACCGGGGCCAAGGGCCTCAAACCACCCCCATCCACCTCAGCAGAGACTGCCTACTCACCGAGAACCGGGTCGTCACATGGGGAACACACCGTGAGAACTGAAATGGCCCACCGTGCGTAATAACAAAACTTCTTAAGGAGAAATTTAACAACAGTCATTTTTCTCTCTTTCTCTCTTCAACAGAAAATATGATGCTGGCATGCTAATCGCGTGAGACAACTCGGCCCGCGGACAGCCACAAAGCACAAAAACAAAACAGACTCAGAGAAGACACGCGAATGGTGTTTTCCTGGCGTCTACAAGAAGCGCTTTATTTTTTCCTCTAGATTGCTTTTCTAAAAAAAAAAAAACACTCACACACACATAAAACAAAAAAGCAAAACACAAAACTGAAACAAACATTTAAAGGAACAAGACAGACTTCAGGTGATGATATCAAGCATGCTCTTTTATTAAGCGTAGGATGGAGGGACGAGAGGGTGCGGAAACAGGACGCTGAACAGATACGTGGGGGCTGTGCACCTGTGACGGGGTCCTTCCTGAGACTGCGGGAAGGCTGGCGGGAACGGCCTTTTATCCCCAGCCGCCAAACACCCGGGGCATCCTCAGGGGTGCCGGGCCGCCTCTCCTGCCCGCCGCGGGGTCTGCTTGCTGTGCCCTGAGGAGGCCTCTGTGCTGCTCCGGCAGCGGCTCAGTGCTCGGCAGCGCACCCACCGGCCGCGCCGCCCGTTTCTCAGTGTCCCCTCCGCCTCGGCCGGAACAGGGGCCAGAGGGGCTGTCCAGGACTCAGACTGGCTCAGGATGGAGCAGTGATCTCGCGGGTGAGTGCGTGAAGGATAAGCACCGGCTCTTTCTTCCCCAGACAGGAGAAAGCCTGCTCCTGGCTACAGTGTGGCCATGGGCGTGTGGCTGGGGTGGTGGCTGGGGGGACGGGGTGGGGGGCACCGGGGGACCCTGAGTGCTGAGGACTGCACATGCTTCTGGGGTGGGACGGAGAGCCTCCCTTCGCCCGTGTGAAGGCGAAGCTTCACCGTCACACGGGCCATTGCCAGGGCAGCACAGGGGCCCGGGTTGCCCCCCAGCCCTGGACAAGAGGTACCGCCCCTTCTCCCCACCAATGCCCTGCTCCCTAGGGGTACCTAACGCTGCGTGCTCTGTTGCGTCAGTGCTTACATCCTGGGCCTTTGGCGGGTCTGGGTTGTGGGGATGTGGAAGGCCGCGGGGTGAGAGGTGGGGGGGCGGTTCAGCGGGGTGGGCGTCGGGCCGATGCCCGCCTAGGAGGGTGGGCCACCGGGTGCCCCCTGAAGCAGCCGCTCGCTGAGCGCCCACAGGGCCCGCGCGGAGTCTTCACTCTGGGCTTCGGCTGACGGCAGGCAGCGGCAGCAGCTGTTGAAGTACATCCCTCCCAGGCCCTCCAGTTCCGGGGCGACGGCACAGTACACGGTGGTGGCGGCTCCCTGTTGCTGCAGGGCAGAGAGGAGAGACAAGAACGAGTTCGTGAGACGAGAGGTGGCGGGGGGCTGTCCTTCACCGGGAGCGCCCTCCCCATCTGCTTCGGAGGCCACTGGAGCTCAGCAGGGGCTGCGAACCCAGAGGTATGGCGGGGCCGTCTGGGGACAGCGTCATGGACTCCGCCGGGAGCGCCACCTCACCTCATGCAGGAAAAGGCTTTGAACACAACACGCCTCTCAGCCTGTCGCATCCCGTGCCTCTGCTGACAACGCGAGCAGGATGGGAGCCTTGCCAGCCGGCAGGAACAAACCCGCCCAACCTCCTGACTGCGCAACACATGATGTCATGAGACACCAAGACGTTCTTACGAGACTTCTGTCTGAGCTGGACCCGCCGCTCTCTCGTGGCCCAGCAGGCGGAAAGCCAGGCAGGCCCAGCCCCAGGTGTGCCCCTGCTCTTTGCCCATGGTGCTGCAAGGGGAAGGCTTTGGGAGGCAGTGTGCAGACGTGTGAGGCGCGCACGTATACACGTGTTCCCTGCCGTACACACGTGCCTCCTGCAGACACGAGACGCAAATCTGTGAGCTGATCAGGATCCTGGAGACCTTGCTATAAATGTCACATCCTGCCTGCACCTGCAGGGGGACAGCGGCTTGAGGGTCCATGTCCTCCCGGCCCACTTCTACATGCACGTCGTAATGAGTGCCATTGATCACTTCTGACTGACCTTTCGAGTAACTGCTGGCGCTGTGGCTAGGGATGTGTGTGCCGACGGGGCACCACATCACGCGGGCTGACAGGATGCTGTCAGGGATGCTGGGAGGAGGGCAAGAAATCACTTTGCTTTGCGAGCCATAATTAAAAATAATAGGCTGGTGCTCGTAGGGAGACATGGTCGGCACGGCTCTAATTTAAAACCAATACAGTTTATCTGGCATCTTCGGATTATTTATGTGCACCACAGCCCTTGCTGCACCAACTAATTATAGAGGGGCGGACCGGGGGGAGGCGGAGGAGCATCAGAGAAAGATAACGGGCGATAAGGTCACCGTTAGGAAAACACTGAAGCCCTCTGTGGGAGGCTGAAGCGCGTTCCCTCCCCACCCGAAAGCTGACCCTCTGCTGCCTCTTACAGACTTCACACCCCAGCAGAGTGCTCGGGGGAGAACCTCCCCCCAACACGCCTTGGTTTGTGTGTCTGTGGTTATGCCCATAATCACCGGGAGCCCAGGGCATTCTGAGAAGCGAGGTCTCGGGGTGTTTACCATTTGAGGAAAGTACTGTGAAAGAGACTTGGGGGTTGTTTTGAAGAGGATGGTACTTACTGAATTTGGCTGAAAACCAAGTAGGCAAATATACTCAAGTGACATGCTTGTTAGGGAGGTGGGTGGTGTGGCATGGGAACACGATGGAGGCGTGAGTTCTGACCCTGGGGCTGTCCACTGCGCTGGACGAGACCCACGGATCCAAAGTTTGAACCCTCGGTGTGACCTGCACTGAACGGGAATTGGTTAGTTGTCCCCCAACCCTCTCAGCCACGCTCACTCCCCAGACAGCCAGCTGTGCGCTTGATTCAGCTTCTTCTTTTCAGATTGATTTTGTGCGGCCCAGGTCTAATGAACCCAAGTCTGCCTCACTCCGATTCCCTTTCGCTGCGCCGTTATTCCTAGTAACCCTTAGCTTTGCATCCAGCACGTTTATCTACCCAAGTTCAAGTGGCTCATCCGAGTCCCCTGCACCCCATGTGGGGCAAAGGGCAGCGGGGTGCCCTCTAGAGATGGATGGGAGTCTTGAGGGGCTCGTCCCGCCAGCCCAGGCCAACTACCACCTTGGCCTTGATTCTCAGAATGATGCTGCTGCTGGGTGGAGATGGGGCTTGGGAATTTTCTGGGCATCTGTCTTAGATTTCTGCTGTACTCTGCAACTGCTAAACCCACTGAAGAGCAGTCAGGGGGTTTGTCATGAGCTCCCAAGTGGCAAGAGAGTCCGCTCACCCCAAGATCCAGGCCCCTCCGCACCCCACTCCGGAGTGGCTATAATATCAGCATTCATACGTCGCAACAAACTGGCCTTTCACAAGCTCCAGCAGCCCTGACAAAGGATAGAAGGTGGCCACTTGGGAAGGCAACAGGCGGAATTCTTCCAAACCCAGTGCAATCTGGCGCCACTCTGACCTTCTAAACTGCTACTGTGTTGCACTCTCGCGTTGTCGGAATGGTATTTTTGCGGAGAAATTCGGCACTTAGACTGATTCAGAATCGAGCTGATGACGGAGCTGGGGGCACACGCATTTTCCCCCCATGGAATCTGAAAGCAATTGAAGCTGGCCTCATTTCGTGTAAACCTCCACTTGGCTACCACGCCAAAAAAACCATACATTTTAGAAACGCCCAATCTTTCATCAAAGGTTGGGTGGCTTCGAGGCCTTTGCCACTCGGCTCAGGGTGATGCGCAAGTTAGATCTCATCAGCGCCGGGGCCGGTTCTGTGCGAGAAGCTAAGACCAGCTTCTCCCCTCCAAAGACCGACTATGCACACCTGGCAAAGACCGGACGGCGAAGGGGTGACCCCGACGGCAGATCCGGTCGGAGGCGATGACACTTCAACAGCAAGGGCTAATTGCTGGCTCACTGGCTGTTTGGCCTGCCTATGCTCAAGAGTGAGACGGGAGCCACATTAGGAAATCTCATTAGGAAATAAGCTGGCGTGGCTGCTACAAGAGAAAACGTTTTTAAACTGATAGAAGAAAAAATTTTAAAGTGCACTTTCATCACCGTCAGATGACTTTCATGCCACTTTGGAGGGGGGGAACATCAGCACATAATTCAGAGAAGATGAAAGAGCCCCATAAAGGAGACGATGTTAACAACTCTGTTATGAAATATCTGAGGCTGTGCCTTGCTGCCTGTCACCACTGCTTGCCGATCCGCTGTGATAAGATAATAGCAGTATCTTGCCGTACAAACGTGGGCTGGGGCGGGGGTTCCTCTCGGTATTTAAGAACAGTTTATGGGGAGTCTGAGCCCTGGGGCGCAGCGAGTCTGTCCTGCACCAGGGGTAGAGAGGGAGGGTGTGGATCGCCATGGGCGTGGGGGTGGGCGTGGGGCGGGGGCTGAGGATTTCTGGGAAGCCAGGAAAATCTTTAATGATGCCTGAATGCCATTTCTGATTCAGTCAAACGTCTGCAAGCTGCCCGAGGAGACCGACACCATCCATCTCTATAGCGTATGTAAAATCACCTGGGATTCTTGTTTGGGATTTTTAAGAGTATCTGGGTAATGAGGGTTCATCATTCTCTTTCAGAAATCAGTTGTCAGCTGAGCGGCACCACCTCCAAGTACAGAAAGGTGGGGTTTAGACAGTGGTTTGCTATTTGTTTACTGTTGGGGTCTTGAGATCTAAACTATCCATCCTCCCCAAGCCCTCAGTTGGGATGATTCTGTTGAAGTAGCTGCTTTGCATCCACAGTTATTTGATAACCACTAGCCATCAGTTTGCAGCCGTCAGCACGGAATACAGATGAATATTGACTCTTTGAAAGAGAAAGTTGCGGGAGTTTCGGATCGACAGTCCAGGCTTAAAGAAAATCACCCAGAGTAGTATTTGTGATGCATCGGTAGGTTCTCTAACGTAGGTCATGTTTCGATAAGGACATGTTACAGCATTCTGTTTAGTTTTATAATGCATGCTTCTTTAAAAAAAAAAAAAAGAATACATTCCTGTCTTAACACAGAGTTAACTCTGAGACATAAAAAAGCAGACACACTGTCACGGGGTGTCTGTGTGGTCAGCGGTTTTGAGAGCAGGCAGGGGTCCCACAGCGGCTTTCCCAGGCCTGAGGCAGGGCCGGGGACCCACGGCGGGGAAGGAGCAGCCCTTCTGGGCAGGCGCCGAGGAGGCGCTGGGTGCCCGGGACAGAGGATCTTGCCAGCGCCACAGGAGGAGGAGACGGGTGCCTCTCTGAACCCCCAAAGCATCCCCCCTGTTGCTCATCTGCAGTCCGTGGGGCACAGCAAGCATTTCCCCAGTGCAGAAGCGGTCCGCGCTCTGGTGAGTGTGGCAGAGTGCGTCACCACGGAGCCTTGGTGGACACGGGGCAGCGGATACAGGGGTCCGGATGGGACACCCTGTCTCCCAGCAGTTGCTTAGTTGCTCGGTCATGTCCAATTCTTTGAGACCCCACCGACTGTAGCCCACCAGGCTCTCCTCTGTCCACGGGGACTTCCCAGGCCAGAATACTGGAGTGGGCTGCCATTCCCTTCTCCAGGGGATCTTCCCAACCCAGGGATCGAGCCCGCATCTCCTCCACTGCAGGTGGGTTCTCTGCCGCCTGAGGCACCAGGGAAGTCCTGCCAAAAGCTTCCAACCCCTTCTCCTGGATAAGTGGTTCAGTATTTCAGATTCATCTCCTGAGACCGTGGGGCTGGCAACACAGCTGTTCCTCAAACAATACCGTTTGGTTGTGGAGAGAAACCAAAGCAAGCTGCTCCAAAAGGTTAGGTCTACCCTACTTGCCATCTGAGCACAGTCTTTTAAGCTGACAGATGAGCCATGTGTTCCCAGAGATGCCCAGCGTGCAGGGCAGTGGGGCTCCCCACCCGCGGGACCACGACCAACACAGGGCCCTCAGGCTTGGGTGTGGAGTCCTGTGCTCACCAGGAACAGACCCGGCTTCCTCCAGGATGACGAGAGGTGGAAAAAGGTGGAGATCGTGACTCGAGGGGACTCTCGGCCTCCATCCGGGCGAGCTTTCCCAGCCCGTGGTTGCAGACGGGCACTGTTCAAGAGGTGACGATGGGGGCACCGACCGTGAGCCTGCAACTCCCGTGGCGCTGGGCAGGGAGCTCCATGACGGGCATGACGTTCTGGCCCCAGGCAGCTCTACAGGCTGGGGACGGTTGCCATCCCCACCTACAGAGAAGCCCACTTCGTACCAGAATTCACATGCCACTCCTCCAGGGCTGCATCGACCGACCCCAGGAACCCAGAGCAGCTGCGACAGGCCTTCCAGCGCCCGGGCCCCCGTCTGCACGCCACGCACCCCGCGCCTCCCGGGCGGCAGAGTCGCCTCAGGGGCCCCTCCCTTCCTCCCAGCCAGGCCTGGCTGGCCCCCCGCGTGCGGCCCCAGTGTGGCCCAAGATGAAATGTACTCACAGGCTGTCAGGCGCTCACCCGGGAAGCGTAAGGAAGAGATTTTCCCACTGTTGACTTAGGCAGGCCACTAAATTGAAATTATATCCATTTGGATTAACAAAACTGAAGACTCAGCGCCACCTCAGAAGAGCCAAGAGCCAATGACCCCTAACAAAGCCATCGCCTGATTTAAAGTGCCACCTCCACCTGCCGGACTGGACCAGCCAGGAATCCACTGCTCCTGAACGACATGGATGTTTTCCAAGGTGTGAGTGGAACTACGAGACCAGGGAAACCCAAGCAATCTCCAGCTTATGAATTCACAGATGCGCAAATGGGTGTGGCCTTTTGGAGGGTGCCACCTGACATGTTCCAGCTGGTGTGCAGAGGAGACTACCCCATCTCCCCTCTCCTGCCCCCCACCCCCGGCCCCAATTCATTGTCAACAAACTCATCCCTACAAATGCCTAACCACTGACGTGTCCAGACAGCGCACGCTTAGATACAGGCAAATTCCTCCTGCAGGGATCAAGGTGTAACTCCTTCACAGCCTCAGGAGGTTTGCTAACGCACAGGCTGTCCTCAGGATTGGTTACAGCAGGGAAATCCAAACTCAACTTCTTAAACAGAAAAAGTGAGGCGGGTCAGGAAAGCAGACATCTGTTTTCACTGTGCAGGCCGGAAAAGTCGGCAACAATGCACTGGAGAATGCCTAGGATCGTGTTCAGTCCTGAGCTTGATGGAAGAGAAGGCGCACCTTCCGCAATGTGTAGGGGCGTTTACCTCTCGCTAAGAAAGTCATGAGGGTAGAGGACCTCAGAGGTCCCTTCCCAGTGGCTGTCTCTCCCGTCCTTCCCTGGGTGGCACAGGACGCAGTCTGGGAGAGCTCCGTGGCAACGAGCGCAAAGCCGTGGGTCATGCCAGCCCATCACCACCAACGCGACTGGTCCTGGCACAGGGCACAGCCCCAGGAAGCAGATGTCCATCCTAGGGAGATGTCTGGGGCGGGGGCACACAGGGGACAGAGGTTCCAGGGAGCAGCGTACATTCACAGGCCTCTGATGGGAGAGAAGCCCGATGACATGGAAGCCTTCCTCTTTGCAGTGCAGGCACCCCAAATCCTCGTCAGGCTACAAAGATCACATGGTCTCCTTGACAAAAGCCACTCATCTCTAGCAAGATCATCAAGGAGGCTGAAGAGACTGACTTGAAGACCAGGTAGGAATGAGTTGGGAGGTTAGGAGAACAGTTGCTACGATGCTCCGAGACATCCGTGGAAGCAAGCCCAGGGACCAGTGGGCTCAGGATGGAAAGCTGGGAAGGCTTTGTGAAGGCAGGAGAACAAATGTCTTCCTGAGCCTAAGTTAGGGGAGGGGGAGGCAGCCACTTTCCTCCATCCGCAGAGGCCCGGGGCTGTGTGTGTTCTGGAGAGCAAGGCTCCAGAGGAGTTTTTGCTTAGTCTCAGCAGCAGCAGCGCAGGGCAGAGTGACCTTGGGAGGTTTTCAGCGCTCTGTTTTCAATGGGACGACCTTTTCTCATCTTGCCTTGACATCAACGAGGCCCTTTCCATAGCCCTTACGTGTTCCAGGATCCTTGCCCAAAGTCTTGCAAGGGTTCCATGATGGATGGCTGGTCTCGAGAGAGTGGAGGTGGAATACTTAGAATGGTTTCCTTTTTCTGAGACCTGCTGGTGCTCCGCTGGAGTGGGAGGTTGTCCGGAGGGGGGAAGGAAAAGGGGATGACTGAGTATAGTCCAGGTGGGTGACGTTATTCACGCCTGTTCTGCCACTGGTGCCAAAGGTGCTCTAGCACTAATTGGGCTGGAGAGACGGTCCCATTAAACATGGGAGAAGAGGCTCTTATCTCTGTTACATCTTTCTTATATCCACGGGAGAGTTCCTCGGGCCTTCCCTGCTGGTGCTGCCTGGGGTACACACTGCTTTTCAAACAGGCGTCAGGATGGGAAACTGCACCGGGGCGCCCATTCTTCCACAGGTGACTCTGAAATGGACCTTAGAACTCTACCACCAAAATACGCATCGTTCTCCTGCCTGGGACGAATCTGATGGCCCATCCCTGAAATTTTCCATCCCCGCCACCTGGACAGGACTGAAGGGCTGCTGAGTGCTCATAGAAAGCTCAGAGAAGATATTTAGCCTGTGTTGATTTGTAACATTTTACATTTTTACTTCTGTAACCCACGTTCTAGCTAGCTCTGTACACTGTACATAAATGTATGCCTCTGCATTTGCGTGTATACTGAAATAAACCTTTGAAACTACTGCCAGGCAGAATGAATGGGTTCAATTCTAACCTAACGTTGCAAAGAGTATGGGTGAAGCAGACCTCTCTCCGCTCCCCTTCGTCTGCACAGAATCACACTGAATGGACCTACCGTGCTTTCTTAGGAAACTGAGAGCTGACCATTTCTGTGAGCAGACAAACCCTGAAAAATCAATGTGTTACAGTTGCAAGGTTGACACCTAGGACACAGAGAGTCCCCACCCCGACAAGGCATGGGGTGGGCAGATAACACCCCACAGGGTCGTCTCTGATGGGCCCCACTGTGGTTAGAAATGAACTAACTCTTCACTCTTCCAGAAAGAAATTACAAGAACAGAGTCTGCAATAATCCCATCTGACAGGCAGGGCACCCCAGGGCCCACCTCCTACCCCCGTGTCCAGCCACACCGTCTCAAGCCGAGGACGTCTGTGTCAGGACGGTGTCTTCTCAGAGGGGCCCTCTCTGTCAAATCATTTCTCAGGCGCAGAGACGCTGGCTTTGTTAACATTTCATTGGGAGCATACTACGGAGAGCGGCTCACTTCTATTACTTCCATAATTAATGGTGAGTGCCGGGCACCGCCCCTGCACAGACGGACCTCGCCACAGTGGTCGACGGGGAGACAAGAAATGGTAGAAATTTCATCCACCAGCAGTGTGTCGCTAGTTAGGGGGACATGATCACACAGGCTGGGCCTTTAATTGCCAGGGTGAATAATTCTGCCTCGGTGTTAGGGAACATTTTAAAGCGCTTGATGGAGATAGACTAGAAACAAAACACACACACACACACACACACACACACACACACACACACACACAATTACCTTGATTATGCAACACCTTAGCATAGAAAGTTACAAAGGTATGTTTTATAAAAAAAAAATTGCATTCTATCATGCAAATATTCTCTAAATATGCATGTGCTGACTACCCATCGACTGTATTTTAGGAAATACAATTAGGCTGCCTTTCTCCTCTCCCGTGTAGACTGTAAATACCTGTAGATCCTTCTCTTGTTTCCCTATGTAAATATATGTAAATACTAACAAGCTCTGCATGCTGATATTCTAGGCAATTTCAGGCACTTTTATAATCCGAAGGCATGTACTTGAACTGGTTTGTTAGAAAGAAAAACAACCAACATCTCTCTCAAACTCTTGAAAGCTGAACAGAAATTAAAGATTTCTTCCTAGACTGCTGTGGCTTCTTTTGTTTGCCTTCTGAGTCCCCTAACGCCTCCGGGACGGGCTCCCAGACCTGCTACCGGCAGAGGGGTGCCGGGGAGCCGCCAGGCCAGGGGCTCAGCCACCCGTCTTGGGTTTTTACACACTTGGTCCTTTGGCTTTCCAGAGGAGCGGTCTCTGACCTTTTCGGCACCAGGGGCTTGTTTTGTGGGAGACAATTCTTCCACGGGGGGGGGGGGGGTAGTTTGGGGCGGATTCAAGCGCATGACCTACTGTGCACTTTTGTCTATTATGACATCAGCCCCACCTCAGATCATCAGGCATCAGATCCTGGAGCCTGGGGACCCCTGTTCTAAAGGACTTCTAGAATCTTAAGATTGGCGTCTTTGGATTTTTCTATCGAAAGAAACGGGAGTGTGGGCGTGCGTGCTAAGTCGCTACAGTGGTGTCTGACTCTTTGCGACCCCATGGATTGTACCCTGCCAGGCTCCTCTGTCCATGGGATTTCCCGGGCAAGAACACTGGAGTGGACTGCCATGCCCTTCTCCAGGGGATCTTCCTGACCCAGGGATCGAACCCATGTCTTTGGATTTTTCTATCAAAAGAATAGGGAGTAAAAACAATTGATTTGTACCTACTGTTCCCCTAAATGTACCAAGGCCAGAGCTAGAGGGTTTAGAGTCCCAGGACCCTAAGAACGCTGTTGTTCCCATTTCAAAGGTGCAGAAACTGAGTCACAGCAAGAACAGCTGTCACAGCATGTGCCTAAGGTGACAGAGGAGTCTGGCGTGCTGCAGTCCATGGGGTCACAGAGCGTCAGACACAACTGAGCCACTGAACGACGCCCACAAAAGGGACAAACCACTGGATGCCCCCAGGTCCAAGTCTCTGCTGTTTACCACCAGTCGGCAGATAAAGCTTTTCCACAAGGGGTGACAGAAGAGAGATTTTAGGCCCACTAGGGCCTATGGTTTCGGTCACAACTACTGAGACCTGCCACTGTTGTGGGGGAAACAGCCGTTCACAACACACCCCGCAGTGAACGTGGCTGTACGCCAGCAAAACTTGATTTGCAAACACCGCTACACCCCTCGCTCAGCTGCTCGTCCACAGACCGCTGCCCCTTCCCACTTGAGGACATTCGTGTGTCTGATGGAGAAAGCACTTGGTCAGCTGAGAGTTCCCCATCTCTTGCCTGCACACGGCAACACTGAGTGGAAGCCATGCAGCACTCGGGGGAGGGCAAATAGAAACCTCTCAAGCTCCCAAGTCAGACCGCCTTCCATGGACAAGTCTCACCGCCAGGTTTCCCTGCAGTCACCCTTCGTTTCCACACGTGGGGGTGGGGGGGGAGGGGAAAGCACGAAAGGCTAAGGTAGAGAGAGAAACCAGCGACGCTCGGGTCTTCACCGAGGAAGCAGGCCCTTACCTCGGGGGTCTACGGAAACCAAGCCGCACGTGAACTTTCTAGCGGCTGGAAAACTGCGCTCACATTGAAGGTGTTTTTTCCCACATATGAAGCTTCGGTGTAAACGCATTAACTGACAGTTTCTTTGGGGACTTTTTTAAATTAACGTTTTCAAACTTTATTCGACGGCACAAGGAGCTCCAGGGGCCCTTGAGAACGTTGCAAAGCCGGGGCTTTAGCACGGGGAGCCGGGCCTGGCGTCCTGGATGAACCCAGGGCCCCGGCCAAGCGGGGGAGGCCAGTCCTCGCTGCCCGCGGGGTCCCCTTGCAAAGGCCCCTGCGCTCGCCTGGGGCTGGGAGAGAGCCTTTCTGACCCGCTGCACGCGGTCAGTGTCATCCCTTCAGTCGCGGAGTGGGAGGAGGGACGACCCCGCTGTCTCTGCAGGTGGGGGTGCTGTGGGCGGACGAGGAGAGCCCAGGAGTGAAGACTGAGACACAGGAATTCAAGTTCCGGCTCTGCCACCCGGCAGCTCTGCGACAGGACACAGCCTCAGTCTCCCCGCCGATGAAACGGGCGGCCTAACAGCCCCTTCTCCCGGCTCTTGGGAGGGTCAGTGATGACATCTGGAGGCTCCCTGAGTGCACGACAGCCACTGGCTCAACCACGGCTGCAGGCCCGTCTGTTAAAAGTCTGGAGGGGGAGGCACCCAGGTCAAAGTCACGCCTCCGTCCTCCATCTGAGGGACCTGGAAGCAGCGAGGGGCAGTTTCTGCCTTCTGAGCGGGACAGTCAAGAGGCAGTCACTTTTCTCACCAACTTTCACAGCACCTCTGGGTACCAGCCTAGCATGGATTCCAAGGCTCCTGTGCCTCCCCATCCCCCCTACCCCAGACCACAGCAACCAGAACCAAGCTCACACCCCTGAAAGCGGGGCACTGACATTCTAGCGACAGCCACACTCAGTAGCATACTAAGCGCTGTGGAAGTCCAGGCCCCGGCCCCCGCCCTGGCCCTGCGCATGCGTCCATCTAAACCACATGTCCCTGCGCAGTGGGGCCTGGAGAAAGGGACGGATGGAACAAGAGAGCAGGTGCAGGGTTCTTCAAGCGCAGTATTCCTTTAAAAACTGAAAATGGAATTACCATATGATCCAGCAATCCCACTCCTGGGCATATATCCAGAGAAAACCGTAATTCGAAAAGACACATGCACCCCAATGTTCCAAGCAGCACGATTCACCAAGACATGGGGGCCATGTCTGGGGGCCAAGACATGGAAGCAACCAAGACAGGGGCCAAGACATGGGAGCCACCTACGTGCCCCTCGCCTCACGAATGGGTCAAGAAGGTGTACAGATATGCAGTGGAAATCTGTTCAGACACAAAAAAGAATGCAATCATGCCATTTGCAGCAACGCGGACGCAACCAGACGCTGCCATGCTAAGTGCAGTAAGTCCGAGAAAAACGAATACCGCATGATGTCACTTATATGTGGGATCAAAGAAGTGATGCGAGTGAACTTATTTACAAAACAGAAACAGCCTCACAGACTTCAAGAACAGACTTCCCAAAGCGGGCAGGGGGGATACATTAGGAGTCTGGGGTTAATGGATACACGCTTCTATAGGTAAAACAGATGATCAACCGAGACCTCCTGTACGGCACAGGAAACGCTGCTCAATATTCCGTGGTAACCTAAATGGGAAAATAACCTGAAAACCAATACGTACATACATGTAACTGAATCACTTAGCTGTACACCTGAAACTCACACAACGCTATAAGCAGCTATACTCCAATATAAAACAATAAAAATTAAAATTTAAGACGTGCAGCATACATGCAGAATAATAGGAGTTGGGTAGAGTGACGGGTGCCACGTTATTGTTTGAAGTTTTCTATCTAAATTTTATAATAGAATGTTAGAAAAAGACATGGATTCCTTGCTAGTGGCTATTAGCCCCATTTCACAGAGGAGAAGACTGAGGCACAGAAATGGTGTGGACTGCCCCGAGGTCCTCCACCTGGTAAGTGGTGGCATCCTCTTTGAAATCCATGCCCGGCCGGCTCCAGTGCTGACTCTGTGATGGGCACATATGCATCTCTGTTAATCGACCTTCTAGGGTCAATTAACCCCGCCTCTCCTATTCCACTGCTTGAATTTTTGCCGCAAAGCATGAAAACTGGTTTTCTCACACTATTCCCACCACGCAGGAAGTTCTTAGGGCCTCCAACTCAGAGCCCAGAAATCAATCAGCTCAAGAGCAACAGTGACCCATGTGTGACTGGAGGTAAATTTCTATCTGTTCATCTGGTGGCTATTTAATCTGGCTTTTGATTCTAATGCCGCCCCTGAAGGCAGAGGGCTATTCTCACTGAAAACGTGCCGTCAGGTTCAGAAACACTGATGCCGGCCAGCACGCTGAGTGTGTCTATGAACCCAGAACTCAGAGAGAGGGAAAGGGAGGTAACACCCGGGCAGACACACATAGGGAGAAGCAATCGGCTCCCTGCTGTTGGGTGCAGAAGGGATGCTGCCACCGGCAAGAGGCCAGGGCTGCTGCCACCTGGACCACCAGACACGGCCGGATGGGAACCGTGCCCCGTCCTCCAGCTCACACGCTCCCTTCCGGCCACCGCAAACTCCACGCTCTGAACTTCAGAAGCTGGAAGACAGCGTCAGCCCAGTCCTGACAGTCTGGGAGGGACCCCAGCAGCCCAGCCCGCTCTGCTTCCTAAACTCGGGAGTCAACTTTCCTCCTGGGCAGAAATTCTCCTCCAAGCCGGCCCCCTGCCCCCTTCCCCTTTGAGCCCCATGAGAGATGTACCGGGCACCATCTTCCTTTTCACTTAGCCGCTGGAGACGCGCGCATCCCCTTCCTCGGCGCCTCCCCTTCAGCCACTGTCCACCCAGGAACAGCCACCTTCCAGTCCTTTCTTGGCTTCCCTTCCCACCCTAGGGTGTCATATCTTGGCCAGGTGAGTCTGAGACAGAACGGCTGCCTTCAGGAGGGTTAGCCCAACCCCAATCTTGATAACTGACGACAGACAACAAAGCAGTGATGATCACGGAAACGGCTGCGGGTTACCCAGAGCCTGTTCTGTGCCAGGGACCTATTAGTACTTCCGATTCTCAACCTGGCCAGGCAGGTACTGGCTTGGCCAACGAGTTGGTCCATAATCCGATGGAAACACTTGAGCGAGCTCTTGGGCCAACCCAGTGTTACTGTCAAGGTTGAGGAAGGTGAGGGGACTTCCTGCTGGGCCAGGGCTGGGAACCTGGCTAACTGCGTCTTGGTTCAAAGCCCCCGTCCTTGTTCGTGGCGGACACCCGCTCTGACCCCACGCCCGGGCCACGGCAGGGCCTCCTGGGATCGTGGAAACTAGCCCTGTCAGGCTGCAAATCCCCTCCCTGCGGGGCCCTGTCGGCCTTCCTCCTCCTCGCTGGGCTCCGACGCCCTCCCCTGCACCGTCCCACTGCTGCAAAGTGCTTCTCCTGCAAGGGAGGTCTGGAAGCCAGCGGGGTTCGGGTTTACGGTTGGGCATTTGTGGGCCTTCTGGCCGTGTCCACTGGAGCGGGCTCACACCAGCCAACTGCGGTTAGGGTCTCCTGGTCCCGCGGCTCAAGGAAGTGCTGACCTCAGGACGGTGGGGGCCACGAGGGGCATCTTACTCTGCTTCACCTAACCTCTCTGGCTGCCACACCTGATAGGACCCATCCTGCGGATGGACAGGCTAGCAGCTACCAAGCCAAGCGTCAGTGGGCACACAGCCAACTGTGTAGCTGGCTGTCAAACTGTCGAGGTGACTGAAAACTCCTCTATGGTCTGTGCCCTCTGGATCCCTATCACCTGACTGTACGAGGCAGTCCCTAAGGTCGGGGTCCCCAGCCTCCAGGATCTACTACCTGATGGTCTGAGGCGGAGCTGATGTAATAGTAACAAAGTGCACAGTAAGTGTGATGTGCTAATCATCCCCCTGCTCCCAGGCCCGTGGAAGAACTATCTTCCATGAAACAAGTCCCTGGAGCCAAAAAGGCTGGGGTCTGTGGCCGTAAGGTACGACTCCCATACGGGGCGTGGATGCCTTCCATGGCACCTTCTGGGCGCCAGGTTTCTGCTGAATTCTTGCCGGAGCCTTGTGGAGGCATCAGTGTCCCCACTTCATTTATAGGGAGACTGAGGCTTGAGTGAGTAAAAGGAGGGAGGAACAGGCGAACTCTGGCTGTAAGAGCACCCCTCAAGCTAAGGGATGCTCATGCCCCCAGCGCTTCCAGGAAAGGCCCACATTTTGCTTCCACTCTCCCCAGTTATAGGCAGGACCCTGAACCCTGAAGAGGCAAAGGTCAGAGGGCAAGTGGCAGTCAGGAGCAGAGCCCAGTCCCCCGGTGTCTGGACCCCCTCTCTCAGCGCTGGCACCTGCATGGGTGGGATATGTTCGCAATTCAAGGGCAGCACGAGTATTGCTGCGCGTCTGTCGGCCGGGAGTTTGCACAATCGTGAGAGCAGGTCTTTCCACAAGATGCTGCAAGTGCTGAGCACAGCGCCGGGATCCAAACCCAGACCTGCCTGGCTCTGGGCTCTGCGGTTTCCCAGGCGCACTGGGAACTGTGTGGCCCATGAGTTCAGCGTCCTCAAAAACAGCTCATGAGTTGTCTTCGAGCCTTTGTACAAGAAGTGGAATCCACGTGTGATGACAAATACACTTGCCCACCCCCAAGACGTCTCTCACTTAGGGACACAGGGTCTGAGCCCCTGCAGGGCTGCAGGTGGGAGTAACAGGGTATGGGGAGAGGGGCTGGAGACTGGGTAAGTGGGCTACCAGCAGCGAAGAGAACCCGGCTCCTGGGCATATATCCAGACAAAACCCCAAAACGACGCACGCACCCCAAGTTCACAGCGGCAGTGTTTACAGCAGCCAAGCCAAGGGAGCGGCCTAAACGCCCCTCCATGGCTGGTTGCGTAAAGATGTGGCACGTAACATGCAAATATATGTAGATACACACACGCACATAAAGGGACACTACTTATCCACAAAAAAGAACGAGCATCTGACCTCCCAGCAACACGGACAGACCAAGAGACCATCACACCAAGGGAGTCAGGAAGAGAAAGACGAGTATCATACGGCCTCACTTATACGGCTCTAAGATAGGACACAAACCGACCTATCCACAAAACCAAAACAGAATCGGAGACACAGGACCCTGGCGGCTTCCAAAGGGGCGCGGGCTGGAGGAGGGCGGGGCGGGGGCTGGAGGAGGGCGGGGCGGGGCGGGGGCTGGAGGAGGGCGGGGCGGGAGGAGGGCGGGGCGGGGGCTGGAGGAGGGCGGGGCTGGAGGAGGGCGGGGCTGGAGGAGGGCGGGGCTGGAGGAGGGCGGGGCTGGAGGAGGGCGGGGCTGGAGGAGGGCGGGGCTGGAGGAGGGCGGGGCTGGAGGAGGGCGGGGCTGGAGGAGGGCGGGGCTGGAGGAGGGCGGGGCGGGGGCTGGGGTCAGCTGGTGTGAGCTGTTACACAGAGAACGGGTGAACCAGAAGGCCCTGCAGGGAACTGTACTCAGTATCTTATGATAAATCATGATGGAAAAGAAGGTGTATGCGTGTGTAACTCAACCACCCGACGGGACAGCAGAAATGAACACAGCACCGGGAATCAGCTACACCTCGACAACAAGACCAGGACAGGGGGAGGCGTGGAGAGCGGCGGGTGGGGCCCTGGGGGAGGAGGGCACAGGGCCCCCCAGGGCTGTGCGCTGCTGCTTCCAGGTGCTGGTGGAAGCTGCGCTCACGCAGACTCAGAGCTGACTCCCCTGGTCCGACATCACCGCCTCTGGTTATCCCGAACACAGAGTCAGGGCATGCGTCCCCAAGCGGCAGGCCCCTGGGGTCAGCGCGGCCCCCGACGGGAGGCCACACGGAGGAGAGGACGGCGAGCGCTCACACCGCAGGCCTCTACCTGGAGCCAAACCTCCAGACTGCTTTTGGATTCGTCACTTCCCCAGACGGACGCACGAACGGGTCCCCGCCGATGGCCCTGCCTGAGAAGGCCCGTCCTGGAACGCAGTGATCTCACCGTCCCCACGGCCACGGAGAATCTTTCGGACAAAGTCAGCTTTACCGCCCGAGTGAACCACTCTTCCCCATTTTCAGATGAGAATCAGAATCCAGTGATGGAAGGAGAGGAGGAAGTGGAGTCTGCTTTCCCTCCTCGGCTGGACGCCCTGATGCAGGCGTATCAGGGATCTCAGGGGAACCCCGCCACCTGGTTTTGCTCGAAGGCCCCAAGGACCACCAGCGGGATGGTCTCCCCAGAGCACCGCCCGGCTGCTGCAGACGTGCCCCGCGCCCCCTCCTGGCTGGCCCCTGGGCCAGGCGCAGGCCCTGCCCCAGACCAGCTGACCTCCACCTCTGGCTTTCTCTTCTCCCTGCCCTCTGCCCCGTGCCCCGCTGCCGTGAAGAGGGAGAGGGCGGTGGCCCCACGGTCAGCCATGACCCTGCAGTGGATACTCCAGTGCGCGGCCCAGAGGCCCGACCCAGCCCGGGGTCATCCACTCCCCAGCCGTTGAGCTGCCGTGTGCTGAAGATAGGACCTCTTCTCAGGACTCACCGTCAGCCAGATGGGGCTGCCCAGCCTGCGGATGTGCCCTTCTAGGAGGCAGCCTGTGTCCCAACTCAGGACACCTCTGACGGTCACCCTGCTTCAGTCCCCATGGCCTGGCTGGAGTGTCCACTCCTCCCTTGCAGCTCAGCCCTCCCTTGGCCCCCGTTCTGCCGGCCGCGCCCCCACGGGCGTGGGCCCCCAGAGCACAGCCCCCTCAGCCTTGAGGGGCCCACCTCCGGGGGCACCCAGACTATGGGGGACAACAGCTGGGTGACGCGGAGAGACACACTGAACCACGCGGGGCCTGCGTCCTCACCCGCAAACCTGAGTCACGATACACAGACGGCACCGGGTTGGGGTAGCCACGTCAGACTGCAGACACAACGTATTCGTGCAGGGCTGGCCTGTCACAGCAGGCAGGCAGAGGCGGGCCGGGGCAGCGGGGGGAGCCGCCGCCGCGACCCCTCACCCTTCAGCCCGGCGGCGCAGTCCAGTCCAAAAGCACAGCCTCTCGGGGGGGGGGGGCGTCTGTGTGACCCCACTCATCCTTCAGCCCGCGGCGCAGTCCAGTCCAAAAGCACAGCCTCTGGGGGGGGGCGTCTGTGTGATCCCCCCTCACCCTTCAGCCCGGGGGCGCAGTCCAGTCCAAAAGCACAGTCTCTGGGGGGCATCTGCATGATACCCCCTCACCCTTCAGTGTCGGGGGGGTACCACACAATCCCAAAAGCACAGGCTCTGGGGGATGTCCATGTAGGCATTTTCATCTGCCCTCCCTCCAGGAACTTGATGAAAAGTATAGTAAAGGGGAAAGGGTTTAACTGAGTGAAGGAAGGACTGGGCAGGTGGAGGGTCCCACACTGATGTCTGGGCAGGCGGCCACGCCCAGCATCACCAAGTTCAAGGGCACCTCCCATGTGAGTCCCTGTAGCCGCCTCTCCTCCCCTTCACTCCTGTCCTGAATCCTGTTCCATAGCTGGGTGTGCGCTGTTGGGCTCCAGCCTCCGTGGCGGGGTCCCTGGCACCCAGCCCCGTGCCTGGCACACAGTAGGCAGCTAACAAGTGTTTCTAAAGACCCGCGTGGGTGTCTGAGAGAGCATCCTTTGCTGGGCAGGGGAGACATAAATCAACCCGCGTCAGTTGCTACATAAGCACGAACTATTTCCTTTCCGAATTATTGTTCCTCTGCTTTAGACACCATGGCTCTCTGCAAGTGACGACTCATGGGAAGACCACATTTATATTTTGCTTACCACTTGCCAGATGCTGACCTCAGCTTGCTTCTGTCTCAACACACACACACCCTGGCTCACAAATCCTTATGTTTAGTCCGCAGATAAAACCTGTGAAGTCCATTTGTCATTAGGTCCCCCTGTTTACAGAAAAACTGGACAGAGGGCTTAAGAAAGTGGCTCAGGGCTACACAGTTAGGAAGTAGCAGAGCTGGGGTTCGAACCCAAGCCTGGGGACTCCCAGGGCCATCGGAGCATAGGCAGCCAGGGGCTAAGAGGATGCTTGTGCAGGTCCTGGGGCGCTTTCTCTCAGCCCTGAACTAGCTTTCTGGACGCAGACTCTGCAGGGCTTCCTCCAGGGGCCCTGGGCTTGCTGTTGGCCCCAGACATTTAGGAGGGAAGGGGAGATGGGCTCCCCAGGGCTGCCTCGGGAGCTGTCCAGAACCTGACTCCAGGACAGGAGGAGACAGGGTCTCCCTGCATCCCTGGGCGCGTGGCGTCGCCTCCCGCCCCAAGAAGCAACGATGCCGCAGGGCCACTCTTACTCAGTGGAGCACATGGCCTGCGGAGCTCACCAGGGCCAGGTCCTGGGCCAGTGGACTCTTCTGTGAAGGGGCTGATGGGGCTGCGCCCACAGGGATCAGGGCGGGGGTTGGGGGGACAGAGCAGGTGCGAAGGCGAGCTCAGGTCAAGGCATGTAAGAGCTAACCCACAGGCCAGTTCTCTGCGCCCCCAGATCGCGCTGACAACCTTCCCTGGCATTAAGTCACACCCACCTCCCTTCACAGAGGCGCTGCGGGTGGGCGACAGGTGTGTAGGAGGGCCAGCACCTGGATGTGACCTTTGCTCTATCCAATGCCAGAGCCTGTGCTATTAAAAAAATTTTTTTTTCTTCATTTTTTGGCAGTGCTGTGCAGCATGTGGGATCTTAGTCCCCCATCTAGGGACGGAACCCTCACCCCCTGCAGTGGAAGCACGGGGGCTTGGCCACTGGACCCCTGAGAAGCGGCAGAGCCCCTGATTTCTAGTCTATACATGGTGAGATCCAGCAGGAGTCACCGGAAGAGGAAACGGAAGGCATCCATGGCCTTGACTCTGCCAGAGAGGCTAGAGACAGCAGGAGCCTGGCAACCAGTCCGTGGGTGGCTCCTGGCTGCGGGGACCGACTCCTCTCCCCTATTCACGAGCCCAGCGTCGCAGAAAACGTGCGACCCTCCCTTCATCCACCTACTCCCCAGTCACCGCATCCTTCACCCAAGTCCTGCAGCCATGTGAGGAAACCGGAGTTCAGAGACGTTAGGCAATCTGCCCAAAGACACACAGCCAGTGAGTGGCAGGCTGGGGTTCAAATGTGGTAAGGGGTGGATGGGTTCTTCTGTTTCGTCTCTCTCATCCTCCAAGTAAAAGCAGAAGGGTGGACCCCACATAGGAAATAAAGGGTGAGAGGCAAAAAAATACAGATAGGGGACAGAAGTGAGAGGGAAGGGGCCCTGGTAGACAGAGGGCCGCGGGGGTCAGCTTCGGGGTGCTTCTGAACCGCTGTGCTACGTCGCGGGACATCTCCCAGCCCAAACCTTCCCTTGGTCCCCAGAGACCTCACTAGGTACAGCCTCACATCTCTCTCAGCTGTCAGAGCATGCCTTGCACCATGAAGACGAGGCCAAAACGCCCAACAAACGGGATTTTACACATACAGCTCTCTCTAGCCTTTAGCCCTGGACCTGTCATATGGAAGTCCTCAGTATCCATGCGGTGAATGAATGAATGAGCAACCCATGACCAGACGGCTGTTGGGGGGCGCTATTGGCCCCACTGCACCCCGAAGGCAGGCAGACTGCAGAAATGACTCACGGGCGGCTCCCCAGACTTGAGAAATACACATATTCCTGATGAGAACTGGCAGAAACAATCTCAGTCCTGAGAGCAGGGCTTCCAGCCCAGCTAATACTACACGAGGTGCTAACTACATTATCTGGAAATAACCGATGACTAATTCCCCATTCCTTATCTTGAGGAGAAGAAAATTGTCTCGAGCACGAATGCCCCAGATTCCTGGTCAGTTTATGTAAGGCCTTGCAAGTGATTGCAGTATTTTAAGCCATTTTTAGCTGAAATCACCTGATGTGTGGTGAGCCCAGAAAACCTGATCTCTTGCTCCCTGAAACTCCCTGTTTTTCCACTAATTTTGTTTAAACGACTTACTGCACCCTAAGTACTTTTCCACTGAAGGATGGCTTATAAGTGCACATCCCCAGGACTATGTGACTTTTGAAAGAGACGATTTATTGTGTGGATTTTCCAGCATCAGCCCTATCCCTTGGCTCGAAGCGCTATTACATGTTGGGTGATCCCACATTCACCCAGGTCAAGAGTGGGCGGTATTTGCTCTTTATCACGGCTAGTTTGGTGGTTCTGGCAACTGACAAGCTTTCTGTCCAGTCTAAAGAGGATTTGATTGAAACTTTCTGCTGGTGATGTCTCAAATGATCCTCAGTGATTGAGCAAGAGATGAACTTCCCCAAGACCTTCGCATGACTGGAGGTAAAAGAGGGCAAAAGCAGGGCTTTTATGAAGCAGCTGGAGGGGAAAGGAGGGCCTTTTTTTTGGGGGGCAGCAATAGCTATGTCTCAGTAAACATACACAGAAATACGCACAGGAGAGTCAAGGTGCCCTGAGGTTCATCTGCAATCCTGACGGCCTTTACGTCTCATCCACAGAAGCCATGCTGTCTGCCACCCCCCACCCCAGAATCATACCACATTACACACGCTTCCCCTCTGATACACTACTGGGCTGGCCAAAAAGTTCGTTTGGTTTTTTAAGCAAGCTGTTACAGCAAAACCTGAATAAACTTTGTGGCCAACCCAAGACTCTGTTCCCACAGGCAGACACAGGAGAGGCTGAGCCACCATTCAAAAAAATTCAGGAAACACCAAGCAGTCCACCCTCCCATCTATGGGTCCCCCTGACCTTCTTTATCAAACGGTGTGCACGCGTGCTCAGCTGCTTCAGTCCTGTCCGACTCTCTGCAACCCCATGCACTGCAGCCCGCCAGGCTCCTCGGTCCATGGGATTCCTCAGGCAAGAATACTGGGGTGGGTTGCCATGCCCTCCTCCAGGGGAATCTTCCCAACCCAGGGATTAAACCCATGTCCCCTGCAGCTCCAGCATTGCAGGCGTATTCTCTGCTGCTGAGCCACCAGGGCAGTAACTATCTGGGGGTCTGCAACACTGGAAGGTTACAGTTACTCAGCCTGGCTACCTGATGCGGAAGCAGCCAGGGATGATGTGTTAACAATCGGGTGTGGCTGTGAGCCAACAAAACTTTATTTACAAAAACAGACAGCTGGCTGGATTTAGCCTGAGGCCATGGTCTGCCCTCCCAGTTCTACCTAATACCAACTGACTTGATCATCGGAACAATACCAAAGAGTTTATCTTCCAAATGATTTCCCGCTCTTGACAAAACGGACTTGATGTTCGACTGCACTTCCAAGCCTGTTTAATCCAGGAAATGTGTTGCTAAGCCCTCCAGCCATAGGCTTGAATATCAGAATATCAAACCTGTCAAGCAGGAGTCCTGTGGTCTTTGGAATGCAAATACAGACCTCAGTTAGGAATCCCTGCCTAATGGTTCCACTTTAACTCCTGTGCATTTTTTCCCATTAAAGAAAAAAAAAAGAAGAATGAAACTAGAAAACTTCCTAACACTATACACAAAAATAAACTCAAAATGGAATCAAGAGCTAAATGTAAGACCAGAAACTAGGAAAACATAGGCAGAACACTCTCTGACATAAATCACAGCAAGATCCTCTATGACCCATCCCCCAGGGTAACGGAAATAAAAACAAAAATAAACAAATGGGTCCTAGTTAAATGAAAAAGCTTTTGCCCAACGAAGGAAACTAAAAGCAAGGTGAAAAGAATAGGAGAAAATAACAGCAAACAAAGCAACTGACAAAGAATTAATCTTCAAAATATATAAGCAGCTCACGCAGCTCAAAACCAGAAAAATGAACAACCCATTTAAAAAGTGGGTGAAAGAACTAAACAGACATTTCTCCAAAGAAGACACACAGATGGCTAAGAAACACATGAAAAGATGCTCAGCATCACTCGTTATTAAAGAAATGCAAATCAAAACCACAATGAGTTATCATCTCACACCAGTCAGAATGGCTGCCATGAAAAGGTCTACAAACAATAAATGCTGGAGAGGGTGTGGAGAAAAGGGAGCCCTCTTACACTGTTGGTGGGAATGCAAACTGGTACTGCCACTATGGAGAACAGTGTGGAGATTCCTTAAAAAACTGGAAATAGAACTGCCTTATGACCCAGCAATCCCACTGCTGGGCATACACACCGAGGAAACCAGAATTGAAAGAGACACCTGTACCCCAGTGTTCATCGCAGCACTGTTTATAATAGCCAGGACATGGAAGCAACGTAGATGTCCATCAGCAGATGAATGGATAAGAAAGCCGTCGTACATATACACAATAGAGTATTACTCAGCTATAAAAAGAACGCATTTGAGTCAGTTCTAATGAGGTGGAAGAGACTGGACCCTATTATACAGAGTGAAGTAAGTCAGAAAGAGAAACACCAATACTGTACATTAATGCATATATTTGGAATTTAGAAAGACGGCAATGATCATCCTATATGCAAGGGAGCAAAAGAGACACAGATGTATAGAACAGTGTTTTGGACTCTGTGGGAGAGGGCGAGGGTGGGATGATTTGGGAGAACAGCAGTGAAACGTGTATTACCATGTGTGAAATAGACGACCAGTCCAAGTTTGATGCCTGAAGCAGGGCACTAAAGCCGGTGCTCTGGGCCGACCCAAGGGGATGGGAGGGGGAGGGAGGGGGGGGGGGGGGGGGGGGGGGGGAGGGGGTTCAGGATGCGGGGCCCATGTGCACCCATGGCTGATTCATGTTGATATATGGCAGAAACCGCACAATATTGTAAGGTAATTAGCCTCCAATTAAGATAAATAATTTAAAAATAAAAAAAATATATAGAAACATAAAAAAAAACTTTCTATGAAATAATTTCCATGGGAAGATAAAATAATCTAATGCCTCCAACAGAGTACATCTTTACCTTCCTTTGTCACCTTGCTTGGGGTCTGTGTCCTAAAGCTAGAGAGAGAATGTCACCCCAGATGCGTTCAAAGAGTTCAGTTTCCGAGGAAAATCACTCAGGTCTGATTGACTGCAAAATGCCAAGGACTCATCTCCCCAGCCCTGGGGGTCGGGCGGTGGGGAGGGGGCAGGTAACAGTTTTCTCGACCTAAAATGTCAGCAGAGCCAAGCCAGTCAGAACAGCAAGCTCCAAGGGCCTTTCTCACTCCCCGTCTTCACCTTCCTGTTTCACACCAGATGTCAGAGGTGCGTGGCCATCCCCTCAGACTGGAACTGGGATTACTCAGTCATTCCCAGAGACAGATGCTTTCCTGATAGATGCCTTTTCACTACGCTCCATTTTTCAGGAAGGCGTACTGTGGAAGACGAGGAGCCACGCTGGCCCAGGAGGGTCTAGTGCTCCAGCCACGTGTCTCCCTCTGTTCTTGGACACAGGGTGCAGCACGTGGGGGTCTCAGCTCCCCCACCAGGGATCGGACCTGAGCCCGCTGCATTGGGACACACAGTCTTAACCACTGGACCTCCAGGGAGTTCCCTGGCCCCATCGCTTGCCCTATGTTTATGGAGAAAATGCTCTCTCTGAATGTAACACACACACTCTTCTTTTTCCTTTCTCTTCTCACTCGCAGGCCTTTGTCAACTCTTGCACGTAGAATCCAACAGCTTTCCACTTTGTGTCACAATACAGATTTGGATGCAATAAAGACTATCATTATTGAGCATTTATGAGAAATAATATTTTCCCTCTGGTGCAGGCCGGCTGGGTCGTTCACACCCGAGTGTGAATACTAATGCCTCCAGCTTACCTTGGCACTGGGAGAGCAAAGGAACAACAGCAGTGAAAAGTGCGAGGGCCTGGGGTGGGGGGGGTGCGCGGTGTGGGGCCAGAGAAAGCAAACGCTGAATCTGGCAGCGGCTCCAGAGAGCCGCCTGGATCTGGGGGAGAATCTGGAAATAGAGGCGGCGACTCGCTCGTGGGATGGAGACCTCAGGCCTTGGTGCTGAGAGGCTGGGGAGACCCAAGCGGGCCCGCTGCAACCAGGAGTTCCACACTCCTGCCCAGCCCCAGATGGCTTCGGAGGCTGAATTGCTACATAAACACTGAACGGCAAGTTTGATTTCACGAGTGTGCAAATGAGGCAAAACAAAAGGAGAACGGTTCTCCGAGGCATTCCAGTTAGGAATCTGGAGTTTCTATACGAGAGAGCACTCAGCAAGGGGCCCATCCAGATAAGCTGCCGGAAAGCAAGGGTGGGACTCTTCACCCGGAAATCCAGGGCGTCTGGGGAATCATGCGGCTACCATGGGGGAGAGGGGACCTCCACAAGGCTGTGTCTGAAACCACAAACCCAGGGCCAGTAGGAACGCTTGCCTCCACTGGACACTTTTTCTTGGGGACCAAGGGTGAAAGTGGGTGCTTCCATTTTCACCGCAGGAGATCTCACTGCCCCCAGCTCGTCCTTTCTCCACCTTTTCTGCTTGTCAAGTTCAAAACTTGGGTTTCCCCTCCTACACTGATGGGGGGAAGGTAAGCTGGTGCAGGCACTGTGGAAAACAGTACGGCGGTCCCTCCAAAGACTAAGCATAGAGTTGCCGAATGATCCAGCTACCCCACGCCGGGGTATGTATCCAGACGAAACCATGATTCAGAAAGGTCCGTGCATGGGAACAACCTAAACGTCCGTAGATAGGGGAGTGGGTAAAGGAGATGTGGTATACACGTGTGATGGACTATCACCCAGCCATAAAAAAGGCAATGCCACTTGCGGCAACATGGCTGCAGCTAGAGGTTATCCTAAGCGAAGTCAGAAAGACAGACAAATATCCGATGACATCACCTACATGTGGAGTCTAGAATATGGCACAAATGAACCTATCTACAAAACGGAAACAGTATCAGGGACACGGAGAGCAAGCTGGTGGCTGCCAACCAGAGAGGGGCGGGGGAGGCTGGGGCTGGCAGACGTGGGCTGCTATACAGAGAATGGGTAAACAGCAGGCTTCTACTGCATAGCACAGGGAACTACGCTCAGTGCCCTGTGATGAAACCGTAAATGGCCACGAAAATTAACAAAGGAAGGGCACGTACAGGCAGAGCTGAGTCACTCGGCTATGCAGCAGAAATTAATACAACGTTGTACGTCAACTATGCTTCTGAGGAACGATGGAGACAGAAGCACACAAGACAGATCCTTGGGCGGGAAAGAGAGGAGGGGAAAACAGTGACCCCAGGCCAGCATGCTGGGGAGGAATCAGCTGCTGAAAGATCACTCGGGAAAGGTGCTGAAATCCGAGGGGACCATCAGCAGCTTCTGGGAGGAGAGGGCAGAGCGACACAGGGGGAGGAGGGGTCTGGGTGTGGACACAGCCTGCCCCCGGCGTGCCGGGGAGACGTGGCCCAGCAGAGGCAGGGAGGACCGGATCCCGCCTGTGGCTGATGCTGCACGGGGACTCCCAGCTCAGAATTCATTCAAAATGATTCTTTTTGTCTGTTTTCAGAAGTGTAAGACAAAGGAGTAGGTTCTGAGTACTTTGCCCTCTGGAGGTATATCATAACAGATTTGTTAAAAAAAAAAAAAAGACTTGTCAAATCCATGTTGCGGGGGGGGGGGTGCATAAAATATTATTTCCAGCAGTAATAACTATAATAAATAAGTTCATTTAGCTTTCATGAAAACTAAGATCCAGTACAGTCAAATAAATAAATAAAGGTGGTTGTTGTTGTTTTTAAAAGACAGCCAGTTTGCCCACTTTATTACAGCAGCCTCAGGAAACAACACTTCAGTGCTATGCCATCATCCAGCTCAGGTCCCTATTTATCAATCCCAAATAAGTCCGCAGAGCCCTGCACGTCGACAGGCAGACCTCAGAGACCTCTGTGCTCAGCTCCAGACCACCACCATAAAGCAAGCCTCGGAACACAGTGAGCCACATGAAGCTTCCACCTTCCCAGTGCATATGAAAGTAACGCTTACGTGCTACTGTATGAAGTGTGCACTAGTGTTATGTCTAAAAGAGCAATGGACACACCTTAGCTAAAAAAGACTTCATCGCTGAGACTCGCGAATCGTCCCCTGAGCCACGGTCCAGCTGGTCATAATCTTTCTGCTGGTGGAAGGTTTGAAATAGTGACAGAATTAGCAAAACGTTGACAGAGAGATGCCGGGAGCGCCAAAGCTGTTGGAGAAATGGCGCGCACGGACTGGCTTGACGCAGAGTGGCCAGCAACCTTCAATGTGTAAAAAGGCAGCACCTGTGAGACACAGAGAAACAAGGCCTGCCTGCCCTAGAAGGGCGCGGACAACAGAGCAGCGGTGCAGAAGCACCCGACGCCAGGTTATGACTGCATGGGCTACGTGAAAAGAGGGCAGAGGGCCTTCGGAATGCACCTCACCAAGGCCGGCGGGTGTGGACAGCGCGTGCACGCACACGGGGCATCTCTTCCAGATGTCTGTCTTCCCACGTGTTTCCTACTGGCGGGCCTCAGGCGTCCCAGGACCGGATCTGTCTCCTTTATGTGACTTCGGCGGTGTCCGAGGCAGTCCACCCCATGACCTGCGCACACCCCATTCATCCTCACCCCTCATTTCTCTCCCGACTCCCTTTCACCTGCCACCTCTTCTGCTCCTGAGACGACAGAGACGGGAATCTATGATGGGTCCCTGGATGGGATCTGCCAGACGCTCATCGGCAGGCGTTTGACGAAAGGGCCTCCCTGCCGCTTGGACCCCGGCAGTGGAAGACAAACGCCCGCGTCTTTGATATAAAGCCTGTGCGGCAAGCTGTCAGTCCACACTGAGGCCGCCTGGGTGACAGAGGCGGCTTGGCTGATGGCGGAATCACAGTCCCTTTAACGAATGGGGAACATGGACAAGAGAAAAAAAAAATGGGGGAAATGCCTCCCAGTTTGAAAATATTATCAACAAAAATTTAACACTGAGACTTTCCTGATGGTCCAGTGGCTAGGAATCTACCTGCCAACTCAGGGGACACCGTTTGATCCGTGGTCCGGGAAGACCCCACATGCTGCGGAGCAACTAAGCCTGTGAGCCGCAACTACTGACCCAGTGCTCTAGAGCCTGGGGCCGCAAATTCTGAGCCAGGAGCCGCAGCTTCTGAAGCCTGCGCACCCTGGAGCACAGGCTCTGCGGCAGGAGAAGATACCACAATGAGGAGCCCGCTCACCCCACCTGGACAAAAGTGTGTGTGGCCAGGAAGACCCAGCAGAGCCTCAAACTAATAAATGAAACACTTAACGCCGTTAACCTTTTTCTCTCACACTGAAAATAAGCAGTAGGCATGACGAGCAGAGCGCAGTGCCAGAGTCTTACCACCGCTCGGTCTCGGCTCTGGGGCGGGGGGATTAGAGGGGCAACTCCCCCTCTGGCTCAGTGGCCACACTGCTGACTCTGATTCTAACGCCAAATATTCAGAATTTGGGAAAAAAACTATTGTTTCCCGAGATTCACGGACAGGAGGCGCTCCCCGCCCACCAGCTATGCTCAGTTTAATCATTCAATAAACTCCATCCACGGTTTTCTTATCTCGGTGTCTCTAGAATCAAGAAGGAACCAGAAGGCGGGGGTGCGTCGAATTGTTTTCGTGTTCCCCGATTTTTCCAAGCTAGCATAAATGTTGGATTGTCAGTGCTGGGCACACATCAAACCTCACGGCTCTCTAAAGTCTTGATGTTTCAAGGAAAGCCCCGACAGCCAACAAGGCCTCCAAGCACAGAGCAGTTTTCGGATCCTTTCCAGATGGACGCGTCTCATCACCTCCCTCTGGAACTGGCTGTGGTCGCCGCAGACACAAGGAGATCAGAGGCAGATGAGCCAGGGGAACAATTTCCCCAACTGCCCCTCCCTGATCCTCCTCCAACCCCTATCTTTGCTATTTGTGTTTCTAGACTCCCACTCTTCTGGGAAAAGCTTTTCTGGGAAACGAAGAACATTCTCTGGGTCAGACGTGAGTCACCGAGGTGCCAGGAGGTGGAGGCTGTGTGCCACCTCGGGTCCCCAGGGTGGGGGTGGGGGGCAGGTACAGGCTGGCGCTGCTGGGTGGGAGGGGGTGGAGAGCTTGAAGCAGGGGTGCAGAGCACCAGATCAGGGCTGCTGTGTCCACCTGCCTACTCCGTGTGTCCTAACCGTAATCCTGCTCTGAAAGTCCCCCAGTCTGCTTTCTGATCATCCTCACCAGCCCAGAAGACCGGTGTCGAACATCCCTTTGCCTAGAAGAAACTGTGTAGAAAACACACACTCATGCGTGCACATGCTTGAGCGCGCACACACACACACACACACACACACACACACAGAGCACAAGCTCTAACTGACTCAGATACAGTGACTCATGGACTCCTCACATCAAAAGTACACAGTAGGAAGCATGCTGCTAAGTCACTTCAGTCGTGTCTGACTCTGTGCGACCCCATAGACAGCAGCCCACCAGGCTCTCCCGTCCCTGGGATTCTCCAGGCAAGAACACTGGAGTGGGTTGCCATTTCCTTCTCCAGTGCATGAAAGTGAAAAGTGAAAGTGAAGTTGCTCGGTCATGTCCGACTCTTCGCAACCCCATGGACTGCAGCCTACCAGGCTCCTCCGCCCATAGGATTTTCCAGGCAAGAGTACTGGACTGGGTTGCCATTGCCTTCTCCAAGTAGGAAGCCTAAGTATCCCATATTTATAGTAAAACAAAGGCATAAAGAGGTTAACAACGTGCCCAAGGTCATGAGCTTATTAAGAGAGGTGTCAGAACTTGAATTGAGGTCTTCTGGCTTCAGAATCCCAGCTTTTAACCATCACTGTTATTCTATTTAACAAACACCCACTTTGGGACTTTCCTGGTGGTCCAGCGGCTAAGGCTCTGAGCTCACAAGGTGGTGGGGAGGGGGTGCCCAGGTTCAATCCCTAGTCAGGGAACTAGATCCCACAGGCTGCAACTAAGACCCAGTGTAGCCAAATTAATAAGCAAATATGTAAACAAACAAACAAGAAGTAATCGCCTATTTCCTGTCCCTCCTTCCAGCCTTTTCCAACCCCCAGCTGAGGAATCACCGTGTTATCATAGAGGCTTTATGGCAAAAGCCCACACAGCAAGATGGCACACAGCAAGATGGCACACAGCTAAGTAGAGCGGGTGAAAGAGGAGGAGGGAAGCACACACTGGAGCGTGCGATGGGATCAAGGGATGACGTGTGAGCACGCGGAGCAGGGCGATGCGGGCAGGCGCGCGCCGTGCTCGGGGCCGAACCCCCACGACGAGCAGGACCGCCCCGCGGGCGGCCCAGTGCACCGGCGCCCCACAGCACACCACCAGGCACCATGCGAGGGTGACGGTCAAGCAGAGCAGGGACCAAGAGGCCCGCCCGTCTCCCCGAAGCAAAGCTCTCAGGTCTCCAGCTGGGGGCGTGGGCAGAGACCACTCTAGGGTGGGGATGACGTAGGTGGAGGTTCCCCGAGGGGCTCGAGCCCCCGAGATGCCCTGGGACTGTGACTAGGTCCTCCAAGGGGCGGTGGCCGGGTTAGACGGAGCTAATGATTTTGTCAACTTATATATTAGTAGTGACACCGCTTCCCTCCCATCGGGGGCGGGACGGTTCTGCGGGTTCGTGCTGTGGTCTGTAAAGCACCGAGGCTGCCTGGGGAGGAGGTGTGCAGTATAAACCTGCAGGGGACAAGGCCTGGCCTTTCATCGTGACCTCTGACCCAGTGACCCCACCTCTAGGACTCCTGTGTGAATCCAGGCGATGGCCCAGACTCACGCAGAAAGATGTTCCTCTCAGCATTATTTATAAAGGCACCTGGCTGGATGCCACTCAAAGATTCACTAACAGGAGGAATGGTGAATAAGCCTCGCTAAGACTCCCTGATGGAGAGTTTCACAACCGTTTTTGTTTTTTTTTTTAATCGCTTACAAAGTGTTTTGTTAATGTAGGAAGATGCTCTTGTATATATAACATGAGGTAAAAACACAGGATCCCAAATGACATCACGCAACCTTTAACCCAGAAGTGCCAATTTTGGAATCTATCCAACAATATTAAAACCAGCCGGATATTAGATAATATCCATAAGATTATCGCTGTAGTACTTAGAATGGCTAAAACAAGAAAGATAACAAAACTCAAAAGAACTGGAGTGTCCATCAGTAAGACAATGCTAGAACAAATCAGGGCTATTCCACAGCACAGTGCTGTATGCAAACGTGAAAAAGAATGTATATGTGCTCCAAATATTTATTAACAGAACAAGGCACATTTCTAAATAATGGGTAAAGTGTTACCAGATTAACACACACACACACACACACACACACACACACAAACTCCACCCCTACAAATAGATAAACATTCTGAGTATTTGCATGGGCACAGAAGGTCCACAGTAACCACTTGGCCAAAGGGAAAAGGATGAGTGGGTAGTATCAGCTTTTTTAAAAAATATCTCCATATGATATGGACTTGCTTCAGTGAGTATGTGCCAAATTAGTGATGCAAAAAAAAAAAAAAGTCTAATATGTTAAAAAAAAATCAAGACGCACAATATCATCTCCACTGTATTAAAATGCACATGCCTGGGATGGGGAAAAACACTAGAGAGAAGTGTTTCCATGTGCACCAACTGCAACTATGCAGGGCTGAAATTATTAAGATTTTTTTAATTTTGGAATTTCCAAGTTCTCCATCCTGGGTATCCATATGACTTTTCCTAGTCCGAATTCATAAACGGATGATGGATGGGTGACTATACACAGAAGACAGGGAGGGAGGGTGGGGGAGGGAAGGAGGAGGAAGAGGAGCAGACTCAGAGCCGGACCGGCCGAGGGCCCCCACTTCCCTCTCCCTCCCAGGGGCTCCGAGCGAGGGGTCTGCCCCGCGCCAGCCTGCCATCCCGCACGCGAGGCCCCAGGCCCAGGCGCGGGCAGACGCGCAGCTGGACCTGATTACAGAGGCAGCTACATCTGTACGGCATGGTTTCTGTCAGCTCCGGAATTAATATCTGATGAAGAAATAAACCTGTTAACGGGACAGATTTATGGTATTCAAATTACTATTGATCCATTCAGTACACAACTAATAAAAACCTCTCGTGCGTGACCTTCCACCTTGCACACGCTTAAGCAAATTATCTCTAATAAACAAGTATTATGAGGACCCAAGGAAAATGTCAACCTATAAATTACTGAGCTTCTCTCTCTCTCTGAGTGGAGATGCACGTTGAGCCACGAGCATCTATTTTCTGGACCTTGTGTTCAAGCCTAGCGATCCCCCCAAAGCCTTCGAACTTCTCAGAGACGGCTCCCTGTTGAACTGAGCACAGCAGTGTGAGCGCACCCTGGGTTTCAATAAGCAGCAGAGCGAAAGCCCCCAGACAACCTAGCACGTGCTGTGCTGAGCCGTGGCTCAGCCGTGTCCGACTGCTGCGACCCCACGGGCCGTGGCCCGCCAGGCTCCCCGTCCACGGGGACTCTCCAGGCAAGAGTCCTGGCGTGGGTTGCCAGGCCCTGGGCTTGCGTCTCAGGTCTGAGCTTCCCATGCGTGACCTAGGGCAGGCTGCTTTTCCTCCGCTGTAACTCCAAGCCAAATCGACATGCAATAACACAGGGTACTTAACCTCATCTGCTTAAGGTCTGCGCTGCCTGCTGAAATGTCTGCAGACAGCTCGTACACATCTCTGTTCCAGGCCTCGGGAAGGCAATAAACTCGAGGTTGGGACTGCCCGGCCTCTCGCCACTCAAACGTGCACGAGATTCATGGGCCCTGGCCATACCCAGCCCCCCAAGAGCGAGAGAAGGATTAACAGACGAAAGATGGTTCAAACTCAAGGAAAGGGGAGGTCTGTTCCTCACAGTCATTCAGGGAAACAAACAGGAAGAGGCTCTCTCACCTCCGATTCTAAGATCACCCTGGGTGTCACCTTCACTCTAACTAGACTGAGGGGAAAAACAAGCCGATGTGGAGGACTGCACGTCTGGAGGTCTTCCATTGGTCCAGATTGGAGAGGCGGGCTAACAGTTTGCATGAGCTGTATAAATTAGGATGCAGTTAATCAGCCAGGTAGCACTGCCGGGGAGGATGGGAAAGAGTGCCAAGGTGTGCCCAGGAAGGAGGAGGGACTGGCTGACACTCCCTTTCACACTTGGCACTAGTGAAAATATAAATATGGAGAAACGTCATGGGTTCATGTATTTAATCACCAGCCCGGTCCAAGCCATAAACATTGCTTCCCTAGCCTATGGACAAGCTTTTAATTTTCTATTAATATTTCTGAGCTTAACTTTGCACCTTTGGAATTAAACACACACACACACACACACACACACACACACACACACCTCTTACTGTGGGATTATGGCTCTTCTGGTGCTTTCGCACACGGGCCACCAGGACTTCAGAATACTGGTGAGACAGTGGCAGATTTGGGGCACTGACTCTTTTCACAATTGCATTTACCTCTCAGGGATAAGGACAGAAGCTCATTTCCCAAGAAGGTCTTGTACAACAAACGTATAACATTCAAGTTTCCAAACAGCTCTGTGTGACACTGTGACACTATTTTTTAAGTGAAGCACTTAAGGATATATTAAACACAAATGTGAAGTTCCTGTTACTCAAGAGAAAGAAAAAGAAAAGAGAGGAAAATAGAACTAGAAACTAAACAGTCAGTGGATCATGTTTTCTTGGTAATAATGTTCTACCACCCAAGCAGAGCATTAGATATGAAAACACCCTATCTTTGGAACGCTGCAGTTACTTTGAAGCAGACCAGGAATTCTTAGAAGATGCAGCCAGAAGGATTGAACAGATGGAGCTTTCTATATCTAAAAGTAGGCGTAGGCAAACTACAGTCCATGAGCCAAAATCTGGCCCATGGCCTGTTTTTGCAAATAAAGTTTTATTGGAAAACAGCCATGCACGTGTGTACATACTGTTTATGCGTGTGTGTGCGTACACGAACACACGCACGCACAGGCACCAGCTACATCAGAGCTGTGTATTTATAAGCAGACTGTTTGGCCTGTAAAACCTAAAATATTTACTATCTCTCGACAGAAAAGTTGGCCAACTCCTGCTCTAAAAAAAAGAAAAAGGAAAAAAAAAACACACAAACACAAACTGCACTGAGACTGCTCAGTCTGACTCAAACTGAAGTGCCAAGGATGAGCCGCAACCCACACTTGAGCCTGAGAAACCTGGGTCCAAAGGGAGGGGGTCGGCAGCTGGTGGCCTCTGTCTGCCACTCCACCGCCCACTTTCAAATAAAAGAGCCCATGAGCTGACGAGCAGCTCCAGAATGCCTGGGAGCTGGGAGGAGAGGGATTTAAGGGCGCTTTAATGACACCATAAAAGCTTTGTTGGGTTGCTATTATGAGCCTGAAGCAGCTTAGAGGGGCCTGACCCTAAGAGGTGAGCGGAAGTGTGTAAAAGGCTTGCCTTTGGGATAAATGCATATCAAAACCCGTTTGCGGAGGAGGGAGAGCAGGAAAAAAAAGGAGAAATAAATGACAAGCGCGGTACTTTAACAGGGAAAATTTCCTCTGAAAGGAAATGGGCAATGAGGCCAGGCGAGGAATAAGTGGCGTAGAATGACAGTCGCTCTTCAGTGGGGCTGGGGCTGCGCTCCAGGCTGCTAAGATCCAGAGCGTGTCAACTGCCGCCTCTCTCTTTTCACACTTCAATGTGAACTCTACAGCGAAAGGGGGACAGGAGGCAGCGAAGGGGAAAGCAGTGGCTCAGAAGGACTTGTGCACTGAGTGTGAAGCCATTTCAATTTAATATTCGAAAGGACTTTGTAGGTGATCCCAGGAATGCAATTAGACCCACCTAATAAAAGCAACATATGCTAAGACAATTAAAAGATTTTATTATACATCTATTCACTGTATTCCATTTTAGGCAGGAGGAGTGGAAACGAATGAGAGGAAAAGGATGCATTAATTTCACAGGAAGGGGAGCCTGCGTCGGCCAGGGTCATGCCACTGGGGAAATGAACGGTGATGCTCTTTTTAACACAGAGATGGTTTATTAGATTACTCTTTACCGGGGGCCTTTCACCTTGCAAAACACCAAGGCTCTGGTTTCATGACTATACTTATGAGAAAATATAGCTCAGGACATCACCCTTTTTCAGCCCTTGGTGTTCTGGTGTCCAGCCATTAAATGAAGACCACCCCAGCCCCCTAATAATGCCAGAAAGAAGTATGTCACTAGATAAACATTTAATGCCACAATGGCAAATGGAAATCAAGCTAATGTTCTCCTATCTCCTCATTCTACAGAGACTTACTGGGGACCAAAGCTGATACCAGAGACTGCAGATTCTAAGCAGGAGACGACAGTCTATACCCTTAAGTAGCTCACAGCCAACTGTCTTGACAGATTGCCAGCTTCCCATCCCAAATCCATTTGCATTTCGTTTGTGCAAAGAACTAGATGACCTTTGCCAGCCTGCCTTGTAGTCAGATGGCCACGTGGCTAGCTCTTACCAGTGCAATGCGTCTGGGGCAGGTAAGAGGTACTGGCCAGCTGGCCACTCATGACCTCCGGTAGAATGGAAACACGAGGTGGCTGGAACCCGGGTCCCTAAATCACCCTGCATACCCCCTTGCCAGGAACACCCATTTTGTTCAAGAAACTTAAGCTGTTTCTTGAGTAAGAAATACACCCTTTGGGGATGTGAGTTATTATGCCTTTGTGGCGGGGGGGGGGGGCTATTTGTTATTGCAGCCCAGCTTATTCTAAACAGTAAGCTCACGACACAGACGGGCAAACACAGAAAGGTCACTTCCGCACTATGGAAGAGATGCTCTTCTGCCTACCTTGAGGTTAGGGTGCAGAAGGGAGGCACCCGCCACTGTGCTCTAGAGTCTAGGAAAGTTTCAGAGAGAAAGTAACACTGCAGCTGAGACTCAAAGGTGTAGCGTGCGTAAGGGGTCTGCCAGGCAAAGGGGGGCAGGGGACGGGAACTCAGGCAAGGTTAGAACAGGACCAAAAGCTCAGAGGTGTGAAAGGATGTGGCTGGCAAGTGGAATGGTGAGCAGTGGGGTGGGGGGGACAGGATGTGGGGGAGGAGGAGTGAAAATGAACGGGCACACTCAGACCATAGGGCAGAGGGGCTCACACAGGGACGCGGGAAGCATACGATGAGCTCGACGAAAGGATCTTTCTGCTAATCTTTGTGCCAGGACAGAGCAGGTATGCACAGTGCCTGTAAATGCCACCATCCTGCAGAGAATCACGGCAAGTCCTTCAGGCCATGGAAGGCCGTGAGCTCGTGAACTAGAGTTTCCACAAGGAGACGCCTTGTGTGTGCGTGCGTGCTCAGTAGCTCAGTCGTGTCCAGCTCTTTGTGACCCCGTGGACTGTAGCCCGCCAGGCTCCCCTGTGCACGGGATTATCCTTGAAAGAATCCTGGAGTGGGTTTCCATTTTCTACTCCCGAGGATCTTCCCGACTCAGTGATTGAACCCACGTCTCCTGCTTTGACAGGTGGGTTCTTTATCACTGAGTCACCTGGGACGCCTGAGACACCTCAGTCCAGGTATAAAGAGTCAATCAAGGCAAAGTGAATGATCTACCCTGGCACATCCATCTGGCTAGTAACAGACACGGGCTGTCCCATGGTTTGTGCTGGAGGGGCCCAGAATGACCTGGTAGCCACGTGGAAACCTAGACAAACTCCATCTAAAATAGATTTGAACCTGCACAGGGAACTCTGAGACGCTGCACAGTGAGAGAGACTGCCTCCTGGCTCCAGGGGAACGAGGTCTTCTGAGCACTGACGAGCTGAACTGCAAATTTCTCTGGAAACTCTAATCACTGAGAGGTTCCAACTGTCTTCCTCGTATTCTAGCCATCAGAAGCGGGCTCATTAAACGTGACAGCTGTGAAGCCAGAGGTGACTGGTCTTTGGTTTGGTTTGGGGTTTTCACTGAAGGCCACGACAGGTCGCTCTGAACCCCAAATATGAAAGATGTGGGATACACGGCAGACAGGTAGGTTTTGGCTGAGACTGGGAGGAGGCTGAAGCAGGTAGAAGTTACTAAGGACTAATCTGTTGGTGGACAAGCATGCATGTTAGTGTAAGACGGATCCAGGCAAGAACACCAATCCTCAAGCTTTACTGCTAATATCAAATGGGATAAAATGGGCAAAGTAAGACACATTTACGCAAAACAGCATCTATAGGACCTCCCTGGTGGTTCAGTGCCTCAGACTCCATGCTCTCAAGGCAGTGGATCCAGGCTTGATCCCAGGTCAGGGAACTAGATCCCATATGCTGCACTTAAGATCCCAGCAGAGTCAAATAAATAAATACACATTTTTTTAATGACACCTAGAAAAGACTCAGTCAATGAAAGCTGCTTTACTCAGCCTCCTCTTTTGTTCTTTTTCAAGATTCCATGGGAATTTTTCTGCTAATATATCAAATGTGTTACTTACCAGTTTCTGAATTTAATCACGAGGCATTTTTGTTGGTTTTCTAAAAGAACACACCTGTGTTTCATCTGGCCTCAGTCCTCTGGCTCAAAGTTGAAATGCACTGGATATCAGTATACTCTTTAATCTCTAAGGACTTGTCTTGACCGTCCAGCCCAGGCATTAATTATTCTATTTGGGGGAAAAGACAATTTTTCAATAAGTGCCTGACGGTGAAGGCAACAGAGAAAAGCGCGTAACACTGACGACCCAGAGGCATCTCCTCCTGATGCTGGCTGTTCAGCGGAGCAATGCGGGCCTTCTCCGGAACCACAAGGCCCGCGTCGGCGCTGCAACCCACCTGCCCCTCAGAACCCTTCACTCCACGAAGCCAAAGGCCTGAAACATCACGAGACCAAGTTCATCTACGCAGTCTGGCTAGACATGAGGGCTGTCCATAAATGCTTATCTTGAAAACACTACAACCAACCTGTTTACAAGCTGCTGTGAGATACTGTTGGCGGCACATTTTTAAGTTAGGACTTTTTCAAATTATAAAGGCCTGCTAACACACTCAACATTCTGAAAAAGGAAACCAGTGCCCAGGCATAGGATAGGGCCCCCACTCTCCTCTCTTCCTGTTCATCTTTCTTTAATACAGTTCTCCCCAGAGACCACATTCCATTGTGAACTCCACCTTCGTCACTGAAACTAGCATCGTGGGTCCCCAACTGTCGTTTTATTTCAGTGGCTGGCTAACATTCTACTAAATAGAACTGCTGTGATTTATGGAATCATTCCCCTGCTCTTGAACCTTCAAGTTGATTCTAAGGTTTTACTGGGTGGGCGGGTGATTTTTTGTGGCTTACTATATAATTATATAATATGGTGGCTATATAACTGGTTATATATATATTATATATATATATAAAAAATATGGTGGTTATTCCTCATGGCTGGAGAGCTTCATCTTGCCTTGACTGTTGGTGTCTGCAAGCCGTAGAGTCTTTCTGTGTGTCTGAATACTGGCTAAGGGAGGCCAAGCCATGGAGCCTTCGGGGGCGACCAGCATTTGCTTGGAACCACACTGAGCTGAGTCCAGTCCTTGCCTGTTAACTCATCTGGGTCCTGCGTGAGGGTGGGTGAAAGACACCCACACAGACCAGCCTGGCGATCACATCTCTGAACAGACGAGCTACTCACCTGTGTCCCAAGCACCCCAGGCGTTTGTGTGCTCCTCAGACGGTTCCTGGATGGCTCCCTCCGTCTGGAAGGCGCCCCTCCCACGCCTCTTGGAAGCCCAGGAGGGGAGCAGGTGATACAGACCGATAAGGCACACTGTGTGCTGATGTGCATGCACAAGGATGTGGGCCTGGAGACGTGCGCACACACACGCGCTCCAAGTGTCATGACGAACATGGTTTTTATGCTGGAAAAGACTTTTCTGGGAGAGAATCCTGGATGCCTTCCCACTACAATGAGATGGACTCATCAAGACACTCAAGTGTCCTAAAGTTACACTTCCAAGGTCTTTTCACTCTCTCTCTCATGCACACACACACACCAACCGTCTCTCACAGTCTCTTTGCCATTAGTGGTGAGATTGCCCAGTTCCTGGGGAAGGCAATCACAGACCTAAAGGACTTCCAGAAGTTCTATCCTAGAGTCGAAACCCTGCGCACGTCTCTTACATCCACTTGGTGAAGAGCGGACGTGTGCTGCGGGCCTGGGCTGGGTACTGAGGGGGGCTGCAAGGACACAGATGGGCAGTGGCCGCCCGCCCAGAGTTTGCAGCCCGATCAGAAATGCAAGGCCTTGTGGGGTCTCAGACACAGGTTGAGGGGGCGGGGTGCTCGCGCTCCAGCACACAGATCTCTGCTTGGTTCTGGAACCTGTACTTTCCGCACCAGAGCTGCTACTTTTGTCACACACCTCCCATGTGCTTAGTGCCACGCAAGGCGCTGGGATCCACACGGTTCCTGCTCTCTAGAGGTTCAGTGCCAGGCGGGGAAATGGCAAAATAAGGACATCATTAGAGCAAGGAGAAAAGTCCGCGAGGCGCGGCACACGCACCTCCAGCCACGAGAAGCCCATGCGGGCACAGCCCCTGGCCTCTGCAGGCTACCTGCTGGCAGAGCACAGCCAGGCACTCGCAGGGGACAGTCCCCGCCCTGCCCTCCCGCCACAGGCTCTGCAGAAGCTCCTGCTCCTAAGAGCCGGGGTGACCCGCCTGACTCCTGGCAACCTGCCAACTGCATTTGTAACCCAAGCCTGTGTGGATACAAAAATGCAGGAAGTCATCTTAAAAGGACGCACTAATTAGCTTCCTGGGATTTCAGATTTTAAAAGCTTTTGTGATCGAATCTGTTTCGGTCGTTTTTTGAAAGGATTCCGAAGATTGGTTCTGCTGTCAAGACATCAGAAAACAAACAGAAAAAAGAAATGCGATAACAAACTTCCTGGTTTCCACCGTGGAGTGCTTTCAATGTGAAAAGGCGGGGGGCAGGGGAGTGGGGAACGTTCGCCCTGATGGGTTGATAAAAAGCAGGATGGCATTAAAAGGCCACGATGTACAGTGAAGGACCAATCTCTCTTGGGAGGCTGGATCTGACATTGAGTTGCCCTTGAAAAGCATTGGGAAGCTCCCTGCAAATTCAGCACCCACTCTCAGAAGACTGGAGGGGTAGCGTTTTCATTTATATAAAAGATTAGGAAAAATGCATGCAAACAGACAAACAAAAGATTCTCAGATTCTGAGTAAAGGATGTGACAGGTCACAGAAGAATTTTTCTTATCCATCACCCACCACTGTTTTCACTATACGGAGAGCTCATCATGGAGGGAATGTGCGTAATAATTGTATTTGTCCAGTGTAGGGGAATGAAGAATAACTAGAACACGACACCATTACAAAGTATAGGACTGCATTAGTCGACGGGCCCTACGATTGAAAACCCTGATGGAAACGCCTCCTTGGAGAGTTAACCCCTCCCCCTGAGCAGCCCCTGAACCCTATCTGCATCTTCCCCAGGGACCATGCACCCCAGGTGGTAACGATCTGTCAGCAAACCTGTCTTCCCAAGCACCTCTGCAGCCTGCATCTCACCTGGCTAGCAGGTAGCTCAGTGGTGAGGAATCTGCCTGCCAAGGCAGGATACTTGGGTTCAAATCCCTGACCACAGAGTGGCAAAGAGAGACACGACTTAGAGACAGACACCACCCCCTCCACCCCAGCACTGGACCACTGGCAAATGATTCCTGTGCAGCTGCACGTAACCCTGTTTCTCCTTCAGGTTCACTTCTCCAGGCTGGCTCATCCTTTGGTCTATTCTCGGAAACATTTCCCAACACCTCACATTCTTCTTAAATTGGGGAGTGTGGGGAATGCTGAGATAAGTCAACGTACTCACAATTTGTAGGCAAGGCGCTAATAATCATCAACCCACAGGAATCTGCAAAGACTTGGGCAAAGTCAGGAAAGAATCATGAGTTACCACCCCTAGACCTGGAAAGGCCTCATCTCCTGCTTACATTTCTTTTTTTAAAAAAAAGGATGACCTTGCAAATTACAGACTTATAAATTTAACTTCTAAATTTGGAAAGATACTAAAGAGGGAAAAAAATCATGAAATGAGCTTGCAAAATCTTAAAGAGGGCATTTACTAGAAAAGAAGAAGTAGCTCTTGACTGTGGAAAGTGAGTTCTGGTTTTTACTTTCCACTTTTTTTAAGTAAAAATTTTTATCTTCTACAATGAGATCAAGAAATCATTTGCTCCTAAGGAAGTAATTCATTGTCAGATTTAATTTTCTTAATCAGCTATTATTTAGAGCATGAATAAAACTCATTAAGTTATGAGACTGGTACCATCTTTATCCAAAGATAAAATTAAATGCTCATATCAGTTTGGCTGTAAGATGTTCCTTATAAGAAATATATTAGGAGGCAGAGGAGGTGGAGGGCTTTTGGAGTCAGACCTGGGTCAGATTTCAACCTTACTACTTGCTGGCTAATCTTGGGCAAATCCCTTAATCTCTCCGATCCCCTATTTCCTCAACTATTAATTAATGTAAGTCGGAGATGATGACAATACCGTCAGGATGGTGGTGAGGGTTCAATGAGATGACATTTGTCGAAAGAAACATGCGGTATTCAACAGGGAACTGTCTCCCCTGGGAGAACATGGGTGGACCAGATGGTAGGAGGACATTAGAGAAACTTCCCCTGAGATGGAGGAAAATACAAGCGACCCCAACTTGTCTGAGCTGTTTGTGCTCAGACAGAATCTCCTTTTGGAGGGAGTAGTAAGGATGTCCTTAAAATTGTGATGCGCTCTATTCGAGGAACACTCTAATTTAAAAAGATACATGCACCCAGTGTTCACAGTGTACCATTTACAACAGCCAAGACCTGAAAGCGATCTGAGTGCTCATGGACAGACAATGGATAAGGATGCGGAGCTTACGACAACGGACGGCTACTCAGCCTCGAAAAAGAGCGAAACAGTGCCACTTGCCTCCGAGGGGCTGTACTGGCTTTCGCACTAAGCGAAGCAAGCCAGACAGGGACAAGTACCATATGATGGTCACTTTTATGTGGACTGTGAAGTATCACACAAAGGCCTTATTCACAGCACAGACTCACAGACTTAGAAAGCAAACTTATGGTTACCAAAAAGCAAAGGTCGTGGGGGTGGGGCGGGGTGGATAAATTCGGAGCTTGGGATTAATAACACAAACTACTATATACAAAGCAGATCAACAACAAGATGCTACTGGACAGCAGAGAGAACTGTGCGGACTATCCGGTAGCCATAACGGGAAAGAACGTGAACACACACGCACACACTCTGAACCGAATCACTTAGCTGTGCGCTGGAAACTAACACAACATTCTAAGTGAACTGTACTTCAGTAAGAATGGAAGAAGAGTAAAATGATGCTAACACGCACACAGAGCAGGTTGTGGCGTCCTGGCAAGGGCGCAGGGGGCTGGTCCCAGAGCCAGCTCTCCTGAGTTACCTGGGACGGTCACCGACACTAGGAACTTTTCTCCATCTTTATTTCTGAGTCCAAGTTCTCTACACCAGACCTGCTCTAAGAACTCTCCCAGCAGACTGTCATTCCATCTGCCCCCTCTCATTGTTGACACTCAGGGAAATGGTCCAGGGAGGAGCAGGGCATACCCAGGGCCACAGAGAGAGTCCATGGCAAGGCTGGGCTAAGAAGACCTGGCAGCCCAGTTTTTAAGAATTCCAGAGACTTCCCTGGTGGTCCAATGGTTAAGACTCGGAGCTTCCAATGCAAGGGGCGCAGGTTCAATCCCTGGTTGGGGAACTAAGATCCCACGTGCCATGGGTGTGCAAAAATAAAAACTGATGCAAAAAAAAAAAAATCCATGAACAACAACAAGAAATGAATTCCAGTAACAGCTCGGGGAGACCCTCTCCTCTGCAACCACAGCAAAGCCACACACGTCTACTCGCAAATGGAGAAGTGGCCTGTGGCTGCACACTGCCACCACAGCCTGCGCCTCCCTGGCCTGGCTGGCCCTGGTCTTGTGATCGGAGCCTTTTCATGCTCTCTGACCCAGGACAGGCCTCAGACACAACGTGACAGGATAAAAATAAGCGGCAGTCCACAGTCGGGAAAATCTAGAGACAGAAGCTCCAGCCTCCAAAATGGGGGACTCTGGACATGTGCGATGTCTCATCTCTGCCATGGGGAAAATATATACTGGCTTCTGAATCACGAGATGAAGGGCTAGGCAGGCTTATGGTTACGAAAGAGCTAGCACATGCCTTGGCCACTGACTTCATCTACACCAGGCTTTCCAGAACTTTCTTTCTGAAAGGGTTTAAAAGGTTTCTGAAGAAGTTCTGGGATCTGAAAACCGAGGGCCAGTTTTTAGAGTGGATGAGATCTCGTGATGAGAAAACTTTCACTTTTCAAAGGCTTTCTTTACATAGAAGGTTTTGTTTACATTTTCTGAGTTTTCCCAAACGTGAAGGAACTGGAGGCCACAGCAGCTGGTGGAGGTGGGGAGAAGCCTAACTGTGGGCTCTGCTTGGATGCCACCAAGCTCTGTGACGCTAGGCAAGCTGGCCAACCCGGGGGGTGATGGTGCCCAGTACTGTGGTCGGCATAGACGAGGCTTAATAAGGACTCCTGGCCTGCCTTTGTTCCACAGGCCACCCGCCCTCCACCCGTGGGGAGCAGGGAGCTTGAACGAGGCGGGAAAGGCGGGGGCAGCCTAAAATAACAGGGACGGGATGCCTCCCGGCAGTTTCAGCTGCACAAGCGGGAGCTGAGTCCCCAGGGAAGGCTGACGGCTGCCTGAAAAGATTCCTTAACTCTTTCTGCAGAAAGACCTTAATTAACTGTCTAGTGCCTCAGAAGACACCCAGAGGTATTAAGAATGGGGCTTTTCTAAGAAGTGGGGCAGCCTCCCAGGAAACAGCTTAGTGAGGGTTCCTCATAAAGTTGAACAGAGATTTACCAGAGCACCCAGCAAGGCCACCCCCTAAGTCTATCCCCAGAGAAATAAAAACCTGTGTCCATGCAGAAACTTGTGTTCACCGCGGCATCCGTCATTAACAGCCAAGAGGCAGAAACAACCCTGCTATGTATCAGTGGATGAATGTGCAAAAAAAAATGCGGTATATCCATACGATGGAACATTATTTGGCCATTAACAGAATAAAGTGCTAAGTGAAGTAAGTCAGAAAGACAAATATCATATGATGTCACTTATACATGGACTCTTAAAAAATGAAACAAATGAATTTAGTTACGGAACAGAAACCGACTCACAGACTTCAAACACAAACTTACGGTTACCAGAGAGAAAGGAAGTGGTTGGGAAGGATAAATTAAGAGTTTGGGATTAACAAATACACACTACTATATACAGAGCAGATAATCAACAAGGACTTACTGAATAGCACAGGAACGCTACTTAATGTTCCATAATAACCTACAGAGGGAAAGAGTCTGAAAAAGAAGAGATCGTGTATATGCATAACTGAATCACTTTGCCACAGACCTGAAACGAATCCTACACTGTGAATCCACCATATTCTAATATAAAATAGAAACATTTTAAAGAGCCTGAGGGAAGCGCTAGCAGTCATGTGATGAGCGCACTTACTCCCACCACTCACCGGTGGGACACCGAGCATTCCTGCGACATTTGCTTCAGCGCTCTTCCCTCTCTCAAGAAAGAAAAGAGGGGGTGGTCGATAAAACATCTCAGATGAAGCTCAAATTGACACTGTACTCCTCAGCTCAGCATCTCTTTTGAGCAAATGAGCAAGTCCATTAAAGGGTTAATATGTGGGGAAATCACTGATTCCCTCAACTGGACGTTATGAAGGGCCTACTCCGAGCAAGACACGACCTGTGGGATGCAGGCAGCGCTGCAGGGCTGGGCTTTCACTGATAATTGGAGCGTGCGCGGGAGGTGGCCGTTCAGAGATACGGAGACACGGCGACCACCATGTGCCCTGGTTAGCTCGCCGCGTTTGGTAAAATCAGAGGTTTGTGTTCTGTACTTGGGTTGCCGTTAATCAGCACATCTCAGACACCCAGTCCGTCTCCCCTCTTCAAGGCACTCACTACCCAGCAATTGTGCTGTTAGGAAATTTTCAAAATAGGGGCTGTTGCCCAAATGGTGTGATTTTTGAGCTCATGTGGCTCTTATGTTATGGGACTCAAATTAGCTTAACCTGGGAAAAAATAAAACACATACATGCTTGAAAACTGGAATACTAGACAATCATCCCCAGTGACTCTAAAACAAAGAAGGGTATTAAGTGAGACGGGATGAAAAAGTGAAGAAAGGGGGTGAACTTGGCAAACTCACAAGGATTTAAAATGCCACCTCTGACGGGAATCACGCAATTCCATCCTCCGAGGTCACGGGAATTGAAGCCAGGCTGAAACGGCCAGCCTCTTGGGTCGGCCTGAGGGTGAAATGTAGGCAGGAGACTTTCAGAAGTGACTCGAGTAAACACCTTTGTCTTTTCACGATTTGTTTGCACCATTAAAAAAAAAACAAGTCAAGAATGAACGGTGGCAGTACCCCACCTTGCGTGAACGTTATGCTGGGAAGGGAAGCAAGCCTTTTGCTGTTGGGGAGGCAGTCTTTTCAAAGGAGATCACTGTACCTGAAATGTAGGTAGTTATAAAAATGGCATTAATTTGCTTAGACCCAGAGATTTTCACAGGAGAGCAACTAGCAGAAAACATTATGAAAATGTCCGAGAGGACTGGTAATTGAGTTGATTAGTATGACCTTGGTTATGAAGGTAATAGAGGAGGGACCGGTGCTTAGGCTGAGTTATAACCCTGCTCCCGGTTCGGCGACGGGGAGTGAGGGATGTAATTTGTTCAGGCTGACTCGGAGTGGCCAAGCCTGCCTCTGACAAAGTAATGCACTGACCAGCCGAGCTTGGCCTGTGCCTCTACCCTGACAGGGTAAACAGGACAGGGTCAAATCAGAAATGATGGACCGGGCTCGCGGGCTGGCTCTCTGCACAGACACGCTGTGAGCAGCATCTTCTGGACACTCAGCCCTGAGAAGCCCTAACTCACTGCCTCCGAACTACCGGAGAGGGAAGAGAACACGACTGCTCCCCAGCTGAAACAAAACAAAGCAAACCACCAACATAAACAAAGGATAAACATCCCGAGAAGGTCTATGCTGAATTCACGCCAGCTCTGTTTTCTGTATTTTTTTTTTTATAGGCATTTATGAAGCAATATGCCACTGGCTGCGGTGGGAAATTTAGCTGCATTAATCATAAGTAAGGATGCTCCAAAGCCCATGTTCTTTCCACTACAGCTGCTTGAAAAAGGCCAGTTTCTCCCAATAACACACCCACATGGACAGGAAGTCGACTCTGCGATCCTTTGTTCCACCGCTGTTGACTGGGTGGGGTCGATGGATCCCAAAGTGCTTATGCTGATAGGAGTCACGTGTGTTGTAACTGCTGGTACACAAGTTCACGTCCTGGCAGCTCCGTCCACTTTCAGAGCTGGGATCGCCCTCTTTCTCAAGTTCACTGGAGGAAGGGCTCTTACAGGGAGCCTGGGATGACGGGTACTCCAGAAACAGATACGGTGCCCACAGAGCCCCTCAGATACAGGTCGCCAGTCTGTACAGGCAGGTTGCGAGCATCTCGGGCGTCCTGCTCCTCGTAAACACATATCGGATCCGAACCAGAGAGCTCTACTGGGTGAGGCACGTCAGAGTATCATAGCACACGTGTCCCCCATCCCGGCGCGTGTGTTTGTGTGCAGGCGTGTGTGTTTGTATGTTCCCTGAGTCTCCGATCTCAGGGCTGGGGCGACAGAGACGACACAGGGCCCAGAAGCCCCCTGTCTCCTTGCCTCTGTCACCAGGCGTGCTGACCCTCCAGTGAAAAGGACCTGACCACCACATGCGAGTGGAATAAATTATCGCTGACACTCCAATATTTAATTATGCAGCTGTCAGAGCGGCCCTTTTGAAATTCATTTTAATAAAGCGGGAACTTTCCCTTTCAAGGTTAGAGTGAGGGGAGTCACCTTTGGTGTCAGCTGGAGGTCTCCACCGTGAGCTCCGCATTCTGGCTCTGGACGCCTGTCACTTGGCCTGATAGAAGGGCCTGATAACAGCTCTGATGCCTGGTGGCCGCCCCTCCAGCCCCCTCCCCCCGTCCCTGCCTGAATGAACATCCTTCATTTAAACCCACAATAATGAGGACCTCAAAGTCAGAGAGGCGGGCACAAGGGCAGCGTGGCGGGGGGGTGAGGCGGGGTGGGGGTGGGATGGCTTCTTCTTGTAAAACTCACTCAATGGGGAAGCAGCGGTCTAAAAGCAATCATGGCCATCTCCCTGCTTTAACTGGTTACCCAGAAATATTTAACCTGGTGGAAGAGGGGAGAAAACGAAAACAAAACCCCAAACAACCCTGCGGTAAGGGAGGGGCACCCAGACACTGGCATGCCTCCACTGCTCTGGCTCCCAGACTCGGGAAAGGGACAGACAAGCACGGGCTTCTATTTTGCTAGAAAATAGAGAACGGTGTTGTAGTTTTTGCAGTTTGATTTCTGGGCCGTAAAGTTGCCCCGAGGAAATGCTTTTATCTGGGCAAACCATGCGAATGGGACGAAGCCTGCCTACCGTGTACGTGCCTGAAGTCTGCGTTTAGCCTGCGCTTCTCAATGCTTGCATGTAAACCGTGCCTACGAGGACCTAGACAGGAAAACGGGGCGGGCGAGAGAAAGGAGAACCAACTCGCTCCAGACGGCCAGGCTGGGACCTTTCTTCTCTCTTCTCCCATCTCCCCTCTTTCCCCTTTCTCTCCCATACTACACTCTCTTCCTTACCTTCACTTTCCTTCTCTTTCTCCCCTTTGTCCCCCTTTCCTTCCTTTCCCTGTAATACCATGATTGACATTTACTGACCACTGGCTGCATGCTGAGCATTGTCCCCAGCGCTTTGGATGCTCATCTCTTGCAGGGCACCAAGCAACCCTGTAAGTTAGGTGCCTTCCTGACTGTTCCCCTTTTACACAGGGGGACACTGAAGCCCAGGGAGACGGATGGTCCCCTTCAGCATCACTCAGACCGCAGCCAGCACATGGAATCCAAGCAGATGCCAACGCGTCGAAGACACTTCGTGGTCAGCTGCTGTTGATTCCTTCTCTTTCTCTGCTCTCTTCCTTGCTAACTCTTCTTTTCTTCCCTCCTCCCCTCTCCCCGGGCCCCTCCTTCCAGGGTTTGTATACACGTGCCTCTCACGAAATATGTAACAGCTCCAAGCGAATGCACACATAGACCTGGCCACAAACACTAGCTTTGCACGTGGGGGGGTGTGGGGGTATGTGGTGTGTGTGTGTATGTGTGTGTGTGTGTGACTGCTGAAAGATGCTGTCTTTAAACCACAAGTCATAACCAGATCTGTCCACAAGCACTCTTTCTGGGAGGAAACACCCTTTGCCTGGAGGCTGGGAAGGTGACTGCTGAGATGAACCACAGAGAAGCGGGAGGCAGAAAGCAACACCTGTGTCTCCACTCGACAGCTCTCTGGGGAGACCTGCTTTGCAGAGGCTTGAGGGAGCGCCCTGGACCCAGCCAGAGCCCACAGCCAGCTCCCCCAGAACCAAGGGTGGCTGGTGTGTGGGGTGACGTTTTCCTGAACTCTCGCACTCCTTAACGGGGACTCTGGATAGCGGAGGACACAGGGCCCCAGCATGGCCTGTAGAAATCACAAGGGCGAACCTGACCCCTCCCCAGGCCTGCTCCTGATTGTATGCTGTGCGCTCCAGGTCTCAACCCCTTTGTTCCGCAAAGGCCAGTGAGTAGTTACTGAGGCATGTGTGCCCTGTATGTCTGCCATCAACGCTGCCCAAAGAGGGAGCACCAGGACCCCTGGGATGGGCGGCTTGAGAGTTAGTGTCCTATTCACAGGTGAGGCTGAGAATGAAGAACCGTCCAGCCAATGCAGGAGCCACAGGTGACCCGGGCTCAATCCCTGGGTCAGGAAGAGCCCCTGGAGAAGGGAATGGCAACCCACTCCAGGATTCTGGCCTGGAGGATTCCATGGACTGTGTAGTCCATGGAGTCGCAAAGAGTCGGACACGACTGAGCGCCTTTCACTCACAACCACTCCAGTGTTCTTGCCTGAAGAATTCCATGGACAGAGGAGCCTGGAGGCTACATTTGTTGAAGGTCATTCAGCTCCTTCAGGATGGAGAGAGCAACGGGAAAGAGCGCTGCCTCACCCCAGTGGCAGGGCTCTTTAAACCCCACGTGGTGTTTCCATCTCCTTCCCTCGCATCCTGGAAGGGAGTCCAGAATCACCTGTCTTCACTTGGCAAATCTGTTAACTGAGGTCTGTGTTAAATAGCGCGCGGGCGTCTGTGGGTGGGGGGGACGTGGTCCCCTTCACCTACAATGTCCACACGTTACAGCAGCCAAGCAGCGGGGCAGGGCAGGACCAGGAGCAGACGGCTTCAGCAAACTAGGTCAGGTGGCAGGCCACCTATGGACACGCGCCTGTGCTTGGGTCACGTGTATTTCATGTGCGTGTACACGACTGAACGACAAAATCTGCATATTATGCATGCATCTACACGCACACACACGCATACACATACACGTTTCTTCAATTTGCGTATCACTGTCCCCATTTCATCTCTAAGGAAACCAAGGCTCAGGGAAGCTAAGCACCTGGCTCAGGATCATATAGGAATAACTGATGAGCCAAGTTTGATATAACAATCTATTTGACCCAAAGCTATTGCTCTGGAAAGAAAAAAGTACCTAAAATTAAGCCAAACAAAATACTTCCATGGTGCCTCGACACCACTTGAGAATTTACCTGTTTCAAGTATATGGTTTCATTTAATTTTGATGACAGTCTAGGGAGTGGCTATTACTGATACCGGTGTCCAGTATTTATCCAACCCCTATTTTACAAATGATGGAATCGTGGGGCTGGAGGTGATGTGCCTGGTCCAGGGGGCAGCAGCCAACAGCCGGGGGTAGTGGTTGTTTAGTTTCTAAGTCGTGTCCGACTCTTTGTGACCCCATGCCAGGCTCCTCTGTCCATGCCGTTTCCCAGGCAAGAATCCTGGAGTGGGCTCCCATTTCCTCCTCCAGGGGATCTTCCCGCCGCGGACTGAACCCGCGCCTCCTAAGCCTCCTGCTTTGGCAGGTGGGTCTTTACCACTGCGCCACCCTGGACGCTGACAGGGAGACCTGGGACCAGAAACGTGGGGCCCTGTCTCGTTGCCCCTGCCCTGCCCAGTGGCTGGGCGAGCCCGCGACACCCGTGCGCTGAGACGGTCTTCCCACTGAGGCTCTCAGAACCGCCAGCTCCCTTCCTGAACAAACAGCAGAGCACGCACGCGAATGTTCTCGGGCTCGGGGGCTTGGCCCCCCGTCCAGCAACTCCTCTGCCAAGTGAATTCAGACAGCGTTCTCCAAGACGCTTGTCTCAGGGCAAGTGGGGAGAGCTTTGCAAAGCTGTTGGCAGCAGCCTCTCATTGGGGCTTCAGTGGTCAGAACGAATGAGGGGTCGGAGCCCAGGACCCCCCGGGTACGCGTCCTGGCGCCAGGGGTCTGAGTGCCCCTCCTTCCCGCCTCTCTCGACAGGCAGAACCTGGAGGGCCGAGAGGGAGAAATAAATCCTGACTCAACGAGAAGGATTAGAAAGTCACCTAGCATGAGCAGAATTCGCACTCCACAAATTTTTCTCGACTGAGTAAATTTAAAGAAATAAAACTAGATTGAGCATGCGTTTAATACTGGCTGCTATCTTTTGCTCTGCTCTGCTCAGTGGCTTGTTAAATATGAAAAGATTTGCCCTGCGAGGAGACATGGAGAGAGGGGAGCTCTGAGGGACACCCCCCACCCCCGCCACCCTGCCCCTCCTCTTCACAACCTGGGTGGGATGGGGACCCTGTTGCCCAAGTGCCCTGGTCTTGTGTGCACAAGTCTCAAATACGATCACCGTATCACCGCTGTCTCTTAATAGAAGGTGTGATATAAAAAGCTCATCCGAGATGCCAAGAGTTTCCCTTTTCTGACCCTGGCTGCCTGGGAGGCAGATTGCATTAGAAAATGACATGCCATTCATCTCGTGAGTACTTGCAGGAACATTTAGCTAATTAAATGATTAATAAATTTAACACTGCTTTATAATTTCATTTAGCTGTGCTGGAGATCGCACGGTGAGCTGCGTATGCACCGAATGAGATTAGGTGGGAGTGAGGGTTTCGGAGGCTGCCCTGGTAATTGAGATTGGTCTATTACTACGGTGACCTTTTTAACTTTTATATTCTCTTGTTAAAGCGAAATAAAATTTTATTCACTTTTAAGGAATATTTACTTAGAGAAATTTACATGAAATTAAAGAAACACCAAGCCCGGAAGCCTACTGGGGCCAGAATCCATGCACTATTTCCCTTTTAATTTTCAGAGCCCCTTTAGGAAATTGTTCCTGAGCTGAATGGAGGCAGAGTGAAGAACGGGGTGTTTGGGGGGCAGTTTTTATCCATTCATTCATTCATTCAGTGAATGCCGAGTTCCTGCTGTGCCCTGGGCACACACTTCTAGGCCCTGGTACCAGAGCAGCAAGCATGACCGAGGCCTCTGCTTTCCTAGAACTTCTAGTAGCAAAATACAGATGAAAGGCAACTCAATAAACAACAAAATGACAGAGGCCAATAACAAGCACGAGGCAGAGAATTAGACGAGAAGGCTTCTGTAGGCTGGGGCGCTAGAGAGCATCTCTCTTCAGGGGCGACAATTACGTTGGGATCTGAACTATAAGCGGCAGTCAGCCATGAAAAGCTCGGAAGGAAGAGCACACCCGAACGGTGTGTGAAGGTCCCCAGGAGGGGACGCGTGAGTCTGGGGCATCAGAGGGACAGAGACGACCGCGAGGCTGGGAGCTGAGAAGCTGGAGATGGGGCGGCAGATGCAGGGAGGGCCAGCCTAGGAGCGGAAGGCCAGGCCAGGCCACAGTCAGGAGGCGGGGCGTCTCCAAGCAGGCGAGGCAGGAAGTCTTCAGAGGGCTACGGGCACTGCCGCTGTCTGTCAAGTGATTCCATCCAAACCAAGTGCTTCGCCGCCTTCAGAGGGCGGCTGGGGCTTCCTCCTAAGCTTTTTAAGAACAAAAGGGCTGCTTTCATTTCCCTCAACTTCAGTCTCTCTCTCTTTTTTTTTTTTTGGTCTTTCTGACTTGTGGGATCTTAGCTCCCTGACCAGGGATTGAACCCATGCCCTGGGCAGTGAAACCGCTGAGTCTTGCTGCTCGTCAAATGAAAACACTAACTGGGGTTTTACTATGTCCTGGATGCTACAGAGATGGGATTAATCCTGACTGACTCTAATGTGATCCTCCCTCCTACAGGCCTGCAGAGAGAGGAGAGTCTGGGGCCACTTTATACAGGAAGACAGAGACACAGCTGATGAGACTTGACCAAGGATGCATGGCTCTTAAGTGTCAGAGCTGCGAATAAAACCCACAACTGAGCTGGTGTGGCTCATAAATCGAGAGAAGGAAAGATCAGTTTCCTTCCTGATGAAATGAGCTAAAAACTGCATCTTAACAGACGCCTGAGTAATTCTGTTCTGTCCCGCCAAACGGGTTTGGAATTTGCTATTGCAATCTGTTGCTCAACCACATTCTCTGGGATCTACTTTGCTTCAGTTTCTCATCCAGGGATATTTACCCCGAATTCCCCCTAATATCTTAAGTTAATACACATACACAGAGAATGTCTCAGGAAACGTCTGGGGCCGTTTCACCAGGGGTCGCATGCTGTTCTTCCGGAACGAGGGCCGATTCCTCGGAGTGCTCCAGCAATCAAAGCGCTTCACTCTGCTGACGCCCGCTCATACTGTACAAATCTACATGTTTAACAATCCAGAGTTTTTGCTGTTAGTGGCTGTTGATTTTCACCCCCCTTCCTACCAGCCCATGGAGGAGATGAAATAAAACGTCTTCCTTTCAGCAAGTGCTTAAACTACAGAAGTTTCCATTTCAGGTAACTGCGCATACATCCCTTGGATATTCTTAAGACTCTGAACACATACATACCCTTAAAATTTGAAATCCTCTGATACCTGCTGTAAACTCTCAAATTTGTGAGCAATTACCTTTGTAAGCAGTGTTTCTGGAAAATAACATCTGTGTGTGATTCACATTTTTTTTTTTAAACTTGTTAATTGTCTGGTTGTTAACTCTGACTACTAACTAATCTTATGATCTTACAGCTTCAGAATTTGCAATTCCTCTTGCAATGTCTCCTACTTGGTGTGCAAAATTTGGACACACCTGTGTAATTAAAATATTTTCTGCTTAAAAGAAAAAAAAAATCCCAGTCTGTGAGGCTTACAGACAATTCCATTAGCACCTGCTAGCAGTAACAGAGAAGTAATGAGTAGCAAGAACACACACATGCTAGTTTTGAAGAAGGGTGACCTGCCTGATTTTCTAGAAACTGCAAGCTCAATATTTGACTCCTTTATTCTTGATAATGTGTAACATTTATGTGAGTTACAAGGGCTTAGGTGCTTTAAACATTTCTTTCATCCCCATGAGATGTTCAGAAGTCACCAGAGAGATGTGAGCCTGCATTCTCTTTAAGCTGAACTTTTCCCTCCCTTCTTCCCTTTCTTTCTCGTACATATCAGTCCACTATGAACCTGATACCACACCGGGTACTGATGATAAGAGGAAAGAGAATTCTCGCTTCCTAGGGGTTTACAGTAGAGCCCTCTCTCTTCAAAATGTGACCCATGGGGCTTCCTCATTGGCAGCTCCCGGGAGCTGGTTAGGGACACAGAATTCACGTTCCACCTCAGACGTCCTGACTCTGAGTCTGCACTTCCAGGAGGATCCCTAATTGACCTGTGTGCACACAGAGTCAAACAGGCACGGCTGGAGACCCCCCCAGGTCAGAGGTCTGCTGTCTGGGGCAGGCAGGCCAGAGTCAGGCAGCCGTCTGGATCTGCTGTTGCTGCTGTTTGTTAACTTTTCACTGTCTGTGATCTGGGAGTGATTTTTTTACATTTTTCAATGGTTATATTTTCAGTGGCTCTATGACTCCTTACCTCTATTTTAAGAGCCTCCATTTTGTCTCTTGGACTGCAAACTCTATAAACTCTTTACTTCCTGGCTTTTTAAGCAAAAGTCCGCCAACCCGGTTTGGAATCTAGATGAATCTAGAACCCGAGGTCTGGATGAAGGCATGGAGGAAAGCTATCTTTTGAATAAGTGTGGCACCATGACACCGAAAATATATGTCAGACTACCGTATGTCAGATTCAGGGGAACGATATAGTTTCTTTTTTATTGTCTGCTTTTACAAAAACCATCACATATCCTCAACAGGAAAGCTGGCACTGAGAGCCCGTCTCTGGGAGTAAACGAACTTGCAAAGATATAAGTGTAACATGAATCTCACTGCTCACACTCAGAGATCCATCAGCTCCTAAAAGGCAGTTCTCAGAATCAGAGCCACCTAAAATATGAAAATCAGTGTAACTGGTTTCACCAAGGTTCCCATAAAAGTAACGAACAGCAAACTAAAGGCTGCTGTTTTATCGCACGCGCCCATCGGCAAAAGGGCAAGGGCTGTGTTTAGTTGTTGCAACCATTTTTAGTTTTTTCCAAATTCAGAAGACAAAACGCTGCCATTTGCTTTCCCCATCATTTAAAAACAAACAAACAAAAAGACAAACAACTGGTTACATCCACTGGACTGAATTAATGTTTTTGGCAGAGAGTTTTCTTTGTTAATAGGTATATATCCTTGTCTATCCATGAGCGGTAGATTAAGTGAGCACAGTATGGGGCCAGCGTTGAGGACGGATAAGGACAAAAAGAAGAGGAGTGAGAACTGAAATCAGACAGGAGAGGCGGGAAAAGCAAGATCAGATAATCTTCCGAGAGAGACTCAAATAGGGAACAAGGTTTTTTCAACAGGCTCAGAGTCCTGACCACTGTCCAACTGACAATAAATAAATGCTCGCTGCGCTGGATGAAACTGAAAGGAGTGAGCGGGTGTGGATTTGCAGGAGCAAGACCCAAGGTCCCCACTTCTCGTACCCTGTGTGGCTCTGACGCTGAGCAAACGGGAGCCCGTCACTGGAAGGTCATCTGGGAAGCTTCTGCTCCGCCTCTTGGAACAGGGGCCCAGGGGAACCAAGGCTCTCTGGCCCGGGGCCCCGGGGTTTGCTCTCTCCTCTCCCGAGCACTCGAGCTTGTGAGCATGGGCCCGGCCAGCACCGCGGATGACAGGGACAATGGTGTGGACGTCAAGAGGCCTGGGGAAAAAACGACTCGAAGCTGAGGGGCTGTCCCTTGGCCAAGAGAGACGCCCTTGAGTGTAGACCGCAACCTGTTCTTCATTTGAAAGCATCGCCCTGAAAGAGCAGACACTCATAGCAGAACCAAACAAAAACAGGCGACATGCAGGCTGGCTTTTGCTGACTTCTGAACAGCACCAGCAGGAGCCAAGCCAGGCACGTGATGAGATTAAGGCCCGTGATGATCCCCGACTTATGATCAATGTGGTCTCAGCCAAAGTCAGGCTCCTCACTGCCTTTCGGGGCGGGGGGCGGGTAACTGACGATGTGCAGGGATTAAAGCACTGCTCCCTAGGCTAACACACGGTCTGCACTTCCGGAAACGCTGTGACTGTGGGCTGCTCCTGAGCAATCTACGTATGATGGCAGAGGCCACCGCCCAGGACATCTCCCCAACACCTAACTGAACAAACACTCACAGACAGACAGGGACTTGGCACGACTTCCCGCTCACTCAGAGGGCTGCTCAGAGTGCCTGAACAGACTCTCCACCTTCCAGAAAAATCACACAGGGGCCTTTCAGCCCTGGTGAGGGGAAGCCAGATAGGGCAGGGTTCACATCCCTGCGCTGGTACTTCTTAGCCCGACACTTCTCTTCACTCGGTCTCAGCTTCCTCCTCCCTAAATGGGATATTTAGGAGGTTAAATGTGAAATACAGCAAGGTCCAGACACAAAGCACATATGTGCTCAGTGGATCTAGGGTTTGCTCATCTTGTGCTTAAAGAAGTCAGGCTTGTGCTCATGGGATGCATGCTGCCTACTTATTTTCCCAACTTTACCCAGGTATCCTGTATTCTCCTTTTGCCTAGTGTCACCTCCTCCAGGAAGCCTCCCCTGATCCTCTCAGGCTAGGAGCTGTCCCCTCTTTCCACTGCCTCCTGAACCCTGGGATGACGTCTATCCCTAATTTTAACTCAAAGAATGGAACCAAGCTCCTCATGGTTCTGTCTCCCTGAGAATGACCTCAGAGGAGTTGCCTTCATCTGAGCCCCAGTGCTAGCCCCTCCCAGAAAGGTGCTGGAAGTCAGCTGAACTGGAAAAGAGCGACCTGTGATTTGCACGCAATAAGCTGCACTTCTGGTTTTCTGCTCTTGTGGGGCATGGCTGGGCAGGTGCTTTTAAAGCTCCTGCCACGTGGCTTTGCCTCCAGACCACTCCTCTGCTCTCGGTTCAGGAAGAAGCCTGTTCAGCTCAGACTCCAGCTTTGGTCCAGCTGGCCTGCGCCCTGCTTGGTCCCATCCATCATCCGATCTGTCAATATGGGTCAGCAAATCCTGCTCCCTGGGGCCAATGGCCTTGCATAGCGCAGCGATGCAAACAGCAGTTCTAAGGAGATGTGGAGAGACATGAATTTCCTGACCCTCTTCTACAGAAAAAGGCAGAAGACAAACTTTTCAGTGGTCCTGGAGGAAACAGTCCAACGTGTATGGTGAGACCCAGGCCTTCCGTGACCCAACTCATGATTAATTTCGCGCCAACAAAAATGAGTTTTTCCCCCTTATCACAGGGATCCTTTGTTGGCTTTTTAAGACTCAGCCTGCTGCTGCTAAGTTGCTTCAGTCGTGTCTGACTCCGTGCTACCCCATAGACGGCAGCCCACCAGGCTTCCCCGTCCCTGGGATTCTCTAGGCAAGAACACAGGAGTAGGTTGCCATTTCCTTCTCCAATGCATGAAAGTAAAAAGTGAAAGTGAAGTCGCTCAGTCGTGTCCGACTCTTAGTGACCCCATGGACTGCAGCCTACCAGGCTCCTCTGTCCATCGGATTTTCCAGGCAAAAGTACTGGAGTGGGGTGTCAGACACACGCTGTTCACATGTGGTTATTTCATGGCTAAGCCAACAGAAAAGATAAATAAAGGCAATTCCCAAATCACAGAGAAGAGGATTCTAGTCATATTCGAGTCAAAACTTCAATGTCAAGGCAGGAAGCCAGGCTTTTTCCTGCAGTTCTAGGAACTAGGGGATCACACAGAGCCATCAGGTGGCCCTGGCAGGCCAGGGGCCTGTCAGGAAGCCCGAAGGGTGTTCTGAGACCAACACTGCCCCAACAACAAAAAACTGATTTCCTTCTTTGAACACCCGGCCTGGCCTCCACGTTCTGCCTTATGTCGGCGAGAAAGGCAGGCAGAGCACGAGCTGACAGTGAGTCCCAGCTCGCCCACCATCTGAAGTGAGCCGGAAGCTAGCCCTCAAGTGCGTACTGGCCACGTGCAAACCCACGTGTCTCCAGCCTGCCTGCTAGCTCCGCAGAAGGAGGGATACCGCCCGCAACGCCAAGGAGCGCTGGACCCACCGTAACCAGAGAAGGCGCACGTGTTCCCGGAGCCCAGGAGAGATGAGAACCTGCAGATTCGGGAGAGCGGACCCCACAACTGCTTGACTGGTGTTTCTAACACCCTCCCAGTGCTCTCTGCAAAGGGAGGGCTCTTCGCTGGGAACAAACCCCAAAGACAGTGGCAGGTCAACAGCTGCAGGGAAGACTGGTCCTGGTTCCGAGTGGCTCCTGGAGGTGGGGACGCAGGATGTGGCGCCACTTTCACAGGGGACCGTGTAATGTATAGAAAGCCAGGGCCACGCTTCCTGGGGAAAGCAGTCTTTCCTCCTTATCGTGAAAGGGACAGATTTATACATTTAATAAATGTGCCAACTGCAGGCTGACTTTTAAGATGACAAACTTTAAAAAGGGGAAGTAATTCTCTGTGGAATGTCGTACGAGGCCTCCGATTGGAGAGAAATGGAAAGGGCTGAAAACCTAGAGTGAGAAAGCCTTCTCTATCAGTGATGGCAAAATGAGGTCCGGCAGGCTGAATCTGGCCTGTGGATGTATCTTATTTAGCTTGCTCCAAGTTGACTCATGCCATGGATTCACTGCCAACATTGAGGAATCGATGAGTCCATACTTCCAGGTTCTCGGGAAAAACGGGAAGTTCTAGCAAAAATGGACTGATTTCCACTGGGCAGTATTCAGCTGGCATTTAAGAATGGCTGGTCCTATAAAGAGCGCATCGACACAGCCCGTGACAAGCTTTCCACTCCCTTTCAAATACCGGCGACATGGGTCTGGGGTCATTTATAATCTCATTCGCTTATTCTACTTGACTGGGACCTGCAGGCGTCTGTGCTAGGCTACACTTGACAACAGCTACTTATGAACAGGTTTTTATCTCCAAGTTCCTGACGCATGAGTCACAGATAAGCCAACAGGCCACATTTAGTGTGAATCTCCTCACCTTGGAGCATGAAGGCACTGGAGGACAAAGTCTGGGGCTACTGGGTGGCATACAGAGTTATGTTCCCCTGAGTCTCTGGTCTGGAGAAAGGACCTCCTCCACCAGTAACAAGAGACATCGCCACGTTCCGTTTTCAGCTGGAGGGAGCCTGAGCAGAACTAGTCTTGGTGCAACTGGATTATCGCCAGGGAATCACGCCTGTCAGTGTTCTCAGCGGCTTAAACCTTGGCCAGGGAAGTATGTTCCTTCTGGGTTCCCACGGCAAAGATAAGGGGACCCTTTGTGCCCATACATGTGACGTTACTGGCCGATGGTATGTGAAGACCCCTTTTCCAGTGGCGTGGATGGGTAGATAAATGGATGGATGGACACAAACCTCTTGCATGAACGCTACACTCAACACTCACTCTGCAAGATGGCAGGCTGAGTGCAGAGGGGCATCCGTGCCAGGGGAACTGAGCACCATGAGGCCAGGGCTGGTCACTGGCCTGCCCTGACCCACTGGCTGTGGGCCTAAGTGCAGTCTGGGGCTGAATGCCAGCGGAGGGGGAAGGACACCCTACGATACGGGCAGGCAGATGGTCTGTGAGGCTTAAAACGAAATGCGTGCTGACTTTTCAGGCTGAGCTCCACAGTAGCTGATGGGGACCCAGTAGAGACCAACCCATAAATAGGGAGCCATGTGACCTGCATCCACTCCTAACAGAAAAAAGGAAACCTAACCAACAAATGTTTATGAAGTATCCTCTTCATGAGAAATGCTGAACTGAAATGGATGTTTGCTGAACCAAAATCAGTGGGACTATTAACAAAACGATGGTAAACTGAATCCAGCGATGCATAGAAAGACTTATATGAGATGAATGGAATTTATCCCAGTTATGCAAGGCAGGTACAATATTCAGAAATCAATGAAATCTACCACATAAACAAGCTGAGACAAAAACTTGTATCAACCGAGACATAAAAAGCACATAACAAAATCTCACAAAATCCATTTTAAATCCATTCATGATTAAAAAAAAAAAAAAAGCTCTTAGCAAATTAGGAATAGAGGATAATCACCTCAATGGAGTACGTTTGAAAAAAAAAAAACCTATAGGTGACTTCACATCTAATGGTGAAATAGTAAATGATTTTTCCCCCTAAGACCAAGACAAAGGCAAGGATGTCTTTCCTCTCACTCTTATTCAATACAGCACCGGAAATTTTAGCCATGGCAATATGGCAAGAAAAAGAGATAAAAGGTATGCATATTGGAAAGGAAGAAATAAAACTCTGTTTGCGCTTGAAAAGACTGGTTACACAGAAAATCCTAAGGAATCTCAGAACAAAATAAAACAACACTTCTAGAACTGATAAATGAGTTCAGCAAGATCACAAGATGCAGGATTGAGGGTTCAATCCTGGGATCAGGAAAAGCCCCGGGAAGAGGAAATGGCAACCTACTCCAGTACTCTTGCCTGAGAAATCCCATGGACAGAGGAGCCAGGCAGGCTGCAGTCCATGGGGGTCACAAGAGAGTCAGACATAAGAGCTAGATCAACACATAAAATCACATTTCTATATACTAACGATGAACACGTGGAAACTGAAATTAAAAACAGAGTTTTACGGACAATCACCCCAAAGAAAATGCAATACTTATGTAAACACTCATTAGGCCTATGTTTACTAAATGGAGTGGCATGCCAAGTCCATAGCATAATAAAGATGTCCCTTCTCCCCAAACTATAGGTTTAATGAGATTTCTATCAAAACTGAAGCAAGGCTTTTGGTAGACACATACAAGTATATTCTAAAATTTATATGAAAATACAGACATTAGAGTAGCTCAAAGAATCTTTATAAAAATGAATACAGTGCGAAAAATCCCTTTATTTAACATCAAGATTAACTTAGCTACTATGATGGAGACAGTGTATAACTGGGAGAATGACAGGCATATAGATAAATGAAACAGAACAGGGAGCCCCAAAATCGACCAACACAAATATGCGCAAATGATTTTAGATAAAACTGCAAAAGCAATTCAATAGTGGAAGAATAGGAAAGTTTTTCAACAAATAGTGTTAAAATAATCAGCCATCTGTAGGCAAAAAAAAAAAAAAAAAGAACCTAAAACAGCTTCACACCTTACACCAAAATTAACAAAAGATTTATCATGGACATATATGTCAAATGCACAATAGTGAAACTTCACGGGGAGAGGAAGGAGAAATTCTTTAGGATCTAGGACTAGAAGGAGATTTGACAATAGAAACTTGATCCATAAAAGGAAAAAATTACTAAACCGAACCTCATCAAATTAAAAAACTTTTCTTTTCCAAAAACCCACGTGAAAAGGATGAAGAGACAAGGTACAGAATGGAAGAACATATTTATAAACCCCATATCTAACAAAAACCTCGTACCTAAAATATAGAAAGAACTCTAAAAAACTCAACAGTAATAAAATAGACAATTCAATTAGAAAATGGGAAAAGTCGTGAATAGACACTCCACCGAGGAAGAGACACAGATGGCAGATATACACATGGAAACATGTTCAACATCATTAACCATCAGGAAAATGCAAATTAAAAACCACAATGAGATATCACTGTGCACTTACCAGGATGGCTAAAATAAAAAATAGCAACACCACCAACTGCTGGTGAGGATACAGAGAAGCTGAATTACTCATACTTTACTGGTCAGAATGTAAAATTATACGGAAAAACTCGACAGTTTCTTATAAAACTAAACGTGTAGTTACTACACAACCCGTTGACTACAGTTATGGGCATTTATCCTAGAGAAATGAAAACTTGTGTTCACACAAAAACCTGTTCAAGAATGTTGGTAACAGCTTTACTCTTAACAGCCGAGTCTAGACCCAACCCAGACTTCCTTCAATGGGGGAATGATTAAAAGAACTATGGTTCACGTAGAATACACCACAGAATACTTCTCAGCAATAAAAACGAAAAGACTACTGACACGTGCAATAATTTGGATAAATCTCTGGGAAATGATGCCAAGTGAAAATAGCCAATCCTGAAGAGGTCACAGTGCTTGCTGCTTCTGCCACGGGCTCCGATCTAAGCATTAAGGGCTTTGTTTAATTCTCTTCACTCCCGTAAATATAAGTTCTATGAGGGCAGGGCCCACACCCATCTTTTTGACCATCTGATTCTCGAGACTTCTCATCATTTGAACCAAGTTGCCTAACACGCAGTCACTGAATGAATGCGCCTTCATTTAAGTGTGCTGGCTACTCTTATCTCATTTTAATCTGGATGCCAACTCTGAAATGCCCATTATCTCTATTTAATCCCAAGGAGAGTAGGGGATAGTTTCCAAGGGGTTAAATGGCCTGCTTGAACTATGAGCTAACTATGAGTCTTTCAAGACTTGTTATGACCCTGAATCTCAAGACCTGTCCACAGTGCCACACAGATCAGCGGCGTACCTGTGCACAGATACAGCAGCACACTGCAATAAGAGCCAGTTCTTACACAGAAATACAGGATAGAACGTTCCCATCACAGAATGAACAGTGTCAGTATCAGAAGACTTTGAGAAGGGAAGATGTGGTAGGTTTAAAGATGGGGCCTCATGGGAGGTCTCTCTGGTTAGGAGAGCATCTTCAGGATCAGGCCAACACCCCAAGCAAAAATGACTCAGTGATAAGAAATATGAGTCAGTGGCTTCCTTTTTTTTTTTTTCTTGTGTATTATGTTTAAGGTAACTTGATCCAAGAATGTATTCAACCACATTCTAAGTCCACTTTCTTTCTACTTCCTTAGAAATGCAGGTTACCTGAATATATGAGATAAAATGGAGCATGTTATTTCGGTCAAAAAAATTCCCAAGTTCTATCCATGTTTATTTGGTAAAAGACGTGTACACTGGAAAATGCATTTACTGCAAAGTTTAGCTTGTGCTCACTGACTCGAGGTAGCAGACATTTTACAGTAAAATTATACGGTAACATGGGCTTTCCTTGTAGCTCAGTTGGTAAAGAATTGGCCTGCAATGCAGGAGACCCAGGTTTGTTTCCTGGATTGGGAAGATCCCCTGGGGAAGGAAATGGCAACCCACTGCAGTATTCTTGCCTGGGAAATCCCAGGTACAGAGGAGTCTGGTGGGCTACAGTCCACGGGGTCGCAGAGCTGGGAACAACACTGCAGAAAGCAGGTGATTTTACCAAATGTCCTTCAACAAACTATGTAACTCTTCACCCAGATGTTCGATTACTCTAATGGAGTGCATTCTTAAATACTTGATAGTTTGGTTAATATTGTGAAGGAAGTCTATTTCCATCTTTAATTACTACTGCTGCTGCTGCTGCTAAGTCGCTTCAGTCGTGTCCGACTCTGTGCGACCCCATAGACGGCAGCCCACCAGGCTCCCCCATCCCTGGGATTCTCCAGGCAAGAGCACTGGAGTGGGTACTACCAGTAGAGGGAAAATCAGTTGGTTTGCCAATCTTTGAAATTTTCTTACTGCTAGTTATTTTTACTATAGCATTTTAACTTCTCTAGGATTTTAACCATGTACCTTTAAAATAAAGAACAATTTTCCCATCTCTTTTTGGCCTCATTGTATTTATTGAAACTTCCAAGACAATGTGAGTACTGATGGCTATACTGAACATCCTTGTCTAGTTTCTGATTTAAATGGAAGGCATGATTTTGTGCTTTCATGGTTTAAAATATCTGGAGTAGATTTTCAACAATATCCTTGACTCTATTATAAGAGCTTCCCTCTCTAGTTTACTTAGTGGTATTTATTGCTGTTTTGGTTGATTAGTCAGTTGTTTGGTTGGTTTTATAGTGGCTGTTGAATTTAAACAAATGCCTTTTTGGCATCATTGACAGAACCATAAAATTGTTCTTCAATTTGTTGCTATAATAAATTACACTGATAGAGAATAAAAACAATACGTAAATAAAGAAATGACATGAAAATTTAATCAGTTCTAGTAAATAATGCATTAATACCCTGTCAACAAGCTTCAACCCACAGAGAGTGGCAACTTTCAGCAACATCTAAAAAAGCACACATTTACAGGCACATGCCTCTAAAGAATGTTTCAAAAGATTTTCTTTAGTATAGAAATCAAGAATGCTTTTTTTTTGCCTAGGGAAAATATTATGAATGGACTTGATAACATAAAAGTCAAAGGTATTTATTTTCCCTAAAACACATCCTCTTTCCATCAAGACCAAAAAATAATAATAATAATACATGTGAAAACTCAGTAGCTGGTGCTGAAATCGTGTCACAAACAAGAAGCTGAAATGAACTGCAGCCGAAGGCACGAGCATCTGGGTCCGGAGTGGCAAGCATGACGTCAGGCGCCCAGGCGCGTGGTCTCCTCTACGCTCAGTTCTCGACACAGAGACGAGCAGCAGCTCAGACCGGAAAAGTGACGGTCTGTGTGTACCTCCTGGGGTCCCCAAAGAGCCTCTGCAGGCAGGTGCCACGCACTTCGCACAGACAGCAGGTGAGGAAGTTGAACCCTTAGGCTAAAGCGATTCTCCAAAACCAGCCGGCTGATAAACGGCCGAGCTGGGATGCAAACCCTGCGTGAAAAAGGACACCCCGTTTTGATGAACGCCAGCAGAGTCTGGTGGCTCAAAGTATGGGCTTCATGTCAGCAGATGGGGGCCTGGGTCCCTGCTCAGGGCCGCACGAGCTGTGCGCTCTTGTGCCAGTTAATTAACCCCTCCGTGCCCCGCACTCTCTCAGGGACAATTAAAGCAACCAGGCACCTGTATCACAGGGCTCCTACGAAGCTCCAAGGAAGTACCACACACACACACCTAGGCACACACTGTATGACAGGCCCTCGATACAATTTAGCTTATATTCTGTTTATTATCACTATTGTCATCATTGTTTTTGATCATCACTGAAACTGACTTTCTAATGGCTCTGAGTAAATAAATCATCATGGGTATCAAGAAGAGAACTCCAACAGAAGCCACTCAAATGACTCTCAGAAGCTAATAAAACCTAATAAAGTCCGAGTATCCACTTAGCCAAGCCACCGAATATACCACTGTTCAGGTAAAGTCATAAAGTCTTCCCTGCAGTGGTTACAATGATTGATCCTCGGGCACAATTAAAACTCAAGCGATACACTGACGTTTTAATAGAACAAATAATTTAAATACATGTAATGCGTTAGGTGGTAACCAATTTTGTAATACATACGACAGATTTGGGAAGTTCCCAGAAAAAAAAAGTGTAGAGAAAGGCTTCGTCCAAGAGGATGAAGCAGATAAAGAAAATGGGACTGATGCTGACAAGAGATCCTGAACCGCAAAGCCGCCCGGGATGGAGCCAAATTTGCAGACCAGGCTGTGCCCAAAAAGGTCCCTTGAAAATGTAAAGCAGTCATCAATCAATTGAAAATAAGTAAATATAATCATAAACACACACACACACAATCTACAGGCTTTCTCTCTTTTCTGTCATCCCTAAAATATTATTAAAAATAACTGATCAAGGTAAGTCTTGTACCTCTATTACCCTTCAAAGAATGTTTTAAGAGAAACTGATTCAAAGAGGATGGGAAAAAAGAAATGGGCCTTGGATTTTGATGGTGAAACTTACAATGAAAGTTATTTGCAAGAAAAAGTGAGATTCACGTCAGCTCCTCCCAGATGCCCTCCTGGGATTTTCTGGGAACTGTCTAATGATCAGCTCTAGGGGAAGAGAGGGCCCTGGTTTGGAGCACTTGCCAGGTTCTGTGGCGTAAGTATCCTCACCATGACTGCACTCAAGACATGAGCGTGACGCCACTGAACACGGGCAGGCTGGACCTGGTCCTGCTGGCACACCGGACGCATCGCTACCCCAGCTGCCCATCGCCCTGGCTTGTTTCACGTGCTCTGAGGCCCGCATCACCTCGAGAAGCCACCTGATGAGACCCCCCGCCCGCCACCTTTGCCTGCGTTTGAAGAGGAGCGCCATGAGTCTGGGGGACACGCCTGCTTGTCACCTCCATACTTTCTTTACCTGCTCCAAACCGTGGCCCAAAACAGCGACACTCACCCAATATTTGGGGAATGAATGAATACACGGTAGAGGTGGGAGAAGAGGGGAGGGAGATGGAGGTGAGGAAAAAGCACGGGAAGGAGAAGAGGGGCTATCTGTGGGCCAACTGGGCCAAGTCCTGTCCTTCCTGCTCCTTCCTTTAGCAGTTGGGGCACCAAACTGGGGTCACCCCTTCTGGCTAGGCAGGCTTATCAGCACAGCCAAGAATCGTCAAAGAGTTAATCTAACCAATGCTTCCTTCTGATCAAATATGCACCAGAAATCTTGCTATGTATTTTTTTCAATCCCAAACTTTCTCAGAGTCCTTTTAATTTTTTTTTTTTTTAAGGAGAACTTGATCTCCTGTAGCTCAAAAGATCCACTATGATGTTATCGATAACTGCTGTTATCACCACAAAAAGTTCATGTTGACAGGTCCTTTGAAAGAAAACCACAACAAGTGAGCACTGATGTTTTAAATTTTGATTTCCTACGATTGAAAGTCAGAGATCTGGAAGTCTCGACTCTCCCAGGCACTGACATCCTTCCTTTTCAGGATGAAAGAGCTGAGGAAAGCAGGAGAGCTGCCTAACGCTGACAGACAGAAACCTCTGGAATGACAGCAAGGATCTGGGGCTACAGAGGAGCTTCCTTGTTTCCAGACTCGTGGAGGAAAAAGAGCCTCCTCTCTGAGTCAGAAGTCTCAATGCCAGCGTAACGAGACAGCGGATGCTGTCATCTCTGCTTGGCTCATCTTGAAAGCTCAGGTTTAACAGACAAGAGATAATGCCCCGTTTCGTGCGAGTGAGACGTTTTCTGAGGCCGCCCGGCCCCTAGATCTAGATCTGAAGTACCCAGGGTGCCGCTTCTCTTAATTTCTGTGTAACCAGCTGGCTACCTGCCGCACCCTGCACACATCCCTCGTGCGGGAGGGGCAGATTTGGGAGTGCAGGCAAAATCTACACGCCTCTGCACTGTTTTCTGCTGATTGCCCAGAGAGACAGAATCTGCTGAACTCCAGGAGGACGGGGCCGCTCGGGTGCCGGGGCTGCAGGGTATGAAGGAATGCAGCTTAAAAACGCACTCTCATCAAATAGCAAGTGGCGGCAAGAGCCTGGGGAGAGTTCCCTCTGATTCCCTCTGTACCCAGGAGGGGAGGGGCAGTGAGCAGCCACACCAGGCCTGTCTCTTCCCAAAGGACACAGCAGGTCCACCCACCCACTCCTTAGACTGCCTGGAGCGTGCATTTTGGGGAAGGGCCTGAGAGCCCATTTTTGGCTGAGCAGCTGCGTTACCTGTTATTGGACGGCACTGGCACACTTTGTCAGTTCACCCGGCCTGCAGGTTAAGCTCTCTGCCGAACAAACGGCACAAAGCAAAAACCCAACCAGGCAAGGAGCTTAATGCTTCCAGTGGAGTTGAAACCATGAAAAAAATCCTAAAACGCTTTATCAGGCCCCTTGGTGCTGACAACACAGCAAAACCCAGCTGGCACTGTGGTCAGCTGCCAGAGCTGGAATCGATGGTGATGCTAAAATGGTCAAAAATGGAAAAGTCCCTATTTGCAGAATCACTGCCTTGCTTCTTTCAAAGAGTTGATGGACAGGGTCTTAGGTAAATGCCCCCACATGTGACAGAACTCACATCGGTTCTGGACGCTGTCTCTGAAGTCATTCAGGCCAATAAACGCCCAGGGACACTTTTCAAGGGCCCTTCCTACCTCTTTTACTTTGCCTCCTCCTGGGATAAGCGCAAATCATTCCAGTGAAAGTCAGCTTCATAAGTGAACGCTGTAAACCTATTTTATGACTTGGGGAATTTAAAAACATGTCAACAAAACCATCACAATGCGTTTTTCCCATGATCCTTTAAAAACTGGGAGAGAGAGAACATATTATATCCACAGTCCCCGCAACTAGATTCCAAGAGAGCTAAAGAAACTGCATTTGGACATCAGCAAAAATGATGGACAAATCTTTTTTGCAGAAGTTTCAACCTGGCTTGCCTTGAGAAACGTAAAGAGGCTCTCTGGCACTAGATGTCAAATTAATTGCAGGCAAAGTGTGTTACAGTAATTCACTTGGCAGTTTAAGCAAAACCCAGAGAACAGCATTAAACCGGGTGCCCATATGCCAGCGGTGCCCCATCGCTTCGCTCGGGTTGATGAAGTCTGATGCTGACTCTCTCCTGCCGTAACCTGATCGGCGCAACACAGAGGAGGCCTGTCCTTCTCTTGGCATTGTGTAAAATGGTTTATTTGTCCTCTCAGGAGGTATGCTGATAGATAAATCCCAGGTATGATTATTATTATTTTGAACTATTATTATGAGTTACTATTATGACTTTCCTGAGACGCTGGGAACATGGCACGGGGAACCCTGGGATCAGACCGAGCTGTGTGTAAACACTTAAGGGACAATATCTATCTTCATTCAGGGCAGTTTTGGTAATATTTCAGCAGAGAAAGGCCATCTATGCTAAAGGGAGTTCAGCGCAGAGAAGGGGGAAGACTCTGCCCGGGTATGTGTTGCCTGCAAGCCTTACCCGGGTTGAATGGCTGTGCCAGGCAGCCTGCTTTGCTCTCGGCCAGGCTTCTTGCCTGGATAACCCCAAGGACAGAGGAGCCTGGTGGGCTACAGTCCACAGCGTCGCAGAGTCAGACACTGAGCGTGCACGCGTAGGGTGCGCTGAATACCTTCAGGGCATCTACGACAACCCATTCACTCCACTACATCGGCTGAATGCCTACTGTGCGTCTGGGTCTCTGCTATGAGTGAAGCGCCAAGAGACGTGGGTCTTGCCCTGCAGACTCTCCTGCAAAATCAGCAGTGGGATACCCACGTCTAAGCAGACACAGGCAGGCAAGCTGCTGCGCGAGAACTGTGAGACGGTCGCCCTCCATCGGGGGACCCTCGTGGGGTTTGGTCATGTGCACTTTGTAGAACGGTGTCAGCTGAATCCACTGGCCCTGAGTCCATGAATCGAGGCAGAACCAGGATTCTTCGACACATCTATGTCCAGGACCGAGCTCTCTAATCCAGAGGTCCCCAACCTCCTTTGGCGCCAGGGACGGGTCTCATGGAAGACACTTCTTCCACAGACTGGGAGGACGCTTTCGGGGTGATTCAAGCGCACCATATTTACTGTGAACTTTGTTTCTAGTATTATTAGGCGGTAATATAAAATGAGAGCATCCTACAAAACTCACCATAATGCAGAATCAGATCCCCAGGCATTAGATTCTCATGAGCAGCTCATAACCTAGACCCCTCGCACAGCCAGTTTGCAGTAAGTTCAGGCTCCTAAGAGAACCTAATGCCACCGCTGATCAGACACGAGGAGGCAAAGCTCAGGTGATGGGGAGTGATGGGGAAAGTGTCAGCCACTCAGTCACATCTGACTCTTTGTGACCTTCTTTACAGGGACTGTAGACTGTAGCCCACCAGGCTCCTCTGTCCGTGGAACTCTCCAGGCAAGAACACTGGAGTAGGTGGCCAGTCACTTCTCCAGGGGATCTTCCTGACCCAGGGATTGAACCTGTGTCTCCTGCATTGAAGGCAAATGGTTGCAGATACAGATGAAGCTTCACTGGCTCGCCCACTTCTCGCCTCTTGCTGTGCGCCCTGGTTCCTAACAGGTCAGAGACCTAACAGGTCTTGGTCCCTCGTCTGGGGTGGGGAACTCTGTTCTAACCTGTCTAACCTCAGTCGTGTCTGACTCTTTGTGACCCCATGGACTACACAGTCCATGGAATTCTCCAGGCCAGAGTACCAGGGCAGGTAGCCTTTCCCTTCTCCAGGGGGTCTTCCTGACTCAGGGATGGAACCCAGGTCTCCCGCATTGCAGGCAGACTCTTTATCAGCTGAGCCCCAAGGGAAGTGCTGTCGGCTGTGGAGTCACGCTCAAAGGAGGATGGGGGCAATGCTTCCAATAGGGAGAGAGGTAAGGAGAGCTCAGGAGAGCCTTCAAAGAGGAGGCAACACTTAAACGATGTTGGGGAAGCTCAGACAAAACGGGAATGACATCCAGGGAGAAGGGAAGGCCTTGGAAAAGACACAGAAGGGTCCCTGGCTGAGAACTGAACCAACGCCACCCTCTCCAACGAAACGCTGGAGGCACACGACACGTTTTTCTGTGAGGCCGGCACCTTGTTCTTCCGACATAAAACCTTCCCAACTTGAATGACTCCCTGAAACAACTTCTGGCCTTTGGAAATTGGGGCATCCAAGACAAACAATCAAGGGCCATTTGAAGGCGCATACGGTGTTCTTGGAGAATTATTTCTGGCCGTGGTCTCCACCACGGATCACAGACCGTTGGCTTTCGATCACAAGGTTGAAAGGTATTAACGAGAACCCACGCGGTCCTGGGCAACCGTCTGCGGAAAACATTTTCCTTACTTGGAATGTAATTGGGTCTGTGTTCATCTAGAATTTATTTTTTACCGATTTCATCCTCAAAACTTCAAAGTATTACTCTCTCCGCCCCCATCCCCCTCCCGCCACTCAATCTTGTACTGTGTCATGTCCCCCACCCCGCAACGCTGGTTCTGTGTTTGTGGAGGCACTGACCCAGCACCCCCAGGGTGGCGGCCAGCAGTGTAACCCGCAGGCACACCTGGAAGTCATTAAGGATGGGCCAGGAGGGGTGGGGGGAGGGGAGGGAGGGGAGGGAAGAGGGGAGGGAGGAGGAGGAGGAGGAGGGGGTAGGAGGGGGAGGAGGAGGGGGTAGGAGGGGGTGGTGAAATGGGAAAATAAGACCATTTCTTGCCCAACACCTTCACATTCTTTTTTCCCTTACATCAAGTCTGAGCCAAAGGCAAAAAATGTTTAAAACACGCAGTGAACAGACAAACAAATACCTTCTGAAAATTCCACCAGGTTGCCTCAGGATAACATCAGGGGTCAAACGTGTCACGCTGAGGGAAAGAAAGTCAACAACCCGAACTGCCACCTCACCTTTCTGATATTCCAGAGCATCCGAACCTGGAGAAGAAAATGGCAACCCACTCCAGTATTCCTGCCTGGGGAATCCCATGGACAGAGGAGCCTGGCGGGCTGCAGTCCACGGGGTCACAGGAGTCTGGCAGGACTTAGCAACTAAACCACAGCCTCCACCAGAGCACTGGTAAGCTAGTTACATCTGTAAAGGCTCAACCGCCAAATCTATCCCACGTTATCAGCGATGGTAAAACTGGATTCAAATAAACGGTATATTGATTTAAGGCCAACTTTGCTGGATTTTCTTTTGATACCTCTGGCTGAGACTGTCCAGCCCCTTGGCTCCTAATGAATTTGCTGTCCTCATCTTCTAAAAGGAAGTGTGGTGGTTTTTATTAGCTCTATCTAGGCAATATAGGCCATAGGCATTTGTGCTTTGGGATGCAAGATAAAAATGCCTTGTTACTAGAAGGGAAGCTTTAGATCTCGAGTGTGCCTGCTGCAGAGATCCATAAAATTCAAGGAATTTCCTTCCTGAAGCTTGAGGATATTCGTGTTAATGAAGTTGGAATTAGTTGTTAAGAGAACTGCTATTAACCGCTGGCAGTTTATGGTAACAAAATATCACAATCATCTCTACTCTTGTTTTTCCCCACTTAAAAGCTCTATTTATCCACCTATTTTAAGATAAGGGGAAGGATTTAATTTAATAGATTTACCCAATAACTCCCACAGTTTGGGAAGTTTACATATCTATCTCATGTATTACAGGTATGATAACACACATTCTGGAGATGCCAAGAAGTTCTTGGCACATGTCTCCTGAACTTTCTGCTGCAGGCAATATCATCATTCCTATTGTGAATTGGGAAGCTGGGACTTGGCCACATTCAGTCACCTGCCCTGGGTCACACACTGGAAAGGGATCAAGAACTTTGTCCAGTCTGTCTCTAGAGTCCCTGGGCTGTCCACTCATTGGGAGCAGAAGCTCACCTTTCCATTGCTGGCCCCACGTTCCTGTTAACTTTTTCTCTCAGCGACACTTTCACAGGTGTGTGTTGAGTTGCTTCACTCATGTCTGACTGCGATCCTGTGGACTGTAGCCCACCAGGCTCCTCTGTCCATGGGATTCTCCAGGCAAGAATTCTGGAGTGGGTTTCCGTACCCTCCTCCAGGGGATCTTCCCAAACCAGAGATGGAACCCATGTCTCCTGCACAGGCAGATAGATTCTTCACCACTGCCCACCAGGGAAGCCCCTAGATTCAGATAGTTACCTGGGCAACTATAAGACCCAAATGGTGTTCTCCCAAGCTCACTCACATAGTCGAGCAATACTTAAATATATAAAATTTTAATCACTGCATTAAAAAAAAATCACAAAGTTGAAAACAAATAACTAAAGAGAAAAAAAAATTTACAACAGATGGCAATGAGCTGGTCATAATTGATATGGCACTCTCACCCATAAATAACACAATCTAAGAGCAGATTGAACCAAAACTGTAGACAGGAAGTTTGGAAAAGAATTGCAAATGGCCAACTGAAACAGAAACATCGACCCAATCTCAACTGCACAGTAAGAAGTTAAACTTTAAAGACTGACAGCGATCAGTGTCAGGCTCCTTACACCCGGGGTCAACCTCTGGAAAACCACGTTACCTGGAGCAGTCAGTGGGGCCAATAATCCAGGCATCCACGTTTGCACTAAGCTCACAGAACGCGGTACTTCTGAAACTCGAGCCAGGCAGACATTTAGAGGGCACCACGCCGGGCTCTCAAGTCCCAGGTGACCCAGCCTACCAGGTGCCCGAAGCATGTGCCGGCTCCATGAGGCGCTGGGCCACCTTGCTAGCGAGCAGGGCGCGCAGACGGGCCGCTGCCTCTGCAACCCAGCCGGCCACCACGCGCGGGTCTGCCACATGGCCTGCGCCCTGAGCGCAGGACGTGCCGCGGGAGGCACAGGGCACATGCGACGTGCTGCAAGAGGCACAGGACACACGTGCCGTGCCGCGGGAGGTGCAGGACACACTCGACGTGCCGCGGGAGGCGCAGCGCCTGCAACAGGCTGCGTTTAGGTGGCCATCGACGTGAACATATGCGGCCTGCTTGCGTGCGGGCCCCCGTTGGTGTCACGCTGGCGTCACGCCGGTGCCCCGCCGCCTTGCCCCGCCTCCTGGAGGTACTCCTGTGCCTGCATGTGACTGGCTTGGCTCACCCTCCTGGTTAAAAAAAGGGGCGAGGCTGGGGCATCACCCCTCTGAGAGCTCGACATTTCCACCCTTTCTCCCACGTCCGCAGAATGAACTGGGACGGGACAGCTGATTAGGAAATGAAGCCTCAGGAGTCGTACCAGAAGCACGTTTCTCCCAACTTTCACGTTTTATCCAAAACACAATGCTCATCGGGCATGTTATCCTGCTGTTAATTTGTAAATCATGTTTAAAGTAGAAAAAGATACAAACAGTGACGGTGATTTTTGTTTGTTTTTGTAACTGGTTGTTATACATTTTTCAAAATGATAACTTTCCAAATCGGTATGTGTGTGAAATACAAGATACTTATCTTGGTGGGCATGTGAAATATTTGGGGAGGTCAATTTTTGAAATAGCAAAACTTTAAGGTACATCTCATCCAGCAACTGGATTTCTAAGAATTCAGTCTATATATATATATATATATGACACCAAACTAGGCCATAGTGAATGTTAAAAGATATTTACTGAAGCATGGTTTATAATAGCTAAAGTTTAGAAATAACTTATCTTTTAACAGAGGATTAGATAAATCTATGGGCTTCCCTGGGGGCTCAGATGGTTCAGAGTCTGCCTACAACGCAGGAGACTCTTGTTTGATCCCTGGTTGGGGAAGATCCCCTGGAAGAGGGAATGGCAACCCATTCCAGTATTCTTGCCTGGAGAATCCCCTGGACAGAGGAGCCTGAAAGGCTACAGTCCATCCGGTTGCAAACAAGTCAAACACAACTAAACGACTAATACTTTCAGAAAAACATATGATTGTACAGAGTACTTCTGGTCTTTGAAAAGAATTATGTAGACATACAGAAATTGAAATAAATATAAAATTAAAGGGATATGAAAGGTATAGAACAATGTATATAAATTGGGACCATACATGTAAGTTAAAGGTATACACATATATCAACACATAAACGCCTCCAGTTATGTCTGGCAAAGTTAACAATACAGTGTCAACACATCTGGAGGAGGAGCAGATGATTTTGAGACTGAAAGTTGCTGGGTAGGGAAGAATTAATAAATTATTTTTCTTTTCTTTTTTCAGGATGTCTTATTTTCTAACTGTGTATACGTATCACTTTTACTTAGCTTTTATAAGACGGAAAAATAAATCTAGGAAACAACAGAAATCCTCAATTCAATTTAAAATCATTTTAATTTTCAAATGGGAGTAGCTCATGTCTACACCCACCAACAAACCCTGTTTTGAACTTTTATTGGTGGCATTCAATCATTCAATCCACTTGCCTACAGAGTAATGTCCGCAAGGAATATAGCTGCTTCCCACTTTGCAAGCTGCCGCTGATAAAGACCAATTAGAATATCCTGAGTCAAATGGAAAGAACCATAGCTGGAGCCGGTCAGGACTGCTTTGGACCCTGATTCCCTGAAGTTCAGTGTGAATGCAGCTGAGATGCTTCACTTCTCTAAGCCCTGGTTTCCTTCATGAAATGTTGATAAGAATATGGCCCCCGTGTGGAATTAGTGACCTAAACGTTTGTACGTGTGTGTGTATTTATATAAAGTCTACCACACTCAGTAGGCGTTTACAGTAAGTTGGATCCATTCTTTTCCCTTTAATTAAGAGAATTTAAAAATGCCCTAGGATATTTGCGGTTACTTCCTGTGCTGAGAGTGGCCAAATGTGGCCTCAGATCAGTCCATGCCTATTTTTTTTTTTTAATTGAAATATGGGATTCCCTTGTAGCTCAGTTGGTGAAGAATCTGCCTGCAGTGTGGGAGACCCAGGTTTGATCCCTGGGTCGGGAAGATTCCCTGAAGAAGGAAATAACCCACTCCAGTATCCTTGCCTGGAAAAATCTCATGGACACAGGAGTCTGGTGGGCTGCAGTCCATGCGGTTGCAAAGAGTTGGGCACAACTGAGTGACCGCTTACTTGCTTACTTATAGTTGATTTACAGTATCATTTTAGTTTCAGGTGTGATAATTAGTGCGGTGTGATAATTCAATATTTTTGTACCCTATGCCCGAGATTTGTGGGATTTTAGTTCCCTGATCAGAGATGGAACCCAGGTCAGCAGGCAGTGAGAGCAGAGCCCTAACCATTGGACCACCAGGAAATCCCCACACTCTGTGCCTCTGAATTAACACATTTCCCTCCTTCCTCATGACAGCCGTTTCTGTGCCTATGACATATGTGGTCTGGTTAGGATACACCCTTCCTCCACGCTTGCTGAGACTACCACCGGCATAAGACCTCAGCTCACACACCTCCTAACACTTTTCTTCCTGAAAATTTATCCAAACCAGTCAAGTTTTATATTAATTCTTTCCTGGCACCTGCCAAAAACCTACCCTTATAATTCTGCCCTTTCCTTTTCCAGTGTCAAGGCTTCGGAAAGAAACCTTCGCAGTGGACTGACCTTTCACTCCCTTACTTTCTGTGTTTCGCCTGAATTCTGTATGCCTAGTTAAGTAATATGTTTGACCAGCTACCGTTAGGAAAATTTCATGAGCTGGTAGAACCCTTGCTGGCTTTTAAAATTACTGATACAATATACAACTCCCCAGTGTAAGCTGTGGGCAAGGACAGTAGAAATATATAGAAGTGCTTAGCTTTTATAAGCCCACATTCCACATCATCAAAAAGACTGTGCCTTGTATGCCATTAAAATAATAATAAAAAAAATAGAATGAAAGGGAAAGAAAAGCATATTGAAGGAACCAAAGTTTAAATGAGAACCACCTGCTCTGTGCCTGGGTGTCAAAACTACACCCCTGCTTCTAAGGGATCCGCCAGCCCTCTGAGCTGGTATCACTGCTCATTCTTGGCTATACCCCGCCCCCATTCCAGAAACAGATGTCAGGGTCCTTATTAATTTTGAGGGGGATGTCAGATGTGAAAAGGTGGAAAGTTGTTAAATGGTTAAATGGTCCGGAAGGCGCTGTGATCAGAAGGGCAAGGTCAGAAGATGAAGGGCAGGAGAAACCATGAAATGCATTTCATTAGATCCATAAAATGTATGACTTCACTTGCTTAATTATATAAATAAAGTTGTTAGAAAAAATAAACTCAAGCATGGAGCGTGCAAAATTAGCAGGGGCTTTATGTAAGTCTATGGAACTAGAAACAACCCCTAGAAAGGTCACTCACATGTAGGCAGCTTCTTTGTACAAGCTTCATGTAAAGCCAGAAAGGAAAGATCTCGTGGAGCCTGCCAGAACTGGCAGGCTATACAGCAGACCCACGTGATACCAAGGCGGCTGAGATTGGGAACTGGTGGCCTGTTTGGTAACTTGAACGCTAATACAGTTCTCTGTCCATCTGTTTTACGTCCCAGTTGGAAGTGAATTTATGTGATAAAGAATTAAGGCTGTTTCTCCTGGCCATCTAAATAATTGGGATGCTCTTTCTTAGAAAGCCATTGAAAACAGGATAACAAGCACGTTCAAAACTGAATCAAGAATTAAAGAGGCTCAAGGGTGATTAACTTTTTAAAAGCATGCCAGGACTTCCTAGGTGGCTCAGACAGTAAAGAATCTGCAGGAGACTGGGGTTCGATTCCTGGGTTGGGAAGATCCCCTGGAGAAGAGAATGGCAACCCACTCCAGGATTCTTGCCTGGAGAATCCCATGGTCGGAGGAGCCTGGTGCTGCTACTGCTGCTAAGTCGCTTCAGTCGTGTCTGACTCTGTGCGACCTCATAAACAGCAGCCCACCAGGCTCCCCCGTCCCTGGGATTCTCCAGGCAGAGGAGCCTGGTCGGCTACAATTTGTGGGGTCTCAAAGAGTCGGACATGGCTGAGTGACTACCATACACACACAAGGATGCCTAACTTTTTTTAAAAAAAAGCATGGCCAGAGATTGTTTCCAAAGTTTTTCTTTCTTTGTTTTGTTTTGAACACAATACAAGTAATAATCTTGCATGGTGCTCAAGGACTTTTTCTGTTTTAAAGAGAAAAGGAGTGTTTCAGGGACAAAGAGAGAGACAGAGGAACTCCAGAGAGAGAGAACGGGGAAGGTACTTGCTACCGAAACCAACAAACTCAGAACATTCCTTGAAAAGAAGCGATCCCATGTCTGGATCCTGTGAAATATAGCCAGTAACTGTTCTGAATAAACACTGCACAATTATTTTTACTAACAAAATACCACTGAACACCCCCCTGGGGCTTTATTTAGGTATTCTCTCAGGAGCAGTTCTGCAAGGAGGGGATTATTCTCGAGCAGGATTCCCCAGCTAGAAGTCTCCACACTGGGAACTGACATCACCCTGCCTGACCCCAGTGTCCACGAGTATTCTTTCCACTTTACTGTGCTGGCTTGATTATGAAAAAACATAATACATAAAGCCATCTGACGTTCCATAGGCCATGATCTAAAATACGATTGCTTCCTGAAGAGCAGGATGCAGGTGCCTGGATGTGTGTTTCTGCAAATGGTGGGGAGACGCAAAGGGAGGCCCTGGAGCCTGATCCCCGTGCCTTGTTTTCTGAAAAGTTAATACTCCCTGAACTAATTCACTGACGCCGAGACCATGAAAGGAACAAACCCTCAATATATCCTTCCAGTGTGACTTTAAAGATGACAAGGTTATCATTTCATACACCATCGTGCAAGAATTGATTTATGTGTCTCTGGGTGTTCCCCCTTCCACTCTCCTCTAGACATACCTGGGATTATGGCATTCAGGCATATTCCTTAAAATTCCATAAAATCAAGTGTTTGCTAGCTCTGATTTTCATGGACTAACGCAACCTTTTAATGTTTCTTAAATGGGAGGCTTCTAGATGTCTAGATCTCGAAACTGCTATGTCTGAAGGTTCTTTTTCTCCCTATTTACAAGCTAATATTTTTTCCAAAAGTATTTCACGCAAAGGCCTGTGACTCTGGGGAGCACAGCCTCTTCCCCTGGCTGCTGCTGCTGCTGTGTCTCTGACACGGACCGTGGGAAGGCAGGGGCCAGCCACAGTCCTGCTAAACCGTATCCTTGCTACTTGCAAAGTGGTGAGTATCCCCCACTGGGAAGGAAGACCCGGTGGGAGGGGCAGTATGGAGTCCAGCCAACTCTCACTCGCCACACATTTTTCAGGAGTGAAATCAAATAGGAAGAGAAGCCTGCTGGCCGTTGTGTCTTCTCTTTATAACATCTCATCCAAAATAGGATTATGTAAATGTCCTTTTTTATGAGCTCCTACACATCTCAGTGGTTCCCTTTATGGCCAAGAATGCAATAAGAGGGGTCTCTTAGGTTGGCACGCAGCCATTTCCCCCCTTTCTGTTTCAAGGGCAACTGGTCTTCCTTGCCCAACTGGCCAGCAGTAGCTCCTCTCTGTGCAGAGAACATGGACGAGCATCAGGTCTGCCAGGGGAGCATATGGACTTGATCTGAGTCCACTGAGATCAGGACAGCATTTGCACCGTAGTGGCTACAGGCCGAGTCTGAGAGACCTGGGCTGCTTCACCAGGGTCTCCTTGGTCGCATCAAGTTACTGCGCTCTTTGCCTCCTGGAGGACAGGCAGTAAGTCGCAGCGGCAGCATCCTCTGCTTGCCGGGAGCGTGACTGGAACACCAGGACATGACTCCTTCTCCAGTCCTGGCTGATCCCTTGGGTCTCAAGACAGCCCAGCGACATTTTCACTAGGGAGCCTTTACGGACCCTGCCTTTCATGTAGAACAGACCACACCCACTTGGAGACCTGAGCTTTGCTGCACTCTGAAGTCTTCTGTATGTATGAGAGGACCGTGTTTATTTATTATTAGTACTAACTAGAGTGCCATATTTACCACTTGTTGTTATTCTTGTTGTTGTTGTTCAGCTGCTCAGTCGTGTACGACTCTTCGCCATGGACTATAGCAGACCAGGCTTCTCTGTCCCTCATTATCTCCCAGAGCTTGCTCAGACTCATGTCCATTGAGTCCACGATGCCATCCAACCATCTCATCCTCTGTCGCCCCCTTCTCCTCCTGTCCTCAAGCCTTCTCAGCAAGTTGGCCCTTATCAGGTGGCCAAAGTATTGCGGTTTCAGCATCAGTCCTTTCAGTGAACATTCAGGGTTGATTTCCTTTAGGATTGACGGGTGTGATCTCCTTGATGTCCGAGGGACTCTCAAGTGTCTTCTCCAGCACCACAGTTTGAAATTTACTATTTAGCCGTTTAACTATTTAATTTTAACTTAACTATCTAATTTTACTATTTAACCATATAACTATTTAATTTTTACTATTTAACCATTTAAATATTATTTACTATTTAACCATTGAAAATACCATCTTTCAAGGGCCACTTGCTGGGCCTCGTACTAAGCGCCATGTGTGAACGGTCTCGTTCAGCCCCTCTGCCGTGTGTCCTATCAGAGGAGAAGACGAGGCTGCAGGTTTCAGGGTCAGACACTCTGGGTTTGAAATCCTAAGTCTACCAACTGGTGGCCACAAACTTGGGCAAATTCCCCTTCGAGGCCTTTTCTGTAAACTGGGGATGCAAGCAAACATGGCAGCCATATGGGGTTTTTCTGATTCATTCATCGATTCATTTACCCTAGGGGGTAATGTGGAGTAAGCACTCAGTGTCAGCAATTTTTGTTACCTCTTTACCGAAGAGGGGGAACCTGAGACTTCAGAGATGACGTGACCCACCAGAGACGACGCTGCTGGTCGAGCATTACAGCTCAGACATCCCCCAGGCAGCCTGACCCCCCAGTTCTTTACCAGTTTGAACCCCAGCATCTTTCTCTTCCCTCTGGTCCATGAGCACTTTGCGAGCCCAGCTGTGATGGTTTGTCTTTGAGCCCCAGTGCCTAGCATGGGGCCTGTCACGTTGAAAGAGCCAGATGTCCATTTAATCCATTGATCAACCGATGTATTAACTTATGAATGGTTTCGATTTTAGTAAGTAGTAAGCACGGTGCTAGGCACAGAAAACAAGCCATAAAAGAATACTGGGAAGTAGCTGGTGTGAAATCAGTTGCATTTAGTAATTTATTTTCAACGAAAGCCTTGAAATGTCCTTAAAAATCTCCCAAATGAAAGTCATTCCAGCAGAAACATAGCAGCCTTTAAAGAATAAACTGCCACTCTCTGCAGTCTAAACCTAATGCATGGAGCTTTCAAAACACAATCATGGGCTCTACTATTATTAAAAAATTTTTTTTGACTCACTTCAAATGATTTTTCCTCCACTTTTGACATACCGAGAACATTCCGTATAGACAGACTGCACAACGCCTGAATTTTAAGCCACTGAAGGGTGTGTGCTACGCAAGTATACACCGCAGGGCGGGACCCCTCATGACACAATCCTGAACAGAGGTGAGCACCCTGAAACAAAACCGTAATATTTTTTTGAGTGGGTGGGACAGAACCAGTCACTGTCATTCATTTCATAAAAGCTGAAATTAAAAAGCTATCATCTGTGAATTTTTTAATAAAAATGAGGAAACTAGGAGAGAAATTTAAACTCTTTGTTTCAGAAATAGTGCAATGTAATCCCATTAGAGACTTCGCAAGTATGGGACCACCTGGTTTCTCCCTGCTTTCTCTTAGAAGCATCTGAACACTTTGGAAGTCTACATGGTAGAACAGTCCCTATTGGAGATACCCTGAAACTTCTTATAACCAGCATCGGTCAGAAGCATTGCTATTAAGACCTCAAACTGCAAACTCTCAGCATCAAAGGAGATACAGAGTTCTTTGTGGGGACAATGAACTTGGACCGTTGTTCTCTAGTGAATGGAAAACAACATTGCTAACCCAGAGAAGTGACATTCGGCCCCATTTGGTGACGCCTCAGTTCCCTTTGCACTGAGATTACAATGCTGCCTTTCTGTGGAGTTTTCAGAACATGCCACCAGAAGCGGCCCTGAGTGCCTGAGCAACTGAATGACCACCTTCATACGTGTGGCTTTCCCAGTCCCATGTTGAATTCAAATATGTAAGGAGACCAAGCCTGCTCCGGAGGCTCTGTTATCCCCAATTTCAAATCAAATCCCACCAGCTCACAAATGCACTTTACAAGTTTTGGCAAATTCACTCCAACACTTTAGAAATAAGTAGGATGCTGTTAAAAGATTAGAATTCTGCAGTCAAGTGAAATCAGCCTTTGGAAATAAACACCCAGACCCTTCGGTCCCACTGCTATTTGCTACTGAAATCCACAAGTTACGAAGCTCAGGATTTAAAGTGAACCTCGATCCAAGTCTTGGCACCAGTGCCTAATAGCTGTGTGACCCCGGCTGAGCTATTTAACCTCTCTGAACCTTGGTTTTTCCTACTAGTAACGGGAGAATGATAATGACTTTAGAGGGTGGCTGGGAGTATTAAAAGGCATTTTTTAAAAAGCACTTAAAATCTTTTCGGATCCTAGGGGATTTTAAACTAATAAAATTAGGTGCTTATCCAAATCCTCAAGGATTTGGGAGTGACAGGAAAGATTTCTGTGTGTGTGTGTGTGTGTGTGTGTGTGTGTGTGTGTGTGTGTTGGGGTGGGGGTGGTGAGGAAAAAGTGGAGTTGCCACCAAGAACTTTCAGATCCTGTTCAAATGCTTTTGGTGGGTGGTAGTGTCTTTGCCAGGAATAAAGTAATGTGTCCTGGCTAAACATTCTTCCTTCCTAACCCCTAGCCTGCCCCAGGTTCCTACTGGATCGGGGGTGACAGACTCATCTTAGCATCTCCCTGTCTCATTCCTCACATGCAGACTCATCAAATGATGAGTCATCCTGGGATTTCCCTGGTGGTCCAGAGGTTAAAAATCTACCTTCCAATACGGGGGATGCAGGTTCAATCCCTGGCCAGGAAGCTAAGATCCCACATGCTGTGGGGCAACTAATCTGCACCATCGCAGCTACTGGGCCTGAAAGCGACAGTGTGAGTCGCCCAGATCTTCTCGACCCAGGGATCGAACCCTGGTTTCCCACCTTGCAGGCAGATTCTTTACCATCTGAGCCACCAGGGACGCCCTGCTGAGCCTGAGCTACAGCCCCTGGGGTCTCAAAGAGTCTGACACGACTAAGTGACTGAGCGCATGCACATGGACGCACGCGTGCACACACTCACACACAGACACACACACACACACACACACACAAGATGCCTGGCTGTTACAATGCCAGGCTTTAGCTAACACAGTCTCTTCAAAGGCTTTATTTGTACATCCCAAATCATTCTTGAAAGCCATTTATTTTTCCACACTATTGGATGCTGGGAGCATTTAGGAAGTGTTCTCAGGGTGTTTGAAATCAACAAGGCAATTAGGGTGGTTTACAAAGAATCAAAAATACAATCAAAAGTGCTTTGGAAGCGTCAATAAAATTCTTGGCTTGGCAGGCCACTTCCGTATTGTACACTTGTAAGGAAACTTTAAGATGATCTTAAAATATACATCATTCTGAATTTAGGATTTATTTTCAAACTGGAAGACGAATAAACTGACAGGGAGTCTCTGCAGGATCCTTATATAATTTGGGGAGAGATCTTTCCTTGGGGAAAACAGAGATGAAAAAATAGGTGTCAGAGTCAGACTGACATGGATTCTAATCCTGGCTATGTGAGGAAAACTGGTGAGTTGGGGGAAAACCATTAGCACTCTCAGAGCTTGGTTTCTACAGCTTTAAAATGAGGACAGTAAAGCCACTTTAAGTTGAAATATATAAGCGTCCAGCAAAGTGCCTTTGCAAACCTTCATTTTCATTCCTCATTCCCTTTAGGGAACAGAGTATGGATTCATTGGTTTATATTTTTATAACACCTGCAAAATTGCACACTTTCTAACCAATTTAGCTCTCTCTTGACCAAAATGCTTTAAGACACAAATGTTCCACATCTGTTTTGCTCTACTAAATAAAATAAGCCCAACCCATCAACTTTCTTTCTTGCCACCAACAGTTTCCCTTAATTTATTCATCATTCCACAAGAAATTTTGCTTCCAGATAAAGGCATTTCTTTCCGGGGCCAAGGGAAGGCTGTGGAACATGTTTTGGGTATAAGAGAAAAAATACTAAATCGGAGTAAGAATGAACTCAGTCCTTTATGTGGCTGCAAGACAGTCATCTTTGCGTAGTATCACACTGTTTGCAATCACCTTTCCTATCCTTAACATATCATGATAAGGAAACTTGGTTGTTTTTTCAAAAGTGTAATCATGACTTAACATTTTACTATGGCTTCCAATAAACCAGTGTTTTTTCTTCCCCCACAGAAGTGCATGAATAAAACAAACCCCATCACCATTGGAGATGCATTTTCATGCCAGCGCGGACGCTTTTAAGACCATTTGCCGAGCGCTCTGCACCGTTTGACCAGTTCTGGGGCAGGGGGCATGCTCTAATTACTGATTGTGAAGTTCGGTATCTATAGCAACAGGCCGAACTGACAACAGGAAGCTTCACCCTCTGGGGCACCCTCCGAAGTTTATAAAATCAACTTGAGGCCAAGGCTATAGTTAATCAGGAGGGCTTTCAGAATGCAAGCACTCCGAGTCCACACTTAAGAGGCAGAGAAATTATTTAATAAGACAATCACGGGGCTTGAGAAGGCAGAGTTTATTTAGCTTGGCTGTGCAGTGCCTCTTGCAGTAATTTATCCTAATGGTACCAATTCACCAGTGATTTGATACAGCGGGAGACCGGGGGGTATCGGTTTAATCAAACCTCGGCCAGGGCTGCCTGCTTCTTAACTATTGTCGCCGTATATCAATCAGTTTCACTTGATTCACTAATCGGGGGGCACGAACATATGAATTTTCCCAGGATTCTGGGAATCGGGTTGACATAATTCTTTATAAGGTGCCTACTTTTAAACAGCATTATTTCACCCCACTCACATTATTTCATGTTCTTAGAACTGGCGGGTGAAGGGTCTAGATTCTGAGAGGCTGCTGGTCCGAGGCCTAGTAGGATAAAAGCCTGGAGCATCAGAAATGATCAGGGACAAGTTATGAGACCCTTCTGGGTCTCAGTTTCCTTACTCATCCCACCAGGACAAGAATTTACAACGTCAGGGAGATATTAAGAGGGTGAATAAATGGCCACGTGGACGAGCCTGGGACAGTGCCTGGGAAGCAGAAAACAGAAAACAGAATCTCGGTGAATGTCAGTTTCGCCTCCCGCCTGGCCGTCAGTCCATCCCTAAGGAGTGGAAGGTGGAGGATGTGGCCGCATCATTTTTACAGCGTGAGATGTTAAGCTTTTATAGCATTTTACAGGCCTGGTCACACGAGCTCTGATGATCCTAGGAAACCGTCTAAATTCGATCCTCACCCACGGTTCTCTGCCTCCACCGGGGCCAAGAATTCTCAGCATGCTTTCTACCCGTGGCGCCAGCCTGGCTGTCGGGAAGAGTAGAGATGGGGAGAGTCTCCCGCACAACCGCCATCAGCTGTGCCCTTCCCATCCCCTTCTTTCTTCACAGCCGGGAGTCCGACTCAAAGCACCGTCCAGGCATGGACACGAAAGGACAAGATCAGACCTCTCCCCTTGATGGGCAGAGACTACACAAAGGAAAGCAAACGCATCTTCATATACTGTTCATATATCCAAAAGGAAGGAAGCGAAATGGCGACGTGAATCCTGGGGCTGGAGGCACTGGCCACGTGCACAGCGAAGTCACAGGCAGCATTCAACCCCCACCCCTGATGGGGAAGAGTGGAGAGGAACTGATGTGAGCTTCACGGGGGGCCCCCTGCGGCTACTTCTGGGAAATGGGTATGCGGAGACTTACATCAGTGGGTTGTCCTGGCAACGCAAGGAGCTAATAATCCATGGCCCTCCCGGCACTAAGCGGAAGCAACGTCATCTGGCTTCCCAAGTAAATATGGCCGGTCTTTCTTGCCCCTTTTCTGCAGGGAGAATGGAATCTGAGCCTCTTCACCGTTTGGCTGGGCGGTTCACATTTTAACTCAGTTCTTAGCTTACTTAGCTCAACTCCATTCTTAAGTTTTCCCTGAAGACAGTCCTGACTACTCACCGAGAGAAGAAAGTGAGAAAAGAGGCAGAGAGAAGGTCAGATGAAAGGGAGGGGGAAAGAAGAAAGAAAAATAAGAGGACGGAAAGAGGGAAGGAAGGAAGGAAGGAAGGAAGGAAGGAAGGGGAACAAAAAGGAAGAGAAATGAGGGAGAGTAAAGAAAGAGGAAAATTTAAAAAATTAACTTAAAAAATGAAAGAGGAAGGAAGGAGAAAAGGAAGGGGAAAGAAAAAAAAGAAAAAGGAGGGAGAGGGGAAAGAAAGAAGAAAACAAAGGAAAAGAAAAGGAAGCAGGGGGAGAGAAACAGCCTTGCTCTGTCTCAGCATGTCCACCCTGCATTCTCAAGGCTGGAGGACGCGGCGGGCGTGGGGAAGCTTTATGGATGCCATAGCGGGGTAAGGAGGTTAATGCCCCCTTAATCAGGGAATCGCTTCTTCCTCCCTCCCACCTTCTCGCTTTTCTTTTTTGGCTCAGCCTAAATTTCTAACACTACCGGCTGAAATGTAGTATACGGCTTTTAATTGTGCCCAGAGGCAGTACAGCTTCATAGAGGGTTTTAAGCAAGTGGCGGAGGATTTGCGGAACAGCTGTGCGGCAGGCGCACGTGCTCGAGGTGGAACAGCCCCGTCAGCACCGGGGCTGGCCGGGCACACACCCTCACACCCTCCGCGCGCACAGCTGGGACCCATCAGGGCTGCAAGGAATTAATACTCTTAACCTGGTATTTTATTGGACCTAGAGGAGCCTGATGCTATATTAAATCCGTGGCACGTAAGTAGGATTTTGCTCAATCTTGGAGTTCCTGGAGGTGAGGGCTTGGTGGGCAGGGTGGGATATTAACACACCCACACACAAGCGCAGGCGCTCGCATGCGCGCGCGTACACACACACACACACACACACACACACACACACACGACCTCTTTTCCAATGCCGAGGACGAATTGTTTTAATATCCCAATGTTTGGATTATTTATTATTAGAGATGAGTGGCCGCTTTTAAAGAGAAATGGACTCCTCCCGGCACTAACCTAGTTTTCCCAAATGAATCTCGCTCAGACTCCCAGCAACTGTGGAAAGCCGCCAACGCGGATTGTTTTCTACGACTCTCTCTCGCTAACACACAAGCTTCCCTTGGTGGAAGCCCCCGGAAGACGTCTTCCACCTTTTGCACCCTGGATTCAGTCCTCAAAATCCTACTTGCGCTCAAGCACTCACAGAGCACTGCCTGTTACTCCACTGGACGCTGGCGTCAGCCTTGGAAATTCAACAAGGGGAACGTCTAGGTACCTGTTTTACAGTCGTGCAAACTGAGATTCAGGGAAGTTATGTGCCTGTGTCAAGGGCAAACCAGTCCCAGAGCCTGGAGTTCAGTTAATTAACTCAGTAAATTCCTAAGTAAACACATTCTGTCTAGGTCATGTTACATATTCTATTGTAAACGCAATGAGAAAAGTTTACGCCAGGGTGGCCTGTTGTGTCTGTGTACCTGCATGGACAGGTAACATGGGGAAGTTTCCGTAGATGTTAAACTCCTCTTGTTAGGGGAAGCACACTGATTGAAACTGCCCACCTTGGGCAGGCACCATAGTAACCATTTGCATGAATTGTTTTATGACAGGAGATCCTGATAAGGAACACGGAACTAATAAGCCACCACCAACAGGAAGGGTTTGGGAAAGGTCTAAAGGAGACACCACGTGTCCCCACTTCCCAGAATCCCTCTCGCTAGCATCCATCTTGGCTGAGTGATGAGTGCGCCACCAGGAAAGACTCTGAATTAGAATGATTGGCCAAAGACCACCCGGAAACTAATCCCATCACCATAAAACCCGAGACTGCGAGCCACGCGGCAGAGCAGTTCTCCTGGGTTCCCTTACCCTACTGCTCTCCACCAGGGTGCCCTTTCCCAAAAAAATCTCTTGCTTTGTCAGCACATGTGTCTCCTCGGACAATGCATTTCTGAGTGTTAGACAAGAGCCCAGTTTCGGGCCCTGGAAGGGGTCCGCCTTCCTGCAACACTCTGATCAGCAGCAGACTTCTGGGCCTGTGACAGGCAGAAACAGACCCTCACAAAGACCTCCATCTCAAACCCTTGGAACTTGTGAATGCGATCTAATTTGGGGAAAGAATGTACATGGGCCTGGCTTAGCGAAGGCTCTTGAAATGAGATGTTCCTGGATTTTCTGGGCAGGCTCTAAACCCAGTGAGCAGTGTCCTCATGAGAGAAAGGCAGAGGGAGGCTTGAGACACACAAGAGAGGAGGCGGCAGCGTGACCACAGAGGCGGGGGCACGGGTGTGCAGCCACAAGGCAGGTTCTGCTGGCGATCACCAGAAGCCAGACGGGGCACAAAACGGACTCTCCCTGGCAGCTCAGGTGGCGGCGTGGCCCTGCCCATACCCCGATTCCAGACCCCTGGCCTCCAGAACAGGAAGCACATGGATACCTGTTGTGCAGACTGGCACAAGGCTGGTGGCGACTTCTTACAGCCGTCCTGGCAAACGAACACCAGATTATCTGTTCTGGGCACCACGTTAGATTTTGCTGCCAGTGGGGCTCTTGGCATGAGGTTTACCTTCTACCTTGGGCATGGCTGAAATGCAGGGAGCATGCTGGCAGCCACCCCCGGGGGGCCCAGTCTTGCCCCACCTGTGAGGACATGGCAGATTCTGATCAGGACACCCTGGTCTTCATGGCAACCGAGCAGGTGTCAGAGCAGGGCTCCTGGGAAGGCAGAAGGCCCACGGCTCTGCTCTCACCCTGCTGGTACACTTTCTAACCCCTGTGAGTTGGAGACAAGTGACTAAATCGACACCTCAGTTATCTTGTAGGTGAAACGAAATTCTCCACATGGAAAAAACACCCTTTGAAAAACGGCAAAACATCATATGAATGTTGGCTATTTGCTTATATATAAGTGTGTGTGTGTGTATATATATATATATATATATATATATATATAAATGTACTGTGAGGCAGTCCATGGGGCTGCAGAGAGCCGGACACGACTGGGCAACTGAACAACTACAACAACATATATATATTGTTCAGTTGTGTTATATTTATATATATATATAGAGAGAGAGAGAGAGAGAGAGAGGGAGAGGGAGAGAGAGGCGGAGGTGGGGGCTTCCCAGGTGGTGCTAGTGGTAAAGAACCCACCTGCCAGTCAATGCAGGGGATGTAAAACACTCAGGTTCGATCCCTGGGTTGGGAAGATCCCCTGGAGGAGAGCATGGCAACCCATTCCAGTATTCTGGCCTGGAGAATCCCATGGACAGAGGAAATGGTGGGCTACAGTCCATGAGGTCACAGAGAGTTGGACACGACTGAAGCGACTTAGCGTGTGCGCACACACACACACACACACACACAGACACACACATATAGAGAAACTATTATTGTTGTGTATAAAACATCTCTGAGGCCTCAGACTCACAGAGTGCAGACGGCTCTCCAGCTCTGGGAAGGGACACAGCCTCCAGCAGGCACTATTGCAAAGTTCTCCGAAATGACAACACAGTTCCCCAGAGTCTGCTTCGCTCACCCGCTCAATATTGAAACCTCTTTAGAAACCATCCGGCCCAATGCTAGATTGAGGGAGCCCCTACATTTGATTCCGGCTGTGTTTCTTTGGAGTCTTCAAATTCGCCTCTTTGAAGTACTGAACAAAAGACTCCAAACCAACAACAACGTGCCGTTTGTTTGTTTATCATGTTAGTAATGAGGTTTTCTTCTTCTTTTTTTTAATGAGCACTCAATACTGCTTAGAAGAAAGCAGGCTCTCAAAGGCTGCTTTTGATCATTTAAATGGCTGCAAACCTTTTGGAGAGCAATTTGGCAATGTGTCTCAGGGACCTTTAAAAACTGTGCTCGACCTTTGACCCGGTAATTCCATTTCTGGGAAACCACCCTAAAGACATAATGGGAACTATGGAAACTGCTTGATGCACAAAGATGTTTATCAGAACGCTCTTTCTGACAGCAAAGGTATTTAAAACCATCTCAGTGCCCAACGACACAGGAGGGGAGGAATAAACGCTGACGCCTCCCCTCTGTGGACTGTCAGCTCCTAAGAGTCTGCAGTTGAGAAGAATGGATAATAATGTGCCGAGATGCATGATGTTAGGGGAGAAGAAGCAGTGTGTCACAGGGGTGTGTGGAAGTGATCTCAATGTGACACAAATGCAGCATAACAAGGAAGGAAAAAAAAAGACGGGAAGAAACGCACCAACTAATGGTTGCTAGCAAAGCCAGCAGAATCATGGGTAACTGTTCTCCTTTCCAAAGATGAAAACATTTGTCTCCACCGTGCTGTATTCCTTTTAAATAGAGAAAGAGTCCTCTGTAAATAAGAGCCCTCTCATTCTAATATAGCTTAATTGGGTGGAGAAAACTTGTGATGTACGTCCTGTTTGTTCCGTGACTCTGTTTAGATACTTCCTTGTGGCTTAAAAATTCGACACCAGGCCCGAGCAGTGTTCTAGCTCCATCTTACCACTCCCCTGTGCTCTCAGTTAAAAGGGGTCCCAGAAGAGGGGCTGGGAGAGGCTTCTTGCAGCCCACCACCAGCCCAGAAACACACCTGGATATCTCTGTTAGATGCTTTGAGAGAAGAGCTGGGCTTTTCCTGAATTGCTGTCTCGTTTCGTGTTTAGGGATTCTGGAAGCTGCATAACTGATGGTTTCTCCCTGTTTGTAGGAGACTTACAGACAAATCAGTCTATAGCTTGCTTATAACAAGAGCATGTGGGTTTGAGGGCCCTGGTCTTTCCCTGGAGCCCTTGTTGACTTCCATACCTTTCGTTTCTTTCCTGTTTACTGACCACCTACACTAAGTCAGTCCCAATGGGCTGTTTCAAATATTCGTGAGAATGAGACAGGACACATACTCTTTTTTTTTTTTTTTTACATGAAAGATGGAGTACATGCACCTCTATAAATTATGTTTCCACTGGCTGCTGGAGAGAATTCCAAGAAAGGCAGGGCCCAATCAAATAGACTGGATCCACCTGAATCCCCATTGCGGAAGTTGCGTGGGACATCTAAGAGCACGGGGGACAGGAAGGGGTTAAATCCGCGTGGCAAAGGAGGTGGGAATCACTGGCACTGGCCCTTCCTGCCGGGGAGGACCACCAGGTCATGAGAGCAGGCAGGACCCTGCACTTGGCCTTCCTGGGAAAGCGAATATCGTGTATGCTGCAGGGTTCCTGTGGGCCAGCTAACCGTCTAACTGCCCTTGAGACGTCGATCATTCTGTGGGCAGCCCTGGCTGCTCCCTCAGTGTCACTGCCAATGGGCTGGGAAACGGGAATGACATCCAGACATCCACGCCCGCTGAAGGCAGGCAGCGGCCACCTGGGCCAGCTGCCTCGCTGGGCTCGGGGCACATCTCCAGGCGTCTCTTGCTAAGCTGAGAAGGGACGCTGCACCAGCTTCCCAGGACTGCTGCACAAAGTGCCCCCACCAGCCTAGATGGGAGGGGAGTTTGGGGAAGAGTGGACGTGTATGCTGTATGCATTCATAGGCACATGAAGGCCGAGTCCCTTCCCTGTTCACCTGAAACACAACATTGTTAACTGGCTATACCCCAGCACAAAATAAAAGGGAAAATAATAATAATAAGTGCCAGAAACTGGGTGGCTTAAAACAACAGGAATGTGTTTCGAGTCAGGCATGACTGAACACAATGACAAGACATGAGATGCTTAACATGAGATCTACCCTCTTTACAAGTTTTTGAATGGGAACTTGCATCGCCTTCAACAGTAGCCACAGTGTGCTATGGGTCTCTCGAGTCTACTCATCTTGCTTACAGTCACTATAATTCAAAGCTTACGTGTTCACCCTTGTAACCTAACTTGATTTCAAGTTAGGACCTTGTCCTAACTTGATATCACCTGCAAAGACCTTATTTCCAAATTTCTGTTCACAGGGGCTGGGAGTCAGGACATCAACCCATCTTTGGTGTTGGGGGTAGGGGGAGACATAATTCAACCCGCAAGAGATGTGTTTGATAATCAAGTAGCGTAAGAAGCATGGACCTGGGAGCAGTCTGTCAGATCCGACTGGACACCACACTAGCCGGTCACCTAACTTCTCGAAGCCTCAGGATGAGATGGGATCACAGGTGCTGTGAGCATCCTGCCAGACACACGGGAAGCGCAGGTGGAGCACAGGTTGTGGCCCAGCCTTAGCATCATCACCAGACCCACAACTCCAGCTTGAAGGTCATTCCCAAATGCTGAGACTCCGGTTCAAGGTCACAGAGAGCAAGTCCTCTTTCTGTACTATGCTTGCTTTGCCTGGAAATCTTTCCTCTGCCTTTCCCCACGCCATCCCTCTCCTTGCGTGAAACGCTAGCTCCTTCCCAGCCTTCGGACCTTCCCTTAACTGATGTCCAGACGCAAAGACTTTTCTGGTTATGCAGAAAGTGGCTTTCTGAATAGCTTAGTCCAGCTCCACCCCTCCTTCCACAAGCCACTGTGATGCTGGGAGCCACCTCTGGCTACAGATGTGGCTCAACTCATTGATGAGGCAGTCAGGGTGGGCCAAGGGCTGCCTGATAAAATACACAATGCCCGGTTAAGACTGAAATTTCAGATAAATTTGAATTTTAGTATCAGCCTGTCCCAAGTATTGCAAATATTATTCTGTGAAGAAGTGCTAAGAAGTAAGTAAATAAGAGTAGTGCTCAACCAATGACAGGTGGGGAACTGATGGGTAAGGACCCCAGTTCTTTTGCCCCTCAGGATAGCTCAGAGGCAGTATCTTCGACACCGATTCCCAGAATTCCCTGAGGGGGAGGACTCTGGACCACTTATCCACTGCAGCATGCATCCATCAATGCACCTGGAGTTGTCCTGCTTTCCTTTCCAGCCTCTTCACCCCACCTCCAGGGAAAACACAACCCAGGACCCCCCACCCCAGCCTTCCTGTTATGGACTGGACGTTTGAGACCGTCCCAAATTCACACATTGAAATCCTAACCCCAGTGTGATGGTGTTAGGAGGCGGGGCTCTGGGGAGGCACCAGGTCTTGCTGTCTGAGCATGAAGGGAGTCAATGTTTCTCCAAAAGGGACCCCAGGAAGCATTCTTGCCCTCCTTCCTCCACGTGATGACGTGAGGAGAAGCCGGCAGTCTGCGACCTGAGAAAGGGCTGCCACAGAGCCCAACCATGCTGGCACCCTGACCTAGGGCTCCAGCCTCCAGAACTCCCAGAAGTAGGTGTCTGCTGCCCATAAGCTGCCTGGCCCGGGTGCCTTGACAGCGCCCCGAGCAGCTCGCCTTCCTCCATGATCCTACATGCACACCTTGTCCATCCCCTTCAGGGCCCTCATCCCGGGCTGGCTTCGTGCGTGCGTGTGTTCATCTGTGTGTTCCGTCTCTGGCAGACTAGACTCTGACCTCTTTTACAGGGACCCGTGTCCATTCACTGGGGTACGCCGGCCCCTAGAACCTTCTAGATAATGAAGGAACGAGACAATGAGTAGGAGCAGCATGGCTTTGGTTGATACTGAGCTGCATGGAACAGAGGCCAAAAGTGGAGACCTGAACTGGGGTCACTCGCTCAGAACTTGACCTTGGGCAGCTGCCTGAGCCCTCCTTGCCTCGGTCTCCTCATCTGTAAAATGAGGAGTCTGGATGAAAGGATTTCTCCCGTGTCTTCGGCGCTAACATTCTATCACTTAATGTTCTAGGTAATAAACTTTACAGCTATGAATAAATTAATGTAAATGAATATTTAAATGATGTGCAAACACTACTGTGGGTGCTTTCCTAGTCTTCTGTGGAGTGGGAGAGTGAGAAATAAAACAGGGATACAAACGATCAGAAATATCGGTGTTGCTGGAAATGGGGGTGTCTTTCCTGTGTTTTTGGGGGGTGGTGGCTATGGAGGAGGGGTACATTAAAAAAACCCACAGTGGAAAAAGTGTCAAAAGAAAAGCAGGGAATCCAGGAAGCTGGAAGCCCCCAAATGGATGGATGTTCCACGTTTGGATATTTTTGGGGAAAATTCTTAGATCCAGAGATCCAGCAAGGGAAAATTGGACCAAACACGCTCTCCAGCTCTCTCAGTCTGTTCAGGCCGCTGTAACAAAATGCCACCAACTGGATGGCTTATAAGCACAGTTCAGGAGGCTGAAACTCTGAGACGGAGGCGCCCGCCTGGTCAGGTGAGGGCAGACTTTGCTTTGTGTCCTCACATGGCAGAAGGGCCAAGGGAGCTCTCTGGGAATTCTTTTCTAAGGGTGCAAATCTTATGGCACCCTACTCCAGTACTCTTGCCTGGAAAACAGTACTCTTGCCTGGAAAATCCCCTGGACGGAGGAGCCTGGTGGGCTGCTGTCTATGGGGTCGTGCAGAGTCAGACACGACTGAAGCGTCTTAGCAGCAGCAGCAGCAGTCTTATCCAGGAGGGCTCCATCCTCATGACCTAATTACATCCCAAAGGCCCCACCTCCTAATTCCATCCCATTCGAGGGTAGGGTTTCAACATTCAACTCTAGCATCAGCCCTCTAACCCCTCAGAGCTGTCACGTTTCTCAGCAAAACTCAGCATGAGAGAACAGTGACTCGGCATCTGAGTGCTTCCCTCAGCAACACGATCTCCGACCCGTAAGTCAGGTGAGAACCCTTCTGAGGGGCCAGGAGGCTTGAGCCAAAGATCCTGACTTCCGTATGTATAAATATTTAAGAGGAGAGAAGACCTAGATACAGGTGGAAGCAGCTAACTTCTAATGTTGGGAGCAAGCTGGGCAGAGGTAAGATTCTTTGACTGAGCCTGTGCTGCGTCTAGTCCTGGGGTTCAGCTAAATCTGGGATCAGGTGTGGTGAGACAGGCCACTGGGGCATCCACCAGGAGGAAATGCATTTGTGGGAGGTGCCTAGCAGAGTCCTGTGACTCATCCTGGAGAAGCAGACATGCCTGATTAGCCTGACTCAGTTACAGAGCTTGAGTTCGTGGGTGGGGCAGGGATTTGAATTCAAGATAGAGGCTGTTACGTAAATCTGTTTCCTATCAGACCCAGTGGGCACACATCTGGGTTCATGGGAGGATGTGGTTGATAAATCAAAACCAGTTACTCTCTGGACAAAACTTTGTAATATGATGAGCCTAAAGCTGGGTCACTGAGACACCTGGGTCTTTTCCTATCCTTGCCAGAGCTTGAGCCAAGCTGATTTGTGCCCAGAATTACGTACTTTCTTTTAGGATTTTCCACATGCTTCTAATGGCAGCTCTTTTCTTCTTCTTTCTGGCTTTTATCCCTCCTGTTATACTTCTTCAAAGGGGTACATTCACAAGTGAAACCGTGATGATCATTGATTGATAACTTAATAGAGTCCTGAGTACATGATTTCAATAAGTTTTCATTACTAAATAATACACAAGTGTATTAAAGTGTAGAAAAGTGCCTGCTTGCTACAAAATGATTAGGCTAAAGACCCTGAAAAAGGAGTTGCCGCAAAGCCAGGAATTCTGTCACTACATTGATGTCCTGCCATTTCCACAAACGAAAAGAAACCCTAACCGAGAAACAGTGGCCAGGAGGAAGAAAGCCTGCAGAGAAACATGCAGTCGCTCAAGTCTCCACGATGGACTGCTTATAGATCGCGAACGCGTTCATGCCACAAAGACGCATGAACCAGCGGGCACGCCCGCCCTCCAGCACCGGGCGGTATTTACACGATGCGTCACATTCACGCCCTGCCACGGGGTCTCAGGACATCCTCCCAGGACCAAGCAGGCTATGAGGGCTAAAGGCACAGAGGGCCTCTTCCGGCCAATTCCATTCTACCCACATCGGTTGAGAATCTGTTCTAAGAATGAGGATGGAAGGGGACAGAACCACTGCTTCTTGGTGCTGCAGAAGAAGTGAGGCGAGGGGCCGAGCGCTTCTCGATAGCTTATTCCTTGTAACAATCCCCAAAGACAAATGACAACATGCTCGTGTCCCTGCTGAGAAGAGTCAGAGGGGGCAGTCACCTGCCCCAGGACGCCCAGCCGAAGAGAGGAGGAGCTGGGTTTGCATTCGGGCAACTGTCACGCTCCAGAAACCCTTTCCAGTCTCACTTCCTCCCAAAGCAAAATGTCCCCTTTCTTCTTTGGAATTGTTCAGAATGGTCCTTCCTTTCCCTGCCGAGGAGAAAACAGAGTATGAGCAAAAAAGAAAAAAAAAAATCACAGCAATGAGAAGGAAAGTGATGGAGAGAGACAGACTTGGGATGAAGCTTGTTGGGGGTGGGGGGTAAGTGGGGAGAGATGACTGCTCCTCTCCTACTCAGGCAGGGCTTGGGGAGCCAACCGTGAAGTCTCTTCCCCAGTCAGAACTAGGTCAGATATTCTAGCAGCGAGAACAGCCTGTTCTCTGCTCCAGCTGTTATCTGAGCTGCACAGCTGGGGGTAGAACTCCAGCTCTTGGGCTCAGAGCTCAAGGTTTCCAGAGCGCTCCAGGCAGCTTGAGATGGCTTCTCCCAGCTGGAGAGAGGTGAGGGAGGGGGAGAAAGGAGAGGGGAAGGGAGGGGGTGGACAGACAATGAGAAGGCTGTTCCTGCGGAGAGTGGGGACACTCGGTTCCTGGGGTCCACTGAACCTGCCTGCCTCACGGTTGCCAGTCTGAGCATTTTCTGCCTGTTGTTCACGGGTGAAAAGCTGGATCCTTTGAAAGAGAACTCGGAAAATGGCCACAGGAGATCCTGGTGAAATGGGCAATGGCCGATGATATGGAAATGGCCACCAGCGGATTTTCCCAAAGCCCCTAGAGACGTACTGGGCTGGAGCCATTGCTTGGGAGGGTGGCCATCTACCTTTTGGAGATTTTAAGCTCACATACCACTCACAAGCTGTGTCTCTAAACAATCCTGATGTGCATAAAGCCACATCTTGGACCCCACCAATATCCTTGCTAGGAAGCCTCCCTCTCCATGAGAAAATGACTCTGAGTGCCTTCTACTTCTCTGGACGCTACTGCTTCCTATTCCTGGGTATTTGGTGAGAAAACAAGGAGTTGTGGTATGAATTTCATAATTTAGAGATAAATAATGAACACCAAACTCGGAGCGAAATACCCTAGTGTTCATTTTATTTAATATTCTCCATTGGTGGAAATAAATTAAAAATGAACAAGGCTTGTTTATGCCTGCCTCACATTGCTCTCCACTTTTGAATAGCAACCGCATATTAATTTGCCAAGATCCCATAAATTATAATTAGCCCGGAGGATTAACAACATAAATCCTTGAATTTAAAACCAACCTGCCCGGCTCTCTCTTCCCTATGCCCTAAAGTGAAAAAGAGCCATAAAACCTATCACCGCTACTTGATCCATTAAACTCCAGAGACATTCTTATTTCAGCTTAGCTGGTGGAGGTAGTCTTTGCTCAATCTTTTTAAAGTTACAGTAGCTCGAGAGGTGCTGGGCGACCCGGAGAGGGGTGTCTATGTGGATGCCCGGCCCCTGTGTGAGCTCACTCTTAGGAGAAAAGTGGAAAGGGGGTCAAAGGCGTATACTCTGGCTTAGCCCGTCTTTATGAGGCGTCCTGGCACAGATCTGAGGTTACAGTGCCCCTGACTCTACACTGCATGTCCTACGCTGTCAGGAGTCATGGAGTACTTGGAAAATCTATGTGGCCTGTTCGTGCACACGTACACACATGATGGTCTCAGCCTGCATCCGGCCGCGTTCTTGCCAGGCTGGCTGGGGAGTTGAGAAAGGATAACCTCGGGACTTCTCTCGCGGTCCACTGCCTAAGACTCTGCGCCCCCAATGCAGGGCATCTGGGTTCCATGCCTGGTCGGGGAACCGGATCGCATATGCTGCAACGGAAGATCCCACATGCCACAGCAAAGACTGAAGCTCCTGTGTGCTGCAGCTAAGACCCGGCCCAGCCAAATAAATAAATATGTTTGTCTGTTGTTTTTTTTTTTTTTTTTTGAAAGAAAGGATGGCGCTGCTCTGATAACAAAGCATTTAACACAAAACCATGGTGAATCCTATGTCACGTGCTTTCCTGATGAAGAGCCTGGCAAATCCATCTAAAAGGTGCAGAGCATACAAAGCCGATCTGAGCAAAGAGCAGTCTGGACAGCCTCTCTCCTCCTGGAGACACCCCTTCGCCCTGCAGTCCCTTGCTTTCACACCCACCTCTCCCCCTCGACCGGCCGCAGTCTTACAGCCATGGCTAGAGCTGAATTCGAGAACACGTGGTGTGGGGTGAGTGAGGCCCGCAGCTTCCGACTCAGGTGTGCAGGTGGCCGCCCGTGCCCAGGCGTGGCCAGGGAGAGGGGCAGAGCTGCACAGTTGAGAAGTGGTCCTCGGCGGCCCACCTGTTCCTCTGCACTCTGCTCCCTCGGCTTTCCTGCCCTTCACCTGGGCTCCTGGGCTCAAGACACGTCTCCGAGCCGGCACCCGCCCTCCTGGTGGCCTCCCTGCCGCTTCTCGCAGGAGACCTCTTCCATGCCCGGGTGGCTCGCCCTGCCCACCACCCCCAGGTGCCCTGCTAGACCAGGGGGTCAGGAAGAGGAAGAGAGTCTTGTTCATCCCCTAACAGCTCTACCTTGAACACTGCATGATGAGCACTAAGTATTCAAGTAATATTTGTGAAATCTAGGAGATCATAAACAGGAACACAGCGCTCCATCACCCCCCCTCCCAAAATCAAACATCTATCTTGGGCCTCCAATATGGCTGAGGCTTTACAGGTGGAAAAGCTTAACCTCTCACACTAGACATTGGAGGGAGCCATCCTGATTCTTTTTATTCAGAAACGATAAAGGTAACTAATGTTTTTTGAGCATTTGAATTGCCCAGGGATGTACACTGATTATCTGATGAGTTTTCACAGCCACCTTGTAAGAGGAGAGTTATGACCCCATTCCACCGATGAGAATGTGGACACTTGGTGAGACGAAGCCGCCTGCCCCATGCAATAGCCCCTGGTGGATGAATCTGAGCAGGAAGTTTCCCTGATGAATGCTGCTGCTTCCTGACCAATCTTCCATCTGTTGCTGCAACATGTACAATACTGTCTACCCACTTCTCAAAGGGGTCCCGGAATTGACAGGATCCGTGGAGCCCGGCACTCACATAGGGAAGCCCGTTGGAGACAAACGGAAGAGGGTGATGCCATCACAAGGCCAACTGCTCTTATTTACAGTTTTGAAAACTGTTCTCAACTGGAAACACAGTTGTGAACACTCCCGTCCCAGTGACAGGAGATGGCAAGCACACGTTGGTTTAAACCACATATGACCAGCAATCTCACTACTGGCTATAATCTCTATACCCAGAGAAAACCATACTTCAAAAAGACACATGCACTCTGATGTTCACAGCAGCGCTATTTACAAGAGCCGGGACAGGGAAGCAACCTAGATGTCCATCAACAGAGGGATGGACAAAGATGTGGTGCATTATATGATGGAGTATTACTCAGTTATGAAAAGGAAGGACAGATGTTGAAGCTGAAACTCCAATACTTTGGCCACCTGATGTGAAGAACTGACTCATTTGAAAAGACCCTGATGCTGGGAAAGATCGATGGTGGGAGGAGAAGGGGATGACAGAGGATGAGAGGGTTGGATGGCATCACCGACTCAATGAACATGAGTCTGAGTAAACTCTGGGGGTTGGTGATAGACAGGGAGGCTTGGCGTACTGCAGTCCATGGGGTCGCAAAGAGTCGGACACAACTGAGCGACTGAACTGAACTGAAAAAGGAATAAAACTGGGTCATTTGTAGAGATGCAGATAGACCTAGAAAGTGTTATATCAAGAGAAGTAAATCAGAAAGACAAAAACAAATATATGTAGAATCTAGAAAAACAGTACAAGATGATATTGTTTGCAAAGCGTAAATAGAGACACAGACAGACAGAACAAATGTATGGATACCAAGGGGGAAGGGCGGGTGGGAGAAATTGGGAGATTAGGATCGACACATACACACTATCGATACTCTGTATAAAACAGACAACTAATTCTACTTAATGCTCTGTGGTGATCTGAGCGGGAGGGAAATCCCAAAGGGAAGGGACGTATATGGCTGATTCATTTTGCTGGGCAATAGAAGCTTATACAACATTGGAAAGCCACTGTATTGCGATAAAAAACGAAGACAAAAACATGATTATTGGCTTAATACTCATCTCCTGTCCCAGTCCTGGGCTCAGGGGACCAGAACAGACCCCTCCGTTTCCAGAATAAGTCAGACCCCACTGCAGCATGAGAGATGCTCCAGACGCATCTGTTGGATGGGGGGGTGGGGGGGATACAGACGCCACCAACCAACTGTGGGTAAGTGTCAAGGGCCCGCAGCTACATTTCCCCAAAGCGGGTGTGACTGCTGAGGAAAGATGGATGGGGTTGTGCTGGGAACGGAAGGAGCAGGAGGAGGTGTGGCATCAGATAAATGGACAATTCCTGGGTGTGGCTGGCAGACATTTTCTCTTGTTTCTGGTCCTCCAGGGTGAAGAATTGATGCTTTCAGACTGCGGTGCCAGAGAAGACTCTTCAGAGTCCCTTGGACTGCAAGGAGATCAAACCCGTCAATCCTAAAGGAAATCAACCCTGAGTATTCATTGGAAGGACTAATGCTAAAGCTGAAGCTGCAATACTTGGGCCACCTCATGCGAAGGGCCGACTCACTGGAAAAGACCCTGACGATGGGAAAGATTGAGAGCAGGAAGAGAAGGGAGTGACATACGATAAGACGATTGGCTGGCATCACTGACTCAGTGGCCCTGAGTGTGAGCAAGCTGTGGGAGATGGTGAAGGACAGGGAAGCCAGCCTGGCGTGCTGCAACCCATGGGGTCACAAAAAGTTGGACTTGACTTAGCGAGTGAACAACGATGACAGGGTGAGAGGACCCACAGGAAGCAGCCCAGGGTCCCCTTCCCTCCCCCCCCCCCCCCCCCGCTGCAGCAGTGACTTTGGTCTGCATGCAGGCTAATTCCAAAGGAGGTTAATTCTCTGATCACAGAACATTCCAGGGCGCAGTAGAGGCGGCCTGCATACAGACCGCTCGGTGAGCTACTTACAGCCACACCCGCTCATCGCTCCCTGCCCCTCATCTCGAGCGCAGGTGCTGGCACTTCCGCCAGGAGCCAGCGGATCCCGCTGACACTGAGTGAAGGGCTCTGGGGCCAGCTCTGGCCCCAGAAGGGAAGTGACTGTGTCTCAGTGTGGATGAGGCAGTGCCCAGCCCTGCTGACGCTCTGCAGAGATGGCTTCCTCATAAAAGGATCTGATTAAGACAGCATCGTAAGGGATGCTGGAGAAAATCATTTGTCTGATGGAATGGCAGTTAGAGTCATGGTAATTGAGGTTTCACAAAAATTATTAATGTCCGGACATAACAAAATGAGATGTGGGCAACTCTCTGTCACCCCATTTTTAAAGAAATTTCATGGCATTTCAGGGTCTGAAAAACAACGCCCTGGAGTAGCACCCCCTGTCTGGCTCGGGGCTTCTACTAACTCCAGCTTTGGAGCCTTCCAGGAGTGAAATAGCAAAATTGCTGATGTCCTGGACAAGGCCCTTAATAAACTTTCCAGCAAAAACAGGTGCCTCCAAAAGGCTGTTCCCAGCTTTTTTTCAGGGTTCATGTCGAGGAAGCCTAAACCACCCAGTTCACGGACTCCTCTCTTGGAATTTCACATGTCACTCTCAGTAAGGACCCCTGTGCCTACAAGACAGGCCACCTACTATATCCCACAAAGCACACTTCCAGGCAGACGTGTAGGAGTCTGATGTCCTTAAAATGCCACCGCTGGGACAGGGGTGGTCCACGGGCAGCTCACCCTACCCCTGATCACACAGAAACCCATGCCTAGGATGGATTTAATTGTTCAAACGATGTATCTAGGACCCACAATAATAATAACACACAACTGAGGAAGACCTAATAATACGTGGCCAGACTGCCCAGCTGATTTTAAATGTTATTGGATTTGTTAAGATCTTAAAATGTAACTCCATTAGCATAACTGAACTACATATTAAGTCAAAAAGCAGAGAGTCCACTGGGACTGGGCAGTCACCCTTTTCTCTCTGGGCCGCAATGAAGCTGGTGAGTTCCAGCCAAGGTTACCGAGATGAGAGCCTCGGAGAAATGGGAATAGGACCCAGAACCCAGGGAGGGGGTGACTCCCGGTGGTTCTTCCACTGAGCTCTCTGAGTATTTTCCACTAATGCTTTTCACTTTGTGACACTCTAAGCATTTTCCCTTACAGAGGATTTCGGCGGCTGGATTCCCCTAAAGGTACTTTAATACCTGTGCTGGGAGGCGAACAGGCACTCTGTACAGAAATTAAATACATAAATTAATAGAAGCCTCTTCGGAAAAACCTTTCAAACAGAGAGTCCAGCTGCCTTGGAGAATCTGCAGTCGATAGGCCAAGGTCTCAGTTAATGCACAGGGAGGGGCCGAGGAGGGACTCTTATGGTCTGAGGGGCGCGGCAGACATCAACAGAGAGGCCTGGGCTTTAACCGCTTAGGGGAGCGGCTGTCCTTTGTCAGGAGACTCTTAGAAGGGTGACTCTGAGAACCTGCCGAAACCAAGAGGGGAGGCCAGGCCTGTCCTCCTCCTTGCTCTGTGTCAAGGGCTTGATGGTCAGCTAATTGAGGAAGAGGAGTGGGGAGGGGGAGGGGGAAGAGGAGGAAGCCAATTCAGTCCCTGGCCAGAACTGAATGCTGCTGCTCAATCACGGGAGAAGACCCTTGAGAGCCCCTTGGACTGCAAGGAGACCCAACCAGTCCATCCTAAAGGAAATCAACCCTGAAAACTCACTGGAAGGACTGATGCTGAGGCTGAAGCTATAATACTTTGGCCACCTGATGTGAAGAATTGACTCATTGGAAAAGACCCTGATGCTGGGAAAGATTGAAGGTGGGAGGAGAAAGGGATGACAGAGGATGAGATGGTTGGATGGCGTCACCGACTCAATGGACATGAGTTTGAGCAAGCTCCGGGAGGTGGTGAAGGACAGGGAGGCCCGGCGTGCTGCAGTCCACGGGGTCGCAAAGAGACATGACTATACGATTGAATAACAACAAATTCCGGGGGGAGGGCATTCTGCCCCTCAGTCAGTCTCTTCAAAGATCAGAAAAGACTGTCATTCCCAGAGAATGGCTTTGAGAGCTTCAAAACTACACCCAGAAGGCCTGCAATCTTTCCTGAGTGGCTACAATGAGCCCAGTCCCTTCCCAGGCAGGCACTGTGTGCTTGCTCTTTAAGGAGATCATTGTCGAGCGCGAACAGCATCTCCTGTGCTTGCGCATCACATATCAAGCTATCAGGCTTCCCGGCACGAGTTCCTCCAGAGAAGAGCTTTGCTAATGAAGGTCTAACCCAGCTTGTATGCAGGCAGCCAGGTGGTCTCCCATCCTTTCTACCGCCCATGGTCCCTAACGGGGAATCTAGCACAAAGCAGCTAGATTTCACGGATGCCACAGAGTCAGAGAAGCTGTGCAACAGAAGGAAGCTCTAGGCTCATGGGACCACCCACCCAGCGTGCACATTTAGCAGATGAGAGACCAAAGCCACACGCCGCTCAGTTTTGAGAATCGAGCACAGAGTGTGCACCGCTGTTCTCGTTTCATTGGCCGATTATTTTTTCAGAAGAGCGTTAGAGGAGATGTTCAGACTGAATTCTAGTATTGGCACCAGTTTCCTTGTGCTTCTCGAGTGGCACAGTGGTAGAGTCTGCCTGCCAATGCAGGAGATGTGGGTTCGATCCCTGGGTCGGGAAGATCCCCTGGAGAAGGAAATGGCAACTCACTCCAGTATTCTTGCCTGGGAACCCCAGGGAGAGAGGAGCCTGGTGGGCTGCAGTCCATGGCCCTCGTCATAAAGTAACTTGGGGGAATTTATTGATTTTCCCATCTTTTGAAAGTACCTTACCTGATCAACCAAATCACCCTGAAACTCGGAAACGGTCTTGTTTTAGGATCAACAGCAGCAGAGTTGCTGGGTTCAGACAGGTGGGTCAACAGAATTATGTTTGCTATACAACACAGTATTGTCCTGTGCTTAACACGTCTAGAACATCTCAAAGGATCCTTCTTCATACAAGACCATTTCAAAGGAGGCCCGTTTCTGGGCATTCCTATCCCTTTATCTTTCCTGTGCAGAATTCAGAAGAAAGGATAGTTTGGATGTGATCTTTTGGAAGGATGGCTTCTAAAAACGGTCTTTGCCAAACTTCCATCCACGTGTGCCCGCTCCCCTACCCCCGCCCATGACCTTTCTCCAGGTACCAAGTCTACCGAAGAAATTATGTTCAACCTCCACAGAGGGAAAAAACCCCGTTGGGTATCACATACAAATAGAGTCTGTTAATAAATTCCACTGCCCTCCACTCTAAAAGGGGAGAGCCCGACTGCACTCCACAGGGGGGGCTAGAGAATGCACTGTGTGTTCCAAAGGCAAGAAGGACTATTTCTGCAAGCCCAGCCCTGGTTCTGAATTATTTTAATTGCAGCCCGGTGATGCCAAGGTGCTGAAGCAGCCCCTTAGGCTGCGTGCTTAGCCAAGAGGTAGTGAATTAAACTGTCAGGACGTGCAGAAAAATTGCAGCTCGGCCTGTCAACAGCATTTGTTAAGAGACACGGGCGAGCCTGGTGACTTGTGGAGAAAAAGAGCTGCCTGTGCTGTGCCATCAAAGCGCAGCCTGGAACTAATGGGGTATTCAGAGGCCTTGTTCTACTTCACTGGTCAAAGCCAACACAAGCCTGGAAGATTTGGGCCCGTTTGCTGTTTATTGCTATGGTAATAAAGGCCACTTAAAGATACAAACCCATCCCGTGTTGGCACAAACCCAGGGCTACTCTTCTAAACCAGATCGCTAATGCCTGCCCTCATTTCTCAGGCTTTTTCAAACAATCTCCTTTCTTTAAGGGGGGGAAAAAAAAGACCACAAAAATAACCCACACCACTAGAAAGATTAAGACTTTTGTCAAAGGATGACATAGAAGTCTTGATCTTGTTTATCCTTGGGTTCCTTCTTTTTTTTCTTTACATCCAGCCTGAGACGGCCAGTCTGCGGGCCACCTTGGCTATACCACAGCATCCAGGTATCCGAGTATCAATCCAGGTGTTGCTGGGAAGGTATTTATTGGCTGTTGTTCTTCAGTTATTTAGCCGTATCTGACTCTTTGCAGCCCATGGACTGAAGCACACCAGGCTTTTCTGTCCTTCACTGTCTCCTGGAGTTCACCCAAACTCATGTCCATTGAGTTGGTGATGCCGTCCAACCATCTCATCCTCTGTCATCCCCTTCTCCTGCCCTCAATCTTTCACAGCATCAGGGTCTTTTCCAATGAGTCGGCTCTTCGCATGAGGTGGCCAAAGTACTGCAGCTTCAGCTTCAGCATCGGTCCTTCCAATGGATATTCAGTGTTGATTTCCTTTTGGATGTACTGGTGGGTCTCTTTGCAGTCCAAGGGACTCTCAAGAGTCTTCTCCAGCACTACAGTTCAAAATTTTTCTGGCTGGACCCTGACTAGTTCACAGAGTTGACCTTTTGCCACCCATATATTGGCGATATAGCTTTTCATCAGAAGTCTCAAATTGGTGGTCTGTGGGTTGTAGAGGGTTCCTATTCTTTTGGGCTCACCTCTATGTATTGGGTGAGAGATGTTAAAAAATAAAAATAAACTGAATTAACTGCCAACATTGGAAACTCCTGAAGATTTCACAAACACATACAAAAAAGCTTAGGTTTTCTTAGAATAAAAAGGGAAAAAAATTAGAGGATCTGACCACTCTAGGTGTAAGAAAGAGCCACCCCTATGGACCGTTGATCAGGGCCTTTATTGGGCGGTCGCTCTCAGGCAGAACTCCCGGGGCGGGTGAGCAAGGAAGCGAAGGGGGTCTGCGAAGCAAAGGGAGTCTGCGAGGTATGAGGGGTGGGGAAGTGTTTTATAGCCCGGCCGGGCTCCCATATAAGGAAGAAAACGCGGGCTCAGCGGTGATTGGTGTCCAAGGGCTCCGTGTCGGCTCCTGATTGGACGGCGAGGGCTCCGTGTCGGCTCCTGATTGGACAGCTTGGTTGTCGGCCCGCCTCCGGGGCTTGTCTGCGGCTCTCTGCCGGGACATGTCCCGACATGCCCGGGCATGCCCAGACATGCCTCAACACGCCCGACCTTTCACTAGGGGTTAGTGAATCAGGTTGCCCCTGGTTAAGAAGCAGAAACTGGGTCTTCCCTGGTGGTCCAGGGGCTAAGACTCTGTAGTTCCAATGCAAGGGGCCCAGGTTCCATCCCTGGTCCAGTAACTAGATCCCACATGTCACAAATAAAAGGCCAGGGGAAAAAAAAAAAGGCAGCAGCAGCAGGCAGGACCTGGTGCAGGTGAAAACGTCACACACCGGGAGTCTGGGAGTTGTTTTCAAACCCTTACCCTGTGTCTCACACATCGAGACTCAGTTTCCCCCTCTGTGAAGTCACAGGTGTCCCCAAATGTAATTCTGCCTCTGTCTGCAGCTCCCTGGGTTTGTGCGTGCATGTAAAGTTTTTCCGTCATGTCTGACTCTTTGTGAACATGGACTGTAGCCCACCAGGCTCTTCTGTCCCCGGGGTTCACTCCAGGCAAGAAGACTGCGGTGGATTGCAGTGCCCTCCTCCAGGGCACCTTCCCGACCCAGGGATCGAACCCACATCTCCTACACATCCTGCATTGGTAGGCGGGTTCTTTACCACTTGTGCCCCCTGGGAAGCCCCTTCCTGGGTCTGATCCTACATCCAATGACGGCGTCTCTATGGAGGATGAGGTTCAGGAGTCTGCTGTATTTTAAGCTCTCAGGTGATTCTGACGAACAGACAAGCTGGAATTTGCTGGACCAGAGAATGTCTCGAGTTTCTTCCAGGTCCCAAACTCGATGTACCTAGGAATCAAATTCCGCAGCCCCGCTCTAGACATTGGGCAGACAGTGTTCCAAGCGTATTAATGCTTTGGGGCCACTGGGAGATGGTTTTAAAGACTTGAAGCACTGCCACGCAGCCTTAGTCACCTGGCAGGACCCAACTTATCATTCTGCCTGTAATTTATATTGCCTGCTGGTTTGGAAATTCACTCGAGGTTCAGATTGAAGGCAAGATCCAATGGTCAAAATCAATAGCTGTGAACTGGGCAATAGATGTGATCGCTGGGCAAAAGATTTGATCTTCCTCAATTTCCCTTCCAAGCCCCTCTCCACCCACCCCCTTCTTGTACCTGGGACCAACGGCTCACATTAGGACACTTAAAAAGAGAAATATGATCACCTTTCCTAAATAAAGGGACGAAAACACCCTGCACTTTTCAAAGAGCATTTGGCAACAGAATCCAATTGCACCATCCTCACCCCAAGCACAAATCAAACTTCTTCAGAGTACATTTTCGAATATCATCCTTCTTGGAACCCGATGGCCCTCTCTGGTTTCTAGCAGAAGAGGGTGATTTTTTTTTTTTCCTAATGTGAACAAAAGACATGAGAAAGCACGCAGAGCAGATGACAGCGCCACGGTGCCACAGTGGGGGAAAAAATGGATTTTGCTTTTGTAATGTGTGACTATTAGATCACAGTGTTGGCTGCAATAAATTAGCACTTTCAGTTCCTGCTAATTGCTAGAATCTTCTGCCATGGGCTGCAGCCATGTGGGCCAAAAAAAATTTTTTTTTGGATCCAGATACAAATATGCATCCTGCGAGATGGTGAGTGGCATCTCGGATCTTGAATACATGCCTGAGGAGACAGCTGGGGATGAGGGCCTGGGAATCAGAGACACCATTATGCAATTAGGGCGAAAGCGGGCGCTGTGTGAAAGACAGCTCTGACTTCCCTTTGAGTCCACCGTCCAGGGCATCCTTCACTCAACATACATCCCTGTTGATAGCGAGGCTCTCTCCGGGGCCTCCCACCACCAGATTTAAATGAATTCCTGTTTAATGCAAAAAAAAAAAAAAAAATCCAATCTGGCCCTTTCAATGAAGATATCCTTCTATATACTTCAGCCACAGAAATTGCAAAAACCAGCAAACGCAGCAGCCTGCACCCAGGCTTCTCCCTGGACAGGCTCTGCCAACATGCTTGCAACCCCAAAGAACCCCCAGAGATGCCCCCACCCCACCACCATCCTCTATCCTCCCCAGACTACAGAGAGGATCTTGTGAACACAAGAAGGAGCTTCAGGCTCCTTCTCATGATTCTGTGAGTGTCACCTTCCACTGTAAAGATATCACGTGTTTACTGAGCAGTTCCTAGGTTGCTGGCTATGGGCAGGCAGCCCTGAGGAACGCAAATGAAACATGCCTCTTCCACTGCCTGGCTCTCTGGCTTTCTACATGCCACTGAGGGGTCTGCATTCTCATGGAAGGGAATAGAAAGCAAAACGAGAGGGTAAATGGGACGGTGTGTTCGATGGTGACGGTACATGGAGAAAAAAGGCATGTGAGAACGATGAGGAGATGATGTAGGTGGCGAAGGCAGACCCATTTTAGGGATGATGTCAAGATGTCAAGTCCTCGGAGAGCGCAAGAGGGAAAGCAAAGGGCAAGGAGGCCTGTGGTTGGCGGAGGGCACTCGGGCAGGGGCAGCGAGAACAGGAGTGGCCTCGAGGCCAAGTATGACTGCTGGGCTTGGCCAGGGCGGGGGCCAGTGCCGTAGAACAGAAGGGAAGCGCAGAGCCCAAGAGCGGGGAACAGAGCGCTTGGGAGACAGGAAAGCGAGGACGCAGAGGCTTTCACTCTGCGTGACACCTGAAGCCTTTAGGGAGATCTAAGCAGGGGAAGGAAAGCTGTCATTGAACGTGCGTTTCCAAAGGAGACTCTGCTTCTGTGCTGAGGAAGGACCCGAGGCTGAAGGAGAGGCAGTGCCTGAAGCCCCGCTAGGGGGACAAGGCAGTGATGCGGGGAGGAGGCGAGGCTGGTGTGGACAGCGGGGCAGGGGCGGGGGTGGGAGAGGGCTTTCTTGAGCCCCCATTTCTGGGACTGAGATGTGTCCTTTGCCTCCGCCACATATTAACTCCACAGAGAAAAGTCTCAGGGGTGCCTTATTAACCGCTGCATCCCCGAGACCAGCAAGGTCCCCTGCACACAGGAAGCACGCGACAATAAGGGTTCCAACTTCTTTGAAGGGTGCCAAAAAGACTGATCTCTGCCAGATGAGTGATAGCTAAATCTGGCTCCGTTTGCCTGATCACCTCTGCAATCTGAACTCTTCCCCGCTCTCTCCCTCTCCTTACTTGAAGAGGACAGTCTGACCGATGGCCCAGGATGGATGCCAGACCCTCGGCAACCACCCCCACCTCTGCGGCTGCCTGGCCCTCCGACCTTCTACACACCATTTATTTCGTCTGTGCCTCAATTTCTCCATCCTGAAAATAAGAATAATACTGCTGAGGGAACATTATGAGGATGAATGAGGTAATAAGGACATGCCTGAAAGCAGTTTGAGCTCCTTGAAGAAACAGCGATAAAATAGGGGCCCATTTTTCCATCTCTTCTCTCCTCTCCCACGAAATAAAACTGCCAGAGGGAGAGGAGACAGTCCCGCTGGGGTAGAGAGGGAAATGAGAGGCAGACAAAGGCAACAGGCGTTCCTTAAGCAAGGATCACCTTCAAGTCGATGCCAGGGCACCATGAAAACCTCTAGGAGGAGAACTTTTTACCATAAAAAGAATTGGGGGTAGGGTGGGTGGGCTGGGGAGCTTCCCTGGCGGTCCAGTGGTTAAGACATCGCCTTCCAATGTAGGGTTTGCAGGTTTGATTCCTGGTCAGGGAGGTAGGATTCCTACATGCCTCATGACCAAAGCACAGAACAGAGGCAATATTGTAACAAAATTAATACAGACTTAAAAAAAAAAAAAAAGAAAAGAAAGAATTGGGGGGGAGAACAGAGAATGCACAAGGAATTGGGAGGATTATTTTGCCTCAATCTGGGGACCAGAAATTGCCTCTAAGGGGCTCAGAAACAAGCCAGAACCACATTGGCCCTCTTCAATGCTCAGAGAATGCAGAAGCTGACTGGGTGATCTGGCAAACCCCCTCTGCAGCAGCGAGAGAAAAGATACACAAGGCAATGATCTGGTCTAGGCTGATGGCACTCTGGGGTACATGCAGGGTAAACCTGTTGGATCAATATATATTGGGCTCCTTTTCATGAAAGAAACACTATTATTTCCCTCTGATTATCTGCCTCCCTAGCTTCTTCTTTAAGGTTTCTTTAAACAAGAGTTTATTATTCCCTATTTGAGGTGTGTCTTTGGACAGTCACCGAGATTACACATGTGCCTCTGTACGCGTTAGACCCAAACTTTCAGAAGACATTCTTTTCTTTGAAGGATCTTAGATAAAATTTTTAAAGGAATACTTGAATGTTGCTTGCTTGTTGTTTGCTCTTCAGAATCCAGGAAATGCAGATCAGAGGGCTGGTGAAATGATAAACAAATATCAGGGCATGGCTAGCTTTGAAAGCAGTCCCCCAGCAAGCTTGTTTGTAAGTAAAGAAACAAGTTTTGTTTTGTCGGTCACAGGACTGAGAAGTGTGGAGGTGGGATGAGATACAGGGGGACAATTTGCCACTCATCTGGAAATTATGACACTATTTCTGAGTGACTCTTGGGTGGTCATCATTTATTCAGGCATTCCTCCATCCAACCAGTCATTCCTCCATCCACCCATCCATCCACCCGTTCATTCTTCAATCCACTCATTCATCCCTCCATCCACCCAACTATCCCTCCATCCACCCATTCATCCCTCCACCCACCCAACCATCCCTCCATCCACTCATTCATCCCTCCACCCACCCAACCATCCCTCCATCCACCCAACTATCCCTCCACCCACCCAACCATCCTTCCATCCACCCAACCATCCCTCCACCCACCCAACCATCCCTCCATCCACCCAACTATCCCTCCACCCACCCAACCATTCCTCCATCCACCCAACCATCCCTCCATCCACTCAACCATCCCTCCATCCACCCATCCATCCCTCCATCCACCCATCCAGTACTCCATCCACCCATTCATCCCCCCATCATCCATCCCTCCATCCATCCAACCATTCATCCATCCATCCACCCATCCCTCCATCCAACCATTCATCCATCCATCCAACCATCCAGTACTTCATCCACCCATTCATCCCTCCATCCACCCATCTGCCTATCCATCCCTCCATCCCTCCATCCACCCATTCATCCCCCTATCCACCCATTCATCCCTCCATCCATCCATCCATCCATCCAACCATCCCTCCATCCACCCATTCATCCCTCCACCCACCCAACCATCCCTCCATCCACTCATTCATCCTTCCACCTACCCAACCATTCCTCCATCCACCCAACCATCCCTCCATCCACTCAACCATCCCTCCATCAAATCAACCATCCCTCCATCAACTCAACCATCCCTCCATCCACCCATCCATCCCTCCATCCACCCATTCATCCCCCATCCATCCACCTATCCATCCCTCCATCCACCCATTCATCCCTCCATCGTCTATCCCTCCATCCATCCAACCATTCATTCCTCCATCCACCCATCCCTCCATCCAATCATTAATCCATCCATCCAACCATCCAGTACTTCATCCATCCATTCATCCCTCCATCCACTCATCCACCTATCCATCCCTCCACCCACCTATCCATCCCTCCATCCATCCATCCCTCCATCCACCCATTCATCCCTCCATCCACCCATTCATCCCTCCATCCATCCATCCATCCCTCCATCCACCCATTCATCCCTCCATCCACCCATTCATCCCTCCATCCATCCATCCACCTATCCATCCCTCCATCCATCCATCTCTCCATCTACCCATTCATCCCTCTATCCATCCATCCACCCATCCATCCCTCCATCCACCCATCCATCCCTTCATCCATCCATCCCTCCATCCACCTGTCCATCCCTCCATCCATCCAACCATTCATTCCTCCATCTACCCATCCCTCCATCCAACCATTCATCCATCCATCCAACCATCCCTCCATCCATCCATCCATCCACCCATTCATCCCTCTGTCCATCCCTCCATCCACCCATTCATCCCTCCATCCATCCATCCAACCCTCCATCGATCCAACCATTTATCCCTCCATCCACCCATCCATCCCTCCATCCACCCACCCACCCATCCCACAGCATCTGTTGAAGCTCTCCCATTTGCTAGAATGCTTCAGGCTTCCTCCCTCTGTCTCAAGGAAGAAGAGAGAAGTCGGGTGTCCAGGAAGTGGTGGTGAGGCCTGCTCTGGCTGAGTCACTGGTTTTCCTTCGCCCCTTCTCCTTCAAGCCTGTCACCCTCTGTCAGAGGGCACCGGGGAAGAGGAACAGGCCTAATGAGTCGCTGACTATCCTTCTGAAGTTCATTCAAGTTGCCAAATGGGCTACAGCCTCTGCCTTGCCTCTGGCAGGAAGCCTGTGGTGATGTGCCTGTTGCTGTGTGTGTTGTGGGTGTTGCTGGGCCTCTGGGGCACCTGGCGCTGGGGGTCCGCTCAGAGGACCTGAGGGGTCGGTCCTTGGCCCGGTGTGGCTGCTGGGATTGGAAAATGGTTCCTTGTCACTTAAAAAAAACAGGGGGAGGGAGAGGTCATTGTACGAACTGCAGGCATAATTTTTGTGCAAACAAAGGCTCCACCTAAACTAAATAGGGAAAAATATGGGTCCAAATGAGCCACTGCCTATTTCTTTTTGACCTCATAATTAAAAGTACTCATCTTTTAAGAGGAGAAAATACAAAGAAAAACAAATCCAGAGAGCTTCATGCCTCAAACACAACTGTTGTAAATAAGTGGGTATTGGGTGGTTTTTTTTTTTTTTTTTCCACTCCAATAGCTGTCTCTCCTCCCACTCTCTCAGAACCATGGCATGACATTTTGTTTTTATCAGAGATGTAAATAGATCATTCTTGCTCTGATTTTTTAATTTTTCTTTAGAAGTGTCATTCTTTGCCTTGATGTACAAGAGTCTATTGAAGAGCTATCTCACACTGATTTAACCAATTTCCTGGCATCTTTCTTTACAGTGTAAAGTAAGAAGGCAGCATTGTACTTTATGTTTTAGGGCCACAAGTCGTGCGTCAGTGAGGATGGGAGCTACGCTGGACTGAAAACCCAGACTCACTTCTATAGCACCAGGGAATAGCTGAGGAACACTTTTTAAACACCACTGACATCAAGTCCAGAGAGATCTCCAAAACCTGTGTTCCTTGTGTCCAGTCCTATAGAAGTCATGTTACTGAAACGTACATAAATCTGTTTCATCACAACTCATTCCCTACCCACCATTTCTTTTACTGGACAAAGGACCTCACTAGATGGAAAGAGATCAGGCTTAAGGTCACTTACAGAGAGCAGCCAGACGCTTCTATTAAAACTCACAGGCCCAGTTCCAAGGAAAGAGAGCACAGTGCCTGGGTGATGGGCAGGGTCAGTGTGCTGGTGAGATTTTTTTTTTTTGACCACACAGCATAGCATGGGGGATCTTAGCTCCTCGACCAGGGATTCAACCCGCACCTCCTGCACTGGAAGGGCAAAGTCTTAACGACTGGCTCGCCGGGGAAGTCCCTAGCTGGTGAGATTTTTGATGAACACAGGGTCACATCTCGATCACATGCTGAACCTATCAGTCGGGGACAACAAAGTGACACGGCCTCTAGCTGCAGTCGCGCTGAACAAAGCAGGGGCGAGGTGGCGGCCACGCTCCCGCTCCGTTTCCAAGCAAGCCGGCGCAGTGGGTTCCCAGCTCCTAAAGGCTCTCCTCTCTGTGATCTCCTTGGATTTCAATATTGTGAAAGCCTTAATAACGGGCAAAACATTCACGTAATGAACCCCATTTGTCATAAACAGCTCCCTGTACCCAAGAAAACAAAGAAGGAAGACTCTCTCCTGGCACACAGCAAACATCCCTAGTTCAGACTACCTGGAAGGGAAACTGATCTGAACTTTGCATTTCCTTAAAAAAAAAAAAAAAAAAAAAGCTGCGCAGAAACCCTCTTCAGAAAACCAACTTTTATCTACCAAAGTGCTTAGGTGAGCTTTGGGACAGGCGAAACTATCCTTGAGCAGGAACTTCTAGAACACTCCAGGGTACCTGAAAACTGCTTTCTTGCAACGCATGGCATTCTCCAGACGGCTTTTGAGTCTTCTCTGTTTAGTCAACGCTTTCTCCTAGGTGAGTGGGTTGGGTGAACCTCAAGCCAGGTCCTGAACTGAAATGATCATAAATTCCCATGAAGGAAGACTGGGTACCATGGGCACGCTATAGGGGAGAAGGTAGATGCTGTTCCTGCCTGCCAGGCTTCAAGTCCACTTACACTAACAAAAGCAACGGAAGGGCTTTAAAGCCAAGGAAATAACAGAAAGTTCTAACAATGAAGTCAGTATACAGCAAGAGGCAAGCAATGAAGGGAGAAAAAAAAAAGCCATAGAATTCTTTAAAAAGAAAAAAAAAATTCCTGTCTACAACTGACTAGAGTAATTTTTGCTTTTGTTTTTTTGTACTGCTTTTGTTTTCTAGGAGAGTCTGGCGGAAAGACATTGTTATAGAATTGGTGGCAGTTCTCTGGCAGGAGCAAACAAAACTCCGGACACTATCCTTGCCTCACACATCTCCCAAAGACCTTCTCACAGGGCACAGCCCACCCCGTGAGAGCCACCGCCTTGTCTGGTAGGACTCCTGGGTCTTTCCCGTCGGCCTCGTTGGCTCTCCTAAGCCCCGCTGAACACACGCCTGCCCCAGGACCTTGGCACATGCTTCCCTCGATGTTCACCTATGTATGCAGGCTTCAGTGTGTCAGGGACACTTCTCTAGACTCTCAGCCTCCTCTCCCCCTCCTCTGCCCTCTTAACAGGTGTAGATTACCTTCCCAGCATTTTTCTATCCCTGGCATGTCCTGTCTTGTTTACTACCTCGTTCCCTAACTAGAATGAAAGTTCCCTGTGGACAGGGGCTTCCTCTATTCATGGCTGTATCAGCAGCGTTTTACCCGTCAAAGGACACTGGTTAACTGAGCAAACAAATGAAAATACAAACAAATGAATGTTAAACCATATAAATCTATGCTGAGGGTGCTGAGGCACATGCGCTAGCTCACAGACACACACACACACACACACACATACACACACACACACACACACGGAATAGGCAGGGTCACTGTCCAGGAGGAGAGTGTGTTAACCTGAGCCCGCCCCACTCAGACCCACCAAGTCAAGAAAATACTCTTTATGTGCCTTCCAGTAACATTAATTGTTGGTCATAAAACTTCAAAGAAACAGATATTTATAGCTCGATTCGAGCCCTTTTTTTCCACACACACTCACCACAGCACTTTCCAACTCAGTTCCCATGAGCGCACTGCAAACAGCCTCCTGCCCACTTCCTGTCGAGGCCAGTTCCTTAACCGCCTGGGTCCTGAAGAAGCTCTTTTTCTGTTTTCTTTTTTTCCAGTGTTCACGTCTTTCGGTTTCTCTTGGGTTTTCACAGTTGGGTTTTTTTCACCTCTTTTCTCAGGCCCCCGAGCCCCCATTCGGCCGCCCCCGCATCCAGCAAGACAACGGGGCGAGGGAGAAAGAGGAACCCTGATGGAGGGAAAATGTTGCTTTTCAAAACATCCTTCCAGGGGCGGGGGGGGTGGGGGGCAGTATCAAACAAGCCAAGGTCGTGAAGTGCCGCCGGGGCTGGGGGACTCAGATGGTCATCTGTTTACCCTGGAAAATATCCAATGGAGGTGCAGCCATTTATCTGAAGAAGTGATTCCTGGTTTTATTTGTAAACATCGGTACCACCAATATTCACGATAAGGATCACTTATTATCAACCCTTGGTGCAAAACTTTATAGTTCTAATCATGCCAAGGATCTCACACGATGGGGAACGGATATCTCCGTCTGAAGCGAGAGGAAGCAGACTCTAGAAGAGTTATGAGACCTGTCGCCTCGCTAGGAAATCGTGGGGCTGGGCTCTGTACCCACATATGCTGTCTTCCTGATGAAAACCTGTACCCTTGTTCTAGGTATGGGGTATTGGCAGCATGGGAATTGCATGGATTGCCTAAAAGAAAGGAGAGCAAAGTGTCCTAATTCAAGACATTTGAATTTCTGATAACAGCTTCATTTCTGATAACACCTACATTCAATGTATGCTGAGCTTACCACATGCTCCCCTCATTAAACTTCAGGACACACACACACACACACACACACACACACACACACATACACACACACACAATTTTAAGTATGTTCCAAGAGGAAGCAGCGTCCTTTGGGACAGAAGTGATCAATAGGTAGGTTAAGCTTTGCATGAGGTCAGAGTACACCTGGGCTGCTGCTGACACTGCTGTTGGGGGCCGGGGGTGGCGAGCAGCTCTGAATTCTCTTGGAATATGAGGAGTCTCTCTGAGGTGGTCCTGGCAGCCTGCAGTAGGTCCTAATTGTGGTGATTAGTAAGTATCGCTTGGTTCCAAACACAGACCGCATGTCTGAGAAGTGATGTGCCCGCAGTGAAAGGAGCCCCTCTGTAGATGTTATCATCTGAGAAGAATGGAAACTAAAGTGGTCTCCAAGGGATCGAGTTAGAAAACCCCTTTTACTTTCACAAAGAAACCCCCAAGGAAGGCGCCAGCTGCTGCACTCTGCGGTGGTTCTGACTGCACTTGTGCGGCAGCCCGCGTCGTACCTGCTCCTGACCATGAGGTTAGCCGTCGCACTGTCTACCCATGGGGCTGCTCACTGGCGCTGCCTACCGCCCCAGAGGCAGGTCCACCGTGCTCTGCCAACCGCGGCCTTTATCTGATCTGGACCTGAAACTGAAGCTCAGGGGGGCAAGCACAGCTGCAGGATCCCCACCACTGTACAGTTCGTGCATTGCTGAGCTGGAGAAAACCTCCAAAGACCTGCGATGCCCTGGTTCCTCTGCACCTTAAAACGTCCCGTCTGCAGGCTGTGCTGGGGGTTCCGAGCCAGGATCGCGTGGAGGCCAGCACTAGGGCCATGCCTGGGTAGTCCGCAGTCTGGGGTGGGGCGGTTGGTGGGGGGGTGGAGGATTAAGGATGTGGCCTTCCAGAGGGGGCTCAGAGAGGTCCGTGCTGGGATGTGCACATCAAACTGAAGAGCAAGCAGAAGTGATGAAGGGATGGAAGGAACGGGAATGGAGAGGAGACTGCAAAGGGAGCTGGGAGAGCCTTAGACGAAAGGCTCACGGATATGTCCTGCTGAGGTTTCCCGACACCTCCCTGGCTCTAGGACATCCCGCCCTCCCCATGGCCTGCCTGCTCAGCATCTCTCACGGACATGCACACTTACAAAGGGCTGCACCCTATGTGCAGGGACGTGAGTGCTCTCTTGCCACCAAGAGAGCAGGGGGGTTGCCAAATTCCAGAGAAAGTGCTGGCAGAACTGATGTCTCCCTTCTCAGTGGGAACCCCAAACTCAGGACCAGGGGGCCTTGCCACGGGCCAACAGTCAGATCCAGGGCATTCTGCTCACCATCCGACATGGAGTCAAACCCCTGTTGCTCAGAACTTCCTGTCCAGCAAGGAGTCTTGCTCTGGCTTTCTGCCTCCTGGCCAACTTCTTCCCAGGTTCTTCTTCTAACATGGGTGAGACGAAGAATCTTCAACCAGTTACTCCAGCCTGGCCCGACTGCCTCTAAACACATAGAACTTCCTATAAATCACCCCGAACAGTCAGACACAACGATATTTGCTAGTTTAAGTGCCTTTGACAAGTGAGTGGCTTTCTTCTTCCATCCATTCTAGTTCCTTCCTGCCCAACTCCTCTGAACTTAGGAAGAACCAAGCTTTTCTGAGAACATTCCAGATGTCTACATGCTTCATAGCATTCAGGCCTAGAGAAAGAAGCACCAGCCCACGTCTCTCTTAAAGACCTAGTCCAGAGGCTGGAAATCCTGGAATTTCCCCAGGCCGTTTGATAAAGTGGATGAATTGACTCCTCATCATCCTGCTCTCTCACCTCCAAGGCACCACTCCTTCTTCCTTCCCACCCCATCCAGTGGCTCGCAGGGTGTCTCAGGGCCTTCTGAGCTGTCAGAAGGCCAGTTCTGCCCCGGGAACCCACCTTTCCCAGGTTATATATCTCCTGCCATCCTCCCATTCAGACACTGGGCTTCCCACGCTCTGATTAGCCTGTGAAGCGAAGTGAAAGTCGCTCAGTCACGTCCGACTCTTTGTGACCCCACGGACTGTAGCCCACCAGGCTCCTTAGAGTCCATGGGACTCTCCAGGCAAGAATACTGGAGTGGGTAGCTGTTCCCTTCTCCAGGGGATCTTCCCGACCCAGGGAGCGAACCCAGGTCTCCCGCATTGCAGGCGGATTCTTTACCAGCTGAGCCCCAAGGGAAGCCTTGATGACCTGCAGTGGAGAGAAATGACCTCCGCTCTTACAGGACACATAAACTCCTGATCCAGTCAGGGCTCAACACCCAGAGAAGAGATGAACTCATTAGTTTAGAATTTGGATAGGACTGACCACATATCCTGATCCTGACACCAGTTTCAAAATAGCGAATTTTCTTTCAAAAAGTGAACCTTTTAAAAAATCTCAGTTTATCCAAATATCTTAACATCCTCGGACCACGTTAAGAACCATACATATGAGCAGAAAACATCCCTTTATGTCTCCAACATAAACATCTCCAACTATAAACATTCCTTTATATGTCTTGCATTGCCTTGCACAAACTTGACCTTTGTATAGCGACCAAACTAATAACAAGAATATTTCGTGATAAAAAAAACTTGCATTTTGTAATCTACCTCTGGAATTTGCAGATAAAATTAGAAGAGTGGAAAGTGGTCTTACTTTCTTAGAGAAGAAATTTGTTTATTATCTACTACAGGCTGGAAATTTTCACATTCTCAAAGAGAAACAAAATGGCAACGTGATCATTTTAAAGACTGTTGAGAACTGGTGGTAAGACAGGGTATTGGTTTTTCTTTTTTTACTGACAATATTTCTGCTGATACTTCTGAATCTCCTCTGACTTCCAGGGGAACTGTAATTATTAAGTAATTAAATGTAGACTATGATACACTTTTTAGGTCTAAACAGTTATTACCAGGATGGGGTGGTATAACTCTGTAATCCAAATTTTAAAATTACTTCTACTTGGATCATTTTCCCCTACCAATCCTTACGGCAGGATGGCTACATCTCCAGCAGAATTTCCGTTTCAGTTAGTGAGATGTCTATGCAGCGAAGCAGCCAAGGAGCAGAACACACAGCCTGAGTCTGTGCCCACATCTGCCCAAGGAACCGGAGAGCTGAGAAGTTCTTCCCCAAAGCTCAGAAATGCAGACGGTACACGGGGCCCTTGGGGCCAGGGAGGAGCATCACTGGGGTGCAGCAAGCGTCAAGCCTTGACTCAGCCCCGCCTCACTTCCTTGGCCACAGCGGTTCCATCAAGGCCCGCAGAGTGGCATGTGGCGGCCGGTCACTGGGAAAGCCTGAGAGGTCTGCAGAACGTGGTTCTGAAGGAGAAGAGGATCAGCATCGCTCCCCAGGGAGTTCAGAAAGAGGGAGAAAGAGAGCTTTTCAGGCTTTTGTCCTTAATTGCGGACGTATAGACATATTTACATATCAGCATACGAGCAAATGAATAGCCGAATGAATCCATGAAAGCATGTTTGATTTTATATCACTTAAAGTACACTCCTTTATTCTTTCTCCAAAAGGCAGCAAACCCTAACTCCTGGGGCTACGGAGAAGATGAAAAGGGGTGATATTTACGAACTGCTGAGTATAAGCTGGCACTATGTGTTTTAGGAATTATTTTATTATTTTTTGGTCTATATTATTTTTTTAATCGTATTACTTCTTTTTGGTATTATTTACTGATTTCTACATAATATCTGTACGTAGATTTATACCCCTACACGGAAAACTCTTAACACAGGGAGTCAGGGTCCAACTCAGGCTCTCCACCAAGAATAAGAACAAACATTTGCCAGTATTCACTGCTTCCTTTGAGCTGGCCCTCTGATCACCCGGAGCCCCCGGGACTGTGGCCCAGCTCTCCCTGGGGCTTCTGAAACAGCCCCTTCCTGTTTCTCCCTCGCTCCCCAGACACTCTCCACCACAGCGTAAATCAAGAAGCTCATGGCGGTCTGGTTCTGCTTGAGGCGCCTTAAAACTCGAGCGAGTGGTTAACCAGTCCTGCCCCCACAGAGACTGCAGGGTGGGCTCCGGGTGGGGCCAGACGGTCTTTCTGTGAAAATGCAAAGACAACCTCATAAAAGAAACCCACCGCAGGGAGAAGGAGAAATGTCAGTTTGCATTAAAACGAAATAGGAGCACAAACATTTTAACCATCTGGCAAGAGGCCTTCCTATGCGAATACAGAAAACTGGGCAAGGAGTTAGTCAGAGAGGACTCTGCAGGGCTGGCCGTGGTGCTGCAGCGAAGGCTCCGAGTGGGTTCAGGGCTGGGCGTCAGTGATCGGTTTACCGTAGCAGGGCTTCCCTTCTGTGCCACGCGGGCGGCTTTGTTTTGTTCTGAACCCGTCCTACCCTGTGTGAGAGCCTGGAGTACATCTGGAAGGAGGGTGGAGTCACAGGCAGGCGTGAGCAGATGAATAAAACAACTCCGGCATGAAGTTTCACAAGAAAGCAAAGTTTGGTATCAGAGAACATAGGCTAGGTTCTGCTGCAGCAACAAATAATCCCAAGACAGTAGTGACCGAACACAGCAAAGGTTTGTTCCTCATTCCCCTCCACGTTGATGGAGGTCATTCTGGACATTGGTCCCTTGATTGCTGGAGGGTGGGACGGAGTCGGGGTGGGGGGCCAATGGCTCTTAAAATTTCCTCCTGGAAGTGATATCCATCACTCTCACTCCTGTTCCATGGGCCAAAGCAAAGCACGGAGTGGATCCTACTGTCAAGGGGAGCAAGGAAGAGCACCCCTACCCTGTACCCTCAAGCTCAGGGACCACATGTTTGAGACCTGCTGGAATGACTTACTCAGGGCTCCCAGCTCTAATATGCGCTGATGCCTTATTCATTATCTTGTCTCGATTCATAACAAAGATTAAAAAAGGGATCTTCAATTTTATTGCTCTATCTTTGGTAGAAGTTTAAGGACATACTCTGATACAGATTTCAAAATTTAAGAGATAGCTTCTTGTATCACTGATCTCCCCAAATGAGCTCCCCTTGAACTTGTTATTATACACATCTGCTACCCACTATGTGTGCCAGGCTGGAGCAACCACAAACTTTTATAAGCCTCAGTTGCAAGGATAAGCTGAAACACCAAAAGAAATGCTCAGTAAATATCACCCCTGCACCCTCTCACAGCTCCACACCTCCATTCTCAAAAGAGAGCATCTTAAGAACAAATAATTTTGTATTTGTGATATTGACCACAGAAGTGTCCATAAGCCCCAGAAAACCTCTAAAATACCAGTGCATGGATCTGAGGTAGCCTGTGCCTGTATATATGTGGCAAAATCAAGAGTGGAGGCTTCCCAGTTTGCTATGGTTCATAAAAACAGCTATGTGAACCACAGTGATGAAACCTATAAAGATGGGCCAGGTGCCCTTGGGCTACTCTGCACATCCATAGATCTGTAAAAAGGTCCAAAAGGAGCCATTCCTGAGCACCTGTTTCTCCCAGCCCTGTGCAGGGTGATCTTACGGCCCTCATCCGATTGAATATTCCTAACAAATCCATGCAGTTTGTATCACCTATAATTTACAAATAAGGATATGGAGGCTTGGGAACTCAACCCAAGTCCCCAGGTCGTAAGAAGCAGAATGTGAGTGTGTTAGTCACTCAGTTGGGTCTGACTCTCTTGGAACAGTATGGACTGTAGCCCGCTAGGCTGCTCTGTCCATGGGATTTCCCAGGCAAGAGTACTGGAGTGGGTTACCATTTTCTACTCCAGGGGATCCTCCCGATCCAGGGATCAAACCCATGTCTCCTGCATTGCAGACAGATTCTTAACCATCTGAGCCACTAGAGCCGAGTCTAAAACAGAAGTCCGTCTAACCCTTGAGTGCTGATGTCTTCTATTCCCACCTCTCTTTCCCTGAGATGACATACTTTAATATCGCTTTTGATTGTGTTTAGTATTGTTTCAGATGACTCTCAGTTTCAGATGACTGTCAGGGAAATGGATTGGTCACAACTCCCCAGTGCTTAACCCACTAGCTGGTGCTGGGTTAAGAGGTTCTAAGACTTGAGGATTCTAGTCGATGATGCTATATTTCCACCTGGCATCGAATAGACTTCACCCCAACAGGCTGATTTTGACATAAACCACACTCCCGGGCTTACAGAATTTCTCACGAGTGGTCTTCTATTCTGGGGTATGAATCTGATATCAACCACCCCCTCTGCAGTTAAGCCACACCTTGAGGTTTTGCTGAGGTTTCACTCTGAGTGAACTTGCCAATCAGAGCGAAAGTAGGATAGAGAAAGGGGTCTCAAGCCACAGAAGTGGGAGGAAGCAATCTGCTTTGTCACTCAAGTACGGCGAGGCTTCCGCCATGGAGGAGAGGCAGCCAGACGGTGAGGGGAGCCACCGCCGGCGGGGGAGCCCCCACTATTTATGCAAAACCCGTAATGAGCGTGGTCTGCGTGCCTGCGTCTCAAGTCTCCCGGTTACCCCTCACCTTGAGGACAGCCAGGAATCAATCCAGTGACATAGGTTCCATTCAAAGATAATGTGACGGGCCAAAGCCTGGACCAACGAAAAGAGAGCAGAGATCCAGACTCTTGTTCAGGGCTCCACTAATAGCAGATGGCAGGGCTGGGAAGGGGTGAGTCCAGAGTGACGGTCAGCCCCATGACACTGCTTCCTATGGACTTTTTCATTTCATACTGATGAGAACCCTCAGTGGTAGGCCTCATTAACACCATGTAAGAGAGGTGAAGTGACTTGTTCTCACAATTCAGTGGCGGAGGCCGAGATGACAAAATTGAAGCAGAAAGTACGGTGTCCATGTTAGATGAAAGAGCCTACTCCAGCTCGATTCCTAGACATAGGCAGGGATCCCGTGAGTTGGGTTCAGCTGGACTATAAACTCTCTCATCCAGCAATCTTTGAGTTACTTTCAACTAATTCAGTTCAAGCCAACAAATGCTTATGAAGTTTCCACACAAGGCCAGGAACTGTACTAACAGCTGGGGATCTGCTCCTTGAGAAGACAGACTCCAAGTAGTTCACTGTCTTCTATAGTGAGATGGTCAACGGATGGACACACTGCTGCACAGTCTGGGCTTAAAACGGAGCTCTGGACAGCTGCTGAGGGAGCCTAACGGAAGCAACGCGGGTTGGGGCTCCCCTTGCAGCTCCGACAGCCCTGCCATTGCTGCGCCCACACCTCCACTCGGCACACCAGCACGCACCACGCGAGCATACTTTCTTCCCTGAGCCCTGAGAACCAGAAAGTGAGTCCAAAGTCAGCCACAGGCAGACGCAGACACTCCCACGACATTCCCTTTGCAAGGAACCAAGCCCACCACAAATGAAGAGGAATCTGTCCGTCTGTGGAATGCAGGGGAGAGTTGAGGAACCACCAGGAACGTCAAGGAGGCAGCAAGGCCCAGGGGGCACTGGGGCAAAGAGTCTATGGTGTGGATCTCTGCCCGTCTTTCCTCTCATAGTGATACCAAACAGGGCACTGTGGGGCTCCCGGGCACAGAGACCTTTCTGTCCCCACTTCTTGTAGGCAAGACTGGAGCCTCCCGTGAGTTCCCTTCTCTGAGTTCCAAAGGGCAGAACATTTGCTAATCAAGGGAGTGGCAGTCGGGAGACCACCTGAGCAAGATTTAAGGCCCTAATCAGTCCAATCCCTCAGCAACCCCACCCTTTAGAGACTTGGCAGAAGAAAGAACTGCCAGACTCTCAGTGCCTTGACCCTTGTGAGTCCCGCCTGACTGAAGCAGCTCTCCTTGCTCAGCAGGGAGGGGTACCGTTCCTGAGGCCCTAGCCTGCTGCGCTCCCCTTTTGCCTGGGAAAGAAAGAAAGCTACTCTTTCCTTCTCCTCCACAACTCTGTCTCTGTACTTCTGTTTAGCACTGATGCACAAAGGGCCAAGATCTTGTCAGCAATAGCAGGACACCCAAAGTTTATAACTGAGAGCTTCCATCAATGGAAAGGGACTGAAACTCCCCAGTTCCAAAACCCTATTTTCTCGGCTGAGTTTGTGGGCAGGTGCTAAGCCATGGACTAATCAACAGAGTTCAGGTGCATTAGCCAGACAAAAATGGCATCTTCCAGGGAAGCCACAGGGATTGCAGGCAGGAATAGGGTTTCCAGGAGAAGGCGGGAAACGGGTGCTGAAAGACAACCCCATACATGTCCACGTGAACTCTCTCGAGAGGTTTTTGTAAGGAAGGCCAAGAACATGTATAACCATTCTGCACCTTGTACAGGGATTTCTTGCAGGAATTTAGGAGACTGCAAACTTCAATTTTTGCATTTAAAAAAAAAAGAGAATCATGTTAGCATATATTAATAAGACAAAGGAATTTGGAAAAGTCATTATTGATTATCCCCGATAATCTATTTGTGCTGATATGTCATTATATTTCTCCATATCTCATGTAAGAGAGATGAATCCTGTGGTTTAAAAAAAAAAAATCAAGACCATTTGAGGACACTGGGTTAGGCCCTCCCAGCAACAATGGAACTTTAAGTACTTGACAATTTGTATGCTGTCAGTATGGAAGCGCGGAGCCTCACAAACCCCACAGCTGCGTGTTTACAGTTCAGACCGGCTCTGTGAATTGCATCCTTATGTTCTGTATTTTAAAAGGCCATTTTCGGCTCCTACTCAGCTTCCACTCAGAAATACCATTCAAATCAGGTCTGTGCGCAAGCATGTGTTTTTTCCTCTTTTTTTCCAGTTCACACAATGCGAGGACTGGCCATGGCAATTTTCTCCATTGTGTTTGCTTCGGAGACCCGGTTCCGCGTGGAAATTCAGCATTCGGATAGCTGTCACAACACCAGGCCCCTGTTTGATCTTCGGTACATTTTAATGGTGGACACGGGTGCGTGGAAAACAATGAAACAAACAGGTTTTATGTCTGATTTCTGCGAGGCCGAGTGCCCAGGGCCTTAGGACTCCGTGTAATGTGGAGAAGTATGGGCTTAGGTGTTGTACAGCATTGGGTCTACACCTTGATCCTCTCTTTATGAGATCTGGGCAGATGATTAGGTTGAAACGGGTGACTCTGATGATGGTCGACCATTTTACCCGCAAGAACGGCACTTTCCAACGGTTTGACCTAACAGTCCACCTCTTTAAACCTCACCTGTAAAATGGGAGTAAGAACACCACTTATCCACTTATCTGCCAGGCTAACTGTGACCACGACACCGGACATGGGTCAAGCGGCAAACGCGGACCTTGACACGCGACCAGTTTCTGATGCCCGGCCGTCATCGTCGCTGTTGCTGCTGTTTTCACACAGGTTAGTAAATCTCATCTCCATAGTGACCCTGTCTGGTAGGTGCTGCCGTGCCCATTTGGCTGGTCAGGAAATGGAAGCCAGAAATTGTAAAGAACTTGACCACCCAGTGTCTCAGCTAGTATAGGCGGTGAAGTCACGGCCACCCTTTAAATCCCATTTGTCTGACTAATGTTTGCGCTCTTTACACATGGCACCCAGAGTGTCACACGGTCCCGGGTGCAGACACAAGCCCTGTGACGGGAGGTCACAGGCAGGTGCGGGCAGGGCTGGATACAGAGGCCCAAGCACCCTGGAGAGGGCGCTTAGACGCTCTCGGCGCGGAGGGCAGGAGGGAGAGCGAACGAGCCGGCCGCAGTATTTTGCTTCTCTGAAAAAGAGGTTATCTAGATTCTTCCAGAGATTCACAATAGCCTCATGGAATTCTGGTGTAGAGAAAGGGTGAGAACGGATCTTTTGTGAATGAAGATGAAAGGGCTGCATTTCTGAGTTTCCAAGAAGGCCAGCTTGATTGTAAGAAATCAAGTCATCCAGATACTAGGAAAAAGTGATTCTTTTACTTAGATTTCTGTAAAGGGAGCAAACACGATACTGTCTGTGGTTATAAATAACCCACAAATTTCACTCAAATGTGACAGCCTGTTCCCTGATACAGAGCTGGGATGTGCTTCATAATATCCCTTTGAGAAAACTATACTCAATATATGTTGATAGTGTTCTCTGAGAAATTTCAGCAACATATCAGCTGCTCGAAATTTTTGACCAGAGATTCCATTTTTTAAGAAATATTTTCAAGAAGAATAGTTTCACACGTAGAAAGGAAAAGAAAAAAAAAAGAAAAAAAAACCCACTTCAACAAGTATCTTATTTATAATGTTGAAAATTGGGAACCCGTACTCTTGCCTGGAAAATTCCATGGACGGAGGAGCCTGGTAGGCTGCAGTCCATGGGGTCTCGAAGAGTCGGACATGACTGAGCGATTTCCCTTTCACTTTTCACTTTCATGCACTGGAGAAGGAAATGGCAACCCACTCCATTGTTCTTGCCTGGAGAGTCCCAGGGACAGGGGAATCTGGTGGGCTTCCGTCTATAGGGTCGCACAGAGTTGGACACGACTGACGTGACTTAGCAGTAGCATGCCTAATCCAATATGAGAGCTGAAGTTAACTGAAGTTTGCCATTAATAGTGAAAAGCAACAAGAAAAATACAATTATGAAAAATAAGGTAATGGAGCTTTCGACATAGTTGCAATGGAAAGAAGCAGGCTGTCAAGGTGTCTGCAAACTATGTCTGGAAAAATCTTCCAGCTTTAATTTCCTTATCAGTAAAATGGGTATAATAATATCTATCAGACAGGCTAGTCATGAAGATGAAATTGACACATGTAAACAATAAAGATACAGCAACAACAATGATGGCTAAACTATCTAAACAAATGAAAACCTAAGTATAGGGGAAACAGAAAAAAGCCTGGAAGGAAATACTTCCAAGTCCTAAAAGCTTTAGGTTAGGGTGGTAGAAGCAGAAGAGATTTTCCCTTCCCTACTTTTTGCTTGCCTGTATATGTACTATTTTTATAATGGACAGAAAGATAGATTTGGAACAAGTAACTCTGCTGTCCAGGGGTTCTTGAACATTAGGGTTGACAACAATCACCCAGGATGCTTGATACAAAAGCAGATTCCTGGGCCACACTCCCAGAGATTCTAATTCAGTTGGTTGCAATCTCCAGTGTAACTCAGGAACCATATTTCGCGAAACACTGTTAGAGTAAATTTCAGACAGACTAACAACTATTGCACTTACACAGGGGTTTTCATACTGACTTTCTCTGGGGTCTTGAGGATTCCCAAGGGGTGAAGAAGAGTTCACATAAGCAGAAGCTGGGAGGCTTGCAGCTTCCCACTGATACACAGTGGCCGTCCCTCGTATCTGTTGTATGTGTTAGATTTTGACAAAATATTCCTTGTGTTTTACAGACTCTGCATCAACAAACCAGAATCAGAAACCTTAAAGACCATTTCATTCTCTTTTCTGAGTTCAGAATGGAAATGATTACATCAGCATCTGATTTTGAATATAACTTTGGGTGGAGGGAAGCCTACTCAAGGTTTTTTTTTTTTGGTTCTGTTTCTCAGCAAGAAGTTTCAGATATGTGGATTTTAAAGATGGCGGTGCTGGAAGAGGTTGTTTCTATTTTTCTAACGCTGGATCAGAGACCACCAGTAATCTCTTGACGTATACTGGCTTCCCCTTAGCTGGAAGTGGCTTCTACGTTTCTCATTTCTGCCCAAATTCATGCTGGAAAACAGCTACCCATATTCTGGCTCTGGGGAGATGCATTTGAAAACAAGAACTCAAAGACTCAGCATGTACTAAATCCTAAGATTATGTTGTTGGATGAATATACACACAGACTCAAGGACTTGCAGGATCACTCAGGAGAAGGGGCCCCATGAGGATGATGATGATAAGGAACAAAGCTTAGCTAAATTTTACCACTAAAAACTACAGCTTCAATAATAATGATCATACCTGATATGGGTAAAGCATTTGAACAAATTAAAAAATGTTCAACTTGAGAAAAGCATCTCAAAATTATTGCAGGTTGTGGAAATCTAGATGAATGTTGTGGCTTTCCTCTGCCCTGAGGAACCCAATCCTCTTTCCAGCATGAACTTTAGAACCTGTATTATGGGGCCACAACAGCAAGGTGCATACCGATAGAATGTTCTCCGTGCGGAGGCCTTGTCTCTGCAGGAGGCAGAATGGCTTTGCAGAAAATGTGATCTCTAACAGAATGCGATGAATGATTGTACTTTGAGAAAAGGATGACGAATGAAGGAAAGGAACCAGTGAGCAAGCCCAAGCAAGGCGTTGCCACGACCACCCAGTGAGACCATACAGAGAACCAGACCCGGATGGGGTTGCAACGCCACCGACCACCGTCTCCAGGGAGGCAGACCTCCCACTCGTGCGTGGGCGGGGTCTGCTTTACCTCTACCACCCGAAATGTTACCGACTGGTATTTTCATGCCAACAGGTCGATTGCTTGAGGCAATCAAGGGATCCACTCCAAGAAGGACCCAAGAGTGGTTTAGGAAAACCAGCAGAGTTACTGGATGCAAGCTGAGCCTGCCTCAGGATGGGAAGGCTGGCAGAGGGCCAGAGAGGCCCTCTTTGGACTTCAAGGACCTGAAGCAGACCAAAATCCCAGGTCTTGAACCAGAGAAAATAAAATGAACCCAGGTTTGGGTGCATGTTGAGCCCTCCCAGGTAACAGGGCTCTGAGAGGCGAAGGGAAGAGAACCCCGCACTCTCTGTTTTTATACCCTCTCGAAGGGCAGAAGCTGCTTTCTGGCCTCCTTTTGGGGTTGTGCACCAACCCGAAACCTAAAATATATGTCCTCTGAATTAAGAAGAAAGGGACCCTGTCAGGCTGTCAAGATGCACCCAGGGGATGCATGTAGTAAGAACTCGCCCCAATTAACAAAGCTCCTGAATTGAACAAGCACACATTTGATTCAAAACTATTAGCCTGGAAGAGTGTGCCTATTTGACCATCAAGGGCATAAACAGCTGGGAAAACAAAGGGCCAGGATTCTCAGCCACATTCAAATATGGGACACTCCCTCAACAGAAACAGCTCTGAGTATCACGGGACGCAACGTGGTAGAGTTGGCAGGAGAAAGGGGTAACCTGCTCCGACCACGCTTCGTCAAAAACTTCTGTGCTCAGTGAGGACGCTACTTGAAAAGCTTCCCACAGAGATGACAATAACCTCATGCATCTCTCTCCCCCAATAAGATTCTATATGCTTTAATAAAGAATCACCAGTTTAATAAAGAGAAAAACTTAATTTCTGTGGCTTAAAAAAATTGTAAAAAAGTTTTGTTTTTAAAACAAAACAAAAAACCATGATTTTATTATAGTATCACTTTGGATGTTGCTTAAATCCCTAAGTCAGGTTGCTCCCCGGATGACTGACCTTTGTTTTTTTTTTTTTTTTTTTCAGCCTTGCTGAGTGGCATGTGGGATCTTCGTTCCCTGACTACAGATCAAACCTCCAGCCCCTGCATTGGAAGTGTGGAGTCTTAACCACTGGATCGCCAGGGAAGTCCCCTACTGATGTCTTTTGCTTTACTGATCATGACCTGAACTTTTGGGTCTCCCTCCTCCTCCATTCTTGGAGGAAAGCCCTGCTGCTGCACCAGTCCAAACCTTTCCACATGGCTGCCCCACTCATGTGCCCAGGAGCTTTGAGCGTTGGCGCCCATTCAGGATTAAGGTCGCAGCTCCACACTTGAGACCAGGGGGATCCCCTCCTTGTGGGGAGGGGTGAGTAGAGATAGTCCATCAAGGGATCATCCAGGAAAAGCATCTGGACTGATATGTCATTTCCACAGAGAGCCAAGAGGCACATTTTGCTGGATAACATTTCATAAGCTCAGTCTGCATCTCAGTTATCTAAGTTATCCTCACTTAAGACCCTTCCCGTTTGGTTTCTGACAGTAAAACAAAAACAAAAAAGCAAAACCAGATACACATTCCTAAGAACAGATGAGAGCGCAGTGTTCTCCTGGAGCAGGTGTTGGTGTCAGGGTTTATGAGTTTCCTAAACACAACGCATACCAGGCCTCCCCTGCCTCGGTTGTCAGGGACAGAGCTTAGCTTTTCTCTTTGGGGTCAACCGTGCTCATTCTTGGGAAGGTGATCTTTCCGCAGGACCAGTCAAGAGGCATTAGGAACATGCTGTGTTTCTTCGGGGATAGGAGGCAGATTCTTTTCATGGTAGATGCTTCAAGATAATTCTAGATGGTTAAATATTAATACCAGAATTGGCATGCCTTGAGATACATGACTTGAAGGTTTGGGTAACTTTTTGACTGAAGTCAAAGTGAAAACGTTAGTTGCTCAGTCATGTCTGACTCTTTGTGACCCCATGGACTGTAGCCTGCCAGGCTCCTCTGTCCATAGGATTCTCCGGGCAAGAACACTGGAGTGGGTCACTATTCTCTTCTCCAGAACTTTTTGGTTATTTAGGGGGAAAAAGCTGCAAACAAGAGGCTTCTGAATGAATCACTCTAGTCACTTGGGCCAAGGTTAGTTTACATATGGTACTCACCTAAGTCTAACTAACTAGTACTCCTTACCAAAACCTGGGTTAACCCCAGATAACTAGTCCTTCTTCCCAGCTTCTGTGCTGTCCCAGCAGCAAAGACATGAGCTCTCTTGCTGATCACACGCTCTCATTTAATTAACTGCTGTTTTCTATGTGCATGTTGACATTTAGAAGATTCTTTATTTTCTTTTTTCAGAAGCCCATTTACTTCAATATTGGCTGATAACAGCGTCATTCCCATTAGTCCTGTTTAGTAGCACTAAAAAAAAAAACCACTCAACTCAAATAAAGGTTCTTTTTCTGGGACCCTTTTCCTGCCAATAGGTTGTGATAAACAAGCCAGCCCCAAGTTCCTCGGTTTACTCAAGCTTAAATGACTACAGTAACGCGTGAACAAGACAGAGATGCAAAAGCTTTTTGAACCAGAGTTTAACAAAAAAGGCCGTCCGTCAATGAAATAAAGCTGTTTTGAATGTGCCCCAATCATCTGGCTGCTTTGCTGGGAGCCCGTGTTTGCTCGGTGGTGATTAATGGGAGGCGCGCACGGCCTCCACGGAGTGCGAGAGGGGACCGGCAGCTCCAAGCGGCATTCATCACGCTCACCGTCGGGCAGGTGCCGCAGGCCGAGGCGCTCTTGATTCTCCGCACCCCAGGTCGTGGGGTTACCTAGCTGCACCCCCTTCTGCCCTTCCTGGAGTGGGAGGTCACACAGGTCACAGGGGGTCAGGGCTCCGTTCCTTTCCTGGCCATTTATCTGCTCTGCACTTGCCTCACCGGATGAGTCTGAAACCTACCAAGTTGTGACATGTATGAAGAACGCTGGGGGACTTCTGCGGTGGCCCAGTGGCTGGCACGCCGTGCTCTCAATGCAGGAGGCCCGGTTCCATCCCCAGTCAGGGCACTAGATCCCACACGTTGCAACTAAGCGTTTGCCTGCTGCAAATAAAGATCCCAAAGCAGTCAGATAAATAAATAAATGAATGAATGAATGAATATTAAAAAAAAGAAAGAATGTTAGTGTGCGTGGTAGGTGCCAATATAGAAGGCGACCTTACAAGGGGGAATAACACAGCTGATCTCTGCAGGTGGGAACTGAAGGCAGGTGAGCATCAGCTCCAAGGAGGCCCTTTTCAGCAACATCCCCCTAGCTCCTCTCTCTCCTGCCTCCTGTGCTTGCGACGTCTTCTGAAGATCAAGTGAGTCAGAAGACAGAGGTGGTCCACGTCCTGGCTTTGCCACTTATTCCTGGAGGACTTGAGCAAAGACAGAAACACCACCCCTGCCTCAGTTTCCCCAGAGGCATCATCATTCCTACCCCTCAGACATCAAGGTTTCAAGTTAGCGAAGCTATGAGAAGCACTTGGCGCTGTCCTGGCATTCTTAGGCTGTCCATAAATGTCACCGGTTACTGGGGCTACTATTTTTATAAGGGTGACGGAGATGTTCACGCAAGGCTTTCTCCTCAGTCACCCTTATCAGATTCCATTAACATGAACGGCACATCTGCGCAGGGTTAAGGAATCTTCCACCGCCACCCTCTGCCTCTCCCGGGGTGCTGCACTGGCAGCTTTCAGAGCCAGGGTCTGGCCGTGGCCAATGCAAACACAGGAAGAGCAGTTAGGAAATCCGTGGACTCTGCTTTTGCGTAGGTTCCTATCTCAAAGCTAATTACGTATTGGCTCGCTTCTAGTCCTTCGCTGGGATTTCGGCAATTCCCAGGAGAGGGCTCTCTGATGAGGCTGCCTTCCTTGGAAAGGGCCAGAAGGGAAGAAAGGACTTTTCATTTGCAGATGGCTTCCAGCACTGAATTCTGCAACACAATTCAATTCAAGCTACACAGTATTCACAAGCACTTTGCTGTGCTGGACAGACACTGTTGTAGGCGTGGGGAATGGAGCTGTCACTGAGTTTACCTTCTAGCAGGGTAGATTAACCATAAATAAACAGAAATGTACCATGTCTGCAAAGGAAAAAACAAAGCAAAACAAAACAAGGTAGGAGGTACCCCAAGAGCATGAAGGTAAAAGTGTTATGTATGGTGGGTGTCCAGGGAAAGTGTCCCTAAGGAGATGCTTGAGCAGAAACCTACAGGGAGTGAGGCTTCTCAGGACTTAGAAGAACATCCCAGGAGGCAGAGTTGCAACGGTGGAGTTTTACGGTGTGTGTGTGTGTGTGTGTGTGTGTGTGTGTGTAGTTTTACGGGGTGTGTGTGTGTGTGTGTGTGTGTGTGTGTGTGCCGTGTCCAACTGTGACCCACCCTTTGTGACCCCCAAGGACTGTGGGGCCTTGCCATCTCCCACTCCTGGGAATCTCGCCAACCCGGGGTGGAGCCCAGGTCTCCTGCACTGGCAGGTGGGTTCTCTGCCACTGAGCCACCTGGGAAGCCCAAGTTCACACGTGGTAGTATGTATGTGTCCATCAAAGCACTCTCCCAGATCACCCACCCTCCCCTTCCCCCACTGCGTCCAGTGTCCACTCTCTATGTCTGCATGTCTATTCCTGCCCTGCAAACAGCTTCATCTGCACCCTTTTCTACATTCCAAAGGCTTTTAGAACACACACACGTCTCTGGCTCCCTGTCCTCTGATGGCCTGGCTAGAATCATCTCCAGGAGAATCTGGGTTCTCACTCTTCCAACATTCTCATTAACCGAAAATTGCCATTTGTTTGCTTCTGCACTTATCTCATTATCTTTGGATTTCCTATTTAAAAATTGATTCAGCCTGTGAAGCAGCAGCTAGCACCAGGCTCTTTGGGCTTTCCAACTTCTTAGATCCCACAGAGATGGAAGCCGGTTCTATTGAGAGCTATTTTTACTCAGTTTTCTTCTGGCTCCTAAGGGCTTATGCATTTCTTCACAGAGGGTTTTTTTTTTTTTTTTTAGGTACTGGGGACCGCAAAACCCCACTCTCCTGGGCAGGATTCGATGCTTCTATTGATGGCTTAAAGGCCAAAGCAGGCCTGAGTCTATGTCTAAATCAGTTTTTGGAATTCTCCACTTGCTTTGCCAGATGTTCCCAACAGGGCACCAACGCTTTAGGCTTTGGTTTTATTTCTTGGTTTTGTTTGATGGTGATTGTTCCTTCTAGAGCCCAGGCCGAGTTCATCTGCATAGCTTTGACTAACATTCCAGATGGGCAACCTCTGCTCAGAATTCAGCCTGACGGCAAGTGAGGGAGCCAAGATAGAGACGCAAAGCAAAGTATCCAGATTCTGAAACCAAAAAGAAGATCATTCTTTGAAAACAGTGTTAAAGAGAACAGGGGCACCTCGGGGTAGGTAACTATAGCTGAAATGCAATGGTTGCCTCTTATCCAAAATGCCTTGAGGTCCACTCCACATATTGTAAGCACCGTAAAGACTCCCCACTCTGTGCCCTTTGCCAACGTGAAATCTTCATCGCAAGTAGGGAAAAGGCCCAGAAGCACCTTACAGGGACCTACTGGGGGCCTGGGCACCACACCACACTTAAAACACTGTCGTGGTTTATCAGCCTCCCGTACCCTCCTCCCCTTCTGCTGCTGCAGTCAACAAGCGGCTTACCTGCCAAACCCAGCTAAAAATAGACTCTGCGTCTGCAGCCCATCAGCCATCTCTGGCTGATGCGGGTGGGTAATTGACCTTCGGAGCAGGTGGAGAGCCAGAAATTTATTTTTTCCTGGATTGAGGCTCAGTTGACTTAAAACAGATGTTCCCTCAATACCGATCTGATGTTTATAATGGAAATACGATGGAGCGCCATTCCAAAGACTATTGGAAGCCAGACGGGATGATGGGGGCGCCTGAGTGCACTGGTGCTGAAGGGGTTAAATCAAGCCACCATTCTCCCAGGGCTGAAAAACCAGGAGGTGCCACTGGAATGGGGACCCGGAAACGAAGCTGTCACTTTGTATTTCCAGGTTTGCAGAAAAGCCTTTTTTAAAAAAAAAAAAATGTAAACATTCATTTAACTAATTTAAAGTTGTCATTACTCTCCACCCCTGCTGTTTTATATCAGATTATTCCTAAGTGCTTGGTGAAGAATCCCATAAAGCCGCACTCGATTCCTCTGCAGGGGATAATCGCATAGTTTGCGCTGTGATTTATACCGTGTGGCACTGGGAAGTGTCCTCAACTTCGAGCAGCCTCGGTTCCTGGGCAAACGGTGGCCGCCTTCCCCACAGAAATAAAATTCCAACAGCCCCTCCATGACGATGACAGGTCCCCATTACCTTTGCTCCATCTAACGGCAGATAATTAAAAGCAGCTCAAAGCGCACACCGGAAGGTATTGGGCATTTTGCTCATAAACAGAGAATGCAGGAAAGGAGATGTTCCGTGATGGTTCTGAAGCATGAAGATGCATGGATGGTCCTTTCTGGCTTTCTTGCTCCATCCTCTCCCCGACCCTGGGTTTGTGCAAAGCAAACTGAAAGGGGTATTTCACCGCCTGGAAGGGCATCAGGAATCACACTATCCCCACCTCCCCTCCCCGCGCCTTGGAGACAATTCTTCTAAGGGAGAGAGAAGCTTGAAAAGTACGTGGGCATCATTCTGAATCCCAGCTTTGCCATGAGGATAGATCCCCTTGGTCACCCACATCCCCTGCATGTGGTGGGAACAGCAATCTCTCCAAGGAAGACTGCTCTGACCTTGACCAGAGGTGAACATATCCACAGAGCCCAGCACAGCCCCTGCCCGGGAGGCGTATTAGCCGTGATCCAAACTGCTACGGGTGTGCTCAAGACTGTAACAGCGATCTTAAGCAGCCCAGAGCAAAATTAGGACATGGGCAGTTTGTTTTCAGGGCAGCTGGAACTTATATTTCTGTTTCTTCCCTTTCACTGTGGGCTCCTCACTCCCAAGAACCAACACTGTCACGGATGAGCATCCAAGTAGTTCCAAACACACCTGTCTTCTGACCCAACTTCTATGTGTCATGCTTACTAAATGCACTGACTCTTGTCTAAGCGTCAGCAACCACGAGGGGCTGCATGTGTATTCCGACAGGTACAATTTGCATTTTACCAGAGACTCAAATGCTTTTAACCAGGAGTGGCAAGTGCCTGGTATGCACAGTCCTCCCGTGCTCAGAGCAGCCATCCCGCATTGACTGTGGGAGTCAATCCTTTCTTTGGAGGCTAGACCAGACTTCAGAGTCTTTCTTAACATTTCTGCTGGTCAAGACAGGCTGTGGATTGGGCACACAAAATGAAACCTGGTTATCATGTTTGCCTTAACTTAAAGGCATAATGACAGATTCTGAATGGGGACTGAGGAACCTCAAGGTCCCACCTTGGCATTCAAGAGGCACGTTCCCTAGAGGGGTCGTGCAGTATACCAGTTTGTAAGTCAGAACAGCAGGTTGAGCGCTCTGCCTCTTACCGACTGTGTGACCTTCAGTGTACTCCGGAGTCTCTCTGCGGTTGTTTTTGCATCAGTAAAACCATAATATCTATTTCACAGTTAATGAGTGGATGCAAGTTTTTAGAAGGGTCCTTGGCCCACAGTAAGCTCTAATCAACCGATGTTACTTGTCGTAATGATCAGTCACTATTCCTCAAGTCACAGCACACACCCAGGCCCCTGAAGGCACCTCCAGAGAGGCTGAGAATCCTAATAACACAAAGAATGCAGGCTGAGGACTGCCAGTGGCCTCAGTGGTTACATTAAACAAAAGATGAGACAGTAGGAGGTTGGTTTGTGATTTCGCTTACAAAGCGAGACTAGGAGGAACTCCTCAGATGCCCAGTTGCTTTTGAAGAAAGTGAAAGTCGCTCAGTCATGTCTGACTCTTTGCCACAGCATGGACTGGGGCCTGCCAGGCTACTTGTCCATGGAATTCGCCAGGCAGGAATATGGGGGTGGGCTGCCGTTCTCTTCTCCAGGGGGTCTTCCCAACCCAGGGACTGAACTCAGGTCTCCCGCATCGCAGGCGGATTTGTCACTGTCTGAGTCACCAGGGAAGCCCTATTTTTTAAGAGGTATTTTTCAGTGCTTTTCTTTTTGGTTTGCCGAGCCACAGGTAGCGCTAGTGGTAAAGAACCCACCTGCCAGTGGTCGAGACATAAGAGATGTAGGTTTGATCTCTGGGTTGTGAAGATCCCCTGGAGGAAGGCATGGCAACCCACTGCAGTTATTCTTGCCTGGAGAATCCCATGGGTAGAGGAACCTGGCAGGCTACAGTCCATAGAGTCACACAGAGTCAGACACGATTGAAGCCGCTTAGCTCAGAAGGAAGGGAACAGCACTGCTATTTATTACCAGTCAGTAATGGTCAGACGAAACGAGATTCTATTGATACTAAGCACAAATTGAAACAAGCCAGGTGGCACAATCGCTGGGACAATTAGAATTGCAGGAGCTACAAAAAGCAGGGACATCCATGACCCACGCTGTCACTTCGGTTTACAAGGTTCTCACCAGTGACAGGCAGGGGCCGAACATCTCGGCCGAGAGGGAAGCACGCGGTGAAATTCACAAGGGTCTGTGCTCACAGTGTAGCGGGCGGAATGAGCACTGCAGTTTTCTGCATTTTCCAAAACTATTTTTGGAAATTACTGCAGTGAGGCTCTTACTGAGTTCAAGGAAATGAACTAGCATGGAAATTAGGCTGGGTTTGTTTTTCATCAAGTGTAGGTGAGGGTTGGGGCAGCTGACACAGGAACAATGACGGATTAACTGCACATCTGGTTTGTATCCAGAAATATAATCGGTTTGAGCCTGCTTGGTCTTCGTTATTTATCAGCTTTGTATTAAAAAAAAAAGAGAGAGAGAGAGAGAGAGAGAGGAGAGAGAGAATAAAATGGAATCTATTCAATAAAGAATTGCCAAGGACAAACTTGAAATGAATGAACTCTCAGTGTACAAAAGCAACATTTCTGAGAAAAAGGAAACTGAGCATGATAAATGACTAAAGTTGTTAATAAAGCTATTTTTGCGTGGGTGGAATAGTCCAAAGTATTTTTAAATAGCAAAAAGGTAATGTCTTCGAAAAATGGGGTTGGATTATTAAGAGAACAACGTTCATATTGTTGTGGGGTTTCTCGTTTCTCAAGGTCTCCATGTCTTTGTTTGGTTAAGAATATTGTGAGCCAGTGCCAAATTCTCAAACACTGTTGAGTTTCTACTTTATAGTTCGCAGATACCAAAGTCAAACCCATACTGGTGAGCTGGTCGTTAAGGTATTTGGGACTAGGTAGCTGACAATATTGTTAATGTTCTTACTTAAGCAATCACACAGTAGATTAAGGATGTCAACAGGAAGGTGTCTTTTATGCTGTATTTTATGGTTAAACAGTGCATTTCAGGATGACAACAAACTGTAATCGCATATTCATGTAATTTTAGGATGAAATCAATTTCTTGCAAACACAATTATTGTTACATAATTCTCCCACCTGTTTATGACTCCCCCGAATTAAATTAAAATGCAATTTTACATTAACTTAAAATGTCATTTTAGAAGGAGATGTTTCCTATAAAGCTCCACACTGATAACAATCTCCTGAAATCAGCGTGATTGACAAGAAACCATACATCTGTTCAGCAGTCACAGTTTGGGATCAGATTTAAGGTGCTCTGTGCCACTGTCAAGGCTCAGTGACGCCAGGTTTTGACACGTCCAAAGTATTTGGAGACAAGTAAGGCCTTTTCTAGTTGTTCTGTAAGGAGAAATGCCAGAGCTAGCAAAGAAAAATATATTGGATCCCTAGTGAAATTTTTATTTCAAATATATAACAATTCATTTTTTCAGTTTAGAATGAGATACTTTTTCATTTAAGTGTGCCCCCCACCCCTGCAAACTACATGGATATTGTACTGAAAGCGAGAGAGAAAAAGAGGCTAACGTTTTAAGTATTGAATAAAATAATATTCCAGTGTGAGTATGTCCCATGCAATATTTGGGACATACTTATATCTAAACAACGATCCACTGCATATCTGAAATTCAAATTCCACTCGGTGCTCTACATCCCCATTTGAAAAATCTGGCAACCCTCTCCATAAACCTCGGTCACAGTGGGGCAGCAGAGGTGGGGCTGGTCTTGCTCTTTCGGATCGGCACACCTGGCCCAAATCCAGGTGTCTCCTTGCAGGCCCACAGATACTGCTGGGTAAACCCACAGATGGAAGTTAAGCTCAGCCAAAATAAGATCTAGCTGATTGATTACATAAATCTTATGCCTTGGGACAGTTTTCCTTCCAGGCCAGATTTGTAAAGGTCAAGCTATTTCCATTCACGGTGAAGAGACAGGAATTTCTTTTTCAACTCCGCATATTAAGGTGACAAACTTCTTCCCTCTCTGCTTCCCCTTTCCGTCCTTTTCTTGCCTTCCTCCCTCCTTCCCCTCCTTCTTGCTGCAGCCACCACTCTCCCCTGCGCGCACAGAATCTTCAGTCGCAGCGTGTGAATTCTTCACAGCAGCAGTTGGGATCTTTGGTTGCGGCATGTGCTGTTTAGTTCTTTGACCAGGGATTGGATCCCGGGATTTGGAGCGTGGAGTCCTAGCCACTGGACCGCCAGGGAAGTCCTGATCACTCATTTTCAACGAACAGGAAAGAACAAAAATCATGCCATTCAGAAATACTTACTGTTACTGAGCCAAACGTGAGACCAAGGGCAACTTGTTTTATCCTCAAAGCAATTCTGGAAACCAAGCATTTTGTTTTTCTTTCGTTTTATATGGAGAATACAGAGGCTCAGAGAGGCAAAGCAAGCAGTCCGGCATCACACAGCTTATAGGGGAGGCAATACTTATGTCTGTGGGGCTCTCTGTGTCCAGGTGCTGTATCCTAGACCCGTACAGAGCGAGGAAGGAGGAGTACGAAAATTAAACGCTTTATTTCCTACCCCGGACAGAGACATGTTTCCAAAAATCACCTTTTTTTTTTTTTTTTTTCTGGCAGACGGAGCTCTGTGATCACTATGCAAAAAGCATCCTGAACATGAAAAAGAGCGAGAGAGGAGGCAGATGCAAAGAGCGATTGGAGTGCTCTGGCCATTTAGAATGATGATGTATCTGTATTTCCAGTAATGTGGAGAGATACTCGTGCCACGTTAAGAACACGGAAAGAATGCAGATGCTCAAATAGGTGAGGAGACGAGGCTCGTAGGACGTGGCAGAGCTGGGATTCGAGGCCAGGACTTCCCGACTCGGACTCCAAGGTCTCCAAGTATCGCCTGCTTGGTCCCCGCGTGAGCTCCCTGGGAACGCAGGCCATAGATTAACCTGTAACAACCCCTCAGTCGGTTGGCTCCACTGGTACTTGTTGAGCAGAAACTGGGGGGGAAAAACCCAACTTTTTTGCTTTCAAGGAGCAAAAGACTTTTGCTTGTGTCTCCAAAAGAGTCACCAGGCACCTGAAGGAAATGAGGGAGTGAATGCGCATCAAACCTTCACAGAAAACATAACTGCAGTTACTAATGGTGTTTATAGAAAAACTCTCGCGAGAAAGGGGCCTGAGACCGGAACAAAACACACCCAACTAACACTTAGTGAAAACTGGGTGAAAATGCTGTGGACAGTAAATGACAGTGGTCTTCTTCTCTTTCTGATAATTTGGGGCAATTGCATCCAAATGCTAGTCCATTGATTTCCACTCCAATCCATGCCCCCATGCTGGGTGAGCTGGCTGGCATAAACATAAGTTTGCTATGGGAAGATGGGCAACATACTCAGAAAGAGATCCAGGCAATTCTGCTGCCACCATTAAAAATGGAACTAAAATGCCGCCCCACATTACCCTCGAAAGAAAACGCTCTCAGCGTGAAACAGAACCCACTCCAGCACTCCCAGGGCGCCCATAATAGATTAGTGGGTTAAGCTCTTCAATTCAGATCCCCCTGGCTGTAAAAACCAGTTCTGGCATTTTCTAGAATCCTTTGTATTTCCCCTTCACATTTGTGATGCTGAGCAGGGATACTGACAGTGATGTTTTCAGCAGTGATAGATGATCAATATCCGGTCCCTATGAGCATGCCACTATACTCTCAATATTAGCACCACTTTTTTGTAGGCTGAAAGTGCCCAGTGCATCCAAAAGCCTGTCGTTGGCTTTGAACGATTCCTATGGCATTTGAGAGGAAGTAGACCCTTTCTTCCTTTAAAGAGAGCCGAGTTCAGCTCTCCCCCACGCTTTCAAGGTCATAGGCCTTAGCAACCAAGATTTGTTGAGTCAAAGACACATAGCGAAGTGGGACCACAGCCCAGAGAGGCAGCAGAGCATTGCCTGGAAGTGTCTGGGGATGCTGTGTGTCGTCACAACCTGGGGAGAGGGTACCACGGGCATCTTGTGGGTCGAGGACAAGCATGAGGCTCAACCTCCTACGACACGCAGGGCAGGCCCACCACGAGGAGCTGGCCAACCCCAAACGTTGAGACTGCCTACATGAGAATCTTGGGACAAAAAGTCAACTGAGTAAGCTTCTAACACCTTTGCCTCCTGAAACCCTCGGCCCCAAATGAAGCACACCTACCCTTAAGATATAGGACAGGGAGCAGACTGCATTTGGACACTATTCTCTGCATACGTCCAGGCTCTTACCTGCATTACAGGCACTCTTTGATGAATGTGACCATTTGCAGAAAAATTCACCTTTCTTCAGGGGCCCTACTTCCCACTCCCAAGTTTTGAAGTTCTGGGGTTCTAAGAATGTGGAAAGAATGCTATTTTTCTTTGTGCAGTGAGCATCTCACGAGTTGGTACTGAAAGACTAAAGAGAGGCAGACTTTGGTAAAAAGATGGGGGCATACTGAGCGGCAGTCTTACAAGATAAGAATTTAGTGGGGAGAGTGGTTTCTTCTTTTTTCTGGTAGGCTGAGCTGTGCTCAGCTATGCTATTACAATTAGTAATTCTACAATTAAAGCCTTCTATTTCATGGAAAAGATTGGCTAAACAGAAGACCAGGCAATGGGTCAGAGGATGAAAGAATTACCAACGTGGAGTTCCAATATTTATGAGAAATTTACATCTGGGAGAACTTCTCTCTCTTAATCCCCACTTCCAAAGGGAAAACCATAAAGTGAATATAGATGAATAAAGAGCAAAGTTGAGGCATCAAAATCCATAAGTCTAAGAGTTTTAGGAAAGGAAAAACCTTTGGGCTTCTGCAGATACTCTGCATTTCCATGAAATAAAGAGACTACTTCTAAAGGCAAAATCACACAATGAAATTCACTATTCGTAATGGCTTGCTTTGCGGTGGGTTAGCTCTGCTTGCTCAGTTTGCTCTCACTACTCGGTAAGAAAAACCCAAAAGATGGTATCTTAAGACAAGAGCAATTTTTTTTTTTTTTCTTGGCAGAGGGGGTGTCTCAAAAATCTGCATTTTGGACAGGGCCCTGGGGTGGCAGATGGGGAGTGACTCATCTCTGATACCCAGTATCCAGGGCCTGAACTGGCAGGACTCCCAGCGGATTCCTGGGAAGAAGGCCAAGCACCTCACTCGCCATAAGCCCTTTCTATGTGGTGACCTTGGGCTTCCTTTAACATGGCGGCTTCTGAGTAGTCAGACTTCTTACATGGTAGCTCAGAACTCCAAAAGCAGGTATTCCAAGATACCTGGGCGGAATCATAAGGCTTTCTGTGACACGGCTTTAGAGAATCCGCTGCGTCGTTTCTGCCACACCCTATTTGCCAAGCAGGTGGCTAAGAGCAGCCTAGAACCAGAGGGAGAGGAATTCAACTCTACTTCCTAACTGGGAAGTAGCAAAAAATTTGCATTCATCTTTAATGAATCTTAATGTTAATTCAGCTAATATATAATGTTAATCCGAAAGCCTGGCTAAAACATAAACCATAAAATAGAAAAACAGGCCGTGCCAGGGTAATCTCTGTTACTGTCTGCTTTATTCAAAATGAAATGGTGAGCATTTAATTGAAGAGCTTTGTTTCTTTTGCCTGCTGTATCTTATACTGATTCTTTGGCCTCATTATCACTGGCTACTGTTGGACATTTATGCCGTTTTAGATCTTTGATGAAATACATAAACTCCACGGGAAAACTGTTTTCAGGGCCTTTCATCTGCCTATAATTAAGAGGAAACAGATTACATAAACCTTCAAAATAGAGAAAATCTCACTTGGTATTTGTTGGAATTTATTCTAATTCTAGAACTTTCTACTGCATTCTATAAAGTCTTTGGATCATTTTCCACCACCCCTTACAAATCTGTAGTTAGTTCCAGAAAATAATGCTTTCCGCTTCTCAAATCTAAAATTCCAGTAATTGCCTTCGGAAGGGTTTCTCCTTACTGTCATCTTAAAACAGAAATCACAACAAAAGGTTTCTTCCCCCCTTCTTTAGGAAGCCACTGAATACTTTCTACAAAAGACTGAAATTCCTAAAATGCCAAGTAAGAAAGATGAGGAACAAGAACAGCCAGGGGATATGTTTTGCAGTCCTAACTAAAACAATAGCGATTTAAGTAGCTATCATATAGACACTTGATGAATCCTTTTATTATCTCTGAAAGATTCCCCGCTGCAGCATGCTTTTCTGGGTAAAGAGCTAAATATTGGGACATGCAGCTCATAATTATGTCAGCCTAACCACAGCTAACACTGACGGACTAAAACACTCAAGATTTTACACAGCGAGTGCAGAATACAGCTTCTTTTATTGGCTCAGAGAGCAGGTATCAATTATAATGAGGTAATAAAATTTGCAGCCAGTGTTCCTGTCCTTCTCTGATTTCCTCCCCCTCCTCAAGATAATAAGAGCAGAAAAAGGAAGGGGAAAAAAAATCCTCTTAGCTCTAACTTCTCACTGATTCCTTGAAAGCTCTCACTTTATATGGTTGGAGGGCCATAAAGCTGTGTGCTTCCTTGGGTTTTCCTGCTGGCAAATTCTGCCTTCCTAAAGTAGAAGCTGCAATTTCCTGCAGCACACCTAACAAGTCAGATCGTCCTGGTCCCTGGATTAATGGTTTTCATTTGCATAACTGCAAGTGGAAGGTGGCCCTCCCAAGCCGGCAACCTCTAAGTGGCACTTACTGATGAGATGCAAAAGCCTCTAAAAGGGTTCTTCAACCTAAACCAATTTGTAAAGTTGTTTTGTTATTTCAAACATTAAAGAAATTAAAGTGATCGGGATATAATTAGATTAATATTCATATCTTCCAAGTTGCTTTAATTCTAATATTAAAAAGATTAAATATCCACTCAGAGGATTAAGCAAAAAGTCAAGCGGTAGCAACACATTTACATTACCTTACTGTGCAAATTATAAACCTAATTAATCTAAAGTTTCCTACAAATTGAATTGGATATTCATTCACAGGCTATGCTTTAGGTACTTAAAATTCACTCCGGTTTTGTTTCCTTAGTGTGTGGGGCAGCAGGGCCACGCTTCTGTGATGGACGAATCACATTAGAATGGCTTCATTTGGGTTCTAATTGGTGGAAATTTAATCCCAACATAAATTCATGGAGGCAAAAAAAAAAAACCCTAAAGGCTTCGTAATTATGTATGTGTGCAATAATAAAACACGCTCCGTCCTCCTCGTCTAGTTGCTGCAGATAAAATCCCAGAAAGCAATCCAGGTGCTTCTTCACACAAGCTTTGAGTTCGTGTTTGCTCCTTATATTGCAGAGAATATGGCAGAAAGATTTCATCCTTGTTGTTCATATTTCATAACTGAAGATCTAATTACTTCGGTCTGCAGCCATGTCCCCTCCACCCCACCCGCTTACTGGTAGGCAGCCAGGCATGAGGGGGCCCGCCCCGTCCTGGGTGGCCCATCTTTCCCTCCCCGGCCTGGACGCTGGTGGGCAGGGCCTTCCTCCTGTGGTCTAGGACCACTGCTAGGTTTCCAGCGCATCAGGACCAGGCGAGATGAAACGTCCAGGGCAAGGCTGGCGCAGGCGCACCAAGACCTGAAGGGGACTCAAGGAAACCCAGGGCTCACCAGGCCCTACCTGAAAATAAATTAGCATCGATCGGTCCTGCCATGGGCTTGGCTCGGGTGCTTATGGGCACACGCCTGCACACTAGGGGAAGTTACAGCACCTAAAGCTGTCAATCAACTTGTCATTCAAACGGCACAGGACGCACGGAGGGACCCCCACCCTAAAAAACCCATCCACCCCACTGCAGGGCCGCTTCGGGTTCCCAGACAGGCCCCTCTCACCCCTTCGTGGGAATGTGTTTTCACTGTGCTTAATGACTGCGTATGCCTCTCCACTTCCTTCCTTCCCTCAAGAGCGCAAGAACCGAGGAAATCACTATTCCATTATCCCACTGACAAAGTACCAAAGCCCCGAAAATATCATAGTCCCACTGTCTCCCTGAAACTGGTGGGTCAACTGTGTTGATTTTAGGCCAAGTCCCGCTATATTAGTATTGATAATTCTCTTCTCGCCATCCAGTATCCGGGCAATGGAATGGGAATGACTCTACCTAGGCACTTCCTGTATGCTCTGCTCTGTGTTCAGTGCTTTCCCTGACTACTGGAGCCAACTGGTTGTCACGGCTTGCAGGGTCTTAGCTCTCCGCCCAGGGATTGAACCCAGGACCTCAGCAGTGAAAGTACAGAGTCCTAACCACTGGCCCACCAGGGAATTTCCAAGACACTCAGGTTTTATTGCAGCCTCCAATGCATAATGCAGAAATCTTCGGCGACTCCAGTTCCCAAGAAAAGCTTCCTTTACCAGAGTAGACTAATATTTATTCCTCTCAAGACAAGTTTTCCTTCCAACAGATTCAAATGTCAAGCCGCACAAATATTACTTTTTCAGCATGAAGCAATGCAAGGGACAGGACTGGAATTCACGCCCATTTATTTTATTGTGGTGATGATAGCAGATACGATGGCTACGGTTTCCTCAGGAATACTCCTGCTCTTAGCGGTAATGGGAAAGTTTGTGACATGTGATTTGGGTGAGTGTCCAGAGTTCACGAGGAACATTCAAGGCTGCTAAGCTGGACTGTAACTTCACATTTCTCCTCCACTGCCTAGCTTTTTGTGGAACTTAGATTGGCGAGTACAGGTGCTAGCTGTCAGCTCACCTGGGAGAGCCCACAGTGAGAAGCGTGCCAGCCCATCTTGTGTGTCCTGAGGAGGGAGACGCGCTGGGTCTTCAGCAAGTTCACTCCACCCTCATCTCCCATCTCTGCTCTTACCCCCACAATTCCGCAACAAGTTTTGCCAGATTAGTCATTTTTTTCTTTTCATTGTAAATCAAATCACATCACTCTTGTTCTTAGAAAGCATGAACAGCTTCTTGCTCAGTTTAGATACAAACAGAAGGTCCTGCTGGACTCCCAGCCTTGGGGAGCCGTGCCTCTGCTGCGTCACACTGCAGTGTCCTCCCGCCCCGCGTCTGCCGCGTGGCTCATCTTGGGCCACGGAATGTGGTGGGAAGCACGGGTCTGCCAGTTCTGAGAGCAGACTTCAAGAGACCTTACGTACTGCACTTGCCATTTGTGCTTCTGTCCCTGTCAGGAGACATTCGCACCTGCTCTAGCTCGGTTGGTTCCAGGAGACTGCGGATCACGTCTGAGGTGTCACATCCAGCCTTGGGCAGAAGCCCCAGTGGATCCGAGGATGCGCGAGCAAAACGATCGACCTGCAGACCCAGAAGGAAGTTCTGCTGGGTCTGGCAAGGCCAGAACAGCAGGGCCAGGTCCTGCCCAGCCCGGCTGGGCCGCCTTGCTTTATGCCTCTGATACGGGCATGCTGTGTTATGCAGCAGCAGGAACCCCAGTGCTGGCCTGCGATCCACTTTCGAGGCTCACAGGAGCTACTCTGTTTCCTTTCCTGCCAGAGTTCCAGCATGCTTTCTTTCTGGCCACGCTGCCTCCCTCAGCTCCAACACGACATGCTTTTTCCCGCCCTGGAGTCTTTGCCTGTCCAGCTCCTCCACTATGGAGCCCTCGCATCACTCTGCCCTCTTTCCCCTGGCTGGTGACTGCTCACTATTCGGCCTTCAACTCATCGGTCATCTAGGCGAAACCCCCCTGAGAGCACGCCATACACTCGGCTCCCTGGTCACTCGCTGTGGAAAGTCCCCAAGGAAATGCAAATATGTTACAGATGCGCACAATACTGACTCCCCTTGGGGTGTTGGATCTTTGAGGTGCCAAGTCTGGGCAGCCTCATGCATTTAACTCAGTGGTGCTGAACAAATTGTGTGTGTGGCCTGGTGTGAAAAAGTTGGCAGGTGCCGTTTATATGAGCATGGCTTACTTCTTTCATATCATTTACCACAGTCTAAAATTATCCTTTGGCTTCAAAACATTAAGTGATTTGCATACGCTGTCTGCCCCGATCCACTAGACTAAGGGCTGGCAAAATCCAGCCCACCGCCTGTGTTTATAAATAAAGTTTTATTGGCACATAGCCATGCCCACCATTTACGTACATGGCAGCTTTCACTCTACAGTGATACAGTTGAGGGTTTGAGATAGAACTTGCTTGATCCACAAAGTCTAAAGCATCCACTTGCTGCTTTTGTTTAGTTGTCAAGTCGTGTCCTGACTCTGTAGAGACTATAACCCACCAGGCTCTTCTGTCCATGGAATTTCCCAGGCAAGAACACTGGAGCGGGTTGCCATTTCCTTCTACAGGGGATCTTCCCGACCCAGGGATGGCACACTGCGTCTCCTGCATTGACAGGCAGGTTCTTTACCACTGAGCCACCACATTTACTCTGGTCCTTTCTAGACATAGTTTGTTGATTGTTGCATTAGATTATAAACTGTCAGAGGATAGAAATCTTGTGCCTTTGGGTCACTTTTGTATCTTGTGGAGCTAGGATGGCAGCTGTCACCTAACAGGTCCTCAGTGTATATTCGGCAATGGATGAATTGGGACTCTGGCAGACATGGGTGTTTAACTCCCATCTCCAAACATCAAGACAGCCACAATGCTGGTGACCGCAAAGTGTCCCTTGGACTTCTTGGGAAGAAAATACCGAGGCTGCCTCCACCAATGGCAGGGGGAGTGCCTGGTCTGCATCTGCAGCGTCCAAGACAATTTGAAAGTTTGAAGAAATGAGGAAAAACTCAAAAGTTCAATTTCCTCGAATAAGCAATTGATGCTTTAGAGTATAATTATCAGGAAAAAAAGAAGGGGGGGGAGACCCAACCCAACACGTTGTTTAGCATATGGTATGTTAATGGCAGGTTAGGATGGCCCACTGTGCATAATTTAGACAAACAATTGATACCAAATTTTAATATATATATGTGATTACTGCTACAGAAACCCAACACCACGACAAAACACAGGAGGGCTCATAATAGGTGCATTCGAACTCTGAAGGCCTAATTACATCACGGGGGAGGGGAAACAGAGGCTGCTGAACCAAGCAGAAAATGGGGGTAATTTGCAAACAGGTAGAGCGGAGGTCCAGGTGTGCGGCACGTGTGTGTGGCTGCAGGGGCTGGGGGCTCCAGCTTCCATCTGGCTTTGCAAGATTGGAGAGCTTCAGGATCACTTCCCTCAGCTGAAAACATGACCTCCAAGCCCCAGACAGGGCAGCTCCTTCATCGCCTGCCCTCCGGCTCAAAACGAGAAAGCTGAGGACCAGCTTTTCCAAGGAAGTTTCTCCCTGCTTCCTCCGATTAAAAAAAAAAAAAAGCTTTTTCCATGTCTGCGATTTGAGACCCTTTCCTCTGGTATCTTGGCGTGATGCCCCTGGAGACCTGAGTTCCTGGCTCTTGAGAGAGGCCCGTCTAGAGCCTTTCTGACCACTGGACTGAAGTGTTCACGAGTGCTTTCCGGTTAGATATTCTGTAAGTGACTCTCTTCGCCCCGCAGCTCCTCCGTGCTGGGGAGGTACTGAATCGAGGTGACTGCTCAGTAGTTCCGGTTCTAACTACAGAGTCCGTGAATCTGAGTCACTGAGTTGTCAGATTCCGTCCCGCTCATCAAGCAGGACTGCAGACGCTTATGCTGCAGTCACACCGTGCTCCGGCGTCGCACCCAGGCAGCGAGGCTGGGTCACCAGACTGCACCCACATGTCACCAAGCACCCGCAGCACAGCCTCTACGGGAGGCGCCTTGGCATCTGAGTCCACAGCAGACAGACCGACGACAAAACAAAAAAGTCATCAGGGTGGACCCAGGAGAAGGTCTCCAAGGTCTGTGTCATCTCGCATGCCTCGGCTCCTTTAAGCGTGGAGGGAACGCATACCTATGGGAGTCTGGGTTGTAATGGGTTGAGTTGTGTCTCCCCCAGATTCAAGTCCTTCCCAGAACCTCAGAATATGACCTTATTCAGAAATAGGTCTTCTCTGTTTTGTAGATGTGAAATTAGTTGGGACGGGATGGGAGGCCCGGTGGCTTTCAGAGAAGAGGAAGAGAAACCCAGGAACGGAGACGCAGGGGGAATGCCCATGTGACGATGGAGCAGAGACTGGAGTGGTGGGCCCACAAGCAGAGCAGGGTTGAGGGTGGCTGGCACCAGCAGAACTGAGCAAGAGGCAACGGAGGACGTCCCCCCAGAGCCTCTAGAGCACAGATCCCCAACCCCGGGACACGCCCCGGTACCGGCCCACGGCCTGTTGGGAACCGGGCCTGCCGAGTGGCAGGTGAGCGAGTGAAGCTTCCCTTGTGTTTACAGCTGGGCCCCATCGCGCGCATCTCCCTGGTCCATGGAAAAACTGTCTTCCACAAAAACGGTCCCTGGTGCCAGAAAGGTTGTGGACCGCTGCTTTAGAGGGAGCACGGCCCTGCTGACGCCTTGATTTCAGACTTGTGGCCGCCAGGACTATGAGATGATACGCTTCTGCTGTTTCAAGCCTCTGGGTTTGTGACACTTTGTGACCGCAGTCCGAGGGAAGGAAAGCAGGGCCATTTAGATAATAAAACCTAAGGTGCTTAGGGCTTCCCTGGTGGTTCAGATGGTAAAGAACCTGCCTGCACTGCAGGACACCTAGGTTTGATCCCTGGGTCGGGAAGATCCCCTGGAGAAGGGAAAGGCCACCCACTCCAGTGTTCTTGCCTGGAGAATCCCATGGACAGAGGAGCCTGGAGGGCTATAGTCCATGGGGTTGCAAAGAGTCAGACACGACTGAACAATTAACACACACACACAAGGCTTTGTAGCCTTAGACACTACAAACAAACACTTTTTTTTTTTAATGGTTGAAGAAGCTGAAATAGAGACATTAAAGGTTTCAGGTGACATCTCTCATATCTGCGTATCTCCAGAGCCTGACCCTTCCACCCCATCACAGGCCCCTTTCCACGGCAATTCCCATTTACATGGAAAGAGCTCTGTCAACATTTCTACAGATGAGGATGGGGTGGTAGGTAGAATAATGCCCCTCCATGTCCACACCTTAGGTGTGTCACTTGGCACCTCTGTCCATTTCCTGAGAGGACCCCTCAGCTATGGAGATCACCAGGTCTAGGCCACAGTCCAGGCTACAAGCTGGACAGCTGGGGTCATCCTCACCAGGACAGTGAAACTCCCTCTTCCCCACCAGTTAGGGGAGGCTGCACGCTTGCTTCTATACCCTTGGAAGGGTACGTACATCACCCAAGCACTCAGTTCTAACGTGTGATCACAAGTGAACATAGAGATCCCACTAGTGGTGAGCATTTGAGGCCAAATCATGTTGATAGGAGCAGGTAACCTTTCTGCAGAGCTTAGCGTCATCCATCACTCACTGGCACTAATCTTCACCTTTTCCCTTTTATTGAGAAGTTGCCATATGTGGGAATCCTTACACACATCATCTCACTGGTTATGATACCAACACCACGAAATGGGCACTATGATTGGCCCTGTTTTACACCTGGGGAGGCTGGGGGTTTGACGACACTAAGCAAATGTTATCAGGGTCACAGAGTTAGTAAGCGGCGGGGCTCGGACGTGAAGCGAAATGTGCTGGACTCCGGAATCCATGCTCCTCAGCGTTCTTCCGTGCTCACCTGGACCTTCCTCAACCTCCATCCCCTCCACAGGGTTCCTGCTGAGAGCACACCAGCTGGAACTTCACGACTTTCAAACATATGTTTCAAAGGTACGTTTCCTTCTCACTTCGAACGTGTTTGCTGACTGCCTAAATTGTGAGCCCGAATAGACTTCCCTGCATTCGGGAGACGTGCTGTTTGGAGATTTCTACCATTCATCCCCTTTCTTTTGCCTGGTAATAATATTCCCACCTCCTTTAAGAAGCTGATCCACCCTGCAACTCTCAGGCCAGGGGTTTGGGTGAGGCTGATGCCATGCCTCCGCTCCAAGAGTGAAACAGAACTCTAGTCAACGAGTTTCATGGTCCCGGGCCACAGTGCCTATGGGGACATGAGTCCAGACTGATCCAGGCAGACTCAATGAGCCACAGCCGCAGTCTTTGGGGGCAGACTACTGGTAGCAGTGGTCAGAGGGGAATCTGTTGGCAGCATCTGCTCTGGGCATCTGAGCAGGATATAAGCCAAGGGCTGCTACCGGAGGAAGGCACCTCTTAGAATAAAGCCACCACAGAAGAGCTCAAAACCTGAGAAATGGTCAGAGAAAGTTTTCTCATCATAGCATTTCGGCACCTGGATCCAGCTATGCCTGAAGTTGGACCTGCCCCAGGATTCGTCACTTACTGATCCAAAGTAGTTCCTTTCTCTCCCCAAATTTATTTTGACGTGGGTTCAATCCTGGCTCTTAACCCTCATCCCTGGTCTTCGTTTTGCCTTCAGAATCCGCAAAGGACAAGTCAAAACTCCCCTGGAGAAAAATCTTATATAAATCAAAACCATTATAAAGAATCTCTAGTCTCCGCTACTATGCCGCCACCTCTATTCCTCCAGGAGCTTTAATTCAGTGTCAAGTTCCCTGGTGCCTGCACAGGAAAACTGGTTATGCTTAAGATTTATTTTTCTTTCTTTCTTTTTTTTTTTTCAACTTACATCATCATTCAAAACTATGCCTTGCATATGTTCAGAAACAAGTAGCCGAAATCAGCACCTCTCACCTGCCCACGGGTCCAGGAAGCATTCGCCACAAAGGAAATGGCAGTGCCCAGGTATGATGGGAACTGCCTTTACAACAGCAGAGGTTGTCCATGACATCACTGAACAGGAAGGCTCAAAAGCAAAGGCTGAGAGAGAATCTTAACAGACAGGCAGGCAGGATGAGAAAACAAGAGTGTCCTTGCGTGCTTGCCCATCGTGGAATTCTGATTCATCGTCAGAAAACCTGGGGTCACATGAATGGAAGTAGTAAAAGCTATTTTAATCTGAGCTATCGTTCTGTGTGTGGGTTTCATTTGTATTTGGGGGGGGGCATCGATATTTGCATGGAAATTTACATTGTGTTAGATGAACGTGCATTTGAGAAATCTAGAGTAACAGGGAAGAAGAGAATAAAAAAGAAATAAATAATCTGGGTCTTCAGTTCCCCTCCCACAAATTCATCCTGTAACGATTCTCACAAAACCTTCTGCCCATTGGAACTCTGTGTGTATGATTAACTGCACATGAGCCCAACAGCCTGCATATGCAGTTAATTTGCTCCAAATTTCCATGCTGCATTATAACCCTAATGATCACTAATAATAGACAAACCCACATTTTATTGAGTAAGTAATTTGAGACATTATGATTTTTATCATGCGAATAGGATCAGGCTGACCAATTTACACTGGGCAGAGGAAGATAAATAACTAGGGAATCAATCTCTCCAGCAGCGGGCTCCATCTCGTAGCTAAATGATATGCATTGATTGGGAAGGAGGGCCAGCTCTGAGCCCTGCTGCAGGCATGAGGGTCAATGGGCTTCCGTGTTTCCAGCCAAAGGTCGGGTGGGCAGAGTACTTCTACCCGTGACCTGACGGGAAAGACCGAGGTGAGGCTCAGCTTTGGGCAGAGTGTAGGAAAGAAGGGGCTCTGTGGTCAGCAGACAGAGCTGTCAACCCAGCTCGCCCTCCACTCACCACGTGACCTTGGGTAAGTTGCTGAACCTGTCTGAGCCCCTACCTGTGAGAACATCCTGGCTACAGGTGGAGGAACCGGACATGCGGGTTAACCAAGAAGATGCTGGGGAAGGCACATGGCAGGTAGATAGTGAATTAATCCTTCCTCCACCTTTTGCAAGCAGGATGGGAGATGCACATATTTTACATCTATTTTGTAGGAAGAAGCGGGTGAATTTCCTGTTCATTTTCATTAAAGAAACCACTGGGGTCCTTAAGACAGGAGAAAACAATGACTGGGCCCCTCCGAGCTCTCTAAACAGGGATGAGAGAGCGGCGAGGAAGTGGAGCTGGGAGGTAGGCTATTTATCACTCCCAGAACATCTGCCTGAATTTTGTCTGCAAACTAAAGCCAAGTGATTTGGAATGAAGAAAAAAAAGCGGAGAGTCGATCCCGGGATTCGAATCTAAGGCCAAGTCCTGAATCCCGCCATCCCCCCGCCGTCCGTGGGGACGGGTGTGTCTCTCTGAGCTGGGACTGCTCTCAGTGGCCTGTTTCTACATGAAATTCGGATCCCGTGTTCTGGGCAACTGGCTCTCTCCTCCCTGGCAGGCCCCAGCCCTCCCTGGCCTCTGGGTCTGCAAACATAAGGAGCTGATCCCCGCTGCTCCACGATCCAGGTCCCTAGGGAGACCGGGGCACACCACGGGCCTTGGGTCTGACCCGGCAGGCCACTCTCGGGGGATTCAAGAGGAGTGGTGGGCAGAGTCCCTCCGTCAGGGGAGCTGCACTCAGCCAGAGGGGGCAAGGTCTGATAGGAGGTGACGACCAGAGGCTGGAGGAGGCAGGCAGTGGTGGTGGCAGGGTGAAGCACCTTACAGAGGAAGGGAGCCAAGAGCTATGAGAGACCGAACACCAGAGCAAGGAGGGTTTCCACCTGTGTGCTGGGTTTGATTTAAGTTGGGGCGAGACCACGGGGCTGAGTTTATACTGTGTCAGAGTGGCTGCCTTACGTCACAACTTGTGAGACACGTTCTGTGGGTCATGGCACTGCCTTCTTGCCATGTTTCTGTTACCAACAAAAGATAGAGGCTCAGAAAGGCGAACCACACGTAACTGAGTATCTGCTGGTACCGATGGGTGTCTGGATCCACACCTTTGTCCCCCAGACCCCAGAGTCTATGCACCATCCTTGGGTGCAGCTTGGTCCCTTCCCCAGGCCAACCAGCTGGGCAACCACTGGCTACGTTACTTCCTGTAATCAGAAAGGAATCCCCAGTGCAACCAAGGGGTGTGTGGAGCACAGGCTAACTGTCTATCAGGTGGGGCTTCCTGGAAGACGCAACGCCCGAGTGAAGCTTGGAAGGACTGTAGATGTGAGACAAATAACAGATGAAAGGGTGTTTCAGGCAGAGAGGACATCACAGACAAAGTCCAGAGAACAAGGTGAGGAATCTGAGATCAGAGTCACTGAAAGTAGGACTCTCGGCCCCTCTGGCTCTAATTAAGTGTCACCTGGGACATCCTCGGTGGTCCAGTGGCTAAGACTCCATGCTCCCAAGGCAGGGGGCCTGGGTTAGATCCCTGGTCAGGGAACCAGATTTTGCATGCCACAACAAAGAGTGACAATCCCGTGGGCTGCAACTAAGACCAGATGCAGCCAAATACATAAATGAATAGGTGTCACCCCTTTCTGCCAGGCATCCCTAAGAAGACTGCTCATGGGACAAGGATGCTTTGCAACACGCTGAGTCAGGAGGACAGCGCCAGGATGGGGGACACCAGGAAATCAGACACCTTGACCACGGACACAGCCATGAGCAAGAAGACCTCACCTGAGGCGGCACCGACTCTGACTGCCTTTACTGTGGGCAGAGGCACCTCCGCCTCTGCAGGACGACACCAGACGAGGCCACCTCTCTGTCCCTGGGTGTGGCTGCCCGGTGGAGACCGCAGGCGCCTTTAACGCCTCCTCTCAGTAGATCCTCCATGGAACTCCCTTTCTCGTGAAGTGAACTGGCTTCTGCTGCCAAGAGATGAGGAGATCTGAGGAGTCTAGGAGGCGCTGGCTTGTCCACAAAGACAAAGCAATTCCTGCAAAGCCAGGCATGAACCCTGCAACCCTTGGGCCAAACTGCATCTTAGGTTCAATATGGTGACATGGCTATCACCTAGGAAAAGAACTCCCCAATTATACCAGAGCAACCAGGACTTTCATTCTCTTCATTTTTCTTTTAATGCAACACATCTAGTTCAGTTAAATTGAAGAACCCTGACACAGAGGCTAAACACCAAGTCATATTAATGATAAGTCATGAAAATCCCCTCTGTGTAGGCAATAACTTGGAAAAAAAATCATACTAGAAATAACTCAATAAAATTTTGTAGTTATGAAGTGCATGTTTATAAATTATCTTCTCTGGATGGGTTACCTCTTTTTAAAACTTATTTTTCTCACTCAAGAGTTAGCAATACTTTGGAAGACTCGGACAAGATGAGATATTCTAAAAAAAGATCATAATTATGCCAACAAGAGACTAGTAATACCTCAGGAAATTTCCTTCGAGTCTGTTTTCTTCCCTGTGCATGTCCAGGATGTGTTAATATACATTTTAGAAATCATCCCATAATTAGAATCACAAGGTTTTCCACCTAATGTTATATCAACAGCATTTTCTCTTCTTTTTTCATAATAACGAGCACCTAACACTTTGAAATATCCCCTTTCTGAACTTTATCTTAAGGAGACAATCAATTACATCTTTATGAAAATAACCACCCAGACGTGAGTAAAGACAGATATTTATAAAATGCCAACAGGGTGATAGCTGAAAACAAAGAAAAAAGTGTACCTGGCTTCTCACCATGTCCCCTGGCTCCCCGGGGGCCAGGTTCTTTGAACTGCATATTGCTCTCTTCCAATCACTAATCTGAATTTATTATTGAGGAGGGAAGTGAAGAAAATGCTAAAGAAAAAGAAAAGAAACATTCTGCGTGGAAGAACTGGCAGATTCTGCAGCCTGGTTGCCGTCACAGGTCAACGAGCTTTTTCTCATTCTGTAGGGGAGGATCCCTTCTAGAAAAAAAATGCGGATGCTCCTGTTTTTCTCGGATGGAGAGCCTGTCCTTCTAGCTGCAGCTGGCACTTCCGCTGGCACAGTCAGCTACTGAGGAGCGGGGGGTGGGCACTCAAAAGCCAGGCAGAATCCTAATCTCCGGTGGAAAGAGCTAGTGGCCTTGGGGATCCAAATGACCTTGTAAGGGATAAAGCAATTCAAGCCGTCCAGAAACGCCAAGGGAGCCAACCTCTCTGACCATCCCGGTAGAGCCTACGGAACAAGCTCGAGCTAGAAAACAAGGCTGCGGGAGGCTGGGAGGATTTGGCAAAGTGTCCACCCCTCCTCAGCAGCTGGGAGGTGGCGGGGCGCGGTTCCCACTGCAGGGATCTTGTCAACATGCAGCTGTGGATTTGGTCTCTGCCTGTCACTAGCAGTGTGACCTCGGGCAGGTGACAAGCGCTGGGCTCTGGTGTCCCAGACCATCATCCATTCCGTAGGTTTATCAGCCTTGGCATAAGGAAGCCCAGCCCAGGCCCCCGCATTCAGCGCCTTCAGTGAGAATTTCTCTCCTCCTCCAGTCTCCTGGCCCTTCTTCTCCAGAGTGGCCTTGTGAGCCGAAACCAGCTGAGTGTCACCCATGCCTGGGCACTGCCAGGCAAGGGAGAGTAAAGAAAGGTGTCTTCCTGGAGCTGGGAGCAGAGAAACAAGTGAAAACTCCAGAGCAGGGCGGCTCTGGCTTGCGCTTTTCCGAAAGCCCTGGCTTTCCAGGCTCCTCTCTGCTCCTGGAGGGATGCAATCAAGCGAAAAATCACTCCAGCAAAGCCCCAGGCCCTGCCCTGAGTCTCAAAAGGGAGCCCTGCATTCTCAACAGGGTGCCAGAGAAGCAGGAACTAGGAACACAGCTAACGTGCGAGCCGCGATGCACAAACCTCCATGCTCATATTCCTTTTGCGTGGCTGAACGGAGCTGAGATAATCAGTTGAGAAAAGGTGACTTGACAACTGCTCACTGCCTGTGTGGAACAATTCCTTTGGCATTCCCGCTGAACCCGAACCTCTCTTCTTGTGTTTAAAATCACCTGACACTTGCATCTTCAAGGTCAGCGCTTCTGAGATAGGATAAATGCTGAGCCTGTGGCAGACAGGCAGTTGGCATGCCCACTCTGCCTGGTCCGCCACCCACTGCAGACATTGCTAATCAACCTCAGGACTCTTTCAATCGAGTACCGATACAATCTCACAGCTCTTCTCAAAACAGAGGTCCACAAAGCCACTGCCAACACAGTGGGGTTGGGAAGCCTTTCCTGCATGGGAAAATCAAGGAGTATCACGGTACCTTTCCCCCCACCTTAAACCACAGCCTCCAATCATTCAGGCAGAGGGAGGCTCTGACTCTGGCACTCCCCAAGCTGCCGCTCAGAGCAGGCTGCGCCAAAGGAAGGCTCGTCAGAAGCCTGGCACGTCATTAATAATGCAGAAAACTCAGACATTTATACGGAGATCAATTGGCAATAATTCTATGGGACAAGACTGGAACTGAAATTGCAAAGCTGAACATGAAGGGCACTGTCTGAATAATGTAGGAAAGGGGATGATTTTTGGACTTTTTAGCAAAAAAAAAAAAAAAAAAAAAAACAACCCACCACCACCATCTTGCGGGAACCTAGGTTAAGAACGGGCCCAGTGGCATGCTCACCCAGGCTGGGGAACAGCTGCAGAGGGCGTGGTATTTGAAAAACCCCTTGAGGAGGGAGAGCCTTGAGCCAAGGAGATATTCACTTTCTCAACTCAAGGGCCCTTATGGAGCGGTGGGGGTGGTGAACGTAGAGCTGGTCAAGGAGAGCTAGAGAGAGCGGGAAAACAGAAGAAAGAGCACAGAGCAACCTCAAAGGTGAAAAGTAGACCTCTTGTGCTTGCTTGGGCGTGCTCAGGAATCAGCAGAATACAGATCTTAATTGTGAACTTCTGCAAGCAAAAAGGCAAGGGCCATTGGTGGTTACATATGCAGGCTCTTCTAGGTTCCTGGGACAGTCCAAGGAACTGCCTTTAAGAAGGTGTGATTTCCTGGCACAGCTAGTGATCTCCCAGTCATAACACATTTCAGGAGCAGTCTGGCACACACCCTCCACCTGGGGATAAATCGCAAACCAAGAGGCCAGTTCCCAGCCCTGCGCCTCCGTGTATCTCTCTCTGTCATCTTCCAGTGGGGTCAGCCCTTCTTGTCTTTTGCGTGTGTGTATTGTCTTCCCTGGCCTTGATGCAAGGCGTGTGCGATCTTAGTTCCCCGCCCGAGATGGAACCCACGCCCTCTGCACTGGAAGCGTGGTGTCTTAACCACTGGACACCAGGGAGGTCCCTGGGACCAGCCTTCTGATTCTGGTGGCATACTCTAGACAGTCTAGAAGTCTCCTGGATTTTCCCACCACTGAAAACCAGGGGAAGGGATAAGAAATGGGGGTTTTAGCTGCATAGCCAGGGCCAATGATTCTACGAAGCTAACTTTCTGGTTTTGAAGACTTATTGCAGCCTCCAGCTAGCATCATCAAGAGGGAAATTCACGTTGTATATGTAAAACTGAAAATACTAGTGTTGGGATAACAGGATCATAGTTGTTTTTTCCTCCAAAAAAAGTTTACTGTTTTTATTTTCCTGAATATTAGTGTAAATGTTTAACATATAAAATGTAAACTTAAGTAATCAACAATGATTTTCCAACTGATTACCATCATCTTTACTATCTTTCAATAATCCCACTAGTAGCTCATTTACAAAATATATTTAATGCTATGGTTCCAGTATTTTTTATCTTTACAACAGTCACTTAAAAGACCATGCTTAGCCTAAGAGACTGCCCAGGAAAATGGAAGGTGTGTTTAGTAACAGAATGAATAGTTTCTTCTTGTCACTGGTGGTGTTCCAATAAGCCAAGGCTTTGAGTGCCGTAGGTATGCTCTGACAGGGAAGTAGTTTTATTTTTCAGTAATTAAATTTCCTTTTTTTTTTTTTAAAGGAAATGACACATAATCATTTGCTGCGCTTGATACTGAAAAGATACACGCCTTTGGGAAAATCCAGGAAAAGATAATCAGCCCACAACAGAATAAATATCTGGGAATAAAGCCCAGAGTACTGGGGAAGCCAGTCTTAAGGATCATTCAGTGAAGTCGGGGACAGAGTGTTAAAGGGAGCGGCACATGTCTGAGAAGAGCCTGAAGAACACGGGGCAGCTCCAGAGAAACCAGGGGGCCATGTGCACCTCAGAGGATATGCCTTTTGCATTCTCGGGAGTTTGCATAAAACTTCATTTCTTTACTGAATCCTATCCAAACATAAAGAAGGCCCAAGTGGATGTCAGAAAAATTATTGCTATTACTAATAACGGGGTTTTCCCCATTAAAGAGACTGTCTTTTTTCTGAGGCAGGGAAATATTTTTACACTGGGCATGAGACTTTTTAGAACTGATGCTTAAAATATCCCTTTAGTGTGGTATGTGGGAAATACCATCGATGGGAGAGAAAGATGATTAATACAAAGAAGGGCAAGAGCGCACCATAAAAGACACTCCATTTGGGTCCATCCCCGTCGCAGCCAGCCTCGCAGACCACCTGGGCACAGCTGCAGTGACAAGAAGGCAGCTGGTTCTTCCCGCCAGGTCGGCCTCCGCCGGGGCTGAATTAGGGTCCCCCGCACGGTCCTCTTGGCCAGGCCCGCCAATGCCCACATTCCTGCGAAATGAACCGGACACACCTGCCTGATGGCTGAACAGACAGTTCTCAGCCTGGACGCTCTGGTTTGTTGTTACTGTTGTTTAGACGCTAAGATGTGTCTGATTCTTTTGCGGCCCCATGGACTGCAGCCCACTAGGCTCCTCTGCTCATGGGATTTCCCAGCAAGAATACTGGAGTGGGTTACCATTTCCTTCTCCAGGGGAGCTTCCCAACCCAGGGATCAAACCTGCATCTCCTGCATTAGCAGATGGATTCTTGACCACTGAGCCACCGCGAATGCCCGAGGCTCTGGTTTGAAAACCAGATAAACCTTAATGGCATGAGACTGACTGAAATAAGCCATTCGGGAAAGGACAGATACTTCATAATTCCACCGCGAGAGGTACTAGAATACTCAAACTCATAGCAACATAAAGTAGAATGCTGGTTGCCAGGGGCTGGGGGAGGGGGTTTGGGGAGCGAGTGTTTATAAAAGGATACAGTTGGGGAAGATGAAAAATCCTGTTCTGGAGATGGATGGTAGTGATGGGATACAGCAGTGTAAATGTACTTTATGCCAACGAACTGCGTACGTAAGATGGTTAAGATGGTAAATTTTATGTTCTATTTATAATTTAAAAAAACCAAACCAAAAAAAAAAAAAAGTAAAAAATCTCACTCGAGTCCAGTTAAATTGAGTTTAGGACTCAAATCTGAAGTGTCGGTAGCTCTCCCTTCTCTCTGGACTTTGCTGGCTGATGCATCTCAAAGTCCTGAGAATCACTGGAAGGAACGTGGACCCCACAGAAATGAAGAGTCCCTTTCTGCAGCCCTCTTGAACATGTCTAATACCTTTAACAGGTAGACCGACTCCAGAAGGCCCAGAGCAAAAGGGTCTAGGGTCCGTGATGGACTGGACAAGTGTAACGGAGAAGAGCAAACCTGGCTCCATGTTAGATGTGCTCTTTTTCCTTTAACCTTTGAGCTCGGTGGCCTGTGCTTAGTCATGCTGGCCCAGGGCCTTTTGTAAAAGAATGCTGCGCAGAGCCTGAAATACGCAGGGCAGCCTATTCTTGGGGCGCTTGCCTGTAAGAGTCCATTCATATGGAGATAAAAAGCTACAGAACAGAGAACAACAGAGAAGAACATCTGTCCTGTTGGTAGGTTTACAAGTGACCTGACCTAGGAGGGCAGCTGCAAGAATGAAGGATTCTGACACCAAGAAGTTTGCAACAGCTAACCATACCCCTCCCTCATCTTGCCTTTCAAAGGGCTTTGCAGGCTTCCCTGGTGGCTCAGTGGAGAAGGCAATAGCACCCCACTCCAGTACTCTTGCCTGCCAAGTCCCAAGGACGGGGGAGCCTGGTGGGCTGCCATCTATGGGATGGCAGAGTTGGACACGACTGAGCGACTTCACTTTCACTTTTCACTTTCATGCATTGGAGACGGAAATGGCAACCCACTCCAGTGTTCTTGCCTGGAGAATCCCAGGGACAGCGGAGCCTGGTAGGCTGCTGTCTATGGGGTCGTGAAGAGTCGGACACGACTGAACGACTTCACTTTCACGCACTGGAGAAGGAAATGGCAACCCACTCCAGTGTTCTTCCTGGAGAATCCCAGGGACGGTGGATCCTGGTGGGCTGCCGTCTATGGGGTCACACAGAGTCGGACATGACTGTGGCTCAGTGGTAAAGAATCTGTCTGCCAATGCGGGAGATGCAGGTTCGATCCCCAGTCCAGGAAGAGGCCATGGAGCCACTAAGCCCGACTGTCACAACTACTGAGCCTATGCTCCAGAGCCCAGGAGCCAACGATTGGGCCCACATGCTGCGGCTACTGAAGCCTGCGTGCCCTAGAGTCCGTTCTCTGCAACAAGAGAGGCCGCTGAAATGAGAAGCCCGTGACCCACAACGAAGAGAAGCCTCTGGTTGCTGCGACTAGAGAGCAGGCCTGCTTAGCAATGGAGACCCATCCCAGGCAAAAATAAACAAATAAATGAATAATCTTTTTAAAACAGTGCTTTGCTGAGAACTTCCGAAGAGTTCAGGGTGGCATGGGCCACCCATCTCTCCGCACGGCTCTTCGATAAAGCTTGCTCTGCTCCAGCCTGCGACGTTTCGGTTTGCTTTGCCTCACTGTGCACAAGGAGAGCAGCCACATGGTGAGCTGGGCAGAACCAAACACTGTCCCCCCGGGAGACTGACACCTGCCTCCACTCCAAACCTCACACGTGGGTCTTCTGGAGATGGCAAATCCAAAGGGGGAAGCTCCTCCAAGCCCTAAAACCGCCCCCGAAGAAGAGAGGACAAAAGCTCTGTGTAACTTGCAAGCGGCCCCACGCACGTTAAAGAAACCCTGGTGTTAGTGCACTGTCCTGCTAGGCGCTTCGGAGACTGGGATCTGCTCTCACAGCCAGCTGCCACCGTACTGGATAACAGATGGCCAGACCACAAAGGATGCTGGTCCAAGGTTTAAGGACCACGCTGTACCTGGATGGGTGATATAACCTCTGGAGAAGGCACACCTAGCAGCAGACAGGTGTGGAGACCGCTCTCCTCTGTGGGCTGCTCGGTCGCGTTGCCCATGACCACACTCAGCTCCCCGGTCAGCTCTTCTGTGGCCGAGCTTGTGCAGGGACCTTAAGCCATCCCAGCTAACAGGACTGCCCACAGACATCACAGGGCAGCCTGGTGGATGCTTTGGGGAAGAAGCCGTGTGAAAAGTCTTTGAGATGCTGGGGAGTCTTGGGGGGCAATTCAGAAAAATGCGACCATTCCACGTGTCAGCTGGCTTTTAGGAAGGTCCACAGATGAACTGGAGGAGAGAAGCCTTAATGAAGAAGTACTGAGGTAATTACAAAAAAAATAAAAATAAAAAGGGGGGAATCATACAATTTTTCCTAAGTAATATGAGATCATTACAGTGCTCTGGCAGACATGCATTTTTAAACAATGGCTATCATAACGGAAAATTAAGACTTCATCACTTATTCATAAAGTTCTGGTTAACACTAAACTCCGTTTGTAATAGTTGACTTTTATAAACAGCATCTTTGGGAGCAGATGCTACTTTTCGGTCATACAATGTCACAGACAACTGTCCAGTTGGATTATGGGGTAAATTAGAGCTTATCCTGGTTTATAATAGTTGCTATCCACGATCAGGAGTATGGAAAATTATAATAAATACAGGGTGATGGCCCCAGAATACCGTCAAAATGATTGTGCGCATTTTTACTTCTTTTTTTAAAATTTAAAACATGGTTGAAATTTAAAGACAGCAAACAATATTTGAATGAATCTACAATCTTTATGCTTAAGGGAGAGTCAAAAAACTAGTAAATCCACAGTGGAATTAATAATTGAGATCCCTGGAAGCTCTAAAAGGAAATATTAAATATGAAAAATCTTGTTGAAAAGCATAATTAAGTCTATCAATGCCTAAAGTTGAAAGGACAAGCAGTCTCACGAAAGTTAGAAATGCCAGTTCCATATAAAAGTCTATTACCCTAACTTTGTGGAAAACAATCAACAACAGAAAAAAAAGAGTTGTTTACGAGGCTTCGTTTTGCGCTAAATGTAGAGAGCACCCTGCCCCACTTGCTCAAGCTTCTAAAATAGTATAGCTTCAGGCGCTTCACACTTAAGCACCCCTAAAGAGTTCGGAGCTGTCTTGACAATGGTACTGCTGGACATTCGGGGTGTACTGAGGAAATTAAGAGGCATTTAGACCGGATCCTTTTTTCTCAGGGGCTACTATGCATCTTTTCTTCCATCCTGCAGCTGAGAATGTAAGACGTGTCTAGCTCTTGCAGGGAAACTCGAAGACGCGGAACTGAGCTGGTCCAGCTGTGAGGGGGTGGGGCTAAGCGTTGGTTGTAGGCGTCTACACTCCAGCACCTACACTCCCAGCCTAGGGCCTCTCGATCTGGGCTTGCTTCTTCACCCATCTATTATTGTCATTTATCTTACTGCTGTCCAGAGATCTCTTGGCTGGGCTGTTTGTCCAAACACACCATTTAAAATTTGTTTCCAGGACAATAGAGTCTTTGGCAGGTCATCCTCAAATGCAAGTTTTACTGTACTTATTTTTGGAGGACACGGTGAACACTCTCTGTATTCCAGCGTTTGAGGACACCAGCATATGGACAAGGTCTGTTTTTCTCCCTAACGTCAGCGCTAGAGGCTATGTGTTCACACGGGACATCCCTCCAAGGGGTTCAGGAAACCGTGAAGCGGTCTCTCTTCTGTGTCTGGTTTCTTACACTTGGCATCGTGTTTTTGAGGTCCACCCGCACGTGTTGTCTGTTTTGAATAGGTACCTTTCTGCCTGTGCCAGATGGCCACTGTTTTTGGTTTTTGCAAACTTAGCAGGAGGCCCTGCTCTAAGAACCTAGGGTTCTGGCTGTCAGTCGAGCTGGAAGCAAGCTGAGCACTCTGGGGTGGGCATCCCACTCTCAGTTCCCCTACACTTTAGGCCCCTGTAACTCCAGGGCACCCCTGAAAGCACTATGAGAGGAAATCATGAACATGCCTCCTCTCTCCCAGAGTTTATACCCAGATGACTTGAGTTGATAAGGGCCCTATAAAGCATTCTGAATCCAGTAGAGAAATGCAATGCAGAAATGCAAAGAGCGAACAGTAATTCTTGCGTTACACTGCTCGGGAGACTTTGAGAAGATGGACGGCTGTGTTCCCATCCAATTGCTTTCAAGCTTTCCATTAGGTCAAGTGCGTGCCATATATCTAATGAAAAGCCCCTGGGTCGCAGTCACGTTCCTCCGCCTTAAACCCAGTGTGCAGTGGAACGTGATTGTGGTGGCTGTGATCACTGTGGTTACTGTATGCGTTATTATTCCAACGGCACTGAGCACTTGCTATATCCCGGGCCCGGTGCTGAACTGTCTACATTATCTTCCCGGATCCTCCAGAAACCCCACGCCATAGGCATTATTATCAGGTGCCTCTTCCAGATGAGGAAATTGACACGCAGAGAAGGAAGATATTTTGCAGGAAGGCCACAAAGCTAGAGAGTGCAGAGAGCAGGGCCTCCACCTCCAGAGTGCTCCCTCTGCTTGCACCCTCCAGCAGACCCCTGGACGCTTCTGAGAATGCCCCTGACAAGTGCCGCCCTGGTTCTGGGCTTTGGGGTGGGGGAGGGGGGAGCCGCTGCCTCTGTTCGGCCTCCCCTCCCCGCTTGGGCTCCAGCCCCTCACATCAGTGCTTATTATTTGGCGTAAATCAGCCCCCCAATTACATGAATGCCATAGCCACGAACACTTGTAATTAAAACTGGGACTGACATCCTGAAAGTATGTTTCCCTTCGCCATCCCTCTTTGTCCTGCAAGGATATTATTGGAAAGAGAATGAACAATCGTCGGGAACATATGCTTTCGGAATATAATGGGACTCGGCTCCTAGGAGGAGAGGCTGTAAAAGGGCGCTGGGACGAAATTTAAAGTAGACAGCTTTATTTACTAGCTACTGGGGCATGTCCAAGGAATTACGGAGAAGCCGATAGTCTTGATACTGACCGGGGCGCCGTGGGGCGGACTGCCAGAAGGTTCTCTCCCCCTTCGTCAGTCCTTCACACAGTCACAACCTTCCCCTGAGCTGCCTGAGTGCCCCAGGCACTGGGCACGCGAGCCCACCCGGGGCTGATGCCAGCCTAAAGCTCCGTCCCCCGTCTCTCCTCTCTGGCTTCATTTTCCAGCAAAAGCAGAGAGCTTGGGGCTCCCCGGTCTTTGCGCTCAGAGTTCCCTCTGCCTGCAGGGTACCTGCCACCCCAGCTCTCTTTCTTTGCCTGTCTCACTCCTAATGCTATGTCAAAGCCAGCCCCTAACCATCGCTGCCACTTATCAAGCACTTACTGCGTGCCTCTGCAGTGAGAGTCTCAGGTGCACAGATGGGTCTGCTCTAGGAGAATCTCTGTGATGTGGGTCCAGGCTGTCGCCCGCTGATTCTGACTCCAGGTAGCCTCCTGGTGGCCCTCCTGCTGACATTCGTTTCCGATTCCATTCCCACCCCTTTATTATCATGAACAGACACAGACTCGAGCAGGGCCCTTAACCTGAGCACATGCGGGTACCATTCTAAACCTAGAGGGTGTCTTGGGTCAGTCAGACTATCACACCTTTATTTTCACCAAGTCTTAATGGAAACTTTCATTTCCTTCATTTAAGCAGCAAACTGCTATAAAATGCGAAGCATCTGTGAGTTCATCGTGATAGAAATCTTGCTGTTTTCGAATGACCTGGGAGGTGTAGCGGCTATCTCAAAATATTCTTTTCTATCATTACTGTGATAATCAATAGTTCATGGACACTATTCAATAGTCATGCTATTTAATGGGCTAGTTAGAATATTTATCTTCAGAGCTTATGTTTGAATATGTGGATGACCACATTTCAACGCATTTGGTTTCCTTTGTGATCCTGTGCGATTTGTGGCATGCATTTAAAAACATCATTCTGAAAGGGGGTTTGTAGGTTCCAGTAGACGCTCAAAAGGACTGCGGCACAAGGAAGGCAAAGATCCCTGAAGGAAGGGGGTTAGGGTTAGGGGGCAGCGAAGGGGGCAGCCTCCCTCGGCATCCACCCTGTATGCATCACCCTGGTGCCATGGGGCGCTTGAGAATTCCAAAGATGTTGATCAAAGGGAAGCAAGGTGCCTAAAATCTGTTTTACTATACACAGATCTGGAGGATCGTTTTTTACTGTCTCTACAGATGTATCATTCACTCACTCATTTGGTCATTCATTCCTTCACCAAATATAGGCATAATTGAGATCCTGCAGATTTGGTTCTAGACCACTGCAATCAAGTAAATGGCACAACTGTGCAAGTCTAACGATTTTTTTTTTTTTTTTGGTTTCCCAGTACACATAAGAAATCATGTTTACACTATAGTGAAAGTCACTCAGTTGTGTCCAACTCTTTGCAACCCCATGGACTATACAGTCCATGGAATTCTCTAAGCCAGAATAATAGAGTAGGGAGCCTTTCCCTTCTCCAGGGGATCTTCCCAACCCAGGGATGGAACTCAGGTCTCCAGAATTGCAGGTAGATTCCTTACCAGCTGAGCCACCAGGCAAGCCCAAGAATACTGGGGTGGGTAACCTATACCTTTTTCAGTGGATCTTCCTGACCCAGGTATAGAGTCGGGGACTCCTGCATTGCAGGCAATTTCTTTACCAACTGAGCAATGGTAGTCTATTAAGTATGCAACAGCACCATATCTAAAAAGACAATGTACCTACATTAATTAAAAAATACTTCATTGCTAAAAAATGCTAACCATCATCTGCCAATGCATGGTTGCCACAAACCTTCAATTTGTAAAAATAAAATTCAATATCTGCCAAGCGCAGTAAAACCGAGCATAATAAAATCAGGTCCGCCTGTATATAATAAAAGCCTTCTACGTGCTAAGCACTGGACTATCATTAGAGATATAATTTTGAGCGGGACCAAAAACAAGCAAACAAAAGAACCACATTCTGCCTTCCCTGAGAACAGATTTCTGAAGCTTCTGTATCCCTTTGGTCTTCTATCCATCTTGAACAACTTGGGGTGACCTATTTAGTTACCCACCATTCAATGTCAAGAATCCCCTTAGCTCCCTGTCAAGCTAAGCTCATTAACATAGTCTTTCACTTAAAAAGCATGTATAAACAGCAGGCAGCCTGCTTTTTATACTTTTGTGGCAGGAGGAAACACTTTGGAGCTCAAAGTGGCCACCTATTTTCAGAGATTCCAAAATGGTGGGCACAAAGAAGAATCCAGGGGATGCGTGGGAAGAGGCAACGCCCTTCCCTTACACCTGCAGGGAGCGTCACACGATTCACAGCGCCTTCTCTTCCTTAGTGTCTTGATCTTATTAACCTCGTTTGTAGGGAATGTCTCTCTGCCCATCTCCCCTTTTCCTACCCAGCAAACTGGAACAACGGTTCACTAATGAAAAGGATGATAATAACAGCTAATGTCGGTAGATGGCTTTCTACCGTGCCTGGCCTGTCTTTTAAAGCTGTACTTGTATTACTGACGCATTTAGTCTTCCTTACCACCTGGTGGTGGGTAACATTTGTTGTTGTTTAGTCTCTAAGTTGAATTCAGCTCTTTTGCAACTCCAAGGACTTCAGCCTGCCAGGCTCCTTTTGTCCATGGGATTTCCCAGGCAAGAATACTGGCGTGGGTTGCTATCTCCTTCTCCAAGGGATCTTCCTGACCCAGGGATCAAACATGCATCTCCTGCATTGGCAGCCGGGTTCTTTCACCACAGAGGCACCAGCGAAGCCTGGTGGGTAACATTATCATCCCCACTGTACACATGAAAAAACCGGAGCACAAAGAGATTACTTTCTTGCTCTGGGTGGTGCAGCGAAGAAGGGACAGGCGTTCATCAGTCGTCTCGTGAATACCAACTGTGAATACACAGTGCAGATGAGATAAGAAAGGCGGGCCTGTAGCCAAGTCTCAGACGAGAAATCCTAGTGGCTAGTTCCTCTCCTCTGTGGGGTCAGTAGAGAAGGGGGAGGCTAACCAACATGGACTGTGTGCTTGGTGTAGCCAGAATTACCCACTGGAAAAGACCCTGATGCTGGGAAAGACTGAAGGCAGGAGGAGAAGGGGACGACAGAGGATGAGATGGTTGGATGGCATCACTGACTCAATGGACATGAGTGTGAGCAAACCCTGGGAGATGGTGAAGGACAGGGGAGCCTGGCGTGCTGCAGTCCATGGGGTCGCGAAGAGTTGGACACGACTGAGCGACTGAACACCACCACCTTTATTAGCTATATGAGTAAGTACAGAATCACCCTGTGAATTAAGTGTACACACCCTTGTTAGATATATGAGAACACTGGATCAGAGAGGTTGCCTGACTTGCCTGAAACCGTCACCTAGTTGGTAGCGGGCTCGGTTTTAAGTCTACGGCAGAAATTAAACTCAAGTCTTCCACCTTTTCTCTTTCCTCTTGACCCTAACTGAGAGCTGGAGTCTGCCCCTCGGGCTATCTGCAGAACAATTGAGCTTTCCAGAGCACAGCCCCTTGCTTCCCCCACACACAAGGGGCTGCTCCCCAGCTCAGAGAAATGCAGGATATCAGCTTGTCTTCTTCTCTACTTCCCCCCAGCCCCGAAGGGGCTATTTTGAGCCTTGTGTCATTCCAACTTTTGATTTGGATATTTCCATTCCCCTTATTTGCATAATGAATCATACCGCCCTTGGGTCTATGGGGAACAAAAAAATAAAAATTCAAAGCACTGTATTTAGCACATAACTGGTTGCTGAAAATAGGACCGACCCCAGTTTATAGCTCTCCAGAATCAATCACTTTCTGGTTGATTTCCTGTGGAAGAGGCAGCCTGGATTGACTGGGTGAGCGTCATATATTTGAAACAATCTCTTTGGCTTTGAAGTGGTGGCGGCTTATAGACATGACCTCGATTCTGACAATTATCTATTTAATTGGATCAATACGGACAGCCCACTCCCCCGAACCACCGATTCAATTAATCAGACCATTGTCAAATCCCTTCTCCTCGTGGGTCTGTGTAGACACAGACCAAGTGGCAATTTCTCCCAAGATAGGCATGGGAGTCAATAATCGGCTTTTGGATCAAGTATCCGATCACTCACAAATTATACAAATCACATTGATTACTGACAAATCATAATGTTTACGGAGCACTATTTGGCTTTGGTGCCTAGGTATTTAATTAACAACCATCTGATGTAATTTATGCCATTACAATGACCAGAAAATGGTTGATTGTTGGTTTTACATAGTGGAGCAAACATTCTGAGATTAGCCTTGGCGAGGACAAAGCAGGTGAGAGCTCAATGATGGAAACGAAATCAAAGGTCTTTACCATGTTTAATCCAGAACTCTGCCTCTCACGAGAAATTGACATCTTTTTGCCCGAGTGGCAGGTAGAACACATGACTGATTTTTGTTTCCCTTTTTGCTCTGACTACCAGGAAACTCGAGCTTCCCCAGTGGCTCATTGGGTAAAGAACCCGCCTGTCAATGCAGAAGACACCAGAGATGCAGGTTTGACCCCTGGGTCAGGAAGATTCTTCTGGAGAAGTAAACAGCAACCCTCTCCAGTATTCTTGCCTGGAAAATTCCACGCACAGAGGAGCCTGACGGGCTACACAGTCCATAGGGTCACAAAGAGTTTGATGCAACTGAGCGTGCACGCACAGGACAGGACCAGAATACTCAGAGCCAACCCTTTAGTGCAAACGCAATGTTTCGGCATACTGCAGCCTAAATACGCACTCTAGTACATTTTACCTGGTTTTTATTTCTACAAATACTTCATGGCATCTTTTCTATCTCTAGACTACTTTTTAGCGAGTGATGACCCACAGACCAGATCCAGATCACCAGTCTATTTGTTACAGTCTAAAAATGTTTTGCTAAGCAGACAGGGGGAAAGTGAAAGTTGCTCAGTCGTGTCCGACTCTTTGTGACCCACGGCCTGTAGCCCCCCAGGCTCCTCTGTCCATGGGGATTCTCCAGGCAAGAAGACTGGAGTGGGTTGCCCTGCTCTCCTCCAGGGGATCTTCCCCACCCAGGAATCAAACGTGGGTCTCCTGCACTGCAGGTGGATTCTTTACTGTCTGAGTAAATAAACAAAAATCAAAAGAAGAACATAACCCCAACCACCCACGAAATTCAAATTTTAGTGTCCATGAATAAAGTTTTATTGGAATACAATCTGACCTACTGATTTACACATGGCTCTTTTTTTGTACTACCAGGACAGAGCTGACCAGTTTCAACAGTGACCACATGGCCTGCCAGGTCTGAAACATAAATTTACTATCTGGCTCTTCACAGAAACAGTTTGCTGACCCCTGCCCTAGGCCACCTCCAAGTTTTGTGGACCAGGCATGGCGTGGATGGACAGCTAATTAGACAGGAAACCTAGAGGCAAACTACCAACTCAGCCTGTGGTTAATGTCAGTGTCTACGTTACTCTTTCTAATGAGCTTCGGAGGTAAGGGGGTCCAAAATTCAGGTTTCTGAGGACAAGCACCCCTTGAGAAGAAATACACGAGCCACTGGGTCCATTTTCAGAGTACTGGGGTGACTGCTCTGACCCCTCCAAACCCCAAAGGCCAGGTGACAGGCCCACTGCTCCAGAAGGCCACGGGTCGAACGAGGACTCCTTCAGACGGTGGCGGCGGGGATGAGCGTGGATGGAGACGTGGGAGCAGGAAAGCAGGGATGCCAAACATGAGGAAGGGGACTGACTGCTGGGCATGGCCCTGCGGAGGGGCCATGCTGACCACGAAACCTGGGAGAGGAGGAGCCAGTCTGGGAAAAGATAAAACAGCGAGAGGATGAGAAGAGATACCAAGACGGAAAAGGGGCACGTCACTGAAAGTCAGGCCACGTGACCTGAAGCTCCTTTTGAAAAGCAGGAGGTAAGGCCATCATCTAAGAATGACTGGATGGGCCAAGGCAGGCCTGGAGTCTGGGGAAGAAGGCAAGATCAGAAACAGGAAGTTGCTGCTCATGGGAAAGAGAGTGGGCATGAGGTGGGAAGAGGATGCAGGGAGTAAGAACCTCCTAAACGTGACTGCACCTCTGCCCCTCTTTGGGGGCGGACACAGGCGGGGGGAGCTGAAGAGCAGCTTCAACCGCAATGGGAAGACAGCATCCCTGATACTTCATCATACCACAGTCGGGTAGGTGGTGTTACAGAAACCTTCAGTCCCTGCTAGTAAAGCCTTTCTTTCTCCAACGTTCAGGGCCTTCTGATATGATGGTCAGCTTCATCCGAATATTTAAAAGACAGCTTGGAAATGGGGAAAATACAGAGAAGCATCTCATGGCGCCTCGTGTTTCCAGCTCTTGCTGTAGATGAAAATACCAAACCCAACCAGCAAGCCGTGAGCTGAGCCGAGCCTCTTCCTGGAGGCATCTTCCCTGTCCATCTGCTGTGGGTTTACTCCAGGGAAACTCACTGCTCACTGGAAGGGAAACCAAGAAACTGATGCTTACCGAGGACCTACTGGGCAGGTGACACTCAGAGAAATTCTTGAATCCACAAGGCTGCTTGAAAGGAAATAAACATCCCTATTTTACAAGCAAGGGAGAAGGAACTTCAAGAAAAATCAACTAACTTGCTGAAGATCACACAGCTGGAAAAACACAAAAACTGGAATTTTGAAGTGAACATTCATCTGGCTCCAAAGTCTTGCTTTTCCTCCTTAGCTATGAGGCCCATGATCCATGCCCTGTTCTCCCTCCAAGGCCCCAAGTCTGTACCCAGAACACAGCAGAAACCCAGGGAAGGGGCTGCATACCATAACCATCCAACCACAAAACACAGAGCGTCCAATGACCTCTTATCCATCAGATTTAGGGGGACCGGCGCCACTTGGTCATCCGTTTTCTGCCTTTCTGTCTTTGATCACTTGCAGTGCCTCTGACTGGAGGATACATCTTTCTCCTCTTCCTCATGAAGCCTTACAGCCTCCCCCTGGGTGCAACCATGGTTATTCCCTAAATAAACACTTGCCGGAACAGTTGGCACAAAATAAGGACTTGTAAAAGAGAACTGGATAAATGTATTTTGAACAAGGGCTTCCCAGGTGGCGCTAGTGGTAAAGAACCTGTCTGTCAATGCAGGAAACGTAAGAGACACAGGTTCCATCCCTGGGTGGGGAAGATCCCCTGGAGGAGGGCAAGGCGACCCACTTCAGCATGCTTGCCCCGATAATCCCATGGACAGAGGAGCCTGGCAGGTTACAGTCTATAGGGTCACACAGAGTCAGATACAACTGAAGTGACTTAGCGTAAACGCACGCATGGGTGCATGCTGAACAAAAGCAGGCGCTAGAAAGAAAGTGTCCCATAATGTGGGACACTGGAATCAGACAAACCCTTATTAGAACCCACTTGCTGGCTGTGCACAAGTTAAGAAAGTGATTTAATTTCTGTACTTCAGTTCTCCCACCTCTGGGATTAGAACAGTAGCATCTCCTCTGAAGGAAAGCTGTAAAGCAGAAGTCTTGGGAATTCAGGAGTTGCTCAGTAAGCAACGGCCAGGAATTGGGACGCTTTTGCCAAGTCAAGGATGCTCCAGGTGAAAACACCTGGGCAGCTGCAAAACCTTAGAAGGATTTGCAGCTACTTCTGGATTCCCTGAGCACTGTGCATGAGCAACATTTATTATTTTTTCCCCCTCAAAGCATGGAAAATTGAGGGGTGATCCAGGAAAACACAGACATCTTGAGAACACTGAAAGGCTCCAAAGCGTTTTTCTGTTTGGAGACGTAGAAGACAGGAAAACATTCATAACGTGTCAGTGCCCGAGGGCTGGTGGAACCCTCCCCAGGAAAGCATCTTTGGGGATAAATCATGATGCCGGCACAGCGTGCGCAGCCCCGTGTGTCATAACAACCCCTCCCATGACCACCTATCAAGGTTGACAAAATCCAGGGCCTCCCTGAAATAGGACCGAGTCTTCCCAGGAAGAGACCTCCGTCTCTGCCAGCTCCAAGACCCAACTTGAGTCGAAGTGAGGAAATGCGGGTGATTGCTCAGCTCCCTGGGGGCTCTTGGAAATTGACAGGTGGTAAATTACTGCCCAGGGAGCAGATCGCATGCCAGCTGACAAAGGACGAGGGGGAAACATCCTTACAGGTTGTCCAGCATCCTCTTTTCCCTGTGGAGGAGGTGTGTGGCTCATGCCACCGGACCCAGAAACCCAATAAAAAATATGTGATTATAAACACCTGGGAAGCAGGCAGTGCAAGAATGAAAGAGGGGGATAAAGAGGACCCCTGCCTTTCTCGTGGAGCAGGCAATTTGGCTAAAAAAAAAGAAGAAATGGGATGATTAAAGTCACAAATGAACCTGCAGTGGCTTTGTTTCCGGGAGCTCCCATGTGACTTCAGATTGGTTCTCCAAGTCAACTTCGGTGGACTAATACATCCACCCGCCAGCCTGGGGGGAGACACAGACCCTGGCGCCGCAAGCCTTAACCCTCGGCAAGTTGGCAGAGCGGGACAGTGAGGACAGGTGGGAACCAAAATAACAGGCAGTATCCCTGGTCGCCAACACCATGGGTAGGATGAGCTCGCGACTGATGACGGAGGTTTGAGTTACTTGATGGAAACCTTGCATTTTACTCAAGAAAACTGCACTGAGACAAAGAGGAAGTTAAAAAGGAAAAAAAAAAAAAAAGAGAAAAAAGACAACTCCAGGGAAGATAAAGAGTCACCAGAACTGAGGAGGGACAAGGTGGGGGTGGGAGCGGATCTGTGCAGTCAGACACATCAATCCCCTTCTCCCTACTCCCTGAAGAACCTGAGGGCTAAGCGGACCCCAAGGAGGACAGGTGAGGTGCCCATCCCCCAGGAGGAGGCAGGGATGGGCTCCCCCTGCACCCCAGATGCAGAGTGCCCCGAAGGCAGGGCAGGAGCAGAGGACGCAGACAGGTGGGTAGCTGACAGAGCGCTGACCCAGGGCCATCAAGGGCCTGCTGGCTGGTGCCGCTTGCCTTATGCCTTCCTTCCACTGTGCACCATGCTGGGGGCGTGTGACCTGGAGGAAAAGAGGACTTGGAGCTGAACGGCGGCCGACTATATCCCAGGGGCTGGCTGGCCGCCGGCTTAGCAGCCGGCAGCGTTATTTCCTGTCCTGTGGACCCTGTAGCTCTCTGCACGCACTGTGTCTTCGGCCTGGACTTCCCCTGCAACCCCAGCACCCCCCACCACACCATTCATTCCCATAATCAGCGACTGAACACAGCCATCTCTCGGTGTGAAGCTGCACGGCCCAGCACAGTGGCCACTGGGCCCCGGTGGCTCTGGAAATTGATCACAACGAGACATAATTAAAATGCAGAGGCTCCGTCGTGCCGGCCCCACGCCAAGTCCTCTGGAGTGGTGAGCGGCGGCCGCGTTGGATGGAGCAGGGAAGGAAGACGCCCACACCCTGCAGAAGGCCCCCTGGACCTTGCCGGCTGAGAGGAACTCCCTGCTGCCTGACTTGGCCGTGATGGTGAACCTCAACATGGTAGCCAGAGGGTCTCCTGGACGACTCAGAAACGCCAAGGTCATGAGGACAGATGGCAGCAAAGAGGCAGGCCCAGGTAGGGGGAGACTCACGTGTCATGAAAATCAAACGCAAGGTGATTCTCAACTGGGCTCTGGGTCAAACAGCAACCAAAGCACGAAAAGGACAACTGGGGAAATCTGAATACAGACTGACAATTACTGGAACAGTGTTAATTTTCTTGGGTATGATAAGGAAGAGAGGAACTGTAAGAGAGATTTAAAGACAGAAACAAGAATGGAGGGCTGGGTTGGCCCATGGGGGTCCATGGGGTTGCAAAAGAGTTGGAGAGCACTTAGCAACTAAACAGCAACAACAGTCTCGGGGGGTCCTCTCCCGTATAGCGTGGACCCGGGTTGCAACACCACATTTCTTTGTATGAAGGTCTGACTGGTGTCTGCAGCGAAAGCTCCCCAAAGCCGCATCTACGGTTTCCTTTGTACTCAACCACTCTCTCCTGCCCTGACCCAGTTCTTAGCACCCAGTTAGAGACTAGTGCATATTTAATGGAGAAGGCAATGGCACCCCACTCCAGTGCTCTTGCCTGGAAAATCCCATGGACGGAGGAGCCTGGTGGGCTGCAGTCCACAGGGTCGCTAGGAGTCGGACACGACTGAGCAAATTCACTTTCACTTTTCACTTTCATGCATTGCAGAAGGAAATAGCAACCCACTCCAGTGCTCCTGCCTGGAAAATTCCATGGACAGAGGAGCCTGGTAGGCTGCAGTCCATGGGGACGCTAAGAGTTGGGCACGACTGAGCGACTTCACTTTCACTTTTCACTTTCTTGGAGAAGGAAATAGCAACCCACTCCAGTGTTCTTGCCTGGAGGATCCCAGGGACGGGGGAGCCTGGTGGGCTGCTGTCTATGGGGTCGCACAGAGTTGGACACGACTGAAGCAACTTAGCAGCAGCAGCAGCAGCAGCATATTTAATACCTGAGTGGAACAACCACAGCCCTCTTTGAGCAGCAGCCCCAGCCACCCAGACTCCATAGGTCCTGCATTCATCTACAAAGAACAGGACAATCTTGGAGGCTAGACAGCTCAAACCATTCACAGTGTTCCAGTGCGTGGCATTCGCATCATATTCCTGGTTTCATGAAACAGCTCCAAGGAGCCCACAGGGTGATCACTACTGTGCAGCCACCGTGATCACCTCCTAAGTCCCGCAAGAGCGAGGTGGCCGCTGTGTCACCTCCCCTGGCCAGCTCCATCAATTCCTCCAAATAATACAAGACTTGTTGGCAATCAAGTTAAAACAGGCTTACTGGTGAATAAATCTGACCCTGAATTAGGACAACTGCCTTAACGTCACGGAGCTGACTCAATACCTGGCCAAGCCATACCTTTTTTGTTTCGTTTTGCTTTTGAGAAGGTCGGGGACATTTTTAGCTTGCCCCTCTGTACATGTGCTGCTCATTACACCAGCGTGGCTCCATTTGAAGTTCCTGGCACTCATTCAGTTCCCTTCTGGTCTCCAGATGCAGGTGGAAGCTCTAGAGGCGGGAGGACAAAGCCTGGGACAGGTGCAGTCACCTGCACTCCTCCAGAGGTGGCAAATAGCAAGGTCAGTGCCTTCAAGTGGAGGATGAGGGAGTGGGGAGGGGGAGAGGGGAGAGAGAGGAAGGGGAGGGGACGTCCAGCCTGATGCTGCAAGCATCATGGCCCTGGACCTGAAGCCCAGCTGTCCTTCAGTGGCCTTGGGCAAGTTGCACTAAGCTTCTGAGTCTCAGTTTCAACATCTGTGATGTGAGACTATCACAGACTGTGGGAGACAGGATTCTAAAAGGCTCCCCTAGATTCCCACCTCCTACAACACACACCCGTACAATTCTCTCAACTGCTAAGACCCAGAAATAGGGGACAGCTAGCTCCCGAGACTGCAATTATGCTGTCCAGCGGAGGTGGATGGATCTCACACATGGAATTAAGGTCCTGAAGCAGTGAGCTTGGTGTTCATCCAAAGGGAGATGATCTTGGGCGGGCCAGACCTAATCAGGTGACCCCTGAAAAGCAACTGAGCCCTCCCTGAGGACAGAGATTAAGACACCCCTGTGGGCTTGGAGGGGCGAACAGTCATGTTGCGATAGCATCTATGGCGGAGCCACGTGGCAAGGACCTGCGATCAGGCTGGAGGGGCTGCGAGCAGTGCCCAGCCACTAGCCAGCAAAGAAACGGGGCCCCCAGTCCAAGGAATTCACTCACTCATTCATTCACACACATGCTCATTCAGTTCTTACAGTGTTTCAGGACCCCAGCCTGATGCTGGATCTTCAGCCCAAAGTTGCTGAACTCCAGAACCACATCTCAGGCACCTGCTGGGCATCGCCCTTGGTTCAATCTCGACACACCCCAAACTCACCTCTCCTCGCTCCCTCTGCCTCTCCTTCCTATCTCAGTCAGCAACACTGTCCTCCTTCCAGGCACGTAAGTTAGGGACCTCCGATTCACCCTGAGTCCTCTGCCCCTCTCCTTGCCCCACCCCACTGGGACCAAGCCCTGCCAATACTGAATCCCAAAGGTCTCCGGAACTGGGTCCCTCCTCTCCATCCGACAGCACACCCTTGGCAAGACACACGAGTTCCCTACTGCTGCCGTCACGGAGTACACAAACTCAGTGGTTTGAAAAACTACAAAGTTATCCTCTTCAGCTTCTGGAGGCCAGGAGGCCAAAATCAGGTGTGCCGGGCTGACGTCACGGTGTGCGCAGGGCTGCGTCCTTCTGGGCGTTCTTGGGGAGAATCAATTCCCTTGCTTCCCGGGTTTACAGAGGCTGCCTGTACTCCTGGGCTCATGACTCCTTCCCTCTGTCACTCCAGCCTTTTGGTTCCATCAACACATTTCCTAATTCCGTAGTCAAAGCTCCCTCTGCCTCAGCTGTAAGAACCCTTGTGATTACATTCATCCCACTCCCAACCACCCGTCACTCCTCATCTCAAGATCCTTAACTGACTCACACTGAATCCCCTTCTGCTGTATAAGGAGACATTCATGCAACCCGGGGATCAGCACACAGATACCCTTGGGGGGCATGATTCAGCCCGCCCTTGTCATCCCTCCCCCAGATCACTGCAACCGCCACTGACCACCATCCTGGCTCGCCTTCTCCAAGACAGACAGTGGAAAGCAGCCAGTGGTTATTCTGAAGGCCTCAGAACCACTGTTTTCTGGTCCTTCCATGTGGAACACCTTTCCCCAGCGGACACGATGGCCCTTTATCGTGCTTTCGGGTTCTTCGGGATGCTCGCCTTGATTATTCTGGTTATGAGTCCTCCCCGTTATTATTCTCCCTCGCATTGCCTTGCTGGTTTCACCCATGTCGCTGACGCTTCCTGGGATGTGCGGCTGCCTCCTCCTTTGCCCTTCATGCTCACCAGCGTGTAAGTTCTGTGAGCATAGGGCCTTGTCTGAGCCATTTACTGCTGCACAGAGCCTGACGGGTGACACGTGGACTGTGGGAGGCAGAGTAATGGCCCCCAAGACGTCTGCATCCTAATGCTGAGGGCCTGTGGACATGTTACGTCTCATGGCAAAGGGAAATCCAAGAAGCAGACAGAGCTATGGTTTCTAATCAGCTGACGTTAAAATAGGAAGATTATCCTGGGTTATCCAGTGGATCTGATGGAATCATAAAGGTCCTTAAGAGCGGAAAAGGGAGTCTGAACAGAGAGTCAGAAGGATGGCAGGGTTTGCAGGACTTGGCCTGATGTCACTGGCTTTGAAGGCGGACAAAGGGGGCCCTGAGTCCAGCAGAAGGCCTCTATGAGGTAAAAAGGACAAGGGAACAGGTTCTTACCAAGAGCCTCCCGGGGGGACACAGCCCTGACCGCACCCCAATCTCAGCCCACAGAGGCTCGTGTTAGGCTTCTGCCTTACACAGAGCTGTACGATCACACATCCGGCTTGTCGGAGGCCCTAGGTTTGTGACAGTTAATTACAGCAGCAACAAAAGACTAAACCAGAGCCCCGCGAATATTTGGGGTGAACTGCCTGTGCACCAAAAAAGGCCGAAGGGCGCCAGAAAACACCAGAGGCTAGAGAGGAGAGGGGAAGAATGTTCCCCAGGATTTTCAGAGAGAGTGAGGTCCTGCAGAGAGAGCAAGGCCCCTGGAGCGTGAGGTGACGTGTGTCTGTGGTTCTCAGCCCGTGACTTTGCTGCACTCTGCTACAGCTTGCCGGGACACTCCAACATGAGACCTCTGCCCGCGGCCACAGGCGAGCTTGGTTCTTGTGCCTCTGCCCTTAGGTGGGTAGGAAATGATGCTGGGGAATTAGGCGTTCCTTCACCTCCCACGGCTCAGCAAAGCAGCCGTGGATTTGGGCCCGAGACAGGCTCCTGGGGACCTTAGCTGGGGGAAGGGGTGAGGGGGGCCGGGAAGCCTCAGGTCCACAGGCAGAGAGCAAGGTGATGCTGAGAGCAAAGAGTGAGCCTCAGAGGAGGGCAGGGAGCTTCCCAGCCCAGCCAAGACTCAGTTCCCCTGTTCCAAGGGGGTGCAGAGGGTTAACCGTGCCCATGTGTCCGGCACAGGGTCCGGCACCAAAATGTCCACGTTTATGCTGTTTCTCCTTCTCGCCCACCCACCTCCATTTCCTTCTTTTCTGTTTTCTCTTTCTTTTCTTTAATATTTTGTCCACCTCCCTTTTCTACTACATTCAAGCGAAAACAACAGCAGTTACTTCCTTCTGAAACACAGGAGGAGACCTCTAAAAGCATGAAGGCCAGAAGTAAACCGTGGAATTATACAATGAAAAAAAAAATTACAAAGACTCAAATCTCACCTAGGTGCGTGGCCCCAGTGAACTGGAAGAGAAGTAAGCCCCTGCAGTGCCTTTTTATGACTTGAGGTGTATGGAGTCTCTAATGTAAGGCTAAATATAAAACTAAAACACACACAGCTGGGCTTTCAAGTATTTTCCAAACACATTTAATGCCTTCCCATGAAACTCCCAGAATCCGAGCGGCCCTCACTCTGCACCAGTATAAACAGAAGTCGGGGCGGACGGAACATATGGGCTTCAAAAGGCCATTGAAGATGGATGAGGACCGTGCGCGTGCGCGGGGGGCGGGGGGCTCCAGAGCGCTGCTGTGTGCCCACAGTCACGTGGCGGCCTCACCCTCCAAGGCTGTAACCGGGACCGCAGAGCCCAGCTGGCGGGCCGACGCTAATAGGGTCTGCCTCTGAGCACAGCTTTTTCTGTCTCCCACCTACTCTTCAGCTCTGCTCCTTACTCCTGGGCCAAGGGAAAATGAGAATGATTCAGGTCTGCCTGATAGACATGAATGGATTCTCTGTTATCCCAGGAATTCTCCCTGGAGGAGGTGGCATCCACCAATCCTGGGCCACTGCCCAGTACTGCCAGGCATCCTTACTCACGTGATAGCTCTACACGCAGAGTCACCTACGTGCTTGGTGTGTCTCTACACTGCACTGGGAAACAGCCCTGAGCGAGCTGAGCAAATCAGGGCCCACGCCCCTAGGGGCCGTCTGCCGTGCGTGGGTAGACGCACTGTCCAGCTGACGGCAGAGCGTGGGCACCGATGCGCAAACAGTCGTACAGGAGTTGGAGCAGGGACGCTGCTGTAGAATGGGCAGCTCTTCAAGGAGCTGACACGTGAAAGAGACCTCGCGGGTAAGGAGGACTGGGCCACACAAAGGTCTGGGGGAATAACGTACTTGTCAAATGGAGAAGCAAGACGTCCCCGGTGGTCCAGTGACTAAGAATCCACCTGACGGTGCAGGAGACACAGGTTCGATCCCTGGTCTGGGAAGATCCCACACGCTGCAGGGCAACTGAGCCTGTGCACCCAGCTCCTGAGCCCACATGCCCGTGCTCTGCAGGGAGAGAAGCCAGCAGAGTGAGAAGCCCGTGCAGTGCAGCTGTGGAGTCGTCTTGCTTGCCGTAGCTAGAGCAAGGCCAGCACAGCAAGGAAGACCCGGCATGCCAATAAACAATATTTAAAACGGGGGTGGGGGGGGGGGGGGGCGGAGGAGAAGAGAGCAAAGGCCCATGACAGCTCTAATATCTGCTCCGATTCCCATCCTCCTTTCGTCCAGAGGCAGAGTCTACGCTCTTCCCTGTGAATCTGGTGGCTGGGGGACTGCTCCCCCTGTGTAAGCGGACGTGACGCCCTAAGACATTGGGGCTGGCTCAGAAAAGCCAAGGAGCTCCTGCCCTGTTGCTGAGGAGCTGCCTTATGGGAGTGCAACCACGCTGAGACTACCATGCCAGAGCCCGGCTGAGCCCTACAAGGCACTGGGCATGTGGCGAAAGCCATCTTAGACCCCCCAGAACAGCCCTCTCCCCGATGGAACACCACTACATGAATCCCAGCCATGGCCACGTGGAACAGGAGATCCAGCCAGCCAATTCCTATACAGAGTCCTGGCTCAGAAAATCAGGAGCTCTCGTGAAAGAATCATTGTTTCCACAGCAGACTGTGGGGGTACTTTGTGTCTTAGGGAGAGACACATGAGTGAGGCCCACTGCTGACAGCCGGGAGGGTGAAATGAGACACACACATGAGGTTTCAGGCATGGAGCAGGCTGGCAGCAAATGGTAGATCACGTCCCTCTTGCCTCTCGCTCCATGTGACAATAGAGTTTGATTGCCTTTTGGTCTCATTGCCTATTTTTACACAATGCTGCCTTAAATCATAAATTACCAGCAGCTTATCCATGTCTGATTCTTACGGAGCTTTATTGGGCCCTCAAAGTGAGAAGATGACAAACATGTTGTGCGGGGTGGCTGTTCTTTGCTCTCCAGCAAGGAGGGTTCTTGCAGGAGGCTCTCCAGTGGGGAAACAGTGGGGTCTGGGTTGTCTTGTTCCTGACGTGGGCATCAAGGCCCCATGGCACAGACCCCGTGGCAAGCCAGGCGTGCATGCCAGGAAGTTTCTAAATGGTTTTCTGAGCACTATCATTTTTCTTTCCTAAACAGCCTGGATTTCTGAGCTCAAGTGCTTATCTGCATTGAGGAGAACGGACAGCCTCCCTCGGCACGTTTCATCTTGGAGGTCTTTCTCCAAATCAGCAACCAGAAGAGGTTGGAGAAATTACTGAACGTGAGCATGAATTTTTGGAGTCAGACAGGCTTTGGTGTGAAGCCTGGATCCTCCCTTTACAGATGGAGTGAGAGACCAGGCATGTAGTTGAACCTTTATAAACCTCGGTTTACTCCTCCATGAAATGGGAATAAACACAGTGCCTCCCTAGCTTGCTTGTGCAGGTTAAAGGAGACAACGTCCCTGAAGCCCTTGACAAAATGAGAGTGCAAAGCAATGGATCTAATAAAAGTGGTCATTGGTAATTCTGCTGAGGCAAGAGTTGTCAGATTTAGCAAGTAAAAATACAAGACGGAGGCTTCCCTGGTGGCTCAACGGTAAAGAGTCAGCCTGCCAATGCAGGAGACGCAGGTTTGATCCCTGGTCTGGGAAGATCCGGCATGCAGTGGAGCGACTAAGCCCGTTCACCGCAACTACTGAGCCTGCACTCCGGAGCACGTGCTCTGCAGCAAGGGAAGTGTCTGCAATGAGAGGCCCACTCATCGCCCCGTGAGAGTAGCCCCCACTCGCAGCAACTAGAGGAGAGCCCATGCATCGATGAAGACCCAGTGCAGCCAGAAAGAAATACATTTAACAATTAAAAAAAAATATACAAGATGCCCGACGACACTTGAATTCCAGATTAACAGCGAATGAGGTCTTAGTTTGGTACATCCCAAATATTCTGGGGGACAGGCTCACACCAGAAGTCACTGTTCATCTGAGATTCAAATTGTGCTGGGCATCCTGTATTTGTTCCTGGATTATGATGCCTGCTATTTATCGTGACTACCCATCTCTATCGCCTAAGTCGGTGGTTCCCCAAGAGCACACCCACCCCCCTCCCCATTTTCTCATCTTTAATAAAATCTTACATCGCTTTGTTTCCTGCCTCCAGCCTCACTGTAGACTGCTGGTGATTAACACAGGCCAGGAGGCTGTTCTACGAGGCAATCCTGTAACTCTTGCTGCAGTTATTACATAAGCAACTCTCTGCAGCCGCATCCCAACTCCGCGGTGGAGAGGCTGCTGTTTGTACCGGTTCCAACCTCCCGCTGCACGGCCACCCCCTCCCACCACACTGCCTCCCCTCTCCCCTCCCTCCGTGGGCCTGAGGTCTGCCTCCCTCTGAAGCCTCCCCCCACCCAGCCCTTGGCTCTCTTTTTCCCCCCACGTAATACAGTGCAGTTTATTACATAAGTGATTTATTGCATGCACCTTAATGTATAAGGAGCAAAACTTGTTTAAAATAAATCCAACTGAGAGGATAATCTCTATGGGCAAAATGTACTTGGACTTAATTTCTCTACTGGGTATTACACACTATATAATTGCCTTAAACAGAAGCTGCACACACAAATTTAGCTTGGCACCGGTATCTGGCTCCGCAGAACACTCAAGTTACATGCTGGGTTTTGCTACAAATACTTCACTCCACCAGAAGAAACTCAACAGCATGCCTTAGAGAAATATTCAGCCTAGTTCCCCCTGCTGAGATGGGGGGTGGTGGGGGAGGGGGGCGCTGGATTTGTGTGTGGTGGGGAAGGCCTCAGTCCTGGGAGAGGAGGCCGCGTTGCCGCCTGTGTCTAACCAGACTGGGTTGGGGACCTCACCTTCGCTCCTTGTTCAGATGTCCGTCACCCAAATGAAATTGCTGTTCCCTGGCTGGCACCGGATGGGGGATATAAGTTTAATTAAAGCTGATGGAGGCTAGTCCTTCTTTCTCCTGTGGGTGAATTAATCACCGCGTTCATGGAGTCACTGACTTCTTCACTCATTCATTCCTCAGACGCTGAGTTCCTCCCAGGGCAGTGGGGGGTCCTGAGCTGTCACGGCAACAACAGTGACATACAAACAACGCCCGCCCTTCCTGGGGTGACAGGCGGGTGGGGAGGCGGGCATCAAGGAAGTAATCACCCACAGAATGCACAATGACGAAAGGTGGCAGCGCAATGGAGGAGTGATGCTGGGCGCTCTGAGAGCCCTTGGTGGGGCTGGAGAAGAATCTCCAAGAGAGGTCTGTAGAAGGCGTATGAGTTCCTGACAGCTGCTGTAACAAATTAATCCAAACTGAACGGCTTAAAACCTCACAGATTTACTTTGTTGTACTTCTGGAGTCCAGGGGTCTAAAGTGGGTCTCGCTGGGCTACAGTCGAGGTGTCAGCAGGACTGCGCTCCTTTCTGGAAGCCCCGGGGGAGGATTTCTCTCCTTGTCTCCTTCTGTTTCCAGAGGCCACCGCATCCCTCAGCGCGTGGGCCCCTCCTCCATCTTCAAAGATGCCAGCCGAGCCTTCTCCCTCTGCTGTCTCTCTGGTCGTGACTCTCGGCCTCCCTTTCCCCCCGTTAAGGAAACCTGTGATGACAGCAGGCCCCGGATCATGCGGGACATTCTCTCAATTTTACGGTGCGCTGAGCAGCAGTTTGGATTCCCTCTGCGACCGTAATGCTCCATCTGCTCTGTGACCTAACACATCCCCAGGCGTAGCGATTTGGAGGTGGACGTCTTTGGAGCCACTGTTCGATGGGGTCTAAGGAGCGGCAAGGAGGAAGAATATTTGGCAGCGGCGGGATCTTGTGAGGCAGGTGTTGATGGTGTGCTGGCGTGGAGGCAGCCGAGAAACCAAGGAAGTGGGGGGTGCAGGGAACTGGGATGGAGCTGGAGGGGTGAGCAGGGTCAAACTCCGGGGGTGTGGTGGGGATCCACCTGAAGGATTCTGGTCTTCAGCCCCAAAGTACGAAGCATTCCTTGATATATCTCTATCAGGGGATAAGAAACTGTTTTGTACTGAATCTAAGAATATTTTGCACTAATAAAAATAAGAATGTCAGTTAAGATATGGGACAGTACTTTCCTATTGCTTAGACTCCCTTATTTTATACTTATTTTATTTTTAAAGAACTCTTTGAGGTTTAACTGGACTTCCCTGGTGGCTCAGATGGTAAAGCGTCTGTCTACAATGCGGGAGACCCAGGTTCGAGCCCTGGGTCGGGAAGATCCCCTGGAGAAGGAAATGGCAATCCACTCCAGTACTGTTGCCTGGAAAATCCCATGGACAGAGGAGCCTGGCAGGCGACAGTCCATGGGGTCGCAAAGAGTTGGACATGACTGAGTGACTTCACTTCACTTCACTTGAGGTTTAATTAGATATTTTGTCATAGATAACCCTTCTGCATACAGTAAAAAATAAAAGTGAGGAAAACATTGGGTATTATTCAAACTTCTTCACAGTAATAAGAATCTCTCTCCCCTGAATAACATCTTAAGTCTTAATCACTGACGCCCACGTTTCTCCATACACTGTCATCTGTGCCATTGAAAGCAAGGGTGATGCAGGCTTTCTTAGGAGAATCCATTATAAAAACAAAGCCCACCGGTGCTGGGCTATCGAGCTGGCGCTACAACTGTGCTGAGCAAACCTACTTTTGCTTCCCACTTCTGGAATGTCGCTATACCCGCTTGGCCCTCCACCCAGCAACCATTTGGTTTCTAGAAGTTGCTGGCATCAGATCTCTGGGATTTCCTTTCACGCTGTTGATACCTACCCCCATAGATTTTGTTCACTGGCACTTCGGATGTTTCTTTATGCAGAGGCAATGACAAAGCATCACTGCTTCTTGCCTCAGGGGGGTCCTTGAGATGTGCACAGACTTCATGGATGTCTTCAGAGAGACACCCTAAGGTCAATGGTCAGATTCGTGCCTTCAAGTGGGCTTTCAATGAAAGACTTGTCCCTACATTTCAAGGTAGAGGTTGACAAGCTTTATGGATAACAAAGAGCCCTTCACTGATGCCAAACACTGCTCTAGGCACTTTCCTGTCCCATCAGGTTATCTAAATCTTATCACAGATTCTGCAGGGAGGAGGTATTATTAATATACCCATTGTACATACTGAGAAACTGAGGCTTAACTAAATTAACTCTTAACAGCACCTAGATTTTTGTAGTAGAGCCAAGATTTGAACTCAAAATGACTCCAGGGATTAACCACCATGCTTAACCACCTCTATTTCTATATATTTGTCTCAGCCCTCCACCAGAAGTCTTCAGTGTCACAGAGTTGTCCAACTCCACAAACACATAGGCAACACCTTCCGTGCAGGCAGGGGACTCTGCTTTGGACCTACGGACAGAACATCCACGGACCCTTCACAAGAGAAGCTCAGACTTCAAGGCAGAAGGTTGCCAGCACTTGGAATGAGAAGGGAGAGCGGACGTGCGTGTCCACACATCGAGGGACACGAGCGCAAGAGGAAAATGTCCCCGTTTGACTTGCATCGTGCCAATTTTTCCTAAAGAATTTTGGACGCTCTTAAACATTAGGCTGCAAAATATTCAGAACTTTTCAGGAAGGCAGCATGAAATCTGCATAGAAAATTTATTCCGGTTTCTACCCCGTGCCCGGTTGACCTTACGATTGCTATCTTCCCACAAACCAGACTGAGTGTTTCCTTTGAGGGGAATAACAGATAGAAAAGGGTCTAAGAGGGATGGGAGGGGGGGTGGAAAGACATAAATCTGGTGCAAATCCACCATCCGTTAGGCTGAGTGTGTGATCAGTAGCACGAGCCCATTGTACAGGCACCACACTACTCTTGAGCTGAAATCAAGAAAGAACGGAGGACTGTGAAAGTCTAAAAATGAGACAAAAATCTAGAATGGGGAGGTGGGCCCATATGATATTCAGAGATAATAGTGAACCGATTTCTTTTTTAAATTCTGTTGAAGGTGATCAAGATCAGAAAGGAAACAAAAGTTAGTCGCACACCTCATACATTATCTGTAGACACAAAAGCTACATTTTCTCCCAAACTGATACTGGGATACTGGGATGATTTTCAGGAGATGATAACCGCCCCCCTCCCCCCCCCCAAGAAAATGTCCTGCTAAGAGCACTCACTTTGCAATCATTTAAAATTTCATTTTAGTTCGGGTTGGGGGTCTCTGGGAAGGCAGGCAGGGATGGGCGACCCCCTCCTTCTCCCCCAGAAGAAAGTGCCCTGCTCGACACACACATGCACACAAACCCCGCGAACATATGCCTGTGCTGAAGAGCAGAAGATGGGAGAAGCAGATGGCGTAATGACTGCGGATCCGACAGCCCGCTCCGCGGCCGCGCTGTCGGCAGGCAGGCCCTGCCAGGGACGCACGCTGGAGCCGGGGCTGCCAAGAACAGGTCCACGCCCGGCCCCCCCACCCGCATCAGAGGCTGGTGTTTGAAAACAAGCAAAATGCTTTTTTTTTTTTTTTGCAGGAGCAGCGAGTGAGAACGGGGCTCTGTGGAGTATGCTGCAAACCGGGGGAGTGTTCTGCAAAGCAGTGGCTCTATAAACACGGCCTACTTTGGATGCTTTTCCACACGAGGCAGGTGGGCAACGGGAAGGGGACTGTGGGCAGAACTGCAGAGCACCTCTTTCCATGGGCTGTTTTTTCCCTTTCACTGTACCTGTCCCTGCTGGCCTGACTCACATGGCGGGGGCGGGGTGGGGGGGCAGTGTGTGATACACACTAGCGTCTCCCTGCATCAATGCAATCTTAATTCTCATCCATACAGTGATGTAAACGGACCACAGTCTCTGAATCCTCTGTTCTTCTCCCAAGTTCATTAGGGAGGACAGGCAGGTGTGGGGAGCAGCGAAAAGGGAAAATGGAGCTGATAATTACGGATCCTGACCTGTGGGATCCTCCGGTCTCCTGCTAAGGACTCGACGTATGCATCAGCTCCTTGCAGACTCAGCGAACAGTTTTACAGGCGGGGAAGCCAGGGGTCAAATGTAACCAAAAATCAGGAACAAGTAACGGGACTCAGAAGAGGCCAGCCTGGACTAGAGCTCTGTCACAGTCTTTCTGCTTCATTTTTCTGCCTGGCACTTGCTAAGTAAGAAGGCAGAAAAACCATCCATGTGGTACCCAAACCATAAAGTGAGCTCTGCCTTCAAGGGACTCTTGGCTATAAATGGGTCTATCATATCACCACAGGATGGCTCAAGCCCACCCTTTTCAAGTTTCCCTCCTGTAACCACAAGTTTTCAACATTTTCAAATGGAGATTTTACTTAAGGAAGATGAGAGTTTTCTTAAAAACAAAAGACAAAAACAAGCTAAGCAGGAGGGGGATTTCCCCCGAAAGGGCCATGTTCTCATCTTACTTTGTCCAAACAACTTTTGGGATCTGGTTTTGCATCACCAGTTCCCTCTTCATTCGGTAAAATGAAAAATGTCATTTGTTCAAAGTCCCTGTTTAAGGGAGCCAGCCTCCACCCTCCCTGCAAATCCACAGCAAGCTCGTTAATAAATTAACCCGACTGTCAGAGAGGTATAAATGCAAAATCATTCGGAAATGGTCCCGTTTAAGATCACACAATCCTCCAAACCCACTGCAACATCTTATAATTCCTGCAGGCCACCTCGGATCTCCTTTACACTTGCAATGGTGCCCCTTTCAATTTGCATTTAAAAGACAGTAAATTGCAGGGTTCATAAACATTTTTATAGTGATTTATTGAAGACCAGGATGTCAGTGCTGTTCTTCACACTTTAGCAGTCCTGGGAAGCAAATGCTGGCTCTGTATGCAATCTTGCTGCCCCCATAAACCACACAGGAACAAGCCAGGTTGGAACTTTATCATTTTCTATTCTTTTTTTTCTTTAGGACAGCAGCAACCATATTTATGTCTCAGTTGCGGGGGGTGGGGAGAGGGGGCGGAAACTCATTTTAATCAGCCTCTAAGTCCTAACTTGGGTTCTGTAATTTTACAAAGAGCTTGGATGGCCACCCAGCAGCGTTCAGGAGTTATTCTCCATTACAGCTGAAGACCACAAAAAGTAAAAAATAAATATGTAAAGTAAAGGAAGCCTTTCTTTTCATCTTCTCATTCTGTGCTCTGGTAAGCACCCTTCTGCAGGGTGGGTTACAGAGAGGAAGTCAGGCAGAGCTGAGGCTGGCCATGTGCTCCCAGATACCTCTGTCCCTCTTTCTTCAGAAGAACTCGGAGCCAGGGCTGGGAATGGGCTTTCTCTTAGTCCGAAATAAAGTGAGCAGAGAGATGCTGCGATCAGGACATACTTGTGCTCCTTTCCAGCCAGCTAAGTCACAAAAGGCGCTGTTCGGGGGGCCAAGACAAGCTGTTTATCTAAGGGCAGAGTGAGCTCTTTGGCGCCCTTTCCACGGGGTGGGGTGGGGGACTTGAACCTTGTCTGTTCTTAAAGGAAAAGGAGAGACACTAAGAGAAAAAGAGAAAGAAAGAAAAATCGGCTTGCACCTTATTTGCCCTTCCAGTGTCCAGAAGGAGTATTTCTTTCTACCTTTTTCACATTATAATAATGGCTCCTGCGCTCCTGAAAAGGGCCCTGGTGCATCGGCAAATGGTGCATGACACGGCGAAACCCCGGGCTTTGTCACACCAGCTCCGCTACAGAGCAAGTCCTCCTCTGCCTTCGTTTCCCTGCCATTAACTGAGATGAAATGAGTTTTTTCCCCCCTTTTGATTTCACCTCCTCCCACCCCCCACCACTGTCTATTACAGTGTGACGAGGCCGTGTTTCCGGGCCCATTATTTCACAGACGGTTCTTTTATTCTGGTTTGGGAGTTTGTGCCTGCAAGGTTATCTGTGCGCAGAGCCGACGCCGCGGTCCTCGTGTTCGTTTCTGAAATCTGATCTCTTGATAAGAACAAGCCCGTTCCCACTGCATTTGTCAGATAAGGAGCTCGGGTGCCCGAGTCGTAATTTTTGTGACTTCAGTCAGGGCTCCCTGTGAAAACACGTCAACTGATAAAATGCAAGTATTATAAAAATAACCTTTGTATCAAAAGTGTCGTCCTATCTCTATTTTTTCTTTTTCTTTTTTTAAAAAAAGCACATTATGTCCTTTTTCACATCAAGTACCTCCCTGTACTCAGATGCCTCTTTCCCCATGTACATTTTTTTACAATGATGTTTTAAATGGTCTTGCTCCCCGGAGGCCATCCTTTGGTGTGCCGGGAGGAAAAAAAAAAAAAAACCAACAAGAGGGCTAATAAGGAAAGCATCAGCATTGCGCAGTTTGTCTGAAAGGGGTTCTGATGAATTTCCCTCCAATGGTCTATCGCACGTGGAGAGGGAACGGTCCCGATCCTGAGAAGTAACCGAATCAGGTTCACGGGGGCTCGGTCCCCTCAGCAGAGTCAGAGAATGCGTAAGGACCAGGATCCAGTGTCCCTCTCCGGGACAGGACTCCGAGGTCAGCCTGCCAGGGAACCACTCGGCATTGTTCCCACAAGCGGAAGCGGCCAAAGGCAATACGCACAGTGTCCACCCCTGGTCACGGGACCTGAGCAGGAGAAGGAGATGCCGGCTGCTTCCATCCGGGAAAACTGGCTTCTTGCGGCGTCTGATGCCATCCGAACCGCCCTCCTGCCAAAGGCACCCCCCCCCGGGCCTGGAGGTGGCCACGGAGCCGGCGGGCGGGTTATAGAAATATTAGCGCCGGGCAGGTTGCTGGAGCCCCTGTGTGTTCCCATCCCCCCCGGTGGCAGCCACACAAAGACGCGGGTGACAAAACGGAGAGACAGCCACGGGGCCTGCGAGCGGCGTGCCAAGCCGCTTGCACCTCGCAAGGTCCTGTCCCCACCCCTGTTCGGGGCCCCGTACACCCGGGCCTGCAGCTGATAACACTGTAATAGTCCTCCTTTGAGGACAGCGGCTCCCGCGCGCTGATTAGTCATTTATCACACCTGGCAGCCCTGCTGAACTATAATTACTCTTCTCTCATCCTGCCTAGCTGTCATGTCCGAGAGGAGAGGCGAGGCAGAGTCCCCCGTTAATGACACATTACCCTCTTGACAAGCACTTAAAGGTTTTATTGTAAATATGCAAGATATAAAACATCCGAGATTCCCTTTTTAATTATAAAAAGCAATTTCAGGGCCTCCCTTCCCCAGCCTTCCCTCCTCACGCCCCCCCACCATAGCGCCTCCCCAACCCCCAAATAGTAAAGTTTTCGGTGCCTTATCCTCTCTGCTTACCGCAAACAAACTGATTTTTCCCTTTGTCACGTAAACTCATTGCTACAAGTTAACTCAGTATCTCTCTGCAATTATCAGACATATTGCCTATGAAATTGGTAATTTAAACACACATCGCATTGCCACAAAAGTTAAATTTCCGCCCCGAAAGAAGGGGAAAATGTGCATTTATATGAAAAATTATATATAAAAAAAGCTGAAAATGCAGCATAAATAGTCCAGTTTTCCTCATCGGAAAGAGAGGGAGGAAGTCATTGAATATTTTTTTTTTTTTTAAAGATGAGTCTCTGTGGTTAAAAAAAATAGATGGACTTTTTTTTCCCCCCACAAACTAAAAAATTGGAAATTTGTGGCTCGTTAAATCCTGATTGCTTGCTTACAAGGTTTGGGGAGAAAGCCGACTTAGCATTCAGTGACTCCTAGAGCTATTTTTATCCGTCAAGGAGTGTTCAGAGGACACTTCCCTGTGGCCAAGGGCCCCCCCACCCCTGCCCCCTGCAAGCCCGCTTCATCTTTCCACCTTCCAGCTGATTTTTAGGTTCTGTGTAACCTTGTTGGTTGGGCCTGAGGCTGCCGTGGGCAAACTTTGATAACAGTCATTAGGATGGAATAAAGGGAAGGGTGGGGAGCTGACATTAATAAAATCTTTCACTCTGGTGGAAAGATAACAAACTATGCAGACACAGAGAACCACTCAACACAAAGGTACATCTGATGCAAAATGGGCTCATCAGCACCCTGTTGGTTTTAGCCACCCTCCTGCGCTTCATACAAGTGTTCAACACACATGCTCATACAAGTATCCACGTGTGTTGGCCTCTGTGCTTCTGAGATTATCATCTTCCAGGTGAGTGAACAGCATGGCCAGCAGCAGCTTTATAGCGTGGGGTTTGGGGTCTAGGAACCAGAGATGAAACTGCAGGGGAAGGACTCTACTTCTGATCTCCTTTGTTCCAGGGGTCACTAGGGCTGAGCTGTCTGATCAGGTCAGCTAAGTGGGTGTGTCCTTCCTCCAGCACCCTGTTTTTGGCTGGACTTCCACAGGCTTTCATTTAAGAGCCTTGCCTTCCCAGAGAAAGGAAAGTCTTTCTTTGGTCAAAGGTCCATGAGACGTTGACGTACAGGCGCAACGGTTAAGGAGCTGACGCGGTATTTGGATATTGTGACTACCAAGACCCAGGAAGGCATACGGTGGCCAAAGCAAAGAAGTGGACATGTAAACAGCTGACCACCTCTGACAGTCGGCCAGGGCTGGCGATGACTCTCCACTCGGTTCCTGGAGACTCGCTGAGGTCTTTGTGCAGAGAAAGGGAGGAACGGGGAGAGCAGGAACAGGCCAGGAGGTGAAAAGGCAGGAGAATCTCCCAAAAGGGAAGTGCCTTGCACAGCTGTGGTTGGTGACTGTCACTGCACAGGACACTGTCCAGGAAGACACAGGAGCTGGCTGTGCAGAAAAGGGACACAAGGACAAGAAGAAAACTGACGTCCTTGAGTTCACGGTCCGGACAGCCCCAGCATGCTTCATGAAAGAATGGTAGACACCTCAAGGACAGGACGACCCTTCTTTCATTGTCTCTTCACAAATGAGCACATTGTAGGCACAGAGGTTTTCTCAATGAATAAATGAATGAATGAATGAAAGGAAACCCCTGGAACACAGGCAGTGGAAGGAGATACACGAAGGTGTGCTTTCCCAGTCACTGATTTTCATTTTTCCCCTTGCATCCAGTAACGAATATGTACTGGGGATTATTTTGTGGCAGGTATCGCAAGAATAAACGAGACTTAACTGAGATGATTTCAAGACTCTGGGGCCCCGTGGGGACAAGAGCCCAAAGCGGGGGATGATGGCCGTGAAGACAGAGGTGGTGATTAAAGGTAAGGTCTCCTGAAAGCTAACACGGGCAGGGCGATGTGTCAAGCCCTTCAGGACACTTCCTCTTCGCCTTTTTGTTGGGGCTTCATGTCAACGCTCGAAGGGGTAGATCGTAGGGCTTACATCTTACAGAAGGGAAAACTGAGGTCCTGAGGGCTGAAAGAACTTGCCCAAGGGCCTGCTGCTGCTCAGCGGAGGGACCTGGCTTTAGCGGGGACTCTACGATCCCCACACTTCATCCAGGTCTCGCTGCCTCTACCAGATGCGAGCGGGTGGGAAAACCATAGCTTGGCAACAGCTCAGAGGGACTCTCAAGCACGCTGGCAAGAATTTCTCTCAATCTCTTCTCTGACTTTGATCTCAAGGGCTGAGTCTGCGGTCACTGACTTGGAGAATCCCTTCTGTTCCTTTTCCACCTCAACGTCTCCTCCTCGGGAAGCTGAAGGCTGCCATGTTTGAGCTCATCCCCAGAGCCCCTTGCTCTTTTCAAAGGCACTGTATAAACCTAAGGAAATCACCGAGACCCAAATGAGCTGTCCTCCCCAGGTTTGTGGTCTCGAGACAAGATCCCCTTGAGATCTGCTCCTTTTTCTCAGCCTGATGCCTCCCTCTCTTTAGGGGAAAATCATGTGCCCTGCACTCATCACCTGTTTGGTCTCCTTCTGAAAAAAATGCAAGTGAATATGGAGACACAGGACCAGGAAGACTGCAACAGAGGCTCCATCAAGAGGCAAGGGGCCCCGTCAGGTCAGAAGCCGAGACGGTGTCCATCCTTCTTGCTTGCCTGCCTACCTTCCTCCTTTCTCTCTCTTTGTCCTTTCCTCCTTCCTTTTTGTTCCCTCCTCTGTCTTTTTCTCTCTTCTTTCTCCTCTCCTTCATTTTTTTTTTTTTAATTGCACTCTGGACTGTTCGCTAAGCCATTCCACAGCTTGGGCGGTGAGGGAATGGCCCGGGGCCCTGGGGGCACCCCCAGTGCTCACAAAGAGCTCTTGTCAGTGTGATGCGCATCCTGGTGCTGATAAAACCCAGTCTACGCCTTTGCAATAACACAGCTGCTGACCTTGGGCAGCTCCATGGAGCCTGGACGGCCACCTCCCCCAACGGCAGGTCGGCCAGATTAGCTGGGGCTCCCTCCTTACGTGTGGGCAGGGCGCCTCCCGGTTAGACCTCATGAAGACAGGGCTGGGAGCTAGAAGTCTGGGACGGAAGGGAGCCTTTGGTATGAGAGACAGGCAGGTTGGTCTCAAAAATCTCTCTTGCACACACATGCGCACAGACACACACACACAGAATCCTCCTCTGCTTCCCCCCTCTCAGCACCTCGCCGTCCTCTCTGCACACCTGCTCCACCGTCTTCTCTGCCGGCTTTCTGCTTGCTCGTGTGTTCTCCCTCCTCACTCCTCCATGCAGAGGGTCCCCACTGGATGCCCAGTCCCCGAATCCACAGGACAGCCTGGTGTCTGTATTTACCCTCAACTGACTGTCTTTTTCCATGCTGACTAATCAAATCTTGGAGAACTGACGGTCAGGGCCACGCACTGCTGGCCGTGCTGAACTTGCTTAGCGGGGGAGCCGTCCATGCTGTGGGCCGCTGTCTCCAGTCTGAGGGCAGGTACGGGCTGCCCGGAGCGACGAAAAACCTATGGTGCCGCTAAGGCCGTGCAGTGGGGCCCGATTATACACGCAAGCCTTCCTACCTCCAGAGTTTGAGCGCAAAGAGAAGAGCTCATCACACATCCGTCTAAGTTACGGCACTTAGCTCATGATACTGAACTAACTGAATGAAAAAGAAGGTCTTCAAAATTAGGTGAGAATTCTTAAAATCATTTGAAAAGACAAGGTGGTTAGTTGATGAGGCTGCCCAAAATGGAACACTTTCCCAGTTAGTTATAAACTCAAAAAACGCACAGGGAGGGTCTAGTATCCACATAACCCAGTATCTGATAATTTTGAAAAGGGAATGTAAAAAAAAATACTAAAATCATACCTCCAAAAATAAAATGCTTAGGAGTTAGGGCTTCCCTGCTGGCTCAGACAGTAAACAATCCACCTGCAATGCGGGAGACCTGGATTCTATTCCTAGGAAGATGCCCTGGAGAAGGAAATGGCAACCCACTCCAGTATTCTTGCCTGGAGAATCCCATGGACAGAGGAGCCTCACGGGCTACAGTCTATGGGGTTGCAGGAGTTGGACATAAAGAAGGAAGGAGGTGAACGACTTACATGCTGAGAACTATAAAACATCAATAAAGGAAATTGAAGGTGAATAAAAGAAAAGAAAAGATATCCTATGCTCTTGGATTGGAAGAATTAATATCATTAAAACGGCCATAGCACACAAAGCAACTACAGATGAAATACGATCCCTATCAAATTATCTATGACGTTTTTCATAGAACTAGAACAAATAAGTCTAAAATTCGTATGGAACCATAAAAGACCCAGGATTGCCAAAGCAATCCTGAAGAAAAAGATCAAAGCAGGAGGCATAAGCCTCTCAGACTTCAGACAATACTACAAAGCTACAGTAATAAAAATGGCATGGTATCGGCACAAAAACAGACCTGTGGACCCACGGAACAGAATAGAGAGCTCAGAAATAAACCCAGAAACGTACAGCCAGTTAATCTTAGACAAAGGAGGCAAGAATGCACAATGGGGAAAAGCCTACAGCAAGTGGCACTGGGAAAGCTGGAGAGCCACCTGTAAATCAGTGAAGTTAGGAGATACTGTCACAGCATACCCGAAAATACACTCGGAACGGCTCAAAGACGCAGACGTCAGACATGACACCGTTCAGCTCCTAGAGGAGAGTGCAGGCGAAGCGTTCTCCGACACAAACTGTACTGATGTTTTCCTCGGCCGGTCTCCCAAGGGAACAGGAATAAAAACAAACATAAACAAATGAGACCTAATTATTATGTGATAATTTTGCTTTAAAGCACCAAAAAAGAGAGAGTCACTATTGGTCCCACAGCTCTATTGATTAAGTGGCTTGTTTTGTGACTCATCCAACTCTCTGCTTGTTTTTACAGAGAACTCAGATAACCCTCTTGGCTAGTTTCTGACAGAAAAGAAAACCCGTCCCACAGAGCTGAACCGCATGTATCTGCTTTGCCTAACAGCCAGCCGGCCTTCTTTTTCCAGCTAGGGGCAGTGAAAAATCGGCACCCATGTAACAACATGTGGGCCCTGGTGGTGGGCGGAGGACACAGCTGAGAAAGCACAGACTTAGAGGCAGGGTATAGACCCTAACCAGTAACCTTTTGTTTTTCTTTTCTGGGAAGAAGGTAATTGGACAGCTATGCTAGAATCTTCTAATTCCCTGCCCAGGTTTACCCTCTAGTCTTTTGTCCTCGGCTCCATGCTCAGGAAGGTTGACCAATACAGGCTCCATCACTGAGTTCTTTCACCAACCGGTTTCTGGGTGGGGTTGAATGAAGGGAAGTGAAAGTGAAAGTCGCCCAGTCGTGTCTGACCCCATGGACTGTCCAGTCCATGGAATTCTCCAGGCCAGAATACTGGAGTGGGTAGCCTGCCCCTTCTCCAGGGGATCTTCCCAACCCAGGGATCGATTCCAGGTCTCCCTTATTGCAGGAGGATTCTTTACCAGCTGAGCCACAAGGGAAGCCCTGAATAAAGGGGGAGACTGTTTATTACCCTGGGGTCTTTCCTTGGGAGAAAGGAGTGTCACCACAGGTAGGCAGAATTCCCCAACCAAAGACCAGGGCCTCTGCTAAGGGTCCATCCAGAGACCCTCCCCTGGTGCCAGAGTCTGCTTCCTCCTTCCTCTCCAGGATGGCAAGAGCCCCCATCACTGCCCCTGGGAAACTCCCCAGCTCTTACGCTTGCACTAACACCCTGTCCCCACCTTTATAAAAAGTCTTTTGAAACTGTTCAAACTCTCCTGGAATTACTCGATTTGAGTGGGTCATCTCTTTTCTGCCAGGACTGCCTCTAAGCCAGAAGGGATGGGATAAGGCCTCTGGCTTCATTTGGGCCAAATATTCTAAGGAGCAGGGCTCACTGTCCTGAACTCACTATTTAAATATTGGGGAAAGTCCTGCTGGAAATTTTTGGAGAGTACATTTTTAGAGAATTGCCAAGTTCAGCAGCCCAAGAAGAAAAGGACATAGAGAGCTTGGGCTGACACATGGCAGCTCTCTCGTCGGCACACAATGAATTCTCTTTGCTTTGCTTCTGAATATGGAGGGACCCGTGCAAAAATCAAGACATATGCGCCGTCATACCGAAAGCATCTTGAAACATGAGGGAGCATACGCAAAAGTCCTTGAAGAGGTCTTTTTCCAATTTTTCTCAACCTCCATGTGTTATGGGAAAAGCTCTAAACTCTCACAAAAACAATGGATTAAAAAATGAGATACCCTTCAGTTTTGCCATCCATTTGTTTCAAGCTTTCAAGATTTGCTTGAGAAAGGGATAAAATAAGTGCAAGGGTCCCAGCATGAACTAACTTGAAAAATCTTGCCTTTGCTGGGAATTTTTTTTTTTTTAAATTTTCAAATGCATACTGACCTGCTGCTGCAGCTACAAGGTAGGAAAACATCACTGTCCAAAGAAAAAAGAAGAGGAGGAAGAAAAAGAAATCATTCACCTGCTAAAGATCCTGGGATTTAAAACAATAAAGCCAGCACTGGATTAATAAGCACAGCCCACTTCTAAACATATTCTTCTCTGGTTTGTGGTACAAGGAGACATCAAATCTTAAAGACCTTCTGTGTGCTTTAGAAAAAGATCATAAATCTTGGAGCCCCACCATGCTATCCAATTGCAGGGCTGGTTTCTTTTTGAAAGCTGTCCTTGAATTACCATGGTGAGTGTGTCCTTGAAGAAAGTCCCTGAGTTATTTCCCAAGAAGCTTTCTCTGACCCTTTTTTTGCTTAGTTTGGGATAAATGTCCCTTTGCTGAGTTCCCTGGCCACCCTTTTTGCAGAACCTGGTACCATGACCTTGAAATACTGAGTTTTCCTGAGTCCCTGAGGTCAGAGGGAACTTCTTGTTTATCCTGGAATTATCACGCCTCACACAATGCATGTTATCCAAGAGATGTCCAAACATTCCTGTGCAATTAATCTTTAATTCAAGAGAATGACAACATCAAACTAGCAGGACTTTAGAATCTCTACTGGAGATATCAAGAAATGGCAAATGAGCTTTAGCACATGCGCTAACCCTGGTCAACGGATAACAGTTTCCTGGAGGGCTCTGCCTGAACACAGACTTGGGAGAGTCACCTCCGTGCTTGGGAGGAAAGGCGAGTACTGATAATGAATGATGTCGGCCATGGACCCAGAACTGGGGCATGATGCCAAGTGGACTGTGGGTTTGCCACTTCTGTCCTTAGCTCGTCAAATCTTTATGGATCACTTATGTGAAACCACCCCAAGAAAATCCGCTGAAATGCCAAGGTTAGTAAAATCAGCACTGCCCCAACCTACTTAGGGCACTGTGGGCCTGGAGTCTAAAAACAGACATCAGCTCAAGTCCAAACCAACTGTTCTTTGTGGAGCACAGAGCGCCCATTAGGACTGGGTCTTCATAAAGCTCTGAGTCAGCCTGGTATCCTCCTGGCGACTTTCAAAACTGGGTCTGGAAGCGCGTCTACCTCTGGTTTCTTCGTAAAAATTGATTAAGTATTTTCAATAAGTCTCTCTATCATCCCCGGTTGAAAGTTGCAAGCGCATTGGTTGCATATGTAAAAATATAAATGTCTGACTCATCTCGCCTGGGGAAATGCTGACGAAGCCAGGGGTGTACATGCTCCTGTTTTGGTAAATGTCTTCCTGAGCCCCAGTTCATCTTGACATTTCCCCTGCCTTTTCCACGCCATCTCAGACAAGCTGGCGCTGGATATCCTTCTGACCCTGGGACGCCCCTCGAAACCACGTCAAGGAGAATGGAAGGCCGTTGCGGTGCGTTTCTGGCTCTGAGCCACGACCTCTGACACAGCATCCGCATTCCTGGGCCAGTCAAGGTCTTCGTATCAGAGGGATCCTGGCTGATGGAACTGGGGGAGGCAGCCGGCTGGAACTCGGGCTTCAGCTGTAACTTCTGTACTCCGGTTGGAGTGGTCAGCATTCCCGGCCAGGGCCGCGATGAATGACCCCCGCCTGCCCCGAGTGTGGTCTGGGTGACACACCCCATCCTTGCCGGAGATGGAAGTGATTCGTGGCACTGGGACCCTGACACCGCTGTGAACCCTGTGCTGGTGACAAGCCACACTCGAGACCGCGCGGGGCCCCGTGTGCAGTGACACAGATTCACAGGCTGCACTATTTCCTCTTTGCTGATACAATGGGCTCTGACCGAGGGACACAAGAGAGGGTTTCTGCGTGTCAACCCCTCCACGACCGACAGGAAACGGAGATTTCCCCCTTCCTTCCTGGAAGGAGTCAGGGCTGGGTGTCACAGAAGGCCCTGCTCCTGGGGCCGAGGTCACAGTGAATTCAACAGGTTTAAAGTGAAGTCCCAGAAGTGGGGGTTCCGGGTGTGGCTCCTGACGGAGAGATGGTGGAGGGGAGGCAGGCACTCAGACACCTGGATCTGGGCTCAGGTTCTGAGTTCTTTCACTTTCCCCCAATATTAGTCCATATTCTCTCAAAATGACAAAGAGAGTCAGACCTTGATGAGCCAACTGTGAAAAAAAAACCCAGTATCGATTCCCCCTCTCTGTGTGGTCCCTTCTTCCTTGTTTCTTTCCTGTTACATCCCTTGCACACCCTTGTTACCCAAAACGCCGGGGATCATTTGGTGGATACGGCAGAGGACATCGTGAAAATGGACAAGGAGGGTGTGACGACTTCTAACAGGGCTGCTCCGGAAACAGGAGGATTTGTACAGTATTTTCAGTGGAAGGAGCCCCAAGGGTCAGCTTGTGGGCTGGGAAATAAGTTAGGTGACTTACTTGAGAAGTATGTTGAGATCACACTGAAGAAAGTTGGTGCAAGGACCCTCTGTCAGTCTGGCAGATCACATAGACAGATGCTGGCCAACTACAGACCAGGGGTCGGTTCCAGACTGCAGCCTTGTTCTTATCAATAAAGTTTTATCGGCACACAGCCACACCCACTCAGTGCTATACCTCAGGCAGCTGTTTTCACTCGACAGTGGCAGAGCTGAGTAAGCAAAAAGAGACTGCATGGCCTGTGAAACATAAGGTGTTAACGGTTTGGCTCTTTATGGAAGTGTTTGCTGACTCCTGAGCTAGAGAGTGGGGACTTCTGGTTTACTTGTTACAGCTCCTAAGAGGGTCAAGCTCTGCTGAAGGTCCACAGGATACAAGGACATGTGGCCACACTGGACTCAGGGGAGAAACAGACAAGGGAGGGCTCTCACAAGAGAGGAGATGCTTCACCAGTCTCACCTTCCCATATTCACTGAAATGACGTCGGTATCTGCTGTAACAGAGAAACTTCAAAGTTCCTGAGGCCTAACACAATATAAGCTTATCTTGTGTTCCTATAGAGCCTTACTGACTATAGAGAGCTCGGCTCCATGCAATCATTCAGAGATCCAAGCTAGTTCCATCCTGGGGCTCATTCCATTGGTTAGAACTCAGTGATGTGACCAAATCTAACAGGTAGGGAGTCCAGTGATGTGGCCAGGAGGAAAGGGGAAGAGGCAGGTGAACACGGAGCCAGAGGACCCATCCCAAGATCCTAACCTGTCCACGCCTTCCTCCTCCTCTCAGAGCACCCTGGCCCTTGCTAACAGAAAATGAGACTCAGGCATGGTCCTCGGTCAGTCTCCACCGAAGACTCATGATGCTCTATCCTTCCTAGGGGGAGAGCGACCCAAACAGAATGTCCCGTGACGCTCAACTCAAGGAAGGATGCCATGTACCAAACACACTAATCTTCATTCTACTTGGTTACATGTTAGAGTTAAGGATCTGATTTGGGCAAATCAAGTATTTAGTACATTGCCCACTTTATAATACACAGAAGCAATTTTCCTATAATAATAGAGTCATAGGTATTTAGTTGGAGCCCGCTTGTAAAGTATTGTTCATAGTTGGTGCACTTTGCATTGAATCTTGGATTAGAAAATAAATTCAATTCTAACATTTTAATAATTTGTTAAGTGTTTTCTAGGAAGACTTTGAGGCCAAGTGTATAAGCTACTTAGATCAGGTTGGCTTAAAGCAGCCTCCTCCTATAACAGCCCTCTGCTCAGGACACCTAGACATCTTTCAGGCAGTGTTACCTCTAACTCTCCATCTCTACAACCCAACTCTGCGAGCCTGGATCTCAGTCCATCCACATGAGGGCTGACAACAGACCTCACTTGGAAACAATGAGCACGATCAATTACAAACATTAAAATCTTTGACAATATGCACACTAGAACAGCTAGGTAATATTAAAAAAAAAAAAAAAAGATGCCATCGCAAGAGTCCAAGACCAGGAATGAGGAGCCCTTGGCTCCAGACCCTGCTTCTGTGCCATCTTTGCTAAGTCCTTCCCTTCCTCAGCCCAGGTTTTCCCATTAAGTGTAAACACCCTGGGCATCCGTGGTCTACCTGTCACAAGTCTATGAATCTGGGAAGAAATCCCTACTGGTGGAGTCTGATGTCTCAGTGGGAGAGATATATTTCATTTTATTTATTGATTTATTTTTTAGGATTCTGTCTGCACTCAGTCTTTGCTGCAGCGTGCACACCTCTCTACTTGCTCGGTGCAGGCTGAGTTGCCCCACGGTGTGTGGGATCTTAGTTCCTTGACCAGACATAGAACCTGCAACCCCTGCTTTGGAAGGCAGAGGCTTAACCAGTGGACCACCAGGGAAGTCCGAGAAATATATTTTAGAATGCCATTCTCAGCTTCAGCCCACAACCGCAAAAGACCGGCCCACTTCCAGATTAGACTCAGGCTAAAGGAGAATCCGTGATAAATATTTTGCAAAGGAAAACAAAGGAATATATTATCTGGCCGCCAAAGGGAACGCAAGCCCCAGTCACTGCTTCTCCAATTGCAAATGGTTTTATAGGTAGTCAGGGTCATTTTATTATTTAGAGTACTGTTCACAGTATCGCCACGAAGAAATCAAAATTTGATGAAATTAATTTAGCCATCACAGGAAGGATAAAGAGGAGCTCAGAAGGGTGTTCACTTGATAAATAAAATATATTTTAGAGCAGAGTATTATGGTAATCACTATTTATTAATGCAAACTTCTTTAGGGTCTGCAGGATTCAAATGCACATTTCATTTTCTCCCAACTAAATAAACATACGTATTTGAGGAGCCTGGTCTAAAATATTAACAGTCTTTCTGCACCAGAAATATTAGTCCTTTCCTCCTTTTCTGCCTGCTTCTGTCAGGAAGCCATGGAGCATACAACGGCAGCGCCTAGCTAACCATGTAATTGATAACTCCCTACTCGATTCACCGTGGGGATCTGTCAGTTAAGGTCTAAAGATACACACACGCCACTATGAAAATGAACTTGCACGAGCCTGTCTGTGGCCCAGGAAGGGCCTGAATGCAGTCGACATCCCGCTACTTAATTGGTTGGGGCTGGTTAACCAGCACAAACGTGTACTCTGGCAATGGCGTGCTGTACTATGACTCTCTGACAGACCTATTTAGCGAGGAAGAGGTATATTCCAACCCCCCCCCCCCCAAGATAATTGCTCAAAATCATGCTTTCAAAGTCGTAGTGATTCAAACTCGCCTGTCTGTGTGTTGCAAACACACAAGTTGGAAGGAATGCAAATGCAGAGTCCTATTTCTCGGGCAGATGCATGCTGTTTTTGCTTTTGGTTTCTCCTCCTGGGAGCAATGAAGGGGAAGGAATTCAGATCCTACAGGGTATAGCTCAAGCCCGGGGTGGCTCGTCTGGCCAGATCCTGCAGAGTGCATGGTTCACTCCACTTGGACCCAGAGCCCTTCAGCGAAGAGACGGTGAATCTGACACCCTGCCAGCCAAAAACCAGGGCTCTCAATGCCCTTTAAGGGTTTCCCCAGCAGAGCAGAGGGCTGCAGCATTCAAATCTACCAGATGTTTGGAGGAGCCATTTAACTTTCCGGGTGGCACCTGGCATAGTGAACAGAGCCAAACACCCTGAAAATAAACCATCTTCAGGGGAGTGCAGGGAAATGACGTCACTCCTTCACTCTGCCCCTCATCACACACACAGAGCTGTTGGCGCCTGCCTCTGGGGGCTGCTGTGGACCTATGTGATACTCGTCAAGAGCGTCATCCTGAACCTGGATCTACAGACATCTCCTGGCTTTGTCCTTGCCCCCTCGACTCAGCCCTGAGGGCATCTGTGTGCATTCTTTCCCTCTCCCCTGGCATTTCTGAATATTCACATAGAGATCATGGAATGGTGCAGGCAATAACAAGCACTGGAGCAATTCTAACAAGGGAAGAAAGGAGCAGTGCTGGGAGGTATGGGTGAAGCTGTTTTCATGGTGAACACACCAGTGACAACATGCAGACCAAGTATGGATTTCAGGGAAGTCTGACAGCCCAGGGTTCTCCCCGTCAGAGAGGGGCCCCACATCCCTGGGTCTACAGGAAGAGCTTGCATAAGGCTTTGTAGGCTCCAGAAAGTACTGTTATACACATCAAGTACAGACATACCCTGTGAGCGTGGAGCCAAGAGCCCCCTAGCACAGATCCTTAGGCTCTATGCACAAATCAAGAACCAAAATGTGACTGAGGCCAGTCCTGGGTCCTTATATAACTCTCCCTTGACATTTCTGAAGGCAAATAAAACCAAGAACTCGTGACCTTTTCCCCTTACTGCCGAGGGAACTCAATCCTACAGAATTACAGATGCGGCCACATTTTCGTTGTCCTATAGAATTATTTACACTTTAAAACTCAGACAGGACGTTCAAGGTGATACTCTCCCCCTCTGCTTTTTCAGAAGATGGTGCAAATAAGCTCTTCCACAAAAATGCTTATTTCAGAGTCAGTGCGTTCAGAAGCAACACTGGGACTTCTGTCTCCTTGGGATAACTGAGCTGAATGAGGAGATCTGGTTCCCCTTTCAGGGTCAGAATGTGGACCCTGCCTCCCAACGCCATGCGTGGTTCACATGACTCTAACAGGAGACGACTGCACATGCTATATTCCCCCCATGGCCGGGCTAGCTAAGCGGAATCCTGTGAGATGGCGGTGGGCGAAAATGCTTTGTAGCCCACTAAATAAACACCTAAATGCATACATGGAATCTAAAATATGAGACAAATGAACATATCTGTGAAACAGGAACAGACTCACATCCATAGAGAACATGCTGGTGGTTGCCAAGGGGGAGGGCTTTGGGGGAGGGATGGAGAGGGAGGTTGGGACTAGCAGATGCAAGCTATTATACAGAGAAGAGAACCACCGAAGGTCCTACCATATAGCGCAGGGGACTATACTCAAAACCGTATGAGAAAGCTTACTGGAAAAGGAGAATGTGCACATACGTGAATCCCTATGCTAGGCACAATGCTGCAGAGCAAGCGGAATAAAATACAGGAGTTACTTCTGGGCACTGCCTCTGTAGATGGCTGGCGTTGCCTCTCTGCGCTTCCAGCTGTGCTTTCAAACGCTCTGTAAGGATATGGGTTCTTTTTGCAAGCACCATGGGACAACCCCCAGGGCATGCCCTGTAAGATAAAATGAGCTGTGTCTGAAGCAAAATGAACGCTCAAGAATGTTCACAGCAGCACCAGGCACAATAGCCAAAAGGTGAAAGTGAAAGGGAAGTCGCTCAGTCCTGTCTGACTCTTTGCGACCCCATGGACTGTAGCCTAACATGCTCTTCCGTCCATGGGGTTTCCCAGGCAAGAATCCTGGAGTGGACTGCTATTTCCAAAAGGTGGGAACAAGCCAAATGTACCCCCCCACACCATGGATGAACAGATAAACCCAACGTGGTGTGAACATACGGTGGAGTATTATTAAGCCAGGGAAAGGAATGGAGTGCTAACATAGGCTGTGACATGGATCAGCGTTGGAGACTTGACACCAAGTGGAAGAAGACAGATGCGGAAGGTTACCTACTACAAGACTCCTTTTGCAGGAAATATATAGACCAGGGAATTCCATAGAGACAGAAAGCAGACAGGGAGCTGCCAAGGGCTGGGAGGAAGGACGAAAAGGGAGGGACTGCTTGATAGATTCCGGGTTTGACTGGGAGGTGACGAAATATTTTGGAACTACATAGACTCAGTATTCGCACAAAATGATGATGGTACTAAATGTCGCTGAACTGTTGACTTCTGAGCGGTTCATTTATGTTACATCAGTTTTATCTCAATTGAAAAAACATATATAAACAGAAAAAAAAAAAGGTACTCCTGAAGTTTGCTTGCTTGTGCCTGTATCTGCTCTCTCCCAGCAAGAACCCTTTTGAGAGGAGTGGTGGGGGCTGAAGGTCGGCTGGGAGTGAAACCTCAGCAGGAAGACTGGACTCAGAAAAGCATTTGTGGTCAAGAGACCAAGTGTGGGGAGGATGGAAGGAGGAAGTGTTAAGCCCTCAGTGTGCCTGGAATCTTCTCTTTATGCTATTTATTTTGGTGTCATGCTTATCTGGGGCCATCTTAACACAGACATTAACACTGGTAGGTGCCCAAGGCCATGGTGCTCACAGCGTGAGGCTTGCTGACTTTGACCCATGACTTGGTTGCATCCCTGAGGCTGGCACTGAGCTGCCCTGGCCATGCGTGACGGCTCCTTCCATGGCATCAGGCTTCCGTCCTATGCTACATGACCCTTCTTCAGAAATGACTTGCTCGGTTGGCGCCCTGGGCCGCCCCCATCGCGTGCCCCATGGCTCTGTGAGTCACAGGCCCACGCGTATCACGTGCTCCGGATCTGAGATTCTGACCACACAGCCTTTGGCGTGCTGGGGGTGGTGGGGGGGTATGGGGCTAGTGGGTAGGGGGTGAGGGACCCAGCAGACCGAGAGCAAAGGCAGCTTCATTGGTTCTCATTTCAAAACTGCCTGAACGTGAAGATCAGAAAGAAGTAGGTGTGTTTCACAAGATGCCGGCGAGATTAGGGCATGCAAGGAGCTCTTCAAGGAGGAAAACCCTTATTCATTCATTTGTTCAGCCAGAAAACAATGATCACGTTCCTTCTCTCGCGCCAGGAACCGGGCAGGGGCATCCAGGGGTGGATGAAGAAGACCCAGTCTTGAAATCTGCATTTGCGTGCTAAGGCATCCAGGAGTCGGGGATCAGGCAAATGCATCGTTGGAAAGGGAGCAGTATATTTGAGGGAGCTTTCACCCAGGTTCCCGGGCAGTGGAGGCTCACAGGGCAGGAGGGTGTCCAGCGGACCAGGGGCTTCCAGTGGGCGAGCAGGCGACTGCCCCTGGGAGTTGACAGTGACTGCTGGAAGGTGACTAACAATAGAAGGTGACATTGTTGGGAGAGGAGATTTGCTCTTGACGGGGCGGGACCCTCGCTTCCAGAGCCTGGGATCTTGCCTGATCCCTCCCGCTCTCCACAAGGCTGACAGGATTGCTCTAAAAAAAAAACCGAATCCCATTGCTCAAAAGTCTCCACTGGCTCCATGTTACTCATGGATAAAGTCCTTCTTGACACTTTGAATTCCGATGGAGGCCATAACACCTCCAGGGAGGGGGTGAAAATTGGGTTTTGGGAGAGGGAAAAAAGGAGAAGAGGAAAAAAAATGCTTGCTGTTTGAATGTTTAAAGCACAGTTGTGCAGACAGTACAGAAACAGGTATGCAGCGTATCTGTGGTATTAAAATTTCATGGGTGGGGGCGATTAGGAAAATCGTGTCTGAAAAGGCTCCCGGAGGTGGGAGGTGATAATGAAAGAAAACGCTGAGAAAGACTCCAGGCCAGGGTTTCTCACCCTCAACACGATCCATGCTGGGGCCTGGATAATTCGCTGTTGCCAGGGGCTGTCCTGTTCACTGCAGGACGTTTAGCACCGTCCCCAGCATCTGCTCCTTAGATGCCAGGGGTCCTTCTTCCTGAGAGGCGACGACCAAAAATGTCTCTGGCGTTGCCAGACGTCCCCTGGGAGTGGGAATTCAGCCCCGGGGCGGTGGGGCGGGGGTGGGGGGGAACTCCCAGATTAGAGGAGGTCATATCTGTAAATGCTCACTCCACAGTAACTATATGACGAAGCTTAACAGTGTGGGATGGGGTGGGGGGCAGTGGTTGGGGGTGTCTTTTATTGGCAGCAGTACATTCTGAGGTGGCCAGGCAGGTCTGGAGTTGCAACACGGAGTGATCAAGCCAAAGGACACAGACGGTCATGCCAGGGTGAGAGGCCTTTCCAGAAAGGTCTCTTTAGGGGGAAGGCGGGGCTGACTGAGTGAAGCCAGCAAGCCTAGAAACGTCCATCTCTCTCGGTGTCCAGAGAGGCCTCATTAAATTCCGTGACTGCACTGGTGGAGCCTGACTCGCAGCTGCAAATTTCAAGGCCTCCCTGGGCCTCCTGCGGATGGGAAGCTGGGGTAATAAATTACCTCTGCTTCCTGGCCTGGGCTGTGGACCTTGGGAGGTTACACCCTAAACATCCCATTCGAAGGGCGGAGGAGAGCTGGGGGCCCCCATACCAGGGGCCGAGCATGGGTCTCCGTTTTGGCCAAGCGTAACTGCCAGCAGAGCTGGCCATTTAGGTTGAGCGATTTTCATTGGGTAAGGTTTCCTATGAGGGTGACATTAGGCTTTTGCTAAATCAAAACAAACAGACAAAAATGGCAAAATTAACTGTACATCACATGATGCTGTTAAAAATAACGTACAGCTTATTTTGGTGGATAATCGTAACACAGGGGCTGGTTCTGGAAAATGAAGCCTCGTCTCGCCGCGGAACTTGAGCCTGAGTGATTTCTTCCTTTCTGGAGACTTTGAAGAGCAGGTGCAGCACGAGGCGAGCGTTGGGGGAGAACCCACGCGTTGCTCAATTAAGATGTTTATTGACGTGCCACATAAAACTCTCCTGTTTTTTATCGGGGCTGGAAGGAGGTTATTTCTTTACCTGCTTGGCTTCCGCACACCTCTGGGCTCCTCGGGGATGGTTTTTCTCTCGCTCAGATCCGAAGGAACTGGTCCTCTGACAAGTGTGTTTTCCTTTTCTTCACACGTCCCTTCCTTCTGTCTCTGCCTCTCTCATCCTTTGACTTCCTTCCATACTTGTGTATTGACTAGGCTGAGTTTTCTTGCTAGTGCTCAATTTGTGAAATCACACGAGGACTTTCAGAAGCGTAAGTGAGGAGAGGAGACTTTTTAAACGCAAGGTTTAAACACAAGATGTTTGAGAAAGGTGAGACATTTTAGGTCACCTTAAACATTCAGCTCTGTGAGCTGTGTCTTATGGTGGGGGAAATGAAAGCAAACTAATAATTATCTTGAAATAATCCTAGGACTCGTCATATTCAATGAAATAAATAAGCCAACGAGGTGGGGGACCACAATTCTACACATGTATGTTTCTCCCCAGCTAGAGGAAGAGATCTGATTCTGCCTAGCTGCAGAGGCGGGGCCCTTAGCTCAGAAGCCCTGGGGCTATGCTCCCCACTTCTTGCCCCTGCCTTTCTATCCGCAGAGCAACCTGTGCTGCCGAAAACACTCAGAAATACTTTCACCTACTTTTTCCCGGGAACAGGTTTCTCATTCAAACTCAGGATTCAAACTTTCATTTGCTAAGACAGTGCTTGGGAAAACCAACAGAGGACCAAACCCAGACAGGAACCAAACCTTGAAGTTTATTCTCGTAAGATGTGAGAGACTTAGCCAGAAAGAAAAATTCTTAGAGAGGGGCGCTTTTCCGTCCATCTGATATGTTACAGATGTTTGAAGAAACTGAGGGAAACTTAAACACACAAGTTCCTTTCTGCTTAATTACTTAGTAATTCTGTTTTGTGTTATTAAAAAAAAAAAAAAGCAGAGATCCTTCTGGAAGATTCTGGGTTTTCTTCCCTTTATCACCTTCCCAGTCTCCCCAGCTGCTTCCACCAGGGAACTGAAGTACCCAAATGCCAACATGCCAGCCTGACTTTCGCAAAGAGGCTTAATTACTCATTACGAGATTCCATCAACAGGAGCTCCGGTCTGTGGTTTTGTAATAAGGGACGCTATCTTTCTTTGGATTCCTCACTCCTTCATAAAGGAGGATATGGCGGAGGTTTCCATAACCGTGCTTTCTATGGGAAGGGGACGAGGGGATTTTAATGCATGAATTTGATGTCATTAACAATGCTGACAGCTGTTTAATCCCAGTGGAAACAACAGCTGAGTCCCGACTGCAGGGGGGAGAAATAATTAACTCTTCAGTGTGTTCGGCGGAAGGGATCGTGTGAATCAATTACGTGTCTCGAGCCTTTACCTGCAGGCTTTGTCAATGACTCAGCCATTGGGTTGGGGGGCTTGGGGGCCAATAAAATGACAGGAGGCCCTCACAGGCGAAGGGACTCGTTAGGTTCAGGGGCCAGATTTATTAAACGGGTCTGCGGTAAGTTTGCCATTAATTACAATTAAGAACGATTTTTTTTTTTTTAATGTTTCCACTGAATCACGGAGCATGATGGACTAAAGTAAAAGGAAGTCATCGAGGAGGAGTGCTGGGTGACCCAGTGTCAGGGAGGGGAAGGCGGCTGAGCTGAAAGGGAAAGAAAAACAGACTTGAAGCCGAAACAGAAACGCGGGGTGGGATGTGCGGGCGCCCCTGCTCCTTTATGACACGTGCCACTTAATTTAAACGGAACGTTTAGACACCTGCCAGTGACGGTAAATTTGCTACTTTTTCTCCCACCCTCCCCCAGAGATGATCAGTCCCTGTCTTCTAGGCTTCAGGTGCTTTTTTTTTTTTTTTTTTCCTTCTTCTTCACCCGTGTGCAGACTGACATGCTTCCTGGGACTATTTCTACTGCTTGTAATTTGTAAAATATTACAGGTATAACTAATGTCTGAATGAGATCCTGCTTTGAAATGTGCGGACCTCACTCAGCACCACCCTCCCCCCATCTAATAAAGCACTCCTGGACCCTTTCCATTCATTTATCATATGAGACTCTGAGCAGATGTCTTAAGTATTCAATGTTACAAACAGCAACATTACATGAATTTAAATCTGGCTCTTTGTCTGAACGCCCCTCCTAGCACGGCAGCTGATGTCTGGGGAGCCCGGGCTCATCTGGAAACGGCGTGGTTTCTGCCACCTGCCCCAAGCTGCCTCTCTGTGGTACCCAGGGAACAACCTGCTCTCTCCTGAAAGGTCGGAGGCTGCTGGGGGCACGGTGAGACCCTCCGGGGATCAGAGTTTGCTGAAGTGATAGGTGGACAGACACAGTCCTGTGCAGGTGGACGCACTCCGACCCTGCCTGGGAAGAACTGGGAGGCTCGCTCTCTTGAGTACATGCCGGACATTCCCAAGGGAGCTTCAGGAAGGGCCGGCAATGTCTGGGCTCTTGTCCCCATTTTACAGATGAGGCGACTGAGGTCTGGGGGAGAGCAGTGAGCTAGACCTCGCTCATGTTGATATTCTACCCAAATGGAACTGGACAGACGTGTGTGTGAAATTCCCAGCTAAGGCTTGAAATCCAGCATCACAAGAACGAGGTACCAGGGATGTAGTTTAGCATCTAAACTGGAAGTAAAAAATCCTAAGGGCTACAGTAGGGGGATTAGCTGGAGGTTTTCGCTCAATCAGCATACTGTCCTTTTACTTTTTTGCTTCTGGGAAGCACACTGTACCCCATCTGATCCTACTGGTCATGGTGGGTGTTCTAGTCCCTTTCCAAGATGGTAGACACATGACCTTGGTGGCTGACTAAACAGCCTATCCTTGACCACGGTGATCAGCTCACGGATAGCGCCTGCGACCTGAACTGGGCTGGAATCTTCCCTGAGATACGGATACTTTGAGAGGGAATATTGGCGAGGCCTCCTTCTACTGTCATCAACATCACATGAGAATGGGAAACCGGTCCCACCTCTCCCACCAGTAGACCAAACCTGCTACAGAAGGAAGCCAGACAGAGACCGCTATGGCCGAAGGATGGAGAGAGACAAGTAATCTAACGAGACGCTTTGGCTCCTGGGCCCAGCTATGCCTGAAGCCAGGACTGCAAGATTTTCTAGTGCGTAAGCCAATCTGCTTCCTTTTGCCATAAACCCTGTTCAACTCACACCAAGCTTTTGACTAAAATGGGGTGAGAGAGGAGTCAATACTGCACCACTGAAGTCTGCGTACGGCGCACCATTGACTATTTTTCTAAGCTCTGGTCTCAAGGTAGTCCTCAACAAGTTTCTCAAAACTCTGGAGTCAGCCCATGTTCTTTTTCAGCTCCATGCCCTTCCCCATACTGTTCTTTCTACCTCTAATGGCTTACTGCGCTGTTTCCCTATTTGGTGAGTTTCTGTGTAACTTTTCAGACCTAGCTCAAACACAAGCTCTTGGTTGCCATCTTCCTGGGTCTCCCTAGACAGTATCCGTTTTCCTGAAAGAAACCATAAGCTGTCTAGAGCAAGACTCAAGTCCTACTCATTGTATGTTCTCAACAAGTGCTTTGCTGGGTAGGAGGTTACTGTAGCTGATAATAAAAATAGCTCACAGTGAACTGTAAACTCTGCCTTCAGGGAGGCTTGCACTGTATTGGCGGGGGTAGGTGGGGTAGGGGTAGACAGAGAATCCAAACTGTAAGAGGGCAGGGATTAAACTCAGTTCTATAATGGACAGTCAACACAATGATGCTGCTCTGAAAAGAGCTCACGGCTTCAAAGGTCATATTAACAGAAGTAGGATGCTTGGGGTGGAGGTGAAAAGCCCCTCTTGCCATGTGCTGCTCAGGCCCACCTGGATCTCCGTCCCAGCCCAGGGGACACTGGAGGGACTTGAGTATCAGAGTCATTGAGTTACACTGTGGCTTTCATACTGTTGTTATCAGCTTTATTGAGGTACAGCTCACCTACTAGACAATTCACACACCTAAAGCGCACAACTCAAGAGCTGGTTTTTTTTTTTTTTTTACGACATCCATAGAGTTCTGGGATGATCACTCAGTTGGGAACCTCTTCTCGGTCATGGAAGGAGTTCTGCCCCTTAGCTGTCTTCTCCCCAGTCTGCCCATGCCTCCTCAGCCCAAGGCGCCCACTCACCTACTCTCTCCCTCTAGTCCTGCCTCTTCCAGACACTCCCTATAAATGGAACCCTATGGCCCTTCGTGACTGGGGTCTTTCACCTAGTCTAATGCTCCCGATACACTATTCTGCTGGTGCTAAAGCAGCAGGAACCTCCCTTTCTCATGAATAGTAAGTTGGGAGAATCTAACCTTAGAAGGGAAGTAAGTGCGCAGGGGGCAGGGGGCAGGCAGGGAACAGCACTGTTTGGAAGCGAAGGAAGGAAGTCTTGAGTTGTACTTTGTGACTTTATCCAGGGCCACTGAGACCAGGGAGCTGGGCCACTCACCAGACCCCAGCAGACCATCTGGACACAGAGAGTTCTACGCTGCTGTACTTCTGAGAACGGAAGAAAGCCATGCTATTTCAAGGCGTTTTTTTTTTTTTTAAAGACACTGCCTTCTCCACGAAGGGGCATGATGTGACAGGCACGCTAAGTCCCTTCTTATGGTAATGCTGCTCTTTGCAAATGGCTCGGATCCAATCCAGCTGAACACAATAAAATGAAGCAGGCTGTGCTGTTTCCAATAGCTTGAATCTTTAGCATGCTTACGATTCCTAAAACCAATGAACACAGTTTAAGGGGGGAAAAAAAAAAGAAGAAGACAGGAGAGACACGCGGCGCTCTGCTGTTACCGGCCTTCTTGGCAGCTGGGGCTAGTCCTTATTGTCACCATTAACAGGGTCCTTAAGAAAGAGCCCGCCCTGCTGCTTCGAGGTCAAAGTTTACACGTGAAGGGAACTGGCTATGGTCATTGTCCTCCCCACCCCGCCCCCGCCCCGCCCCCGACGGTTAATGAGGAAACACAATGGCATCCATAATTGAGACGGCTGCCCCATTTTCCAAGGTTGGTGAAAACTCCCCAGGGAGCCGTGCGGTCCTCACCAGGACGGGGCCTCTCTGGCAATTAGCAATGAAATTGTCCATCCGGGCAGTGTGTCCAGGGCTCGTGGCTCCTGCCTAGGGTTGGTGGGCCTGGGCCTCTTCCAGGGCCTCTGCGGGTAGGGTGCAAGGGTAGAGTCTCCGGACAGTGTGGGGAAATCATTCCTTCACTGACTCACGTCTCCTACAGATCACGCACGAGGCTAAGGTCAGAAACGAGTGCTAGTCAGATCCAGTCCTTGCCGTTAGAGAACCCAGAGGAAGGGGAGGTAGAGAACAGAGAGACAGACACACTTTTTCACATATTGGGGTAAGTGCTAAATTAAGAAGTGGTTTCACTCAGTCATTCTACTTCTGGAAACCTAGCACTGGGAGATTTTTGAATATTATGTATTATATTTATTAGTCTAAAACACTCACAAGTTACCTTTTCGCCTTGTTTATAATAGGCAAAATCTGGAAGCAATGCAAATTCTTAGTGTTTGGGGACTCGTTAAATAAGCTATAGTATTAGCTAATAAAAGAGCACGACTTCCCCCGTGGCACAGTGGTAAAGAATCTACCTGCCAACGCAGGAGATGCGGGTTCGATTCCTGGGTCCGGAGGATCCCCTGGAGAGAAAATGGCAATCCCCTCCAGTATTCTTGTCTGGGAAGTCCCATGGACAGAGGAGCCTGGTGGGCTATAGCTTCTGGGGTTGAAAAAGAGCTGGACACAAGTGAGCCCCTGTGCGTTAGCCAATAAATGTTCCGCAGCCATCATTACAATGCTATTCCTGAAGTCAATAATACAATGTGTTACAATGTCAAGGTAAGATCCAAAGCTGAAGCGTCTATAGACGGTGTGATGAAAATGTGCTTAAATGTCAGGGTTGGGGGTGCACTGGAAAGAAAAGAGAACATTTTCCACTTGGTTCCATCCCAAGCAGCCATCAGGGAACAATTTATTTCTGGGGAAATCTGTTATCCACTTCTAACCCACAGTCTCCTAAACCAGCACCTCAAAAACACTCAGCCTGGTACTTCTTTTTTTTTTTTTTTTCCTGAGATTTTTTCACGTGGAAAAATAAATGATATCAGTCGGTTTAATATTTCAGTTGGATAGGTAAAGCTAGGCTCTTTATCTCATAGAAAAGAGAAGAAACCAAGCAAAAAAAGCTCTGAATTCTCCGTCCTGCTCACGCAGTATATCTGGAATTGATGAGCCGCACAGATATCACCTGGAGATCACTTTTTTCCCCCCACTTGCTCTCAAGCTCAGAACCAGATCACTGCACCCCTTTCCTCCAACTCTGCTTTAGAGCAAATTGAGACCAAATTACATCACTCGTTTCATCCAATTGTATAAACCACGGCAATGCCGTTTGGGAAAATCTAATAGTCTTAATCTAAGAACTGCTCCTGTGCCCACAATAGAATCAAACAAATAATCAATAAGCCTCTAGATATTATAGTGTCACGGAGTGAAGACAGAGGAAGAGCAGAGCTGGTGTGTGCAGAGGGGGCTGCTGAGATGAAGTCAAACCACAGTTCAGCAAGGACAGAGCAGACAGCAGCAACAGTAGCAAAACCCGGCTGTGGAGTAACTAGCTTGCTCTACAGATGAGCAGCTCCAGAACCTTCCAGGGGCAAGTGGTAGACCAGGAATCTGAATGAGGCAGGCATTTAAAAAGTCTCACTCAGTCATCAACAATGACTCCGTGGCACTGCGATTATCACCCCCATTTGATTGTTACATAAATTTGAGGTTCAGAGAGTTTAGTTTACTTGACCAAAGTCACACAGCTTGTTAAGTGGCAGTGACAGGCAACAAAACCAAGCATGCCTGCTATTTATTTATTCATTTTGTAAATTTTTTTTTTTCAGACTCAAATGAAAGTAAATTGCTGGCTGGTAAGTGGACTTTGGAATCAGCCACAATCTAAACTCACATTTTCTGCAAACTTAGGCAGGAGAATTATATCGTCAAGGCTCAGTTTCTGTGCCTAGAAATAGAAGTAACAACACACGTATACACGTCAACTGCTTAGTGCAAGCCATCCTCGATAAATGTTGGTTGTAATAGCTTTATCTTTACATTATTCTATTTTTTAAAAAGCACATTCTCAGCAAAATCATAAGCAAATATAAAACGCAAGTTCGACAATGTGATAATGACACGCCGGCTTAAGTGTTTAGGTGTGAAGTGCCCAAGTCTTCAATTTATCTTGAAATGAATCGAAAAAGGAGATAGACTGATGGATGGATGGAGGGATGGATAAATGGGTAAAATGTAAGCACAGAGAAATATGAATGGTTAAATCTAGGTAGTGCATGTATGAGGGCTTCCAGTAGAATTCTCTCAACTTGTATGTGACATGTTTGACACTTTCCATAATAATAAAATGTCAGAGGGAACAGCCTACTACACAGGAATAGGACAGAAGGTACCTGAATCCCACAACAAAATGATGAGCAAAAGTGACTGGACAAGACTGTGCAGCAAATGATTCTATTTTAAAAAACTCAGGAGCAGAAAGCTATGGTGGCAGAAATGAAAACAGAGGTTGGCTCTTGATGAGGACAGATTTGTTGACTGGACATGGGTGCAGGTGGGCCTCGGGGGTGTTGGAAACGTTCTCTGTCGTGATCTGGCTGGTGCTGGCACGTGTGTGTGAGTCCACTGAGCTGTCTCTAATATGTGTGCACTTTATACTGAAATGGATGCTCCACCTTGAGTCAGATTCTGATTCAAGCAGCCCACATTTTCTGAATGCCTTCCCCTCCCTGTGCCAGGCGGTCATTCTAGACACTTTCTGATGCATTCACTTGGAAAACTGTTTCAAGGAATTGTCTGACAGAATACATTATTTAAGCCTTTAAATGCGATGTGAAGCCATCCCACTTTCTTAGAAAATGACTGTTGTCCCTGAAAGTAAACTTGGCCGACAAGGAAACCATGAAGGTGTGAAACTCCTAGCCTTCTAGAAGACCCTGGTCCAGCACCCTGGGGCCTTTCTCTCTCTCCTTCACCATCAGATGACCTCCAGAAAACAGTGGACACCCCACTGATGCCAAGTTTCTGCCCTCCGCTGTGAGATTCAGCCATCAAGAAGGAGAGCAGAGAGACCACCCCGAACTCCCACCACCTACAGGGGCAGGGATGTGCTGGTCAAACGCTCGGCTCACCCTCTCTCCTCTGCGAGATGCTCGAGTTCAGGAGACAAACATCTCCCTCCTGTTTATCCCAAGAGCATCCCTCTCCCAGGCTTCTCTACAGCCTGGCCCACTGGCGCCCAGGTGGAAGATGCATCCAGGCTTGTCCAGGGGCATCCTGGAAGAGGGTCCTGATGGGAGATGAGAGAGCTGCCCCAGGCCGCAGAGATCTGATCTACTCAGGTTCCTTCCAAAGAGCCTTTGAGGTGAATTTGAAAGCAGCACCTCCTGAGTGTTAGAACTATGCAATGGTGTCTGCACCGGCAATAAAGAGGGAAGATGTAGAAACAGAGACGAATGAGGATCTGGGAGGCCAAGTTCACCTGAGACCATAACAACCTGGGGCACTTGTTTTAAAAAATGCAGATCCCTAAGTTTCTCTCTAGACCCACTCAATCAGAATCTCTAGGATAGACACCCCAGAATGTTCTTATCTTAACAAGCTCACACTGGGGTTTCTCTTGCATGTGAAAGTTTGAGGATCAAGGCCTCTTTGTAAAGAGTCTCTCAAGGGGAACAGCCCTTTCATTCACCCTTCTACCCACCCATCCATACACATACCCATCCAGCCAACCACCTATCCACGCATTCACAAATCCACATATGCAGCCATCCATCCATCCACTCGCCCATTCATCCATGCATCCATCTATCCACCCAGCCAGCCATTCACAAATCCATGTATCCATCCATCTATCCACCCAGCCAGCCAGCCAGCCAGCCATTCACAAATCCATGTATCCATCCATCTATCCAGCCAGCCAGCCAGCCAGCCATTCACAAATCCATGTATCCATCCATCTATCCAGCCAGCCAGCCAGCCAGCCAGCCAGCCATTCACAAATCCACGTATCCATCCATCTGTCCATCCACCCACCCATGCCTGCACGCATCCATCCCATAATTCCCTATCTCTTGTGTGCTGTCTTTGTGTCACACCACAGACTGCACCTTCTTCGATGGTCAAAGACAAAATTTTTCTACATCAATGAGTTTTAAGAGAACCATGCCAACTTAGACATTTTTAATTATAAAATCTTCTGCCCAGTCATAGAATAGTTACTATTTTTTTAAAGCCTCACCTATGGTAATCTCCCCCTTTATCCTTACTAAAGTACATACACCTATTTTCAGCTATCACCCGCCATCTATGAAGCACTGCCTGGATTTTAGGGAGAGTAAGACCTGGAACATAACCACTGAGTGCTCGGCTTAAGTCTCTTTTCCAAGGGAACCTGTACGTTTAGATGAAGACACTCAAGTCTCATGGGTCTGCGGGTCGGAAAGCACAGACCTATGGACCCGATTACTTTCTGGGACATCCAATTACAAGTGAGTGATTTCTTTCTTGCAAAGATACTTTGTGGAGAACACACTATAGATTCTCCCAGGAAACTATGGGGATTTGGTACCTAAGCAAACCCAGAGGTTCTGAAATTTTCTACCTTTAACATAAAGTCTCCTAAACATCAATGTGTGTGTGTGTGTGTGTGTGTGTGTGTGTGTGTACACATGCATGAGTATGTATGTAATAAACACAATTGAGACGGAGATCCAATAAAAGACGATGCCGATTTAACAAGAAAAAAAATGAAGCCATTAAATTGAAAAGCTAAATGCGTTCCTTTTGGAGTAACTGCTGGATACCTCAGTCCCAGATTCATACAACACAGGGGCTGATGACACAGGAGGTTATGATGGCTGTTTTGCTGGACTGAGCTTCCTTATTCAGCATTCTGTCCCCTCCAGGTTGTAAGATGCAAGACTAAGGCAGAGGCCATTTTTCTCTTTCTTGCCCCTGGATCTTTTCCACGCCTGACAGCGCTTGACTCAATAAATATCTGTTAAATCACGGATGCATGTCCTTCCCTGGTAAGAATCGACAAAATGAGACAGTGGTTGCAATCTCTGACAGCTCTAACCTAAAGCAAGTGGATGGTTCCCACTGGGTAATGGTCTCCTTTCATTTTAAGCGTTGACGTCGTCAGAGAACAGTTCTAGAGAGCTGAAGAAGGGCAAGACAGTGGCTCCTCAGCAGCAGACATCGACTGCTTCTAGAATGCCCCACGCCCCGAGGGCTCCACTGGCAGACAGGAAGCCTTGGTCCCATCACCTCGTGTTATTCCGGGGGCGGCCCTGTCTTTGATCTGTGACCCTAATCATGGCTGATTTGGGAGCCAAACATTACAAGTCAGATATCAGCAACTCAAAACATCTAACAAGGGTGGCTGGGATTAGTCCCTGCCGTATGATCAACAGTGCAGCCCCGTCCCACACCCCTGTGACACGTGGCCTAACAGTCTAGCCCAGCCATGCGCCGGGTACCCACTAACTGATGGACCTGAGGCACAGACGCCACTCGCAGGTAACCACCTGGAAATCTCTCTCTTCATGCACGCTCTTTTATCCTTAACCTTAGCTGCCAATCAGTCATCTCAGGTGCTTTCAGAAATCCTGATGGCCAGGCTGTGCCCTAACCCAGTTAAGTCTTTTTTTACCATCCCCCACGTAAGTCCAGGAGGCTGAGGACCACTGATGGCACAGCACATCTTTTTGCCCACTTTTCTCAGATTCATTCATCTCTGCATTTGGCCTTAGCAAGGTTTCCAGTCTTTCTGACGTTGTATTTATACGGGACGTGTCATCAGTATCTGGGCCTCTGCTTCACTCTATAGACCTGGACATGCTCTTTGATCTTCAAGCAAGACATGCACCTTCATGTCACTCTGAGATTCAGTGCTGATGCGTCTGCCATCCTACAGGTGCGTGAGTGAGTGGACGGATGGATGGACGTAGGGATGGAAGCGTGGATGGATGGGGAAATGAATGGAAGGATGGATGGATGGGTGACTGAATGGAAGCGGGAACAGACAGATGAAATGACAAGTGGATGGATCGATGGATGGTTAACTGTGTGAAGACTTCTGCTAAACCTGACTTTGTAAACAATTCTCTCCAAACATTTGTTCCCACTACTAGACGCTCAGTTCCTTAAGACATAGGGCTTGATCTTATCTGTCTTTGCTTTCTCAGGGCCTCACGCTGCACTTGACTGGTGGCAGGACCAGCAACAGGTGAAAAATACATGCCTTTTGAAAATAAATGACTCTAGTTTAATACTCTTATTTCTAAGTCTCTCCAATATCATTTTAAGAAGACAATTTCTTGACAGGGAGAAGAATGGAAATCTCGAAATAGAGATGCTCTGTTGATATTTTTTAGTTTCAATCTATACAAAGAAACAGCTCCTGGCAAGTTCTGATAACAAAAATTCTAATTGGAAGATGATATTATTGATCTCAAGGGAAACTGGGCAGATAAGCATTTTTAAAACACTGGATTATTTTGATAGTACGTGTCTAGCTATCACAGAATTCTCTCTTTTCACTGATGAGAAAACTAAGGCCTAGCAAATAATTTCTTCAACATCTTGAACCCAGTCCATATTTCTCTTTGGAATCAAATGAAGGATTTTAAAATTATATAACACTCTTACCCTTTGCTTCTGTCCCATTCAACCTGTTTTCTGGTTAAAGTATTCAAAGTGGCATTGATGAGTTGGTATCTTTTTTTTTTTTCTTAATTTTCTGAATCATCTTTACCTATTTTTATTTTTTAAACTTCATATTCTGTATTGGGGTATAGCCAATTAACAAAGTTGTGATAGCTTCAAGTGAGCAGCGAAGGGACTCAGCCATATACATGCATAGATCCATTCTCCCCCAAACTCCCCTCCCATTCGGGCTGCTATATAACATTTAGTACAGTTCTATGTGCTACGCAGTAAGTCCTTGTTGGCTCTCTGTTTTAAATATAGCAGTGTGTACATGCCCATCCCAAACTCCCTAATTATCCCTTCCTTCCATCCTTCCCCCGCTATTCCCTCCATCCTTCCCCCGCTATTCCCTCCATCCTTCCCCCGCTATTCCCTTCATCCTTCCCCCGCTAGCAACCATAAGTTCATTCTCTAAGGCTGTGAGTCTCTTTCTGTTTAGTAAGTTCATTTTAACACCTTTGTTTGTTTGTTTGTTTGGATTTCCACATATAAGGGATGTCACAAGATATTTCTCCTTCTCTGTCTGACTGACCTCGATGACTTGGTATCTTTCATCAAGCTATATGGACCCCAGTGACACCTGCAAACACTGTGGTCTTTGCGCGTGAGTTGCTTGAGGACACCGGAGGAAAGCTAGTGAGTCCGTGTGCACCGCCCGTGGTGTGGGGACTGACTCCCATTGCTAACAGAAGACAGGCTCACCACGGTCAGAAACTACAGCTTGGGTTCCTTTGTTAAGTACAAGGCACCATAACTTTCCAAACTGGCAAAAACGACCTGCTATGAGTTGGAGTAAAGTGTGTTTTTAAATTATTTCAGAACCATAAAACCTCTCCATAGAGAGTGCTTTGAAACTGCAAATTAAATATAGAGCATCTATGAACTGTATCCATTTTCACAGTAAGTATATATTTCCATGGGGGTTTGTACCATCTTTTTTGTCTAGTTACACTAGTTAATAATGCAGTGAATTTGCAGTAATAGAGTAAATGTTATTTTGATGACACTATTTGATTAAATTAAAGATGACATTAAAAGGACCATTTCAATAAAGGACCGAAATCTCTAGAAGTAGCTGGGGCTGAGTGTGGAAGTCAGCGAGCCTGGCGGTCTTAAAAGGACCAAATGGAATTTCCTTCACCGCGTGAATGATGAGCGAGTTCAGGAACAATAGGGACGAAATAACGGATGGGAGAATATGAAGGCTTAGATTCCAAGACGCAGGCAATTTTCGTTATTTGAGGCCAGCGTGCCATGTGCAGGAAAACAGCTCGGGTGGCCTTGGGAAAATGGAGACGCGCATTAAGTAAAACGAAAGTGAGAGGGCGGTGAGATTCGCGGCGAAATGTGCTGATGCGGTGACAGCGAATTGAGTTGTTGCACAAACAAAAGGAACGGGACACCTGGGATCAGGCACGCAGCCCCCTGCAAATTCTCTTCCCCTAATCCACACACGCACGCGCGGGCCCCCCATGCCTATGCAGGGAGTCTTTGAGATTCAAAAGGGAGGAGAGAGTCCTAATTATTTCTTCCGGGCCTCCGTTCGGGTGATGCTTGCCAAATAAGTTCTTTCCCTGAGCGAGAGGTTCACGTACATAAATCAAGTGAGTGTTTGAAGATCCCTTGACTTAAGTTCTTAGAGAGAGAATCTATCTGAAGAGACAGTCCCCGGCAACGTGACTGAGTTATGAATCACGGACATCTCGGCTGAAAGAAATTCCGAGATTAAAGGTGTGCGGTGGTGGAGGCCCCTGGTTCCCAGAGAAACACCTGCCCCGGTGTCTCGGCCCTAAAGACAGGTGACATCTCTATTTCTGCTGCAGGCCACTGGCTGCTGACAAGTCCAGGCCTGCAGCACCCATGCTGGTGACTGTTTTTTTACAGCTAAGGAGGAAGACAGGAACCTCAGCTCCAGCAAACAGAAATCTTCCTAGGGACCTCCAAAGAATGCCAGGAGATGCTAAGTTTTGCTTAGCAGGGAATTCATCTGGTTGTCACGTGTGTGGGGACTGCAATGTAATTATTTCCTCACAGAAAGGGAGGGAGGTATGGTCAGTTGGAAAAGTTACATGCCCCATCTCAGAAAATATCACCTCTTCAAGTGCAAACCCCTCAGAGTGCAAGATTCGTGTGTGTCTGACGTTCTGAGTATGAACACGAAATGTTCACCATCTCCCCAGCGGTAAATCCCTTAGAGACAAAGGATGATAGTACATATCACATCGGGCAAGTCCGTTCAATAAAGCACATGGCTAGGAAACATTACCATGGTGAGATCTTGAAGGCTGAACAGATCCCCCAAGCTGCCAGCAAGTTTGTTCTCGTTGAACACACCTCTGTATTTGGAAGAATGGCATTTGATTTTAAGCGAAGGCAGACTTTCTTTAGGAAATATCCTTTCTCAGAACTTTGAATGACTCAAAAAAAAAAAAAAAAAACAAACCCACATGTTTGAACTTTGCCCCTTGCAAAGCCCCTTTGCAGAAAGCGGCTGCAGCACCCCCGCCCATTCCGCGCTGACTCTTCTCTTTCTCTCTACGGATCTGCGGCAACGCTCAGAAGAATGCGAATGTCTTGTTTGTGGCCAAAATAATTTTTAGTACATACTCAAAAAAAAAGAAAGCAGAAGATTTTTAGGGCAGTGACACTACTTTGTATGACACTGTAATGATGACCCCACGTTGTGATACGTTTATCCAAACCTGCAGCCTGAGCATCGCCGGGAGCGACGGCTCACGTGAAGGATGGACTCTGGGTGATCAGGGCGCAGGGGCACTGAGCCGGGGAGCCTGCACGCCTGCAGGGCCTGGACCAGCATGGGACCTGGGCATAACTCGACTCTCAGTTTTGCTGTGAACCTAAAACTCCTCTACAAGGCAAAGTCTGTTTTCAAACGTGGAATAAATGGATTTAATAAAGAGTATTTGAAAAACAGGGTGGTAAAAACAGCCAGTTACCCTACTTTCAGCGTGGCAGCCATATGTAGCGGGGACGTTTTACTATCCTGACCATAACCCACGCTCACGTGCTCTGGTGAAAACAGAATCTCTTTCGGTCCAAGCTCTCTGGGACTTTAGGACCCTTACCGCTCGACCGCCTTTCCTCCTGGCCAGTTTCACTGACATCGTGCAGCTGATCCTGTACAGTGAGGGAGTTAGGGGCGCTGTCCCTCCAAGCAATGGAAAACCCATGGATTACTTGTCACTGGCCTTCCGTATCCGCGGGCCTTCCAAATCCGAGATTGTGCGTCCGGTGGATTCCACCAACCTCGGGTTGTGTAGTACTACAGGATTTACTGCTGAAAAAAATCCGGGTATAAGTGGACCAGCACAGTTCAAAGCCCTGTTGTTCAAGGGTCAACTTTGAACAATATACATGGAAAACATCCATTTTAGACTACGAGGACCCTTTGGCAGCTCATTCATGAAGACACACGGAACATCACTAGAGATCCAGCTCCGTCAGAACCAGCCCCTGACACCTAGAGCTGATCCTTCTGACTCTGGCTGCCAAAGCTCTTTTCCACGCGGAAGAACCCTAACCAGCCTCTGAGTGGCACCCCTCAGGAGAGCTCTGTGTGCAAGAAAGAACACGTGGGTGGAGTGTCTGTGCTTCCTGGAGCACTGTCACTTTTATCATCCCTCCCACCATCACCCTCAGCTCCCACCTCACAGGGCTTTGTTCGTGGACCTCGGCTCCTACCCCGAGTGGTCCTTGAGGCCAGGTCTGTATCTTAACTGTTCCCACTTCTGTGTATTTCCAGTTTTCGGCATGGGCTTAGCGTATCACCAATGCGCCACAATTGTATAAGGGAAATTGGATGTTTGGGTGACTACATTATTTTTAACAAGCCACTAGGGTATCAGTCTAGTCAAGGCTATGGTTTTTCTTATAGTCATGTATGGATGTGAGAGTTGGACTGTGAAGAAGGCTGAGCGCCGAAGAATTGATGCATTTGAACTGTGGTGTTGGAGAAGACTCTTGAGAGTCCCTTGGACTGCAAGGAGATCCAACCAGTCCATTCTGAAGGAGATCAGCCCTGGGATTTCTTTGGAAGGAATGATGCTAAAGCTGAAACTCCAGTACTTTGGCCACCTCATGCGAAGAGCTGACTCATTGGAAAAGACTCTGATGCTGGGAGGGATTGGGGGCAGGAGGAGAAGGGGACAACAGAAGATGAGATGGCTGGATGGCATCACTGACTCGATGGACGTGAGTCTGAGTGAACTCCGGGAGCTGTTGATGGACAGGGAGGCCTGGCGTGCTGCGATTCATGGGGTCGCAAAGAGTCAGACACGACTGAGCGACTGAACTGACTGAACTGAACTGAGGGCGTCAGTACTGATTTTTAGTGAAACACAAGAATTTCACCATTCATCTATCTGTACATCATTTGTCCATTCAGCCAGCCACTCATCTGTCCAAGTATCCATTCATTCATTCATCCACTCATCCATCCAAGTATCCAGCCATCTATCCATCCAACCATCCATTCATTGAAAAAAAATGTGCAGTAAGACCTACTCTGCCATGCCTTTTTATGGGTGAAAAAAAAAAGAAGAAAAAAGATGGCTAGAAAATGAATAAGATACGGTCCTTGCCTTGATATATGTTGTCACTGCATGGGAGAGATAATATATGAAAACCGAGGGCCATGTCTCGTCATTTTGTCCCCTGTAGCACCTTCCACAGGGACTTTGATTCAGCAGCAAATGATGGTTGAATCAATGAATAAAAACAAATATAAAAGGCAATAAGTGAGAAGTGCCAGATAAACGCTGCTGACAAAATGCTATGGAAGAGACGTCCCTGCTGAGCCAGTGGTTAAGACTCAGCGCTTCCACTGCAGGGACCGCAGGTTCGATCCTTAGTCAGGGAACTAAGATTCCACATGCCGCATGACCAATAAAACAAAACAGGTTTAAAAACAAAAAAAAATGCTATGGAAGAGTAGAAGGGAAGCTGATCATGTACAAATGGACACCTCATAGAGGGTGGAATTTGAGCTGGGATAGAATGGCAGGCTGGCTCACATTTGAACAAAAAACAAAAGGCGTTCGAGAAAAGTCGACCACTGCCATTGCCTGTCTTGATGCCTGGCACAGAGAGGGAACTCGAGAAGGGTTTTTGCTTTGTTGTGAAGCACCTGCTGCGCTGAGCTGGACGTTAGTGAGGAGGACAGTTTCTGCCCTCAATGAGCCTTGAGAACCTCGCTAATGTCTGGGGAAAGTCAATGGCAAATGAGACACGGGGGTTAGAAAGCCGGTAGTAAGAACCAGAAAGCAGCGATTTAAACTGTGCAGAGTGGAGCGGGGTCCTGAAGGGACTGTTGATGAATAGGCTTCTAATTTGACTAGGTTGGAATCGCGTGTTTGCAATTAGCAGCATCTATTTGCATACAATTAGTGTATAAAGCCTTTGAGAAGAATCTGTTCCCTAAAGTAGGTTAAATAAGTCCCCCTACAATTGTGGCGGCCGTATGGATTCATTTCACAAATCCATGATCCTGCAGAGACCAGGGGTGGACTTCAGCCCAGTCTAGGTCCAATGGAAAACATGCATTGCACTTGTCCTGTCTAATCGGAGAAAGGGCCGAACTTCCCAAAGGCTCTACCTTAGGAGGTTGGAGTGTCAACAGGGGTTGGTCATCTTGGGTTGAACTGAAAGGTCAACTCAGTTGACCTCTAAGGCAGTTTCAACGCCAGCACCTCTATCCCCTACCCTCCACCAACTACTTGCGGGGGTGGTGGGGGAAAGAGGCAGAATTTTCAAGAAAACAAAGCATAAGGAAAATGAGGGGCACGTCATGACAGGCGTGGGTCTTTGCTGGGTCAGACACCTCAGGAGACAGGCTCAGGCCTCCCTCTAAGTCCTGCAATTAGAGAGTTATTCTGGAAGCCCAGGCAAGTACCTCTGAAGCACAGCCTTATCCTCTCATTCTCTGACTGACTTACTCAGCAGACGTTTGTTGACTGCTGAGCCTTCTGTTTGGGAACTAGGGCTACAGTGCTGCCCAAATGTTTGCAACCAAAACAAAACATAGAGCCTATGGAGCTTATTGTCTGATGGGGAAAACAGGAACTTGCAAATAAAGACAAAAATCAATGGAACAATCGCAGCCTGGTGCGTTGGTATCAAGAGGACGAGGAGGAAACTACTTGTTTACGACATCCAGGAGGACTGGATGCAATCAGGGAAGGCTTCCTGGAGGGAGTGACAATTGAGTTAAAATACAAGGAATGAGAAGCGGCAAAGAAAGGGAGAGGCTAGCATGAGTCAAGACCCTCGGGCAGGAGGCAGCACGGAAAGTTCTGGAAACCGAAAGAAAGTCAATGTGGTAAGAGGACAGAGATTTAAGGAGAGAGCAGTGAGAAATGAGACCAGAGGGGTCTCATCTAGGCAGGGGCTAGATTACTGGAGAGGGGGTTGGGGTGACTCAGGGGTCCATCTTTATCCTAAGAGTAACAAAATCATTGGTGTGGTTTACCTGGGGATGGGAGGCGTGAGAAAGACACACCCAGATTTGAGTTTCAAGAAGACCCCGTTGTGTTTGAAAATGGTATGGAGGGGAACCACTCCCCGCCAGCTTCACCTGTCCGCCCACCCTCACCACACCCTTCCGGGGCCAGAATGCTGCCACCTGCCCTTGGCAAGCTGGTGCCGGGAACTGCCCTCACCCTGGTCTGCCCTGCCCTGCCCTGCCCTCTGCACTGCTGGCTGGCACCCTTCGTGGCTGCAAGAACGTCCCTTTCTCTACTGCCTTCCACGGGCCCCCGTCTGCGGCTCCCACCACTGGCTCCCACCACTGGCTCCCAGGTACAGGGGACAATCCTCTCCCAGGTAGAATGATCTCCAGTTCCACCAGGGACGACTCTAGAACAAGACCTAAGTCAGGTACGACCGCCACCGCCTCCTGGAACGGGGATCGCAGTTGCCATCTAGCTGCCGTAATGGAGGCCTGCTGTCTGTTTCACCACCCACCCCACTTTCTCCAGCACTAACACGCCTTCTTTACGCCATCCCTCCCAGTCCATACGGCTTGGGTTAAGCCGACCTCCTCCCGCAGGGGCAAGGAGACATTCCCTCCAGGTCCAGACAGATCACCATGACTGGCTCACAGATCTACTAAGGGCCAAAGAGACTTACTAGACCCACTAAGTGCCGCAGAGAGTCAGACGCGGGACTTGCTGGAACCGTCGAGAAGGAGACGCTCCTTCCCAGCAGCTCCTTGAACGGGAAGGATATGGGCTCATGGTGGCCGTCTCCGCCCTCCTGGAAGGACCCTGTCTGACAATGAAGAGCCAAGTGCAGCTGAGGGAGGGCGTGACACAGAACAACGGGCAGGTCCTCTGGTCCCCGGGGTCACAGCGCATCAGACCCCTCAGCTTCCCACTGCCGGGAAACAGCAAACTCCCCCCTTTCTGGCCGGAGCTTGTTGGGTGCACTTGCTGTCACTCACAAGTGAAAAGAAAAAGGCCAGTCTCACCTGCCTCTTCTCCTCATGGCCCTGCTGTGACTGGGGCCGCCCTGAGCACTTCTCGCTGGCGAGGAAGCTAACTGGGGCTGAAATCAAGGGAGGAACCTGAGGAGGGCTTGAGAGAATGCTCTGCAGCGCAGTTCTCAGGCCTTCGGCCTCCACCCCCGAGCCTCGCTCACACGATAGTAAGAGGAGGGAGGCAGACCCGGCACCACGAGAGGCTGGTTTTCCCAAAGGTGTCAGGCTTCTTCACGTTTCCCAAAGTCCTGGGCACGAGGCCAGTAGATCACTTTAGATGCCTTTCGAAAACTCCCAATTTCATCATGGCGAGGGTCTAAGAAAAGCCATTATGAAAACGCTGGCAGTAAGTAGGACCCAAGCAATAAGGATCCCGGCTCGGAATTCCTACCCCACATAATCGAAGTCATTTGAAGTCAAATCATTCATGGGTTTAAAAACAAAACAACTACGTGCTCAGTTGTGTCTGACACTTTGCGATCCCGTGGACTATAGCCAGCTGGGCTCCTGTGTCCATGGGATTCCCAGGCAAGAATACTGGAGCGGGTTGCCATTTCCTTCTCCAGGGGATCTTCCCAACCCAGGGATCAAACCCTGTTGGCAGGCAGATTCTTTACTGACTGTGCCACTTTAGAAATTCACAGATTTTATGATCAAAACCTGTGTCTGTATATGTGTGTATGCGACTGTGCATGTGGTGTATCTGAATAGAATAAAAACAAATAGACCTGGAACGAGCCAGGGTTCTGCTTCGTCTCTTCCCAAATTCAAGTGCACCTGCTGAAACTCTTCCTTCCAGTCCGACACCCAGTTTCATCAGCAGGTAATGCCAAACAAGCTCCTTCCTCTCAGAACAATGGCAGGCCCTGAGCTTCTGCAGGAGCAAACCCTGCAACGTGGCCCACTTCTCTTTTCCTTCTTCCTCCAGGAAATAACCACTGACTAGCCAACTCCCCTCCTGCCCTACTCTCCACTGTACTCACCACACACACACTATGTAATGTATTAGGGCTGGACACAAGAGATCCTAAATAAAGGAGGGATGGGGCAGGCCGGCTAGAATCCATCAGTGGTATCTCTCTTTTAAACCAGAACAAAACAAAAGCCACGTGCAGTATCCATAGCTAACAACGTGCTTTCTGCTGTCACGGCCTGGCTTTCCATGCTGGACTATACTGAGGGCTGCTAGGAAAGCTACGAGCCTCAGTCTTCCCATCTGCCAAATGGGAGTATGATACTTCAGTTAAATAATGCATGAAAAGCTCTTTGCAGGCCCCTTGTCTGGCCTATGATACACGATCGATTTTGCTGTGACTCTTAAGACAGTAAGTCCGAGATCCAAAAAAGGGACATAGATGTGGAGTGACGTGCAGATTGTACAACCGCGATTCCTGAGGCCAGCACCATGAACTCAAACACAGCCTTTCATCACTTCCAAGGCTTTCATCATTCAAGAGGAAAACCTCCTCAGATTCGTGCCCCGTGGGGAGAATCTGGGGTGGCTGTGGCGAGCAGCTTGGAGGAAGCCAGCCCTACACCTCAAAGCTTTGTCCAGATGGAGTTAACACGAGACGTGGAGAGGGGGATTCAAAGAATAGGAATGTGTTCATCTGTGAAATTAAAAGTAGTGCAGCATGACACACCACATTATGTGGTGGGGTTCGTCAAAAGCAATAATTAGGCTGCATATGACTCTGAACGCGCTCATAATCAAACAAAAGCAATTCTACTGAATGAGGAGACTTGATTCTCTTGGGAGGAGAAAAGAGGCCAGATGCTGAGAAATACTGGGACGCGAGCTCCACAGACTGAGGGCTGGTGGAGATCCAGCCTGGGGAAGGGCAAGGGCAGGGTATTCATTTCGTATCATTGCCACAGAAATTACTGCTGTTCAGTCGCTCAGTTGTGTCCAACTCTGCGACCCCAAGGACTGCAGCACACCAGGCTTCCCTGTCCTTCACCATCTCCGGGAGCTTGCTCAAACTCATGTCCATCGAGTCAGTGATGCCCTCCATACACCTCATCCTCTCTCATCCCCTTCTCCTGCCCTCAATCTTTCCCAGCATCAGGGTCTCTTCCAAAGAGTCAGCTCCTTGAATCAGGTGGCCAGAGTATCAGAGCTTTAGCATCAGCATCAGCCACAGAAATTACCATCAACCCCAAAACAACTCATCCACTAATTATCTCACCGTGGCTGTGAGTCCCAGGACCAAGCACAGGGTGGCTCAGATGGGTTTTCTGCTTAGGGTCTCCCGAGGCCAAAGTGTCACCTGGCCAGTGTCTTTCCTTCTGGCTCTTCTGTGGGGACTCTGGGGAAGAACTTGCTCTCACTCCCACTCGGGTTACTGACAGAATTGAGTGCCACGCGGGTGTATGACAGGGGTCCCTTTTTCCTTCCAGCTGTCAGCCAGAACTGTTCTCAGCTTCTAGAAGCTGCCCATATTTCTTGCCACACAACGCCCCTGCTCCACTGTCTTCAAAAGGACATCAAGTCCGGCTAGTGTTAGTCATCTGCCTGCTTCTCCTCTGCCATCCCCCTGATTTCCTCCTCCACCTTGTTCTGCTCCAAAGGGCTCTAGGGACTACACTGGATCCACTCCAAAACAATCTAGAACCGTCTCCGGATTTTAAGGTCAGCTGGCTAATTACCTTAGTTATAGATGCAAAGGCGCTGTGCCACCCAGCACAGCCCAGCCCAGGGAGGAGCACCACGGGAAGGTCAAGGGGCCACTGGCCAGTCTGGAGAAGGCCCTCAGAGTGGCTCCCTTGAAAAATGGGTGCTGGACCCTCTCCCCAGTTGGAGCACAGAGTTTCCAGTGTTTAGACGGGCAATGCATCAGAGAGGTCAGGAGGAGGTGGGTAACAAGCAGAGCAGCTGTGGGCATCTACGAAACCCGGAGCAGAGCCGTCATGCTTGCCATTGCTGTTATGTGTGACTCTTTGCGGCCCCGTGGACTGTAGCCCACCAGGCTTCTCTGTCCACAGGATTCTCCAGGCAAGAATACAGCAGTGGGTTGCCATTTCCTCCTCCAGGGGATCTCCCTGGCTCAGGGATCGAACCCGTATCTCCTGCGCTGGCAGGCAGGTTCTTGACCACTGAGCCACCTGGGAAGCGGTCCTGGGCATCTATGAAGCCGGGAGGGAGGCATCGTTGGGGCTGGGACCTTTCATCATCTGGGAGGTTTGCAAAAGCAAAATGCAATTAGAAGCTGATTTCCAGACATGGGTTCTGAGACCCGCTAGGTATCAAGATGTAAGCCACACCATGAAGGAAACTACTAGAAGGGAGACAGACCCTCTCTGCTGGGTGGGGTGGGGGGGATGGTGACCAGTCTCCTAAATGGCAACAGCCAGTAAATGGGAGCTACCACTGCCACTGTTTGCGGACAAGCCTCCGACTTGCCCAGGTGTTGAGCAGAACTCAGTGGTTTCCAGCTTCCCATCAAACCACCGAGGCAGGCCTGACCATTCCCGCTGCGAGCAAACGAAGCTCAGAGAGGCTGAGCAGTGCATTCGAGATGACACGGCCACCAGGATAGACCTAAGCCCCATTCTCTCCTTGTGAAGCCTCCGTTCCTTCCTCCTGCCGGCTAGCTGGCCCTCTGTCTTGCGCGTCTCAAGTTCTCTCCTCCCCCTGCCTTTGACTTCTTTTCCAGTGTCCTTGGACCCAGCGCCTAAGACATAGATTTAATTACTGCTGTTTTTTCAATGACATAATTAAATATCCACAGTGAGGTCAATCAACCTGAACCCATTCGGGGGACACTCTGGAGCTGTTCTGGAATTTTTTATTTAAGGGCTTTTTATACACAGAGGTTGGCTTTTATGGGTCTAAAATTGGGTTTCTGATTTCGGCCCTCAAGGCAAGAGGTAAAAAAAAAAATTGTTATAAATATCATTGAGATGCCACATTCTTTCTGGCTCTTTTTAAAGGGCCTGATGAGGAGACAAAGCAACGGCGTTATTGAAAAACGCAGAGGATGATCTCCTGGTTTATGATGATCCTGGGTTATAGGATCACAGAGTGAACTGCACAGACACCCCAGCGTCACTGGGGAGCCATTCTGAAAAGCTGTAACAGGTGACCCCCTCCTCCCTGCGGAAGAGCTTTCAGCCTCAAGGTCCTCACCCAGCCAAGCCTGCTTCTGCTCAACCTGCCACTGTGCTCTTGCGAGCAGGAAAAAGGGAGCATTTTCTGGCTCCTTTTAACATAAAAAAGGATGCAGAATGCACCTGTGCTCTAATAAATGCATGGGCATAGGTGGGGGGGGGGAGGGAAAAATAATAATAAATGCAGCTAGGGGCTGAAAAGAGTGGTTTTTGAAGCTAATGACAGTGTTTCTGCCTTTATTGCTTCGGGCAGAAACAGGAAGTTAGAAATCTAAGTGGCTTGAGAAAATATAACATTTAACAAACTCATTTGCAGGCCTCCAGTTGTATTATCCTAATTTATTTCATTGTTGTGGGGGATTTCTTTTGGGGACTTTTTTGATCTATTTTTAATGGGAGACTAATGTGCATTCCTCCCCTCACCCCCTACCAACTCCTCCCTGCCTCTTTTTTTGCAGGGATTTATTGAGCAGTAAGACACTTTTAAAAAGAACTTTTCTTTTTTAACCTACTCCTTCATGGAGGCAAAGACAGAACTGGGGGCAGGGGAAGAGATTCCTGCTTCATAATCCATATTTAATGTTGGTGGTAGCAATTCCTACAGCTTTACTCCACCCAAATCTGCCAGGAAGGAAAACCATCCTACCAGCATGGAGAAGGTCATCGTGGAAGAACCCCCGTGTGCCCCGACCCCTTCCCCACTGTGGTTCTCACATCGCGATCCAGCTCGAGTTCCTCCAAGGTCCACTGCTAGGTTCCGTGGAACACTTCATCCACATGGACCCCCGGCCATCTCCAGGCTGGCAACATGTCTGCAGAACCACGCAGACACGCAAGTGTCACATTTCTGCAGTGCTCCAGGATGAAGAGAGGCACAAAGTACCTCTTCTGGGCTGAGCGCTGAAATCTGTTCATTGCCTAAAGACGTGCAAAAACGAATCTGGCCATTTTCTGTTGATCTAGAAACTCCCTGACTCCTTCCTTCAGATACAGAAAGAGAAAACTTGCCGAACTGTCTTGCAGAGGGAAGGAGTAGGGAAGAAAGTGAAATCAGTAATTTGAAGAATTTCTTGAATAATCACCTCATTTAGGGACTCCATTAGATGGCCGCGTGTTCCCAGAGCATGGTGTAATTGAAAAGGGCTTCACAGTTTAGCCGCTCTATGAATTGTCCAACAAGCTTGTGAGGAAGGTGGGACAGGGATTAATTAGCCTGCAGGGAAGGATGAGAAAATGGATAGGTGGAGAGAGAACACGACATGCACAAGGTCACAAGGGGAGTTAAGGTAAGAGCCAGGATTGGCTCCCTCCAGTGTCAAGGCGTCTACAAAATAAGCTCCCCCACAATGCTCAGTGCCTATTAGTTGCAGCCAGCTTCTGTCTACCAAGCACACAGCACACATATTCAATGGGGCCTAAAGAGAAAGAGTTTTCAGGATTCTGGAAAGTAACGAATGAAAGAAGTCGAAGGTATGTTAGGATGATGGCGGGGGGGACGGGTACACGGGGAGGCTAAAAAAGAGAAAAAAGATGCCAACTTGAAAAAAAAATTCTTAGAAACAAAACCAGGAGTCTGATCAAACAGAGAACACAACAAAATGAACAAGAAGGGGGAGAAACTATTAAGATGAGAAGACCACAGGATATTTGGGGAGGATTAGCAGGGCAGTTAAAGAGGGAGAGTATCGCCAAAAGAGATTAAAAAAAAAGAGTAAAACGGAATCACTTTCTGTACACTTGAGAGGAACACAACACTGTCAATTAACTATACGTCAATTTTTTAGAAAGATAGCAGTAAAACAAAAACTCTGGAGTGGGTACAGACTTTCAAACTTGAGTTTGACCTTTTTGGCATGGAAAACTTACAAACGCGTTAGAAGTCAGCAAAGGGTAAATTTCACATGTATAAAGACAAACAATCTCCCTCTGAAGGTTGAGGTTATATATTCAAGAAAATCAACCAGACGATGGATTTAAATTCTCGATGCAAATCGATTCTTTGTTCCCAAAGATGTCCACTTCTGAGTGTCACCTGTGAAAGTTTAAGACTCATCTGAGGACACCTTGATATTCCATGGAAAATGAAAGAAGAGCCCGTGCCATTATTACTGTATTATTCCTAGTTCTAGACATTCCAGCAAAGCTTTTCTAATTTAGAGTTTCCCTCCTGTGTTTGAATCTAGTTGAATTATCAAGGAAATGGCAAGGTGGAAATGTCAAGGTGTCTTTCCACCTTCTCCTACAGTATCATGACCATATTTGCAGAGGTCAAGAATCAGGCTCTCCAGCAGAAGGGTGATCTAAGGATGTCTCAAGTTGGCCTGCCCCAGATATTGACATGCAATGCCCATGTGCTTGAAACTCTCCATGGCAATTAGACTGGTGACTCAAAATGACTTTCAAATCAGGAGAAAATGTTACTGACTTCCAATTCAGTACGTGTCACTGAATTCGGAGCACGTACGTGGATTTTTTTTTTTTTTTTTTTTTTACCAAACTCACAACTGCCATCTGATTTGGCTACAAGACGAATCAAATATAGAAGATAAAGGAATCTCAGTGTCAGGTTTTGTAGCAGAATATGTTCTAGGTATTAAAATTATCGTGTTCTTTGCTCTTATCCCCTGTTTATAAATTGATTCCATGGACTAAAGCAGCAAACTTTTCTTGAGCAAAGATAAGACAGTCCCTGTCTTCAAGAAGTTCACCGTCTAGTGGACAAGAAATAATTTCAGTTCAATGAGAGAAGCTTGACAAGGTACAAGAGAATCTCAACCATGAAGGTCAATTCTGTCTGGAAAGGGAAAGTAGAAAAGATTACCCAGAGGAAGGGCTGTTTTGTGCTGAGTCTTGAAACACACACACACAAAATCAATCCAAACTCAACAACAGTCTCATCACAGGCTCCCAGTACCACAGCCCAGAGAGACTCAGGAAGAATTCTCAGAAATCAATAGATCCCTGGGTTTTGTTTTTTCCTTCCAACCTCCTTCTCTTGAAGAGCTTCTTAAATATCTGGCCAAGGACCTGGAAATAGACCTTTGAACAAGAGGAAGTCATGCCTCTGAATGACTGTGGACACCAACGATGCAGCGTTTGGCTGATGCAGACCCTGGGTTCCCCACTGGCGGATGCTTCATCTCGGGGACTGTGTGCCACCCTTTCAGAAGCCACGCTAGTTCTTTCGAGCCACCACAGGTCTGCTGATCCCACCGAGTAGTGCCCTGCAGTGGGGAAGCTTCCCTTCAAGGGTGGAAGCCGGGAGAGGAATGGGAGGAAGCTTGAGTCTTGGCAGGGCTGCTGAGCAGTTCCGCCAGCGCAGCTGGACTTGAAACTCATGTGTCCGGTCTTCTTTCTCCCTCTTGGAAACCCCCCGCCCCGGACAAGTTATCTGACCTGGGGTAGCAGACCTGTGTTCCCAGGAGCAGGACGATAGAAGGGAAACAGGGTGTGAGGAACAGGACAATCTTTGATGTCAAAGAGGTCAGGATTTGGATTGTGGGCTTGATTCTTATTAGACGAGTGACTTAGTGGCCTTTCCTTAGACCCCTCATCTAGTAAATGGGCACAGTAATGTCTAGGTCGCAGGATCACTGTGAAGATAAGAGAGAAAAAGGGAAAGGCTGTTCATGAAGGGCAAAACCAATGGCATGCCACATAGGAAAGCCCTCAATAAACGGTAACTATCATTTAAGTGCCTACTGTGTGCTGCCATCTTGATTTTGCTAAATCTTTTCTTTGGGCATGCCATGTGGCATATGGGGTCTTCCCTGCTCTCTTCAATGGACGTGTGGCGTTTTAACCACTGGACCACCAGGTGGTGGGGGCAGGGCGGGAGTCCCCTCAAGCTAAATTTTTAAAGGTTAAAATGGTTTCTGTGATCATCCTCAGTTTACAAAACAGTAAAGGCAAGCAGGAGAGGTAAGAAGACCTGAAGGCAGGCTTCAAGCCGAGGGCTGTCTGGTCTAAACCCCAGGCCGGCCTATACGACACCCGCAAAGAAACTTCTGACTTCTTGCGGGGGAAAAGGGTGGGAAAGGCAGGCAGGCAGGGCGAGGCGGAGAATGTCTCCTTCTGAAGAGCTGGTCTTGGCCTGAGACCTCAGCCATGGAATCTGGCATCAATTCCTTCTAGGCAACCAGACGGAAGGGCGTGAACAAGTATCTCAGTCACTAGCTCAGGTTTGCCTGAACAACGATGTCTCCAAACATTTCAAAAATGGGCTTCCCTGGTGGCTCAGCTGTCAAAGAGGACTCCTGCCAACGCAGAAGACACAGGTTCAATGCCTGACCTCGGAAGATGCCACATGCCTTGGAGCCACTATTGAACCTGAGCTCCAAAGCCCTGGAACCAAAGCTGCTGAGCCCACGTGCCACAGCTCCCGTGCCCGCACGCTCGAGAACCTGTGCCCACGCACCACAGCTCCCGTGCCTGCACGCCCCAGAACCTGAGCCCACGCGCCACAGCTCCTGTGCCCACGCGCCACAGCTCCTGTGCCCGCACGCCCGAGAGACTGTGCTGTGCCACAAGCAGAGCCGCCGCGGTGAGGAACCCGAGCACCGCAACTCGAGACAAGGCCCCGCTTGCCACGACTGGAGGAGAGCCTGCGTGGCAGTGAAGACCCAGCACAGCCAAAAATAAAAAAGCAAAATTATTAAAAAAAAAAAAATCTCCAAAATGAGATAGCTTCCCTCGATATCTTGCAGTGACCATCAACCTTGGTTAGTCAAGTTCAAGGTCCTCTTAAGTAGTTCGTTCAATTTTATCTTGGCCTGTCACACGTGTGAAACGATGTGTCATAAGCTCTTAAAATGTAACCTTTTTTCCTGAAATATTTTGGCAGGCTTTTTATTCATTCTTTCCTTCCCCTACTTTACCCAAGTTACAGAGGTCAATCTTTCCATATGTTATCTTTTTGGGGGTTATGGGGAGGGGGGCTGGAGTGAGATGGTGGGTAGGCTTATTTTCCAAACTGCTGTCATACGTTTTCAGAACTTGTCCCCAGACTGTCCTCCAAGATGTCAAAGGAACCTTAGACACAGGCTAGACTGATCTGGGGACTCTAACTTTCAAGGAGCATGATGACCTTTAACCTCAGACTGTGCAAGATGCAAGACGGGCGAGCGGTGTAGGAAGCGGCTTTTGTTCGTTAAGAAAGCTGATTTTTTATGGAGACCTGACTCTTCCTTGGTAGCTTATGCCAAGGACACACAGAGAAGAATCCACTTCGCTTCTCCTTGCAAATCACACCAAGGCTACCAGAAAAGAAGGGGACTCTCCAATTGTGCTAACAGCACAATCATACATAATTTGGACTTGGGCATGCGAGAGAATAATCACCCACCAGCCTCTAGACGGAGAAAGGCAGAGAGAGGGAGAGAAAGGCTGAGTCAATCCCCGCTCAGCCACGTTCGTCCATATGATCCTACAGAATACGGCACAATGTTTTCAGGGAGAAATAAAACCCTAGAACTTCATTAATGCCGTAATTAAGGACCAAACTAGAAGGCCAAAAATAAAATAAAATAAAATCACTAGTGAAAGCGCCAATCCTGAACTTATACAAAGTAATGTTCCATTTTATTATATTTCTTCTTCCCCTTTTTGAAGATTTCCCTCTCAGGGGATTAACTGCCTTCTCAAACCCAGGAAAGGGAACGTGAAAATGTCTCCTTTTTCTCTGAGGATGGGGGGATGCAAATACAAGGCAGCGCAGGGATAACGGACGCTCTGTTTTCTGAGTGCTCGCCCGTGATTTATGGAAGGTGTGCCTCGCTGCGGGAAGATAACGCCATTTGAAATGGTCCATTTCATAAATCTATCCTCCTTGTCCCCAGCCACACACAGGACTCCTATGAACTCCTGAATCCAATAATGTTTTTATCCTCTATTGACAAAAAAAGAAGGCGGGGGGGGGGGGGGCAGCGGAAAGGGACTTTGTTTGGCGCAAGCGAGGTAATGATGGTCTTACAAGGGAGCAGCCCTAACACGCCGTCTCCAGGGCTTTCTCTGGCAATGGCCAGGGGGCCTCCAAGGCGGGGACGCTTGGATAAACAAAATGAAGAGATAATCAGCACGCACCACATCCGGAACGTCCTTTTACGGCTAGCGGCATTAATTATAGCCTGAGCCCCAGCCTCCCAACGGCCACAGAACTGAAGGTTTTGCCTGAACACCCTCTCCGCCCTGTGATGGATTTATCCTCTGGAACTGGGGTATTTCCTATTCATTCATGCACCGCTTCAGAATATCTGCTTGTTTATCTCACAGCAAGAATGCATCCAGAAGAGAGTTCTGTGCCAGTTGGGGACCAATCATAAACTTCAGTGAAATTCATGGTGTGAGCCTCTCTGGCGGTAACGAGGGGGGAGGTGATATATACATATCCAACGCCGTGCAGGCTCCAGAAGACCCGTATGAAATACGAGCAGGGCACAGAAGAGGCTTCCTTGGGAGCCAATGAAATGGACAGCTTAGACGCGAGGGGTGACTGCAAATACACGATGGATGCGACTTCTCAGACGGAAGTCGTACGTCAGGCTGGGATCAGCTTCTCCTGACGGACTCGGAGAAACAGGATGAAGGGGACAGGAAGGTGACACCTAGCGCCCTGGTGTCTCGGAGACTGGATAGGGAAAGAAATTAAACCCTCTAGGCATGAAGCCCTTCCTGTTCATTACAAAGGAAATAAAGCTAAATTTAAAAAATTGAAAGAGAAAAAAGTGGGCATGCATGTATTTAGCGCTGTTTTAACCTTAGCGGCAATTAGGGCATCTGAGAAAACCCTTGACACCCACCACTCAGATATTAATGGATTAAGAGGCAGATAAAGCACAGGATATAAGATGGAAATGATGTAGAGATGTGAATTTGAAAGAACTCCCAACATAGGATACTCACCCTGATACTCTGGAATTTGCATATTTTGACTTGTATTTAAAAAGCAATTTCAAGGTCAGCTTCAGTGCAGAAACACTGAGCTAAGATGGGAAGTAACCCCATTAAAAGTCTACCAGTGTTTTGCATATTTATTTTTCTTCCTCTGTAGTGAGCAATGACGACTCATAAATCAAAAAATCAGGGTAAACAAATACCAAAGAGGTTACTTTATACAAAGTGTATACTCTCTATCTATTTATACACACAAACATTTCTATTACCAGAATTTATAAAGTGTGTAATACACGCATGCATGCTTAAAAAATTTGCATACATTTCCATAAGATGGAAAAAAATATATTATTGTCCCAAGTCTCAGAAGACCATGGCCCAAATAAAATGACGACCACCTCAAATGCATTTTTGTATAATGGGATGGAAGTAATGTTTATTTTTAAAAGCTCCAGGCCTTTTTTTTTTTTAAATAGCATAAATAGATTGAAATTTTCCAGTTATGCAGATCCATGGTCTGACCATGAACATCCTAGGCGGGTATAGGCAGCTGGACAGGATAACTTTGGGTCTTTCCAATAAGACTCGAGGAACTTCATCAAAAGCATGTGCAGACGGCAGAATCAGCCTCCACACCTTTCTACTGAAAACACCATCAGACAGTGTCAGCCTGATCAGCCGGGGGCAGGTGGAAAGAGGGGACGGAGTTTGGAGAACTGAAAGTTGCCATTGAAAGAGGAAAGTTATCCCCAAAGGGATTTTCACCAGACAACACAGATGTTCCAGAAGTCTAAACACTTCTGTGTTTTAGAAACTTCTTAATAATATGATATCTGATAATTAACAATTTGGTACACGGCATCCTAGGCCACCATAGAAGCCACCTACAAAAATTAGCCCCGTGTCTTTATTCGCTTGTTTTATAAGAAGAATGATCCTTTAGACTAGACTTGAAACAACTTTGGGTCGCTTCCCAAAAAGTGAGGTCCATCCTCAAAGGATAAACATGCGCCACCAGTGAGCTGATGCCAAAGAAAGGCTCAAGAGTACTTACTCAAAAGTAAGTCACAGAAACGAAATTCTGAAAAATGTTTCCAGCAACTGCAGAATCATGCTTCCTTGTCATATAAGACAGTGCTTAACACAGAACCTGGAGCAGCAAAAAACTCAAGAAATGCAAGTTTAATACATCTCCATGGAATTTACATGATCAGAGAAAACACACACTCAAAAAAAAAAAAAAAAAGATGATTCCATTAATATGTAATCCTTATCAAGGGTTAGTCTCTCAGTCATGTCCAGTTCTTTGGGACCCCATGGACTACAGCCCACCAGGCTGCTATGTCCATGGAATTGTCCAGGTAAGAATATTGGAGAGGGGTGCCATTCCCTTCTCCAGGGGATCTTCCTGATCCAGGGATCGAACCTGAGTCTCCTGCATTGCAGGCAGATTCTTTACCATCTGAGCCACCAGGAAGCCCCTATGTAATCCTTATGGTGGTGGTTTGGTGGTTTAGTCGCCAAGTCGTATCTGACTCTTGCGACCCCATGGACAGTGGCCTGCTGGGCTCCTCTATCCATGGAATTCTCCAGGCAAGAATACTAGAGTGGGTTGCCATTCCCTTCTCCAGGGTGTCTTCCCAATCCAGGAATCGAACTTGGGTCTCCTGCACTGCAGGCAGATTCTTTACCAATTGAGCTACCAGGGAAGCCCACATAATCCTTATACCTGTATCTAATTAATGTGATTAAAAACACAGGTATATTTGCAAATCAGGGTAGCTCATACTATTCTGGTAACTTTTTGGTATATTTGAAATGCTTTTAAAAGTAAAAGTCTCCCCCACCAAAAAAAAAAAAAAATACCCTATAGATGTGCCCCTCTTATAGAAATTTGATACATCAAAAATTTTTTTTAATCTAGGAATGAGGATAAATGATGAGAAGGAATTATTGAGAGACTGCCTTAAAGTCCCTATACTAGAAAACTATTTCCACTTAATTTTCCAGGACCAGATTTGGCACATATTGTACCCAACAATATATGACCATATTCCAAAATCCAAATGGATTACTAATGGATTAATATGCTTTAAAAAGCATCTTTACAAGATTTAACCATGAACAGAACTCCTTGCTTCTCTTGGCTCCAGTTAACATGTGACACCCTGTAATACTTCAAGTTAAAGAGTTACAGAGCCTGGAGTTTTATATGAGCCTGACAGTGATGGATTAAAACCATATTCTAGACATACCTAAACAGTAGCACTTACTTTTTCTTACTTAAATCAGGGTTGATCTACTGGAGCCATTTGCTGGAAACTGTAATTGCTGAGCTGTTGTCAAAAATCTCTCCTTGCCTAGAGTGAGCTGGTTTCCAAACCAAGAGGAAAAAGTACAACCAAGACACGTTCCAAAAATCCATGCGGCCTATGGACCTTGCCCAGTAAGGAACTCAAGAAGCTCTGCAGTTCTATGAGGCTTACTCAGAAAGCAAGTTAAAATTCAGCACGGTATATCCGTGTTCTGAGTTGCATTATTTAGAATAGCAAGTGTCCACTGACAAGACGAAAGAGCAAAACCCGGTACATACACACGATGGAATGTTATTTAGCCTCAGAAAGGGAAGAATTTCTGACGAATGCTACAGCGTGGATGAACCTGGAAGACACTACAGTAAGTGAAATTAGCCAGTCACAAGAAGACAAATACAGCATGATTCTAGTTAGACAAGGTACTTAGAGTAGTCAAAATTGTAAAGACAAGAAGCCCCTGGTTGCCAGGGTTGGAGAGAGGGGAGAGGGGAGGTGCAGAGCTTCAGTTTCACAAAATGAAGACAGTTATGGGGATGAAGGGGGATGAGGACTGCCCACCAATGTGAACGTCTTCAATACCCCTGAACTGTACACTTAGAAATGGTTAAGATGTTAGCTTTTAAATGATGAGTATTTTGCCACAATTAAAAAAAAATAATCTGGTCTGGCGTGGGTTTCACTGGCTCCTTAACTGTTCACTAGCATCCATTCACACCGTAATTACCTATTCCCTGGGCAGGCCAGCCCACCCAGGAACTGGCTCTAGATAATAAAGTGCCTTCTCCATTTTGGGGAGATAAGGAAAAACTTGGGTTGGTTTTAGGATCTTCAAAAAGTCTGGAGCTATTCAGGATAAGACCAGGAGAAACTTGTTTGGAACCTGTAGCTATAAGCAGCCCCCTGGGGCACAGTCCAGGGAATTGGGCCTGAGGTCAAAGGTAAGTGTGACACAGCCTGCAAAAATCAGAAATCAACCATGAAACTCACCCTTTTCCCCCTTGCGCAGCTACTAATCTCACTTCCCCTGATTTCACCCATGGCCCACCATTCTTGTGGCCACCAGACCAAAAACCACTACTGTCTCCTTTCTCTCACCGTCAGCACCCAACCAGCCATCCTCTCAGCCCATTTCTTCCTCTCTAAAGCCACCTGGTAAACCCAGTTTAGAACTTCATCAGTTCTGGACTAAAATACAGTCATAACCTCTTTTTTTTTTTTTAATTTTAGTTTTTTATTTTTTAAATTTTAAAATCTTATAACCTCTTAATTGTTTCTCAGCTTCTTGTTCCTTGACATCTGCCATGTATATTTAAATATGTGTGTCAGTTCAGTTCAGTTCAGTAGCTCAGTCTTGTCCACTTCTTTGCGAGCTCATGAACCACAGCACGCCAGGCCTCCCTGTCCATCACCAACTCCCAGAGTCCACCCAAACCCATGTCCATCGAGTTGGTGATGCCATCCAACTGTCTCATCCTCTGTCATCCTCGTTTCTTCTTGCCCTCAATCTTTCCCAGCATCACCGTCTTTTCAAATGAGTCAGCTCTTCACATCAGGTGGCCAAAGTATTGGCATTTCAGCTTCAACATCAGTCCTTTCAATGAACACCCAGGACTGATCTTTAGGGTGGACTGGTTGGATCTCCTTGCAGTCCAAGGGACTCTCAAGAGTCTTCTCCAACACCACAGTTCAAAAGCATCAATTCTTTTCCACTCAGCTTTCTTTACGGTCCAACTCTCACATCCATACATGACCACTGGAAAAACCATAGCCTTGACTAGAGGGACCTTTGTTGGCAAAGTAATGTCTCTGCTTTTTAATATGCTGTCTAGGCTGGTCATAACTTTCCTTCCAAGGAGTAAGCATCTTTTAATTTCATGGCTACAATCACCATCTGCAGCAATCTTGGAGCCCAGAAAAATAAAGTCAGCCACTGTTTCCTCATCTATTTGCCATGCCATGATCTTAGTTTTCTGGATGTTGAGCTTTAAGCCAACTTTTTCACTCTCCTCTTTCACTTTCATCAAGAGGCTTTTTAGTTCTTCACTTTCTGCCATAAGGGTGGTGTCATCTGCATATCTGAGGTTATTGATATTTCTCCCGGCAATCTTGATTACAGCTTGTGCTTCATACAGCCCAGCGTTTCTCATGATGTACTCTGCATAGAAGTTAAATAAGCAGGCTGACAATATACAGCCTTGACGTACTCCTTTTCCTATTTGGAACCAGTCTGTTGTTCCATGTCTAACTGTTGCTTCCTGACCTGCATACAGGTTTCTCAAGAGGCAGGTCAGGTGGTCTAGTATTCCCATCTCTTTCAGAATTTTCCACAGTTTCTTGTGATCCACACAGTCAAAAGCTTTGGCATAGTCAGTAAAGCAGAAATAGATGTTTTTCTGGAACTCTCTTGCTTTTTCCATGATCCAGCGGATGTTGGCAATTTGATCTCTGGTTCCTCTGCCTTTTTTAAAACCAGCTTGAACATCTGCAAAGTCCACGGTTCATGTATTGCTGAAGCCTGGCTTGGAGAATTTTGAGCATTACTTTACCAGCATGTGAGAGGAGTGCAATTGTGCGGTAGTTTGAGCATTCTTTGGCATTGCCTTTCTTTGGGATGTGTGTATGTTAATTGCTCAATTGTGTCCGACTTTTTGCAACCCCATGGACTATAGCCCGCCAGGCTCCTCTGTCCATGGAATTGTCCAGGCAAGAATACTGCAGTGGGTTGCCATTTCCTTCTCCAGGGGAGCTTCCAGACCCAGGGATCAAACCCACGTTTCCTGCATCGCAGGCAGATTCTTTACCATCTGTTTCCATCTGAGCCACCAGGGAAGCCTACACACACACACACACACACACACACACACACACACACACACACACGTGTATGTGTATCTTTATATATTTAAAGTCTTCAGAAACACCCTTGTTATCTTACTAAAAGAAATAAACCAACAAAGAAGGAACAAGACAGAAACCAACTAAAGGGAGTTTAAGCTTTTGATTCTGGCCCCAAAGTCCCTCCTCGAATGGCCTTCGTGACGAGAGCTGCAGAGGGGCTGGCGGGGGAGGTGGGCACATGAAAGCGGGCAGCAGCCACCCACTCGCTTTCGCCTTGGGCCGCAGGGCAGGGCCGGCAGCGATGCCTCAAACGAGCGGTTCCTGCCGCTTCCTCTAAGCTGTCTTCACCGAAGCTCTCCCGCTGCTTTGGCCTTTGTAACTATCAGGGCAACGTGTCGCCTTTACAGACGTGCTGAAGGGGTATCCCGTGGGAGACGGTCCTCAGGGGAGCAGCCGATCTCCTTGACTCCCAAGTCCTGCTCTCCTGACGTGGCTACCCACACTAGAGTCTCATCAGAGAGGCTGCTGCAGCTGGTGCCCACGGCCCTTCTGGGCAGGACGTGGCCTGCTGTTTGGACTCGGATGGTACCGCCTTCACCACGCTCTCTGCTGGCTGATGGAACTCACACCTGCCCTCGGGAGGCGGGGGCTGGACCAGGTGCCCACCAGACAGCTCAGAGCTCCCCACCTTGTCTGTCGGGCCCCAGGAGGGGGTGGGACCAGGCTGAGTCATCTCCCTTCTGGGAAGGTCCCTCCTAGAAACCGCCACTGCCCAGCCCTGCGTGATGGGCTGGCTCCCTGTGATGTGGATTAAGTCTTTTTAAATTCCAGGGGGTCCTCCCATCGGGGGAAGCCATCCTAGAGGCCGCAGCTGCGGGTCTGTCTTTTGGGGAGGTCAGCAACTCCAGCGTTTGGTCGGCACCCCTTGATCAGGGTGCCAGGAACATTTCAGGGACAGCATTTTCCTTGGCAGGTGTGCCCGCTGGTGGGGCCCACTTCAAGGTTTGTGAGAGCAGGGAAACGGCAGCTGGGATCTATCCGTGGTTGTGGGTGAGTGCATTTGGAGGGGCGAAGGGAACGAGGACTGTCTTACACAGCATGTTCTCATTCAGAGAAGGCCAGAGTGGTCAGGTGGCCGCTGGGGCATGCAGGGTTGTCCCCTAGGGCTGCCTTGGGTCACCGCTTGGTTGGTTTAAGAAGCCTCTCGGCGTGGGGGCTACACTCAGACATCTCTGTGTCTCAGAAGGGACTGGACCCAGGACTAGGGGCAGCTCAGACCACGGGCTGCTTCTCTGTGTCTGAAGGATCGGGCTCAAGACCCTTGGCTGTACCAACAACTCAGGCTGGTGCCGCCACTGTGAACTGCCTTCACCCCCGCCCAGGCGGAAGTCTGCTGGGGGACCCCTCCTCCAGTGTCGTGCCCAGCTGGACTGGTAAACAACGAGTCCCTCTGTATTCTGGCCAGGCCAGTAGATGACCCTGTGCGTTCACACTCCGCGCTGTATCATGCTTGCTTACCTGCTTGTCTGCGTGCTCAGCTCTCTGTAACCCCGTGGACTGTAGCCCGCCAGGCTCCTCTGTCTATGGACTTTCCCAAGCAAGAATACTGGAGTGGGTTAATTACTTCTATTTCTTAATTTTAAAAAACATACACTACTGTATATAAAAGGGGCTTCCCTGGTGGCTCAGCTGGTAAAGAATCTTCCTGCAATGTAGGAGATCTGGGCTCGATCCCTGAGTCAGGAAGATTCCCCTGGAGAAGGGACTGGCTACCCACTCCAGTACTCTTGCCTGGAGAATTCCACGGACAGAAAAGCCTGGCCGGCTAGAGTCCGTGAGTTTGCAAAGAGTCAGACACAACTGAGAGTGACCAACACGTTCATTTTCACATGAAAGAGATGATCAGTAAGGACCTACAGCATAGTACGAGGAGCTCTACTCGGCACCCAACAGAAGGCTGTAGAGGGAAAGAACCCGAGAAAGAACGGATGTGTGTTTACACACAACTGAACCGCTTTGCTGCACATCTGAAACTAACATAATGCTGTAAGTCAACTATACTCCCATAGAAAAACACCAAAAGTCAAATTAAAAAGATACACTTCATTACTTTTGTCTCTGTCTCCTCTATAAGACTAGAGGCTCCTCAAGGTCAAGGAGCGTACCCTAACTGCCTTTGCATCCATGCCAGTGTCCGTGGTTACATCCCAGACAGCAAGGAAGAAAGAGGCACACAAATAAGGCGAGAAGGTGAGCATCCTTTTCCCAAAGCCCCACCCCTGAGGACCACACAGGGCTCCCCTGCTGTCCCACTGGCTGTAACTTGGCCACACGGCTGCAGATTGCTGGAAGGGCAGTCAGGACAGGGAATGCTTACTCTGAACCATCAAGAACCTCTTGGAAAATTCTGTGACTAAGAAAAAAGGATGGACGTGATATTGTGTGAGAAGTAACAGCTTTGGCTCAGTGGCATTTCCGGAATCCCTGTCTTCCTTGCTGCGTGGCCTGAGGCAGGAGTCCGGTGATGTTTGACAGACTCCCACCCCATCTTCCCACACCGCATCCTTCTATTTTTCATTCAAAACCACCTTCTAAATGGCAGAAGGCTCCTCCTGAGGGCAAGCAGTCCAGGCTGGACTTTCTGTCTGTCCCCTGACCCTCCCATTCCCAGGAATGGAAGTGGAGCCAGGCAATCTCATCCTGCCTTCCTTCCCCACTAAGCTCAATAAATATTTTTGGAAGATAATGACTCAAGGTATGGCCATCTCACTCAGATCCCAGACCATGCTCCTGAAGGATGCCAGGAGGCTTTCCCCTGCCCCCAACCCCTCAGAACTGGAAATAGATTTTTAAGCAGTGTTATATAGTGGTTTCTCTTCAAAATCCTTCTTTCCTTTTCTTTAGTAATGTCTTTATAAATCACCGTTATAAAAATAAGGCAAGCAGAAGGAAAAATATGCAGTGCCGAGAAACTGAAAATTCAAGTATTTGCTTTTTATGGGACACTTGAGGCTCTTAAAAAAGAGAACTGCTAGAAAACTTAAATACAAAAAATTCACCGTATGATAACATAAAAAGCCCAGCAGAACTGAATAGTTTATGAAAATAATTTGAATATTTACGCTTCAATTTACGGTCTGAAAATCACCCCCAATCCATGATCTTATTCTTAAATGGATTTTCTGAGAGAGCGTTAAATACATGTTGATTATTTTGACACCATGTCGACTCGGATATTCTGTGCAATGATTTGCAGGCAAAAAGGAAATTCCCTAAAACTCTAATGTAAGTATATGTGAACATACATTATATATACAGAGAAGTACATTTATATGCGTGCATATATATAAAGTTTAACAAACATTTCAACTCAAAGGGGGTATTTTGGGGTTGCTGTTATTGTTAGGGGAAAATACTGTAAATTTAACTTGAACGAAGCCAAGGGCTACAACACATTGTAATTCTCTTGACAGGGAAGCTCGGGTTCAAGTTCATATCTTTTTATTTTCTGAGACTGAAGCTGCATGATCGTTTAAACCGTGTTTTATACACAACATTCCAGAAACACAGCAATGCGGGTCCATAAAAGCGTTGATGAAACAGAACCAAACATTCTCCCATTTTGACTGCCCTATTATTTTCCCCCAGTATGTCAAAGAAAGCCCTTCTCAGAATTTCTTACAATTTGTCTATTTAGGAAAAGAATTTACCATTATTTTAACAGGCCCCCAAAGCATCAAATATCTATACCAAAAAAATCAATATTTACTTCCAACGGGGAAAAATATTCAGTACAAGGAAAATGGTAAGGAAAGCATATGTCCAAACACTTTATTATTAAACTCATGGGTTTAATGAAACCCAAACATGGGGACTACATTATGTAAATACACGTGGACAAAGGGCTTTTGAAGAGCAGAGGACCACAGCATCCAGGATCTATGACTATGATTTTTTTTGTTTGTTTATACATTCTAGCAGGAATTCATATAACACACACACACACACACACTGCTTAGATTGTTTATTCAGTTTTAAGCACAAACCTCTGCAAACTTCAGCAGAAGGGAGACCTCAGATTATGTGTCTGAGCAAAAGAATAATTCACTGAACTTCAGAGTTAAAATAAAAAATAAACACACTGAGAGAATTCCCTACTTTATCTGGCTTCTGAAGAAAGGCACTTTATTCAAGGATGCACAGGCAGATTCCCCAGCACTGGGTACTGAGACGGAACTACCATCAGAGACAGAAGATACAGACTCAGGCACCAAGTCTGTATATAAGTGCTCAGTTAAGTCTGATAATCATGTCTTAATTACGTCCCCTCTCTCCACTTTGGATTTAGAGGAGGACACAGGGTCATAAACAATATGTAGGCTCGGGTGGAGCTGTGGTGCTGGTGTTGGGTTGGCCAAAAACTTTGTTCAGGTTTTTCCATAAGAAAAATTCCAAACTGACGTTTTGGCCAACTCAGAATTTAGGTGATTTCAGAGATCAAATAGCCAATGTCAATTTATCAAATATTGACTTTATCAATTTATCAAAGTCAGGCTCTGGGCTGCGTGTGAAACTCTGTCTCTGGTGAACTTACAAACAGACACGTAAACAGACACAAAAGATCATAAAAGAAGCAATATCATTTATTGGTGGTTTATTATGCACCAAACACATTTCGCAGCCTTGGCATGTATTAGCCGAGATGGTCCCTCAAACAGCCCACTAGCTATGGCTTCTTTGTATTATTCTCTTTCACAGATGAAGAAACCAATGCACTCAGGGAAACTAAATTACATGGCCAGGGTCACCTGTTTGAAAACCGGACAAAAAGGCAGGTCTGCTGGGAGCTGGAAAACAAAGACCACGGTCTTCCCACTAAAGCTCAAACTCCAGGGGTGTCTACATCCTCATAACAATGGGCCAGGCACTGACACTCCTGCTCACAGGTAGTCAATTCCTCATTTCCTCCTCAAAGCCAGGCTCATTTTCTACACAGGACAACCGTCAGCCGTGGGGAAGAGCTGACGTGACGTTCCCACCCACCTCCCACTCCCCACCGAGCAGAGGTCAAGGTCAAGGTCGGCCCTCAGCTGGCTGTCTTGCTGCCCACACCCAGGCTCTTTTCCAGAAGCTACTTCCATCAAGTCCTTCAAGTACAAAATGCACGTGCCAAACAGCTTGCTGGAAGGCGGTGGGGGTCGGGGAGGGAGGAGGGAGATGCCAGTCCGGGCACCTCAAGCTTCAGAGTTACACGTTCTTTCCTTGACAGGGTGTAGATATCGCTGGTCTTCTCTGATCAGGGTAGGACGCATCCTCCCTGAAGGCGGGGTCTGCGGCGGACTGACCACGCAGCATCCTCCAGCCCGCCTGGTGTCCTTGACTCCGCCAGCATCTGTGAAGGCAGCAGGCAGCCTGCTCAAGATGCTAAGCGGCCAGCATGGCCCGAGCCCTGGCCACTCCAGACAGATGAAAACGCCCACACCCTGGGGCCCAGGCACCCTGGCCAGGCTGGCTATCATCCTTTAGCTACTGGATCAAGGGGGGCTGGTCTCAGCTCTCGTCAACCAAGGCTGCAGTATCTTAAGACGTGAACCACTGGCAACGGCCACGCTAGCGCACGGTGCCTGACATCAGCGCTGCAGTGCTGAGGATCAGATGAACCAGCAACCTACATCAGCAGCCACAGGACACCTGCAAAGGAGACAGTGCCTGCCTCTGCAAGATAAGCATCGACAGGTAAACGCCTCGAGCTTCACTGCGCTGTTCCCCCTCCAAGACAAATGGTCCCGAAACGACAGATACACACTTAGCAAGCAAGACATCAAAAGTTGAGCTTTTGACGTGTAACTACATTTCAGTGGCACCGCTCAAGTTTTATTTTCTTCGGGGTCTCTAATGTTGGCTCCAAATGCCTGTAAAGAACAGCGTCTCTCCTTACCTGTGCCCTCCCTTCCCTGAGACCTCCAGAGAATCGCTAATATACTGCCAGCTCTCCCCAGCTTTCCCTCCCCTCTAGGCTGAGATTCTGTCTGTCCAGCCATGTGCACAGTCGGATTGAAATACTGCCATCCCTCAACTCTCCTATGCTGCTGGCGGGAGCGGAAGTCGGTGCAGCCGCCGTGGAAAGCCATATGGAGGCCCCTCAGAAGACTAAACACAGAGCTGCGATATGATGCACCGGCCCCACTCCTGGGCGTACATCCTGCCCAAACTGGAGTTCAAAAAGACACACGCACCCTCGCGTTCACAGCAGCACTGCTTACGAGAGCCAGGGCACGGAAGCAGCCCAAACGCCCATCTACAGAGGGTGGGATAAAGAGGGGCGGCACACATATACGTTGGAATACCACTCGGCCGTAAAACAGACGGAACAACGCCACTCTCAGCAGAATGGACGCAAGCAGAGATGATCATACTAAGGGAAAGAAGTCGGCAAGAGGAAGACCAATGCCACACGACACCACTCACACGTCCTCTAAACTATGACACCAGTGAAGCTATCCACAATACGGAAACAAAGTCATGGCACAGAGAGCAGACAGGCAGCTGCCAAAGAGAAGGGGCTGGGGGAGGGGTGGAGTGGGAAGCTGGGGTTAGCAGAGGCAAGTGTTCGTTTACAGAATGGGTCAACTACATGGTTTATCAGAGAGAACCATAGTCAACACCCTATGATGAACCATAATGGAAAAGAATATGGAAAAAGAAAAGAATGTATGTATGCATTAAACAGCTCAGTCACTTTGCTTCACAGCAGTAATTAATACAACACTGTAAATCAACTCCACTTCAGTCAAAAACATGCAGTTCCATATCTCACCTCCATTTTCAGAGGAGGCAAGAGTACGACCAAATGAAAATCGAACAGATCAGGAAGTGACCAAACCCTGTTAGGTCAGGCCCAGGGCTTCAGCCAGGCTCTCCTCCTGCAAGCCCTGCTTAACTGTGGAACAAAGCATCGCTCTGCAACTGTGAACAGCACCTGCACCCTCGGAGAGAAAGAGTATTAAGGAAGCTTGCAAAGGTGGAGGCCCCCTCCCTTCTAAAATCTCTGGCAAAGGACACGTGGGAAAGCCTGGTTCTCACTGAGGAACGGAGGTCTTTACAGTTTGGTGAAGCATGAAGGTATTGCAAAGGTACATCCCCCTTCTTGTAATATTATCCCCTCTGTTTCACAGATATGGCTTTCCAAATGGAAGTAAGCAGAAAACAACATGTCCCAGTGAGTTCCCGGTTAAGATGCTGCGAACTTCGAACAGGACATTTTAGAAGTGTAAGGGCATTTCTTTGCAGCAATAGGGCGATGCTTATGCCTGGCTTCACTGACATGTATTGCTGGAGAGCTCTCCTTTCGAGCAGTAACTCAGAAACACGGATGCCACTTTGACGCCAGTGCAGAACTTGTGTTCACGTCCAAGCAGCGGAGGGGGCCTCTGCTCAATCCCAGTGTGCTGCCACCCAGTGGCGGCAACGGCAGCCTGGGCCACACGGCGAGGCTTAGCCGAGGAGCGTGTTTCAGTAAGACAGAGAGGAACAATGTCCACACTGCAAAAAATAAAGATGCTGAGAGCCCAGGGTGTGCTGGTCTCATGACAGAGACAGACGCATTCAGACACGCAGCCACACGGCAACAAATCACACTGCAACAGTGGCAGAAAGAGATGAGCACAAAGTACCGCGAAGTGTCAAGCACTTAAACACTCAGTCCTGTCCGATTCTTTGTGAAGCCATGGACCACCATGCTCCGATTCCCCAGGCAAGAATACTGGAGTGGGTTGCCATTTCCTTCTCCAGGGGGTCTCCTGACTCAGGGATCAAACTCATGTCTCCGGCACTGGCAGGTGGAGTCTTTACCATTGTATCACCTGGGAAGCCCCAAATACTTGAACTGCTGCTGCTGCTGCTAAGTTGCTTCAGTCGTGTCCGACTCTGTGCGACCCCATAGACGGCAGCCCACCAGGCTCCCCTGTCCCTGGGTTTCTCCAGGCAAGAACACTGGCGTGGGTTGCCATTTCCCTCTCCAATGCATGAAAGTGAAAAGTGAAAGTGAATTTGCTCAGTTGTGTCCGACTCTTAGCGACCCCATGGACTGCAGCCCCCCAGGCTCCTCCATCCATGGGATTTTCCAGGCAAGAGTACTGGAGTGAGGTGCCACTGCCTTCTCCGAATACTTGAACAGTTAATATCATATAGCAAATCTTACAGAACAACCACTTATAAGCTTATTAAAGGTAAAAATGTTTACACATACACACAGAGACTGACCAATAACTGTTGGATAAGAGGGGAGCATGTGATCACCTTCTAAACAGTCAAGGATAATGACATATATTTTACCAGTATCTGCTAACAACCATAGAAGGGTTTGATAGGGAAGGACTCTGGGTGGCTGTCTTAGCAAAACTTTACTCAAAGACCATCAGTTAGTCTGTGGCAGGTCTAAGTGAGCTATTTTGACACCAAGGTTGGATTCTTTCCACTACCCCGATTTTATCAATAAATATTTCCCGATAGGAATGGTGACAGCAAGTTCCACTTTGTAAACAAACTTTTAAAAGCAACTTCCCCACCAAAATCCAACTGTAAAAAAAAAAACAAACAAAAACACTGACAATATTAAAGGATTCTAAAACTGGTCTAACCACATTAGGAAGCTCCTTTCTAAGATGCCCGTGAATCCTTAGCCTCAGGTCAGACCCCTTCATTAGGGACAAGGTCTTCGAGGCAACCTCAGAGGCAACCTTAGAGGCCTTGAGGATAATTTCCCTGAGGCTATTCAGCCTGTTCCTTCTAACCACCGTCTGGTGGAGGATTGATTTCTACCCATCAGTCCAGGCCACCATTTAAGAAACCCCTCTTTGCGCTGACATTTCCGAAGCAGAGAGAAACTAATTATTCTGGAAGAACAAAGTTCACATGACTGATTCTTTCCAATCGGAAAAAGCAATGTACCGCTTGATTCACGGAAGAGGGAAACATCACCCCTCTCTCTTGAGAGAGATTTTTAGATAAAAGCTGCTAATGCTTTCCAAATTGAAAGCTTACGTCATGATACATACAGGTCGAATCTTCAGAGTTGTTAAAACAGGTAGTGTTCTGCATCCCACCCCAAGAAAAACATAAAATAAAACATGAATTAGATTATCAGAGAGGTCAGTACAAACGACAGCAGGATGGATCAAGAACTCAGGCAGAAGAAAATGATACTCTACTTTGGGGATGGTCTGGATTATAAATGAGGCTGACGATGCTGTTTTTTTTTCGGGGGGGCGGGCGGTGGCTTCTGCTGCCAGAGCGGGCAGGGGAGAAGGAGAAGAAGGAAAAGAAAGGGCAATTTTGACTCCTGGCTGTGGAATATTTTTTTTCCTTACAGATTTTAGTGAAAAATGAAAGTGTTCATCAGTCATTTCCAACTCTGCAACCCCAAGAACTGTATGGAGCCCACGAGGCTCCTCTGTCCACGAGGTTCTCCAGGTGAGCATCTTGGAGGGGGCTGCCATTCCTTTCTTCAGGGGATCGTATGGACCCCGATCTCCTGCACTGCAGACAGATTCTTTATCATCTGAGCCACCCGGGAAGCCATTATTTCTAGCCAAATAAGACCTTCATTTTAAGTTCTTGCTTTTAGTATGATTAATAGGTTCTTATTGCTTAGTGATGGTGCCCAGACCCGGGACACTCAACCTCTCCTGAGGATCCAGGGGTTGCTCATCAGCTTCATGGACTACAGATCCACTCTGTGAGTCTCCCTTCCTCCTCTGTAAATGGGAAGGTTGGACCCCAAGGCCCAGAAGAGCCGTTCCAGATGCACAAAAGGCAGTCAATGCATGTAGAATGAGTTCCTGATAGGAGTGTCTTTTCTGATCTGGGGGGCTTGGGTCAGACTGAACAGTCTGAAGAATGGGATTGAGGGCAAGGACTGGTCACACGCTCACAGCCTTAGGGTGGTGAGGGACCATTCCAGAGAGACTGACCGCATGGCAGGGTGGGGACAATGTGCCATGAGGTCCCGCTGACCTGGAGGCGGGGACCACAGCCCTGGGAACGATGGAGAGACCACTCATGCATGCCTGCGTTACAGAGCCCTGTGCAGGCCCTGAGCCCTGGGGCTGGGGCGGGCCTCCCTGCGTGGCGGTCTCCAGGCGTGTCTCACTTCAGCACTGGGAGGCCGGGGCACCCTGACTCTCATGAGGGGAGGACAATGAAGCTGCTTCTTGGACTCCACCTGTGCGTCTCCTCCGTGGGCTGATTTTAACCTGCGTCTCCTACTGTACCATAATCATGCATAGAACAGCTCTGGTGCATTCTGCGTGGCCTTCTAGCAGATATCGACCTGGGGGGTGGTTTGGGAATCACCTCTTCCACCTGCCGTTGGTGTCAGACGTGAGGACAACCTGGGGAGGGCTATGCCTACATTCTCCCTGACATCCCGCTACAAGCTCAGCCCTGCTCTCTGCTTCCTGGAGGAGCCAGGATTTGGAAAGAGGTCACAGGAAGCCCATGGCCCCTCCTTCCGCCCTGACCTGCTCTCGCCCAGCATCCCTGAAACCTCTCTGAGCCTTGGTTTCCTCGGCAGGAAAACGAGGAAGCGAGGCGGTTGTCCCATCTCAGCGACAAAGTTCATGAGAGACTTGATGAAGCTCAGGTCTGTGGAAGCTCTCTGAAAATGGCAACTTCTTTTTCAGGGCTAAGATAGGACGTGCTTCTGTTCCTTTGGTTTTGGAATTTAAATGCTGCAGGGTTATATTTACTCTCCTGAGTTTATTGTGCTTCCCATGGCTGGTGAACTCATCCAGGCTCTGCCGGCCAGTGCAGAAATCATGTCAGTTCAAACTTTCCTCCGCCTGCGATTTGAGTCAGTGAGAAGTAATGGCAAAACAAACGTGGCATCCTGACGGAGCTGGGTCTATTCTCACACAGTACGGTTTTGAGGCTAATGTCTTTTCAAACAGCTCTGTTTTGCCTGCAGACTTGAATACCCTCATTATAAAGTGTTTGAAAAAAAATTTCCCTTATGTTTTTTTAAAGAGCGCCATTCTTCAAAAAGATGTCAAGAAGCTCTTTTCTTCCCCTCTTGCTACAAGGTGTAATGTAGAGATAAGTATAAAATCTGGTTGGAAATGTGACCTATATTGGACTGGCAAAGTGTAATATCAAGCAAACAGCTAGTCTGGGAGCTGGCTTTGTCCTACCTTGCCACTGATATTTGGAGAAAAGGACCTCATATTGTCCATGAACAGGGTGAGCAGCTTGGAAGTCAATTATGGTTTTAAAAAAAATGGGACGCCTTGGCTTGTGGAGTTCATCAGAGCTCGGAACAAGTCCCTGGCCTGCCTCGCGACAGCCAAAGCCAGGTCTTTGGGAAAACATTTTATTTTCATGCTCAGAGTAATAAGAAGAGAAAAGTCTTTTTTTTTTTTTTTGCAGATGAAATGGTGCTGATAATAAAAAGTAGGTCACACTTTCTCTGTGTCTCTTGACTTTCTCTGAAAAGACAAAGGAGGGTTTCGGAGACGAGAATGAGTTGTGGCAAACCTTTCACCTGGGTGTTCTTCGTACTCAGAGTAAAACTGGGGGCACTTTTGGTCTGGGCTGACATTTTGCAGAGGCAAGGGAGATGGCGATGGGAACTCTGAGGGCTGGTGAGATGGCGATGGGAACTCTGAGGGCTGGTGAGATGGCGATGGGAACTCTGAGGGCTGGTGAGATGGCGATGGGAACTCTGAGGGCTGGTGAGATGGCGATGGGAACTCTGAGGGCTGGTGTGGGGGTGCAGACAGCAGATCATCCAAGCTTTTGAGAGAGGTGAGAACCAGCAAGTACAAAGGGCTATTGGTGGTTATGACCTTAGGGTTTGGGGCAGCAAGGTGGGAAGGCGCGTCACACTAGCGAGCGTCCGGGGGAGACAGCGCTGCTGTGTACAGTCCACTGTCCACTCCCACAAGAGCGCAGCCCTTGCAAGCGACCGGGCCACCTCCTTTGGCCAATGAAACAGGGCTGAGTGGGCAGGCGTCACTCCCAGGAAGAAGCTTTAAGAACTCATCTGGCCTCGTTCTCTCCTGTCTAATGAGTCCTGCAGCGGAACTCCGTCAGAGCAGCCGAGGAGCAGAGTCAGATCCTGATGGATCTAGAGCACGTAAAACTCACTCTTTTATTTTAACCACATGGCATGTGGGATTAGTTCCTGACCAGGGATGAAGGGATAAAGAATACACACACACACACACACACACACACACACACACGCATACGCACACACACAGTGGAGTACTACTCAGCCATAAAAAAGAATGAAATCATGTTATTTGCAGCAACATGGATGGACCCAGGGATCATCATATGTAAGGGCAGTCAGCCCGACAAAGAAAAATTCCATATGATATCACTTACACGTGGAATCTAAAACAGGATACAAATGGACTTATTTATAAAGAGAAACAGACTTACAGACATAGAGAGCAAACTTATGTTTACCAAAGGGGGGAGGGGGAGGGAGGGTAAGCCAGGAATTTGGGATTAACAGGCGCCCACTGCTAGATATCAAACAGATGAACAAGGACCTACCACAGCACAAGGGACCATATCCAATACACTGTAATAAGCCATCAGAGAAAAGAATGTGATGATAGATAGACAGACAGATACAGAACTGAATCACTGTGCGGTACACCTGAAACTGACAGTGTTATAAATCAACTAGACTCCAGCAAAAAAATAATAATAATAAAATAAACAGGGCATGAATAAAAAAAAAGGAATTGGTTACTGTAGAACTGTGACACGTTACATGTTCATTAAACTTCAAAAATGGCAAAAAACAAAAACAAAAAACATAGCACATGTTAACCGCTGCTTCTTCTGTGAGCTATCGTAGAGGCTCTGGGGGAGCACAGGAGACACAGTCCCTGCCCATTTGTAGCTAATCACGCAGGAAAGAGAGGCACGAAATATCAGCCGCAAGTGTGATGAGAGGTTAAGTTCAAGGACACGGGCTTCTGTAGCCAGGGAATGAAGATGTGTTTCCAGATGGTGGCAGTAGTGATTGAGAGCATGGAGAAAATTCCCAGCTGATGGCTTTGTTGTCTCCAGAAAGTCCTGAGTTTAAGAAAAGAATGAGTGAGGTGTAGGATGAGATGGGGAATCTGACCAGATGATCCTCAATGAATTAATGCACAATTGTGGAGAAGCAGCTCCCACTGATGGACTCAGCAACAGAACTGCACACGTCAGGAAGTACACAAAGGGCAGGTACTGAGTTCAGTCCACCACGAAACCACCTCCACCTATTCTGGTAACGATACTCGGATTTGATTTTGGGAAACCAGAGCCTCCCGAACTCTTCGTCCGTGAACTCTCGATGGTCTGCATGCACAGGGATGAATCCCACCACTCAAGCCCTGCCAAACTCTCAAATCTCTCACCACAGAGCCTAGTTCAGGATGAGCATGCAGGCCAAACTGAGTCAGAATGAATTCCCAAAAGGAGAAACCCCAGTGTTTTCCCACTGTGTTGCACCTAGGAAGATATGGCTGAGAGCTGTTGGTACTTGACATGATGTCCAAGACGTGAGTGCGTCAGAAAATGGTAATGATGTGGAGGAAATATAACCGAGGATAAAAAGGATGGAAAGCAGGTGCTGATCATCTAGCCCCTGGATCAAGCATTGCCTGACTCCTTGTCACAACTATATTTTCCAGTTGGGTGAAGTTTTCTTTCATTTGAAGTAGAAAGTGTCTATGGTGACTTCATACAGTGAAAAGAGGAGAACGGTTTTCTTGACTCTGAGTTGTTATAATTTGACAATCTTTCCCAGAATCTATCAGAGATTTAGCTCAGAGTCAATCCCAGATATGATCACCTTGGTTCTGCAGATTTTGTGACTGGGTTTGCCTTATTAATAGACAAGGTGATCATTCATCCCTACTGGTTTCAGATAATCCCAATTTATGTCTCTCTTCCTGAATAATTATTATTAGTATGGCTCTTCTCACTTCAAAAAATATCCAAGACTAATTAAACACTAAAGTATAAGGCTCAGTTCAGTCAGTTCAGTCACTCAGTCGTGTCCGACTCTTTGCGACCCCATGAATCGCAGCACGCCAGGCCTCCCTGTCCATCACCATCTCCTGGAGTTCACTCAGACTCACGTCCATTGAGTCAGTGATGCCATCCAGCCATCTCATCCTCTGTCGTCCCCTTCTCTTCCTGCCCCCAATCCCTCCCAGCATCAGTCTTTTCCAATGAGTCAACTCTTCGCATGAGGTGGCCAAACTACTGGAGTTTCAGCTTTAGCATCATTCCTTCCAAAGAAATCCCAGGGTTGATCTCCTTCAGAATGGACTGGTTGGATCTCCTTGCAGTCCAAGGGACTCTCAAGAGTCTTCTCCAACACCACAGTTTCAAAAGCATCAATTCTTTGGTGCTCAGCCTTCTTCACAGTCCAATTCTCACATCTATACATGACCACTGGAAAAACCACAGCCTTGACTAGACGGACCTTAGTCGGCAAAGTAATGTCTCTGCTTTTAAATATACTACCTAGGTTGGTCATAACTTTTCTTCCAAGGAGTAAGCGTCTTTTAATTTCATGGCTGCAATCACCATCTGCAGTGACTTTGGAGTCCCCCAAAATAAAGTCTGACACTGTATCCCCATCTATTTCTCATGAAGTGATGGGACCGGATGCCATGATCTTCGTTTTCTGAATGTTGAGCTTTAAGCCCACTTTTTCACTCTCCACTTTCCCTTTCATCAAGAGGCTTTTAGTTCCTCTTCACTTTCTGCCGTAAGGATGGTGTCATCTGCATATCTGAAGTTATCGATATTTCTCCCGGCAATCTTGATTCCAGCTTGTGTTTCTTCCAGCCTAGCGTTTCTCATGATGTACTCTGCATAGAAGTTAAATAAGCAGGGTGACAATATACAGCCTTGACGTACTCCTTTTCCTATTTGGAACCAGTCTGTTGTTCCATGTCCAGTTCTAACTGTTGCTTCTGGACCTGCATACAGATTTCTCAAGAGGCAGGTCAGGTGGTCTGGTATTCCCATCTCTTTCAGAATTTTCCACAGTTGATTGTGATCCACACAGTCAAAGGCTTTGGCATAGTCAATAAAGCAGAAATAGATGTTTTCTGGAACTCTCTTGCTTTTCCACGATCCAGCGGATGTTGGCAATTTATCTCTGGTTCCTTTGCCTTTTCTAAAACCAGTAGAAGGTTACCCTACTCATAATCCTTCTTTACAGAGCTTTTTTCCTTTAAGAGTAGAATCCCACACCCCCTTCGCCAAATTCTTTACAGTGATAATTGTGGCTAATTATACTCAGCAAATAATCTCATCTTGCCAGTCTTCCCATGTTTGACTTTTGGGGGATTAATCACAGCTTTCTGCTGTCGACTGAGGTTCTCGAGAGCATAGCATTATTGTTTTATCTAAAGGAAATCCCTCTGCAACGGGCCCCCATCCATCATCCCTCCTGGAGGAGAATGAATTGAGTAAAACTTCCTGGCCTGCAAACTTGTTTGCTAAAGTGTGGCTTCCTCCTCACCAGCAGCATAGGGTCTTCCTTGGGCAGCGGCGTGTTTGGGATTCCGCTTAGGGTATTGTTTAATCAAGATGGGACGGTGGGCCCTGTGTGAGGACCCCATGCTGGGAATCTGATCACCCCTGTAAACACAATGATAACGTTGTGTCCAGACGCTGGGAGAAGACAATGCTCCCGAATTCCCTTTTCCTAATTAGAGTTTGAAACAAAGAGTGGGAAATCTACGCTTCCGCCCACCCCCAGTCATTATCTATTGGCCTTCATTTCTGGGCATTGATTGAGCTTAGGGTATTTTTGTGTGTGTGAAGGAACAGCAAATTAAAATTCAGAATTCTCCCTTTTGTCTTCCTAGACTGTTCATCTTGTTAGAATGCTGGGGTGACAGAGATTAAAAGTCAGAAGTAGGTGATTTGGGAGCCTTTATATGCTTGCATGAACCAGAGCAACTTCCTTTTCAAATTTATTCCAATAAGCAAACATTTAACCAAGGCAGACGATGGGATGTGAGTTCATAAAGAAATTTCATAGGGAACTCTTTTGGTGAGGGAAAGACACAGACAAGCACCTTCGCCAAATGGTGGGCAAACACCTTGTCTTCTAAGTGTCTAATGATTTTGCTACATCACCGGTTACTCTGCTAATAGGGACCAGCTATATTATGAAGCAACAGTTTCCTTTTTTTTTAAATCTGAAATGCCCAGGTCCCTGAGGATGTCTGGTGCAGGGGAGTGCCTGTGCATGTCCTTCTGAGTGGCACTTCCGGCTGGCACCGTCAGAGAGACACAGTCATCACCAGCAATCAAGCCACACTAAGTCAATTTACATTACGATCGCCCTGCAGAGTAACAGTTAAGCCATTTAGATGGAAAAATCTCCCAGGCTCCTGCAAAAAGGATCGCTGGCATTGCATATATAAAACACTGCGTTCTCATGGAATTCAACCAGCCAGGACAAAGACTAGGTGACCAAATTCTCTGCTCAGTAACTGAAACGTCCTGTAAAGGGAACCCTCTCAGCCCGCACAGGACCAGTAAGTAAGTCCGTTTCCAAAGACAGTTGGCAAACCTCCATCTTTCAAGCTTCTCAGACTGGCCAGCTGTGTCAGTGAACTTGGCGCCATCATTCCCTGGTGGAGAAGCAGCAGCACTCTAGAGGGGCGGGACGGGGCGGGAGGTGGGAGGGAGACTCAAGAGGGAGGTGTATGCCTGGCTGATTCATGTTGATGTTTGCAGAAACCAAGACAATTCTGTAAAGCAATTCTCCTTCAACTGAAACATAAATTTATCTCAAAAGAAAAAAAAGTAGCCGCACGAACACACCCATCAGTGAAGGTCACGGTGGCTGCTATGATGTGATAGAAAAAAAAAGAAAATTCTTGCTCACATAAAGTCCAGACTGAGTATTCTTGATCAGTGGGGTGACCAGGCTTCATCCAGTAACTTGGGACTCTGGCTCTTTTCATCTCATGGCCCCTACCATCTTTAAAGTGTGGTTTCCAAACCTGTAGCGGGGAATGGGGGATGAATGGTTGCATGTGGAGAGTCTGAATGGGTCACACCCGAAGGGCCAACACCACTTCTACCAATAGTTTACTGGCCAGGGCAGTCACGCGGCCACAGCTAAACACCAGCGAGGCTGGGAAGCGAAGTCCAGCTGTGTGCCAGGATGAGGACAACGGCTAGGTGATGCTCGGGACCTCTGTCTGCAGGAAGCAGTGAGCAGAGTCACAAGCAAGATCTCTCTCTCTCCAAGTTCAGGGTCTTGGATCGCCTTACACTGTCTGCTGTTGCTGCTAAGTCGCTTCAGTCGTGTCCGACTCTGTGCGACCCCATAGACGGCAGCCCATCAGGCTCCACCGTCCCTGGGATTCTCCAGGCAAGAACACTGGAGCGGGTTGCTATTTCCTTCTCCAATGCATGAAAGTGAAAAGTGAAAGGGAAGTTGCTCAGTCGTGTCCGACTCTACGCGACCCCATGGACTGCAGCCCACCAGGCTCCTCTGTCCATGGGATTTTCCAGGCAGGAGTACTGGATGGGGTGCCATTGCCTTCTCCACACTGTCTAGGTGACGGTAATTAATGATCGAAATAAAAATCTATTCTGGCAAGATGTAACGAGGGTGGCTGGGGGGGGGAGCAAAGCCTAGGGTTGAAATCCAATGGGTTAAGTCACTGAATCAAAGAAGCACTCAGACCTGTGGTCCCTCAGACAGTCCTGGAGCTGGATGGCTAATCGTTCTTCTGGGATGTTGAGTCTTCTCGCGGAGTCCCTGGAACAGACCCTTTGACCTTTTGAGGTTTCTCATGGCTCTGATCTCTTGCTAATGGATAGTATTCTCCGAGCTGATGGTGTTTTAAAGATATGACATCTGACCGATGATAATAGGTCCGACCTCTTCGGGGACAGCGTTGTGCGTCTTCCTGTCTCAGCCTCCCTTACTGGCTAATTACATAACTTGACTAGAACTTGGTTTTTAGGGCATCTATTTTGCCATTGCCTAATCACAAGTAAAACCATAAAGTTTTATGAGAGCTAAAGGGACTGCCTTTTGCAGAGGGGAACTGAAATGAAAATTAAAGGGAGCATAAAATGATAAGAAAATAAAATGAAATTCCGCTGGGTGTTTTTTTCCCAGATTGCCACACTAAACTGCAGTGCTGGGGACATAATCCTACTGCTTATCGTCTCTGACGAGGCACCGAGGGGGAGGGAAGAACCTGGCATTTTCTGATCACAGGCAACGGAACTGAGGGAGTTCCAGCAAGTGGCTTTAGGAGAAGGCATGGAAGAAAACCCCTCAATCCACCGTCTATGTGGGCCTCTAAGCGAGTTCTCTGAGCTTAAGACTCATCATTTACAAAACGCAAAAAGTGCAGCTCCTCCTAGCATTTTTGTAAAGATTTGCTGAAACAGCGCATAGAAAATGCACAACGCAGTGCCTGGCCCACAGTGGGGCTTCAGGTCATAGCACATTTCTCATCACTGCTAACAGTAGAAGCAGCTCAGGCTTCCTTGCTGGCTCAGATGGTAAAGAACCTGCCTGCGACGCAGGAAACCTGGGTTATATCTCTGGTCGGGAAGATCCCCCGGAGAAGGGCATGGCAACCTACTCTAGTGTTCTCGCCTGGAGAATCCAACAGACAGCGGAGCCTGGTGGGCTGCAGTCCACGGAAGGCAAAGAGTCAGACACGACTGAGCGGCTAAGCACGCACAGTGACAACGTGGGGTACCGTCGCCACATTATAGATGAGAAAACTGAGGTTCAGAGACAGCAGAAACAAAACCAAAACTGGCCCAAACTAACAAGCGGCACTAAGGATGGCTGCCGGCCTGAGACACACCCCGTCTGCCTAACTGCATTAGGATAAAGCTGATGTGCCAACAACCCACGCGCTTCATTTCAAACAGGGACTATACGCTTTTCGTTTGGAAAATGGCCCACGTGCTCCCAGTGAGAAATACACCTGCAGGATGGGCACAGAGGCTGACGGATGTCAAGAGCACACCCTTTTAGGAGCTGGACCTTGTGCCTAGATCTCTGAAAGGGATCCAGCATCTATGACAAGTGTCGTTTCCAGGAAGCCTCCTGCACCAAACGGTGGGTTTCTGCCCAGAGGCACGAGAGACTGAGGGTTAAAACCAGCGAGCAGGCACTCTGGGGACTCGCAGAGGCCAAGTGCGTGTGCTTCTCAGGCCATGAAATACGGCCCCTACTTTGACACTCTTGTAATAGCACGGATGTTCACTCTCCTTGTTTCCGTGGGGTTTATGGGCCATAAAGTTTAATAACAATCTTAACAGCGCAGCAGAGAACTCACCAGGCTAGAAGGCCACCCTTACCAAAGGGAACCTGGGTTTTCCACTCCCTCCCCCGCCGGGCATCTTGACTTGTCCACGTGCCCAGCTCTCATTTGGGGTAGCATGACCGTGGGGTAAAGGGACATAGAAGGCTGCTGTTGCCTTCAACATGGCGAGGGCAATACACTTGGCCTTGGCAGTACTTCGCGCTTAAGGGCGGTTACAGAGCCTGCTTGTCGGGCCACATGGGACCCACCGATACCATACTGTGAGCATGTCGAGGTTTCACTCAAGTAGCCGGACACTTGGCATAGACTCGGCTCCTCTCCAGACTCAGAGCTGTGCCTGAGCCGCTCTCAGCCTCCTTTCCTGCCTCAGCAACTCACTGAGCTCCTGACCGACCGACACTCCCAGCAGCTGGCACACCTGCCGGCCCTGGCCTGCCGCAAGCCTCCGGCTGTCCCCAGGGGACTCGCCTTCTCCTGTCTTTCTGAGTCTTGACTCCCCTTTATCTGCAGCCCCAGTCAAAGGCCAGAGATGCCTTCTGGATTCCCGCCCTCACTCAAAGAACGTCCCCACTACGTTCTACACAGCACTCACCGCCATCTGCAACAGCTTATTTGTACGCCTGTGAAATGCCTGCATACAGAGGGAGAACAGTCCTACCTGATGGCATGTGAGGCCTGAGCCTCCGTGGAGTTGGGTGCCCCGGGGGAGTCCCAGATCTGTCCCTGCTGTGAACGCCCAGCATAATATCGCTGATGCCTGGTTTTGCAGGGGACCACTGAAGGCTCCGGGATGCGGTATTGGGGGTGGGGACACCCTTCCTGGGGAGAAGATTCCAGCTGGGGAAGTAAGGGAAGGAGAAGAAATCCCAACCAGGCTGTATTTACATATCACAGAGCACTTCCTGCTGGGCTGCCTTTGCCCAGAAACAAAGTCCTCTCATTTCAGGCCAAGAGGCTTTCCTCTGAAGCTAAACTCTGCTGTTCCTCCTGCTCCTTCCTGGTGAAGACAAAACAGCTCTGTTTCCAAAAGGAACAGGGAGACAACTCACCAAACTGGTGGCTTGATGTCACTGTGGCTGTCCTTGGAAGTCTGGGGCTTCACCAAGGAAGCCCGGGTTTATAGGAGTTCTGTGAGAGTTCGCCCGAGTTTATCCAAGGCTTGTCACCAAGGAGACAGAAACGCTATAGCCTCATTCATTCATTCACTCATCCATGCACTCACCTGTCCATCCACGCACTCACCTGCCCATCCACGCACTCACCTGCCCATCCACCCATCTCTCCATTCATCTATCCACTCATATATCCATCCACTCACACGTTCATCCACTCATCCATTCCAGAAGCATTTACTGAATCACTGCTGAGTTTCTAACACAAAGCTATTTCTCCCTGCTGGATCTTTGATCCTTTGGTTAATTAATAACAAGAGAAGTTTGGGATGGCTGAGGTTGGGGGCTGGAGGTTCCACCCCTTGTGGAGAGCTCAGTCAGATTTGGGCAATTTGGGGAAATATGTCTGATAGAACCGGTGGGAATTCAGGACACACTACCCCAAAGTAGGCACCTTGGCATACTGAATACTGAGGCTACTCGGACTTTCTTCCTCCATTTTCTCCAGAAACAGGTCATAGGTCCCTTCTGTGAGAGAGTCCCTCCCCACACCCCAAGGAAAGATGCATCCTTATCTCTGAAGACAAAGGAACTCAGATCAACAGGTCCTGCAAAGTTTTTCCCCCAGGTTCCTACACTCCATGTTTTTTATTGTATCATATTTTTTCATGACTAACACTTTACCCTTCATCAAAGCCAGCATAAAGCTTCATTTCCTCAGGAATGATCCTGTGTCTTATAAAACTTACATTAAATAAACCTTATGCTTAACCTTGTTAATCTGTCTTTGTCAGTTTAATTTGCAAACCCAGTCAGGGACCCTCAGTTGTTCAGTCCCTGAGTCGTGTCCCACACTTTGATCCCAGGGAGGCAGCACTCCAGGCCTCTCTGTCCTTCATCGCCTCCCAGAGTTTGCGCAGACTCACATCCATTGAGTTAGTGATGCTATCTAACCCTCTCATCCTCTGCTGTCCCCTTCTCCTCCTGCCCTCACTCTTTCCCAGTATCGGGTTTTTTTTTTTTTTCCCACTGAGTCAGCTCTTCACATCAGGTGGCCAAAGTATTGGAGTTTCAGCTTCAGCATCAGTTCCTTCCAATGAATATTCAGGACTGATCTCCTTTAGGATGGACTGGTTGGATATCCTTGCAGTCCAAGGGACCCTCAAGAGTCTTCTCCAACACCACAGTTTGAAAGCATCAATTCTTAGGGACCTGGAGAGGACTGAAAAAAACTTTTCCCTCTCCTACAGAATTAACATTTGAAACTGAGAGTTCCTTGGCCCATCTTCCTAAGAAGTTCCTTTTTTTTTTTTTTAAATTGACTTCTATAAATAGGGTACTATTCTTCTTGCATTCAGGTGGCTCACCCCTTCAGTTCATTGTCCAGCCTTTTATTAATGGAATAATTCTTCCAGGAGCCATCAAATCATTTGATTTACCATTCTTTTTTTTTTTTTTTTTTCAGAGCAGAAGTTCCCCATTTAGGATGTTCTTTCACTTGGAAGCAAGTATGTGTGGACCTAATGTACAGCTGAGACTAGCATGTGGCTTGTCCTTCTCTCCTGGGGCCTATCGTCATCCTCACGTCCAGGGCAGAGGGTGTCCAGGGTACACCCACTCATATAGCATCAGTCATAAGCCTTTAAAGGCTTCACTGCACAAGGCTTTTAAATTGACCTCCAAAATACAGGTGTCAGAGAGTCACACTTTCAGTTAAAAACAAAAAAAAGATTGACGAAATGTTTTAAGAAGGTATAACGACACTCTTAAGACGAAGTGCTCTGTAGGGAAGCAGGGGGATTAACGGGGGAAAAAAGTACATATATATATATAGTGTGTAGTTGTTCAGTCGTGTCAAACTCTTTGCAGCCCCATGGACTGTAGCCCACCAGGATCCTCTGTCCCATGGGATTCTCTAGGCGAGAATACTGGAGTGGGTTGCCATTCCCTTCTCCAGGGGATCTTCTTGATCCAGGAATTGAACCTTGGTCGCCCACACTGCAGGGGGATTCTTTACCATCTGAGCCACAAGGGAAGCCCATATATCTATATCTATCTATATCTATATATAGGATGCCGACAACCAACGGGATCACCAAGTAGGAAAGGGAGGTGATACCAAAAATGGCAAGTGATTTTTAAGGACAGAAAGATGGTTATTTCCTTCCTCCCACTCAACTCAGAAGGATTCAGCATCACAGAACCAAACACTGACAGAAAGGCCAGGCTCGAAGACCCCAGACTTTCAGAAAGTCCTAAGTATTATGGGTTTCAGCTAGGTTGACCAGATGTCCTTGTTTATACCCGTCACCCCATTGGAACCACCCTTCCTTTCCCCCAAAGGTTGCAATCTGGGTGCCCATTCTAAGGCCACACCTCTAGTGCAGGCTGAGCCTAGCGGGGAGGGGTCTACCTTTCAGAGCCTGTCCCACGAAAAGAGGACACGGGCAAGGTCATTTAAGGGGCCACATCACAAGCTTCTATAATTGGCAGCTTCTGCTTTCAAGAGAAGTTATAAGGATAGTTTGACTCCGTATCTGCTGCTGGTTGACTAGCAGTTATCTCCAGAAAGTCTTCCCCTACTTGCCTCTGTAGGTGACTGTCCCCTGCTTTTCGCAAAGAGATCACATCGATCAGAGGATACAGGTGGTGTGGATGTGATGTTTCCAGCTGATGGGGCTTTACCCTTTCCCAGACCCAGAGAAGCTCCGCTCACTAACCATGTCACTCGGAGAAAACGACTCATCTGCTCTGACCCTTCAGATCCTCCCATGTAAGCAACGATCGCTCCCAAGAGTTCTGAGAAAGGAACGGAGCATCCGTCGGTGCCTGGCACATCACAGAAACCCACCCACCACCCGGGAGATACTATCACAAAGAGGAGGGGCCTGGTTCCAACCTGCTGTGTCTCACTGCGCTCTTCAGATGCTGCACGCTTTAAAAAAATTTTTTTTACCAGACTGAAGGTTTGTGGCCACTCTGCGTCCAGCGAGTCTTTACCTCATTTCCTCAATAGTGTTGTTTTTAAACTAATGCTGTTTTAAAATATTTAATTGTTTTTCTAGATGCAAATAGAGAAGGAAATGGCAACCCACTCCAGTATTCTTGCCTAGAGAATCCTGTGGACAGAGGAGCCTGGTGGGCTGCCATCCATAGGGTCGCACAGAGTCGGACACGACTGAAGTGACTTAGCATGCTTGCATGCATGCATTGGAGAAGGAAATGGCAACCCACTCTAGTATTCTTGCCTGGAGATTCCCAGGGACAGAGGGTCCCCAAAGACAGCAGCAGAGTTGGACACGACTGAAGCAACTTAGCAGCAGCTAGATGTAAAACTGCTATTTTACACTTAATAGACCACAGTAGAGGTCCACGTAGCTTTTATATGCACTGGGAAACCAAAAAAATCATGTGACTTGCTTGACGGCAGTATTCACCTTATTGTGGTGGTCTGGAACCAAACCCACAGTATCTCCAAGGTCTGCCTATATGATTTTTATTATTCCCATTGTTATGATTATCCACGTTACTAGCGAGCTTGTCTTGTAGTTCCAGAAAATAAGCCCTGGGACTTCTCTGGCAATCCAGCAGTTAACAATCTGCCTGCCAATGCAGAGGTCACAGGTTCAATCCCTGGTCCGGGAAGACTCCACATGCCTCAGGGCGACTAAGCCTACGTGCCCCGACTGCTGAGCCCACGCGCTACAGTAAGAGAAGCCAGCGCAACGAGAAGGCGCTCGGGCATCGCCACGAAGAGTAGCCCAGCTTGTTGCAGCTAGAAAAAGCCGGGCGCAGCAAAGCACACCCAGTGCAGTCAAAAACAAAAAACAAAGAAAGGAAATGAAAGTTTATTTTTAAAAAAGGAAAGAAAATCAGCTCTGAAAAGTGAATGATAAATGAGGAGGCAGAGGAATGAACTAGTTTTAACTCGGTTTCCATACTTGGGTTAGACTGAATTCTCGGCACCATAAAATGTGCAGGTGCTATGCTGGCTAAATCAATGTTGGCATCAATGATAAAGGTAAGAGATACTGACTGGTGGAGGAATTGTTACAGTAATTACTGGCCAGGTGGTAGGTGAAGCCCCTTCTACACTTACGTATCTCTCAGAATCTTCAGACAAGCCAGTGAGGCCCACAGTATTGCCTCCCTCTGCCGGGGCTGAAGGCTTCCCTGGTGACTCGGCTGGTAAAGAATCCGCCTGCAATGCGGGAGACTGGGGTTCAATCCCTGGGTTGGGAAGATCCCCTAGAGAAGGAAAAGGCTACCCACTCCAGGATTCTGACTGGGGCTGAAGAAGAAGCAGAGGCAGAAAGCACCAAGCCCAATCTCGTCTCAGCAAACTTCAACAGAGCCGGAGAAAACGGATGCAAAACCGATCGGCCTCTGCTCGCAGGCTGATGCTCTGTAGACGTAATGCTTCTGGAATTAAGTGTCTGCTATAAAAGACAACACCTTCAATATTTGGGGAAAAAATATATTAGTGTTGGTCACTATTGATTTTTTCCTTCCTCTTCTTTTTGTTGCTCATTCATCACAGGCTAATACGGCAGGTTGGACAACCCACCTAGGCTTGTGGGTGCCTACGGGAAGGGCTGGGAGCTCTGGTTGGGACCTGTCCTTGGCCCTTCCCTTCCATCCTGGTTATCATTGCAGGCGTCTCACTCTGGATCACACCCACCAGGCTGAGAAATCCCTGCTCCGTGTGGCTCCATGCTTGCTTTTCTCTACTTTGGCTTTTCACCTTCTTTACCTCGGGCTCCCCAGCATCTCTCCTGGGATGCAGGATGTTCTCAATGAGCATTTGTTGAATGAGCAGTGAACACCCCGGATGACTGATGCTTAATGCCCTGGACTCTCAGGCTGGCTGAGCAAGGAAGAAACTCACAGATGACCTATTCTAGTGCCTTTATATAAGGGATGAGGGAACCCAGCCTGAAGAAACGGTCTGCCTGGAGCAAGACGTCTCTGGCTGGGTCCAAAAGGGCAGACCCAGGAATCATGAGCCCCAGCCCAAGCAGGGATGTCTGATATGCAAGGCCCTGGGTGAAATTCTCCAGTCCCCACTCACTTTCCCCTTATGCTTCAGCTGGGGAGCTAAATTTAGATGAAGGGGAAAAAAAAAAAAAATAAAACCATGCAAGTCAAGGCTGAGACTGGAAAGGGAAAAAAAGAAAAAAAAGGAACAACAGACTTGCTTTCATTCTTAGAAGGCAGTGGGTGGGAAAGTGGATTCCCGCTAAGACAAGAGCTGGCCTTTCTCACTGAGCAGGAAACACTGAGCGGCTCTGGTTCTGCAGGCCCCGCGGGGCCCCGTCTTGAGGGCTGAGCTGTGGAATGCGGGCGGCTGGCTGAGAGGGCGAGAGAGGACACCTGGAAGCTGGGGTCAGGGTTTCTGCTGGGGTGTAGCTCTGGCCGGGTCCCTGGTGCAAGCCTGCCCGGGGGCTGAACCGATGCCCCGCAGTCTAACGAGTTGCCTGGCATTTGGAACCACCTCGCCCCGGGCTCAGCGCCCACCTTGGGGCCCTCGCCCTTCCCTGCTGCCCTGTGTGGTGCTGCGGGATACGAGGGGCTTCCCATGGGAAGGGAGAGGCCACCACCCCCTCTCCCATGAGGTCATTGATCAGCGGGGACTCTTTCCTTGGTGAATAATACTTCTTGGGGCACCTTCCCTCCCTGTGACATCAGTTATGTGGTGGAGAGGCAGATCCCGAGAAGACACGTGGGGGTCTGGCGGGGTTTCGTGGCGAAGGTACCCAGCTGAGTGGTGGGCACGGACGACTCCATGCAACTGTTTTCAGCATGGCTGGGTCTGCGGACGGCCTGTCTGATGTTCAGGGAGAGAAACATTTCTGCCATTTCTTGTAGCATTTAGATGGAGGAAGGGCCAGTCAGCCCCGAGTATGCGGCAAACATTTAGCTGAGCACCAGAGGGTTTCTGCTCTCTCTCTGCTCTGTCTCCCCTCAAATGCGGGGCAGGTGGCAGGGAGAGAGAAAGGGAAGCCAGGAGATAAATAATGAAGAGCAGGATGGAAAGAGGAGAGGGGAAAAGAAGAAAGAATGCCAACAAAAATGCCCCGTTCTGATCCGATGAGGGCTCTCTAAAGATATTCTACACCCTCCTGGATACTCTGAAACTTCCATTAAATAACAGTCTGTCCTTGCAAATTACAGTAAGTCACACAGAGAAAGACAAGCATCGCACAATATCGCTTATATGCGGAATCTAAAAAAACTGGTACAAATGAACTTGTTTACAAAACAGAAATAAAGTCACCAGTGTAGAAAAGAAAAATTTTGGTTGGTTACCAGGGTGGACAGGTTGCGGGGACAGAAGCTGGGAGACGGGCTCACAGACACGCACACTACTACATGTGAGATAGTGACCGTAAGCGCCTGCTGCAGAGCGCAAGAAACTACTCAGTCCTCTGAGACGATCTACATGGGGAAGAATCCAAAAGAGCGCGTGTGTGCGTATGCAGACTTCACCCTGCTGTACTGCAGAAACTAGGCACTGTAACTCAGCCACAGTCCACTAACATTATAAAGGAAAAAAGAAAAGACAGCAAAGGCAAGCCTGTACCTTATTGCTAATCCATTGCTTCCCAATCCCTCATTCATCTCTGTCTCCTTCCTTGCCTGCTGTCCTCAGGGGGAGGGAGGTCAGTTTTGCACTTTGGACCTTGAAGATGGGCTGTGAGTCTCTTCCTTGAAGGAGAAAATGGGAGCTTCCAGTGACTCTAATAGGGAACATGACCCAGGAAAGAGAGAGGTGGCCCATTTTGTAGATTGCATTCTTTGAAACTGCAGAATAGGAAGGTTGATGAAACCTGGCACTCTACTGGAGGGATTAATCACTGGTCATCTTAAGAACCGAACACTGAAGAAAACATGAAATGAGCTGTGTTATGGAAGCCTCCTATGGTATAAACCTTTCTTTTAGGAAAAAACGCTTCTGATTAAAAGTATAATCTTACTTAATATCCCTCAAATAAAAGGAGAGAGGCTATTAAGTGAGCATGATCACCATGAATATTATTGAAAGCAGCGCTAATAGAGTTGTTTTTATGATTCCATTTATTCAAAATGAAAAATGGCATTCACCAAACACTGGATCTGATGAGTAATAGATTTATAAAGCAACTGAAGAGGAAAGACGAACTGGAAGGAAAATCTATTCTGATTAGATGATTTTGTGGTTTGCCTATTGGATACAAATAACCTGACAGCCCCCAGATACCCTCCTTGTCCTCCAAATGAGGTTCTCTGCTCGGAAAACCAGTGGAAATAGAGACTGTGGTGATTTCATTTTGGGGGAGAGCTAGAGAGGCTCTCTTCATTTTAAAATAGTGCTTCTCCATTAACAGAATGTCTCACGCTTTAAGGAAGAAAACTATGACTACAGAATACTTGGGCGCTGAGCAGATTTCATGTACAGTTTTTAATGATAACAGAAGGCATTCCTGAGTGACAGTTCATTTGGGTTGAAGGCAGAGACGTGGACATGTACTGTGCATGAAGAAGCCAGGCTAGAAACTTTCCACCGCAGCGTATGTGCTGACATAAAACAGCAGAAGAGAAGGCTTTAATCCCTTCCTAAACGAGTATGCAGATCTCCTTCAAGGCTCATACCCAATACTGGCGAAAGGATGAAGGGCTTGTCAGTGACTTGCTCTTCATTAATAATAATAATAAAGGAATAAAATAAAGAACAGCAAAGCGCTCTGCAGGAAGGGAAAAAAAAGCAGGGGCGGGTTGGGGAGAAGGTTTGTATGTTGCACACCTCGGTTTTGGTAACCCAGAGAGGGTATACAAGCTTAAAGTCCTGAATTTAACAAACCTAATTATCAAGGCTTAATTAGTACCAAGGGTACAGCTTCATGGAACACCTGCAGACTTAATTTATGTCCTGACAGAGAGGAACAAGTGTTAATGGGCTGTATTTATGTTAATACCTGAACCTTAGGAGCCGGTGGAATAAAGCAGACCATGCCCCAGTGTTCCAAGCCGCGGAGCAAATATAAAAGGCTTCCATCTTAATGCTAGTTTGCAGATAATTCTTCCGGGATCACAGAGGTCTGCCTCAACTTTTAAAACTAGAGAAGCAGAATAGGGGAAAGTAGAGCCATTCTGAGTATCCAGAAAAGTCTATCAAGACCAGCCCAGAAACTGGTGGTTGTATCTTGAAAACTGACCGTGGTTCATAAGCCTGCTGTTCTCAGGGTTCAGATGAGTGTTTTTTAAGATGCAGGAGCATAAGCCCCATTTCCCCCCATGAACTCCATGCTATTGAAAGGACGACTAACATTTAGGGCGTGTCTACTATGTATCAGCCTCTGTGTAAGGTCTCCACATCTATTTCCTAGTCACAGATGAGGAAACTGACTCAGAAGAAATGAGCGACTCGCCCTTGGCCATTTGTCTTGGTTAGGACTTGGAGTCAGGTTGCCAGCACGGGTCCTTTTTCCAGTAAGGTAAATCCCCTTCAATACACAGACTACAGTAAGAAGAATATCAAGCTTATACTAATACTTACTTAATAACAGAATTCTCAGTGAACGAAAAATAAATGCAAACTCATCAATCTGATAAAGAACATACAATTAGCATCACACACAATGGAGAAATATTAAATAAGACAAATATGTCTGTTCTTATAAGCAGGAGACATAAGAGATACAGATTTAATCAATGGGTCGGGAAGACCCTCTAGGGGAGAGGATGGCAACCCACTCCGGTATTCCTGCCTCGAAAATCCCATGGACAGAGGACCCTGGTGGGCTACAGTCCATGGGGTTGCAAAGAGCTGGACACGACTGAAGCGAGTACGCACCCATGTCCGCTCTCCACACTTCTTTTCAGCATTCCTGGAGCCTCGACCAGGGCAGTAACATAAGAAAAAGAAACAAATGCAATGAAAATCATGGTGGAAGAGGTAAACCATGTATGAAGACACAGAAAATCTTGTGAATTTTAAAAAAACACACACAAAAGGAAGGAAAAAACAAATACAAAATGTAAGATAACAGGATAGAAGGTCATTTTGCTAGGATCAGTTTTATTTCTACACAGTGGCAACAACTAGAAAAATTTCCAAATGTCATTTATAACAGCATAAAAAGCAAAATGTTCAAGAATAAATTTAACAAAAAAAGTACAAGACCACTACACTGAAAACTATGAAATGCCAGTGGGAAATCAGAAAAGACCAAAATAAATAGAGAAATTCAGGCTCATGGATTAGAATACTCAATGCTCTTAAGATTTTAATCCTCCCCAAACTAATCAAAAGATTCAGTGGGATACTAAATAAAATCTCAGCAGTCATTTTAAAAGATACTGAGAAAGTGATCCTAGAATTTTTATAGAAAAGCCAAGTAACTAGGAGAGCCAAAATAATCTTGAAATATGGAACAAAGTTGAAATCTTAACATGACCCAACTTCAAAATTTACTGTAAAACCACAATAATCAATGCAGTAGGTAGACATAAGAGAAAAAAACCCTCAAACAATTAGATCAATGAAGTACAATGGAAAGTCTAGAAATAGATGCACAAATATATAGTCAATTGATTTTCAACACAGGAGCCAAGGAAATTCAATAAGGAGAATGGTCTTTCAACAGATGGGGTGGGAATAACTGGAGAGTCCCATGGGGGAAAAATAACCCCCTATCCTCACCTCACACCATATGAAGAAATAGATTATCCGAGACAGAAGATGACAGGCTTAAACGTAAAAACTAAAACTATGGAGCTTCAAGAAGAAAACATAGGAAAATACCTTTGTGATCTTGGGACTGAAAAAGTTTCTCAGCACACAAAAAGCACTCACCATAGAAGAAAAGACAGAAGAAAGATACACTGGACATTACCAGGATTAAAAGATTATACTTTTCACAAGTCACCATTGAAGAGTGACTAGAGATGATAAATATTAGGAGAAAATGCACCGTGTGTACAAAAAACACTTGTACCCAGACTATATAAGAAACTCCTATGATTCAATAATAAAAAGACAATTTTTTTTAATGGCCAAATATGTGAACAAACACTACACAGGAAGAAAATATAGGCATGGCTAATGAGGTCATAAAAAGCTGCATTAGTCATCAGAAAGATGCAAAACAAAACCACTGAGAGATATCATTTCTCACCCGTGAGAGTGGCTAGAATTAAAAAGACTGAAAATCCCAAGTACTGGCGAGGATGCGGAACACCACGAACTCTCACACGCTACTTGTGCGAGTTCAGAATAAGACACCCATTTTAAACAACTGTTTGGCAGCATCTTAACAAGTTCAACAGGCACAGCTTAAGCGCCAGCGAGGCTCTGCACCAAGGTGTTCATCAGAAAGACATGGACGTGCAAATGCACAAAAAAGGCATGTACAGCAGCTTTATTCACCAAAGCCAAAACAGGAAAACACTCAGGGCCCACCAGAGGCACTTGGATAAGGGGAATGCGGTTTACTCAGCGGAGCACTACTCAACACTGAAAAAGGAAACCACTGATCCTCACACAAAAATGACACCCAGTGCAAGAAGGCAGACACAGAGCAGTCAGTAGGGCTTCCATTAAATGAGGCTGTAAAACACACAGAACGAAGCTACAGAAATCAGATACAAGCAAGGACAGTGTTTGCCTTTGAGAGTGAATGGACTTACTGGAGACGTGAATGACGGAATTTACCGGGGTCATGAGAATGTTCTATCCTCTAACCGCGGTGGCGATTACATGAGCGTGTATAGATGTCTACCTGTCAAAATCCTGAAAGCTATATTTTAAAATATGTTAACTATGAAAATTACTATAATAATATAGGTATATGTGTAAACATTCTCCCTTCCCTCCCTCTCTCACTCATACACACACACACACACACACACACACACACACACACACACACACTCAACTGCCAAGAGAGTCACTTCACAGGTCAAATTTTGTATTAACAAAACAGACCTTACTTTTTAGGCTCAATCCAACCCACAAAAGGGCTGGGAAGTTTTAAGATTACTTACAAAACTGTTAGTTAATTGCTGAGTAAACCATGCTTTCTAGAAAGGGAATGGACTGAGGAGTCAAATGTCCCAAGTTAATTTCCTGGATTTACTTCTCATTAGCAAGCGATCTTGGGTGAGTTAATTATCAGCCTCAACCATTTCTCCCGCTGAAGAAGCTGGGGATGCCACATGGGCTGCGGTGCAGCTTCAGCGGGGAACGGGCCCTGGTTCTCGCCAGCTCTCGTCATGACCGTCAGCCGCCCCGGAACGCCTGTGATGCCCGTGTGCACACAGGGCGGCTCTGAGGTGCCAGTCACGGCATGGCCCTTTTATTAAGCTCTAACTTCTGAGGATGACGGAGTGCACCTATGCGAACACTTTGGTGGTCTTCTTTTCTAATGAATAAGTGCCCTGTGGAAATAATGATTTTGAGAATCTAATTTAGGAAACCTTTTTCTTTTCTTCTAGTAGTATTTTCATTTCATCCTCTTATAAAACATGATTTTTTTTCTACCTTTTCCTTCAAGAGCAACTGGCCCACGTGTCTTTGCTGTGCTTTCAGAAATCTCTTTGGTGATCACTCCTCTGTGAAACGGAGTTTTTACATAAACTTTGAGAACTCTTCTGTTCTTGAAGGAGACACCAAACCAGATAGCTACGGCCTGGGATGTGAAGTTCTTGTCGGGACCAAATTCAGGAGGCTATTATTTCTTGGAGAGAGTGCAGGGGTAACGTGAAAGCCTGAGCTTCTCTGAACAGAGGGTCCCGGCTCCCTGGGGTGAGAGCGTGTCACGCGACTCGGCAGTGCCAGGCCCCATGGGGCCACTAACACGGTTCCTAGGGAAACTCAGGTTTGTCGCAGTCTCTCCATTGACCGGAACCGTGGCAAGGGCAAGTCTAGTGTTCCTCGACCCACTGGACGGATGCGCTCGGCAGAGATCAAGGTGGCAACCTTACTAGCACACTCTGTACCTGTTGTCCATGTTTGGTGTGCACGGCCACGCTGGGTGGAGCGGCTGCAGAGTCCTCTCCAGACACCCTCTGCTACACTTTAAAGGTGGATGTGTACAGGGCCCATCGGACACCGGATTTAGGGTTGGCAGAACGCCAGATTGAAAGAACACGCAGACAACTCAGGATGAGAGCCTCACGGTGACAGAGAGGCTGCCGTCAGCAGCGCCGTGCGAGAGGACAGAAGGTGCCATGGGTCCCTGCCTCGACTGAACGCACGAACTGTCTCTGGTGAGCTACTGCCTTTCCAGGCTACCAGGAACCAGAAAGGAAGATGTCGCATGCATCGAAACCCAGGTCCTTTTTCTAAACAACACTTCATTGAGAAAAGAAGAGAAACCCACAGAAAAGTGAGGCCCACCCACTGATGAAACAGGCAGATTTTATTTCTCTTAATTGGGTAAGCCCGGCTGTTTAAGAGAGTTCTCAAGCCGGTGATGCTATCACCTTCGACCTGTGGTTTCAAAAAGCGGATATTACACTTTAGCACATGGCTAATAACTACGCCCATGATGGAAACATTTAAGGCAAAAACGATTGGGTTCATTTTCCTAATCACATGGCCGAGATAAGGCATGTCTAGAACCCAGAGGAGTTCTCGTAAACGGGCTCCAGGGGGGCCTGATGGGAAGCCCGGCGGAAGCGTAGGATCCTTGCCCTCTGCACACCTGAGCTGCTGGGGTGGATCATGGTAATAATCAGAATTGGTCCAGTCATCAGATAATTTCTGATAGAAAATTCTGAGAAGTGACTTAGGCATGATGCTCGTTTAGTCACTGCTTTTCTCAAAATAGCTGCGCTGCGGAAAACTGAAGCCTGCCCATCCCTGAGTCTGAAGGTCAACTCCGCATGCTCGGGCACCCTTGCTGGGCACGGTTTCAGTTCCGTCGGGTTCTCTGACTACACTTCCATCCTCTGTCTACACTGTGGGCTTGGGAAACAAACCTGGGGCAGACGTGAGAGCCAGGCCGCTCCCTGGACACGCTCATTCAATTTCTTCCATGGAAGAAAACAGGAAGACCATCGTCTCGAGTTAACATTCAGAATCAGGCTGGACCTCCGCTGCAGCAATGAATCTGGGAGGGCGGAAAGGTGGTCTCCACAGTTCCTGCATGTGCAACCAGCAGAAATGGGGACGAAAGGACAGTCTAGGGCTCTGTCCATCTACACACTCATGTGTCACCGAAAATTAATGACTCGGGAAGCTCAACGGTGCATGTGGTCAGGGAGAGGGAATCCTTTGCCCAGTTGGAGTTGACAGAGGAACTGGCTTGAGTCCAACCACATCACGACAGAGAGGTGTGTGTACACGTTGTGTGTGTATATATATTTTTTAAATTAGAAGATAAAAGCTAACTGGGAAATGAAAGCAAGCATTAAAGACTGCCACAACAGAAGAAATTGTTCTGTGGCATTTGGGAGTTCTTGGTACTCAGCTGTATCACACCCAGAAAAAGATATCTGCTCAGCCAAGTGACACATTTGTCAAGGAAAATATTGTGCAGCGAGCTCAAAAGAGCTGTCTAGAAAACCCTCTGTTCTAGGTTGCTGGAAACCAGAAGTTTCCTCTCACCTTTGTGAACAGAAAGTGTGAAGGGGGAAGATACAAGAAGCAGAGGAAGGCGCAGGGTGACAGAGGAAAGGTGATCTCTGGAACCAGGGGAGGATGCTAACGGGCTCAGAACAACAAAAGGAGGGCCCTTTGTGATGGGTGGGGAGATCCAGACCAAAGAGTCTCCCAGGCCAGGAGGAAGAGGCCAGTCTAGGAGACTGTGGGGGCTAGTCGAGATTAAAGCAGCCATCACGCAGGGGAGAGGAGAAGCGGGAGAGTCTGAGGGAGGGGTGGACGGACCACACTGCAAGCAGAGCCCAGCTGCTGTCGGCCAGTCACTCAGTCACATCCAGCTCTTTGTGACCCCGTGGACTCTGCCCAACAGTCCTCTGTTCACGGGATCCCCCAGGCACGAATACCAGAGTGGGTTGCCATTTCCTTCTCCAAGAGATCCTAAATTGGCAGGTGGCTTCTTTACCACTGAGCCACCCAAGAAGCCTGGAAAGTCCAGTGTGATAGCCTTAAATACTCATCTAGATACAAGGAGGAAGACGCAAAGGACTGATGTTTTCAAGCCCTGGCTCTGTGCTGAGCAAGGCCCTGGGAGCTTGACTGACATAAACGAATGTCACTTCTCGTTCCGGCCACATGACGGTCAAGAGGGACTCTGTTTTCTGGTTATACTCTCAGGCCAGTCATTTCATTTCACTTTTGTGCACCCTGGCGTGGGAGCCCGTCAACCGTGGAGAGCCTCTTGGTCTGGGTAACTGCTGTTCGTCCACCAGGAGGGAGGTGGAGTCTCCCAATTCTAGAAGCCTCTCTGACCTCTGGTCTGCGTCGAGGGCCCCTGCTCTGGTTACCAGAGAACTCTGCGGCTCCTCTCTCCACTTCTAAAGGAGGCAGCAAGGACACTGTCTGCTAAACTGTCTGTGGGGTCTTTGAGGACAGGCATGACATCTTACCGGTTTTTCTACCCAAGCAGAGGGCTTTGCTTAGACTACATCCTATGGAAAAACCGGAACCGACTTTCTGGCCAACTCAGTATAGACGAATGAGGCACGTTCTGTTCTTTAGCGCTCGCCTTATCTCTTGCATCACCTCTGCCTCCTGAGCGCCCCTTGCCTCTTAAAGCAGACAGGAACCAGGGTCGCTAATGGAAAATGTCCTTCTAGTCCTTGAATTTCCTACATAACTGTCCAGATTCCACTGCTGTCGTCCCCTGTAAAGTGGGCGAGGCAACAGTGATACGGAAGCGGCAATGTACAGGTTGACACAGAGGGTGTTATTTAAGCAAAGGAGACAGCCTATTTGTCAAAGACATGCTTTTATACTATTGGAGGCCTGTTTTTTTTGTTTGTTTCTTTGTCTTTTAAGATCACTGGCTGCTTCAACATCATCAACCAGGACTTGTCAAGCTAGGTTAAATCTTCCCTAACCTACACTGGCCACAGCAAACAACTGAGACCATCATCCAGAAAACCAAGGCTGCTTACATGTTTGTTAAAATTAAGAAATAAGATCAGTTTATTTAGAGGTTTTTTTTGCTTTGATATATGAAATTTCTACTGGGGCATTTCAGGGTCCTTAGAAGATGAGCCAGCAGTGGATTCAGAATCATGTGTCATCTTTCAAGATCTGAGAGTCTTTCTTGACCAATTTGGCAAAGAAGGATGTTACAGCAAACAGACAGCCTATCTGCTAATGATGGGCAACTGTTCAATATTTTATGCCACCTTAAAAAAGTTTCAGTAACTGAAGGTGTTCTCACATTAATTCTTTGCATCAATTATTGACAGAGAATTTAATTTAAAGGCAACTAGCCAGTAACCTAGGGGTAGTGCTTTAAATAATTTATAATTGCTGCACGGGCGTAATCACATTGCTATTGACTGCGATCCAGTCACTTCCACGGGTCCGGCAGGCCTCATGCTAATTGCTTTTAGTGAGATCACCTTTTTAACTCTGTACTCCCTGGTAACAGGAACTCATTACGAAGAATAACTTAATGAAGTGCCATCTTTCACACTCTGTGGAGAGCTGGGGGTGGAGGGGAGGCATGAACTCAGGAGAAAGGCAGGACTGGAAAGCACTGCGCTGAGATTCACAGGTAACAGATGCAAAACTGCATATCACTACCCAAAGTACCAGACGGGACTGAGCTGACAGCGGTGAAAAATGGGGCCTACTGTGGAGGGATGGTGTAAAACAAATAAGTAAAAGGGGATTTAAATAATTTCACTTTTGAGCAAAAATGCCTGAATTCCACTTTATTCATCCCCCATAGGATAAATGTTACTCACTGTGGAGCATACTTGACAATCATTTGGAAGGAAATGTGGAAGAATGAGGTCCACTCTCTCCTAAAGCTTCAAAATATGTGAAACAATGGAGGTACTTAAAGTCGGTATAATAGCTACGAACGCATGTTACTGGAAAGTGGCAACTAGACATGGAATCCATGAGTCTCTCTATACAGCCTCCTTGGACAAGGCTAAAGTTCATAATCGGGTAAAATGAACAGTGAGTGAGAAAGGGATCAGTAAAAATAGTACCTGTGGTATTCAGGTATGGTGTGATCAGGGTGCTGGCTTTGGGAAATACTGGTAAGTGAGAAGACCAAATCCAAACGACATGCCTCTTTTCTCTCTCTTACTTTGCTCACTCCACCAAAAGAGAGCGACCACCACAGTTATTTGCAAATGGAAGTGAAAGCATCAGCACCATTCCAGGGAATCCAAGAGGCCTGCCCAGTTGGGACAGTGACTTGTGGATGAGCCATCCTGACTGTTGGCAGGGGAACAGCCTGAGAAGACGCAGACAGGGTGGGAGGGATGCTCAGCAGGAAATGAGGGCTGAGAACGACCAAGAAGCAAGGGATGAAGTAGGAGTGTGAGGACAGGGCTTTTATTTATGTGCCTTTGCATCTATTTGTATTTCTTTTGGGGGATTTCATGAAAAAAAAAATCAGATTTCAATCGCAAATTTGTGTCTTTTGCCAAATGGGTGTGCGTGCGTCTGTATGCATGTGTGCATTTGCTTCCAAACTGTTATCACGTTGATTTTGTTCAGGAAGAAAAGTGCGTTCAGTTCAGTTCAGTCGCTCAGTCGTGTCTGACTCTGTGCGACCCCATGAATCACAGCACATCAGGCCTCCTTGTCCATCACCATCTCCTGGAGTTCACTCAGACTCACGTCCATCGAGTCGGTGATGCCATCCAGCCATCTCATCCTCTGTTGTCCCCTTCTCCTCCTGCCCCCAATCCGTCCCAGCATCAGAGTCTTTCCCAATGAGTCAACTCTTCGCATGAGGTGGCCAAAGTACTGGAGTTTCAGCTTTAGCATCAGTCCTTCCAAAGAAATCCCAGGACTGATCTCCTTCAGAATGGACTGGTTGGATCTCCCTGCAGTCCAAGGGACTCTCAAGAGTCTTCTCCAACACCACAGTTCAAAAGCATCAATTCTTCGGCGCTCAGCCTTCTTCACAGTCCAACTCTCACATCCATACATGACCACAGGAAAACCATAACCTTGACTAGACGGACCTTACTTAGCAAAGTAATGTCTCTGCTTTTGGATATACTATCTAGGTTGGTCATAACTTTTCTTCCAAGGAGTAAGCATCTTTTAATTTCATGGCTGCAGTCACCATCTGCAGTGATTTTGAAGCCCCCAAAAATAAAGTCTGACACTGTTTCTACTGTTTTCCCATCTATTTCCCATGAAGTGATGAGACCAGATGCCATGATCTTCGTTTTCTGAATGTTGAGCTTTAAGCCAACATTTTCACTCTCCACTTTCCCTTTCATCAAGAGGCTTTTTAGCTCCTCTCCACTTTCTGCCATAAGGGTGGTGTCATCTGCATATCTGAAGTTATTGATATTTCTCCCGGCAATCTTGATTCCAGCTTGTGTTTCTTCCAGCCCAGCGTTTCTCATGATGTACTCTGCATAGAAGTTAAATAAGCAGGCTGACTATATACAGCCTTGATGTACTCCTTTTCCTATTTGGAACCAGTCTGTTGTTCCATGTCCAGTTCTGACTGTTGCTTCCTGACCTGCATACAGATTTCTCAAGAGGCAGGTCAGGTGGTCTGTATTCCCATCTCTTTCAGAATTTTCCACAGTTTATTGTGATCCACACAGTCAAAGGCTGTGGCATAGTCAATAAAGCAGAAATAGATGTTTTTCTGGAACTCTCTTGCTTTTTCGATGATCCAGCAGATGTTGGCAATTTGATCTCTGGTTCCTCTGCCTTTTCTAAAACCAGCTTGAACATCAGGGAGTTCACGGTTCACGTATTGCTAAAGCCTGGCTTGGAGAATTTTGAGCATTATTTTACTAGCATGTGAGATGAGTGCAATTGTGGGGTAGTTTGAGCATTCTTTGGCATTGCCTTTCTTTGGAATCGGAATGAAAACTGACCTTTTCCAGTCCTGTGGCCACTGCTGAGTTTTCCAAACTTGCTGGCATATTGAGTGCAGCACTTTCACAGCATCATCTTTCAGGATTTGAAAGAGCTCAACTGGAATTCCATCACCTCCACTAGCTTTGTTCGTAGTGATGCTTTCTAAGGCCCACTTGACTTCACATTCCAAGATGTCTGGCTCTAGGTGAGTGATCACACCATCATGATTATCTGGGTCATGAAGATCTTTTTTATACAGTTCTTCTGTGTATTCTTGCCACCTCTTCTTAATATCTTCTGCTTTTGTTAGGTCCATACCATTTCTGTCCTTTATCAAGCCCATCTTTGCATGAAATGTTCCCTTGGTATCTCTAATTTTCTTGAAGAGATCTCTAGTCTTTCCCATTCTGTTGTTTGCCTCTATTTCTTTGCATTGATCACTGAAGAAGGCTTTCTTATCTCTCCTTGCTATTCTTTGGAACTCTGCATTCAGATGCTTATATCTTTCCTTTTCTCCTTTGCTTTTCGCCTCTCTTCTTTTCACAGCTATTTGTAAGGCCTCCCCAGACAGCCATTTTGCTTTTTTGCATTTCTTTCCATGGGGATGGTCTTGATCCCTGTCTCCTGTACAATGTCACGAACCTCATTCCATAGTTCATCAGGCACTCTATCTATCAGATCTAGGCCCTTAAATCTATTTCTCACTTCCACTGTGTAATCATAAGGGATTTGATTTAGGTCATACATGAATGGTCTAGCGGTTTTCCCTGCTTTCTTCAATTCAAGTCTGAATTTGGCAATAAGGAGTTCATGATCTGAGCCACAGTCAGCTCCTGGTCTTGTTTTTGTTGACTGTATAGAGCTTCTCCATCTTTGGCTGCAGAGAATAGAATCAGTCTGATTTGGGGATAATATAATTATGTAATAAATGTGATGTTTTTGTGCCACTTGGTTTCAGATTTTAGGATATTCCTCATATTAAAGAGAAAGAGAAAGATCCATTTTATGAAAGAAGAGACCTCAGGTGGGACACATCGTATTTCATCCCCAGAATCTGGCTGAGTGGCAAGCAGTGGGAGGTAACAGAAAGCTCATCCTACAGTACGGGCTGTTTCCAGAGAATGCAACTGAAACCCTTTTTCTGAAGGTGAGAACAGCATATCTTCAAACTTTGGGTGGCAGCAATTGTAATTAACATGGAACAAAACAAGGACCTCTACTTGCAAAAGTTAAAAGAGAGGGAAAAAAAAAAAAAACCCCTGCAAAAAACTGTCACCTGCCCACACTGAGAGTTTGCTAAAATACCTAATTCTCACTTAAACCTAACAGAAAGGAAACAACAATTTCTAGCTTATTCTATTCCCTCGGGGCCAGTTCAGAGTTTTCTTCCTTGGCCCAGTTTCTCCTGTGTGGAGCCATGAGAACACAGGCCCGTTCTCATGGCGACTGCAGTGCGATGAAACACACTTAAGGCCAGGAGAACTAGGCTAAACTGCAGAGAGCAAGGATTATTACTCGGAGACACCCCGATTCCACTCAGGGCTCACCGCAGCCCCTTACCTGGGGGACCCAGTTTGCAGGGTTCGGGCTCCTGACTCAGGATATAAATCAGGGGTCTTCAGATGGTTTCTATAAAGGGCCAGAGAGGAAATATTTTAGGCTCTGTGGGCCATATGGTCTCTGAGCTACAGACATGCAGCTCTGCCTTTGGAACCGGAAGCAGCCACTGACAGAGAAGGAGCATGGCTGCATTTCAATAAAATCTGACTTATAAAGACAGATAATGGCCAAAATTTGCTAATCACTGGTATACAGACTCCAACCACTTTACTGGCTTAAGCTCTATTCCTGAAAGATTGGGCAGATCCTGGAGTCCACAGCACAGGTGGTGACCTTGATCCAACAGTGGAATCCAACAAAAGACAGACTCATTGGAAAAGACCCTCATGCTGGGAAAGACTGAAGGCAAGAGGAGAAGGGGGCCGCAGAGGATGAGATGGTTAGACAGCATCACCGACTCAATGGACATGGATCTGAGCGAACTCCCAGAGACAGTGGAGGACAGAGGAGCCTAGTGTGCTGTCGTCTGCGGGGTCGTGAAGAGCTGGACACGACTTAGTGACTGAGCTACAACAACTGTGAAAGGGAAGAGAGAGGTGGCGACAGAGGTATCAGTCAGTTTCTGGGGGAGCTGAGGGTGGGACGCGGGCGGTTCTGTAGAGAGACTGATCGGTGATGGTTTCTTCGCTATCAGAGCTGTCAGGAGGAGGAGGCAAGTGAAAGGTCCCAGGGAAAATGGAGAGGCTTGAAATAACCACTAGGAGGAAGAAGAGAAACCAGACTAAGTAAACAGGATTGCCAGGAAGTGTTGAGAATTCAGTTGCGACCCTGAACTTTTTTTTAAAGGAAAATCAATATCTCACAACTGTCTCAACAAGCCCACGAGTGGCAAAGAGAACAGGACTAACCACAGGCTGGTTTGGGGGTGTTGGGGGGCAGATTCTGTTGTTGATGTTGTGTCTCGAGATGAGCAAGATGATCCCACACCGAGCCACAGGAATATCTCAGAAGACTCGGTGGAGACAAAAACAAGCCTCGCCTCCTTCCGTAGGGAGACATTCGAGTCGTTGTCAGAACAAGAACCTCCCCCAGCCTCAAAACAAACAAACGGAAGTGACCTTTGAGATCAAGAAGACAGGAGAGCTGGAAACAGGGAAGTTCGCTGCCTAGAGCTGTTAGGTAGCTCCAGCTAATGGCCCTTTGTGGGCCGTAGAATTTGGGAATAATAACTTGAGAACTAGCCGTGACGAAGCCTCAGAACAACAGGGACCCAGGGCCACGGTGGCTGCCCCTGGGCGGTCACCTGGGATTTGAGCTCTGAGAAGAGTGAATCAAGGGGACAGGTTCTCCTTCTGGATGCGGTTACGCTGCATGAGATGAGTTCTCAGGTCACTTTCAGAAAAGGCAGGGGGAGGACAGAGCCCCGCACCCAGCGGCCTGCACCTCGGGTAGGGTTCAGCATCTTTTTGCAGTCATCAGCATCTTCACGAGGCTCACCTTTTAAGAGGAGCCAGCTTTTTGTTGTAAGTGGCACTGACACTACAACAAGAAAGTTCATTTCGCGAAGATGATTCATTAAGAAATAAAATATTCATGGCTGACAGCTTGAAGGATCGCCATACAGTTATATTCTAATGCACCTGTCCTCTCTGTCAAGTCCAATGTGCGGTGTCATGTCGCCGGAGTTTTATTTAGAAATTGTTTGTCAGAGCGAGCTTTCTAATGTGAATGAAAAATTCATCCCCTCATTAAGGAGATTTTACATGAAATGTCTAGGATTTTCAATGAACGCCAGGACATGAACCAATTACTGTTAAACACTTAAAGAGACAGAGTCCTAAGCTCACTCAGCAAAACCCTTAATTGCCTAAATGTGGAGAAAATTCGACATCCCGAAAGGCAAATGGGAATCTTGATTTGGAAATATCCTTTTCTTTTGTCACATCTGGAGAACTCTCCTCTTTAAAAGACTTGGGGGAATTCAAACGCAACTCTTATACGGAATCCACCTGTATATCATTATATCCTAAACTTCCCGACACAGGGACTCATGGTACCACGGAATCGGGAATTTTCAGCCACTTGTTCAATTCCTAGGGAAAATGATTACAATGTCTCGAAAGGGTATTGCATTATTTCCAGCTATTTCTTATGGTTTTTAAAAGATATACTCCATAGTCTTCAATTTCTTCCTACCTTGCTTTCATAATTTGTGTAGATATCAAACAGGTGCCATGGAAACAAATACATTTAATGATTCCAAAGTGTTGGGAGTGGCAGGGGCGGGGTGGGGAGGAAAGCCACAACAGATTAAAATACACTCGTGCTGCACAGACAGTCAGAAGAAACCCACAAGGGAATTGCTTGTATAATGAAATAGCATCTTATAGCTATGGCAATGGATTAAGTTGACATTGAGACTCTTTTTTGACATATGGTCTAGTTCAGCTTAATCTAGGGTAGAAAATAGTTCACTCTCCAAGCCTAGTACTGGATTCAGGCTCCATTACATACATATGTACCTCTGTGTGTGTGTGTGTGTGTGTGTGTGTGTGTGACACACACACACACCTAGACTGTCACTTCCAACTTCAGAAAAGGCTTGAGACTGACAACATGAGAACTGAAATTTCTCCTTCTCAACTCGGCAGACTGTAAACTTTAAGGATTTCATATTTGCTTTCATCTTATGGATGCTTTAGTGAATGAGCTCAAGGAAAAAGCAGACTTAACCATAGAGCTCTTTATGGCCATCTCATAAGACTCTTTCCAAGAGAGGAAGAGCTCTGAGAAAGGCTTTTACCATACGGTTGATATAGGTGGGAACCAGATTTCTAGCCTTTGTGCTTATCACAGCCGACTCTGCAGAACACACATACACACACACACACATATATGTACATACATATGTATTTTCTTTTCATTTACACATATTTCTTCTTTTATATATACATGCCTTTCTTCATAAAATTTTATATTTTCTGGAGAACAACTGGAGAGTAAAGCATCAAAAGTCTTAGAACAGTTTAGATGGGAGATGCCATTCTAAGAATTTGTCTTTAAAAATATCTGCAATTCATAGATGGAATTTTTCACAGAGATGTTCAATGCTGTATTATTTAAAATTAGAAATAACTTAAATGTCCCAAAGAGGAGGAAAATGCTCCTTTGCTAAGCCACCCAGCGTGTTTATGATTTACTTTTCATATAATACTGAATAAATAAAAGCAGGATACTGAATGCATTGAATGTTTTAAGAGTTTCATGAGGCAAATATAAACGCATTTTTTAAAATGTCTAAAAGGGGTATGGGCATGTGGGCAACGTTTTACTTTCTAATTTTTACTGTTGGTAATTTTCTCTTCTCGCTGGTGCTTGCATGCTAGGTCACTTGAGCTGTGTCTGACTCTTTGCAGCCCAGTGGACTGTAGCCCCCCAGGCTCCACTGTCCATGGGATTCTCCAGGCAGGAATACTGAAGCGGATTGCCATGCTCTCCTCTAGGGGCTCTTTCCAATGCAGGGATCAAACCAGCGTCTTTTTCATCTCCTGCTTTGGCAGGCAGGTTCTTTACTACCAGCGTCATCTGGGAAGCCCCCACTGGTACATGTGGATGTAATTAAAAGAGAAGTCTAAATACTGTCAGACTGTACACACGCATATCTAGGCAGGAGAGCAGTGAACTGCTCTTTAAAATATAGACCTAAGTAAGAAAGGGGGGAAAATTCCAATCTTCCTATTAGATAAATCAAATTATCAGTTAAAAAAAAAAATGGTTTCCCCTTCATCTTCTGCCATACTTGAGATATTAATGTATTGCGTTGTCCCTATGGAAATTGCAAAAACTATTTACATAAATTCTCCAGTCTACCAAATTGCAACCTGCTCAAATAAATCAGACATCGAGCCTCTGGTTTCTGTGAATTTTGGTGAGCAGAACTCTACGTTGGAAATCACATCCAATACATTTTTCACAATCTGCCCATAATTAGTTTCACTGGGAAAACTGTGAAGAACTATTTTGCTGCTTTTAAATTCATAATTTTGGTTCAAGAGCCCAGAATAAGATGTTTAGACAGAGTGAAAACTATTTTCTAACAAATCAATATTAATTTATCTGACTGTTATGGTCTCAGGAGCCAAAAAGTGTTCTTGTACTGAGCTGACAGGAAAGATTTTATCCTGACCAAATGTTATTCAAATATTTATAGGACTGGATAATTTAGTAAAGAAAATACAGATGGAAGAAGGCAAGAACAATGTGTGTATGTGTGTGGGTGTTCCTTTCCCATTTACAAATAACAAGAACTATTGAATAAAAAAGTGGCAAGTGATTAGTAGCCTCCACCCACCCTGAGTGAGCTCCTGGAGGAGTGGGCTGGCCGCTTGGTTGGCCATGCTTTGCAAATTCCAGGGGCCTCAAGGCAGTTCAGCAGCTAATGTGACACCTGCCCATTGTACCACGGGTGCCTTTCTGGTCAAGAACAAAACACTGTGCTCTGGGAAGAAAAGCTTCCCAATGACCTGGCTGTCGGCCGGATGTCGGCGTCTCTCGGGGCATGAACTGAGGCTGGAAGGGAAATTCAGAAAAAGAAATGAAATGCACGGCCTGTGGTTTACCTCCATCACCTAATTTAATTCTCTCAACAGCCATGAGATAAGGTTCTGTATATGCTTGTTAACTTTCTACTGGAGTTACATATACGCTCAAAACCAAAAAAGCAGCACCAAACACAGAGACACAAAATGAATGTTCACAAACGGGATACACCCAGCATCCTGACCAAGAAACAGGATATTAGCAAGATCTGAGAGCCCACCTCATACTCCCCAACAGTCTCTGCCTGTGACTCCTAACACAGCGAGAGCTTGCTTATTGAACGCGTCATAATACAGTCACATAGGACTGTATTATTTTGCCCATTTCTGCACCTGCCCTCTCTCTCTCTCTCTGCACGGTGTTTGCAAGGTTAATCCATCTTGCTGGGTCTGGTTGTGGGTCATGCCTTCTCACTGGTGTGGGCTGGCCCACTGTATGAATATACCATGGTGTATTTATCCCTTTTACCTCGGACAGACATATGGGCAGTTTAGAGTTCTGAGCGACCACGATTTACGCTGCTACCCACATTCCTGGACCTGTCTTTCAATGAACATATACTTAGGCATGGAATTCGAGGGGGATCAGATTTGCTCATGTTCTGGTTTATGTAGACAGTGATAACAAATCTTCTCAAATGGTTATACCAATTATATCATTGCTATGGGCAGAAGGTGTCCCCCTGAAATCCCTATATTGCAGCCCCTAGTTCCCAGTGTGATGGTATTTGGAGACAGAATCTCTCAGGAGGTAATAAAGGTTAGGTGAGGTCGTAAGGGAAGGGCCCTAATCTTATAGGACTGGTGTCCTTTAAAAAGAGAAAGAGACCCCCTTTCTCTGCCATGTGAAGACACAGTGAGAAGGCAGCCACCTGCAAGGCAGAAAGAGAGCCTGGAGCCAAAGCAGCTACACCTTGACCTTGAACCTCTCAGCCTCCAGCATTGTGAGATGAATTTCTATTATTTAATCTCATTGACCTGTGGTCTTTTTGTTACCACAACATAAGATGATGATTACAATCACCATGAAGTCAGTGGGATTATTTTCCTTGCACAATCTTTGCGTTTTAGAGTAATTTCAGCTTTACCAGAAAGTTGCAAAGACAGGACAGAGTTCATGCATACATGTCAGCCTGTTTCCCCCAAGGTCCAACATCCGTTAAGAAATGAACACTGGGGGACTTCCCAGGTGGTCCACTAGTTAAGAATCCCCCTGCCAGTGCAGGGGACACAGATCCCTGGTCTGGGAAGACCCCACATGTCGCGGGGCAACTAAGTTCATGGCTGCAACTACTGAAGCCTGCGTGTCACGGGTAGAGAATGCATGCGTTGCAACAAAAGGTCCTACGTTGATGCAGCAAAGACCCCGTGTGCTGCAGCTATGACCTGACGCAGCCAAATAAATAGATATTCTAAAAAACAAGAAGACATTAACACCAGTACACCACTATTAAGTGAGCCAGAGACATTACAAACTTCAGATTTCACCCAGCTTTCTGCTACTAGCTTTCTTCTGCTTCAAGATCTAACCCAGGATATCACTGCCTTGCATTGGATGTGTTTTATCTCTACTGACTGACAAGGAAAAAAAGAGTCCAGATGCGTTAGGGAGCTCGCTCACGTTCACAAAGCCTTGAGGTGAGGCTACGATAACTTCCACAGCAGCAGAGTTGCAGCGCTATTTTCCGAGTCCTTCTGAGTTCCAGGAACGATATGGTGTCATCAGCTAGGAAATCAGCTTCTCCTGAACACCCACCATTTTCTGGGCCTCTGAGACACCGAGAGGTGAACCGCTGAGGCGGTTTCTGTCCTCAGTTTAGTGACGATCCCTTGTGTGGACAGAAGCCACAGAGGTGTGTGTCCTGCTCTGTAGCTTCCTCCACACCCCATCACTTACTTTGCCTGCAGGACCCATACAAAGCAGGCACCCAGGATATCTTTGCTGAATGGATGAATGCCCAAGCATTATTAAAAATGATGGTGCCATAAAAAAAAAATTAAGACATCTGGTATCAACATGATCTTTGTTCACATCTTTGGGGTCTGAGGTACTTCATCGAGGGGCATGTGCGATGGAAAAGACAGAAAGGGTAGGGAAGCTCATCCTGGTCTGCCAGATTGCTGAGCCATCTCGGGCAAGTCACGCAACCTCTCTGGGCCTGGTCCCCAGGAGCTATGAGGTGGGGATGCCAGTACTGTTCTGGTTCTCGGATATACTTGTCAAAGGCTTTGAAAGCTGTGACATACGCTACACACGTTTAGGAAATGCTGGCCTTGTGATATTTACCTTTAATAGGAAAAAAAGAAATCACAGATCAAACAATGATTACGACTGACCGCCAGTTCTTTCTAATGCCAGAGGAAAGAGCTTATAGAGTCGCTGGAAGGAAAATCACTGACCATGCCATGACTCCTTGAGATCCAGGGTATCACATGGAAATACTGTCCATCCAGATCTCACACCACAAGACTAGGAAGAATGCAGTGCAACACGACAGACATACTCTACGCCCTATCATAATCAGGCTGGATTCTAAGGCTGGACAGTGACCGCCTCCAGGATTCAGCCTGTTCCTTTCGTTCCCAGCAAGGAAGCCGCCAAACTGTAGGCACTCCAGAGAGTCTGTGGAATGAATATTCCATCTCCCAGTCTAAATGGGCTGGGGACTCTGATTTTCCCCGAAAATATATTTTGACCAAAACCTGTACATCAGTTTTCTAGAAGCCCTGGCCTTCAAGAAAAACCTGGCCAAATCAGACAGCAAAAAAAAAGAAAAAAAAAATTTCTTTTTTAAAGATTTTTGCCTGTTGCAGTGGTGACTCAGTAGACAAAATTTTACAAGAAGCCCCAGGGGCTTGCAGAGGGGACAGTGAATGAGGAAGAGTGTTTTGAAAGAATCAGGGTTTTACAGGTCTCTGCGAGCAAGTCATCATGTACGAGAAGGCAGGGCAGTTCTCTGAATTGTGAGTCTATCTTAACTTTGAAACACACTCCCGTGTTGGAGAAACACATTGTCTTTCTACTCTCAATATATCAAGTTCTTTGAAATTCTCCGCTCCCAGCGGTCGAGTTGTCAAAAAATAGTGGTTCACACTTTCGTGAACTCTCAGATGGACCGCCGGTGAGAGTCCATCAGCGGCTTAGGCAAGCGAACTCCCTTGCCGATAATAAATAAGGAGCAAAGGGAATGAAGATGGGCATTTTGGCTGGATTCCAAACGCGAAAACCTGCCTACCCACCTTCAAAATGATGCAAGATTGCAGTTTGTTTAATGTTCATCTTATGTGCTTAATTACCGATAGTGCTTGACTAATTATTTCTTGTTTTGTAGACTATTTAAACAGAGAAGGAAAGCAGCTACACACTTTTGTACCCTGAATGAGGATTTGTAACTCATTTTTGTAATTGCGCGGATTCCCAGAGGGCTTCATTACAAACACGAAAGAAAACAGGATGCGAAAAGCAGGTGACAGTCTAATTTCCACAGGTACGGGGTGAAGCATTTAGAGTGAAGTAATGGAAAATAAAATAAAAAATAGCCTTTAGATGTTTCCAACCATGTAAAGTGTTTTCATGTTAATAAGAGAGAAAACTGCAAAGGCAGCAAAGACATCTTTGTTTGGGGCTGGCGGCTTTTCTGATGCCCGACTTGCTCCAACATCTCTGTGAGATCATGAAATAAACCACAAAATAGATCCTGGTTTCCCTACTGAAATCACTGTTTGTTGAGTTGCATACGGCACCATTGACTTGGATCTTCTCTCTGTTTTCACTCTTTCAACTTTCCTACGTTTTAACAGTGATTCTTGGTCAGATGAAAAACCATGTCACAAGAGTTCCAAATGTTCAGAAAAATAAAGAGGTTTAAACTCAGTAACAGTATGGCAGACTCAAGAGGTTCCAGATTGTGAGAAATCAGTTTGGGGCATGGCGATGTTGTCTCTTGGACAGACATCGGGTTACTGACCAAGAGATCTGTCACCAGTCTGGTTTTTTTTTTTTTTTTTTTTTGAGAGAGCTGACTTGATATCCAGGATGGTATTAGATATTTGGGGATGTGGAGGAGAGCCTGACAAATTGTGAACCATAATCCTGTCCTTAAGGCATCAATAAACCAATGGGAATTTGGGAAGGGCTATCTATGGATGTACTCGCTGTGTCTCCACGTGAGATGCAGACTTCATCAAGCCCCCATTAGCCCAGCCATTAGTCAAGCACGCACTGTTGGCCCCTTTTCCAGGTGAGGAGACTGAGGTCGGTGACCTTGGAGGCGCTGACCCTTGCCCTCCGTCTCCTCCTCAGCTTTCCTCCCTGAGCTTTTCTGCCTGAACAAATACTTCGGATCATAGAACTTAGAATGAGTTGCCAGTGGATTTCAAGAAGTCGACCTCAGCAGCTTGGCTGGGACAGGAACCAAGACGCTGGGTGCTGGAGGGAAGGGGGCTGCAAAGGAAATGAGGGAGGAACACTGAGAACAGGTTCTGAGCCCTCCCGGGGGCCGGGGAGCTGCAGCGCTCTTCACCCACGCGCTCTCGTGTCCTCACGGCAGCCCTGTGGAACGGGGACTAACAGCGATCGCAACATAGCGAGCACGCAAGCGCGCCCGTGCGTACTAGCTGTCTGTCATGCACTGAGCACGCTTCTACACCCAGGGAGCAAAAAAAAGACAGAAATCCCAATACTTATAAACGTATATTCTAGAGGGCAGGGAATAAGCAAAAAGTTCATACAGGGCTGTGTCTATGTCTGCAAGATGAAGTAAGAATCAGGATGCAGGGCGGGAAAGAGTCATGAGGCAGCTTTTCATTCTATAGCGAGCAGTGAGGAAAGACTGCGTGGAGAAATGGGCATGTGAGCAAGCCCTGAACCTGAAGAGGAGGCGCGCACAGCGTCAGACGAGAGCACTCCACGCAGACAAAGGCAAAGGCAAGGCCCCAGGGACAGGGCCACGCCTGGCACGCCTGAGAAAGTGCAGAGGGAAGCAAGAGGAGAGGAGGCGGAGGCAGGGCAGAGGGAGGGGGCAGGAGGGCAGAGGGAGGGGAAGGCAGGTCAGAGGAGGAGGAGGCAGGTCAGAGGGAAGAGGCAGGTCAGAGGGAGGAGACATGTCAGAGGGAAGAGACAGGTCAGAGGGAGGAGGCAGGTCAGAGGGAGGAGGCAGGAGGGCAGAGGGAGGAGGAGGCGGGTCAGAGGGAGGAGGAGGCAGGTCAGAGGGAGGAGGAGGCAGGTCAGAGGAGGAGGAGGGTCAGAGGGAGGAGGCAGGTCAGAGAGAGGAGGACCAGGTCAGAGGGAGGAGGCAGGAGGACAGAGGGAGGAGGCAGGAGGACAGAGGGAGGAAGAGGCACGTCAGAGGGAGGAGGAGGCAGGCAGGAGGGCAGAAAGAGGGGGAGGCGGGTCAGAGGGAGGAGGCAGGTCAGAGGGAGGAGGCAGGTCAGAGGGAGGAGGCAGGAGGGCAGAGGGAGGAGGAGGCAGGAGGGCAGAAAGAGGGGGAGGCGGGTCAGAGGGAGGAGGCAGGTCAGAGGGAGGAGGAGGCAGGTCAGAGGGAGGAGGAGGCAGGTCAGAGGGAGGAGGCAGGTCAGAGGGAGGAGGAGGCAGGTCAGAGGGAGGAGGCAGGAGGGCAGAAGGACGGGGAGGCAGGAGGGCAGAAAGAGGGGGAGGCGGGTCAGAGGGAGGGGGAGGCAGGTCAGAGGGAGGAGCAGGTAGGTCAGAGGGAGGAGCAGGTAGGTCAGAGGGAGGAGGAGGCAGGTCAGAGGGAAGAGGCAGGTCAGAGGGAGGAGGCGGGCAGGTCAGAGGGAGGAGGCAGGCCAAGCAAACAATGAGGCCCTTTCATTCTGTTGTGAAGACTTTACCTTTTAATTTTCCTGAAATGAAATATAATGAACGAAGTCCTGGATGGATAAAGTAGGACTAACCTTTCAGGCTTCCCCTTCCATCTGGGTAAATGAGAAGACGAAAGAGTTGTCTGAATACAGGATCCTCCTCATTACTGACGGAAGCTCATGACTCCGTCCTGACCTGGGAGGGTGTTTAAGGAAAAGTATTTGTTGCTGGAAGAGGTATTTAAATGTCCTGGGGCTATTCGAACCAGCAGAAATAGGAACCACTTACGTTAACAGGCACAGTAATAAGACTATATGGAGGAAACTTGCATTTTCATACTTTATGCCTTAATTTTAAGTGGGGTTATAAGATTTCCTGTAGGAATTCAGAGTGTTATCTTATTTTATGCCCCAAACTAGAAAGAGCATTCCGCTGGGTTTGCCAAGCTGTTAAGATGAAAATATCTGTTTGAGCATAGCATAATAGATGAGGTGTTTAAGGCATTTTCCTTTAGATTTTTGGTTAATCTTCTTTTAGTTAATTTTCTGAGATAAAATCCAGTTATAAATAACCTGAGGGCACCCTAACTGGGCTGTTCTGAGAATGGCGAATCTTTAAGAGCTAGAACTTCTGCCTTTTAGAGATCTCTAGGGGAAGCAGTACTTTGAAAATTATCCAAAGCAAAATAAGTCGAAAGCATTAACAAATTAAAGAGAGGGGGAGGAGAGAGAAGAAAGAGGTGAGTGAGGAAACTTCGTTGACATTCATCAGATGGCAGATCTTACCCTTGAAACTCCTTTTTTCCCTTTTTATAAAAAAAGTCAAACATTCGACATCTATTTGTTGATTACAACAGAGAATTGGTGAGTTTCTATCACAGGAGAGTAACAGGAAATTCATTCTTTTGTACAAAGAAAAGCAGAGCAAAATCCAGGTGAAACCCAAAGTTCAGGAAAGAAGGCATGCCCATAAATAAACAGACTTTATTTAGACGGATGTATGGTAGGTGTCATCTTAAAATGAGAAGTTTAAGAGCTGCTTTTAAAGATAGCTGGTGGGAGAAGAAAGAAGAGGGGGGAAAAGAAAGAAAGAAAGAAACAGAACTCTTAGTGTTCTCCAACGTTACAATGTAAACTGAAATTTATAAAAAGATTATAAGGTAGGATGGGCAAGGACGTCGTGTAAACGGGTTGGAATATGAATCCTTCGTCAGCACAACAGAGAGGACGCTGGCTGCCAGCCATCTGGAGTGTATATATTATCACGGAGACTGTTTATAAAAATAAGAGAGGGTTGGAGGCCCGAAGTGGGCATAGCTCAAAACAAAACAGATCTTGTAGGACTAGATAAGGGCGGGTGATTACCCCCAGGTACGCACACACTGAACAACAGGAGGAGGAAGGATTGGAACCAGTTTCTACAAAGTAGTAAGAGGGAGGGAGCATCGTTTCTTTTTTTCTAACCTATTCATAACTGCTTTTAATATGCTGGAAATGTTCTAATTTTTTTTCTTTCTTTATTATTTTTTTTTAAATTTATTAACCTGAACCCCCTCTCCCTCCTCCCTCCTCCCTCCCCATACCACCCCTCTGGGTCGTCCCAGTGCACCAGCCCCAAACATCCAGTATCATGCATTGAACCTGGGCTGGCGACTCGTTTCATATATGATATTATACATGTTTCAATGCCATTCTCCCAAATCATCCCACCCTCGCCCTCTCCCACAGAGTCCAAAAGACTGTTCTTTACATCTGTGTCTCTTTTGCTGTCTCGCATAAAGGGTTATCGTTACCATCTTTCTAAATTCCATATATATGCGTTAGCATACTGTATCGGTGTTTTTCTTTCTGGCTTACTTCACTCTGTATAATAGGCTCCAGTTTCATCCACCTCATTAGAACTGATTCAAATGTATTCTTTTTAATGGCTGAGTAATACTCCATTGTGGCAAACCCAGAAGCAAGACTCGGTTTTCCTAGGCCACAGGGGCAATTTCCTGCTCGATTACAATGCTGGCTGCCCTTTAACTGGAAGATAATCCGGGACACGTGGAGCCTCTGCTGACAAGCACGTTAAAAGGGTACCCAGGGTTGTAATCGAGCAGGAAATTGCCACTGTGGCTTAGGAAAACTGAGTCTTGCGTATGGGTTTGCCTCCATCTTTTTTAAGCTTCTTTGATAAGAGGTGGCTGGTGAAATGAACTGGGCTTTTGACGGTACCCACACCTTGAGATAAAGTATATGAAGAGTTGGGAAGATTAGCAAGGCCAATTCTTTATAGCCAAGAAAGAGAACAGAGAAGATGAACAAGTCACCAAAACACCTTCTTGCCTTAACGTAAAGCCTGACAAATTGAGTTGCCTTTTTTTTTTTTATCCCCAGCCTGGCAGATCAGACACTTGACAATGAGAGAAAATACTAATCTGGGCCAGAAAACAGAAAGCTCTCATATACTGGGCGAATAATTAATGCGGAGGGTGGCTTATAAAGCGAGATGGCTGCCACCAAGGCCCGAGCAGTGAGGTCTGTACCAGAATTCTGCTGCTGATTTAACAGAAGCGGTAGAGGCGGCGGGAAGCGGCGAACACGGAGCAGCGACCTTAGAGCTGGTTCTTCCCCCTGAAGAAGCTGCTTAGCTGCATGCCACTTTCAATCACCCCTGAACTCAAGACTCAAACCAACCCCTGACCCTCTTCAGAATCCTCCGAGTCTACAGGGTGGGAGGAGACAGCGTGTGTAAACCATCTTACCAGAAATTAATAACATGCCCAGCAACACGGGCCATGGGGAGATTCCTTTAAGAGGCCAACTCCTCAAAGGCATTCGTGGAATGAGAGGCCCTGTGGGTAGAGACACACGGCTCAGATGCGTGCTGTTTTTCTCTTCTTCTTCTTTTTAATGGCTGGATCTATGTGCCTGAAGGGGAACTCCTGGCTTCCTTAAGGTTCTAAGGCATCATTTACCACCTCCTCTAAGAAGTTCCAATGAAAATCAGTTCTACACTTGTGTCGTGATCAAACGCACACCTGTGTACGGGGTTATGCTTGGAATGGTCAGCTAGGTGTTCTCTCAGCCTGTCATACGGTGCTGAGTTACTACATTTAATCTCACACTCACACACACACACACACACGTAAACCAGAGGAAAATTCTTCTGTGAACAGACACAGCTGAAGGCATTTTACATTTTCCCCACTGCCCACTGCCAATATGACTTTCAGTCACTTTCCATCTGAGCCCCAAGTGGAGAGTCCAGACACCTTCTGCCAGGAACGCTGAGTCCATCTCACGTGCCAGCCACTGCAGTTAGCCCCGCGCAGGCGTGAGTTCAAGCTGCAGTGCGGGGGTGAGGGCGCAGGACTCCCCACCTAGCGAGTGCCGCTCTCCTTCTCTCTGCTCTGCTGTCCCCCCACCCCAGCCCCTCACTCTCCTGGGATCACGTCTGGTCAGGCTGCAGCTTTCCTGCAGGCACCTCATGCCAGCCCTGCCCTGACCGCTGGGGGGTCCTTCCTTACGCTCTCCTGGAGTCTCTTCCTTCGTGTGTAGAACCCTCGGCATGCCCACTACTGTGGGCACACGCTCAGACCTAAGCTGTGCCTGCCCTTCCCCAACTGTTCCCCAAGCTGATACACAGGGCTTGGCAAAGGAAGGGAGTCTTCAAAACATCCTAAATGAACAGGTCTCTTCCAAAGATTAAGTATGCCACTGGCTGAATGATCTGCATTCTTACCACTTCTGCTAGATGGCAAATACTTGTGTCGCTATTGAAAAAAAAAAAATCAGGGTAAGAAGATGGTAAATTTGAAGGGTGATGAACAGGACTCTAGCAGTAGGAGTTAGTCCCTTCTTGATTCTAACCAGGAGTCAAAGGTCAGAAACTAATGGTATGTGAATCTCTCTACCTGCAGTAGATTTTTAAAGAATAATTTTTACGGAAACATAGTACCCAGGCAGAAGATAAGTGCACGTCTCAGATTTTCCCCAAACTGAATGCACCCGTGTGACTGGGGCGCCCATCAAGGAACAGCAGCGGTGAGCACGTAAGTGGGGATTTGTGTGAGCGGTGATTACGTGGTAATTGGTGCCATGCTGCGATGGCAATGGCAACCCAGATGGCGGCTTTGGAGGGCAAAGAGAGGGACGCTCAGAAAGTGACCGCGGACAGTGTGTGTCTATAGCCTCCAGCCCCGGTTCCAAGCAAGTAGGACATGTGAGTAGAGGAACTGGAACTTATTAAATTCCCACCCTGTGTCCCATGGTATCTCCACGGATACTCAAAACACAAAGAAAGAAAGAAACCAGTCTTGGTTAGAAGGGTTGATGCCATGGGCACAGCTGGCTTTTGAAGTGACGTTCCAGGTTAAGGGCTGAGAGGCCATAGCCAGGGTGCCCTCAGGACAGGGCTGGATGGGCACAGGTAATGGCCTGGAGACGCAGCCTGGTAACAGCTATTTCTCTAGAGTCTGTGTGATCCACTTCCTGGTAAACCTCAGTCGAGGTTTAATTGGGAATGTCACCACAGCTCCAAAGTCACCTAAGGGTAAACTGGGTCCCTTGAGACTGGTGTCCCCTGTGGCTTCCAGGACTCACCTAGGACTTCCCAGGTGCAGAAGCATCAGAAACGGTGGTGGACACAGCCGGGGGCTTGACCAGCCCGTGCCAGCAGCTCGGCTGTCCCCGCGTGCTTTGCAAATATCACAGCGAGGCTTTAAAAATTCGGGCTTCTGGGCTCAAGTTCATCCTCTCCCTCCGCCTGCCACCGTGACACGGGTGGCTGTTCAGGAGTTCAGTGCACACAGGTTACAAGGAGGAGGGCAGAGGGCCCATGGGGCAGAGAGCCCCTCGCTTCCTGTCTCCAGGCAGCAGCTAGACTCACCAAAAATAAGAAAAGCCCCAAGGATGCTGGAAATGATCACATCGGTGTTAGAAATGCCATTTGTTCACTGATCTGATATTCAACAAATGTTTACTGAGTTGCTTCTTTGTGTCATTAGAGGTGGTGCTTTTAATTGTTTTACCTCAACATTAAATTCCCTAAATTGAACTATACCCAGGAATCTAGGGGACTCTGGCTGGTGGGACTCTTGAGATTTCTGAAGTTTTATTCCAGTTTTATTCAGACTTGTGAAGTTTTACTCAAGTTTTATCCTGAATTAGGCAGGGACTTTCAGATTCATAGTGAAAGTGAAAGTGAAGTCGCTCAGCCATGTCCGACTCTCTGCGACCCCGTGGACTGTAGCCCACCAGGCTCCTCTGTCCATGGGATTCTCCAGGCAAGAATACTGGAGTGGGTTGCCATTTCCTTCTCCAGGGGATCTTCCTGACCCAGGCATCGAACCCAGGTCTGCCGCATTGCAGGCAGACACTTTAACCTCTGAGCCACCAGGGAAGCCTTAATTTAAATATTCGTCATCTACTGTGTATAAATCTTTAAAAAACCAAATCATATTTAAAACGCACAAAAGAAAGTTACTTTTCCCTTTCCTTTTTAGGTGGCATGTTCCACAAGTGGTGTGAGCTCAGCCTCCTCACTCTTTCTTTTCTTTTTTTTCTTTGTACGGTCACTTTGATAACCACTGGAGTCACTGCCGTGGAAAACAGGCTCTGGGTCCTGATCTTCCTGGTGCTTTTTCTTCTTCTTCTTCTTTTTCTTGGGCTCTTCCTCCCAGAGGCCATTAAGCACTGACTAAACTGGAGAGGACAGAGGGGTGATGAGGAAGAAGATGAGGAAAGGAGAGGAAGGATCATTACATCTGTTAAAAGATCAAATTTTTTACAGAAGGACTTCCCTGGAGGTCTGGTGGCTCAGACTGTGCGCCCCCAATGCAGGGGCTCGGGTTCCATCCCTGGTCAGGGAACTATACCCTGCCTGCTGCAACTGAGAGTCTGCATGCTGCAACCAAGACCCAGAACAGCTAAACGAATGGATGCATAAATATTTCTTTAGAAGTCACAGAGGCCGCCTGACAGAAAAGTGAACACTGAATTGTCAATCAGGAGACACTGCCTCTGTTCCTGGCCGTCACCAGACCTCCAAGCCGGGGCCTCAGGTTACTCATCTGCAAAATGAGAAGACCAGAAGAAATGTGTTTTTAATGGGCTCACATGAATCTAGAGGGCTTCCCTGGGGGCTCAGCTGGTAAAGAATCCGCCTGCAATACTGGAGACCCTGGTTCGATTCCTGGGTCTGGAAGATCCCCTGGAGAAGGGGTAGGCTACCCACTCCAGTATTCTTGGGCTGCCCTTGTGGCTCAGCTGCTAAAGAATCTGCCTGCAATGTGGGAGACATGAGTTCGACCACTGGGCTGGGAAGATCCCCTGAAGAAGGGAAAGGCTACCTCCAGTATTCTGGCCTGGAGAATTCCATGGACTATACAGTCCACGGGGTCGCAAAGAGTCAGACACGACAAGAGACTTTCACTATGAATCTAAAGTTTGAACAACTTACAGTTCTGAATTTATGTGCAGCTTTATACGTGAACCTGTATGTTTTCGTACGTAGAATATTTACACTTTTAATCCAAAAACACTTGAAGAGCACAATTATTCTGTATACATGTAGAGTGAGAGCTTTGCATGAGATGCAGATCTCTGATTGCTGAGAAAATTATATGTATTTTCAAATTAGTGAAATGTATTAGGACCACAGATATTAAATGTCAAAGTTAATGTTGTTTGTTTAAATGTTATCTTAATTAAAATTGTTTTAAAATAAATATCTTATTTCATCAAAAACATTTATGATTCTAAGAATGGACAAACATGATACGTGTCTACGTATTTAGAGAAATGGGGTCAGCGCCACCAATCAAAACAGAAGCCTCTGGATGTATACAGAGCGGATCCCGAGGAAGGCATCACCTGCCTTTCAGAAAGCCTCTCTTAGAGAAGTAAACGGGTGTCACTTTTAAAACCTCTGAGCCCACGTAAACAGAGACTCCTGAGACGGCGATGTAAATGACAACGGCCGTGTTTTCTGAATGTGGCGACCCGAGATTATTTGGAGAAAAAGATCGTGGAAGATGGAAATAAACTTGTACCCGCAAACTCATTCCAAAGCAAAATGGCTGACTTTGTTGTCGTCGTTGGCTTTCGGCTCCGCTAAGAGGCTGTCTGAGGCACTGCTTACTGTTGTCTCAAAAAGTAGAGACCTACGACGACGCAGCACGTGTTCACCCACACCAGGGCGGGGAGCACATTATAAGGAGGCCCCCACTCCCCACAGCCCGCAGAAACGCAGCAGACTCCGCCACTGGCCATGATGTCCTCTCCCAAAGGGCTCCCGTGCCACTCCAGACCCTTTTCAACACACCACATCAACTGGACGTTGAAACCGACCCGATGGGCCCATGAAATGAATCCACTTTGCATTCCTGACCTAGACTGCTCCTGGGTGAGGTGAGAGGAAGGTGTGTATGCTTCTTGGGAATAAGCCTGTGTGGGTGATTATGGTCCAGGTGCAGATAAAACAAAGACACGTGAAATATGGAGAAGTCATGACTGGGACGCCCCTTAAGTGGGCATGCTTGTGAGTGACTGAAGGTCATCAGAGTTGACCCCTGGGCAGTCCCAGCAGATGCTACCCAGAGCTCTGTGTTCAAGACCTCAAAACCAAGAAAAGCTTGGACCCCACAGTCTAGAATCCAGAGAGGCCTAATAGATAGCTGATGGCTGAATGAAATGTATATACAATTTATATTATCAATCCTGCTGCTGCTGCTGCTAAGTCGCTTCAGTCGTGTCCGACTCTGTGCGACCCCACAAACGGCAGCCCACCAGGCTCCCCCGTCCCTGGGATTCTCCAGGCAAGAGCACTGGAGTGGGTTGCCATTTCCTTCTCCAAGGCCTGAAAGTGAAAAGTGAAAGTGAATTCGCTCGGTCACGTCCGACTCTTTGTGACCCCATGGACTGCAGCCCACCAGGCTCCTCCGCCCATGGGATTTTCCAGGCAAGAGCACTGGAGTGGGGTGCCATTGCCTTCTCTGATTATCAATCCTAGTGCACAGATAATTGTGGTTGAAATTAATGTCATCTAAACTAATAAACACAAATATTTACAGTGGCTATCTCTGTGATTGGAGAAATGTGGTTCTACAACCCAGAAAGGTGGTTCAGTCTACCAGTTCTAGGAATTTACATCAGTAACTCATTTAACTCCCTCAAGCCTGTTCCCTGTCTGTAAACCAGGTGCTATACGAGCTACGGATGAAGGAGTGCATGGAATGAGAATATGTCAAGGCCTGCACTGAACTTCCAATTCCTTTCCAGAACAAAGAGCTGACCAACAACTCTGAAAATGCATGAGGATTATGTTCATTCTTGCTTTTAACCCAGCAAAGATGACTATTCGATTTTCTTTGGCACCTAAAATTCTGGCCTTACCCCTCTGAGCTGTATGCAAAGGACACTATTGGGCTTTTTCTTCGTATTGACCTGTCTTTCTTCTCATTGACCCTTCCTTCGTGAGGCACATGCACTGAGCCAAGTATGTCATGGAATGAGTACTTTTTCAACTGTAAACAGTTAACTCCTCACTGAGCTCAGAGGAGAGAAAGACTAGATCTAGCCTGCAGGGAGAGCCTCTGTGAAAGAAAACACAATTTTGACACTTTCTAGCTGTAACATTTATGCAGCCTGTATCGAGAGTACAGACTTGAATCTTTAAAGACAGAGCCTGCTCCCAAACCATGATGGGGCACGTTTGGCCTCTGAATGTGGTCACCTACTGACCCTAGTATTGGAAGAAATACTTGAAACAGCAGTGACTTGGATACGGTCCTACCGTGAGGTGTGTTACAGACCACCCCCAGTTCCCTGGATAGATCATGGCTGGGAACAGAGTATTCCTGGTTCACAGCCAATGTCCTTCATCTGCATGTTCTGCCATTTGCTTGAGAAAATAATGCAAAGTTGCAAGACAGGGCAACAAAAACGCTGGCAGGAGCCGGCCAGCTCACAGGGGAGGCCCGGGGTAGCTTGGTGGCCCTGAACACTTAAGTGATCTTGTTCCCCATCCAATTTCCTGTGGTACATTAACTTTTATTGATAGCTCAGAGCTTCAGCAACTGGTCTTGATTTTACTAACCTGAAGGACAGAGGAACAAGAGGCACCCACACAGCTGACGTGCAGCAGCAACAGCAACAACAACAAAAACCCCCCAGCACAGAACGTCTCGATCAGTCTCAATGGTTTTTCCCTTGCTACAGTGTTCCTTTAATGAGGGAGTCACAGTTATTGCAGGCTAATCATGTCTTGGGCCCCCGAAGGGAGGGAGGCTGAAATGACCATCTAGAAATCTGGCCGAGGCTCCCTCCAGCAGCCTCCTGGAGACACAGTGAGGCATGTGTGAAATTGCAGGCTGGGATTTATGTCACCGCTTTGGAGACTGGCAGGAGGATTCTTGGCTGTTTCCGTAATACACATATTAAACAGAAGTTGAACCAGGGGCTAGGTGGAAAAATCTATGCAATGGAAGACAGAGAGACCAATTTTATCACTGCTTTGAAGAACTCAACACTTCCAACTAGAATCTGCATCTCAGAGCAACTTGGTGTGTTTTTGACTCACGGACACTGAAAATGGTATAGGTGTGTTTTCCTTTCTGTGTGGAATACTATCAGCTTCAGCTTAAAAAAAAATCACATTATTATTAAGAACAAAACAACACCAGATATGATTTGTTGAGCACCTATTACAGGCCAGTCATCATTTTCTACACTTCACAGGCCCTGTGCTTCAATTCATCCTCAGAGCAATTTTAGGAAGCGTCCGTTAGTACGTCATTTTGTAGCAAAAGGGAGAGTGAGGTTCAGAGAGCATCTGTAAATTGTCAGAATCCTCAGCCAGGAAGAGTCAGGGTTAGAATCAAAGTCAAAGTGAAAAACAGGAGATTGCATCCAAAGCCCAGCTCCTAAACTTATCTCCATCCATACATGCACACGATCCCTACCATGTTAAAACGCATGGTGCCAGTTCTGACATGCCAAGTGAAAGGAACAAGATGCGAGAAGCCGTGTATCTGGATGGCAACACTAATGGAATGTGGGCGCGTCATTTGGAGGCCCCCATGCAACCCACCGTAACTGCTAAATCTGTGATCATTTTCACAAGGACACAAAGTATGGGAATTCAGTTGCTTTCAGAAAAGGGGAGGGACTGCCACCCACCCACCCATCCACCCATCCACCCATCCACCCATCCATCCATCCACCCATCCACCCATCCATCCATCCATCCATCCATCCACCCATCCACCCATCCATCCACCCATCCACCCATCCATCCATCCACCCATCCACCCATCCATCCACCCATCCACCCATCCACCCACCCATCCACCCATCCACCCATCCATCCACCCATCCACCCATCCATCCATTCACCCATCCATCCATTCACAGATATGTACTGAGCATCGACTGTGGAGAAACTGACACATAGAATAAAGAGTAGTATATAAATAATAGTATAGTATCAATAAATATTGATAAAAAAAATCTCTACACTAATGAAGTTTACATCTTAAGAGGTGAGGATGGGAGTTACTTCAGATCCCACAATTCCAGCCAAAAGTTTATATATTTGTTAATAATGCTACCATGCGGCTGGGAATTCATTACAATTTCTTTTTGAGGATTAAATGAAAGGTTTATTCATGAAAATTCTACTTATCTAAGCTATTCGTGTTGCCGATGTCAGCCATTAGAACATGTCACCAAATTCATTATGATTTCTCATTCAAGCAAGAATAAAGGGTGTTTACTTGGAGACTATGTACTTATGAGTAAGTGAAAATAGGAGATGTGAATACTTTCATTAAAAAGCAAAAAAAAAAAGAAAATTTCAAAGTTACATTACATTAAATTGTTCCCATACCACTTTCCTTGCTTTGAAAAGAACTATTAATAACTATCACGTTTTATTTGCCAGCTGTTACAACCTTTGACACAGGAGGCCATGGACAATTACTTTAATATAATATTACTCTCCCTTCTCTCAGATCAACAGAATCACAGCGGGATCACGAGTTTCAGGAAACGACACACAAGAGGCTGAACGCTAAGGTAATTTCCTTAAAACCAAATCTACAGCAACAGAAAAAGCTTAAAAATTTACCAGCGGCAACTGGTCCTCCAGAATGGGTATTACTGATAAAAAGCGAGCCTTTATACATTCCATTTTTAATTAATTTTTAATACTAAAAAAAAGAAAAAAAAAGTTTTCCCTTCTACCACAAGGCCCACTTCTTCCTGGTGAGCTCCCCAAAGGGAGGTCTGCTCTTTTCTGGAAGGCATCACTCTTCTAATTAATTAGAAATTGTGCAAGGCAGGGGAGGGGGGCAGGGGTGGAAATCAGCAGGGGGTGAAAATATCAAATTCATTCCTGCCTTTTCTACTTCCCGTCCCGAATCTCAGTCTCAGCTCTCTGTTTGGGGGAAACAAACAACTGAAATTAGCCGAGCTGATTCCAGGCCAGTTCATCCTGCTTCTGTGCCAGGCCACACCCGCTGCACGTCTCAATGGCACCAGAATGTTATGGGGTCCTGTGTCTTTCAGGGGCCACTTCATCAGTTACATCTGTGCCATTTACATCTTTGTCCCCCTCTTTTCTCCCCTAATTCCCAAAACTGAACATGCTGATGGGGGTGGGGTGGGGTGGGGGAGGACAAATTCAAACATAACAGAATTACATTAAAAACAAAAATGCAATCCCACCCTTCACAGAGCCATCTCATCTCCTACTTTTTCCGCCTTCCTGTCAAGAAGTGACCTCTGTTAACTGTGACTGTCTGTTACTACAATCCCAGATCACGTGATAAACACACACACAAACATTCAGGCACATCTAGAGCTTTCTTTGAAAACAAAAGTGGCATAATATACGCATTGTCGTACAATTTGCGTTCTCAGTCAGCATGATATTATGGGCAGCCATCACATGTGTATATTTAACCCATAATATGCATATTAGATTCAGCTCTTTTAATAACTTTTTTTTTTTTTTTTGCTATTCAGAATACACTAGACATTACCCTATTGATAGGACTTCAGAATTAAAAAGCAGAGACGTTACTTTGCCAACAAAGGTCCGTAGAGTCAAAACTATGGCTTTTTCCAGTGGTCATGTATGGATGTGAGAGTTGGACCACAAAGAGGGTTGAGGGCTGAAGAACTGATGCTTTTGAACTGTGATGCTGGAGAAGACTCTTGAGAATCCCTTGGACTGCAACGAGATCCAACCAGCCCATCCTAAAGGATGTCAATCCTGAACATTCATTGTGTAGCAGGAGGAAAAGGGGTGGGGCACAGCTTCTGAAAGAACAGCATGGCCCAAGGACACAGCATAAACCCATCAGTGTCAAGTGGGACGGAGATGGCAGACAAGGCTAGACTTGATCCTGAGTCAGCAAGTGACAGGGCACACGAGGAGGTGCCATGGCAGCTCCAAGGCACTGTGGAAAGACCAAGCAGTGGGCGGTGGCCCGAATCCTGGAAACCCCCACCCCTTCCCCAAAAGAGCTGGAAGGATCCTCCCACTCATTAGCATATGAGCTCACCCACCTATAAAAACTGGCCACGCCAAATTTCAGGGCCACACTTGCCCCCTGTGGTGGCACAGACTCTGTCTGTGGAGTGTGCTTTGCTCTGAATCTGAATAAATCCATTTCTTACCTATCACTTTGTGTCTCAGTGAATTCTGTCTGTGATGAAACAGCAAGAACCTGAGTTTTATTAGGCCCTGAAACCAGGTACCATGGATTTCGGCTGGGTTCGGGCCCCAGCCACATGGGTTCAAGTCCCAGTCTGAGGTAAAAGGTTTCAACTGGAAGCACTGATGCTATGGCCACTTGATGCAAAGAGCTGACGCATTAGAAAAGACCCTGATGCTGGGAAAGACTGAAGGCAGGAGGAGCAGGGAATGACAGAGGACGAGATGGTTGAATGGCATCGCCGACTCGGTGGGCATGAGTTTGAGCAAGCTCTGGGAGATGGTGAAGGACAGGGAAGCCTGGCATGCTGCAGTCCACGGGGTCGCAAAGAGTCGCACATGACTGAGCAACTGAATAACAGAATTCACAGGTTAAAAAATAAACAGTGTGTGTGTGTGTATGTGTGCATGTACACACACGTGTAAAATACTAAAAAAAAAAAAAAAACAGTGATTCTTCTCATTCTGGTTCAGAATGGAATTGCTCAACCTAAAAGCTATGTTTAATTTGTATTGAAACTGCCAACTAGCTCTCCAAAATGACCCCAAACAACTTCCTTTTACTAGTGCGTGCTCTTTCTCCCTGTTAAGGAAAACTGTTTGAGAAAGTCTAGCTATGAGCATGAGTCAAAGTTCTATTGTAATTTTGCTGCCAGGGAAAGGCCTTGAGTGGATCAATTCAAAGATTCACTCCTGGTGGAGACATTTTCTAGAGAAAGGGAGTGATAAGACAGTCAGTGTTAGGCTAGATACGGAAAGAGAAGAATATTTGGTCGAAGGGGCCTAGACTCTTGAGTGACAGTCAGTTGGCTAGATGGGTGACTGATTTTTCAGAACAAGTCTTAATCCCATTAGGGTTTATCAGAAAATTGCTTAAGCAACTTATCAGGAATGAAGCTGAGAATTACATTATGCAAAAAGGTTCTCTTCCAGACCAGAGTTGGGACAACTTTTCTTTTTCATACCCTTTTATCCTCTCTACACTCACCAACAGGGAGGTTATCTGTCTTCTTAATTGTTTGATTTCTCATTGTTTAACTTCCGTTTCTGGGAATTAACGGTAAGCCTGAGGCTTTTTTCAGGTTTGTCAGCTTTCTTCAAGGAATTTCTCCTTCATTGACTGTGCTCATTTTTTGAGTGGGAGGTTCACATTATTCTTTTTGATTTGCAAAAACTCTTTGTATATTTCGGGTAAATTATTTAAGGGTGTATGCGTATGTATGTGTATTTTTTTTTCTCTTATTCAACATCAAAAGAAAGTTTGAAAACAAAATCACTTATGTGCCACCATCTCACAGTATGTGGAAGAAGAGAATTACTCGGTTTCTCTTTACTATAAAGTCACGACAGTGATGCCCTAAAGCCTTCACTGTTGCTGTATCTCCTGTAAAGCATCCAGGCCTGCTGGAAGCCTCTTCACCATGTGGTCACAGCCTCAATCTTTAATATTATTCTTGATCACTCTGCCCTGGCCCTTTGTGCCCCAATATCAGTTATTTCCAGGGGCCCAGACAGATGGTCTATTTCATCCCTGATACCTCTCACATGCTAATCCCTCTACGGCAGAGGTCTGCAACCTTTTTGGCACCAGGGACTGTTTTCGTGGAAGACAATTTTTCCACGGACTGGGACGGGGAATAATTTCGGGATGACTCAAGCATCTATCATGCACTTTATGTCTAGTATTATCACATCAGCTCCATCTCGCATCATCAGACATTAGATCCTGCGGGTTGGGGACCTCTGCTTTACAGCATCTTCCTGGATACTCTCTCCCCTTAATAAGCCCCATCAGTCTTCCCTCATGGCTCAGCTGGTAAAGAATCCGCCTGCAATGTGGGAGACCTAGGTTCGACCCCTGGGTTGGGAAGATCCCCTGGAGAAGGGAGAGGCTGCCCACTCCAGCATTCTGGCCTGGAGAATTCCATGGACTGTATAGTCCATGGGGTCGCAAAGAGTCAAATTTCACCTCATCTTCTTGTCTTCCCTCTTCTGGAAGAACCCCTCCCTCATTACTCACCTTGCTCCACTAGAGACAAAGTCACTCCCTCTTGGGTACCTTGTACACACCTATTTTCCCCCGAGAAAGCTCATTTTATTTGTTTCCAAGTCTGTCATCCATAAAAGACTTTAAGCTCTTTGAGGGTAAGGAGTGAATCCTAATTCTTCCTACACCACCTGAGTTTAATACAGGATCCGACCCATCCAGAGCAGAAGCCCAGGAAATGACTGTCCAAGGACAGAAATATCCTCACTGACACATGTCTTGAGGGAAGGATTCACAGACTGGAGAACGGGGGTGTCTCTCTTTCCTCCACCTCCTGCCGACCGACAGAAACACACGCTTCAACTCTTGACGGCGGACTTGCAGTTCGAAGCGAGCAGAGGCTGTCTTCCCTGTTTTGCTACCCCAGTTTCCAGAACCTGAAGGACTACAACTCTGTGCAGGAAGTATTAACGCAAACATCATCGGAATGCTGGGGGCACTTTATCGTCGACTGGATTTACAAATTAGAATCGATCTTCATTCAAACAGTTTCACCCAAGATTCTGCGAAGTGGATATAGCGAAAGATAGGTGCCTTTCAGATCACCTGTGATTAAACTCACTGCATTTGTCTTCAAACAAGTGTTTTTTTTTTCCCCTGCCTGCAACATATAATTTTAGTCAGCTAACACTAAATTAGACACCCACTCAGATTTATTATGATAAGAACATTCAGTAAGCTAATTTCAAGATGATGACTCCTATAAATTCTTATAATTTATTATTTAGTACTTTGGGTTTTAATCATTAAGTACGTGAAGACTTTGTAGGTCAAACCTGTATTAATGAAGACAGTAATCTATTTTTCAAACTCTGCTCCTTCACCCACCTTTCAAATTGTAAATTAACAGAAATGGATTTAAACACACTTGTAAGAACAAAGACAGTAATTGGGGGTGGGGGGGTACTATCACCCCCAATTGCCTAATTTTCCTAGATCGATCATCAATCATAATTCTGACTTATTTAAGACACATCTTGCTTTTCTTTCAATGAAATAATGGAGTCTAAGTTTGAGAAGGCGTTAATGCACTAAGAAAATAAAACCCATCACCCACACTGAAAGTTTCATTAAAAAAACAAAGCTGTTCAAATATTAGCTGATGCAATTTCATTAGGTGTTAATCTTAACCCAATGCAGCCATTTTTTACTGCTTTTCTGTGAAGGGTTACAACTTTAGAGAAGCAGACAGGGAGTAAGATATTAAGTAAAAAAATATTTTAGAAAGCTACCGATGTTATCTAAATGAGAGTCTTCTTTATTTCCCAAATTCACTGCCAAATCAGAACTTGTTTCCTGATCATTTCAAATGTTCAGTGCCAAAAGACTTAAGGGTTTTATTTTGCTGAACAAAGGGATGCGTTTGATAAACTGCAGGTAAACAGTAAATAAAGTTACCTGCATGGTAATGTCTTTTCATTTTGCCTACAATAAAATTAATTTTTATCATGTTCTAATACAACCTCTACTGGCTCAGACGATAAAGAATCTGCCCACTATGCGGGACACCCAGATTTGATCTCTGGGTTGGGAAGCTCTCCTGGAGAAGAGAACAGCTACCCACACCTGTCTTCTTGCCTACAGAATTTTGTAGACAGAGGAGTCTGCTGGGCTACAGTCCATGGGGTGGCAAAGAGATGGACACAACTGAGCAAGTCACAATTTCATTTCAACTTTTGATAAAAGCTCATCATAAGCAACTTGAAAAACAGAAGAAAAAAGAACAATGTTCCCTGTGATACTTTTAATTGAAAAATAAGTATCAGGACACAACATGAGATAAGCCTTCAACAGAGTCATTACTATGTAAAAACAGCTGTGCATATGCTGAGAAAAATCTAGGTTATACAGCAAAGTGATAACAGCACTTATCTTTAGGAGACAGGACAACAGACAGCCTTATTTTTCATTTCCTTTGCTCAGTTTTAAATCTAATATTCTGGAAACGCCTTCAGAAATAAAGAGGCATATGTCTACATCCATAATATTGAAAGCATTTTAAATTATATCAGTGTCCGAATCTCCATATGATAGAGAGACCATTTTACCTGAAGACTTACAGGTGAGGGGGGTTCCACTTATTCATTACACCAAGGACTGCTCATGCCATCTCTGGGTTCAGTGGAAACGTCCCTGGGATATACACATATGCTTCCAAGTTGGCCTTCAAAACAGGAAGCCAGCTATATGCATTTATACTATGCTTTCAGCGTGCATGCCGAATTATTTTAGAAGTCTGTTTCCTCCTCTCCTATCCACTCCGGGAAGGCTGAAGTATTTCAAGTTTTTAAATAAAATCCTTGATGAGACGAACATACAAGATTCTACCTCACGCTTGGAAGGATTCATGAGTGATGGAGACCAATGAGGGGGTTTTAGCGAACTAGGGTATAGGAAGTTTACTAAAACTTGATTTCTGGATTTTACGTGTTATTAACTAAGTAAATAAGAATAATGAGAATAGTAAAAATAATACCTACTATGTAGTATGAGTTTGCCATAGCTGTGTGGAACACTGAATTAATAAACCTTACAAATCTGAAGTCCCCACACTAACTAAATGAATGACTCCTATTTTACAGATGAGAAAACTGAGTTATAACATCACTAATGATCTGCATGTGACCTTAGGTCAGCCAATGCTTGGTAGAGCTGAGATATAAATGGTACTATCTGACTCATCTCCAAGATGCCTTTTAATCATCAGGAGAAAGAAGCCTGCCGCCAACAACCTTTTGAGAAAGTGATAGATGCGGGGGGGAAAACAGACTGATTAACTTCTAAAAGTTTCCGTCCAAAAATGTGTAACTGCTAAAATCACAAAATGGCTAAAAACATTTAGTTACTTTGAACTGTTCAGCTCTTGGATTATTTATCCTGCAGGCAGGCTCTGTACTAACAGTGGTGAGTGACATATCACATCCAAATTTATGGGAACTTCGTGTCCCATACCGTTTTGGTGGGTCCAGCATTCAGGGGCAGTGTAGCTGGACGGTTTATAGCACCCTCGCCACGGCAGGCAAGCTGGTTCTGGCTGTTGGCTGGAGGCCTGAGCCTTTCATCACGTGGGACTTGCCACAGAGCTGCTTGAGCATCCTCACAACGTGGCGTCTAACTCGCCCCCATCCCCAGAGCGCATGGACCCAGAGACCGCAAGGCCGAAGTTTCAGTGTCTTCTGTCCCTGAGCCTCAACAGTCATGTTCATGTTCCCTTGTCAGTCCTATTCAGAGCAGGAGGGCACTGCAGAAAGTGCAAGAAATCCAGGAGGCCAGAGTCTTTAGGGGCCGCCTTGGAGGCTGGCCATCACAGGATCTCTTCCCCGCTTTGTCTAGATGGCCCTGGGACTAGGCAGTATGTAAGGCTGCACTCTGACATTTGAGCAGTGAGATGAATTCAAAGTGGGTCAGATGGGAGAAGGAACAGTCACCCTGAGAAACAAAAGGGCGCCCCATTCGAGTCACCCTGGGTTTCGGGACCAGCAGCCCATGGGGTCAGAAAAGCACTGTGTTTCAAGGAGCTAGGGGAGGAGTGAAGTTCACTGCCAGCGTCTATGTGTTTGTGTCTGTGTGTATAAAATACCAGACACGGAATGACAGAAAAGGGGAAAAAAAAAGGAGGAAGAGGAGAAGTGGATTCCATTAGAGGCTCCAAAAGAGGTTGTACCGATGATGATGAAGAGTGTAACATTATTTTATAAAATGAAGGGTGAAAAAAAAAGAACTCCAATATTTAAAAATTAATATACCATGTGTGAATATACATCAACAAATAAAATTCGGCATGAAAAATTTTGAACACTTCGTCTATTCACCCTAAAATTTATAAAACTGGGCAAAGAGTTGGAGGGTATCTCACCAGGAGAATGAGCAAACACTTTGCACTTGGGGTCCCCTGGTATTTTGAGACCCACTGGGTCAGCAAATATGTACAAAGCACCTCCCTGTGCCTGGCACCATCGCAGGTCAGTAGACAAATTAATGAACAAGACAGACAAGGTGCCCCAAGTCCTAGTGTGGGAGATGGGTAATGAACAGATACAAGTGTGCAGGATACCCTTATCATGAAAGTATTGAGCTTGTTATCTTCTGAAGCAACCAAGCTTTTGAGTCATCCAGGCAACTGACCTTTACTTGGCTCCATCCCTGTAATTCTACCAATTAGGAAACAGTGTTCTTTCTGCTCAGATTCACAAGAGCACTGCAAACTATGTTATAATTACAGCCCTCTTTGAAAATGATTGTTTTGGTACTTGGTCTATAGATCAGTCTCAGTGAGTTTGATTACTGAGAGTCTGCAGCAAGATCAGCTCTTTCTGGGTTGACAAAATCTAATTTCGGAGTTGGGCGAGATTAGGCGAGATTCATACGGTTAATGGACTCACCAAGGTAAATACCACCTGGGAAGCTTCTAGAAAGCCATCCATCTGGCTTCCATTGTTCACACCTGCCCACTTCTTTCCAAAGATAACTGAAATTTTATACATTAAAAAAAAAGTGCCTCTAGGAACCATGAAGAAAATACTACACAGACAAATCCAGGATACTCAGAGACTGTCATGTTCTGATTCCTTATTCATGGCTGGTATTAATAATTGATCACAGAAGCCTTCTGGGTTGAGCCAATATGGCTTCTGAGTCCTGCTCACACGTTGCCACCTCAGGACACTAACAACTGATCTGTGTTCAGATATGGTGGGGCTCAAAGACCGAAGGTGTCAGGGTCTGTTTGTCCCAACTGGGTTCTTCTGCAAATTGAGCCCTGAGTCCGTACACTTTGGGCTCATAGGCACTGATATACAAGGCACAGAGAAATCCTGGGTAAGGCTTGTTGTGACGTAAGATTTCAACAGTCATGAATGTGGATGGTGATAGACTTTGATTAACAAGAGGTAAGGGTGGGACTCTTAAGAATCCTGAGTAATGGAGGGCAGAGGAATAAACAGCTTTATATACCAGAGTTTCATTTCAACATCGTTTTAATAGTGAGGAACTATAGATAATATATTACATTCCCAATAACTGCAGAGTGGATAAGTTATAAGAACTTTCAGTTAATAGTTTTCTACCTGGCTGATGTTTGGCATTAATAAAGACTGTGTTATGATAGGTGAGTGTACTTCTGCTATAAGGTTAAGTGAAAAACTCAGAATACAGCATCAAATATAATACAGCACAAATAATGGTGTTAAAAAAAAGTAATAAACCCAGTTACAGAGGGGTAAATTTGAGTGGGACCGACCAAACACTGACCGTGGTTGCTGTCTAAATGATGGCACATTAGCTAAGTATTACTATTTTCTTCTCTTCCAGTCTTTTTTCCCTGGTCACTCACTTCCTGTTTGGTGTTTTATATACACAAACGCAGAGGAACTGGTGGCAAAAACTGCAGAGTAAAAGTCAAGTTCCCACTCTGCTTTCTGTGAGGTCTCTTACATTTTGGTAGGAAAAACTCAAACTTCCTCCTTTCTTCACTGCATCAAGATTAAAGATCTAGTCTGGTGAGAAAAACAAGTGTACTGGGTTTCGTCATGAAGTTTGCCAAGGAAGGCCCTTTCTCAAAATGTGGCTGTGGTTTTTTTTTTTTTTTTTTTTTTTTGACAATTTCGTGTGATTTCACAGTTCCTAAGAATGGGTGAATCGGAGGTCACCGCAAGCCTTTTTTGGACCTTTTGCAAACCTCAATGGATCATTGCTCCTAGCGGGAAAAGAGGTCTGCAGTGATGCCTGACTGTGTGAGCAGAAGGGTGGGGGCGGGGGGGGGGGTGGCTGGGAGAGTTGCCTAACTTAATGATGAATTGCTAAATCGCGTATGCTTCCTAGGGGACACCAAGTAGACTCAGGCAGCTGTGCTGAGGGCACCGACCTTCCCTGGGCGACCACGCCCCATGGCACCCACCTGTCTTACTGCGGCTCAAGGGAAGGGTGCCTTTGCCAGTTACTTCCAAGATTGCACCTTCACCGCTAAATGGAAAACGCAACCACGCGTAGCAGAAAGACAAGCACACTAACTTGTCTGCAAGGGTTAAAGCATGTGCTAGACAGATGCATCGGCCATTAAGGAAATAGGGGGAAGGAAGGTACAGGCCTCTTGGCCCAACTCCCATCTATTCTGAGAGCCTCTCTGAGACTGAGAGCTGCTGATCCAACCTCACCACTACTTTTCCTGGTAGAAGGAGAGCAGACCCATTAAGCCTTCGCTTTCCGCTTCAGGGTCGGCCCTAGGCAAATCTGTTAATAAGGCTAAATCTGGCCTGCTTACATACTCTCCTGCTTTCCTGCTCTGTACCTTCTCCCCTCTCTCCACCAGGACCGGCTCCCCATACCCTTAGGCGACCCAGATTATGAACTTTCCATTCCCGGGTTGTTCACAGGGCTCACTCCACCCAGAGTCCTGCATGTACTGGGCTCTGTCTCGACCTTGGTGTGAGCTGATGAATACACAGTCTTCCACGCCCCCGGGGATTCTTTCTCAAGGCACTGATCCAGACCAAAGGACTGGTTCTTACTGTTAGCAAATGCAGTACATTTAGTCAGATTGGCCGGGAAGGTATTTGGGGGCAAAGAGAACTTAAAGCTTTTCTCAAAAATAACACTAATAACTAAAGTGTTAGTTGCTCAGTAGTGTCTGACTCTCTGTGACCCCTCCAGGTTCCTCTGTCAATGGAATTCTCCAGGCAAGAATACTGGAGTGGGTTACCATTCCCTTCTCCAGGGAATCTTCCCAGCCCAGGGATCGAACCTGGGTCTCTTGCCTTGGCAGGTGGATTCTTTATCATCTGAGCCACCAGGGAAGCCCATGGATAACTAAAAGGAGCGCTTATTCAGAAGTCAATCTGTAAACGGGATACTGCGCTACTTGCTTTCCATACCCTGTCTCCAAGTCTTCCGTATTCACTCAGTTCAGTTCAGCTCAGTCGCTCAGTCGTGTCCGACTCTGTGACCCCATGAATCGCAGCACGCCAGGCCTCCCTGTCCATTACCAATTCCTGGAGTTCACTCAGACTCACGTCCATCGAGTCGGTGATGCCATCCAGCCATCTCATCCTCTGTCGCCCCCTTTTCCTCCTGCCCCCAATCCCTCCCAGCATCAGTAGCATTTGCTATATAAAAAGCCACTGCAAAATGCAGTGGATCAAACAGCAACCACTTTTTATAAAAAGGCCAGGCTTGTCTGCATGGGCTGAGTTCTTTCTCCGGTGTGAACTGTCTAGACGGATTTCCGCTGAGCTCACTCTTGTGTCTGGGGTCATATGTCGGCTTAGCCAGTAGCTGGAAGACTCTAGAATGGCCTCACTCACATGACTGGAGGTCGGCAGGCTGTCTATTAGGGCAACGAGGCTGCCTTCATATGCCTCTCATGTTCCAGCAGCCTAGCTCAGGCTTGTTCTAGTGGTGGTCTCAGGGTCCTAGGCAACAAGAGAGCAAATCCCGATACCTAAGTGCTTTTCATATCTGTGCTTTTATTATCTTTGCTAAGGTCTCATCGGTCAATGCAAGTCACTTGGTCAACCTGATTTAAGTGGTGGACAATTAGATGCCACCTCTTGATGGGAGGATGAACAACATCTTATAGGGTGGGTGTAGATGCAGTGGAGAGAAAAATGTTTTTCTTTCTTAAAAAAAAAACAAAAACAAACTACTATCTTTACAATCTACCCTACCTTCCCCGAACCTTAAATTGTGGCTGCTATTATTTCCATGTTACATAAAAAGAAAATGAGACTTAGAAAGGTTAAATAATATCCTCAAGAAAAGTGAGATGGTGTTTGATTGGAATCAAGTATGAACTCATTTTTTAAAATATGTATTTCATATGGATTAGAATCAGGATTGTGTTGGATATGAATTGGGTATGAACTCATATTTAACGATGCATGCATGAATGCATGGTAAGTCACTTCAGTCGTGTCTGGCTGTGCGACCCCATGGGCGGCAGCCCACCAGGCTCCTCTGTCCACGGGATTCTCCAGGCAAGGATACTAGAGTGGGTTGCCATTTCCCTCTCTGATTTAATCACTAAGTCACGTCTAACTCTTTGGAGCCCCATGGACCATAGCCCACCAGGTCTGTCCACGGGATTTCCGAAGCAAGAATACCAGAGTGGGTTGCCATTTTCTTCTCCCATATTTACCTATAGACTGCTGGGAGAAATACCAGTAACCTCAGATATGCAGATGACACCACCCTTATGGCAGAAAGTGAAGAAGAATTAGAGAGTCTCTTGATGAAAGTGACAGAGAAGAGTGAAAAAGTTGGCTTAAAGCTCAACATTCAGAATATGAAGATCATGGCACCTGGTCCCATTACTTCATGGCAAATAGATGGGGAAACAGTAGAAACAGTGTCAGACTTTATTTCTGGGGGCTCCAAAATCACTGCAGATGGTGATTGCAGCCATAAAATTAAAAGACGCTTACTCCTTGGAAGGAAAGTTATGACCAACCTAGATAGCATATTAAAAAGCAGAGACATTACTTTGTCAACAAAGGTCTGTCTAGACAGGGCTATGGTTTTTCCAGTAGTCATGTATGTATGTGAGAGTTGGACTGTGAAGAAAGCTGAGCGCCAAAGAATTGATGCTTTTGAACTGTGGTGTTGGAGAAGACTCTTGAGAGTCCCTTGGACTTCAACCAGTCCATCCTAAAGGAGATTAGTCCTGGGTGTTCACTGGAAGGACTGATGCTGAAGCTAAAACTCCAATACTTTGGCCACCTGATGCGAAGAGCTGACTCATTGGAAAAGACCGTGATGCTGGGAAAGATTAAGGGTAGGAGGAGAAGGGGACGACAGAGGATGAGATGGTTGGATGGCATCACCAATGGTCATGGGTTTGGGTAGACTCCAGTAGTTGGTGATGGACAGGGAGGCCTGGCATGCTGTGGTTCATGGGATCACAAAGAGTCGGACACGACCGAGCGACTGAACTGAACATATATTTATAAATATACAATTTGCTTAAGTATAAATACCTTAAGATATATAACATACACCCACACAGATAGAGTAATAATAAAGATATGCATGTGGGCGTGAGTGAGCATACCTACTTGTACTAATACTTTCAGACTCTGCCCACTAAGAGGTCCTAAAAGCAGTGATCCCCAGGGAGTAATGGTGCTAGTAACCTGGCACCCAGATCTTGGTTTCTAAATACCATTCTCCAATAAATGCAACCAAGATTCCCTGGAAAAGGAATTAACTCCAAGAACGGGACAGAGAAATACAAAATGACAGGGAAACTCCCATGGTGTATAAAAGTAAGGAAGTGCTCTAAAAGTGATGGGGCATGTTGAAAGGGTACAGAAGGCAACCTGGAAGAGCTCTTATTGGCCAAAGCTGGATCAGTTTGAGCACCAAATTGCATAACAGCATTATTATATTATGACCTATAAAACAAAGTAAATGTCTGTGTCCATACCAATGTGAATGAACAAATGATTAAATAAATAAATGAAGACTGGATAGCCTTCCATGGAGAGAAACTCTGATAAATAAATGTACAAGGAAAAAAAACTTACGGCTAGCAAAAGGGAAAGGGGGGTAGGGATAAATCAGGAGTTTGGGACTAACATATACCCACTACTATATATGAAACATAACCAACAGGGACCTACCATATAAGCGCAGGGAACTCTACTCAATATTTTTGCAATCACCTATGAGGGAAAAAAATTTGAAAAAAGATATATGTATATATGACTGAATCAGCTTGCTGTATACCTGAAGCAGCGTAAATCAATTACGTTTCAATAAAAATAAAAATAAAACAAACGTAGATGACATGACGGAAATAGAAAGTTATCAGAACAACCTGTTTCAGGCAAGATCCACAGAGAGATGCTAAAATTAGTGAATGAAAATTTCAAGAGAAATAGTCTCAAAGCAACTCCCTCAAGATATGCGCTAAGTACAAAGGGGAAAAAAGTAACTTTCAGTACATAAATTCAGAAGACAACACGTTAGCCAAGAAATCAAGCCAAACGCCACCAGTAATAAGACATTTTAATGCCACCTACCATTCAATATGATGGGCTGAGCCAGGGCAAACCACATGTGGGTTTTCTTGCCAAAAATACAAAACCTCATTCTAATTAGGATAAAACATCAAACAAATCTAAACTGAGGATATTCTACACAAATAAGTCACCAGACTCTTCAAATGTGTCAAGGTCATTTAAGAAATAATAATATTAATGAAGACCAAGAAACGAGCACGGATCGGAGGAGGCTGGTAGGACGAGACAGACAATAAACGGCAGAGTGGTACCCAGGATGAATCCTGAAATAGTGAGAGAACCTGAGTAGAAACACCAGCGAAATGCAAATTGTTAGTTAACAGCATTGCACCAGTGTGAATTTCTAAGACTGGGGAGAACACATCATGTTAGTATCAGGAAAGGTGGGAGCTGGAAGAAAAGTGCATGGACGCTCTGCATTATTTTTGTGACTTTCCTGTAAGGCGAAATTGATTTCAAAACAAACAAATTTAAAAAAAGAAAAAGTGAAAACTCAAACTTCCCCAAGGTCACAGATCCTTACGGCTGTCTGAATTCAAACCCAGTTTTGCTTGATCCAAGGTCTATGTCTTTCCCCGCTGCCACGCTTCCGCATCCAGCCCTGCACAGCTGCTGTCTCAGAACTGGTTAAGCCTGGACGAGGACCGCACTTCCAAATGAATCATTCTGTGGGAAAAACTGGCGGCACAGTGAGGCCCAAGCCCACTTACTTTAGATGGGGGAAGTGAGGCAGAGGCTCATTCAAATGTGCATAGGGAATATCCACTCTCAGCGCCAGTTTACGATGTGGCCTCTTGATTCCCTGTAACTCAGTTAAATTACTACAAGACTACACATCTCAACCTGCAACCGTATTGTCACTTAAAACGAGTGTCTGGAAGGCCATCCTTCTGGGAACATTAGTTACCTTGTCCATTACTCACTTAATCTCAGCTTTGGAGGTTTTTTTTTTTTTTTTTTTTTTTTTTGCCTTGTGGAGGCTGGCTACAATATGGGCTACAACACGGCAAAGTCACACTTAGTAAATTATATGACACGGGAGAACCCTTGCTTTGGGGCAAAAAATTACGTATTTCTTTAAATGTATGTTTTAGCAAACATTATACTGAGCCTATAAGTCAAAGTCTGTGAGCACATTTTGTGGCCTGTAGGACATATTTGACAACTGACTCAAATCTCTGACCCGTTCATAAATGAGGGGTGGGTGGGAGAGTCCTATTTGGATTCATGTCAGGAAGGCCCACAGTCAAGCGAATTTCTACTTGCAGACCAATATGATGAAAGGCTAGAAATCCTGTCGGTGACCGAACGTGGTGCAGTAAATAACCTAGCCAACCACTGCCTTAAATTCCATTTTGAGCAGCAGTCATAGACTAATAGATACTGTTTTCTCACCATTATGAATGAACTGCTTTATTGTTATTTTTTAAAATAAGTCCAATAAAGTACCCTGGGACTGGATAAGCATGACAGCCAGATATGAAGGAAGCGCCTGATGCAGGGTTATTAACTAGGAGGGGACGAGCACCCTTTGGAATGAAGGTTTTCCCTTTGCCCGTGTCTGCTGCGCTGGAAGGCTCGTCAAGGAAGTTCGAACTGAGCGCCTTGGTGGACCAGTCTCTGCGGTCGCGAAGGCCACTGCCGGCTCTGACCTCGTGGTGGACGGTGCTGGGTGGGCTGGAGCGGGGTCACTGGAGCTCACAGTGGGGACCTTGTGAGCTGCAGCCCACTCCAGCCCGCGTTGTAAAGAAGGAGCTCAGGCAAGTGGGAGGGCCCTGTGGTTCCCGGATGTTATCTTGTCAGGCAGCCAGTTGCCCTGCTGAAGAGTCTGTGAGATCTTGCTTTAAGAACGTATGTTTTAATTTGAGGATATTAATTACGTGGGGATGATTGGACTCCATGATTTATAACCCCGCCAGAATCCCGTGGCCTCTCCCTCCATATGGGCCGCTGCCATCTTCCCTTTTGTATACCTATCATTTCCCACTGTTTAGCTTCCCTGATTGATGCTCCGGCTCGGGATGTTTTCTATTATGAGATTCATAATTATCACTGGTAATAGAGAAGGCTTCCCCATTATCTTTGGCGAGGCTGCCCAAATTATTCACTGTAGCCCACTGGTACCACGCCGCAGGAAAATAAGAATTTATTTCCCATCCCAGGCATATGGTAGATAAGAGGATGTATTTATTTCTCCATGTTTCAAAAGGATTAAGCTTGGAAAAAATAAATATCACTTGGGCTGTCAGTAAGCAGAACTTTATGGGTCTGGGTTTAGAGGGCCTCTCTTGGGCTGGGAATAGCAAATCTAAACTCAGGTTTTAAAGAAGAGGAGGGAGAGGCTAAGGAGGCAGAGCATCAATTATAGTTTTCCTTGGCTAAATAAATGAATGCTATATATTTTCAATCACTGTATCGGTCTACAAGGCACCCAGGACCACCCTGGACCCCCACATGAAGTTAAATAACGCAGCAGGCTTATTTATAAAAATGTTACTGAATTCCAACAGTCCTTGACCCCTGGCTATTCCGAGAGCATGCTGAATACATCATCTGGGTTTTGCCTAATTACACATAATTAGGAAACGTAATTATGCTTTTCAGTGTTGCTAGGCCACTAGGAACTGAGTGGACAGCTGAAAAACACGAGCAAGGATTCAGTGCTTCAGAGAAAACAAATTAAAAATATGAGCCAACCGCTAAAAATAGGGAGTGCACCGAAGATTAGTAAATCAAACTTATAAAAAACATAATAAAAAAATTGCTCTTGGCTCCGGCTAAATATTTGATGCAGCAGAGATGCCGGCTGCCTTTGTATTGGGGACTTAACTTAATGATGTGTCATCTGCATCTGTGCTGAGCCGGGGAGAGGGGATGAGTTGCTTTGCTCCTCCATTGTCTTGACCTGCTAACTTTCTCACTCGTTTGAGCCTTTTTATTTTCACATCCTCCTTTAGACTGGATTCCCCGCTCGAGTTGAGCAAGGGACTCCCAATTAATCCATAGCAGAGAACCACATTTCGTTCCCGGGTTTGCTGCATGCAAAGCTTGCTAACGTCCAAAAGCACGGGCAAATCTCAGCCCCTGAGCCGGGCATTCTTGAGTGAGCAATGGAGGAAAGAGCCCTCGGCTTTCCAAATCTACCAAGCAACACAGACTAGAGGTACAAGCTCATGAAGGGCATGGAATCGTGAGCCGTCTATATTCCAGTGTTAGCTTTTGTTGAATTTCCGTCTACTGCTATGGTAGCTGACAGGCATAAAGGGACGCACTCCATTAAATGCACTATTTATGGAAACTTTTCGAAGGTGCCAAAAAAACGGCAAAGAGGAATCACTGCCAAAAGCAAGGGCTCAGACGTGAGAGCAGGAGCTGTAGGATTTTGTCCCTTACAGCTGCGGTGAAACAGCCAGCCCTGTTGAAAACTGCCTTTCCAATCAACAACCCCATGAAAGAAAGGGTGTGTGTGTGTGGAGGGGGGGGGGTATTTTTATCTATTAGGTTTTTGCTTATTTCTTTCTTGTCGCGTGAAAACTTTTAAGCCTGTCTTCATCCCATCTTGGTTTTGACACGCATCTTTTGCGATCATCTTAGACCCTATAACACCCACTTCCAGCCCTTCCTCCTCCTCCTCAATTCCTGATTGAATCCCTTTAGAGTCAACTCCCCTTGGATCATCTTACGAGACACACCTCTGCTCACTCTGACCCCGTATGATGCGCTTCTCCTGGCCACCTCGGAGGGCAGATGCTGATGGCACCTCAACTTTCTAATATGACTCTTATATCTCTTCTCCCCGAGAGAAGACCCGGGCCCCTACATGTCTGCAGGCCCTGTTTAGCGGTGAATTAGATCAGTTCCACTGAAGCCCAGCAATCTAAGACCCTACTTTTTAAAAAGATGTTTTATAATTCCTTGTTGAGGTCCTGAAATGAAATTCATGAATAAATAACCTATCCTCCCCACATACAATTAACCTGAAAATTCTTATGATACTGTCACTTTAAAGAAGAAGGCTATGTCATCATCCCTCTTCATTACAACCACACTGCATGGCCAGGTGCTCCTGTACACCAGCTGGTTGGCGGACTCTTGAATGAGTCAACCAAAGATGTACTTGAGTCCTAACTGTGTACAGTTAGGACTGTACCTTACCCCTTACCCCTCCTCACACTTAACCCACACAAGGGTCTCTCTTCAAAATGAGAAGAAGATGAGAAAAGTATGGCCCAGAGCGGTTCAAGGTTTCACAAAGTGTCAGGCAGTTAGGGACACGGAACAGTCCAGATTAGCAATGCTAATTATTCTGTGGGCTTCCCCGGTGGCTCAGATGCTAAAGCATCTCTGCCTGCAATGCTGGAGACCTGAGTTCGATATTAACAAGATATTCCATGAGTGCACAGTGGAAGTCAGATGTGAGGCACTGTAGACAGTGGGATCCCATGATGATGATGGTTTAACTCATTCACAAATCTGTGTGTTTTCAAAGCAAGTCCACACATGCCAGCTCATTTAAACTTCCAAGTGCCTAGGAACTTACTAACTTGGCTGAAAGATGAGGAAGCTGTGACTCAGGAAGAAGGAGCGAAGGGACTTGCCCCGGTCACCCAGCTAATCAGTGGTAACAACAGAAAGAAAACTAAGGGAGGTTTTTTTTGCTTGCATTTGCCTCGAGGCTTAGCTAGTGCCTGGAGTTGGGAGGTCATGCAAAAGACACGTGGGGAGAGAGCTGGTAACCGGGAGCCGGGGCTTTCAAGACATGCCCACCTCTTCCTTGTCTCTGTTTGATTGTCCCCAACGACGCATGTCACTTGGCAGGAACATCCACCAGGGATGGAGGTGACATAGCATATGGGCAGCCTCCCCCCCAACCTAAGCCTATTCTGCCAGTCTCACCCCCATAACTGTGGGAACTCAGGGAAATTAAAATGGGAAAAAAAAACATGCATTGACAGTCCGGGATGCAGCTCAGTTCACAGCCGTAAGCATCATTTATGGCAAAACCTTAACACCGATTAGTACCAGGAGGGCTGGGGAGCTGGCTGCAATCTGTCCGTGACATGTGCCCACTCCTTACCCACAGCCCGAGGCTTCTCCGAAGGGGACCTAGATGCTGCCTTTTCACCAAAAGCCATGCCGGACCAGGAGGATTAAACATAGCCTCTGGACAGAAAGAGGAAGAAGCAGAGAGAGAGAGAACAGGGTAGAAATGGCGACTCTCTGGGTGGAGGGCTCATAGGTGAATTTTTTCCCAAATGCTCCACCACGTTTCTTTGAGGATGATTCTTTTTTTTTTTTTTTAATATATATGTATTTGTTTGTCTGTTTCTGTCTGCGCTGGGTCTTCCCTGCTGCGCGGGCTTATTTCTAGCTGTGGCGAGCGGAGGCTACTCTCCATGTGGTACGCGGGCTTCTCGCTGCGATGCCTCCTCAGGTTGCTGAGCACCGGCTCCCGGGCTGCAGGCTCAGCAGCAGCGGCTCCCGGGCTCTGCAGCCCAGGCTCAGCGGCGGCGGCTCCCGGGCTCTGGAGCCCAGGCTCAGCAGCTGTGGCGCATGAGCTCTGCAGCGGCAGCTCCCGGGCTCTGGAGCCCGGGCTCTGCAGCTGTGGCGCACGGGTGCAGTCGCTCTGTGGCATGTGGGGTCTTCCTGGACCAGGGACCAAACCCACGCGTCCTGCACTGGCAGAAGGATTCCTGCCCACTGAGCCACCAGGGAAGCTCCCGCCACTTTTTTAAGCTAAACGTTTAGCTTTTCTCCAGAGATAACCATGACAGAATGAGTTTGTAGCATATCACAACCAAGAAACTGATGTGACGATGGTCAAGGTACCAACCACTGTCATCCCCACCAGGATCCTTCTCGTGGCCCTTGATCAATCAGCCACCCCCGGTGCCCTCCTGCCCCTGCTCCCCCTGACCCCCACAGTCACTAATCTGTTCCCCATTTCGGTAACTCTGTAAATGGATTCATGCAGCACATATAACCTTTTGGGATTCTTTTTTTTTTTTTTAATTCTCATTCTTCTATGGTTCTTTTGCAGCCAAAGAAAACATTCTGTGTATATATGTGTGTGCACGCAAAGCATCACCATTTTAAGACTCAACTTTGGGACCTCCCTGGTGGTCCAGTGGTTAAGCATCCAGGTTTGATCCCTGCTTGGGGAACAAGGATCCCACAGGCTGTGGAGCAACTAAGCTCGCGTACCGCAACTAGAGAGCCAGCACGCTGCAACTAGAGGACCCGTGAGCAGCGAGGAAGATCTCAGGTGCCGCAACCAAGAGCTCGCACAGCCAAATAAATAAATTAGAAAGACTCAACTGCTTCTTGGAGAAGGCGATGGCACCCCACTCCAGTACTCTTGCCTGGAAAATCTCATGGATGGAGGAGCCTGGTGGGCTGCAGTCCATGGGGTCGCTAAGAGTTGGACATGACTGAGCAACTTCATTTCACTTTTCACTTTCATGCATTGGAGAAGGAAATGGCGACCCACTCCAGTGTTCTTGCCTGGAGAATCCCAGGGACGGGGGAGCCTGGTGGGCTGCCATCTATGGGGTCACAGAGTCGGACACAACTGAAATGACTTAGCAGTTAGCAACTGCTTCTTGTGGTGTCTCAACAGTTCAGTGTCTCAGAAATGCCAGAGTGTCTGCTTTCCCTGAGATGTGCTCCTTGGTCCTCTGGCGTTTGGTAAGTGTTTCTGTCCTGAGTTTAATGTCCCTGGGCTTCTGGCATTCGGTGTGAACGAGCCACCCCGCCTTCAGATGACACCTGGCTCTGCTTCCTACAGATGACCACCGCGTAGCCCCTGCTCCCTGGCTTTCTTTCTGGTGCTTCTCTCCCACCCACGAGAACTCCTGTCCAGAGCAGAGCCCCACAGAGTTCGACAAGGAGGTGCCCACGCCACCAGCTTTCCCACAGCCCGTGATGCAGAGAGAAGACTGTGGCCAGAACAGGGCTTCTGCCTTCTTGTTTTGCAGGGTGCTCCAGAAACCAGAGCGAGGTGGTGTAAAAAGACCTCTGGAGCCTTAGGGAGTAAATTCTCCCAATTCAAGGTGTCTGCCCTTGAGCAGGGTCTGAGACTCAGTTTCTTCAGCTGTAAAGTAGGGACAAAACTACACGCCTTTATGGATTTTATTTCTGCAGAGTGATTATGGAAATTAACTAAATTAAAGGTAACTCTCCAACCACCACGTCCATACACACGTGACATGCCCAAGTCCATGAGACCTACGGCTGCTGTCCCTGTAGATACACTCGATCTCAGCCCAAAGGCCGAGAAGCGATGTGTTACTGCAAGTGAATCAAAGTGATACATGTAAATTCACCTTGGGAAATTCACTTTGGTTTCAAATCACTATTTCTCTCTCTCTCCATCTCAGTATATAATACAAACTACTTGCTTCCCCCAAGAAATGGTTTCTAGGCAAGACCCGTGCGGACACCTCACTAAGCGGTCTGTATTAAATCTCCAGTCTTGCGTTGCTGGGGTAAAAAAGTGTCTCAGTCCCGAGAAGTGTTTAGGCTTTGAGTGATGTCAGAGGCCTCTGAACAAGCCTTATAAACGACATCCATATTTGTCCATTTCTGACTTAAATTGCTTTTGGTTCCACAGCTGCCATGAATTGCCTTGATGCGGTATCATCCAGGATGACAGAAAACACAGAGGAAGCGGCAACTTGCTGGCGAGGATTAGGAAATAAAGGAGTCACTGCCTCGTCCACTTCTCCAAGGCTTGGAAGCAACGAAAATGAAACTCGCCTTGAAAGGTAATCTCCATGAACCGTGATAAGAGCAGCTGACATTTTACACAGCGCAAGCCTTCCAGTTCAGCCTGGCCGTTCCAATAAAGGCCATCTACATGCAGCTCACTGTTCTTGTTCTTTTTTTTTTTTTTTTAATGTTTCTACATGTTGCTTTGTCTTCTCCTCCTCTCTCCCTCCCTAAGCAGCTAAGAACAATTTGTGGTTCTGTACCTTCTCGTTAATATGTTCTGGGCTCTGGATTCCAAGGCATTGGATGAAGAAGCGTCCACATTTGGAGAATAACCTTCATTTCTCTTAGTCTACTTCCCCATCCATCTTTCATCTCTTTCTGCTAACCTCTGACTCTGGTTAAAAAGAAAAAAAAAAAAAAAAGTTCTTGGCAAAGGCCCATCTACTGCCTGGCTCCCTCAGCTAAGAAATTCTATTTCATCTCAGTCCTGTGATTAGGAATCCAAACCACAGGGGCTTCAGAGGCAGAGAATAATTAAGTCGGTCTGAATTTAGATACAAGATCTTGGGTTCCAGCCTCATCTCTGCCACTCACCAGCTGCCTGATCTGAAGCGAGCTGCTATGCATGCCCGCAACTCACCTTCTGCACCAGGCAAGCGGCCTAACACCATCCACCGGGAGGGTCGTTGCAAGGATTAAATGGGGCGCTGCCTCCGCAGGGCTCACAGTACTCACTCCCTTTCTTTCAGTCAGCATGCATGATTACATGCCGGGAGCAGAGGTGTCTGAAGATACTGGGGGGGATCCCTCCTTCCCAGCATCAAGGATGCTCCAAGCCAGAGTTCCTTCAGGTGGGTCCATGTGAACTGTGCTGCTGCTATCATCTGGGCGCTCAGTTGTGTGTGACCCCACGGACTGGAGCCCTCCAGGCTTCTCTGTCCATGGGATTTTTCCAGGCAAGAATACTGGAATGGGTTGTCATTCCCTTCTCCAGGGAATTTTCCCAACCCAGGGACCAAACCCATGTCTCCTGCACTGGCAGGCGGATTCTTCCCCACTGAGCCACCAGGAAGTCCCTGCGGTACTGTGCCCTTGTGCAAATGAGAGACAGCAGAATTCAGTCCCATGGGAGCCACTGTCCAAGTTGCAAAGAAGGACCCCTCTCTCCGGCTGCAGCCGGGGGCTTTTTCACATCTATGGAAATCTGATGCCTGCCCCAACAATCGCCCTCTGTCAGGGGTCCTCACATAGACACACCCACTCAGCCCCACAGAAGGCTCTTTCCAAGGGCTCTGAGCCTTCGAGAAGGAAGAAGCAACCCAGGTGTGAATCAAACGCCTCTGGTCCACTGTCATGCCTGCCTCTGCGCAGAGAAGGGGCCTTGTGATATAGATCTCTTCATTTTCATGTGTGCATACAAGGTCACTTTCCCAACCAATCAATAGAACAATCTGAATACACAATTTTCATGTCACAGTGTATTTTGGAACTGAAATACACGGGAGGGAGCAAGGACAGCGAGACTGGGAAGAAGTCCGCTTCAGCAGGTGCACCATTTTACACTGTCTTCTAATTCATCTCAAATATATCTGATGACACATCTGAGATCCCTGCCTTCATGCAAAGTCAGAAACAACAAAGTACTCTGAATGAGTTAAGATTCGAATTTGGCCTCTTTTCTTACTAAACAAGGTCCAGCAGATTTTTCTAAGTGTCTCCTAGCAATATTTTGGCAATAGTTTTCTTTTTTTTCTTTTTTCCTCCATGTTAGTTTCTTCTTCTAGTCCAGTTTGTCTGACTCTCAAGACGTAAGGCTAGTAAAGGATGAATTCTCCAGCGACCGTGGGTTCTCAGACAAGTCACTGAACGTCTCTGTTTCTTTCTCTGCGGAATGCAGTTATAATAAGTGGTCTAGCCCACAGGACTGCCATAAGGTCCAAAGCTGCTCTGTGTATGAAAAACTGTGTTAATATTTTTAAGTGTTCAGACAGTTTGATTTCACGCCATGTCCAGCATACCTCCACCAATTTGTAATTCACTAATGCATGCATGGATGTGAGAGTTGGACTGTGAAGAAGGCTGAGCGCTGAAGAATTGATGCTTTTGAACTGTGGTGTTGGAGAAGACTCTTGAGAGTCCCTTGGATGGCAAGGAGATCCAACCAGTCCATTCTGAAGGGGATCAGCCCTGGGTGTTCTTTGGAAGGAATGATGCTAAAGCTGAAACTCCAGTACTTTGGCCACCTCATGAGAAGAGTTGACTCATTGGAAAAGACTCTGATGCTGGGAGGGATTGGGGGCAGGAGGAGAAGGGGACCACAGAGGATGAGATGGCTGGATGGCATCATGGACTCGATGGACATGAGTCTGAGTGAACTCCGGGAGTTGGTGATGGACAGGGAGGCCTGGTGTGCTGCGATTCATGGGGTCTCAAAGAGTTGGACACGACTGAGCGACTGAACTGAACTGAACTGAACTGAACTGAATACATGCCAGTGGACACTTTTTATTTTAAAGGATTGTTTCCCTTTTAAAGTCATCTTTGTGACTGAGCCCCTTTAAGAGGATTTGATAAGTTACCAATATGTAAGTTGCAAGTCTCTATTTCCTATTAGGGTATTTTGCGTATCACTTTGAATGTCGTAGCTAAAAGAATAAAAGTTAGATTGAAGCATCAAATAATTTGACTAGGCAGAGACATTTTACTGGAAGGCTGGCACTTGTTTTCTCAATAACACAAAGACCCCTATAATAATGAGAGGATTAAAGAAAAAGCTGGAAAGAGAGAAATCGGACCCAAATCCATATATTAGCTAGTCCTCCTCGGGCTTCATTTCTAGAGCTACACTTGCCTTCTCTGTAAAACGGGCACATTTACAACAGCATCTAGACCTCCTGAAAGGATTGAGTCCTTGAAAAGGCTGGAGATAAAGCTTGCTGTGGTCACTCAGACAACAGCAGAATGTATACATGCCTGTTACAAACAGTCATGATAATAACAAAAACTACGCCATTGTATTTATGTATCTCCCAATGTTACTGGCTCTGGATAAATGAGTCTAGCCATCTGATACCTGTAGAATACCAAGGTTAGCTTTCCTCTTTGTCTGCTTCCCCAAATTCCTAAATCTATTTAGAAGCTGGAGGGACATCTAATAACAGAATAAGGATTTCTGAAGTCCAGCCTCTATCTGCAACAAAGGAAACTCTGCCTAACGCATCCTCAGCAACCGCGCTGCACATCCCAGACCATGCGGTACCTGCCAGCCTCCATCTCCGTCTGCACTCCTGCCTCCTGTCGAGGATTCGCTTTCCACGTTTCCTGTGTTTCTCCGGATGGCAACCTGCAGACCTCTAAGGGAATGGTGGTTTGCCTGGGAGCTGACGGGCACAGAGAGAGATGCAATTTGTGCGGATTTATGAGGTACATGCACTGCCGTCCTGGAAACTGTCCTGGGGCTCACTTTATAAACTAACCCCTTACTTCAACATTCTGCAGACTCAGCACAGGCAAGGGGTGGATGGGGCCAGTGGCCCAGATCAGCCTTTCGGGTCTCCTGGCATTGGCGGTCACCACTCACAGGCCCCCGCTCAGCACAGACAATGCTGATTTACGAGACTTGTGAGAAGAGGGAAGTGTCTGCATCTCTTTGTCATTCAGGCCACAGCGTTCCTGGTCTTACGGGGCTCCAACATACCAACTTCCAGCTTTCCGCAACTGAGGTGCACGCGAAGGCCAGCCTCGGGGCTGTGTGTGTGAGCAGCACTTGGGTCTGACTGAGGATGGCTCGGCTTCACTCATTCACTTTTGTCCATTTGTCCACTTGAAATGTTAGCCAAAGCCAAAGGGATACAAAGCAGAATGAAACACCACACCTGGCCTCAGAGACTTGTACGGTCTGCCTGTATGTTATGCTAGGAAAAGCACAAAATCTATGAGCCAGCAGGGCCTGGCTGGAAGGCTGTCTCTTCCACCTATCAGCTGCGTGATTCTGAGCAACTTCCCAATCCTCCAAAAGCCTTGGCATCCTCATCTGCAAAATGGGTATCATCCCACCCCATTTCATAGAGGATGCTTTGAGGAAATGACACTCAGGAAACTGCTGTGAAAACTCTTAAGTGCCATACAAGCATTCAGGATTCTTACACATGTGTCAGCAACCCAGAGGAGGAAGAAACACAGTGTAAAGGAACAGAAAAAGAAAGTGAAAGTCACTTAGTCATGTCTGACCCCGTGGATTCTACAGTCCATGGAATTCTCAAGGCCAGAATACTGGAGTGTGTAGCTGTTCCCTTCTCCAGGAGGTCTTCCTAACCCAGGATCGAACACAGGTCTCCCGCATTGCAGGCAGATTCCTTACCAGGCTGAGCCACAGCGGAAGCCCAGGAATACTAGAGTGGGTAGTCTATCCCTTCTCCAGCGGATCTGCCTAAACCAGGAATCGAACTGGGGTCTCCTGCATTGCAGGCGGATTCTTTACCAGCTGAGCTATCAGGGAAGCCCCAAGGAACAGAAGAGAAAGGAAAACCGGAAACAGGAGCGCAGAGCCTAGTGGCCGTGTAACGACCTAGCGGCCCGCACTGCATGTTGTGGGTCGGGTCGGCACCTGATCTTTCCTCGTGGTAACGCAGAGCGAGGGCGAGGAGGCAGGGGAGGCAGGGGAAGAGAAGGAGACGGCCAGGCTGTCCAGCAGAATCAGGTCTGCGACGGGGTAAGAAGCAGTAGGTTAGGAAGAATGTGAGCGAAGGGAACTGGTGTAACAGAGAGAGAAACGGTGCTGACGCTGCTCACTCTGTCCCCTGTGCCCGACAGAGGCTCAGATGAGTCTGATGACGGCGGACCTACCACACTATTCAAAGAAGTGACTTTTCAAGGCAAGTTTCCTAACTCTCAGGGGAGAAAATAAGATGCCACCGGTGATTTCAAAAGCCACTGCTGCAATGGTTATAAATGGCCAGTATCTGTCTTTGAAGAACTTCTCGAAGGTTTGCGACTGGAGGAGTTCAAGGTTGCCTCCCTGAAGTGACCGCCGCTGCTGTCCCACTGGCCTCCGTGAGCCCACTGCTGCAACGGAGTCCTCTGGGGAGTCCGCTGTCCCTTTATAGCCACTCCAGAGGAGGTGACGCCTTCCCTGATGCAGAGGGAAGACACATTTCCTTATATGCTCCATGCCTCTGCCAAGGGCTGAGCCTGTGAGCCCATCACACATCCGTGAGAACCCACGGACGGAAGTGGCAGCCTGCGGTCACGTGGAAACATGCCTACAAGCTCCTGGACAGCTACCCCTGCCGCGTGGAGTCAGTGTTCCCTCTCCTGAAGCACCGTCTTCAGTGGCTCTTTTCCAGTGACTAGAACGCAGGTGAGGTTTCAGTGCCTGACCGTGTGTGGTGTCTGAGATCAGCGTCTGAAAGGCGCGGGAGCTGCCTCTTGCACCCTGAGGCCATCCACCTGGCCAACTGCCATATGTTGAGGAAGCCCAAGCATCTCCGTGGAGAGGCCCACGCGGTAAAGGACTGAGCCTCCTGCCTAAAGCCACGTGTGCGCGCCAGTTTGGACGTGAAACCAACAGCCCACTAAGCCTTGAGCAGCCAAAGCCCCAGCCAACAGCTCGACTGAAACTTGACAAGAGGCCTTGAGACACAGCCATCCATCTAGGCCACTCGCTGACGTCTGACCTGCAGAAACTGTAAGATAGTAAATGTTTGTTGTTTTAAACCATAAGGCTTTAGGGATAAGGCATTAAGCAGCAGCAGACAACTGCTATGAAGACCAAGAAATGAGCACATGAATCCAGGAAAAACAGAAGCAACCCAAGATAAGAGGAAGGTCATTCAAGAAACAGAATTACACAGGGCCCATCAATGCTGCAGTCCCTGGGGTCGGGAAGAGTCAGATATGACTGAGCGACTTCACTTCCACTTTTCACTTTCATGCATTGGAGACGGAAATGGCAACCCACTCCAGAATTCTTGCCTGGAGAATCCCAGGGATGGGGGAGCCTGGTGGGCTGCCATCTATGGGGTCGCACAGAGTCGGACACGACTGAAGCAACTTAGCAGCAGCGGCAACAATGTCAGAACCCATCAAGTGTGGTTCTCTCCCGCTACCAGCTCCCGAATCTTCTTGGAGGCTTCGTTCTAGGGCTTGGAATGGACAGCAACAGGTGCTCATTAAAAAGCTTCTGGACGTAATTCTAACAACTGCTATTTTTGCAAACATGTAATGAGCACTCATTATGCCCAGGGACGACGCTTCACGCTTTGTAAGAATTTTCAGTTTCGATCTTCTCAATGCCCTTGAACATGTGGAGAGCATTATGGCCATGGCATCATAGACGAGGGAAAAAATTCAAGACAAGGAAGTTTAAGTGGCCTGCCCGAGGTCTCACCTAATAGTGGGCAGCCCACCCTGACCGTGGCGGTCGTGGATGCTGCCACCATGCAGCTGGGGACATGCACTGGGATTCCCAGGTTGGGTACCCAGCGGGCACTCCGAGCCACAGGATAAACACAGTACATCTTCCTGGAGCATCAGCGTTACTCACAGCCAAGCAAAGAAAAGCCTCACTTTTGCATTTACAGGGACACAGGTAATCTGAATGGAATGCAAACGTCTCTTGGAGCTTTTAAGATAAGTCACTCACAGTGGGCTACTAGAGGGGATGTCCCAGGCGCCCAGCAGCACATGTGCAGTCTTTGTTGGAAGTGCTGCCTGGGACACTACTTGAGGAGGAGGACATGAGGCTGGATGCGGGGGCAGGGGGTGGGGTGGGGGCGTGACCTCCAGAGTCACCGAGCTGGCCATCAGGGAGTTGAGGTCCGCAGCCTCCTCCTCCAAGCAGATTCTCATCTTTCCAGGCCCCTCCAGCAGCCAGGCCGCAGCAGCTACAAAGCCTGAGGTGCTGGGAGCAAAGCCCCTCCTTCTCGCCCGATCTCCACCTCCCGGATATCATACCCTGTCCCTCCTCTCCGACAAGGACTGCACTGTTAGTGCTGGCAAAGAAAACATGGATTCCAGATATTCCTAAATGTGTTTGCAATGATTGCAACAGCGCTTTCGATAAATAACTGAAAAAGAAGCGCCGGACCTGGAGGCTGCAGCGGGTGAGGACGGGAGTAGAGGAGAAGGCCGGCCAGCTCTGCGCACGGAAGGAAAGCGTCCTTTGCAGCACCGAGGGGTGAGGCGCGACTCCCGGGGGGCCGGAGCCACACGCACGTTCCCTCCAATACACGCTGATGCTGTCCTGCCCGGCCAAATCGACCTGAACAGCGCGGAGAGCGCGCGGACGCACCTGTCAGCCCCAATCGGTGCTGCGGAAATTTTGTTAGGAAAATAGACGTACTGAGATTCAATTTTTCGATTGTCTGAAGGCTTAATTTAGTGACCTTGGAGGATATCTCCTGGAGGTGAAAGAAGACACGGGGAATCTGCCTGGAGGGGGAAGGGGGGCAGCTGGGGCTTCCCTGGTAATGGGTAATTTGTTTACTCTCCTTTGCAGGCCTTGTCAGGAAGCCATGGAAGTAGTCAGATAGCTGCTACCACTCTCTTAATGAAAAAAATTAAAAATCAAAAAGGCACAGAGGGGCAAGGGGGAGGTGAGTGAGAGAGATGGACTCTCAGTCATGCTGTGTTCCTTTGTTCAGAGCAAATAGATGTTTACATATATATATATATATATATATATATATATATACATATTATATGTACCTGGCCTCATTCCTCTGCACTGGGGTGTCCAGAGGCTCACAACCCATGGTGGCGGTTTACTTGCTAAGTCGTGTCCAACTCTTATGACCCCGTGGACTGTAGCCCGCCAGGCTCCTCTGTCCAAGGGATTTTCCAGGCAAGAATACTGGAGTTAGTTCCATTTCCTTCTTCAGGGGATCTTCCTGACCCAGGGAAGATCCCTGGTCTCCTGCACTGCAGGCTTCCCTGATAGCTCCGTTGGTAAACAATCTGCCTGCAATGCAGGAGACCCTGGTTCAGTTCCTGGGTTGAGGAGATCCGCTGGAGAAGGGATAGGCTACCCACTGCAGTCTTCTGGCCTGGAGAATTCCATGGACTGTACAGTCCATGGGGTCACAAAGAGTCAGACAGGACTGAGCGACTTTCACTCTCACTTTTTCTTTACTGACTGAGCTGCCAGGGAAGCTCAACCCATGTCTTGGCCCACATGAGCAGCCTGGGCCTGGCTGCACCACGTTCTGGGCCCGCTCCTGTGCCTTCTCGAAGCCTTGCAACAGCTGGCCCTCCAGCCTCTGGGCTTTCCTGGTGGCTCAGACAGTAAAGCATCTACCTGCAATGTGGGAGACCTGGGCTTGATCCCTGGGTCAGGAAGATCCCTTGAGGAAGGTAATGGCTACCCACTCCAGTCCTCATGCCTGCCTGGTAGGCTACAGTCCATGGGGTCGCAAAGAGTCGGACACAACTGAGCGGCTTCACTTTCACTTTCCTGCCTTGGGGATCAGACCGGACTCTCATTTGCCAACCTCTGTGCCTCGTCTAAGCCTGGGATAGCACGGTGACAGGGGAGAGCCAAGGGCTTAAATCCAGTCTTACAATTCACGTCAGGTGGCTCCAGCAAGCTCCTTCACCTCCAGGGCTCTCGATTTCCTCACATGTGAAGTAGGGAGAATCACACGCGCATGTTAGGACTAAAGGGCAGTGTGTGTGCTGGATGCAGAAGCTGCTGCTCCAGCAACAGAGGTGTCCTCACCTCCATCGCCTGGTTTCAAATCCAGTGCCGAGTTCCAGCCATGCTCATTTGTAAAACAGAAATAACAACAGTACTTGATTAAGAGGCTGGGGGATCAGAGACAGTAATGGTAGCGGCAATTAATGAAAGACAACTGGGGAACCTTCTCCTTTTCTGGTGGTCCAGTGGTTAAGACTCCATGCTCCCAGTGGAGGGGGCAAGAGGTCAATCTCTGGCTGGGGAACTGAGAGCCCACCTGGAAGATGAAACAGGTAACTGGCGCATGATACAGTACCAGAATTGACAGTGCCGGGTTTGGTACACAGCATAGATTGTGTTGTGTGTATTATTGGTACAAAAGTGTCTAATCGTCTTTGGCACATAGTAAGATGCGATAAATATGATGTATTGTTATAAACTGGGCTTCCCAGGTAGTTCAGTGGTAAAAAATCTGCCCGCCAATGCAGGAGATGCAGATTCGATCCCTGGGTCAGGAAGATCCTCTGGAGAAGGAAATGGCAACCCACTCTGGTATTCTTGCCTGGAGAATCCCATGGACAGAGGAGCCTGGCGGGCTACAGTCCATGGGGCTGCAGAGAGTCGGACACAACTGAGCAACCAGGCCACCACCACAAGGACAATTGTGAGCAAGGATACATGTCACTCTGGGAGCATTAATACCCTGTGAGTTGCAGTTATGAGCCACAGTGATGGTGGTGATGTCAGAAGTCCGCCACGGCAGGTGAGGCCCTGATGTCTGCCTAACTACCCCCTTCCTTCTCAGCCCTGGCTTCCTTGACACACAGGGATGACCTCCGCTTCTGCATCCTGGCCCTGACCTCACCTCTGGACCCACACTGTCCTCTCTGGGGACGGCTCTCTCTTATCATCTTTGCCGCTGCGACAGGGAGCAGGAGCCGGGCCTTGGTGTCCCCAGGACCCCAGAGGGGCACTCGGATGAGATCAGCCGGCAGCCTCTTGCCCTGCTGTCACTGGCTGCGTCCTGTGTGGTTGGCAGAGGTGTCATTAAGGCCTCACGGCCTGAGGATTTGATAGAGACACCGGGGCTCCCGGTTGCCGACGCCTGCCGTGATTTGCACCTACGGACTCGCAGGAGCTAGTTCCCTCTGCTGACGATTCCCAGCGCTCTGTTGGCACCGTGTCAGCCAGCCCACCGTGCACTGACAGACAGACCCGTCCAGAAGCCCCTCCTTCCCAGGGAAACAGGGTGAGCCGGGCTCCCGTCCTGAAACAATACCACAGGCCGGCGGATATGGTTTCTACCTGTTCTCCAGGACCTCATCTTTCAGGTGCTTTCAAACCCTAGAGTCTCCCTGCCAGAAAACGGAGCCAGAGGGGGGTTGGGAGGAAAATGTGGATGACAGGGGTGGGTCTCGGAAATCATATACCTGGTCCTGGAGTCACCCAGACCTCAGCTCCACCACCTTCTCAGTGACTTCATACCTCCGACCTTTATTACACTCATCTGTAAAATGGGCTTGCCCATCACACTTCCCTCCCGAAGGCCGTTCTGATATAACTGTGTGAAGCTCTTTGCAGAGTATGGCGTCCCAGCAGCACTTGACTGGTGCCAGCGCTCACTGTTTCGGCAGATCAGCCATTCTGGTCATCCTTTACCATGTTCAACGATGCTGATGCGCCTTGCAGATGGATCTGCTAGAGCCCCACGGAGAGGCAGGCTGGGGTCCTGAAAGAACAGCCTTGGGGTCAAATCTCCTGAGGAAGTGACATGCCAAAAAAAAATTTCTTTTCCCAATTATATATAGCAACTTAATGTATAGCAACACATTGTATTTGTTAAGGTCCTGCTGCTGCTGCTGCTAAGTCGCTTCAGTAAGGTCCTACTATGTGCCAAATGTGATTAGACACTTAGGTACTAACAACAGACACAGTACTAACAACCTACACTACGTGCCAAACCCCAGTTAATTCTGAACCTGTACTGTGCGTGCCACTTTGCGCTGACTATCTTTCATTAATTGTTCTAATCTAGCAGCCTTCTCAAGTGGGCCCTATTATTATTCCCATTTTACCAATGAGCAAGTTGGGAGCATCATGAGCGCTTGACAATTCCACTTAAGGGAGGAAAAAAAGACCGGGGCAGAGAGAAATAGCGAAGTCGAGGAATCCACTGAGAAGTAGGTATCGCTGTATATTTCGCACCAGCGCACACTCGGCTGGGCTGGAATGCACTCATCTGCAGGGATATATGCAGACATTTATGCAAACTCCCTGACATCAGGGGCCAGGGCTGTTTTTACCAAACAAGGTCTGTTTATGCCCCAGGGGAAGCCTTTCTCCCACATCTGTCCAAAGAACCGACTGTCTCTGGATTGATGTATGTGATCACGTGGATGGGTGACCCTCACCTTTGAGGCATCCCGAGACGTGGGTCACCATGGCTGACATGCAGGTGAGGGGGGCTTCTCTTACATCTTCCTGGTTCAGGAAGCACCGGCCCTCTGCTTCAACGCTGAACGGTGGGATGGCCCGAGATCTGTACTTCCTCATCCGCACGGGCCGCCTGTATGACACTGCGATTGCTGAGCCCCTCCCCCACGCCAGTGCCCACAGCCCAGCCGCCCGGCCTCAGAACGCAAACGTCTGGGGCATCATTAAGGCACTTCTATACAGCGCCGACCAAGGGCTGACCCTGCAACCATTTCCACCATTAGATTTGAATGACCTCGGCAGCAGGGCTGAGAGGCCGGAGTATTAATTCACAGAGAACCACAAGCCCAATTTAAGATTTAATTTGAGATAACGAAGAGCTCCTGAAAGTGTATTCAAACTTCTCAGCGTGCAAGAAAAGGCCTTTCCCTGTTTCCCACGTTGAATGTGAATCCAATCTTTTCCTTAACAGAATTTATTCACCAATTTACAAGCAACGTGCAAGCCTCCTTTTCTCTTTTTCCAGTTCCCTCTGCTTAGTCAAACCCCCTTGTGATGTGTCTTTACGGGACCTTTTTTTCCCCCTTCCTTCCTAATTTACAAGTGGCTGCCCTTGAGGGGTTACTTTTCAATTTTACTGCACCCTTGAAGAGAAAACAGCCTTCGTTAGGTATCTCCCCCAACACCCTGGTTCCCCTGGACCCCAACTTAAATATGCTAAGTGTCTGTTCAACAGGGATGCAGCCCTGTAAAAAGCTTTGGCCCTGCAGTGTGACTCTGGAAGGCAAAGCCATGGAGGGGTGCAAAGCGCTCTGCCGCAGATCAGCTAATCTGTGCTGCTGGGTTCTGGCATGTGTCTAGACTCTGAAGTCTTTGTTTCTTAAATATTTAAAGTTCTAGGGACTTCCCTGGTGGGTCGAGAGGCTAAGAATCTACTTTCAAACGCAGGGGACACGGGTTCGATTCCTAGTCAGGCAACGAAGATCCCATATGCCACAGGGCAACTAAGCCTGCATGTTACAAGTACTGAGCCTGTGTGCCAGAACACAGAACCCGCACACTGCAACAAACATCCTGAGCGCCAGAGACCAGACCCAGCCAAATAAAGTTAATAATGTTTTAATTAGAAAAAATATTTAAAATTCTAGCTGGGGATGAGAATGATATGCATTGGACTCAGAAGCCTGAGTCTTAGCTGGTATTTAGTGAGCATCTATGTTGCATCTGGCACAGTTCTGGGTACACTGCATTTTCTCAAAGACTCAGTCCGGCTTTAGAAATAGAAAGACATGAGCTGAAGTCCTAGCATGGAATTTCACTTTCCCCCAGGCTTCGGCTCCTTGTCTGTGAAATGCCAAACACACCTTGGTGCTTCCCAAAGGCGATTTTAAACCCTACAAACGAAATAATACACAGGTGCAAGAATACCGCTAGTCACCTGACCTTGGGCCTGGGACAGTGCTGGAAAATGAATAACTGAGCCTTGTAAACATTCTGGTTGCTGTTAAGATGAGACCAGGGTCAAAGGCAAGCATCACAGCCTTTCACAATCCTGCTGCTGGTTTGCTTTATTTGCTTCGGGGTTTTCAAAAGGAGACACCACGGGTGGGCGGGTGCAGGGAGGGGGCGTGGGAGGCGGGACACAGCTGGTGAGGCTGGTTTCCAGCTCAGCCTCCCCTGTGACGAGCCGTGTGACCCGGGCCAAGTCAGTCTGCACTTCTGGGCCTCAGTTTCCTTCTTTTATTCTTCTGCTCATTAGGTACAGAGGAAGCTCACCATGAGGGAAGGGCGGGTAGAGGTTAAACCACAGCTCCTGACTCGTAAGAGATGCATACGGCCAAACAGGCCAAGAGGAATGACCCAGAAAGCTGTAGGGCGTGGTGGGGTGAGCTGAACAGTGCTCTTCCAAATTCACGCTCATTACAAAGCTCAGAATGTGACTTTATTTGGACACAGAGTCTTTGCGGGTGGAGTTAAGATAAAGATCAAGACGACATTATACTGGCTGAAGGTGACTCCTAGCTCCAATGACTGGTGATGCCCTTTTAAGAGATGGAAAAGGACACATAGGGACAGAGAGATGAAGGTCATGTGAGGAAGCGGCCACGATTGAAGCGATATGTCTACAAGCCTAGGAATGCCAGCGGCCACCAGGAGCTGGGAGAGAGGCCTGGAACAGATTCTGAGTCTCAGGGAAGAAAAAGAAAAAGACAGACCCTGCCAGTACTTTGATTTTGGGTTTCTGGCCTCCTAAACAGTGAGACAGTAATTCCTGTCTAAGCCACCTAGCTTGTGATGGAAGCAGGAGGAAACTCACATAAGGGATATGTTCTGTACTTAAACAAGAGGCCCTTTGCTGAGTGAAGGCCCAGGGCTTTTATTTTCACTGGCGTTCTCGGCATATTTCACGGTCAGGGAGGCGGTGTGCAGTCATCCTGCCCTATTGACCCCGAGAACCTCCTAGGTTTTCTTGGCAGTTAACCATCAACTTTACTAATAGGAATGGGGCCTGGAATTTTCTGGGTAGAATTTCTCAGATGGCTTGTTCAAGCTTTTTTTAAAGGATGCTGAAGTGATCGAGGAGTATCACGGTGTCCCCAGACAACACCCTCGGGTCTTCTGAGATTCCATCGTTGTCTCCTGCACACAGACGGGCTACTCCCACTGGTCAAGGGCAGGCAGAGGAGAACATGTCCAGAGCTTCGGGTCCAGGTGGGCAAGGACGATCCCTCACTGCACACTTGGATTTCTGACATTAAAACGATAGGTGATCATCACTGTACTGTTCAGTGTCGGCACTTAGGCCTAAGCGGCTTCCCCGATGCTTCCTGCCAGCAGGGACGGGTTCTCTACACCCAGAGAGCCCGCCAGGGTGCCAGGTCCGCTGCAGGTGCTCAGGATGGTCACAGTAACGATGCAGGCCACAGGACAAGATAAACCACAAGAAAAAGGCCTGACTTGCATTACTTTGTTTCCGCCACATTGACACCTTTCGTTGTTGCTGTTCAGCTGCTAAGTCATGTTCAATTCTTCGCTACCTCATGGACTGCAGCACGCCAGGCTTCTCGGTCCTCCACTATCTCCCAGAGTTTGCTCAAGTTCATGTCCACTGAGTCGGGGATGCCATGCAGCCATCTCATCCTCTGTTCGCCCCCTTCTCCTCCCGACTTCAATCTTTCCCAGCATCAGGGTCTTTTCTAGTGATTTGGGTCTTCACATCAGATGGCCAAAGCATTGGAGCTTCAGCATCAGTCCTTCCAATGAATATTCAGGGTTGATTTCCTTTAGGGTTGACTGGTTTGACCTCTGACACCTCACTACCCGCACTGGAAAGCTAGCAATAACGGCAGATAACACTGAAACCCAGGTCTGCCTGGTTCCAGGGCTTTCTACCATACGTCAAGGCTTGGGTCAACAAGGGCTACGGCACAGCTCATGACAAGCCTGACTCACGGGGAAGGGGTTCACGTGCTGGGGGCGGCGACGGTGAGGGAGGGGAGGAGCCGGGACGTGTCCGGGCTGGAAGGGAGGCCTGACTGGCATTGTGTCCGGGGAGGCCTGTGACCTCCAGCTGTCCAGCCCTCCAGGTGCACCCGAATGCAGAGGGGCATGTCCTTCCTCAGGCAAGGCCACAGCCTTCCCGGGACGGTCCGTGAGATGGTGAGTCCAGGCAGGCGGGGTCATGAAGGCCTGTTCACACTGGCCCGAGCGGTGATGCTGACACACCAACGGGCCCTTTCGGCTCCACAGGCCCCCGCGAGGTCAGCTGGGACCCTCTGCTGGCTGCATCCCAGCTCAGCCTCTCTGCCAGCTTTGTCCTACCTACAGGTGTTGACCCTAAGAAAACTCCCGCACGGGAAATCTCCCCTCTGAGTCGGCTCCCGGGAACACCCGGTGAGATGGTCTCTCATTTCTAAGGAAGACTGTCAATGATGAGAGGGGTGGCTGGGGCCTGAGGGGTTCCTGGCAGTTGCAGGAGGAAGCTGGGAGAAGATGGAGCCCGTCTGAGCAGGGCCTGTGTGCCTGCAGACTGGCGCCGCCGCCCTGACGCCCACGGAGTGCGGGACTTAACGGGGCTGCACTTGAGCTTCTTTGTTGACATAATTAGCGCTGGCTCTGAACACGAGGTTTCGTAGCCAACTTGGCGTGGGCTTGTGAGTTTTGATTGGCAAATTTGAAGCAAAGTTCAGCCAAGTTCTGTATCTATTTTGCACTGGGCCGAATGCGCATCGAAAGAAGCCAACTCTTCCGATAGGTTTTCAGTTTTATGGTCATTGGGAGCTGAAGATATTAGCTCTTTAAGTGGACAAATGCTTCTGGCAGGCCAGGCTGTGCTCGGAGGAGGAGAAATGCCTGTGGGTTCCTCTGAAAATTAATGTAATAAGATGCATTAATCAGAATTCTATCAAGTCTCCACACTTGGCCTGGGCTTAAGAGGCAATACTTTGAAATTGCAGTTTGGCTAAGCTTCCCTATTCTTTGCAAATCAGAATTGAAAAAGAAGGAAGAAAGAAAAGAAACAGAGCTAATGGTTAAGAAAAACCAGCAATGGGAAAAAACGTATAAATAGCCCCTTTAGCTCCACTAGGGGCTGCAGAGGACTCTGAACGATTTGACCTTTGCCATTTCCCCAAAGTTACTCATGCTGGCATCAGAGAAGTTGGGTCAGACCCCCAAGCTAGCTCAGAACTGGTTTGGACCAATGTCTTGGGTCCAGGCTGTTTACTAGCCAGTTTCTGGCTGACAATAACCTATTTCAGGACTTGCAATGGCATCTTGGCTATTTCTTATCCTCAAATGTTTGTAACCAGGGAATGAAAAATTTTGGAAGTTAAAACAGATTGACGCAGACGGGCACGTTGGCACTGGGTCACTGTTGCCTCAAATGTTACCTTCTTGGGAACCCAAAAAACAGCGAGCTGCAGACTCAGAGCCAATACCAATTTCTCCCCAGCAACTCGACGTTTTTAGGTGACACTTTACAATTTAAAGTGACATACCAGTGCCCTGGACATTTGTACTACATTTTGGCTGTACTTTTAACGGGACATAGCTACATCTGTATTTACTATCATAATTCAGTACCCAAGAGATGAATATTTTTAAAGACAAAGGGCCAGGCTTTTGTAGAAACATTTTTTTTTCCCCTTCTATAAAAAAAAAAAAAAAAAGTGGCTCCTTCTTGTCTGGTAGACTTTAGTAATTGGCAGGATTTTGAGTAAGCTCTTTTAAGAGCCCTCCATTTCTATTTTCACATTAAACACACTTGCAGTATCTATTAAAAGCACAAATACTGAAGCACACACCAGGACTACCAATGAACTTACACGTGGAGGCCGCGGGGTCTCAGGAGAGACGACGTGAGCCTTGGTACAGCTTGATTTCTTAGGGATCTCGGAGTCGGAAAAGAACAGGGTGCCTCTTTCTTCTGCCTCTTGGACCCAGCCAGTGTCCCCTGTTTTACATCAACTCTATATCCAAGGTTTTTATCAGAAGGGGTCAAGTTCAAGATTTCATTACAGCAACAAATGTTGGCTTCTGCCTTTACCTCGGGGAGTATTTCCACTAAAGCCTGGGGGACTCCACACGGGAGAGGCAGAACAGATGCGTGGATGTTTCTGCCCGGCTCCAGCTGAGACCCCGATCCGTACGGGTCGAGGATGATGGAGTAACATCCCGGGAATGACGCTCGAGGTCACCCAGGAGACCTGTGACCATCTGGGAGAGAGCGGGGCCAGGGTGGGGGCCAGGGCGGGGGCCTCTGGACCCTGAAAGGACCTTCAAAGTCATTCTCAAGGTGACTCGCGGGCCCTGACAGAGCCAGACGTGTGCGCGGACTTGCAGGCGGGCACGCAGCAGACAAGGGTCATTTAACACAGGCAGTGAGGGCGACCGGCAACTGCCCTTGGCCTCGGAGCCACAGTCGCACATGGAGCTCTTCAGCTCCTTTTCCAGATTTCTTTAAAAAAAAAAAAAATCAAAACAGGAAGGACGGGGAGGATGCAAGCCTGGGGGAAAAGATGGGGCCAGAGCTCAGCGGAAGTCTTCTCTCGGCTCCTCTCCCGCCCCCAGAGATGGGTGTTTCGGATGGAAGCTGATGCACAGGCAAGGAAGGGCCCTGATTTGAGATCTCAGACCACCTCTATGGGTCGGGGTCCTTCAGGGGCACAGAGGCACACTCCAAGTGGTCATCTGAGGAGCGCTTGATAAAAGCGCTCTTTGCAAAGGTAGGTGTCAGGTCACAGGAACCAGTGAGGTTTTGAGCAGCGTCCTGGGTTTAGTAATAGTAGGAAGAGCTCCCTAGCCCGGCCAGCTGAAACTGGGGGGCCGGTGGCCCCCACATGCCCTGCAGGGAGTGAGCCTGGGGACCCAACGGCTGCACCTTGCTTTGTCTGCATTCCTGCTGGTGCACAGCATCTCGAGATCTGGCCTGAGGGTGAGGGCAGCACAGGCCACTGAGGTCAGCCAAGCACAGGCCACTGAGGTCAGCCAAGCACAGGCCACTGAGGTCAGCCTCCCGGGACACCGGGGCAGGGCTGGGGGAACTGAAGGGGATGGAGACCATCAGGGCAGAAACCACACACTGGGGGGCCTTTGGGGGCCTCAAGGGCCTAACTGCCAGGGCAAACGAGAGGTCAAGTCCAAGCTCACTGCCCACATCTCCCCAGTTTCAACCAGGGGACCTTGGCTGTGACGCCTTATATACTAACCAGCTACATTAGGTATTACATCAACGTAGAAAATTTTCCCCCAAAATATCTGATTTGGAAACCCTAACTTAGATGTCTTCTCTGGTTTCCTCCAGGTTTGTGGTGCATGATTCCATAGAACAGAGCACAGCCCGTGGAGGGTGTACCTCCGGACCACGCGTGTTAGCAAAGAGCACAGGTGCTTTTTTATCCAAACCATGGCTGCCACCCCTTCTGCTTGGTGCATACTTTGAGAATCCAGCATTCTGGAGTAGAGGCTTAAAAAAAAAAAAAAAAAAAAAAATTTTCCCAAGAAAAGTCACCACATCTTGCCATTTTATGGCAGGACACAGAAGATCTGAAGTACAGGGGAAAAATACATACCAATTTTTCGAACACAGCTCCTTCAAGTTCAAGTGGAAAATGATTGAAGATTTTTTTAGGAAAAGAGAGAGATCTCCACAGGAGGATTAAAAAAAGAAAGAAGAGAGATAGGGGAAATCCAACTCCAGAAAGGAGAAAAATGACTGCCTGAAAGACACATAAAGGAGAGGCGTGTCGTTGCCGAAGCTCTCCAGGAAAAATGGCGAGGATGGCTTCGGGGTGACTGGCCCTGGCTGCTGGGGAGGGTCCAGCCGAGTTCTTGATGTCTCTGATAGCACTTTGCTGGGCACAGACAGCTGAAGCCTATGTACCAGGGCTGTGCTCTTCAGGGCAGATCTTCAACCCGGAAGACAAAGAAAACCTCCGCCGGGTGTGGTGGGGTGGGGGGTGTCTAAAGCCAGGGAGACGCGACAAGATGCAGACTGGAGGGGGCAGGGCCGTCTCTGGGAGGGGAGGGGGGAGCCGCTACCTCTCCTAATCGAGATTAATGGCTTGCTCAGGCGAGCGGCTGCAAACCTGCCAAATGTGCTGACCGCCTGAAATTAGCAAAGGTGGTGACTAAGGAAGGAAGGAAAAATGTACAACGCGCCGGGTCTGAGTGAGCCTCACTCATCCCGGCCTGACATATGACAAATGGAATTAACGGCGACACAGAGCGCGCAACAAGTTTTAGACAGCACCCGCCGAGGGGATGTGATTGATCTCCGAGGAGGCTTCTGCGGTTGTTGATGAGACCTTGGGAGCACGACAGATGCCCGCATTTGCACAAGCACCACCCGCCCCCCCGCCCCAATCCCACTCACACACGCAGTACAGCCGGGCAAACACGGCTGCGTGGCCTCAGTCACGTCTCTTTTAACCAGGACAGAGTGAGTGTCCCCAGAAATGAGAACGGATCGTCCTGGACTCCGGCGAAACTCGCCTCGAGCGTCACACTCCATTCCGGTCACCACCTTATAAAAATGTTATTAGTCAAACAGCTGAGCGGGATGAGGAGACGCACAGAAGCTGATTCTCAGACTTAAAAGTCTGAGCGCCCTTAAAAGGGCTGCATTTGTACAGCTTAGGCGGGGAGAAAACAGAAGGGGAAAGAACAGGAGAAGAAATTCCATGAAAAGTATTCAGGACCTGAAATACTTGTGGGGAAGATGAATCTATGACGGCAAAATAGCAAAAGTCAGAGGCGATATTAAAGGTAGATGTGAGTAGCTGAACATTTCTTTCAAAAAACTGATTACAGAGAACAAAAGATATATACACAAACTGTAACCAAACCAAAACAAAAACACAAACAATGGCAAAAACATCTCAGTGCCTTCCTGCGACAGGACGGAAATAACAGACTAGCATCAGGGTACCCACTGGGGCAGATTCCCTAACTGTGTTTCTCTCTGAAATTCACAGTAATATTCGTACATTTGATTTTTTTTTCTCCATTTCTAAAGACAAATTCAATGGTGAGTCAAAATCTTTTTTTAAAAATAGATGCCTTTAAGAAAAACCATATGGAAGGTTTTGTTTCATCCTGAGACCTGTTAGCTAGCACTGATTAGTGCCTTTTAATAAGACTTTTTTTTTCTCATCCTTTTTTAACATATTGTTTTAAGAAGTTGAGACTACAAGAAAATGTAAGATTACAAGAAAACATAAAACCTGTCATTCTGAATCCATGTCAATGGGAGGGTCTCGTAACCAGAAGCACCGAGAGATGCGGCTCAACAGTGACGTCCTCTGCAGCGAGGTATTCCCCTTCCACAGTGAGGTATTAACCAGACAGCCCTCCCTGGGAGACAGGCAGCCATGTTCCCAAGTCAGGACATCCTGCTCCATCTACGGTGCCAATCATTGATGCCACTGCATGTTGGGCCCTGCGCTGGCTGGTGGCCTGGGGTTCAAAGAGGATGAGACCAGTCCCCTTCACAAGGACCTGACTGTCTACCAGTGGAAATGAGGCTTTGATGCTGTTGTAACAACTACTATTTGTTCAGTCATTACTGCATAAATTCCTTACAGACTTCTTTAAATCACTATGCTTTAAAAGGCCTATGCATTACTCAAAACAAAGTAAGTCTTATTATCCTTACGAGTCAGAGGAGGTCACATAAAAGTTTATGTCACCTGACTGATTCTTTTCAGACTGATGTTTGTGTCCTCCCCAAGTTCATATACTGAAGTCCTAACCCCACAATGTGATGGTATTCAGAGGTGGGGCCTCAGGGAAGTGATTAGGTTTAGCGGAGGTCATAAAGGCGGAGCCCTCACAGTGGGATTAGCATCCTTCTGGAAGAGACACAGAGACCAGAGCTCTCTCTCACCATCACACAATGACACAGAGCGAAGGCAGCCGTCTGCAAGCCACAAAGAGAGCCCTTGCCAGGAAGTGAATCTGCCTGCACGCTGGGCTTGGACTTCCAGCCTCCAGAACTGTGGGAAGTTCGTGGCTGTTGTTGAAGCCACCAGTCTATGGTGCTTTGTTACAGAACCCTGAGCTAAGCCACCAACAGAACACTTAGGAAGCAGAGTCAAGATTCAAACCCACTCGGCTTGACTCCACCACATCATAAAAGTTCAGAGGATACAGACATAAAGAAAGGAGGAGGGGAGGAAGGGAGGGAGGAAGCAAGGGAAGGAAGGAAGGAAAGAAGGGAAGAAAAAGTAGCAGAGTCAGGGAACCTACACGCAGTGGCTTCTAAATGGCATTCTAGCCACATGAACGCACCAGGAAATATAACCCCCCAAAGTGGGAATTCCGACCCAAGGAGAATCACAGAGAGGGTGGATGGCCATGAATTGATCAGCAATGGCAGAGTTCTTGAAACACACGCACCTTGGGAGCTTCCCTCGGTCCAGTGGCTGGGAACCCACCTGCCAGCGCAGGGAACGTGGGTTTGATCCCTGGTCCGTGGGGATCCCACAGCCTTGGGGCAACTAGCAAGTGCGCCACAGCTGTTGAGTCTGTGCTGCCCCTAGGGCCCACGTGCCACGACTCCTGAAGCCTCTGCACCCAGAGACTGTGCTCTCAACGAGAAGCCACTGCAACGAGAAGCCACTGCAACGAGAAGCCCGCGCCCCGCAGCTAGAGAAAGCCAGGCGCAGCAGCGCAGACCCAGACAGCCAGAAATAAATACATTAATAGGAAAACACGTAAAGAGTGAGAGATAAATGCTTTGCATGAAGGTACATGTGCATACGTGTGCACGTAGGTATGTTCCAACTCACGGCGTCACAGAGCGCTAATCTTCCCAAATTAGTGGGAATCTGTGGATTACCAAAGTCCCTTCAAACTTTTTATTAACCGACTGTTCCCACGCAATCCTCTGTAGTTCAGAAGATGTCAGAAGCCAGATCTTCACAGCAGCACACCGCTTGCTTTTCCCTGTCCACACAAACCTCTGAAATACGCTACAAGTTACTGAAAACCACGGGGGCCCCTCCACGTGTCCCCGGTTCACCGAATGAGCTCCAGGCATCAGAAGCGCTGCCTGTGATTTGCCTGCGTGCGCGAATGCAAAGTCTAGGCAGCCCGCATCAGTGTCTCCTCTGGCTTTATGACAAAATGACGGAGCGCTTGCCTTTTTGAATCTTGGGCTGCCATTTGTCTTTTTCTATGGAGTTTTGTTTTTTTCTTTTTTTCTTCCTTCCTGCATAAGATGATTTATCTCCGAAAAGAAAGTCTTAATCTAGTTATTCCTTTGGAGGAGAGCAAATCTAGTTTACGGCCGTCCCCACCTTCCTCCACACTTGATATTACGGCCGGCTTCAGTCAGGATTAGGCAGGCTGAACAATTAGAACGGAACGTGCTGTTGAGCAGGCGAGTCACTCGGGAAGAACCGCTGAAGGTAAAAGTCGCCACTGACGCGGAACGTGGCAGCCACCGCAGAGGTGGGCTACGAACGCGTTTTGCCAACACGTGTGCCTCCAGGAGCCCCGGGTGGTACAGCAGTTCCCCTAATACGTTGCGGGGTTGTCTTCGACGCCGACAAGTCGATGGCTTGTTATGAACTGCCAGTGGTTGCCAGTCTCAGGGAAAACATCCGTGTGCACACAAATGTGCTAGCTAGCTATCTGCAGCAAGGGCGTGATGGGGGCAGACCCTTCTGTGAAGGGTCTTAGTGAAGTGAAAGTTGCTCGGTGGTGTCCGACTCTTTGCGACCCCATGGACTGTATGGTGGCCAGAGTACTGGAGTGGGTAGCCTTTCCATCGAACCCAGGTCTCCCACACTGCAGGCGGATTCTTTACCAGCTGAGCCGCCAGGGAAGCCCTCTGTGTGTCAGGTGGGCTGCTATTTAACAGATCGAGGTGGACACCACAAACTGGATGGGAATAAAGGTGCTTTCTCATCGGAGGTTCTTGTCTTTCAGCATGGTTTTGAAAACTCGAGGTGGTGGAAACCCGAAGCTTTGAATGGAAGTATCAGACAACTGCCTAATAAAGCTGTGTGAGAATCCCCCTTCCTAACACTCAACTTGTTGCTTAAAGGTTCTGGAAATTTGCATAAGGGCAGAGGGATTACCTGGTAGCAAAGCAAACTCTTTCCCTCTAGAACAGTGGTCCCCAACCTCCAGGATCTAATGCCTGATGACCGGAGGTGGAGCTGATATAATAATAATAGAAATAAACTGCACACTAGTGCAATGCACTTGAATCATCCTGAAATCACTCCCCATCCCCAGTCCACGGAAAAACTGTCTTCCATGAAACCAGTCCTTGGTGTCAGTAAGGCTGGGGACCGCTGCTTGGGAAGGTCCGTGTTTTAATGCTTCTCTGGTCCTGGTGCTGTGACGTTCGCTGGATGAACAGGACACCACGGGACCCGGAGGGAGAACACGCCTTGAGGGGACTGAGTGTGGGCTGCTGATCCGGGGGAGCGGGCAAACTGACGTCCACGTGTGACGGAGCTACTGCACTGGGTGGACGCCCCTCGGGACGACGGCCCGGGAGTTCATGGGGACTCTCTGTGGGGCACCTGGATGCACAGTCTGAGGATCAAGGCTGTACTTCACCTCCTTCGGGCCTGCCAGGGAAGCTAACCGTATCAACAACAATAAAGGCATTTTCATTCAAAAGATGATTTTTTCCCCTTCCTAGAATATCATGTGGATTTGTTTAGATCCTTGCTGGCTTTGCTTTGGTTTCTATCCCCATCCCCTGCCCCAGCAACTCCTGACTTGTAAAAACATTCTGCTGAGACTTCCATTTCACGGAAAGGATGCGTCGTGGTCTAAAGCACACCGTCCAGGAGAGCCAGGTATGCATTTCCTTCTCTGCCTTGAGACAGCCTCTGAGACGGGAATGGGGGAAAGGCTCCTCCCGTGTAAGGAACACCACGTATCCAAAGTGCTCCATGGCGTCCGGAGCTCATTAGCTATAGCTAGTACGAAGCCTGTGACCCATGGGGCCACAAAACTCCCCATAATAATTCACTGGATCCTGAGAGTTCTCCTAAGTACATTTAGATCAGATGCGCGACATTTCCCCCTAATGGTGGCATTGGCTAATAGCCTAACAGAATTGAGACGGCTCCACCACACCACACAACTATACCGTGTGTGTTCCAACTGGGTGGCCTATGGGGGAGGTTGACGGGTGGACAGAGAAGAAAAGTGTAGGCAGGTGGTCAGGACCACACACAAGGGCACAGGGAAAATGAGACCCTCTGAGCCTCAGTGCACTCATCTTTTAAGTAGGGAAATTACTGTGTTAATCACTCAGTCGTGTCCAACTCTTTGTGACTCCACGGACTATAGCCCACCAGGCTCCTCTGTCCATGGAATTCTCTAGGCAAGAATACTGGAGTAGGTTGCCATTTCCTTCTCCAAGAGAAATTATTAGTGACCACTGAGATTTTCCCTGGGTCAGGAAGATCCCCTGGAGAAGGAAATGGCAACCCACTCCAGTACTCTTGCCTGGAAAATCCCATGGATGGAGGAGCCTGGTGGGCTACAGTCCATGGGGTCACAAAGAGTCGGACACGACTGAGCAACTTCACTTTCACTTTGCTTAGGTCTGCTGGGAAGATGACATGGGATACACGGTTCCAGGCCAGAAATGAGAGGCGGTGGCTTGTTAGCCAGTTGGAAGCTCACATTTAAATCAAGGATGCACGGGTGAGGATATCTGCTTCCCAAATCCACGGATTGACGTCACCCTCCTTCCCCTGCTGGACGCCGACCCTTCCAGCAGGAGAACACCTTTCAGGACATCAAGCATTCATAGACACCTATGCCTTTAGTAACCAGTGACTAAAGTATGTAATGATCAAATGCTGCTTATCAATTCAATAATGCTTGAAAACAGGTTTCCACTTTCCACATCTGAAAACTATTTGCACCTACATGCAAGATCCGACTCCCCACAGAATACAGCACTGGTGACACTTACGGATTTGAAGCAGCCTTAGAGAAATTCCTGGATGCCAAGGGCATCCACAGTCCAGGGAGATGGATCACTGCTCTCAAGGAGGACCACAGGTTTGGGGTCTTCAAGAGTGTCTAAGAAGAAAGAGATGTAGAGAGGCAAGCAGAGGGGATGATCCCCAGGCTGAATTCCATGGGTGCTAAAAAAACAAAAAACAAAAAACAAAAAACAAAAACCAACTGTGGGGCAATTGCTGTAGGGAGTCCAAGCTGGTTGGGCCCAGGCTCTAGAAAGTTCTCCAAATGGGAGAAGGCGGTACCTTTTGATGACATGTAGGACTCTGGGAGAAGATGGAGCATTTGAGTTGACTGATTTTAATTCTAGAATGAATATAGGAAGAAAAACAATGGAGAAAGGACTTTTAGAGTAGTGCTGTCCGCTGAACCTTTCTGCAGAGATACGTGTGTGTGTGAGTGTGTTTGTGCACTGAGGTGCTCAGTTGTCTCTCTGTGACCCCATGGACTGTAGTCTGCCAGTTTCCCCTATCCATGGGATTCTCCAGGCCAGAATACTGCAGTGGGGTAGCCATTCCCTTCTCCGGGGGGATCTTTCCAACACAGGGACTGAACCCAGCTCTCCTGGATTGCAGGCGGGTTCTTTACCCCCTGAGCCCCCAGGGAAGCCCCAGATGAAAATGTTCTATCTTATATCCGTACTGCCCAGGATGGTTACCACACCGAGCGCTTGAAAAGTGGCCAGTGCAACTGCTGGAGTGACTTTTAAATTCTTTATATCATCTAATTCATTTAAATAACTATAGGTGGCTCCTGGCTACTGCGGTTATAAAGTTCGTTTGGGACTTGCTTGCAGAGATCTTGCTTGTATGAGAGGAAGCTCTCTTTCAGAAAATCTGCTAAAGGCTGTTATGTTAAAAGCTGGTATTCTGCAACCTAAGGAAATATGTCTTACCAGGAGTCATAAAAAAACGCTTCGAGGTAAAACTGAGTTGCCCTACCCTGTGGCACTCTGCTTTGGCCGCACTGGAATCGGGCTTTTGCTCCTGTTACTAATTACAGTGTAGAAACAGAAACACGTAAGATAAACCTGAGCCCTGGACGCTGAAGCTGTCATTTCTTTTACATGGCCTCATGATTCAACGATTAATGGACCTTAAAACAATCAGGAAGCATCAAGGTCCCTGCTCAAGCTTAGAAGAACAGGAATAGTTTTACTTCTGCTCCAGGCTTCTTGCTTTAAATTCATGGGGTGTCATCGAGCTTTGTAAACACTTTTAACTATCCTGACATTGTCGTATGAGATGCTGTTAATCTGTTTCCTCTCTGACCTTCGCTGGCCAGCGGCAGGTTGCGACTCGGGGGAAAGTTCATGAAAACAGCAAGGATGTACTCGGTGACCCCCATGAGGACACAATAAACCTAAACAATGGCTATAATGCGCAGACGCTGATCCAATAAACTGACTCACCCAAGATTTACTGAGCATCCAGTTTACACCACGCACTTGGCGGACACTCGCACGTGTATTTTATTTGCACAATCTTTAGCATGAAGGCATGGAGGCAGCACTGCTGACTCCCACTCTACAGATGAGCACACTGAGGCCCATTTGTGCAGTGAGCAACACAGGGGCAGGGGCAGGATTCAAAACCAAGTTTTCTGACTCCCAGATAGTACTTTGGCCAGTACACTGCTTCAGGATATTAACCTTTTGCCTATGATCCGTGGCGGGCTGCCTTTTTCTAAAGTGGCCGCAGCATTATTTCCACCCTGTCTTCCAAGATCCCTGCCCCAACTGCCCAGGCAAGAGGTGGAATCTATTTCCTCTTCCTAGAAACCTAGCAAGGCTTTGGTGACTTCCTGGACAAACAGAAATGCAGATAAACCAATCTACGTGACTTCCGTGGCTAGGGCATAAAAGGCAACGCAGGCAGCTGGGCTCTCTCTTGGGATCCTGACTCTCAGAACCTTGATGCCGTGTTGTAAGGAGGCACAGGCTACACAGAACCATGTGTGGATGTCACAGTCAACAGTCAGGAACACCCCTGCCCTGGCATTCATGGGTGAATCAGAGGGCCCCAGATCCCAGCTTTCACGGTGCCCAGCTGATGCCAACTGGACCAAGGCATTCCTCCCATGCTAAGTTGCGTCAGTGGTGTCCGACTCTTTGCGACCCCAAACCTGCCGGAACCACAGACTCCCGAACAATACAAATGCTGTCATTTTAAACTGCGGCATTTTGGTGTGGCTTGTTATATACTAATTACTGGAACATGGCCAAACTTTACCGAAACTCTACAGATAGGCAAATGGATGAATTCCCTCAGCGAAGACTTCCGACGGTGAGATGCTGAGTTCCCATGAAAGAAAGTCTGGGAGGAAAAGGATAAAGATCTGGAAGTCTTATTATATACCTGGGAATTAAATGGAACATTTGAAAAAAGACAAGACAAGATGCCTAATGGACACATTGCAAAGCTTAGATTTATGGGATTGTAAGTTTATTGCTATGACTGCAAAGATCTATCCAGAGGCTCAAATGGCTTTGGACTAATTTGTTAGTTGGGCTCTGAAAAACCTCTTGGTTTCAGTGAATCTTCCACTTCTAGCCCTTGGGGGCTTCAAGACAGCACAACGTGCGAAAGACAAGACGCATGTTGCTGGAATGCTAGAGAAGGGATCCAACGAGGCAGGAGAGCATCCTATTATTTCTGGATTCACAGGTCCTGAAATAGCCCCTGACAGTTTTGGGAGAGATCGAAAGAAAACTGGAAATCCACAGTTAAAGGGGGTTGTCAAATCGTGATGGTGACTTCTACTGGATACTCACACATTTCACCAAAATGAGAGGTTATTTGTGTCTTCATGGTGAATAACCTGGACTTCAACGTCGAACTTTCTGCACACACTTGAGGTGGCCCGTCTGTGTCATCTTGTGGTCCACCAGCCAGAAATGCTGGTGAATTAAGCAGCACTTCAGTTCAGTTCAGTTGCTCAGTCACGTTTGACTCTTTGCGACCCCGTGAATCACAGCACGCCAGGTCTCCCTGTCTATCACCAACTCCCAGAATTCACTCAAACTCATGTCCATCGAGTTGGTGATGCCATCCAGCCATCTCATCCTCTGTTGTCCCCTTCTCCTCCTGCTCCCAATCCCTCACCATCAGGGTCTTTTCCAATGAGTCAACTCTTCACATGAGGTGGCCAAAGTTTTGGAGTTTCAGCTTCAGCATCAGTCCTTCCAATGGACACCCAGGACTGATCTCCTTTAGAATGGACTAGTTGGATCTCCTTGCAGTCCAAGGGACTCTCAAGAGTCTTCTCCAACACCACACTTCAAAAGCATCAATTCTTCGATGCTCAGCTTTCTTCACAGTCCAACTCTCACATCCATATGTGACCACAGGAAAAACCATAGCCTTGACTAGATGAAACTTTGTTGGCAAAGTAATATCTCTACTTTTCAATATGCTATCTAAGCTGGTCATAACTTTCCTTCCAAGAAGTAATCGTTTTTTAATTTCATGGCTGCAGTCACCACCTGCAGTGATTTTGGAGCCCCCTAAAATAAAGTCTTATACTACTTACACTGTTTCCCCATCTATTTGCCATGAAGTGATGGGACCAGATGCCATGATCTTCGTTTTCTGAATGTTGAGCTTTAAGCCAACTTTTTCACTCTCCTCTTTCACTCTCATCAAGAGGTTTTTTAGCTCCTCTTCACTTTCTGCCATAAGGGTGGTGTCATCTGCATATCTGAGGTTATTGAGATTTCTCCCGGCAATCTTGATTCTTCTTGTGCTTCTTCCAGCCCAGCGTTTCTCATCATGTACTCTGCATATAAGTTAAATAAGCAGGGTGACAGTGTACAGCCTTGATGTACTCCTTTTCCTATCTGGAACCAGTCTGTTGTTCCATGTCCAGTTCTAACTGTTGCTCCCTGACCTGCATACAGATTTTTCAAGAGGCAGGTCAGGTGGTCTGGGATTCCCAACTCTTTCAGAATTCTCCACAGTTTATTGTAATCCATATGTATGCCAAAGGCTTTGGCATAGTCAATAAAGCAGAAATAGATGTTTTTCTGGAACTCTCTTGCTTTTTCCATGATCCAGCAGATGTTGGCAATTTGATCTCTGGTTCCTCTGCCTTTTCTAAAACCAGCTTGAACATCTGGAAGTTCACGGTTCATGTATTGCTGAAGCCTGGCTTGGAGAATTTTGAGCATTACTTTACTAGCGTGTGAGATGAGTGCAATTGTGCGGTAGTTTGAGCATTCTTTGGCATTGCCTTTCTTTGGGATTGGAATGAAAACTGACCTTTTCCAGTCCTGTGGCCACTGCTGAGTTTTCCAAATGTGCTGGCATATTGAGTGCAGCACTTTCACAGCATCATCATTCAGGATTTGAAATAGCTCAATTGGAATTCCATCACCTCCACTAGCTTTGTTCGTAGTGATGCTGTCTAAGGAGCGTTACGTACTACCTCCAATACATTTTTCCTTTCTGGATGAAGACTCCTTCCTCTATCTCAAACACTTTGCAGTCTGTGTCTTACATTTCGATATTTCGACAGCAATCCTCTTAGCTTCATTTATATGACCATATACACACATACCTTTTTAGTTTCAAAATGTGCTGCCAGTATCAAGAGAAAGAGACACTCTTCACGAGCTTCCCAAACGCAGATGGAAACCATCCCTAGGTATAGGAAGCAATATTTAAATCTTTTAGGAGCTGTGACTTTTGAAGAAATTTAGATTAATTGGGTTGCTTTTAAAACCTGTAGTACCGCTGCGGTAACATCCTTAGAATCACAAAACGCCTAAGGTATAAACAGGGTGTTTCCCCCCCCCCTCCATTTTTTATTGATGGCTGTGAATTTTCTATGCACACCTGTACTATCAAGGTAACTTTTGCTATAAACAGCATTTTTAAATTATCACATAAAAAACTACCAAGCACTAAATTAGAAAAAAACAGAAATTTGAAAGTGATAGTTAAATTTATGAAGCAATTCTGCTACACTCAAAGGCTCATTGCTTGACATGTAAAAAAAAAAAAAAAAAAAAAAAGTTGAGCTGTGCGGGAAGGCCTGGGTATGAATTTGTCTCCAGTGGGAGAACTGCAATCCACACCAGGCTGCAAATGAGAGCCACACACAAGCACACACGCCTCGCGTGTGCACTTGTTTGCATGACTAATGGAGACAATATTAAAAGTCTTTTCTCATCATTTCGATGCTTTCATTTTTTATTTTTTTCTATTTGGCTGAGTGCCTTTTTTTTTTTTTTTTTTGCTACCTCTAAGAGCTGTTAATTTTGCTCGCTGCCGAGCAAAAGTCAAAGTCAGAGTCTAAACAGCTTGTAATGAGTTTTCAATGGCCCATCTCAATGAAATTGAGGGCAAAGACCAGCCAGCTCAGGCAATGTCAGCCCTCGGAATTTATTAGCAAGGGTGAGCTGTGTTCGGGGAAGGCGCACTGAGGAGGGACTTGAGCTCCTAGGCTCTCCAAGAGGCCCCCAGCCCTGATTAAAAAGTGGCGACCGCGGACCTGTGGGCCACCAGCCGCCCCTGCCGCGGGGTCACGCCTGCTTTGGAGATGAAGCAGAGAGCTGTTTTGCGAGAACAGTTTCCACCTCGTGGTGATGTGGTTACCGCTCTCCGTCCTCTGCATCTGGTCCACAAAGAAGGAGACGCTACACTGTTGCTCCAGAAACACACACACGGAGACACACAGACACACACCTGTATCAATCCGCTGATGGTGATTCAGGCAAAAGGAGGCAGCATTCAGCTTCGAGTTCTCTGATTCATTCAATTCTGTTTAAGTTTCCCGGTCGCCCCCATTTCCAATAGATCCCTTCTGATTTTACTTCCAGGAAACCCTTTAGAATCCCATAATGCTTTTCTGCATGAACACAAAATCTCCATATAAAACAGAATTCTGCATGAAGCTGACAAATAAATTCTGTGCTTTTGAGAGTGGAGATCAATTTTGACAACAGCTTCTTCGGCCAAGAGAAAGGCACTGCAAAGCCACTAAACGTAACATGCCAGAGCAAGGTGGTGGCTTGAAGGGGGGTGGCACCTTGGTTCTGCACGGCCACACGTTTTTATTTAAGGAGGAATCCATGGGGTTTGTGCAAAAGCGCTGATGCACCCTGTGAAAGGAATAAATTAGGACTGTTGGATCCTCCAAGGAAATTTTTTCCAGTATTTAATATTAAATTATGATTTTTTTCTCCTTTTTACACAGCACCTACTCAATGCCAGCAGCCACAGTGTGAGGCACCAGGACCCTATGGCAGGCCTGGCGATAAAAGTCGACTCATCTCCTTCCCCACTCATTCGCTGCTTCACCCATTCATTTATTGGTTCCATACATCACTATACTCCCAAATATTTAAACAGGTAGGTGCTGAGAACAAAGTTATGGACTAGGTTGGGGGTGGGGGGTAGGGGGTGGGAGAGGAACTGTATGGTCTCCATTCTCAAGCTAAATTGCTCTCTAGCAGCAAAGAAAATTCCAGACTAATACAGTGGGTTTCCAAAGCCTTCCACAGATCACTAACTTCTGGTTTACGTAAACAGCCATGTTTTCCCAGCATTCACCTGGTTCCCCTCCATTTACAGAACTACCCTCCCTCTCCGTACTACACCATGCCGCACCCCACAGCATCACGGGGAATACTGACACACCCTGAAGGACGTGCACAGAGCCTGCATGACAGTGTGCTGTAAGCATTCGATAAACATCGGCCCCTGTAAACCCTGACCGCCACCCCCCTGCCAAACCCGCTCTTTTCTGTGCATGACGTGAACGTGAAAGTGTCAGCCGCTCAGCCGTGTCCGACTCTCTGCGACCCGTAGCCTGCCAGGCTCCTCCGACCATGGGATTTCCCAAGCAAAACACTGGAATGGGTTTGCCATGCCCTCCTCCAGGGGATCCTCCCAACCCAGGGGTCGAACCTGGGTCTCCCACATTGCAGGCAGATTCTTCACCGTCTGAGCCATAACTTACTTGTATATTGAAAAAGTGTGTCTGGTCTAAGAGTGAGAACCGCTCATCGGCACACCCTCAGCCATCTCCACCACGATAGTGCTGCTGAGTAACAAGGACAGTGAGGAGCAAACGGCCGCAGAAGCATTCTGTGAGCCAGACTCTGAGACAGGCCCTGTACCCGCACTGTTCTCATTAAATTCTCATTGAACCTGCAAGTCAGGCACTATTTTTCTCCTGTTTTGCTGATAAAAGGTTGACAGAGGTTAAGTGATTTTTTTTACCCCAAATCACAAAACCAGTGCCTTTCAGATCAGGGGAATCTGACTTCAAAAACATACAAGATCTCAAAACCCTGTTTAGGCCATAAATCCCAGGCAGCTTTAATCTTTTCAGTGGGAACTGAAATGTCCCTCTGTCTGAAAGAGAGATGAAACTGATCCAGAAACACTAAGGGGGCGGGGGGACGGGGCTGAGGGCTTGTGTCCGTGTTCATAAGAGGTCTGCACCCCAAACTCACCACCCACTTTAAAACTGCAGGGAACTGTGTTCAGAGACAGTGAAACGGCAGAAACAGCACCTGCGAAGCGCGGCACCTCTTCCCCCAGTTAAAACCCAGGTTCCTTGCCAATTTCAACTGCACTCAAATGCTGGTAAATCTCCTCACAAGAAGTGTTTTTAAAAAATGAGAAAGAAAGAGAAAAGCATAAACAACTGCCCAGAAAATGGTAGCATGGGAGAAATCAGCTGTCACCCAGGGCAAAAGTTCTGCTGACAATTTCTGTATTTTACAAAACTGCCCTTAGAGAGCTTGCTGCCTTGAGGTTTATATTAGGGAACACCTCGCTACAATGTTCTAAATGATCAGACTGTTCAAGAAGAAGAAAAAAAAGTCAAGCCAGGGCAGGGAAGGGAAAAAAAAATAATGTCATCTTTGGAGAGGTCTGCTATGATTGTAACAAATCTGATCTAGACTTGACACATGGACCTTAACCAACAAAGCTTTTGTGTTTTCGAATAACTTTCCCATTCTCAAAAGTGACCTGAAATCAGGAGAATTCCCACGTGAAAGTGGAAAGTGAAGTCGCTCAGTCGTGTCCGACTCTTTGCGACCCCGTGGACTGTAGCTCGCCAGGCTCCTCCGTCCATGGGATTCTCCAGGCGAGAATACTGGAGTGGGTTGCCATTTCCTTCTCCAGGGGATCTTCCCGACCCAGCGATCGAACGCTTTAACCTCTGAGCCACCAGGGAAGCCCAATGGGAACCCCACCCCAAATGTCTGCAGTGGAATCTTGGCTGTCTCTGACTTGTCCTCTGATTACCAGCTTATGTTGCAAAGCATTTACCACAGGAAGCAAGTGACAGAGCCTATGGCAGTCTCTGAATGGGGATGTGTGTCACAGGCCAGCTCTGATTATATGTGCCTACCTGGTCTGCGTTCCTCCGATTTCTTAGGAGAAGGAAGACGCTGAGAGGAACAGCCTCTTCCAGGGGTGGTTCTCACACGCTGTCTAGAGGTTACTACGGAATCAGAATCTGCTCACATCGCTCCACCTGGTCACTGCTTTCCAAGCAACATCTCAGAGCAACGCATCTGCCTTTCTCCTGCAAGTGAGTGGCCTGTGTGCAATGGAAAGCCTGGCCCTTCCCTTCAATTCCTCGGAAACACCCTGGCTGAAAAGCCCGACTTCTTCCTTTGCTACGGAACAGTGAACATTTATACAATCATTAAAATCGCATCTACCGCCATATTTTTTCTCCTTCTCAGTTTTAATACATTTTTATAATTGCATTGAAGATATTCTAACCCTGTTTTTAGTGCAAAGATAAAATTTATGAACCGTGGCAAACGTATCATGTCAGAGCCAAAACGGAGAACAATGTGCATGGCGAAACCCAAGAGCTGGTTCCCTTCTGCCACTTTAATGAGGAGGAGAGGAGAAGAATTAATCCCAACTCCAACGCCTGAAATCCGGGCGTCGGGGGAGGTTCCCAACTCCTGCTCCAAAGCTGGGATGCACTTCAAGGAAATGCATTCATTCACACAAAAATTCTTCTTTAGTTATGCTTGGAGCTGGAACTGTGATCGACATGTATTTTCAACTCTTCTGTGGGGTGTAATTCTGTTGACACAACCAAAGGTATCTCACTAGATTTGTTCTCTCAAGGACTCATCCATTTCTCCCATTCTCTTCTTCACGTTTCCTTTAATGTGCGTGTCCGGAGAATGGAAAGAGATGGAGCAGAACGGGGCGGCAGAAAGACCAGCAAGAACCCACTAGAGAACTCGGGGTTCAGGGCTCTGTTGGGCCAACCGGGAGCTGGGCGACCTTGAACCGTTTCCTTCATCTCTCTGGGCTTTTGCTCCTCTCACCTACATAAAGAAGGATTTGGAGTGGATTTATGAGCTCTGCAGTGAGATGTCACAAAGAGATTATCTAAAATAATATAAAATACCTCCAGCTTTCAAGACTGTATCACTGGTGAGAAAATCACGTTTAAAAGAAAATCTGCCACGCTGAAGAGTTCTAACAAATACAGCAATCACATGTGTGGGAATGTGTGTTTGCAAACCCAGATGGACACCAGGAAATTAAAAAAAAAAAAAGGTTTTTGTAAGCATTCGCCCTGGGGTTTTCACTCCTCCTGGTAGAGGGTACCCTGGCCATGAACTCTTCGCTTAAAAAAAAAAAAAAAAAAAAAAGAGCCAGAGAGAAGACTCACTCGAGATGAACTTTTCTGCACTGCTTCCCTTTTTCTTTAGAAACAGACTTTTCCGCATTTTCAGACTTCACCTAATAGCCTTGAAGAAGACACCACCGTGGGGGGCCATGATGAAGTGGAGGTAATCTGGACAATTTAAAAACACTTATTGTGACAAAACCGATCGGTGAGGTGGGGGCCATATAAGCTCACATAAATGAAATGCATCCCACTGGAAAAGCATTCTGCTCACACTGTCATTTACGGCTCCTGAATTAATAGACCAGGAAAGACATCACCGGCCCCAACAAAATGCCGTAAAACCACCGGCAGCGAGTGGTGTCTCAAACTTTAATTCCCCTGGGGAGAAAAGGACACTGCCTAATCTGTATGCAGTTCTGACATTGGCCACATCTGATATGGAACATTAGCTTCTAAGCCTCTCAATAGACTAGTGTCCTTCAGTTTATATTACTTTATGTTAATAGTAGAAAAATTACACACAACATCATTTATCATTGTTATACTCTGCTGTACATCCCATAGCTTATTTTCATATATTTATTTACCCCTGAGACGGTGAGAAATTAAAAATATATATGTATCAAGAAAAACCTATAGAGAGAATCACTGTAAATCTCTTTAAGAAACAAAGTGAGAGAAAAACTGCTCCCCCCCTCCAAAAAAAAAAAAAGAAAAAACCTCCCTTGGTGGGGAAAATATACAGCTAAGCTTGGGAATGATAAGGTGCTTTCTGCCTAAGGACTCAAGTACAGGCTGTACAGCAATTCCAGGGCACGACTACCTAACAGAAAGGAGCATATTATGATAACATACCTTTTGTTCCCTCATCTCTCAGTTTTGTTTTTTTTTTCTTTCATTTGTCGAATACATCTTTGGGTCCCTCCTGTCCTGTTATTAGCTTTTTTTGACATTTGACCTCTAGCCAGAGAAAGGCAAGATTTCCCCCCCCCCCCCTGCTTTGAAAAGCTGTGTCAATCTGAACCTGATGCTCACTCTTTCTGACCCAGATTCCACAAGCACCCAGCAGAACCTCTGTTTGGATTTAGAATGGCAATGGCGTCCTTGCCTTCAGTGGCTTAACTTCTGCAAAGTGGTTTTGCCGGGTGTTATAGAGAATGCCGTGGAGTTACAGGCGTGCCAGTCCTGCTGGTACCGTGTTTGGGTTCCGGATTAAGCTCCATCCATCTTTTCTTACGGAATGTGGGCAAGTCACCCATCTCTCTGGACCTCAGTTTCCTCAGAAAGGAGCAAAGAAGATTGGACTTAAAAAAGCTAAGATTCCCTCAAAGAGCAGGGATTTGGGGGCGGGGTGGGGGGGGTGCTGGTGACTTTTCTATGACACTATTTGCTCTTCATCCCTGTCTCATGAAGCTGGACAGATGTTTCCAGTTTTCAGGTGAGCCAGCAGGAAATCAGGAAAATTGACTAAGGGGGTCCTAGGCTGGAGGAGCAGAATCAAGAGTGAACGGGGGTGGGGCACGCTTGGCACTCTCACTGGGCTGAACACCTCTACCAACGCGGTCATCACCATGCACCCACTTCAGGGATTCGGGGAAATGAGTATAAGCTTGTGGATGTCAGGACCGCCTCTTTATATCTGATTTTTATTTGTTTTTTGCCACGTTGACAGTTAAGAACAAAAATGCACAGTGAGTAATGCGTGGCTATACAGCATATTCTTCTAATTTTGTCTTCCTCTTCAGGTGGGGAGGGTCTCTTTTGAGACAACTGCTTCCTTTCGGCTGGCACTCCTGGTTATAAGGAACTTTCACGGATTATGTCAAGTCATCCTCAGCCAACACCATCCATGCTGCTGCTGCTGCTAAGTCGCTTCAGTCGTGTCCAACTCTGTGCGACCCCATAGACGGCAGCCCACCAGGCTCCCCTGTCCCTGGGATTCTCCAGGCAAGAACACTGGAGTGGGTTGCCATTTCCTTCTCCAATGCATGAAAGTGAAAAGTGAAAGTGACGTCGCTCAGTCCTGTCCAACTCTTAGCGACCCCATGGACTGCAGCCCACCAGGCTCCTCCGTCAATGGGATTTTCAAGGCAAGAGTACTGGAGTGGGGTGCCATTGCCTTCTCCGAACAGCATCCATGGGAGGTACAATTTTTCCAATCCTGTTGAGCAGTAAATTTAAGACAGAGATGCTCACTACGTAGCTCAAGCTCACCCAGCAAAGGACGGCCAAGCAGGGAACTGAAAGCACACTTCTGGCCCCCAGCCCAGGCGGGGCTCTTTCTGATACGTGAAATGACACTACTTAGCAGATATATTTGTGATGAATATGGACAATAATTAATTTTTTTCCAAAAGGCAAAAAAAAAGGTGTCATTTATACAAGGCTATGCAATTTAAAAGCAATATAGTAAGTAATTAACACCAGAGAGCCAGGCAGAGGCAGCAATCAGTCTGCAAAAACATTTCTCTTGTTGCTCAAAGGCATCTTGGACTACATTTCCCAGCCTGCCTTGCAGTTGGTGACCACATGACTGGGTTCTGGCCAATGGAAAGAAGGTAGACGTGATCTCACCACTTTTAGGCTTGGCCCACTAAAAACCTCCTAGGAGCCTTGTTCTTTACCTTCCTCTTCCTAAAATCTGGATTTTGAGGATCTAGCAGAGAATTTGGAGGCTCTATGGTCAGACCACACCCAAATGTCAAAGCCCGGGTCCCTGAATCACCGTGTGGGACGCCAGCTGCTGCATGTCTGTACTGACTGCTGTGTGAACAAGAAATCAACTTCAGTTCCGGCAACTAGCTGTTAAAGCAGTTAGCCAATCCCAATTAAAGAAGAAGGTTCCAGAAAAGATGCAAAGAGTGTTCCTCAACTGATAGCCCTGGGTCGGGAAGATCCCCGGGAGGAGGAAATGGCAATACACTCCGGTATTCTTCCCTGGGGAAATCCCATGGACAGAGGAGCCTGGCAGGCTACACTCCCTGGGGTCACAAAGAGTTGGACACAGCTAAGCACGCACGCACGCATGCACATAACACTAGACCTTCAGAGCCATTCCATCGCCAGCCTCAAGTATTCACCATCCACTCTTCAAGCAAGCACCAGTAGGCACTGTCCTGGAGGCTCTTGGATCCTGAAGGTTTAAACATTCATAACAGGTTCTTTGTCTTAGCTTAGACATCACCTGCTTTTCTTTTTCATCAACTGTCTTTCATTTTACTCACTTACTTGAACCTCACATTTTTGCATTCATTTGACAATAACAAGGATTATGATAATGATAGTAATAGTCAGCATTTATTGGGCACTTACTGTATGCCAGCCACTCAACTAGATACTTCATACACCATGCTTCACTCTATCCTCAAATATATTAAACAGATGTCATTATAGTCCTTATTTTACAGATAAGAAAATAGAGGTTTAGAAACATAAAGGTCCTGCCCACTAGACTATATCCCCAGGGCCTAGTGCAATGCAGGTTATATATTCATGGAATGAAAGAAAGACCACTCAGGATCATGTCTGGAAATTAATGTTCATTGGCAGTGAGGCTTGGTGTTCTCAGACGGTATTTTTCCAGAAATCTGCGAGGAAAATTGTACTTCAAATTCTTTTATAGATTCAGGAAGACTGAGAAGTATCCTAAAATCCCAAATTTGATGTCCAAGACCTTGGAAGTACTCACTCCATCAAGACCCATTTTGGAGAAAACTCTGCTGCAGTGCAAGAGTGGCCCTTGGAATCGAAAGGCTCCCATTCCCCATCAGTTCTCAGCCACAGAGTGGTGCAGAGCCAACTCTCAGGGCCAGACTGCTGGGCTTCAGACCCTCTACCTGAGGCCACGGGTAAGGTAACTGAAGCGCTGTGCTTCAGGGCCCTTGCATGTAGAAAGAGGCTACCTGTGGAGTGTGAAGGACGCACTGTCCGGACAGTGCTCAGCATGGTTTCCGGCATCTTTCGAGCACGCAGCAAATTCAGGCTCCTCTCACCATCATCAGGAGCATCACCGTTGTTCTTCACCACCATCGGCACCATCATTCAAACAGTGTTCTCCTTAACCAGCAACACATAAAACGGGCTGACTGAAGAAACAGCCAGCCTGAAGACATCAACTCCTACTATTTACAGATTTCTCAAAATGCTTATATGATGACGATGAATTAAATAATGAACCTCGGAGGTGTGCACTATGCCAGGTGAAGAGTTAATACACAAAAGGAAAGTCAAGTCTTTGTCACTGACTCGGCCAAGGACAGACAGGTTCCAGCAGCCACAGGTGACAGTCAGATGCCTATATCCTGCACCTTCTGCGACAGACAGGTCCTGCCTGGGCTAGCTGCCTGAAGACAGGGGTCTGCATCCCCCCTGTCCAGAGTGTCACCGCGATGCCAGTGCTAATATGAACAGCGAGCATGTTAACAGTGACAACAACAGCAGAAATGACAGCAGCAGCCGTAAGGTACCGAGGGTTCGCTATGGGGCAGGCACTGTGCGGACCTCATGAAGATCTGAGTCTCCCAGTAACCTTAAGACATGGAAAAGAAAGTGCCAGCGTTTAGTCGCCCAGTCCGACTCTTCGCAACCCCATGGACTGCAGCCCCCAGGCTCCTCTGTCCATGGGACCTCCCAGGCAAGAACACTGGAGTGGGCTGCCATTTCCTTCTCCACGGGATCTTCCTGACCCAGGGAGTAAACCCGGGCCTCCTACATTGCAGGCAGATTCTTTACTGACTGAGCCACCAGGAAAACCCATAACTCTAAAAAGTAGATGCCATTTACTCATTTTATGTTTTTGGATGGGGAAATTGGCATCTGGGCCTCTGTGTACACACACAGAGGGATCTGAATCCAGGTCATTGCTACCACAGGCCAGGATTATTAAGAACCTGACCATATGGCATAAACCTTTCTTAGCCCTGCCTGCTGTGGGTCCTCTTCCACATCAAAAAATGTCACTATTCTTGACCTGGAGCCCTAGGCCAAGTTTGCCCCAGTGAAACGATGAACTGCATTTGTAACATTTCTGAATGAAATTATAAGTCATTTCCATGATGGCTGAGGAGTCTGAAAAAATACAGTTTTGCCGTGTGCTATGCAAAGTCACTGCATAATAGTTAAACAATGAAGGGTACCTCGCGTGTACTACAGCTGTGTTTTATGCTAACAACCAGAATCATTCAATCATTATGGGCTAATGACCTGCAAAATTTCATTTAAAAAATAAAGTCATACCTGGGCTTCTGGAAAGCAAAATTGGATAAAAAATGAGGCAAGGATCTGTGAGTTGAGAGCGGTTGGTTTGTGTGGTATCAGACCAATGCTGAGTAGCAAAGGACATGCGCATTTGAACTGAATGCAGGCAGGAAACTCTGCATAATACAGGTCTTCCTGGGGTCACTTAGCATCCACAGGATGAAGAGATCTCAGCTCCAGCATCACGAGAGAGGTCTGCATCTATGTTTTTCCCTCTTTCTCTACACATCCCTCCACCCTTCTAAGTTAGGGATCAGTTTACTGTTAAACCTCAAAGCATCCAGGCTGAGCAGAGAACAGAGTGGTGGACAGTCACAGCTTCCTGCAGGGGATCCTGAGGAGTGACTTGCCCTTCCTGGGTGTTTCTTCCCCTGACCACCTCTGGGAGAACCACCAAACACATCCTCAGACCTCCCACACTGCTCTGGCCAACCTTGATTTTACATTTCTAAAGGTGAGATGCTCTCACGGACTTGTGTTATAAGCTCTGTTACTTGCTTGCCTCAGACATATCCTTAATGCCTCCCTTGCTAACAGAACTGTGATTCTGTTTGGGTGGCAAAGCCCTTGGGGGAATGAACTGGAGTCAATCGAAGTACAACTCAATTGGATTAATGTCCCCAGTTCTTCCCTACACTCTTATCCATGCCTGCTGCCATGCAAATTTGCAGTGTCCCCAGTCTAGGTGGGAATTATTTCCTTACCCGTGAACACAACCATATGGCTTGCTGTGAGTTTTAGAGACAACCCCAAAACATAAGGAACAAAAGAGAAAGGAGATACACTGGACTTCATCATCAAAGGATACTGTCTAGAGAGTGAAAAGATAACCGACGGAGTGGGAGAAAATATTTGTAAATCACGTATTTCATAAGGGTCTAGCGTCCAGAATATGATAAGGCAAGAACAGAAGACGATCAGTCCAATGCAGAAATGGACAAATAACTTGAATAGACACTTCTCTAAAGGAGAGAGGCGAATGGCCAACAAGGACGTAAAAGAGGCTCGGCATCATCAGTCACTTGGGAAATGCTCATCGAAATCACAAGGAGATACCACTTCACATCTACTAAGACAACCACAATAAAAGCAGCAAGCAAATAAGCAAAGAGAAATATGTGTCGGCAAGGATGGAGAGAAACTGGAACCCTCATACATTGTGAGTGGGAATGTGAAACGGTGCAAACACTGTAGAAAGCCAGTTGGTGGCTTCTCAGAAAGTCAAATATAGAATTACCATATGATCGGGAAATTCCATTCCCAAGTTTATACCCAAAAGAATAGAAAATAGGGATTCAAAGCGAACTATTATAGCAGCATAATGCAAAATGGCCGGAAAGTGGGCAAGACTCAGTGCCCGCCAGCTGGTGAATGGGTAAATAAAACATGGTTCTTCCACACAATGGGATACTATTCAGCCACAAAGAGGAACGGGGAACTGCCAGACACTGCACCACGAATGGAACTTAGAAACATAATGATAAGTGCAAGAAACCAGACACTGAAGGTCATACGTTGTATGGTCCCATTATATGGAGTATTCCATTACAAATAGGCAAATCCATACAGACAGAAAGTAGATTACTGGCTATCAGCGGGCTGGAAGTGGGGAAATGGGGATGCCATTTCTTGCAAGGGAAGATAAAAATGTTCTCGAATTAGATAGCAGTGATTGATCTCCTGGTGGCTCAGACGGCAAAGAATCTCCCTGCAGAGCAGGAGGCCCCGGTTTGATCCCTGGGTCAGGAAGATCCTTTGGAGAAGGGAATGGCTACCCACTCCAGTATTCTTGCCTGGAGAATTTCAAAGACAGAGGAGCCTGGTGGGCTGCAGTCCATGGGGTTGCAAAAAGAAAGAGTATCGTGTATACTATTACCATTTGGGAACTAAGCATTACACATCCATCGTATCTTTAATGTGTAATAACTGTGTGTGTGTGTGTATGCACACACTTTTAATTTACCTTTCTTGCAGAGAGCCAGTTGGTAAGCGTTTACCGGTACATGGCTGGCTGCAGGGCCGCAGGCTCCGCAGCCAAACCTCGCTGTGCCTCTAAAAGCAGACTTGTGACCCTCTTTCCTAGCAGCTGCTGCCCAGAGCAACATGCAGAGCAAGGTGCTGAAAGCTGCTGCTGAGAACGACGGTTCCTGCAGCCAGCGGTGGCACCTGCCCCTCGGAGGTGGGACGGTGGGACGGTGAGGAGATGGCAGAATCCACCCAGGTCCTTGCTCCCCTGTGCCGGGAGCGTCTGCTGGCAAAAGACACTTCATCTTACTTTGCTTAATTCCAGACAGCCAGTCACACTCAGTTATTGTTTTTAGCTGTACATACTAGTATTGAATTATTTTTTATGGATGTTATTTCTCAATTAGTGTATTCCTTGGAGACAATGCAAGCCTCTAGAATTTAGCCTCCCCTTGGCTGTAATCGCTGCTGCCACAAGGGCCGTCTGGGAGCTGATTTTATGTTCCTCAGGCTGCTCCCCCACCCAGGTGGACCCCAGAGCCCTCCTGCCAGGGGACGAGGGGGGACCTGGCTGACCCCAGGTGGGGTCATGGGCTGTTAAGTGTGCCCTTGGGCTAATCAAGGGGTACTGGTTAGGATGGGGGGGGGTGCCAACTCCCTTGTTCCCTCTCTCTGCTGTGGGGTGCCGAAGGGCATCTCCCCCTCAGAACCTGGCCCCGGGACCCTCTCTACCAGCCTAGGACAGTTCCCACCCACCCCAGCATGGCCCACTGGACTGTGTAATTCCACATACACCACAAGGAGGGCTCAGGAGAAGCCTGTTGGAGCCTAAACGTCTGATGATGAAGAGAAGAGTTAAGTACAGCCTAACACATACGTCTCACTGTCACGCAGCCATCATAAATGATGGCCCGTCTTTCATGCATGTTTAAACACGGTTTCCCTTATGAACTCGGTCAGCGCTGAAACGGTCCACATTCCAGTGGAAGCAATAAGCCCACTCCTGGTGCTCTCCGTGCTGAGTCTAACTGACGTTTAAAATGACTTCAGAAAGACTAGGCAGCGATTCGGCACTCTAACCCAAATTCACCATATTTTCAGAAATGGAAACGTGGAAATGGCCATCTGATGTATGACAAATTCACTGTCTAACTTAAAAGATCCTTTTTAAAGCAGATATGAGATCACGAGCTCTGGGGAGAGGAAAGCGTTGGGTCACTGTTGAGTTGACAACATTTTTCCCTTTCTGAGTGGATGATAAAAGAACAGCACAAAGTTAAGAGTTGACTGCATCTTCTGTTCATAAAATGCCTTATGGGAAGCCTTTGGAGTGCTGTAGAAATGTCAAAAAATACTTTTAAATTGCATGGATAGGATGGTGATGATCGTAACTCGGAACATGCCCCAAAACAACAACAATGATAAAACAGAGTACAGAGAAGAAAGACTGGAAAGAAATAACCCTAAAAGTTAATGGAGCTTGAATTTGGGAGGCGGACACAAGACGGAATCCTCTTAAGCGGGTACAGGGAAGGAAACGCATTAATAATTTTCGGTCCATCACTCTTGAATTCAATTACCGAGCAGTTTGGATGACTTTTCCTTCCCAACCTAAGAGAGTGTTTAGAATCTCTGGAGTGCCGCAGAATACAAATATTGGAAGCCTTGGCCTGAGATGAGAGTGGGGAGCACCAAGCTCCCTCTTAACCCACAGAAAATTGGGGCCGTGGAGGGGACAGCTGAAGTCATGGCCGAAGCAAAGCTCAAAGAGAGAAAGGAAAATGGAGACGGAGCATAAAGAATTCACTGGAAAGCTCACAGACCTTGGCTGCAAAGGCAGCAGTCACTGGAAGACAGATGAACACAAGAACCATACAGCCGAAACTGGCACAGCAGTCACAGTATTGTGCGTCAACCACACTTCAATCTAAAAAGGCAAACCAAGAAGCAGACGAACCTACTGGAGTAGGTTGGGGCGGCGTGAGGAGGGCAGGAGTGAAGGTGCGGGCAGGAAGGCCGGAGGAAGAGAATCAAGACAAATGAAGGCGATGATTTACATCTGTTACCACGCGTACCAGCCCCATTCATTTCACAAAAGCAAAAGACAAATCATTCACCAGAGTCTGGAAGTGGTGGCGAGAGCAGTCTCTGGAACCATATCCTTGAGCTCTGAGCCCTGCTTCAGTTTATGTGTAAAGTCAGGACAGTATGGTGACAGTATGCATTTCACGGGGTGGGTGTGAAGATTCAAGGCTATCACATCTACAGAGCTGTGGATGGAGCAGAGCAAGTGCTCAGTGCATGGTATGCTCAGCACATGGTGCCCACGATTATCAACAGCCACCAGCACCATCACTACCACCATCGAAACTGTTACCACCGCCGTGACCATCATAATCACCACAACCAGAACCACCACCACCAGCATCAGCACCATCCCATCACAGTTATCAGCACCACCACCACCATCACCATCATCACAGCCATCCCCACCAGCATCAGCACCACCAGCATCAGCACCATCCCATCACAGTTATCAGCACCGCCACCACCATCACCATCATCACAGCCATCCCCACCAGCATCAGCACCACCAGCATCAGCACCATCCCATCACAGTTATCAGCACCGCCACCACCATCACCAATATCCGCATCACAACCATCCCCACCAGCACCACCACCACGAGTACCATCCCATCACAGTTATCAGCACCACCACCACCATCACCATGATCACAACCATCCCCACCAGCATCAGCACCACCAGCATCAGCACCATCCCATCAGTTATCACCACCGCCACCATCACCAATATCAGCATCACCATCATCACAACCATCCCCACCAGCATCAGCACCACCAGCATCAGCACCATCCCATCACAGTTATCACCACCGCCACCACCATCACCAATATCAGCATCACCGTCATCACAACCATCCCCACCAGCATCAGCACCACCAGCATCAGCACCATCCCATCACAGTTATCACCACCGCCACCACCATCACCAATATCAGCATCACCGTCATCACAACCATCCCCACCAGCATCAGCACCACCAGCATCAGCACCATCCCATCACAGTTATCACCACCGCCACCACCATCACCAATATCAGCATCACCGTCATCACAACCATCCCCACCAGCATCAGCACCACCACTATTATCATCATCACCATCACTGATCATCATTGTCACCATCATCACCGCCACAGTCATCATCATCACCATTATTTTTATCTAGAAGATAATATTTATGTCTTTGTAAAAGACTAAAGAGCTTTTAGAGAAAACAAAGGGAAAAAGTATGTTTTATGAGTAGGTGCACACAAAAGTAGCAACTTTCGACTCCGTGCTTCTGAGAGGGTTACGTCATCTATAACTTGGTAACACCAGGGTCATGAACTAAAGTAGTTCTTAAAACAGGACATGGGTCTCCTTCCTGGAGACCAGGCGCAGTGGGGGTGGAAGGGTGGGGAGAGGCTGACGGAACACCGCCAGCAGAGAGCGAGGCAGGGTGCAAATTTCTGAGATCTAAAACCCAAGCTCCCCTTTCTTGTCCTCCCAGGTTTTTCAAAGCGAGATGCAGAATTTCCAAAATAGCTGTGTTTATAGTTGAGCGCTCAATTACTGGCAAACATGAGTGAAGTCCCAGATATGTGGGCTTTGGAACAAGCCAAGGGTCCCAACACGCCCAGCAAGCGCCTCAGTTGTGGTGAGTGTGTCATCGTTTCCCCGTCTAGATTTACCTTTCAGAAATGATAGCGTTTGTTTGTTTGGCTTCTGAATGCTATCTGGTAACTTGGGAAGCTCTGTTTTCAAGACGGCTGCAGTTGCAAAGAATCCCCTAGAAGGAGAAGCAGCGGCAGAGGGGTGTGAGCAGTTATTCCACTTGACCAGGCCCCAGTCTGGCCCTGGGGTCATGGTGTCGGCCATCTACCAATTCCTCTTGCTCTCTGAAGCCACGGTGCCCGAGACTGCCACAAAGACCTTCTGAAAAACGTCACCAAGTCCTGTCACTCCCTTGCTTTAAACTTCAGTGACTTCCTTTATTCTTTAGAATAAAACCCTCGCTGGGATTCTCTGCTGTCTCCCATCCCCGACGCCCTTAGCCACATCTGCAAGCTCTTTCCTGCCCTAGGGCCTCTGCACTTCTCTTTACCTAGCCCGGGACGTTCCCTCTCACTCAGCCCTTCCAACTGCAGGCTCTTTTTCATCCCCCACCTTTCTGCTCAAATATCACCCCCTTGAAGGGCTCTTCCCTGATGTTCCTGCTCCCCTCTGTTTGCTACCACAAGGCTGAGTTTAATTCCACCATTACAGCCATTCAGTCCCTGTCTCGCCTATTTGCTTGTTTACTCGCTAGCATCTTCCTCCCCCTCTGCGGGCCATCTGCGTCCCCTTACAGCAAGGGCCTTTTTGTTTTTGACTTGCTTGCTGTATTATTCCAGCTCTACGGTCTGCATAACAGCCAAAGGATGATGGCTTAATGAGCCAGTCAGTGAACGACTGAACCAGCAGGTTCGTGAATGAACAGCTGTGGCCTTAAGTCTCCTGAGCTGAGGCAGACAGGTACCCTTCTTGGTAGAACGTCTGGGGTGTCCTGCTGTCTTGGGAGAGGAAGAGGGCCCAACAGACTTCCCCAGCCAGAAGGGTGGAGGGGAGGAGACCACAGCGAGAGGAGCTCTGCCTCCAGGCTTCGGGAGCCTGACAGGGATGGGACTTTCCGGCAGCATCACTGGTTCAACAGCTGACAAAAAGCATGGACTGGCATCCCAGTGGGCAGTGCCACTAGCTGTGCCATAACTGCTTACAACGAGGACGTGTGATTGGACTTGCAAAGACTTAGCTCAGTGGCACCCTAGTTTACACTCTGGGGCTGCACTCCAGAGCCTCTGTTTCAAGGTCAAGCAGGAAGGATGGAACTGGAAGAAATAACTTTCTAAACCCGGCCAGTTCCAAGGTCCTTCTTCTTCCCCTCTCTTTCCATGGGGGCCAGCTATTGTTCTGTTGTTCAGTCATGTCTGACTCTTTGCGACCCCATGGACTGCAGCATACCAGGACTCCCTGTCCATCACCAACACTCGGAGCTTGCTCAGACTCATGTCCATCGAGTCGGTGATGCCATCCAACCATCTCATCCTCTGTCGTCCCCTTCTCCTGCCTTCAGTCTTTTCCACGGGGGCCAGAGATGGTACAAAATGAGAACTTCAGCCTGGGATCCACCGCTGTCACCAGCAGGCTGCGTGGGGCAAGGACACTCTTACAGGCTGGTGAGGAGAACAAGCCCCTGAAGCGGGCGGCGTGTGTGTGAGCCCCCTCTCCCCTCACTTACTAGTGCAGGAAGTAGGGCCAGCGGCTACAGTTCTCTGGGCTTTGGTGCCCTCACCCTTGAGATGGAGACAGTAACACACTCTGTTCTCGGACTTGCCAGGATCGAATGACGTGCGCACGCACAGAGCCAGCCACTTACGTCAGCCACCCTCACAGCAGCAGCAGCACCCTTTCCCGGGCACCAAGATTTCATTTTTCATAAAACGAGATGGGTTGGAGCCATGCAGATGCTGCCCAGAGACGGGATAAATGTGAAGAGATAATTTCAGGCGATGCTGGGATCGCCACGAAGCCCGTCCAGATATAACATCCCACAGGTGGACCGAACTCATTGGTTTAATCCAGACCTGTCAAATCTCCAAAAAAGCTAGAGATCTGAAATGAATCAAACAGGGTGACTGCCAAGGGCTGGCATCACATGCCCGTCCAGTGCCATCTTGTGGGGAACGGCACGGCACTGGGTAAATGTGGGTGTCTCCTGTGAAAGGTGACCCAGAACTAGGACGAGATGCCCGGGGGTGGCGAGCCAAGCGACACAGTCCCCTCAGTGAATGGAGCAGAGTGGGGTCAGGGCTGGGAGAGGCAACGCCCTCGATCACACAGCTTCTCAAGGCATGGTTTCCTTAAAACCAACCTGCCAACCTGCAATGGTGAGTGATGGTCTCGCTTTACTTATTCAGAAAAGACAGTGGATAAGTTGTTAAACAAAATGACTCTGAGGCCACACCTTGAATTTCATACCTTGAATTGCTACCGCGTTTGTCTTCTGAGAAACTTGGAACACTCAGCCCAGCTGTGAAATGACTCGACCCGATCTCACAGTCATATCAGGACCAGGGTCGGGGCCTGAGCGTGTGGCGCCCCCGTCTACAACAGACGAGTCAGTTGTCCCGGGGGTGAATGCCAGCTTATCTACCAGCTTGCAGGCCTGCTGCTGCCTCCTCCCTTGCCACCGTGTGGTAAGCAGCTAGGTGAAATCTGGCTTTGGTCGGAATACGGATGGATGGGGGTGTACCAGTGGCCCCCAAGCCTCAGGATATTGAAAGGAATCCAACAGAGGAGACAAGGGGAAGAGGGTCAATCAAGAGGTAGGCCTGAGCGGGGGGAGACTGGGAGTCAGGAGGACCTTGATTTAAGTATAACCTGAGCTGTGTGACTCAGTGGGGCATCACCAGTGCGCGTCTCAGACTTCCCATCTGTGCACTGGCCGGCGAGAGCAAAGATGAAGGCCAAGCGTGACAGCATCCGTGCAAAGGGTCTGTCCTCATCTGGCCCCTAAAAGGCGCTTAGCTACAAAACAAGGGGGCTTCCCTGGTGGCTCAGCGGTGGACAATCCGCCTGCCGACGCGGGAGACGCAGGCTCGATCCCTGGTTGGGAAGATCCCCTGGAGAAAGAAACGGCGATCCACTCCAGTATTGTTCCCCGGGAAAGCCCAAGGACAGAGGAGCCTGGCAGGCTACAGTCCATAGGGTCGCAGAGAGCTGGACTAAACACCAACAAGATGAGGACCCCTCCCCACTGGGGGTCTTTTGGGAGTGGTCAGCGGGCTGCGACGGAGTCTTCTGTGACGTCATCCTTGACTGTCCTGTCCTGCTTTCTCAGCTCACCATCCCTGTCTCCGTGGTAACACTCATCACACCCTGACTGGCTCCCAGTATGACCAGGAGCCCCTCATGAGCCGCACAGTGTCCGTCTCTGTCTGCATCATCCAGGGGCCCAAAGGTGCTGCCCTCTGTGACGGTCACGAGCCCCACGTGGCTACTTATTTAAATCAGATTTAACAGTCAGCCCCTCAGTCACACTCACCACCTTTCAGGCGTTCGGTAGCCGTGGGGGGCTACAAAGGCACGGAACATTGCCGTCTCTCTGCAGAATCCCGAGGGGCAGTGTAGACACGGCAAGGCCCAGGGCAGAGCGGGGCGGCCTGAGGGGGCAGGGGCCACTCTGGCTCGGAACCCAGGTGCAACGCTCCTCACCGAACACTCACTGAGACTCAACCAACCTTATCTTCACTCCCGGCTTTCCTGATTTCCCTCCGACTGACCATAAACTTTCACAAATAGTGTGAAAACACACTTGTTACGAGAACGCAGGATTTGGGGCAGGACGAGTCCAGGCGGATGCCGAATCTCTCCCATCTGTGAAGGTGACACGTCCCAGCACAGCACGATCGACTGGTGCTAAATGGGAAATACGGTCAGATAGCCTAAGTGCTATTTGTCAGGCGCTGCTTACGTGTCATCACGTTTAACTCTCACAATTCATCCTGGGCCTCCCATTTTACAGATGAGAAGACTGAGGAACGGGAGGTATGGGTGGCCACTGGTCACGCGGTGAGCAAGTGCTGGGAGCCTGGACTCAAGCCGTGGTCTTCTCCTAGAGGTCCAAGACCATGTCACATGTAGGACACAGTTACATTCCCCCAGAGAGAAGTAAATGAGGAAACGAATAACGTCATCACAGGATCCAACCGTGAGAGTCAAGGTGGCTACCCACCGACCTTGAGACCGAAGGACTCGGGCTGCTGAAGAGGGCCATGGTATTATTTACCCCTGCCCAGGAAGGCCAGGGTGAAAGGGACGTGTGTGCCCCGGGAAGGCTCCGCAGAGAGTGCTGGACCCAGTGCTCCACTGGCTGAAGCAAACCAGAGGTGGAGAAAAGAACAGAGCCCCTGCGGTAACGACGCTCCTGATATCACAACAGGCCCCTCCCTGAAGGCACACTGGCGCAGCCACTATGGAAAACAGCGTGGACGGGCATCAAACACTAGAAAAGAGCTGGCATACGGTCCAGCAACCCCACTCCTGAGCACACGCCCAGAGAAAGCTGCGGTTTAAGGAGACACCTGCATCCCTATCTCCAAGCAGCACTGTTCACAGTAGCCAGGACATGCAAGCAACCTAAATGACCACTGACGGATGAATGGATAGAGAAACGTGGTACATACATACAGTGGGACACTGCTCGGCCGTGAAAAGACAAAATAATGCCATCTGCAGTGACATGCCTGTGCCTAGAGAGTATCATACTGATGGAAGTCAGAAAAACAAAGGCTATCGCTTATATGTGGGATCTAAAATCTGACACAGACGAACAGACCCACAAAGCAGGGGCAGACGCTCAGACACAGAGAGCGGGCTTGCGGCTACCAAGAGGGAGTCCGGGATTAGCAGATACAAATTAATATATATATATATATATATATATATATAGGATGGAAAAGCAACAAGGTCCTGCTGTATAGCACAGGGAACTATATTCAATATCCCATGATAAACCAAAATGGAAAAGAATATAAAAAGGAATATATATATATATATATATAAATATATATATAACTGAGTCACCTTACTGTATAGGCATTGACAACACCGAAAATCAACTATACTTCAACAAAATTAAAAACATTTATTTAAGTACCCTCATCAGACTGGCAAAGTAAAGTGCTGATGGTGCCACACTGCTACAGCCCAAGTCCGACCCACAAGGAAGAAGCCCCGTCCTCACGGGAGCAGGACGGGGCGGGGGCGGGGGGCGCCCATCCATGCCCTTCACAGCTGCAGAAGGCACGAGCGGTGTCAGAACCTGCCTACGTCCTTGACCTTCTCCGTGGGTGCTGCGGTGACTTCTCTGTTTCAACAAGACATGAAGAATAAGTCTGGGGACTTCAATTCTTGGAGCAGGTGAGCCACAAAAGCACATCATGCTGGGGGAAAAGTCAAGGCCGGGTTTACTCATCAAAAAGCTGCCAAAGACCTCCATGGAGGGGGGCATGGCGGGGCGGGAAACGCCACACGGAGGCTCTCAAAGGCTCCACTGTCAACAGTCAAATCACTCCTAGGGTGCAAACCCACGACATTATTTTTGTTTCGTGATATTACTGGAGAGGGCGAAATATAGTTCTGATAGCACCTTTCAGTTCGCCCAACAGGCAGGGGAGGGGCAAGGATTCAGGGAGGCAAGGCGAGCGAGCAGAGGTATGTTGAAAATCAAACACTTCCCCCAAACAGGACCGTGTCTGATGGAGGGACGCTCGCCCACAAAGCCTGAGACGGCCCCCACTGCCTCGGGGGAGGGCTGGGACGCCAGTGTGCAGTCACCTGCCCAGCTGATTCGTCTTTCCAGCCCCACCTGGGGTCCTCACCCTGCAGGATCCCTTGCCCCTCGCCCGAGGGATGAGGCCCTGTCCCGTGGATGTGTCCTATCCACTCAGGGCCCCTGAGCTGGTTTGTGCTCCTGCCTCTGCCTGGAGAGCCTGTTCCCTCCCTCCTTGGATCCGAAGAAAAATCCACCTATCTCCCTGGTGTAGGTGAAGTCTTCCCAAACTCCCCATCAGCGCTGGAGGCACTGACCTCTCCATGCTCTGCGCCCCGGCGCTACAGCACATGACGCCAGCATCCTGCACACGGGTGTGTCTCCCCCTCAAGACCCTGGGCCACGCGTGCTTACAGGCAAGGGTGACACTCAGTTTCTCCTTGCACTCGGGAATGAAGGCAGAGATTTCTTGGCTGGCTGTGTGATACGAGGCACAGTCCCTTGGGGATACCATCTGCTTCAGAACGATGCATGTTCTAGGAACTGTCTTTTTCTATGGCCTGTGCATACTTGTGTACCAATGCACACACTGTGTATCACTCATGCATGCATGTGCTCACACACACACACACACACACACACACACACACACACACTGGCCTCTCAAAGAACTGACTGAAAAAGTTATAGGACACACGGCAACATGGATTCTAACGCCTATTGTAACTCAGAACTCTTTCTGAATTAAAGACCCCAGCCCTTCTTTTCTGAAGCCCTGGGGTAGCTTCTTTCCAGAGACAGGGGGAAAAAAACCAATAAGGAGGACATGTGTGCAGACCCCAATGCATCCATGCAGAGCTATCAACATTTGAAAGGCTCTCATTTCAACCACACGCTTTCAGAATCCCTGGGTAAAACACGTTCAGTTCAGATTCCGGCTCTTCCGGCGTGGCGTGTGAAGGTTGCCAGCAAAGGTGGAGCGCAATGATGCCTGTGCAGCCCAGCTCCCTGTCCCTAATTCACATGCAAACAACAGGCTGAGCCCGATGAGCTCTAACTTGTTTGTGCTTTTCTCTGTCGCCCGCTGCCCACCTTCCTGGGACTCCTCGTTTCGGGTTATTTGTTCAGCCTTCAGCTCCAGACACACCACTGTGATTCTCTTTTTAATAAACACGATCCAGGAAGTAGCGGGAGGCAAGGAGAGGTGCCTGCACTCTATTATAAGTCCGCGTTCCACCCTCGAGCGCTGGGCCATGAGTAAGTGAGAACCACCACCTGTCTGAAAATAGGGACGGCGCTTCCCCATCAACACAGCGATCACAGGACCGCAGATACCATCAAGGACAAAGTGGCCCCTGCCCCGGCATTTTAAACAGGGTAGGGGGACTTCCCTAGCAGCCCAGTGGTTAAGACTTCACCTTCTAATTCAGGGAACGCAGGTCGATCTCTGGTCGGGGAACTAAGATTCCACATGCCCGGTGGCCAAAAAACATAAAACAGAAGCAGTGGTAAAATAAGTTCAATAAAGACTTTAACATGGTCCACGTTAAAAAAAAACTTTAAAAAATGAACAGTGTAGGGACGCCCCTGGGTGGGTCAGCTATTGGCTGGCTGTCCGGGGCCACGTGACTTCTGTTGTCCTGGGCTGGGCTGCAGGAGAGTTCATTCCACACGAGCAAACAGCTGGACATTCCTGAAATCTCTGGGTTGGGTAGAGCTCATTAATGACAGACCAGCAGCTGGAGAGGGCAGAGGAGTGGGGCCACAGATGTGTCTCTGGACTCCAGCGTATGCCTACAATGAATGGCGCCTAATACACGCACGGGACCTGTGCACGGAGCCTGGGGTAAGCACCGGTGAGCCCAGCGGCCTAAGACCCTGTCCTCGTGGAGTTTATAGTCTAGCCACTCCCTACCTGTGTCGCCTCGGGCATGTTACCTAATTCCATTGAGCCTTAGTTTCCCACCTAGGAAATGGACTCAAAACGTGTAGGTTCCAGCTGTTAGAAGCCTGGAATGGGCCAGCAGTAGCTGTTGGTAGTGACAGTGGCCACCCTCCTTTTTTTCGTAGGTAAAATCTCCTCTGACTTATCTATCACCCACAAGGAGAAAAGTGAGCAACTGCACAGAGAAGGACTCATCACACATCCTAGTGATCAAGGCCAGCATCCCCTCACTGGCACTCTATTAATTCAAATACATTTACAACATTATGTAGCCATTACGACTAACCCCAAAACTCTCTCATCACCCCCACAGAGAATGGGGATTGCTTGTGAACACGGATTTACATTCGGACACCGAAGTTCTTCAAACAGAGGCTTCGGTGGCAACGGCATTCATTCAGCCACTCAAGTTCAAGGTCTCACCAACGCGGCCAATTCCTTCCTGTCTCTGCAATCCACTTCGAATGCATTAAGAAAAAGCTGCCCTCCAGCCACCGCCAGCCTCTGACCGCTTCCCACCACTGCTGTCTCTCGCCCAAGCCACCATCCTCTGCCTCCGGTGTCCCTTCTTGGGTCCTGGTCCCCCAACCCTTCACTGTGCGCTCTCAGCGCAGCATCGCCTTCGGTCCTGCTGAGGGCCGAGTCCGTTCATGCCACATCTCTGCGGGAGACTCTGCGAGGGGAGGCCCACGTCCCTGAGCCTGTGTGCCCCGGCCAGATGCTAATGCCCAGGCACCCCGCCAGCCCTGCCCAGCTCCACTGCACAGCAGCTGCCTTCCCGACCTGCTACCCCAGCTCTGACCCCAGGGCCTTTGCACCTGCTGTTCCTCCTGGCTGGAGAGCTCGGCCACCAGCCTATCCCCTCCTTAGATCTCTGCTCCAACGTCCCCTTCCTGGGACATTCCATATCAAACAGCACACCTAGCGTTCCTTATCCTCCCCACTCTACTTATTTTCCTGCTGTGATTGTGAGCATCCTTTCCAGCCTTCAAGAGATGACCTCTGAGCACCAAACCCCCTATCTTGCCCTGTCTGAGACCAAGGAGAGGTTCCCCACCCCAGGACGGGGCACCATGTTAGGCATCTCCAGCAGAGGGCGCCAGCGGGACACTGGAGGAGTCCAGGCCTGTGTTCCGAGAAGGCACCCCCACTGCGGGCAGCTTCCCCCTGCGGCCCCAGGGCCCCACCCCAGGGCCCCTTCCCAGCACACGCTGGCCGACTGCCAGCGACGCCCACAGTGAGGCACCTCCCACGGACAGCCCTCCCGGGCCCCACCAGCCCAGACGCATGCAGCCCTGCGGGAAACTCCGGTTCCACCCACTGTGCTGTGGCCTGCTGACCCCAGTCCTGGAGAGAGCAGGCCCTCTCTGCTCCTTCCTGCCTGTGCTGCCTGCTGCGGCCCTCGGGTAGGGGCTGCCCCCGTCTGTATCCCTCAGCGGTCAGCAATGCCCTGCTACATCTTTCTACTGAAATCTCCTGCGAAAGTCACTGTGCCTTTTGCCTGCTGGCTGAAACTTGACTTACAGCCATCAGATTGCGGGAGAGTCTGAGTCTTCACGTCCTCAGGTTTCACTCCTTTTTTGAAGACTTCATCTTTGTTTCTATGTGTTTGATGGGTTGATAAACCCTGGTAGGTAGGTGAGAAAGAGAGGAGAAAAAAGGAGGCAGGGTGGGATGTCAGGATGGTGGCCCCTGACTCCATGTGACCCCATGGCCCGTAACAGGGCCAGGGATGCGGTAAGGGCTCATGGAAGAAGGGTCGCCCGTTCATCTCCGAGCCCTTCCCTGACTCCCACTTAACACCTCCACCGCTCCACCCACTATCTGGAATGCTGAAAAGGAGCGCTACTGGATGCCAGAGCCGAAGGTCTGGGCCTGCCCTGCGACTCTTGAGGAAAGACAGTAACAACAACACGGACAGAAGCAGAGAGCGGAAAGGAAGCGTCCTTGGCCCAGATCTGGAACTTCTGGGGCTTGTCTTCAGGCTGATGTTCAGAGCAGGGTGGAAACACGTGCGGCCCCCACCCGGCTGGCGCGGCGTCGGCCTCCTGCCCCTGGACGGGGCGGCTGGTCTCGGTCTCCTTTCTCTTCGATTGGAGAGCCTGGCTGGGTTCACCACCTAATTTCTGGGGTGAATATTCATTCGTTTTCCCGTCGACAGAAAGGCCCCCCAGTAGGCTGTGAAATGAGCATTTCACGAAAGCACAAAAAGCTCCTGATAATTAAAATGCTCAGCGATTACAGTGATGAACTACACTCCAATCTACTGAGTTCATTTCATAACCTCAGAAAATTATAAAGAAAAACTATTTGGAGATTAGAAAGCTCTAAAGGTTTTTTTTTTTTTTTCCTCTTTGATTCATTGATCAGTTTTTGGTTTGCTTACAGTTTCATTCTCCTCCAACTGTTTTCTCCACTGTGGCCCAGCGGCTTCAGAATCACACTGGCCATACATACCTGCTCGCAAAATAAACCAAGAAGAAAGCAAACAAAATTCCAACGCCAAGAGTTACAGCTGCCTAGTAAAACACATAAGAAGAATACGATACAGCTAATGAGAGAACACAAGCGCATCTAATACCAAAACCCCCAGGCAAACTAACTGTGCATCCCAATCACTGCTTTCTTTTTACCTCGGATTCCAGATAGGACTAGAAGAAATTAGCAGAGCAGAAACTCAGGGCCCTGGAATGCAGCAAAACCAACAAGGTATCTGAGGGTCAAAGCAGGTGTCGCTTTCTCCAGAGGACACACACACAAAAGCACACGAAAAGACGTTCCACATCATTAGTCACTGGAAATCAGCATCACAATGAGACATCACTTCACGTCTGCTAGGACGGCTGTTACAATACAACAGAAAAGAAGAAGGGCTGGTGAGGACGGAGGGGTTATACTGCTGGCGGGAATGCAAAATGGTACAAGCGCCGTGGAAAACTGCTCGGCAGTTTCTCAAAAGGCGAAACCTACAGCTTCCATGTGACCCAGCAATATCACCCCAGACAGATATTCAGAAGAACTGAAACCAGAGACTCATACAGGTGTTTGCATGCTAAAATTAGCAGCAGCATTGTTCAGGTAAAGCCAAAAGGTGAAAGCAATCCAAGTATCCAGCAACAGGTGACGGATAAACAAAACGCGGCATATATATATCACACACACACACACACACACACACACACACACACACACACACACACACACACTGTGGAATATTACTCAGCCATAAGAAGAATGAAATTTGGATATGTGCTATGATACAGACAGACCTTGAAAACACCATGCTTAGTAGAATAAAACGTTGAAGGACAGACACTGTGTGACCCCACTTATATGAGATGTTTACAACAGGCAAACTTATAGAGGCAGAAGGTAGAATGGATGTTTCCAGGGGCAGCTGGGAATGAAGAGAGGGGAGTTAGCTGCTTAATGGGTACAGTGTTTATATTAGGATGATGAAAAAGCTTGAGGCATAGTTAGGGGTTATACAAAGCTCTGAATGTAGTTAATGCCACTAATTCATACACTTACAAACAGTTGCCATGACAAGTATTATATTATGTACATTTTACCATAATAAAAAAAAATGGGTGCCAGACACAGGAGCACTGAGGCAGCACTGTGTACCGTCTCACAGGAGACCTTGCCAGGCCCTTGTTCTGGACCTGTTAACTCTTACTTTACAAACAATGCCAATAAACTTAATTAACTGGATTCCTCTTCTCACAGCTTAGTGACAACTCACTCATCAGGCCTCTGCATATTTTAGTAAGGATGGCAGATACCTGAGTGGAATGAAGAAAATCAAGGTGACTCGAGTGTCCCTGATGGAATCCTTGGGGACCCATAGCTCAGCACCACCCGGAAGCCTGTTAGAAAGGCAAGTTTCTGGACCTTTTCTGAATCAGAATCTCTGGGGACAGAGTTTGAATGACGTCCCAGGGGTTTTCGAGGCTGCCAAGGTGTCCTCAGGGTTGCACTCTTGATTAAACCTGAGCCCTCACCCTAAGGGTTTCCTAGCTGCATCTGAGATGCTCCATCTGAACAGTCCAGTCCATACAGCCAGAGTTCTGGACGTCTGAGCAGAGAGGCCCTGCCTCCCAGCCCACCTCTGTAACTGCTCGGGACACCTTGGACCTATGCTCCCCTAGGCTTTCCTTCACACGCTTGCATGCCTCCGGCTGGACTGCCCCCAGAGATGGGTTCTTGGTTCGAGTCAGACTTAGTGTCACGCTTTCACATCATCACGGTCCCCAGACACCCCTCATTGCCTGTAACCCACTAGCATCCAAGTCAGGAGAATTTCTACCTCCTTGAATTCTGTCTCCCCCGCCCATTCCCTTGGGCTGCACAATCCCAGGTCTTTTTGGTTAGTACAGTGGGATGGTTTCCCCTACAGAACTGATTATTTTTGCCTCTGGTTTCTCTCCGTGTCAGTCACTCCTCAGTGTAACTGCCAGTGAAGACTAACTGTGATCCAAGCCTTACTAAAAACCTTCAGTGTCTCTAGATCTCAGTAAGCAGGTGTTCATGTCCTGAAGGCACAGCTTAGACACTAAGACATGGGTGCTGGTGAAAGTAAATTTTTTAGGAACTCTGCCCAGAGTCAGCCCGATACATCTTTGCTGTGAACAACCAGAACCAGAGCCCAGACCTCGTTGCAATGTTTATCACATTCCTGACACTTTGCTGAGCACTCTGAGGACATCACCTCACCAAATACTCATGAGCTCAGGAGGCAGGCACTAGTCTTGCACCCATTTTTCAGATGGGCAAAGTGAGGCTTGAACAGACACAAGCAACTTGCCCAAGGTCATCATAGGTAACGTGGGGGAGCCAGGAATCAAAACAGGCAGCATGGCTTTTTGGAACCTGTCCTGTTAATCGCCAGTCTACACTGCAAGCATGATTAAGTCAACAGATGAACAATGAATGGAGGGTACATAAACGAACCGATGGTTCATCAATTTAAGAGGCGGAAAGGAGAGGACGCAGTTTCTGGAGAAGCAGGAAATGGTTTGGATGGAACCAGCTGTGACCCTCCAAACCCATGCCCACAAGAACCCTCTCCCCGGAACGATGAATTCTCCTCCCCCAAGAGGACAAGGGTGTCTGCAACATGGGGCCGGAGAAGCAGGCATCCCGGGTCAGGTAACTGCCGACTGAAAGGGACTGCTGGCTGGGGTAGAAGGCAGCCCCGCTCCCACCAAAACAACCCTTTCTGGCAGGAATGGGAGCTATTTAATGGTGGCTAGTTGCATTTCTAAAGAGGCGAGGGCGGGGAAGACTGAAGACTGTATGGCATCGGCACCCGTGAACTGCTGAGGGCAGGAGAAAGGCGGGCCCTGTGGGACAGAGATGGTTAGCTGGTCTTTATCCTGGAGTACAGGCTGGTCCGCCTCGGGCTGCCACTCCCGGGTCCCTCGGGGCAAACAGCGCACTCCAAGCACGATCCAGGCGGAGCCCCCCACCCCACACCCCAGCCCCCAGGGGAGAGAAGGCAGAGCAGGAGGAGGGCTTCCCTGCGCCATGGGGGAGAAGCAAAGGCAGGTGAGTCCAGGGGTCTGCACAAGCCTGGACAGCTCCCCACTCTGTGGAACACACGGAGCGAGGAGACAGCTCGACTGCCCTAACAAATTAACTGAAAATTAGGGAAATCAGTCACAACCAGATGGGTTTAGAGAGAGGCCAAAATGACTGCGACGAAACGCGTGAGTACCAAACACCACCTGTGTTGAGCAAATACTGCAGTAAGTACCTGCTATGGGCAGGGCGCTGTGCTGGGTGCTCAGAACACAGTGATTCCCAGGACAGGCTGTGCTTCAGAGGCTGCCATCGAGCGGTGAAAAGAACCCTGGGAGTCAGAGAAGCTGGGTCGAGAGACTGGGAACAAGGACTTCTTGTATTCTGTGTAAAGAGCTGAGTTCCTGTCTGTCTCCCCCAGGTGGATGGTGGATGCCTCTTTGGGTAACGAACTGAGGTCAGAAGTTGTCCCCGGGCTACGGTCTGGCGCATATCAGATATTCAGTGAGTGCTGGCAGAGCTGAAAACAAGTGAATCAGTGCTACAATCAGTATGTGAAGGTCAGGAAAAAGAAAATCACAGGGGAAGTGTCTTGAATGACTGGGAATGAAAATACATTATACCGAAACGGGTGGGATGTGGCTGAAGCGGTGCTTAGAGGGAAATGTATAGCCTGGTAGTAAATATATGGGTGATGCCAGATGACCCAGGGTTTTCTGGCCCTTGACTGTGAGGCTTCCAGGTGGAGGAACTGTTTCTTGTCAATTTAACTTCACGTCCTCAGAGTCTAGAACAGTGCGTGGCACACAGCAGGTGCGTGGGAAATAGTCCTTTGATGGAACGAAAACGCTCCGGTGGGTTCCCCGGACGCCATACTCAGCAGTGCTTCTGCATTGAGAGAGTTACTGTTCATCTGGTCCCACCTCATAAACAAACCCTTCTGGGCTCTCTGTTGTTGCTGCCACTGTTCACTGTCTACTCTGCCTTCAATAAGAACTGACGTTAATTCAGCCGAGTGTCAGCCACGGTGTTGGGTCCCTCCCAAGGATCACCTCATTTGAGCTGCACAAGTGGGTGCTCTTCCGATTCCCCATAAAACCGTAATAGCGCTTGCTTGTTGTACTGATATAGAAACCGATACAGAAGCTAAGGCCCAGAGAGGTTGAGTAACTTGTCCCACATCACACAGCTGGGAAGTAGCAGAACCCGGACTGGAAACCAGACGATGCGAATCCAGAGCTGCTGCCCTCAACCACAGTCAGAGGCGGCCTCCCACGCGGACCAGGGACGAGCATCGGCAGGGAGTGCTCCTGGTAAAGCGCCCCTCCCGTGAGTTCCGCGAACACCCTGCGGCTCCTGCTATTACTGCGCTGCCAGCCTCACAGGGCCGGCGCTCTGCTGCCCCGGGCTCCGAGTTTCCCACGACAGGGGCCGGGGCGCAGTGTCTCCACGGCCCCACCAGAGGCTCAGTGCCTGAGCAGTGCTCAGCGAGGGGACTGCGAATTCGGCTCAGCTGGGGGTGGGGGTGGAGGGGAACGGCGCTTCTGAAACTGCAGTGTGTAAGCACGCCACCAGGAAACCTTGTAAAAATGCAGATTCTGACTCAGCAGGTCTGGGCTTGGCCTGAGAGTCTGCGCATCCCCATCGGTGGCTGATGCTGGTGGTCCACAGGCCAGGCTTGGAGTAGGAGGAAGAGGGGCATGGGTGGGGTGGAGACGAAAGCGTAGAGTCCAGTGACACAGCTGCCTTTGGCTCTTAGCAGAAGAAGCTCCTGACTCTGGGATCCCAGGCGAATCGGCTCACTGCTTTTGGCCTCAGTTTCCTGATCTATCAAATGGGAACAAGTAAACCTACCTGATCAACCTTATACCTTACAGTTATGCCTGGAGTGGGGCATGGCAACCCACTCCAGTATTCTTGCCTGGAGAATCCCATGGACAGAGGAGCCTGGCAGGCTACAGTCCAGGGGTCACACAGAGTTGGACACGCCTGAGAGACTAACGCATATAGTTACTGCGGGGACTGAATTAGATGACTTGCGTGAAAAGGCCAGTGCAGATTTGACACTGAACAGGAATCATGCTTCTCCAATCTGAGAAACTCCCTTGACATTTATTTGTTGATTTGTCTTCCTTGTAGAATTTCTCAAATCTTTCTTATTTTCTCACATTGTCTATTGCCTCCTCTCTCTCATAAACACACACACACACACACACACACACACACACACACACACACACAAACACACACGGAAAGAAAACAGTAGTGACTTCAATTTGAAGGTACCCTACCTTGCTTGCTAAGCCGCTTCAGTCATGCTCGACTCTTAGCGGCCCCATGGACTGTAGCCCGCCAGGCTCCTCTGTCTATGGGATTCTCCAGACAAGGATGCTGGAGTGGGTTGCCATGCCCTTCTCCACGGGATCTTCCTGACCCAGGGATCGAACCTGTGTCTCCTGTAAATCCTGCATCTCAGGCAGACTATTTACCGCTGAGCTACCAGGGAAGCCCCCAAGCCTACCTTGGACTGCCTTTATTGCGGTATTTCCTTCCCTATTTTGTTAATGATTCTCTTTCTCCTCATACCAAGGGGGTTAATATCTATATCAAACGAGGAAGGTTGGATTTTGAAGAAGACCCTGAGATGCCAACAAATGAGAGTTCAAAACTCTAACAAGGTGATCAGTATCTTTTGTTAGACTAAACAGGGATGACCCAGGTGTCACAAGCAACCTAAGCGTGTCAAACTGTTCCAAGCAAACCGGTCTGTCTAGACCAGTGAGAGTCCTGAGGGCAAAAGCTGAGAGCCCACCACACACCACAGAGACGCTCTGGGGGTAGCTGAATGAAGAAAGGAAAGCAGACCAGCCACAGACGGAGGCAATGCACATTTCTCCCTGATGTTGGTCTGGGAGCCAAGATGACATTAGGCAAGCAGACAAAAGCAAACCAAAAAACCCGGACGCTCAGGGGCTCTCCCTGAAAGCTCGCTGCGTCTCTTAAACGGGCGGGGGGACGGGCCAAGAAAACCCACATAAATTAATGAAGACAAACAGATCGAACTTCTCAAAGGCTCTTCTTTCTGACCTGTTCTGCTAATGGCTGAACACAAGCCAAGTCTGGAAAAGATGAGCCTGTTAACCTCTTGGGCAGTGATGTTAAAAACACAGTAGGAAACCTTTGGGAACAGAAAAGAAAGTATAATAATCATGATCAGAACAGAGCAAGAAATAATCCCGTGCCATCTTCTGTCCATCAGTGCTTTCCAGGCACGCGTGCTGCCCCATCTCAACGAGTGTCAGGTCCAGCGTGGACCAAGTACACTCCCTGGACCTGGGAGTTTGGATGTCGGACCCCACGTCCAGGATCTTGGCTCATGGACGAAGACAAGGGTAAGTGTCAGTTCTGGGAAGGGAGATGCAGACACGAAATCCCTAGGAAAGCTGTCCTAACTTCTAGAGGAAACAAGAACTGGGGACTCAGTATGCCTATAGTGTGACCCTGGGTTTAGTGTGCACAAGGAACTTTTTCTTTCTTTCTTGAAAGAGAAAATAGAGGTCTGGGAAGAAAATTCTTCCCCCAAAACTTGAACACAGACTCTTTAAAATCATTAGTAATGCACTTACGGCAACTTAAGACGCATGTGCTTTATACCGAACGCCAGCGTCTTCTATACGTCATCCCCCTTGATCCTCACAATACCCTGATGAATATATATGATTGTCTCCACTTACCAACGGGCTCAGAGCGGTCTCTCAAATAACTCAGAGCCACACAGCAGGGAGGAGACACAGGATTTGAACCAAAGACAGAGTTCTTAATCGCCAAGCAAAGAGGACAGCCCCAGCGTGGAATGTACCACGGAGACCGGCAGAGATAATGCCTGAGACGGTGACGACAAGTCTAAAGACACTGGCATCACAAACAAGGCACATCTGGGGGAGGCCCGCTTCAGATCTGAGGCCGTAATCAAGCCCCCCGAACTAAAGACGAGCACAGCTGGCTCACGGACCCCACATTAAATCATTCCGGTAGGTGAGACAGTTATTCTGTCTTGATCAAGCCTTCAGACTGAAAAGCATCTTAGTTTGGTTCACCTTCATTGCCTCTCTGCAAGTTGCTCACCTCCTCTGCACGAAGGGGAGATGGGTCTTGGGCTCAGGATATCTTCTCATAATAACAGCTACATGGAATTAATAATATGGACCTATTTTCACGGTATGTAGTTTTATCCTTATCTTTTTTTTTTTACCCTTGGCAAATCATATTGATTTCCCGTTTATGATGGTGGTAGGAAACTTCCTTTTAAAACAAAGTTAACGAAACTGTGAGCTGATTTAAAGATAAATTTTAGCATGAGTTACATCTTGAAGAGGTTTAAGTCTTAGTTAAGCCGGTAGAGGGAAGCAGGGTGAGGGTGGACGGGGATGGATGGAGCCTGGAGAGGAGCAGCAGAGCCCGCAGCAGAGGGCCAGTGGCCCCGCGGGGCTCCGACGGGCACGAGGCCAGCCTTCCTTCCCTCGTGAAACTGAAGGGCAGGCGGCGCGGGCGCGCGGGCGAGCACGCGGGCAGCTCCCAGGGCCACGCAGGGCCGGCACCCGCGCTCTCCGTCCACGGGGCCTGCCTATGCCCCGGGCTGCTCACGCCTTTGGCTACAGGGTCACCCCACAGACCTCGTAACGGCAATCAGGTGAGTCATTAAGGCTGCCAAATTCAGAAAGATGTACATGGATAAATTTAAGTACAAACAGAAACAAACATATATAACAGGGTGCTTTTAAAAAATTAACTCAATTGTTAATCTTTATTAGGCTGGTAAACCTCACGTATCTGTAGAACTCCATGATCTCAACAAGCTAAGACAGCCAGGATTCTGAATGGTCTTTGCCATTTTAACGCCTGACACCACAAACTGATTGGGGGGAGGTCCAGAAGCAATGGATGGTGTCTGATTAAGGTTACGTGTGCCATAGCAAATCTGACTCTAAATAGGGAGGGGAAAGACTTCACATTTAACTTACTTTTTATTCACTGGGAACTAACTGTTAATCTGCCTGCAATGCAGGAGACCTGGGTTCGATCCCTAGGTTAGGAAGATCCCCTGGAGGAGGGAACAGCTACCCACTCCAGTATTCTGATCTGGAGAACTCCGTGGACTGTACAGTCAATGGGGACACAAAGAGTTGGACATGACTGAACGACTTTGACTTTTCAACTATTAATGGTACTGGATATTCTATAGTCTTCACTCTGGCTGGGCAGCTACAGATCGTTGTCCCAATTGTATTAGTTATCTACTGCTGCGTAACAAGTTACCACAGAACTAACTGGGCTGAAACAATTTTAACCACTTATCACCGCACACATTTTGTGGGGGTCAGAAATTTAGAAGCAGTTTAACTTGGTGGTCCTGGTACACGGTCTCACATACAGCTCAAGTCAAGGCGACAGCTGGTTTCTGCTGTACAACGTGAGTCAGCTATTTGCATGTACACATCCCCTCCTTACTGGGCCTCCCTTCCACCCAACGTATATACACCACTGTACATAAAGCAGATAAGCAATGAGAACATACTGTTTAGGACCGGGAACTCTTCTCAGTGATCCGTGGTGACCTAAGTGGGAAGGAAATCCAAAACAGACCGGATATATGTATGTGCATAACTGATCCACCATGCTGCACAGCAGAAGCTGACTCAACATTGTAAGGCAACCATACTAAAAAAAAGAAGTTAAACTGAAAAAAGGTAGCAGCTGGGTCTGCAGTCACTGGCCAGGGCTGGAGAAGCAGCTTCTCAGGGGTCTCGCCATACGGCAATCGGCAGGGGGCCTCAGTTTCTCCTCACATGACTGCTTGGGCATCCTCACAACGTGACGGCTGGCTTCTTCCAGACTGAGTCATCTCAGAGAACAAGAGTGAAACACCAACCTCTTTCACGGCCCGGCCTCAGAGTTCACGCGTCCTGACTTCTGCAAGACCCTCCTGGTTACGGGTCGGCACTATGCAACGTGGGTGAGGAATACTGAGAACTGATAATCACCGGGGCTGTGCTTCTCAGTGAACATTAGCTCCCTGGCCCGCCTACCTGAAATCTAGGTGCAGCAGTCGCGGAACTGTGATCTAATGGAAAAATGAATTTAAAACCAGGTGAAACTGAAGGGTGTTAAAAATTCTAAAATTCACCCACAATCGGTACAGACTGCCAATAACTGACAAAGCCCTCACGGGAATATTACAGCTTTCTAGAACACCAAAAATAATCCCTTCTCTCAACTTTTCTCCTGGGTTTGACAGTCTGTTTTGGCTACAGTCCATCTCGTAATGGTCTAAGGTAAACTACTGCCTAACTGATCTTTCTTTTCGGAATTCCAGGCTGAGTAAACTTTGGAGCCTCCTGAATAATGTCTGAGCGTCTGTGCCGCTCTGTCCTTTCTCAACTGCCTCCGCTCTGCCTCCCAGAGCTGTTCGTCTCACTGATTTTCCTTTGTTCCAAAACCACACGAAATAAACCGAGTCTTACAAGTGAAGAGAACTGTCCACAGACGTGACATCTGCTTTGCCACTTGAAGCAGCAGGGCTGACTGGAAAGGGTTTGGGAGAAAGCACATGTGTTCCGCATCCTTCCCCGTTAAGGTTCAGGTTGCCCGTGATCCTCAACCTTACCGTGTTTATTTTCTGCCCTGACTCTCTCACCCAACACTGTCCTCCACTTCTTCAAACGGAAGGCTCAAGGTGGGGAGACTTCTGGGACTTCTAATACAAAAGCATTTTGTAAGTGAAGCCTTCTCCTCTCGGAGGAGGAATTTATCATACTGGAAAACTGCTATTCTTGGCAGTTTTCTCATTTCCCTCATCATTTTGTCTTAAGAAGCATCCCATGATGCTGAAATAATTATTCATACGCCTAGAATGTAGGGGAAGAAAGACTTGGCGGGGGGCGGGGGGGGGGTAAGTTGAGATCCTGAGGCTACTAAATGGCAGAGGTGAAGTGAGGCTGGAACCAGGTGTGTTTTGACAATTCTTCCCACAGCCCTGATCGGACATGACATTGAGCACAGTGGACAGACAGCACGGATCAGCAGGAGTGGGTGCTGGTCCTGTCCTTGGAGAGAGGTCCCGAAGTTTCCCTTCTGTGAACTCTAGGTAGTGGATCACACAGGAGAACCAGGGGGGTGTGGGCACCTGAGTGGCCTGAGGCAGGCTACTAATCAAACAGTCATGGGGCATTTGCTGTTCTAAGACCAGTGAGTCTACCCTGCTGGACACTGGCCGAAAAACAGCCGAAAAACAGCCCTGCTCTTTCTACATCATCATGCGTCCTTAACACCAAGGGTATCACAGGGCCCCTCATCCAGTATAGGAGGACAGGGTTCAAATGCACAGTGAAAAGTCCCGCTTTACCCAAACCTAGGATTTGGGGCCACCTACCACATTCTTTATCACCTTCAAAAAACGTCTAACACACTCCTCAAACTCCTGGGATTAGGTCCTCCAGGAGGAAGGAGGACTTTTTGCTTGTGCACCCCTGGCAGTAGAGGCAGTGAGCTCTTTCTGGACACACCCGTCCCTGGGCAGCAGTCTCACCCCAGCAGGCACGGGGCACTGCAGGATATAGCAGCAAGTGCCCACTGACGGAGCCAGTGCAGCTCCGAGTCGTGATCTGCCGAGAAAGGGCCTCGGAGATCTCACACACGCGGCCCAGCTCACAGGTCCTGCTCATGAGGGACAACATCGCTGTTCTCTCCTTTCAAAAAACATAACCAAAACAAGGCCTTTATTCAGGTCAAGGCTGTGGTCACACATTAATATGCCCAGTTTCCAGGCTGTTGATTATCATGAAAACAGTCATTAGGTGAAGTAAACCAGAGAAAAACAAATACTGGATAGTATCGTTTACATGTGAAATTAAAAGTATATATATTGAACTCATAGGAATAGAAAGTAGAATGTTGGTGGCGAAGGACCGAGGAGTGGAGGAGAAGGGGAGATGCTGGTCCAACTTTCAGTTAGAAGATGAAGTTCTGAAGATTTAAAGGACAGCATGGTGACTATAGTGAACAGTACGTTACTAGGTACTCCAAATTTGCAAAAAGAGTACACCTTCAGCTTTCAGACACACACACATAACTGTGTAAGCTGATGGACATGTGAATTAACTTGATTGTGGTGACCATTTCACAATGCACACATATATCAAATCACGTGGTATACTTTAAATATATACAGTTTGACTGGTCAATTATGCCTCAATAAAACTGGGGCAAAAGAAAGGGAATGCAAGGAAAGTTGCTTTCAAAAAACAAGTTCAAAGCCTGCTGCACTGGTTAATACATGAAATGAATTTGCTTTTTAACAAATACCACTTATTTGGAGAGCAGAAAAACCATGAGAACATGGTATTCAAGAAGAGGGAAGAAAGAGACTGGCGTCATGACAGTGCTGCCTTAAACACTCTGGACCCAGCTTCTTCAAAACACTCACCTAGGAAGCCTTGAGGACCCAGTCATCCATCCATCTCTTCCTGTATTCATTCATTCATCCACTCAGTAAACACGACAGTTGTTGTTCAGCCGCTCAGTTGCGTCTCACTCTGCGACCCCCATCGACTGCAGCACACCAGGCTTCCCTGTCCTTTACCATCTCCCGAAGCTTGCTCCAACTCATGTCCATCGAGTCCGTGGTGCCATCCAGCCATCTCATCTTCTGTCCTCCCCTCTCCTCCTGCCTTCAATCTTTCCCAGCATCAGGTCTTTGCCAATAAATCGGCTCTTCGCATCAGGTGGCTGAAGTATTGGAGCTTCAGCTTCAGCATCAGTTCTTCCAAAGTATACTCAGGACTGATTTCCTTTAGGATGGACTGGTTTTATCTCCTTGCAGTCCAAGGGACTCTCAAGAGTCTTCTTCAGCCCCACAGTTCGAAGGCATCAATTCTTTGGTGCTCAGCCTTTTTTATTATCCAGCTCTCACATCATATGTCAACCATATGACTGTGGTTACTCAGTAATTTGAACACTGATCTTAGGTTCTCTTCGATCAGCAGGCATGTCTTCTCCCCTGAAAGCTCACAGAGCCTCATCAGCCGACTTTACAAACCAAGGAAGTCCAGCTGTTGGGAAGGGAAGTGATTCTCTCAGAGTTTCACCTCCAGCAAATGGAGTTGGGAAAGATGGTTTCTCCATGGACCAAGCGCTCTAGAGAAGAAGCTGTCACAGAGTAAAAGAGAACTGCCTGGCCAAATCCATTTACAATCACAATCTAATCATACTTAACAGCACCCTATGGGATGGGCCTAAAGAAAATTACGGGAGTAATTACAAGCATCTGCATTAGTGATAATTTAATAATCCTCCTCCTTGGTGTAGCTTTCCTCTTGAGATGGATAAGCTGGATTACACTAGAGAGACTTCTAGCCCTGCTCCTCATAAGCCATGTGACCTTGGAAAAGTCCCTTCAGTGCTATGTTTTTTCTTTTATACTCATCATCTGTGAGGAGGAGGATATCATGGAATAAAGGATATCATGGATATAGACAGGCTATCAAAGGCTGTCACAGAGTCACATTCTACAGGAACAGTTGCAGTGATACAGACAGCTGTGAAGAGCTCTGAGAAGCAGAGATGCAAGGTCCCCCTGGCTCCATATTCCTCCTGCTCTTTTCCTCTGCTTCTGGCTGGTGAAATGAGATTCCTTGAAGATTCCTGGAATCGCTGCCACTCTCCTGGAAGCACCAGCCAAGTGAAGGCCCCAGAATTACCCGCTCTGATTCGTGAGCTGGAGTGAGCAGCACCAAGCAAGCTAGAAAGAGGACTGATTAGAATCAGGAAGCCTGACCCCTAGAATCGCTGGCCAGCAGGCTGGACTGTCTCACCAGGTCATTTAAATGAGCCTGTGATTAAGCTTATTAGAGGCCACTTACTAAGTTACAAAGAAAGCTAAATAAAATCATGCAGAGAAAACCCTTAGCACACAGTAAGTGCTCCAGTAAATGTTAACTAAGATGGTGTTTATCATGAGAAAACAGAAGACAAACACGCTTATTTTACAGATTTTTTTATCATGATTTAGGGCTTCAGTTCAATTCAGTTCAGTCACTCAGTCGTGTCCGACTCTTTTCGACCCCATGAATCAAAGCACACCAGGCCTCTCTGTCCATCACCATCTCCCGGAGTTCACTCAAACTCATGTCCATTGAGTCGATGATGCCATCCAGCCATCTCACCCTCTGTCGTCCCCTTCTCCTCCCGCCCTCAATCTTTCCCAGTGTCAGGGTCTTTTCCAATGAGTCAACTCTTCACATGAGGTGGCCAAAGTTTTGGAGTTTCAGCTTCAGCATCATTACTTCCAATGAACACCCAGGACTGATCTCCTTTAGGATGTACTGGTTGGATCTCCTTGCAGTCTAAGGGACTCTCAAGAGTCTCCTTCAACACCACAGTTCAAAAGTATAAATTCTTTGGCGCTCAGCTTTCTTCACCGTCCAACTCTCACATCAATACATGACCACTGGAAAAACCATAGACTTGACTAGATGGACCTTTGTTAAAGAAATATCTTTTTAATATGCTATCTAGGTTGGTCACAACTTTCCTTCCAAGGAGTAAGCGTCTTTTAATTTCATGGCTGCAATCACCATCTGCAGTGATTTTGGAGCCCCCCAAAATAAAGTCTGACACGACGCTGTTTCCCCATCTATTTCCCATGAAGTGATGGGACCTTAGGAGTGGTTTAAAAAATCTGCTGACCTTGTTAGCTAAATTACATTAGAAATAACAACCTTGTGTTAATGTGATGCTCTCCAACACTTATGTGAAAGCTACTAAGTAACATTTACCAAGATTTCCAAGAGTCACGCAGAAATATACTGAAAGGTATATTTTCAACTGTACATCCAAGTGAATCCCCCAAGAACAGATGCTGCTCCAGAGATGAGTGTGTGGGGGGGGGGGAAGGGGGTGGTGGTGGTGGTGGTGTTTCTTCTATGGATTGAGAGCTTGGTCTTGCGGACACCGTGGGGGAAGGAGACGGTGGGACGGATTCAGAGAGCAGCCTAGAAACATACACATCACTGCATGTAAAACAGATAGCCAGTGGGAATTTGCGGTGTGATATGGGGACCTCCACCTAGAGCTCCGTGACAACCCGGAGGGGCGGGATGGGGAGGGAGCTGGGAGGGAGGTTCAGGAAGGAGGGGAGCTATGCACACCTGTGGCTGATTCATGCTGACGTATGGCAGAAACTCACACAATACGGTAAAGCAATTACCCACCAATAAAAAATTAAAATTAAGAGAGAGACTGGGCTTCATTTGTTTTAAATAATTCGTCAGTGTTTGTTGACTTTAAGTGGACTCTGAGCTTTGTCTCACCTGCCCCTCCCTCTCCCATTTCACTTCCCACTCCTTTGGTTTTAAAGAAAAATGCTGGTTCTGTTGGCAGGAAACGTGGCAGTCTCCTGCCACGCAGGGGGGCAGAGGCGAGCGCTAACGAGGTTATTCATTTTCGTTTGAGTGACTACCATGCCTCTTGTCTTTTTCTAAAAACATACGAATTAATTTATTTCTTTCTTCCTTCCACCCTCCTTCACTCCTTCCATTTCCAATCACAGAATGTTGGGAAGTAAAGGGGCCTCTGTATTTTTTCACTTTTTGCAGAAATGGCTGCCTTCACTTGCAGTTTAGTATTACACGCTATTTTTACTCTAGGTAAAAAAGTAAGGCATGTATGACTGATAGAAGAATGTTCTATCTTTAGTAAACTCTATTCTAAGAGACTGTACCATTATCGGAGTCTTTTTTTTTTTTTTTTTTAACAAACAGGGATATACCCGATAAATTCTTAGGATTATTCTAGGATAAGGGTTTGTGAGTATACATCTACGCTTCTTTTTATTGGTTAAAGAGAATTTTTTGTTTTAGACTCCTTTCCGTGAAGCTCAGTTAAATTTTCAGGTTTTAAATTTCTTTAATTTGTTGGCCATACCAAGCAGATGGCGGGGATGTTAGATCCCCAAACCCCCTGCAGTGGAAGCTCAGAGTCTTAATCGCTGGACCACCACGGAAGTCCCAAACTTAGTTAAACTTAATGCTGGTAGACGGAAATAATTTATTTACATCGGCTATATTCAACTCACTTTTCCATTCTAATTAGTTTCAGGTATGTTCTTTGAAACATGAAATAAATATGTCTAATTGCCTTTTCCACATAGAGTCAGGATTCTCTTATGAATCACTTCCAGTCTACTTTGGAAGAAAGCGTGGTGTCCATTGTTTGAAATAGCGCTGTTCGTTTGTGGCTTTTTCTAAGCCAGCTGGCATCTCCCAGTCCTGGTGGGCATCTTCTCCTCCGGTGGCAGAGGCAGGAGCCCTGGGACAACCACGACATGCCGTCCTGGGCACCTCCACCCTTCACACGAACCGACTCGGAACGGGACTAACCTGCGGCCATCTGCCAGCCAGCCTGGACCATGCCTACTCTCGCTCTTCCTGGATAAGGCGGCGGCTCAGCATCGCGACGGAGAAGGGAGTGGAGACCCGCTCCAGCGCTCTTGCCTGGAGAACCCCACGCACAGGGGTGTCTGGTGGGCGATAGTCCACGGGGCCACAAAGAGTCGGACACGACTGAGGGGCGAACACACACCAGCTATCCTGACGTGCCCTTTCCAAGAGGAATGGCTGTCTCTCTTTTCTCTTGCTTTCCTTCTTCCTTGACTTTGAGATGCGGAATGGACTTGTGGAAACGCTTTCCACACGCTGCCTTATTTTCTCTTGCATTTGGGACTGCTCACAGTCGCTCGGCAGAAAAGCGGCCAACTTACCGCGCCAGACTTTTAAAAGGCTCCTTTCTGGTCTTCTATTTTGAGGACCCTCAAAGTGAAAGAATGTCAACCTTGGCATGAAATAACCACCCAGGATGGAGTTTGAGGTGTTAAGAGGAATGGTTTATAAAAAGCCTGGTTAAATATAGGAAGTACAGTGGCCTTCCAGGTAACCCGAGATCTGAACACCCAATATGGATTTAATGGCGGCAATCTATTTGGCCCATTTTCACAGATATATAACATACTGCACCTATTTTAAGATCTGGAGTTTTTCCTCCTTAGCTGTTTCTCAACTTGACCAGAAAATATTTCTTCCAGCCTAACTCACATTCCATGGTGATCCATCTGTGTGTCCCTCACCTTGATGTTTTCTGTATTAAAATACATTCTTAACTATTATACATACTGCTAATATATTTTTTAAACCCAAATGTTAAATATTTCTTTATGATTTAATATTCTACCACCAGAATCTAAAACCCAAGTTTGGGTATTTTCCAGTCTTAACTTAAAAAAAAATAATAATAACTTTAAATAGGAATTTTAATGAATAGCTGCCTGTGTGGCATTTTTTAAACATTTCAATCTGTTACTATTTTAACTATCTTAAAAATCCTGCTTTTTTCTTTTCCTTTCCCTGGGGCTCTGTTTCCTCATCTGTAAAATGGGGCCACTATCTGTGCTGTAGGTGACTTTAAGGACTTAAAGGTAATCTATATCTGATGCCTGGCACACAAAGAGCTGCTGACGCACCAAGCATGGCTTCTGGCCTCTGTTTAGCTAACTAGGCAGCCCTCGGTCATGGAGGGCCAGCCCACCGCAGCTTTGGCCCACCCATCCCACAAAACCTTCAGCACACCCAAGCTGTGTGATCAGCAAGGAATCATTTCAGAAAACACTTGGCTAATTTCCTCTGATCCCACTACTACAAATAGCTGCAGGTTTTCGTCCAGGTTCAAATTTCACATGGTCCTCAGGGCAGAAAGATGAATTATTTGATTGCAAGGAGAAATAGGAGCCCATGTATCAGGCGGCTTTGCAAATCAATTCGCCTCCGCCTCAAAGATGCTCCTTCCGACTTGAGATATATGGCTTTACAAGGAATTTGGCAGCATCCGCGGCTGCCGTGACAGAGGGCAAGGTGCATGCAGGTATAACATCACCGAGCAGTGGAATCCGAGCATGCAAGAAAAACAACTGAGGACGGCACGCCGCGAGTCCAAGGGAACCCTTCTGCCGTGGGCCCCGACAGCGCCTCACGTAAGCGCCTTACCTGATCTCCCTTGTCGATGCCTATCTGCCCCCGGGGATTTCACCGCGCTGCCTGTGTTCATGGGTTAGGGCATGAGGACCGATGGCGAGCCAGGGCCTGGGGCTGAGAGGGGACAAGACCCTAAGGAAACTGGTGGGGGGGTGTGTGCCAAGCAGTGAAGGCTGCAGCCCGCACGGTGGGTTAAGCTTCTGTCTTCTTTAGCTCTGCATCCCCAGGGCCTGACACGGAGGAACACCCAGGAAATGCTGCAGGTGGACATAGGGCCTGACACGGAGGAACACCCAGGAAATGCTGCAGGTGGACACAGGGCCTGACATGGAGGAACACCCAGGAAATGCTGCAGGTGGACACGGTTGAATGGCTGCTCCCAACATGTTAAGCATGTTCACCACTGGGCAGCCATCAATATCTGCATATAGCCTTCAGGGCTATTTTATAAATATTTGTGGTGAGCTTTTATTAGGATGCAGACTAGATTGACTGATTCATCCATTCATCAAAAATGCACTGAAGGACTACTCAGCTCAAGATCTGGCAACTTTTACACTTCGGGAGTTCAGTACAGAGGTCAAGCCAGAGCACACTAGAGAGATGCCAGATACAGGAATAGATGAATCAGATCTGGGGCAGGAATAGCTGAGGTCTGTTGGAGAAGTGTACTGTGAGACAGGCAGGGAACTCTTCTGTCATCCTCCAGGGTCATCAGAGCCCACGTGCTGTGGTCCAAGTTCAACACCCTCTGGTACAGATGGATAACAAGCGTCCCGGGCCACTGTGCACCAGGCTGCCCTGCAGGAGTGTTATTTCAGCATGGACGCAATAGGTCAAGGACCAGCCCCGCCTTTGGCAAGTGGGGAAACGGAGGCCAAGAGAAAGGCTGCAATTTATCCCTGGTCATGGAGGGATGCAGAGAGGAGACGCAGAACTAGGACTGAATGGAGGTACCTTAAAAACTTAAAGACAGAGCTTCCATGGGACCCAGCAATCCCACTCCGGGGCATATACCCATAGAAACCATCATTCAGAAAGATGGACGCCCTCCAATGCTCACAGCACACAATTTACAATAGCCAAGACATGGAGACACCTAAATTTCCACTGACAGAGGAATGGATAAAGATGACGCATATACGGGTATATGTATTCGTACAGGTATGTATGTATATACACACGCGATGGAATACTATTCAGTCATATACAAGAACGAAATAATGCCATTTGCAGCAATACGTACCTAGGGATTATCACACTAAGAAAGTCAGTCAGACGGAGAAGGACAAATACCATATGATGTCACTTATATATGGAAGCTAAGGCAACACGAACATGAAAGAGAAACAGACTCACAGATGTAGGGGACAGGGGACAGATCTGTGGTTGCCGGGGTTGTGGGAGAAGAACTGTGAGTCTGGGGTTAGCAAGCTGGTACATGTAGATGAGAGAAAAAGCTACCGCGGAGCACAGGGAATTCTCGGCAATACTCGGTGATACACTATAGCGGAAAAGAATAGGAAAGAGCATACACAGTTGAGTCGCTTGGACATGCAGAACACATTAACACAACGCTGTAAATCAACTAAACGTCAGGAACACATTTTTACAAAAGAACCAGGGCTGAGCTCTGGGATGCTGACCATCCATCCTCTACTGCCCTGGGCCCACACACTGTGCAAGCTCACGGGCAGACTCTCCGGGGCAGGAGAGACAGATGGTAGAGGAGGGGGCGCGCCACGGGCTGGCCTGCGCACGCGGGGCTGGCCTTCTGGAATCTCGTGGCTTTCTCAGAGGCAGCCCTGCTCTGCCCCGCTGGGAGGGGAGACGCATCTGGCGCCTGCCTGGTGGTCTCCTCTGCAGCCTGGGCGCAGGGTTCAGCCTCACAGAGGGCTCAGGTCTGGGCTGGGAGGAGCAGCGAGCCCTTGCTTTCCTCAGCAGGGCTTGGGAACCTGCACGCTCCTCACTGCCGTCAAACACGACGCGCCTTCCCAAACTGGACGACTGGAATCGAAGTCTCCTGTTGTGTTTTATCCAGCCCCCACCACCCACCCTCAGCTCTGGTCTTAGAACTATGTGAGGAGCTAAAAAAAAAAAAACAAAAAAAAAAGGAGGAGGAGGAGGAGGAGTATATGAGGAGGGTGTTACAGTCAGGGGTGGGTATCAATGAAAATTTATGTGCTGAAAAACAGCTGTGAAATGTTTAATGTTTCAATGAACGTTTTATGTTTATAATAAAAAAGAAAAAAAATCCTCTGGCCAAGAAGGCCCTTAAAATGTTTCATTTCTAAGTAGATCCAAGAAAAAGAGGCAAAGGGAAAAGATTTCCACCAAACCTCTGGGGAGGGACCCCCCTCCAAAAGGGAACATGGAAAGGAGGCGCCCCCATATCATGCATTCCCACACCTGGCTTGGTTGCACGTGAGCAGGGAAGAAAGGTCAGGACACCCAGGCATGAAAAGTATGCTCGTTTTTCTCAAAGCCAAGTACTGTGGAGCAAAGCCTTGGAGACTCAGGCTCTGCAAGTGGGTGGTGGAGGGACTTGGGGCGGGGGAAATGCCCAGTTCAGCCAAAGCTGGCTCGGAAATCTGACTGCAATCCATCAATCCCTTGACAGGACATGACCGAGTGCCATTAGGGCAGGGTCTTCCAGAAGAGCCTAGCTCTGAGAACCCTGGCTTTGATGGAGAGACACAGGTTCAAGTCCAAACGCTGCTCCAAACCGGCTTGGTCTCCTTAGGTGAGCTCTTCAGCCCCTTGAGATCCTGGTTTCCTGATCAACAGACTGGCAACAAGCATCTCGGGTGCTGGGGGTTGGGTGGTATGCGCTGCGAGCAGGCAGGTGTTTGGGACACCAGCGTGGGGAGGGAATTGGACAGTGGCAAGCTGTGAGCACTGCGGCGGCGGTGGGTAAGAATTAAGTCTGGACGTGGCGGGAAACTGCGGGCTGTTAAGGCTTTGAGAAAAATGTGAGTTTTGTTCTTCTTTGCTTAACTGGATGATTTTGGTCAAATGGGCTTTCAAGGTCAAGAAGCCCGCTTCACTTTTTAGCTCCTTAGGAATTCCTGTTTCCACTTTGTCTTCAGGTACTAGACGCAGGCTGGAGACCACGGCCACTCTCCAAGCTGGCCCCTTCTTGCCTCCTCTGCACGCAACGCTCGTGCAGCCGCTCCAACACATCAATAAAATCCCCCGATCCTGCGCAGCACCTCGGACACACCCTGCGGCGCTGAGACTGAGTTTTGTCGTTGTTGTTCCGTCTCTAAGTTGTGTCCACCTCTCGGCCCTGGGGACTGCAGCACGCCCGGGTCCCCTGTGTTCCACTGTCTCGTGGTGTTTGCTCCAATTCGTGTCCACGGCGTCGGTGATGCTATCTAACCATTTAAAGCCGTGAGCTTTAGAATTCCTCTTTCCTTCCACTTCCCCACACCGCTTCTCCATTTAGCAAACTCCTACTCAGACCTCAAAGCCCAGCTGAAGCATCACCTTCTCCTTGGTGTCAGATGCCCCTGGCACAGTGCTCTGAAAGCACACACAGCTCTTCCAGGCCCCGATGCCCATCATGTTGCCTCAGAAACACTGGGTGCTCTTCTGATTTCTCTTCTAAACAATGCTTCTTGAGGGTAGTGGAGACGTAAACACCGTGGTACCCCTGGTGTGTAGGCCAGGGGTGACGTGGGGTAGATTCCCCCGGAAGAACTTGCTGGTGAATGGAGAAACGGATGGTGGAAAACACCACTTCCTTTCTGTCATGACAGGAGATGGGACTTCTGGCCTCCTTCTCAACTCGCCACCTTGCCCTCAGAGAGAGAAAGGCACCTGTGCCATCCTGGGCAGGAAGCGTGGCTCTCCTCTGCCAGCTTGCACCTTGCCCTGGGAACAGAAAAGAACTGGGGGTTGACTTGCCATGTAGCTTAGCAAAGAAGTCGCTGAGACCACTGTGGTACTGAGACATAAAGATGCTCAAGGGCCTCCTCCAGGGAGGAAGGCGGGTGCTCCAGGGAGGAAGGCGGGTGCTCCAGGGAGGAAGGCGGGTGCTCCAGGGAGGAAGGCGGGTGCTCCAGGGAGGAAAGATGCTCCCTTCGGGGGCTGGGTCAGTGTACTTCCTGCTCAAGCACAGCTGTGGGCAGTATGTGTTGGGGGTGGCGATCATGCTCGGGAGACACTAGTGAGGTCCCTCCCATCCTCCCAGAGGCCTGGACCCTCTCTGGATGCCCAGGAAGTGGCCAGTGCCCAACTGGATGCTGCTGCCCAGCTCTTACCAGGAACCATGATAGTCATATCAATGGGTACTAACTGGACAATTTCCAAAGAATCCCCGCGGAGTTTCGCAAGAATGCCAGCTACCAAAGAGGTGAAGGGTGGAAACTCACACAACCGACCAAAGCGAAAACAAAACTGCGTCCCCCAACCCCATGTGAACTGAAACCACAGCACAGGGCGCTGTGCCTGTGCAGACACAAACAGCCCAACCCCGCGTGAGTCACCGCTGCAGCCAGAACAACGCGAGCGGGGGAGGGCCCGGCGCGAGGGAGCTCTGCCCAGCGTGCGGGGGGCCCTCTGAGCCCCCACCCCCTGCAGGCCCGTCTCCACTGGAACAACAGGGAAGAGGACACTCGTGGGGCACCTGCCACACTCCGTAAGCTCTGGCTGGCACTGGGGACGCAAACATGGACGGGTTTTTACAAGCACCCTGTCGTCTGGAGACAAACCATTAGGCCCGTACCCACACGAGGGCACAGAGCCCAGGGTGTTTAAACAACTGGACCAGCCAGAGCTGGAAACTGCATCCTTCCCTCCACCAGGCTTCACCTGAGGTCACGCCGGAAACCTGGATCAGTCATACGGGTGGGAGTGTTTCCTCTCAGTGGTCTCCAGGCTGCTTTGATCATGCACCACGAGCAGTAAAATTAAATTCTGGACATACCCCCAAGAACTGTACATTCATATATGGGATAAGATTGAAAAACGTAAACAGAAGCTGCAGTGTTTTCCCCCCATAGCTTACTGTGGCGGCCATAGGGCTCCCAGACTGAAAAACACAGGCTGGGGACTTCCCTCGTGGCCCGGTGGTTAAGACTCTGCTTTTCTACTGCACGGGGTGTGAGTCTGATTTCTGGTTGGGGACCTAAGATCCCTGCATTCCACATGGTCAAAAAGAAAAGAAAAACAAAACAACAGGTTGCCCAGTTGAATGTGAGATACAGTTTCAATTAAAAAAAAAAACATTCATTGTTTCTCTGAGATTCCAGTTTAGATGGGCATCCTGTATTTTTATTTGCTAAATTTGGCAACCCTAAGGGGTCAGCAATTGTATTCTATGTTAGTGAAAGTCACTCAGTCGTGTACAACTCTTTGCAACCCCACGGACTATACAGTCTACGGAATTCTCCAGGCCAGAATACTGGAGTGTGTAGCCTTTCCCTTCTCCAGGGGATCTTCCCAAATCAGGGATCGAACCCAGGTCTCCTGCATTGCAGGCAGATTCTTTACCAGCTGAGCCACAAGGGAAACCCATTCTATGTTAAGGCTTCAGTAAATATTAGAGGCTTTGTGGGACAACTACTCAACTGTCCATTGTAATGTGAACACAGTCCTGGGCAATTCCCAAACAAAGGGTGCGACTGTGTTTCAATAAAACTTTATTTATAAGAACCAGACTTGGTCGTGGGCTGCAGTTGGCTGACCTCTGCCCTAGCATATCATCACGGGTGCACACCCTTTAGGAGAGACCTGGCCTGTGAAAGAGAAGAAGCTGTTTCACCCAATTCTCCAGCGACACGACTTAGAAGACAGCAAGCCCTTGTCCTGTTTCCTCTGGGGGCTGGGGGTGGGGGCTGCTGAGCTGGCAGAGGATGGGACTGCCAACCCCTGTGCACAGAGGGGAAGTAAAGGCGGAAAAGCAGGAGCATATCTGAACCGTATTCATGTGCGTGTACGTGCACACACACACGCACACACACACGCACACACACACGCACGCACACACACACGCACGCACACGCACACACACACGCACACACACGCACACGCACACACACGCACACACACGCACACACACGCACACACACACACGCACTGAGAAACTGCTGCAACCACGATACCACCGTGGGTGGACCTGCACTCAGCGCATCAAATTAAATGCTTCCCCTGCCCCAATTACTAGTGAGTCAGTGGGCCAACTGGCAGCCATAAGAACACATTAACCTTTTTGCCGAATCAATTCCAAGTCCTCTTCCAGCACTAAGAGGCAGTAACTGGCACCCACGCCCGGGAGGAGGGGGCGCCCTCTGCTACGCTTAGCATCCTCCGCGCCTGGATGTCTGAATGCCCTCCTCCACAGTGACCTTCTGACCACTGGAGAGCCTGGAAACTGACGTCCTAAGGCCGTTCCCGCCCCAGGCCTATAGCGGTCGTGGGGGACAGAGGTCCAAGCTCACGGCTATTGCCAACCAGCCCTGCCAGGACTGTCTTCCAGAGTTACGTCAGCATTTGCCCTGTGCCTGTGGGGCTGTGGGGCTTCGCCTTCTGGAGCCCCTGGACGGGCGATCTCACACAGAAACACAAGAGGCGTGGCCAATGGGTTGAGTCAGATCAGCACTGGAGACGTGCCCCGAGGCCCAGCCCTTCCTGAGCACTTCTTTCAACTTCAGGCTGGGGGAGCTGGGGCTTCTTTCTAAGAAATGGGGTTCTCAGAAGATAAAACTGTTTTCCGGCTCAGAAGCACTGGGTGGAACAGAGGGCTGAGGCGGCCGCTGGCTGTGCCTGGGGGTGGTTGGACAGGGGCTAGGGGCCCCGGACGGAGTCACTTAGGTAGCAGGAGCTGGTGACAAGGGGTGGACCGTAGCGTGTGGCTTCTGAAGCAGGGTTTCCTTTGGGGAGACAATTTGGAGGGAGTGAGTTGTCTGCCTCTATGGAGGGGTGTGTGTGTGTGTGTGTGTGTGTGTGTGTGTGTGTGTGTGTGTGTGTGTGTGTGTGTGTGTGTGTGTGTGTAATAAGAAATGAACAGGTTTCTTCTTCTGTCTGACCCCAAACAGTCAATAGGCTGTTTGTTGTTGTTTAGTTGCTAAGCCATGTCTAACTCCTGGCGACCTATGAACTGTAGCCCGTCAGCTCCTTTGTCCATGGGTTTCTCCAGGCAAGGATACTAGAGTGAGCTTCCATGTCCTCCTCCAGGGGCTCGTCCCAACCCAGGGATTGAAGCCACGTCTCCGGCATTGGCAGGTGTATTCTTTACCACTGAGCCACCTGGGAAGCCCCAGTTATGCAATAACATATCCCCTTGCTTAGAGTGTAATGAGGGGTCTCTGCACACCCGTCCCAGCTCAGTCCTCTGTTGGTCAGGCCTAGTGTCATCCACCCAGAATACTCTCCCAGGGCTGGGGGGAATGCTGGAACTTCTGGGGACAAGTAGCCTGCTTTCTGAAAGCACCGAGCAGGTTCCTCAGTAATCACTGCCTAAGCCAAGGTCCTAATGGTCTAAGTGTGGAGGGGAGGGTCTGTGCACAAACCATCCTCCTGCAAACCACTGCAAGAACGGTCCTTGGGATCATGCATTCATTCAGCTAACACCTCTGGTGTCAGGTACTTGAGCATCTGGAAGAAAACTCATGCCCTCAGCTCTGGGGAGGTCACAGCACGGCTGGGACACACCCGAGGTTACAGAGGTTCCTGTTGATGAGCCTCAAGCTTCTGAGACTTCTCGGCCAAGGAACAGAATGCTGGACCCTGTGCTTTACTCCAGCGATGGAGAAAGCAGAGTCAACCAGGAAGCCAGAGCTTCTGGCCATTGAACTTGGCCCATCCTGCTACACCTTCCTAGGGCTAGGATGAAACTAGCAACACAGGATGTGGCCTTGTGGGGGTCTCCAAGATGAGGGCGAAGAAACAGCACTGTCCCATGGCATAAAAGCATGAGGACGGGGTGCTGTTTAGGGGAACCTTTCTGTCCATCTCTGCCCACTCGTCCTCGCTCGGGGCCAGGTCAGCGCGGCTCTGCTGTGAGGGGCCTGGGTGCCAGGACCAGACAACCCTGGCCAGAGCCCAGCTGTGCCTTCTGTCCACACTCACATCTGTCGTCAGGCAGAGTCCCGTCCGCTCCCCACCTGATCATTTCAGGGGCAGCAGCAAGCGACACAACACACGAGGTGGCTTCTCGAACCAGAGTGTTGAGGGATGAGGTAAACGAGCCGCTGCTTTGTGCAGACACGCACGCATCTAATAAAATTGCTAGAAACACAGACAGATTCATATTTTAATGTACCAAGAGTCCCAGAGCAGTGCACGTCCGATTATTTAAAATGCCCATTTTCTTCAGGGCCTCTTATTGGCTACATGGAACCACATTTTCACTCGTCAAATCCAGAGTCTTATAGAGAGAATCTTCAGAAGACAAATCACACATAAACACCGATTTTATGTCTAACTATTGTAATAACAAAAAGAAGCATCACCCAGTGGCAAGGCCCACTCGGTACATAATATGAGGAAGGGGGAAAACCATCTACTCAACTCCACCAGCTCCTGAAATCTTCAAAAGACCACAACCTCCTCTCTGTGACAACCTGCTGGACATGCGTGTGGGCTTTCAAACGTCACTTCTATCTAATAGAACTGTTTTTCAGAAAGATGCTGTCAGAACCTCAAACCTTCTGGCAGACAGCGGCTGCCCCTTAGGAACCCACCGGGAGCTGCTGAAAGCCACCCAGACCAGCCGGGCTGATGGCAAGACCCCTGTTACCTCGGAACCCACAGGGTCCCCGGAGCACCTCATCCGTGGGACAGAGAACGTGGATTGAGAGCAAGAAACATGCATGATGGGACATGGCCCCCAGGGAGCTCGTGGTCTGGGAGGCCAGGAGAAGGGAAAGGGCGGCTTGGAGAAAGGCCGTCCAGGGTGCGATCTGCGCCTGCAGGCGCTGCCTCTGCTCGCCCCTCAGGGACAGAGCGGGCCTGCGTCTGCAGACACCAAGCGGCAATGCGCGAAGAGGGCGCCAGCGCCCGCAGGCCCGGGTGTCCAACTGGAATGCGCACAGGCCATGCCTGAATGGCTCCCGGAGGCGAAGCACCTCCAAGCAGAACCTTGCGTCCGTGTTCATCAGGCTTCTCCAGAGAGACAGAATCAACAGGGCATACGTAAACACTGATTCTTTAATGCATTAACCACTGATGAGGAGTCGGCTTATGAGACTATGGAAGCTGAGAAGTCCCGGGATCTTCCGTGGGCAAGATGGAGGCTCAGGAAGCCTGGCGTTGTAGGCTCCAGTCTGAAAGCTGCTGGCTTTGAACAGGAAGGGCTGACGTTTCGGTGTGAGTTGAGAGGCAGGAAAGCGACCAAACCACTAAGGCAGGAGTACTCCCCTTCAGCTACGAGAGGGTCAGCCTTTTGTGCTGTTTAGGCCTTCAACAGATCTTATGAGGCCCACCCACATTAGAGAAGATGGTCGAGTTTATTCAGTCTACAGATTCAGATGGCATTCTCATCCAAAATCCCTTTGCAAACACTACCCAGTCCTCTGCTTGACCAAGTGTCTGCATGCGCCCAGGGCTCAGTCGAGCCGATATGTAAAATCCATCCTCACAGCCCGATCACATGTAAGCCAGCTCTGTCCTCCAGCTTGGCTGCATTAAGGGCCACATGTATTTCCCAAGGCTGTAAGGGGATGGCTCCAGTCACTAGAAATGGCAGCCATCAGCTCTTTAAGAATCCAACAGACAAGCAGGTTCGTGAACACAACAAACATTTATGGAGTTCTGATTAGGACGATTATGGAAAGGTGCTCTGGCCAAATGTGACATGTAAATATTACAGGTAAATTCAAGACTTCTGCGGCTATACTCCTGAGACGTATAGGAAGGGGTAAAAAAAATCTCTTTTCAATTCGCTTACAATCCTGTACTTACTAGAAAAAACAACAAGTCTCGTTGCGACGTTTCTTTCTCCTCAGCACCAAACACTTCAATTTCAGAGTCACCAGCAGGCGTAGGTTATCCAACTAGAATTTAAAACCACTGTTTGGGGCTCAGTAACTTCTAATGAATATCTTACGGTTACGACAAATGGCACTGGTCTTCCATTTATATTAGGCATATAAAACTTTCCACATAAACAGCTGTAACTGGTCATCTAAGTATACACAAAGGTAGATTAAAAACAATATATAAAAAGAGCAAACAGGACAAAAGGTGCAAATGGAGCATAAAGACGAAGTTTGGGAAACACTGCTTCACATTATTAAAATGTGAAAAACCACAAAAAAGAGGGGTGGTGGTAAAGGAATGGGTTTTGAAGAAGTCTAGCGAGAAAAGATGAGAAGACAACGAACAGCCATCCACTCAGCGTCAGCAGTGACACAGAAGGAACGCCACTTCTTTCTTCTCGTGAACACACCATGCTCATTCTCAGGAAAAGAGGAAGTCAGAGCTGGAGATAATTCCCAAGCCCTTCCTAAGAACCACAGAGACAACTGCTCCCACCTGCCTTCGACCCACACCCACTGGAACACAGGCCAGATCAGGAATATTTCAACAGACTTCCATGGATTACCTTGCATTTTATTTAACTTCAGAATCTGAGTCAAATCTCCTTACTCTCAGATATGCCCACATGTGGTTAGTGAAGTGTCAGGGCTTAATTCCTGATAAACATTCGCTAATATATGGATTAGAAGACGCCCCAGGTCTTCTACTTGCGCATCAAGTCATCCCAAAACCCAGGAGGTGTAAAGCCACCACTTCTGTTCATGAGTCCCATGAGTCAGGAATCTGCAGAGGGTGCTGGGGGCGCGGTGGGCCTCCCTGTGTCATGATGTTGGGAGGCTGGACTCCCCTGCAGGCTCAGACGTTCACTCCGGGTCTGATGGTTGCTGCAGCCTCAGTTCCTGTCTGCGTGGGCATCTCCCTGGCGTGTCCACACACGAGCTCGATTGAGCTTCCTCACAGCATGGTGGCCAAGCTCCAAAGGTAAGTATCCCATGAGTGAGACAGAACCAGGTCAAAGTTGTTATCACCTTCGATGATCTCAACTCAGAAGTCCTACAGTGCCCCTTGGTACCACATTCCAATTAGTTAGAAGGGAATCAGTAAGGGCGGCCTCATTCACAGATTTCAAAATCATCGCTCCATGTCTATCACCTCCCGTGGCTGCTGAGTTCTCGGGATTCTTGGATTCCTTGTGGTTCCCTGATGGAAAAGACTCCCTACACCCCTCAGGATAAGCCAGGAGAGGTTATTCATGGGTTTCTTTTTCCCCTCAAAGATTTATTTCTCCTGGACTCGTGTGAGTGAGTCCTAAGCCATGGAGTTGGTGTGCCTAACACAGCCCAGGTAATGGGTTACAAGGAAATGTTGGAAAGAAGAGAGGGAAAGGAGGCATCAGGAGGTGAGGGAGGGTGGAAGATGAGAGGGAGGGAGGAGAGACAGAAGACTTGATCCGAGGTCCTAGGCTCATCAGTGAAATTATCCTGATGCATATATATATATGTGTGTATACGTGTTACATACCCATACACACACACACACACACACATACACATACACTGTGCAGTAAGCAGCTTGACAAGATGTAACCAGAGCCTTAAAAGCAAAACAGCTGTATATTCTTGAGGCAAGCAGTTCCATTCCCAACAATGCTAAGAATTCTTCAACAACTTGCGGTAAGGAGCAAAAACAAAACAAAAAACCACAAAAGCAAATGACGACAGCGACGTGACTGGCCCTGTGTCAGGCGCTGCTGTGCACCTGCTCACATTCACAGTCTGACCGGAACGTAACCAGAGTCTCAGGAGTCTGGGCTGGCAGTGGTTCTCCTATCTGTGAAGGGGCGTCTGCACGGCAGGTTCGAGAAGCAAAGCTGTGGGTTCTGATCCTATCCCTGACCGTCAGCAGCTGAGTGACTGAGCAAAGTCTCTACCCTTGGTGTGGGTTTCCCACGGCTGCTGTAACAAATGACCACAAACCGGGTGGTTTAAAACAGCAGAAATGTATTCTCTCACAGTTCGGGAAGCCAGAAGTCCAAACTCAAGGTGCTGGCAAGGCCAAGCTCCCTCCAAAGGTTCTAAGGGAGGATCTTCCGTGGCAGCATTGAAAACCTTGCTAAAAACCAACACCAAAGATGCCAACCAGAGACTCAAGCCCAGATACGACAGGATCACAACCTAATCTTTGGGCTACCTGGCCATCTCTTTGCAGGAGCCTTCCCTAAACACCCAGCCACCTCATTAACTCATCAGGTTGCTTGTTCCTTCACATTTTCATCCGTCAGACCTGGAGGAATTCGAGGACCGTGTGAAGTCTCGACTTGGATTTGTGCACGGTGGTGCTTTGTGGAAGGGGATGGTGCGTAGTACGGGTTGGGTGCGTCCCTCCAAAATATGCAATGAAATCCTGGACCCAAGAACTTGTGAATGTAACCTTCTTTGAAAGTAAGGTCTTTGGAGATGATCAAGAGTGGAATGAGTCCTAATTCAATCACTGGTGACTGTCTTTGTAAGAAGACAAGAGACAGACACTCAAGAGAAGGGCCTGTGAAGACGGAGGCAGAGGCTGGCCTGATGCATCCGTGAGTCAAGACGCTCCAAGGGCTGCCAGCAATGCCTGAAGTGATGCCTTTCCTATAGGAGCGGCATGGAGCAGACACTCCCCAAGAGTCCTCTGAGGAATCACAGCCCCGAGGACACCCTGATCTGGGACTTCTAGTCTCCAGGCCTTCGAGAGAATGCACGTCCATTACTGTAAGCCGCCCCATTTGTGGGTCCCTTGTTACAACAGTCCAGAGAAACCAAGATAGCACCTGAATGCAACCAGCACCCATAAAACACTAGACATCGGGGATTCTTTACAAGGCGCTCAGCCGCAGGAAATGCAAAGAGAAACAAATAAAGCTCACTGCTACCCTTGAGAAACTCTTAAGGGAAAGAAATGGGGATGAGATATGCCTGGAAAACTCCACATACACATAAAACCTCATCCAATCATGCTCACTGCTCCCCAGAAAGTGTCTCCTGGAGGGTAGAAAAAGTGGTCACGCAATATTTATGCAGAGCTTATGGAAAGTGGTTTTCAAACTCAAGGGCAAAGAGATGATTTTGATGTAAGCCAAGAGGGAAGGACATGGCAATGTTTCCCTAGCTCCTTGTCATTTCACCAGGGGACTGCACATGTGTGGGTCTGCTCCTGCAAATTCCCCAGACCAACGGGCTCTGACCTGACCGAAAGAACAAAGTAGGACATGCCAGTAACTCTAGTAGTTTGTCATAAGGATGAGCCTCGTAGTACGTCCAATGTTCTTAAAAAAAAAAAGAAACCACCACGTGCCATAATTTATTCTAGAAAGAGGAGAGGTGTGAAAAAACGACAGGATGGTTATTCTCATGAGTTGCTGCTAAAAGTTATGTCGATGGAAACTCTCACGTTGATAGAATACAGTGGCAAATCTAAGTTGCAAGTTACTGTCAAGATAATACAACCCAGCTACTTTATTTTATCACCAGGGACTTTGTTCACTGCTGGTACCCAGAGCCCCTAGAAGCATGTCCCAACTGTGATGGGCGCTCCCAAAAGATTTAATTATAGATTATGAATGAAGGGCTGAGATCCAGAACAGGGGGATGAGGCAAGGGCTGCTTAGGTCTTCACTAAGCCTGCTTCACCCTTCTTCTGGGATGCCCTTATTTCTTGCCAGAGGATGAGCGCGGGTGTGAGGAATGCTGCTTCCAGGCTTAGCCCAGAAACGTCTCTTGCGGTTGATGCTTCGTCTCCCTACTCTGCTGCCGGGCCTGGAGGAGAGGGCACCACGGAAACCCTCCGAGAATGGAAGGTGAGGCCCCTGGGTGGATAAAGCCTGGGTCCCCGAAGGACTCACAGCAGACCGTGACCAGAGTGATAAATACATCCTTACTAAGGATTAAAAGTTCAGTCATGGAAATTTTAGGGTTATCTGTTAAACGAACGAGCTCAGTCTGATGCCAAGGAGTAAAGGTCTATTTTTCACCTTGGCAGAGATGGGAAGGCATGAGCAAACTGCCAGGAATGACCCCGGAGGGGGCTTTATTATAGAAAATACTTTTTCCATGGGACATGCAAATTAAGGATACTGTAGAAAGGGTAACAGGCTGTAGGAAACTTATGACCCTTGTCTACTGTGAGACACAAGCCATGCGGTACCCAAATCAAGAAGCACAGTATAGGGATATGTGAGGCTACGAGAGTTACACAGATGCACGTCTACACGTCGTCACTGATGAAGCCCCTCCAGCATATGGGCTGGTAAGAAGCAGGAGCTGGCAGCAGAAAATCTAAAACCTGACAGGGAGGCCCCAGGGCACACACTCCTCAGTGGTCCTCACGGCATCTCTGTCACTGGAAATACACCCTGGGCTTCATTCCTGGGGTGGAGCTGGGGGGATGCACTTATCTTTTGGTTGGAACCAAATTTTAAACGCAGCTTTGTGGCTCCTGATGAAACAGCTGATTATGCTCTCCCCCAGCAATCATCTAATGTGCCTTAGAGGCAGGCACTCTGATGTGGCCTGCCTAATAGACTTGGGGAATAACCTGAAATCCTGCAAGAGACAGACAAGCGGGGACCGGTGGAAATTTATAGTGTAACCCAAGCTTTCAGAATCATGACCGTTGAGGGTTGTCTTTTATAGAGTCAGAGCCTCAAGTTCAATTCCAGGGTCAAGAATCGGAAACACTGGCAGGCTTCCGAGGACAAATACGGTGCTCTGAACATCTGGCTCTGTTTCTGAAAGGCTCGTTGTGATAAAAGATTCTGAGGTGCAGCAAGTGACTCCTGAGGACTTTTCCAGAACAATGGTGTCATTAAAAAAAAAAAAAAAAAAGGCTGGGGGTGGCGGGGGGAGGAAGAAAAGAGGAAAAAGAAAATGGCAAACTTTAAAACATAAAGGGAGGTGTAAGTACTTCTTTGTATTTTTGTTTGTTTTTAAAACAGATACGGCCACTGGCAAACAAAATTTCTTGGGAGAAGAAAGAAAATAATTTAGAAAGAGCTATATACCTGTCATGCTCAGATTATTATGAAGATTCTGTGTCTCACAGGTGCACAGGATCTTCAAGTCGATCAGACAAACCACAGTGGGGCTGTAGTCTTACTGGTGGGGTCTAGCAGGAGCACATCAATTTTCAAACACTAACAGCTTTAAATTAGGACAAGAAGGAAGGCTGTTACGAAGACTAAGAAGCAAGAGAGAAGCATTTTCAACTTGCAGAATAACAATACGATTAAATTGAAATCGTTGTTTTCTGAACACAGTCATTCTATAAAATGTACAGTAACGCTTTTATATGTAAATTATCTAAACTCAAAAAAAAAAACCCCAAAAACAACCCTTCCACTGTAAATTGAACTGAGACTGGCTTAGAGTAGAACGCTTCGGTGAAAACGTGCTTCAGATGAATAAAACGGCACAGTGAAGCAACATTTTGCAGAAGAATACTGCAAAGTAAACTCCAGGTTCTTCTTTCCTTTTTTTGTTCTTTATTTGTTTTGTTTTTGATTGATGACTCTTAGGCTGAGAGAAACAGATAAAACTCTCACCTAGGGATTCATTTTTAACTACCGCTTAAAGTTAACTGATATTTTCCATTCGGTAAATTACAAACATTACTAATACATTTCAGACGTGGTAAGTATACACAGAAAATACTATGAGCCAGCCTAAGACAGGAAAAACTAACGTATCCCAATCAAGATTCTTATTTCAAAATGTGTTTTCAATGTGCTCCAGGGTTTCTTTCCTTTTTAAAAAATCATATTTAAAACCTGCCCCCCCCGCCCCCGCCACCCATTTTCTTGATGAACCCCACAGGCGTCTCCCATCGTCAGCATTTCATCACGATGCTCTTCCCTGGATGCCTGTTTTAACATCCGTAGACCTTTTCACTTCACATGTGACCATCTCTCCAACGAGGCTGCATACTGTTTTCAGGCAAGCTTGATATATTTTTCTTCTTTCTTTAAGCTGACACCCCCAACAGAAGATTCAGCAAGCAGCGGTCTCATAAGAATGAGTGAGCAGAGACGGTTAAGGAGACGGGCATGGGGGAGTGCCCCAGAATAGCCCACGATCACTGGCTTTGAGTCGATGGCCAGGTGCACTGGCTGCCTCTGTGATGACGTCATCCACTAGACAACGGGCTGGGAGAGGAAAGAGATTACCAACCAAGCAGAGGATGTGTGCTGGGGCTTGGGTTTCAAAGCAGGTGTGATGGGGAGGACCACAGTCTTCAGCAACCCCCTGAGTTCTGTTGGGCAGGGATTCTGCTCATTTCGTTCACACCCTCAGTTCTACAGCTTTCCACAGTGCCTGGGGACCCTACAGAGTTTTCTTAAATGAATGACATTTCAGTTCCATCTATTTGAAAAGAGTCCCAGATGCTATATATTTTTCCAAGATCCTGGACCAGTGACGCCATCGTATCCCCTTCTCCTCGGCTCTCTCCATCCCTCTATTCATTTTTCCTCTGTCTGATTCAGCAGAACAATTCCTGGCATGTATCAGGGGCCCTATAAATAACTGTCACCTTAAATAAATACTTCCTGTTCAAAAACTTCTTAGATAAACAGGGAGTCTCCTAAGCTATGCATTTTCCCCATCAAGATTACGGAGAAGGATACAGAATTCATCAAAGTAGTCATTTGTACATTAATATTGCGGCAAACAGTCAAATATGAAGCTCTCTATTCAAGGGTGGATAAAGGTAGAAAATTCATGTTGTTCAGTCGCCCAGTCGTGTCTGACTCTTTGCGACCATGTGGACTGCACACACCAGCCTCCCTGTCCGTCACCACCTCCCAGAGTGTGCCCAAGTTCATGTTCATTCCATCGGTGATGCTGTCTAGCCCTCTCCTCCTGCCCTCAGTCCCCACCAGCATCAGGGACTTTTCCAGCGAAAAACTGTAAAAAAAGAAACTTCATAAAGTTATCAAGTTTGATGCCAACTCTAAAGTTAGCAAAAAAGCATTACATTTATTTAATTCCAAACACTGTAAAAACCCAATGATAGCTCCTGAGCCTGTCTCTCTCTTGCCTTTTGGAACTGCAGTAATTCTTTTATGGTGGTATCCAGTGAGAATCCCTCATGGAATTTTAACTTAACAGGGAATGCATGTGGCCTCTGTGGTACAACAGCTGTGTAACTACATAATTGTTTACAAATGTGCAAAATAAGTACCCAGACCAATAAAAAATAATAACTTGGGCATCCATAAAGAAGAGATACTATAAACGCGCAATGGCCCATACTTTCTCCATAAATAACTGTTGAAGCAAAAATACAACCACCAAAATCCCTTACTTCAAATCCCTTCCCATAAAGCAAACAGCGTTGGCAGTCTGGCAACAAATACCATTGTGCTTTCCCAAGCGAAAATGCTTTTTTATCAACATTTATCATTTGGGTGCCATTAAAGTCACGGCAGTCAGAGTGGCTTCATTCACGATAAGCCGCTTGGTGCAGAGTCCACCGTGTCCTGAATGGGTTTCAAACCCGCACACAGCTTCCCACCACAAAGAGAAGGGAAGCTACCGAGAGGCAAACATAAACGCGAAGAGATGGTGAGGAGGAAGGAGAGGGACAATGTGGGGGTGCTAAGGAGCTTCAGTCACGCCTGATTCCTCGCGACCCTAGGGACCGCAGCCCGCTGGACTCCTCTGTCCATGGGAGTCTCCAGGCAAGAATACTGGAGTGGGTGGCCATTCCCTTCTCCAGGGGATCTTCCCAACCCAGGGATCGAACCCAGGTCTCCCTCATTGTAGGCAGACTCTACCAGCTGAGCCGCCAGGGGAGCCTGAAGGAACCATCAAGCTGGAACCGTCGCAAAACCATTTCCCTCGACCCCAGTCCATGGAAAAACTCTCCCATGAAACCGATCTCTGGTACAAGAAGGTTGGGGACGGCTGTTTCAAGTCGGTCTCTGTGCTTCCAGTCCTCAGCCACCCCCTACCTGGCAGCTGTGGCGTTGCCGTGAGTCCTATCACAGCGTCTCATACGTTACATCTTGCATCAAACACACAGCGTAGCGTATAAACGCAGATTCCACACGGCACCACGCCTTTTGTGTGTTGTCAGCCGTGCATATGCTGCGTGTCACGCGTCACAGGCCAGACACCTCCTCGCCGTGTGCTCACACGGCCTCCCCTCCAGCCCAACAGCAGCCAGCGGCTCCGAGCGACAACGAGGGGACCGTCTCGAGCCCTCGCCGTGGTTTGCTAGGCTCTGGCCTGGGGCTGGGGCCCTCCAGCACCGTGAGAAAGGGAGCCCAGTGGGGTATTTTCTTACGGGAGCCCTGGCGGACTAATGCTCGGGTACAGTCTGCCTGCGAGGCGGTGAGAGAGAAAGGCAGACCTGGGACTCGGGGGGCCAGGACCCGGACTGCGGTCCCCGCCCTGCCTCCCGCTAGGAGGGCAGCATGCCCGCCCATGCGCCCACGTCCCTGTGCTGTCTCCGTGAGGCTGTGTCCTTCATGAGAGACGGATGCCAGAGCAGGGTGGTGCACGGGGCGGGCCGTCAGGACGCGGGGCCCAGTGGGGTGAGGGAGCCGGTGGGCGTCACTTGAGCACAGTGGGGGAGACGGCTGCGTGCTGGAAGGGGGCCCCACAGAGGAAGAGCTGCGGCTCACCCAGCCTCCAAAAGTCATCCTTTTGTCTCCTGTTCTTCCCTTCCCACCCCACCAGACACAGCCTCACGGAGACAGCACAGGGACGTGGGCGCATGGGCGGGCATGCTGCCCTCCTAGTGGGAGGCAGGGCGGGGACCGCAGTCCGGGTCCTGGCCCCCCGAGTCCCAGGTCTGCCTTTCTCTCTCACCGCCTCGCAGGCAGACTGTACCTGAGCATTAGTCTGCCAGGGCTCCTGTAAGAAAATACCCCACTGGGCTCCCTTTCGCACGGTGCTGGAGGCCCCCAGCCCCACGCCAGGCCTCTCCCCTGGGCAGGCAAGCAGCCGCCTCCTCTCCACGTCCCCACACTGTCTCCCCTCCAAGCATGCAGCCCGGGCTCCTCCACGCACACCCGGATTTCTCTTCTCATTGGGACGCCAGTGGGTCCACCCTGACAGTGCATCTTAACTTCAGTTCAGCTGCTAAGTCGAGTACAACTCTTTGCCACCCCATGGACTATAGCACGCCAGGCTTCCCAGTCCTTCACCATCTCCTAGAGTTCGCTCAGACTTATCTCCACTGAGCTGGTGATGCCTTCCAACCATCTCATCCTCTGTCATCTCCTTTAACCTAATCATGTCTTCAAACACAGTCATAATCTGAAGCTCTGGGGCAGGGGACATCCACATATGAATTTAGGGGAATGCAATTCAACCCGTAATAGGGCCCAGATAATAATAACCACACAAGGACAGAACTCCGCCAATCTGGTTACCAGAAATTAGCTGTCCATTCCGGCTCACACAATGCCCTGTCCGGAGGCCCAGGAATCTGATACTGGCTATTTCTAACAGTCATTTCCTGGCAGTTTGTCGCTTGAGACCTCTAGATAGTATTTCATTATGGCAGCTTCCAAGCATACCCCAAAATAGAGAAATTAGCTAAATAAATCCATAGTCGACCTTAGTTACCAACATTTATCCATCTTGTTCACTCTGTCTTCCAAGTACTTTTTCTAGGTCATTTTCCAGCAAACCCCAGACATCACATCATCTCCATTACAAACTTACCAGTCTAGGTCTGTAATGCAAAACGAGTTCTATTTAAGACAGTACCGTACTACTAACAATAGTTGCTGTACACCACCTAGTAGCCACCCCATATTCAGGTTTCCCTGACTGTCTCAGAAAAATGTCTTTGAGACTGTGTGCCTGCTCAGTTGCTAAGTCCTGTCCGACTCCTCTGTGACCCCAGGTTCCTCCCTCCATGAGATTTCCCGGGCAAGAATCCTGGAGTGGGTTACCATTTCCTCCTCCAGTCTTCGGTAGCAGGTTCATTTAAAGCCAAATGAAAACAAGCTTCGTGCATTACACCCGGTGGCCAAGACTCCCTAGTGCTTTTAATTCATGGGGCACTTTGAAGTCACCTGCACATTAGCTTTGCATTCAGAGCACCTCCTCACCTGATATGCATAAAGGGACATCCATCAGCTAGGATACGGGCACCGAGGGCTTGGTCCCCTGCAGGGCCGGGCGGGTGTTGCCTCCACCAACCCGGCACAGACCATGAAAGATTCCATGCCAGGGCTGCGGTAGGGGCAGCTGCTGGAAGAGATGCTAGTTCCCTTTGGAAGGGACCTTTGCTCTGAATTTGGACTAATTTACATGGCACGGGCACAGAGGGACTGTGTGAGGTGTGTTTATGGAATAGTTGTGATCAATATCCGTGCAAGGCATGCGTTTGTAAGTGGGAGTATGTATGCAGGAGGGCTTTGAGGGGGTCCTGGGTGCTCCCTTTTTGACACTGATCAATACATACAGTCGATCACTAACAGGGGAATTGGGGGCAAACATTTATATTCAAACTGTTTGGGCCCCCTTATGGAAGCTTCTTTCACTCGGTCTGTTCGCTGCAAATACATTCATCAGACGATGTTATTACATAGGGAGGGGACTATAAAAACACAGTTTAAGCGTTAAGGTTTATCATTCCGTCATCTGTTCACACTTTACTCACCAAGATCTTTGGGGCCGGTCTTTCAAACTATTACTCCTGAACAGCTGTATGCTCTAAAATTGATGGCCTTCTTAGATGATGGATCCACACAAAAAATTTGCTAAATATTCAGCAAAGCTCTGAACACGTGCAGCCACCTAGTCCTAAAACTTCCCCCCAAAGCATCTACAATTGCATGATAAGGGCATCTTGTTCCTGTGTACTGAAGCAATTATTCAGTCATTGTTACTGAACAAGCCCCAGAAATGGCATGTTTCTTCAAAAGGAATAGTGATATATTTAAAAATGCATATTACTCTCTATTACTTTGAACATTACAAAACAGTCTACAGGAAACGCTGGAGGACTTGTGGTCTGCTGGTTTCTCCATCACAGAGAGGCCAGCCTGGCAAGAACAGACACACAGCATCTCTGGCTCATGGAGCCAGCTGGCTTTCAAGAAATTCGTTTGAAATACTCTCCTATCGTGACTTGTCCCCTTCCCTTTCTAAAATCCCTGGTGAGTGGTCTTTAGGTCCTAACAGCTGGCCTGGACAAACAGGTAAGTTACTTGTGGTCCAGATGTCAGGACGTGAACAAGCAGAAAACAAGATTGTCCAGTGAGAAGAGAAACACCCTCGCACCCGCTCAGGTCCCTTCACTTGAACTGTGTCAGGAGAGCGGGGGAGCTCTGGCACATCCCAGGTGCGCAGTACGGGAGTGCTGGAAAGGCTTGCCAGGGTGGGCGCACACTGGGCAAGGGGGGTGGGCGTGGACAGTGCAGAGGGCAGGAGCCGCTGCCCGCTCCTTGAATGTACTGCTTCCATGAGCGAGTTTCCGGGCGGGCAGTTAACTGCATAGTCAACGTGGTGCCTCTCTGCACCTATGGGAAACGGGTCCCCAAGTCCCTCAAACACATAGGCCGCTGGGCAATCTGGGGGACAATTAGATGTGGGTGCAGAACCTGTACTCAGGCCTCCCGGTGGGCGAGACAGAGCAGGTCAGCCTCGGAGACATCCCTGCGGGAAGTCACCTCCCGAGAAAGGGAACGTGGGAAGCAGAAGAAGGTAAATCCCCGCTCGGGCCCCAGCCGGTGAGACAGCACACCCGCGTTCTGGAAGCAGGCGCCTGACGCAGCCGCAAGTCCAATCTCCGCGCGAGCCGACCAGCGCCAAGTCGCACAGCGATTCATTTCGACGCCGTGTTAGGGACCGGAGCGTGAGGGACGTGCAGCATACTGACCCTGAATTTCTGGGCAGCGCTGCGCGCACAGTGCGAGGCCCGGCAGGTGCTCCGATGAGGAAGGGGCGGCAGAGAGGCACAGGACCCCCGCGGGACCGCCCCCGCCCCGCCCCGCGAGCCACGGGCGGGCATCTGCTGGCGGCCCTTCAGCCAGGCACCAGCCAACCCTCCTCTCTGTGATCAGAGCCGAGCTTAAATGAGTTAATCTCGTTTTCCAGATGAATTGTGATTTTGTCTCCCGCAGGCTGTGATTACGGGATAAGAGCGTGGTGTTAACAGGAGGGCTGGGGCTCCTGGGGGCCACATTCCACACACACAGAACTGGCCAGCTCTCACCCTCACCTCCGTCCGCCGCCCCGTTCTGTCCTCAATGGAGGGAGAAGAAGCGAGGAATCGCAGGGAAGCGTGAAGTGGCACGCAGGGCGATAAACCTTTCGGATGAATTATGTCACCTCGGAAGAGGTCAGAGGCCCAATCTATCTTCGTGTTTGGAAACACAGTTTACAGTCCTGACAAAATTTAAAATACATCTTGAGCAAAACAGACGTGTAAATGGAACTGAGTTTTCAACTCTCTCCACTCCCTCCCAGCCCCCACTTATTTTCTGAACTGTTCCTGAAACATCAGTCAGCAAACAGGTATGTGCAGAGGACCTGTTAGGTGGGAAGCATTTCGCTGGGTGCAGTGAAGAGACAAATTCTTCAAGCCAGCCCCTGGGTTCTCCCTACAAGGGTCCTTATACCTCTGGGTGACTGTGAACATCATTTTTCTTTTTAAATTAAAAATATATATATATATATATATATATATATATATATATATATATTTGAGTGTTGTTTATTTGCTTAAGTCCTGTCCTACTCTTTTTAAGAGCCCGTGGACTGTAGCTGATCCGGCTCCTCTATTCTTGGGATTTCCCTGGCAAGAATACTGGGGTGGGATATGGAGTGTGGATGCCTGTAAGAAATGCCTTGGAGGCACAGATGCTGGTCCTAATCCTCGTTTTCACCTTCATTAATTAAAAGATGCTGACCAAGCTGTGTACCCTCTCTGAGCCCCAGTGTTTTCATCTAAAAAGGCAGACCCAACTTTCAAGGTGTGAGGGGATGCAACACAGGGAGTGAAGCTTTTAGGAGGTGGCACGTGCTTGGTAAGGAGCCACTCTGAGAACAACTGTGATTTCCCAGGGCAGCTACTGAAGCTCAGAATGGCACCCAGAGCATGCGGCAGAGCGGGCCAGAAACAAGATGCTCTGAGCAGGTGCCAGATCGAGCAAACAGAAACGCAGGTTCTGGTTAGATTCTAATTTCAGGTAAGCAGCAAATGATTTCCTAGTTTAAGTATATCCCGCCCAATTTCCTTCAAGTATAAATATATCTCAAACACTGCACGGGCTACATTTATACAAAGAAATTGTTGTTGCTGAGTCGCTCAGTCATGTCCGACTCTTTTGCAACCCCAGGGACTGCAGCCCGCCAGGCTCCTCCGTCCATGGGGATTCTCCCGGCAAGGATACTGGAGTGGGTTGCCATTTCCTTCTCCAGAGGATCTTTCTGACCCAGGGGTCGAACCCAGGTCTCCTGCATTGTGGGTAGACTCTTTACCACTGAGCTACCAGGGAAGCGCCTCACAGACACACAACTTAGATTGAACTGGGTGTCTTATATTTTATGTGGTCACGCCAGGATGCCCTGCCCCATTCACACAGCTGTGGGGAGAGCCCTATTATGCTTGTAAGCACGTTCTGGGGACTGTGCATCCTCATCCACTCCTTCTCTCTTGCTTGCTTTCTGGCTTGTCTAGTCATTGCTTTAGAATAGAAACTCCTCTTAATGCTCAGAGAAGCTGTTCATCTTCCAGAGTTCCCCCAGTCCCTGTCTAGGGCTCTCTGGCGGGTGAGGGCCATTGCCTCTGTTACCAGAAGCACTTCCTCCCCTGCCCCAGGCACACCTTTGCAGCACCCAGCAGGACTGCGCCTCTGGGAAAGCCCTATCTGCTCTCAACAGCACGTGTCAGAGGAGAGCATTCTCCCCAAGGGTGGTCTCTGACCCTCAGAGTCTGCAGTGACGCTGCTCAGTGGGAGATGCCCAGGATCCCCCTAGAGGAGCTGCGGGAAGGAACTCTGTCTATTCCTGACTATTCTTTCCTATTCCCGGCGGCTCAGACAGCAAAGCATCTGCAGATGCAGGAGACTTGGGCTTGATCCCTGGGTCAGGAAGATCCCTTGGAGAAGGGAATGGCTGCCCACTTTGTCCGGGAGGATTCCATGGACAGGGGAGCCTGGTGGGCTACAGTCCACAGGGTTGCAAAGAGTCAGACACGACTGAGCAACCCACACTTGCACTTTTCATTCTTTTTGAGTCGGTGATTGTAATCCGGAGAGGCTAGACACTTCGGGCTGCAAAATTTCCACCTGTTCTGAACATCGCACTTGGACCATTTTGGTGTAAATCCTGGCTTGTCCACTCCCTAGATACAGGCCACTAGCTTAATCCCCTGAACTCCATTTTATACAAGAGTCCTAAGAAGACCTACTAGACAGAGTCACTGGGAATATTACATAAGATTTTTGAGCAACTCACTCCCATAAGTCACTGGGAATTAGTACATAATATAGAATTGCCTCACCACCCTCTTTCTTAGCACATGCTTAGCATGAAAAGCATATTAAGTGTAGGCAAACACACTAACCAATGAAATCCTGAATTACTCTAGGTGATCATTTAACTTCAAATGGCACTATTTTAGGACATATTTCTCAGCCAACAGCTAAAATGCGCCAACTAAAGAACAGAGGGGAGGGGGTCTTTTATACTTGAAAAGTTGAACCACAGTTGATTTCGAGCGCTCCTGGCCCTCATTTCCCTGTCCACTCCTGACGTGGCAGAGAGCGCTCTGATTCAGACTCTTCCAGACTGTGCAAGAGTCCCAGCATGCTCAGAGAAAGCAGCTGCAACGGGGAGCCTGGGAAGGTGCCAGCGGCCCCGTGCGCCCGTGACGCTGCCGGTGGCGAGGCGGGGGCATGCGTGCGCCGCTCATCTCTCATGCAGTGTGTGTTTTCCTTCTTTTCAGACATTTGCAGCTTCTGCACAAATGTTGGGGGAAAAGAAGAGACTTCTGTAGGCAGGTGAGTCTAAGGTAACTTTTTTAAGATATCTGAGAACAGTTTTTGCCCTTAAAGTCCCGTACTCTGAATGGGAGTGAAGGTGGAATGGGGATGAGAGGAGAAAAACAAGTGAATCCAGCTTTAGAAAAACCCTGCCATCTGTGACTGCGCAGCAGAAGGTAAGCTTCTCGAGGAGGCAAGTCTATCTAACTCAGTTCTACATCTGTAGCACTAAACCACGAAATAACCTCGCTAAATAAGGGCTGTTTAGTGACTACACAGATGAATGCCTATGCCTGGCGAGTCAGATTCTTTAATCAAGGCACACTACCGCCACCTGGTGGCAAAGTACCAGAATTGCAGGAATAAGAGTTTGGGTTTTTTCTCATATTTAATTAGCGTGCACAAAAGTAGCCTACTCTGATGGAGTATGTGGCATTCCAGAGTCACCAAACACAAAGAACCAGAGAAAATAAAAAAGCAAATAACTGTTAAACTCTTTTGTTTAGATAATCCCAAGCAACATCAGATATTCCCAGTTGTTTCCTGTTATTTTAAATATTTGTTTCATGAAATCCCCCTTCCTGATTTTTTTAGGCTAAGAGCTGAGCCAAAGCTGGGCTCCCGGATTAGCTTAGCGAGACTGTAAGGGGGAGGGGGTGCTTGACTGACAAGTGGCACACTGATGAGACCAAGGCAGAGCCTCCACTCAGCACACGGCTCATTTTTACGGCCACGTTTGCCTGTCCTTGTTCTCTTCTTCTCTCTAAAGGAGACCCTTTGACTCTTTCCGCTGTGTTTTGTTTTGCGCGTCACATGGGCCGTGTTGTCAGCTAGGCCCAGAGGCTACAATAGACATAAAGCACTGGGCAGGACAATGCTTGATCAATGTAAACAGCATGCAGACGGAAAACCCTCTCAGATGAAAAAATCCACACACGCGTTTAGTGGCCGTCAGACTGAATGCAAATGGCGTTGGAAAATATAAGAGGCTGGTTTTTTAATATCAAAGGAAATCACAGCCTCTTCTCTTACACTGAAAACACCGCTGTGCTAAAAAGGAGCAAGTAAGTAACTGAACCAGGCAGCTGGGCTTCAGCACACAGAAGTCACTGCCCACGCCCTGACCTTAGATGTGATGTTGTCCTTCTAGAAATGTTAAGTGAGGGGGGAGCTCAGGTGAGCAAACTGGGAATGCTGCTAGTTCTTAAGGCCTCATCTTACAAAAATAAAAGAGCTGGCCTGGCTTACAGATGAAGCCACGTGACGCCAACGCTTGGAACCTGCTGGGCCTCAGTTGTTTTCCAAGTCACCGCACCGGCAGTCTTGCCTGAAAGAAAGGAGTCAGGAGGGAGAAAATAAATAGAGCATTTCCAGAACTCGCCCGGCAGCTCGGAAAACTGTCTGCTTACCATTACGCAGCTTTAACATGTCATAATCATTTTCACAGTAAAGACACCCTTCCTGCAGTTTAGACCAAGAATGCATGACTAATTTTAACCACTTGTGCAAATCTCCTAATGGAAATTTCAAACAGCTTTTTATGGATTGGAGTTTTGTCAACTGTACAGAGAGAGCCCAGCAGATACCAAGCTGGGACACTCCTCACATCGACCCGTCCATGCCTTCATGAGGCCCTGAGCAACAGTGGGCAATCGCACGACCCTTTCAGGAACTGCTGATTCTTGGGACCTCATCTATCATACGCTCCACGTATGAAAAAGGAGAACCAAGTCTCAGGACGATGCAGACCAATAAGAAGGAGAGGTGGGTGGTGTGTTACCCTCTCAAGCCTCACCAGAGAGTTGGGGTGACAAGCAGACTCTAGAGGCTGCCCCGCCTGTTGTCTCACTAGCTTCAGATCACAGGGCGTTAAGGTGGGGAGACGTGCTCCCATTTTACAGACTGAAACTGAAGCTCAGAGAGGTTAGATCACTGGGGGAGGGTAGCACGACCGCTAGCGATAAAAAGAGTCCCCAGCTGCCCCTTTCCACCAGACTGAGTTGAAGGACATCACGATGGGAAACATACAGCCGGGAGATTTAGGAACCAAGTTCCCTTGGAGACGGACGGTTGTGATGGTTGCACCATACTGCGAACACGCTCAATGCCACCGAATGAGATGCTTACACATGGTTAAAACGGGAGATTTTATGGTATATAAATTTGACAAGTGAAAAAAAAAAAAAGGAATTAAGTTCAAAACCTCCTTTCCGCTGAGACTAAGAAGAGGAAAATGGTCACAGTCTTATGCCTGAAGAATACTGTTTTACCTGCTGCGCTAGAAATTCAGAGAATTTAAAATTAAGGAAAAAAATCTTCCCATTTAGGAAGTCAAGATCTGTGGGATGGTTAGAAACATATCTAGGTTTAAAAAAAAAACCACTTATTTTCCTGTCCCCCCAATTCAAGCATGTGGACTTTCTGGGGTTTCCTAGTCTCCTTTACAGAGATCTTAATGTCTCCACACCGGCACTTTTCGCAGGGGACACGGGAGAGGCAGGGACTAGCCTCGGAGGCAAACAAGGTGAAGGGCAGCCTGGGGAGGTGCCCATGCAGCGAGGAGGAGCAGGGGGGAAACGAGAGCCAGAGTTAAGGCCGCCCCCCTGCCCTCCGGGCTGAAGTCAAGGTCCCTCCAGCCCTCAGACCGACAACTCACCCTCAGGGGAACCTGCCCTGCCCCCTCGTCATCGCAGGGTCCTGAAAGGCCAGACTCTTGCCCCTGAGACTGACTCCCTTCGCAAAGAGCAGAGTTCTCCTGTGCCGACGGAAGACAGAAGCTCTGGGGCAGGTGTCTGCGGCTTGAGCCCAGGACTCTGGTCGGGGGTGGGTGGCGGGAAAGGGCGGCATCAGGCCTCAAGAAGGCACCTCGTGGTCCCTTTCCCCTATGTGCACATGGCGGGATTAAAAGGGATGGAGGGGTGCAAATGCCCCAGGAAGTGTCTCCCCTGGCCCCAGAACACTCAGCTCTCCTCTGTGCATGTTCTGCTTCCCAGCTGGCTCAGTGGTAAAGAATCCGCCTGCCAACACAGGAGACCTGGGTTTGATTCCTGGGTTGCGAAGATCCACTGGAGAAGGAAACGGCAACCTACTGAGGTGTTCTTGCACGGAGAACCCCATGGATAGAGGAGCCTGGTGGGCTACAGTCCACAGAGTCGCAAAGAGTTGCCCACGACCGAGAGACTGAACAACAGCATGCGTGTTCCGAAAGACGTGTCCAGGACACACTGGCTGCCTCGTCCCTTTCCCTCGCCACGCGCGAGTCACGCTCTCTTTCTCCACCGTTGGCGTTCCACCTGGACACGCAGTCACGCACCTGCCCCTGCGTCTGCTAGGTCCTGGTGTCAGGAACCTCTACGCTTCCTCCTTTGCGCCGATTACCGGGGCCGCCTGCTCCCCCTGCCCACGCGGGGAGACGAGCCGTCACAAGGGCAGCTGGTGCTGTGGCCCTGGAGGACGGCTCACAGGAGAGTCCATCTCAGGGCAGTGACCTGAGCTCAGCCCAACCGGGTCCCCAGGAGCCCGCACCCTAACTCTGGCTCACCACGTGGTTCACACACATCACCTCTGTGGGTTGTCCCCGAGCCCTTCTCCTCCTCTTGGTCCCCAAATTCCCCACGCAGAGAAGGAAACACGGAGCGAGGCAGGGAGAGAGACGGGGGGTCGGATGGAGCAGGTGGCTGGTTGGCTTCCAAGTCCGAGGCTGCCACGTGCTATAAGGCCACCAGACTTTCAGTCTCCCCACCTGTCATAGGGGGATGACCTGGGAACATCAGGAAGAAGTGAGCTAAGGAAATAACCCAAAACAAACACCTGTGTGGTGCTCACTACCTGCCGGGCCTATCAAAGCACTTTCTGGAACCTGCACACTTCAATCTCCAGTCTCCCTGTGAGACGATCACTCTTTCCAAGATGACGAGATTAAGTACAGAGAGGCTGATTAACTTGCCCAAGGCCACACAGCTTTGCCTGGAAGTCTGGATTCAACCCAGGGCAGCCTGGCCCCAGGCTCTCTGTCCCAGGACAGTACACCTTCTACTGCAGCACTCACTGAAGGCGCTTAATAAATACAGATTCCTTCCTCTGCCACCCCCCACTCCCCCACAACTCCCCGCCTTTTCAGATTCTTTTCACCATAGTCCTTCGGGTCGATTTTCAATAAACTCCAATCCTCCGGGTGTTGTACTGTTTAGCTTTCTTGCATTAGCTGGAAACTGTTCAATAAATATTCATTAAGCAACCGTTCTGTGCCAAGTACCATGCTAGCGACGGCCGCTTCTCCAGTCCTGGCCCTGGAGGACACAGCCAGCGAGACCTCGCGGTGACTGCGGCCAGGCTCACTGCAGGTCCGTAAATGCCGCAAGAAATCCTACACAGAAGTACAATGGGGCGGCAAAGTAAGAAGCGGTCACGTAGGTCAGAGGGGAGACCCCTGGGTGCTGGCCCAGCCCCTCCTCCAGGCTCACGTGCCCTTGGATCTAGCAGACTTCGTGCAGGCAGCGCTCACTGTGAACCTGGGCACACTTCTGTAAGACTCCTTGGCCCAGCTACCGGTGTCTGTCACAAAAAGGACCCAAGGAGAGGGTGTCGCGGTGGGGGTGTCACCAGCATCTTGAGCCACCCATGGCAGAATGCTCAGCATCCTGGCTCCCCAGTCGCCTATCCCCCGCAAGGCAGACGATGCCCTGCTACCCTGTGACCAAAAATGCCCAAAGCATGGGGAGGGGACAGTGCTGCCCTCAGCTAAGAACCGCGGTCGCAGACAGAAGATGTGACCACAAGTCAGAGATCCCCGAGAGATGCCCCGGTACCATTTTCTGGTCTGGAGAGACAGAACACAGGGGAACAGGATACAGAATTCCATCAAGTTCAAAGGTGACTTAGAGCTGGCCAGAAGATCACTACAGGAAAGCGCCTGAAGAAACACACACCTCACTCACGTGAGGTGCCACCTGGTGGAGGGGGCTGGTCTCGGTAATCAAGGAGAACAAGCGAGCCATCCTCTTTAAGAAGTACGAATCAAGGATAATCGTGGCGTCTATAAGAAGGCGGTTGTCCTAGCAGCGCTGGTGGCTGGGAGAGATGAGCTCACACGTCGGCCAGGGGGCTCCCGGGCTCTTAAGAAATCTCAGCGTGCTAACAGTCAGATGCAGCATTCCGTGGCAGGTGACGCCGACGCTGTCTGACGCGACATCACTGCTTCCTTCCTTACCGCAGGGGAATCATTTACCCACATGAAGACTTGCACGAAAGGATGACAGCTCTCCTTACAATCGCCCTGTAAGTACTATCGTGGTCTCCTTTTAAAGGTGAGCGGAATAAGCACAGAGAGGCTAAGCCACTTGTTCAAAGCCACACAGCTGAACACGGCAGAGACTAACTCCAAACTCAGACAGCCAGTGTGGGGATTAAGCCTAAAAATGTCACGTCTGTATGACAGAATTACACACAAAAATATTGAGATAATCAAAATGAGAACAGTAATGCTATCGTGTTGGCATAGCTTCACACATGTGGCATCTTAAGAACTTGTAATGTCTGAGTTTGGCCTTCAGGAATAGGGGTTGGCCAGCTATGGCCCCTGGGCCAAATCTGGCCCATTGCTTGTTTTTATCAATAAAGTTTTATTGTTATGGTTAAGAAGGATGATGAGTGAATCTGAAGGGATAAAAGAAATGTACTCTGTGAATAAATTTTCTAAAGTTCTTTCTTTTCCAAAAAGCTGTCAAAAGAAATACTATCTGTTTTTCAGACAATATAATTGAGGTACAGTTCAGTTCAGTCACTCAGTCGTGTCCGACTCTTTGTGACCCCATGGACTGCAGCACGCCAGCCCTCCCTGTCTATCACCAACTCCCGGAGTTCACTCAAACTCATGGTGATGCCATCCAACCATCTTACCCTCTGTCATCCCCTTCTCCTCCGGCCTTCAATCCTTCCCACTATCAAGGTCTGGTTAACTTTAGATATTTGCTTTTCCCAAAGGATCTATCTATCTCATTTAGCAATAATTCCTTTTTTCTTTAAAAAAAAAATAAAGTTTTACTGGAACACAGCCAGGTCCACTCATTTATGTACTGTCTGGGACTGATTTCATATTAAAGGGTTAAATTGTTGTGGCAGACAGTGTTGGAACTGCAAAGCCAGAAATACTTACCATGTGGCCATTTACAAAAGAAAGTCTGCTCACCCCTACTCTAGAATTATACACTAGCCTAACAGTTTCAATTCTAAATGTAAGTGGTAATCACTACACAGTGTAGGCAAAAACATCACAAAATTCATAAAAATATCAGAAGATTAAGTAAACTTAAAGTTCAGAATTGAAGTGTAGCTTATTATACATATATGCAAATTACTTACATTCTTGGGAAGTTTGTCAGTAAAAATACTTGAAAAGGAAATCAAAATATTACATTTAGAATGCACTATCACATTTCCAAGGTCTTAACTTAAATGCGTAGTGAGCTGAAATATTATTCTATAGCTCCTCCAAAATGACTGCTCAAAGTGTTCAGGCTTGCAAGCAACATAGTAAGAACTGTAAACTGAGCTTACAAGCCCAGAAAAAAAGCTAGGATCTGGAACATGTCACAAGAGTGAAGGAACTTTTAATTGAAAAACCGAGGCCAACCTCTCAATGTTGTCTTCCGCTCACAAAGGCTGCCCCAGAAGCCTGCAGGACCCCAGTGATCATCCAAGTCTCGAATCTTCTCCCCTCTGCTGGTTGGGGGGAAAGATAAGACTGTACTCCACAGCAAAGCTGACTCCTAACTGGCACCGACGTGTGAATCCAGACCCGGTCTGGGTTGTGTGGCCCAGTTTAGATTGTGAGTCCGTTTGATAATGGGGGCTGAGACAGGTCTCCCACAGAGGGGAGACCCCAAGCAAAGATGCCAATGTGAGAATTAATTCCACGCTGGCTCGGTGGTAGAGACTCCGTCTGCCAATGCAGCAGACAGAGGTTCGATCCCTGGGTGCGGAAGATCCCCTAGAGAAGGAAATGGCAACGCATTCCAGTGCTTTCGCCTGGGAAATCCCATGGACAGAGGAGCCTGACGGGCTGCAGTCCACGGGGTCGCAGAAGAGCTGGACATGACTTAGCGACGGAACAGCAACAACACGTGCATTTGTGTGTGTGTGTGCCTGTGTGTGTCCAGCCACACACACACAATGGCAATGGTGCCACTGCTTTCTGTTATTTCGCATGGCACCGGTGCCTCACCAGGCCCTCTCACTCTCTCTTGATCCAGTGAGATGCTGTAGCCGCTCAGCGCCGGCGTGAGCTCTGGAAGGAGGGCGCTCTGTCGTGGGACCCGCTGCCGATCAGCAGCCTGGCCTTGAGCAGGCCGGCTAGCCACTTGGTTTCCCAGCTCTAAGCTGGGGTAATTAAGAGCACCTACCTCAAGGGCAACGGTCAGGATCAGAACAGACAGTGTGTGGATCGCGTGTCTGGCACCCAGCCTGGTACGCAGTAGTGGGAACACAGAGGTTCTTAGCTGTTGTCGCTGGGACCAGCATCATTCTAGAAAAACCCTGTGAGGTCAGAACCACAGGAACGATTATCCCCTTCGGGGAGGAAGATGCTGGGTGCTGAGAGTTTAAGAGACTTGCCCGGAGACCTGTAACCCAGGCAGCGGCCCCATACTTCGGACTCCCAGGCCAGGTGTCGATAATATCTGCTGTGCCCCTGCACGTCCTGCTGCGTCTCAAACTTGACCACCGTCAGAATCACCTGGAGGGCTTCAGCAGGCCCCACCCCTGGGGATTCTGATTCAGTATATATGCATGGGGGGCTCAAGAATCTGTGTCTTTAACAAGTTCCAAGTGATGTCAAGGCTGCTGGGTCAGGGGGCCCCACTGTGAGAACCACTGGTCTCACTCAGTACACCTGCCCTGCCTTCCAGTCATTCTGGGGCATACTCCTGGGCTACTGAAAGGCTTGGCACCTGGTCAGAGCTCACTAAATGGCTCTGATCATTTCACTTTTGCCCTGGATCCATCCATCCTGTCGGCCTCCTGGGTCTCTCCGCTAACAGCTTCACCCCCATTTCTCTGATCCAGGTGAGCAATGCCCCTTGGATTTGGAACAGGCTGTTTTCTTGGCAGCTGGTGACCTGGCTGCTCTCCACAAAGACTGCCTGTCCAGCTAGGCTCTGCTGCCTCCCACCCAGCCCCCCAGCTATCCTGAGCCGGCCGCAGCCTCCCAGGTGGGACCTGGGTGTCACTCGTGGGTGGAGCAGTCTAAACACCCCCCCGAACTACCTCTGTCGTGACAGACAAGAGACTCTGCTCACAAACGAGGGCAGGAATGTGCCCTGTAATCAAAGCGACTACACAAAGCCAGGTATGGTAGGAGGGACAAAAAAAACCCCTCACTCACGGACTGATTTCTGGTTTCCTGCTTGCAATCGGAGGGAAGAGACTCAAAAGACACAAGAGACAATTAAAAGGGAATGAGGGGAGGAGAGGGGAGGGGGAGCTTTGCTCCCCAGAACTGAGAACATCTAAACGTGTGTGGATACAAAGACCATAGCAATAACAACGGTAACAACAACAATAATAGTAAATGGACTTAGCAAGAGTAAGGCTTTCATAGCTGAAGAGTATTTTGACAACAAATGTTCGTATTTCATTTGAAATTTATGAAACCTTTGTGCCTGTAATCCCATGAGCAGCAACACGGTAAATGAAAGTAGCAGGCAGTCCAGATTAATAATATTTTGCCTCTCACGGGAAGGACATTTGAAAGAAGAAGCTTGCTTTATCTGTCCCCCATTTCCACGGTCCCAGTATTGGAACAGACGGAGGCTTCTAAGATTGGCCAGGAAATATTCATAGACGTGTTATTAATTTATGGGAAACTGAAGGGGCCACCTCAAGGTTTAAGTAGGCCATTCAGAAACAGGCAGGAGGAGATGTGAGCTGCACAGCAGAGTGTGGTGGCAAAAGAGTGCGGTGGGGTGACTTGGAGCTTAAATCAAAGGCAGGGAGAGTACCCTCCGTCAGCTGGAAGAGTTGATATTCTAATAGAGCGTTCTTAGGAGAAAAAGCAATCTGTTCACACATGAATTCTGCCATATGCTTCCATCTTTTCATGGTCCACAAGGCCACGTCAGTAATTTCCAGTAGTTACACGGGCACGCGGGATGCCTTGGCTGGTTAATGTGAATAAATGGGCTGGATTTACTGTTTTTCTAATGCTCAATCGACACACCATGCAGGTTGCTACCAGAAGCAAAGTGGGATTTATGGCTTTGCGCTGAATTCCAAACAGACGCCGGAGCTAAGCAACGGAAAGTCAGCCTGATGTGCTGTCCAGGGTTTCCTGGTGAAGGCTGCTGCTCCCCTGACAAAGCCCAGGCTGTTGTTTGAGGAGAGGGAAGAAAGGTCCCCTGAAAACAGGGCTCTTCACGTTTGAGTGGCTGCCGATGCACTCGAGGACGCAGCCGTGGCCTGATCACAGCTGTGCGTGCCCCATGGGCCTCCTGGGGATTCCTCTGACCCTAGCCCTAACCCATGACCTTCCTGTTTCTAAATTGTCTTCATTTTCCTTTACATTTTTATTGAAATAGAGTTGATTTACAATGTTGGGTTAGTTTCAGGTGTTCAGAAGCAAAGTGATTCAGTTATATGTATAAGTGAGTATAAGCATATATATACATATATACACACACATATATATACATACACTTTTTTAAGATTCTTTTCCATTAGATGTTACTATAAGATATTGAGTAGTTTTCTGTGATATATAGTAGGTCCTTGTGGATGATCTATTCTGGATACGGTAGTGGGTATACTTTAATCCCCCAATTCTAATTAATCCCTCCCCTTCCTCCTTGAGAAACTACAAGTTTATTTTCTATGTCTGTGAGGCCATTTCTGTTTGGCAAATAAGTTTATCTAGACCGTTAGATACCACATACAGGCAATATCATCTACCTGTCTTTTTCTGCCTGGCCCCCATGTTCACGGCAGCACTATTCACAGCAGCCAAGACATGGAAGCAACTTAAATGTCCATGGACAGAGGAGTGGATAGACAAGGCGTGGCGCATATACACAGCGGAATATTACACAGCCATAAAAAGGACGGACCACTGCCGTCTGCAGAAACACGGGTGGATCTAGCCATAATCATGCTAAGTGAAGTAAATCCAAACTGGCTGTAAATCCTGTTTTTCCTGTAGGGTTGCCTTCCTGACAACTGCGAAGAGTGCATTTCTCTTACAGATCAATCAGCTCCACTCACTGGTTCTAAGATCACAGGATTTAGCTTTGCATTATCTCACATCATAACTTTAGATGGCAGAGAGGCAGTGCCACCGCCTTGACTAGAGGAGAATGAAATCTCCTGGGCCAGCACCGCTTGCCCTGGCGCTCCTGGCACACTGGGCCGCCTAATTTTCTGGGTCAGGGTTGGTGGGGGGGGGTGCTGCTCTGTGCATCATGGGATAGTCTGCCGCATTCCTGCCCTACCTGCCAGATGCCAGCAACCATGTCGCCACAGACCTGACCAGCTGTGACAGCCGGAAGGTCTGCAGACACTGCCACATGTCCCCACGGGGGCAACACTGCCGTGTGCACAGCCCCAGAGGACACAGTGAACTGCCTGCCTCCTGAGACACTCCTCTGTGACTGTCTGTTCTATGCGCAGGCTAAACAAAGGTGCATGTCCATTACAGCGTACATGTGCCACCCAGATAAATAAAGGCTAAATCTACTGAAATACAGAAGCACTCCCCCGTGATATAGAGAGGGAAACGTACGTATGGGTGGGGGAGGGGGCACGGGGGAGGGGGACTGGACTTCTAACATGGCAATAAAACCCAGGAAATGGGTGTCAACAACACGGGGCCAACAAAACCAGGAATGACATCTGAGTTGAGGACCCAGGCCGGGGCAGGGGCGGGGGGAGTGCAGATAATTGCTTTTCAACAGGCACGCTATCTACAACAAAGCCACACGCATTGGCAAGCATCTTGCTCCACTTTAAGGAAAGAGAGATCTGAAAGGCGAGATCCAGATGACAGATAAAAATGAGTAACACGATGAAGTCCACACAGGTGTCCAGAGTCTCCTGTGGGCAAATCTTCATAGCAAAGAAGATCCGCAAGAGTAAGGGAGATGTGTGTTTGAAAACCCATGCTCTATCTTAAAAAAAAAAAAAAAAAAAAAAGACAAAAGAGGCATTCTATGAGGTAATAATCTGTGTGTGTTTTCCTCTAAATAATAAGGCTCATGACTAAAGTGACAGGGAAGCCTGGCATCTCCTGCAGTCCCTGGAGATGCAAAGAGTTGGACACGACTGAGCGACTGAACTGAGTCACCAAAAAGCTTGACTTTTTAAGGGAATGAGGTCTGGTTTCCTGTGACTTCTAATGAAATGTGGTACAGGCACTCCACCAGGGAAAACTGGGGATATGCACACCCCAATTTACAGACCATGAGATTAAGATGTTCATCGTGGTGAGCAGGGATCATAAATAACTTATTTACGGGGCTCCACTAGCAACCTCAGCCCTGCGCCCAGTATGTCCTCACTTGTAAGTGGAATAATGAATGTGAAGGGTTCGGGCACACAGCCCTGGAAGCTGGAGACGAACGACCATAAATCTACAGGTGTTACCTGCAAGGGCTCATTCCATGTGCTGGAGCCCAGAGTCCCCGCATTCTTCAAGACCGGGCGTCAGCCAGCTGTTGGTAACTCTGCAGCGAATGGGCATAGCTCTATGATGCTTCACTGTGAACCAAAGAACTGATGAAAACTGTGGTACTGGAGAAGACTCTGGAGGGTCCCTTGGACAGCAAGGAGATCAGACCAGTCAATCCTAAATCAACCCTGACTATTCCCTGGAAGGACTGATGCTGAGGCTGAAGCTCCAATACATTCAATGTGAAGAGCTGGCTCATTGGAAAAGAGCCTGATGCTGGGAAAGACTGAAGGAAGGAGGAGGAGACGACAGACGATGAGATGGTTGGATGGCATCACCGACTCCATGGACATGAGTTTGAGCGAACTCTGCAATAGGGAAAGAAATGAAGCCTGGCATGCTGTATGTAGTCCATGGGGTCGAAAAAGGTCAGACACAACTGAACCAGTGAGTGACGAACAACCATCTCCATAAAGACAGCATGCACCTGCCGGAGGGTGGCAGCGTTAGGAAGCGGTAAGGGAACCACGGTTTCCTCTGCCTCTTGAAGAAAACTGGTCACACACTCAGAAGACCTTGGAAGGCAGGGGTTGCTGCTTTTCTTCCCTCCACCACTATGGCCGAGAGCAGCATGGAGAAATGGACTGTGTAAAGCCTTTGGAGTTGCTTAGTCCAGGGTCCAAGTTGAACCACACCCTCTGCCTGGCACATCAGTTTCCCCCTCTGCAAACTGGGCTCTCTCTCTGGGCAGGACTCATGTAATGTGAGAAGATGCTCTTCAAGACACCCAGAAGGCCAATCCTGGGTCTTCCTTTCCATCTTTGTCATGGGAATTTGCAGATGAAGTGACTGTAAGCCTTTTGCAAGAAAGGAGTTCGCCAAAATCAGACAGGCGAAGGGGAATCAGGGTTGGGGAGGAGAGGGGTTGTGGTGGCGGGAGACTGTGGGGGGAGATGTTCTGCCCGGCAGCCTGGACTCTGGAATTGCAAACAGCTAGAATTCCAGGCCCTGGGGGTGAGGCTATTCCTCTGTTGTACAAACACCAGGGGAAATACTGTGCTTTCGCTTTTATGAACTTCTAAAGCAATGAAGACTTGTATTCAAAGCACTCTTACTTTGAAAAAGAAGTCATTAATACATCTGATGAAGTCAGAACCCATTAGTGAAGCTGTTATCGAATGCATCTGCTCAGGGAGAATTATCAAAGGCGGGGTCTAGAGATGGCATCGGACATATAGATTGGGGCCTGGTGGAGCGCCTGCAGAAGCCTGAACACAAAGGTTCTGGCCACCGCAATATCTGAGAATACCTGAGTATTGATGCGATGCTAAGAGAAACATCAAGCCGTCCTGGACAGGCTGACGGGCGCTCTTGAAGCGCACGCATATGCAATCCATCCCACTGTACAGTTCACACAGAATTGCTGGTAGGGCTTAAATAATTCAGGGACTTAATGGTAGAGTTTATTCATACACACATCCAGCCGGCAGCTGGAAAACGCCTGGAGGGAGGGAGGAAGACAAAGAAGCGGGCCAGGTGTGTCCTTTGGAGTCGGAGGGTGCGGGTGCACTGAAACGTGTCCTCTTTCCGTCAAATGCTTTCAGATATTCGTTCCGCAAACATCTCTTAGGTGACCACCATGTCCACATCTGGCCCTAGGCCGCAACAAGGCCCTGACCCCAAAGAGTAGGCCGTGTAGGGTGGGGTGTTCGAAAGAAAGCAGTACTCTTGAGGGTTGTCAAAATGTTAAGGAAGGTTTTATTCAGGGCTATAGGGGTGAAGACCATAGCAAGAGGGGGAGCGATCAGACTCAACTCCGAATACAGTAAAGACAGCTGGGAATTTATCACCAAGAAGTGGGTTGGGAAAGGCAGGGTGAACTTGGTAGATTAAAAAAAAAAATTACTAAGAAGAGACATTAAGAGTAGCGGAGTTCTTGCTGAAGACAGGCCTGGGGAATCAGATGCCAAGGGTGGAGAGATCCTCTCTAACCTGACTCGGGACTCTCGCTCAGCCTGAGCTATGCAGACCTGGCCAGGCTGGGGCCCCCGTCAACAGTGTGCTCTAACTGAGAAGTGGGCTCAAAGGACGACGCTCAAGTTTGGTCAAGAAAAGCCTTTGTCTGGGGGGAAGGGAGGGCAGAGTTTGGCCCAGGACACTGCAGGACTGAGCAAAGGCTTTTTAAAGACACACGAGGCTTGGGGTGGGGTGGGGGAGGAGGTCTCTGGAAGCCTGAGCAGGAATTGCTACTGCTGCTAAGTCACTTCAGTCGTGTCTGACTCTGTGCGACCCCATAGACGGCAGCCCACCAGGCTCCCCCGTCCCTGGGATTCTCCAGGCAAGAACACTGGAGTGGGTTGCCATTTCCTTCTCCAATGTGTGAAAAGTGAAAGGGAAGTCGCTCAGTCGTGTCCGACTCTTAGCGACCCCATGGACTGCAGCCTACCAGGCTCCTTCGTCCATGGGATTTTCTAGGCAAGAGTACTGGAGTAGGGTGCCATTGCCTTCTCCGTGAGCAGGAATTAGCAGAGGCAAACTCAAGGTAAATGGGACAGCAGCGCGCTTGCAAGATGCAGGATGATGATGACCTGCCGATGGATCAGGAGTGGCTAGAAGAGGGTTTCTCCACGGCGACATCGTTGCGATCTGGGGGCTGGATAATGCTTCTCGGGGAGGGGGTGCGGCCCCTCGCATCGCGGGATGCCCAGCAGCATCCGCAGTCTCTCCCCACCCACCCCCTGAATTCCCCCAGTCCAACCTCGCGACACGGCCAGTGCTCTCAGGACCGTGGAGGGCTGTGGGGAGGGAGCCGGCGCTGGGAGACAAGTGGCAACCTGGAAGTAAGCCCCGAGGCTGGCGTGAGGATACCACAGGGGACAAGGCTTAGAGCTCCTCTAACAAGTGCAGAATCTCTACGCTCTAAACACAGAGGAGCAATGGAGGTGAAACAGGTTAGTGCGTGGGGACCCGGAAAAGACGCATTTGTCAGAATCTTTCCTAAAAAAACAAAGCACACAACTGACTCATCGCGAATAACCTTCAAGAAGTCAGGTTTTCAGGTAAATCTGATTTCTGATGAATAACTAAAGATGGAGATAACCAAGCAAGAACCCGAAAAGTGTTTTCTAGGGGTTAGCTAGTCACGATTTTCAAAACGTTTTCATGTCTCGTCACTTCTTAGTAGTGAGGCAGCACTTTTTTTTTTTTTTCTTTTATGGTTTATAGTCAAAATGCACTCTTACTGCAGAAAACTTTAAAGCATAAAGAAAAACCATATATAATGATTCCTGGTAAGTATGGCTTAGATTTTGACTTTGGGACAGGCTATAGAGATCTCGGAAATCATTTTCTAGGGTAAAGAAGCCCTATTTCAGCAGCAAGCCAGCACGTGCACCAGGCCACATCTAACCTCATTTGCAAGCTCTCTCTTTCGCTTCTGCAGGCACAAGGGGCACAGGAAAGGGACTAAACTATTTAACATGCCTTTCTAACTAATTTTTAATCTGTCCTAATGCAGGAATTTGAAAATGCCTCCTTGAGAGCTTCAGGGACACTAAATAACAAACCCTGAAGGGTCCCAAATCCAGTTAATAATCAGACCTGTGGATGTGAAATATAGTATTAATTTAGAATAACTTAATGCCCCAAAATGAAGCAAGTTAGGTCTAATTGAGCTGTGGACTGCCTGCCCTGGATTGTGCAGTGGAGGCTATTCCCACGGAGGGCAGAGGAGCTATAGGCAACAATTATTCTTCGCAAATACGTTTATTGGAGTCTCTCTCCTTTCATTACCCAACCTCATAAAGCATACGCCTGCGTGTTCTGATAAACCATGAAGCGAGGAGGCAGAGTCACAATTAGGATGCCCTGAGAAGCTGCGTCAATAAAGTGGGGTCTGTCTCCCCATGATTATTCACTTAGACATGATAAATATTTATTGGTGAGCGGGAAAATGATCCTGAAACAACCAGGGCCCATGCTGAAAACGAGGGAGGGCTTTTTCCATTTTCAGTTTTCCCCTTTTGAAAAATGCAATCCTTTCGCCTAAGACAGATGATTTCATATGAGGACTTTGATTTTAAATTCTGAGTAGGCTATGGGAACGTCAAGAAGGTATTGGGTTTGCATTTCCAACATCTACTTAAAATTACTCCGATTTACTAGGGCGTGGGAAGTGAAGACAAGAAAGCTGTGTGAGTGGATGGTAACAAAACCATGCTAATCTGGGTGCTTACTCAACACACAACCTTTTACGTCCTCAGTACTCTTGCTGGAAAAATGTGTTTTAAATGGTAAAATAAAGATGAAAATAAACTCTTTAATGATCCTTGCTCTCTCGCTGGCCATGATGATTCAATGGGGGAAACATAAAGAGAGCGGATACACGTCCTGATGTTCTGCCAAACTTGCGTGGCTCAGACCTCGGCAGCTGGGGATATGGAGTCTGTCTCACATTCTCAGGGTATCGTGAGCGGTCCTGGGTGAAATTCAGAAATGAAGAAATACTGGTTTCTGTTCATTAACTTCTGTTTCTTCTTTTCTTGGCCATGAAACATGCCATGTGGACTCTTAGTTCCCCGACAAGGATCGAGCCCACGCCTCCTGCGCTGGAAGCCTGGAGTCTCAGCCACTGGGTTGTCAGGGGAAGCCCCAGCCTGTGCTTCTGTTACAGGCTGAGAGGGCACAGGGAGGATAGGTGTTCAGTTCAGTTCAGTAGCTCAGTCATGTCTGACTCTTTGCGACCCCATGAATTGCAGCACGCCAGGCCTCCCTGTCCATCACCATCTCCCAGAGTTCACTCAGACACGCATCCATCGAGTCAGTGATGCCATCCAGCCATCTCATCCTCTGTTGTCCCCTTCTCCTCCTGCCCCGAATCCCTCCCAGCATCAGAGTCTTTTCCAATGAGTCAACTCTTCTCATGAGGTGGCCAAAGTACTGGAGTTTCAGCTTCAGCATCATTCCTTTCAAAGAAATCCCAGGGCTGATCTCCTTCAGAATGGACTGGTTGGATCTCCTTGCCATCCAAGGGACTCTCAAGAGTCTTCTCCAACACCACAGTTCAAAAGCATCAATTCTTCAGCGCTCAGCCTTCTTCACAGTCCAACTCTCACATCCATACATGACCACTGGAAAAACCATAGCCTTGACCAGATGGACCTTTGTTGGAAAAGTAATGTCTCTGCTTTTGAATATATTATCTAGGTTGGTCATAACTTTTCTTCCAAGGAGTAAGCGTCTTTTAATTTCATGGCTGCAGTCACCATCTGCAGTGGTTTTGGAGCCCAAAAAAATAAAGTCTGACACTGTTTCCACTGTTTCCCCATCTATTTCCCATGAAGTGATGGGACCGGACGCCATGATCTTTGTTTTCTGAATGTTGAGCTTTAAGCCAACATTTTCACTCTCCTCTTTCACTTTCATCAAGAGGCTATTTAGTTCCTCTTCACTTTCTGCCATAAGGGTGGTGTCATCTCCATATCTGAGGTTATTGATATGTCTCCCAGCAATCTTGATTCCAGCTTGGGCTTCTTCCAGCCCAGCGTTTCTCATGATGTACTCTGCATAGAAGTTAAATAAGCAGGGTGACAATATACAGCCTTGACGTACTCCTTTTCCTTTTTGGAACCAGTCTGTTGTTCCATGTCCAGTTCTGACTGTTGCTTCCTGACCTGCACACAGGTTTCTCAAGTAGTTCCCTATAAATACAAAGGCCTCCTAACCGCCATCCTTACAGACTGTCTGAGTCCTAGAAGAACGTCTGTCAACAGTGGTCCTTAAGCTCGGAGGGCTTGGGAGGACCCTGGCTAGACCCTCCCTAGCTTTTCAGATTCGGGAGGCCTGAGGAGAGGCCAGAGGGTGTGCGGTTCTCACAAACCCCCAGGTGATGTGGCTGCTGGTCTGGAAACGACCCTTGGAGAACTCACTTCTTACAGCAACGGAGGGATCCACAAGGCGACACTTGCAGGGAACGTTCAGTACTGACAGTATCGATGTCCACCCCCAGTCTGTTTCCCGAGCCTGTCTTCACCTTCTTTTCCTGTCCTGCTTCGTCCGGCTCCCTGTGTTTCTCTCCACCTCCTCTCTCCCTTTCTTTTCTTTAACATCTCTAATTCCCAACCGCTATTTCTCGCTGAGCTCCTCTCCCTCCTTTTGAGTCCCTCTCTCTCTCCCTTTCATTCTTTCTTGCCTTCCTCAACTCTACCCTGAGATCTCCACTCCCAGCAAAAATTAACCTCCCACCAGGCTCTCAGCAGTGACTGAGATTACAGGCCAGACCCCGCACGCGGGAGAAAGACACAGGCCAAGAGCTCATTCCCTGGCAAGCAGAATGAGAGCAATTGTCAGAGTGGTTTCAAAGAGGGAAGCTATGCATTTTGTGCTAAGCATACAATAGCAGAAGCTTTTCTGCTTTGGCACTTAACGTCATATAAGCCAAAAAAAAGAGAAAAAATCAGTGTGAAATATTATAGCATACATAGAACAGTTATCACTGGTAAATGGAGGTGCTTTTCAGCATTAATTCTCATTTTGGGGGCTATTCTTACATTTCAGGATCAACAGTCCCTAGGTCTCCTTGTGACTTGCACTTAACTCCCGTGCAAGATGAAGATTTATAACAACAGTGACTCTTATGAGATCATTCCTAGGTGAAGAGTTACTTTAAACAGACTTAGCTCTTGATAGCCTATTGCTTCAGATTCTGAATATTAGACACACACCAAAAAAAGAAAAAATATCACAGTGAGAGTTATTAGGCTGCAGATTAGTGTCCCAATGTGGGGTCCGGGGACCTCATCACTTGAGTCATTTGAGACCTGGACCAAATACTTGGCGGCACCACTAGGAACAATCTTCCCTGAGCTGAGGACGGACACAATGGCCTCACAGACCCCTTCCATCCCTTCCGGGGTCATAAAATCAGGATGGAAACTCTGACAAGTCATCTTGCCACCGGGCTGAAGGGCAGTATTTCAGGGGTTGCCCCAGGTGATGACAGACGTAGAAGAGAAAAAAGTTCCCTGCAAGGACCGTGGGCAAAGAGCAGCCCAGAATAACAATCCAAGTGGGGACATTCCCGAAGGAAGCCGTGACGTGCTTTTTGCAGACACTGGAGTAAGACAGGCACGTTCTAGTACCTACTCGTGAGCTTCTCCATGCCAGCGTATAAACAGTTTATTGTCAGGCTCCCTCCTTCTGGTAGATGTGACCGCCTCCCTAAACACAAGCAGGAACAAACAGAAGCACAGTGCTGACAGTAGCCTTTCTGCAGCTCAGTATACGGGGGTCCATGGCACCTAGAGCTCAAACCAGTCGGAACTGAGACGGTGCTGGAGAGAGACTACGGCGCCCCTCACCCCAAAGCCAACGACTTGGACGGGGTCCTTCTGAACCATTAGCAGGGAGGGCGGGGGGCTCCTGAGCGGCTCCATGCGGCTTCCCCAGCATGATGGAGGCAGCAGGCAGGCTTGCACACAGCGAGGTCCCATAATAAATCTGACAACTACAGATGGGTGGGGCGGAGAGGAATTCTGAACTTGATCTGACCCAACATGCTACAGCGGCCCTTCCAGAGTTCAGCTGGCCCTGAACTGTAACACCTCAGGACCAGTCATGCCTCGCCACCTGCCCTTCCCAGGAGAACCCCCACGGTCTGTGGGCTCTCCCACTGTGTGGGCATGCCTCCCACCACCCGATGCCACGCCCTCCTCACTCTGATGACAGCTGAAGGCATCACAGGCCCAGGTACACCTGGGCCACAGGCAGGCGATCCCAGCGTGGTTTGCAAGTTACTGATGCAAAAGATGACTCAGGCCAGTGGCTTCCTGGACTGGGGTCTGGCAAAGAGACTAAGCCTGCTGGACCAGAGATAGCTGACACCACGGGGTGGAGCTGAGCTGCCTCGCCATGAGAAAAAGCTAAGAGTGGGTGAGCCAAAAGAGCAACGGAGAAGAAGAGATAGATCCGGCGGCGTCTGGCACGAGAAGGCAGCCGGAGAAAAAGGACACGCAAATGTTCCGGAGGGAATCGTCAGAGCCAGGGACCCGCAGCGGCCTCGTCTCCTGGCGTTGCCAGCATCTCTTACGGTGAATCTTTCTTTCAAAGAGGTGATGTGAGTAGGGCTCTCTGTCCCTCGTGACCAAAGCAGCCTAATTAAGACACTCAGAAAACCTGAATTATACGTTGTGATGAGCTCTTCAAACTTAAACCACTACCATTTGATATCTAATATCAAAACTCCCTCAAGTCCTCAAGGACTGTGGCTGATCACAGAGACTGAACAATCCGTGTCGGGGACGCCTGACGTTTCTCCTGAGCTGCCGTTGTGGAAAATGGAAACAGAATCTGGAGATTTGATAATGAAGATTTCTGATTCGAAAACAGAAAGGTTATCGTCATAGCATCCTTCACTTGGGAAAAATCTGTCTCCCTCTTGGAGCCGATACTCAATCATCAATGCTTTTGCTTCCAAACAAAACTAATGCGTGTTTCTCAAACATTCACTTTGCGAGGTACGCTGCACACTCTCAGCAGTGGGCGAGTACGTAAGGCAATGTCCTTGCTCTCGTTACTGTGGGCTCTGGAAGAATGAGCGGTGTGAGCTCTTCCGGTCGCAAGCTACCCTGAAAGGCAGGAGTGCTTGGCTAAAGAGTGACACCAACTGCGGGCACTGAGATACGTTCATCCTCAAGGGTCCAGAATGACCAGACGTTGGGTTGGAAGGTTTAAATCCAAGTTACTATTTCATGAGAGGACAGCAACATGGTGTACAGGACAAATTTCCAAATGTAAAATGATTCTAGCAGATCCTGATTTGTGGATGTGAAAATAATACCTTGCAAAATAAAATGATAGTAACATCAGATCCTCTTGGCTAAGTTTCTGTAATTTCATTGGCTGTGGACTTTACATATATTCATTTTTTCAGTTCTCACAATAAGAGCTCAAAGAATGTTTCTTTACAAAAAAAAAAAAAGAAGAAGAAAGTAACAGAGGCCTGAAAAATAGCTGTTTCAAGCATGGTCCAGGGCTGGGACTATCAGCCTTGTCTGAGAATGTCGAGAAACACCCAGTCCTGGGTCCCAGCCTAAACCAAGACAGTCAGGGGCACTGTTGCGGGGGGGTGGGGGGGGGGGAGTGGCGGTGAGACCCAAGAACTGGGTTTTAACAAGCCCTCCGGGGGACTCTCATGCCAACCAGAGCTTAAGAGAAGAAGCACCGACTTAGCAACTTTTCAAGCCAAACCGGAAATGGCAGAGTCAACATGAAAAGGTTGTGCTGAGTGTTGGAAACTGTCCCGTCCACTTTGGGTAATTAACGAGGAGCCAGGCTCTGGCTAATCAGGTTACCACCTATAAAGCGGGACTCTCCTGGGAGCAGGATTCGGAACCTTCAAACCCTCCTGTGTCCTCACAGACTCCTGTCTGTACTGCTTCCTTCCTTCCACCTTTATGCAGGGATTCTTGTATGCTGCTAACCTTAAATTATTGAAGTCATGATTACAAGGACTCTGATTCAAGTATGTAAAACATCTTCTTTATTTCCTTAAAGAGGAGTGAGAGATAAAATTAAGGACCAACACAGTGTCCTCTCTACCAGATGCTGAGCTAAGAGGACTAGCCCAGGGCTGGCCTAGAGAACTTTCTGCGGTGATGGAAATGGTCTCCATCTGTGCTATGTAACATGTGTGGCTCCTGAGCGCTTGATATGTATGCCTGAGAAACTGAATTTTAAATTTTAATTAATTTAAAATGAGATGGTTCTGAGTGGCCAATGGAAATTTTTTTGGTGTTGGATAGCCCAGTGCTAGATGCCTTGTCTTACCTAAACTTCACACAAAGCTTCTGAGGGCAGAGGCTAACATTATGTCCATTTTGCAGATGGCAAAACTGAGGCTTACGGAGGCAAAACAATGAGCCCAATCTCTCACAGCCAGTCAGCGGTGGGGCTGGCATTCTAATGCAGGTCTGCTCTGATTCCAGATTTCCAAGGCCCGAAAGCACCCAGCTGCCATAGGTTACATGGGTATGGGGAGCACCATTCAGAGCTTTGCCCCAGCAAAGGCAAGGGCACAGAGCAGGTGACCCCTGAATAAAGCTGCATTTGAGCATCACATTCTATGGGCAACAACCAGCACTGGAATTCTCTTGGCAGCTGCCAATGAGCGGATGTTCAGACATTATTCTCCTTCTATTAAATGTGCATTTTCCACTTAAAAATAAGAAGCTCCTGTCACAAATTATTTAGATGGAAATAACACTACTCCTGGCAGAGAAACAGGAAAAGGAGCTTTTTACTGTTTCTTTTAAGACTGAACAAAAAGAATATTTAAAAAAGCCTATACCAATACTGTACTCACTCCTGGTGTTCTCTGAAGGTTGCCCTGTACTCCTGACCTCACCACTGCCATGATGAGAAATGGATCCTAGGATCCCAGGCACTGATAAGAAACCTCCACGTCTGTACACACAGCAACAGGCCAGCAGGAGACACAATCCTGCCTAATCCTTCCCTGCGTTCGAGATGCTGGTCCCTCTGGCCAGTAACTTCATCCGGTGGCATCAAGGAGATTCCAGGAACACAGTGCAGACCTGGCCTCCATCCATGGTCTCTCATCTTCCGTCTGTGGGAAGCAGTGTGGTTCAGGGGGGAAAGGTCTAGACTTTGCAGGCTGGGCCCACTGTGCCCAAATGTGCCATGCCATCCCGGGAAGGTGGATGGCCCCCTCTGAGCCTCACTGATCTCCGGAGTAAAAAGAGAAGAGCAAGAACTCTTCTTGGAACCGCTCTGAACACTTGACCCTGTGCCTTACCTGCAAGAGGGTCTGGGGAAACCATGAGTTTCCAGTCACTCCTCCTTTTTAGTTCAGTTCAGTCGCTCAGTCGTGTCCGACTTTTGCAGCCCCACGGACTGCAGCACACCAAGCATCCTTGTCTATCACCAACTCCCACAGTTCACTCAAACTCATGTCCATTGAGTCGGTGATGCCATCCAGCCATCTCATCCTCTGTCGTCACCTTCTCCTACGCTAAATCTTTCCCAGCATCAGGGTCTTTTCAAATGAGTCAGTTCTTCACATCAGGTGGCCAAGTTTCACTTTCAACATCAGTCCTTCCAATGAATATTCAAGACTGACTTCCTTTAGGATGGACTGGCTGGATCTCGTTGCAGTCCAACAGACTCTCAACAGTCTTCTCCAACACCACAGTTCAAAAGCCTCCATTCTTAGGTGCTCATCTTTCTTTATAGTCCAACTCTCACATCCATGCATGACTACTGGGAAAACCATAGCTTTGACCAAATGGATCTTGGTTGGCAAAGTAATGTCTCTGCTTTTTAATATGCTGTCTACCTAGGATGGTCATAGCTTTTATTCCAAGGAGCAAGCATCTTTTAATTTCATGGCTGCAAGCATCATCTGCAATGATTTTGGAGGCCCCCAAAATAAAGTCAGTCACTGTTTCCACTGTTTCCCCATCTATTTTAGCCCTCACTCAAATCCTGATCCTCCTTTAGGCCTACCCTGGATCTCATCTTATTCAAAGGACTTTGGTCTCCGAGTCTACATGTCATTTCCTGTTTTTAGTATTTTACAGACCCTAATCTAAGCCTACACCAGGTCACAGATGTGCAGCCTAGTTCTACAGACAACCAACATGGTTTTGGCACAGACCCTTGGCCTGGACTTGCTTCCCAAGTTTCAAATGTCTGCCACATCTGACTTGCTCTTCAATGCTACAGCCAGCACGTGGCCCTACTCACAACAGGTGCTCAAATACCTGTTGAACTGAATTTCTAGAGAGACGGAGGCCGATCTGTAATAAGCAAATCCAGCCAGGCAGGCCTTCACTCACTCAGTCATTTACTCAGTTAACAATCATTGCATCTACTAAGTGGCTGGCAGGGGTCCGGGTACTCAGGACATGACAGAAACCAAAAAAGACAACACCCTGGGCCTTAACGATGTCACCTGCTAGCAGGGGAAGGGGGCGAGACAAGTACCAAATGAAAAGATACAGCAGAGAAACACTGTCCCTCAGATGGACACAGGCTGGAGATGCACGCTACAGAGAAAATGGAAGTGGGGAAGACGCAAGAAGGGAAAAATTCAGAAAAATGTTTGCCATTTTAAACCAGATAGTCTTGGCCACCTGATGAGACATGTGGATTCATTGGAAAAGACCCTGATGCTGGGAAAGACTGAGGGCAGGAGGAGAAGGGGATGACAGAGGATGAGGTGGCTGGATGGCATCACCAACTTGATGGACAGGAGTCTGAGTGAACTGCGGGAGCTGGTGATGGACAGGGAGGCCTGGTGTGCTGCAGTCCACGGGGTTGCAAATGAGTAAATGAAGAAGAACACAACAGTCAGGGATGGAAATTGTGAAAACATGATTTTTTAAAAGACTTTTGTCTTAACTGAATTTGTTTCAACATTGCCACTGTTTAATTTTTCTGCCCCAAAGCATATGGGATTTAGCTACCTGACCAAGGATCAAACCTGCAGCCCCTGCAATGGAAGGAGAAGTCTTAACTATGGGACCACTAGAAAGTGAAAGTGAAGTCACTCAGTCATGTCCAGCTCGTTGCGACTCCATGGACTGTCCCAAAAGGGATATCCAAACAGTTTTAAAGAAGCTGAGAGGGCTATACCCTAGAAATAAATTGAATTTTGGAAAATAAAAATTGCAAGCTAAAGAAATGCTTGGTTTTATATTCAGAAAGCTATATCATACAAGAAAGAATACACTTATTTCATTGACTAAGCTGAGATTTGAAGTCCACATCTATTTTTAAGGCCAGCTAATGCTTTCGTGGTGTTGGAGAAGACTCTTGAGTCTTTTGGACTGCAAAGAGATCCAACCAGTCCATTCTGATCAGCCCTCAGATTTCTTTGGAAGGAATGATGCTAAAGCTGAAGCTCCAGTACTTTGGACACCTCATGAGAAGAGTGGACTCATTGGAAAAGACTCTGATGCTGGGAGGGATTGGGGGCAGGAGGAGAAGGGGACGACAGAGGATGAGATGGCTGGATGGCATCACTGACTCGATGGACATGAGTCTGAGTGAACTCCAGGACTTGGTGATGGACAGGGAGGCCTGGCATGCTGCGCTTCATGGGGTCGCAAAGAGTCGGACACGACTGAGCGACTGAACTGAACTGAATGCTTTCGTTCAAGGAGCGGGGGCTGCGTGGGCACGGGAGGGCCTAGAGGAGCTACCCCATGTTCAAGGTCAGGAGAGGTGGCGGTAAGGAGATACCCCTCGTCCAAGCCAAGGGGCAGCGGCGGCACTTTGCTGGAGCAGCCGTGAAGAGACACCCCACATCCAAGGTGAGAGAAACCCAAATAAGACAGTAGGTGTTGCAAGCGGGCATCAGATGGCAGACACACTGAAACCATACTCACAGAAAACTAGTCAATCTAATCACACTAGGACCACAGCCTTGTCTAACTCAATGAAACTAAGCCATGCCCATGGGGCCACCCAAGACGGGCGGGTCATAGTGGAGAGGTCTGACAGAATGTGGTCCACTGGAGAAGAGAATGGCAAACCACTTCAGTATTCTTGCTTGAGAACCCCATGAACAGTATGAAAAGGCAAAATGGTAGGACACTGAAAGAGGAACTCCCCAGGTCAGTAGGTGCCCAATATGCTACTGGAGATCAGTGGAGAAATAACTCCAGAAAGAATGAAGGGATGGAGCCAAAGCAAAAACAGTACCTAGCTGTGGATGTGACTGGTGATAGAAGCAAAATCCGATGCTATAAAAAGCAATATTGCATAGGAACCTGGAATGTCAGGTCCATGAAGAAAGGCAAATTGGAAGTGGTCAAACAAGAGATGGCAAGGGTGAACGTCACATTCTAGGAATCAGCGAACTAAAATGGACTAGAATGGGTGAATTTAACTCAGATGACCATTATATCTACTACTGCGGGCAGGAATCCCTCAGAAGAAGTGGAGTAGCCATCATGGTCAACAAAAGATTCTGAAATGCAGTACTTAGATGCAACCTCAAAACGACAGAATGATCTCCGTTCGTTTCCAAGGTAAACCATTCAATATCACAGTTATCCAAGCCTATGCTCCAACCAGTAACTCTGAAGAAGTTGAAGTTGAATGCTTCTATGAAGACCTGTTACCAGACCTTTTAGAACTAACACCCAAAAAAGATATCCTTTTCATTATAGGTAACTGGAATGCAAAAGTAGGAAGTCAAGAAATACCTGGAGTAACAGGCAAATTTGGCCTTGGAATGCGGAATGAAGCAGGGCAAAGACTAATAGAGTTTTGCCAAGAAAATGCACTGGTCACAGCAAACACCCTCTTCCAACAACACAAGAGAAGCCTCTACACATGGACATCACCAGATGGTCAACACCGAAATCAGATTGATTATATTCTTTGCAGCCAAAGATGGAGAAGCTCTATACAGTCAACAAAAACAAAACCAGGAGCTGACTGTGGCTCAGATCATGAACTCCTTATTGCCAAATTCAGACTTAAATTGAAGAAAGTAGGGAAAACCACTAGACCATTCAGGTATGACCTAAATCAAATCCCTTATGATTATACAGTGGAAGTGAGAAATAGATTTAAGGGCGTAGATCTGAGAGATAGAGTGCCTGATGAATTATGGATGGAGGTTCCTGATATTGTACAGGAGTCAGGGATCAAGACCATCCCCATGGAAAAGAAATGCAAAAAATCAAAATGGCTGTCTGAGGAAGTCTTACATATAGCTGTGAAAAGAAGAGAAGTGAAAAGCAAAGGAGAAAAGGAAAGATATAAGCATCTGAATGCAGAGTTCCAAAGAATAGCAAGGAGAGATAAGAAAGCCTTCCTCAGTGATCAATGCAAAGAAATAGAGGCAAACAACAGAATGGGAAAGACTAGAGATCTCTTCAAGAAAATCAGAGATACCAAGGGAACATTTCATGCAAAGATGGGCTTGATACAGGACAGAAATGGTACGGACCTAACAGAAGCAGAAGATATTAAGAAGAGGTGGCAAGAATACAGAGAAGAACTGTACGAGAAAGATCTTCATGACCCAGATAATCACAATGCTGTGATCACTCACCTAGAGCCAGACATCCTAGAATGTGAAGTCAAGTGGGCCTTAGAAAGCATCACTACCAACAAAGCTAGTAGAGGTGATGGAATTCCAGTTGAGCTATTTGAAATCTGAAAGATGATGCTGTGAAAGTGCTGCACTCAATATGCCATCAAATTAGGAAAACTCAGCAGTGGCCACAGGACTGGAAAAGGCCAGTTTTCCTTCCAATTCCAAAGAAAGGCAATGCCAAAGAATGCTCAAACTACCACACAATTGCACTCATCTCACACGCTAGTAAATGCTCAAAATTCTCCAAGCCAGGCTTCAGCAATACGTGAACCGTGAACTCCCTGTTGTCCAAGCTGGTTTTAGAAAAGGCAGAGGAACCAGAGATCAAATTGCCAACATCCGCTGGATCATGGAAAAAGCAAGAGAGTTCCAGAAAAACATCTATTTCTGCTTTACTCACTATGCCAAAGCCTTTGACTGTGTGGATCACAAGAAACTGGAAAATTCTCAAAGAGATGGGACTACCAGACCACCTGACCTGCCTATTGAGAAACCTATATGCAGGTCAGGAAGCAACAGTTAGAACTGGACATGGAACAACAGACTGGTTCCAAATAGGAAAAGGAGTACGTCAAGGCTGTATATTGTCACCCTGCTTATTTAACTTCTATGCAGAGTACATCATGAGAAACACTGGGCTGGAAGAAGCACAAGCTGGAATCAAGATTGCTGGGAGAAATATCAATAACCTCAGATATGCAGATGACACCACCCTTATGGCAGAAAGTGAAAAGGAACTAAATAGCCTCTTGATGAAAGTGAAAGTGGAGAGTGAAAAAGTTGGCTTAAAGTTCAACATTCAGAAAACGAAGATCATGGCATCGGTCCCATCACTTCATGGGAAATAGATGGGAAACAGTAGAAACAGTGTCAGACTTTATTTTTTGGGCTCCAAAATCACTGCAGATGGTGACTGCAGCCATGAAATTAAAAGATGCTTACTCCTTGGAAGAAAAGTTATGACCAACCTAGATACCATATTCAAAAGCAGAGACATTACTTTGTTAACAAAGGTCCGTCTAGTCAAGGCTATGGTTTTTCCAGTGGTCATGTATGGATGTGAGAGTTGGACTGTGAAGAAAGCTGAGCACCGAAGAATCAATTCTTTTGAAGTGTGGTGTTGGAGAATACTCTTGAGAGTCCCTTAGACTGCAAGGAGATCCAACCAGTCCATTCTGAAGGAGATCAGTCCTGGGTGTTCTTTGGAAGGAATGATGCTAAAGCTGAAGCTCCAGTATTTTGGCCACCTCATGCGAAGAGTTGACTCATTGGAAAAGACTCTGATGCTGGGAGGGATTGGGGGCAGGAGGAGAAGGGGACGACAAAGGATGAGATGGCTGGATGGCATCACCGACTCCATGGACGTGAGTCTGAGTGAACTCCGGAAGTTGGTGATGGACAGGGAGGCCTGGCGTGCTGCGATTCATGGGGTCACAAAGAGTCGGACATGACTGAGCGACTGAACTGAAGTGAACTGAATGGTTTCTGGGTGCTCATTCAACACCAGGCAATGCCCAGTGACTTTATATAACTCAGTTCACTGCCAAGAGAAAAGGTATGCTCGGAAGGCGTCACAAAGGCTAATGCTCCTGGAGCACAGGAGGGAGTGGTGGGGATGGAGGTGTCCCGGAGGACCCGTCCCACGCAGCGCCGCGCCACCCGGCAACAGACAGTCTGATCCTCTGTCCTCATGAGAGAGGCCAGAAATCTGGATTCTTCTGGGAAATTTCTCAATTTCATATTTTGAAGTGATGGCAAGGAATTAAAAGTTTGAGGCCAAAAATACATATATATATGTATATACATATTTATATACATATATATATATATATATTTTTTTTTTAATGTTTTAAGGACATGGTTGATCTGAACACAGGCATTCAACCTCTGGAAGAGACAGGAAGTGAAGAGCCGACGGGAGTCTAAACCATGTGTGAGGATCCTGTCACAGCCACGGTACCCGGCTCCCGAGAGGAGGCGGAATTCACGCTGGAAAACATCCACATTTCCTGGGACCTCTTGTGTGTCTGCCCAGTGGTCAGTGAATTTTGGTATCTGGCAAACACCATGTCCTTGTGTATGGATGGATTACTATGCCCCCTGGGATTTGAATGCAAAAATTGCTGGTTGTTCACTTAAAAAAACAAGCACTTTTTGTGGCTTACGGGCTTTTTTTTTTTGCTTACATTCCACCAATAAAAGTGCATTTTGCAAAATCATCTTGAGGAAACACCTTCTTTATTCAAAACTGTTTTTCATCCCTTTTCACTTGCTATTTCTAAATTATCTTATCAATAATGTATTAAAGTAATACTCAGAAATGGAACAATACTGCACCTTTAAGAAAATATTATTTTTCCTGAGGTCCTATCAAGGTAAATTTCATCAGTATTCAAAGAATGAGCAAAAGCACTTCAACAATTTATTTCAATAAAAGAAGACTTAGCTGAAAGGAGTATAAATGATGAGAACTTGCTTTAAACTGATTTATTCCCTGCAGCAATAAAAAGAATGTTTCTTCACTCAGCTGTTTAATATGCAAATATGCAGAACATCCAGCCGCTGACAGCACATCATTAATAAAGCCTTGCACAGAGCAGAGCGCCCGATATTTCATCCTGATGAAAATACATGATGATGATTTTAGACTGCACACTTTTAGAGTTGGAACAATGTGCTTTTCTGGTGATGAAACCCCACCAGTCACTGGCGGGGGTTGTGGGGGGGTGCGGTGTGCGTGCACAGGAGCTTTTCAGATAAGCGATCAGATTTCTACAACAGGAAGTCCCAGGGTAAAGAAAATAGTAAAGACAGAAGGCAGAGATAGTCCATGCAACCAAAGTCCAAAGGACATGATTTAAATGGGGGTTAGTGGCAGAAGGGGCAGGGGGCTACTTTTGGTGGTGGCGGGGTGGGGGGAGCGGTGGCACGCCAAGTTTGTATGTTTTGGACTGCAAAGAAGTGTCCCACTCGAGGCCATGGTGGATGCGACTTTCATATCCACGTGGAAGAAGACAGCGAGCTGTAAAAAGAAGAAATGGGGCTCAGGAATTAGAACCCCTGGCAGGCTCTCCCTCCAGTTACTGAGGTTTTATGATGAGTAGTTACTTCTCAATGACTCAGAGACTCTTTAAACAAGCAAAGGGAAGGAGAGGCTGGAAGACAGCCCAGGTCCCGGACCATGCGTTTTCTCTTTCCCCTAAAATCTTGGATGGATGCTAACAACGTGTAGAGGATTATAAATCCTTAATTTTTTTTTCTTTCTTACAACTTCTTATATTTTCCAAACTTCCTATAATGAGTATGCCATATGTTTGAACAGAAAAATCATGTTTTTAAAAATGCAATTTATCTTTAAAAAAAAAAAGGGAGAAAAAAAAAGGCATATACACGGGCCAGGGCCCAGGGACTTATAAGATCACCAGCCCTAAGGAAGGGTCCTCACTCCTGGCTTTGTAGAATTCTCCCATAACACCTCATGTCTGCTCTCAAAATAAATATTTATTAAATGGCTAAATGAGTTACTAGTTGTAAGTGCTCAGGACAGTGCCTGAAACATGGCAAGCCCCATAAAAGTCCTTGTTAAATAAATAACCAGTAAGTCAGAGTAAAGACTTGAAGCATTTTAGTCTACAGAGATGAGTTTTCTACAAATATTCTTCATTTAAGTAGACGGAGGACTTAGAAATGCTGCGGTTCTTTTAAGCTTACTTCGGTGCCTGGTTCTTGTTAAAATGACTGCTCCAGCTTACAGAACTTCTGGGTGAAGATCCCCGTGACTGTGCTTGTCCGTGCGGCCGTGGTTAAACCACTAAGCACCAGAAACAATCTCCTCTGTGAAAGATACACAGGAGTAATCATACTTATTTTGATGAGTGTTCTGAGTGTTTGTTTCAATCCAATCATCTATGTAAACATTCGGCACAGTGGCTGCCCTAGCATAGGGGCTCAGGCTTAGTACTCAGTCACCTACTGTATGCCACCCACTTCATACAGGTCAACTACAGAGCGGCACTTGGCATGGGTGCTTGCCATCTGCCTCTACAAGGAGCAGGTCACGAGCTGCTGCAGCTGCTGACCTTCAATAGCCCCTGAAGGAGTTCAGGGCAGACAGCAGAGATGAGGCACTTTGTGCTCCAGGGAAACCGGTCTTTAGATATACTTAGATATTTTCAGGAACTGATTTCATGAACCCAATCCTGGCAGTTCCTCATACCTAGAAAAACACTAAATCCCTTCATGGTGACATCAGCTCCTCCCGATTAGCAGAAGACCTTTTATAAGGTAAGTGCTTGACTGCACTGAACTCCCCCTTCAGCAAAGTCATATCCACTGACCTTCCATCTCTCAGAGCTATCTGAGGTGCTGTCTCCTGGGCTGCGGCTTCATTTTGCCCCAAATAAAACTTAACTCACAACTCTCACGTTGTGCATCTTTTTTAGTCAACATACATATTAATGCTAATGTGTGTGACAACTCCCAGCAAACACTGTCAGTCATGTTTCACTGCGGGGAGACTCTGAGACAGATTTGAACCAAGCTACGCAGCTTGGTCTTGAACTGGAGGCTATATATGTTAGTAGCTCAGTCACGTCCAACTCTTTGAGACCCCCATGGACTGTAGCCCACCAGGCTCTTTTGTCCAGGGAATTCTCCAGGCAGGAATACTGGCATCTACCAGTCATCAAATCCTACAATATCATACTGGCTTTCTCTCAGACCTGCTCTTTCCCTGGCAGGGGGTGGTGGTGGGTATCAGATATGATGACTATTCAGAAAGTACATGGTTAGAGTTAAGTTCCATGCATTTACCTCTGGGGTTTGTTTTGTTTTGCTTCTGCTGTGCCATGCAGCTTGTAGGATCTTAGCTCCCCAACCAGGGATCAAACCTGTGCCCCTGTCACGAAAGCACTGAGTCCTAACCACAGGACTGCCAGGGAATTCCCACTTACCTCTATGTTCAGTTACAACTCACATTCGAAGAGCCTCTGTTTTTATTTTTAAATAAAGTATTTAAAAACAAGATAGGTTATAGGCTGAGAGGTAGAAAGACACAGGCAAGTGGCAAAGAGGATGGAGTCTTAGGAGATGCCAAGAGTGACTATTAAAAGTCCCCTGGGCTGCACTGTTACTGCTGAAGCTTAGTGAAAAGGCATTGCTTGCTGGAATTTCTGAGACTGCTCCCCCCACCCCCTTAATTCTAGACAACTTTGAGAACAAGACATCAGCAAACTAGGTCTTCCAGTTTGTGATCTCCAAGTTTGCAATAGTTCCTCTTTCTTTTTAATTAAAAACAAATTCTTTCAGCCGCGTCTCCAGGCATTCGGGATCTTCCTTCCTGGACCAGGGACTAAATCTGTGCCCCCTGCAGTAGAAACACAGAGTCCTGACCTCTGGACCACCAGGGATGTCCCTGGCTCCCTTTCCGCTGAAGATGAACTGAAAAGCAGCAAGGTGGGAACTGCGTGCCCTGCTCACACATCCGCCCACGCTTCTCCTCCTCTCCGTCCTCTTGTGCTCCCTCTAACGGACCAAAAGGAAGAGTCTGTGCCAAAGGGAAGAGGGCTTTGCGGTTTTGTTTCCAAATATTTCAATTATAAATCAATCGTTTAGCAAAATTCAATGGAGTTTGCAAAATTTCCCCTTGAATCAGCTCCCACGGAGAACCCAAAAAGTCTTGGGGGCGAAATTTCAAGTGATCTCTCTCTGTCTCTCTCTCTCTCTCGGTTTTAGTCAACTTCTCCAAGCTAGTGCTTTCCGTGTTTCTGATTTTATGTGCTCGGTAATACGCCCTCATAACTCAAATGGGATGAACCAATTAAACATTTCCCTGTAGTCTCTAAAATAGCTGCTCTTGGCATGTTTTTTGCATGGCACAAACCTCTGCGGGAGGAAACGATAGAAATCTTGCACTATTTAAATATAGAATTGGGACATCAAAGAAGGGGTTGTATTGAAATAACATGGATAATTAAGGAAGTGGAGAACAGTAATAACTGATTTACATAAAATGCTAATGAGTCTCTTGACTTGTTTGGCAATTTGCACTTTAGGCTTGGTGACTGTGGCTCCAAATTTATGATCTCATTTTTATTTTAATATTTTCTTTTAGCGAGTTGTAACCAACACTAATGGGCGCCTGCCAACGTCTAACCTCTTCCAGAAGAACCACCCAGAAGCTTCGTCCCCACCCCATCAAGCACGTGGGGTGAGGGGAGGATGCAAGTGGCCTGGGAGCTTCCTGGACACCCTGTTTTGGTCGCGTTTCTTTTTCTTTTCCGGGGCTGGTGTCCGTAGGATGGTCAGGGGTTTTCATGACATTCACAGTCGGCTGAGCTCATGGGGCTGGAGAACTTGGAAAACAGAGGCGGTGTCTCGAGGGGCTGAGCAGGTCCTTGTGCAGCCGGCTTCTTGCTGTTCAGGGGGAGAGCCTGGGGTGGGGTGGGGTGAGGCTCCCTTTGGCGCTTTGGGCAGAGAACATTCTGCACTATCCTCTAGAGCCCTGCGCCTCTGAGAAGAAATTACATGCTCCGGAAATCCCTGTTTTATTGTACTCTTCTCCGGATCTCGCCTGGCAGGCCCACCGCCTCCCGTGAATGAAAATGAGGGCTGGATCTTTTCCGTGAGGACGTGCCTGCCTTGACCTTCAGCATCCCCTGCCTCCCTCCGAGCCCTCTAAGCATGATCCATTGCTATCTCTGGCCGTTCCCCCATCCACCCCACTGACGGGTTTCAAAGCTCCTTATATTTCTGAGTCCTGACGCGCGGCGGTGACCAGGGCTCTGCCTGGCTCTCTCGTGGACTGCCCAAGGTCACCACTGGGGAGAGGAAGGAGGCAGGCTCAGCCTTTATCAGGATGTATTGCTCCACTTTTTCTATCCATCACCGAGGTGATGATTCTATTTTAGTGAAAATCCATTGAACTCCGATCAAGTCAGATGGCTGTTATCATTGGAAACTCAAGAGCTGTCAGGCCCTAATCAGTACAAATGTGGGACCAGGAAATAGGGGCGCTCCGGGCCAGCGATGGTCTTCTGGGGGATCTTTGTGGCTTTCTGGTTTCCGCAGTTTCATCGGCCCATTTTATTTGAAGCACCTGTTCGGCTGCTCGGTTGGCAAGCGGTAACGTCTGATTGCACGAGGTAGAACGGACTCCCTCTGATCACAGGCGGTTGAGGTGAAGTGTGCAGATGGGATGCCTTCTCGAGCTGTGCTGTTTACAGGGGGCACGAACAGTCCCGCTACTGTCAGAACACAGACACCCGAGCGGCCACAGAACCGGGAGGGTGACAAGCGCACGCACGTTCCAGAAACAGCCAAGCCACCAGTACATACCCATGCACTGCGGCCTCGCCAGTGCATGAATACTCTGGTCACCACACCTGGCTACAGCAGTCTCTGTTAACAGGCACACTGGGGCACTGAGTTGTTATGATAAATGCCCCAATCTGTATTTTCACGTCTTTGGGAAGGTTTCAGTCCACAGTTATCACCTTCAACCATGGGGTGGGGATGGAGGTGGGGAGACAGAAAGAGACATTTCCAAGCTCCCTGAAAAATTCTTTTTGGCTTGTCTTCTAGTGGTTGACTTCATGAAATCTGCCATTTGAAGAAAGTCATTTAAATGTACCTGCTGCCCTGCCAATACTCTAAACTTTTCCTAGAGGTGGGTGTGCGAAAGGGTGAAGGGATGGTTTTCAATCAGGATCCTGGAGCTCAAAGTGACATTTAACTCTTAACTATCCAAACTTGAATTATTTTCCCTGTAGGACATCAGGAATCATATTTCTTCCACTGCCCCTTTGCAGGCCAACCCGTGCTGGGGTGGGCTGAGTAGGAAGGAACTTAGGTACCTGAAAACTTGGTGCCTATGTGTGCTCACCTCACCACTATAAAATACCCAGCAATCTTTCTGTGTATTTTCTATTTTGCAATCTATACCTTTATTCCTCTTTATCAGTGAGGGTAACTGAATCTTGACTATGCATTCTTAAATAAATTTGCATTCTAAATAATAGCAACCATGATAAGGGTCGTTATTTACTGCATAGTTGGGGTGGACCAGGCTGTGTGCTCTACGTATGCTATCTCATCTGAGTCTTGATGCTGCATCTCAGTGAGATGGGGACATCTCCCAGCTCCACTGACGGATGAGGAAACCGGGGATCTGAGGGCACCAGCCACTGACCAGATGATCACATGATTTAGAAGCGGCAGATGCGTAAGAACAGCACCACCGTTCACCTTACACAGTCGTACGGCACAAGAGAAGCTGCTGAGCCACCTTCACTTCCAGAGCCGCACGATGGGTGCTTTCAGGACGGGCCAAGGAGGCTCAGTGTAATGGAGAGGAACCGCCACAGTGAGAAACGACGGAGAGGCTCTCCAGTGAGGCCGTTAGAGCGAGAGAGCGCAGGAACCGGTGTTCCGATCAGCATCCTGTTACTTCCATCATTATCACTTTACAGAAAAAATAAGACCCAGAAAAGCATATTCATATCAAGATAATTCATTAAATAGTAATGTCAACCTGCCCAAGTCTAACAATGCTGTTAGAACAGACAGGTGGCTCTGCTTTGAGAAAGACAGTCTGCTGTGGGGAGCAGAAACCTGAAATTTTCATGCCAAAGGTTTATAGACAAGGTCACCCGTGGATTCTTAGGGAAGATACTAGCAAATCCATACAGCAGTGTCGTGCTCTCTTGCCACTGAACAGAACGAAGAAATGCATGTGCGAGGGGCTTCCTAAGAGTGGGGAAACTGAAGTCTTTCCATGGCAGATTATGTTTGTATTAAGCAATGATGTAGGTTTTTAAAAAGCGTTGGCTGTTGTGAACCTATTTTTAATTAAGGATGAGAGCAAACCCTTTTGCACGATTTTCCAAGGCAGAGGCTATGGATTCTAGCACAGGAAGTGTGCTGCAGTGTTAGCCCACCACCAGCTGAAGTCTGAGCACCTGGCCCATTGGCCGCCAAGTGAGTGACCCTGAACATCTCTTTCCTTTTAAGATCACTGAAGACTTTGTGCCCAGAGCTCACTGTGTCGGGCGCAGGGCTGTGCAGTTAACACAAAGTTCCTTGACTATGACCCTGTGTGATGAGACTGGCAATACTGCTATGTCTATTTTACAGATGGGAAAACGGAGATACACAGCTTTCAAACTCTGGCAACAGGATCAAGGTCAAGTCTCATCTGCTTCAGTAGTTCATGCCCGTCTCCACTTCCAAGCCCATCACAGACTCACCTCGGGGCAACCATTGTGCGGATAGCAGGTCACACAGAAGCACACCGAGCCCGGAACCCACCCCACCCGGAGCTGCCCCAGTCAGGACTCTGGATGCCTCCTCGTTTCAGAGTCACTGAGCCAAGATTCTCTGGGACTGGCAGTCGACAACGTGCCAAGTGCTGTACCTACCACCCGCTGCGGGGGTTTCAGGGCAAAGGCCACGCCCCCACCCCTGCCTCCGTCTACAGAAACAGGAGTAGGAAAGGGCACGCGCTGACACTCTCCTTAGTGCAGGGGCTGGACCCTACCCTGCAGCGGCATGAGCTCGTCTACTCCTCCCCGGCTACTGGGGAGGAAGGTGCTAAGGTGCTGCTTTTGTCCTCAATTTATGGGAACGGAGGCACAGAGAACAGACGTGGTGTGATCGGGGCGGCTCTGCAAGTGAACGGCAGAGGCAGCACCGGACCCTGGCCGCCGGACATGCAGGACACGCCGCGGCTTCTCCACGCTGGCAGAGGGAGCGCACACACTGCCTGCTGCTCACGGTGCTGAGCCCGTTAATAAAGCTCACACTAACACCCACAAGGACCTTACGGAGACGGGAGCTGCGACCGGTTTGTGAAAGCCCACAGTCCCTACTCGTGGGAAGGAAGACCGTGTGGAGTGCTGGGCAGAAGGAACAGGGAAGAAACCATGATCTCAGGGATGAATAAATTAAAGAAACAAATACATGCAGATTCTATCCTCAAAACATCCTGTGATAATTACGTAAGCAGATGTTAATGTGGCCAGCGGGTTGGGGTTCTTAGGGTTAGAGATTGTGTAAACACAGTGTGACTTCCCTCAAGCCCCTTGAAAGTCTCTTATTTTATGGAAATGTCACCACCTGGACATCAATATTGTCTTTTGGAGATGCTGTCCTCTGACTTAAGTCTGAATTTACTATGGAGCCCCCTTAGGAAGCCTTCTTAGGAGGTTGCCTGTCAGGAGAATTAAATGCAAACTTTTATCTCTCCTTTCTAAATCTCCTCCTTTCAATCACAAATCTCTCCAGGAAAGAACACAACCAAACAGTCCCATTAAGTAAGAGGTAGATAGGACTGATGTAAACCAGCGCCCCATCACTGCTGCCTTGAATTAATGGGCCTGCTCCTTACTCCGCGATGGCCCTTCCCCAGATGACCTTGCCAATCAGCAGATCTCCTGTTGTCTGCAATTTCCAGCGACTCCGGCCACACTCACAGAACGAATCTGCTTAGGGCATCCAACAGCTCCCCCTACAAATGACTCTAGAGGCTAACTGCAATTTACTGACATACATAGATCTTTAAAATGATTTTTTTTTAAAAGGTAAATTACAATATTCCAACTTTGCAAAATAGACTCTAGGTATGTTAAGAAGCGACTGGCTGTTCTGGGCTCCGGTCGCCCTGGTCTGACTGTCACCCTGGGCTCCCTCTGTGCCTGACGGGGGGTGTAAGCAGTCAGGGTGAATCGGGTGGCGGTGCGGGAACAAGCAAGCCCCCGTGTCTCAGTGCCTTAGGTCACAGTCCAGAAGCACGATTCACGTCTCCATGGCCATCTTGGGTCGGTTGAGGCTCTTGCCTTTGTCCTTTTTCCAACAGGGCAGCTGGTGTTGGAAATCTTGCCGGCCAGTGTGGCAGAGAGTGTGGTGCAGCATGCGTGATGCTCTTAAAGTTTCTGCCTCCTAAATTGTGTCTCGCTGACACATCAATTCTACCCAGATTCCACCGGCCAAGCCAAGTCAGGGGGTGGGAAAGGAGAGTCGCACCCCGTGCCCAGACGCAGGGTGATACCCACTGTGAACAGCCCTACAGACGCTGCGATGGGGAGGGGGATGCTGAGGATAAGTGAGAACGCCCTGCCAGGGTGCCCCGGGACGCGCACGTCAGGATGGGGCGCCACTAGAATTCAGCCCAGCATCCCGAAGGCCCTTGCGTCAACTGGGAAACACGCTGCCCCCGACCGGGGCTCCCCCCTCCAGTAGCCAGACCACCTCGGAACGTTCCACGGGTCCTGGCCTCGGCTATCTTTTGTCCCCATCACGTTTACCTAACAGATGACCCTACCGATTCCCACTGGCAGCCCTCTGTTGTGTAACGAGTAGGATGCAGGCTGATGAATGCGGCCACTGAACAGAAAACGTCAGTTCTCTCATTAAGCAAACCTTCCCGAGTTCATTGTATTGAACCGGGCTTTGGGCTATTAGGCTGACACGTGACAGAGACCATTCTAGTCACATTGTAAGTGCCTATTCATGTCTGGCAAATTCCGTTTCACACGCACGCACACACTGAGAATTGGGCTCTTGTTGCCTGGGACTTTCTTTTTTTTTTTCGCCCTCGGAGTCTATTTTCCTATTTTTAACTGCTAATTTATTAAGAAACATCCCACTTTATTTAAAGAGAGCCTCAACTAGCCTCGTTCAGGGAGAACATAATGGATCCTCAGACTGAGATTCTGTTCCGCTGGCCACCTGACATGCCTGTTCTTCCCAGATGCATCAGTGTTGACACACCCTGCTCATGTGGGAAAGGAAAGGAAAAAATATTTGCGTGTGGAGTTGTGACACCACAGGCTCTTCTGCTGCTCGCATTTTAAGAGGAAAACATCATTCACGAGCTCAGAGCTTCCATTAAAGGAAGGGGACAGGGCTGAAGGCATCATTCCAGGAGACAGGCCATGCATGAGCCTGCCTGATGGGGGCAGAAGTTCTCAGGATCCGGGGCCAGAAGCCCAGGCGGCTTTGGCTCCAGCGGCCCCTTCCTCCATGGGTGGTCCATCAACTACACGCAGCGGCAAACACGCAGTGGGTGCCTGCTGGGCGGCCAGCCCACGCTGGGTATCAGGATGTGGACAAGCAGGGTTCGGGTCTGCGGTCCAGCGGGACAGAGGCCAACAGACAATTACACTCAAATGAGCTCCGTGGGTTTATGGATCCTGAGCGTAACCACCCTCCTCCGTCTGTTCACTTTCACCTCGTCTAAGTCACCATCACTGCCGTCTTAGGTCCCGACTAAGCTACCTCCCGACTGGTCCTTACTCTTGCCTCCTACAGACTGCAACCACCTCTTTTCAAAAGTGTGAATCAAACCACGTTGCCCTCTTGCTTTTAAACTTCTAATGACTCCCCTCATGATTAGGATAAAAGCCAGACTCCTTGTGGTGGCTTCACAATCCAGCATTTTCCTCCATCTCACCGTCTATCACTCGGCTCCAATCACAGTAGGTGCCCTCTGTCCCTTGAACAGGGCAGGCACATCTGTACCCCAGGACCTTCGCACTTGCCGAGCTTCTGGTTGGGATTCTCTGTTCTAAGCTGTCTGCATGGCTGTCACCATACAGGATTTGGTTGAAATATCATCTTCCTCAAAAACCATCTCTGACTACATACACAATCACTATCAATTTCCTTTTCTTCCTTCATTTCCATGTGAAACAATCTAATGTATTTGTTTCCCCCTATAACTTTTAAATGTAAACTCCAGGAGCAATGAGATTTTCTCTAATTTAACCTATCATCTCCAGATTCTGCAACAGTGCCAGACACCTAGTTTTGGAGCAGCAAAAACAAACTATGGACAATAACAATAAGAGGAGGTGTTACTCTTAGCGCAATGATCCATATTTACATACCCCTCATTCCGTGAGATCTTTATCTGCACTAGCTCATCGAATCCTCACAACAGGAAATCGCTTCCAGTCTGCAATTTTCCAATCTCCTGTCTGCAGATTAAATTCTGACCAAGATTTTCAGTGACTGCCTGTGACCCTGCCTTGACCCTGACAGGGACATTAGTCTATGCGCAGACAGCAGGTGGTTCTAAGATCTGGCCTTGGCCGTACCAGCCTCACTTACAAGCCGGACGATCCATCGTCAGAGCAGAATCTTTCCATGCTTCTAGTGTGTGAGCGTGTCAGCTGCTCAGTCGTGTCTGACTCTGCGACCCCATGGATTGTAGCTGGTCAGGCTCCTCTGTCCATGGAATTCTCCAGGCAAGAATACTGGAGTGGGTAGTTATTCCCTTCTTCAGGGGATCTTTCAACCCAGGGACAGAACCCGAGTCCTGCATTGCAGGCAGATGCTTTACCATCTGGGAGAAGCACCCAATTCTTGTATGTCGCAAACCCCAAAGTTGGGACGTTAGTTACTAAGGATTAGACAAGGACTCTGGTGACTGCAGCCATGGAAATTAAAAGACGCTTACTCCTTGGAAGAAAAGTTATGACCAACCTAGATAGCACATTAAAAAGCAGAGACATTACTTTGCCAACAAAGGTCCATCTAGTCAAGGCTATGGTTTTTCCAGTGGTCATGTATGGATGTGAGAGTTGGACTGTGAAGAAAGCTGAGCCCTGAATAATTGATGCTTTTGAACTATGGTGTTGGAGAAGACTCTTGAGAGTCCCTTGGACTGCAAGGAGATCCAACCAGTCCATTCTGAAGGAGATCAGCCCTGGGATTTCTTTTGGAAGGAATGATGCTGAAGCTGAAACTCCAGTACTTTGGCCACCTCATGCGAAGAGCTGACTCATTGGAAAATACTCTGTCACTGGGAGGGATTGGGGGCAGGAGGAGAAGGGGACGACCGAGGATGAGATGGCTGGATGGCATCATGGACTCGATGGACATGAGTCTGAGTGAACTCTGGGAGTTGCTGATGGACAGGGAGGCCTGGCATGCTGCAATTCATGGGGTCACAAAGAGTCGGACACGACTGAGCGACTGAACTGAGCTGGTCCAGAAACAACCTGTGCTGCCCCTTCTTCTTGAAGCTTTCCCTCAAACAGCCCAGACACAGGGCTCCCAGCCGCTCCCCACCCTCTGCCACCTGTCTCTTTCAAGAGAGATTTATTACAGCGCTGTCAACAAAATCCTACCTTTACGGAAAAAGATAAAAATAAGAAACACCTTACAAGAAGACGCCGTGGAGAAAGCTAAATCATAAATGTTTGATAAGGAATGGTCAAATCCAGACAAATAACTGTTCAATCCCACTTTGTATTAAGCAGATAAAGTCATACAGAAAATCAATGTGATGTATTGAAAAGGGAGGGGAAAAAAATGCCAAGCTTGGGGATTGGGCTACACGGTGTTATGAAGTGGTTGCTTCATAAGAGATTGCTTATAATATGATGACCACATAAATTTTTAAAAATAGGGTGCTGATTACTGACTTGCTGACCTGTCATTTGTGATCCAGCCAGCCCTCTCTTCTGCTTCTCCTGCTCCTGCTGGAGACAATTCCTGGGGTGACACACGTATCCTCGGGGGAGGCAGTAGAGAGGAAATCAGTGCCACTGTTCGAAGGGACACTGGCAATTCCTATGAAACCCATCAGGTCAAAGATGCTCACGACCTGTGCTGCAGGGCGTCTGCTTCTGGAAAGTCGCCCTTGTGGTGTAAAACGCATACACAGGCGTCCTCATCAGCAAATCGTGTTGAAAAGCAAAACAGACTCAACCAACACGTGTCGAGAGAGGAGTGGATGAGCAAATGACGGGACCCCATACGGTGGGCTATTACACAGTCATGGCACACCGGGCGGCCAATCTACCTGTGCAGGGAACCAAATGAGCTCTAAGACGTCACCACACCCAAACAGCAAGGAAATAACCAAAAGGCATTCAACACTCTTGGCTGCACGCACTTTTTAAAAAGCTACGTTATCTATGGGCTTCCATGGTGGCTCAGACAGGAAAGAATCTGCCTGCAGGGCAGGAGCCCACGTTCGATCCCTGGCTTGGGAAGATTCCCTGGAGAAGGGAATGGCTACCCACTCTAGTATTCTGTACATATATCTGCATCTGTACACATATTAATACCAAATATATATATATATATCTACACACGCACATATATATAGCACACATATTTGTATCTGATGGTAAACGTGAAGGAAGTTTCTGGAAGAATCCACAGCACACCTTTAATAGGTGGTTTCTTTTGGAGAGAGCTTAGGGGTTGAGGGACAAAGGAAAACTTTGTTTTTAAAATGTTATCAAAAAAGGGTTTGAAATTTCACCATGAGCTTAAATTGCTTTTAGTGTTTATTTCCCCCGAGTGGAGTGGCGAGCGGCAATAAGAACAAAGCGATGGGAAATGCTTTCTCAAGGTTTGGAAACTCTGGTTGGTTTCGAGAGTTATCTGACAGAAGATGCGGGGGGCTCTGGGTGTTCATCACTAAATCTCCAGCCGGGACCGCTCCCGCTGGAAACCGAGAAGTCATCTGGAGCCGCCTCCTACACTCATGGGCCTCCTCCACCTCCAGGGAGCATATCAGTGCCTCTGATTTCCTCCTGTTTCCCCCAAGCCCACCCCAAGCCTCCTCAAATAAACGGAAGGGGTTTCTGCCACAGATGTGGGACCTCTGTGTGCAGAAGTGCATGGTAAGAGGTTGGTTCACGGTGGCCAATCTACTTCCAGTACGTTCTCTGTAAGGTAATAAGCTCCCGCCTGCTGATGGCCTTATTTTATATAACCTGTAATTAAGTAACACCAACAAAAAAGAAGAAGCAGAGTATACAAAAGGCAACAGATGGGGGAAAGGGCCTTCGAAACAGGATAATAACACTTGCTAAAAAGAGTAAACGCTGGCACACGGAAGAACTCCCATGTCACCATGGAGAATGATGTGCTTGCTTGAGGTGAAATAACAGATGAGGGTCAATTAACGACGCACCAATGAGGCTAAAATGAGGCAACTGTACTGCACACACAAACGGTGCGTTGAGTTCCTGGTGGGGAAGGCCCTGGGGAGAAGGCAGCTGACGAAAGGGAGCTGGAGGCCTGGTGGTTTGCTCTCTTGAAATAAACATCTGAGAAGAGTCAGGCTGTACGTCTAAATAAGCAGAGAGACTGAGACAAATGAAAATACTTTCCCCAATTTATCTTTGACTCGGCACTTTCCATCCTCATACAGGCAAAGATCAGATCAGATCAGTGCGGTTTTTGTTCAGATGCTTTTGGGTGCTGGGGAACTAGGAGAAAAGATCCCTTTAGACAAATAAACAGAATTCTCCTGCCCAACCTTCTGAAGTAAGAGATGCATAATTATACTCAAGAACCATTTGATAATTGGTTAAAACGAGGTCTTGAAAGATATTTTTCTTACACTGCACTCTTCGCCAGACTATTCAAACCTTAGGGCATGTGAGAAGCCCCTGGACGGCTGGCTGATATACACTGGATCCCATCGCTGTGGTTCTGAGTCGGGAGGTCTGGGGTGGGGGCGGGGTGGGGCATGAGAACCTGCAAGCCCAACAAGCCCCCCGGGGGGGTGGGGCCCCCACCACTGGGCTGAGGACCAGGCTTCAGGAGTCACCAGTGCGGTGGTCACAAGCTCAGACTGTGGTCTGAATCCTTAGCTCGGCACTTGCTCATGTGCACTTTAAGTGGTCGGGTCACCTCTCTGCACCGTGGAGAGGCTGAGTGAGCCTGTGCTTGCTTAAATAGCATTTCCGTAGAATTTAAGTCCACCTGGAACCTCAGACTATATCTGGAAGTAGGGTCTTTGCAGATATAATGAAGTTAAAATGAGGTCATACTGGATTCTGGTGGGGGTAAATCCAGCGACTGGTGTCCTCTTGAGAAGACACACGCATTTAGAGGGAAGAGGGTGGTGTGAGATTGGAAACAGGGAACAGAGTCATGCCAGCATCGGCCCAGGAACGTCACCCTTGTGAGGACTGAATTACCAACCACACACCAAGTGTTTAGAGTGGGGCTTGGCACATAGTGAACATTACCAAGGTTGCAGTTCATATCATTTTTTGGTTTTATTACCACTTTTCTTTGTTCTATGAGTATAGAAACTTTCCCTTGGATTAAAAAAAAATCAATACTCTGGAGAAGAGCATGAAGCAAGGGTTCTCGACAAGGGGTGATTCTGCCCCTGGCCAAGGGATGTTTGAGACTCTCCACAGAAATGTTTGGCTTTGCGGGACTTGGGAGGGAGGTGGGGGCTGCTGTCGTCTAAGTGAGTAGAGATCTGGGATGCCGGTAAAGATCCCACAAAGCACGAGAAGGCCCCCATGGCAATGAGTTAACAGAACCACAAGTCAGTAGTGTGAGGCTGAGACACTCTCGTACCAGGTGAACACCAAAGTCGCCTGGCCCTTGAGTCCTGCCTCCCAAGAGTGTCCAGAGCTAAGCGATTCCTCCTGGTGAGAAGATCATCACCAACATCCACCCTCCCCACAACAGCAAAACGGAGCAAGCCACCAGTAAACAACAGCACCAGCAACAAAGCAGGACGCAAACCCTTCTCTGCTCCGCCTCCCGGGCTACAGAAGGCCAAGTGGCCCCGTTTCCTCCGGGAATCACAGGCTGGGAAAAGCAGGAGGGGTCCCAGCCCGCCCTCGGGCCCTCCCTGCGCCAGGCAGAGGCGAGCGCGCTGCGGGCCCAGGGCAGCCGGGGGTGCCGCCATCAGGGAGGAAGGACGGCAAGGACCCCGGCCAAGGCCCACGGCGAGCGGAGCTGGCGTGGCGATGACGGGGATGATCATCGGGGCAGATCTGAGGCCCTGGCTGGTGCAACTCAGTGACGGCAGACCACGGGGTGGGGTGAGGGGATGCCAGTATGTCCGTCTGGTGTCGGCCGTGCGGGTGGACGAGGGGAGCTGCCGCTCGTATACTCAGGAAGCACCGGGGGGCCTGCTGATCTGCTGATTAAACGCGCACATGAGCCCAGAGGGAACACCTGTGCCAGCGAGCAAGCTCGCAGGCCCCGGCATTCCGGGACCGCGCGTGCCGTGCCTGCCGCCCTGGCCGCTGCGCTGGGCGGCGTCCACATCCTCTCTCTGCGCGCCCTCCTGCTGCCCGCCCTCCTGCTGCCCGCGGAACACGCCAGTCTTCAGCAGACTGCGGACCCTGCTGCAGGCGCCCAGCCCCTGGCTTCTGAAGGAGTCAGGTGGAGGGAGGGCCAAGGAGACAGACGCGCGCGCGCCCTGTGGATGCGCGTCTCCGAGGCGACAGAGAGAGGAAACGCGGGTCGGGCCGTGACCGCCCACCGCGCAGGCCTGACCACGTGACGCCCACGGGCCGCTGGACGGCGGGGCGGGGTCACAGAGAGGTGTGCAGGCACGTGCGCGCGTCTGCTCACACGCAAAGCAGCCGCAGAGCGGCACTCTCCCTCTCAGGCTGACGCTGCACTTCTGCTCCTCTCTCTCCCCACGCTGTGATGAAGCCGACCAGGATTAGGGAAGAATAAGCCACGGCTCCCTCCCAACCTGCCATTGGTGTTGAACAGACGTCTGACTCGACGTTGGTTTTGTTTTCCCCCCGGCAAATCAAGGCATCTCCCCAGGGCTGCGCGCAGTGAAGTTTTCAAGATGTGCATAGACAACCATATTCCAAATCAGAGCGCGTGGGACCCTGAACGGGGGAGCACGGACAGCCCGCGGGGTCCCTGAAAAACCAAGCCCGGATCACCTAAATCCGGTCTAACCTCTAAATCGAGCTTTGGATCACAGATCTGTTTACTTTCATTTGGTGATAATTGTTCACAGCAGAACATATCAGAAAATTCTATAAAAGGAACCACAGCCAGGAAATAGTAAATAATTAATCACCCTCCCTCCCAGCCTCTTGCATCTCTGTTGATATAAATGACCGTATAATTCCAAACCCAATTATCACTACTTAGCCGTTCCATTTTGTAGTTAAAATCCCACAAAATTAAAGTGCATCAATTGTTAATGGTAATAGACCAGACAAGGGATTAAAGATTATTTTAATGTTTATTTCCTGTCAAGAGATCTTCTGGCAGGAAACACCGCAGACAAAAGGCGGTACACTCAGATGAGATTCATATATTTAAATCTTCTAACTTCTGAAAACATTATGGATATAATTACTTGTTTAATTTACTTGTTCCCTCAAGATAGGGGCTGGGGAGATCAAGCCAACTTTATTGTATCAAGTTCTCAGAAAGGAGAGGCAAGCTCTGGAGCATCTAATAAGCTGGTTTATCCTCAATAATCACATCAGATTTGGAGCCTGGGTCCCTGGGCTCTGGGTGCTGCTGACAGACGGGAGAGGCAGAAGCTCGGGGTGAGGGAAGTGGGTCTCAGGTCACCTCTTGGCGCCTGCACCCAGAGGCCTGAGTGGCCATGGGCCTTCAAGCTTCCCTGAGCCTCAATTTCGCCTTGGTGACATACAGGTGATGAGGACCAGCAGCACACACTGGATAGAGGTGCCAGAGGCTGGGGAGACAGCTGAGCGAGGCCAAAGTCACCACCAGCTCAAAACACAAGCACAGGCCCCCTCACGTGCGTGCGGCTGCTTTCAAGGTGGTTGCCCAAGAGAACCGCAGATGCTCAGTTACTCTTTCTAGGTCATCACAGAGACAGACACGTGCGCGCGTGCTCGCACACAGGGGAGCGGGCACATCAGAAAACACAACCACAACATCCAGGGGTCCTTCGAACACAATCTGAGAAATACTGGTCTATTTCCAGAAATCCAGATGATGGCAAAAATAGATTCCATCCCAATGTCCAATCAATTTACTCAGGATGTAGGTTGAGACAGATTAAGAAGTTCAAAGGCAATAACCAAATGGGGAGGAGGAATGGGCAAATGGACAGATTGTTTGATAAGACAAAAAAAAAAAAAACTGCTCACCTAAAATTACTACTTAGATCCTAGAGAAAGCCTCTAGAATATAAAATACGTGATTACATACATATATAAATAAGAGAGAGGGAGGAACCAGGGGGCAGGATGGTTGGATGGACTGACAGATAGATAAAAACAAGAATTGCGCACCTAAAATTACTATTTAAATCCTGGAAAAGTCAGAATCTAGATAGAACTTGAGTCCCTCTTCCCAAAGCACTAAGTGTATTGTTTTACTTGTTAATTTCTGCCACCTTCATTTGAATATAAAAATCATGAGGGCAGCGTTATCTGTGTGTCCATTGCCATGTTGCTAGAATGTGAAATAGAGCCTGGCACACAGTACGTGCTTGATAACTATCGCCAGAGTGGACCATGATAGTGATAGTAACTGCATGATCATTCTGTGTCTCCATGAAGGAATTCCCACCTCCTGAGTCTCTTGTCAGTGTATTAACCTGGTTTACTACTAACAGTAAGGGGCTTGGAAACGAGGCGGGCTGAGAAGCCCTGCCCGGACCACACACCCAGACGCAGGGTCAGAGCTAGTCTGAAATCACACTGGCTGACTCCGCACCCCGGGCTTACTCCAGGACGTCACTCTGGCCTTTGGAGAGTGTCGCTCCACCTGAGGATGAGGGAAGGCACTTTGCTTAAGAAGCAAAGAGATGACTTACAAAGAAGTTTCTGCAACAGTCTGAGTTCCCAAAGAGGGCATGACCTAGGGCTTAGGCTAATCAGTGGAAGTGAAAGGATACTGGGGAAGTCAGCCATCACTATGCTTACATGGTAAAATATACAAGGCATGAGGAAATAATAAACTGGAGTTCTTATCTTTAAAAGTCCACTGCCCGTTTCATGTTTGATGTGTGAAATCATTATGCTGGACAACCGTAAATTTACAAGGCACTGTCAATTATATATCAATAAAACTGCAAGAAAAAAAATTTAAAATAAATATATATAAATGAAAAAAATTTATGAGAAAACAAAAATACAGTGTTCATAATGAGAACCTACTGTTTAGCACAGGGAACTCTACTCAATGTTCTATGGTGACCCAAACGAGAAGAAAATCCATTTATGTATGGATATATATGTATGTATATGTACATGGGATATGTATATGAATATGGGATATATGCATATGTATAGCTAATTCACTTTACTGAACAGTATAAACTAACACAACACTGTAAATTAACTATACTGTAATAAAATTTTTTTAAAACTACAGTGTTCAAACTATAAAAAGGCTAACTATCCGACAATCGAGGAACGGTTAAACAAAATACAATTCATCCATATGGTGCACTCTCAGTACATCAAGAATTTCCCTAAGCAATGTTTAGTGACATGAGAAATTATTAAGAAAAAGAAAATATATATACATATATTTTCTCTATATATTTTACATTATATATACACATATACATATTACATTATACATACACATATACCCACAGATTATATTTTTTAAAACTTTTAAACGTTTTAAAAGCTTAAACCCAAATGTGTTTTTTAAAAAGTCATCACATGGAGGAGAGAAAAAAATAACAAAATATTAAGAGCAATCATCTTAAGGCAAGGGAGTTAACAGAACATTTTAATTTTCTTCTGCCTAAGTGCCTAAATTTTCTTTTTCTCCTCTTTCTACCATGTGTACTATTGACTACATATTAAAAAAAAAAAAAAAAAACTTTTTCAAAGTAACACTTGACTCTTGACAGGAGACAGGGGGAAAAAAAAAGTTCAATCAGGCCTTATGCCTAGGTCCAGTCAAAGAATTTACTTAGCTCGTTAGTTAACAAAGATTAAGAAATTCATGGTCTAATACATACATATATAAAAGAAATACGTGCCTATCTACCAACTCTGTTTTCATTCCAGAAAAGTAAGACTCTAAAAAGAAAAGGGTTGTGGCTTCTTGTCCCCAGCACCCGCTTCTTGAGCGTGATAAACCTTGAGTCCTGGAGGGAGGGAGGGGGCTGGGAGTCCTGGCGCTCGTGGCTGGGTGCTGACCCCGGGAGCAATTGTCATGGGGATGCGCAGGGAGACCTCGACCAGGCTGAGAAACCGGTTGTGCCCTGGTCACCAGAGAGGAGGGGGAGCCGCTGGCGGTCTGCATGATTCATCACGGCTTCCCGTACAGCCCCTTGCAGCATTCGCGACTGCATTTGGCAGTCATGGGGCACAGCTTCCAAACATGCTCTAAGTAACTCAGAGGCTTGCTCTCAAGTCGCCTACTGGGCCTGGCTTACCGTGAGGGGCTTGGAGGTGTTTCCTTTAAAACAGTCCCAGGAAAGCCAGCCATACATTACCAGATACCTGATCTCCACAGGAAATAATCATCACAAGAAAGCAAAGGATGAGGGACTTCCCTGGCGGAGCAGTGGATAAGAATCCTCCTGCCAACGCAGGGGATGTGGGTTCCACCCCTGGCCCGGGAGGATCCCACATGCCACGGGCCAAGGAAGCCTGTGCGCCACAACTACTGCGCCCCTGCACGAGAGCCCATAAGCTGCAACTCCTGAAGCCCTCGCACCCTCGCGTCTGTGCTCAGCAGCAAGAGACGCCACCGAAGTGAGAAGCGCACACCCAGCAATGAAGAGCAGCCCTGCTCGCCACCAGAGAAAGCCCGTGCAAAGCAATGAAGACACAGTGCAACCAAAAATAAATACATTTTTAAAAAAAGAGGGAAGAAAGTGACTGATGCTGCTGACCATCTCTGTGCCTGGCATTCTGCCAGCCATCTCACCTGCACAACATCTAACTCCATCAGGTACAGTAAATAAGGCTGCCCATTTTAAAGGTGATAAGACTAAGACTCAGGAAGAGTAAAGTTGGTTATGACTTCCACCACTTTGAAGTAACCCAGATTTGTACTCAAGGGGGCCTGATTCCAGAGCTCACTTCCTACCTGGATCAGTGGCAGAGGGGAGGGCCGGATGTGGCCCGAGGAGGTGAGCTGGGTCTCTGCAGGTGGATGAACAGAGGGTCTTGAGTGGGGGAAAAGAAGGAATCACCCAGCAGGTACCGGGTAAAGACAAGAGTCGAGCCCTGGGCCTTGGATGAGCACCAACGTTACCACCTGGTGTCCCTCCAGCCCATCTCTGATACCCTCTTAACAATCTGCTCACACTTCCAGGGACCCGCATGGCTTCCCACCTCCAGGGGACTTGTTCTCCTGCCAGAGTAAGACACTGAATAGCTGCCTGTATTCAACCTGACATCCACAGATATTTAAGAGTCTAATTCGATCGTTACATCTTTTCTGTAGACACAAAGGAACCACAGGCTTCCGGCACCTCGGGGCTCCCTCTCACATTCACCGTGCCCGTTTAAGCGTGCTGGGGATGGATACACACGAAACAGGGCCGTTTAACTAAAGATGCTGCCTAACGGGGCTACTTCGCTGCCTGACAGTGTAGGCAACCTTGGTGGGTCCTAACACCAGCCAAGAGATGCCAGCCACCACGGCTGGGGTGGGGTCCAACTTGCTCATGAATACGGTGGCTGAACAGATGGATGATGGCTCCAGCAGCCAGGGGTCTATCAACTGAGCTCAGGAAAGCCAAATCCCCGTCAGTGCCAGGCTTAGGAGACGCTCCATTAAGGAGACTCACGTTGTTACAAGAGTTAAGGATATAAGCTCGACAGCCAGCCCACTTTTCCCCCGCCCCTTTTCACTGGAAGGCTCATCACGCAGGTGATGCTATAAGCTCTGAAATTTTCTGGGTGCCTCAGGTGGCTGGCTCACAGAAATGCACCTTTGCAGGCCAGGTGAGATTTGTGGGACGGGCAAGATGTGGCATGGAAATCCATTCCCTAACCTTTCATCAGGCCTGAAATCTACTGTGAATGCAATTCCTAAAAATCCATGTTGGCCTCTGATTTAAAACTACTAAATCCGGGTCCCTGAGAGCACCTCCATTGTAATAAGTACTCACTGTGACAACATACGCTAACTGTACGACCTCAGAGGCTGGCGTGGACAACCAACTCGTGAGGAGCGCACTGAAGGTGGCTGTCCTTGGATCCACACCCCTGAGGCTTTAGGGGCAGACTGAGGCACTGGGGGAATATTAGACATCTCACCAGCGGGCTGCCGTCGCAGCCGGCTCCCACCGTGGTGGACGACAGTGAGAACAGGGTGTCGTGACCCTAGTTTCACACAGGTGACAAAACTGAAATCTGTGTTCCCTTGGGACGTGCGTGTTGTCTCCAGCTTACGGAATTTAAGGAGGGAACTATCTGCAAGTGTACAGAAATGAGTGCGTTTTTCTGAAAGGCAAAACACTACTCAGCCACAAGAAAGACGAAACAACGCCATCCGCAGCAACGTGAAGGGACCCAGAGATGGTCACACTGCGTCAGACAGAGACAAAGGCCACATGACATCGCTGAGACGTGGGGTCCAATCTTTTTAATGATACAAATGAACTTACAAAACAGAAGCAGAGGTGCAGGTGTTGAAAAAGAAACTTACGGTTACTAAAGCGGACACGTGGGGGGCAGGGGCAGGATAAACTGGGAGCTGGAGGTGAACATACACACACTGCTGTCTATACGTGTGCTCGGTCGTGTCCGACTCTCGTGACCCCATGGACTGCAGCCCGCCAGGCTCCTCTGTCCATGGGACTCTCCAGGCAAGAGTACTGGAGTGGGGTGCCTGCCGTTCCCTTCTCCAGGGGATCGTCCCAACCCAGGGATCGAACCTGGGCCTCCTGCATTGGCAGGTAGATTGTTTACCACTGAGCCGCCTGGGGAAAACCAGCAAGGACCTACTATACAGCGCACGGAACTCCATTCAATGTTCTGTGACAACCATATGAGAAAGGTATCCGACAAGGAATAAACAGATGTGTATGTATAACTGAATCACCTCTGTACACTTGAACACAGCATTGCAGGTCAACTATAAGCCAATAAAATCTTAACAGTGAAGAGTCCTAAGAAGATATACACACCTTTTCATCTCCAAACTAGGCCCTGAATAAACTGAAGAAACACTGTGGTCACCGTATGGAGTGATACATTAAAAGGGACAAAAAAAAAGATCATTTTTATACAACTCAGCCAAACGACTTTTCTTTTCTTTTCAGACTTCATTCATTCTTCCTGCTGCTTCCCTTTCTCACCCTCCTCCCCTCCTTCCTTAGGCTGACAGGATCACTCAATTCCCCTGCCCACTGACCGGGCCTGTGAGATGGGGACAGAGGGTGCCTGTCAGGCTCCCCTATGGGTTAGATGAGAGGATGGGTGCACCCACCTTGGACACTCTGGGCCTTCAACATATAAAATGATCGTGTTAATGGCTACAACAAAGTTATTTTTACTGAGGTCAGAAGTGGCCACACACACGAAACAAAAGGACCAGGGGGAGAGGAGAGGAAAAGAGAGTGGGAGGGGTTCAGGCAGATGGGGAGGGGTACGGGCAGATCAAGGTTGCGTGTTGATAGACAGGAGAAGAGCTGGGTGAAAAAATGAACAGGGGAAAGTCAGCCTAGCAGATAAGCCCAGGCCACCCGAAGGAGAATAAACAGGGGCCTTCTAGTCAAAGCTTGTTCTAGCAGGGGAGTCAGCTAGACGCTCAAAGGCAGACAAGGAAGAGGGCACATTTTCTAATAGGAAAAGGGAAGGCTTCAGGGTGTTATGATTGGAGGCCGTCAGCCTGGGGAAGCTAGGGGCAGGCCAGCTAGGAGCGTGACATCCTAGGGGCTTGGTTTGGGAGCATATCTGGTTTTCTCTAGCTGGTCCTGAAGATGGAAGTAATGACAAAAATTAGCAACGCTGGGTGTTACTGACCTAGTCCTGAGCATTTCTGGCTGATGGCTGTGGAGGCTGCGGGTCAGAGGTCTATGATCAGATACGGCCTGGCCATTATCCATTTGTATACCCAGTCTCTCATTAGCAAGACCATTTAGTGACCTGTAACCGTTTATCCCAAAGCTGTCCATGAAAAAGACTGTGATGAAAACTCTTCCCACAAGCAGCCTATGCAGGGGGACTGGCTGGCTGGACCACCCACAGTGCCTCCTGACCACAAGGGCACTGAAGTCTCAGAAAGCTCCCCACAGCCTAGGAACAGACTCCCCGTCGCCCCGGGCCTTCACCCAGGGGTATGCGTGAATTTGAGAGGAAAAAAGTGCTCTGGCGTCCCACAGAAATAGCTATTTTTCATACCACTCCTGGGAGGTGGTAATTTATTCAGGCATCTTTCAACATACTTCCCGTCCGACTGATTTTCTCTCTGCCTTCATCTTCTCCAAGGTGCCGCCCACCTGTCCTGGGTGAGCAAGTGCGGTGTGCACATAGGAAGGTCCAAGAAGCTGGATGAACAATGGAAAAGACTGCGCTAAAGCGAATGGAGACACTCGCTGTTCATGTGAAATTTCTGCCAAAGTGACTACTAATGTTGCTCTTTGGAAAAACAGCAGTTAAAAAAAAAGTCTCTAGGTCTTTATAGAGTTGGACAGGAAAATGGTTGGGATTTCCCCAAAGCAGGAAAAACTTGGTTTCATGTCACCAGCCTTAGCCAATACATGTTCGGTCTATGTTCTAGAACTTTCTGTTTTGGATCTAGGGTTTAAAGCCAGGATCTGCCACTTAGCAGACAGGTGATCCTGAGGTTCACTTGGGATTATTTTGAGGCAGAAGGGAGGTGATATTCTAAGGGCTGGTGTGGGACTGGAGCTTAGTGAGCACAGAGGAAATATAGCTCTGATTTTTTAAATGGGGAGGAATAGGCCTGCTCTCAGAGAATGGAAGCAGGGAAGGTTTAATGCAATGGAAATTAGGCCAAAAAGGCAGGTGGAGATTCATCTCCTTCCCTAACAGATCCAAAGGTGCTCTGCAAAGTATCTGATCACATGTTGAAAATGGACCATTATTCTACAATCCTGTGATTTGTGTAACGACGTATTTGTGCAGAAAGACATCCAGGGTGTCTTTCCGACCCAGGGATTGAACCCACGTCTCTTTTGTCTCTGGCACTGGCAGGTGGGCTCTGTACCACTGAGCCCCTGGGAAGCCCATAAATGTGGAGAAAGACAGAAGAAATCAGAGTAACCAGCCAGTCTCCAAGGTGGAAAGAGAGGTGAGCCAGACTGTGAAGTGAGCCCTTCAACATGGTCTGCGTGTGCCTGGCTGGCATTCATTTGCCCTTTCCATAAAGCACCCTAATTCCCAAGGGAAACAGTTGTATCCTCGGTCCCAATCCAGGTGTTTTGGCGTCTCATGATGGCAGATGATCTATACTGTGCAAACATTCCTACAGGCTGAACCAAGAATCCCAACCCCCTTCCCCCAGCCAACAAGATCAATGCCAGTCAACTGGTCAACTCCAGGTTTTGACAAAAGGTGTATCTTTCTTTACCATCATCAATGAAAGATGCTTCTATATCTATACAGGGAAAAGCCGAGCCTCATAGGGGAAGAAAAAAACTTCATGACATCTGAATACCTGGGTCCAGCACAGGCTGAACCCACGATAGTCCTGGAATTCTCACTTACATAAGGTAATAATTACTTTTTTCCTCCTCTATAGCTGGAGAAGGCAATGGCACCCGCTCCAGCACTCTTGCCTGGAAAATCCCATGGATGGAGGAGCCTGGTGGGCTGCAGTCCATGGGTTCAGGAAGAGTCGGACACGACTGAGCAACTTCACTTTCATTTTTCACTTCTGTGCATTGGGGAAGGAAATGGCAACCCACTCCAGTGTTGTTGCCTGGAGAATCCCAGGGACGGGGGAGCCTGGTGGGCTGCCGTCTATGGGGTCGCACAGAGTCGGACACGACTGAAGCGACTCAGCAGCAGCAGCACAGCCAGCGAAGCATACACAAACTGAGTAAATGAGAATGGGAGATGGGATACAGAGGAGTGACTTTCTTCATGAAGTATCAGGATATCAAGTGATCTGGTCACTCATTACGGCAAATGCCTCATGCTGGACAAAAAACAATTTTTTGTGTGTGGGGCTGGGGTGTTGTCCCCCAACACCACTTCAGCTGCTGAGCGAGCAAAGAGGAATAGGAACAAACTCCGTAGCCACAAGAAGTCTGGGGCTTCCTTTTAAATCAGTTCCTAGAAGGTGAGGAACCAGTACATCATAGTGAGACGATCATTTATAACGGGACCTTTATTAGGAGCCAGGGTATAAAACTACGTGAAACAGCCTCCTAAGCAGATTCGGTGCGTGCCTGATTAGCCTCCTCTCCCACGGGGGCCAGCTGGCTCCAGGCAGTGGGGACGCCACCAGGCCACAGGCCTACAGCTGGGCACGTCCGAAGGGGCCTAACTGCTTCCTCAGGGCACAAGGGGGTGCCTGGCTGCCGCGTGGGCTTGAAGACGCGACGACCAGGCTCAGGTCCCCTGACCTGGCTGTGTGGCGTCCGTGCTGCTCACAAATCCGGTGGCAGCTACGGTTTGCCTCTGTGGTCTGGCTTTGTTGCTGGATAAATATGAGGAAGCTAGGGACACGGCAAGTACTTGATAAGTGGTAGCTATTTTCTAAAAGTACATGTTTCCGTTTTAATTCTTAGGTGTGAAAAGGGCAGGGAGGGGCTCAGTACAGTTCAACCTGAGATCCTCAATACAGGGTCTCAGGTCTCCACAGTTGTCCACAGACAGCTCTTCTGTCATTTCAGGCAAACAAAGAGGCCCGTATCTTGGGTTACGGAGCCTGGGTTACTGGGGTCAGGGGTCACTGTAGAGCCATCATTTATTGAGAGCTTACTCTGGGCCAGGCACAGTTTTAAGTATTTCACGTCCATGAACTTAACTTAATCCTTGCAGAATCCCCATGCAGTACTAGTAATAATGCCAGTAACAACAATGGTAGATACTAGTAATGATGTTAGTATCAGAAGCAATAACCCCAGGGTTTCACATCTATTAAGAGCATTGAGAGTGCCTTGGACAGCAAGGAGATCAAACCAGTCAATCCTACAGGAAATCAACCCTGAATATTCACTGGGAGGACTGATGCTGAAGCACGAACCCTTTGGCCACCTGATGCAAAGAGCCGACTCACTGGAAAAACCCTGATGCTGGGAAACACCGAAGGGAAAGAAGAAGGCGGTGGCAGAGGATGAGATGATTGGATGGCATCACCGACTCGATGGATGTGAATGTGATCAAACTCCAGGAGATAACGAAGGACAGAAGAGCCTGGCATGCTACAGTCCACAGGGTTGCAAAGAGTCGGACATGACTTAGCAACTGAACACGACAGCTAACACCAAGATGCGGGATGTAACCTGAATCCTGACAGCAGGATTCCAGAATTTGTTAACTGTGTCCCGACCCTAAAAGGCTGGGCAGGGTTAGAACAGTGATGCTTTTCCTTCACCTGTGACTAATGCGTCTGGTTGCCCACAAGTCCCCAGTGATGAGTTCTGATATGTAACCGAGCAAAAGGCACAGTGGTCTAAGTGGGAAGTGGCCTCGGGCCTGCAGTTATCTGAGCTGGCAGGAGCCCAAGGCAAGAACATAGCGTGCCTGTGAACCTCATCCATCCGGTGGGCCCTGGGGGTGCGGAGATCACAGAAACCAATGAGGTGAGAAGGGATAGCCTGGATGGGGAAGAACTTGACCTGGTGCACACAGACGGTGCTCCGCAGATGTCACGGATTCCCACCAAGGCTGGAAGGCAAGCAGGAAGCCCAGAGAGGAAAGATCTTGGAGCAAAAAAAAAAAAAAAAGTCAACACAGAGGGACAGAAAGAGGAAGTTGGAGACTGAAGCCCTGGGTTCAAATCCCACCTCTGACTTCTCCCATCTCCCCTGCACCCCCTCCCTACTGCCCTCTCCACATCACGCCCTCACCCTTGAAATAAGAGTGAGTGTACATCCTGATGACAAGCCATGCGGGAGACGAAATATTCACAAATACCCCTTGATGAGGAATTCCAACTTGGCATATACAAAAGGGCCATACATTTAAATATTTTGCTGTTGCTGTTAAATGGAGAGAAATTGTAAATTACTGGGGTGGGGTGGGGCAAGAAGACTCCTACCCAGGGATGTCACACCCCATTTAATACAGCACTTGAGTGTTTACCCTCCAGCAAAATTGGTGTTATTTCTTTTTTCCTCCTCGGCACCTTCCACGGACCCGAGGCTCTTGTTGAAAAGGGAGGAATAATGCTCTCTTTGGTGTCTGCGATCAAGATCTATTTGGCAGCCCACTCCTCTAACGCCGCCCGCGCGGAGAAATAACTTCGGCTCCCCGTTAATTTGAGTATTGAACTGAAATTCTGCAGCTGCTTTCTGCCAGGCCTGAAAGCAGAAATTAATTCCAATGACCCAGGCGAGTGGAGGGGAGTGTTGTCAGGTAATTAGTCTTCGTCTTCTGCTACTCAGGGTCTATCAGGGTGCTAATCCATACATAAACCCAGGCATTCCCCGAGTCACTCGCAATCTGCGGGGCCATTTAACTGCCTCTTGGTTGGGTTCGCCAGAGCCGGGGCGTCGCAGGCACACGGATGAAGGCTCCCTTTCGTGTCCACCCTTCCGTCTGCCTGGCTGAGGCCTGCGGAATTAATGCAGCTGATTTACATGTTCTTTCCCTGTTTGATCGCGGTGTCTGCCATTGATTAAGCGGAGCTTGGGGTGGGAAGGGGAGCGGGGCGCGGGGTCTCCCCCTCCTGCGGCGTCTGACTTGCCAGTTTATTAATGAAAGAGGCACCGATATTGATGGCCCTGACACTAGCAGTGCAGCAATTAGAGGGTCTGTCCTTCCAGGATTCTAATTAAAAAGGAGGCTTTTCTGCCCAGGATGGTTCCTATTGTCATCTATGCACTCGATTCTGGCTTGGGTTGGGGTTCCTATGCCTTTTCCTTTAGGAAAATCTCCAGGGGGGGAGGGGGCAGAATAAACACAGGTTCACAAAGCTTTGTTCCTAATGAGGGTCATTGTGAAATCCACGGAAAAGAACGGTACTTAGAGAAGGTACCTCTTGACAAAGGCAGCCTGCCTCCCTCCAGTCCTCTCCCAGACACTTCTCTGGGCTTCTGGTTTTTCATGCTTTGAACCCTGAAGGACTGGGAGTGAGTGGGTAGGTGGGGGTGTGCGATGCAAACAAATGAAACAGTAGCTGTGATAACTTTCTGAGCTACTGAAGCACCTGCATCCGCTACACTGTTCACCCTTCTGGCAATTCTGTGGTGTGGGTTTCAGGGATTCCATTTAATGGAGGAGAAAACTAATGCCTAGATCAGAGACGTGCAGTGGCTGGCGGCTCTTCCTGACCACACTCCTTCTTCACCCACCTCCAGGCACTGAGCACCCCCAGGACCGTGGGGCCAGGCAGGCGACACAGAGGAAGGGGGAGCCCTGCCCCTCTGAAAGCGCGGCCGGCTCTGCAGGCCCAGCCAGCCCAAAGAGGGGCCTTTGCTGGCAGCTGGCATTATAAGAGGGCTCAAACATCTGGAATTTTAGGTGCTGAAAGCTGCCAACTCACCACTGAAGCGCCTTGTACAGTCTGCAGCTTCAGACACTCTACCTGCCTCCTTAGGACTCTTGAGATTCATTTTGTTTCCTCAGTTTTTTTAAAATTCTGAGCCCAGCTCTCCCATGTCACTCCCTTGCCTGTGCGGTCACACACCAGAAATGGCCCCAGCACAAGGCTGAATTGAGAGAAGAGACACTAGCTCGGCTCATCAGCACCATTTTTCCACATCCCATATGTATGCGTTAATATACAGCATCTGTTTCTCTCTGACTCCACTTGGAATAACAGGTGCTAGGTTCATCCACCTCTCTAGAACCCACTCAGAGGCCCAGAGGGAGGGGATGCGGGGATGCGAGGCAGGCTCAAGGGGGAGATGATACACTACACTTATGGCTGATTTGTGTTGTTGTATGGCAGAAACCAATACAATATTGTGAAGCAACTTTCTTCCAATTAAAAAAATAATTAAAATAAAAATACATTTTTTAAAAATGAGGAAACAGACTGTGGGCCTCAGATGCCTTCCTCCTGGGCCTCCTCAGCTGGCATCAGAGCCCTCTTTACTGTTCGTCCACCCAGGCCAGACACAGAGCGACCAGGCCCCAAATGCCGTCCTCCTGGGCCTCCTCAGCTGGCATCAGAGCCCTCTTTACTGTTCATCCACCCAGGCCAGACACAGAGTGACCAGGCCCCAAATGCCCTCCTCCTGGGCCTTCTCAGCTGGCATCAGAGTCCTCTTTACTGTTTGTCCACCTGGGCCGGAGGCAGAGCGACCAGGCCTACACCCCTGGAGCTGGGGAGGGCGTGCTCCCCCGAGCCCACCTCTCCTGCTCAGTCATCCTGAACCACCCTCCTTTACTCCCAGGTTGGTAATGAACAGACTATGCGACCTCAGATCTTCATATTTTTTCCTCTCCTGTGCATCCGTTTTCTCATCTGCAAAATGGGAGACTCATTCTGACCTCGCAGAGGAACCTTGGGAGGTTCCTATGAGAAAAAGAAAAAGCATGAGAATGTCCGAGCACAATGCCTGTCTCCCTGTAGGCAGGCCCACCAGGCCTGACCGCCTGCACAAGCAACTCTGCCCAGCTTGAGGTCCAAGGCGGTCCGACTAATGATACATACGCAGGCTTGTGAACTGAGCCTCCTCCGCTGGTGTTAAGAGGACAGTAATGATCAAGAACTGGACAGAGAGCCAGCCCTGCAGCCTCAGTTCTCCTAGCTCTCAGATGGTCTTTCATATACTTCCCTCACAGGACTGTTGGAAGATTATGTTCTCAAAGCAGGCCTGACACTTAGCAGGCCTGAGACTTAGCAGGCCTGCACAAAAGCAAGCTCTACCACCAGCTCCCAGACCTATTAATTCTCTTGCTCTGGATTCATAACACTCAGGTTCTCATGCTTAGGACTAAATCCCGAAAATGACAACAACAGCAGCAAAGCCCCAAACAAACAAAACACCTGAATGTTCCGGGAGCTACAACTATGGTATCTCCCCGTAACTTCTCATTTTACTGTGACTTCCTAGAAATAACATCTGACAGAGAGAGCGGCGGGCGGGGGAGAGACAGAGAGATGGACTTGACAGATAGGAGAGCTCTAAGGCGCTGATGTATTTTATTGGAATCAGAAGTGCTCTGTCTTCCCTCTGACCCCCCTCCCGGCCCCTCCAGCCTGCTGCTGGAAGCACCAAGGAGAAGTCAGAGGCATTAGTCCAGTGTCAAATAGCACTGCCATCCACATTCTAGGGGAGTCAATTGCAATTAACAAGGCCATTCAGAAAAGGCAGGTACAGACCAGACAAAGGGAGCAACAGCCAGATCTTATCAGAACCCAAGGCCAGCGGGCTGGGTCTTTCAGAGGCTGTTTGCACTGGGTGAAAAAAAGAAAAAAAAACGGCGATGGAGGAAGATGAGGGCAAAGAGAGGTAAGCTGGACCAGGACCAAAGGGAAGGGCGGGGAGGGGGAGAGGCAGGCTCTGAGCAGAGAGATCTACAAATGGGAGGGCCAACTCCTGAGCCCAGCCCCTGGGGTCAGAGCTTGACTCTGCCCTTGGCTACTGAGGACTCAAAACCACTCACCCCTCCAAACCCTGGCTGGCTGATCTGTAAAACGGGCAGTGACAGTCCCTCCCTGTCTGGCTGAACTGACAGTGCAAACAATGTCTGCAAAGTGCTGAGGGTGGCGTGTGGTGCCCGGCAGTCATCCTGAGAGAAGAGCCTGGCTCGGAGTGCGAGAGGAGGCCTGGCCAGCCACGAAGGAAGCAGCCTCTTCCAGCAAGCACCCCGGGGCCAAGGTCAGGCGCTACAGGCGGCCGTGCTGAGGGCGCCGCCCTGTCCACTCCCAGCCACTGCGCCCTGTGACACCCCCACCCCACGAGGTGCTCACCTTTCCTTTCAGAAGGGGGCCTGGGCACCTCCCATGTGCTTGCTAGCTCTGTGCCATCCACCATGGCACACCCAGAAGATAACCTCTCGAGGCCCCTCTGTTTTTTCTGTTCTGAGAATGATGTCAGGGACTATAAGGAAGTGCGATGTGGTAGACAGAGGCTGAAAGAGGACGAGATGGTTGGATGGTATCACTGAGTCAACGGACATGAACTTGGGCAAACTCCGGGAGATGGTGAGGGACAGGGAAGCCTGGTGTGCTGCAGTCCATGTGGTCGTGAAGAGTCAAACACGACTTGGCAACTGAACAACAACAAATGTGGTAGAAAGTTCCAGCGAGACTGGTCTTCAAAGGCCAGGCGGCCCACGGATGAATCCCATGACCACAGACCAACCTCCTGACCTGTTTAAAGCTTCATCTGTAACACGCGGGTGGAAATACCTATCATTAAAGGATTACCACAAAAGAGGGGGCAGGGCAGTTCAATGTGTACTATCAATTTTTGTTTTTTGGTCATCCCAGGGTCCCTGGTGTGCTCTAGATGGACAGGCAGGAACACTCACATGTCTCCAATGGGCACATGGCCTTACCTGGAATTGGGCAGCGGAGGGGAGCAAGCCCAGACCCCACGAGCCTCTCCAGTCAGATAGGGAGTTCTCCCCAACGCACACACCCTCACTCTGGTCTTACGAAGTCTTTAAACAATGGTGCGCTGGCCCCATGAAGAAGTTACCTGTAGAAGCAGCTGGATTAAGTGGAGGCTGAATACTTTCTAGACCCTCACCTGGACCTAACGCCTGGCTCCAGGGAAGGTGGGGAGCTCTTCCTTCTCTCTGCACTTTCTCAGCTAAGCTGCCTACTTTTGTTTGCATGCCTTGGCAATTAAGCCTTCATCTGTCAGGTCCCTGGTAGAATTCTAGGAACTTAGAGCTAAAAGAAATCCATCAATTTAGATTTTTTAAAAGTTTCTATGGAATCAGAAAAAAGGGGGTCATAAGGAGTTAGCAAAGGGGCTGAGAACAGTGAAAGAAGACAAGAGTCGCTTGATTTTCTATCAGGAAAAAAATAATAACACACAGCAAAACTTCATTAAGCCAGTGTTGATCTAGTCCAAAGAGCTTATCATCTGGAGCAACTATTCCCCAGTCACCTGGATGCCTCTCTTGTAATCTCCTGAATGCTGAATGTCTGATAATGAAATATATGAATGTATCAGAGAAGCCAGACTTGATTTACTCGAAGGCGCAGGATATCCTGCAGAGATGTCTCTAAGTGTGCAGAGGAACAAACAGTGCATAGTAGGTAGTCAATAACCCTTAGCTTTCTTTCCTTGCATTTTGTATTATCGGAGCTTTAATCTGATTTATAACATGTTCAGTCCTTATCAACAATAACGTGTTTCCATTTTAATATACTACCTTTTATTAAACTGAAGTCACAAACTTAATAGCAAGGGCTCGTCCGAGGCACTTTAATCACTACTGGAGCGCTGATGTCTCTCCTAGGAGAACGGGGGCAAAGCTCAGTTGCAACGACGGGGACCGCCCATCTACCTCTGTGCTGGCAGAATGAGTTACGGGATTGTATTATCAACGCAATTAGGCCGGGCTCCCTCTGCACGTCCACGACAGACCTCTTGGCTCGGTACAATAAAAGGTACTTTCCTCTGTGACCTGGTTTCCAAAGCACGCTTTCCCCTAAGGAGGCCACCACTGATGCTTGCATGGAAAGGCTGACCTCTGGGTTCTGTGTGTATCTGTCATTCACAGATTTTCCCAACACGGACCCCTGGTCAAGGGCAAATGGAGACCATGTACTAGTGCTTCTCGGGGTGACAGTGATGTGAATGACGTTGATGACAGTGTGAATGACGTTGACTTTTAATAATGATGAGGATGCTGTGAATGATGTCAGTGGTACTAAGTACTGAGCACTTAATTGGTACTGAGCCTTGGGGCTTCCCTGGTGGCTCAGCGGTAAAGAATCTGCCTGCAGTGCAGGAGCTGTAGGAGACACGGGTCCAATCCCTGGGTCAGGAAGGTCCCCAGAGAAGGGCGTGGCCACCCACTCCAGTATTCTTGCCTGAAGACTCCCATGGATGGAGGAGCCTGGTGAGCTACAGTCCATGGGGTCGCAAAGAGTCGGACACGACTGAAGCAACTTAGCGCGCACGCACGAGCCTTGAGGAAGGTTGCTAATGCATCCCCATTTTATAGATGAAGAAACTGGGGCTTAGAGAAGATAAGTGACTTGCTCAAGGCCCAGAGGAAATACCTGGCTGGTCCATGACACGGACCCAGGCATGCGGCTTCCGATTCTGTGGGTCACCGTGTGCTAGGCCCATGCCTTTGTCTGCTTGGCTGTTGTAAGAAAATACCAGAGGCTGGGGGATTTACGGAACAGATGCTGATTTCTGACAGCTCTGGGGGCTGGGAAGTCCCAGATCAAGGTCCTGGGACCCTGACCTTCAGCAAGATGGGATCTCACCTGTGGTGAAAGTTCTCTTCTAGGCTTGCAGGGGCTGCCCCAGGCTGTGTCCTCAGAGGACCCTTCCTCAGGGCGCACAGCAGGAGACAGCTCTGCTTTCCTCATCCTATCAGGGCACTGACCCCAGGATGACCTCATCTAAACCTAACCCCCTCCCTCCAAAGGCCACCATGCTGGCCACTGGGGCTTCAGCCCAGGAATCTTGGAGGACACATTCAGTCCCTAACAACCCATTTCAAGCAACAGTCTCCCTTCTTGCTTGGTCAGGAGCTACACATTAGAAACCCTCCCCGTCCTCCCAGAGGAGATGTCTACGAGGTCCCTTCACCGGTATCTAAGTCAGAGTAGCTAGATCTAAGTCTGCCTGGCACCCCTGCTCACGCCTCCTGGGTGATGGACTGAGGGATCCATTCACAGGCGTGGAATGAGAGGGCTTCACGCCACCAGCTCCGGCCCAGAGCCAGGCCCCAGCAAACCCTGAGTCAGGCAACACTCGACCGCAGACACTCAGGGGAAAGAGCATGGTTTCAGCACCAGACACACTTAGACTCGAAGTCTGATGCTGTCGGGCAAGGCTTCCTGTGTGAACGGCGGGGAACCAGGTTCTGCAGGCCTGCCTTCAGGACCCTGTGAAGATGCCCCAGTGCCGTCAGGGCACTGAGCCTGGCACGCAGTAGGAGCTTGACAAATACTAGCTGTCTCCCAGGCTCTTTCCTGCTCTGAGCCCTTTCTCCTCCTCCTCTTTCACAAATGCACCACTGATCCCAATTCCCTCCCCCACAACACACACATTCCAGCCCAGAACTGAGCTCTACCCCGCTGGCCCTGGGTTGAGCTCCTGGTGGATGACCTTCACAGGCAGGATGCCTTCTCACTGGTTCTAAGGCCCTGAAGCTTTAATGCTTCCACCGACTCTTCCACTCGAAGATTTCTGGTGCAGGAATGAGTAAGCGAGAGAGACAGTGCTGTAACAGCAGTCAAATATATCAACAGCGGGGGCACGCCATTCCAAAACTTCAGTATTTCCACATGTATCTGTAACAAAACACTTGGTCTATGGGGAGCCGGCTCTCAGCAATTTACGGCGCTCCTATCCCTTGGGCACTAGTATTGTACAGTAAAGCTCCTGAAGACTCAAAAGAGTAAATCTTTCATTGTAGAGATGTTCTTCAAAATTAAAAAAAAAGAAGTCTGAGGTCTAGAAGAACACGGCTGGATCCCCAACCCATGTCTGGGTGGGGGCACTGTAGGAAGATGGAACACAGGGGAAGTCGCCACGGGGAGCTGTCCTGGTCTCAGGGTGGGGTGTGTGCATGCCACTTTGGGCCCCCCTAGAGGGTCAGACTACTACTAAAAGGACAAACGGCCCTTTGGTCTGCAATGCTGGAACTGATCTCTGCAATGAGAAACCCGAAGAAACTTAAATAAACTCCACAGGACCGCCCCTCCCCTGCTCTCCGAGCTGACCCACGGGCGAGTGGAGAGTGACACGGGGCCCAAGCCCTCCTGACGCTCCTGGGGGCGAGGTCCAGGTGGCGGCATGCGCCCCAGGAGCTGCTGAGCTCCCTTTATAAATCATGCATGGAGTAGAGAAGGAAAGGAGACCCGCCAGCTCCACTCTGCACTTTACAGCAGAGCATAAAAGCGCGCGGGAGGCAGCAGAAGCTGCTTTCTTGAGACGCGGCCTCACGGTGATCCATTTATGAAAAGCAGGGGCCTTTGTAGTGGTATCACTCGAGCCAGAGGCCTGTCTGCGTGCCTGTCGGAACGCTGCACAGCGAAAGGTTGGGCGCTGGTGTCACGGCATGTGTTCCGGAGAACACAGGAAGGCCCTAACCGAAGTCCTGGGCTCGTGGTTCTGTTTTGAAGGCGGGCGACACGCAGAGCCGCTGGCTGGCAGTTAGCGAGGGTGGGGACTAGTCCGCGGGAGGCACAGAAGCTCTGCACACCTCAGTGTCTTCACTATAAAACGAGGATAACAAACACTGGATCTCTCCTCCACATGGCCCTTTCTTTCCCTTACACTCTGCAGGGGTTGAGGAGGGGTGGGCGGTGATTAGGCCAAAAATACAGCCAAGTGAGTAAGTGGTGATCTTAGTTCATCTGAGCTGCTGTAACAAAAGAGCACAGGCTGGGTGGTTTACAAGCAACAGCAACGCCTTCTTCACCATTCAGGAGGCTGGAGGTCAGCGCACAAGGTGCACAGACGGCAGATACTAATGAGGCTTATGGCTGGCACCTTCTCACTGCCTCCTCTCACAGTGGAAGGGGCTGGGAGCTCTCTGGGGCATTTATTAAAAGGCCACCAACCCCATTTGAGAGAGCGCCACTGCATGAAGCAAGCACCTCTCAGAGGCCCCATCTCCTAGTACCATCATCTTTGGAGACTAGGATTTCAAAACACGAACCGGAGGGGTAACATGCACTCTGACCACAGCAGCAGGGAAAGAGAGGGTCTTTCAGGGCGTATGCTGGGGGCATGACAGAGCTTATAGCAACACCTCCCTTACTTCTTCCTCCCTTTCTTGACCTCCTCTGATATACTCCCACCAAAAACCAGAAGACAGACAACCACAACAGAAACCCCACCTGCAGCATCAACTATGGAAGAATCCAAAGGAAAGGCCTCATGGCGAGAGGCAGCCAACCGGCTCAGTGACGACCGCTAACACTCAGAGCACGCTCACCTACCAGGCGCCAGGTACTCCACCAAGGGCTTTACGGAATCATATCGTTTATTCCTCACTTCTCTCCAAAAAGTCCCCTTCCTTCCAAATAGAAGATGTAGCTATTAACCCCAGTAAGATGATACAGAGAAGAAAATACAGCTTGGAAAGATAAAGTAACTGTGTGGCTTGCTGAAAGGAAAGACCTAGCTGAGCCTTTAAAGAAGCAGCAGAGGTTTATTAGGTAAAGCAGGAGGCGAGGACTACGCCAGGTGGTCAGCAGCATGTACAAAGGCCCCGCGGCAAGCTGCATGTGTGCTGGGGTGTGCGCGGGCAGGGCAGAGTCGGGGGAGAGTGGGCTGCAGAGGCTGTCAGGTCCTCGCAGCGCCAGGTGAGGATTTCCGATCCCACCCCAAGGGAAACAGGCAGCCAGACGAGGGGATTAAGCAGGAGAGCGGGGAACAGGGTGGTGGGGAGGCTGGATTTCTGTTCCAGAGCGATGACAGCAGCTTCTGCCTGAGAAAGGGGTTTCAAGAAAAACAAGAGGGCAAGAGAACGTGCCAGCTGGAAACCTGACTGACAGCACAACGCGGATCTTAACGGCACCAACTCTCAGATTCAAAATTGAGCCTAGGCAGTGACCGAGCCTACTTCCTGCAGGGAGGCCGGATCTCACTGGTGTTTTCTGAACCCCATCTCTTGTACATTAAAAAAAAAAATACCCAAGTGAAAAAGTCTTCCTGTTTTAAGAGAATCTTTTAAACGCTGTAAGGACTCCAAAGGGAAAAGTCCAACATGGGAAAGCAAGCACTGGTGCCCTTAGAAAAGCTTTAATTTTAACTCTGCGAAATCGACTTACATTCACATTCTGAAATATGTATGCACGATAAAACACTGCAGTTATGGTCTATTGGGTTAAAAACCCACTTTTTGGAATGGGTTCAAGGAATACTTATACAAAAGACCTCAGAATGGAAAGTAATTCTGCAGATAAAATAGAATGGGAACATCCCTAAATATGCCCCTTGCAAGATAAATGCTCAGTGAGGAGGGGGTCTGGAAGCAACACTAACTGGGGGTTGGAAACAGCCAGACTCTTAATCCCTCATGGAACTTGCTGGAAGGGAAGGGCCTGGCTAGCGCTCAGCAGCAATATTCATGTTTTTCCAAGGGTCTTTCTACTCCCTTTCACAATTCAGCTGAAACCAAGAAATTAACCCCCAATTTAAGACTGAAATTCCATTCTAGCAAGCTACCCACAAAGTGTGGGGTGACCGCGGGGTTTATTTTGCAAAGTTGCAGACAAAGACAGCTAAAAAAAAAAAGAAAAAAGAAAGCCTAGAATAAATCCACCAACAAGCATTGCTGTGCTACTTCTGTGTAATTATCCTTGCATGGGGAAGCATACAAAACAGCAAGAGAATACGGATCTCATCCTTAGGAGGTGCCAGCTCTGATAGGAGGGTGCTTCTTAGCCCCAAGGGTGTGTCAGAATCACTGTGGGAGCTGGACAGATGTACAGATGCCGACACCCACGCTGGTACCCAACTCCTGTACCAAGTGTCCATGGCAGACCTGGGAATCTCCCTTTTAAACAGACAGAAGGGCTTCTGGTGGGGGCAGGGCTTCAGGACCACGAACTGAAGAGGAAACATTAGGCCCGGGGAATCTGGCCAGGGGAAGAGGCCCTGGTGCTCACCCTGCCTTGCCTTCTGCCCAGAGAAACCCCTCAGGTGGCTGCTGAGCATCCCGCCCCTCACCTTGACCTCTCTGATATAGGGCGCTGGTCCTTGTGTGAATTTCATTCTGCTGCAGGAAGAGCCTTCAGAAAGCTGGTGTGTCCTGTCCCAGGCACCCTTGAAGGGAGCCCACAGGGCCCTCGGAATCCCTCTCCTGTGGTGAGGAAGGGCACCATGGAGGGGCACAGAGAACGGAGCCCAGAGCTGCGATCCTGGGGACCCTGGTCTAGGGATGGGATGGCGGAAGAGCGCGTAACACTGAGTCGTCAGAGGCTGCATCAGCAGGACGTGTGAGGTTCTCCAGCAGCGCTCAGGAGTGGGACCCGGGGCTTCTCAGATCCACTCAGGGTCTGCCACGTGTGACTGGCAACAAGTCAGAATGGGTGCTGTGTGTGTGGCGAGAACTCTCCTAGAATGGCAGCGAGGATGCTTTCATCCAGAGCAGGCTCTTGTTCCAGCGACGGGGGGAGAACTCTGGACTGGGCCAGCCACCAGGTGGGCTTTGCACGGGGCTGTGATGTTCTCAATTTCTGGATTCAGGGGGTGGAAATGGCTCGGCGCACAAGCCCAGAGGTGGGCACCATCCTCCATAACCACACCAGCATTCACCGCGGAGTTCATGTGTTCCTGCTTCTTAGGGCAAAGGAATCGAAGACAGAAACGGCACACGGAGTAATAGTTTCTCGTTCGCCATTGTGTCTTTCTGCAATAAATAATTTCCAGTCAGGGTGCTGGAGAATTTCAAATGATAGACATATTATGTTCATGAAAGACAACTTTAAGAGAAATCTTTCTGCAATAAAAGTGAGGGCTCCCCCCTCCCTCTTCTTGGCATCCCGGCTTGCCATAGAAATGAGTGATTTTCTGAATTTCTGCCAAGTTAGATGGTTCAGCATGCTATTAGATTAAGTCTGTTTATACAGAAACAGCCAAAAATAGGAAACACACAGAAGCTATTAAAGATATTGTCCTGTGAGGGAAAAGATTTGAATGGTTTTTCTTACTGCAAGTGGGAAATAAGATACGAGTCAGTATTAATGTGATAAAGAAGTTAATGCCTTCTAAAGCAAACCATTGGTTTCTTCATCTTGTTTCAGAGGTGACAATAAAAGGAACATACAGACAATTATTTCAGGTTGGGTGAGCATGGGAGGAAGCGAGGACTCTGCATGGCCCGATCGAGTCTGACAGTGAGAAATACATCGCTTTTAGGGGGGAAAAATCCTGGGGCATCCAGGGAGTTTTTAAAGGGAAAGACGATTCTTGGACAAGGGATGGGGGGGCGGAAGTGGTGGTGGTGTGGAGGGGGAATTCAATAAATACATAAATAAAACAAGGATTCAGATATTCACAAGTGAAATTACAATTTCACTTCTGCCCTTGAGTTGCTCCATAAATGAATGGAAATCATATGACCTCTTGGGTCAATGCGATTCAAGACGGAGGCCTTATATTGAGTTCTGCCTGAGAGGGGCTGCAGATTCCTCCTTTCCTCATCTATAAAGTGAATGGTGTGACCTATACCTTGAAGGGACCTCGTTTCTGCTCAGTGAGCCAGGAGGCGACTCCTCCTAGCCACACGCTGGTCACATGAGCTGCTCCTGACCATGTTTTGGGACGGACAACACGTGGCTCTAAGTGCAAGTGTGTCTATAATTCTTGCACGGAATTTGGCACTGTAATTTTCCTCTTAGCACAGAGGTGAAAATCATGAAGAAGTGGGACCTTCTTACACAATGTGCATTTGCTCTGGGCCTGTCATCGTCTTGGCGGCCTTCTGTGGCCTGGTTAGGAACTGGAACTCGCTGTGCAGCAGAATGCCAAAGACAGGTGAGGTCTCCGCTGCCCTGAATGCGTTCCTTTTCCACCGCTGTGGGACAAGTTCCCACAAACTCACCGGCTGAAAACATCAGGACGCTTTGTATCATACACTTCCAATAGGTCAGCAGTGTGGGCGTGGCTTGCTGAGCTGGGTTCACAACTTCAGGGTCTCACTAGGCTCAAATTCAGGGATCAGTTGGCCTGTGAATCTCATCAGAGACTTTGCTGGGAAAGTTCGACCCTCTCAGCCTGTTGGCAGAATTCATTTCCTTGAGGTTGCAGGACTGATGTCCACATTTTGCCAGTTACTTCGGGCCACTCAGATCCTAGAAGTCACCAGCCTCTCACAACGTGGTAGCTTATGTCTTTAAAACCATCAGTGGAGAGTCTCTCTGACTTGAGTCTTTTAATTCATTACTGACCTGGGGATTTTTGCATAAACACACACTTGTGGCCGGCGATTTTTATTTTGGGTAGCCAAAAATTAATTCTGTTACTTCACAAACACTTGGCGGGTTATTATATCCAACAGTTACACCTGGCACAACCGTAAAGTCTTCTAAGTTTTGTGGAATGTTGCCTTCCATCTACTCTTCTGCAGACGCAAGGGAGCATTCTCTAGCACTGTGAGTTTCACTTCCACTTCCTGTATCAGAACCAATCACTAAAGTTTTTCTGTCGTTTTGATGGCCTAATATTCATGTCTGAATCAGAACTACATTCTGAAGAACCATCATCTGCTGACATGCCAATATACATGTCACTAGGACAATCAGAGCAAGTGCCTGCCTAAAATTCCTGAAAAATTCTTCTTCGCTCAAAGTTTCGTGATGCGCCATTTTTGAAATTTTTACATTTATATACACATGAGGTTGGAACGAAAACCTAACAGAGCAGAATATGAATAATGACCACCTTAGGCTGTATAGTGAACCCTTGAACGATTTTAAGCTCTAACAACTTTGCACGGCGATGTTAACTGTATCATTCTCTAAAAATGTATTGATACATCTCCAGTCAATACTGTGTTAGCAGCTTTAACCCAACTCAGGCCCCCATCTCCCTGATATGTCGACTTAACATCAGCTCATCTGGGACCTCACTTATGTCATCAAAGCCTCTTTACTCTGCCATGTAGTGAAGACTAATCCAGGAAGCCACGCTCCTTAGGCATTTCTACTTCCCACTGGTTACAAGCAGGTCGCAGGCTCTCAGTCACACCATGGCATGGACAGAGCAGATGGGGACTCACTGGGCCCACCTCTGAACCCCCTGCCAACGAGAGCAGGACAAGAGAAGTTCACTTCTGAAGGAAAAGGAAGAACTACTTCATTTATGAGCCTGAGCTTAGGCTCTCCATGCAGGCCGAGGGGGGAGAGAACACCGTATTTCTTCCAAGTAATCTTGTGCTTCCAAGAACTACCTGCTGCCCAGATATTATGAAATGAAAATACAGGTGCCCTTAAAATGTGCAGATGAGCATCAGCAGCAGATATTCGGTTAGTGTAAGCCCTCCTTCAGTTGGGGCAACAATGAACTTGGACCTCCAGGCGCACAAAGCATCCAGAAAAAGCCAAGGCAGGCCAGAGTGCAGACCCATGCCAACTTGTCCACGAGGCCGGAACAGCACAAGGTTCAGGGAGGACGACGCCAGGCCAGATGCCGCCTGCCAGCCAATGAAAGGTCAGGTCTGAGGCCGCCAGACCAGAGAAAAACAGGAAACGTGCGCGAGAGCAGAGGAAGCCCAGCTGGCAGGGAAAAAGCACAGGGCTGCGAAGCGGAGGGAGAAACCAGTCAAGGAGAGACGCGTCGGGGATGCGGCTGAGGGAGACACGGAGCACCCTTCACACGAGGCAGGGCTGGGCGGTGGGGAGGAGGCGCGGGTGGGGCGGCCGGCCGACGTAGCCATCAGTTAGCCGGAGAGCTCGGTTACACAACGCTGCGCCAGTCAAAGCAAATCCCACTGAGCTTGGCAGCCCCATTCCGGCCATTAACTTCGGTGTTCTTTCGGAGCCCTGGCACTCTCACAGGTGTGAGGTAAAACCATCTGGTGTCTCTGGTCTCCCCTGCCTATTAAAGCCCACCATCTTCAAAGAGGGATTGTGGGCCACGCTGGGGGTGGGAGGAGAGGCAGGTGGAAGAGGCTTACGGACTGCACGTTTTATCTTCACCAGAAGGAGCCTGTGAACACTGAGATGGGAAAAAAACAACCTGGTGAGATGCTTTAATATAAACACAGAAACACAGTCTGGGCCAAGAAATTGCTCAAAAAAAGCAAAATTCCAACCCAATAAATCCAGTGCAGAGTGACCCAGAACGTGACCAAAGAAAGAAGAAATAAACTGAGGAGGAAATCCAGATCCAAAAATATGTCCTTATAGTCATGATGTTTATAAATCTGACATATTTACAAGGAGAGCTCACTACAGATTATTTCTATGCAAATATGCATTTTGCCAACCCAAGAGTGTGCAAAAAAAAAAAAAAGGCCCTAAGTATATTTCTTGAAATCAATTCTCATGCAGTCAAAGTGCCTCAGGAAGAAGGGAGAACATGGATAAATATTAAAATGCTGGGCCAAGTTGAAACTTGACAAAGGATAACAACCCCGGATACAGGTGGCAGGGGACGAGACTGCTCCACACTGTCCGGTAGCTGGTGTCCAGTCTGGGTGGGATGTTTGGCCAAGGGGTCTCTGCATGGTACTTTGGCACGGTATGCAAGCCTGGTGGCGTCTGTACCGTGTTTCTGTAACCTCCTTACTTAGTCCACACTCTTCCAGAAATGGTGGAAATGCCAGTATTCAAATAAAAGTACAAACCTAAAACTTATGACAATGACTTTATAACTAGCATCACATGAGAGTCTCCAAACTCAGAACATGATCCCTATTTCTGAATTTATCAGCGTTTATCGCATTTCAGCAAAATTAGGGTGGATACTATTTACAACACTCAGTCCATAGCCAGGGATTATTAAACATGTTTAGCCTGATTAGGCTAAGCGTTACAAGAGCTATGGAAGAGAAAAAGCTAAGATGGTGTTTGTTGTTGTCCAGTCACTACGTCGTGTCCGACTCTTCTGTGACCCCGTGGACTGTAGCCCACCAGGCTCCACTTCCATGGGATTCTCCAGGGAACAGTACTGGAGTGGGTTGCCGTTTCCTTCTCCAGGGAATCTTCCTAACCCAGGGAGCAAACTTGAGTCTCCTGCATTGGCAGACATTGTTTCCCACTGAGCTACCAGGGAAGCCCAAGAATGCATTTAGGAGACAAATATGGCAGTATTTCTGAGGTGTACATAACGTGCTTCAAGCCTGCTGTCGGGACCCCAACCCTGCCTGGACTAAGGTGGAGTGGGACCCTCCATCTGTCACGCACTCCATGCCCTCTGGCCCGAAGACCCACCTGCTTCCCTGAAGTCAGGACGTTTGCACTGATAGGCACCCTGTCAGCTCCCAGGCACAGCTTTAGGGACAACGTGGAAGGAAGCCCAGCAGGACACAAAGACATCACTAGGGTGGTTCCACGCTAGTCCCAAGGGCCTGCCACCTGCACCCCAGCCAGGGTACAGGGTGCAGGCTCCAGGATGGAAGGCAGCAATCTAGACCCTAAAAAAACAGTGTGTTAAAGATAACAACCATGATTTCACTAATAGCAAAACAAGCCCACGCGTAAAGAAACCACCTCTTCTGCGCCATTCCCGCTGCTTCGTGTGTCCACCCACAGTGACAAAGCTGGAGAAAGACTCTGTGAAACCCAAAGGGCTCTGAACACAGAACGCTCAACAACCATTTGGTAGTGAAAGCTGTTGAGAGCAGACTCAAGTCATTATTCTGTGAACATCTTTTCACTGTGATGCAGAGAAAGGCAGGCGTTAAATTACAAGTTGCTGCCCCCTGGGCTACAGACCCCGACAGTAACGACTGTGCACCTTGTGGGCACGTGGTCTCTGACCGCTCAGCTGTGCCACTGTAGCTGAAAGCAGCCCTGGGCTTTCTAAGCACGTGGGCATAGCTGTGCCCCAGTAAAACTTTGTTTACAAAACAATCCTCAGACCCAGTTCGGACTTTGGCTCTAAGTCTGCCGCCCTGAGTAGTACACAGAA